>NC_137907.1:5581600-7981600 GCF_963455335.1 Martes martes
GAGCACGAGGCTTATGGTGAGGGTCCCAATGCGTCTTTGGGCCCAAGGCGACCCTAAGCATGGGCGTGGCCTCATGGGCCATGCAGGTTTCTCCTACCCTGAATGTTGGACACCAGGCCAACAGCAAGTTTTCTTGGATGGGGATGGAGGAGTTCAGATTTCTACATCAGGTTCCCTCCTGTCTAGTGATTGGAGACAGGGTCTAGGTTCTGAATCCTGAACACCCAGCTTGGGAATAGATGACAGCCTAAGGTCATGGCCGGTCTGATGTGATGGGTGTCTGTCGGGATGTCAGGGCTCAGGCAGTGTCAGGCAGAGCACGGGTGCCCATGGCAACCTCGAGAATTGGAGTGCAGTAGGGTGGCGCCCAGGTGGATCCTCATTGGGTGTTTCTGGGTTGTCGCCTAGGGCAACGTTTTTCTTCTGGTGGGAAGGCAGACTGCTGTATGGTTGCTCCAGAATTCCCAATCTGGAGGGCTTGAGGGCCAGGAATGTGAGGACGGAAGTCTGAGAACACAAGCTAGGGTGAGATTTCGGGCGAGGGCACTCTGCAGAGGCTGAAATGAGATCTCCTGCATCTGGAGACAGGGCGAGGATCCGACATTGGCTCAGGTTGGAGACTGTGTCCATTATGGCCCAATCAGTAGTTGGGGGACCTCCCGAAGCCATGGAGGTTTTCCCATGCTGGGAGTTGTGAGATGCTCCAAACCGCAAGGATTCCTACTGTGGGACAGTCGAGTCCTGTGAGATGGCACCAGGACGCCCGATAGAGAAAGACTGCTGTGCAGGGTACTAAGGATGGATGCCTGTGCATCCCACCTCACATTCCCATTGTCTCCTAGCGACAAGGCAGGTTCGATTGCTGGCTCTGGGGGAGCTACGCAGGGCGTTGAGTGGAAATGGACTCTCTTGAGGATGGGTCATAATGTAGGTTTGTGTCCATGGAGACCTAGGAATGTGGCAGTGGCTCTGGGGCCCGGAATGATTCTCCAAACTTTAGGATTGGACACAGCTCCAAAGAGTAAGTTTCCCCTGTGGAGATGAGAGGTGTTCTGATGGGTGCCTCAGGAAACGTCCGTTTGCTGGTATTGGTTTTCAGGCCTCTGAGGAGAGACGCCTGGAAACCAAACAAAGGGTTCAGATGAAGGCCTAGCAGACTGTCCGGTTCCAAGTTCTGTCTCTGGGGACATCCGTCTGCTTTTCTGAGTGGAGGGAGTTGCTCAGCTTGTGTCAGATCACCCCTGTGTGTCCAGGGCAGCCTACATTCTTGGGATGGCCTCGGGGATCATGGAGCCTTCTCCTAATCTGTAGGTTTGTGGCCAGTGGAATGGGCAGAGTTTCCTTGGAGTGTGCAGGCACAGTCGTGCGCTGTGGCCCCAAGGACCCCAGCGTTGAGGGTGTGTGGGACAGGGCTGCGGGGCCTGAAGTCTGAAAACTCAAACTCGGCCTAGTTTTGGGGTCGAGGGTATGGCAGGCCCCATCTACCGACCGTGCTGGGAGCTGCCCTGGATTTGAATGAACGGCGAGTGTGCGTCCTTTTCTCAGGCTTCTGTGTCTGGATTTTTTGTCAAGGAGGGCTGTGGAATGGAGGGGTGGCCTCCTGGGCCATGGATGAGCCTCCCTCTCTGGGGATTTGGCCTGGCTTCCAAGAGTTTCAGGTCATTCTGCGGGAAGGGAGGAGTCCTGTACTCTGCCTCAGGTGTCCCTCCCAAAGAGGGATTCCAGAGCAGAGCACTGAGTACCGGCGACTGGAAAACCCAAACTCGGGTTAGGATGTCGGCCCAAGGGGCGTGGGAAGCACCCTCTGCGGGCTCTTGGTCCAGCCACGAGAGACCTGATTTGAGCACGAGGCTTATGGTGAGGGTCACAATGCGTCTTTGGGCCCAAGGCGACCCTCAAGCATGGGCGTGGCCTCATGGGGCATGCAGGTTTCTCCTACCCTGAAGGTGGGACACCAGGCCAGCAGCAAGGTTTCTTGGATGGGGATGGAGGAGTTCAGATTTCTGCATCAGGTTCCCTCCTGTCCAGTGATTGGAGATAAGGTCTAGGTTCTGAATCCTGAACACCCAGCTTGGGAAGAGATGACAGCCTAAGGTCATGGCCGGTCTGATGTGATGGGTGTCTGTCGGGATGTCAGGGCTCAAGCAGTGTCAGGCAGAGCACGGATGCCCATGGCAACCCCGAGAATTGGAGTGCAGTAGAGCGGCTTGCAGGTGGATCCTAATTGGGTGTTTCTGGGTAGTCGCCTAGGGCAACGTTTTTCTTCTGGTGGGAAGGCAGACTGCTGTATTGTGGCTCCAGAATTCCCAATCTGGAGGTCTTGGTGGCCAGGAATGTGAGGACGGAAGTCTGAGAACACAAGGTACGGTGAGATTTCGGGCGAGGGCACTCTCCAGAGGCTGAAATGAGATCTCCTGCATCTGGAGACAGGGCGAGGATCCGACATTGGCTCAGGTTGGAGACTGTGTCCATTATGGCCCCATCAGTAGGTGGAGGCCCTCCCGAAGCCATGGAGGTTTTCCCATGCTGGGAGTTGTGAGATGCTCCAAACCGCAAGGATTCCTACTGTGGGACAGTCGAGTCCTGTGAGATGGCACCAGGACGCCCGATACAGAAAGACTGCAGTGCAGGGTGCTAAGGATGGATGCCAGGGCATCCCACCTCACATTCCCATTGTCTCCTAGCGACAAGGCAGGTTCGATTGCTGGCTCTGGGGGAGCTACGCAGGGCGCTGAATGGACATGGACTCTCCTGAGGATGGGTCATAATGTAGGTTTGTGTCCATGGAGACCTAGGAATGTGGCAGTGGCTCGGGGGCCCGGAAGGATTTTCCGAACTTTAGAATTGGACACAGCTCCAAAGAGTAAGATTCCCCTGTGGAGATGAGAGGTGTTCTGATGGGTGCCTCAGGAAACCTCCGTTTGCCTGTATTGGTTTCCAGGCCTCTGAGGAGAGACGCCTGGAAACCAACCAAAGGGTTCAGATGAAGGCCTAACAGACTGTCCGGTTCCATTTCTGTCTCTGGGGACATCCGTCTGCTTTTCTGAGTGGAGGGAGTTGCTCAGCTTGTGTCAGATCACCCCTGTGTGTCCAGGGCAGCCTAGACTCTTGGGATGGCCTCGGGGATCATGGAGCCTTTTCCTAATCTGTAGGTTTGTGGCCAGTGGAATGGGCAGAGTTTCCTTGGAGAGGGCAGGCACAGTCGTGCGCTGTGGCCCCGAGGGCCCCAGCGTTGAGTTTGTGTGGGACAGGGCTGCGGGGCCTGAAGTCTGAAAACACAAACTCGGCTTATGTTTGGGGTCGAGGGTATGGCAGGCCCCATCTACCGACCGTGCTGGGAGCTGCTCTGGATTTGACAGAGGGCGAGTGTGCGTCCTTTTCTCAGGCTTCTGTCTCTGGATTTTGTGTCAAGGAAGGCTGTGGAATGGAGGGGTGGCCTCCTGGGCCATGGATGAGCCTCCCTCTCTGGGGATTTGGCCTGGCTTCCAAGAGTTTCAGGTCATTCTGCGGGAAGGGAGGAGTCCTGTACTCTGCCTCAGGGGTCCCTCCCAAAGAGGGATTCCAGAGCAGAGCCCTGAGTACCGGCGACTGGAAAACCCAAACTCGGGTTAGGATGGGGGCCCAAGGGGCGTGGGAAGCACCCTCTGCGGGCTCTTGGTCCAGCCACGGAGAGACCTGATTTGAGCACGAGGCTTATAGTGAGGGTCCCAATGCCACTTTGTGCCCAAGGCCACCCTCAAGCATGGGCGTGGCCTCATGGGCCATGCAGGGTTCTCCTACCCTGAATGTTGGACACCAGGCCAACAACAAGGTTTCTTGGATGGGGATGGAGGAGTTCAGATTTCTGCATCAGGTTCCCTCCTGTCCAGTGATTGGAGACAGGGTCTAGGTTCTGAATCCTGAACACCCAGCTTGGGAATAGATGACAGCCTAAGGTCATGGCCGGTCTGATGTGATGGGTGTCTGTCGGGATGTCAGGGCTCAGGCAGTGTCAGGCAGAGCACGGGTGCCCATGGCAACCTCGAGAATTGGAGTGCAGTAGGGTGGCGCGCAGGTGGATCCTCATTGGGTGTTTCTGGGTAGTCGCCTAGGGCAACGTTTTTCTTCTGGTGGGAAGGCAGACTGCTGTATTGTGGCTCCAGAATTCCGAATCTGGAGGGCTTGAGGGCCAGGAATGTGAGGACGGAAGTCTGAGAACACAAGCTAGGGTGAGATTTCGGGCGAGGGCACTCTGCAGAGGCTGAAATGAGATCTCCTGCATCTGGAGACAGGGCGAGGATCCGACATTGGCTCAGGTTGGAGACTGTGTCCATTATGGCCCAATCAGTAGTTGGGGGACCTCCCGAAGCCATGGAGGTTTTCCCATGCTGGGAGTTGTGAGATGCTCCAAACCGCAAGGATTCCTACTGTGGGACAGTCGAGTCCTGTGAGATGGCACCAGGACGCCCGATAGAGAAAGACTGCTGTGCAGGGTACTAAGGATGGATGCCTGTGCATCCCACCTCACATTCCCATTGTCTCCTAGCGACAAGGCAGGTTCGATTGCTGGCTCTGGGGGAGCTACGCAGGGCGTTGAGTGGAAATGGACTCTCCTGAGGATGGGTCATAATGTAGGTTTGTGTCCATGGAGACCTAGGAATGTGGCAGTGGCTCTGGGGCCCGGAAGGATTCTCCAAACTTTAGGATTGGACACAGCTCCAAAGAGTAAGTTTCCCCTGTGGAGATGAGAGGTGTTCTGATGGGTGCCTCAGGTAACGTCCGTTTGCTGGTATTGGTTTTCAGGCCTCTGAGGAGAGACGCCTGGAAACCAAACAAAGGGTTCAGATGAAGGCCTAACAGACTGTCCGGTTCCATGTTCTGTCTCTGGGGACATCCGTCTGCTTTTCTGAGTGGAGGGAGTTGCTCAGCTTGTGTCAGATCACCCCTGTGTGTCCAAGGCAGCCTACACTCTTGGGATGGCCTCGGGGATCTTGGAGCCTTCTCCTAATCTGTAGGTTTGTGGCCAGTGGAATGGGCAGAGTTTCCTTGGAGAGGGCAGGCACAGTCGTGCGCTGTGGCCCCAGGGGCCCCAGCGTTGAGGGTGTGTGGGACAGGGCTGCGGGGCCTGAAGTCTGAAAAGACAAACTCGGCTTAGGTTTGGGGTCTAGGGTATGGCAGGCCCCATCTACCGACCGTGCTGGGAGCTGCTCTGGATTTGAATGAAGGGCTAGTGTGCGTCCTTTTCTCAGGCTTCTGTCTCTGGATTTTGTGAAAAGGAGAGCTGTGGAATGGAGGGGTGGCCTCCTGGGCCATGGATGAGCCTCCCTCTCTGGGGATTTGGCCTGGCTTCCAAGAGTTTCAGGTCATTCTGCGGGAAGGGAGGAGTCCTGTACTCTGCCTCAGGTGTCCCTCCCAAAGAGGGATTCCAGAGCAGAGCCCTGAGTACCGGCGACTGGAAAACCCAAACTCGGGTTAGGATGTCGGCCCAAGGGGCGTGGGAAGCACCCTCTGCGGGCTCTTGGTCCAGCCACGAGAGACCTGATTTGAGCACGAGGCTTATGGTGAGGGTCACAATGCGTCTTTGGGCCCAAGGCGACCCTCAAGCATGGGCGTGGCCTCATGGGGCATGCAGGTTTCTCCTACCCTGAAGGTGGGACACCAGGCCAGCAGCAAGGTTTCTTGGATGGGGATGGAGGAGTTCAGATTTCTGCATCAGGTTCCCTCCTGTCCAGTGATTGGAGATAAGGTCTAGGTTCTGAATCCTGAACACCCAGCTTGGGAAGAGATGACAGCCTAAGGTCATGGCCGGTCTGATGTGATGGGTGTCTGTCGGGATGTCAGGGCTCAAGCAGTGTCAGGCAGAGCACGGATGCCCATGGCAACCCCGAGAATTGGAGTGCAGTAGAGCGGCTTGCAGGTGGATCCTAATTGGGTGTTTCTGGGTAGTCGCCTAGGGCAACGTTTTTCTTCTGGTGGGAAGGCAGACTGCTGTATTGTGGCTCCAGAATTCCCAATCTGGAGGTCTTGGTGGCCAGGAATGTGAGGACGGAAGTCTGAGAACTCAAGCTAGGGTGAGATTTCGGGCGAGGGCACTCTCCAGAGGCTGAAATGAGATCTCCTACATCTGGAGACAGGGCGAGGATCCGACATTGGCTCAGGTTGGAGACTGTGTCCATTATGGCCCCATCAGTAGGTGGGGGCCCTCCCGAAGCCTTGGAGGTTTTCCCATGCTGGGAGTTGTGAGATGCTCCAAACCGCAAGGATTCCTAGTGTGGGACAGTCGAGTCCTGTGAGATGGCACCAGGACAACCGATACAGAAAGACTGCTGTGCAGGGTACTAAGGATGGATGCCTGGGCATCCCACCTCACATTCCCATTGTCTCCTAGCGACAAGGCAGGTTCGATTGCTGGCTCTGGGGGAGCTACGCAGGGCGCTGAGTGGAAATGGACTCTCCTGAGGATGGGTCATAATGTAGGTTTGTGTCCATGGAGACCTAGGAATGTGGCAGTGCCTCTGAGGCCAGGAAGGATTCTACGAACTTTAGGATTGGACACAGCTCCAAAGAGTAAGTTTCCCCTGTGGAGATGAGAGGTGTTCTGATGGGTGCCTCAGGAAACGTCCGTTTGCTGGTATTGGTTTTCAGGCCTCTGAGGAGAGACGCCTGGAAACCAACCAAAGGGTTCAGATGAAGGCCTAACAGACTGTCCGGTTCCATGTTCTGTCTCTGGGGACATCCGTCTGCTTTTCTGAGTGGAGGGAGTTGCTCAGCTTGTGTGAGATCACCCCTGTGTGTCCAGGGCAGCCTACACTCTTGGGATGGCCTCGGGGATCTTGGAGCCTTCTCCTAATCTGTAGGTTTGTGGCCAGTGGAATGGGCAGAGTTTCCTTGGAGAGGGCAGGCACAGTCGTGCGCTGTGGCCCCAGGGCCCCCAGCGTTGAGGGTGTGTGGGAAAGGGCTACGGGGCCTGAAGTCTGAAAACTCAAACTCGGCTTAGGTTTGGGGTCGAGGATATGGCAGGCCCCATCTACCGACCGTGCTGGGAGCTGCTCTGGATTTGAATGAAGGGCGAGTGTGCGTCCTTTTCTCAGGCTTCTGTCTCTGGATTTGGTGTCAAGGAGAGCTGTGGAATGGAGGGGTGGGCTCCTGGGCCATGGATGAGCCTCCCTCTCTGGGGATTTGGCCTGGCTTCCAAGAGTTTCAGGTCATTCTGCGGGAAGGGAGGAGTCCTGTACTCTGCCTCAGGTGTCCCTCCCAAAGAGGGATTCCAGAGCAGAGCCCTGAGTACCGGCGACTGGAAAACCGAAACTCGGGTTAGGATGGGGGTCCCAGGGGCGTGGGAAGCACCCTCTGTGGGCTCTTGGTCCAGCCACGGAGAGACCTGATTTGAGCACGAGGCTTATGGTGAGGGTCACAATGCGTCATTGTGCCCAAGGCTACCCACAAGCATGGGCGTGGCCTCATGGGGCATGCAGGTTTCTCCTACCCTGAAGGTGGGACACCAGGCCAACAGCAAGGTTTCTTGGATGGGGATGGAGGAGTTCAGATTTCTGCATCAGGTTAACTCCTGTCCAGTGATTGGAGATAAGGTCTAGGTTCTGAATCCTGAACACCGAGCTTGGGAAGAGATGACAGCCTAAGGTCATGGCCGGTCTGATGTGATGGGTGTCTGTCGGGATGTCAGGGCTCAGGCAGTGTCAGGCAGAGCACGGGTGCCCATGGCAACCTCGAGAATTGGAGTGCAGTAGAGCTGCGTGCAGTTGGATCTTAATTGGGTGTTTCTGGGTAGTCGCCTAGGGCAACGTTTTTCTTCTGGTGGGAAGGCAGACTGCTGTATTGTGGCTCCAGAATTCCCAATCTGGAGGTCTTGGGGGCTAGGAATGTGAGGACGGAAGTCTGAGAACACAAGGTACGGTGAGATTTAGGACGAGGGCACTCTGCAGAGGCTGAAATGAGATCTCCTGCATCTGGAGACAGGGCGAGGATCCGACATTGGCTCAGGTTGGAGACTGTGTCCATTATGGCCCCATCAGTAGGTGGGGCCCTCCCGAAGCCATGGAGGTTTTCCAATGCTGGGAGTTGTGAGATGCTCCAAACCGCAAGGATTCCTACTGTGGGACAGTCGAGTCCTGTGAGATGGCACCAGGACGCCCGATAGAGAAAGACTGCTGTTCAGGGTGCTAAGGATGGATGCCTGGGCATCCCACCTCACATTCCCATTGTCTCCTAGCGACAAGGCAGGTTCGATTGCTGGCTCTGGGGGAGCTACGCAGGGCGCTGAGTGGACATGGACTCTCCTGAGGATGGGTCATAATGTAGGTTTGTGTCCATGGAGACCTAGGAATGTGGCAGTGGCTCTGGGGCCCGGAAGGTTTCTCCGAACTTTAGGATTGGACACAGCTCTGAAGAGTAAGTTTCCCCTGTGGAGATGAGAGGTGTTCTGATGGGTGCCTCAGGAAACGTCCGTTTGCTGGTATTGGTTTTCAGGCCTCTGAGGAGAGACGCCTGGAAACCAACCAAAGGGTTCAGATGAAGGCCTAACAGACTGTCCGGTTCCATGTTCTGTCTCTGGGGACATCCGTCTGCTTTTCTGAGTGGAGGGAGTTGCTCAGCTTGTGTCAGATCACCCCTGTTTGTCCAGCGCAGCCTACACTCTTGGGATGGCCTCGGGGATCTTGGAGCCTTCTCCTAATCTGTAGGTTTGTGGCCAGTGGAATGGGCAGAGTTTCCTTGGAGAGGGCAGGCACAGTCCTGCGCTGAGGCCCCAGGGGCCCCAGCGTTGAGGGTGAGTGGGACAGAGCTGCGGGGCCTGAAGTCTGAAAACTCAAACTCGGCTTAGGTTTGGGGTCGAGGGTATGGCAGGCCCCATCTACCGACCGTGCTGGGAGCTGCTCTGGATTTGAATGAAGGGCGAGTGTGCGTCCTTTTCTCAGGCTTCTGTCTCTGGATTTTGTGAAAAGGAGAGCTGTGGAATGGAGGGGTGGCCTCCTGGGCCATGGATGAGCCTCCCTCTCTGGGGATTTGCCCTGGCTTCCAAGAGTTTCAGGTCATTGTGCGGGAAGGGAGGAGTCCTGTACTCTGCCTCAGGTGTCCCTCCCAAAGAGGGATTCCAGAGCAGAGCCCTGAGTACCGGTGACTGGAAAACCGAAACTCGGTTTAGGATGGGGGTTCCAAGGGCGTGGGAAGAACCCTCTGCGGGCACTTGGTCCAGCCACGGAGAGACCTGATTTGAGCACGAGGCTTATGGTGAGGGTCACAATGCGTCATTGTGCCCAAGGCGACCCACAAGCATGGGCGTGGCCTCATGGGGCATGCAGGTTTCTCCTACCCTGAAGGTGGGACACCAGGCCAACAGCAAGGTTTCTTGGATGGCGATGGAGGAGTTCAGATTTCTGCATCAGGTTCCCTCCTGTCCAGTGATTGGAGATAAGGTCTAGGTTCTGAATCCTGAACACCCAGCTTGGGAAGAGATGACAGCCTAAGGTCATGGCCGGTCTGATGTGATGGGTGTCTGTCGGGATGTCAGGGCTCAGGCAGTGTCAGGCAGAGCACGGGTGCCCATGGCAACCTCGAGAATTGGAGTGCAGTAGGGTGGCGCGCAGGTGGATCCTCATTGGGTGTTTCTGGGTAGTCGCCTAGGGCAACGTTTTTCTTCTGGTGGGAAGGCAGACTGCTGTATTGTGGCTCCAGAATTCCCAATTTGGAGGGCTTGGGGGCCAGGAATGTGAGGACGGAAGTCTGAGAACACAAGCTAGGGTGAGATTTCGGGCGAGGGCACTCTCCAGAGGCTGAAATGGGATCTCCTGCATCTGGAGACAGGGCGAGGATCCGACATTGGCTCAGGTTGGAGACTGTGTCCATTATGGCCCCATCAGTAGGTGGGGCCCTACCGAAGCCATGGAGGTTTTCCCATGCTGGGAGTTTTGAGATTCTCCAAACCGCAAGGATTCCTACTGTGGGACAGTCGAGTCCTGTGAGATGGCACCGGGACGCCCGATAGAGAAAGACTGCTGTGCAGGGTACTAAGGATGGATGCCTGGGCATCGCACCTCACATTCCCATTGTCTCCTAGCGACAAGGCAGGTTCGATTGCTGGCTCTGGGGGAGCTACGCAGGGTGTTGAGTGGAAATGGACTCTCCTGAGGATGGGTCATAATGTGGGTTTGTGTCCATGGAGACCTAGGAATGTGGCAGTGGCTCTGGGGCCCGGAAGGATTCTCCGAACTTTAGGATTGGACACAGCTCCAAAGAGTAAGTTTCCCCTGTGGAGATGAGAGGTGTTCTGATGGGTGCCTCAGGAAACCTCCGTTTGCTGGTATTGGAATCCAGGCCTCTGAGGAGAGACGCCTGGAAACCAACCAAAGGGTTCAGATGAAGGCCTAACAGACTGTCCGGTTCCAAGTTCTGTCTCTGGTGACATCCGTCTGCTTTTCTGAGGGGAGGCTGTTACTCAGCTTGTGTCAGATCACCCCTCTGTGTCCAGGGCATCCTAGACTCTTGGGATGGCCTCGGGGATCTTGGAGAATTCTCCTATTCTGTAGGTTTGTGGCCAGTGGAATGGGCAGAATCTCCTTGGAGAGGGCAGGCACAGTCGTGCGCTGGGGCCCAGGGGCCCCAGCGTTGAGGGTGTGTGGGACAGGGCTGCGGGGCCTGAAGTCTGAAAAGACAAACTCGGCTTAGGTTTGGGGTCTAGGGTATGGCAGGCCCCATCTACCGACCGAGCTGGGAGCTGCTCTGGATTTGAATGAAGGGCGAGTGTGCGTCCTTTTCTCAGGCTTCTGTGTCTGGATTTTTTGTCAAGGAGGGCTCTGGAATGGAGGGGTGGCCTCCTGGGCCATGAATGAGCCTCCTTCTCTGGGGATTTGGCCTGGGTCCAAGAGTTTCAGGTCATTCTGCGGGAAGGGAGGAGTCCTGTACTCTGCCTCAGGTGTCCCTCCCAAAGAGGGATTCCAGAGCAGAGCCCTGAGTACCGGCGACTGGAAAACCCAAACTCGGGTTAGGATGGGGGCCCAAGGGGCGTGGGAAGCACCCTCTGCGGGCTCTTGGTCCAGCCACGGAGAGACCTGATTTGAGCACGAGGCTTATGGTGAGGGTCCCAATGCGTCTTTGGGCCCAAGGCGACCCTAAGCATGGGCGTGGCCTCATGGGCCATGCAGGTTTCTCCTACCCTGAATGTTGGACACCAGGCCAACAGCAAGTTTTCTTGGATGGGGATGGAGGAGTTCAGATTTCTACATCAGGTTCCCTCCTGTCCAGTGATTGGAGACAGGGTCTAAGTTCTGAATCCTGAACACCCAGCTTGGGAATAGATGACAGCCTAAGGTCATGGCCGGTCTGATGTGATGGGTGTCGGTCGGCATGTCAGGGCTCAGGCAGTGTCAGGCAGAGCACGGGTGCCCATGGCAACCTCGAGAATTGGAGTGCAGTAGGGTGGCGCGCAGGTGGATCCTCATTGGTGTTTCTGGGTAGTCGCCTAGGGCAACGTTTTTCTTCTGGTGGGAAGGCAGACTGCTGTATGGTTGCTCCAGAATTCCCAATCTGGAGGGCTTGAGGGCCAGGAATGTGAGGACGGAAGTCTGAGAACACAAGCTAGGGTGAGATTTCGGGCGAGGGCACTCTGCAGAGGCTGAAATGAGATCTCCTGCATCTGGAGACAGGGCGAGGATCCGACATTGGCTCAGGTTGGAGACTGTGTCCATTATGGCCCAATCAGTAGTTGGGGGACCTCCCGAAGCCATGGAGGTTTTCCCATGCTGGGAGTTGTGAGATGCTCCAAACCGCAAGGATTCCTACTGTGGGACAGTCGAGTCCTGTGAGATGGCACCAGGACGCCCGATAGAGAAAGACTGCTGTGCAGGGTACTAAGGATGGATGCCTGTGCAACCCACCTCACATTCCCATTGTCTCCTAGCGACAAGGCAGGTTCGATTGCTGGCTCTGGGGGAGCTACGCAGGGCGTTGAGTGGAAATGGACTCTCTTGAGGATGGGTCATAATGTAGGTTTGTGTCCATGGAGACCTAGGAATGTGGCAGTGGCTCTGGGGCCCGGAAGGATTCTCCAAACTTTAGGATTGGACACAGCTCCAAAGAGTAAGTTTCCCCTGTGGAGATGAGAGGTGTTCTGATGGGTGCCTCAGGAAACGTCCGTTTGCTGGTATTGGTTTTCAGGCCTCTGAGGAGAGACGCCTGGAAACCAAACAAAGGGTTCAGATGAAGGCCTAACAGACTGTCCGGTTCCATGTTCTGTCCTTGGGGACATCCGTCTGCTTTTCTGAGTGGAGGGAGTTGCTCAGCTTGTGTCAGATCACCCCTGTGTGTCCAAGGCAGCCTACACTCTTGGGATGGCCTCGGGGATCTTGGAGCCTTCCCCTAATCTGTAGGTTTGTGGCCAGTGGAATGGGCAGAGTTTACTTGGAGAGGGCAGGCACAGTCCTGCGCTGTGGCCCCAGGGTTCCCAGCATTGAGGGTGTGTGGGACAGGGCTGCGGGGCCTGAAGTCTGAACATTCAAACTCGGCTTAGGTTTGGGGTCGAGGATATGGCAGGCCCCATCTACCGACCGTGCTGGGAGCTGCTCTGGATTTGAATGAAGGGCGAGTGTGCGTCCTTTTCTCAGGCTTCTGTCTCTGGATTTTGTGTCAAGGAGAGCTGTGGAATGGAGGGGTGGGCTCCTGGGCCATGGATGAGCCTCCCTCTCTGGGGATTTGGCCTGGCTTCCAAGAGTTTCAGGTCATTCTGCGGGAAGGGAGGAGTCCTGTACTCTGCCTCAGGTGTCGCTCCCAAAGAGGGATTCCAGAGCAGAGCCCTGGGTCCCGGCGACTGGAAAACCCAAACTCGGGCTAGGATGGGGGCCCAAGTGGCGTGGGAAGCACCCTCTGCGGGCTCTTGGTCAAGCCACGGAGAGACCTGATTTGAGCACGAGGCTTATGGTGAGGGTCACAATGCGTCTTTGTGCCCAAGGCCACCCTCAAGCATGGGCGTGGCCTCATGGGCCATGCAGGGTTCTCCTACCCTGAAGGTTGGACACCAGGCCAACAGCAAGGTTTCTTGGATGGGGATGGAGGAGTTCAGATTTCTGCATCAGGTTCCCTCCTGTCCAGTGATTGGAGATAAGGTCTAGGTTCTGAATCCTGAACACCCAGCTTGGGAAGAGATGACAGCCTAAGGTCATGGCCGGTCTGATGTGATGGGTGTCGGTTGGGATGTCAGGGCTCAGGCAGTGTCAGGCAGAGCACGGGTGCCCATGGCAACCTCGAGAATTGGAGTGCAGTAGAGTGGCGCGCAGGTGGATCCTCATTGGGTGTTTCTGGGTAGTCGCCTAGGGAACGTTTTTCTTCTGGTTGGAAGGCAGACTGCTGTATTGTGGCTCCAGAATTCCCATTCTGGAGGTCTTGGGGGCTAGGAATGTGAGGACGGAAGTCTGAGAACACAATCTACGGTCAGATTTCGGGCGAGGGCACTCTGCAGAGGCTGAAATGAGATCTCCTGCATCTGGAGACAGGGCGAGGATCCGACATTGGCTCAGGTTGGAGACTGTGTCCATTATGGCCCCATCAGTAGGTGTGGGCCCTCCCAAAGCCTTGGAGGTTTTCCCATGCTGGGAGTTGTGAGATGCTCCAAACCGCAAGGATTCCTACTGTGGGACAGTCGAGTCCTGTGAGATGGCACCAGGACGCCCGATACAGAAAGACTGCAGTGCAGGGTGCTAAGGATGGATGCCTGGGCATCCCACCTCACATTCCCATTGTAGCCAGGCGACAAGGCAGGTTCGATTGCTGGCTCTGTGGGAGCTACGCAGGGCGCTGAGTGGACATGGACTCTCCTGAGAATGTGTCATAATGTAGGTTTGTGTCCATGGAGACCTAGGAATGTGGCAGAGCCTTGGGGCCCGGAAGGATTCTCCGAACTTTAGGATTGGACACAGCTCCAAAGAGTAATTTTCCCCTGTGGAAATGAGAAGTGTTCTGATGGGTGCCTCAGGAAACGTCCGTTTGCTGGTATTGGAATCCAGGCCTCTGAGGAGAGACGCCTGGAAACCAACCAAAGGGTTCAGATGAAGGCCTAGCAGACTGTCCGGTTCCAAGTTCTGTCTCTGGGGACATCCGTCTGCTTTTCTGAGTGGAGGGAGTTGCTCAGCTTGTGTCAGATCACCCCTGTGTGTCCAGGGCAGCCTACACTCTTGGGATGGCCTCGGGGATCATGGAGCCTTCTCCTAATCTGTAGGTTTGTGGCCAGTGGAATGGGCAGAGTTTCCTTGGAGTGTGCAGGCACAGTCGTGCGCTGTGGCCCCAAGGACCCCAGCGTTGAGGGTGTGTGGGACAGGGCTGCGGGGCCTGAAGTCTGAAAACTCAAACTCGGCCTAGTTTTGGGGTCGAGGGTATGGCAGGCCCCATCTACCGACCGTGCTGGGAGCTGCCCTGGATTTGAATGAACGGCGAGTGTGCGTCCTTTTCTCAGGCTTCTGTGTCTGGATTTTTTGTCAAGGAGGGCTGTGGAATGGAGGGGTGGCCTCCTGGGCCATGGATGAGCCTCCCTCTCTGGGGATTTGGCCTGGCTTCCAAGAGTTTCAGGTCATTCTGCGGGAAGGGAGGAGTCCTGTACTCTGCCTCAGGTGTCCCTCCCAAAGAGGGATTCCAGAGCAAAGCCCTGAGTACCGGCGACTGGAAAAGCCAAACTCGGGTTAGGATGGGGGCCCAAGAGGCGTGGGAAGCACCCTCTGCGGGCTCTTGGTCCAGCCACGGAGAGACCTGATTTGAGCACGAGGCTAATGGTGAGGGTCACAATGCGACTTTGGGCCCAAGGGGACCCTCAAGTATGGGCGTGGCCTCATGGGGCATGCAGGTTTCTCCTACCCTGAAGGTGGGACACCAGGCCAACAGCAAGGTTTCTTGGATGGGGATGGAGGAGTTCAGATTTCTGCATCAGGTTAACTCCTGTCCAGTGATTGGAGATAAGGTCTACGTTCTGAATCCTGAACACCCAGCTTGGGAAGAGATGACAGCCTAAGGTCATGGCCGGTCTGATGTGATGGGTGTCGGTTGGGATGTCAGCGCTCAGGCAGTGTCAGGCAGAGCACGGGTGCCCATGGCAACCTCGAGAAATTCAGTGCAGTAGAGCTGCGTGCAGGTGGATCCTAATTGGGTGTTTCTGGGTAGTCGCCTAGGGCAACGTTTTTCTTCTGGTGGGAAGGCAGACTGCTGTATTGTGGCTCCAGAATTCCCAATCTGGAGGGCTTGGGGGCCAGGAATGTGAGGACGGAAGTCTGAGAACACAAGGTACGGTGAGATTTCGGGCGAGGGCACTCTGCAGAGGCTGAAATGAGATCTCCTGCATCTGGAGACAGGGCGAGGATCCGACATTGGCTCAGGTTGGAGACTGTGTCCATTATGGCCCCATCAGTAGGTGGAGGCCCTCCCGAAGCCATGGAGGTTTTCCCATGCTGGGAGTTGTGAGATGCTCCAAACCGCAAGGATTCCTACTGTGGGACAGTCGAGTCCTGTGAGATGGCACCAGGACGCCCGATACAGAAAGACTGCAGTGCAGGGTGCTAAGGATGGATGCCAGGGCATCCCACCTCACATTCCCATTGTCTCCTAGCGACAAGGCAGGTTCGATTGCTGGCTCTGGGGTTGCTACGCAGGGCGCTGAATGGACATGGACTCTCCTGAGGATGGGTCATAATGTAGGTTTGTGTCCATGGAGACCTAGGAATGTGGCAGTGGCTCGGGGGCCCGGAAGGATTTTCCGAACTTTAGAATTGGACACAGCTCCAAAGAGTAAGATTCCCCTGTGGAGATGAGAGGTGTTCTGATGGGTGCCTCAGGAAACCTCCGTTTGCCTGTATTGGTTTCCAGGCCTCTGAGGAGAGACGCCTGGAAACCAACCAAAGGGTTCAGATGAAGGCCTAACAGACTGTCCGGTTCCATTTCTGTCTCTGGGGACATCCGTCTGCTTTTCTGAGTGGAGGGAGTTGCTCAGCTTGTGTCAGATCACCCCTGTGTGTCCAGGGCAGCCTAGACTCTTGGGATGGCCTCGGGGATCATGGAGCCTTTTCCTAATCTGTAGGTTTGTGGCCAGTGGAATGGGCAGAGTTTCCTTGGAGAGGGCAGGCACAGTCGTGCGCTGTGGCCCCGAGGGCCCCAGCGTTGAGTTTGTGTGGGACAGGGCTGCGGGGCCTGAAGTCTGAAAACACAAACTCGGCTTAGGTTTGGGGTCGAGGGTATGGCAGGCCCCATCTACCGACCGTGCTGGGAGCTGCTCTGGATTTGACAGAAGGGCCAGTGTGCGTCCTTTTCTCAGGCTTCTGTCTCTGGATTTTGTGTCAAGGAAGGCTGTGGAATGGAGGGGTGGCCTCCTGGGCCATGGATGAGCCTCCCTCTCTGGGGATTTGGCCTGGCTTCCAAGAGTTTCAGGTCATTCTGCGGGAAGGGAGGAGTCCTGTACTCTGCCTCAGGGGTCCCTCCCAAAGAGGGATTCCAGAGCAGAGCCCTGAGTACCGGCGACTGGAAAACCCAAACTCGGGTTAGGATGGGGGCCCAAGGGGCGTGGGAAGCACCCTCTGCGGGCTCTTGGTCCAGCCACGGAGAGACCTGATTTGAGCACGAGGCTTATAGTGAGGGTCCCAATGCCACTTTGTGCCCAAGGCCACCCTCAAGCATGGGCGTGGCCTCATGGGCCATGCAGGGTTCTCCTACCCTGAATGTTGGACACCAGGCCAACAACAAGGTTTCTTGGATGGGGATGGAGGAGTTCAGATTTCTGCATCAGGTTCCCTCCTGTCCAGTGATTGGAGACAGGGTCTAGGTTCTGAATCCTGAACACCCAGCTTGGGAATAGATGACAGCCTAAGGTCATGGCCGGTCTGATGTGATGGGTGTCTGTCGGGATGTCAGGGCTCAGGCAGTGTCAGGCAGAGCACGGGTGCCCATGGCAACCTCGAGAATTGGAGTGCAGTAGGGTGGCGCGCAGGTGGATCCTCATTGGGTGTTTCTGGGTAGTCGCCTAGGGCAACGTTTTTCTTCTGGTGGGAAGGCAGACTGCTGTATGGTGGCTCCAGAATTCCCAATCTGGAGGGCTTGAGGGCCAGGAATGTGAGGACGGAAGTCTGAGAACACAAGCTAGGGTGAGATTTCGGGCGAGGGCACTCTGCAGAGGCTGAAATGAGATCTCCTGCATCTGGAGACAGGGCGAGGATCCGACATTGGCTCAGGTTGGAGACTGTGTCCATTATGGCCCAATCAGTAGTTGGGGGACCTCCCGAAGCCATGGAGGTTTTCCCATGCTGGGAGTTGTGAGATGCTCCAAACCGCAAGGATTCCTACTGTGGGACAGTCGAGTCCTGTGAGATGGCACCAGGACGCCCGATAGAGAAAGACTGCTGTTCAGGGTACTAAGGATGGATGCCTGTGCATCCCACCTCACATTCCCATTGTCTCCTAGCGACAAGGCAGGTTCGATTGCTGGCTCTGGGGGAGCTACGCAGGGCGTTGAGTGGAAATGGACTCTCTTGAGGATGGGTCATAATGTAGGTTTGTGTCCATGGAGACCTAGGAATGTGGCAGTGGCTCTGGGGCCCGGAAGGATTCTCCAAACTTTAGGATTGGACACAGCTCCAAAGAGTAAGTTTCCCCTGTGGAGATGAGGGGTGTTCTGATGGGTGCCTCAGGAAACGTCCGTTTGCTGGTATTGGTTTTCAGGCCTCTGAGGAGAGACGCCTGGAAACCAAACAAAGGGTTCAGATGAAGGCCTAACAGACTGTCCGGTTCCATGTTCTGTCTCTGGGGACATCCGTCTCCTTTTCTGAGTGGAGGGAGTTGCTCAGCTTGTGTCAGATCACCCCTGTGTGTCCAAGGCAGCCTACACTCTTGGGATGGCCTTTGGGATCTTGGAGCCTGCTCATAATCTGTAGGTTTGTGGCCAGTGGAATGGGCAGAGTTTCCTTGGAGAGGGCAGGCACAGTCCTGCGCTGTGGCCCCAGGGTTCCCAGCGTTGAGGGTGTGTGGGACAGGGCTGCGGGGCCTGAAGTCTGAACATTCAAACTCGGCTTAGGTTTGGGGTCGAGGATATGGCAGGCCCCATCTACCGACCGTGCTGGGAGCTGCTCTGGATTTGAATGAAGGGCGAGTGTGCGTCCTTTTCTCAGGCTTCTGTCTCTGGATTTGGTGTCAAGGAGTGCTGTGGAATGGAGAGGTGGCCTCCTGGGCCATGGATGAGCCTCCCTCTCTGGGGATTTGCCCTAGCTTCCAAGAGTTTCAGGTCATTCTGTGGGAAGGGAGGAGTCCTGTACTCTGCCTCAGGTGTCCCTCCCAAAGAGGGATTCCAGAGCAGAGCCCTGAGTACCGGCGACTGGAAAACCGAAACTCGGTTTAGGATGGGGGTCCCAGGGGCGTGGGAAGCACCCTCTGCGGGCTCTTGGTCCAGCCACGGAGAGACCTGATTTGAGCACGAGGCTTATGGTGAGGGTCACAATGCGTCTTTGTGCCCAAGGCGACCCACAAGCATGAGCGTGGCCTCATGGGGCATGCAGGTTTCTCCTACCCTGAAGTTGGGACACCAGGCGAACAGCAAGGTTTCTTGGATGGGGATGGAGGAGTTCAGATTTCTGCATCAGGTTAACGCCTGTCCAGTGATTGGAGATAAGGTCTAGGGTCTGAATCCTGAACACCCAGCTTGGGAAGAGATGACAGCCTAAGGTCATGGCCGGTCTGATGTGATGGGTGTCGGTTGGGATGTCAGGTCTCAGGCAGTGTCAGGCAGAGCACGGGTGCCCATGGCAACCTCGAGAATTGGAGTGCAGTAGAGCTGCGTGCAGGTGGATCCTAATTGGGTGTTTCTGGGTAGTCGCCTAGGGCAACGTTTTTCTTCTGGTGGGAAGGCAGACTGCTGTATGGTGACTCCAGAATTCCCAATCTGGAGGTCTTGGGGGCTAGGAATGTGAGGACGGAAGTCTGAGAACACAAGCTAGGGTGAGATTTCGGGCGAGGGCACTCTACAGAGACTGAAATGAGATCTCCTGCATCTGGAGACAGGGCGAGGATCCGACATTGGCTCAGGTTGGAGACTGTGTCCATTATGGCCCCATCAGTATGTGGGGGCCCTCCTGAAGCCTTGGAGGTTTTCCCATGCTGGGAGTTGTGAGATCCTCCAAACCGCAAGGATTCCTACTGTGGGACAGTCGAGTCCTGTCAGATGGCACCAGGACGCCCGATACAGAAAGACGGCATTGCAGGGTGCTAAAAATGGATGCCTGGGCAACCCAACTCACATTCCCATTGTCTCCTAGCGACAAGGCAGGTTCGATTGCTGGCTCTGGGGGAGCTACGCAGGGCGCTGAGTGGACATGGACTCTCCTGAGGATGGGTCATAATGTAGGTTTGTGTCCATGGAGACCTAGGAATGTAGCAGTGGCTCGGGGGCCCGGAAGGATTCTCCGAACTTTAGGATTGGACACAGCTCCAAACAGTAAGTTTCCCCTGTGGAGATGAGAGGTGTTCTGATGGGTGCCTCAGGAAACCTCCGTTTGCTGGTATTGGAATCCAGGCCTCTGAGGAGAGACGCCTGGAAATCAACCAAAGGGTTCAGATGAAGGCCTAACAGACTGTCCGGTACCAAGTTCTGTCTCTGGGGACATCCGTCTGCTTTTCTGAGTGGAGGGAGTTGCTCAGCTTGTGTCAGATCACCCTTGTGTGTCCAGGGCAGCCTACACTCTTGGGATGGCCTCGGGAATCTTGGAGCCTTCTCCTACTCTGTAGGTTTGTGGCCAGTGGAATGGGCAGAGTTTCCTTGGAGAGGGCAGGCACAGTCGTGCGCTGTGGCCCCAGGGGCCCCAGCGTTGAGGGTGTGTGGGCCAGGGCTGCGGGGCCTGAAGTCTGAAAACTCAAACTCGGCTTAGGTTTGGGGTCGAGGGTATGGCAGGCCCCATCTACAGACCGTGCTGGGAGCTGCTCTGGATTTGAATGAAGGGCTAGTGTGCGTCCTTTTCTCAGGCTTCTGTCTCTGGATTTTGTGTCAAGGAGAGCTGTGGAATGGAGGGGTGGGCTCCTGGGCCATGGATGAGCCTCCCTCTCTGGGGATTTGGCCTGGATTCCAAGAGTTTCAGGTCATTCTGCGGGAAGGGAGGAGTCCTGTACTCTGCCTCAGGTGTCCCTCCCAAAGAGGGATTCCAGAGCAGAGCCCTGGGTCCCGGCGACTGGAAAACCCAAACTCGGGCTAGGATGGGGGCCCAAGTGGCGTGGGAAGCACCCTCTGCGGGCTCTTGCCACGGAGAGACCTGATTTGAGCACGAGGCTTATGGTGAGGGTCACAATGCGTCTTTGGGCCCAAGGCGACCCTCAAGCATGGGCGTGGCCTCATGGGGCATGCAGGTTTCTCCTACGCTGAAGGTGGGACACCAGGCCAACAGCAAGGTTTCTTGGATGGGGATGGAGGAGTTCAGATTTCTGCATCAGGTTCCCTCCTGTCCAGTGATTGGAGATAAGGTCTAGGTTCTGAATCCTGAACACCCAGCTTGGTAAGAGATGACAGCCTAAGGTCATGGCCGGTCTGATGTGATGGGTGTCTGTCGGGATGTCAGGGCTCAGGCAGTGTCAGGCAGAGCACGGGTGCCCATGGCAACCCCGAGAATTGGAGTGCAGTAGAGCGGCTTGCAGGTGGATCCTCATTGGGTGTTTCTGGGTAGTCGCCTAGGGCAACGTTTTTCTTCTGGTGGGAAGGCAGACTGCTGTATGGTGGCTCCAGAATTCCCAATCTGGAGGTCTTGGGGGCTAGGAATGTGAGGAAGAAAGTCTGAGAACACAAGCTAGGGTGAGATTTCGGGCGAGGGCACTCTGCAGAGGCTGAAATTAGATCTCCTGCATCTGGAGACAGGGCGAGGATCCGACATTGGCTCAGGTTGGAGACTGTGTCCATTATGGCCCCATCAGTAGGTGGGGCCGTCACGAAGCCATGGAGGTTTTCCCATGCTGGGAGTTGTGAGATGCTCCAAACCGCAAGGATTCCGACTGTGGGACAGTGGAGTGTTGTGAGATGGCACAAGGACCCCCGATACAGAAAGACTGCAGTGCAGGGTGCTAAGGATGGATGCCTGGGCATCCCACCTCACATTCCAATTGTCTCCTAGCGACAAGGCAGGTTCGATTGCTGACTCTGGGGGAGCTACGCAGGGGGCTGAGGTGAAATGGACTCTCCTGAGGATGGGTCATAATGTGGGTTTGTGTCCATTTAGACCTAGGAATGTGGCAGTGCCTCTGGGGCCCAGAAGGATTCTCCGAACTTTAGGATTGGACACAGCTCCAAAGAGTAAGTTTCCCCTGTGGAGACGAGAGGTGTTCTGATGGGTGCCTCAGGAAACCTCCGTTTGCTGGTATTGGAATCCAGGCCTCTGAGGAGAGACGCCTGGAAACCAACCAAAGGGTTCAGATGAAGACCTAACAGACTGTCCGGTTCCATGTTCTGTCTCTGGGGACATCCGTCTGCTTTTCTGAGTGGAGGGTTTTGCTCAGCTTGTGTCAGATCACCCCTGTGTGTCCAGGGCACCCTAGACTCTTGGAATGGCCTCGGGGATCTTGGAGCCTTCTCCTAATCTGTAGGATTGTGGCCAGTGGAATGGGCAGAGTTTCCTTGCAGAGGGCAGGCACAGTCGTGCGCTGGGCCCCAGGGGCCCCAGCGTTGAGGGTGTGTGGGACAGGGCTGCGGGGCCTGAAGTCTGAAAACTCAAACTCGGCTTAGGTTTGGGGTCGAGGGTATGGCAGGCCCCATCTACCGACCGAGCTGGGAGCTGCTCTGGATTTGAATGAAGGGCGAAGTGCGTCCTTTTCTCAGGCTTCTGTGTCTGGATTTTTTGTCAAGGAGGGCTCTGGAATGGAGGGGTGGCCTCCTGGGCCATGAATGAGCCTCCCTCTCTCGGGATTTGGCCTGGATTCCAAGAGTTTCAGGTCATTGTGCGGGAAGGGAGGAGTCCTGTACTCTGCCTCAGGTGTCCCTCCCAAAGAGGGATTCCAGAGCAGAGCCCTGACTACCGGCGACTGGAAAACCCAAACTCGGGTTAGGATGGGGGCCCAAGGGGCGTGGGAAGCACCCTCTGATGGCTCTTGGTCCAGCCACGGAGAGACCTGATTTGAGCACGAGGCTTATGGTGAGGGTCACAATGCGTCTTTGTGCCCAAGGCCACCCTCAAGCATGGGCGTCGCCTCATGGGCCATGCAGGGTTCTCCTACCCTGAAGGTGGGACACCAGGCCAACAGCAAGGTTTCTTGGATGGGGATGGAGGAGTTCAGATTTCGGCATCAGGTTCCCTCCTGTCCATTGATTGGAGATAAGGTCTAGGTTCTGAATCCTGAACACCCAGCTGGGAAGAGATGACAGCCTAAGGTCATGGCCGGTCTGATGTGATGGGTGTCGGTTGGGATGTCAGGGCTCAGGCAGTGTCAGGCAGAGCACGGGTGCCCATGGCAACCTCGAGAAATGGAGTGCAGTAGAGCCGCGTGCAGGTGGATCCTAATTGGGTGTTTCTGGGTAGTCGCCTAGGGCAAAGTTTTTCTTCTGGTGGGAAGGCAGACTGCTGTATGGTGGCTCCAGAATTCCCAATCTGGAGGGCTTCGGGGCCAGGAATGTTAGGACGGAAGTCTGAGAACACAAGCTACGGTGAGATTTCGGCGAAGACACTGCGCAGAGGCTGATATGAGATCTCCTGCATCTGGAGACAAGGCGAGGATCCGACATTGGCTCAGGTTGGAGACTGTGTCCATTATGGCCCCACCAGTAGGTGGAGGCCCTCCCGAAGCCATGGAGGTTTTCCCATGCTGGGAGTTGTGAGATGCTCCAAACCGCAAGGATTCCGACTGTGGGACAGTCGAGTCCTGTCAGATGGCACCAGGACGCCCGATACAGAAAGACTGCAGTGCAGGGTGCTAAGGATGGATGCCTGGGCATCCCACCTCACATTCCCATTGTCTCCTAGCGACAAGGCAGGTTCGATTGCTAGCTCTGGGGGAGCTACGCAGGGCGCTGAATGGACATGGACTCTCCTGAGGATGGGTCATAATGTAGGTTTGTGTCCATGGAGACCTAGGAATGTGGCAGTGGCTCTGGGGCCCGGAAGGATTCTCCGAACTTTAGGATTGGACACAGCTCCAAAGAGTAAGTTTCCCCTGTGGAGATGAGAGGTGTTCTGATGGGTGCCTCAGGATACCTCCGTTTGCCTGTATTGGTTTCCAGGCCTCTGAGGAGAGACGCCTGGAAACCAACCAAAGGGTTCAGATGAAGGCCTAACAGACTGTCCGGTTCCATGTTCTGTCTCTGGGGACATCCGTCTGCTTTTCTGAGTGGAGGGAGATGCTCAGATTGTGTCAGATCACCCCTGTGTGTCCAGGGCAGCCTAGACTCTTGGGATGGCCTCGGGGATCATGGAGCCTTCTCCTAATCTGTAGGTTTGTGGCCAGTGGAATGGGCAGAGTATCCTTGGAGTGTGCAGGCACCGTCGCGCGCTGGGGCCCCAAGGGCCCCAGCGTTGAGTTTGTGTGGGACAGGGCTGCGGGGCCTGAAGTCTGAAAACACAAACTCGGCTTAGGTTTGGGGTCGAGGGTATGGCAGGCCCCATCTACCTACCGTGCTGGGAGCTGCTCTGGATTTGAATGAAGGGCGAGTGTGCGTCCTTTTCTCAGGCTTCTGTCTCTGGATTTTGTGTCAAGGAAGGCTGTGGAATGGAGGGGTGGCCTCCTGGGCCATGGATGAGCCTCCCTCTCTGGGGATTTGGCCTGGCTTCCAAGAGTTTCATGTCATTCTGCGGGAAGGGAGGAGTCCGGTACTCTGCCTCAGGGGTCCCTTCCAAAGAGGGATTCCAGAGCAGAGCCCTGAGTACCGGCGACTGGAAAACCCAAACTCGGGTTAGGATGGGGGCCCAAGGGGCGTGGGAAGCACCCTTTGCGGACTCTTGGTCCAGCCACGGAGAGACCTGATTTGAGCACGAGGCTTATGGTGAGGGTCCCAATGCCTCTTTGTGCCCAAGGCCACCCTCAAGCATGGGCGTGGCCTCATGGGCAATGCAGGGTTCTCCTACCCTGAAGGTTGGACACCAGGCCAACAACAAGGTTTCTTGGATGGGGATGGAGGAGTTCAGATTTCTGCATCAGGTTCCCTCCTGTCAAGTGATTGGAGACAGGGTCTAGGTTCTGAATCCTGAACACCCAGCTTGGGAATAGATGACAGCCTAAGGTCATGGCCGGTCTGATGTGATGGGTGTCGGTCGGGATGTCAGGGCTCAGGCAGTGTCAGGCAGAGCACGGGTGCCCATGGCAACCTCGAGAATTGGAGTGCAGTAGGGTGTTGCGCAGGTGGATCCTCATTGGGTGTTTCTGGGTAGTCGCTTAGGGCAACGTTTTTCTTCTGGTGGGAAGGCAGACTGCTGTATGGTGGCTCCAGAATTCCCAATCTGGAGGGCTTGAGGGCCAGGAATGTGAGGACGGAAGACTGAGAACACAAGCTAGGGTGAGATTTCGTGCGAGGGCACTCTGCAGAGTCTGAAATGAGATCTCCTGCATCTGGAGACAGGGCGAGGATCCGACATTGGCTCAGGTTGGAGACTGTGTCCATTATGGCCCCATCAGTAGGTGGGGGCCCTCCCGAAGCCTTGGAGGTTTTCCCATGCTGGGAGTTGTGAGATGCTCCAAACCGCAAGGATTCCTACTGCGGGACAGTCGAGTGTTGTGAGATGGCACCAGGACGCCCGATACAGAAAGACTGCTGTGCAGGGTGCTAAGGATGGATGCCTGGGCACCCCACCTCACATTCCAATTGTCTCCTAGCGACAAGGCAGGTTCGATTGCTGGCTCTGGGGGAGCTACGCAGGGCGTTGAGTGGAAATGGACTCTCCTGAGGATGGGTCATAATGTAGGTTTGTGTCCATGGAGACCTAGGAATGTGGCATTGGCTCTGGGGCCCGGAAGGATTCTCCGAACTTTAGGATTGGACACAGCTCCAAAGAGTAAATTTCCCCTGTGCAGATGAGAGGTGTTCTGATGGGTGCCTCAGGAAACGTCCGTTTGCTGGTATTGGTTTTCAGGCCTCTGAGGAGAGACGCCTGGAAACCAACCAAAGGGTTCAGATGAAGGCCTAACAGACTGTCCGGTTCCATGTTCTGTCTCTGGGGACATCCGTCTGCTTTTCTGAGTGGAGGGAGTTGCTCAGCTTGTGTCAGATCACCCCTGTGTGTCCAAGGCAGCCTACACTCTTGGGATGGCCTCGGGGATCTTGGAGCCTTCTCCTAATCTGTAGGTTTTTGGCCAGTGGAATGGGCAGAGTGTCCTTGGAGAGGGCAGGCACAGTCGTGCGCTGTGGCCCCAGGGTCCCCAGCGTTGAGGGTGTGTGGGACAGGGCTGCGGGGCCTGAAGTCTGAAAACTCAAACTCGGCTTAGGTTTGGGGTCGAGGATATGGCAGGCCCCATCTACCGACCGTGCTGGGAGCTGCTCTGGATTTGAATGAAGGGCGAGTGTGCGTCCTTTCTCAGGCTTCTGTCTCTGGATTTTGTGTCAAGGAGGGCTGTGAAATAGAGGGGTGGCCTCCTGGGCCATGGATGAGCCTCCCTCTCTGGGGATTTGGCCTGGCTTCCAAGAGTTTCAGGTCATTCTGCGGGAAGGGAGGAGTCCTGTACTCTGCCTCAGGTGTCCCTCCCAAAGAGGGATTCCAGAGCAGAGCCCTGACTACCGGCGACTGGAAAACCCAAACTAGGGTTAGGATGGGGGCCCAAGGGGCGTGGGAAGCACCCTCTGATGGCTCTTGGTCCAGCCACGGAGAGACCTGATTTGAGCACGAGGCTTATGGTGAGGGTCACAATGCGTCTTTGTGCCCAAGGCCACCCTCAAGCATGGGCGTCGCCTCATGGGCCATGCAGGGTTCTCCTACCCTGAAGGTGGGACACCAGGCCAACAGCAAGGTTTCTTGGATGGGGATGGAGGAGTTCAGATTTCGGCATCAGGTTCCCTCCTGTCCATTGATTGGAGATAAGGTCTAGGTTCTGAATCCTGAACACCCAGCTGGGAAGAGATGACAGCCTAAGGTCATGGCCGGTCTGATGTGATGGGTGTCGGTTGGGATGTCAGGGCTCAGGCAGTGTCAGGCAGAGCACGGGTGCCCATGGCAACCTCGAGAAATGGAGTGCAGTAGAGCCGCGTGCAGGTGGATCCTAATTGGGTGTTTCTGGGTAGTCGCCTAGGGCAAAGTTTTTCTTCTGGTGGGAAGGCAGACTGCTGTATGGTGGCTCCAGAATTCCCAATCTGGAGGGCTTCGGGGCCAGGAATGTTAGGACGGAAGTCTGAGAACACAAGCTACGGTGAGATTTCGGCGAAGACACTGCGCAGAGGCTGATATGAGATCTCCTGCATCTGGAGACAAGGCGAGGATCCGACATTGGCTCAGGTTGGAGACTGTGTCCATTATGGCCCCATCAGTAGGTGGAGGCCCTCCCGAAGCCATGGAGGTTTTCCCATGCTGGGAGTTGTGAGATGCTCCAAACCGCAAGGATTCCGACTGTGGGACAGTCGAGTCCTGTCAGATGGCACCAGGACGCCCGATACAGAAAGACTGCAGTGCAGGGTGCTAAGGATGGATGCCTGGGCATCCCACCTCACATTCCCATTGTCTCCTAGCGACAAGGCAGGTTCGATTGCTAGCTCTGGGGGAGCTACGCAGGGCGCTGAATGGACATGGACTCTCCTGAGGATGGGTCATAATGTAGGTTTGTGTCCATGGAGACCTAGGAATGTGGCAGTGGCTCTGGGGCCCGGAAGGATTCTCCGAACTTTAGGATTGGACACAGCTCCAAAGAGTAAGTTTCCCCTGTGGAGATGAGAGGTGTTCTGATGGGTGCCTCAGGATACCTCCGTTTGCCTGTATTGGTTTCCAGGCCTCTGAGGAGAGACGCCTGGAAACCAACCAAAGGGTTCAGATGAAGGCCTAACAGACTGTCCGGTTCCATGTTCTGTCTCTGGGGACATCCGTCTGCTTTTCTGAGTGGAGGGAGATGCTCAGATTGTGTCAGATCACCCCTGTGTGTCCAGGGCAGCCTAGACTCTTGGGATGGCCTCGGGGATCATGGAGCCTTCTCCTAATCTGTAGGTTTGTGGCCAGTGGAATGGGCAGAGTATCCTTGGAGTGTGCAGGCACCGTCGCGCGCTGGGGCCCCAAGGGCCCCAGCGTTGAGTTTGTGTGGGACAGGGCTGCGGGGCCTGAAGTCTGAAAACACAAACTCGGCTTAGGTTTGGGGTCGAGGGTATGGCAGGCCCCATCTACCTACCGTGCTGGGAGCTGCTCTGGATTTGAATGAAGGGCGAGTGTGCGTCCTTTTCTCAGGCTTCTGTCTCTGGATTTTGTGTCAAGGAAGGCTGTGGAATGGAGGGGTGGCCTCCTGGGCCATGGATGAGCCTCCCTCTCTGGGGATTTGGCCTGGCTTCCAAGAGTTTCATGTCATTCTGCGGGAAGGGAGGAGTCCGGTACTCTGCCTCAGGGGTCCCTCCCAAAGAGGGATTCCAGAGCAGAGCCCTGAGTACCGGCGACTGGAAAACCCAAACTCGGGTTAGGATGGGGGCCCAAGGGGCGTGGGAAGCACCCTTTGCGGACTCTTGGTCCAGCCACGGAGAGACCTGATTTGAGCACGAGGCTTATGGTGAGGGTCCCAATGCCTCTTTGTGCCCAAGGCCACCCTCAAGCATGGGCGTGGCCTCATGGGCAATGCAGGGTTCTCCTACCCTGAAGGTTGGACACCAGGCCAACAACAAGGTTTCTTGGATGGGGATGGAGGAGTTCAGATTTCTGCATCAGGTTCCCTCCTGTGAAGTGATTGGAGACAGGGTCTAGGTTCTGAATCCTGAACACCCAGCTTGGGAATAGATGACAGCCTAAGGTCATGGCCGGTCTGATGTGATGGGTGTCGGTCGGGATGTCAGGGCTCAGGCAGTGTCAGGCAGAGCACGGGTGCCCATGGCAACCTCGAGAATTGGAGTGCAGTAGGGTGTTGCGCAGGTGGATCCTCATTGGGTGTTTCTGGGTAGTCGCTTAGGGCAACGTTTTTCTTCTGGTGGGAAGGCAGACTGCTGTATGGTGGCTCCAGAATTCCCAATCTGGAGGGCTTGAGGGCCAGGAATGTGAGGACGGAAGACTGAGAACACAAGCTAGGGTGAGATTTCGTGCGAGGGCACTCTGCAGAGTCTGAAATGAGATCTCCTGCATCTGGAGACAGGGCGAGGATCCGACATTGGCTCAGGTTGGAGACTGTGTCCATTATGGCCCCATCAGTAGGTGGGGGCCCTCCCGAAGCCTTGGAGGTTTTCCCATGCTGGGAGTTGTGAGATGCTCCAAACCGCAAGGATTCCTACTGCGGGACAGTCGAGTGTTGTGAGATGGCACCAGGACGCCCGATACAGAAAGACTGCTGTGCAGGGTGCTAAGGATGGATGCCTGGGCACCCCACCTCACATTCCAATTGTCTCCTAGCGACAAGGCAGGTTCGATTGCTGGCTCTGGGGGAGCTACGCAGGGCGTTGAGTGGAAATGGACTCTCCTGAGGATGGGTCATAATGTAGGTTTGTGTCCATGGAGACCTAGGAATGTGGCATTGGCTCTGGGGCCCGGAAGGATTCTCCGAACTTTAGGATTGGACACAGCTCCAAAGAGTAAATTTCCCCTGTGCAGATGAGAGGTGTTCTGATGGGTGCCTCAGGAAACGTCCGTTTGCTGGTATTGGTTTTCAGGCCTCTGAGGAGAGACGCCTGGAAACCAACCAAAGGGTTCAGATGAAGGCCTAACAGACTGTCCGGTTCCATGTTCTGTCTCTGGGGACATCCGTCTGCTTTTCTGAGTGGAGGGAGTTGCTCAGCTTGTGTCAGATCACCCCTGTGTGTCCAAGGCAGCCTACACTCTTGGGATGGCCTCGGGGATCTTGGAGCCTTCTCCTAATCTGTAGGTTTTTGGCCAGTGGAATGGGCAGAGTGTCCTTGGAGAGGGCAGGCACAGTCGTGCGCTGTGGCCCCAGGGTCCCCAGCGTTGAGGGTGTGTGGGACAGGGCTGCGGGGCCTGAAGTCTGAAAACTCAAACTCGGCTTAGGTTTGGGGTCGAGGATATGGCAGGCCCCATCTACCGACCATGCTGGGAGCTGCTCTGGATTTGAATGAAGGGCGAGTGTGCGTCCTTTCTCAGGCTTCTGTCTCTGGATTTTGTGTCAAGGAGGGCTGTGAAATAGAGGGGTGGCCTCCTGGGCCATGGATGAGCCTCCCTCTCTGGGGATTTGGCCTGGCTTCCAAGAGTTTCAGGTCATTCTGCGGGAAGGGAGGAGTCCTGTACTCTGCCTCAGGTGTCCCTCCCAAAGAGGGATTCCAGAGCAGAGCCCTGACTACCGGCGACTGGAAAACCCAAACTAGGGTTAGGATGGGGGCCCAAGGGGCGTGGGAAGCACCCTCTGATGGCTCTTGGTCCAGCCACGGAGAGACCTGATTTGAGCACGAGGCTTATGGTGAGGGTCACAATGCGTCTTTGTGCCCAAGGCCACCCTCAAGCATGGGCGTCGCCTCATGGGCCATGCAGGGTTCTCCTACCCTGAAGGTGGGACACCAGGCCAACAGCAAGGTTTCTTGGATGGGGATGGAGGAGTTCAGATTTCGGCATCAGGTTCCCTCCTGTCCATTGATTGGAGATAAGGTCTAGGTTCTGAATCCTGAACACCCAGCTGGGAAGAGATGACAGCCTAAGGTCATGGCCGGTCTGATGTGATGGGTGTCGGTTGGGATGTCAGGGCTCAGGCAGTGTCAGGCAGAGCACGGGTGCCCATGGCAACCTCGAGAAATGGAGTGCAGTAGAGCCGCGTGCAGGTGGATCCTAATTGGGTGTTTCTGGGTAGTCGCCTAGGGCAAAGTTTTTCTTCTGGTGGGAAGGCAGACTGCTGTATGGTGGCTCCAGAATTCCCAATCTGGAGGGCTTCGGGGCCAGGAATGTTAGGACGGAAGTCTGAGAACACAAGCTACGGTGAGATTTCGGCGAAGACACTGCGCAGAGGCTGATATGAGATCTCCTGCATCTGGAGACAAGGCGAGGATCCGACATTGGCTCAGGTTGGAGACTGTGTCCATTATGGCCCCATCAGTAGGTGGAGGCCCTCCCGAAGCCATGGAGGTTTTCCCATGCTGGGAGTTGTGAGATGCTCCAAACCGCAAGGATTCCGACTGTGGGACAGTCGAGTCCTGTCAGATGGCACCAGGACGCCCGATACAGAAAGACTGCAGTGCAGGGTGCTAAGGATGGATGCCTGGGCATCCCACCTCACATTCCCATTGTCTCCTAGCGACAAGGCAGGTTCGATTGCTAGCTCTGGGGGAGCTACGCAGGGCGCTGAATGGACATGGACTCTCCTGAGGATGGGTCATAATGTAGGTTTGTGTCCATGGAGACCTAGGAATGTGGCAGTGGCTCTGGGGCCCGGAAGGATTCTCCGAACTTTAGGATTGGACACAGCTCCAAAGAGTAAGTTTCCCCTGTGGAGATGAGAGGTGTTCTGATGGGTGCCTCAGGATACCTCCGTTTGCCTGTATTGGTTTCCAGGCCTCTGAGGAGAGACGCCTGGAAACCAACCAAAGGGTTCAGATGAAGGCCTAACAGACTGTCCGGTTCCATGTTCTGTCTCTGGGGACATCCGTCTGCTTTTCTGAGTGGAGGGAGATGCTCAGATTGTGTCAGATCACCCCTGTGTGTCCAGGGCAGCCTAGACTCTTGGGATGGCCTCGGGGATCATGGAGCCTTCTCCTAATCTGTAGGTTTGTGGCCAGTGGAATGGGCAGAGTTTCCTTGGAGTGTGCAGGCACCGTCGCGCGCTGGGGCCCCAAGGGCCCCAGCGTTGAGTTTGTGTGGGACAGGGCTGCGGGGCCTGAAGTCTGAAAACACAAACTCGGCTTAGGTTTGGGGTCGAGGGTATGGCAGGCCCCATCTACCTACCGTGCTGGGAGCTGCTCTGGATTTGAATGAAGGGCGAGTGTGCGTCCTTTTCTCAGGCTTCTGTCTCTGGATTTTGTGTCAAGGAAGGCTGTGGAATGGAGGGGTGGCCTCCTGGGCCATGGATGAGCCTCCCTCTCTGGGGATTTGGCCTGGCTTCCAAGAGTTTCATGTCATTCTGCGGGAAGGGAGGAGTCCGGTACTCTGCCTCAGGGGTCCCTCCCAAAGAGGGATTCCAGAGCAGAGCCCTGAGTACCGGCGACTGGAAAACCCAAACTCGGGTTAGGATGGGGGCCCAAGGGGCGTGGGAAGCACCCTTTGCGGACTCTTGGTCCAGCCACGGAGAGACCTGATTTGAGCACGAGGCTTATGGTGAGGGTCCCAATGCCTCTTTGTGCCCAAGGCCACCCTCAAGCATGGGCGTGGCCTCATGGGCAATGCAGGGTTCTCCTACCCTGAAGGTTGGACACCAGGCCAACAACAAGGTTTCTTGGATGGGGATGGAGGAGTTCAGATTTCTGCATCAGGTTCCCTCCTGTCAAGTGATTGGAGACAGGGTCTAGGTTCTGAATCCTGAACACCCAGCTTGGGAATAGATGACAGCCTAAGGTCATGGCCGGTCTGATGTGATGGGTGTCGGTCGGGATGTCAGGGCTCAGGCAGTGTCAGGCAGAGCACGGGTGCCCATGGCAACCTCGAGAATTGGAGTGCAGTAGGGTGTTGCGCAGGTGGATCCTCATTGGGTGTTTCTGGGTAGTCGCTTAGGGCAACGTTTTTCTTCTGGTGGGAAGGCAGACTGCTGTATGGTGGCTCCAGAATTCCCAATCTGGAGGGCTTGAGGGCCAGGAATGTGAGGACGGAAGACTGAGAACACAAGCTAGGGTGAGATTTCGTGCGAGGGCACTCTGCAGAGTCTGAAATGAGATCTCCTGCATCTGGAGACAGGGCGAGGATCCGACATTGGCTCAGGTTGGAGACTGTGTCCATTATGGCCCCATCAGTAGGTGGGGGCCCTCCCGAAGCCTTGGAGGTTTTCCCATGCTGGGAGTTGTGAGATGCTCCAAACCGCAAGGATTCCTACTGCGGGACAGTCGAGTGTTGTGAGATGGCACCAGGACGCCCGATACAGAAAGACTGCTGTGCAGGGTGCTAAGGATGGATGCCTGGGCACCCCACCTCACATTCCAATTGTCTCCTAGCGACAAGGCAGGTTCGATTGCTGGCTCTGGGGGAGCTACGCAGGGCGTTGAGTGGAAATGGACTCTCCTGAGGATGGGTCATAATGTAGGTTTGTGTCCATGGAGACCTAGGAATGTGGCATTGGCTCTGGGGCCCGGAAGGATTCTCCGAACTTTAGGATTGGACACAGCTCCAAAGAGTAAATTTCCCCTGTGCAGATGAGAGGTGTTCTGATGGGTGCCTCAGGAAACGTCCGTTTGCTGGTATTGGTTTTCAGGCCTCTGAGGAGAGACGCCTGGAAACCAACCAAAGGGTTCAGATGAAGGCCTAACAGACTGTCCGGTTCCATGTTCTGTCTCTGGGGACATCCGTCTGCTTTTCTGAGTGGAGGGAGTTGCTCAGCTTGTGTCAGATCACCCCTGTGTGTCCAAGGCAGCCTACACTCTTGGGATGGCCTCGGGGATCTTGGAGCCTTCTCCTAATCTGTAGGTTTTTGGCCAGTGGAATGGGCAGAGTGTCCTTGGAGAGGGCAGGCACAGTCGTGCGCTGTGGCCCCAGGGTCCCCAGCGTTGAGGGTGTGTGGGACAGGGCTGCGGGGCCTGAAGTCTGAAAACTCAAACTCGGCTTAGGTTTGGGGTCGAGGATATGGCAGGCCCCATCTACCGACCGTGCTGGGAGCTGCTCTGGATTTGAATGAAGGGCGAGTGTGCGTCCTTTTCTCAGGCTTCTGTCTCTGGATTTGGTGTCAAGGAGGGCTGTGAAATAGAGGGGTGGCCTCCTGGGCCATGGATGAGCCTCCCTCTCTGGGGATTTGGCCTGGCTTCCAAGAGTTTCAGGTCATTCTGCGGGAAGGGAGGAGTCCTGTACTCTGCCTCAGGTGTCCCTCCCAAAGAGGGATTCCAGAGCAGAGCCCTGAGTACCGGCGACTGGAAAACCCAAACTCGGGTTAGGATGTCGGCCCAAGGGGCGTGGGAAGCACCCTCTGCGGGCTCTTGGTCCAGCCACGGAGAGACCTGATTTGAGCACGAGGCTTATGGTGAGGGTCACAATGCGTCTTTGGGCCCCAGGCGACCCTCAAGCATGGGCGTGGCCTCATGGGGCATGCAGGTTTCTCCTACCCTGAAGGTGGGACACCAGGCCAACAGCAAGGTTTCTTGGATGGGGATGGAGGAGTTCAGATTTCTGCATCAGGTTCCCTCCTGTCCAGTGATTGGAGATAAGGTCTAGGTTCTGAATCCTGAACACCCAGCTTGGTAAGAGATGACAGCCTAAGGTCATGGCCGGTCTGATGTGATGGGTGTCTGTCGGGATGTCAGGGCTCAGGCAGTGTTCAGGCAGAGCACGGATGCCCATGGCAACCCCGAGAATTGGAGTGCAGTAGAGCGGCGTGCAGGTGGATCCTAATTGGGTGTTTCTGGGTAGTCGCCTAGGGCAACGTTTTTCTTCTGGTGGGAAGGCAGACTGCTGTATTGTGGCTCCAGAATTCCCAATCTGGAGGTCTTGGTGGCCAGGAATGTGAGGACGGAAGTCTGAGAACACAAGCTAGGGTGAGATTTCGGGCGAGGGCACTCTGCAGAGGCTGAAATGAGATCTCCTGCATCTGGAGACAGGGCGAGGATCCGACATTGGCTCAGGTTGGAGACTGTGTCCATTATGGCCCCATCAGTAGGTGGGGCCCTCCCGAAGCCATGGAGGTTTTCCCATGCTGGGAGTTGTGAGATGCTCCAAACCGCAAGGATTCCTACTGTGGGACAGTCGAGTCCTGTGAGATGGCACCAGGACGCCCGATACAGAAAGACTGCTGTACAGGGTACTAAGGATGGATGCCTGGGCATCCCACCTCACATTCCCATTGTCTCCTAGCGACAAGGCAGGTTCGATTGCTGGCTCTGGGGGAGCTACGCAGGGCGCTGAGTGGAAATGGACTCTCCTGAGGATGGGTCATAATGTAGGTTTGGAGACCTAGGAATGTGGCAGTGGCTCTGGGGCCCGGAAGGATTCTCCGAACTTTAGGATTGGACACAGCTCCAAAGAGTAAGTTTCCCCTGTGGAGATGAGAGGTGTTCTGATGGGTGCCTCAGGAAACGTCCGTTTGCTGGTATTGGTTTTCAAGCCTCTGAGGAGAGACGCCTGGAAACCAACCAAAGGGTTCAGATGAAGGCCTAACAGACTATCCGGTTCCATGTTCTGTCTCTGGGGACATCCGTCTGCTTTTCTGAGTGGAGGGAGTTGCTCAGCTTGTGTGAGATCACCCCTGTGTGTCCAGGGCAGCCTACACTCTTGGGATGGCCTCGGGGATCTTGGAGCCTTCTCCTAATCTGTAGGTTTGTGGCCAGTGGAATGGGCAGAGTTTCCTTGGAGAGGGCAGGCACAGTCCTGCCCTGTGGCCCCAGGGGCCCCAGCGTTGAGGGTGTGTGGGAACGGGCTGCGGGGCCTGAAGTCTGAAAACTCAAACTCGGCTTAGGTTTGGGGTCGAGGATATGGCAGGCCCCATCTACCGACAGTGCTGGGAGCTGCTCTGGATTTGAATGAAGGGCGAGTGTGCGTCCTTTTCTCAGGCTTCTGTCTCTGGATTTGGTGTCAAGGAGGGCTGTGGAATGGAGGGGTGGCCTCCTGGGCCATGGATGAGCCTCCCTCTCTGGGGATTTGGCCTGGCTTCCAAGAGTTTCAGGTCATTCTGCGGGAAGGGAGGAGTCCGGTACTCTGCCTCAGGTGTCCCTCCCAAAGAGGGATTCCAGAGCAGAGCCCTGAGTACCGGCGACTGGAAAACCGAAACTCAGGTTAGGATGGGGGTCCCAGGGGCGTGGGAAGCACCCTCTGCGGGCTCTTGGTCCAGCCACGGAGAGACCTGATTTGAGCACGAGGCTTATGGTGAGGGTCACAATGCGTCATTGTGCCCAAGGCGACCCACAAGCATGGGCGTGGCCTCATGGGGCATGCAGGTTTCTCCTACCCTGAAGGTGGGACACCAGGCCAACAGCAAGGTTTCTTGGATGGGGATGGAGGAGTTCAGATTTCTGCATCAGGTTCCCTCCTGTCCAGTGATTGGAGATAAGGTCTAGGTTCTGAATCCTGAACACCCAGCTTGGGAAGAGATGACAGCCTAAGGTCATGGCCGGTCTGATGTGATGGGTGTCGGTCGGGATGTCAGGACTCAGGCAGTGTCAGGCAGAGCACGGGTGCCCATGGCAACCTCGAGAATTGGAGTGCAGTAGAGCTGCGTGCAGGTGGATCTTAATTGGGTGTTTCTGGGTAGTCGCCTAGGGCAACGTTTTTCTTCTGGTGGGAAGGCAGACTGCTGTATTGTGGCTCCAGAATTCCCAATCTGGAGGTCTTGGGGGCTAGGAATGTGAGGACGGAAGTCTGAGAACACAAGCTAGGGTGAGATTTCGGGCTAGGGCGCTCTGCAGAGGCTGAAATGAGATCTCCTGCATCTGGAGACAGGGCGAAGATCCGACATTGGCTCAGGTTGGAGACTGTGTCCATTATGGCCCCATCAGTAGGTGGGGCCCTCCCGAAGCCTTGGAGGTTTTCCCATGCTGGGAATTGTGAGATGCTCCAAACCGCAAGGATTCCTACTGTGGGACAGTCGAGTCCTGTGAGATGGCACCAGGACGCCCGATACAGAAAGACTGCAGTGCAGGGTCTAAGGATGGATGCCTGGGCATCCCACCTCACATTCCCATTGTCTCCTAGCGACAAGGCAGGTTCGATTGCTGGCTCTGGGGGAGCTATGCAGGGCGTTGAGTGGAAATGGACTCTCCTGAGGATGTGTCATAATGTGGGTTTGTGTCCATGGAGACCTAGGAATGTGGCAGTGGCCCTGGGGCCCGGAAGGATTCTCCGAACTTTAGGATTGGACACAGCTCCAAAGAGTAAGTTTCCCCTGTGGAGATGAGAGGTGTTCTGATGGGTGCCTCAGGAAACCTCCGTTTTCTGGTATTGGAATCCAGGCCTCTGAGGAGAGACGCCTGGAAACCAACCCAAGGGTTCAGATGAAGGCCTAACAGACTGTCCGGTTCCAAGTTCTGTCTCTGGGGACATCCGTCTGCTTTTCTGAGTGGAGGGAGTTGCTCAGCTTGTGTCCGATCACCCCTGTGTGTCCAGGGCAGCCTAGACTCTTGACATGGCCTCGGAGATCTTGGAGCCTTCTCCTAATCTGTAGGTTTGTGGCCAGTGGAATGGGCAGAGTTTCCTTGGAGAGGGCAGGCACAGTCGTGCGCTGTGGCCCCAGGGGCCCCAGCGTTGAGGGTGTGTGGGCCAGGGCTGCGGGTCCTGAAGTCTGAAAAGACAAACTCGGCTTAGATTTGGGGTCGAGGGTATGGCAGGACCCATCTACCGACCGTGCTGGGAGCTGCTCTGGATTTGAATGAAGGGCTAGTGTGCGTCCTTTTCTCAGGCTTCTGTCTCTGTATTTTGTGAAAAGGAGAGCTGTGGAATGGAGGGGTGGCCTCCTGGGCCATGGATGAGCCTCCCTCTCTGGGGATTTGGCCTGGCTTCCAAGAGTTTCAGGTCATTCTGCGGGAAGGGAGGAGTCCTGTACTCTGCCTCAGGTGTCCCTCCTAAAGAGGGATTGCAGAGCAGAGCCCTGTGTACCGGCGACTGGAAAACCAATCTCGGGTTAGGATGGGTGCCCAAGGGGCGTGGGAAGCACCCTCTGCGGGCTCTTGGTCCAGCCACGGAGAGACCTGATTTGAGCACGAGGCTTATGGTGAGGGTTCCAATGCATGTTTGTGCCCAAGGCGACCCTCAAGCAAGGGCGTGGTCTCATGGGCCATGCAGGTTTCTCCTACCCTGAAGGTGGGACTCCAGGCCAACAGCAAGGTTTCTTGGATGGCGATGGAGGAGTTCAGATTTCTGCATCAGGTTCCCTCCTGTCCAGTGATTGGAGATAAGGTCTAGGTTCTGAATCCTCAACACACAGCTTGGGAATAGATGAAAGCCTAAGGTCATGGCCGGTCTGATGTGATGGGTGTCGGTCGGGATGTCAAGGCTCAGGCAGTGTCAGGCAGAGCACGGGTGCCCATGGCAACCTCGAGAAATGGAGTGCAGTAGAGGTGCGTGCAGGTAGATCCTAATTGGGTGTTTCTGGGTAGTCGCCTAGGGCAACGTTTTTCTTCTGGTGGGAAGGCAGACTGCTGTATTGTGGCTCCAGAATTCCCAATCTGGAGGTCTTGGGGGCTAGGAATGTGAGGACGGAAGTCTGAGAACACAAGCTAGGGTGAGATTTCGGGCGAGGGCACTCTGCAGAGGCTGAAATGAGATCTCCTGCATCTGGAGACAGGGCGAGGATCCGACATTGGCTCAGGTTGGAGACTGTGTCCATTATGGCCCCATCAGGAAGTGGGGGCCCTCCCGAAGCCATGGAGGTTTTCCCATGCTGGGAGTTGTGAGATGCTCCAAACTGCAAGGATTCCTACTGTCGAGTCCTACTGGCAGAGTTTCCTTGGAGAGGGCAGGCACAGTCGTGCGCTGTGGCCCCAGGGGGGTGGCCTCCTGGGCCGTGGATGAGCCTCCCTCTCTGGGGATTTGGCCTGGCTTCCAAGAGTTTCAGGTCATTCTACGGGAAGGGAGGAGTCCTGTACTCTGCCTCAGGTGTCCCTCCCAAAGAGGGATTCCAGAGCAGAGCCCTGAGTACCGGCGACTGGAAAACCCAAACTCGGGTTAGGATGTCGGCCCAAGGGGCGTGGGAAGCACCCTTTGCGGGCTCTTGGTCCAGCCACGAGAGACCTGATTTGAGCACGAGGCTTATGGTGAGGGTCACAATGCGTCTTTGGGCCCCAGGCGACCCTCAAGCATGGGCGTGGCCTCATGGGGCATGCAGGTTTCTCCTACCCTGAAGGTGGGACACCAGGCCAACAGCAAGGTTTCTTGGATGGGGATGGAGGAGTTCAGATTTCTGCCTCAGGTTCCCTCCTGTCCAGTGATTGGAGATAAGGTCTAGGTTCTGAATCCTGAACACCCAGCTTGGTAAGAGATGACAGCCTAAGGTCATGGCCGGTCTGATGTGATGGGTGTCTGTCGGGATGCCAGGGCTCAGGCAGTGTTCAGGCAGAGCACGGATGCCCATGGCAACCCCGAGAATTGGAGTGCAGTAGAGCTGCGTGCAGGTGGATCTTAATTGGGGGTTTCTGGGTATCGCCTAGGGCAACGTTTTTCTTCTGGTGGGAAGGCAGACTGCTGTATTGTGGCTCCAGAATTCCCAATCTGGAGGTCTTGGTGGCCAGGAATGTGAGGACGGAAGTCTGAGAACAAAAGCTAGGGTGAGATTTCGGGCGAGGGCACTCTGCAGAGGCTGAAATGAGATCTCCTGCATCTGGAGACAGGGCGAGGATCCGACATTGGCTCAGGTTGGAGACTGTGTCCATTATGGCCCCATCAGTAGGTGGGGCCCTCCCGAAGCCTTGGAGGTTTTCCCATGCTGGGAGTTGTGAGATGCTCCAAACCGCAAGGATTCCTACTGTGGGACAGTCGAGTCCTGTGAGATGGCACCAGGACGCCCGATACAGAAAGACTGCTGTGCAGGGTACTAAGGATGGATGCCTGGGCATCCCACCTCACATTCCCATTGTCTCCTAGCGACAAGGCAGGTTCGATTGCTGGCTCTGGGGGAGCTACGCAGGGCGCTGAGTGGAAATGGACTCTCCTGAGGATGGGTCATAATGTAGGTTTGTGTCCATGGAGACCTAGGAATGTGGCAGTGCCTCTGGAGCCCGGAAGGATTCTCCGAACTTTAGGATTGGACACAGCTCCAAAGAGTAAGTTTCCCCTGTGGAGATGAGAGGTGTTCTGATGGGTGCCTCAGGAAACGTCCGTTTGCTGGTATTGGTTTTCAAGCCTCTGAGGAGAGACGCCGGGAAACCAACCAAAGGGTTCAGATGAAGGCCTAACAGACTGTCCGGTTCCATGTTCTGTCTCTGGGGACATCCGTCTGCTTTTCTGAGTGGAGGGAGTTGCTCAGCTTGTGTGAGATCACCCCTGTGTGTCCAGGGCAGCCTACACTCTTGGGATGGCCTCGGGGATCTTGGAGCCTTCTCCTAATCTGTAGGATTGTGGCCAGTGGAATGGGCAGAGTTTCCTTGGAGAGGGCAGGCACAGTCCTGCGCTGTGGCCCCAGGGGCCCCAGCGTTGAGGGTGTGTGGGAAAGGGCTGCGGGGCCTGAAGTCTGAAAACTCAAACTCGGCTTAGGTTTGGGGTCGAGGATATGGCAGGCCCCATCTACCGACCGTGCTGGGAGCTGCTCTGGATTTGAATGAAAGGCGAGTGTGCGTCCTTTTCTCAGGCTTCTCTCTCTGGATTTGGTGTCAAGGAGGGCTGTGGAATGGAGAGGTGGGCTCCTGGGCCATGGATGAGCCTCCCTCTCTGGGGATTTGGTCCGGCTTCCAAGAGTTTCAGGTCATTCTGCGGGAAGGGAGGAGTCCTGTACTCTGCCTCAGGTGTCCCTCCCAAAGAGGGATTCCAGAGCAGAGCCCTGAGTACCGGCGACTGGAAAACCGAAACTCGGGTTAGGATGGGGGTCCCAGGGGCGTGGGAAGCACCCTCTGCGGGCTCTTGGTCCAGCCACGGAGAGACCTGATTTGAGCACGAGGCTTATGGTGAGGGTCCCAATGCGTCTTTGGGCCCCAGGCGACCCTCAAGCATGGGCGTGGCCTCATGGGGCATGCAGGTTTCTCCTACCCTGAAGGTGGGACACCAGGCCAACAGCAAGGTTTCTTGGATGGGGATGGAGGAGTTCAGATTTCTGCATCAGGTTCCCTCCTGTCCAGTGATTGGAGATAAGGTCTAGGTTCTGAATCCTGAACACCCAGCTTGGTAAGAGATGACAGCCTAAGGTCATGGCCGGTCTGATGTGATGGGTGTCTGTCGGGATGCCAGGGCTCAGGCAGTGTTCAGGCAGAGCACGGATGCCCATGGCAACCCCGAGAATTGGAGTGCAGTAGAGCGGCGTGCAGGTGGATCCTAATTGGGTGTTTCTGGGTAGTCGCCTAGGGCAACGTTTTTCTTCTGGTGGGAAGGCAGACTGCTGTATTGTGGCTCCAGAATTCCCAATCTGGAGGTCTTGGTGGCCAGGAATGTGAGGACGGAAGTCTGAGAACACAAGCTAGGGTGAGATTTCGGGCGAGGGCACTCTGCAGAGGCTGAAATGAGATCTCCTGCATCTGGAGACAGGGCGAGGATCCGACATTGGCTCAGGTTGGAGACTGTGTCCATTATGGCCCCATCAGTAGGTGGGGCCCTCCCGAAGCCATGGAGGTTTTCCCATGCTGGGAGTTGTGAGATGCTCCAAACCTCAAGGATTCCTACTGTGGGACAGTCGAGTCCTGTGAGATGGCACCAGGACGCCCGATAGAGAAAGACTGCTGTGCAGGGTACTAAGGATGGATGCCTGTGCATCCCACCTCACATTCCCATTGTCTCCTAGCGACAAGGCAGGTTCGATTGCTGGCTCTGGGGGAGCTACGCAGGGCGCTGAGTGGAAATGGACTCTCCTGAGGATGGGTCATAATGTAGGTTTGTGTCCATGGAGACCTAGGTATGTGGCAGTGCCTCTGGGGCCCGGAAGGATTCTCCGAACTTTAGGATTGGACACAGCTCCAAAGAGTAAGTTTCCCCTGTGGAGATGAGAGGTGTTCTGATGGGTGCATCAGGAAACGTCCGTTTGCTGGTATTGGTTTTCAAGCCTCTGAGGAGAGACGCCTGGAAACCAACCAAAGGGTTCAGATGAAGGCCTAACATACTGTCCGGTTCCATGTTCTGTCTCTGGGGACATCCGTCTGCTTTTCTGAGTGGAGGGAGTTGCTCAGCTTGTGTGAGATCACCCCTGTGTGTCCAGGGCAGCCTACACTCTTGGGATGGCCTCGGGGATCTTGGAGCCTTCTCCTAATCTGTAGGTTTGTGGCCAGTGGAATGGGCAGAGTTTCCTTGGAGAGGGCAGGCACAGTCCTGCGCTGTGGCCCCAGGGGCCCCAGCGTTGAGGGTGTGTGGGAAAGGGCTGCGGGGCCTGAAGTCTGAAAACTCAAACTCGGCCTAGGTTTGGGGTCGAGGGTATGGCAGGCCCCATCTACCGACCGTGCTGGGAGCTGCTCTGGATTTGAATGAACGGCGAGTGTGCGTCCTTTTCTCAGGCTTCTGTGTCTGGATTTTTTGTCAAGGAGGGCTGTGAAATAGAGGGGTGGCCTCCTGGGCCATGGCTGAGCCTCTCTCTCTGGGGATTTGGCCTGGCTTCCAAGAGTTTCAGGTCATTCTGCGGGAAGGGAGGAGTCCTGTACTCTGCCTCAGGTGTCCCTCTCAAAGAGGGATTCCAGAGCAGAGCCCTGAGTACCGGCGACTGGAAAAGCCAAACTCGGGTTAGGATGGGGGCCCAAGAGGCGTGGGAAGCACCCTCTGCGGGCTCTTGGTCCAGCCACGGAGAGACCTGATTTGAGCACGAGGCTTATGGTGAGGGTCACAATGCGACTTTGGGCCCAAGGGGACCCTCAAGCATGGGCGTGGCCTCATGGGGCATGCAGGTTTCTCCTACCCTGAAGGTTGGACACCAGGCCAACAGCAAGGTTTCTTGGATGGGGATGGAGGAGTTCAGATTTCGGCATCAGGTTCCCTCCTGTCCAGTGATTGGAGATAAGTTCTAGGTTCTGAATCCTCAACACACAGCTTGGGAAGAGATGACAGCCTAAGGTCATGGCCGGTCTGATGTGATGGGTGTCGGTCGGGATGTCAAGGCTCAGGCAGTGTCAGGCAGAGCACGGGTGCCCATGGCAACCTCGAGAATTGGAGTGCAGTAGAGCTGCGTGCAGGTGGATCTTAATTGGGTGTTTCTGGGTAGTCGCCTAGGGCAACGTTTTTCTTCTGGTGGGAAGGCAGACTGCTGTATTGTGGCTCCAGAATTCCCAATCTGGAGGTCTTGGGGGCGAGGAATGTGAGGACGGAAGTCTGAGAACACAAGCTAGGGTGAGATTTCGGGCTAGGGCACTCTGCAGAGGCTGAAATGAGATCTCCTGCATCTGGAGACAGGGCGAAGATCCGACATTGGCTCAGGTTGGAGACTGTGTCCATGATGGCCCCATCAGTAGGTGGGGCCCTCCCGAAGCCTTGGAGGTTTTCCCATGCTGGGAGTTGTGAGATGCTCCAAACCGCAAGGATTCCTACTGTGGGACAGTCGAGTCCTGTGAGATGGCACCAGGACGCCCGATACAGAAAGACTGCAGTGCAGGGTCTAAGGATGGATGCCTGGGCATCCCACCTCACATTCCAGTTGTCTCCTAGCGACAAGGCAGGTTCGATTGCTGGCTCTGGGGGAGCTCCGCAGGGCGTTGAGTGGAAATGGACTCTCCTGAGGATGTGTCATAATGTGGGTTTGTGTCCATGGAGACCTAGGAATGTGGCAGTGGCTCTGGGGCCCGGAAGGATTCTCCGAACTTTAGGATTGGACACAGCTCCAAAGAGTAAGTTTCCCCTGTGGAGATGAGAGGTGTTCTGATGGGTGCCTCAGGAAACCTCCTTTTGCTGGTATTGGAATCCAGGCCTCTGAGGAGAGACGCCTGGAAACCAACCCAAGGGTTCAGATGAAGGCCTAACAGACTGTCCGGTTCCAAGTTCTGTCTCTGGGGACATCCGTCTGCTTTTCTGAGTGGAGGGAGTTGCTCAGCTTGTGTCAGATCACCCCTGTGTGTCCAGGGCAGCCTAGACTCTTGGCATGGCCTCGGGGATCTTGGAGCCTTCTCCTAATCTGTAGGTTTGTGGCCAGTGGAATGGGCAGAGTTTCCTTGGAGAGGGCAGGCATAGTCGTGCGCTGTGGCCCCAGGGGCCCCAGCGTTGAGGGTGTGTGGGACAGGGCTGCGGGGCCTGAAGTCTGAAAAGACAAACTCGGCTTAGATTTGGGGTCGAGGGTATGGCAGGCCCCATCTACCGACCGTGCTGGGAGCTGCTCTGGATTTGAATGAAGGGCTAGTGTGCGTCCTTTTCTCAGGCTTCTGTCTCTGTATTTTGTGAAAAGGAGAGCTGTGGAATGGAGGGGTGGCCTCTTGGGCCATGGATGAGCCTCCCTCTCTGGGGATTTGGCCTGGCTTCCAAGAGTTTCAGGTCATTCTGCGGGAAGGGAGGAGTCCTGTACTCTGCCTCAGGTGTCCCTCCTAAAGAGGGATTCCAGAGCAGAGCCCTGAGTACCGGCGACTGGAAAACCGAAACTCGGTTTAGGATGGGGGCCCAAGGGGCGTGGGAAGCACCCTCTGCGGGCTCTTGGTCCAGCCACGGAGAGACCTGATTTGAGCACGAGGCTTATGGTGAGGGTTCCAATGCATCTTTGTGCCCAAGGCGACCCTCAAGCAAGGGCGTGGTCTCATGGGCCATGCAGGTTTCTCCTACCCTGAAGGTGGGACACCAGGCCAACAGCAAGGTTCTTGGATGGCAATGGAGGAGTTCAGATTTCTGCATCAGGTTCCCTCCTGTCCAGTGATTGGAGATAAGGTCTAGGTTCTGAATCCTCAACACACAGCTTGGGAATAGATGACAGCCTAAGGTCATGGCCGGTCTGATGTGATGGGTGTCGGTCGGGATGTCAAGGCTCAGGCAGTGTCAGGCAGAGCACGGGTGCCCATGGCAACCTCGAGAAATGGAGTGCAGTAGAGGTGCGTGCAGGTAGATCCTAATTGGGTGTTTCTGGGTAGTCGCCTAGGGCAACGTTTTTCTTCTGGTGGGAAGGCAGACTGCTGTATTGTGGCTCCAGAATTCCCAATCTGGAGGTCTTGGGGGCTAGGAATGTGAGGACGGAAGTCTGAGAACACAAGCTAGGGTGAGATTTCGGGCAAGGGCACTCTGCAGAGGCTGAAATGAGATCTCCTGCATCTGGAGACAGGGCGAGGATCCGACATTGGCTCAGGTTGGAGACTGTGTCCATTATGGCCCCATCAGGAAGTGGGGGCCCTCCCGAAGCCATGGAGGTTTTCCCATGCTGGGAGTTGTGAGATGCTCCAAACCGCAAGGATTCCTACTGTCGAGTCCTACTGGCAGAGTTTCCTTGGAGAGGGCAGGCACAGTCGTGCGCTGTGGCCCCAGGGGCCCCAGCGTTGAGGGTGTGTGGGACAGGGCTGCGGGGCCTGAAGTCTGAAAACTCAAACTCGGCTTAGGTTTGCGGTCGAGGGTATGGCAGGCCCCATCTACCGACCGTGCTGGGAGCTGCTCTGGATTTGACTGAAGGGCGAGTGTGCGTCCTTTTCTCAGGCTTCTGTCTCTGGATTTTGTGTCAAGGAGGGCTGTGAAATGGAGGGGTGGCCTCCTGGGCCATGGATGAGCCTCCCTCTCTGGGGATTTGGCCTGGCTTCCAAGAGTTTCAGGTCATTCTGCGGGAAGGGAGGAGTCCTGTACTCTGCCTCAGGTGTCCCTCCCAAAGAGGGATTCCAGAGCAGAGCCCTGAGTACCGGCGACTGGAAAACCCAAACTCGGGTTAGGATGTCGGCCCAAGGGGCGTGGGAAGCACCCTCTGCGGGCTCTTGGTCCAGCCACGAGAGACCTGATTTGAGCACGAGGCTTATGGTGAGGGTCACAATGCGTCTTTGGGCCCCAGGCGACCCTCAAGCATGGGCGTGGCCTCATGGGGCATGCAGGTTTCTCCTACCCTGAAGGTGGGACACCAGGCCAACAGCAAGTTTTCTTGGATGGGGATGGAGGAGTTCAGATTTCTGCATCAGGTTCCCTTCTGTTCAGTGATTGGAGATAAGGTCTAGGTTCTGAATCCTGAACACCCAGCTTGGTAAGAGATGACAGCCTAAGGTCATGGCCGGTCTGATGTGATGGGTGTCTGTCGGGATGCCAGGGCTCAGGCAGTGTTCAGGCAGAGCACGGATGCCCATGGCAACCCCGAGAATTGGAGTGCAGTAGAGCGGCGTGCAGGTGGATCCTAATTGGGTGTTTCTGGGTAGTCGCCTAGGGCAACGTTTTTCTTCTGGTGGGAAGGCAGACTGCTGTATTGTGGCTCCAGAATTCCCAATCTGGAGGTCTTGGTGGCCAGGAATGTGAGGACGGAAGTCTGAGAACACAAGCTAGGGTGAGATTTCGGGCGAGGGCACTCTGCAGAGGCTGAAATGAGATCTCCTGCATCTGGAGACAGGGCGAGGATCCGACATTGGCTCAGGTTGGAGACTGTGTCCATTATGGCCCCTTCAGTAGGTGGGGCCCTCCCGAATCCATGGAGGTTTTCCCATGCTGGGAGTTGTGAGATGCTCCAAACCGCAAGGATTCCTACTGTGGGACAGTCGAGTCCTGTGAGATGGCACCAGGACGCCCGATAGAGAAAGACTGCTGTGCAGGGTACTAAGGATGGATGCCTGTGCATCCCACCTCACATTCCCATTGTCTCCTAGCGACAAGGCAGGTTCGATTGCTGGCTCTGGGGGAGCTACGCAGGGCGCTGAGTGGAAATGGACTCTCCTGAGGATGGGTCATAATGTAGGTTTGTGTCCATGGAGACCTAGGAATGTGGCAGTGCCTCTGGAGCCCGGAAGGATTCTCCGAACTTTAGGATTGGACACAGCTCCAAAGAGTAAGTTTCCCCTGTGGAGATGAGAGGTGTTCTGATGGGTGCCTCAGGAAACGTCCGTTTGCTGGTATTGGTTTTCAAGCCTCTGAGGAGAGACGCCTGGAAACCAACCAAAGGGTTCAGATGAAGGCCTAACAGACTGTCCGGTTCCATCTTGTGTCTCTGGGGACATCCGTCTGCTTTTCTGAGTGGAGGGAGTTGCTCAGCTTGTGTGAGATCACCCCTGTGTGTCCAGGGCAGCCTACACTCTTGGGATGGCCTCGGGGATCTTGGAGCCTTCTCCTAATCTGTAGGTTTGTGGCCAGTGGAATGGGCAGAGTTTCCTTGGAGAGGGCAGGCACAGTCCTGCGCTGTGGCCCCAGGGGCCCCAGCGTTGAGGGTGTGTGGGAAAGGGCTGCGGGGCCTGAAGTCTGAAAACTCAAACTCGGCTTAGGTTTGGGGTCGAGGATATGGCAGGCCCCATCTACCGACCGTGCTGGGAGCTGCTCTGGATTTGAATGAAAGGCGAGTGTGCGTCCTTTTCTCAGGCTTCTGTCTCTGGATTTGGTGTCAAGGAGGGCTGTGGAATGGAGAGGTGGGCTCCTGGGCCATGGATGAGCCTCCCTCTCTGGGGATTTGGCCGGCTTCCAAGAGTTTCAGGTCATTCTGCGGGAAGGGAGGAGTCCTGTACTCTGCCTCAGGTGTCCCTCCCAAAGAGGGATTCCAGAGCAGAGCCCTGAGTACCGGCGACTGGAAAACCGAAACTCGGGTTAGGATGGGGGTCCCAGGGGCGTGGGAAGCACCCTCTGCGGGCTCTTGGTCCAGCCACGGAGAGACCTGATTTGAGCACGAGGCTTATGGTGAGGGTCCCAATGCGTCTTTGGGCCCCAGGCGACCCTCAAGCATGGGCGTGGCCTCATGGGGCATGCAGGTTTCTCCTACCCTGAAGGTGGGACACCAGGCCAACAGCAAGGTTTCTTGGATGGGGATGGAGGAGTTCAGATTTCTGCATCAGGTTCCCTCCTGTCCAGTGATTGGAGATAAGGTCTAGGTTCTGAATCCTGAACACCCAGCTTGGTAAGAGATGACAGCCTAAGGTCATGGCCGGTCTGATGTGATGGGTGTCTGTCGGGATGCCAGGGCTCAGGCAGTGTTCAGGCAGAGCACGGATGCCCATGGCAACCCCGAGAATTGGAGTGCAGTAGAGCGGCGTGCAGGTGGATCCTAATTGGGTGTTTCTGGGTAGTCGCCTAGGGCAACGTTTTTCTTCTGGTGGGAAGGCAGACTGCTGTATTGTGGCTCCAGAATTCCCAATCTGGAGGTCTTGGTGGCCAGGAATGTGAGGACGGAAGTCTGAGAACACAAGCTAGGGTGAGATTTCGGGCGAGGGCACTCTGCAGAGGCTGAAATGAGATCTCCTGCATCTGGAGACAGGGCGAGGATCCGACATTGGCTCAGGTTGGAGACTGTGTCCATTATGGCCCCATCAGTAGGTGGGGCCCTCCCGAAGCCATGGAGGTTTTCCCATGCTGGGAGTTGTGAGATGCTCCAAACCGCAAGGATTCCTACTGTGGGACAGTCGAGTCCTGTGAGATGGCACCAGGACGCCCGATACAGAAAGACTGCTGTGCAGGGTACTAAGGATGGATGCCTGGGCATCCCACCTCACATTCCCATTGTCTCCTAGCGACAAGGCAGGTTCGATTGCTGGCTCTGGGGGAGCTACGCAGGGCGCTGAGTGGAAATGGACTCTCCTGAGGATGGGTCATAATGTAGGTTTGTGTCCATGGAGACCTAGGAATGTGGCAGTGCCTCTGGGGCCCGGAAGGATTCTCCGAACTTTAGGATTGGACACAGCTCCAAAGAGTAAGTTTCCCCTGTGGAGATGAGAGGTGTTCTGATGGGTGCCTCAGGAAACGTCCGTTTGCTGGTATTGGTTTTCAAGCCTCTGAGGAGAGACGCCTGGAAACCAACCAAAGGGTTCAGATGAAGGCCTAACATACTGTCCGGTTCCATGTTCTGTCTCTGGGGACATCCGTCTGCTTTTCTGAGTGGAGGGAGTTGCTCAGCTTGTGTGAGATCACCCCTGTGTGTCCAGGGCAGCCTACACTCTTGAGATGGCCTCGGGGATCTTGGAGCCTTCTCCTAATCTGTAGGTTTGTGGCCAGTGGAATGGGCAGAGTTTCCTTGGAGAGGGCAGGCACAGTCCTGCGCTGTGGCCCCAGGGGCCCCAGCGTTGAGGGTGTGTGGGAAAGGGCTGCGGGGCCTGAAGTCTGAAAACTCAAACTCGGCCTAGGTTTGGGGTCGAGGGTATGGCAGGCCCCATCTACCGACCGTGCTGGGAGCTGCTCTGGATTTGAATGAACGGCGAGTGTGCGTCCTTTTCTCAGGCTTCTGTCTCTGGATTTTGTGTCAAGGAGGGCTGTGAAATAGAGGGGTGGCCTCCTGGGCCATGGCTGAGCCTCCCTCTCTGGGGATTTGGCCTGGCTTCCAAGAGTTTCAGGTCATTCTGCGGGAAGGGAGGAGTCCTGTACTCTGCCTCAGGTGTCCCTCCCAAAGAGGGATTCCAGAGCAGAGCCCTGAGTACCGGCGACTGGAAAAGCCAAACTCGGGTTAGGATGGGGGCCCAAGAGGCGTGGGAAGCACCCTCTGCGGGCTCTTGGTCCAGCCACGGAGAGACCTGATTTGAGCACGAGGCTAATGGTGAGGGTCACAATGCGACTTTGGGCCCAAGGGGACCCTCAAGCATGGGCGTGGCCTCATGGGGCATGCAGGTTTCTCCTACCCTGAAGGTTGGACACCAGGCCAACTGCAAGGTTTCTTGGATGGGGATGGAGGAGTTCAGATTTCGGCATCAGGTTCCCTCCTGTCCAGTGATTGGAGATAAGTTCTAGGTTCTGAATCCTCAACACACAGCTTGGGAAGAGATGACAGCCTAAGGTCATGGCCGGTCTGATGTGATGGGTGTCGGTCGGGATGTCAAGGCTCAGGCAGTGTCAGGCAGAGCACGGGTGCCCATGGCAACCTCGAGAATTGGAGTGCAGTAGAGCTGCGTGCAGGTGGATCTTAATTGGGTGTTTCTGGGTAGTCGCCTAGGGCAACGTTTTTCTTCTGGTGGGAAGGCAGACTGCTGTATTGTGGCTCCAGAATTCCCAATCTGGAGGTCTTGGGGGCGAGGAATGTGAGGACGGAAGTCTGAGAACACAAGCTAGGGTGAGATTTCGGGCTAGGGCACTCTGCAGAGGCTGAAATGAGATCTCCTGCATCTGGAGACAGGGCGAAGATCCGACATTGGCTCAGGTTGGAGACTGTGTCCATGATGGCCCCATCAGTAGGTGGGGCCCTCCCGAAGCCTTGGAGGTTTTCCCATGCTGGGAGTTGTGAGATGCTCCAAACCGCAAGGATTCCTACTGTGGGACAGTCGAGTCCTGTGAGATGGCACCAGGACGCCCGATACAGAAAGACTGCAGTGCAGGGTCTAAGGATGGATGCCTGGGCATCCCACCTCACATTCCAGTTGTCTCCTAGCGACAAGGCAGGTTCGATTGCTGGCTCTGGGGGAGCTCCGCAGGGCGTTGAGTGGAAATGGACTCTCCTGAGGATGTGTCATAATGTGGGTTTGTGTCCATGGAGACCTAGGAATGTGGCAGTGGCTCTGGGGCCCGGAAGGATTCTCCGAACTTTAGGATTGGACACAGCTCCAAAGAGTAAGTTTCCCCTGTGGAGATGAGAGGTGTTCTGATGGGTGCCTCAGGAAACCTCCGTTTGCTGGTATTGGAATCCAGGCCTCTGAGGAGAGACGCCTGGAAACCAACCCAAGGGTTCAGATGAAGGCCTAACAGACTGTCCGGTTCCAAGTTCTGTCTCTGGGGACATCCGTCAGCTTTTCTGAGTGGAGGGAGTTGCTCAGCTTGTGTCAGATCACCCCTGTGTGTCCAGGGCAGCCTAGACTCTTGGCATGGCCTCGGGGATCTTGGAGCCTTCTCCTAATCTGTAGGTTTGTGGCCAGTGGAATGGGCAGAGTTTCCTTGGAGAGGGCAGGCATAGTCGTGCGCTGTGGCCCCAGGGGCCCCAGCGTTGAGGGTGTGTGGGACAGGGCTGCGGGGCCTGAAGTCTGAAAAGACAAACTCGGCTTAGATTTGGGGTCGAGGGTATGGCAGGACCCATCTACCGACCGTGCTGGGAGCTGCTCTGGATTTGAATGAAGGGCTAGTGTGCGTCCTTTTCTCAGGCTTCTGTCTCTGTATTTTGTGAAAAGGAGAGCTGTGGAATGGAGGGGTGGCCTCTTGGGCCATGGATGAGCCTCCCTCTCTGGGGATTTGGCCTGGCTTCCAAGAGTTTCAGGTCATTCTGCGGGAAGGGAGGAGTCCTGTACTCTGCCTCAGGTGTCCCTCCTAAAGAGGGATTCCAGAGCAGAGCCCTGAGTACCGGTGACTGGAAAACCGAAACTCGGTTTAGGATGGGTGCCCAAGGGGCGTGGGAAGCACCCTCTGCGGGCTCTTGGTCCAGCCACGGAGAGACCTGATTTGAGCACGAGGCTTATGGTGAGGGTTCCAATGCATCTTTGTGCCCAAGGCGACCCTCAAGCAAGGGCGTGGTCTCATGGGCCATGCAGGTTTCTCCTACCCTGAAGGTGGGACACCAGGCCAACAGCAAGGTTCTTGGATGGCAATGGAGGAGTTCAGATTTCTGCATCAGGTTCCCTCCTGTCCAGTGATTGGAGATAAGGTCTAGGTTCTGAATCCTCAACACACAGCTTGGGAATAGATGACAGCCTAAGGTCATGGCCGGTCTGATGTGATGGGTGTCGGTCGGGATGTCAAGGCTCAGGCAGTGTCAGGCAGAGCACGGGTGCCCATGGCAACCTCGAGAAATGGAGTGCAGTAGAGGTGCGTGCAGGTAGATCCTAATTGGGTGTTTCTGGGTAGTCGCCTAGGGCAACGTTTTTCTTCTGGTGGGAAGGCAGACTGCTGTATTGTGGCTCCAGAATTCCCAATCTGGAGGTCTTGGGGGCTAGGAATGTGAGGACGGAAGTCTGAGAACACAAGCTAGGGTGAGATTTCGGGCAAGGGCACTCTGCAGAGGCTGAAATGAGATCTCCTGCATCTGGAGACAGGGCGAGGATCCGACATTGGCTCAGGTTGGAGACTGTGTCCATTATGGCCCCATCAGGAAGTGGGGGCCCTCCCGAAGCCATGGAGGTTTTCCCATGCTGGGAGTTGTGAGATGCTCCAAACCGCAAGGATTCCTACTGTCGAGTCCTACTGGCAGAGTTTCCTTGGAGAGGGCAGGCACAGTCGTGCGCTGTGGCCCCAGGGGCCCCAGCGTTGAGGGTGTGTGGGACAGGGCTGCGGGGCCTGAAGTCTGAAAACTCAAACTCGGCTTTGGTTTGGGGTCGAGGGTATGGCAGGCCCCATCTACCGACCGTGCTGGGAGCTGCTCTGGATTTGACGGAAGGGCGAGTGTGCGTCCTTTTCTCAGGCTTCTGTCTCTGGATTTTGTGTCAAGGAGGGCTGTGAAATGGAGGGGTGGCCTCCTGGGCCATGGATGAGCCTCCCTCTCTGGGGATTTGGCCTGGCTTCCAAGAGTTTCAGGTCATTCTACGGGAAGGGAGGAGTCCTGTACTCTGCCTCAGGTGTCCCTCCCAAAGAGGGATTCCAGAGCAGAGCCCTGAGTACCGGCGACTGGAAAACCCAAACTCGGGTTAGGATGTCGGCCCAAGGGGCGTGGGAAGCACCCTCTGCGGGCTCTTGGTCCAGCCACGAGAGACCTGATTTGAGCACGAGGCTTATGGTGAGGGTCACAATGCGTCTTTGGGCCCCAGGCGACCCTCAAGCATGGGCGTGGCCTCATGGGGCATGCAGGTTTCTCCTACCCTGAAGGTGGGACACCAGGCCAACAGCAAGGTTTCTTGGATGGGGATGGAGGAGTTCAGATTTCTGCATCAGGTTCCCTCCTGTCCAGTGATTGGAGATAAGGTCTAGGTTCTGAATCCTGAACACCCAGCTTGGTAAGAGATGACAGCCTAAGGTCATGGCCGGTCTGATGTGATGGGTGTCTGTCGGGATGTCAGGGCTCAGGCAGTGTCAGGCAGAGCACGGATGCCCATGGCAACCCCGAGAATTGGAGTGCAGTAGAGCGGCGTGCAGATGGATCCTAATTGGGTGTTTCTGTGTAGTCGCCTAGGGCAAAGTTTTTCTTCTGGTGGGAAGGCAGACTGCTGTATTGTGGCTCCAGAATTCCCAATCTGGAGGTCTTGGTGGCCAGGAATGTGAGGACGGAAGTCTGAGAACAAAAGCTAGGGTGAGATTTCGGGCGAGGGCACTCTGCAGAGTCTGAAATGAGATCTCCTGCATCTGGAGAAAGGGCGAGGATCTGACATTGGCTCAGGTTGGAGACTGTGTCCATTATGGCCCCATCAGTAGGTGGGGCCCTCCCGAAGCCTTGGAGGTTTTCCCATGCTGGGAGTTGTGAGATGCTCCAAACCGCAAGGATTCCTACTGTGGGACAGTCGAGTCCTGTGAGATGGCACCAGGACGCCCGATACAGAAAGACTGCTGTGCAGGGTACTAAGGATGGATGCCTGGGCAGCCCACCTCACATTCCCATTGTCTCCTAGCGACAAGGCAGGTTCGATTGCTGGCTCTGGGGGAGCTACGCAGGGCGCTGAGTGGAAATGGACTCTCCTGAGGATGGGTGATAATGTAGGTTTGTGTCCATGGAGACCTAGGAATGTGGCAGTGCCTCTGGGGCCCGGAAGGATTCTCCGAGCTTTAGGATTGGACACAGCTCCAAAGAGTAAGTTTCCCCTGTGGAGATGAGAGGTGTTCTGATGGGTGCCTCAGGAAACGTCCGTTTGCTGGTATTGGTTTTCAAGCCTCTGAGGAGAGACGCCTGGAAACCAACCAAAGGGTTCAGATGAAGGCCTAACAGACTGTCCGGATCCATGTTCTGTCTCTGGGGACATCCGTCTGCTTTTCTGAGTGGAGGGAGTTGCTCAGCTTGTGTCAGATCACCCCTGTGTGTCCAGGGCAGCCTACACTCTTGGGATGGCCTCGGGGATCTTGGAGCCTTCTCCTAATCTGTAGGTTTGTGGCCAGTGGAATGGGCAGAGTTTCCTTGGAGAGGGCAGGCACAGTCCTGCGCTGTGGCCCCAGGGGCCCCAGCGTTGAGGGTGTGTGTGAAAGGGCTGCGGGGCCTGAAGTCTGAAAACTCAAACTCGGCTTAGGTTTGGGGTCGAGGATATGGCAGGCCCCATCTACCGACCGTGCTGGGAGCTGCTCTGGATTTGAATGAAGGGCGAGTGTGCGTCCTTTTCTCAGGCTTCTGTCTCTGGATTTGGTGTCAAGGAGGGCTGTGGAATGGAGGGGTGGGCTCCTGGGCCATGGATGAGCCTCCCTCTCTGGGGATTTGGCCTGGCTTCCAAGAGTTTCAGGTCATTCTGCGGGAAGGGAGGAGTCCTGTACTCTGCCTCAGGTGTCCCTCCCAAAGAGGGATTCCAGAGCAGAGCCCTGAGTCCCGGGGACTGTAAAACCGAAACTCGGGTTAGGATGGGGGTCCCAGGGGCGTGGGAAGCACCCTCTGCGGGCTCTTGGTCCAGCCACGGAGAGACCTGATTTGAGCACGACGCTTATGGTGAGGGTCACAATGCGTCATTGTGCCCAAGGCGACCCACAAGCATGGGCGTGGCCTCATGGGGCTGCAGGTTTCTCCTACCCTGAAGGTGGGACACCAGGCCAACAGCAAGGTTTCTTGGATGGGGATGGAGGAGTTCAGATTTCTGCATCAGGTTCCCTCCTGTCCAGTGATTGGAGATAAGGTCTAGGTTCTGAATCCTGAACACCCAGCTTGGGAAGAGATGACAGCCTAAGGTCATGGCCGGTCTGATGTGATGGGTGTCGGTCGGGATGTCAAGGCTCAGGCAGTGTCAGGCAGAGCACGGGTGCCCATGGCAACCTCGAGAATTGGAGTGCAGTAGAGCTGCGTGCAGGTGGATCTTAATTGGGTGTTTCTGGGTAGTCGCCTAGGGCAACGTTTTTCTTCTGGTGGGAAGGCAGACTGCTGTATTGTGGCTCCAGAATTCCCAATCTGGATGTCTTGGGGGCTAGGAATGTGAGGACGGAAGTCTGAGAACACAAGCTAGGGTGAGATTTCGGGCGAGGGCACTCTGCAGAGGCTGAAATGAGATCTCCTGCATCTGGAGACAGGGCGAAGATCCGACATTGGCTCAGGTTGGAGACTGTGTCCATGATGGCCCCATCAGTAGGTGGGGCCCTCCCGAAGCCTTGGAGGTTTTCCCATGCTGGGAGTTGTGAGATGCTCCAAACCGCAAGGATTCCTACTGTGGGACAGTCGAGTCCTGTGAGATGGCACCAGGACGCCCGATACGGAAAGACTGCAGTGCAGGGTGCTAAGGATGGATGCCTGGGCATCCCACCTCACATTCCAATTGTCTCCTAGCGACAAGGCAGGTTCGATTGCTGGCTCTGGGGGAGCTACGCCGGGCGTTGAGTGGAAATGGACTCTCCTGAGGATGTGTCATAATGTGGGTTTGTGTCCATGGAGACCTAGGAATGTGGCAGTGGCTCTGGGGCCCGGAAGGATTCTCCGAACTTTAGGATTGGACACAGCTCCAAAGAGTAAGTTTCCCCTGTGGAGATGAGAGGTGTTCTGATGGGTGCCTCAGGAAACCTCCGTTTTCTGGTATTGGAATCCAGGCCTCTGAGGAGAGACGCCTGGAAACCCACCCAAGGGTTCAGATGAAGGCCTAACAGACTGTCCGGTTCCAAGTTCTGTCTCTGGGGACATCCGTCTGCTTTTCTGAGTGGAGGCTGTTGCTCAGCTTGTGTCAGATCACCCCTGTGTGTCCAGGGCAGCCTAGACTCTTGGCATGGCCTCGGGGATCTTGGAGCCTTCTCCTAATCTGTAGGTTTGTGGCCAGTGGAATGGGCAGAGTTTCCTTGGAGAGGGCAGGCACAGTCGTGCGCTGTGGCCCCAGGGGCCCCAGCGTTGAGGGTGTGTGGGCCAGGGCTGCGGGGCCTGAAGTCTGAAAAGACAAACTCGGCTTAGGTTTGGGGTCTAGGGTATGGCAGGCCCCATCTACCGACCGTGCTGGGAGCTGCTCTGGATTTGAATGAAGGGCTAGTGTGCGTCCTTTTCTCAGGCTTCTGTCTCTGTATTTTGTGAAAAGGAGAGCTGTGGAATGGAGGGGTGGCCTCCTGGGCCATGGATGAGCCTCCCTCTCTGGGGATTTGGCCTGGCTTCCAAGAGTTTCAGGTCATTCTGCGGGAAGGGAGGAGTCCTGTACTCTGCCTCTGGTGTCCCTCCTAAAGAGGGATTCCAGAGCAGAGCCCTGAGTACCGGCGACTGGAAAACCAAACTCGGGTTAGGATGGGGGCCCAAGGGGCGTGGGAAGCACCCTCTGCGGGCTCTTGGTCCAGCCACGGAGAGACCTGATTTGAGCACGAGGCTTATGGTGAGGGTCCCAATGCATCTTTGTGCCCAAGGCGACCCTCAAGCAAGGGCGTGGTCTCATGGGCCATGCAGGTTTCTCCTACCCTGAAGGTGGGACACCAGGCCAACAGCAAGGTTTCTTGGATGGCGATGGAGGAGTTCAGATTTCTGCATCAGGTTCCCTCCTGTCCAGTGATTGGAGATAAGGTCTAGGTTCTGAATCCTCAACACCCAGCTTGGGAATAGATGACAGCCTAAGGTCATGGCCGGTCTGATGTGATGGGTGTCGGTCGGGATGTCAAGGCTCAGGCAGTGTCAGGCAGAGCACTGGTGCCCATGGCAACCTCGAGAAATGGAGTGCAGTAGAGGTGCGTGCAGGTAGATCCTAATTGGATGTTTCTGGGTAGTCGCCTAGGGCAACGTTTTTCTTCTGGTGGGAAGGCAGACTGCTGTATTGTGGCTCCAGAATTCCCAATCTGGAGGTCTTGGGGGCTAGGAATGTGAGGACGGAAGTCTGAGAACACAAGCTACGGTGAGATTTCGGGCGAGGGCACTCTGCAGAGGCTGAAATGATATCTCCTGCATCTGGAGACAGGGCGAGGATCCGACATTGGCTCAGGTTGGAGACTGTGTCCATCATGGCCCCATCAGGAAGTGGGGGCCCTCCCGAAGCCATGGAGGTTTTCCCATGCTGGGAGTTGTGAGATGCTCCAAACCGCAAGGATTCCTACTGTCGAGTCCTACTGGCAGAGTTTCCTTGGAGAGGGCAGGCACAGTCGTGCGCTGTGGCCCCAGGGGCCCCAGAGTTGAGGGTGTGTGGGAAAGGGCTGCGGGGCCTGAAGTCTGAAAAGACAAACTTGGCTTAGGTTTGGGGTCGAGGGTATGGCAGGCCCCATCTACCGACGGTGCTGGGAGCTGCTCTGGATTTGAATGAAGGGCGAGTGTGCGTCCTTTTCTCAGGCTTCTGTCTCTGGATTTGGTGTCAAGGAGGGCTGTGGAATGGAGGGGTGGCCTCCTGGGCCATGGATGAGCCTCCCTCTCTGGGGATTTGGCCTGGCTTCCAAGAGTTTCAGGTCATTCTGTGGGAAGGGAGGAGTCCTGTACTCTGCCTCAGGTGTCCCTCCCAAAGAGGGATTCCAGAGCAGAGCCCTGAGTACCGGCGACTGGAAAACCGAAACTCGGGTTAGGATGGGGGTCCCAGGGGCGTGGGAAGCACCCTCTGCGGGCTCTTGGTCCAGCCACGGAGAGACCTGATTTGAGCACGACGCTTATGGTGAGGGTCACAATGCGTCATTGTGCCCAAGGCGACCCACAAGCATGGGCGTGGCCTCATGGGGCATGCAGGTTTCTCCTACCCTGAAGGTGGGACACCAGGCCAACAGCAAGGTTTCTTGGATGGGGATGGAGGAGTTCAGATTTCTGCATCAGGTTCCCTCCTGTCCAGTGATTGGAGATAAGGTCTAGGTTCTGAATCCTGAACACCCAGCTTGGGAAGAGATGACAGCCTAAGGTCATGGCCGGTCTGATGTGATGGGTGTCGGTCGGGATGTCAGGGCTCAGGCAGTGTCAGGCAGAGCACGGGTGCCCATGGCAACCTCGAGAATTGGAGTGCAGTAGAGCTGCGTGCAGGTGGATCTTAATTGGGTGTTTCTGGGTAGTCGCCTAGGGCAACGTTTTTCTTCTGGTGGGAAGGCAGACTGCTGTATTGTGGCTCCAGAATTCCCAATCTGGAGGTCTTGGGGGCTAGGAATGTGAGGACGGAAGTCTGAGAACACAAGCTAGGGTGAGATTTCGGGCTAGGGCACTCTGCAGAGGCTGAAATGAGATCTCCTGCATCTGGAGACAGGGCGAAGATCCGACATTGGCTCAGGTTGGAGACTGTGTCCATGATGGCCCCATCAGTAGGTGGGGCCCTCCCGAAGCCTTGGAGGTTTTCCCATGCTGGGAGTTGTGAGATGCTCCAAACCGCAAGGATTCCTACTGTGGGACAGTCGAGTCCTGTGAGATGGCACCAGGACGCCCGATACAGAAAGACTGCAGTGCAGGGTGCTAAGGATGGATGCCTGGGCATCCCCCCTCACATTCCTATTGTCTCCTAGCGACAAGGCAGGTTCGATTGCTGGCTCTGGGGGAGCCACGCAGGGCGTTGAGTGGAAATGGACTCTCCTGAGGATGTGTCATAATGTGGGTTTGTGTCCATGGAGACCTAGGAATGTGGCAGTGGCTCTGGGGCCCAGAAGGATTCTCCGAACTTTAGGATTGGACACAGCCCCAAAGAGTAAGTTTCCCCTGTGGAGATGAGAGGTGTTCTGATGGGTGCCTCAGGAAACCTCCGTTTTCTGGTATTGGAATCCAGGCCTCTGAGGAGAGACGCCTGGAAACCAACCCAAGGGTTCAGATGAAGGCCTAACAGACTGTCCGGTTCCAAGTTCTGTCTCTGGGGACATCCGTCTGCTTTTCTGAGTGGAGGCTGTTGCTCAGCTTGTGTCAGATCACCCCTGTGTGTCCAGGGCAGCCTAGACTCTTGGCATGGCCTCGGGGATCTTGGAGCCTTCTCCTAATCTGTAGGTTTGTGGCCAGTGGAATGGGCAGAGTTTCCTTGGAGAGGGCAGGCACAGTCGTGCGCTGTGGCCCCAGGGGCCCCAGCGTTGAGGGTGTGTGGGCCAGGGCTGCGGGGCCTGAAGTCTGAAAAGACAAACTCGGCTTAGGTTTGGGGTCTAGGGTATGGCAGGCCCCATCTACCGACCGTGCTGGGAGCTGCTCTGGATTTGAATGAAGGGCTAGTGTGCGTCCTTTTCTCAGGCTTCTGTCTCTGTATTTTGTGAAAAGGAGAGCTGTGGAATGGAGGGGTGGCCTCCTGGGCCATGGATGAGCCTCCCTCTCTGGGGATTTGGCCTGGCTTCCAAGAGTTTCAGGTCATTCTGCGGGAAGGGAGGAGTCCTGTACTCTGCCTCTGGTGTCCCTCCTAAAGAGGGATTCCAGAGCAGAGCCCTGAGTACCGGCGACTGGAAAACCAAACTCGGGTTAGGATGGGGGCCCAAGGGGCGTGGGAAGCACCCTCTGCGGGCTCTTGGTCCAGCCACGGAGAGACCTGATTTGAGCACGAGGCTTATGGTGAGGGTCCCAATGCATCTTTGTGCCCAAGGCGACCCTCAAGCAAGGGCGTGGTCTCATGGGCCATGCAGGTTTCTCCTACCCTGAAGGTGGGACACCAGGACAACAGCAAGGTTTCTTGGATGGCGATGGAGTTGTTCAGATTTCTGCATCAGGTTCCCTCCTGTCCAGTGATTGGAGATAAGGTCTAGGTTCTGAATCCTCAACACCCAGCTTGGGAATAGATGACAACCTAAGGTCATGGCCGGTCTGATGTGATGGGTGTCGGTCGGTATGTCAAGGCTCAGGCAGTGTCAGGCAGAGCACGGGTGCCCATGGCAACCTCGAGAAATGGAGTGCAGTAGAGGTGCGTGCAGGTAGATCCTAATTGGATGTTTCTGGGTAGTCGCCTAGGGCAACGTTTTTCTTCTGGTGGGAAGGCAGACTGCTGTATTGTGGCTCCAGAATTCCCAATCTGGAGGTCTTGGGGGCTAGGAATGTGAGGACGGAAGTCTGAGAACACAAGCTACGGTGAGATTTCGGGCGAGGGCACTCTGCAGAGGCTGAAATGAGATCTCCTGCATCTGGAGACAGGGCGAGGATCCGACGTTGGCTCAGGTTGGAGACTGTGTCCATTATGGCCCCATCAGGAAGTGGGGGCCCTCCCGAAGCCATGGAGGTTTTCCCATGCTGGGAAAGATGGTGAGATGCTCCAAACCGCAAGGATTCCTACTGTCGAGTCCTACTGGCAGAGTTTCCTTGGAGAGGGCAGGCACAGTCGTGCGCTGGGGCCCCAGGGGCCCCAGCGTTGAGGGTGTGTGGGACAGGGCTGCGGGGCCTGAAGTCTGAAAACTCAAACTCGGCTTAGGTTTGGGGTCGAGGGTATGGCAGGCCCCATCTACCGACCGTGCTGGGAGCTGCTCTGGATTTGACTGAAGGGCGAGTGTGCGTCCTTTTCTCAGGCTTCTGTCTCTGGATTTTGTGTCAAGGAGGGCTGTGAAATGGAGGGGTGGCCTCCTGGGCCATGGATGAGCCTCCCTCTCTGGGGATTTGGCCTGGCTTCCAAGAGTTTCAGGTCATTCTGCGGGAAGGGAGGAGTCCTGTACTCTGCCTCAGGTGTCCCTCCCAAAGAGGGATTCCAGAGCAGAGCCCTGAGTACCGGCGACTGGAAAACCCAAACTCGGGTTAGGATGTCGGCCCAAGGGGCGTGGGAAGCACCCTCTGCGGGCTCTTGGTCCAGCCACGAGAGACCTGATTTGATCGCGAGGCTTATGGTGAGGGTCACAATGCGTCTTTGGACCCAAGGCGACCCTCAAGCATGGGCGTGGCCTCATGGGGCATGCAGGTTTCTCCTACCCTGAAGGTGGGACACCAGGCCAACAGCAAGGTTTCTTGGATGGGGATGGAGGAGTTCAGATTTCTGCATCAGGTTCCCTCCTGTCCAGTGATTGGAGATAAGGTCTAGGTTCTGAATCCTGAACACCCAGCTTGGTAAGAGATGACAGCCTAAGGTCATGGCCGGTCTGATGTGATGGGTGACTGTCGGGATGTCAGGGCTCAGGCAGTGTCAGGCAGAGCACGGATGCCCATGGCAACCCCGAGAATTGAAGTGCAGTAGAGCGGCGTGCAGGTGAATCCTAATTGGGTGTTTCTGGGTAGTCGCCTAGGGCAAAGTTTTTCTTCTGGTGGGAAGGCAGACTGCTGTATTGTGGCTCCAGAATTCCCAATCTGGAGGTCTTGGTGGCCAGGAATGTGAGGACGGAAGTCTGAGAACACAAGCTACGGTGAGATTTCGGGCGAGGGCACTCTGCAGAGGCTGAAATGAGATCTCCTGCATCTGGAGACAGGGCGAGGATCCGACATTGGCTCAGGTTGGAGACTGAGTCCATTATGGACCCATCAGTAGGTGGGGGCCCTCCCGAAGCCTTGGAGTTTTTCCCATGCTGGGAGTTGTGAGATGCTCCAAACCGCAAGGATTCCTACTGTGGGACAGTCGAGTCCTGTGAGATGGCACCAGGACGCCTGATACAGAAAGACTGCTGTGGAGGGTACTAAGGATGGATGCCTGGGCCTCCCACCTCACATTCCCATTGTCTCCTAGCGACAAGGCAGGTTCGATTGCTGGCTCTGGGGGAGCTACGCAGGGCGCTGAGTGGAAATGGACTCTCCTGAGGATGGGTCATAATGTAGGTTTGTGTCCATGGAGACCTAGGAATGTGGCAGTGCCTCTGAGGCCCGGAAGGATTCTCCGAACTTTAGGATTGGACACAGCTCCACAGAGTAAGTTTCCCCTGTGGAGATGAGAGGTGTTCTGATGGGTGCCTCAGGAAACCTCCGTTTGCTGGTATTGGAATCCAGGCCTCTGAGGAGAGACGCCTGGAAACCAACCAAAGGGTTCAGAGGAAGGCCTAACAGACTGTCCGGTTCCATCTTGTGTCTCTGGGGACATCCGTCTGCTTTTCGGAGTGGAGGGAGTTGCTCAGCTTGTGTCAGATCACCCCTGTGTGTCCAGGGCAGCCTACACTCTTGGGATGGCCTCGGGGATCTTAGAGCCTTCTCCTAATCTGTAGGTTTGTGGCCAGTGGAATGGGCAGAGTTTCCTTGGAGAGGGCAGGCACAGTCCTGCGCTGTGGCCCCAGGGGCCCCAGCGTTGAGGGTGTGTGTGAAAGGGCTGCGGGGCCTGAAGTCTGAAAACTCAAACTCGGCTTAGGTTTGGGGTCGAGGATATGGCAGGCCCCATCTACCGACCGTGCTGGGAGCTGCTCTGGATTTGAATGAAGGGCGAGTGTGCGTCCTTTTCTCAGGCTTCTGTCTCTGGATTTGGTGTCAAGGAGGGCTGTGGAATGGAGGGGTGGCCTCCTGGGCCATGGATGAGCCTCCCTCTCTGGGGATTTGGCCTGGCTTCCAAGAGTTTCAGGTCATTCTGTGGGAAGGGAGGAGTCCTGTACTCTGCCTCAGGTGTCCCTCCCAAAGAGGGATTCCAGAGCAGAGCCCTGAGTACCGGCGACTGGAAAACCGAAACTCGGGTTAGGATGGGGGTCCCAGGGGCGTGGGAAGCACCCTCTGCGGGCTCTTGGTCCAGCCACGGAGAGACCTGATTTGAGCACGAGGCTTATGGTGAGGGTCACAATGCGTCATTGTGCCCAAGGCGACCCACAAGCATGCGCGTGGCCTCATGGGGCATGCAGGTTTCTCCTACCCTGAAGGTGGGACACCAGGCCAACAGCAAGGTTTCTTGGATGGGGATGGAGGAGTTCAGATTTCTGCATCAGGTTCCCTCCTGTCCAGTGATTGGAGATAAGGTCTAGTTTCTGAATCCTGAACACCCAGCTTGGGAAGAGATGACAGCCTAAGTTCATGGCCGGTCTGATGTGATGGGTGTCGGTCGGGATGTCAAGGCTCAGGCAGTGTCAGGCAGAGCACGGGTGCCCATGGCAACCTCGAGAATTGGAGTGCAGTAGAGCTGCGTGCAGGTGGATCTTAATTGGGTGTTTCTGGGTAGTCGCCTAGGGCAACGTTTTTCTTCTGGTGGGAAGGCAGACTGCTGTATTGTGGCTCCAGAAATCCCAATCTGGAGGACTTAGGGGCTAGGAATGTGAGGACGGAAGTCTGAGAACACAGCTAGGGTGAGATTTCGGGGGAGGGCACTCTGCAGAGGCTGAAATGAGATCTCCTGCATCTGGAGACAGGCGAAGATCCGACATTGGCTCAGGTTGGAGACTGTGTCCATGATGGCCCCATCAGTAGGTGGGGCCCTCCCGAAGCCTTGGAGGTTTTCCCATGCTGGGAGTTGTGAGATGCTCCAAACTGCAAGGATTCCTACTGTGGGACAGTTGAGTCCTGTGAGATGGCACCAGGACGCCCGATACAGAAAGACTGCAGTGCAGGGTGCTAAGGATGGATGCCTGGGCATCCCACCTCACATTCCAATTGTCTCCTAGCGACAAGGCAGGTTCGATTGCTGGCTCTGGGGGAGCTACGCAGGGCGTTGAGTGGAAATGGACTCTCCTGAGGATGTGTCATAATGTGGGTTTGTGTCCATGGAGACCTAGGAATGTGGCAGTGGCTCTGGGGCCCGGAAGGATTCTCCGAACTTTAGGATTGGACACAGCTCCAAAGAGTAAGTTTCCCCTGTGGAGATGAGAGGTGTTCTGATGGGTGCCTCAGGAAACCTCCGTTTTCTGGTATTGGAATCCAGGCCTCTGAGGAGAGACGCCTGGAAACCAACCCAAGGGTTCAGATGAAGGCCTAACAGACTGTCCGGTTCCAAGTTCTGTCTCTGGTGACATCCGTCTGCTTTTCTGAGTGTAGGCTGTTGCTCAGCTTGTGTCAGATCACCCCTGTGTGTCCAGGACAGTCTAGACTCTTGGCATGGCCTCGGGGATCTTGGAGCCTTCTCCTAATCTGTAGGTTTGTGGCCAGTGGAATGGGCAGAGTTTCCTTGGAGAGGGCAGGCACAGTCGTGCGCTGTGGCCCCAGGGGCCCCAGCGTTGAGGGTGTGTGGGCCAGGGCTGCGGGGCCTGAAGTCTGAAAAGACAAACTCGGCTTAGGTTTGGGGTCTAGGGTATGGCAGGACCCATCTACCGACCGTGCTGGGAGCTGCTCTGGATTTGAATGAAGGGCTAGTGTGCGTCCTTTTCTCAGGCTTCTGTCTCTGTATTTTGTGAAAAGGAGAGCTGTGGAATGGAGGGGTGGCCTCCTGGGCCATGGATGAGCCTCCCTCTCTGGGGATTTGGCCTGGCTTCCAAGAGTTTCAGGTCATTCTGCGGGAAGGGAGGAGTCCTGTACTCTGCCTCTGGTGTCCCTCCTAAAGAGGGATTCCAGAGCAGAGCCCTGAGTACCGGCGACTGGAAAACCAAACTCGGGTTAGGATGGGGGCCCAAGGATCGTGGGAAGCACCCTCTGCGGGCTCTTGGTCCAGCCACGGAGAGACCTGATTTGAGCACGAGGCTTATGGTGAGGGTCCCAATGCATCTTTGTGCCCAAGGCGACCCTCAAGCAAGGGCGTGGTCTCATGGGCCATGCAGGTTTCTCCTACCCTGAAGGTGGGACACCAGGCCAACAGCAAGGTTTCTTGGATGGCGATGGAGGAGTTCAGATTTCTGCATCAGGTTCCCTCCTGTCCAGTGATTGGAGATAAGGTCTAGGTTCTGAATCCTGAACACCCAGCTTGGGAATAGATGACAGCCTAAGGTCATGGCCGGTCTGATGTGATGGGTGTCGGTCGGGATGTCAACGCTCAGGCAGTGTCAGGCAGAGCACTGTTGCCCATGGCAACCTCGAGAAATGGAGTGCAGTAGAGGTGCGTGCAGGTAGATCCTAATTGGGTGTTTCTGGGTAGTCGCCTAGGGCAACGTTTTTCTTCTGGTGGGAAGGCAGACTGCTGTATTGTGGCTCCAGAATTCCCAATCTGGAGGTCTTGGGGGCTAGGAATGTGAGGACGGAAGTCTGAGAACACAAGCTACGGTGAGATTTCGGGCGAGGGCACTCTGCAGAGGCTGAAATGATATCTCCTGCATCTGGAGACAGGGCGAGGATCCGACATTGGCTCAGGTTGGAGACTGTGTCCATTATGGCCCCATCAGGAAGTGGGGGCCCTCCCGAAGCCATGGAGGTTTTCCCATGCTGGGAGTTGTGAGATGCTCCAAACCGCAAGGATTCCTACTGTCGAGTCCTACTGGCAGAGTTTCCTTGGAGAGGGCAGGCACAGTCGTGCGCTGTGGCCCCAGGGGCCCCAGCGTTGAGGGTGTGTGGGACAGGGCTGCGGGGCCTGAAGTCTGAAAACACAAACTCGGCTTAGGTTTGGGGTCGAGGATATGGCAGGCCACATCTACCGACCGTGCTGGGAGCTGCTCTGGATTTGAATGAAGGACGAGTGTGCGTCCTTTTCTCAGGCTTCTGTCTCTGGATTTGGTGTCAAGGAGGGCTGTGGAATGGAGGGGTGGCCTCCTGGGCCATGGATGAGCCTCCCTCTCTGGGGATTTGCCCTGGCTTCCAAGAGTTTCAGGTCATTCTGCGGGAAGGGAGGAGTCCTGTACTCTGCCTCAGGTGTCCCTCCCAAAGAGGGATTCCAGAGAAGAGCCCTGAGTACCGGCCCTTGGAAAACCGAAACTCGGTTTAGGATGGGGGTCCCAGGGTCGTGGGAAGCACCCTCTGCGGGCTCTTGGTCCAGCCACGGAGACACCTGATTTGAGCACGAGGCTTATGTTGAAGGTCACAATGCGTCATTGTGCCCAAGGCGACCCACAAGCATGGGCGTGGCCTCATGGGGCATGCAGGTTTCTCCTCCCTGAACGTGGGACACCAGGCCAGCAGCAAGGTTTCTTGGATGGGGATGGAGGAGTTCAGATTTCTGCATCAGGTTCCCTCCTGTCCAGTGATTGGAGATAAGGTCTAGGTTCTGAATCCTTAACACCCATCTTGGTAAGAGATGACAGCCTAAGGTCATGGCCGGTCTGATGTGATGGGTGTCTGTCGGGATGTCAGGGCTCAAGCAGTGTCAGGCAGAGCACGGATGCCCATGGCAACCCCGAGAATTGGAGTGCAGTAGAGCGGCTTGCAGGTGGATCCTAATTGGGTGTTTCTGGGTAGTCGCCTAGGGCAACGTTTTTCTTCTGGTGGGAAGGCAGACTGCTGTATTGTGGCTCCAGAATTCCCAATCTGGAGGTCTTGGTGGCCGGAATGTGAGGACGGAAGTCTGAGAACACAAGCTAGGGTGAGATTTCGGGCGAGGGCACTCTGCAGAGGCTGAAATGAGATCTCCTGCATCTGGAGAGAGGGCGAAGATCCGACATTGGCTCAGGTAGGAGACTGAGTCCATTTTGGCCCCATCAGTAGGTGGGGGCCCTCCCGAAGCCTTGGAGGTTTTCCCATGCTGGGAGTTGTGAGATGCTCCAAACCGCAAGGATTCCTACTGTGGGACAGTCGAGTCCTGTGAGATGGCACCAGGACGCCCGATACAGAAAGACTGCTGTGCAGGGTACTAAGGATGGATTCCTGGGCATCCCACCTCACATTCCCATTGTCTCCTAGCGACAAGGCAGGTTCGATTGCTGGCTCTGGGGGAGCTACGCAGGGCGCTGAGTGGAAATGGACTCTCCTGAGGATGGGTCATAATGTAGGTTTGTGTCCATGGAGACCTAGGAATGTGGCAGTGCCTCTGGGGCCCGGAAGGATTCTCCGAACTTTAGGATTGGACACAGCTCCAAAGAGTAAGTTTCCCCTGTGGAGATGAGAGGTGTTCTGATGGGTGCCTCAGGAAACGTCCGTTTGCTGGTATTGGTTTTCAGGCCTCTGAGGAGAGACGCCTGGAAACCAACCAAAGGGTTCAGATGAAGGCCTAACAGACTGTCCGGTTCCATGTTCTGTCTCTGGGGACATCCGTCTGCTTTTCTGAGTGGAGGGAGTTGCTCTGCTTGTGTCAGATCACCCCTGTGTGTCCAGGGCAGCCTACACTCTTGGGATGGCCTCGGGGATCTTGGAGCCTTCTCCTAATCTGTAGGTTTGTGGCCAGTGGAATGGGCAGAGTTTCCTTGGAGAGGGCAGGCACAGTCGTGCGCTGTGGCCCCAGGTCCCCCAGCATTGAGGGTGTGTGGGAAAGGGCTGCGGGGCCTGAAGTCTGAAAACTCAAACTCGGCTTAGGTTTGGGGTCGAGGATATGGCAGGCCCCATCTACCGACGGTGCTGGGAGCTGCTCTGGATTTGAATGAAGGGCGAGTGTGCGTCCTTTTCTCAGGCTTCTGTCTCTGGATTTGGTGTCAAGGAGGGCTGTGGAATGGAGGGGTGGCCTCCTGGGCCATGGATGAGCCTCCCTCTCTGGGGATTTGGCCTGGCTTCCAAGAGTTTCAGGTCATTCTGTGGGAAGGGAGGAGTCCTGTACTCTGCCTCAGGTGTCCCTCCCAAAGAGGGATTCCAGAGCAGAGCCCTGAGTACCGGCGACTGGAAAACCGAAACTCGGGTTAGGATGGGGGTCCCAGGGGCGTGGGAAGCACCCTCTGCGGGCTCTTGGTCCAGCCACGGAGAGACCTGATTTGAGCACGAGGCTTATGGTGAGGGTCACAATGCGTCATTGTGCCCAAGGCGACCCACAAGCATGGGCGTGGCCTCATGGGGCATGCAGGTTTCTCCTACCCTGAAGGTGGGACACCAGGCCAACAGCAAGGTTTCTTGGATGGGGATGGAGGAGTTCAGATTTCTGCATCAGGTTCCCTCCTGTCCAGTGATTGGAGATAAGGTCTAGGTTCTGAATCCTGAACACCCAGCTTGGGAAGAGATGACAGCCTAAGGTCATGGCCGGTCTGATGTGATGGGTGTCGGTCGGGATGTCAGGGCTCAGGCAGTGTCAGGCAGAGCACGGGTGCCCATGGCAACCTCGAGAATTGGAGTGCAGTAGAGCTGCGTGCAGGTGGATCTTAATTGGGTGTTTCTGGGTAGTCGCCTAGGGCAACGTTTTTCTTCTGGTGGGAAGGCAGACTGCTGTATTGTGGCTCCAGAATTCCCAATCTGGAGGTCTTGGGGGCTAGGAATGTGAGGACGGAAGTCTGAGAACACAAGCTAGGGTGAGATTTCGGGCTAGGGTACTCTGCAGAGGCTGAAATGAGATCTCCTGCATCTGGAGACAGGGCGAAGATCCGACATTGGCTCAGGTTGGAGACTGTGTCCATGATGGCCCCATCAGTAGGTGGGGCCCTCCCGAAGCCTTGGAGGTTTTCCCATGCTGGGAGTTGTGAGATGCTCCAAACAGCAAGGATTCCTACTGTGGGACAGTCGAGTCCTGTGAGATGGCACCAGGACGCCCGATACAGAAAGACTGCAGTGCAGGGTGCTAAGGATGGATGCCTGGGCATCCCACCTCACATTCCAATTGTCTCCTAGCGACAAGGCAGGTTCGATTGCTGGCTCTGGGGGAGCTACGCAGGGCGTTGAGTGGAAATGGACTCTCCTGAGGATGTGTCATAATGTGGGTTTGTGTCCATGGAGACCTAGGAATGTGGCAGTGGCTCTGGGGCCCGGAAGGATTCTCCGAACTTTAGGATTGGACACAGCTCCAAAGAGTAAGTTTCCCCTGTGGAGATGAGAGGTGTTCTGATGGGTGCCTCAGGAAACCTCCGTTTGCTGGTATTGGAATCCAGGCCTCTGAGGAGAGACGCCTGGAAACCAACCCAAGGGTTCAGATGAAGGCCTAACAGACTGTCCGGTTCCAAGTTCTGTCTCTGGGGACATCCGTCTGCTTTTCTGAGTGGAGGCTGTTGCTCAGCTTGTGTCAGATCACCCCTGTGTGTCCAGGGCAGCCTAGACTCTTGGCATGGCCTCGGGGATCTTGGAGCCTTCTCCTAATCTGTAGGTTTGTGGCCAGTGGAATGGGCAGAGTTTCCTTGGAGAGGGCAGGCACAGTCGTGCGCTGTGGCCCCAGGGGCCCCAGCGTTGAGGGTGTGTGGGCCAGGGCTGCGGGGCCTGAAGTCTGAAAAGACAAACTCGGATTAGGTTTGGGGTCTAGGGTATGGCAGGCCCCATCTACCGACCGTGCTGGGAGCTGCTCTGGATTTGTGTGCGTCCTTTTCTCAGGCTTCTGTCTCTGTATTTTGTGAAAAGGAGAGCTGTGGAATGGAGGGGTGGCCTCCTGGGCCATGGATGAGCCTCCCTCTCTGGGGATTTGGCCTGGCTTCCAAGAGTTTCAGGTCATTCTGCGGGAAGGGAGGAGTCCTGTACTCTGCCTCAGGTGTCCCTCCCAAAGAGGGATTCCAGAGCAGAGCCCTGAGTACCGTCGACTGGAAAACCCAAACTCGGGTTAGGATGTCGGCCCAAGGGGCGTGGGAAGCACCCTCTGCGGGCTCTTGGTCCAGCCACGAGAGACCTGATTTGAGCACGAGGCTTATGGTGAGGGTCACAATGCGTCTTTGGGCCCAAGGCGACCCTCAAGCATGGGCGTGGCCTCATGGGGCATGCAGGTTTCTCCTACCCTGAAGGTGGGACACCAGGCCAGCAGCAAGGTTTCTTGGATGGGGATGGAGGAGTTCAGATTTCTGCATCAGGTTCCCTCCTGTCCAGTGATTGGAGATAAGGTCTAGGTTCTGAATCCTTAACACCCATCTTGGTAAGAGATGACAGCCTAAGGTCATGGCCGGTCTGATGTGATGGGTGTCTGTCGGGATGTCAGGACTCAAGCAGTGTCAGGCAGAGCACGGATGCCCATGGCAACCCCGAGAATTGGAGTGCAGTAGAGCGGCTTGCAGGTGGATCCTAATTGGGTGTTTCTGGGTAGTCGCCTAGGGCAACGTTTTTCTTCTGGTGGGAAGGCAGACTGCTGTATTGTGGCTCCAGAATTCCCAATCTGGAGGTCTTGGTGGCCGGAATGTGAGGACGGAAGTCTGAGAACACAAGCTAGGGTGAGATTTCGGGCGAGGGCACTCTGCAGAGGCTGAAATGAGATCTCCTGCATCTGGAGAGAGGGCGAAGATCCGACATTGGCTCAGGTAGGAGACTGAGTCCATTATGGCCCCATCAGTAGGTGGGGGCCCTCCCGAAGCCTTGGAGGTTTTCCCATGCTGGGAGTTGTGAGATGCTCCAAACCGCAAGGATTCCTACTGTGGGACAGTCGAGTCCTGTGAGATGGCACCAGGACGCCCGATACAGAAAGACTGCTGTGCAGGGTACTAAGGATGGATTCCTGGGCATCCCACCTCACATTCCCATTGTCTCCTAGCGACAAGGCAGGTTCGATTGCTGGCTCTGGGGGAGCTACGCAGGGCGCTGAGTGGAAATGGACTCTCCTGAGGATGGGTCATAATGTAGGTTTGTGTCCATGGAGACCTAGGAATGTGGCAGTGCCTCTGGGGCCCGGAAGGATTCTCCGAACTTTAGGATTGGACACAGCTCCAAAGAGTAAGTTTCCCCTGTGGAGATGAGAGGTGTTCTGATGGGTGCCTCAGGAAACGTCCGTTTGCTGGTATTGGTTTTCAGGCCTCTGAGGAGAGACGCCTGGAAACCAACCAAAGGGTTCAGATGAAGGCCTAACAGACTGTCCGGTTCCATGTTCTGTCTCTGGGGACATCCGTCTGCTTTTCTGAGTGGAGGGAGTTGCTCTGCTTGTGTCAGATCACCCCTGTGTGTCCAGGGCAGCCTACACTCTTGGGATGGCCTCGGGGATCTTGGAGCCTTCTCCTAATCTGTAGGTTTGTGGCCAGTGGAATGGGCAGAGTTTCCTTGGAGAGGGCAGGCACAGTCGTGCGCTGTGGCCCCAGGTCCCCCAGCATTGAGGGTGTGTGGGAAAGGGCTGCGGGGCCTGAAGTCTGAAAACTCAAACTCGGCTTAGGTTTGGGGTCGAGGATATGGCAGGCCCCATCTACCGACCGTGCTGGGAGCTGCTCTGGATTTGAATGAAGGGCGAGTGCGCGTCCTTTTCTCAGGCTTCTGTCTCTGGATTTGGTGTCAAGGAGGGCTGTGGAATGGAGGGGTGGCCTCCTGGGCCATGGATGAGCCTCCCTCTCTGGGGATTTGGCCTGGCTTCCAAGAGTTTCAGGTCATTCTGTGGGAAGGGAGGAGTCCTGTACTCTGCCTCAGGTGTCCCTCCCAAAGAGGGATTCCAGAGCAGAGCCCTGAGTACCGGCGACTGGAAAACCGAAACTCGGGTTAGGATGGGGGTCCCAGGGGCGTGGGAAGCACCCTCTGCGGGCTCTTGGTCCAGCCACGGAGAGACCTGATTTGAGCACGACGCTTATGGTGAGGGTCACAATGCGTCATTGTGCCCAAGGCGACCCACAAGCATGGGCGTGGCCTCATGGGGCATGCAGGTTTCTCCTACCCTGAAGGTGGGACACCAGGCCAGCAGCAAGGTTTCTTGGATGGGGATGGAGGAGTTCAGATTTCTGCATCAGGTTCCCTCCTGTCCAGTGATTGGAGATAAGGTCTAGGTTCTGAATCCTGAACACCCAGCTTGGGAAGAGATGACAGCCTAAGGTCATGGCCGGTCTGATGTGATGGGTGTCGGTCGGGATGTCAGGGCTCAGGCAGTGTCAGGCAGAGCACGGGTGCCCATGGCAACCTCGAGAATTGGAGTGCAGTAGAGCTGCGTGCAGGTGGATCTTAATTGGGTGTTTCTGGGTAGTCGCCTAGGGCAACGTTTTTCTTCTGGTGGGAAGGCAGACTGCTGTATTGTGGCTCCAGAATTCCCAATCTGGAGGTCTTGGGGGCTAGGAATGTGAGGACGGAAGTCTGAGAACACAAGCTAGGGTGAGATTTCGGGCTAGGGTACTCTGCAGAGGCTGAAATGAGATCTCCTGCATCTGGAGACAGGGCGAAGATCCGACATTGGCTCAGGTTGGAGACTGTGTCCATGATGGCCCCATCAGTAGGTGGGGCCCTCCCGAAGCCTTGGAGGTTTTCCCATGCTGGGAGTTGTGAGATGCTCCAAACAGCAAGGATTCCTACTGTGGGACAGTCGAGTCCTGTGAGATGGCACCAGGACGCCCGATACAGAAAAACTGCAGTGCAGGGTGCTAAGGATGGATGCCTGGGCATCCCACCTCACATTCCCATTGTCTCCTAGCGACAAGGCAGGTTCGATTGCTGGCTCTGGGGGAGCTACGCAGGGCGTTGAGTGGAAATGGACTCTCCTGAGGATGTGTCATAATGTGGGTTTGTGTCCATGGAGACCTAGGAATGTGGCAGTGGCTCTGGGGCCCGGAAGGATTCTCCGAACTTTAGGATTGGACACAGCTCCAAAGAGTAAGTTTCCCCTGTGGAGATGAGAGGTGTTCTGATGGGTGCCTCAGGAAACCTCCGTTTTCTGGTATTGGAATCCAGGCCTCTGAGGAGAGACGCCTGGAAACCAACCCAAGGGTTCAGATGAAGGCCTAACAGACTGTCCGGTTCCAAGTTCTGTCTCTGGGGACATCCGTCTGCTTTTCTGAGTGGAGGGAGTTGCTCAGCTTGTGTCAGATCACCCCTGTGTGTCCAGGGCAGCCTAGACTCTTGGGATGGCCTCGGGGATCTTGGAGCCTTCTCCTAATCTGTAGGTTTGTGGCCAGTGGAATGGGCAGAGTTTCCTTGGAGAGGGCAGGCACAGTCGTGCGCTGTGGCCCCAGGGGCCCCAGCGTTGAGGGTGTGTGGGCCAGGGCTGCGGGGCCTGAAGTCTGAAAAGACAAACTCGGATTAGGTTTGGGGTCTAGGGTATGGCAGGCCCCATCTACCGACCGTGCTGGGAGCTGCTCTGGATTTGTGTGCGTCCTTTTCTCAGGCTTCTGTCTCTGTATTTTGTGAAAAGGAGAGCTGTGGAATGGAGGGGTGGCCTCCTGGGCCATGGATGAGCCTCCCTCTCTGGGGATTTGGCCTGGCTTCCAAGAGTTTCAGGTCATTCTGCGGGAAGGGAGGAGTCCTGTACTCTGCCTCTGGTGTCCCTCCTAAAGAGGGATTCCAGAGCAGAGCCCTGAGTACCGGCGACTGGAAAACCAAACTCGGGTTAGGATGGGGGCCCAAGGGGCGTGGGAAGCACCCTCTGCGGGCTCTTGGTCCAGCCACGGAGAGACCTGATTTGAGCACGAGGCTTATGGTGAGGGTCCCAATGCATCTTTGTGCCCAAGGCGACCCTCAAGCAAGGGCGTGGTCTCATGGGCCATGCAGGTTTCTCCTACCCTGAAGGTGGGACACCAGGCCAACAGCAAGGTTTCTTGGATGGCGATGGAGTTGTTCAGATTTCTGCATCAGGTTCCCTCCTGTCCAGTGATTGGAGATAAGGTCTAGGTTCTGAATCCTGAACACCCAGCTTGGGAATAGATGACAGCCTAAGGTCATGGCCGGTCTGATGTGATGGGTGTCGGTCGGGATGTCAACGCTCAGGCAGTGTCAGGCAGAGCACGGGTGCCCATGGCAACCTCGAGAAATGGAGTGCAGTAGAGGTGCGTGCAGGTAGATCCTAATTGGATGTTTCTGGGTAGTCGCCTAGGGCAACGTTTTTCTTCTGGTGGGAAGGCAGACTGCTGTATTGTGGCTCCAGAATTCCCAATCTGGAGGTCTTGGGGGCTAGGAATGTGAGGACGGAAGTCTGAGAACACAAGCTAGGGTGAGATTTCGGGCGAGGGCACTCTGCAGAGGCTGAAATGAGATCTCCTGCATCTGGAGACAGGGCGAGGATCCGACATTGGCTCAGGTTGGAGACTGTGTCCATTATGGCCCCATCAGGAAGTGGGGGCCCTCCCGAAGCCATGGAGGTTTTCCCATGCTGGGAGTTGTGAGATGCTCCAAACCGCAAGGATTCCTACTGTCGAGTCCTACTGGCAGAGTTTCCTTGGAGAGGGCAGGCACAGTCGTGCGCTGTGGCCCCAGGGGCCCCAGCGTTGAGGGTGTGTGGGAAAGGGCTGCGGGGCCTGAAGTCTGAAAACTCAAACTCGGCTTAGGTTTGGGGTCGAGGGTATGGCAGGCCCCATCTACCGACCGTGCTGGGAGCTGCTCTGGATTTGACTGAAGGGCGAGTGTGCGTCCTTTTCTCAGGCTTCTGTCTCTGGATTTTGTGTCAAGGAGGGCTGTGAAATGGAGGGGTGGGCTCCTGGGCCATGGATGAGCCTCCCTCTCTGGGGATTTGGCCTGGCTTCCAAGAGTTTCAGGTCATTCTGCGGGAAGGGAGGAGTCCTGTACTCTGCCTCAGGTGTCCCTCCCAAAGAGGGATTCCAGAGCAGAGCCCTGAGTACCGGCGACTGGAAAACCCAAACTCGGGTTTGGATGTCGGCCCAAGGGGCGTGGGAAGCACCCTCTGCGGGCTCTTGGTCCAGCCACGAGAGACCTGATTTGAGCACGAGGCTTATGGTGAGGGTCACAATGCGTCTTTGGGCCCAAGGCGACCCTCAAGCATGGGCGTGGCCTCATGGGGCATGCAGGTTTCTCCTACCCTGAAGGTGGGACACCAGGCCAACAGCAAGGTTTCTTCGATGGGGATGGAGGAGTTCAGATTTCTGCATCAGGTTCCCTCCTGTCCAGTGATTGGAGATAAGGTCTAGGTTCTGAATCCTGAACACCCAGCTTGGTAAGAGATGACAGCCTAAGGTCATGGCCGGTCTGATGTGATGGGTGTCTGTCGGGATGTCAGGGCTCAAGCAGTGTCAGGCAGAGCACGGATGCCCATGGCAACCCCGAGAATTGGAGTGCAGTAGAGCGGCGTGCAGGTGGATCCTAATTGGGTGTTTCTGGGTAGTCGCCTAGGGCAAAGTTTTTCTTCTGGTGGGAAGGCAGACTGCTGTATTGTGGCTCCAGAATTCCCAATCTGGAGGTCTTGGTGGCCAGGAATGTGAGGACGGAAGTCTGAGAACACAAGCTAGGGTGAGATTTCGGGCGAGGGCACTCTGCAGAGGCTGAAATGAGATCTCCTGCATCTGGAGACAGGGCGAGGATCCGACATTGGCTCAGGTTGGAGACTGAGTCCATTATGGCCCCATCAGTAGGTGGGGGCCCTCCCGAAGCCTTGGAGGTTTTCCCATGCTGGGAGTTGTGAGATGCTCCAAACCGCAAGGATTCCTACTGTGGGACAGTCGAGTCCTGTGAGATGGCACAAGGACGCCCGATACAGAAAGACTGCTGTGCAGGGTACTAAGGATGGATGCCTGGGCAGCCCACCTCACATTCCCATTGTCTCCTAGCGACAAGGCAGGTTCGATTGCTGGCTCTGGGGGAGCTACGCAGGGCGCTGAGTGGAAATGGACTCTCCTGAGGATGGGTCATAATGTAGGTTTGTGTCCATGGAGACCTAGGAATGTGGCAGTGCCTCTGAGGCCCGGAAGGATTCTCCGAACTTTAGGATTGGACACAGCTCCAAAGAGTAAGTTTCCCCTGTGGAGATGAGAGGTGTTCTGATGGGTGCCTCAGGAAACCTCCGTTTGCTGGTATTGGAATCCAGGCCTCTGAGGAGAGACGCCAGGAAACCAACCAAAGGGTTCAGAGGAAGGCCTAACAGACTGTCCGGTTCCATCTTGTGTCTCTGGGGACATCCGTCTGCTTTTCTGAGTGGAGGGAGTTGCTCAGCTTGTGTCAGATCACCCCTGTGTGTCCAGGGCAGCCTAGACTCTTGGCATGGCCTCGGGGATCTTGGAGCCTTCTCCTAATCTGTAGGTTTGTGGCCAGTGGAATGGGCAGAGTTTCCTTGGAGAGGGCAGGCACAGTCCTGCGCTGTGGCCCCAGGGGCCCCAGCGTTGAGGGTGTGTGTGAAAGGGCTGCGGGGCCTGAAGTCTGAAAACTCAAACTCGGCTTAGGTTTGGGGTCGAGGATATGGCAGGCCCCATCTACCGACCGTGCTGGGAGCTGCTCTGGATTTGAATGAAGGGCGAGTGTGCGTCCTTTTCTCAGGCTTCTGTCTCTGGATTTGGTGTCAAGGAGGGCTGTGGAATGGAGGGGTGGCCTCCTGGGCCATGGATGAGCCTCCCTCTCTGGGGATTTGGCCTGGCTTCCAAGAGTTTCAGGTCATTCTGCGGGAAGGGAGGAGTCCTGTACTCTGCCTCAGGTGTCCCTCCCAAAGAGGGATTCCAGAGCAGAGCCCTGAGTACCGGCGACTGGAAAACCGAAACTCGGGTTAGGATGGGGGTCCCAGGGGCGTGGGAAGCACCCTCTGCGGGCTCTTGGTCCAGCCACGGAGAGACCTGATTTGAGCACGAGGCTTATGGTGAGGGTCACAATGCGTCATTGTGCCCAAGGCGACCCACAAGCATGGGCGTGGCCTCATGGGGCATGCAGGTTTCTCCTACCCTGAAGGTGGGACACCAGGCCAACAGCAAGGTTTCTTGGATGGGGATGGAGGAGTTCAGATTTCTGCATCAGGTTCCCTCCTGTCCAGTGATTGGAGATAAGGTCTAGGTTCTGAATCCTGAACACCCAGCTTGGGAAGAGATGACAGCCTAAGGTCATGGCCGGTCTGATGTGATGGGTGTCGGTCGGGATGTCAAGGCTCAGGCAGTGTCAGGCAGAGCACGGGTGCCCATGGCAACCTCGAGAATTGGAGTGCAGTAGAGCTGCGTGCAGGTGGATCTTAATTGGGTGTTTCTGGGTAGTCGCCTAGGGCAACGTTTTTCTTCTGGTGGGAAGGCAGACTGCTGTATTGTGGCTCCAGAATTCCCAATCTGGAGGTCTTGGGGGCTAGGAATGTGAGGACGGAAGTCTGAGAACACAAGCTAGGGTGAGATTTCGGGCGAGGGCACTCTGCAGAGGCTGAAATGAGATCTCCTGCATCTGGAGACAGGGCGAAGATCCGACATTGGCTCAGGTTGGAGACTGTGTCCATGATGGCCCCATCAGTAGGTGGGGCCCTCCCGAAGCCTTGGAGGTTTTCCCATGCTGGGAGTTGTGAGATGCTCCAAACCGCAAGGATTCCTACTGTGGGACAGTCGAGTCCTGTGAGATGGCACCAGGACGCCCGATACAGAAAGACTGCAGTGCAGGGTGCTAAGGATGGATGCCTGGGCATCCCACCTCACATTCCAATTGTCTCCTAGCGACAAGGCAGGTTCGATTGCTGGCTCTGGGGGAGCTATGCAGGGCGTTGAGTGGAAATGGACTCTCCTGAGGATGTGTCATAATGTGGGTTTGTGTCCATGGAGACCTAGGAATGTGGCAGTGGCTCTGGGGCCCGGAAGGATTCTCCGAACTTTAGGATTGGACACAGCTCCAAAGAGTAAGTTTCCCCTGTGGAGATGAGAGGTGTTTTGATGGGTGCCTCAGGAAACCTCCGTTTTCTGGTATTGGAATCCAGGCCTCTGAGGAGAGACGCCTGGAAACCAACCCAAGGGTTCAGATGAAGGCCTAACAGACTGTCCGGTTCCAAGTTCTGTCTCTGGGGACATCCGTCTGCTTTTCTGAGTGGAGGCTGTTGCTCAGCTTGTGTCAGATCACCCCTGTGTGTCCAGGGCAGCCTAGACTCTTGGCATGGCCTCGGGGATCTTGGAGCCTTCTCCTAATCTGTAGGTTTGTGGCCAGTGGAATGGGCAGAGTTTCCTTGGAGAGGGCAGGCACAGTCGTGCGCTGTGGCCCCAGGGGCCCCAGCGTTGAGGGTGTGTGGGACAGGGCTGCGGGGCCTGAAGTCTGAAAAGACAAACTCGGCTTAGGTTTGGGGTCTAGGGTATGGCAGGCCCCATCTACCGACCGTGCTGGGAGCTGCTCTGGATTTGACTGAAGGGCGAGTGTGCGTCCTTTTCTCAGGCTTCTGTCTCTGGATTTTGTGAAAAGGAGAGCTGTGGAATGGAGGGGTGGCCTCCTGGGCCATGGATGAGCCTCCCTCTCTGGGGATTTGGCCTGGCTTCCAAGAGTTTCAGGTCATTCTGCGGGAAGGGAGGAGTCCTGTACTCTGCCTCAGGTGTCCCTCCTAAAGAGGGATTCCAGAGCAGAGCCCTGAGTACCGGCGACTGGAAAACCAAACTCGGGTTAGGATGGGGGCCCAAGGGGCGTGGGAAGCACCCTCTGCGGGCTCTTGGATCAGCCACGGAGAGACCTGATTTGAGCACGGGGCTTATGGTGAGGGTCCCAATGCAACTTTGTGCCCAAGGCGACCCTCAAGCAAGGGCGTGGTCTCATGGGCCATGCAGGTTTCTCCTACCCTGAAGGTGGGACACCAGGCCAACAGCAAGGTTTCTTGGATGGCGATGGAGTTGTTCAGATTTCTGCATCAGGTTCCCTCCTGTCCAGTGATTGGAGATAAGGTCTAGGTTCTGAATCCTCAACACCCAGCTTGGGAATAGATGACAGCCTAAGGTCATGGCCGGTCTGATGTGATGGGTGTCGGTCGGGATGTCAAGGCTCAGGCAGTGTCAGGCAGAGCACGGGTGCCCATGGCAACCTCGAGAAATGGAGTGCAGTAGAGGTGCGTGCAGGTAGATCCTAATTGGGTGTTTCTGGGTAGTCGCCTAGGGCAACGTTTTTCTTCTGGTGGGAAGGCAGACTGCTGTATTGTGGCTCCAGAATTCCCAATCTGGAGGTCTTGGGGGCTAGGAATGTGAGGACGGAAGTCTGAGAACACAAGCTAGGGTGAGATTTCGGGCGAGGGCACTCTGCAGAGGCTGAAATGAGATCTCCTGCATCTGGAGACAGGGCGAGGATCCGACATTGGCTCAGGTTGGAGACTGTGTCCATTATGGCCCCATCAGGAAGTGGGGGCCCTCCCGAAGCCATGGAGGTTTTCCCATGCTGGGAGTTGTGAGATGCTCCAAACCGCAAGGATTCCTACTGTCGAGTCCTACTGGCAGAGTTTCCTTGGAGAGGGCAGGCACAGTCGTGCGCTGTGGCCCCAGGGGCCCCAGCGTTGAGGGTGTGTGGGACAGGGCTGCGGGGCCTGAAGTCTGAAAACTCAAACTCGGCTTAGGTTTGCGGTCGAGGGTATGGCAGGCCCCATCTACCGACCGTGCTGGGAGCTGCTCTGGATTTGACTGAAGGGCGAGTGTGCGTCCTTTTCTCAGGCTTCTGTCTCTGGATTTTGTGTCAAGGAGGGCTGTGAAATGGAGGGGTGGCCTCCTGGGCCATGGATGAGCCTCCCTCTCTGGGGATTTGGCCTGGCTTCCAAGAGTTTCAGGTCATTCTGCGGGAAGGGAGGAGTCCTGTACTCTGCCTCAGGTGTCCCTCCCAAAGAGGGATTCCAGAGCAGAGCCCTGAGTACCGGCGACTGGAAAACCCAAACTCGGGTTAGGATGTCGGCCCAAGGGGCGTGGGAAGCAACCTCTGCGGGCTCTTGGTCCAGCCACGAGAGACCTGATTTGAGCACGAGGCTTATGGTGAGGGTCACAATGCGTCTTTGGGCCCAAGGCGACCCTCAAGCATGGGCGTGGCCTCATGGGGCATGCAGGTTTCTCCTACCCTGAAGGTGGGACACCAGGCCAGCAGCAAGGTTTCTTGGATGGGGATGGAGGAGTTCAGATTTCTGCATCAGGTTCCCTCCTGTCCAGTGATTGGAGATAAGGTCTAGGTTCTGAATCCTGAACACCCAGCTTGGTAGGAGATGACAGCCTAAGGTCATGGCCGGTCTGATGTGATGGGTGTCTGTCGGGATGTCAGGGCTCAAGCAGTGTCAGGCAGAGCACGGATGCCCATGGCAACCCCGAGAATTGGAGTGCAGTAGAGCGGCTTGCAGGTGGATCCTAATTGGGTGTTTCTGGGTAGTCGCCTAGGGCAACGTTTTTCTTCTGGTGGGAAGGCAGACTGCTGTATTGTGGCTCCAGAATTCCCAATCTGGAGGTCTTGGTGGCCAGGAATGTGAGGACGGAAGTCTGAGAACACAAGCTAGGGTGAGATTTCGGGCGAGGGCACTCTGCAGAGAATGAAATGAGATCTCCTGCATCTGGAGACAGGGCGAGGATCCGACATTGGCTCAGGTTGGAGACTGTGTCCATTATGGCCCCATCAGTAGTTGGGGGCCCTCCCGAAGCCTTGGAGGTTTTCCCATGCTGGGAGTTGTGAGATGCTCCAAACCGCAAGGATTCCTAATGTGGGACAGTCGAGTCCTGTGAGATGGCACCAGGACGCCCGATACAGAAAGACTGCTGTGCAGGGTACTAAGGATGGATGCCTGGGCATCCCACCTCACATTCCCATTGTCTCCTAGCGACAAGGCAGGTTCGATTGCTGGCTCTGGGGGAGCTACGCAGGGCGCTGAGTTGAAATGGACTCTCCTGAGGATGGGTCATAATGTAGGTTTGTGTCCATGGAGATCTAGGAATGTGGCAGTGCCTCTGGGGCCCGGAAGGATTCTCCGAACTTTAGGATTGGACACAGCTCCAAAGAGTAAGTTTCCCCTGTGGAGATGAGAGGTGTTCTGATGGGTGCCTCAGGAAACGTCGGTTTGCTGGTATTGGTTTTCAAGCCTCTGAGGAGAGACGCCTGGAAACCAACCAAAGGGTTCAGATGAAGGCCTAACAGACTGTCCGGTTCCATGTTCTGTCTCTGGGGACATCCGTCTGCTTTTCGGAGTGGAGGGAGTTGCTCAGCTTGTGTCAGATCACCCCTGTGTGTCCAGGGCAGCCTACACTCTTGGGATGGCCTCGGGGATCTTGGAGCCTTCTCCTAATCTGTAGGTTTGTGGCCAGTGGAATGGGCAGAGTTTCCTTGGAGAGGGCAGGCACAGTCCTGCGCTGTGGCCCCAGGGGCCCCAGCGTTGAGGGTGTGTGTGAAAGGGCTGCGGGGCCTGAAGTCTGAAAACTCAAACTCGGCTTAGGTTTGGGGTCGAGGATATGGCAGGCCCCATCTACCGACCGTGCTGGGAGCTGCTCTGGATTTGAATGAAGGGCGAGTGTGCGTCCTTTTCTCAGGCTTCTGTCTCTGGATTTGGTGTCAAGGAGGGCTGTGGAATGGAGGGGTGGGCTCCTGGGCCATGGATGAGCCTCCCTCTCTGGGGATTTGGCCTGGCTTCCAAGAGTTTCAGGTCATTCTGCGGGAAGGGAGGAGTCCTGTACTCTGCCTCAGGTGTCCCTCCCAAAGAGGGATTCCAGAGCAGAGCCCTGAGTACCGGCGACTGGAAAACCGAAACTCGGGTTAGGATGGGGGTCCCAGGGGCGTGGGAAGCACCCTCTGCGGGCTCTTGGTCCAGCCACGGAGAGACCTGATTTGAGCACGACGCTTATGGTGAGGGTCACAATGCGTCATTGTGCCCAAGGCGACCCACAAGCATGGGCGTGGCCTCATGGGGCATGCAGGTTTCTCCTACCCTGAAGGTGGGACACCAGGCCAACAGCAAGGTTTCTTGGATGGGGATGGAGGAGTTCAGATTTCTGCATCAGGTTCCCTCCTGTCCAGTGATTGGAGATAAGGTCTAGGTTCTGAATCCTCAACACCCAGCTTGGGAATAGATGACAGCCTAAGGTCATGGCCGGTCTGATGTGATGGGTGTCGGTCGGGATGTCAAGGCTCAGGCAGTGTCAGGCAGAGCACGGGTGCCCATGGCAACCTCGAGAAATGGAGTGCAGTAGAGGTGCGTGCAGGTAGATCCTAATTGGGTGTTTCTGGGTAGTCGCCTAGGGCAACGTTTTTCTTCTGGTGGGAAGGCAGACTGCTGTATTGTGGCTCCAGAATTCCCAATCTGGAGGTCTTGGGGGCTAGGAATGTGAGGACGGAAGTCTGAGAACACAAGCTAGGGTGAGATTTCGGGCGAGGGCACTCTGCAGAGGCTGAAATGAGATCTCCTGCATCTGGAGACAGGGCGAGGATCCGACATTGGCTCAGGTTGGAGACTGTGTCCATTATGGCCCCATCAGGAAGTGGGGGCCCTCCCGAAGCCATGGAGGTTTTCCCATGCTGGGAGTTGTGAGATGCTCCAAACCGCAAGGATTTCTACTGTCGAGTCCTACTGGCAGAGTTTCCTTGGAGAGGGCAGGCACAGTCGTGCGCTGTGGCCCCAGGGGCCCCAGCGTTGAGGGTGTGTGGGACAGGGCTGCGGGGCCTGAAGTCTGAAAACTCAAACTCGGCTTAGGTTTGCGGTCGAGGGTATGGCAGGCCCCATCTACCGACCGTGCTGGGAGCTGCTCTGGATTTGACTGAAGGGCGAGTGTGCGTCCTTTTCTCAGGCTTCTGTCTCTGGATTTTGTGTCAAGGAGGGCTGTGAAATGGAGGGGTGGCCTCCTGGGCCATGGATGAGCCTCCCTCTCTGGGGATTTGGCCTGGCTTCCAAGAGTTTCAGGTCATTCTGCGGGAAGGGAGGAGTCCTGTACTCTGCCTCAGGTGTCCCTCCCAAAGAGGGATTCCAGAGCAGAGCCCTGAGTACCGGCGACTGGAAAACCCAAACTCGGGTTAGGATGTCGGCCCAAGGGGCGTGGGAAGCAACCTCTGCGGGCTCTTGGTCCAGCCACGAGAGACCTGATTTGAGCACGAGGCTTATGGTGAGGGTCACAATGCGTCTTTGGGCCCAAGGCGACCCTCAAGCATGGGCGTGGCCTCATGGGGCATGCAGGTTTCTCCTACCCTGAAGGTGGGACACCAGGCCAGCAGCAAGGTTTCTTGGATGGGGATGGAGGAGTTCAGATTTCTGCATCAGGTTCCCTCCTGTCCAGTGATTGGAGATAAGGTCTAGGTTCTGAATCCTGAACACCCAGCTTGGTAGGAGATGACAGCCTAAGGTCATGGCCGGTCTGATGTGATGGGTGTCTGTCGGGATGTCAGGGCTCAAGCAGTGTCAGGCAGAGCACGGATGCCCATGGCAACCCCGAGAATTGGAGTGCAGTAGAGCGGCTTGCAGGTGGATCCAAATTGGGTGTTTCTGGGTAGTCGCCTAGGGCAACGTTTTTCTTCTGGTGGGAAGGCAGACTGCTGTATTGTGGCTCCAGAATTCCCAATCTGGAGGTCTTGGTGGCCAGGAATGTGAGGACGGAAGTCTGAGAACACAAGCTAGGGTGAGATTTCGGGCGAGGGCACTCTGCAGAGAATGAAATGAGATCTCCTGCATCTGGAGACAGGGCGAGGATCCGACATTGGCTCAGGTTGGAGACTGTGTCCATTATGGCCCCATCAGTAGTTGGGGGCCCTCCCGAAGCCTTGGAGGTTTTCCCATGCTGGGAGTTGTGAGATGCTCCAAACCGCAAGGATTCCTAATGTGGGACAGTCGAGTCCTGTGAGATGGCACCAGGACGCCCGATACAGAAAGACTGCTGTGCAGGGTACTAAGGATGGATGCCTGGGCATCCCACCTCACATTCCCATTGTCTCCTAGCGACAAGGCAGGTTCGATTGCTGGCTCTGGGGGAGCTACGCAGGGCGCTGAGTTGAAATGGACTCTCCTGAGGATGGGTCATAATGTAGGTTTGTGTCCATGGAGACCTAGGAATGTGGCAGTGGCTCTGGGGCCCGGAAGGATTCTCCGAACTTTAGGATTGGACACAGCTCCAAAGAGTAAGTTTCCCCTGTGGAGATGAGAGGTGTTCTGATGGGTGCCTCAGGAAACGTCGGTTTGCTGGTATTGGTTTTCAAGCCTCTGAGGAGAGACGCCTGGAAACCAACCAAAGGGTTCAGATGAAGGCCTAACAGACTGTCCGGTTCCATGTTCTGTCTCTGGGGACATCCGTCTGCTTTTCGGAGTGGAGGGAGTTGCTCAGCTTGTGTCAGATCACCCCTGTGTGTCCAGGGCAGCCTACACTCTTGGGATGGCCTCGGGGATCTTGGAGCCTTCTCCTAATCTGTAGGTTTGTGGCCAGTGGAATGGGCAGAGTTTCCTTGGAGAGGGCAGGCACAGTCCTGCGCTGTGGCCCCAGGGGCCCCAGCGTTGAGGGTGTGTGTGAAAGGGCTGCGGGGCCTGAAGTCTGAAAACTCAAACTCGGCTTAGGTTTGGGGTCGAGGATATGGCAGGCCCCATCTACCGACCGTGCTGGGAGCTGCTCTGGATTTGAATGAAGGGCGAGTGTGCGTCCTTTTCTCAGGCTTCTGTCTCTGGATTTGGTGTCAAGGAGGGCTGTGGAATGGAGGGGTGGGCTCCTGGGCCATGGATGAGCCTCCCTCTCTGGGGATTTGGCCTGGCTTCCAAGAGTTTCAGGTCATTCTGCGGGAAGGGAGGAGTCCTGTACTCTGCCTCAGGTGTCCCTCCCAAAGAGGGATTCCAGAGCAGAGCCCTGAGTACCGGCGACTGGAAAACCGAAACTCGGGTTAGGATGGGGGTCCCAGGGGCGTGGGAAGCACCCTCTGCGGGCTCTTGGTCCAGCCACGGAGAGACCTGATTTGAGCACGACGCTTATGGTGAGGGTCACAATGCGTCATTGTGCCCAAGGCGACCCACAAGCATGGGCGTGGCCTCATGGGGCATGCAGGTTTCTCCTACCCTGAAGGTGGGACACCAGGCCAACAGCAAGGTTTCTTGGATGGGGATGGAGGAGTTCAGATTTCTGCATCAGGTTCCCTCCTGTCCAGTGATTGGAGATAAGGTCTAGGTTCTGAATCCTCAACACCCAGCTTGGGAATAGATGACAGCCTAAGGTCATGGCCGGTCTGATGTGATGGGTGTCGGTCGGGATGTCAAGGCTCAGGCAGTGTCAGGCAGAGCACGGGTGCCCATGGCAACCTCGAGAAATGGAGTGCAGTAGAGGTGCGTGCTGGTAGATCCTAATTGGGTGTTTCTGGGTAGTCGCCTAGGGCAACGTTTTTCTTCTGGTGGGAAGGCAGACTGCTGTATTGTGGCTCCAGAATTCCCAATCTGGAGGTCTTGGGGGCTAGGAATGTGAGGACGGAAGTCTGAGAACACAAGCTACGGTGAGATTTCGGGCGAGGGCACTCTGCAGAGGCTGAAATGAGATCTCCTGCATCTGGAGACAGGGCGAGGATCCGACATTGGCTCAGGTTGGAGACTGTGTCCATTATGGCCCCATCAGGAAGTGGGGGCCCTCCCGAAGCCATGGAGGTTTTCCCATGCTGGGAGTTGTGAGATGCTCCAAACCGCAAGGATTTCTACTGTCGAGTCCTACTGGCAGAGTTTCCTTGGAGAGGGCAGGCACAGTCGTGCGCTGTGGCCCCAGGGGCCCCAGCGTTGAGGGTGTGTGGGACAGGGCTGCGGGGCCTGAAGTCTGAAAACTCAAACTCGGCTTAGGTTTGCGGTCGAGGGTATGGCAGGCCCCATCTACCGACCGTGCTGGGAGCTGCTCTGGATTTGACTGAAGGGCGAGTGTGCGTCCTTTTCTCAGGCTTCTGTCTCTGGATTTTGTGTCAAGGAGGGCTGTGAAATGGAGGGGTGGCCTCCTGGGCCATGGATGAGCCTCCCTCTCTGGGGATTTGGCCTGGCTTCCAAGAGTTTCATGTCATTCTGCGGGAAGGGAGGAGTCCTGTACTCTGCCTCAGGTGTCCCTCCCAAAGAGGGATTCCAGAGCAGAGCCCTGAGTACCGGCGACTGGAAAACCCAAACTCGGGTTAGGATGTCGGCCCAAGGGGCGTGGGAAGCAACCTCTGCGGGCTCTTGGTCCAGCCACGAGAGACCTGATTTGAGCACGAGGCTTATGGTGAGGGTCACAATGCGTCTTTGGGCCCAAGGCGACCCTCAAGCATGGGCGTGGCCTCATGGGGCATGCAGGTTTCTCCTACCCTGAAGGTGGGACACCAGGCCAGCAGCAAGGTTTCTTGGATGGGGATGGAGGAGTTCAGATTTCTGCATCAGGTTCCCTCCTGTCCAGTGATTGGAGATAAGGTCTAGGTTCTGAATCCTGAACACCCAGCTTGGTAGGAGATGACAGCCTAAGGTCATGGCCGGTCTGATGTGATGGGTGTCTGTCGGGATGTCAGGGCTCAAGCAGTGTCAGGCAGAGCACGGATGCCCATGGCAACCCCGAGAATTGGAGTGCAGTAGAGCGGCTTGCAGGTGGATCCAAATTGGGTGTTTCTGGGTAGTCGCCTAGGGCAACGTTTTTCTTCTGGTGGGAAGGCAGACTGCTGTATTGTGGCTCCAGAATTCCCAATCTGGAGGTCTTGGTGGCCAGGAATGTGAGGACGGAAGTCTGAGAACACAAGCTAGGGTGAGATTTCGGGCGAGGGCACTCTGCAGAGAATGAAATGAGATCTCCTGCATCTGGAGACAGGGCGAGGATCCGACATTGGCTCAGGTTGGAGACTGTGTCCATTATGGCCCCATCAGTAGTTGGGGGCCCTCCCGAAGCCTTGGAGGTTTTCCCATGCTGGGAGTTGTGAGATGCTCCAAACCGCAAGGATTCCTAATGTGGGACAGTCGAGTCCTGTGAGATGGCACCAGGACGCCCGATACAGAAAGACTGCTGTGCAGGGTACTAAGGATGGATGCCTGGGCATCCCACCTCACATTCCCATTGTCTCCTAGCGACAAGGCAGGTTCGATTGCTGGCTCTGGGGGAGCTACGCAGGGCGCTGAGTTGAAATGGACTCTCCTGAGGATGGGTCATAATGTAGGTTTGTGTCCATGGAGACCTAGGAATGTGGCAGTGCCTCTGGGGCCCGGAAGGATTCTCCGAACTTTAGGATTGGACACAGCTCCAAAGAGTAAGTTTCCCCTGTGGAGATGAGAGGTGTTCTGATGGGTGCCTCAGGAAACGTCGGTTTGCTGGTATTGGTTTTCAAGCCTCTGAGGAGAGACGCCTGGAAACCAACCAAAGGGTTCAGATGAAGGCCTAACAGACTGTCCGGTTCCATGTTCTGTCTCTGGGGACATCCGTCTGCTTTTCGGAGTGGAGGGAGTTGCTCAGCTTGTGTCAGATCACCCCTGTGTGTCCAGGGCAGCCTACACTCTTGGGATGGCCTCGGGGATCTTGGAGCCTTCTCCTAATCTGTAGGTTTGTGGCCAGTGGAATGGGCAGAGTTTCCTTGGAGAGGGCAGGCACAGTCCTGCGCTGTGGCCCCAGGGGCCCCAGCGTTGAGGGTGTGTGTGAAAGGGCTGCGGGGCCTGAAGTCTGAAAACTCAAACTCGGCTTAGGTTTGGGGTCGAGGATATGGCAGGCCCCATCTACCGACCGTGCTGGGAGCTGCTCTGGATTTGAATGAAGGGCGAGTGTGCGTCCTTTTCTCAGGCTTCTGTCTCTGGATTTGGTGTCAAGGAGGGCTGTGGAATGGAGGGGTGGCCTCCTGGGCCATGGATGAGCCTCCCTCTCTGGGGATTTGGCCTGGCTTCCAAGAGTTTCAGGTCATTCTGCGGGAAGGGAGGAGTCCTGTACTCTGCCTCAGGTGTCCCTCCCAAAGAGGGATTCCAGAGCAGAGCCCTGAGTACCGGCGACTGGAAAACCGAAACTCGGGTTAGGATGGGGGTCCCAGGGGCGTGGGAAGCACCCTCTGCGGGCTCTTGGTCCAGCCACGGAGAGACCTGATTTGAGCACGACGCTTATGGTGAGGGTCACAATGCGTCATTGTGCCCAAGGCGACCCACAAGCATGGGCGTGGCCTCATGGGGCATGCAGGTTTCTCCTACCCTGAAGGTGGGACACCAGGCCAACAGCAAGGTTTCTTGGATGGGGATGGAGGAGTTCAGATTTCTGCATCAGGTTCCCTCCTGTCCAGTGATTGGAGATAAGGTCTAGGTTCTGAATCCTCAACACCCAGCTTGGGAATAGATGACAGCCTAAGGTCATGGCCGGTCTGATGTGATGGGTGTCGGTCGGGATGTCAAGGCTCAGGCAGTGTCAGGCAGAGCACGGGTGCCCATGGCAACCTCGAGAAATGGAGTGCAGTAGAGGTGCGTGCTGGTAGATCCTAATTGGGTGTTTCTGGGTAGTCGCCTAGGGCAACGTTTTTCTTCTGGTGGGAAGGCAGACTGCTGTATTGTGGCTCCAGAATTCCCAATCTGGAGGTCTTGGGGGCTAGGAATGTGAGGACGGAAGTCTGAGAACACAAGCTACGGTGAGATTTCGGGCGAGGGCACTCTGCAGAGGCTGAAATGAGATCTCCTGCATCTGGAGACAGGGCGAGGATCCGACATTGGCTCAGGTTGGAGACTGTGTCCATTATGGCCCCATCAGGAAGTGGGGGCCCTCCCGAAGCCATGGAGGTTTTCCCATGCTGGGAGTTGTGAGATGCTCCAAACCGCAAGGATTTCTACTGTCGAGTCCTACTGGCAGAGTTTCCTTGGAGAGGGCAGGCACAGTCGTGCGCTGTGGCCCCAGGGGCCCCAGCGTTGAGGGTGTGTGGGACAGGGCTGCGGGGCCTGAAGTCTGAAAACTCAAACTCGGCTTAGGTTTGAGGTCGAGGGTATGGCAGGCCCCATCTACCGACCGTGCTGGGAGCTGCTCTGGATTTGACTGAAGGGCGAGTGTGCGTCCTTTTCTCAGGCTTCTGTCTCTGGATTTTGTGTCAAGGAGGGCTGTGAAATGGAGGGGTGGCCTCCTGGGCCATGGATGAGCCTCCCTCTCTGGGGATTTGGCCTGGCTTCCAAGAGTTTCAGGTCATTCTGCGGGAAGGGAGGAGTCCTGTACTCTGCCTCAGGTGTCCCTCCCAAAGAGGGATTCCAGAGCAGAGCCCTGAGTACCGGCGACTGGAAAACCCAAACTCGGGTTAGGATGTCGGCCCAAGGGGCGTGGGAAGCAACCTCTGCGGGCTCTTGGTCCAGCCACGAGAGACCTGATTTGAGCACGAGGCTTATGGTGAGGGTCACAATGCGTCTTTGGGCCCAAGGCGACCCTCAAGCATGGGCGTGGCCTCATGGGGCATGCAGGTTTCTCCTACCCTGAAGGTGGGACACCAGGCCAGCAGCAAGGTTTCTTGGATGGGGATGGAGGAGTTCAGATTTCTGCATCAGGTTCCCTCCTGTCCAGTGATTGGAGATAAGGTCTAGGTTCTGAATCCTGAACACCCAGCTTGGTAGGAGATGACAGCCTAAGGTCATGGCCGGTCTGATGTGATGGGTGTCTGTCGGGATGTCAGGGCTCAAGCAGTGTCAGGCAGAGCACGGATGCCCATGGCAACCCCGAGAATTGGAGTGCAGTAGAGCGGCTTGCAGGTGGATCCTAATTGGGTGTTTCTGGGTAGTCGCCTAGGGCAAAGTTTTTCTTCTGGTGGGAAGGCAGACTGCTGTATTGTGGCTCCAGAATTCCCAATCTGGAGGTCTTGGTGGCCAGGAATGTGAGGACGGAAGTCTGAGAACACAAGCTAGGGTGAGATTTCGGGCGAGGGCACTCTGCAGAGAATGAAATGAGATCTCCTGCATCTGGAGACAGGGCGAGGATCCGACATTGGCTCAGGTTGGAGACTGTGTCCATTATGGCCCCATCAGTAGTTGGGGGCCCTCCCGAAGCCTTGGAGGTTTTCCCATGCTGGGAGTTGTGAGATGCTCCAAACCGCAAGGATTCCTAATGTGGGACAGTCGAGTCCTGTGAGATGGCACCAGGACGCCCGATACAGAAAGACTGCTGTGCAGGGTACTAAGGATGGATGCCTGGGCATCCCACCTCACATTCCCATTGTCTCCTAGCGACAAGGCAGGTTCGATTGCTGGCTCTGGGGGAGCTACGCAGGGCGCTGAGTTGAAATGGACTCTCCTGAGGATGGGTCATAATGTAGGTTTGTGTCCATGGAGACCTAGGAATGTGGCAGTGCCTCTGGGACCCGGAAGGATTCTCCGAACTTTAGGATTGGACACAGCTCCAAAGAGTAAGTTTCCCCTGTGGAGATGAGAGGTGTTCTGATGGGTGCCTCAGGAAACGTCGGTTTGCTGGTATTGGTTTTCAAGCCTCTGAGGAGAGACGCCTGGAAACCAACCAAAGGGTTCAGATGAAGGCCTAACAGACTGTCCGGTTCCATGTTCTGTCTCTGGGGACATCCGTCTCCTTTTCTGAGTGGAGGGAGTTGCTCAGCTTGTGTCAGATCACCCCTGTGTGTCCAGGGCAGCCTACACTCTTGGGATGGCCTCGGGGATCTTGGAGCCTTCTCCTAATCTGTAGGTTTGTGGCCAGTGGAATGGGCAGAGTTTCCTTGGAGAGGGCAGGCACAGTCCTGCGCTGTGGCCCCAGGGGCCCCAGCGTTGAGGGTGTGTGTGAAAGGGCTGCGGGGCCTGAAGTCTGAAAACTCAAACTCGGCTTAGGTTTGGGGTCGAGGATATGGCAGGCCCCATCTACCGACCGTGCTGGGAGCTGCTCTGGATTTGAATGAAGGGCGAGTGTGCGTCCTTTTCTCAGGCTTCTGTCTCTGGATTTGGTGTCAAGGAGGGCTGTGGAATGGAGGGGTGGCCTCCTGGGCCATGGATGAGCCTCCCTCTCTGGGGATTTGGCCTGGCTTCCAAGAGTTTCAGGTCATTCTGCGGGAAGGGAGGAGTCCTGTACTCTGCCTCAGGTGTCCCTCCCAAAGAGGGATTCCAGAGCAGAGCCCTGAGTACCGGCGACTGGAAAACCGAAACTCGGGTTAGGATGGGGTTCCCAGGGGCGTGGGAAGCACCCTCTGCGGGCTCTTGGTCCAGCCACGGAGAGACCTGATTTGAGCACGACGCTTATGGTGAGGGTCACAATGCGTCATTGTGCCCAAGGCGACCCACAAGCATGGGCGTGGCCTCATGGGGCATGCAGGTTTCTCCTACCCTGAAGGTGGGACACCAGGCCAACAGCAAGGTTTCTTGGATGGGGATGGAGGAGTTCAGATTTCTGCATCAGGTTCCCTCCTGTCCAGTGATTGGAGATAAGGTCTAGGTTCTGAATCCTGAACACCCAGCTTGGGAAGAGATGACAGCCTAAGGTCATGGCCGGTCTGATGTGATGGGTGTCGGTCGGGATGTCAGGGCTCAGGCAGTGTCAGGCAGAGCACGGGTGCCCATGGCAACCTCGAGAATTGGAGTGCAGTAGAGCTGCGTGCAGGTGGATCTTAATTGGGTGTTTCTGGGTAGTCGCCTAGGGCAACGTTTTTCTTCTGGTGGGAAGGCAGACTGCTGTATTGTGGCTCCAGAATTCCCAATCTGGAGGTCTTGGGGGCTAGGAATGTGAGGACGGAAGTCTGAGAACACAAGCTAGGGTGAGATTTCGGGCGAGGGCACTCTGCAGAGGCTGAAATGAGATCTCCTGCATCTGGAGACAGGGCGAAGATCCGACATTGGCTCAGGTTGGAGACTGTGTCCATGATGGCCCCATCAGTAGGTGGGGCCCTCCCGAAGCCTTGGAGGTTTTCCCATGCTGGGAGTTGTGAGATGCTCCAAACCGCAAGGATTCCTACTGTGGGACAGTCGAGTCCTGTGAGATGGCACCAGGACGCCCGATACAGAAAGACTGCAGTGCAGGGTGCTAAGGATGGATGCCTGGGCACCCCACCTCACATTCCAATTGTCTCCTAGCGACAAGGCAGGTTCGATTGCTGGCTCTGGGGGAGCTACGCAGGGCGTTGAGTGGAAATGGACTCTCCTGAGGATGTGTCATAATGTGGGTTTGTGTCCATGGAGACCTAGGAATGTGGCAGTGGCTCTGGGGCCCGGAAGGATTCTCCGAACTTTAGGATTGGACACAGCTCCAAAGAGTAAGTTTCCCCTGTGGAGATGAGAGGTGTTCTGATGGGTGCCTCAGGAAACCTCCGTTTGCTGGTATTGGAATCCAGGCCTCTGAGGAGAGACGCCTGGAAACCAACCCAAGGGTTCAGATGAAGGCCTAACAGACTGTCCGGTTCCAAGTTCTGTCTCTGGGGACATCCGTCTTCTTTTCTGAGTGGAGGCTGTTGCTCAGCTTGTGTCAGATCACCCCTGTGTGTCCAGGGCAGCCTAGACTCTTGGCATGGCCTCGGGGATCTTGGAGCCTTCTCCTAATCTGTAGGTTTGTGGCCAGTGGAATGGGCAGAGTTTCCTTGGAGAGGGCAGGCACAGTCGTGCGCTGTGGCCCCAGGGGCCCCAGCGTTGAGGGTGTGTGGGCCAGGGCTGCGGGGCCTGAAGTCTGAAAAGACAAACTCGGCTTAGGTTTGGGGTCTAGGGTATGGCAGGCCCCATCTACCGACCGTGCTGGGAGCTGCTCTGGATTTGAATGAAGGGCTAGTGTGCGTCCTTTTCTCAGGCTTCTGTCTCTGGATTTTGTGAAAAGGAGAGCTGTGGAATGGAGGGGTGGCCTCCTGGGCCATGGATGAGCCTCCCTCTCTGGGGATTTGGCCTGGCTTCCAAGAGTTTCAGGTCATTCTGCGGGAAGGGAGGAGTCCTGTACTCTGCCTCAGGTGTCCCTCCTAAAGAGGGATTCCAGAGCAGAGCCCTGAGTACCGGCGACTGGAAAACCAAACTCGGGTTAGGATGGGGGCCCAAGGGGCGTGGGAAGCACCCTCTGCGGGCTCTGGGTCCAGCCACGGAGAGACCTGATTTGAGCACGGGGCTTATGGTGAGGGTCCCAATGCATCTTTGTGCCCAAGGCGACCCTCAAGCAAGGGCGTGGTCTCATGGGCCATGCAGGTTTCTCCTACCCTGAAGGTGGGACACCCGGCCAACAGCAAGGTTTCTTGGATGGCGATGGAGTTGTTCAGATTTCTGCATCAGGTTCCCTCCTGTCCAGTGATTGGAGATAAGGTCTAGGTTCTGAATCCTCAACACCCAGCTTGGGAATAGATGACAGCCTAAGGTCATGGCCGGTCTGATGTGATGGGTGTCGGTCGGGATGTCAAGGCTCAGGCAGTGTCAGGCAGAGCACGGGTGCCCATGGCAACCTCGAGAAATGGAGTGCAGTAGAGGTGCGTGCAGGTAGATCCTAATTGGGTGTTTCTGGGTAGTCGCCTAGGGCAACGTTTTTCTTCTGGTGGGAAGGCAGACTGCTGTATTGTGGCTCCAGAATTCCCAATCTGGAGGTCTTGGGGGCTAGGAATGTGAGGACGGAAGTCTGAGAACACAAGCTACGGTGAGATTTCGGGCGAGGGCACTCTGCAGAGGCTGAAATGAGATCTCCTGCATCTGGAGACAGGGCGAGGATCCGACATTGGCTCAGGTTGGAGACTGTGTCCATTATGGCCCCATCAGGAAGTGGGGGCCCTCCCGAAGCCATGGAGGTTTTCCCATGCTGGGAGTTGTGAGATGCTCCAAACCGCAAGGATTCCTACTGTCGAGTCCTACTGGCAGAGTTTCCTTGGAGAGGGCAGGCACAGTCGTGCGCTGTGGCCCCAGGGGCCCCAGCGTTGAGGGTGTGTGGGACAGGGCTGCGGGGCCTGAAGTCTGAAAACTCAAACTCGGCTTAGGTTTGCGGTCGAGGGTATGGCAGGCCCCATCTACCGACCGTGCTGGGAGCTGCTCTGGATTTGACTGAAGGGCGAGTGTGCGTCCTTTTCTCAGGCTTCTGTCTCTGGATTTTGTGTCAAGGAGGGCTGTGAAATGGAGGGGTGGCCTCCTGGGCCATGGATGAGCCTCCCTCTCTGGGGATTTGGCCTGGCTTCCAAGAGTTTCAGGTCATTCTGCGGGAAGGGAGGAGTCCTGTACTCTGCCTCAGGTGTCCCTCCCAAAGAGGGATTCCAGAGCAGAGCCCTGAGTACCGGCGACTGGAAAACCCAAACTCGGGTTAGGATGTCGGCCCAAGGGGCGTGGGAAGCAACCTCTGCGGGCTCTTGGTCCAGCCACGAGAGACCTGATTTGAGCACGAGGCTTATGGTGAGGGTCACAATGCGTCTTTGGGCCCAAGGCGACCCTCAAGCATGGGCGTGGCCTCATGGGGCATGCAGGTTTCTCCTACCCTGAAGGTGGGACACCAGGCCAGCAGCAAGGTTTCTTGGATGGGGATGGAGGAGTTCAGATTTCTGCATCAGGTTCCCTCCTGTCCAGTGATTGGAGATAAGGTCTAGGTTCTGAATCCTGAACACCCAGCTTGGTAGGAGATGACAGCCTAAGGTCATGGCCGGTCTGATGTGATGGGTGTCTGTCGGGATGTCAGGGCTCAAGCAGTGTCAGGCAGAGCACGGATGCCCATGGCAACCCCGAGAATTGGAGTGCAGTAGAGCGGCTTGCAGGTGGATCCTAATTGGGTGTTTCTGGGTAGTCGCCTAGGGCAACGTTTTTCTTCTGGTGGGAAGGCAGACTGCTGTATTGTGGCTCCAGAATTCCCAATCTGGAGGTCTTGGTGGCCAGGAATGTGAGGACGGAAGTCTGAGAACACAAGCTAGGGTGAGATTTCGGGCGAGGGCACTCTGCAGAGAATGAAATGAGATCTCCTGCATCTGGAGACAGGGCGAGGATCCGACATTGGCTCAGGTTGGAGACTGTGTCCATTATGGCCCCATCAGTAGTTGGGGGCCCTCCCGAAGCCTTGGAGGTTTTCCCATGCTGGGAGTTGTGAGATGCTCCAAACCGCAAGGATTCCTAATGTGGGACAGTCGAGTCCTGTGAGATGGCACCAGGACGCCCGATACAGAAAGACTGCTGTGCAGGGTACTAAGGATGGATGCCTGGGCATCCCACCTCACATTCCCATTGTCTCCTAGCGACAAGGCAGGTTCGATTGCTGGCTCTGGGGGAGCTACGCAGGGCGCTGAGTTGAAATGGACTCTCCTGAGGATGGGTCATAATGTAGGTTTGTGTCCATGGAGACCTAGGAATGAAGCAGTGCCTCTGGGGCCCGGAAGGATTCTCCGAACTTTAGGATTGGACACAGCTCCAAAGAGTAAGTTTCCCCTGTGGAGATGAGAGGTGTTCTGATGGGTGCCTCAGGAAACGTCGGTTTGCTGGTATTGGTTTTCAAGCCTCTGAGGAGAGACGCCTGGAAACCAACCAAAGGGTTCAGATGAAGGCCTAACAGACTGTCCGGTTCCATGTTCTGTCTCTGGGGACATCCGTCTGCTTTTCTGAGTGGAGGGAGTTGCTCAGCTTGTGTCAGATCACCCCTGTGTGTCCAGGGCAGCCTACACTCTTGGGATGGCCTCGGGGATCTTGGAGCCTTCTCCTAATCTGTAGGTTTGTGGCCAGTGGAATGGGCAGAGTTTCCTTGGAGAGGGCAGGCACAGTCCTGCGCTGTGGCCCCAGGGACCCCAGCGTTGAGGGTGTGTGTGAAAGGGCTGCGGGGCCTGAAGTCTGAAAACTCAAACTCGGCTTAGGTTTGGGGTCGAGGATATGGCAGGCCCCATCTACCGACCGTGCTGGGAGCTGCTCTGGATTTGAATGAAGGGCGAGTGTGCGTCCTTTTCTCAGGCTTCTGTCTCTGGATTTGGTGTCAAGGAGGGCTGTGGAATGGAGGGGTGGCCTCCTGGGCCATGGATGAGCCTCCCTCTCTGGGGATTTGGCCTGGCTTCCAAGAGTTTCAGGTCATTCTGCGGGAAGGGAGGAGTCCTGTACTCTGCCTCAGGTGTCCCTCCCAAAGAGGGATTCCAGAGCAGAGCCCTGAGTACCGGCGACTGGAAAACCGAAACTCGGGTTAGGATGGGGGTCCCAGGGGCGTGGGAAGCACCCTCTGCGGGCTCTTGGTCCAGCCACGAAGAGACCTGATTTGAGCACGACGCTTATGGTGAGGGTCACAATGCGTCATTGTGCCCAAGGCGACCCACAAGCATGGGCGTGGCCTCATGGGGCATGCAGGTTTCTCCTACCCTGAAGGTGGGACACCAGGCCAACAGCAAGGTTTCTTGGATGGGGATGGAGGAGTTCAGATTTCTGCATCAGGTTCCCTCCTGTCCAGTGATTGGAGATAAGGTCTAGGTTCTGAATCCTGAACACCCAGCTTGGGAAGAGATGACAGCCTAAGGTCATGGCCGGTCTGATGTGATGGGTGTCGGTCGGGATGTCAGGGCTCAGGCAGTGTCAGGCAGAGCACGGGTGCCCATGGCAACCTCGAAAATTGGAGTGCAGTAGAGCTGCGTGCAGGTGGATCTTAATTGGGTGTTTCTGGGTAGTCGCCTAGGGCAACGTTTTTCTTCTGGTGGGAAGGCAGACTGCTGTATTGTGGCTCCAGAATTCCCAATCTGGAGGTCTTGGGGGCTAGGAATGTGAGGACGGAAGTCTGAGAACACAAGCTAGGGTGAGATTTCGGGCTAGGGCACTCTCCAGAGGCTGAAATGAGATCTCCTGCATCTGGAGACAGGGCGAAGATCCGACATTGGCTCAGGTTGGAGACTGTGTCCATGATGGCCCCATCAGTAGGTGGGGCCCTCCCGAAGCCTTGGAGGTTTTCCCATGCTGGGAGTTGTGAGATGCTCCAAACCGCAAGGATTCCTACTGTGGGACAGTCGAGTCCTGTGAGATGGCACCAGGACGCCCGATACAGAAAGACTGCAGTGCAGGGTGCTAAGGATGGATGCCTGGGCATCCCGCCTCACATTCCAATTGTCTCCTAGCGACAAGGCAGGTTCGATTGCTGGCTCTGGGGGAGCTACGCAGGGCGCTGAGTTGAAATGGACTCTCCTGAGGATGGGTCATAATGTAGGTTTGTGTCCATGGAGACCTAGGAATGTGGCAGTGCCTCTGGGGCCCGGAAGGATTCTCCGAACTTTAGGATTGGACACAGCTCCAAAGAGTAAGTTTCCCCTGTGGAGATGAGAGGTGTTCTGATGGGTGCCTCAGGAAACGTCGGTTTGCTGGTATTGGTTTTCAAGCCTCTGAGGAGAGACGCCTGGAAACCAACCAAAGGGTTCAGATGAAGGCCTAACAGACTGTCCGGTTCCATGTTCTGTCTCTGGGGACATCCGTCTGCTTTTCGGAGTGGAGGGAGTTGCTCAGCTTGTGTCAGATCACCCCTGTGTGTCCAGGGCAGCCTACACTCTTGGGATGGCCTCGGGGATCTTGGAGCCTTCTCCTAATCTGTAGGTTTGTGGCCAGTGGAATGGGCAGAGTTTCCTTGGAGAGGGCAGGCACAGTCCTGCGCTGTGGCCCCAGGGGCCCCAGCGTTGAGGGTGTGTGTGAAAGGGCTGCGGGGCCTGAAGTCTGAAAACTCAAACTCGGCTTAGGTTTGGGGTCGAGGATATGGCAGGCCCCATCTACCGACCGTGCTGGGAGCTGCTCTGGATTTGAATGAAGGGCGAGTGTGCGTCCTTTTCTCAGGCTTCTGTCTCTGGATTTGGTGTCAAGGAGGGCTGTGGAATGGAGGGGTGGGCTCCTGGGCCATGGATGAGCCTCCCTCTCTGGGGATTTGGCCTGGCTTCCAAGAGTTTCAGGTCATTCTGCGGGAAGGGAGGAGTCCTGTACTCTGCCTCAGGTGTCCCTCCCAAAGAGGGATTCCAGAGCAGAGCCCTGAGTACCGGCGACTGGAAAACCGAAACTCGGGTTAGGATGGGGGTCCCAGGGGCGTGGGAAGCACCCTCTGCGGGCTCTTGGTCCAGCCACGGAGAGACCTGATTTGAGCACGACGCTTATGGTGAGGGTCACAATGCGTCATTGTGCCCAAGGCGACCCACAAGCATGGGCGTGGCCTCATGGGGCATGCAGGTTTCTCCTACCCTGAAGGTGGGACACCAGGCCAACAGCAAGGTTTCTTGGATGGGGATGGAGGAGTTCAGATTTCTGCATCAGGTTCCCTCCTGTCCAGTGATTGGAGATAAGGTCTAGGTTCTGAATCCTCAACACCCAGCTTGGGAATAGATGACAGCCTAAGGTCATGGCCGGTCTGATGTGATGGGTGTCGGTCGGGATGTCAAGGCTCAGGCAGTGTCAGGCAGAGCACGGGTGCCCATGGCAACCTCGAGAAATGGAGTGCAGTAGAGGTGCGTGCTGGTAGATCCTAATTGGGTGTTTCTGGGTAGTCGCCTAGGGCAACGTTTTTCTTCTGGTGGGAAGGCAGACTGCTGTATTGTGGCTCCAGAATTCCCAATCTGGAGGTCTTGGGGGCTAGGAATGTGAGGACGGAAGTCTGAGAACACAAGCTACGGTGAGATTTCGGGCGAGGGCACTCTGCAGAGGCTGAAATGAGATCTCCTGCATCTGGAGACAGGGCGAGGATCCGACATTGGCTCAGGTTGGAGACTGTGTCCATTATGGCCCCATCAGGAAGTGGGGGCCCTCCCGAAGCCATGGAGGTTTTCCCATGCTGGGAGTTGTGAGATGCTCCAAACCGCAAGGATTCCTACTGTCGAGTCCTACTGGCAGAGTTTCCTTGGAGAGGGCAGGCACAGTCGTGCGCTGTGGCCCCAGGGGCCCCAGCGTTGAGGGTGTGTGGGACAGGGCTGCGGGGCCTGAAGTCTGAAAACTCAAACTCGGCTTAGGTTTGCGGTCGAGGGTATGGCAGGCCCCATCTACCGACCGTGCTGGGAGCTGCTCTGGATTTGACTGAAGGGCGAGTGTGCGTCCTTTTCTCAGGCTTCTGTCTCTGGATTTTGTGTCAAGGAGGGCTGTGAAATGGAGGGGTGGCCTCCTGGGCCATGGATGAGCCTCCCTCTCTGGGGATTTGGCCTGGCTTCCAAGAGTTTCAGGTCATTCTGCGGGAAGGGAGGAGTCCTGTACTCTGCCTCAGGTGTCCCTCCCAAAGAGGGATTCCAGAGCAGAGCCCTGAGTACCGGCGACTGGAAAACCCAAACTCGGGTTAGGATGTCGGCCCAAGGGGCGTGGGAAGCAACCTCTGCGGGCTCTTGGTCCAGCCACGAGAGACCTGATTTGAGCACGAGGCTTATGGTGAGGGTCACAATGCGTCTTTGGGCCCAAGGCGACCCTCAAGCATGGGCGTGGCCTCATGGGGCATGCAGGTTTCTCCTACCCTGAAGGTGGGACACCAGGCCAGCAGCAAGGTTTCTTGGATGGGGATGGAGGAGTTCAGATTTCTGCATCAGGTTCCCTCCTGTCCAGTGATTGGAGATAAGGTCTAGGTTCTGAATCCTGAACACCCAGCTTGGTAGGAGATGACAGCCTAAGGTCATGGCCGGTCTGATGTGATGGGTGTCTGTCGGGATGTCAGGGCTCAAGCAGTGTCAGGCAGAGCACGGATGCCCATGGCAACCCCGAGAATTGGAGTGCAGTAGAGCGGCTTGCAGGTGGATCCTAATTGGGTGTTTCTGGGTAGTCGCCTAGGGCAACGTTTTTCTTCTGGTGGGAAGGCAGACTGCTGTATTGTGGCTCCAGAATTCCCAATCTGGAGGTCTTGGTGGCCAGGAATGTGAGGACGGAAGTCTGAGAACACAAGCTAGGGTGAGATTTCGGGCGAGGGCACTCTGCAGAGAATGAAATGAGATCTCCTGCATCTGGAGACAGGGCGAGGATCCGACATTGGCTCAGGTTGGAGACTGTGTCCATTATGGCCCCATCAGTAGTTGGGGGCCCTCCCGAAGCCTTGGAGGTTTTCCCATGCTGGGAGTTGTGAGATGCTCCAAACCGCAAGGATTCCTAATGTGGGACAGTCGAGTCCTGTGAGATGGCACCAGGACGCCCGATACAGAAAGACTGCTGTGCAGGGTACTAAGGATGGATGCCTGGGCATCCCACCTCACATTCCCATTGTCTCCTAGCGACAAGGCAGGTTCGATTGCTGGCTCTGGGGGAGCTACGCAGGGCGCTGAGTTGAAATGGACTCTCCTGAGGATGGGTCATAATGTAGGTTTGTGTCCATGGAGACCTAGGAATGAAGCAGTGCCTCTGGGGCCCGGAAGGATTCTCCGAACTTTAGGATTGGACACAGCTCCAAAGAGTAAGTTTCCCCTGTGGAGATGAGAGGTGTTCTGATGGGTGCCTCAGGAAACGTCGGTTTGCTGGTATTGGTTTTCAAGCCTCTGAGGAGAGACGCCTGGAAACCAACCAAAGGGTTCAGATGAAGGCCTAACAGACTGTCCGGTTCCATGTTCTGTCTCTGGGGACATCCGTCTGCTTTTCTGAGTGGAGGGAGTTGCTCAGCTTGTGTCAGATCACCCCTGTGTGTCCAGGGCAGCCTACACTCTTGGGATGGCCTCGGGGATCTTGGAGCCTTCTCCTAATCTGTAGGTTTGTGGCCAGTGGAATGGGCAGAGTTTCCTTGGAGAGGGCAGGCACAGTCCTGCGCTGTGGCCCCAGGGACCCCAGCGTTGAGGGTGTGTGTGAAAGGGCTGCGGGGCCTGAAGTCTGAAAACTCAAACTCGGCTTAGGTTTGGGGTCGAGGATATGGCAGGCCCCATCTACCGACCGTGCTGGGAGCTGCTCTGGATTTGAATGAAGGGCGAGTGTGCGTCCTTTTCTCAGGCTTCTGTCTCTGGATTTGGTGTCAAGGAGGGCTGTGGAATGGAGGGGTGGCCTCCTGGGCCATGGATGAGCCTCCCTCTCTGGGGATTTGGCCTGGCTTCCAAGAGTTTCAGGTCATTCTGCGGGAAGGGAGGAGTCCTGTACTCTGCCTCAGGTGTCCCTCCCAAAGAGGGATTCCAGAGCAGAGCCCTGAGTACCGGCGACTGGAAAACCGAAACTCGGGTTAGGATGGGGGTCCCAGGGGCGTGGGAAGCACCCTCTGCGGGCTCTTGGTCCAGCCACGAAGAGACCTGATTTGAGCACGACGCTTATGGTGAGGGTCACAATGCGTCATTGTGCCCAAGGCGACCCACAAGCATGGGCGTGGCCTCATGGGGCATGCAGGTTTCTCCTACCCTGAAGGTGGGACACCAGGCCAACAGCAAGGTTTCTTGGATGGGGATGGAGGAGTTCAGATTTCTGCATCAGGTTCCCTCCTGTCCAGTGATTGGAGATAAGGTCTAGGTTCTGAATCCTGAACACCCAGCTTGGGAAGAGATGACAGCCTAAGGTCATGGCCGGTCTGATGTGATGGGTGTCGGTCGGGATGTCAGGGCTCAGGCAGTGTCAGGCAGAGCACGGGTGCCCATGGCAACCTCGAAAATTGGAGTGCAGTAGAGCTGCGTGCAGGTGGATCTTAATTGGGTGTTTCTGGGTAGTCGCCTAGGGCAACGTTTTTCTTCTGGTGGGAAGGCAGACTGCTGTATTGTGGCTCCAGAATTCCCAATCTGGAGGTCTTGGGGGCTAGGAATGTGAGGACGGAAGTCTGAGAACACAAGCTAGGGTGAGATTTCGGGCTAGGGCACTCTCCAGAGGCTGAAATGAGATCTCCTGCATCTGGAGACAGGGCGAAGATCCAACATTGGCTCAGGTTGGAGACTGTGTCCATGATGGCCCCATCAGTAGGTGGGGCCCTCCCGAAGCCTTGGAGGTTTTCCCATGCTGGGAGTTGTGAGATGCTCCAAACCGCAAGGATTCCTACTGTGGGACAGTCGAGTCCTGTGAGATGGCACCAGGACGCCCGATACAGAAAGACTGCAGTGCAGGGTGCTAAGGATGGATGCCTGGGCATCCCGCCTCACATTCCAATTGTCTCCTAGCGACAAGGCAGGTTCGATTGCTGGCTCTGGGGGAGCTACGCAGGGCGCTGAGTTGAAATGGACTCTCCTGAGGATGGGTCATAATGTAGGTTTGTGTCCATGGAGACCTAGGAATGTGGCAGTGCCTCTGGGGCCCGGAAGGATTCTCCGAACTTTAGGATTGGACACAGCTCCAAAGAGTAAGTTTCCCCTGTGGAGATGAGAGGTGTTCTGATGGGTGCCTCAGGAAACGTCGGTTTGCTGGTATTGGTTTTCAAGCCTCTGAGGAGAGACGCCTGGAAACCAACCAAAGGGTTCAGATGAAGGCCTAACAGACTGTCCGGTTCCATGTTCTGTCTCTGGGGACATCCGTCTGCTTTTCGGAGTGGAGGGAGTTGCTCAGCTTGTGTCAGATCACCCCTGTGTGTCCAGGGCAGCCTACACTCTTGGGATGGCCTCGGGGATCTTGGAGCCTTCTCCTAATCTGTAGGTTTGTGGCCAGTGGAATGGGCAGAGTTTCCTTGGAGAGGGCAGGCACAGTCCTGCGCTGTGGCCCCAGGGGCCCCAGCGTTGAGGGTGTGTGTGAAAGGGCTGCGGGGCCTGAAGTCTGAAAACTCAAACTCGGCTTAGGTTTGGGGTCGAGGATATGGCAGGCCCCATCTACCGACCGTGCTGGGAGCTGCTCTGGATTTGAATGAAGGGCGAGTGTGCGTCCTTTTCTCAGGCTTCTGTCTCTGGATTTGGTGTCAAGGAGGGCTGTGGAATGGAGGGGTGGGCTCCTGGGCCATGGATGAGCCTCCCTCTCTGGGGATTTGGCCTGGCTTCCAAGAGTTTCAGGTCATTCTGCGGGAAGGGAGGAGTCCTGTACTCTGCCTCAGGTGTCCCTCCCAAAGAGGGATTCCAGAGCAGAGCCCTGAGTACCGGCGACTGGAAAACCGAAACTCGGGTTAGGATGGGGGTCCCAGGGGCGTGGGAAGCACCCTCTGCGGGCTCTTGGTCCAGCCACGGAGAGACCTGATTTGAGCACGACGCTTATGGTGAGGGTCACAATGCGTCATTGTGCCCAAGGCGACCCACAAGCATGGGCGTGGCCTCATGGGGCATGCAGGTTTCTCCTACCCTGAAGGTGGGACACCAGGCCAACAGCAAGGTTTCTTGGATGGGGATGGAGGAGTTCAGATTTCTGCATCAGGTTCCCTCCTGTCCAGTGATTGGAGATAAGGTCTAGGTTCTGAATCCTCAACACCCAGCTTGGGAATAGATGACAGCCTAAGGTCATGGCCGGTCTGATGTGATGGGTGTCGGTCGGGATGTCAAGGCTCAGGCAGTGTCAGGCAGAGCACGGGTGCCCATGGCAACCTCGAGAAATGGAGTGCAGTAGAGGTGCGTGCTGGTAGATCCTAATTGGGTGTTTCTGGGTAGTCGCCTAGGGCAACGTTTTTCTTCTGGTGGGAAGGCAGACTGCTGTATTGTGGCTCCAGAATTCCCAATCTGGAGGTCTTGGGGGCTAGGAATGTGAGGACGGAAGTCTGAGAACACAAGCTACGGTGAGATTTCGGGCGAGGGCACTCTGCAGAGGCTGAAATGAGATCTCCTGCATCTGGAGACAGGGCGAGGATCCGACATTGGCTCAGGTTGGAGACTGTGTCCATTATGGCCCCATCAGGAAGTGGGGGCCCTCCCGAAGCCATGGAGGTTTTCCCATGCTGGGAGTTGTGAGATGCTCCAAACCGCAAGGATTTCTACTGTCGAGTCCTACTGGCAGAGTTTCCTTGGAGAGGGCAGGCACAGTCGTGCGCTGTGGCCCCAGGGGCCCCAGCGTTGAGGGTGTGTGGGACAGGGCTGCGGGGCCTGAAGTCTGAAAACTCAAACTCGGCTTAGGTTTGCGGTCGAGGGTATGGCAGGCCCCATCTACCGACCGTGCTGGGAGCTGCTCTGGATTTGACTGAAGGGCGAGTGTGCGTCCTTTTCTCAGGCTTCTGTCTCTGGATTTTGTGTCAAGGAGGGCTGTGAAATGGAGGGGTGGCCTCCTGGGCCATGGATGAGCCTCCCTCTCTGGGGATTTGGCCTGGCTTCCAAGAGTTTCAGGTCATTCTGCGGGAAGGGAGGAGTCCTGTACTCTGCCTCAGGTGTCCCTCCCAAAGAGGGATTCCAGAGCAGAGCCCTGAGTACCGGCGACTGGAAAACCCAAACTCGGGTTAGGATGTCGGCCCAAGGGGCGTGGGAAGCACCCTCTGCGGGCTCTTGGTCCAGCCACGAGAGACCTGATTTGAGCACGAGGCTTATGGTGAGGGTCACAATGCGTCTTTGGGCCCAAGGCGACCCTCAAGCATGGGCGTGGCCTCATGGGGCATGCAGGTTTCTCCTACCCTGAAGGTGGGACACCAGGCCAGCAGCAAGGTTTCTTGGATGGGGATGGAGGAGTTCAGATTTCTGCATCAGGTTCCCTCCTGTCCAGTGATTGGAGATAAGGTCTAGGTTCTGAATCCTGAACACCCAGCTTGGTAGGAGATGACAGCCTAAGGTCATGGCCGGTCTGATGTGATGGGTGTCTGTCGGGATGTCAGGGCTCAAGCAGTGTCAGGCAGAGCACGGATGCCCATGGCAACCCCGAGAATTGGAGTGCAGTAGAGCGGCTTGCAGGTGGATCCAAATTGGGTGTTTCTGGGTAGTCGCCTAGGGCAACGTTTTTCTTCTGGTGGGAAGGCAGACTGCTGTATTGTGGCTCCAGAATTCCCAATCTGGAGGTCTTGGTGGCCAGGAATGTGAGGACGGAAGTCTGAGAACACAAGCTAGGGTGAGATTTCGGGCGAGGGCACTCTGCAGAGAATGAAATGAGATCTCCTGCATCTGGAGACAGGGCGAGGATCCGACATTGGCTCAGGTTGGAGACTGTGTCCATTATGGCCCCATCAGTAGTTGGGGGCCCTCCCGAAGCCTTGGAGGTTTTCCCATGCTGGGAGTTGTGAGATGCTCCAAACCGCAAGGATTCCTAATGTGGGACAGTCGAGTCCTGTGAGATGGCACCAGGACGCCCGATACAGAAAGACTGCTGTGCAGGGTACTAAGGATGGATGCCTGGGCATCCCACCTCACATTCCCATTGTCTCCTAGCGACAAGGCAGGTTCGATTGCTGGCTCTGGGGGAGCTACGCAGGGCGCTGAGTTGAAATGGACTCTCCTGAGGATGGGTCATAATGTAGGTTTGTGTCCATGGAGACCTAGGAATGTGGCAGTGCCTCTGGGGCCCGGAAGGATTCTCCGAACTTTAGGATTGGACACAGCTCCAAAGAGTAAGTTTCCCCTGTGGAGATGAGAGGTGTTCTGATGGGTGCCTCAGGAAACGTCGGTTTGCTGGTATTGGTTTTCAAGCCTCTGAGGAGAGACGCCTGGAAACCAACCAAAGGGTTCAGATGAAGGCCTAACAGACTGTCCGGTTCCATGTTCTGTCTCTGGGGACATCCGTCTGCTTTTCTGAGTGGAGGGAGTTGCTCAGCTTGTGTCAGATCACCCCTGTGTGTCCAGGGCAGCCTACACTCTTGGGATGGCCTCGGGGATCTTGGAGCCTTCTCCTAATCTGTAGGTTTGTGGCCAGTGGAATGGGCAGAGTTTCCTTGGAGAGGGCAGGCACAGTCCTGCGCTGTGGCCCCAGGGGCCCCAGCGTTGAGGGTGTGTGTGAAAGGGCTGCGGGGCCTGAAGTCTGAAAACTCAAACTCGGCTTAGGTTTGGGGTCGAGGATATGGCAGGCCCCATCTACCGACCGTGCTGGGAGCTGCTCTGGATTTGAATGAAGGGCGAGTGTGCGTCCTTTTCTCAGGCTTCTGTCTCTGGATTTGGTGTCAAGGAGGGCTGTGGAATGGAGGGGTGGTCTCCTGGGCCATGGATGAGCCTCCCTCTCTGGGGATTTGGCCTGGCTTCCAAGAGTTTCAGGTCATTCTGCGGGAAGGGAGGAGTCCTGTACTCTGCCTCAGGTGTCCCTCCCAAAGAGGGATTCCAGAGCAGAGCCCTGAGTACCGGCGACTGGAAAACCCAAACTCGGGTTAGGATGGGGGTCCCAGGGGCGTGGGAAGCACCCTCTGCGGGCTCTTGGTCCAGCCACGGAGAGACCTGATTTGAGCACGACGCTTATGGTGAGGGTCACAATGCGTCATTGTGCCCAAGGCGACCCACAAGCATGGGCGTGGCCTCATGGGGCATGCAGGTTTCTCCTACCCTGAAGGTGGGACACCAGGCCAACAGCAAGGTTTCTTGGATGGGGATGGAGGAGTTCAGATTTCTGCATCAGGTTCCCTCCTGTCCAGTGATTGGAGATAAGGTCTAGGTTCTGAATCCTCAACACCCAGCTTGGGAATAGATGACAGCCTAAGGTCATGGCCGGTCTGATGTGATGGGTGTCGGTCGGGATGTCAAGGCTCAGGCAGTGTCAGGCAGAGCACGGGTGCCCATGGCAACCTCGAGAAATGGAGTGCAGTAGAGGTGCGTGCTGGTAGATCCTAATTGGGTGTTTCTGGGTAGTCGCCTAGGGCAACGTTTTTCTTCTGGTGGGAAGGCAGACTGCTGTATTGTGGCTCCAGAATTCCCAATCTGGAGGTCTTGGGGGCTAGGAATGTGAGGACGGAAGTCTGAGAACACAAGCTACGGTGAGATTTCGGGCGAGGGCACTCTGCAGAGGCTGAAATGAGATCTCCTGCATCTGGAGACAGGGCGAGGATCCGACATTGGCTCAGGTTGGAGACTGTGTCCATTATGGCCCCATCAGGAAGTGGGGGCCCTCCCGAAGCCATGGAGGTTTTCCCATGCTGGGAGTTGTGAGATGCTCCAAACCGCAAGGATTTCTACTGTCGAGTCCTACTGGCAGAGTTTCCTTGGAGAGGGCAGGCACAGTCGTGCGCTGTGGCCCCAGGGGCCCCAGCGTTGAGGGTGTGTGGGACAGGGCTGCGGGGCCTGAAGTCTGAAAACTCAAACTCGGCTTAGGTTTGCGGTCGAGGGTATGGCAGGCCCCATCTACCGACCGTGCTGGGAGCTGCTCTGGATTTGACTGAAGGGCGAGTGTGCGTCCTTTTCTCAGGCTTCTGTCTCTGGATTTTGTGTCAAGGAGGGCTGTGAAATGGAGGGGTGGCCTCCTGGGCCATGGATGAGCCTCCCTCTCTGGGGATTTGGCCTGGCTTCCAAGAGTTTCAGGTCATTCTGCGGGAAGGGAGGAGTCCTGTACTCTGCCTCAGGTGTCCCTCCCAAAGAGGGATTCCAGAGCAGAGCCCTGAGTACCGGCGACTGGAAAACCCAAACTCGGGTTAGGATGTCGGCCCAAGGGGCGTGGGAAGCAACCTCTGCGGGCTCTTGGTCCAGCCACGAGAGACCTGATTTGAGCACGAGGCTTATGGTGAGGGTCACAATGCGTCTTTGGGCCCAAGGCGACCCTCAAGCATGGGCGTGGCCTCATGGGGCATGCAGGTTTCTCCTACCCTGAAGGTGGGACACCAGGCCAGCAGCAAGGTTTCTTGGATGGGGATGGAGGAGTTCAGATTTCTGCATCAGGTTCCCTCCTGTCCAGTGATTGGAGATAAGGTCTAGGTTCTGAATCCTGAACACCCAGCTTGGTAGGAGATGACAGCCTAAGGTCATGGCCGGTCTGATGTGATGGGTGTCTGTCGGGATGTCAGGGCTCAAGCAGTGTCAGGCAGAGCACGGATGCCCATGGCAACCCCGAGAATTGGAGTGCAGTAGAGCGGCTTGCAGGTGGATCCTAATTGGGTGTTTCTGGGTAGTCGCCTAGGGCAACGTTTTTCTTCTGGTGGGAAGGCAGACTGCTGTATTGTGGCTCCAGAATTCCCAATCTGGAGGTCTTGGTGGCCAGGAATGTGAGGACGGAAGTCTGAGAACACAAGCTAGGGTGAGATTTCGGGCGAGGGCACTCTGCAGAGAATGAAATGAGATCTCCTGCATCTGGAGACAGGGCGAGGATCCGACATTGGCTCAGGTTGGAGACTGTGTCCATTATGGCCCCATCAGTAGTTGGGGGCCCTCCCGAAGCCTTGGAGGTTTTCCCATGCTGGGAGTTGTGAGATGCTCCAAACCGCAAGGATTCCTAATGTGGGACAGTCGAGTCCTGTGAGATGGCACCAGGACGCCCGATACAGAAAGACTGCTGTGCAGGGTACTAAGGATGGATGCCTGGGCATCCCACCTCACATTCCCATTGTCTCCTAGCGACAAGGCAGGTTCGATTGCTGGCTCTGGGGGAGCTACGCAGGGCGCTGAGTGGAAATGGACTCTCCTGAGGATGGGTCATAATGTAGGTTTGTGTCCATGGAGACCTAGGAATGTGGCAGTGCCTCTGGGACCCGGAAGGATTCTCCGAACTTTAGGATTGGACACAGCTCCAAAGAGTAAGTTTCCCCTGTGGAGATGAGAGGTGTTCTGATGGGTGCCTCAGGAAACGTCGGTTTGCTGGTATTGGTTTTCAAGCCTCTGAGGAGAGACGCCTGGAAACCAACCAAAGGGTTCAGATGAAGGCCTAACAGACTGTCCGGTTCCATGTTCTGTCTCTGGGGACATCCGTCTCCTTTTCTGAGTGGAGGGAGTTGCTCAGCTTGTGTCAGATCACCCCTGTGTGTCCAGGGCAGCCTACACTCTTGGGATGGCCTCGGGGATCTTGGAGCCTTCTCCTAATCTGTAGGTTTGTGGCCAGTGGAATGGGCAGAGTTTCCTTGGAGAGGGCAGGCACAGTCCTGCGCTGTGGCCCCAGGGGCCCCAGCGTTGAGGGTGTGTGTGAAAGGGCTGCGGGGCCTGAAGTCTGAAAACTCAAACTCGGCTTAGGTTTGGGGTCGAGGATATGGCAGGCCCCATCTACCGACCGTGCTGGGAGCTGCTCTGGATTTGAATGAAGGGCGAGTGTGCGTCCTTTTCTCAGGCTTCTGTCTCTGGATTTGGTGTCAAGGAGGGCTGTGGAATGGAGGGGTGGCCTCCTGGGCCATGGATGAGCCTCCCTCTCTGGGGATTTGGCCTGGCTTCCAAGAGTTTCAGGTCATTCTGCGGGAAGGGAGGAGTCCTGTACTCTGCCTCAGGTGTCCCTCCCAAAGAGGGATTCCAGAGCAGAGCCCTGAGTACCGGCGACTGGAAAACCGAAACTCGGGTTAGGATGGGGGTCCCAGGGGCGTGGGAAGCACCCTCTGCGGGCTCTTGGTCCAGCCACGGAGAGACCTGATTTGAGCACGACGCTTATGGTGAGGGTCACAATGCGTCATTGTGCCCAAGGCGACCCACAAGCATGGGCGTGGCCTCATGGGGCATGCAGGTTTCTCCTACCCTGAAGGTGGGACACCAGGCCAACAGCAAGGTTTCTTGGATGGGGATGGAGGAGTTCAGATTTCTGCATCAGGTTCCCTCCTGTCCAGTGATTGGAGATAAGGTCTAGGTTCTGAATCCTGAACACCCAGCTTGGGAAGAGATGACAGCCTAAGGTCATGGCCGGTCTGATGTGATGGGTGTCGGTCGGGATGTCAGGGCTCAGGCAGTGTCAGGCAGAGCACGGGTGCCCATGGCAACCTCGAGAATTGGAGTGCAGTAGAGCTGCGTGCAGGTGGATCTTAATTGGGTGTTTCTGGGTAGTCGCCTAGGGCAACGTTTTTCTTCTGGTGGGAAGGCAGACTGCTGTATTGTGGCTCCAGAATTCCCAATCTGGAGGTCTTGGGGGCTAGGAATGTGAGGACGGAAGTCTGAGAACACAAGCTAGGGTGAGATTTCGGGCGAGGGCACTCTGCAGAGGCTGAAATGAGATCTCCTGCATCTGGAGACAGGGCGAAGATCCGACATTGGCTCAGGTTGGAGACTGTGTCCATGATGGCCCCATCAGTAGGTGGGGCCCTCCCGAAGCCTTGGAGGTTTTCCCATGCTGGGAGTTGTGAGATGCTCCAAACCGCAAGGATTCCTACTGTGGGACAGTCGAGTCCTGTGAGATGGCACCAGGACGCCCGATACAGAAAGACTGCAGTGCAGGGTGCTAAGGATGGATGCCTGGGCACCCCACCTCACATTCCAATTGTCTCCTAGCGACAAGGCAGGTTCGATTGCTGGCTCTGGGGGAGCTACGCAGGGCGTTGAGTGGAAATGGACTCTCCTGAGGATGTGTCATAATGTGGGTTTGTGTCCATGGAGACCTAGGAATGTGGCAGTGGCTCTGGGGCCCGGAAGGATTCTCCGAACTTTAGGATTGGACACAGCTCCAAAGAGTAAGTTTCCCCTGTGGAGATGAGAGGTGTTCTGATGGGTGCCTCAGGAAACCTCCGTTTGCTGGTATTGGAATCCAGGCCTCTGAGGAGAGACGCCTGGAAACCAACCCAAGGGTTCAGATGAAGGCCTAACAGACTGTCCGGTTCCAAGTTCTGTCTCTGGGGACATCCGTCTTCTTTTCTGAGTGGAGGCTGTTGCTCAGCTTGTGTCAGATCACCCCTGTGTGTCCAGGGCAGCCTAGACTCTTGGCATGGCCTCGGGGATCTTGGAGCCTTCTCCTAATCTGTAGGTTTGTGGCCAGTGGAATGGGCAGAGTTTCCTTGGAGAGGGCAGGCACAGTCGTGCGCTGTGGCCCCAGGGGCCCCAGCGTTGAGGGTGTGTGGGCCAGGGCTGCGGGGCCTGAAGTCTGAAAAGACAAACTCGGCTTAGGTTTGGGGTCTAGGGTATGGCAGGCCCCATCTACCGACCGTGCTGGGAGCTGCTCTGGATTTGAATGAAGGGCTAGTGTGCGTCCTTTTCTCAGGCTTCTGTCTCTGGATTTTGTGAAAAGGAGAGCTGTGGAATGGAGGGGTGGCCTCCTGGGCCATGGATGAGCCTCCCTCTCTGGGGATTTGGCCTGGCTTCCAAGAGTTTCAGGTCATTCTGCGGGAAGGGAGGAGTCCTGTACTCTGCCTCAGGTGTCCCTCCTAAAGAGGGATTCCAGAGCAGAGCCCTGAGTACCGGCGACTGGAAAACCAAACTCGGGTTAGGATGGGGGCCCAAGGGGCGTGGGAAGCACCCTCTGCGGGCTCTGGGTCCAGCCACGGAGAGACCTGATTTGAGCACGGGGCTTATGGTGAGGGTCCCAATGCATCTTTGTGCCCAAGGCGACCCTCAAGCAAGGGCGTGGTCTCATGGGCCATGCAGGTTTCTCCTACCCTGAAGGTGGGACACCCGGCCAACAGCAAGGTTTCTTGGATGGCGATGGAGTTGTTCAGATTTCTGCATCAGGTTCCCTCCTGTCCAGTGATTGGAGATAAGGTCTAGGTTCTGAATCCTCAACACCCAGCTTGGGAATAGATGACAGCCTAAGGTCATGGCCGGTCTGATGTGATGGGTGTCGGTCGGGATGTCAAGGCTCAGGCAGTGTCAGGCAGAGCACGGGTGCCCATGGCAACCTCGAGAAATGGAGTGCAGTAGAGGTGCGTGCAGGTAGATCCTAATTGGGTGTTTCTGGGTAGTCGCCTAGGGCAACGTTTTTCTTCTGGTGGGAAGGCAGACTGCTGTATTGTGGCTCCAGAATTCCCAATCTGGAGGTCTTGGGGGCTAGGAATGTGAGGACGGAAGTCTGAGAACACAAGCTACGGTGAGATTTCGGGCGAGGGCACTCTGCAGAGGCTGAAATGAGATCTCCTGCATCTGGAGACAGGGCGAGGATCCGACATTGGCTCAGGTTGGAGACTGTGTCCATTATGGCCCCATCAGGAAGTGGGGGCCCTCCCGAAGCCATGGAGGTTTTCCCATGCTGGGAGTTGTGAGATGCTCCAAACCGCAAGGATTCCTACTGTCGAGTCCTACTGGCAGAGTTTCCTTGGAGAGGGCAGGCACAGTCGTGCGCTGTGGCCCCAGGGGCCCCAGCGTTGAGGGTGTGTGGGACAGGGCTGCGGGGCCTGAAGTCTGAAAACTCAAACTCGGCTTAGGTTTGCGGTCGAGGGTATGGCAGGCCCCATCTACCGACCGTGCTGGGAGCTGCTCTGGATTTGACTGAAGGGCGAGTGTGCGTCCTTTTCTCAGGCTTCTGTCTCTGGATTTTGTGTCAAGGAGGGCTGTGAAATGGAGGGGTGGCCTCCTGGGCCATGGATGAGCCTCCCTCTCTGGGGATTTGGCCTGGCTTCCAAGAGTTTCAGGTCATTCTGCGGGAAGGGAGGAGTCCTGTACTCTGCCTCAGGTGTCCCTCCCAAAGAGGGATTCCAGAGCAGAGCCCTGAGTACCGGCGACTAGAAAACCCAAACTCGGGTTAGGATGTCGGCCCAAGGGGCGTGGGAAGCAACCTCTGCGGGCTCTTGGTCCAGCCACGAGAGACCTGATTTGAGCACGAGGCTTATGGTGAGGGTCACAATGCGTCTTTGGGCCCAAGGCGACCCTCAAGCATGGGCGTGGCCTCATGGGGCATGCAGGTTTCTCCTACCCTGAAGGTGGGACACCAGGCCAGCAGCAAGGTTTCTTGGATGGGGATGGAGGAGTTCAGATTTCTGCATCAGGTTCCCTCCTGTCCAGTGATTGGAGATAAGGTCTAGGTTCTGAATCCTGAACACCCAGCTTGGTAGGAGATGACAGCCTAAGGTCATGGCCGGTCTGATGTGATGGGTGTCTGTCGGGATGTCAGGGCTCAAGCAGTGTCAGGCAGAGCACGGATGCCCATGGCAACCCCGAGAATTGGAGTGCAGTAGAGCGGCTTGCAGGTGGATCCTAATTGGGTGTTTCTGGGTAGTCGCCTAGGGCAACGTTTTTCTTCTGGTGGGAAGGCAGACTGCTGTATTGTGGCTCCAGAATTCCCAATCTGGAGGTCTTGGTGGCCAGGAATGTGAGGACGGAAGTCTGAGAACACAAGCTAGGGTGAGATTTCGGGCGAGGGCACTCTGCAGAGAATGAAATGAGATCTCCTGCATCTGGAGACAGGGCGAGGATCCGACATTGGCTCAGGTTGGAGACTGTGTCCATTATGGCCCCATCAGTAGTTGGGGGCCCTCCCGAAGCCTTGGAGGTTTTCCCATGCTGGGAGTTGTGAGATGCTCCAAACCGCAAGGATTCCTAATGTGGGACAGTCGAGTCCTGTGAGATGGCACCAGGACGCCCGATACAGAAAGACTGCTGTGCAGGGTACTAAGGATGGATGCCTGGGCATCCCACCTCACATTCCCATTGTCTCCTAGCGACAAGGCAGGTTCGATTGCTGGCTCTGGGGGAGCTACGCAGGGCGCTGAGTTGAAATGGACTCTCCTGAGGATGGGTCATAATGTAGGTTTGTGTCCATGGAGACCTAGGAATGAAGCAGTGCCTCTGGGGCCCGGAAGGATTCTCCGAACTTTAGGATTGGACACAGCTCCAAAGAGTAAGTTTCCCCTGTGGAGATGAGAGGTGTTCTGATGGGTGCCTCAGGAAACGTCGGTTTGCTGGTATTGGTTTTCAAGCCTCTGAGGAGAGACGCCTGGAAACCAACCAAAGGGTTCAGATGAAGGCCTAACAGACTGTCCGGTTCCATGTTCTGTCTCTGGGGACATCCGTCTGCTTTTCTGAGTGGAGGGAGTTGCTCAGCTTGTGTCAGATCACCCCTGTGTGTCCAGGGCAGCCTACACTCTTGGGATGGCCTCGGGGATCTTGGAGCCTTCTCCTAATCTGTAGGTTTGTGGCCAGTGGAATGGGCAGAGTTTCCTTGGAGAGGGCAGGCACAGTCCTGCGCTGTGGCCCCAGGGGCCCCAGCGTTGAGGGTGTGTGTGAAAGGGCTGCGGGGCCTGAAGTCTGAAAACTCAAACTCGGCTTAGGTTTGGGGTCGAGGATATGGCAGGCCCCATCTACCGACCGTGCTGGGAGCTGCTCTGGATTTGAATGAAGGGCGAGTGTGCGTCCTTTTCTCAGGCTTCTGTCTCTGGATTTGGTGTCAAGGAGGGCTGTGGAATGGAGGGGTGGCCTCCTGGGCCATGGATGAGCCTCCCTCTCTGGGGATTTGGCCTGGCTTCCAAGAGTTTCAGGTCATTCTGCGGGAAGGGAGGAGTCCTGTACTCTGCCTCAGGTGTCCCTCCCAAAGAGGGATTCCAGAGCAGAGCCCTGAGTACCGGCGACTGGAAAACCGAAACTCGGGTTAGGATGGGGGTCCCAGGGGCGTGGGAAGCACCCTCTGCGGGCTCTTGGTCCAGCCACGAAGAGACCTGATTTGAGCACGACGCTTATGGTGAGGGTCACAATGCGTCATTGTGCCCAAGGCGACCCACAAGCATGGGCGTGGCCTCATGGGGCATGCAGGTTTCTCCTACCCTGAAGGTGGGACACCAGGCCAACAGCAAGGTTTCTTGGATGGGGATGGAGGAGTTCAGATTTCTGCATCAGGTTCCCTCCTGTCCAGTGATTGGAGATAAGGTCTAGGTTCTGAATCCTGAACACCCAGCTTGGGAAGAGATGACAGCCTAAGGTCATGGCCGGTCTGATGTGATGGGTGTCGGTCGGGATGTCAGGGCTCAGGCAGTGTCAGGCAGAGCACGGGTGCCCATGGCAACCTCGAAAATTGGAGTGCAGTAGAGCTGCGTGCAGGTGGATCTTAATTGGGTGTTTCTGGGTAGTCGCCTAGGGCAACGTTTTTCTTCTGGTGGGAAGGCAGACTGCTGTATTGTGGCTCCAGAATTCCCAATCTGGAGGTCTTGGGGGCTAGGAATGTGAGGACGGAAGTCTGAGAACACAAGCTAGGGTGAGATTTCGGGCTAGGGCACTCTCCAGAGGCTGAAATGAGATCTCCTGCATCTGGAGACAGGGCGAAGATCCGACATTGGCTCAGGTTGGAGACTGTGTCCATGATGGCCCCATCAGTAGGTGGGGCCCTCCCGAAGCCTTGGAGGTTTTCCCATGCTGGGAGTTGTGAGATGCTCCAAACCGCAAGGATTCCTACTGTGGGACAGTCGAGTCCTGTGAGATGGCACCAGGACGCCCGATACAGAAAGACTGCAGTGCAGGGTGCTAAGGATGGATGCCTGGGCATCCCGCCTCACATTCCAATTGTCTCCTAGCGACAAGGCAGGTTCGATTGCTGGCTCTGGGGGAGCTACGCAGGGCGTTGAGTGGAAATGGACTCTCCTGAGGATGTGTCATAATGTGGGTTTCTGTCCATGGAGACCTAAGAATGTGGCAGTGGCTCTGGGGCCCGGAAGGATTCTCCGAACTTTAGGATTGGACACAGCTCCAAAGAGTAAGTTTCCCCTGTGGAGATGAGAGGTGTTCTGATGGGTGCCTCAGGAAACCTCCGTTTGCTGGTATTGGAATCCAGGCCTCTGAGGAGAGACGCCTGGAAACCAACCCAAGGGTTCAGATGAAGGCCTAACAGACTGTCCGGTTCCAAGTTCTGTCTCTGGGGACATCCGTCTGCTTTTCTGAGTGGAGGCTGTTGCTCAGCTTGTGTCAGATCACCCCTGTGTGTCCAGGGCAGCCTAGACTCTTGGCATGGCCTCGGGGATCTTGGAGCCTTCTCCTAATCTGTAGGTTTGTGGCCAGTGGAATGGGCAGAGTTTCCTTGGAGAGGGAAGGCACAGTCGTGCTTTGTGGCCCCAGGGGCCCCAGCGTTGAGGGTGTGTGGGACAGGGCTGCGGGGCCTGAAGTCTGAAAAGACAAACTCGGCTTAGGTTTGGGGTCTAGGGTATGGCAGGCCCCATCTACCGACCGTGCTGGGAGCTGCTCTGGATTTGAATGAAGGGCTAGTGTGCGTCCTTTTCTCAGGCTTCTGTCTCTGGATTTTGTGAAAAGGAGAGCTGTGGAATGGAGGGGTGGCCTCCTGGGCCATGGATGAGCCTCCCTCTCTGGGGATTTGGCCTGGCTTCCAAGAGTTTCAGGTCATTCTGCGGGAAGGGAGGAGTCCTGTACTCTGCCTCAGGTGTCCCTCCCAAAGAGGGATTCCAGAGCAGAGCCCTGAGTACCGGCGACTGGAAAACCCAAACTCGGGTTAGGATGTCGGCCCAAGGGGCGTGGGAAGCACCCTCTGCGGGCTCTTGGTCCAGCCACGAGAGACCTGATTTGAGCACGAGGCTTATGGTGAGGGTCACAATGCGTCTTTGGGCCCAAGGCGACCCTCAAGCATGGGCGTGGCCTCATGGGGCATGCAGGTTTCTCCTACCCTGAAGGTGGGACACCAGGCCAACAGCAAGGTTTCTTGGATGGGTATGGAGGAGTTCAGATTTCTGCATCAGGTTCCCTCCTGTCCAGTGATAGGAGATAAGGTCTAGTTTCTGAATCCTGAACACCCAGCTTGGGAAGAGATGACAGCCTAAGGTCATGGCCGGTCTGATGTGATGGGTGTCTGTCGGGATGTAAGGACTCAGGCAGTGTCAGGCAGAGCACGGATGCCCATGGCAACCCCGAGAATTGGAGTGCAGTAGAGCGGCGTGCAGGTGGATCCTAATTGGGTGTTTCTGTGTAGTCGCCTAGGGCAAAGTTTTTCTTCTGGTGGGAAGGCAGACTGCTGTATTGTGGCTCCAGAATTCCCAATCTGGAGGTCTTGGTGGCCAGGAATGTGAGGACGGAAGTCTGAGAACAAAAGCTAGGGTGAGATTTCGGGCGAGGGCACTCTGCAGAGGCTGAAATGAGATCTCCTGCATCTGGAGAAAGGGCGAGGATCTGACATTGGCTCAGGTTGGAGACTGTGTCCATTATGGCCCCATCAGTAGGTGGGGCCCTCCCGAAGCCATGGAGGTATTCCCATGCTGGGAGTTGTGAGATGCTCCAAACCGCAAGGATTCCTAGTGTGGGACAGTCGAGTCCTGTGAGATGGCACCAGGACGCCCGATACAGAAAGACTGCTGTGCAGGGTACTAAGGATGGATGCCTGGGCATCCCACCTCACATTCCCATTGTCTCCTAGCGACAAGGCAGGTTCGATTGCTGGCTCTGGGGGAGCTACGCAGGGCGCTGAGTGGAAATGGACTCTCCTGAGGATGGGTGATAATGTAGGTTTGTGTCCATGGAGACCTAGGAATGTGGCAGTGCCTCTGGGGCCCGGAAGGATTCTCCGAACTTTAGGATTGGACACAGCTCCAAAGAGTAAGTTTCCCCTGTGGAGATGAGAGGTGTTCTGATGGGTGCCTCAGGAAACATCGGTTTGCTGGTATTGGTTTTCAAGCCTCTGAGGAGAGACGCCTGGAAACCAACCAAAGGGTTCAGATGAAGGCCTAACAGACTGTCCGGATCCATGTTCTGTCTCTGGGGACATCCGTCTGCTTTTCTGAGTGGAGGGAGTTGCTCAGCTTGTGTGAGATCACCCCTGTGTGTCCAGGGCAGCCTACACTCTTGGGATGGCCTCGGGGATCTTGGAGCCTTCTCCTAATCTGTAGGTTTGTGGCCAGTGGAATGGGCAGAGTTTCCTTGGAGAGGGCAGGCACAGTCCTGCGCTGTGGCCCCAGGGGCCCCAGCGTTGAGGGTGTGTGTGAAAGGGCTGCGGGGCCTGAAGTCTGAAAACTCAAACTCGGCTTAGGTTTGGGGTCGAGGATATGGCAGGCCCCATCTACCGACCATGCTGGGAGCTGCTCTGGATTTGAATGAAGGGCGAGTGTGCGTCCTTTTCTCAGGCTTCTGTCTCTGGATTTGGTGTCAAGGAGGGCTGTGGAATGGAGGGGTGGCCTCCTGGGCCATGGATGAGCCTCCCTCTCTGGGGATTTGGCCTGGCTTCCAAGAGTTTCAGGTCATTCTGCGGGAAGGGAGGAGTCCTGTACTCTGCCTCAGGTGTCCCTCCCAAAGAGGGATTCCAGAGCAGAGCCCTGAGTACCGGCGACTTGAAAACCGAAACTCGGGTTAGGATGGGGGTCCCAGGGGCGTGGGAAGCACCCTCTGCGGGCTCTTGGTCCAGCCACGGAGAGACCTGATTTGAGCTCGACGCTTATGGTGAGGGTCACAATGCGTCATTGTGCCCAAGGCGACCCACAAGCATGGGCGTGGCCTCATGGGGCATGCAGGTTTCTCCTACCCTGAAGGTGGGACACCAGGCCAACAGCAAGGTTTCTTGGATGGGGATGGAGGAGTTCAGATTTCTGCATCAGGTTCCCTCCTGTCCAGTGATTGGAGATAAGGTCTAGGTTCTGAATCCTGAACACCCAGCTTGGGAAGAGATGACAGCCTAAGGTCATGGCCGGTCTGATGTGATGGGTGTCGGTCGGGATGTCAAGGCTCAGGCAGTGTCAGGCAGAGCACGGGTGCCCATGGCAACCTCGAGAATTGGAGTGCAGTAGAGCTGCGTGCAGGTGGATCTTAATTGGGTGTTTCTGGGTAGTCGCCTAGGGCAACGTTTTTCTTCTGGTGGGAAGGCAGACTGCTGTATTGTGGCTCCAGAATTCCCAATCTGGATGTCTTGGGGGCTAGGAATGTGAGGACGGAAGTCTGAGAACACAAGCTAGGGTGAGATTTCGGGCGAGGGCACTCTGCAGAGGCTGAAATGAGATCTCCTGCATCTGGAGACAGGGCGAAGATCCGACATTGGCTCAGGTTGGAGACTGTGTCCATGATGGTCCCATCAGTAGGTGGGGCCCTCCCGAAGCCTTGGAGGTTTTCCCATGCTGGGAGTTGTGAGATGCTCCAAACCGCAAGGATTCCTACTGTGGGACAGTCGAGTCCTGTGAGATGGCACCAGGACGCCCGATACAGAAAGACTGCAGTGCAGGGTGCTAAGGATGGATGCCTGGGCATCCCACCTCACATTCCAATTGTCTCCTAGCGACAAGGCAGGTTCGATTGCTGGCTCTGGGGGAGCTACGCAGGGCGTTGAGTGGAAATGGACTCTCCTGAGGATGGGTCATAATGTAGGTTTGTCTCCATGGAGACCTAGGAATGTGGCAGTGGCTCTGGGGCCCGGAAGGATTCTCCGAACTTTAGGATTGGACACAGCTCCAAAGAGTAAGTTTCCCCTGTGGAGATGAGAGGTGTTCTGATGGGTGCCTCAGGAAACCTCCGTTTGCTGGTATTGGAATCCAGGCCTCTGAGGAGAGACGCCTGGAAACCAACCCAAGGGTTCAGATGAAGGCCTAACAGACTGTCCGGTTCCAAGTTCTGTCTCTGGGGACATCCGTCTGCTTTTCTGAGTGGAGGCTGTTGCTCAGCTTGTGTCAGATCACCCCTGTGTGTCCAGGGCAGCCTAGACTCTTGGCATGGCCTCGGGGATCTTGGAGCCTTCTCCTAATCTGTAGGTTTGTGGCCAGTGGAATGGGCAGAGTTTCCTTGGAGAGGGCAGGCACAGTCGTGCGCTGTGGCCCCAGGGGCCCCAGCGTTGAGGGTGTGTGGGACAGGGCTGCGGGGCCTGAAGTCTGAAAAGACAAACTCGGCTTAGGTTTGGGGTCTAGGGTATGGCAGGCCCCATCTACCGACCGTGCTGGGAGCTGCTCTGGATTTGAATGAAGGGCTAGTGTGCGTCCTTTTCTCAGGCTTCTGTCTCTGTATTTTGTGAAAAGGAGAGCTGTGGAATGGAGGGGTGGCCTCCTGGGCCATGGATGAGCCTCCCTCTCTGGGGATTTGGCCTGGCTTCCAAGAGTTTCAGGTCATTCTGCGGGAAGGGAGGAGTCCTGTACTCTGCCTCTGGTGTCCCTCCTAAAGAGGGATTCCAGAGCAGTGCCCTGAGTACCGGCGACTGGAAAACCCAAACTCGGGTTAGGATGGGGGCCCAAGGGGCGTGGGAAGCACCCTCTGCGGGCTCTTGGTCCAGCCACGGAGAGACCTGATTTGAGCACGAGGCTTATGGTGAGGGTCCCAATGCATCTTTGTGCCCAAGGCGACCCTCAAGCAAGGGCGTGGTCTCATGGGCCATGCAGGTTTCTCCTACCCTGAAGGTGGGACACCAGGCCAACAGCAAGGTTTCTTGGATGGCGATGGAGGAGTTCAGATTTCTGCATCAGGTTCCCTCCTGTCCAGTGATTGGAGATAAGGTCTAGGTTCTGAATCCTCAACACCCAGCTTGGGAATAGATGACAGCCTAAGGTCATGGCCGGTCTGATGTGATGGGTGTCGGTCGGGATGTCAAGGCTCAGGCAGTGTCAGGCAGAGCACGGGTGCCCATGGCAACCTCGAGAAATGGAGTGCAGTAGAGGTGCGTGCAGGTAAATCCTAATTGGGTGTTTCTGGGTAGTCGCCTAGGGCAACGTTTTTCTTCTGGTGGGAAGGCAGACTGCTGTATTGTGGCTCCAGAATTCCCAATCTGGAGGTCTTGGGGTCTAGGAATGTGAGGACGGAAGTCTGAGAACACAAGCTACGGTGAGATTTCGGGCGAGGGCACTCTGCAGAGGCTGAAATGATATCTCCTGCATCTGGAGACAGGGCGAGGATCCGACATTGGCTCAGGTTGGAGACTGTGTCCATTATGGCCCCATCAGGAAGTGGGGGCCCTCCCGAAGCCATGGAGGTTTTCCCATGCTGGGAGTTGTGAGATGCTCCAAACCGCAAGGATTCCTACTGTCGAGTCCTACTGGCAGAGTTTCCTTGGAGAGGGCAGGCACAGTCGTGTGCTGTGGCCCCAGGGGCCCCAGCGTTGAGGGTGTGTGGGACAGGGCTGCTGGGACTGAAGTCTGAAAACTCAAACTCGGCTTAGCTTTGGGGTCGAGGGTATGGCAGGCCCCATCTACCGACCGTGCTGGGAGCTGCTCTGGATTTGACTGAAGGGCGAGTGTGCGTCCTTTTCTCAGGCTTCTGTCTCTGGATTTTGTGTCAAGGAGGGCTGTGAAATGGAGGGGTGGCCTCCTGGGCCATGGATGAGCCTCCCTCTCTGGGGATTTGGCCTGGCTTCCAAGAGTTTCAGGTCATTCTGCGGGAAGGGAGGAGTCCTGTACTCTGCCTCAGGTGTCCCTCCCAAAGAGGGATTCCAGAGCAGAGCCCTGAGTACCGGCGACTGGAAAACCCAAACTCGGGTTAGGATGTCGGCCCAAGGGGCGTGGGAAGCGCCCTCTGCGGGCTCTTGGTCCAGCCACGAGAGACCTGATTTGAGCACGAGGCTTATGGTGAGGGTCACAATGCGTCTTTGGGCCCAAGGCGACCCTCAAGCATGGGCGTGGCCTCATGGGGCATGCAGGTTTCTCCTACCCTGAAGGTGGGACACCAGGCCAGCAGCAAGGTTTCTTGGATGGGGATGGAGGAGTTCAGATTTCTGCATCAGGTTCCCTCCTGTCCAGTGATTGGAGATAAGGTCTAGGTTCTGAATCTTGAACACCCATCTTGGTAAGAGATGACAGCCTAAGGTCATGGCCGGTCTGATGTGATGGGTGTCTGTCGGGATGTCAGGGCTCAAGCAGTGTCAGGCAGAGCACGGATGCCCATGGCAACCCCGAGAATTGGAGTGCAGTAGAGCGGCTTGCAGGTGGATCCTAATTGGGTGTTTCTGGGTAGTCGCCTAGGGCAACGTTATTCTTCTGGTGGGAAGGCAGACTGCTGTATTGTGGCTCCAGAATTCCCAATCTGGAGGTCTTGGTGGCCGGAATGTGAGGACGGAAGTCTGAGAACACAAGCTAGGGTGAGATTTCGGGCGAGGGCACTCTGCAGAGGCTGAAATGAGATCTCCTGCATCTGGAGACAGGGCGAAGATCCGACATTGGCTCAGGTTGGAGACTGAGTCCATTATGGCCCCATGAGTAGGTGGGGGCCCTCCCGAAGCCTTGGAGGTTTTCCCATGCTGGGAGTTGTGAGATGCTCCAAACCGCAAGGATTCCTAGTGTGGGACAGTCGAGTCCTGTGAGATGGCACCAGGACGCCCGATACAGAAAGACTGCTGTGCAGGGTACTAAGGATGGATGCCTGGGCATCCCACCTCACATTCCCATTGTCTCCTAGCGACAAGGCAGGTTCGATTGCTGGCTCTGGGGGAGCTACGCAGGGCGCTGAGTGGAAATGGACTCTCCTGAGGAGGGGTCATAATGTAGGTTTGTGTCCATGGAGACCTAGGAATGTGGCAGTGCCTCTGAGGCCCGGAAGGATTCTCCGAACTTTAGGATTGGACACAGCTCCAAAGAGTAAGTTTCCCCTGTGGAGATGAGAGGTGTTCTGATGGGTGCCTCAGGAAACGTCCGTTTGCTGGTATTGGTTTTCAGGCCTCTGAGGAGAGACGCCTGGAAACCAACCAAAGGGTTCAGATGAAGGCCTAACAGACTGTCCGGTTCCATGTTCTGTCTCTGGGGACATCCGTCTGCTTTTCTGAGTGGAGGGAGTTGCTCAGCTTGTGTCAGATCACCCCTGTGTGTCCAGGGCAGCCTACACTCTTGGGATGGCCTCGGGGATCTTGGAGCCTTCTCCTAATCTGTAGGTTTGTGGCCAGTGGAATGGGCAGAGTTTCCTTGGAGAGGGCAGTCACAGTCGTGCGCTGTGGCCCCAGGTCCCCCAGCGTTGAGGGTGTGTGGAAAAGGGCTGCGGGGCCTGAAGTCTGAAAACTCAAACTCGGCTTAGGTTTGGGGTCGAGGATATGGCAGGCCCCATCTACCGACGGTGCTGGGAGCTGCTCTGGATTTGAATGAAGGGCGAGTGTGCGTCCTTTTCTCAGGCTTCTGTCTCTGGATTTGGTGTCAAGGAGGGCTGTGGAATGGAGGGGTGGCCTCCTGGGCCATGGATGAGCCTCCCTCTCTGGGGATTTGGCCTGGCTTCCAATAGTTTCAGGTCATTCTGTGGGAAGGGAGGAGTCCTGTACTCTGCCTCAGGTGTCCCTCCCAAAGAGGGATTCCAGAGCAGAGCCCTGAGTACCGGCGACTGGAAAACCGAAACTCGGGTTAGGATGGGGGTCCCAGGGGCGTGGGAAGCACCCTCTGCGGGCTCTTGGTCCAGTCACGGAGAGACCTGATTTGAGCACGAGGCTTATGGTGAGGGTCACAATGCGTCATTGTGCCCAAGGCGACCCACAAGCATGGGCGTGGCCTCATGGGGCATGCAGGTTTCTCCTACCCTGAAGGTGGGACACCAGGCCAACAGCAAGGTTTCTTGGATGGGGATGGAGGAGTTCAGATTTCTGCATCAGGTTCCCTCCTGTCCAGGGATTGGAGATAAGGTCTAGGTTCTGAATCCTGAACACCCAGCTTGGGAAGAGATGACAGCCTAAGGTCATGGCCGGTCTGATGTGATGGGTGTCGGTCGGGATGTCAGGGCTCAGGCAGTGTCAGGCAGAGCACGGGTGCCCATGGCAACCTCGAGAATTGGAGTGCAGTAGAGCTGCGTGCAGGTGGATCTTAATTGGGTGTTTCTGGGTAGTCGCCTAGGGCAACGTTTTTCTTCTGGTGGGAAGGCAGACTGCTGTATTGTGGCTCCAGAATTCCCAATCTGGAGGTCTTGGGGGCTAGGAATGTGAGGACGGAAGTCTGAGAACACAAGCTAGGGTGAGATTTCGGGCTAGGGCACTCTGCAGAGGCTGAAATGAGATCTCCTGCATCTGGAGACAGGGCGAAGATCCGACATTGGCTCAGGTTGGAGACTGTGTCCATGATGGCCCCATCAGTAGGTGGGGCCCTCCCGAAGCCTTGGAGGTTTTCCCATGCTGGGAGTTGTGAGATGCTCCAAACAGCAAGGATTCCTACTGTGGGACAGTCGAGTCCTGTGAGATGGCACCAGGACGCCCGATACAGAAAGACTGCAGTGCAGTGTGCTAAGGATGGATGCCTGGGCATCCCACCTCACATTCCAATTGTCTCCTAGCGACAAGGCAGGTTCGATTGCTGGCTCTGGGGGAGCTACGCAGGGCGTTGAGTGGAAATGGACTCTCCTGAGGATGTGTCATAATGTGGGTTTGTGTCCATGGAGACCTAGGAATGTGGCAGTGGCTCTGGGGCCCGGAAGGATTCTCCGAACTTTAGGATTGGACACAGCTCCAAAGAGTAAGTTTCCCCTGTGGAGATGAGAGGTGTTCTGATGGGTGCCTCAGGAAACCTCCGTTTGCTGGTATTGGAATCCAGGCCTCTGAGGAGAGACGCCTGGAAACCAACCCAAGGGTTCAGATGAAGGCCTAACAGACTGTCCGGTTCCAAGTTCTGTCTCTGGGGACATCCGTCTGCTTTTCTGAGTGGAGGCTGTTGCTCAGCTTGTGTCAGATCACCCCTGTGTGTCCAGGGCAGCCTAGACTCTTGGCATGGCCTCGGGGATCTTGGAACCTTCTCCTAATCTGTAGGTTTGTGGCCAGTGGAATGGGCAGAGTTTCCTTGGAGAGGGCAGGCACAGTCGTGCGCTGTGGCCCCAGGGGCCCCAGCGTTGAGGGTGTGTGGGACAGGGCTGCGGGGCCTGAAGTCTGAAAAGACGAACTCGGCTTAGGTTTGGGGTCTAGGGTATGGCAGGCCCCATCTACCGACCGTGCTGGGAGCTGCTCTGGATTTGAATGAAGGGCTAGTGTGCGTCCTTTTCTCAGGCTTCTGTCTCTGTATTTTGTGAAAAGGAGATCTGTGGAATGGAGGGGTGGCCTCCTGGGCCATGGATGAGCCTCCCTCTCTGGGGATTTGGCCTGGCTTCCAAGAGTTTCAGGTCATTCTGCGGGAAGGGAGGAGTCCTGTACTCTGCCTCTGGTGTCCCTCCTAAAGAGGGATTCCAGAGCAGAGCCCTGAGTACCGGCGACTGGAAAACCAAACTCGGGTTAGGATGGGGGCCCAAGGGGCGTGGGAAGCACCCTCTGCGGGCTCTTGGTCCAGCCACGGAGAGACCTGATTTGAGCACGAGGCTTATGGTGAGGGTCCCAATGCATCTTTGTGCCCAAGGCGACCCTCAAGCAAGGGCGTGGTCTCATGGGCCATGCAGGTTTCTCCTACCCTGAAGGTGGGACACCAGGCCAACAGCAAGGTTTCTTGGATGGCGATGGAGTTGTTCAGATTTCTGCATCAGGTTCCCTTCTGTCCAGTGATTGGAGATAAGGTCTAGGTTCTGAATCCTCAACACCCAGCTTGGGAATAGATGACAGCCTAAGGTCATGGCCGGTCTGATGTGATGGGTGTCGGTCGGGATGTCAAGGCTCAGGCAGTGTCAGGCAGAGCACGGGTGCCCATGGCAACCTCGAGAAATGGAGTGCAGTAGAGGTGCGTGCAGGTAGATCCTAATTGGATGTTTCTGGGTAGTCGCCTAGGGCAACGTTTTTCTTCTGGTGGGAAGGCAGACTGCTGTATTGTGGCTCCAGAATTCCCAATCTGGAGGTCTTGGGGGCTAGGAATGTGAGGACGGAAGTCTGAGAACACAAGCTACGGTGAGATTTCGGGCGAGGGCACTCTGCAGAGGCTGAAATGATATCTCCTGCATCTGGAGACAGGGCGAGGATCCGACATTGGCTCAGGTTGGAGACTGTGTCCATTATGGCCCCATCAGGAAGTGGGGGCCCTCCCGAAGCCATGGAGGTTTTCCCATGCTGGGAGTTGTGAGATGCTCCAAACCGCAAGGATTCCTACTGTCGAGTCCTACTGGCAGAGTTTCCTTGGAGAGGGCAGGCACAGTCGTGCGCTGTGGCCCCAGGGGCCCCAGCGTTGAGGGTGTGTGGGACAGGGCTGCGGGGCCTGAAGTCTGAAAACTCAAACTCGGCTTAGGTTTGGGGTCGAGGGTATGGCAGGCCCCATCTACCGACCGTGCTGGGAGCTTCTCTGGATTTGACTGAAGGGCGAGTGTGCGTCCTTTTCTCAGGCTTCTGTCTCTGGATTTTGTGTCAAGGAGGGCTGTGAAATGGAGGGGTGGCCTCCTGGGCCATGGATGAGCCTCCCTCTCTGGGGATTTGGCCTGGCTTCCAAGAGTTTCAGGTCATTCTGCGGGAAGGGAGGAGTCCTGTACTCTGCCTCAGGTGTCCCTCCCAAAGAGGGATTCCAGAGCAGAGCCCTGAGTACCGGCGACTGGAAAACCCAAACTCGGGTTAGGATGTCGGCCCAAGGGGCGTGGGAAGCGCCCTCTGCGGGCTCTTGGTCCAGCCACGAGAGACCTGATTTGAGCACGAGGCTTATGGTGAGGGTCACAATGCGTCTTTGGGCCCAAGGCGACCCTCAAGCATGGGCGTGGCCTCATGGGGCATGCAGGTTTCTCCTACCCTGAAGGTGGGACACCAGGCCAGCAGCAAGGTTTCTTGGATGGGGATGGAGGAGTTCAGATTTCTGCATCAGGTTCCCTCCTGTCCAGTGATTGGAGATAAGGTCTAGGTTCTGAATCTTGAACACCCATCTTGGTAAGAGATGACAGCCTAAGGTCATGGCCGGTCTGATGTGATGGGTGTCTGTCGGGATGTCAGGGCTCAAGCAGTGTCAGGCAGAGCACGGATGCCCATGGCAACCCCGAGAATTGGAGTGCAGTAGAGCGGCTTGCAGGTGGATCCTAATTGGGTGTTTCTGGGTAGTCGCCTAGGGCAACGTTATTCTTCTGGTGGGAAGGCAGACTGCTGTATTGTGGCTCCAGAATTCCCAATCTGGAGGTCTTGGTGGCCGGAATGTGAGGACGGAAGTCTGAGAACACAAGCTAGGGTGAGATTTCGGGCGAGGGCACTCTGCAGAGGCTGAAATGAGATCTCCTGCATCTGGAGACAGGGCGAAGATCCGACATTGGCTCAGGTTGGAGACTGAGTCCATTATGGCCCCATGAGTAGGTGGGGGCCCTCCCGAAGCCTTGGAGGTTTTCCCATGCTGGGAGTTGTGAGATGCTCCAAACCGCAAGGATTCCTAGTGTGGGACAGTCGAGTCCTGTGAGATGGCACCAGGACGCCCGATACAGAAAGACTGCTGTGCAGGGTACTAAGGATGGATGCCTGGGCATCCCACCTCACATTCCCATTGTCTCCTAGCGACAAGGCAGGTTCGATTGCTGGCTCTGGGGGAGCTACGCAGGGCGCTGAGTGGAAATGGACTCTCCTGAGGAGGGGTCATAATGTAGGTTTGTGTCCATGGAGACCTAGGAATGTGGCAGTGCCTCTGAGGCCCGGAAGGATTCTCCGAACTTTAGGATTGGACACAGCTCCAAAGAGTAAGTTTCCCCTGTGGAGATGAGAGGTGTTCTGATGGGTGCCTCAGGAAACGTCCGTTTGCTGGTATTGGTTTTCAGGCCTCTGAGGAGAGACGCCTGGAAACCAACCAAAGGGTTCAGATGAAGGCCTAACAGACTGTCCGGTTCCATGTTCTGTCTCTGGGGACATCCGTCTGCTTTTCTGAGTGGAGGGAGTTGCTCAGCTTGTGTCAGATCACCCCTGTGTGTCCAGGGCAGCCTACACTCTTGGGATGGCCTCGGGGATCTTGGAGCCTTCTCCTAATCTGTAGGTTTGTGGCCAGTGGAATGGGCAGAGTTTCCTTGGAGAGGGCAGGCACAGTCCTGCGCTGTGGCCCCAGGGGCCCCAGCGTTGAGGGTGTGTGGGAAAGGGCTGTGGGGCCTGAAGTCTGAAAACTCAAACTCGGCTTAGGTTTGGGGTCGAGGATATGGCAGGCCCCATCTACCGACCGTGCTGGGAGCTGCTCTGGATTTGAATGAAGGGCGAGTGTGCGTCCTTTTCTCAGGCTTCTGTCTCTGGATTTGGTGTCAAGGAGGGCTGTGGAATGGAGGGGTGGCCTCCTGGGCCATGGATGAGCCTCCCTCTCTGGGGATTTGGCCTGGCTTCCAATAGTTTCAGGTCATTCTGCGGGAAGGGAGGAGTCCTGTACTCTGCCTCAGGTGTCCCTCCCAAAGAGGGATTCCAGAGCAGAGCCCTGAGTACCGGCGACTGGAAAACCGAAACTCGGGTTAGGATGGGGGTCCCAGGGGCGTGGGAAGCACCCTCTGCGGGCTCTTGGTCCAGTCACGGAGAGACCTGATTTGAGCACGACGCTTATGGTGAGGGTCACAATGCGTCATTGTGCCCAAGGCGACCCACAAGCATGGGCGTGGCCTCATGGGGCATGCAGGTTTCTCCTACCCTGAAGGTGGGACACCAGGCCAACAGCAAGGTTTCTTGGATGGGGATGGAGGAGTTCAGATTTCTGCATCAGGTTCCCTCCTGTCCAGGGATTGGAGATAAGGTCTAGGTTCTGAATCCTGAACACCCAGCTTGGGAAGAGATGACAGCCTAAGGTCATGGCCGGTCTGATGTGATGGGTGTCGGTCGGGATGTCAGGGCTCAGGCAGTGTCAGGCAGAGCACGGGTGCCCATGGCAACCTCGAGAATTGGAGTGCAGTAGAGCTGCGTGCAGGTGGATCTTAATTGGGTGTTTCTGGGTAGTCGCCTAGGGCAACGTTTTTCTTCTGGTGGGAAGGCAGACTGCTGTATTGTGGCTCCAGAATTCCCAATCTGGAGGTCTTGGGGGCTAGGAATGTGAGGACGGAAGTCTGAGAACACAAGCTAGGGTGAGATTTCGGGCTAGGGCACTCTGCAGAGGCTGAAATGAGATCTCCTGCATCTGGAGACAGGGCGAAGATCCGACATTGGCTCAGGTTGGAGACTGTGTCCATGATGGCCCCATCAGTAGGTGGGGCCCTCCCGAAGCCTTGGAGGTTTTCCCATGCTGGGAGTTGTGAGATGCTCCAAACAGCAAGGATTCCTACTGTGGGACAGTCGAGTCCTGTGAGATGGCACCAGGACGCCCGATACAGAAAGACTGCAGTGCAGTGTGCTAAGGATGGATGCCTGGGCATCCCACCTCACATTCCAATTGTCTCCTAGCGACAAGGCAGGTTCGATTGCTGGCTCTGGGGGAGCTACGCAGGGCGTTGAGTGGAAATGGACTCTCCTGAGGATGTGTCATAATGTGGGTTTGTGTCCATGGAGACCTAGGAATGTGGCAGTGGCTCTGGGGCCCGGAAGGATTCTCCGAACTTTAGGATTGGACACAGCTCCAAAGAGTAAGTTTCCCCTGTGGAGATGAGAGGTGTTCTGATGGGTGCCTCAGGAAACCTCCGTTTGCTGGTATTGGAATCCAGGCCTCTGAGGAGAGACGCCTGGAAACCAACCCAAGGGTTCAGATGAAGGCCTAACAGACTGTCCGGTTCCAAGTTCTGTCTCTGGGGACATCCGTCTGCTTTTCTGAGTGGAGGCTGTTGCTCAGCTTGTGTCAGATCACCCCTGTGTGTCCAGGGCAGCCTAGACTCTTGGCATGGCCTCGGGGATCTTGGAACCTTCTCCTAATCTGTAGGTTTGTGGCCAGTGGAATGGGCAGAGTTTCCTTGGAGAGGGCAGGCACAGTCGTGCGCTGTGGCCCCAGGGGCCCCAGCGTTGAGGGTGTGTGGGACAGGGCTGCGGGGCCTGAAGTCTGAAAAGACGAACTCGGCTTAGGTTTGGGGTCTAGGGTATGGCAGGCCCCATCTACCGACCGTGCTGGGAGCTGCTCTGGATTTGAATGAAGGGCTAGTGTGCGTCCTTTTCTCAGGCTTCTGTCTCTGTATTTTGTGAAAAGGAGATCTGTGGAATGGAGGGGTGGCCTCCTGGGCCATGGATGAGCCTCCCTCTCTGGGGATTTGGCCTGGCTTCCAAGAGTTTCAGGTCATTCTGCGGGAAGGGAGGAGTCCTGTACTCTGCCTCTGGTGTCCCTCCTAAAGAGGGATTCCAGAGCAGAGCCCTGAGTACCGGCGACTGGAAAACCAAACTCGGGTTAGGATGGGGGCCCAAGGGGCGTGGGAAGCACCCTCTGCGGGCTCTTGGTCCAGCCACGGAGAGACCTGATTTGAGCACGAGGCTTATGGTGAGGGTCCCAATGCATCTTTGTGCCCAAGGCGACCCTCAAGCAAGGGCGTGGTCTCATGGGCCATGCAGGTTTCTCCTACCCTGAAGGTGGGACACCAGGCCAACAGCAAGGTTTCTTGGATGGCGATGGAGTTGTTCAGATTTCTGCATCAGGTTCCCTTCTGTCCAGTGATTGGAGATAAGGTCTAGGTTCTGAATCCTCAACACCCAGCTTGGGAATAGATGACAGCCTAAGGTCATGGCCGGTCTGATGTGATGGGTGTCGGTCGGGATGTCAAGGCTCAGGCAGTGTCAGGCAGAGCACGGGTGCCCATGGCAACCTCGAGAAATGGAGTGCAGTAGAGGTGCGTGCAGGTAGATCCTAATTGGATGTTTCTGGGTAGTCGCCTAGGGCAACGTTTTTCTTCTGGTGGGAAGGCAGACTGCTGTATTGTGGCTCCAGAATTCCCAATCTGGAGGTCTTGGGGGCTAGGAATGTGAGGACGGAAGTCTGAGAACACAAGCTACGGTGAGATTTCGGGCGAGGGCACTCTGCAGAGGCTGAAATGATATCTCCTGCATCTGGAGACAGGGCGAGGATCCGACATTGGCTCAGGTTGGAGACTGTGTCCATTATGGCCCCATCAGGAAGTGGGGGCCCTCCCGAAGCCATGGAGGTTTTCCCATGCTGGGAGTTGTGAGATGCTCCAAACCGCAAGGATTCCTACTGTCGAGTCCTACTGGCAGAGTTTCCTTGGAGAGGGCAGGCACAGTCGTGCGCTGTGGCCCCAGGGGCCCCAGCGTTGAGGGTGTGTGGGACAGGGCTGCGGGGCCTGAAGTCTGAAAACTCAAACTCGGCTTAGGTTTGGGGTCGAGGGTATGGCAGGCCCCATCTACCGACCGTGCTGGGAGCTTCTCTGGATTTGACTGAAGGGCGAGTGTGCGTCCTTTTCTCAGGCTTCTGTCTCTGGATTTTGTGTCAAGGAGGGCTGTGAAATGGAGGGGTGGCCTCCTGGGCCATGGATGAGCCTCCCTCTCTGGGGATTTGGCCTGGCTTCCAAGAGTTTCAGGTCATTCTGCGGGAAGGGAGGAGTCCTGTACTCTGCCTCAGGTGTCCCTCCCAAAGAGGGATTCCAGAGCAGAGCCCTGAGTACCGGCGACTGGAAAACCGAAACTCGGGTTAGGATGGGGTTCCCAGGGGCGTGGGAAGCACCCTCTGAGGGCTCTTGGTCCAGCCACGAGAGACCTGATTTGAGCACGAGGCTTATGGTGAGGGTCACAATGCGTCATTGTGCCCAAGGCGACCCACAAGCATGGGCGTGGCCTCATGGGGCATGCAGGTTTCTCCTACCCTGAAGGTGGGACACCAGGCCAACAGCAAGGTTTCTTGGATGGGGATGGAGGAGTTCAGATTTCTGCATCAGGTTCCCTCCTGTCCAGTGATTGGAGATAAGGTCTAGGTTCTGAATCCTGAACACCCAGCTTGGGAAGAGATGACAGCCTAAGGTCATGGCCGGTCTGATGTGATGGGTGTCGGTCGGGATGTCAGGGCTCAGGCAGTGTCAGGCAGAGCACGGGTGCCCATGGCAACCTCGAGAATTGGAGTGCAGTAGAGCTGCGTGCAGGTGGATCTTAATTGGGTGTTTCTGGGTAGTCGCCTAGGGCAACGTTTTTCTTCTGGTGGGAAGGCAGACTGCTGTATTGTGGCTCCAGAATTCCCAATCTGGAGGTCTTGGGGGCTAGGAATGTGAGGACGGAAGTCTGAGAACACAAGCTAGGGTGAGATTTCGGGCGAGGGCACTCTGCAGAGGCTGAAATGAGATCTCCTGCATCTGGAGACAGGGCGAAGATCCGACATTGGCTCAGGTTGGAGACTGTGTCCATGATGGCCCCATCAGTAGGTGGGGCCCTCCCGAAGCCTTGGAGGTTTTCCCATGCTGGGAGTTGTGAGATGCTCCAAACCGCAAGGATTCCTACTGTGGGACAGTCGAGTCCTGTGAGATGGCACCAGGACGCCCGATACAGAAAGACTGCAGTGCAGGGTGCTAAGGATGGATGCCTGGGCATCCCACCTCACATTCCAATTGTCTCCTAGCGACAAGGCAGGTTCGATTGCTGGCTCTGGGGGAGCTCCGCAGGGCGTTGAGTGGAAATGGACTCTCCTGAGGATGTGTCATAATGTGGGTTTGTGTCCATGGAGACCTAGGAATGTGGCAGTGGCTCTGGGGCCCGGAAGGATTCTCCGAACTTTAGGATTGGACACAGCTCCAAAGAGTAAGTTTCCCCTGTGGAGATGAGAGGTGTTCTGATGGGTGCCTCAGGAAACCTCCGTTTTCTGGTATTGGAATCCAGGCCTCTGAGGAGAGACGCCTGGAAACCAACCCAAGGGTTCAGATGAAGGCCTAACAGACTGTCCGGTTCCAAGTTCTGTCTCTGGGGACATCCGTCTGCTTTTCTGAGTGGAGGCTGTTGCTCAGCTTGTGTCAGATCACCCCTGTGTGTCCAGGGCAGCCTAGACTCTTGGCATGGCCTCGGGGATCTTGGAGCCTTCTCCTAATCTGTAGGATTGTGGCCAGAGGAATGGGCAGAGTTTCCTTGGAGAGGGCAGGCACAGTCGTGCGCTGGGGCCCCAGGGGCCCCAGCGTTGAGGGTGTGTGGGACAGGGCTGCGGGGCCTGAAGTCTGAAAAGACAAACTCGGCTTAGGTTTGGGGTCTAGGGTATGGCAGGCCCCATCTACCGACCGTGCTGGGAGCTGCTCTGGATTTGAATGAAGGGCTAGTGTGCGTCCTTTTCTCAGGCTTCTGTCTCTGTATTTTGTGAAAAGGAGATCTGTGGAATGGAGGGTGGCCTCCTGGGCCATGGATGAGCCTCCCTCTCTGGGGATTTGGCCTGGCTTCCAAGAGTTTCAGGTCATTCTGCGGGAAGGGAGGAGTCCTGTACTCTGCCTCTGGTGTCCCTCCTAAAGAGGGATTCCAGAGCAGAGCCCTGAGTACCGGCGACTGGAAAACCAAACTCGGGTTAGGATGGGGGCCCAAGGGGCGTGGGAAGCACCCTCTGCGGGCTCTTGGTCCAGCCACGGAGAGACCTGATTTGAGCACGAGCCTTATGGTGAGGGTCCCAATGCATCTTTGTGCCCAAGGCGACCCTCAAGCAAGGGCGTGGTCTCATGGGCCATCCAGGTTTCTCCTACCCTGAAGGTGGGACACCAGGCCAACAGCAAGGTTTCTTGGATGGCGATGGAGTTGTTCAGATTTCTGCATCAGGTTCCCTTCTGTCCAGTGATTGGAGATAAGGTCTAGGTTCTGAATCCTCAACACCCAGCTTGGGAATAGATGACAGCCTAAGGTCATGGCCGGTCTGATGTGATGGGTGTCGGTCGGGATGTCAAGGCTCAGGCAGTGTCAGGCAGAGCACGGGTGCCCATGGCAACCTCGAGAAATGGAGTGCAGTAGAGGTGCGTGCAGGTAGATCCTAATTGGATGTTTCTGGGTAGTCGCCTAGGGCAACGTTTTTCTTCTGGTGGGAAGGCAGACTGCTGTATTGTGGCTCCAGAATTCCCAATCTGGAGGTCTTGGGGGCTAGGAATGTGAGGACGGAAGTCTGAGGACACAAGCTAGGGTGAGATTTCGGGCGAGGGCACTCTGCAGAGGCTGAAATGAGATCTCCTGCATCTGGAGACAGGGCGAGGATCCGACATTGGCTCAGGTTGGAGACTGTGTCCATTATGGCCCCATCAGGAAGTGGGGGCCCTCCCGAAGCCATGGAGGTTTTCCCATGCTGGGAGTTGTGAGATGCTCCAAACCGCAAGGATTCCTACTGTCGAGTCCTACTGGCAGAGTTTCCTTGGAGAGGGCAGGCACAGTCGTGCGCTGTGGCCCCAGGGGCCCCAGCGTTGAGGGTGTGTGGGACAGGGCTGCGGGGCCTGAAGTCTGAAAACTCAAACTCGGCTTAGGTTTGGGGTCGAGGGTATGGCAGGCCCCATCTACCGACCGTGCTGGGAGCTGCTCTGGATTTGACTGAAGGGCGAGTGTGCGTCCTTTTCTCAGGCTTCTGTCCCTGGATTTTGTGTCAAGGAGGGCTGTGAAATGGAGGGGTGGCCTCCTGGGCCATGGATGAGCCTCCCTCTCTGGGGATTTGGCCTGGCTTCCAAGAGTTTCAGGTCATTCTGCGGGAAGGGAGGAGTCCTGTACTCTGCCTCAGGTGTCCCTCCCAAAGAGGGATTCCAGAGCAGAGCCCTGAGTACCGGCGACTGGAAAACCGAAACTCGGGTTAGGATGGGGGTCCCAGGGGCATGGGAAGCACCCTCTGAGGGCTCTTGGTCCAGCCACGGAGAGACCTGATTTGAGCACGAGGCTTATGGTGAGGGTCACAATGCGTCATTGTGCCCAAGGCGACCCACAAGCATGGGCGTGGCCTCATGGGGCATGCAGGTTTCTCCTACCCTGAAGGTGGGACACCAGGCCAACAGCAAGGTTTCTTGGATGGGGATGGAGGAGTTCAGATTTCTGCATCAGGTTCCCTCCTGTCCAGTGATTGGAGATAAGGTCTAGGTTCTGAATCCTGAACACCCAGCTTGGTAAGAGATGACAGCCTAAGGTCATGGCCGGTCTGATGTGATGGGTGTCTGTCGGGATGTCAGGGCTCAAGCAGTGTCAGGCAGAGCACGGATGCCCATGGCAACCCCGAGAATTGGAGTGCAGTAGAGCGGCTTGCAGGTGGATCCTAATTGGGTGTTTCTGGGTATTCGCCTAGGGCAACGTTTTTCTTCTGGTGGGAAGGCAGACTGCTGTATTGTGGCTCCAGAATTCCCAATCTGGAGGTCTTGGTGGCCAGGAATGTGAGGACGGAAGTCTGAGAACACAAGCTAGGGTGAGATTTCGGGCGAGGGCACTCTGCAGAGGCTGAAATGAGATCTCCTGCATCTGGAGACAGGGCGAGGATCCGACATTGGCTCAGGTTGGAGACTGTGTCCATTATGGCCCCATCAGTAGGTGGGGGCCCTCCCGAAGCCTTGGAGGTTTTCCCATGCTGGGAGTTGTGAGATGCTCCAAACCGCAAGGATTCCTACTGTCGAGTCCTACTGGCAGAGTTTCCTTGGAGAGGGCAGGCACAGTCGTGCGCTCTGGCCCCAGGGGCCCCAGCGTTGAGGGTGTGTGGGACAGGGCTGCGGGGCCTGAAGTCTGAAAACTCAAACTCGGCTTAGGTTTGGGGTCGAGGGTATGGCAGGCCCCATCTACAGACCGTGCTGGGAGCTGCTCTGGATTTGACTGAAGGGCGAGTGTGCGTCCTTTTCTCAGGCTTCTGTCTCTGGATTTTGTGTCAAGGAGGGCTGTGGAATGGAGGGGTGGCCTCCTGGGCCATGGATGAGCCTCCCTCTCTGGGGATTTGGCCTGGCTTCCAAGAGTTTCAGGTCATTCTGCGGGAAGGGAGGAGTCCTGTACTCTGCCTCAGGTGTCCCTCCCAAAGAGGGATTCCAGAGCAGAGCCCTGAGTACCGGCGACTGGAAAACCCAAACTCGGGTTAGGGTGTCGGCCCAAGGGGCGTGGGAAGCACCTTCTGCGGGCTCTTGGTCCAGCCACGAGAGACCTGGTTTGAGCACGAGGCTTATGGTGAGGGTCACAATGCGTCTTTGGGCCCAAGGCGACCCTCAAGCATGGGCGTGGCCTCATGGGGCATGCAGGTTTCTCCTACCCTGAAGGTGGGACACCAGGCCAGCAGCAAGGTTTCTTGGATGGGGATGGAGGAGTTCAGATTTCTGCATCAGGTTCCCTCCTGTCCAGTGATTGGAGATAAGGTCTAGGTTCTGAATCCTGAACACCCAGCTTGGTAAGAGATGACAGCCTAAGGTCATGGCCGGTCTGATGTGATGGGTGTCTGTCAGGATGTCAGGGCTCAAGCAGTGTCAGGCAGAGCACGGATGCCCATGGCAACCCCGAGAATTGGAGTGCAGTAGAGCGGCTTGCAGGTGGATCCTAATTGGGTGTTTCTGGGTAGTCGCCTTGGGCAACGTTTTTCTTCTGGTGGGAAGGCAGACTGCTGTATTGTGGCTCCAGAATTCCCAATCTGGAGGTCTTGGTGGCCAGGAATGTGAGGACGGAAGTCTGAGAACACAAGCTAGGGTGAGATTTCGGGCGAGGGCACTCTGCAGAGGCTGAAATGAGATCTCCTGCATCTGGAGACAGGGCGAGGATCCGACATTGGCTCAGGTTGGAGACTGTGTCCATTATGGCCCCATCAGTAGGTGGGGGCCCTCCCGAAGCCTTGGAGGTTTTCCCATGCTGGGAGTTGTGAGATGCTCCAAACCGCAAGGATTCCTAGTTTGGGACAGTCGAGTCCTGTGAGATGGCACCAGGACAACCGATACAGAAAGAGTGCTGTGCAGGGTACTAAGGATGGATGCCTGGGCATCCCACCTCACATTCCCATTGTCTCCTAGCGACAAGGCAGGTTCGATTGCTGGCTCTGGGGGAGCTACGCAGGGCGCTGAGTGGAAATGGACTCTCCTGAGGATGGGTCATAATGTAGGTTTGTGTCCATGGAGACCTAGGAATGTGGCAGTGCCTCTGAAGCCCGGAAGGATTCTCCGAACTTTAGGATTGGACACAGCTCCAAAGAGTAAGTTTCCCCTGTGGAGATGAGAGGTGTTCTGATGGGTGCCTCAGGAAACGTCCGTTTGCTGGTATTGGTTTTCAAGCCTCTGAGGAGAGACGCCTGGAAACCAACTAAAGGGTTCAGATGAAGGCCTAACAGACTGTCCGGTTCCATGTTCTGTCTCTGGGGACATCCGTCTGCTTTTCTGAGTGGAGGGAGTTGCTCAGCTTGTGTGAGATCACCCCTGTGTGTCCAGGGCAGCCTACACTCTTGGGATGGCCTCGGGGATCTTGGAGCCTTCTCCTAATCTGTAGGTTTGTGGCCAGTGGAATGGGCAGAGTTTCCTTGGAGAGGGCAGGCACAGTCGTGCGCTGTGGCCCCAGGGGCCCCAGCGTTGAGGGTGTGTGTGAAAGGGCTGAGGGGCCTGAAGTCTGAAAACTCAAACTCGGCTTAAGTTTGGGGTCGAGGATATGGCAGGCCCCATCTACCGACCGTGCTGGGAGCTGCTCTGGATTTGAATGAAGGGCGAGTGTGCGTCCTTTTCTCAGGCTTCTGTCTCTGGATTTGGTGTCAAGGAGGGCTGTGGAATGGAGGGGTGGCCTCCTGGGCTATGGATGAGCCTCCCTCTCTGGGGATTTGGCCTGGCTTCCAAGAGTTTCAGGTCATTCTGCGGGAAGGGAGGAGTCCTGTACTCTGCCTCAGGTGTCCCTCCCAAAGAGGGATTCCAGAGCAGAGCCCTGAGTACCGGCGACTGGAAAACCGAAACTCGGGTTAGGATGGGGGTCCCAGGGGCGTGGGAAGCACCCTCTGCGGGCTCTTGGTCCAGCCACGGAGAGACCTGATTTGAGCACGAGGCTTATGGTGAGGGTCACAATGCGTCATTGTGCCCAAGGCGACCCACAAGCATGGGCGTGGCCTCATGGGGCATGCAGGTTTCTCCTACCCTGAAGGTGGGACACCAGGCCAACAGCAAGGTTTCTTGGATGGGGATGGAGGAGTTCAGATTTCTGCATCAGGTTCCCTCCTGTCCAGTGATTGGAGATAAGGTCTAGGTTCTGAATCCTGAACACCCAGCTTGGGAAGAGATGACAGCCTAAGGTCATGGCCGGTCTGATGTGATGGGTGTCGGTCGGGATGTCAGGGCTCAGGCAGTGTCAGGCAGAGCACGGGTGCCCATGGCAACCTCGAGAATTGGAGTGCAGTAGAGCTGCGTGTAGGTGGATCTTAATTGGGTGTTTCTGGGTAGTCGCCTAGGGCAACGTTTTTCTTCTGCTGGGAAGGCAGACTGCTGTATTGTGGCTCCAGAATTCCCAATCTGGAGGTCTTGGGGGCTAGGAATGTGAGGACGGAAGTCTGAGAACACAAGCTAGGGTGAGATTTCGGGCGAGGGCACTCTGCAGAGGCTGAAATGAGATCTCCTGCATCTGGAGACAGGGCGAAGATCCGACATTGGCTCAGGTTGGAGACTGTGTCCATGATGGCCCCATCAGTAGGTGGGGCCCTCCCGAAGCCTTGGAGGTTTTCCCATGCTGGGAGTTGTGAGATGCTCCAAACCGCAAGGATTCCTACTGTGGGACAGTCGAGTCCTGTGAGATGGCACCAGGACGCCCGATACAGAAAGACTGCAGTGCAGGGTGCTAAGGATGGATGCCTGGGCATCCCACCTCACATTCCAATTGTCTCCTAGCGACAAGGCAGGTTCGATTGCTGGCTCTGGGGGAGCTCCGCAGGGCGTTGAGTGGAAATGGACTCTCCTGAGGATGTGTCATAATGTGGGTTTGTGTCCATGGAGACCTAGGAATGTGGCAGTGGCTCTGGGGCCCGGAAGGATTCTCCGAACTTTAGGATTGGACACAGCTCCAAAGAGTAAGTTTCCCCTGTGGAGATGAGAGGTGTTCTGATGGGTGCCTCAGGAAACCTCCGTTTTCTGGTATTGGAATCCAGGCCTCTGAGGAGAGACGCCTGGAAACCAACCCAAGGGTTCAGATGAAGGCCTAACAGACTGTCCGGTTCCAAGTTCTGTCTCTGGGGACATCCGTCTGCTTTTCTGAGTGGAGGCTGTTGCTCAGCTTGTGTCAGATCACCCCTGTGTGTCCAGGGCAGCCTAGACTCTTGGCATGGCCTCGGGGATCTTGGAGCCTTCTCCTAATCTGTAGGTTTGTGGCCAGTGGAATGGGCAGAGTTTCCTTGGAGAGGGCAGGCACAGTCGTGCGCTGGGGCCCCAGGGGCCCCAGCGTTGAGGGTGTGTGGGACAGGGCTGCGGGGCCTGAAGTCTGAAAAGACAAACTCGGCTTAGGTTTGGGGTCTAGGGTATGGCAGGCCCCATCTACCGACCGTGCTGGGAGCTGCTCTGGATTTGAATGAAGGGCTAGTGTGCGTCCTTTTCTCAGGCTTCTGTCTCTGGATTTTGTGAAAAGGAGAGCTGTGGAATGGAGGGGTGGCCTCCTGGGCCATGGATGAGCCTCCCTCTCTGGGGATTTGGCCTGGCTTCCAAGAGTTTCAGGTCATTCTGCGGGAAGGGAGGAGTCCTGTACTCTGCCTCAGGTGTCCCTCCTAAAGAGGGATTCCAGAGCAGAGCCCTGAGTACCGGCGACTGGAAAACCAAACTCGGGTTAGGATGGGGGCCCAAGGGGCGTGGGAAGCACCCTCTGCGGGCTCTTGGTCCAGCCACGGAGAGACCTGATTTGAGCACGAGGCTTATGGTGAGGGTCACAATGCATCTTTGTGCCCAAGGCGACCCTCAAGCAAGGGCGTGGTCTCATGGGCCATGCAGGTTTCTCCTACCCTGAAGGTGGGACACCAGGCCAACAGCAAGGTTTCTTGGATGGCGATGGAGTTGTTCAGATTTCTGCATCAGGTTCCCTCCTGTCCAGTGATTGGAGATAAGGTCTAGGTTCTGAATCCTCAACACCCAGCTTGGGAATAGATGACAGCCTAAGGTCATGGCCGGTCTGATGTGATGGGTGTCGGTTGGGATGTCAAGGCTCAGGCAGTGTCAGGCAGAGCACGGGTGCCCATGGCATCCTCGAGAAATGGAGTGCAGTAGAGGTGCGTGCAGGTAGGTCCTAATTGGGTGTTTCTGGGTAGTCGCCTAGGGCAACGTTTTTCTTCTGGTGGGAAGGCAGACTGCTGTATTGTGGCTCCAGAATTCCCAATCTGGAGGTCTTGGGGGCTAGGAATGTGAGGACGGAAGTCTGAGAACACAAGTAGGGTGAGATTTCGGGCGAGGGCACTCTGCAGAGGCTGAAATGAGATCTCCTGCATCTGGAGACAGGGCGAGGATCCGACATTGGCTCAGGTTGGAGTCTGTGTCCATTATGGCCCCATCAGGAAGTGGGGGCCCTCCCGAAGCCATGGAGGTTTTCCCATGCTGGGAGTTGTGAGATGCTCCAAACCGCAAGGATTCCTACTGTCGAGTCCTACTGGCAGAGTTTCCTTGGAGAGGGCAGGCACAGTCGTGCGCTGTGGCCCCAGGGGCCCCAGCGTTGAGGGTGTGTGGGACAGGGCTGCGGGGCCTGAAGTCTGAAAACTCAAACTCGTCTTAGGTTTGGGGTCGAGGGTATGGCAGGCCCCATCTACCGACCGTGCTGGGAGCTGCTCTGGATTTGACTGAAGGGCGAGTGTGCGTCCTTTTCTCAGGCTTCTGTCTCTGGATTTTGTGTCAAGGAGGGCTGTGAAATGGAGGGGTGGCCTCCTGGGCCATGGATGAGCCTCCCTCTCTGGGGATTTGGCCTGGCTTCCAAGAGTTTCAGGTCATTCTGCGGGAAGGGAGGAGTCCTGTACTCTGCCTCAGGTGTCCCTCCCAAAGAGGGATTCCAGAGCAGAGCCCTGAGTACCGGCGACTGGAAAACCCAAACTCGGGTTAGGGTGTCGGCCCAAGGGGCGTGGGAAGCACCCTCTGCGGGCTCTTGGTCCAGCCACGAGAGACCTGATTTGAGCACGAGGCTTATGGTGAGGGTCACAATGCGTCTTTGGGCCCAAGGCGACCCTCAAGCATGGGCGTGGCCTCATGGGGCATGCAGGTTTCTCCTACCCTGAAGGTGGGACACCAGGCCAGCAGCAAGGTTTCTTGGATGGGGATGGAGGAGTTCAGATTTCTGCATCAGGTTCCCTCCTGTCCAGTGATTGGAGATAAGGTCTAGGTTCTGAATCCTGAACACCCAGCTTGGTAAGAGATGACAGCCTAAGGTCATGGCCGGTCTGATGTGATGGGTGTCTGTCGGGATGTCAGGGCTCAAGCAGTGTCAGGCAGAGCACGGATGCCCATGGCAACCCCGAGAATTGGAGTGCAGTAGAGCGGCTTGCAGGTGGATCCTAATTGGGTGTTTCTGGGTATTCGCCTAGGTCAACGTTTTTCTTCTGGTGGGAAGGCAGACTGCTGTATTGTGGCTCCAGAATTCCCAATCTGGAGGTCTTGGTGGCCAGGAATGTGAGGACGGAAGTCTGAGAACACAAGCTAGGGTGAGATTTCGGGCGAGGGCACTCTGCAGAGGCTGAAATGAGATCTCCTGCATCTGGAGACAGGGCGAGGATCCGACATTGGCTCAGGTTGGAGACTGTGTCCATTATGGCCCCATCAGTAGGTGGGGGCCCTCCCGAAGTCTTGGAGGTTTTCCCATGCTGGGAGTTGTGAGATGCTCCAAACCGCAAGGATTCCTACTGTCGAGTCCTACTGGCAGAGTTTCCTTGGAGAGGGCAGGCACAGTCGTGCGCTGTGGCCCCAGGGGCCCCAGCGTTGAGGGTGTGTGGGACAGGGCTGCGGGGCCTGAAGTCTGAAAACTCAAACTCGGCTTAGGTTTGGGGTCGAGGGTATGGCAGGCCCCATCTACCGACCGTGCTGGGAGCTGCTCTGGATTTGACTGAAGGGCGAGTGTGCGTCCTTTTCTCAGGCTTCTGTCTCTGGATTTTGTGTCAAGGAGGGCTGTGAAATGGAGGCGTGGCCTCCTGGGCCATGGATGAGCCTCCCTCTCTGGGGATTTGGCCTGGTTTCCAAGAGTTTCAGGTCATTCTGCGGGAAGGGAGGAGTCCTGTACTCTGCCTCAGGTGTCCCTCCCTAAGAGGGATTCCAGAGCAGAGCCCTGAGTACCGGCGACTGGAAAACCCAAACTCGGGTTAGGATGTCGGCCCAAGGGGCGTGGGAAGCACCCTCTGCGGGCTCTTGGTCCAGCCACGAGAGACCTGATTTGAGCACGAGGCTTATGGTGAGGGTCACAATGCGTCTTTGGGCCCAAGGCGACCCTCAAGCATGGGCGTGGCCTCATGGGGCATGCAGGTTTCTCCTACCCTGAACGTGGGACACCAGGCCAGCAGCAAGGTTTCTTGGATGGGGATGGAGGAGTTCAGATTTCTGCCTCAGGTTCCCTCCTGTCCAGTGATTGGAGATAAGGTCTAGGTTCTGAATCCTGAACACCCAGCTTGGTAAGAGATGACAGCCTAAGGTCATGGCCGGTCTGATGTGATGGGTGTCTGTCGGGATGTCAGGGCTCAAGCAGTGTCAGGCAGAGCACGGATGCCCATGGCAACCCCGAGAATTGGAGTGCAGTAGAGCGGCTTGCAGGTGGATCCTAATTGGGTGTTTCTGGGTAGTCGCCTAGGGCAACGTTTTTCTTCTGGTGGGAAGGCAGACTGCTGTATTGTGGCTCCAGAATTCCCAATCTGGAGGTCTTGGTGGCCAGGAATGTGAGGACGGAAGTCTGAGAACACAAGCTAGGGTGAGATTTCGGGCGAGGGCACTCTGCAGAGGCTGAAATTAGATCTCCTGCATCTGGAGACAGGGCGAGGATCCGACATTGGCTCAGGTTGGAGACTGAGTCCATTATGGCCCCATCAGTAGGTGGGGGCCCTCCCGAAGCCTTGGAGGTTTTCCCATGCTGGGAGTTGTGAGATGCTCCAAACCGCAAGGATTCCTAGTGTGGGACAGTCGAGTCCTGTGAGATGGCACCAGGACGCCCGATACAGAAAGACTGCTGTGCAGGGTACTAAGGATGGATGCCTGGGCATCCCACCTCACATTCCCATTGTCTCCTAGCGACAAGGCAGGTTCGATTGCTGGCTCTGGGGGAGCTACGCAGGGCGCTGAGTGGAAATGGACTCTCCTGAGGATGGGTCATAATGTAGGTTTGTGTCCATGGAGACCTAGGAATGTGGCAGTGGCTCTGGGGCCCGGAAGGATTCTCCGAACTTTAGGATTGGACACAGCTCCAAAGAGTAAGTTTCCCCTGTGGAGATGAGAGGTGTTCTGATGGGTGCCTCAGGAAACGTCCGTTTGCTGGTATTGGTTTTCAGGCCTCTGAGGAGAGACGCCTGGAAACCAACCAAAGGGTTCAGATGAAGGCCTAACAGACTGTCCGGTTCCATGTTCTGTCTCTGGGGAAATCCGTCTGCTTTTCTGAGTGGAGGGAGTTGCTCAGCTTGTGTCAGATCACCCCTGTGTGTCCAGGGCAGCCTACACTCTTGGGATGGCCTCGGGGATCTTGGAGCCTTCTCCTAATCTGTAGGTTTGTGGCCAGTGGAATGGGCAGAGTTTCCTTGGAGAGGGCAGGCACAGTCGTGCGCTGTGGCCCCAGGGCCCCCAGCGTTGAGGGTGTGTGGGAAAGGGCTGCGGGGCCTGAAGTCTGAAAACTCAAACACGGCTTAGGTTTGGGGTCGAGGATATGGCAGGCCCCATCTACCGACCGTGCTGGGAGCTGCTCTGGATTTGAATGAAGGGCGAGTGTGCGTCCTTTTCTCAGGCTTCTGTCTCTGGATATGGTGTCAAGGAGGGCTGTGGAATGGAGGGGTGGCCTCCTGGGCCATGGATGAGCCTCCCTCTCTGGGGATTTGGCCTGGCTTCCAAGAGTTTCAGGTCATTCTGCGGGAAGGGAGGAGTCCTGTACTCTGCCTCAGGTGTCCCTCCCAAAGAGGGATTCCAGAGCAGAGCCCTGAGTACCGGCGACTGGAAAACCGAAACTCGGGTTAGGATGGGGGTCCCAGGGGCGTGGGAAGCACCCTCTGCGGGCTCTTGGTCCAGCCACGGAGAGACCTGATTTGAGCACGAGGCTTATGGTGAGGGTCACAATGCGTCATTGTGCCCAAGGCGACCCACAAGCATGGGCGTGGCCTCATGGGGCATGCAGGTTTCTCCTACCCTGAAGGTGGGACACCAGGCCAACAGCAAGGTTTCTTGGATGGGGATGGAGGAGTTCAGATTTCTGCATCAGGTTCCCTCCTGTCCAGTGATTGGAGATAAGGTCTAGGTTCTGAATCCTGAACACCCAGCTTGGGAAGAAATGACAGCCTAAGGTCATGGCCGGTCTGATGTGATGGGTGTCGGTCGGGATGTCAGGGCTCAGGCAGTGTCAGGCAGAGCACGGGTGCCCATGGCAACCTCGAGAATTGGAGTGCAGTAGAGCTGCGTGCAGGTGGATCTTAATTGGGTGTTTCTGGGTAGTCGCCTAGGGCAACGTTTTTCTTCTGCTGGGAAGGCAGACTGCTGTATTGTGGCTCCAGAATTCCCAATCTGGAGGTCTTGGGGGCTAGGAATGTGAGGACAGAAGTCTGAGAACACAAGCTAGGGTGAGATTTCGGACGAGGGCACTCTGCAGAGGCTGAAATGAGATCTCCTGCATCTGGAGACAGGGCGAGGATCCGACATTGGCTCAGGTTGGAGACTGAGTCCATTATGGCCCCATCAGTAGGTGGGGGCCCTCCCGAAGCCTTGGAGGTTTTCCCATGCTGGGAGTTGTGAGATGCTCCAAACCGCAAGGATTCCTAGTGTGAGACAGTCGAGTCCTGTGAGATGGCACCAGGACGCCCGATACAGAAAGACTGCTGTGCAGGGTACTAAGGATGGATGCCTGGGCATCCCACCTCACATTCCCATTGTCTCCTAGCGACAAGGCAGGTTCGATTGCTGGCTCTGGGGGAGCTACGCAGGGCGCTGAGTGGAAATGGACTCTCCTGAGGATGGGTCATAATGTAGGTTTGTGTCCATGGAGACCTAGGAATGTGGCAGTGGCTCTGGGGCCCGGAAGGATTCTCCGAACTTTAGGATTGGACACAGCTCTAAAGAGTAAGTTTCCCCTGTGGAGATGAGAGGTGTTCTGATGGGTGCCTCCGGAAACGTCCGTTTGCTGGTATTGGTTTTCAGGCCTCTGAGGAGAGACGCCTGGAAACCAACCAAAGGGTTCAGATGAAGGCCTAACAGACTGTCCGGTTCCATGTTCTGTCTCTGGGGACATCCGTCTGCTTTTCTGAGTGGAGGGAGTTGCTCAGCTTGTGTCAGATCACCCCTGTTTGTCCAGGGCAGCCTACACTCTTGGGATGGCCTCGGGGATCTTGGAGCCTTCTCCTAATCTGTAGGTTTGTGGCCAGTGGAATGGGCAGAGTTTCCTTGGAGAGGGCAGGCACAGTCGTGCGCTGAGGCCCCAGGGGCCCCAGCGTTGAGGGTGAGTGGGACAGGGCTGCGGGGCCTGAAGTCTGAAAACTCAAACTCGGCTTAGTTTTGGGGTCGAGGATATGGCAGGCCCCATCTACCGACCGTGCTGGGAGCTGCTCTGGATTTGAATGAAGGGCGAGTGTGCGTCCTTTTCTCAGGCTTCTGTCTCTGGATTTTGTGAAAAGGAGAGCTGTGGAATGGAGGGGTGGCCTCCTGGGCCATGGATGAGCCTCCCTCTCTGGGGATTTGGCCTGGCTTCCAAGAGTTTCAGGTCATTCTGCGGGAAGGGAGGAGTCCTGTACTCTGCCTCAGGTGTCCCTCCCAAAGAGGGATTCCAGAGCAGAGCCCTGAGTACCGGCGACTGGAAAACCGAAACTCGGTTTAGGATGGGGGTCCCAGGGGCGTGGGAAGAACCCTCTGCGGGCACTTGGTCCAGCCACGGAGAGACCTGATTTGAGCACGAGGCTTATGGTGAGGGTCACAATGCGTCATTGTGCCCAAGGCGACCCATAAGCATGGGCGTGGCCTCATGGGGCATGCAGGTTTCTCCTACCCTGAAGGTGGGACACCAGGCCAACAGCAAGGTTTCTTGGATGGCGATGGAGGAGTTCAGATTTCTGCATCAGGTTCCCTCCTGTCCAGTGATTGGAGATAAGGTCTAGGTTCTGAATCCTGAACACCCAGCTTGGGAATAGATGACAGCCTAAGGTCATGGCCGGTCTGATGTGATGGGTGTCTGTCGGGATGTCAGGGCTCAGGCAGTGTCAGGCAGAGCACGGGTGCCCATGGCAACCTCGAGAATTGGAGTGCAGTAGGGTGGCGCGCAGGTGGATCCTCATTGCGTGTTTCTGGGTAGTCGCCTAGGGCAACGTTTTTCTTCTGGTGGGAAGGCAGACTGCTGTATTGTGGCTCCAGAATTCCCAATCTGGAGGGCTTGGGGGCCAGGAATGTGAGGACGGAAGTCTGAGAACACAAGCTAGGGTGAGATTTCGGGCGAGGGCACTCTGCAGAGGCTGAAATGGGATCTCCTGCAGCTGGAGACAGGGCGAGGATCCGACATTGGCTCAGGTTGGAGACTGTGTCCATTATGGCCCCATCAGTAGGTGGGGCCCTCCCAAAGCCATGGAGGTTTTCCCATGCTGGGAGTTGTGAGATTCTCCAAACCGCAAGGATTCCTACTGTGGGACAGTCGAGTCCTGTGAGATGGCACCGGGACGCCCGATAGAGAAAGACTGCTGTGCAGGGTACTAAGGATGGATGCCTGGGCATCGCACCTCACATTCCCATTGTCTCCTAGCGACAAGGCAGGTTCGATTGCTGGCTCTGGGGGAGCTACGCAGGGTGTTGAGTGGAAATGGACTCTCCTGAGGATGGGTCATAATGTGGGTTTGTGTCCATGGAGACCTAGGAATGTGGCAGTGGCTCTGGGGCCCGGAAGGATTCTCCGAACTTTAGGATTGGACACAGCTCCAAAGAGTAAGTTTCCCCTGTGGAGATGAGAGGTGTTCTGATGGGTGCCTCAGGAAACCTCCGTTTGCTGGTATTGGTTTTCAGGCCTCTGAGGAGAGACGCCTGGAAACCAACCAAAGGGTTCAGATGAAGGCCTAACAGACTGTCCGGTTCCATGTTCTGTCTCTGGGGACATCCGTCTGCTTTTCTGAGTGGAGGGAGTTGCTCAGCTTGTGTGAGATCACCCCTGTGTGTCCAGGGCAGCCTACACTCTTGGGATGGCCTCGGGGATCTTGGAGCCTTCTCCTAATCTGTAGGTTTGTGGCCAGTGGAATGGGCAGAGTTTCCTTGGAGAGGGCAGGCACAGTCGTGCGCTGTGGCCCCAGGGCCCCCAGCGTTGAGGTTGTGTGGGAAAGGGCTGCGGGGCCTGAAGTCTGAAAACTCAAACACGGCTTAGGTTTGGGGTCGAGGATATGGCAGGCCCCATCTACCGACCGTGCTGGGAGCTGCTCTGGATTTGAATGAAGGGCAAGTGTGCGTCCTTTTCTCAGGCTTCTGTCTCTGGATTTGGTGTCAAGGAGGGCTGTGGAATGGAGGGGTGGCCTCCTGGGCCATGGATGAGCCTCCCTCTCTGGGGATTTGGCCTGGCTTCCAAGAGTTTCAGGTCATTCTGCGGGAAGGGAGGAGTCCTGTACTCTGCCTCAGGTGTCCCTCCCAAAGAGGGATTCCAGAGCAGAGCCCTGAGTACCGGCGACTGGAAAACCGAAACTCGGGTTAGGATGGGGGTCCCAGGGGCGTGGGAAGCACCCTCTGCGGGCTCTTGGTCCAGCCACGGAGAGACCTGATTTGAGCACGAGGCTTATGGTGAGGGTCACAATGCGTCATTGTGCCCAAGGCTACCCACAAGCATGGGCGTGGCCTCATGGGGCATGCAGGTTTCTCCTACCCTGAAGGTGGGACACCAGGCCAACAGGAAGGTTTCTTGGATGGGGATGGAGGAGTTCAGATTTCTGCATCAGGTTCCCTCCTGTCCAGTGATTGGAGATAAGGTCTAGGTTCTGAATCCTGAACACCCAGCTTGGGAAGAGATGACAGCCTAAGGTCATGGCCGGTCTGATGTGATGGGTGTCGGTCGGGATGTCAGGGCTCAGGCAGTGTCAGGCAGAGCACGGGTGCCCATGGCAACCTCGAGAATTGGAGTGCAGTAGAGCTGCGTGCAGGTGGATCTTAATTGGGTGTTTCTAGGTAGTCGCCTAGGGCAACGTTTTTCTTCTGGTGGGAAGGCAGACTGCTGTATTGTGGCTCCAGAATTCCCAATCTGGTGGTCTTGGGGGCTAGGAATGTGAGGACAGAAGTCTGAGAACACAAGCTAGGGTGAGATTTCGGACGAGGGCACTCTGCAGAGGCTGAAATGAGATCTCCTGCATCTGGAGACAGGGCGAGGATCCGACATCGGCTCAGGTTGGAGACTGAGTCCATTATGGCCCCATCAGTAGGTGGGGGCCCTCCCGAAGCCTTGGAGGTTTTCCCATGCTGGGAGTTGTGAGATGCTCCAAACCGCAAGGATTCCTAGTGTGAGACAGTCGAGTCCTGTGAGATGGCACCAGGACGCCCGATACAGAAAGACTGCTGTGAAGGGTACTAAGGATGGATGCCTGGGCATCCCACCTCACATTCCCATTGTCTCCTAGCGACAAGGCAGGTTCGATTGCTGGCTCTGGGGGAGCTACGCAGGGCGCTGAGTGGAAATGGACTCTCCTGAGGATGGGTCATAATGTAGGTTTGTGTCCATGGAGACCTAGGAATGTGGCAGTGGCTCTGGGGCCCGGAAGGATTCTCCGAACTTTAGGATTGGACACAGCTCTAAAGAGTAAGTTTCCCCTGTGGAGATGAGAGGTGTTCTGATGGGTGCCTCCGGAAACGTCCGTTTGCTGGTATTGGTTTTCAGGCCTCTGAGGAGAGACGCCTGGAAACCAACCAAAGGGTTCAGATGAAGGCCTAACAGACTGTCCGGTTCCATGTTCTGTCTCTGGGGACATCCGTCTGCTTTTCTGAGTGGAGGGAGTTGCTCAGCTTGTGTCAGATCACCCCTGTTTGTCCAGGGCAGCCTACACTCTTGGGATGGCCTCGGGGATCTTGGAGCCTTCTCCTAATCTGTAGGTTTGTGGCCAGTGGAATGGGCAGAGTTTCCTTGGAGAGGGCAGGCACAGTCGTGCGCTGAGGCCCCAGGGGCCCCAGCGTTGAGGGTGAGTGGGACAGGGCTGCGGGGCCTGAAGTCTGAAAACTCAAACTCGGCTTAGTTTTGGGGTCGAGGATATGGCAGGCCCCATCTACCGACCGTGCTGGGAGCTGCTCTGGATTTGAATGAAGGGCGAGTGTGCGTCCTTTTCTCAGGCTTCTGTCTCTGGATTTTGTGAAAAGGAGAGCTGTGGAATGGAGGGGTGGCCTCCTGGGCCATGGATGAGCCTCCCTCTCTGGGGATTTGGCCTGGCTTCCAAGAGTTTCAGGTCATTGTGCGGGAAGGGAGGAGTCCTGTACTCTGCCTCAGGTGTCCCTCCTAAAGAGGGATTCCAGAGCAGAGCCCTGAGTACCGGCGACTGGAAAACCGAAACTCGGTTTAGGATGGGGGTCCCAGGGGCGTGGGAAGAACCCTCTGCGGGCACTTGGTACAGCCACGGAGAGACCTGATTTGAGCACGAGGCTTATGGTGAGGGTCACAGTGCGTCATTGTGCCCAAGGCGACCCATAAGCATGGGCGTGGCCTCATGGGGCATGCAGGTTTCTCCTACCCTGAAGGTGGGACACCAGGCCAACAGCAAGGTTTCTTGGATGGCGATGGAGGAGTTCAGATTTCTGCATCAGGTTCCCTCCTGTCCAGTGATTGGAGATAAGGTCTAGGTTCTGAATCCTGAACACCCAGCTTGGGAATAGATGACAGCCTAAGGTCATGGCCGGTCTGATGTGATGGGTGTCTGTCGGGATGTCAGGGCTCAGGCAGTGTCAGGCAGAGCACGGGTGCCCATGGCAACCTCGAGAATTGGAGTGCAGTAGGGTGGCGCGCAGGTGGATCCTCATTGGGTGTTTCTGGGTAGTCGCCTAGGGCAACGTTTTTCTTCTGGTGGGAAGGCAGACTGCTGTATTGTGGCTCCAGAATTCCCAATCTGGAGGGCTTGGGGGCCAGGAATGTGAGGACGGAAGTCTGAGAACACAAGCTAGTGTGAGATTTCGGGCGAGGGCACTCTGCAGAGGCTGAAATGGGATCTCCTGCATCTGGAGACAGGGCGAGGATCCGACATTGGCTCAGGTTGGAGACTGTGTCCATTATGGCCCCATCAGTAGGTGGGGCCCTCCCAAAGCCATGGAGGTTTTCCCATGCTGGGAGTTGTGAGATTCTCCAAACCGCAAGGATTCCTACTGTGGGACAGTCGAGTCCTGTGAGATGGCACCGGGACGCCCGATAGAGAAAGACTGCTGTGCAGGGTACTAAGGATGGATGCCTGGGCATCCCACCTCACATTCCCATTGTCTCCTAGCGACAAGGCAGGTTCGATTGCTGGCTCTGGGGGAGCTACGCAGGGTGTTGAGTGGAAATGGACTCTCCTGAGGATGGGTCATAATGTGGGTTTGTGTCCATGGAGACCTAGGAATGTGGCAGTGGCTCTGGGGCCCGGAAGGATTCTCCGAACTTTAGGATTGGACACAGCTCCAAAGAGTAAGTTTCCCCTGTGGAGATGAGAGGTGTTCTGATGGGTGCCTCAGGAAACCTCCGTTTGCTGGTATTGGAATCCAGGCCTCTGAGGAGAGACGCCTGGAAAGCAACCAAAGGGTTCAGATGAAGGCCTAACAGACTGTCCGGTTCCAAGTTCTGTCTCTGGTGACATCCGTCTGCTTTTCTGAGTGGAGGCTGTTACTCAGCTTGTGTCAGATCACCCCTCTGTGTCCAGGGCATCCTAGACTTTTGGGATGGCCTCGGGGATCTTGGAGCCTTCTCCAATTCTGTAGGTTTGTGGCCAGTGGAATGGGCAGAGTCTCCTTGGAGAGGGCAGGCACAGTCGTGCGCTGGGGCCCAGGGGCCCCAGCGTTGAGGGTGTGTGGGACAGGGCTGCGGGGCCTGAAGTCTGAAAACTCAAACTCGGCTTAAGTTTGGGGTCGAGGGTATGGCAGGCCCCATCTACCGACCGAGCTGGGAGCTGCTCTGGATTTGAATGAAGGGCGAGTGTGCGTCCTTTTCTCAGGCTTCTGTGTCTGGATTTTTTGTCAAGGAGGGCTCTGGAATGGAGGGGTGGCCTCCTGGGCCATGAATGAGCCTCCTTCTCTGGGGATTTGGCCTGGATTCCAAGAGTTTCAGGTCATTCTGCGGGAAGGGAGGAGTCCTGTACTCTGCCTCAGGTGTCCCTCCCAAAGAGGGATTCCAGAGCAGAGCCCTGAGTACCGGCGACTGGAAAACCCAAACTCGGGTTAGGATGGGGGCCCAAGGGGCGTGGGAAGCACCCTCTGCGGGCTCTTGGTCCAGCCACGGAGAGACCTGATTTGAGCACGACGCTTATGGTGAGGGTCCCAATGCGTATTTGGGCCCAAGGCGACCCTAAGCATGGGCGTGGCCTCATGGGCCATGCAGGTTTCTCCTACCCTGAAGGTGGGACACCAGGCCAACAGCAAGTTTTCTTGGATGGGGATGGAGGAGTTCAGATTTCTGCATCAGGTTCCCTCCTGTCCAGTGATTGGAGATAAGGTCTAGGTTCTGAATCCTGAACACCCAGCTTGGGAAGAGATGACAGCCTAAGGTCATGGCCGGTCTGATGTGATGGGTGTCTGTTGGGATGTCAGGGCTCAGGCAGTGTCAGACAGAGCACGGGTGCCCATGGCAACCTCGAGAATTGGAGTGCAGTAGAGCTGCGTGCAGCTGGATCCTAATTGGGTGTTTCTGGGTAGTCGCCAAGGGCAACGTTTTTCTTCTGGTGGGAAGGCAGACTGCTGTATTGTGGCTCCAGAATTCCCAATCTGGAGGTCTTGGGGGCTAGGAATGTGAGGACGGAAGTCTGAGAACACAAGTAGGGTGAGATTTCGGGCGAGGGCACTCTGCAGAGGCTGAAATGAGATCTCCTGCATCTGGAGACAGGCCGAGGATCCGACATTGGCTCAGGTTGGAGACTGTGTCCATTATGGCCCCATCAGTAGTTGGGGGCCCTCCCGAAGCCATGGAGGTTTTCCCATGCTGGGAGTTGTGAGATGCTCCAAACCGCAAGGATTCCTACTGTGGGACAGTCGAGTCCTGTGAGATGGCACCAGGACGCCCGATACAGAAAGACTGCAGTGCAGGGTGCTAAGGATGGATGCCTGGGCATCCCACCTCACATTCCCATTGTCTCCTAGCGACAAGGCAGGTTCGATTGCTGGCTCTGGGGGAGCTACGCAGGGCGCTGAGTGGACATGGACTCCACTGAAGATGTGTCATAATGTGGGTTTGTGTCCATGGAGACCTAGGAATGAGGCAGTGGCTCTGGGGCCCGGAAGGATTCTCCGAACTTTAGGATTGGACACAGCTCCAAAGAGTAAGTTTCCCCTGTGGAGATGAGAGGAGTTCTGATGGGTGCCTCAGGAAACCTCCGTTTGCTGGTATTGGAATCCAGGTTCTGAGGAGAGACTCCTGGAAACCAACCAAAGGGTTCAGATGAAGGCCTAACAGAATGTCCGGTTTCATGTTTTGTCTCTGGGGACATCCGTCTGCTTTTCTGAGTGGAGGGAGTTGCTCAGCTTGTGTCAGATCACCCCTGTGTGTCCAGGGCAATCTAGACTCTTGGGATGGCCTCGGAGATCTTGGAGCCTTCTCCTACTCTGTAAGTTTGTGGCCAGTGGAATGGGCAGAGTTTCCTTGGAGAGGGCAGGCACAGTCGTGCGCTGTGGCCCCAGGGGCCCCAGCGTTGAGGGTGTGTGGGACAGGGCTGCGGGGCCTGAAGTCTGAAAAGACAAACTCGGCTTAGGTTTGGGGTCTAGGGTATGGCAGGCCCCATCTACCGACCGTGCTGGGAGCTGCTCTGGATTTGAATGAAGGGCTAGTGTGCGTCCTTTTCTCAGGCTTCTGTCTCTGGATTTTGTGAAAAGGAGAGCTGTGGAATGGAGGGGTGACCTCCTGGGCCATGGATGAGCCTCCCTCTCTGGGGATTTGGCCTGGCTTCCAAGAGTTTCAGGTCATTCTGCGGGAAGGGAGGAGTCCTGTACTCTGCCTCAGGTGTCCCTCCTAAAGAGGGATTCCAGAGCAGAGCCCTGAGTACCGGCGACTGGAAAACCGAAACTCGGTTTAGGATGGGGGCCCAAGGGGCGTGGGAAGCACCTTCTGCGGGCTCTTGGTCCAGCCACGGAGAGACCTGATTTGAGCACGAAGCTTATGGTGAGGGTCCCAATGCGTCTTTTTGCCCAAGGCGACCCTCAAGCATGGGCGTGGTCTCATGGGCCATGCAGGTTTCTCCTACCCTGAAGGTGGGACACCAGGCCAACAGCAAGGTTTCTTAGATGGGGATGGAGGAGTTCAGATTTCTGCATCAGGTTCCCTCCTGTCCAGTGATTGGAGATAAGGTCTAGGTTCTGAATCCTGAACACCCAGCTTGGGAAGAGATGACAGCCTAAGGTCATGGCCCGTCTGATGTGATAGGTGTCGGTCGCGATGTCAGGGCTCAGGCAGTGTCAGGCAGAGCACGGGAGCCCATGGCAACCTCGAGAATTGGAGTGCAGTAGGGTGGCGCGCAGGTGGATCCTCATTGGGTGTTTCTGGGTAGTCGCCTAGGGCAACGTTTTTCTTCTGGTGGGAAGGCAGACTGCTGTATTGTGGCTCCAGAATTCCCAATCTGGAGGGCTTGGGGGCCAGGAATGTGAGGACGGAAGTCTGAGAACACAAGCTAGGGTGAGATTTCGGGCGAGGGCACTCTGCAGAGGCTGAAATGAGATCTCCTGCATCTGGAGACAGGGCGAGGATCCGACATTGGCTCAGGTTGGAGACTGTGTCCATTATGGCCCCATCAGTAGGTGGGGCCCTCCCGAAGCCATGGAGGTTTTCCCATGCTGGGAGTTGTGAGATGCTCCAAACCGCAAGGATTCCTACTGTCGAGTCCTACTGGCAGCGTTTCCTTGGAGAGGGCAGGCACAGTCGTGCGCCGTGGCCCCAGGGGCCCCGGCGTTGAGAGTGTGTGGGACAGGGCTGCGGGGCCTGAAGTCTGAAAACACAAACTCGGCTTAGGTTTGGGGTCGAGGATATGGCAGGCCCCATCTACCGACCGTGCTGGGAGCTGCTCTGGATTTGAATGAAGGGCGAGTGTGCGTCCTTTTCTCAGGCTTCTGTCTCTGGATTTGGTGTCAAGGAGGGCTGTGGAATGGAGGGGTGGCCTCCTGGGCCATGGATGAGCCTCCCTCTCTGGGCATTTGCCCTGGCTTCCAAGAGTTTCAGGTTCTGCGGGAAGGGAGGAGTCCTGTACTCTGCCTCAGGTGTCCCTCCCAAAGAGGGATTCCAGAGAAGAGCCCTGAGTACCGGCCCCTAGAAAACGGAAACTCGGTTTAGGATGGGCGTCCCAGGGGCGTGGGAAGCACCCTCTGCGGGCTCTTGGTCCAGCCACGGAGAGACCTGATTTGAGCACGAGGCTTATGGTGAGGGTCACAATGCGTCTTTGGGCCCAAGGCGACCCTCAAGCATGGGCGTGGCCTCATGGGGCATGCAGGTTTCTCCTACCCTGAAGGTGGGACACCAGGCCAACAGCAAGGTTTCTTGGATGGGGATGGAGGAGTTCAGATTTCTGCATCAGGTTCCCTCCTGTCCAGTGATTGGAGATAAGGTCTAGGTTCTGAATCCTGAACACCCAGCTTGGGAAGAGATGACAGCCTAAGGTCATGGCCGGTCTGATGTGATGGGTGTCGGTCGGGATGTCCGGGCTCAGGCAGTGTCAGGCAGAGCACGGGTGCCCATGGCAACCTCGAGTATTGGAGTGCAGTAGAGCTGCGTGCAGGTGGATCTTAATTGGGTGTTTCTGGGTAGTCGCCTAGGGCAACGTTTTTCTTCTGGTGGGAAGGCAGACTGCTGTATTGTGGCTCCAGAATTCCCAATCTGGAGGTCTTGGGGGCTAGGAATGTGAGGACGGAAGTCTGAGAACACAAGCTAGGGTGAGATTTCGGGCGAGGGCACTCTGCAGAGGCTGAAATGAGATCTCCTGCATCTGGAGACAGGGCGAAGATCCGACATTGGCTCAGGTTGGAGACTGTGTCCATGATGGCCCCATCAGTAGGTGGGGCCCTCCCGAAGCCTTGGAGGTTTTCCCATGCTGGGAGTTGTGAGATGCTCCAAACCGCAAGGATTCCTACTGTGGGACAGTCGAGTCCTGTGAGATGGCACCAGGACGCCCGATACAGAAAGACTGCAGTGCAGGGTGCTAAGGATGGATGCCTGGGCATCCCACCTCACATTCCAATTGTCTCCTAGCGACAAGGCAGGTTCGATTGCTGGCTCTGGGGGAGCTCCGCAGGGCGTTGAGTGGAAATGGACTCTCCTGAGGATGTGTCATAATGTGGGTTTGTGTCCATGGAGACCTAGGAATGTGGCAGTGGCTCTGGGGCCCGGAAGGATTCTCCGAACTTTAGGATTGGACACAGCTCCAAAGAGTAAGTTTCCCCTGTGGAGATGAGAGGTGTTCTGATGGGTGCCTCAGGAAACCTCCGTTTGCTGGTATTGGAATCCAGGCCTCTGAGGAGAGACGCCTGGAAACCAACCCAAGGATTCAGATGAAGGCCTAACAGACTGTCCGGTTCCAAGTTCTGTCTCTGGGGACATCGGTCTGCTTTTCTGAGTGGAGGGAGTTGCTCAGCTTGTGTCAGATCACCCCTGTGTGTCCAGGGCAGCCTAGACTCTTGGCATGGCCTCGGGGATCTTGGAGCCTTCTCCTAATCTGTAGGTTTGTGGCCAGTGGAATGGGCAGAGTTTCCTTGGAGAGGGCAGGCACAGTCGTGCGCTGCGGCCCCAGGGGCCCCAGCGTTGAGGGTGTGTGGGACAGGGCTGCGGGGCCTGAAGTCTGAAAAGACAAACTCGGCTTAGGTTTGGGGTCTAGGGTATGGCAGGCCCCATCTACCGACCGTGCTGGGAGCTGCTCTGGATTTGAATGAAGGGCTAGTGTGCGTCCTTTTCTCAGGCTTCTGTCTCTGTATTTTGTGATAAGGAGAGCTGTGGAATGGAGGGGTGGCCTCCTGGGCCATGGATGAGCCTCCCTCTCTGGGGATTTGGCCTGGCTTCCAAGAGTTTCAGGTCATTCTGCGGGAAGGGAGGAGTCCTGTACTCTGCCTCAGGTGTCCCTCCCAAAGAGGGATTCCAGAGCAGAGCCCTGAGTACCGGCGACTGGAAAACCAAACTCGGGTTAGGATGGGAGCCCAAGGGGCGTGGGAAGCACCCTCTGCGGGCTCTTGGTCCAGCCACGGAGAGACCTGATTTGAGCACGAGGCTTATGGTGAGGGTCCCAATGCATCTTTGTGCCCAAGGCGACCCTCAAGCAAGGGCGTGGTCTCATGGGCCACGCAGGTTTCTCCTACCCTGAAGGTGGGACACCAGGCCAACAGCAAGGTTTCTTGGATGGCGATGGAGGAGTTCAGATTTCTGCATCAGGTTCCCTCCTGTCCAGTGATTGGAGATAAGGTCTAGGTTCTGAATCCTGAACACCCAGCTTGGGAAGAGATGACAGCCTAAGGTCATGGCCCGTCTGATTTGATGGGTGTCGGTCGGGATGTCAAGGCTCAGGCAGTGTCAGGCAGAGCACGGGTGCCCATGGCTACCTCGAGAAATGGAGTGCAGTAGAGGTGCGTGTAGGTAGATCCTAATTGGGTGTTTCTGGGTAGTCGCCTAGGGCAACGTTTTTCTTCTGGTGGGAAGGCAGACTGCTGTATTGTGGCTCCAGAATTCCCAATCTGGAGGTCTTGGGGGCTAGGAATGTGAGGACGGAAGTCTGAGAACACAAGCTACGGTGAGATTTCGGGTGAGGGCACTCTGCAGAGGCTGAAATGAGATCTCCTGCATCTGGAGACAGGGCGAGGATCCGACATTGGCTCAGGTTGGAGACTGTGTCCATTATGGCCCCATCAGGAAGTGGGGGCCCTCCCGAAGCCATGGAGGTTTTCCCATGCTGGGAGTTGTGAGATGCTCCAAACCGCAAGGATTCCTACTGTCGAGTCCTACTGGCAGAGTTTCCTTGGAGAGGGCAGGCACAGTCGTGCGCTGTGGCCCCAGGGGCCCCAGCGTTGAGGGTGTGTGGGACAGGGCTGCGGGGCCTGAAGTCTGAAAACTCAAACTCGGCTTAGGTTTGGGGTCGAGGGTATGGCAGGCCCCATCTACCGACCGTGCTGGGAGCTTCTCTGGATTTGACTGAAGGGCGAGTGTGCGTCCTTTTCTCAGGCTTCTGTCTCTGGATTTTGTGTCAAGGAGGGCTGTGAAATGGAGGGGTGGCCTCCTGGGCCATGGATGAGCCTCCCTCTCTGGGGATTTGGCCTGGCTTCCAAGAGTTTCAGGTCATTCTGCGGGAAGGGAGGAGTCCTGTACTCTGCCTCAGGTGTCCCTCCCAAAGAGGGATTCCAGAGCAGAGCCCTGAGTACCGGCGACTGGAAAACCCAAACTCGGGTTAGGATGTCGGCCCATGGGGCGTGGGAAGCAACCTCTGCGGGCTCTTGGTCCAGCCACGAGAGACCTGATTTGAGCACGAGGCTTATGGTGAGGGTCACAATGCGTCTTTGGGCCCAAGGCGACCCTCAAGCATGGGCGTGGCCTCATGGGGCATGCAGGTTTCTCCTACCCTGAAGGTGGGACACCAGGCCAGCAGCAAGGTTTCTTGGATGGGGATGGAGGAGTTCAGATTTCTGCATCAGGTTCCCTCCTGTCCAGTGATTGGAGATAAGGTCTAGGTTCTGAATCCTGAACACCCAGCTTGGGAAGAGATGACAGCCTAAGGTCATGGCCGGTCTGGTGTGATGGGTGTCTGTCGGGATGTCAGGGCTCAAGCAGTGTCAGGCAGAGCACGGATGCCCATGGCAACCCCGAGAATTGGAGTGCAGTAGAGCGGCTTGCAGGTGGATCCTAATTGGGTGTTTCTGGGTAGTCGCCTAGGGCAACGTTTTTCTTCTGGTGGGAAGGCAGACTGCTGTATTGTGGCTCCAGAATTCCCAATCTGGAGGTCTTGGTGGCCAGGAATGTGAGGACGGAAGTCTGAGAACACAAGCTAGGGTGAGATTTCGGGCGAGGGCACTCTGCAGAGGCTGAAATGAGATCTCCTACATCTGGAGACAGGGCGAGGATCCGACATTGGCTCAGGTTGGAGACTGTGTCCATTATGGCCCCATCAGTAGGTGGGGGCCCTCCCGAAGCCTTGGAGGTTTTCCCATGCTGGGAGTTGTGAGATGCTCCAAACCGCAAGGATTCCTAGTGTGGGACAGTCGAGTCCTGTGAGATGGCACCAGGACGCCCGATACAGAAAGACTGCTGTGCAGGGTACTAAGGATGGATGCCTGGGCATCCCACCTCACATTCCCATTGTCTCCTAGCGACAAGGCAGGTTCGATTGCTGGCTCTGGGGGAGCTACGCAGGGCGCTGAGTGGAAATGGACTCTCCTGAGGATGGGTCATAATGTAGGTTTGTGTCCATGGAGACCTAGGAATGTGGCAGTGCCTCTGAGGCCCGGAAGGATTCTCCGAACTTTAGGATTGGACACAGCTCCAAAGAGTAAGTTTCCCCTGTGGAGATGAGAGGTGTTCTGATGGGTGCCTCAGGAAACGTCCGTTTGCTGGTATTGGTTTTCAGGCCTCTGAGGAGAGACGCCTGGAAACCAACCAAAGGGTTCAGATGAAGGCCTAACAGACTGTCCGGTTCCATGTTCTGTCTCTGGGGACATCCGTCTGCTTTTCTGAGTGGAGGGAGTTGTTCAGCTTGTGTGAGATCACCCCTGTGTGTCCAGGGCAGCCTACACTCTTGGGATGGCCTCGGGGATCTTGGAGCCTTCTCCTAATCTGTAGGTTTGTGGCCAGTGGAATGGGCAGAGTTTCCTTGGAGAGGGCAGGCACAGTCGTGCGCTGTGGCCCCTGGGCCCCCATCGTTGAGGGTGTGTGTGAAAGGGCTGCGGGGCCTGAAGTCTGAAAACTCAAACTCGGTTTAGGTTTGGGGTCGAGGATATGGCAGGCCCCATCTACCGACCGTGCTGGGAGCTGCTCTGGATTTGAATGAAGGGCGAGTGTGCGTCCTTTTCTCAGGCTTCTGTCTCTGGATTTGGTGTCAAGGAGGGCTGTGGAATGGAGGGGTGGCCTCCTGGGCCATGGATGAGCCTCCCTCTCTGGGGATTTGGCCTGGCTTCCAAGAGTTTCAGGTCATTCTGCGGGAAGGGAGGAGTCCTGTACTCTGCCTCAGGTGTCCCTCCCAAAGAGGGATTCCAGAGCAGAGCCCTGAGTACCGGCGACTGGAAAACCCAAACTCGGGTTAGGATGGGGGCCCAAGGGGCGTGGGAAGCACCCTCTGCGGGCTCTTGGTCCAGCCACGGAGAGACCTGATTTGAGCACGAGGCTTATGGTGAGGGTCCCAATGCGTATTTGGGCCCAAGGCGACCCTAAGCATGGGCGTGGCCTCATGGGCCATGCAGGTTTCTCCTACCCTGAAGGTGGGACACCAGGCCAACAGCAAGTTTTCTTGGATGGGGATGGAGGAGTTCAGATTTCTGCATCAGGTTCCCTCCTGTCCAGTGATTGGAGATAAGCTCTAGGTTCTGAATCCTGAACACCCAGCTTGGGAAGAGATGACAGCCTAAGGTCATGGCCGGTCTGATGTGATGGGTGTCTGTTGGGATGTCAGGGCTCAGGCAGTGTCAGACAGAGCACGGGTGCCCATGGCAACCTCGAGAATTGGAGTGCAGTAGAGCTGCGTGCAGCTGGATCCTAATTGGGTGTTTCTGGGTAGTCGCCAAGGGCAACGTTTTTCTTCTGGTGGGAAGGCAGACTGCTGTATTGTGGCTCCAGAATTCCCAATCTGGAGGTCTTGGGGGCTAGGAATGTGAGGACGGAAGTCTGAGAACACAAGTAGGGTGAGATTTCGGGCGAGGGCACTCTGCAGAGGCTGAAATGAGATCTCCTGCATCTGGAGACAGGCCGAGGATCCGACATTGGCTCAGGTTGGAGACTGTGTCCATTATGGCCCCATCAGTAGGTGGGGGCCCTCCCGAAGCCATGGAGGTTTTCCCATGCTGGGAGTTGTGAGATGCTCCAAACCGCAAGGATTCCTACTGTGGGACAGTCGATTCCTCTGAGATGGCACCAGGACGCCCGATACAGAAAGACTGCAGTGCAGGGTGCTAAGGATGGATGCCTGGGCATCCCACCTCACATTCCCATTGTCTCCTAGCGACAAGGCAGGTTCGATTGCTGGCTCTGGGGGAGCTACGCAGGGCGCTGAGTGGACATGGACTCCACTGAAGATGTGTCATAATGTGGGTTTGTGTCCATGGAGACCTAGGAATGAGGCAGTGGCTCTGTGGCCCGGAAGGATTCTCCGAACTTTAGGATTGGACACAGCTCCAAAGAGTAAGTTTCCCCTGTGGAGATGAGAGGAGTTCTGATGGGTGCCTCAGGAAACCTCCGTTTGCTGGTATTGGAATCCAGGTTCTGAGGAGAGACTCCTGGAAACCAACCAAAGGGTTCAGATGAAGGCCTAACAGAATGTCCGGTTTCATGTTTTGTCTCTGGGGACATCCGTCTGCTTTTCTGAGTGGAGGGAGTTGCTCAGCTTGTGTCAGATCACCCCTGTGTGTCCAGGGCAATCTAGACTCTTGGGATGGCCTCGGAGATCTTGGAGCCTTCTCCTACTCTGTAAGTTTGTGGCCAGTGGAATGGGCAGAGTTTCCTTGGAGAGGGCAGGCACAGTCGTGCGCTGTGGCCCCAGGGGCCCCAGCGTTGAGGGTGTGTGGGACAGGGCTGCGGGGCCTGAAGTCTGAAAAGACAAACTCGGCTTAGGTTTGGGGTCTAGGGTATGGCAGGCCCCATCTACCGACCGTGCTGGGAGCTGCTCTGGATTTGAATGAAGGGCTAGTGTGCGTCCTTTTCTCAGGCTTCTGTCTCTGTATTTTGTGAAAAGGAGAGCTGTGGAATGGAGGGGTGACCTCCTGGGCCATGGATGAGCCTCCCTCTCTGGGGATTTGGCCTGGCTTCCAAGAGTTTCAGGTCATTCTGCGGGAAGGGAGGAGTCCTGTACTCTGCCTCAGGTGTCCCTCCTAAAGAGGGATTCCAGAGCAGAGCCCTGAGTACCGGCGACTGGAAAACCGAAACTCGGTTTAGGATGGGGGCCCAAGGGTCGTGGGAAGCACCTTCTGCGGGCTCTTGGTCCAGCCACGGAGAGACCTGATTTGAGCACGAAGCTTATGGTGAGGGTCCCAATGCGTCTTTTTGCCCAAGGCGACCCTCAAGCATGGGCGTGGTCTCATGGGCCATGCAGGTTTCTCCTACCCTGAAGGTGGGACACCAGGCCAACAGCAAGGTTTCTTGGATGGGGATGGAGGAGTTCAGATTTCTGCATCAGGTTCCCTCCTGTCCAGTGATTGGAGATAAGGTCTAGGTTCTGAATCCTGAACACCCAGCTTGGGAAGAGATGACAGCCTAAGGTCATGGCCCGTCTGATGTGATAGGTGTCGGTCGGGATGTCCGGGCTCAGGCAGTGTCAGGCAGAGCACGGGAGCCCATGGCAACCTCGAGAATTGGAGTGCAGTAGGGTGGCGCGCAGGTGGATCCTCATTGGGTGTTTCTGGGTAGTCGCCTAGGGCAACGTTTTTCTTCTGGTGGGAAGGCAGACTGCTGTATTGTGGCTCCAGAATTCCCAATCTGGAGGGCTTGGGGGCCAGGAATGTGAGGACGGAAGTCTGAGAACACAAGCTAGGGTGAGATTTCGGGCGAGGGCACTCTGCAGAGGCTGAAATGAGATCTCCTGCATCTGGAGACAGGGCGAGGATCCGACATTGGCTCAGGTTGGAGACTGTGTCCATTATGGCCCCATCAGTAGGTGGGGCCCTCCCGAAGCCATGGAGGTTTTCCCATGCTGGGAGTTGTGAGATGCTCCAAACCGCAAGGATTCCTACTGTCGAGTCCTACTGGCAGCGTTTCCTTGGAGAGGGCAGGCACAGTCGTGCGCCGTGGCCCCAGGGGCCCCGGCGTTGAGAGTGTGTGGGACAGGGCTGCGGGGCCTGAAGTCTGAAAACACAAACTCGGCTTAGGTTTGGGGTCGAGGATATGGCAGGCCCCATCTACCGACCGTGCTGGGAGCTGCTCTGGATTTGAATGAAGGGCGAGTGTGCGTCCTTTTCTCAGGCTTCTGTCTCTGGATTTGGTGTCAAGGAGGGCTGTGGAATGGAGGGGTGGCCTCCTGGGCCATGGATGAGCCTCCCTCTCTGGGCATTTGCCCTGGCTTCCAAGAGTTTCAGGTTCTGCGGGAAGGGAGGAGTCCTGTACTCTGCCTCAGGTGTCCCTCCCAAAGAGGGATTCCAGAGAAGAGCCCTGAGTACCGGCCCCTAGAAAACGGAAACTCGGTTTAGGATGGGCGTCCCAGGGGCGTGGGAAGCACCCTCTGCGGGCTCTTGGTCCAGCCACGGAGAGACCTGATTTGAGCACGAGGCTTATGGTGAGGGTCACAATGCGTCTTTGGGCCCAAGGCGACCCTCAAGCATGGGCGTGGCCTCATGGGGCATGCAGGTTTCTCCTACCCTGAAGGTGGGACACCAGGCCAACAGCAAGGTTTCTTGGATGGGGATGGAGGAGTTCAGATTTCTGCATCAGGTTCCCTCCTGTCCAGTGATTGGAGATAAGGTCTAGGTTCTGAATCCTGAACACCCAGCTTGGGAAGAGATGACAGCCTAAGGTCATGGCCGGTCTGATGTGATGGGTGTCGGTCGGGATGTCCGGGCTCAGGCAGTGTCAGGCAGAGCACGGGTGCCCATGGCAACCTCGAGAATTGGAGTGCAGTAGAGCTGCGTGCAGGTGGATCTTAATTGGGTGTTTCTGGGTAGTCGCCTAGGGCAACGTTTTTCTTCTGGTGGGAAGGCAGACTGCTGTATTGTGGCTCCAGAATTCCCAATCTGGAGGTCTTGGGGGCTAGGAATGTGAGGACGGAAGTCTGAGAACACAAGCTAGGGTGAGATTTCGGGCGAGGGCACTCTGCAGAGGCTGAAATGAGATCTCCTGCATCTGGAGACAGGGCGAAGATCCGACATTGGCTCAGGTTGGAGACTGTGTCCATGATGGCCCCATCAGTAGGTGGGGCCCTCCCGAAGCCTTGGAGGTTTTCCCATGCTGGGAGTTGTGAGATGCTCCAAACCGCAAGGATTCCTACTGTGGGACAGTCGAGTCCTGTGAGATGGCACCAGGACGCCCGATACAGAAAGACTGCAGTGCAGGGTGCTAAGGATGGATGCCTGGGCATCCCACCTCACATCCCAATTGTCTCCTAGCGACAAGGCAGGTTCGATTGCTGGCTCTGGGGGAGCTCCGCAGGGCGTTGAGTGGAAATGGACTCTCCTGAGGATGTGTCATAATGTGGGTTTGTGTCCATGGAGACCTAGGAATGTGGCAGTGGCTCTGGGGCCCGGAAGGATTCTCCGAACTTTAGGATTGGACACAGCTCCAAAGAGTAAGTTTCCCCTGTGGAGATGAGAGGTGTTCTGATGGGTGCCTCAGGAAACCTCCGTTTGCTGGTATTGGAATCCAGGCCTCTGAGGAGAGACGCCTGGAAACCAACCCAAGGATTCAGATGAAGGCCTAACAGACTGTCCGGTTCCAAGTTCTGTCTCTGGGGACATCGGTCTGCTTTTCTGAGTGGAGGGAGTTGCTCAGCTTGTGTCAGATCACCCCTGTGTGTCCAGGGCAGCCTAGACTCTTGGCATGGCCTCGGGGATCTTGGAGCCTTCTCCTAATCTGTAGGTTTGTGGCCAGTGGAATGGGCAGAGTTTCCTTGGAGAGGGCAGGCACAGTCGTGCGCTGCGGCCCCAGGGGCCCCAGCGTTGAGGGTGTGTGGGACAGGGCTGCGGGGCCTGAAGTCTGAAAAGACAAACTCGGCTTAGGTTTGGGGTCTAGGGTATGGCAGGCCCCATCTACCGACCGTGCTGGGAGCTGCTCTGGATTTGAATGAAGGGCTAGTGTGCGTCCTTTTCTCAGGCTTCTGTCTCTGTATTTTGTGAAAAGGAGAGCTGTGGAATGGAGGGGTGGCCTCCTGGGCCATGGATGAGCCTCCCTCTCTGGGGATTTGGCCTGGCTTCCAAGAGTTTCAGGTCATTCTGCGGGAAGGGAGGAGTCCTGTACTCTGCCTCAGGTGTCCCTCCCAAAGAGGGATTCCAGAGCAGAGCCCTGAGTACCGGCGACTGGAAAACCAAACTCGGGTTAGGATGGGAGCCCAAGGGGCGTGGGAAGCACCCTCTGCGGGCTCTTGGTCCAGCCACGGAGAGACCTGATTTGAGCACGAGGCTTATGGTGAGGGTCCCAATGCATCTTTGTGCCCAAGGCGACCCTCAAGCAAGGGCGTGGTCTCATGGGCCACGCAGGTTTCTCCTACCCTGAAGGTGGGACACCAGGCCAACAGCAAGGTTTCTTGGATGGCGATGGAGGAGTTCAGATTTCTGCATCAGGTTCCCTCCTGTCCAGTGATTGGAGATAAGGTCTAGGTTCTGAATCCTCAACACCCAGCTTGGGAATAGATGACAGCCTAAGGTCATGGCCGGTCTGATGTGATGGGTGTCGGTCGGGATGTCAAGGCTCAGGCAGTGTCAGGCAGAGCACGGGTGCCCATGGCAACCTCGAGAAATGGAGTGCAGTAGAGGTGCGTGTAGGTAGATCCTAATTGGGTGTTTCTGGGTAGTCGCCTAGGGCAACGTTTTTCTTCTGGTGGGAAGGCAGACTGCTGTATTGTGGCTCCAGAATTCCCAATCTGGAGGTCTTGGGGGCTAGGAATGTGAGGACGGAAGTCTGAGAACACAAGCTAGGGTGAGATTTCGGGCGAGGGCACTCTGCAGAGGCTGAAATGAGATCTCCTGCATCTGGAGACAGGGCGAGGATCCGACATTGGCTCAGGTTGGAGACTGTGTCCATTATGGCCCCATCAGGAAGTGGGGGCCCTCCCGAAGCCATGGAGGTTTTCCCATGCTGGGAGTTGTGAGATGCTCCAAACCGCAAGGATTCCTACTGTCGAGTCCTACTGGCAGAGTTTCCTTGGAGAGGGCAGGCACAGTCGTGCGCTGTGGCCCCAGGGGCCCCAGCGTTGAGGGTGTGTGGGACAGGGCTGCGGGGCCTGAAGTCTGAAAACTCAAACTCGGCTTAGGTTTGGGGTCGAGGGTATGGCAGGCCCCATCTACCGACCGTGCTGGGAGCTTCTCTGTATTTGACTGAAGGGCGAGTGTGCGTCCTTTTCTCAGGCTTCTGTCTCTGGATTTTGTGTCAAGGAGGGCTGTGAAATGGAGGGGTGGCCTCCTGGGCCATGGATGAGCCTCCCTCTCTGGGGATTTGGCCTGGCTTCCAAGAGTTTCAGGTCATTCTGCGGGAAGGGAGGAGTCCTGTACTCTGCCTCAGGTGTCCCTCCCAAAGAGGGATTCCAGAGCAGAGCCCTGAGTACCGGCGACTGGAAAACCCAAACTCGGGTTAGGATGTCGGCCCAAGGGGCGTGGGAAGCAACCTCTGCGGGCTCTTGGTCCAGCCACGAGAGACCTGATTTGAGCACGAGGCTTATGGTGAGGGTCACAATGCGTCTTTGGGCCCAAGGCGACCCTCAAGCATGGGCGTGGCCTCATGGGGCATGCAGGTTTCTCCTACCCTGAAGGTGGGACACCAGGCCAGCAGCAAGGTTTCTTGGATGGGGATGGAGGAGTTCAGATTTCTGCATCAGGTTCCCTCCTGTCCAGTGATTGGAGATAAGGTCTAGGTTCTGAATCCTGAACACCCAGCTTGGGAAGAGATGACAGCCTAAGGTCATGGCCGGTCTGGTGTGATGGGTGTCTGTCGGGATGTCAGGGCTCAAGCAGTGTCAGGCAGAGCACGGATGCCCATGGCAACCCCGAGAATTGGAGTGCAGTAGAGCGGCTTGCAGGTGGATCCTAATTGGGTGTTTCTGGGTAGTCGCCTAGGGCAACGTTTTTCTTCTGGTGGGAAGGCAGACTGCTGTATTGTGGCTCCAGAATTCCCAATCTGGAGGTCTTGGTGGCCAGGAATGTGAGGACGGAAGTCTGAGAACACAAGCTAGGGTGAGATTTCGGGCGAGGGCACTCTGCAGAGGCTGAAATGAGATCTCCTACATCTGGAGACAGGGCGAGGATCCGACATTGGCTCAGGTTGGAGACTGTGTCCATTATGGCCCCATCAGTAGGTGGGGGCCCTCCCGAAGCCTTGGAGGTTTTCCCATGCTGGGAGTTGTGAGATGCTCCAAACCGCAAGGATTCCTAGTGTGGGACAGTCGAGTCCTGTGAGATGGCACCAGGACGCCCGATACAGAAAGACTGCTGTGCAGGGTACTAAGGATGGATGCCTGGGCATCCCACCTCACATTCCCATTGTCTCCTAGCGACAAGGCAGGTTCGATTGCTGGCTCTGGGGGAGCTACGCAGGGCGCTGAGTGGAAATGGACTCTCCTGAGGATGGGTCATAATGTAGGTTTGTGTCCATGGAGACCTAGGAATGTGGCAGTGCCTCTGAGGCCCGGAAGGATTCTCCGAACTTTAGGATTGGACACAGCTCCAAAGAGTAAGTTTCCCCTGTGGAGATGAGAGGTGTTCTGATGGGTGCCTCAGGAAACCTCCGTTTGCTGGTATTGGAATCCAGGCCTCTGAGGAGAGACGCCTGGAAACCAACCCAAGGATTCAGATGAAGGCCTAACAGACTGTCCGGTTCCAAGTTCTGTCTCTGGGGACATCGGTCTGCTTTTCTGAGTGGAGGGAGTTGCTCAGCTTGTGTCAGATCACCCCTGTGTGTCCAGGGCAGCCTAGACTCTTGGCATGGCCTCGGGGATCTTGGAGCCTTCTCCTAATCTGTAGGTTTGTGGCCAGTGGAATGGGCAGAGTTTCCTTGGAGAGGGCAGGCACAGTCGTGCGCTGCGGCCCCAGGGGCCCCAGCGTTGAGGGTGTGTGGGAGAGGGCTGCGGGGCCTGAAGTCTGAAAAGACAAACTCGGCTTAGGTTTGGGGTCTAGGGTATGGCAGGCCCCATCTACCGACCGTGCTGGGAGCTGCTCTGGATTTGAATGAAGGGCTAGTGTGCGTCCTTTTCTCAGGCTTCTGTCTCTGTATTTTGTGAAAAGGAGAGCTGTGGAATGGAGGGGTGGCCTCCTGGGCCATGGATGAGCCTCCCTCTCTGGGGATTTGGCCTGGCTTCCAAGAGTTTCAGGTCATTCTGCGGGAAGGGAGGAGTCCTGTACTCTGCCTCAGGTGTCCCTCCCAAAGAGGGATTCCAGAGCAGAGCCCTGAGTACCGGCGACTGGAAAACCAAACTCGGGTTAGGATGGGAGCCCAAGGGGCGTGGGAAGCACCCTCTGCGGGCTCTTGGTCCAGCCACGGAGAGACCTGATTTGAGCACGAGGCTTATGGTGAGGGTCCCAATGCATCTTTGTGCCCAAGGCGACCCTCAAGCAAGGGCGTGGTCTCATGGGCCACGCAGGTTTCTCCTACCCTGAAGGTGGGACACCAGGCCAACAGCAAGGTTTCTTGGATGGCGATGGAGGAGTTCAGATTTCTGCATCAGGTTCCCTCCTGTCCAGTGATTGGAGATAAGGTCTAGGTTCTGAATCCTCAACACCCAGCTTGGGAATAGATGACAGCCTAAGGTCATGGCCGGTCTGATGTGATGGGTGTCGGTCGGGATGTCAAGGCTCAGGCAGTGTCAGGCAGAGCACGGGTGCCCATGGCAACCTCGAGAAATGGAGTGCAGTAGAGGTGCGTGTAGGTAGATCCTAATTGGGTGTTTCTGGGTAGTCGCCTAGGGCAACGTTTTTCTTCTGGTGGGAAGGCAGACTGCTGTATTGTGGCTCCAGAATTCCCAATCTGGAGGTCTTGGGGGCTAGGAATGTGAGGACGGAAGTCTGAGAACACAAGCTACGGTGAGATTTCGGGTGAGGGCACTCTGCAGAGGCTGAAATGAGATCTCCTGCATCTGGAGACAGGGCGAGGATCCGACATTGGCTCAGGTTGGAGACTGTGTCCATTATGGCCCCATCAGGAAGTGGGGGCCCTCCCGAAGCCATGGAGGTTTTCCCATGCTGGGAGTTGTGAGATGCTCCAAACCGCAAGGATTCCTACTGTCGAGTCCTACTGGCAGAGTTTCCTTGGAGAGGGCAGGCACAGTCGTGCGCTGTGGCCCCAGGGGCCCCAGCGTTGAGGGTGTGTGGGACAGGGCTGCGGGGCCTGAAGTCTGAAAACTCAAACTCGGCTTAGGTTTGGGGTCGAGGGTATGGCAGGCCCCATCTACCGACCGTGCTGGGAGCTTCTCTGGATTTGACTGAAGGGCGAGTGTGCGTCCTTTTCTCAGGCTTCTGTCTCTGGATTTTGTGTCAAGGAGGGCTGTGAAATGGAGGGGTGGCCTCCTGGGCCATGGATGAGCCTCCCTCTCTGGGGATTTGGCCTGGCTTCCAAGAGTTTCAGGTCATTCTGCGGGAAGGGAGGAGTCCTGTACTCTGCCTCAGGTGTCCCTCCCAAAGAGGGATTCCAGAGCAGAGCCCTGAGTACCGGCGACTGGAAAACCCAAACTCGGGTTAGGATGTCGGCCCAAGGGGCGTGGGAAGCAACCTCTGCGGGCTCTTGGTCCAGCCACGAGAGACCTGATTTGAGCACGAGGCTTATGGTGAGGGTCACAATGCGTCTTTGGGCCCAAGGCGACCCTCAAGCATGGGCGTGGCCTCATGGGGCATGCAGGTTTCTCCTACCCTGAAGGTGGGACACCAGGCCAGCAGCAAGGTTTCTTGGATGGGGATGGAGGAGTTCAGATTTCTGCATCAGGTTCCCTCCTGTCCAGTGATTGGAGATAAGGTCTAGGTTCTGAATCCTGAACACCCAGCTTGGGAAGAGATGACAGCCTAAGGTCATGGCCGGTCTGGTGTAATGGGTGTCTGTCGGGATGTCAGGGCTCAAGCAGTGTCAGGCAGAGCACGGATGCCCATGGCAACCCCGAGAATTGGAGTGCAGTAGAGCGGCTTGCAGGTGGATCCTAATTGGGTGTTTCTGGGTAGTCGCCTAGGGCAACGTTTTTCTTCTGGTGGGAAGGCAGACTGCTGTATTGTGGCTCCAGAATTCCCAATCTGGAGGTCTTGGTGGCCAGGAATGTGAGGACGGAAGTCTGAGAACACAAGCTAGGGTGAGATTTCGGGCGAGGGCACTCTGCAGAGGCTGAAATGAGATCTCCTACATCTGGAGACAGGGCGAGGATCCGACATTGGCTCAGGTTGGAGACTGTGTCCATTATGGCCCCATCAGTAGGTGGGGGCCCTCCCGAAGCCTTGGAGGTTTTCCCATGCTGGGAGTTGTGAGATGCTCCAAACCGCAAGGATTCCTAGTGTGGGACAGTCGAGTCCTGTGAGATGGCACCAGGACGCCCGATACAGAAAGACTGCTGTGCAGGGTACTAAGGATGGATGCCTGGGCATCCCACCTCACATTCCCATTGTCTCCTAGCGACAAGGCAGGTTCGATTGCTGGCTCTGGGGGAGCTACGCAGGGCGCTGAGTGGAAATGGACTCTCCTGAGGATGGGTCATAATGTAGGTTTGTGTCCATGGAGACCTAGGAATGTGGCAGTGCCTCTGAGGCCCGGAAGGATTCTCCGAACTTTAGGATTGGACACAGCTCCAAAGAGTAAGTTTCCCCTGTGGAGATGAGAGGTGTTCTGATGGGTGCCTCAGGAAACGTCCGTTTGCTGGTATTGGTTTTCAGGCCTCTGAGGAGAGACGCCTGGAAACCAACCAAAGGGTTCAGATGAAGGCCTAACAGACTGTCCGGTTCCATGTTCTGTCTCTGGGGACATCCGTCTGCTTTTCTGAGTGGAGGGAGTTGTTCAGCTTGTGTGAGATTACCCCTGTGTGTCCAGGGCAGCCTACACTCTTGGGATGGCCTCGGGGATCTTGGAGCCTTCTCCTAATCTGTAGGTTTGTGGCCAGTGGAATGGGCAGAGTTTCCTTGGAGAGGGCAGGCACAGTCGTGCGCTGTGGCCCCTGGGCCCCCAGCGTTGAGGGTGTGTGTGAAAGGGCTGCGGGGCCTGAAGTCTGAAAACTCAAACTCGGTTTAGGTTTGGGGTCGAGGATATGGCAGGCCCCATCTACCGACCGTGCTGGGAGCTGCTCTGGATTTGAATGAAGGGCGAGTGTGCGTCCTTTTCTCAGGCTTCTGTCTCTGGATTTGGTGTCAAGGAGGGCTGTGGAATGGAGGGGTGGCCTCCTGGGCCATGGATGAGCCTCCCTCTCTGGGGATTTGGCCTGGCTTCCAAGAGTTTCAGGTCATTCTGCGGGAAGGGAGGAGTCCTGTACTCTGCCTCAGGTGTCCCTCCCAAAGAGGGATTCCAGAGCAGAGCCCTGAGTACCGGCGACTGGAAAACCGAAACTCGGGTTAGGATGGGGGTCCCAGGGGCGTGGGAAGCACCCTCTGCGGGCTCTTGGTCCAGCCACGGAGAGACCTGATTTGAGCACGAGGCTTATGGTGTGGGTCACAATGCGTCATTGTGCCCAAGGCGACCCACAAGCATGGGCGTGGCCTCATGGGGCATGCAGGTTTCTCCTACCCTGAAGGTGGGACACCAGGCCAACAGCAAGGTTTCTTGGATGGGGATGGAGGAGTTCAGATTTCTGCATCAGGTTCCCTCCTGTCCAGTGATTGGAGATAAGGTCTAGGTTCTGAATCCTGAACACCCAGCTTGGGAAGAGATGACAGCCTAAGGTCATGGCCGGTCTGATGTGATGGGTGTCGGTCGGGATGTCAGGGCTCAGGCAGTGTCAGGCAGAGCACGGGTGCCCATGGCAACCTCGAGAATTGGAGTGCAGTAGAGCTGCGTGCAGGTGGATCTTAATTGGGTGTTTCTGGGTAGTCGCCTAGGGCAACGTTTTTCTTCTGGTGGGAAGGCAGACTGCTGTATTGTGGCTCCAGAATTCCCAATCTGGAGGTCTTGGGGGCTAGGAATGTGAGGACGGAAGTCTGAGAACACAAGCTAGGGTGAGATTTCGGGCTAGGGCACTCTGCAGAGGCTGAAATGAGATCTCCTGCATCTGGAGACAGGGCGAAGATCCGACATTGGCTCAGGTTGGAGACTGTGTCCATGATGGCCCCATCAGTAGGTGGGGCCCTCCCGAAGCCTTGGAGGTTTTCCCATGCTTGGAGTTGTGAGATGCTCCAAACCGCAAGGATTCCTACTGTGGGACAGTCGAGTCCTGTGAGATGGCACCAGGACGCCCGATACAGAAAGACTGCAGTGCAGGGTGCTAAGGATGGATGCCTGGGCATCCCACCTCACATTCCAATTGTCTCCTAGCGACAAGGCAGGTTCGATTGCTGGCTCTGGGGGAGCTACGCAGGGCGTTGAGTGGAAATGGACTCTCCTGAGGATGTGTCATAATGTGGGTTTGTGTCCATGGAGACCTAGGAATGTGGCAGTGCCTCTGGGGCCCGGAAGGATTCTCCGAACTTTAGGATTGGACACAGCTCCAAAGAGTAAGTTTCCCCTGTGGAGATGAGAGGTGTTCTGATGGGTGCCTCAGGAAACCTCCGTTTTCTGGTATTGGAATCCAGGCCTCTGAGGAGAGACGCCTGGAAACCAACCCAAGGGTTCAGATGAAGGCCTAACAGACTGTCCGGTTCCAAGTTCTGTCTCTGGGGACATCCGTCTGCTTTTCTGAGTGGAGGCTGTTGCTCAGCTTGTGTCAGATCACCCCTGTGTGTCCAGGGCAGCCTAGACTCTTGGCATGGCCTCGGGGATCTTGGAGCCTTCTCCTAATCTGTAAGTTTGTGGCCAGTGGAATGGGCAGAGTTTCCTTGGAGAGGGCAGGCACAGTCGTGCGCTGTGGCCCCAGGGGCCCCAGCGTTGAGGGTGTGTGGGACAGGGCTGCGGGGCCTGAAGTCTGAAAACTCAAACTCGGCTTAGGTTTGGGGTCGAGGGTATGGCAGGCCCCATCTACCGACCGTGCTGGGAGCTGCTCTGGATTTGAATGAAGGGCTAGTGTGCGTCCTTTTCTCAGGCTTCTGTCTCTGTATTTTGTGAAAAGGAGAGCTGTGGAATGGAGGGGTGGCCTCCTGGGCCATGGATGAGCCTCCCTCTCTGGGGATTTGGCCTGGCTTCCAAGAGTTTCAGGTCATTCTGCGGGAAGGGAGGAGTCCTGTACTCTGCCTCAGGTGTCCCTCCCAAAGAGGGATTCCAGAGCAGAGCCCTGAGTACCGGCGACTGGAAAACCCAAACTCGGGTTAGGGTGTCGGCCCAAGGGGCGTGGGAAGCAACCTCTGCGGGCTCTTGGTCCAGCCACGAGAGACCTGATTTGAGCACGAGGCTTATGGTGAGGGTCACAATGTGTCTTTGGGCCCAAGGCGACCCTCAAGCATGGGCGTGGCCTCATGGGGCATGCAGGTTTCTCCTACCCTGAAGGTGGGACACAAGGCCAGCAGCAAGGTTTCTTGGATGGGGATGGAGGAGTTCAGATTTCTGCCTCAGGTTCCTTCCTGTCCAGTGATTGGAGATAAGGTCTAGGTTCTGAATCCTGAACACCCAGCTTGGGAAGAGATGACAGCCTAAGGTCATGGCCGGTCTGTTGTGATGGGTGTCTGTCGGGATATCAGGGCTCAAGCAGTGTCAGGCAGAGCACGGATGCCCATGGCAACCCCGAGAATTGGAGTGCAGTAGAGCGGCTTGCAGGTGGATCCTAATTGGGTGTTTCTGGGTAGTCGCCTAGGGCAACATTTTTCTTCTGGTGGGAAGGCAGACTGCTGTATTGTGGCTCCAGAATTCCCAATCTGGAGGTCTTGGTGGCCAGGAATGTGAGGACGGAAGTCTGAGAACACAAGCTAGGGTGAGATTTCGGGCGAGGGCACTCTGCAGAGGCTGAAATGAGATCTCCTACATCTGGAGACAGGGCGAGGATCCGACATTGGCTCAGGTTGGAGACTGTGTCCATTATGGCCCCATCAGTAGGTGGGGGCCCTCCCGAAGCCTTGGAGGTTTTCCCATGCTGGGAGTTGTGAGATGCTCCAAACCGCAAGGATTCCTAGTGTGGGACAGTCGAGTCCTGTGAGATGGCACCAGGACGCCCGATACAGAAAGACTGCTGTGCAGGGTACTAAGGATGGATGCCTGGGCATCCCACCTCACATTCCCATTGTCTCCTAGCGACAAGGCAGGTTCGATTGCTGGCTCTGGGGGAGCTACGCAGGGCGCTGAGTGGAAATGGACTCTCCTGAGTATGGGTCATAATGTAGGGTTGTGTCCATGGAGACCTAGGAATGTGGCATTGCCTCTGAGGCCCGGAAGGATTCTCCGAACTTTAGGATTGGACACAGCTCCAAAGAGTAAGTTTCCCCTGTGGAGATGAGAGGTGTTCTGATGGGTGCCTCAGGAAACGTCCTTTTGCTGGTATTGGTTTTCAAGCCTCTGAGGAGAGACGCTTGGAAACCAACCAAAGGGTTCAGATGAAGGCCTAACAGACTGTCCGGTTCCATGTTCTGTCTCTGGGGACATCCGTCTGCTTTTCTGAGTGGAGGGAGTTGCTCAGCTTGTGTGAGATCACCCCTGTGTGTCCAGGGCAGCCTACACTCTTGGGATGGCCTCGGGGATCTTGGAGCCTTCTCCTAATCTGTAGGTTTGTGGCCAGTGGAATGGGCAGAGTTTCCTTGGAGAGGGCAGGCACAGTCGTGCGCTGTGGCCCCAGGGCCCCCAGCGTTGAGGGTGTGTGGGAAAGGGCTGCGGGGCCTGAAGTCTGAAAACTCAAACTCGGCTTAGGTTTGGGGTCGAGGATATGGCAGGCCCCATCTACCGACCGTGCTGGGAGCTGCTCTGGATTTGAATGAAGGGCGAGTGTGCGTCCTTTTCTCAGGCTTCTGTCTCTGGATTTGGTGTCAAGGAGGGCTGTGGAATGGAGGGGTGGCCTCCTGGGCCATGGATGAGCCTCCCTCTCTGGGGATTTGCCCTGGCTTCCAAGAGTTTCAGGTCATTCTGCGGGAAGGGAGGAGTCCTGTACTCTGCCTCAGGTGTCCCTCCCAAAGAGGGATTCCAGACCAGAGCCCTGAGTACCGGCGACTGGAAAACCGAAACTCGGGTTAGGATGGGGGTCCCAGGGGCGTGGGAAGCACCCTCTGCGGGCTCTTGGTCCAGCCACGGAGAGACCTGATTTGAGCACGAGGCTTATGGTGAGGGTCACAATGCGTCATTGTGCCCAAGGCGACCCACAAGCATGGGCGTGGCCTCATGGGGCATGCAGGTTTCTCCTACCCTGAAGGTGGGACACCAGGCCAACAGCAAGGTTTCTTGGATGGGGATGGAGGAGTTCAGATTTCTGCATCAGGTTCCCTCCTGTCCAGTGATTGGAGATAAGGTCTAGGTTCTGAATCCTGAACACCCAGCTTGGGAAGAGATGACAGCCTAAGGTCATGGCCGGTCTGATGTGATGGGTGTCGGTCGGGATGTCCGGGCTCAGGCAGTGTCAGGCAGAGCACGGGTGCCCATGGCAACCTCGAGAATTGGAGTGCAGTAGAGCTGCGTGCAGGTGGATCTTAATTGGGTGTTTCTGGGCAGTCGCCTAGGGCAACGTTTTTCTTCTGGTGGGAAGGCAGACTGCTGTATTGTGGCTCCAGAATTCCCAATCTGGAGGGCTTGCGGGCCAGGAATGTGAGGACGGAAGTCTGAGAACACAAGCTAGGGTGAGATTTCGGGCGAGGGCACTCTGCAGAGGCTGAAATGGGATCTCCTGCATCTGGAGACAGGGCGAGGATCCGACATTGGCTCAGGTTGGAGACTGTGTCCATTATGGCCCCATCAGTAGGTGGGGCCCTCCCAAAGCCATGGAGGTTTTCCCATGCTGGGAGTTGTGAGATTCTCCAAACCGCAAGGATTCCTACTGTGGGACAGTCGAGTCCTGTGAGATGGCACCGGGACGCCCGATAGAGAAAGACTGCTGTGCAGGGTACTAAGGATGGATGCCTGGGCATCGCACCTCACATTCCCATTGTCTCCTAGCGACAAGGCAGGTTCGATTGCTGGCTCTGGGGGAGCTACGCAGGGTGTTGAGTGGAAATGGACTCTCCTGAGGATGGGTCATAATGTGGGTTTGTGTCCATGGAGACCTAGGAATGTGGCAGTGGCTCTGGGGCCCGGAAGGATTCTCCGAACTTTAGGATTGGACACAGCTCCAAAGAGTAAGTTTCCCCTGTGGAGATGAGAGGTGTTCTGATGGGTGCCTCAGGAAACCTCCGTTTGCTGGTATTGGAATCCAGGCCTCTGAGGAGAGACGCCTGGAAACCAACCAAAGGGTTCAGATGAAGGCCTAACAGACTGTCCGGTTCCAAGTTCTGTCTCTGGTGACATCCGTCTGCTTTTCTGAGGGGAGGCTGTTACTCAGCTTGTGTCAGATCACCCCTCTGTGTCCAGGGCATCCTAGACTCTTGGGATGGCCTCGGGGATCTTGGAGCCTTCTCCAATTCTGTAGGTTTGTGGCCAGTGGAATGGGCAGAGTCTCCTTGGAGAGGGCAGGCACAGTCGTGCGCTGGGGCCCAGGGGCCCCAGCGTTGAGGGTGTGTGGGACAGGGCTGCGGGGCCTGAAGTCTGAAAACTCAAACTCGGCTTAAGTTTGGGGTCGAGGGTATGGCAGGCCCCATCTACCGACCGAGCTGGGAGCTGCTCTGGATTTGAATGAAGGGCGAGTGTGCGTCCTTTTCTCAGGCTTCTGTGTCTGGATTTTTTGTCAAGGAGGGCTCTGGAATGGAGGGGTGGCCTCCTGGGCCATGAATGAGCCTCCTTCTCTGGGGATTTGGCCTGGATTCCAAGAGTTTCAGGTCATTCTGCGGGAAGGGAGGAGTCCTGTACTCTGCCTCAGGTGTCCCTCCCAAAGAGGGATTCCAGAGCAGAGCCCTGAGTACCGGCGACTGGAAAACCCAAACTCGGGTTAGGATGGGGGCCCAAGGGGCGTGGGAAGCACCCTCTGCGGGCTCTTGGTCCAGCCACGGAGAGACCTGATTTGAGCACGAGGCTTATGGTGAGGGTCCCAATGCGTATTTGGGCCCAAGGCGACCCTAAGCATGGGCGTGGCCTCATGGGCCATGCAGGTTTCTCCTACCCTGAAGGTGGGACACCAGGCCAACAGCAAGTTTTCTTGGATGGGGATGGAGGAGTTCAGATTTCTGCATCAGGTTCCCTCCTGTCCAGTGATTGGAGATAAGCTCTAGGTTCTGAATCCTGAACACCCAGCTTGGGAAGAGATGACAGCCTAAGGTCATGGCCGGTCTGATGTGATGGGTGTCTGTTGGGATGTCAGGGCTCAGGCAGTGTCAGACAGAGCACGGGTGCCCATGGCAACCTCGAGAATTGGAGTGCAGTAGAGCTGCGTGCAGCTGGATCCTAATTGGGTGTTTCTGGGTAGTCGCCAAGGGCAACGTTTTTCTTCTGGTGGGAAGGCAGACTGCTGTATTGTGGCTCCAGAATTCCCAATCTGGAGGTCTTGGGGGCTAGGAATGTGAGGACGGAAGTCTGAGAACACAAGTAGGGTGAGATTTCGGGCGAGGGCACTCTGCAGAGGCTGAAATGAGATCTCCTGCATCTGGAGACAGGCCGAGGATCCGACATTGGCTCAGGTTGGAGACTGTGTCCATTATGGCCCCATCAGTAGTTGGGGGCCCTCCCGAAGGCATGGAGGTTTTCCCATGCTGGGAGTTGTGAGATGCTCCAAACCGCAAGGATTCCTACTGTGGGACAGTCTAGTCCTGTGAGATGGCACCAGGACGCCCGATACAGAAAGACTGCAGTGCAGGGTGCTAAGGATGGATGCCTGGGCATCCCACCTCACATTCCCATTGTCTCCTAGCGACAAGGCTGGTTCGATTGCTGGCTCTGGGGGAGCTACGCAGGGCGCTGAGTGGACATGGACTCCACTGAAGATGGGTTATAATGTGGGTTTGTGTCCATGGAGACCTAGGAATGAGGCAGTGGCTCTGGGGCCCGGAAGGATTCTCCGAACTTTAGGATTGGACACAGCTCCAAAGAGTAAGTTTCCCCTGTGGAGATGAGAGGAGTTCTGATGGGTGCCTCAGGAAACCTCCGTTTGCTGGTATTGGAATCCAGGTTCTGAGGAGAGACGCCTGGAAACCAACCAAAGGGTTCAGATGAAGGCCTAACAGAATGTCCGGTTTCATGTTTTGTCTCTGGGGACATCCGTCTGCTTTTCTGAGTGGAGGGAGTTGCTCAGCTTGTGTCAGATCACCCCTGTGTGTCCAGGGCAATCTAGACTCTTGGGATGGCCTCGGAGATCTTGGAGCCTTCTCCTACTCTGTAAGTTTGTGGCCAGTGGAATGGGCAGAGTTTCCTTGGAGAGGGCAGGCACAGTCGTGCGCTGTGGCCCCAAGGGCCCCAGCGTTGAGGGTGTGTGGGACAGGGCTGCGGGGCCTGAATTCTGAAAAGACAAACTCGGCTTAGGTTTGGGGTCGAGGATATGGCAGGCCCCATCTACCGACCGTGCTGGGAGCTGCTCTGGATTTGAATGAAGGGCTAGTGTGCGTCCTTTTCTCAGGCTTCTGTCTCTGTATTTTGTGAAAAGGAGAGCTGTGGAATGGAGGGGTGACCTCCTGGGCCATGGATGAGCCTCCCTCTCTGGGGATTTGGCCTGGCTTCCAAGAGTTTCAGGTCATTCTGCGGGAAGGGAGGAGTCCTGTACTCTGCCTCAGGTGTCCCTCCTAAAGAGGGATTCCAGAGCAGAGCCCTGAGTACCGGCGACTGGAAAACCGAAACTCGGTTTAGGATGGGGGCCCAAGGGGCGTGGGAAGCACCTTCTGCGGGCTCTTGGTCCAGCCACGGAGAGACCTGATTTGAGCACGAAGCTTATGGTGAGGGTCCCAATGCGTCTTTTTGCCCAAGGCGACCCTCAAGCATGGGCGTGGTCTCATGGGCCATGCAGGTTTCTCCTACCCTGAAGGTGGGACACCAGGCCAACAGCAAGGTTTCTTAGATGGGGATGGAGGAGTTCAGATTTCTGCATCAGGTTCCCTCCTGTCCAGTGATTGGAGATAAGGTCTAGGTTCTGAATCCTGAACACCCAGCTTGGGAAGAGATGACAGCCTAAGGTCATGGCCCGTCTGATGTGATAGGTGTCGGTCGCGATGTCAGGGCTCAGGCAGTGTCAGGAAGAGCACGGGAGCCCATGGCAACCTCGAGAATTGGAGTGCAGTAGGGTGGCGCGCAGGTGGATCCTCATTGGGTGTTTCTGGGTAGTCGCCTAGGGCAACGTTTTTCTTCTGGTGGGAAGGCAGACTGCTGTATTGTGGCTCCAGAATTCCCAATCTGGAGGGCTTGGGGGCCAGGAATGTGAGGACGGAAGTCTGAGAACACAAGCTAGGGTGAGATTTCGGGCGAGGGCACTCTGCAGAGGCTGAAATGAGATCTCCTGCATCTGGAGACAGGGCGAGGATCCGACATTGGCTCAGGTTGGAGACTGTGTCCATTATGGCCCCATCAGTAGGTGGGGCCCTCCCGAAGCCATGGAGGTTTTCCCATGCTGGGAGTTGTGAGATGCTCCAAACCGCAAGGATTCCTACTGTCGAGTCCTACTGGCAGCGTTTCCTTGGAGAGGGCAGGCACAGTCGTGCGCCGTGGCCCCAGGGGCCCCGGCGTTGAGAGTGTGTGGGACAGGGCTGCGGGGCCTGAAGTCTGAAAACACAAACTCGGCTTAGGTTTGGGGTCGAGGATATGGCAGGCCCCATCTACCGACCGTGCTGGGAGCTGCTCTGGATTTGAATGAAGGGCGAGTGTGCGTCCTTTTCTCAGGCTTCTGTCTCTGGATTTGGTGTCAAGGAGGGCTGTGGAATGGAGGGGTGGCCTCCTGGGCCATGGATGAGCCTCCCTCTCTGGGCATTTGCCCTGGCTTCCAAGAGTTTCAGGTTCTGCGGGAAGGGAGGAGTCCTGTACTCTGCCTCAGGTGTCCCTCCCAAAGAGGGATTCCAGAGAAGAGCCCTGAGTACCGGCCCCTAGAAAACGGAAACTCGGTTTAGGATGGGCGTCCCAGGGGCGTGGGAAGCACCCTCTGCGGGTTCTTGGTCCAGCCACGGAGAGACCTGATTTGAGCACGAGGCTTATGGTGAGGGTCACAATGCGTCTTTGGGCCCAAGGCGACCCTCAAGCATGGGCGTGGCCTCATGGGGCATGCAGGTTTCTCCTACCCTGAAGGTGGGACACCAGGCCAACAGCAAGGTTTCTTGGATGGGGATGGAGGAGTTCAGATTTCTGCATCAGGTTCCCTCCTGTCCAGTGATTGGAGATAAGGTCTAGGTTCTGAATCCTGAACACCCAGCTTGGGAAGAGATGACAGCCTAAGGTCATGGCCGGTCTGATGTGATGGGTGTCGGTCGGGATGTCCGGGCTCAGGCAGTGTCAGGCAGAGCACGGGTGCCCATGGCAACCTCGAGTATTGGAGTGCAGTAGAGCTGCGTGCAGGTGGATCTTAATTGGGTGTTTCTGGGTAGTCGCCTAGGCCAACGTTTTTCTTCTGGTGGGAAGGCAGACTGCTGTATTGTGGCTCCAGAATTCTCAATCTGGAGGTCTTGGGGGCTAGGAATGTGAGGACGGAAGTCTGAGAACACAAGCTAGGGTGAGATTTCGGGCGAGGGCACTCTGCAGAGGCTGAAATGAGATCTCCTGCATCTGGAGACAGGGCGAAGATCCGACATTGGCTCAGGTTGGAGACTGTGTCCATGATGGCCCCATCAGTAGGTGGGGCCCTCCCGAAGCCTTGGAGGTTTTCCCATGCTGGGAGTTGTGAGATGCTCCAAACCGCAAGGATTCCTACTGTGGGACAGTCGAGTCCTGTGAGATGGCACCAGGACGCCCGATACAGAAAGACTGCAGTGCAGGGTGCTAAGGATGGATGCCTGGGCATCCCACCTCACATCCCAATTGTCTCCTAGCGACAAGGCTGGTTCGATTGCTGGCTCTGGGGGAGCTACGCAGGGCGTTGAGTGGAAATGGACTCTCCTGAGGATGTGTCATAATGTGGGTTTGTGTCCATGGAGACCTAGGAATGTGGCAGTGGCTCTGGGGCCCGGAAGGATTCTCCGAACTTTAGGATTGGACACAGCTCCAAAGAGTAAGTTTCCCCTGTGGAGATGAGAGGTGTTCTGATGGGTGCCTCAGGAAACCTCCGTTTGCTGGTATTGGAATCCAGGCCTCTGAGGAGAGACGCCTGGAAACCAACCCAAGGATTCAGATGAAGGCCTAACAGACTGTCCGGTTCCAAGTTCTGTCTCTGGGGACATCGGTCTGCTTTTCTGAGTGGAGGGAGTTGCTCAGCTTGTGTCAGATCACCCCTGTGTGTCCAGGGCAGCCTAGACTCTTGGCATGGCCTCGGGGATCTTGGAGCCTTCTCCTAATCTGTAGGTTTGTGGCCAGTGGAATGGGCAGAGTTTCCTTGGAGAGGGCAGGCACAGTCGTGCGCTGCGGCCCCAGGGGCCCCAGCGTTGAGGGTGTGTGGGACAGGGCTGCGGGGCCTGAAGTCTGAAAAGACAAACTCGGCTTAGGTTTGGGGTCTAGGGTATGGCAGGCCCCATCTACCGACCGTGCTGGGAGCTGCTCTGGATTTGAATGAAGGGCTAGTGTGCGTCCTATTCTCAGGCTTCTGTCTCTGTATTTTGTGAAAAGGAGAGCTGTGGAATGGAGGGGTGGCCTCCTGGGCCATGGATGAGCCTCCCTCTCTGGGGATTTGGCCTGGCTTCCAAGAGTTTCAGGTCATTCTGCGGGAAGGGAGGAGTCCTGTACTCTGCCTCAGGTGTCCCTCCCAAAGAGGGATTCCAGAGCAGAGCCCTGAGTACCGGCGACTGGAAAACCAAACTCGGGTTAGGATGGGAGCCCAAGGGGCATGGGAAGCACCCTCTGCGGGCTCTTGGTCCAGCCACGGAGAGACCTGATTTGAGCACGAGGCTTATGGTGAGGGTCCCAATGCATCTTTGTGCCCAAGGCGACCCTCAAGCAAGGGCGTGGTCTCATGGGCCACGCAGGTTTCTCCTACCCTGAAGGTGGGACACCAGGCCAACAGCAAGGTTTCTTGGATGGCGATGGAGGAGTTCAGATTTCTGCATCAGGTTCCCTCCTGTCCAGTGATTGGAGATAAGGTCTAGGTTCTGAATCCTCAACACCCAGCTTGGGTATAGATGACAGCCTAAGGTCATGGCCGGTCTGATGTGATGGGTGTCGGTCGGGATGTCAAGGCTCAGGCAGTGTCAGGCAGAGCACGGGTGCCCATGGCAACCTCGAGAAATGGAGTGCAGTAGAGGTGCGTGTAGGTAGATCCTAATTGGGTGTTTCTGGGTAGTCGCCTAGGGCAACGTTTTTCTTCTGGTGGGAAGGCAGACTGCTGTATTGTGGCTCCAGAATTCCCAATCTGGAGGTCTTGGGGGCTAGGAATGTGAGGACGGAAGTCTGAGAACACAAGCTAGGGTGAGATTTCGGGCGAGGGCACTCTGCAGAGGCTGAAATGAGATCTCCTGCATCTGGAGACAGGGCGAGGATCCGACATTGGCTCAGGTTGGAGACTGTGTCCATTATGGCCCCATCAGGAAGTGGGGGCCCTCCCGAAGCCATGGAGGTTTTCCCATGCTGGGAGTTGTGAGATGCTCCAAACCGCAAGGATTCCTACTGTCGAGTCCTACTGGCAGAGTTTCCTTGGAGAGGGCAGGCACAGTCGTGCGCTGTGGCCCCAGGGGCCCCAGCGTTGAGGGTGTGTGGGACAGGGCTGCGGGGCCTGAAGTCTGAAAACTCAAACTCGGCTTAGGTTTGCGGTCGAGGGTATGGCAGGCCCCATCTACCGACCGTGCTGGGAGCTGCTCTGGATTTGACTGAAGGGCGAGTGTGCGTCCTTTTCTCAGGCTTCTGTCTCTGGATTTTGTGTCAAGGAGGGCTGTGAAATGGAGGGGTGGCCTCCTGGGCCATGGATGAGCCTCCCTCTCTGGGGATTTGGCCTGGCTTCCAAGAGTTTCAGGTCATTCTGCGGGAAGGGAGGAGTCCTGTACTCTGCCTCAGGTGTCCCTCCCAAAGAGGGATTCCAGAGCAGAGCCCTGAGTACCAGCGACTGGAAAACCCAAACTCGGGTTAGGAGGTCGGCCCAAGGGGCGTGGGAAGCAACCTCTGCGGGCTCTTGGTCCAGCCACGAGAGACCTGATTTGAGCACGAGGCTTATGGTGAGGGTCACAATGCGTCTTTGGGCCCAAGGCGACCCTCAAGCATGGGCGTGGCCTCATGGGGCATGCAGGTTTCTCCTACCCTGAAGGTGGGACACCAGGCCAACAGCAAGGTTTCTTGGATGGGGATGGAGGAGTTCAGATTTCTGCATCAGGTTCCCTCCTGTCCAGTGATTGGAGATAAGGTCTAGGTTCTGAATCCTGAACACCCAGCTTGGGAAGAGATGACAGCCTAAGGTCATGGCCGGTCTGATGTGATGGGTGTCGGTCGGGATGTCAAGGCTCAGGCAGTGTCAGGCAGAGCACGGGTGCCCATGGCAACCTCGAGAATTGGAGTGCAGTAGAGCTGCGTGCAGGTGGATCTTAATTGGGTGTTTCTGGGTAGTCGCCTAGGGCAACGTTTTTCTTCTGGTGGGAAGGCAGACTGCTGTATTGTGGCTCCAGAATTCCCAATCTGGAGGTCTTGGGGGCTAGGAATGTGAGGACGGAAGTCTGAGAACACAAGCTAGGGTGAGATTTCGGGCGAGGGCACTCTGCAGAGGCTGAAATGAGATCTCCTGCATCTGGAGACAGGGCGAAGATCCGACATTGGCTCAGGTTGGAGACTGTGTCCATGATGGCCCCATCAGTAGGTGGGGCCCTCCCGAAGCCTTGGAGGTTTTCCCATGCTGGGAGTTGTGAGATGCTCCAAACCGCAAGGATTCCTACTGTGGGACAGTCGAGTCCTGTGAGATGGCACCAGGACGCCCGATACAGAAAGACTGCAGTGCAGGGTGCTAAGGATGGATGCCTGGGCATCCCACCTCACATTCCAATTGTCTCCTAGCGACAAGGCAGGTTCGATTGCTGGCTCTGGGGGAGCTATGCAGGGCGTTGAGTGGAAATGGACTCTCCTGAGGATGTGTCATAATGTGGGTTTGTGTCCATGGAGACCTAGGAATGTGGCAGTGGCTCTGGGGCCCGGAAGGATTCTCCGAACTTTAGGATTGGACACAGCTCCAAAGAGTAAGTTTCCCCTGTGGAGATGAGAGGTGTTCTGATGGGTGCCTCAGGAAACCTCCGTTTTCTGGTATTGGAATCCAGGCCTCTGAGGAGAGACGCCTGGAAACCAACCCAAGGGTTCAGATGAAGGCCTAACAGACTGTCCGGTTCCAAGTTCTGTCTCTGGGGACATCCGTCTGCTTTTCTGAGTGGAGGCTGTTGCTCAGCTTGTGTCAGATCACCCCTGTGTGTCCAGGGCAGCCTAGACTCTTGGCATGGCCTCGGGGATCTTGGAGCCTTCTCCTAATCTGTAGGTTTGTGGCCAGTGGAATGGGCAGAGTTTCCTTGGAGAGGGCAGGCACAGTCGTGCGCTGTGGCCCCAGGGGCCCCAGCGTTGAGGGTGTGTGGGACAGGGCTGCGGGGCCTGAAGTCTGAAAAGACAAACTCGGCTTAGTTTTGGGGTCTAGGGTATGGCAGGCCCCATCTACCGACCGTGCTGGGAGCTGCTCTGGATTTGACTGAAGGGCGAGTGTGCGTCCTTTTCTCAGGTCTGTCTCTGGATTTTGTGAAAAGGAGAGCTGTGGAATGGAGGGGTGGCCTCCTGGGCCATGGATGAGCCTCCCTCTCTGGGGATTTGGCCTGGCTTCCAAGAGTTTCAGGTCATTCTGCGGGAAGGGAGGAGTCCTGTACTCTGCCTCAGGTGTCCCTCCTAAAGAGGGATTCCAGAGCAGAGCCCTGAGTACCGGCGACTGGAAAACCAAACTCGGGTTAGGATGGGGGCCCAAGGGGCGTGGGAAGCACCCTCTGCGGGCTCTTGGTCCAGCCACGGAGAGACCTGATTTGAGCACGGGCTTATGGTGAGGGTCCCAATGCATCTTTGTGCCCAAGGCGACCCTCAAGCAAGGGCGTGGTCTCATGGGCCATGCAGGTTTCTCCTACCCTGAAGGTGGGACACCAGGCCAACAGCAAGGTTTCTTGGATGGCGATGGAGTTGTTCAGATTTCTGCATCAGGTTCCCTCCTGTCCAGTGATTGGAGATAAGGTCTAGGTTCTGAATCCTCAACACCCAGCTTGGGAATAGATGACAGCCTAAGGTCATGGCCGGTCTGATGTGATGGGTGTCGGTCGGGATGTCAAGGCTCAGGCAGTGTCAGGCAGAGCACGGGTGCCCATGGCAACCTCGAGAAATGGAGTGCAGTAGAGGTGCGTGCAGGTAGATCCTAATTGGGTGTTTCTGGGTAGTCGCCTAGGGCAACGTTTTTCTTCTGGTGGGAAGGCAGACTGCTGTATTGTGGCTCCAGAATTCCCAATCTGGAGGTCTTGGGGGCTAGGAATGTGAGGACGGAAGTCTGAGAACACAAGCTAGGGTGAGATTTCGGGCGAGGGCACTCTGCAGAGGCTGAAATGAGATCTCCTGCATCTGGAGACAGGGCAAGGATCCGACATTGGCTCAGGTTGGAGACTGTGTCCATTATGGCCCCATCAGGAAGTGGGGGCCCTCCCGAAGCCATGGAGGTTTTCCCATGCTGGGAGTTGTGAGATGCTCCAAACCGCAAGGATTCCTACTGTCGAGTCCTACTGGCAGAGTTTCCTTGGAGAGGGCAGGCACAGTCGTGCGCTGTGGCCCCAGGGGCCCCAGCGTTGAGGGTGTGTGGGACAGGGCTGCGGGGCCTGAAGTCTGAAAACTCAAACTCGGCTTAGGTTTGCGGTCGAGGGTATGGCAGGCCCCATCTACCGACCGTGCTGGGAGCTGCTCTGGATTTGACTGAAGGGCGAGTGTGCGTCCTTTTCTCAGGCTTCTGTCTCTGGATTTTGTGTCAAGGAGGGCTGTGAAATGGAGGGGTGGCCTCCTGGGCCATGGATGAGCCTCCCTCTCTGGGGATTTGGCCTGGCTTCCAAGAGTTTCAGGTTATTCTGCGGGAAGGGAGGAGTCCTGTACTCTGCCTCAGGTGTCCCTCCCAAAGAGGGATTCCAGAGCAGAGCCCTGAGTACCAGCGACTGGAAAACCCAAACTCGGGTTAGGATGTCGGCCCAAGGGGCGTGGGAAGCAACCTCTGCGGGCTCTTGGTCCAGCCACGAGAGACCTGATTTGAGCACGAGGCTTATGGTGAGGGTCACAATGCGTCTTTGGGCCCAAGGCGACCCTCAAGCATGGGCGTGGCCTCATGGGGCATGCAGGTTTCTCCTACCCTGAAGGTGGGACACCAGGCCAGCAGCAAGGTTTCTTGGATGGGGATGGAGGAGTTCAGATTTCTGCATCAGGTTCCCTCCTGTCCAGTGATTGGAGATAAGGTCTAGGTTCTGAATCCTGAACACCCAGCTTGGTAGGAGATGACAGCCTAAGGTCATGGCCGGTCTGATGTGATGGGTGTCTGTCGGGATGTCAGGGCTCAAGCAGTGTCAGGCAGAGCACGGATGCCCATGGCAACCCCGAGAATTGGAGTGCAGTAGAGCGGCTTGCAGGTGGATCCTAATTGGGTGTTTCTGGGTAGTCGCCTAGGGCAACGTTTTTCTTCTGGTGGGAAGGCAGACTGCTGTATTGTGGCTCCAGAATTCCCAATCTGGAGGTCTTGGTGGCCAGGAATGTGAGGACGGAAGTCTGAGAACACAAGCTAGGGTGAGATTTCGGGCGAGGGCACTCTGCAGAGAATGAAATGAGATCTCCTGCATCTGGAGACAGGGCGAGGATCCGACATTGGCTCAGGTTGGAGACTGTGTCCATTATGGCCCCATCAGTAGTTGGGGGCCCTCCCGAAGCCTTGGAGGTTTTCCCATGCTGGGAGTTGTGAGATGCTCCAAACCGCAAGGATTCCTAATGTGGGACAGTCGAGTCCTGTGAGATGGCACCAGGACGCCCGATACAGAAAGACTGCTGTGCAGGGTACTAAGGATGGATGCCTGGGCATCCCACCTCACATTCCCATTGTCTCCTAGCGACAAGGCAGGTTCGATTGCTGGCTCTGGGGGAGCTACGCAGGGTGCTGAGTTGAAATGGACTCTCCTGAGGATGGGTCATAATGTAGGTTTGTGTCCATGGAGACCTAGGAATGTGGCAGTGCCTCTGGGGCCCGGAAGGATTCTCCGAACTTTAGGATTGGACACAGCTCCAAAGAGTAAGTTTCCCCTGTGGAGATGAGAGGTGTTCTGATGGGTGCCTCAGGAAACGTCGGTTTGCTGGTATTGGTTTTCAAGCCTCTGAGGAGAGACGCCTGGAAACCAACCAAAGGGTTCAGATGAAGGCCTAACAGACTGTCCGGTTCCATGTTCTGTCTCTGGGGACATCCGTCTGCTTTTCGGAGTGGAGGGAGTTGCTCAGCTTGTGTCAGATCACCCCTGTGTGTCCAGGGCAGCCTACACTCTTGGGATGGCCTCGGGGATCTTGGAGCCTTCTCCTAATCTGTAGGTTTGTGGCCAGTGGAATGGGCAGAGTTTCCTTGGAGAGGGCAGGCACAGTCCTGCGCTGTGGCCCCAGGGGCCCCAGCGTTGAGGGTGTGTGTGAAAGGGCTGCGGGGCCTGAAGTCTGAAAACTCAAACTCGGCTTAGGTTTCGGGTCGAGGATATGGCAGGCCCCATCTACCGACCGTGCTGGGAGCTGCTCTGGATTTGAATGAAGGGCGAGTGTGCGTCCTTTTCTCAGGCTTCTGTCTCTGGATTTGGTGTCAAGGAGGGCTGTGGAATGGAGGGGTGGCCTCCTGGGCCATGGATGAGCCTCCCTCTCTGGGGATTTGGCCTGGCTTCCAAGAGTTTCAGGTCATTCTGCGGGAAGGGAGGAGTCCTGTACTCTGCCTCAGGTGTCCCTCCCAAAGAGGGATTCCAGAGCAGAGCCCTGAGTACCGGCGACTGGAAAACCCAAACTCGGGTTAGGATGGGGGTCCCAGGGGCGTGGGAAGCACCCTCTGCGGGCTCTTGGTCCAGCCACGGAGAGACCTGATTTGAGCACGACGCTTATGGTGAGGGTCACAATGCGTCATTGTGCCCAAGGCGACCCACAAGCATGGGCGTGGCCTCATGGGGCATGCAGGTTTCTCCTACCCTGAAGGTGGGACACCAGGCCAACAGCAAGGTTTCTTGGATGGGGATGGAGGAGTTCAGATTTCTGCATCAGGTTCCCTCCTGTCCAGTGATTGGAGATAAGGTCTAGGTTCTGAATCCTCAACACCCAGCTTGGGAATAGATGACAGCCTAAGGTCATGGCCGGTCTGATGTGATGGGTGTCGGTCGGGATGTCAAGGCTCAGGCAGTGTCAGGCAGAGCACGGGTGCCCATGGCAACCTCGAGAAATGGAGTGCAGTAGAGGTGCATGCTGGTAGATCCTAATTGGGTGTTTCTGGGTAGTCGCCTAGGGCAACGTTTTTCTTCTGGTGGGAAGGCAGACTGCTGTATTGTGGCTCCAGAATTCCCAATCTGGAGGTCTTGGGGGCTAGGAATGTGAGGACGGAAGTCTGAGAACACAAGCTACGGTGAGATTTCGGGCGAGGGCACTCTGCAGAGGCTGAAATGAGATCTCCTGCATCTGGAGACAGGGCGAGGATCCGACATTGGCTCAGGTTGGAGACTGTGTCCATTATGGCCCCATCAGGAAGTGGGGGCCCTCCCGAAGCCATGGAGGTTTTCCCATGCTGGGAGTTGTGAGATGCTCCAAACCGCAAGGATTTCTACTGTCGAGTCCTACTGGCAGAGTTTCCTTGGAGAGGGCAGGCACAGTCGTGCGCTGTGGCCCCAGGGGCCCCAGCGTTGAGGGTGTGTGGGACAGGGCTGCGGGGCCTGAAGTCTGAAAACTCAAACTCGGCTTAGGTTTGCGGTCGAGGGTATGGCAGGCCCCATCTACCGACCGTGCTGGGAGCTGCTCTGGATTTGACTGAAGGGCGAGTGTGCGTCCTTTTCTCAGGCTTCTGTCTCTGGATTTTGTGTCAAGGAGGGCTGTGAAATGGAGGGGTGGCCTCCTGGGCCATGGATGAGCCTCCCTCTCTGGGGATTTGGCCTGGCTTCCAAGAGTTTCAGGTCATTCTGCGGGAAGGGAGGATTCCTGTACTCTGCCTCAGGTGTCCCTCCCAAAGAGGGATTCCAGAGCAGAGCCCTGAGTACCAGCGACTGGAAAACCCAAACTCGGGTTAGGATGTCGGCCCAAGGGGCGTGGGAAGCAACCTCTGCGGGCTCTTGGTCCAGCCACGAGAGACCTGATTTGAGCACGAGGCTTATGGTGAGGGTCACAATGCGTCTTTGGGCCCAAGGCGACCCTCAAGCATGGGCGTGGCCTCATGGGGCATGCAGGTTTCTCCTACCCTGAAGGTGGGACACCAGGCCAGCAGCAAGGTTTCTTGGATGGGGATGGAGGAGTTCAGATTTCTGCATCAGGTTCCCTCCTGTCCAGTGATTGGAGATAAGGTCTAGGTTCTGAATCCTGAACACCCAGCTTGGTAGGAGATGACAGCCTAAGGTCATGGCCGGTCTGATGTGATGGGTGTCTGTCGGGATGTCAGGGCTCAAGCAGTGTCAGGCAGAGCACGGATGCCCATGGCAACCCCGAGAATTGGAGTGCAGTAGAGCGGCTTGCAGGTGGATCCTAATTGGGTGTTTCTGGGTAGTCGCCTAGGGCAACGTTTTTCTTCTGGTGGGAAGGCAGACTGCTGTATTGTGGCTCCAGAATTCCCAATCTGGAGGTCTTGGTGGCCAGGAATGTGAGGACGGAAGTCTGAGAACACAAGCTAGGGTGAGATTTCGGGCGAGGGCACTCTGCAGAGAATGAAATGAGATCTCCTGCATCTGGAGACAGGGCGAGGATCCGACATTGGCTCAGGTTGGAGACTGTGTCCATTATGGCCCCATCAGTAGTTGGGGGCCCTCCCGAAGCCTTGGAGGTTTTCCCATGCTGGGAGTTGTGAGATGCTCCAAACCGCAAGGATTCCTAATGTGGGACAGTCGAGTCCTGTGAGATGGCACCAGGACGCCCGATACAGAAAGACTGCTGTGCAGGGTACTAAGGATGGATGCCTGGGCATCCCACCTCACATTCCCATTGTCTCCTAGCGACAAGGCAGGTTCGATTGCTGGCTCTGGGGGAGCTACGCAGGGCGCTGAGTTGAAATGGACTCTCCTGAGGATGGGTCATAATGTAGGTTTGTGTCCATGGAGACCTAGGAATGTGGCAGTGCCTCTGGGGCCCGGAAGGATTCTCCGAACTTTAGGATTGGACACAGCTCCAAAGAGTAAGTTTCCCCTGTGGAGATGAGAGGTGTTCTGATGGGTGCCTCAGGAAACGTCGGTTTGCTGGTATTGGTTTTCAAGCCTCTGAGGAGAGACGCCTGGAAACCAACCAAAGGGTTCAGATGAAGGCCTAACAGACTGTCCGGTTCCATGTTCTGTCTCTGGGGACATCCGTCTGCTTTTCGGAGTGGAGGGAGTTGCTCAGCTTGTGTCAGATCACCCCTGTGTGTCCAGGGCAGCCTACACTCTTGGGATGGCCTCGGGGATCTTGGAGCCTTCTCCTAATCTGTAGGTTTGTGGCCAGTGGAATGGGCAGAGTTTCCTTGGAGAGGGCAGGCACAGTCCTGCGCTGTGGCCCCAGGGGCCCCAGCGTTGAGGGTGTGTGTGAAAGGGCTGCGGGGCCTGAAGTCTGAAAACTCAAACTCGGCTTAGGTTTCGGGTCGAGGATATGGCAGGCCCCATCTACCGACCGTGCTGGGAGCTGCTCTGGATTTGAATGAAGGGCGAGTGTGCGTCCTTTTCTCAGGCTTCTGTCTCTGGATTTGGTGTCAAGGAGGGCTGTGGAATGGAGGGGTGGCCTCCTGGGCCATGGATGAGCCTCCCTCTCTGGGGATTTGGCCTGGCTTCCAAGAGTTTCAGGTCATTCTGCGGGAAGGGAGGAGTCCTGTACTCTGCCTCAGGTGTCCCTCCCAAAGAGGGATTCCAGAGCAGAGCCCTGAGTACCGGCGACTGGAAAACCGAAACTCGGGTTAGGATGGGGGTCCCAGGGGCGTGGGAAGCACCCTCTGCGGGCTCTTGGTCCAGCCACGGAGAGACCTGATTTGAGCACGACACTTATGGTGAGGGTCACAATGCGTCATTGTGCCCAAGGCGACCCACAAGCATGGGCGTGGCCTCATGGGGCATGCAGGTTTCTCCTACCCTGAAGGTGGGACACCAGGCCAACAGCAAGGTTTCTTGGATGGGGATGGAGGAGTTCAGATTTCTGCATCAGGTTCCCTCCTGTCCAGTGATTGGAGATAAGGTCTAGGTTCTGAATCCTCAACACCCAGCTTGGGAATAGATGACAGCCTAAGGTCATGGCCGGTCTGATGTGATGGGTGTCGGTCGGGATGTCAAGGCTCAGGCAGTGTCAGGCAGAGCACGGGTGCCCATGGCAACCTCGAGAAATGGAGTGCAGTAGAGGTGCGTGCTGGTAGATCCTAATTGGGTGTTTCTGGGTAGTCGCCTAGGGCAACGTTTTTCTTCTGGTGGGAAGGCAGACTGCTGTATTGTGGCTCCAGAATTCCCAATCTGGAGGTCTTGGGGGCTAGGAATGTGAGGACGGAAGTCTGAGAACACAAGCTACGGTGAGATTTCGGGCGAGGGCACTCTGCAGAGGCTGAAATGAGATCTCCTGCATCTGGAGACAGGGCGAGGATCCGACATTGGCTCAGGTTGGAGACTGTGTCCATTATGGCCCCATCAGGAAGTGGGGGCCCTCCCGAAGCCATGGAGGTTTTCCCATGCTGGGAGTTGTGAGATGCTCCAAACCGCAAGGATTTCTACTGTCGAGTCCTACTGGCAGAGTTTCCTTGGAGAGGGCAGGCACAGTCGTGCGCTGTGGCCCCAGGGGCCCCAGCGTTGAGGGTGTGTGGGACAGGGCTGCGGGGCCTGAAGTCTGAAAACTCAAACTCGGCTTAGGTTTGCGGTCGAGGGTATGGCAGGCCCCATCTACCGACCGTGCTGGGAGCTGCTCTGGATTTGACTGAAGGGCGAGTGTGCGTCCTTTTCTCAGGCTTCTGTCTCTGGATTTTGTGTCAAGGAGGGCTGTGAAATGGAGGGGTGGCCTCCTGGGCCATGGATGAGCCTCCCTCTCTGGGGATTTGGCCTGGCTTCCAAGAGTTTCAGGTCATTCTGCGGGAAGGGAGGAGTCCTGTACTCTGCCTCAGGTGTCCCTCCCAAAGAGGGATTCCAGAGCAGAGCCCTGAGTACCGGCGACTGGAAAACCCAAACTCGGGTTAGGATGTCGGCCCAAGGGGCGTGGGAAGCAACCTCTGCGGGCTCTTGGTCCAGCCACGAGAGACCTGATTTGAGCACGAGGCTTATGGTGAGGGTCACAATGCGTCTTTGGGCCCAAGGCGACCTTCAAGCATGGGCGTGGCCTCATGGGGCATGCAGGTTTCTCCTACCCTGAAGGTGGGACACCAGGCCAGCAGCAAGGTTTCTTGGATGGGGATGGAGGAGTTCAGATTTCTGCATCAGGTTCCCTCCTGTCCAGTGATTGGAGATAAGGTCTAGGTTCTGAATCCTGAACACCCAGCTTGGTAGGAGATGACAGCCTAAGGTCATGGCCGGTCTGATGTGATGGGTGTCTGTCGGGATGTCAGGGCTCAAGCAGTGTCAGGCAGAGCACGGATGCCCATGGCAACCCCGAGAATTGGAGTGCAGTAGAGCGGCTTGCAGGTGGATCCTAATTGGGTGTTTCTGGGTAGTCGCCTAGGGCAACGTTTTTCTTCTGGTGGGAAGGCAGACTGCTGTATTGTGGCTCCAGAATTCCCAATCTGGAGGTCTTGGTGGCCAGGAATGTGAGGACGGAAGTCTGAGAACACAAGCTAGGGTGAGATTTCGGGCGAGGGCACTCTGCAGAGAATGAAATGAGATCTCCTGCATCTGGAGACAGGGCGAGGATCCGACATTGGCTCAGGTTGGAGACTGTGTCCATTATGGCCCCATCAGTAGTTGGGGGCCCTCCCGAAGCCTTGGAGGTTTTCCCATGCTGGGAGTTGTGAGATGCTCCAAACCGCAAGGATTCCTAATGTGGGACAGTCGAGTCCTGTGAGATGGCACCAGGACGCCCGATACAGAAAGACTGCTGTGCAGGGTACTAAGGATGGATGCCTGGGCATCCCACCTCACATTCCCATTGTCTCCTAGCGACAAGGCAGGTTCGATTGCTGGCTCTGGGGGAGCTACGCAGGGCGCTGAGTTGAAATGGACTCTCCTGAGGATGGGTCATAATGTAGGTTTGTGTCCATGGAGACCTAGGAATGTGGCAGTGCCTCTGGGGCCCGGAAGGATTCTCCGAACTTTAGGATTGGACACAGCTCCAAAGAGTAAGTTTCCCCTGTGGAGATGAGAGGTGTTCTGATGGGTGCCTCAGGAAACGTCGGTTTGCTGGTATTGGTTTTCAAGCCTCTGAGGAGAGACGCCTGGAAACCAACCAAAGGGTTCAGATGAAGGCCTAACAGACTGTCCGGTTCCATGTTCTGTCTCTGGGGACATCCGTCTGCTTTTCGGAGTGGAGGGAGTTGCTCAGCTTGTGTCAGATCACCCCTGTGTGTCCAGGGCAGCCTACACTCTTGGGATGGCCTCGGGGATCTTGGAGCCTTCTCCTAATCTGTAGGTTTGTGGCCAGTGGAATGGGCAGAGTTTCCTTGGAGAGGGCAGGCACAGTCCTGCGCTGTGGCCCCAGGGGCCCCAGCGTTGAGGGTGTGTGTGAAAGGGCTGCGGGGCCTGAAGTCTGAAAACTCAAACTCGGCTTAGGTTTGGGGTCGAGGATATGGCAGGCCCCATCTACCGACCGTGCTGGGAGCTGCTCTGGATTTGAATGAAGGGCGAGTGTGCGTCCTTTTCTCAGGCTTCTGTCTCTGGATTTGGTGTCAAGGAGGGCTGTGGAATGGAGGGGTGGCCTCCTGGGCCATGGATGAGCCTCCCTCTCTGGGGATTTGGCCTGGCTTCCAAGAGTTTCAGGTCATTCTGCGGGAAGGGAGGAGTCCTGTACTCTGCCTCAGGTGTCCCTCCCAAAGAGGGATTCCAGAGCAGAGCCCTGAGTACCGGCAACTGGAAAACCGAAACTCGGGTTAGGATGGGGGTCCCAGGGGCGTGGGAAGCACCCTCTGCGGGCTCTTGGTCCAGCCACGGAGAGACCTGATTTGAGCACGAGGCTTATGGTGAGGGTCACAATGCGTCATTGTGCCCAAGGCGACCCACAAGCATGGGCGTGGCCTCATGGGGCATGCAGGTTTCTCCTACCCTGAAGGTGGGACACCAGGCCAACAGCAAGGTTTCTTGGATGGGGATGGAGGAGTTCAGATTTCTGCATCAGGTTCCCTCCTGTCCAGTGATTGGAGATAAGGTCTAGGTTCTGAATCCTGAACACCCAGCTTGGGAAGAGATGACAGCCTAAGGTCATGGCCGGTCTGATGTGATGGGTGTCGGTCGGGATGTCAGGGCTCAGGCAGTGTCAGGCAGAGCACGGGTGCCCATGGCAACCTCGAGAATTGGAGTGCAGTAGAGCTGCGTGCAGGTGGATCTTAATTGGGTGTTTCTGGGTAGTCGCCTAGGGCAACGTTTTTCTTCTGGTGGGAAGGCAGACTGCTGTATTGTGGCTCCAGAATTCCCAATCTGGAGGTCTTGGGGGCTAGGAATGTGAGGACGGAAGTCTGAGAACACAAGCTAGGGTGAGATTTCGGGCGAGGGCACTCTGCAGAGGCTGAAATGAGATCTCCTGCATCTGGAGACAGGGCGAAGATCCGACATTGGCTCAGGTTGGAGACTGTGTCCATGATGGCCCCATCAGTAGGTGGGGCCCTCCCGAAGCCTTGGAGGTTTTCCCATGCTGGGAGTTGTGAGATGCTCCAAACCGCAAGGATTCCTACTGTGGGACAGTCGAGTCCTGTGAGATGGCACCAGGACGCCCGATACAGAAAGACTGCAGTGCAGGGTGCTAAGGATGGATGCCTTGGCACCCCACCTCACATTCCAATTGTCTCCTAGCGACAAGGCAGGTTCGATTGCTGGCTCTGGGGGAGCTACGCAGGGCGTTGAGTGGAAATGGACTCTCCTGAGGATGTGTCATAATGTGGGTTTGTGTCCATGGAGACCTAGGAATGTGGCAGTGGCTCTGGGGCCCGGAAGGATTCTCCGAACTTTAGGATTGGACACAGCTCCAAAGAGTAAGTTTCCCCTGTGGAGATGAGAGGTGTTCTGATGGGTGCCTCAGGAAACCTCCGTTTGCTGGTATTGGAATCCAGGCCTCTGAGGAGAGACGCCTGGAAACCAACCCAAGGGTTCAGATGAAGGCCTAACAGACTGTCCGGTTCCAAGTTCTGTCTCTGGGGACATCCGTCTGCTTTTCTGAGTGGAGGCTGTTGCTCAGCTTGTGTCAGATCACCCCTGTGTGTCCAGGGCAGCCTAGACTCTTGGCATGGCCTCGGGGATCTTGGAGCCTTCTCCTAATCTGTAGGTTTGTGGCCAGTGGAATGGGCAGAGTTTCCTTGGAGAGGGCAGGCACAGTCGTGCGCTGTGGCCCCAGGGGCCCCAGCGTTGAGGGTGTGTGGGCCAGGGCTGCGGGGCCTGAAGTCTGAAAAGACAAACTCGGCTTAGGTTTGGGGTCTAGGGTATGGCAGGCCCCATCTACCGACCGTGCTGGGAGCTGCTCTGGATTTGAATGAAGGGCTAGTGTGCGTCCTTTTCTCAGGCTTCTGTCTCTGGATTTTGTGAAAAGGAGAGCTGTGGAATGGAGGGGTGGCCTCCTGGGCCATGGATGAGCCTCCCTCTCTGGGGATTTGGCCTGGCTTCCAAGAGTTTCAGGTCATTCTGCGGGAAGGGAGGAGTCCTGTACTCTGCCTCAGGTGTCCCTCCTAAAGAGGGATTCCAGAGCAGAGCCCTGAGTACCGGCGACTGGAAAACCAAACTCGGGTTAGGATGGGGGCCCAAGGGGCGTGGGAAGCACCCTCTGCGGGCTCTTGGTCCAGCCACGGAGAGACCTGATTTGAGCACGGGGCTTATGGTGAGGGTCCCAATGCATCTTTGTGCCCAAGGCGACCCTCAAGCAAGGGCGTGGTCTCATGGGCCATGCAGGTTTCTCCTACCCTGAAGGTGGGACACCCGGCCAACAGCAAGGTTTCTTGGATGGCGATGGAGTTGTTCAGATTTCTGCATCAGGTTCCCTCCTGTCCAGTGATTGGAGATAAGGTCTAGGTTCTGAATCCTCAACACCCAGCTTGGGAATAGATGACAGCCTAAGGTCATGGCCGGTCTGATGTGATGGGTGTCGGTCGGGATGTCAAGGCTCAGGCAGTGTCAGGCAGAGCACGGGTGCCCATGGCAACCTCGAGAAATGGAGTGCAGTAGAGGTGCGTGCAGGTAGATCCTAATTGGGTGTTTCTGGGTAGTCGCCTAGGGCAACGTTTTTCTTCTGGTGGGAAGGCAGACTGCTGTATTGTGGCTCCAGAATTCCCAATCTGGAGGTCTTGGGGGCTAGGAATGTGAGGACGGAAGTCTGAGAACACAAGCTAGGGTGAGATTTCGGGCGAGGGCACTCTGCAGAGGCTGAAATGAGATCTCCTGCATCTGGAGACAGGGCGAGGATCCGACATTGGCTCAGGTTGGAGACTGTGTCCATTATGGCCCCATCAGGAAGTGGGGGCCCTCCCGAAGCCATGGAGGTTTTCCCATGCTGGGAGTTGTGAGATGCTCCAAACCGCAAGGATTCCTACTGTCGAGTCCTACTGGCAGAGTTTCCTTGGAGAGGGCAGGCACAGTCGTGCGCTGTGGCCCCAGGGGCCCCAGCGTTGAGGGTGTGTGGGACAGGGCTGCGGGTCCTGAAGTCTGAAAACTCAAACTCGGCTTAGGTTTGCGGTCGAGGGTATGGCAGGCCCCATCTACCGACCGTGCTGGGAGCTGCTCTGGATTTGACTGAAGGGCGAGTGTGCGTCCTTTTCTCAGGCTTCTGTCTCTGGATTTTGTGTCAAGGAGGGCTGTGAAATGGAGGGGTGGCCTCCTGGGCCATGGATGAGCCTCCCTCTCTGGGGATTTGGCCTGGCTTCCAAGAGTTTCAGGTCATTCTGCGGGAAGGGAGGAGTCCTGTACTCTGCCTCAGGTGTCCCTCCCAAAGAGGGATTCCAGAGCAGAGCCCTGAGTACCGGCGACTGGAAAACCCAAACTCGGGTTAGGATGTCGGCCCAAGGGGCGTGGGAAGCAACCTCTGCGGGCTCTTGGTCAAGCCACGAGAGACCTGATTTGAGCACGAGGCTTATGGTGAGGGTCACAATGCGTCTTTGGGCCCAAGGCGACCCTCAAGCATGGGCGTGGCCTCATGGGGCATGCAGGTTTCTCCTACCCTGAAGGTGGGACACCAGGCCAGCAGCAAGGTTTCTTGGATGGGGATGGAGGAGTTCAGATTTCTGCATCAGGTTCCCTCCTGTCCAGTGATTGGAGATAAGGTCTAGGTTCTGAATCCTGAACACCCAGCTTGGTAGGAGATGACAGCCTAAGGTCATGGCCGGTCTGATGTGATGGGTGTCTGTCGGGATGTCAGGGCTCAAGCAGTGTCAGGCAGAGCACGGATGCCCATGGCAACCCCGAGAATTGGAGTGCAGTAGAGCGGCTTGCAGGTGGATCCTAATTGGGTGTTTCTGGGTAGTCGCCTAGGGCAACGTTTTTCTTCTGGTGGGAAGGCAGACTGCTGTATTGTGGCTCCAGAATTCCCAATCTGGAGGTCTTGGTGGCCAGGAATGTGAGGACGGAAGTCTGAGAACACAAGCTAGGGTGAGATTTCGGGCGAGGGCACTCTGCAGAGAATGAAATGAGATCTCCTGCATCTGGAGACAGGGCGAGGATCCGACATTGGCTCAGGTTGGAGACTGTGTCCATTATGGCCCCATCAGTAGTTGGGGGCCCTCCCGAAGCCTTGGAGGTTTTCCCATGCTGGGAGTTGTGAGATGCTCCAAACCGCAAGGATTCCTAATGTGGGACAGTCGAGTCCTGTGAGATGGCACCAGGACGCCCGATACAGAAAGACTGCTGTGCAGGGTACTAAGGATGGATGCCTGGGCATCCCACCTCACATTCCCATTGTCTCCTAGCGACAAGGCAGGTTCGATTGCTGGCTCTGGGGGAGCTACGCAGGGCGCTGAGTTGAAATGGACTCTCCTGAGGATGGGTCATAATGTAGGTTTGTGTCCATGGAGACCTAGGAATGAAGCAGTGCCTCTGGGGCCCGGAAGGATTCTCCGAACTTTAGGATTGGACACAGCTCCAAAGAGTAAGTTTCCCCTGTGGAGATGAGAGGTGTTCTGATGGGTGCCTCAGGAAACGTCGGTTTGCTGGTATTGGTTTTCAAGCCTCTGAGGAGAGACGCCTGGAAACCAACCAAAGGGTTCAGATGAAGGCCTAACAGACTGTCCGGTTCCATGTTCTGTCTCTGGGGACATCCGTCTGCTTTTCTGAGTGGAGGGAGTTGCTCAGCTTGTGTCAGATCACCCCTGTGTGTCCAGGGCAGCCTACACTCTTGGGATGGCCTCGGGGATCTTGGAGCCTTCTCCTAATCTGTAGGTTTGTGGCCAGTGGAATGGGCAGAGTTTCCTTGGAGAGGGCAGGCACAGTCCTGCGCTGTGGCCCCAGGGGCCCCAGCGTTGAGGGTGTGTGTGAAAGGGCTGCGGGGCCTGAAGTCTGAAAACTCAAACTCGGCTTAGGTTTGGGGTCGAGGATATGGCAGGCCCCATCTACCGACCGTGCTGGGAGCTGCTCTGGATTTGAATGAAGGGCGAGTGTGCGTCCTTTTCTCAGGCTTCTGTCTCTGGATTTGGTGTCAAGGAGGGCTGTGGAATGGAGGGGTGGCCTCCTGGGCCATGGATGAGCCTCCCTCTCTGGGGATTTGGCCTGGCTTCCAAGAGTTTCAGGTCATTCTGCGGGAAGGGAGGAGTCCTGTACTCTGCCTCAGGTGTCCCTCCCAAAGAGGGATTCCAGAGCAGAGCCCTGAGTACCGGCGACTGGAAAACCGAAACTCGGGTTAGGATGGGGGTCCCAGGGGCGTGGGAAGCACCCTCTGCGGGCTCTTGGTCCAGCCACGGAGAGACCTGATTTGAGCACGACGCTTATGGTGAGGGTCACAATGCTTCATTGTGCCCAAGGCGACCCACAAGCATGGGCGTGGCCTCATGGGGCATGCAGGTTTCTCCTACCCTGAAGGTGGGACACCAGGCCAACAGCAAGGTTTCTTGGATGGGGATGGAGGAGTTCAGATTTCTGCATCAGGTTCCCTCCTGTCCAGGGATTGGAGATAAGGTCTAGGTTCTGAATCCTGAACACCCAGCTTGGGAAGAGATGACAGCCTAAGGTCATGGCCGGTCTGATGTGATGGGTGTCGGTCGGGATGTCAGGGCTCAGGCAGTGTCAGGCAGAGCACGGGTGCCCATGGCAACCTCGAAAATTGGAGTGCAGTAGAGCTGCGTGCAGGTGGATCTTAATTGGGTGTTTCTGGGTAGTCGCTTAGGGCAACGTTTTTCTTCTGGTGGGAAGGCAGACTGCTGTATTGTGGCTCCAGAATTCCCAATCTGGAGGTCTTGGGGGCTAGGAATGTGAGGACGGAAGTCTGAGAACACAAGCTAGGGTGAGATTTCGGGCTAGGGCACTCTGCAGAGGCTGAAATGAGATCTCCTGCATCTGGAGACAGGGCGAAGATCCGACATTGGCTCAGGTTGGAGACTGTGTCCATGATGGCCCCATCAGTAGGTGGGGCCCTCCCGAAGCCTTGGAGGTTTTCCCATGCTGGGAGTTGTGAGATGCTCCAAACCGCAAGGATTCCTACTGTGGGACAGTCGAGTCCTGTGAGATGGCACCAGGACGCCCGATACAGAAAGACTGCAGTGCAGGGTGCTAAGGATGGATGCCTGGGCATCCCGCCTCACATTCCAATTGTCTCCTAGCGACAAGGCAGGTTCGATTGCTGGCTCTGGGGGAGCTACGCAGGGCGTTGAGTGGAAATGGACTCTCCTGAGGATGTGTCATAATGTGGGTTTCTGTCCATGGAGACCTAAGAATGTGGCAGTGGCTCTGGGGCCCGGAAGGATTCTCCGAACTTTAGGATTGGACACAGCTCCAAAGAGTAAGTTTCCCCTGTGGAGATGAGAGGTGTTCTGATGGGTGCCTCAGGAAACCTCCGTTTTCTGGTATTGGAATCCAGGCCTCTGAGGAGAGACGCCTGGAAACCAACCCAAGGGTTCAGATGAAGGCCTAACAGACTGTCCGGTTCCAAGTTCTGTCTCTGGGGACATCCGTCTGCTTTTCTGAGTGGAGGCTGTTGCTCAGCTTGTGTCAGATCACCCCTGTGTGTCCAGGGCAGCCTAGACTCTTGGCATGGCCTCGGGGATCTTGGAGCCTTCTCCTAATCTGTAGGTTTGTGGCCAGTGGAATGGGCAGAGTTTCCTTGGAGAGGGCAGGCACAGTCGTGCGCTGTGGCCCCAGGGGCCCCAGCGTTGAGGGTGTGTGGGACAGGGCTGCGGGGCCTGAAGTCTGAAAAGACGAACTCGGCTTAGGTTTGGGGTCTAGGGTATGGCAGGCCCCATCTACCGACCGTGCTGGGAGCTGCTCTGGATTTGAATGAAGGGCTAGTGTGCGTCCTTTTCTCAGGCTTCTGTCTCTGTATTTTGTGAAAAGGAGATCTGTGGAATGGAGGGGTGGCCTCCTGGGCCATGGATGAGCCTCCCTCTCTGGGGATTTGGCCTGGCTTCCAAGAGTTTCAGGTCATTCTGCGGGAAGGGAGGAGTCCTGTACTCTGCCTCTGGTGTCCCTCCTAAAGAGGGATTCCAGAGCAGAGCCCTGAGTACCGGCGACTGGAAAACCAAACTCGGGTTAGGATGGGGGCCCAAGGGGCGTGGGAAGCACCCTCTGCGGGCTCTTGGTCCAGCCACGGAGAGACCTGATTTGAGCACGAGGCTTATGGTGAGGGTCCCAATGCATCTTTGTGCCCAAGGCGACCCTCAAGCAAGGGCGTGGTCTCATGGGCCATGCAGGTTTCTCCTACCCTGAAGGTGGGACACCAGGCCAACAGCAAGGTTTCTTGGATGGCGATGGAGTTGTTCAGATTTCTGCATCAGGTTCCCTTCTGTCCAGTGATTGGAGATAAGGTCTAGGTTCTGAATCCTCAACACCCAGCTTGGGAATAGATGACAGCCTAAGGTCATGGCCGGTCTGATGTGATGGGTGTCGGTCGGGATGTCAAGGCTCAGGCAGTGTCAGGCAGAGCACGGGTGCCCATGGCAACCTCGAGAAATGGAGTGCAGTAGAGGTGCGTGCAGGTAGATCCTAATTGGATGTTTCTGGGTAGTCGCCTAGGGCAACGTTTTTCTTCTGGTGGGAAGGCAGACTGCTGTATTGTGGCTCCAGAATTCCCAATCTGGAGGTCTTGGGGGCTAGGAATGTGAGGACGGAAGTCTGAGAACACAAGCTACGGTGAGATTTCGGGCGAGGGCACTCTGCAGAGGCTGAAATGAGATCTCCTGCATCTGGAGACAGGGCGAGGATCCGACATTGGCTCAGGTTGGAGACTGTGTCCATTATGGCCCCATCAGGAAGTGGGGGCCCTCCCGAAGCCATGGAGGTTTTCCCATGCTGGGAGTTGTGAGATGCTCCAAACCGCAAGGATTCCTACTGTCGAGTCCTACTGGCAGAGTTTCCTTGGAGAGGGCAGGCACAGTCGTGCGCTGTGGCCCCAGGGGCCCCAGCGTTGAGGGTGTGTGGGACAGGGCTGCGGGGCCTGAAGTCTGAAAACTCAAACTCGGCTTAGGTTTGGGGTCGAGGGTATGGCAGGCCCCATCTACCGACCGTGCTGGGAGCTTCTCTGGATTTGACTGAAGGGCGAGTGTGCGTCCTTTTCTCAGGCTTCTGTCTCTGGATTTGGTGTCAAGGAGGGCTGTGAAATGGAGGGGTGGCCTCCTGGGCCATGGATGAGCCTCCCTCTCTGGGGATTTGGCCTGGCTTCCAAGAGTTTCAGGTCATTCTGCGGGAAGGGAGGAGTCCTGTACTCTGCCTCAGGTGTCCCTCCCAAAGAGGGATTCCAGAGCAGAGCCCTGAGTACCGGCGACTGGAAAACCGAAACTCGGGTTAGGATGGGGTTCCCAGGGGCGTGGGAAGCACCCTCTGAGGGCTCTTGGTCCAGCCACGGAGAGACCTGATTTGAGCACGAGGCTTATGGTGAGGGTCACAATGCGTCATTGTGCCCAAGGCGACCCACAAGCATGGGCGTGGCCTCATGGGGCATGCAGGTTTCTCCTACCCTGAAGGTGGGACACCAGGCCAACAGCAAGGTTTCTTGGATGGGGATGGAGGAGTTCAGATTTCTGCATCAGGTTCCCTCCTGTCCAGTGATTGGAGATAAGGTCTAGGTTCTGAATCCTGAACACCCAGCTTGGTAAGAGATGACAGCCTAAGGTCATGGCCAGTCTGATGTGATGGGTGTCTGTCGGGATGTCAGGGCTCAAGCAGTGTCAGGCAGAGCACGGATGCCCATGGCAACCCCGAGAATTGGAGTGCAGTAGAGCGGCTTGCAGGTGGATCCTAATTTGGTGTTTCTGGGTATTCGCCTAGGGCAACGTTTTTCTTCTGGTGGGAAGGCAGACTGCTGTATTGTGGCTCCAGAATTCCCAATTTGGAGGTCTTGGTGGCCAGGAATGTGAGGACGGAAGTCTGAGAACACAAGCTAGGGTGAGATTTCGGGCGAGGGCACTCTGCAGAGGCTGAAATGAGATCTCCTGCATCTGGAGACAGGGCGAGGATCCGACATTGGCTCAGGTTGGAGACTGTGTCCATTATGGCCCCATCAGTAGGTGGGGGCCCTCCCGAAGCCTTGGAGGTTTTCCCATGCTGGGAGTTGTGAGATGCTCCAAACCGCAAGGATTCCTACTGTCGAGTCCTACTGGCAGAGTTTCCTTGGAGAGGGCAGGCACAGTCGTGCGCTCTGGCCCCAGGGGCCCCAGCGTTGAGGGTGTGTGGGACAGGGCTGCGGGGCCTGAAGTCTGAAAACTCAAACTCGGCTTAGGTTTGGGGTCGAGGGTATGGCAGGCCCCATCTACAGACCGTGCTGGGAGCTGCTCTGGATTTGACTGAAGGGCGAGTGTGCGTCCTTTTCTCAGGCTTCTGTCTCTGGATTTTGTGTCAAGGAGGGCTGTGGAATGGAGGGGTGGCCTCCTGGGCCATGGATGAGCCTCCCTCTCTGGGGATTTGGCCTGGCTTCCAAGAGTTTCAGGTCATTCTGCGGGAAGGGAGGAGTCCTGTACTCTGCCTCAGGTGTCCCTCCCAAAGAGGGATTCCAGAGCAGAGCCCTGAGTACCGGCGACTGGAAAACCGAAACTCGGGTTAGGATGGGGGTCCCAGGGGCGTGGGAAGCACCCTCTGAGGGCTCTTGGTCCAGCCACGGAGAGACCTGATTTGAGCACGAGGCTTATGGTGAGGGTCACAATGCGTCATTGTGCCCAAGGCGACCCACAAGCATGGGCGTGGCCTCATGGGGCATGCAGGTTTCTCCTACCCTGAAGGTGGGACACCAGGCCAACAGCAAGGTTTCTTGGATGGGGATGGAGGAGTTCAGATTTCTGCATCAGGTTCCCTCCTGTCCAGTGATTGGAGATAAGGTCTAGGTTCTGAATCCTGAACACCCAGCTTGGGAAGAGATGACAGCCTAAGGTCATGGCCGGTCTGATGTGATGGGTGTCGGTCGGGATGTCAGGGCTCAGGCAGTGTCAGGCAGAGCACGGGTGCCCATGGCAACCTCGAGAATTGGAGTGCAGTAGAGCTGCGTGCAGGTGGATCTTAATTGGGTGTTTCTGGGTAGTCGCCTAGGGCAACGTTTTTCTTCTGGTGGGAAGGCAGACTGCTGTATTGTGGCTCCAGAATTCCCAATCTGGAGGTCTTGGGGGCTAGGAATGTGAGGACGGAAGTCTGAGAACACAAGCTAGGGTGAGATTTCGGGCTAGGGCACTCTGCAGAGGCTGAAATGAGATCTCCTGCATCTGGAGACAGGGCGAAGATCCGACATTGGCTCAGGTTGGAGACTGTGTCCATGATGGCCCCATCAGTAGGTGGGGCCCTCCCGAAGCCTTGGAGGTTTTCCCATGCTGGGAGTTGTGAGATGCTCCAAACAGCAAGGATTCCTACTGTGGGACAGTCGAGTCCTGTGAGATGGCACCAGGACGCCCGATACAGAAAGATTGCAGTGCAGGGTGCTAAGGATGGATGCCTGGGCATCCCACCTCACATTCCAATTGTCTCCTAGCGACAAGGCAGGTTCGATTGCTGGCTCTGGGGGAGCTACGCAGGGCGTTGAGTGGAAATGGACTCTCCTGAGGATGTGTCATAATGTGGGTTTGTGTCCATGGAGACCTAGGAATGTGGCAGTGGCTCTGGGGCCCGGAAGGATTCTCCGAACTTTAGGATTGGACACAGCTCCAAAGAGTAAGTTTCCCCTGTGGAGATGAGAGGTGTTCTGATGGGTGCCTCAGGAAACCTCCGTTTTCTGGTATTGGAATCCAGGCCTCTGAGGAGAGACGCCTGGAAACCAACCCAAGGGTTCAGATGAAGGCCTAACAGACTGTCCGGTTCCAAGTTCTGTCTCTGGGGACATCCGTCTGCTTTTCTGAGTGGAGGCTGTTGCTCAGCTTGTGTCAGATCACCCCTGTGTGTCCAGGGCAGCCTAGACTCTTGGCATGGCCTCGGGGATCTTGGAGCCTTCTCCTAATCTGTAGGTTTGTGGCCAGTGGAATGGGCAGAGTTTCCTTGGAGAGGGCAGGCACAGTCGTGCGCTGTGGCCCCAGGGGCCCCAGCGTTGAGTGTGTGTGGGCCAGGGCTGCGGGGCCTGAAGTCTGAAAAGACAAACTCGGCTTAGGTTTGGGGTCTAGGGTATGGCAGGCCCCATCTACCGACGGTGCTGGGAGCTGCTCTGGATTTGAATGAAGGGCTAGTGTGCGTCCTTTTCTCAGGCTTCTGTCTCTGGATTTTGTGAAAAGGAGAGCTGTGGAATGGAGGGGTGGCCTCCTGGGCCATGGATGAGCCTCCCTCTCTGGGGATTTGGCCTGGCTTCCAAGAGTTTCAGGTCATTCTGCGGGAAGGGAGGAGTCCTGTACTCTGCCTCAGGTGTCCCTCCTAAAGAGGGATTCCAGAGCAGAGCCCTGAGTACCGGCGACTGGAAAACCAAACTCGGGTTAGGATGGGGGCCCAAGGGGCGTGGGAAGCACCCTCTGCGGGCTCTTGGTCCAGCCACGGAGAGACCTGATTTGAGCACGAGGCTTATGGTGAGGGTCCCAATGCATCTTTGTGCCCAAGGCGACCCTCAAGCAAGGGCGTGGTCTCATGGGCCATGCAGGTTTCTCCTACCCTGAAGGTGGGACACCAGGCCAACAGCAAGGTTTCTTGGATGGCGATGGAGTTGTTCAGATTTCTGCATCAGGTTCCCTCCTGTCCAGTGATTGGAGATAAGGTCTAGGTTCTGAATCCTCAACACCCAGCTTGGGAATAGATGACAGCCTAAGGTCATGGCCGGTCTGATGTGATGGGTGTCGGTCGGGATGTCAAGGCTCAGGCAGTGTCAGGCAGAGCACGGGTGCCCATGGCAACCTCGAGAAATGGAGTGCAGTAGAGGTGCGTGCAGGTAGATCCTAATTGGGTGTTTCTGGGTAGTCGCCTAGGTCAACGTTTTTCTTCTGGTGGGAAGGCAGACTGCTGTATTGTGGCTCCAGAATTCCCAATCTGGAGGTCTTGGGGGCTAGGAATGTGAGGACGGAAGTCTGAGAACACAAGCTACGGTGAGATTTCGGGCGAGGGCACTCTGCAGAGGCTGAAATGAGATCTCCTGCATCTGGAGACAGGGCGAGGATCTGACATTGGCTCAGGTTGGAGACTGTGTCCATTATGGCCCCATCAGGAAGTGGGGGCCCTCCCGAAGCCATGGAGGTTTTCCCATGCTGGGAGTTGTGAGATGCTCCAAACCGCAAGGATTCCTACTGTCGAGTCCTACTGGCAGAGTTTCCTTGGAGAGGGCAGGCACAGTCGTGCGCTGTGGCCCCAGGGGCCCCAGCGTTGAGGGTGTGTGGGACAGGGCTGCGGGGCCTGAAGTCTGAAAACTCAAACTCGGCTTAGGTTTGGGGTCGAGGGTATGGCAGGCCCCATCTACCGACCGTGCTGGGAGCTGCTCTGGATTTGACTGAAGGGCGAGTGTGCGTCCTTTTCTCAGGCTTCTGTCTCTGGATTTTGTGTCAAGGAGGGCTGTGAAATGGAGGCGTGGCCTCCTGGGCCATGGATGAGCCTCCCTCTCTGGGGATTTGGCCTGGTTTCCAAGAGTTTCAGGTCATTCTGCGGGAAGGGAGGAGTCCTGTACTCTGCCTCAGGTGTCCCTCCCTAAGAGGGATTCCAGAGCAGAGCCCTGAGTACCGGCGACTGGAAAACCCAAACTCGGGTTAGGATGTCGGCCCAAGGGGCGTGGGAAGCAACCTCTGCGGGCTCTTGGTCCAGCCACGAGAGACCTGATTTGAGCACGAGGCTTATGGTGAGGGTCACAATGCGTCTTTGGGCCCAAGGCGACCCTCAAGCATGGGCGTGGCCTCATGGGGCATGCAGGTTTCTCCTACCCTGAAGGTGGGACACCAGGCCAGCAGCAAGGTTTCTTGGATGGGGATGGAGGAGTTCAGATTTCTGCCTCAGGTTCCCTCCTGTCCAGTGATTGGAGATAAGGTCTAGGTTCTGAATCCTGAACACCCAGCTTGGTAAGAGATGACAGCCTAAGGTCATGGCCGGTCTGATGTGATGGGTGTCTGTCGGGATGTCAGGGCTCAAGCAGTGTCAGGCAGAGCACGGATGCCCATGGCAACCCCGAGAATTGGAGTGCAGTAGAGCGGCTTGCAGGTGGATCCTAATTGGGTGTTTCTGGGTAGTCGCCTTGGGCAACGTTTTTCTTCTGGTGGGAAGGCAGACTGCTGTATTGTGGCTCCAGAATTCCCAATCTGGAGGACTTGGTGGCCAGGAATGTGAGGACGGAAGTCTGAGAACACAAGCTAGGGTGAGATTTCGGGCGAGGGCACTCTGCAGAGGCTGAAATGAGATCTCCTGCATCTGGAGACAGGGCGAGGATCCGACATTGGCTCAGGTTGGAGACTGTGTCCATTATGGCCCCATCAGTAGGTGGGGGCCCTCCCGAAGCCTTGGAGGTTTTCCCATGCTGGGAGTTGTGAGATGCTCCAAACCGCAAGGATTCCTACTGTGGGACAGTCGAGTCCTGTGAGATGGCACCAGGACAACCGATACAGAAAGACTGCTGTGCAGGGTACTAAGGATGGATGCCTGGGCATCCCACCTCACATTCCCATTGTCTCCTAGCGACAAGGCAGGTTCGATTGCTGGCTCTGGGGGAGCTACGCAGGGCGCTGAGTGGAAATGGACTCTCCTGAGGATGGGTCATAATGTAGGTTTGTGTCCATGGAGACCTAGGAATGTGGCAGTGGCTCTGGGGCCCGGAAGGATTCTCCGAACTTTAGGATTGGACACAGCTCCAAAGAGTAAGTTTCCCCTGTGGAGATGAGAGGTGTTCTGATGGGTGCCTCAGGAAACGTCGTTTTGCTGGTATTGGTTTTCAAGCCTCTGAGGAGAGACGCCTGGAAACCAACCAAAGGGTTCAGATGAAGGCCTAACAGACTGTCCGGTTCCATGTTCTGTCTCTGGGGACATCCGTCTGCTTTTCTGAGTGGAGGGAGTTGCTCAGATTGTGTCAGATCACCCCTGTGTGTCCAGGGCAGCCTACACTCTTGGGATGGCCTCGGGGATCTTGGAGCCTTCTCCTAATCTGTAGGTTTGTGGCCAGTGGAATGGGCAGAGTTTCCTTGGAGAGGGCAGGCACAGTCCTGCGCTGTGGCCCCAGGGGCCCCAGCGTTGAGGGTGTGTGTGAAAGGGCTGCGGGGCCTGAAGTCTGAAAACTCAAACTCGGCTTAGGTTTGGGGTCGAGGATATGGCAGGCCCCATCTACCGACCGTGCTGGGAGCTGCTCTGGATTTGAATGAAGGGCGAGTGTGCGTCCTTTTCTCAGGCTTCTGTCTCTGGATTTGGTGTCAAGGAGGGCTGTGGAATGGAGGGGTGGCCTCCTGGGGCATGGATGAGCCTTCCTCTCTGGGGATTTGGCCTGGCTTCCAAGAGTTTCAGGTCATTCTGCGGGAAGGGAGGAGTCCTGGACTCTGCCTCAGGTGTCCCTCCCAAAGAGGGATTCCAGAGCAGAGCCCTGAGTACCGGCGACTGGAAAACCGAAACTCGGGTTAGGATGGGGGTCCCAGGGGCGTGGGAAGCCCCCTAGGCGGGCTCTTGGTCCAGCCACGGAGAGACCTGATTTGAGCACGAGGCTTATGGTGAGGGTCACAATGCGTCATTGTGCCCAAGGCGAACCACAAGCATGGGCGTGGCCTCATGGGGCATGCAGGTTTCTCCTACCCTGAAGGTGGGACACCAGGCCAACAGCAAGGTTTCTTGGATGGGGATGGAGGAGTTCAGATTTCTGCATCAGGTTCCCTCCTGTCCAGTGATTGGAGATAAGGTCTAGGTTCTGAATCCTGAACACCCAGCTTGGGAAGAGATGACAGCCTAAGGTCATGGCCGGTCTGATGTGATGGGTGTCGGTCGGGATGTCAGGGCTCAGGCAGTGTCAGGCAGAGCACGGGTGCCCATGGCAACCTCGAGAATTGGAGTGCAGTAGAGCTGCGTGCAGGTGGATCTTAATTGGGTGTTTCTGGGTAGTCGCCTAGGGCAACGTTTTTCTTCTGGTGGGAAGGCAGACTGCTGTATTGTGGCTCCAGAATTCCCAATCTGGAGGTCTTGGGGGCTAGGAATGTGAGGACGGAAGTCTGAGAACACAAGCTAGGGTGAGATTTCGGGCTAGGGCACTCTGCAGAGGCTGAAATGAGATCTCCTGCATCTGGAGACAGGGCGAGGATCCGACATTGGCTCAGGTTGGAGACTGTGTCCATGATGGCCCCATCAGTAGGTGGGGCCCTCCCGAAGCCTTGGAGGTTTTCCCATGCTGGGAGTTGTGAGATGCTCCAAACCGCAAGGATTCCTACTGTGGGACAGTCGAGTCCTGTGAGATGGCACCGGGACGCCCGATACAGAAAGACTGCAGTGCAGGGTGCTAAGGATGGATGCCTGGGCATCCCACCTCACATTCCAATTGTCTCCTAGCGACAAGGCAGGTTCGATTGCTGGCTCTGGGGGAGCTACGCAGGGCGTTGAGTGGAAATGGACTCTCCTGAGGATGTGTCATAATGTGGGTTTGTGTCCATGGAGACCTAGGAATGTGGCAGTGGCTCTGGGGCCCGGAAGGATTCTCCGAACTTTAGGATTGGACACAGCTCCAAAGAGTAAGTTTCCCCTGTGGAGATGAGAGGTGTTCTGATGGGTGCCTCAGGAAACCTCCGTTTGCTGGTATTGGAATCCAGGCCTCTGAGGAGAGACGCCTGGAAACCAACCCAAGGGTTCAGATGAAGGCCTAACAGACTGTCCGGTTCCAAGTTCTGTCTCTGGGGACATCCGTCTGCTTTTCTGAGTGGAGGCTGTTGCTCAGCTTGTGTCAGATCACCCCTGTGTGTGCAGGGCAGCCTAGACTCTTGGCATGGCCTCGGGGATCTTGGAGCCTTCTCCTAATCTGTAGGTTTGTGGCCAGTGGAATGGGCAGAGTTTCCTTGGAGAGGGCAGGCACAGTCGTGCGCTGTGGCCCCAGGGGCCCCAGCGTTGAGGGTGTGTGGGACAGGGCTGCGGGGCCTGAAGTCTGAAAAGACAAACTCGGCTTAGGTTTGGGGTCTAGGGTATGGCAGGCCCCATCTACCGACCGTGCTGGGAGCTGCTCTGGATTTGAATGAAGGGCGAGTGTGCGTCCTTTTCTCAGGCTTCTGTCTCTGTATTTTGTGAAAAGGAGAGCTGTGGAATGGAGGGGTGGCCTCCTGGGCCATGGATGAGCCTCCCTCTCTGGGGATTTGGCCTGGCTTCCAAGAGTTTCAGGTCATTCTGCGGGAAGGGAGGAGTCCTGTACTCTGCCTCAGGTGTCCCTCCTAAAGAGGGATTCCAGAGCAGAGCCCTGAGTACCGGCGACTGGAAAACCAAACTCGGGTTAGGATGGGGGCCCAAGGGGCGTGGGAAGCACCCTCTGCGGGCTCTTGGTCCAGCCACGGAGAGACCTGATTTGAGCACGAGGCTTATGGTGAGGGTCCCAATGCATCTTTGTGCCCAAGGCGACCCTCAAGCAAGGGCGTGGTCTCATGGGCCATGCAGGTTTCTCCTACCCTGAAGGTGGGACACCAGGCCAACAGCAAGGTTTCTTGGATGGCGATGGAGTTGTTCAGATTTCTGCATCAGGTTCCCTCCTGTCCAGTGATTGGAGATAAGGTCTAGGTTCTGAATCCTCAACACCCAGCTTGGGAATAGATGACAGCCTAAGGTCATGGCCCGTCTGATGTGATGGGTGTCGGTCGGGATGTCAAGGCTCAGGCTGTGTCAGGCAGAGCACGGGTGCCCATGGCAACCTCGAGAAATGGAGTGCAGTAGAGGTGCGTGCAGGTAGATCCTAATTGGGTGTTTCTGGGTAGTCGCCTAGGGCAACGTTTTTCTTCTGGTGGGAAGGCAGACTGCTGTATTGTGGCTCCAGAATTCCCAATCTGGAGGTCTTGGGGGCTAGGAATGTGAGGACGGAAGTCTGAGAACACAAGCTACGGTGAGATTTCGGGCGAGGGCACTCTGCAGAGGCTGAAATGAGATCTCCTGCATCTGGAGACAGGGCGAGGATCCGACATTGGCTCAGGTTGGAGACTGTGTCCATTATGGCCCCATCAGGAAGTGGGGGCCCTCCCGAAGCCATGGAGGTTTTCCCATGCTGGGAGTTGTGAGATGCTCCAAACCGCAAGGATTCCTACTGTCGAGTCCTACTGGCAGAGTTTCCTTGGAGAGGGCAGGCACAGTCGTGCGCTGTGGCCCCAGGGGCCCCAGCGTTGAGGGTGTGTGGGACAGGGCTGCGGGGCCTGAAGTCTGAAAACTCAAACTCGGCTTAGGTTTGGGGTCGAGGGTATGGCAGGCCCCATCTACCGACCGTGCTGGGAGCTGCTCTGGATTTGACTGAAGGGCGAGTGTGCGTCCTTTTCTCAGGCTTCTGTCTCTGGATTTTGTGTCAAGGAGGGCTGTGAAATGGAGGGGTGGCCTCCTGGGCCATGGATGAGCCTCCCTCTCTGGGGATTTGGCCTGGCTTCCAAGAGTTTCAGGTCATTCTGCGGGAAGGGAGGAGTCCTGTACTCTGCCTCAGGTGTCCCTCCCAAAGAGGGATTCCAGAGCAGAGCCCTGAGTACCGGCGACTGGAAAACCCAAACTCGGGTTAGGATGTCGGCCCAAGGGGCGTGGGAAGCACCCTCTGCGGGCTCTTGGTCCAGCCACGAGAGACCTGATTTGAGCACGAGGCTTATGGTGAGGGTCTCAATGCGTCTTTGGGCCCAAGGCGACCCTCAAGCATGGGCGTGGCCTCATGGGGCATGCAGGTTTCTCCTACCCTGAAGGTGGGACACCAGGCCAGCAGCAAGGTTTCTTGGATGGGGATGGAGGAGTTCAGATTTCTGCATCAGGTTCCCTCCTGTCCAGTGATTGGAGATAAGGTCTAGGTTCTGAATCCTGAACACCCAGCTTGGTAAGAGATGACAGCCTAAGGTCATGGCCGGTCTGATGTGATGGGTGTCTGTCGGGATGTCAGGGCTCAAGCAGTGTCAGGCAGAGCACGGATGCCCATGGCAACCCCGAGAATTGGAGTGCAGTAGAGCGGCTGGCAGGTGGATCCTAATTGGGTGTTTCTGGGTAGTCGCCTAGGGCAACGTTTTTCTTCTGGTGGGAAGGCAGACTGCTGTATTGTGGCTCCAGAATTCCCAATCTGGAGGTCTTGGTGGCCAGGAATGTGAGGACGGAAGTCTGAGAACACAAGCTAGGGTGAGATTTCGGGCGAGGGCACTCTGCAGAGGCTGAAATTAGATCTCCTGCATCTGGAGACAGGGCGAGGATCCGACATTGGCTCAGGTTGGAGACTGAGTCCATTATGGCCCCATCAGTAGGTGGGGGCCCTCCCGAAGCCTTGGAGGTTTTCCCATGCTGGGAGTTGTGAGATGCTCCAAACCGCAAGGATTCCTAGTGTGGGACAGTCGAGTCCTGTGAGATGGCACCAGGACGCCCGATACAGAAAGACTGCTGTGCAGGGTACTAAGGATGGATGCCTGGGCATCCCACCTCACATTCCCATTGTCTCCTAGCGACAAGGCAGGTTCGATTGCTGGCTCTGGGGGAGCTACGCAGGGCGCTGAGTGGAAATGGACTCTCCTGAGGATGGGTCATAATGTAGGTTTGTGTCCATGGAGACCTAGGAATGTGGCAGTGGCTCTGGGGCCCGGAAGGATTCTCCGAACTTTAGGATTGGACACAGCTCCAAAGAGTAAGTTTCCCCTGTGGAGATGAGAGGTGTTCTGATGGGTGCCTCAGGAAACGTCCGTTTGCTGGTATTGGTTTTCAGGCCTCTGAGGAGAGACGCCTGGAAACCAACCAAAGGGTTCAGATGAAGGCCTAACAGACTGTCCGGTTCCATGTTCTGTCTCTGGGGAAATCCGTCTGCTTTTCTGAGTGGAGGGAGTTGCTCAGCTTGTGTCAGATCACCCCTGTGTGTCCAGGGCAGCCTACACTCTTGGGATGGCCTCGGGGATCTTGGAGCCTTCTCCTAATCTGTAGGTTTGTGGCCAGTGGAATGGGCAGAGTTTCCTTGGAGAGGGCAGGCACAGTCTTGCGCTGTGGCCCCAGGGCCCCCAGCGTTGAGGGTGTGTGGGAAAGGGCTGCGGGGCCTGAAGTCTGAAAACTCAAACACGGCTTAGGTTTGGGGTCGAGGATATGGCAGGCCCCATCTACCGACCGTGCTGGGAGCTGCTCTGGATTTGAATGAAGGGCGAGTGTGCGTCCTTTTCTCAGGCTTCTGTCTCTGGATTTGGTGTCAAGGAGGGCTGTGGAATGGAGGGGTGGCCTCCTGGGCCATGGATGAGCCTCCCTCTCTGGGGATTTGGCCTGGCTTCCAAGAGTTTCAGGTCATTCTGCGGGAAGGGAGGAGTCCTGTACTCTGCCTCAGGTGTCCCTCCCAAAGAGGGATTCCAGAGCAGAGCCCTGAGTACCGGCGACTGGAAAACCGAAACTCGGGTTAGGATGGGGGTCCCAGGGGCGTGGGAAGCACCCTCTGCGGGCTCTTGGTCCAGCCACGGAGAGACCTGATTTGAGCACGAGGCTTATGGTGAGGGTCACAATGCGTCATTGTGCCCAAGGCGACCCACAAGCATGGGCGTGGCCTCATGGGGCATGCAGGTTTCTCCTACCCTGAAGGTGGGACACCAGGCCAACAGCAAGGTTTCTTGGATGGGGATGGAGGAGTTCAGATTTCTGCATCAGGTTCCCTCCTGTCCAGTGATTGGAGATAAGGTCTAGGTTCTGAATCCTGAACACCCAGCTTGGGAAGAGATGACAGCCTAAGGTCATGGCCGGTCTGATGTGATGGGTGTCGGTCGGGATGTCAGGGCTCAGGCAGTGTCAGGCAGAGCACGGGTGCCCATGGCAACCTCGAGAATTGGAGTGCAGTAGAGCTGCGTGCAGGTGGATCTTAATTGGGTGTTTCTGGGTAGTCGCCTAGGGCAACGTTTTTCTTCTGGTGGGAAGGCAGACTGCTGTATTGTGGCTCCAGAATTCCCAATCTGGAGGTCTTGGGGGCTAGGAATGTGAGGACAGAAGTCTGAGAACACAAGCTAGGGTGAGATTTCGGACGAGGGCACTCTGCAGAGGCTGAAATGAGATCTCCTGCATCTGGAGACAGGGCGAGGATCCGACATTGGCTCAGGTTGGAGACTGAGTCCATTATGGCCCCATCAGTAGGTGGGGGCCCTCCCGAAGCCTTGGAGGTTTTCCCATGCTGGGAGTTGTGAGATGCTCCAAACCGCAAGGATTCCTAGTGTGAGACAGTCGAGTCCTGTGAGATGGCACCAGGACGCCCGATACAGAAAGACTCCTGTGAAGGGTACTAAGGATGGATGCCTGGGCATCCCACCTCACATTCCCATTGTCTCCTAGCGACAAGGCATGTTCGATTGCTGGCTCTGGGGGAGCTACGCAGGGCGCTGAGTGGAAATGGACTCTCCTGAGGATGGGTCATAATGTAGGTTTGTGTCCATGGAGACCTAGGAATGTGGCAGTGGCTCTGGGGCCCGGAAGGATTCTCCGAACTTTAGGATTGGACACAGCTCTAAAGAGTAAATTTCCCCTGTGGAGATGAGAGGTGTTCTGATGGGTGCCTCCGGAAACGTCCGTTTGCTGGTATTGGTTTTCAGGCCTCTGAGGAGAGACGCCTGGAAACCAACCAAAGGGTTCAGATGAAGGCCTAACAGACTGTCCGGTTCCATGTTCTGTCTCTGGGGACATCCGTCTGCTTTTCTGAGTGGAGGGAGTTGCTCAGCTTGTGTCAGATCACCCCTGTTTGTCCAGGGCAGCCTACACTCTTGGGATGGCCTCGGGGATCTTGGAGCCTTCTCCTAATCTGTAGGTTTGTGGCCAGTGGAATGGGCAGAGTTTCCTTGGAGAGGGCAGGCACAGTCGTGCGCTCTGGCCCCAGGGGCCCCAGCGTTGAGGGTGAGTGGGACAGGGCTGCGGGGCCTGAAGTCTGAAAACTCAAACTCGGCTTAGTTTTGGGGTCGAGGATATGGCAGGCCCCATCTACCGACCGTGCTGGGAGCTGCTCTGGATTTGAATGAAGGGCGAGTGTGCGTCCTTTTCTCAGGCTTCTGTCTCTGGATTTTGTGAAAAGGAGAGCTGTGGAATGGAGGGGTGGCCTCCTGGGCCTTGGATGAGCCTCCCTCTCTGGGGATTTGGCCTGGCTTCCAAGAGTTTCAGGTCATTGTGCGGGAAGGGAGGAGTCCTGTACTCTGCCTCAGGTGTCCCTCCCAAAGAGGGATTCCAGAGCAGAGCCCTGAGTACCGGCAACTGGAAAACCGAAACTCGGTTTAGGATGGGGGTCCCAGGGGCGTGGGAAGAACCCTCTGCGGGCACTTGGTCCAGCCACGGAGAGACCTGATTTGAGCACGAGGCTTATGGTGAGGGTCACAATGCGTCATTGTGCCCAAGGCGACCCATAAGCATGGGCGTGGCCTCATGGGGCATGCAGGTTTCTCCTACCCTGAAGGTGGGACACCAGGCCAACAGCAAGGTTTCTTGGATGGCGATGGAGGAGTTCAGATTTCTGCATCAGGTTCCCTCCTGTCCAGTGATTGGAGATAAGGTCTAGGTTCTGAATCCTGAACACCCAGCTTGGGAATAGATGACAGCCTAAGGTCATGGCCGGTCTGATGTGATGGGTGTCTGTCGGGATGTCAGGGCTCAGGCAGTGTCAGGCAGAGCACGGGTGCCCATGGCAACCTCGAGAATTGGAGTGCAGTAGGGTGGCGCGCAGGTGGATCCTCATTGCGTGTTTCTGGGTAGTCGCCTAGGGCAACGTTTTTCTTCTGGTGGGAAGGCAGACTGCTGTATTGTGGCTCCAGAATTCCCAATCTGGAGGGCTTGGGGGCCAGGAATGTGAGGACGGAAGTCTGAGAACACAAGCTAGGGTGAGATTTCGGGCGAGGGCACTCTGCAGAGGCTGAAATGGGATCTCCTGCAGCTGGAGACAGGGCGAGGATCCGACATTGGCTCAGGTTGGAGACTGTGTCCATTATGGCCCCATCAGTAGGTGGGGCCCTCCCAAAGCCATGGAGGTTTTCCCATGCTGGGAGTTGTGAGATTCTCCAAACCGCAAGGATTCCTACTGTGGGACAGTCGAGTCCTGTGAGATGGCACCGGGACGCCCGATAGAGAAAGACTGCTGTGCAGGGTACTAAGGATGGATGCCTGGGCATCGCACCTCACATTCCCATTGTCTCCTAGCGACAAGGCAGGTTCGATTGCTGGCTCTGGGGGAGCTACGCAGGGTGTTGAGTGGAAATGGACTCTCCTGAGGATGGGTCATAATGTGGGTTTGTGTCCATGGAGACCTAGGAATGTGGCAGTGGCTCTGGGGCCCGGAAGGATTCTCCGAACTTTAGGATTGGACACAGCTCCAAAGAGTAAGTTTCCCCTGTGGAGATGAGAGGTGTTCTGATGGGTGCCTCAGGAAACCTCCGTTTGCTGGTATTGGAATCCAGGCCTCTGAGGAGAGACGCCTGGAAACCAACCAAAGGGTTCAGATGAAGGCCTAACAGACTGTCCGGTTCCATGTTCTGTCTCTGGGGACATCCGTCTGCTTTTCTGAGTGGAGGGAGTTGCTCAGCTTGTGTGAGATCACCCCTGTGTGTCCAGGGCAGCCTACACTCTTGGGATGGCCTCGGGGATCTTGGAGCCTTCTCCTAATCTGTAGGTTTGTGGCCAGTGGAATGGGCAGAGTTTCCTTGGAGAGGGCAGGCACTGTCGTGCGCTGTGGCCCCAGGGCCCCCAGCGTTGAGGTTGTGTGGGAAAGGGCTGCGGGGCCTGAAGTCTGAAAACTCAAACACGGCTTAGGTTTGGGGTCGAGGATATGGCAGGCCCCATCTACCGACCGTGCTGGGAGCTGCTCTGGATTTGAATGAAGGGCAAGTGTGCGTCCTTTTCTCAGGCTTCTGTCTCTGGATTTGGTGTCAAGGAGGGCTGTGGAATGGAGGGGTGGCCTCCTGGGCCATGGATGAGCCTCCCTCTCTGGGGATTTGGCCTGGCTTCCAAGAGTTTCAGGTCATTCTGCGGGAAGGGAGGAGTCCTGTACTCTGCCTCAGGTGTCCCTCCCAAAGAGGGATTCCAGAGCAGAGCCCTGAGTACCGGCGACTGGAAAACCGAAACTCGGGTTAGGATGGGGGTCCCAGGGGCGTGGGAAGCACCCTCTGCGGGCTCTTGGTCCAGCCACGGAGAGACCTGATTTGAGCACGAGGCTTATGGTGAGGGTCACAATGCGTCATTGTGCCCAAGGCTACCCACAAGCATGGGCGTGTCCTCATGGGGCATGCAGGTTTCTCCTACCCTGAAGGTGGGACACCAGGCCAACAGGAAGGTTTCTTGGATGGGGATGGAGGAGTTCAGATTTCTGCATCAGGTTCCCTCCTGTCCAGTGATTGGAGATAAGGTCTAGGTTCTGAATCCTGAACACCCAGCTTGGGAAGAGATGACAGCCTAAGGTCATGGCCGGTCTGATGTGATGGGTGTCGGTCGGGATGTCAGGGCTCAGGCAGTGTCAGGCAGAGCACGGGTGCCCATGGCAACCTCGAGAATTGGAGTGCAGTAGAGCTGCGTGCAGGTGGATCTTAATTGGGTGTTTCTGGGTAGTCGCCTAGGGCAACGTTTTTCTTCTGGTGGGAAGGCAGACTGCTGTATTGTGGCTCCAGAATTCCCAATCTGGTGGTCTTGGGGGCTAGGAATGTGAGGACAGAAGTCTGAGAACACAAGCTAGGGTGAGATTTCGGACGAGGGCACTCTGCAGAGGCTGAAATGAGATCTCCTGCATCTGGAGACAGGGCGAGGATCCGACATTGGCTCAGGTTGGAGACGAGTCCATTATGGCCCCATCAGTAGGTGGGGGCCCTCCCGAAGCCTTGGAGGTTTTCCCATGCTGGGAGTTGTGAGATGCTCCAAACCGCAAGGATTCCTAGTGTGAGACAGTCGAGTCCTGTGAGATGGCACCAGGACGCCCGATACAGAAAGACTGCTGTGAAGGGTACTAAGGATGGATGCCTGGGCATCCCACCTCACATTCCCATTGTCTCCTAGCGACAAGGCAGGTTCGATTGCTGGCTCTGGGGGAGCTACGCAGGGCGCTGAGTGGAAATGGACTCTCCTGAGGATGGGTCATAATGTAGGTTTGTGTCCATGGAGACCTAGGAATGTGGCAGTGGCTCTGGGGCCCGGAAGGATTCTCCGAACTTTAGGATTGGACACAGCTCTAAAGAGTAAGTTTCCCCTGTGGAGATGAGAGGTGTTCTGATGGGTGCCTCCGGAAACGTCCGTTTGCTGGTATTGGTTTTCAGGCCTCTGAGGAGAGACGCCTGGAAACCAACCAAAGGGTTCAGATGAAGGCCTAACAGACTGTCCGGTTCCATGTTCTGTCTCTGGGGACATCCGTCTGCTTTTCTGAGTGGAGGGAGTTGCTCAGCTTGTGTCAGATCACCCCTGTTTGTCCAGGGCAGCCTACACTCTTGGGATGGCCTCGGGGATCTTGGAGCCTTCTCCTAATCTGTAGGTTTGTGGCCAGTGGAATGGGCAGAGTTTCCTTGGAGAGGGCAGGCACAGTCGTGCGCTGAGGCCCCAGGGGCCCCAGCGTTGAGGGTGAGTGGGACAGGGCTTCGGGGCCTGAAGTCTGAAAACTCAAACTCGGCTTAGTTTTGGGGTCGAGGATATGGCAGGCCCCATCTACCGACCGTGCTGGGAGCTGCTCTGGATTTGACTGAAGGGCGAGTGTGCGTCCTTTTCTCAGGCTTCTGTCTCTGGATTTTGTGAAAAGGAGAGCTGTGGAATGGAGGGGTGGCCTCCTGGGCCATGGATGAGCCTCCCTCTCTGGGGATTTGGCCTGGCTTCCAAGAGTTTCAGGTCATTGTGCGGGAAGGGAGGAGTCCTGTACTCTGCCTCAGGTGTCCCTCCCAAAGAGGGATTCCAGAGCAGAGCCCTGAGTACCGGCGACTGGAAAACCGAAACTCGGTTTAGGATGGGGGTCCCAGGGGCGTGGGAAGAACCCTCTGCGGGCACTTGGTACAGCCACGGAGAGACCTGATTTGAGCACGAGGCTTATGGTGAGGGTCACAATGCGTCATTGTGCCCAAGGCGACCCATAAGCATGGGCGTGGCCTCATGGGGCATGCAGGTTTCTCCTACCCTGAAGGTGGGACACCAGGCCAACAGCAAGGTTTCTTGGATGGCGATGGAGGAGTTCAGATTTCTGCATCAGGTTCCCTCCTGTCCAGTGATTGGAGATAAGGTCTAGGTTCTGAATCCTGAACACCCAGCTTGGGAATAGATGACAGCCTAAGGTCATGGCCGGTCTGATGTGATGGGTGTCTGTCGGGATGTCAGGGCTCAGGCAGTGTCAGGCAGAGCACGGGTGCCCATGGCAACCTCGAGAATTGGAGTGCAGTAGGGTGGCGCGCAGGTGGATCCTCATTGGGTGTTTCTGGGTAGTCGCCTAGGGCAACGTTTTTCTTCTGGTGGGAAGGCAGACTGCTGTATTGTGGCTCCAGAATTCCCAATCTGGAGGGCTTGGGGGCCAGGAATGTGAGGACGGAAGTCTGAGAACACAAGCTAGGGTGAGATTTCGGGCGAGGGCACTCTGCAGAGGCTGAAATGGGATCTCCTGCATCTGGAGACAGGGCGAGGATCCGACATTGGCTCAGGTTGGAGACTGTGTCCATTATGGCCCCATCAGTAGGTGGGGCCCTCCCAAAGCCATGGAGGTTTTCCCATGCTGGGAGTTGTGAGATTCTCCAAACCGCAAGGATTCCTACTGTGGGACAGTCGAGTCCTGTGAGATGGCACCGGGACGCCCGATAGAGAAAGACTGCTGTGCAGGGTACTAAGGATGGATGCCTGGGCATCGCACCTCACATTCCCATTGTCTCCTAGCGACAAGGCAGGTTCGATTGCTGGCTCTGGGGGAGCTACGCAGGGTGTTGAGTGGAAATGGACTCTCCTGAGGATGGGTCATAATGTGGTTTTGTGTCCATGGAGACCTAGGAATGTGGCAGTGGCTCTGGGGCCCGGAAGGATTCTCCGAACTTTAGGATTGGACACAGCTCCAAAGAGTAAGTTTCCCCTGTGGAGATGAGAGGTGTTCTGATGGGTGCATCAGGAAACCTCCGTTTGCTGGTATTGGAATCCAGGCCTCTGAGGAGAGACGCCTGGAAACCAACCAAAGGGTTCAGATGAAGGCCTAACAGACTGTCCGGTTCCAAGTTCTGTCTCTGGTGACATCCGTCTGCTTTTCTGAGTGGAGGCTGTTACTCAGCTTGTGTCAGATCACCCCTCTGTGTCCAGGGCATCCTAGACTCTTGGGATGGCCTCGGGGATCTTGGAGCCTTCTCCAATTCTGTAGGTTTGTGGCCAGTGGAATGGGCAGAGTCTCCTTGGAGAGGGCAGGCACAGTCGTGCGCTGGGGCCCAGGGGCCCCAGCGTTGAGGGTGTGTGGGACAGGGCTGCGGGGCCTGAAGTCTGAAAACTCAAACTCGGCTTAAGTTTGGGGTCGAGGGTATGGCAGGCCCCATCTACCGACCGAGCTGGGAGCTGCTCTGGATTTGAATGAAGGGCGAGTGTGCGTCCTTTTCTCAGGCTTCTGTGTCTGGATTTTTTGTCAAGGAGGGCTCTGGAATGGAGGGGTGGCCTCCTGGGCCATGAATGAGCCTCCTTCTCTGGGGATTTGGCCTGGATTCCAAGAGTTTCAGGTCATTCTGCGGGAAGGGAGGAGTCCTGTACTCTGCCTCAGGTGTCCCTCCCAAAGAGGGATTCCAGAGCAGAGCCCTGAGTACCGGCGACTGGAAAACCCAAACTCGGGTTAGGATGGGGGCCCAAGGGGCGTGGGAAGCACCCTCTGCGGGCTCTTGGTCCAGCCACGGAGAGACCTGATTTGAGCACGAGGCTTATGGTGAGGGTCCCAATGCGTATTTGGGCCCAAGGCGACCCTAAGCATGGGCGTGGCCTCATGGGCCATGCAGGTTTCTCCTACCCTGAAGGTGGGACACCAGGCCAACAGCAAGTTTTCTTGGATGGGGATGGAGGAGTTCAGATTTCTGCATCAGGTTCCCTCCTGTCCAGTGATTGGAGATAAGCTCTAGGTTCTGAATCCTGAACACCCAGCTTGGGAAGAGATGACAGCCTAAGGTCATGGCCGGTCTGATGTGATGGGTGTCTGTTGGGATGTCAGGGCTCAGGCAGTGTCAGACAGAGCACGGGTGCCCATGGCAACCTCGAGAATTGGAGTGCAGTAGAGCTGCGTGCAGCTGGATCCTAATTGGGTGTTTCTGGGTAGTCGCCAAGGGCAACGTTTTTCTTCTGGTGGGAAGGCAGACTGCTGTATTGTGGCTCCAGAATTCCCAATCTGGAGGTCTTGGGGGCTAGGAATGTGAGGACGGAAGTCTGAGAACACAAGTAGGGTGAGATTTCGGGCGAGGGCACTCTGCAGAGGCTGAAATGAGATCTCCTGCATCTGGAGACAGGCCGAGGATCCGACATTGGCTCAGGTTGGAGACTGTGTCCATTATGGCCCCATCAGTAGTTGGGGGCCCTCCCGAAGCCATGGAGGTTTTCCCATGCTGGGAGTTGTGAGATGCTCCAAACCGCAAGGATTCCTACTGTGGGACAGTCGAGTCCTGTGAGATGGCACCAGGACGCCCGATACAGAAAGACTGCAGTGCAGGGTGCTAAGGATGGATGCCTGGGCATCCCACCTCACATTCCCATTGTCTCCTAGCGACAAGGCAGGTTCGATTGCTGGCTCTGGGGGAGCTACGCAGGGCGCTGAGTGGACATGGACTCCACTGAAGATGGGTTATAATGTGGGTTTGTGTCCATGGAGACCTAGGAATGAGGCAGTGGCTCTGGGGCCCGGAAGGATTCTCCGAACTTTAGGATTGGACACAGCTCCAAAGAGTAAGTTTCCCCTGTGGAGATGAGAGGAGTTCTGATGGGTGCCTCAGGAAACCTCCGTTTGCTGGTATTGGAATCCAGGTTCTGAGGAGAGACTCCTGGAAACCAACCAAAGGGTTCAGATGAAGGCCTAACAGAATGTCCGGTTTCATGTTTTGTCTCTGGGGACATCCGTCTGCTTTTCTGAGTGGAGGGAGTTGCTCAGCTTGGTCAGATCACCCCTGTGTGTCCAGGGCAATCTAGACTCTTGGGATGGCCTCGGAGATCTTGGAGGCTTCTCCTACTCTGTAAGTTTGTGGCCAGTGGAATGGGCAGAGTTTCCTTGGAGAGGGCAGGCACAGTCGTGCGCTGTGGCCCCAGGGGCCCCAGCGTTGAGGGTGTGTGGGACAGGGCTGCGGGGCCTGAAGTCTGAAAAGACAAACTCGGCTTAGGTTTGGGGTCTAGGGTATGGCAGGCCCCATCTACCGACCGTGCTGGGAGCTGCTCTGGATTTGAATGAAGGGCTAGTGTGCGTCCTTTTCTCAGGCTTCTGTCTCTGTATTTTGTGAAAAGGAGAGCTGTGGAATGGAGGGGTGACCTCCTGGGCCATGGATGAGCCTCCCTCTCTGGGGATTTGGCCTGGCTTCCAAGAGTTTCAGGTCATTCTGCGGGAAGGGAGGAGTCCTGTACTCTGCCTCAGGTGTCCCTCCTAAAGAGGGATTCCAGAGCAGAGCCCTGAGTACCGGCGACTGGAAAACCGAAACTCGGTTTAGGATGGGGGCCCAAGGGGCGTGGGAAGCACCTTCTGCGGGCTCTTGGTCCAGCCACGGAGAGACCTGATTTGAGCACGAAGCTTATGGTGAGGGTCCCAATGCGTCTTTTTGCCCAAGGCGACCCTCAAGCATGGGCGTGGTCTCATGGGCCATGCAGGTTTCTCCTACCCTGAAGGTGGGACACCAGGCCAACAGCAAGGTTTCTTAGATGGGGATGGAGGAGTTCAGATTTCTGCATCAGGTTCCCTCCTGTCCAGTGATTGGAGATAAGGTCTAGGTTCTGAATCCTGAACACCCAGCTTGGGAAGAGATGACAGCCTAAGGTCATGGCCCGTCTGATGTGATAGGTGTCGGTCGCGATGTCAGGGCTCAGGCAGTGTCAGGCAGAGCACGGGAGCCCATGGCAACCTCGAGAATTGGAGTGCAGTAGGGTGGCGCGCAGGTGGATCCTCATTGGGTGTTTCTGGGTAGTCGCCTAGGGCAACGTTTTTCTTCTGGTGGGAAGGCAGACTGCTGTATTGTGGCTCCAGAATTCCCAATCTGGAGGGCTTGGGGGCCAGGAATGTGAGGACGGAAGTCTGAGAACACAAGCTAGGGTGAGATTTCGGGCGAGGGCACTCTGCAGAGGCTGAAATGAGATCTCCTGCATCTGGAGACAGGGCGAGGATCCGACATTGGCTCAGGTTGGAGACTGTGTCCATTATGGCCCCATCAGTAGGTGGGGCCCTCCCGAAGCCATGGAGGTTTTCCCATGCTGGGAGTTGTGAGATGCTCCAAACCGCAAGGATTCCTACTGTCGAGTCCTACTGGCAGCGTTTCCTTGGAGAGGGCAGGCACAGTCGTGCGCCGTGGCCCCAGGGGCCCCGGCGTTGAGAGTGTGTGGGACAGGGCTGCGGGGCCTGAAGTCTGAAAACACAAACTCGGCTTAGGTTTGGGGTCGAGGATATGGCAGGCCCCATCTACCGACCGTGCTGGGAGCTGCTCTGGATTTGAATGAAGGGCGAGTGTGCGTCCTTTTCTCAGGCTTCTGTCTCTGGATTTGGTGTCAAGGAGGGCTGTGGAATGGAGGGGTGGCCTCCTGGGCCATGGATGAGCCTCCCTCTCTGGGCATTTGCCCTGGCTTCCAAGAGTTTCAGGTTCTGCGGGAAGGGAGGAGTCCTGTACTCTGCCTCAGGTGTCCCTCCCAAAGAGGGATTCCAGAGAAGAGCCCTGAGTACCGGCCCCTAGAAAACGGAAACTCGGTTTAGGATGGGCGTCCCAGGGGCGTGGGAAGCACCCTCTGCGGGCTCTTGGTCCAGCCACGGAGAGACCTGATTTGAGCACGAGGCTTATGGTGAGGGTCACAATGCGTCTTTGGGCCCAAGGCGACCCTCAAGCATGGGCGTGGCCTCATGGGGCATGCAGGTTTCTCCTACCCTGAAGGTGGGACACGAGGCCAACAGCAAGGTTTCTTGGATGGGGATGGAGGAGTTCAGATTTCTGCATCAGGTTCCCTCCTGTCCAGTGATTGGAGATAAGGTCTAGGTTCTGAATCCTGAACACCCAGCTTGGGAAGAGATGACAGCCTAAGGTCATGGCCGGTCTGATGTGATGGGTGTCGGTCGGGATGTCCGGGCTCAGGCAGTGTCAGGCAGAGCACGGGTGCCCATGGCAACCTCGAGTATTGGAGTGCAGTAGAGCTGCGTGCAGGTGGATCTTAATTGGGTGTTTCTGGGTAGTCGCCTAGGGCAACGTTTTTCTTCTGGTGGGAAGGCAGACTGCTGTATTGTGGCTCCAGAATTCCCAATCTGGAGGTCTTGGGGGCTAGGAATGTGAGGACGGAAGTCTGAGAACACAAGCTAGGGTGAGATTTCGGGCGAGGGCACTCTGCAGAGGCTGAAATGAGATCTCCTGCATCTGGAGACAGGGCGAGGATCCGACATTGGCTCAGGTTGGAGACTGTGTCCATGATGGCCCCATCAGTAGGTGGGGCCCTCCCGAAGCCTTGGAGGTTTTCCCATGCTGGGAGTTGTGAGATGCTCCAAACCGCAAGGATTCCTACTGTGGGACAGTCGAGTCCTGTGAGATGGCACCAGGACGCCCGATACAGAAAGACTGCAGTGCAGGGTGCTAAGGATGGATGCCTGGGCATCCCACCTCACATCCCAATTGTCTCCTAGCGACAAGGCAGGTTCGATTGCTGGCTCTGGGGGAGCTACGCAGGGCGTTGAGTGGAAATGGACTCTCCTGAGGATGTGTCATAATGTGGGTTTGTGTCCATGGAGACCTAGGAATGTGGCAGTGGCTCTGGGGCCCGGAAGGATTCTCCGAACTTTAGGATTGGACACAGCTCCAAAGAGTAAGTTTCCCCTGTGGAGATGAGAGGTGTTCTGATGGGTGCCTCAGGAAACCTCCGTTTGCTGGTATTGGAATCCAGGCCTCTGAGGAGAGACGCCTGGAAACCAACCCAAGGATTCAGATGAAGGCCTAACAGACTGTCCGGTTCCAAGTTCTGTCTCTGGGGACATCGGTCTGCTTTTCTGAGTGGAGGGAGTTGCTCAGCTTGTGTCAGATCACCCCTGTGTGTCCAGGGCAGCCTAGACTCTTGGCATGGCCTCGGGGATCTTGGAGCCTTCTCCTAATCTGTAGGTTTGTGGCCAGTGGAATGGGCAGAGTTTCCTTGGAGAGGGCAGGCACAGTCGTGCGCTGCGGCCCCAGGGGCCCCAGCGTTGAGGGTGTGTGGGACAGGGCTGCGGGGCCTGAAGTCTGAAAAGACAAACTCGGCTTAGGTTTGGGGTCTAGGGTATGGCAGGCCCCATCTACCGACCGTGCTGGGAGCTGCTCTGGATTTGAATGAAGGGCTAGTGTGCGTCCTTTTCTCAGGCTTCTGTCTCTGTATTTTGTGAAAAGGAGAGCTGTGGAATGGAGGGGTGGCCTCCTGGGCCATGGATGAGCCTCCCTCTCTGGGGATTTGGCCTGGCTTCCAAGAGTTTCAGGTCATTCTGCGGGAAGGGAGGAGTCCTGTACTCTGCCTCAGGTGTCCCTCCCAAAGAGGGATTCCAGAGCAGAGCCCTGAGTACCGGCGACTGGAAAACCAAACTCGGGTTAGGATGGGAGCCCAAGGGGCGTGGGAAGCACCCTCTGCGGGCTCTTGGTCCAGCCACGGAGAGACCTGATTTGAGCACGAGGCTTATGGTGAGGGTCCCAATGCATCTTTGTGCCCAAGGCGACCCTCAAGCAAGGGCGTGGTCTCATGGGCCACGCAGGTTTCTCCTACCCTGAAGGTGGGACACCAGGCCAACAGCAAGGTTTCTTGGATGGCGATGGAGGAGTTCAGATTTCTGCATCAGGTTCCCTCCTGTCCAGTGATTGGAGATAAGGTCTAGGTTCTGAATCCTCAACACCCAGCTTGGGAATAGATGACAGCCTAAGGTCATGGCCGGTCTGATGTGATGGGTGTCGGTCGGGATGTCAAGGCTCAGGCAGTGTCAGGCAGAGCACGGGTGCCCATGGCAACCTCGAGAAATGGAGTGCAGTAGAGGTGCGTGTAGGTAGATCCTAATTGGGTGTTTCTGGGTAGTCGCCTAGGGCAACGTTTTTCTTCTGGTGGGAAGGCAGACTGCTGTATTGTGGCTCCAGAATTCCCAATCTGGAGGTCTTGGGGGCTAGGAATGTGAGGACGGAAGTCTGAGAACACAAGCTACGGTGAGATTTCGGGTGAGGGCACTCTGCAGAGGCTGAAATGAGATCTCCTGCATCTGGAGACAGGGCGAGGATCCGACATTGGCTCAGGTTGGAGACTGTGTCCATTATGGCCCCATCAGGAAGTGGGGGCCCTCCCGAAGCCATGGAGGTTTTCCCATGCTGGGAGTTGTGAGATGCTCCAAACCGCAAGGATTCCTACTGTCGAGTCCTACTGGCAGAGTTTCCTTGGAGAGGGCAGGCACAGTCGTGCGCTGTGGCCCCAGGGGCCCCAGCGTTGAGGGTGTGTGGGACAGGGCTGCGGGGCCTGAAGTCTGAAAACTCAAACTCGGCTTAGGTTTGGGGTCGAGGGTATGGCAGGCCCCATCTACCGACCGTGCTGGGAGCTTCTCTGGATTTGACTGAAGGGCGAGTGTGCGTCCTTTTCTCAGGCTTCTGTCTCTGGATTTTGTGTCAAGGAGGGCTGTGAAATCTAGGGGTGGCCTCCTGGGCCATGGATGAGCCTCCCTCTCTGGGGATTTGGCCTGGCTTCCAAGAGTTTCAGGTCATTCTGCGGGAAGGGAGGAGTCCTGTACTCTGCCTCAGGTGTCCCTCCCAAAGAGGGATTCCAGAGCAGAGCCCTGAGTACCGGCGACTGGAAAACCCAAACTCGGGTTAGGATGTCGGCCCAAGGGGCGTGGGAAGCAACCTCTGCGGGCTCTTGGTCCAGCCACGAGAGACCTGATTTGAGCACGAGGCTTATGGTGAGGGTCACAATGCGTCTTTGGGCCCAAGGCGACCCTCAAGCATGGGCGTGGCCTCATGGGGCATGCAGGTTTCTCCTACCCTGAAGGTGGGACACCAGGCCAGCAGCAAGGTTTCTTGGATGGGGATGGAGGAGTTCAGATTTCTGCATCAGGTTCCCTCCTGTCCAGTGATTGGAGATAAGGTCTAGGTTCTGAATCCTGAACACCCAGCTTGGGAAGAGATGACAGCCTAAGGTCATGGCCGGTCTGGTGTAATGGGTGTCTGTCGGGATGTCAGGGCTCAAGCAGTGTCAGGCAGAGCACGGATGCCCATGGCAACCCCGAGAATTGGAGTGCAGTAGAGCGGCTTGCAGGTGGATCCTAATTGGGTGTTTCTGGGTAGTCGCCTAGGGCAACGTTTTTCTTCTGGTGGGAAGGCAGACTGCTGTATTGTGGCTCCAGAATTCCCAATCTGGAGGTCTTGGTGGCCAGGAATGTGAGGACGGAAGTCTGAGAACACAAGCTAGGGTGAGATTTCGGGCGAGGGCACTCTGCAGAGGCTGAAATGAGATCTCCTACATCTGGAGACAGGGCGAGGATCCGACATTGGCTCAGGTTGGAGACTGTGTCCATTATGGCCCCATCAGTAGGTGGGGGCCCTCCCGAAGCCTTGGAGGTTTTCCCATGCTGGGAGTTGTGAGATGCTCCAAACCGCAAGGATTCCTAGTGTGGGACAGTCGAGTCCTGTGAGATGGCACCAGGACGCCCGATACAGAAAGACTGCTGTGCAGGGTACTAAGGATGGATGCCTGGGCATCCCACCTCACATTCCCATTGTCTCCTAGCGACAAGGCAGGTTCGATTGCTGGCTCTGGGGGAGCTACGCAGGGCGCTGAGTGGAAATGGACTCTCCTGAGGATGGGTCATAATGTAGGTTTGTGTCCATGGAGACCTAGGAATGTGGCAGTGCCTCTGAGGCCCGGAAGGATTCTCCGAACTTTAGGATTGGACACAGCTCCAAAGAGTAAGTTTCCCCTGTGGAGATGAGAGGTGTTCTGATGGGTGCCTCAGGAAACGTCCGTTTGCTGGTATTGGTTTTCAGGCCTCTGAGGAGAGACGCCTGGAAACCAACCAAAGGGTTCAGATGAAGGCCTAACAGACTGTCCGGTTCCATGTTCTGTCTCTGGGGACATCCGTCTGCTTTTCTGAGTGGAGGGAGTTGTTCAGCTTGTGTGAGATTACCCCTGTGTGTCCAGGGCAGCCTACACTCTTGGGATGGCCTCGGGGATCTTGGAGCCTTCTCCTAATCTGTAGGTTTGTGGCCAGTGGAATGGGCAGAGTTTCCTTGGAGAGGGCAGGCACAGTCGTGCGCTGTGGCCCCTGGGCCCCCAGCGTTGAGGGTGTGTGTGAAAGGGCTGCGGGGCCTGAAGTCTGAAAACTCAAACTCGGCTTAGGTTTGGGGTCGAGGATATGGCAGGCCCCATCTACCGACCGTGCTGGGAGCTGCTCTGGATTTGAATGAAGGGCGAGTGTGCGTCCTTTTCTCAGGCTTCTGTCTCTGGATTTGGTGTCAAGGAGGGCTGTGGAATGGAGGGGTGGCCTCCTGGGCCATGGATGAGCCTCCCTCTCTGGGGATTTGGCCTGGCTTCCAAGAGTTTCAGGTCATTCTGCGGGAAGGGAGGAGTCCTGTACTCTGCCTCAGGTGTCCCTCCCAAAGAGGGATTCCAGAGCAGAGCCCTGAGTACCGGCGACTGGAAAACCGAAACTCGGGTTAGGATGGGGGTCCCAGGGGCGTGGGAAGCACCCTCTGCGGGCTCTTGGTCCAGCCACGGAGAGACCTGATTTGAGCACGAGGCTTATGGTGAGGGTCACAATGCGTCATTGTGCCCAAGGCGACCCACAAGCATGGGCGTGGCCTCATGGGGCATGCAGGTTTCTCCTACCCTGAAGGTGGGACACCAGGCCAACAGCAAGGTTTCTTGGATGGGGATGGAGGAGTTCAGATTTCTGCATCAGGTTCCCTCCTGTCCAGTGATTGGAGATAAGGTCTAGGTTCTGAATCCTGAACACCCAGCTTGGGAAGAGATGACAGCCTAAGGTCATGGCCGGTCTGATGTGATGGGTGTCGGTCGGGATGTCAGGGCTCAGGCAGTGTCAGGCAGAGCACGGGTGCCCATGGCAACCTCGAGAATTGGAGTGCAGTAGAGCTGCGTGCAGGTGGATCTTAATTGGGTGTTTCTGGGTAGTCGCCTAGGGCAACGTTTTTCTTCTGGTGGGAAGGCAGACTGCTGTATTGTGGCTCCAGAATTCCCAATCTGGAGGTCTTGGGGGCTAGGAATGTGAGGACGGAAGTCTGAGAACACAAGCTAGGGTGAGATTTCGGGCTAGGGCACTCTGCAGAGGCTGAAATGAGATCTCCTGCATCTGGAGACAGGGCGAAGATCCGACATTGGCTCAGGTTGGAGACTGTGTCCATGATGGCCCCATCAGTAGGTGGGGCCCTCCCGAAGCCTTGGAGGTTTTCCCATGCTGGGAGTTGTGAGATGCTCCAAACCGCAAGGATTCCTACTGTGGGACAGTCGAGTCCTGTGAGATGGCACCAGGACGCCCGATACAGAAAGACTGCAGTGCAGGGTGCTAAGGATGGATGCCTGGGCATCCCACCTCACATTCCAATTGTCTCCTAGCGACAAGGCAGGTTCGATTGCTGGCTCTGGGGGAGCTACGCAGGGCGTTGAGTGGAAATGGACTCTCCTGAGGATGTGTCATAATGTGGGTTTGTGTCCATGGAGACCTAGGAATGTGGCAGTGCCTCTGGGGCCCGGAAGGATTCTCCGAACTTTAGGATTGGACACAGCTCCAAAGAGTAAGTTTCCCCTGTGGAGATGAGAGGTGTTCTGATGGGTGCCTCAGGAAACCTCCGTTTGCTGGTATTGGAATCCAGGCCTCTGAGGAGAGACGCCTGGAAACCAACCCAAGGGTTCAGATGAAGGCCTAACAGACTGTCCGGTTCCAAGTTCTGTCTCTGGGGACATCCGTCTGCTTTTCTGAGTGGAGGCTGTTGCTCAGCTTGTGTCAGATCACCCCTGTGTGTCCAGGGAAGCCTAGACTCTTGGCATGGCCTCGGGGATCTTGGAGCCTTCTCCTAATCTGTAAGTTTGTGGCCAGTGGAATGGGCAGAGTTTCCTTGGAGAGGGCAGGCACAGTCGTGCGCTGTGGCCCCAGGGGCCCCAGCGTTGAGGGTGTGTGGGACAGGGCTGCGGGGCCTGAAGTCTGAAAACTCAAACTCGGCTTAGGTTTGGGGTCGAGGGTATGGCAGGCCCCATCTACCGACCGTGCTGGGAGCTGCTCTGGATTTGAATGAAGGGCTAGTGTGCGTCCTTTTCTCAGGCTTCTGTCTCTGTATTTTGTGAAAAGGAGAGCTGTGGAATGGAGGGGTGGCCTCCTGGGCCATGGATGAGCCTCCCTCTCTGGGGATTTGGCCTGGCTTCCAAGAGTTTCAGGTCATTCTGCGGGAAGGGAGGAGTCCTGTACTCTGCCTCAGGTGTCCCTCCCAAAGAGGGATTCCAGAGCAGAGCCCTGAGTACCGGCGACTGGAAAACCCAAACTCGGGTTAGGATATCGGCCCAAGGGGCGTGGGAAGCAACCTCTGCGGGCTCTTGGTCCAGCCACGAGAGACCTGATTTGAGCACGAGGCTTATGGTGAGGGTCACAATGTGTCTTTGGGCCCAAGGCGACCCTCAAGCATGGGCGTGGCCTCATGGGGCATGCAGGTTTCTCCTACCCTGAAGGTGGGACACAAGGCCAGCAGCAAGGTTTCTTGGATGGGGATGGAGGAGTTCAGATTTCTGCCTCAGGTTCCTTCCTGTCCAGTGATTGGAGATAAGGTCTAGGTTCTGAATCCTGAACACCCAGCTTGGGAAGAGATGACAGCCTAAGGTCATGGCCGGTCTGGTGTGATGGGTGTCTGTCGGGATATCAGGGATCAAGCAGTGTCAGGCAGAGCACGGATGCCCATGGCAACCCCGAGAATTGGAGTGCAGTAGAGCGGCTTGCAGGTGGATCCTAATTGGGTGTTTCTGGGTAGTCGCCTAGGGCAACGTTTTTCTTCTGGTGGGAAGGCAGACTGCTGTATTGTGGCTCCAGAATTCCCAATCTGGAGGTCTTGGTGGCCAGGAATGTGAGGACGGAAGTCTGAGAACACAAGCTAGGGTGAGATTTCGGGCTAGGGCACTCTGCAGAGGCTGAAATGAGATCTCCTACATCTGGAGACAGGGCGAGGATCCGACATTGGCTCAGGTTGGAGACTGTGTCCATTATGGCCCCATCAGTAGGTGGGGGCCCTCCCGAAGCCTTGGAGGTTTTCCCATGCTGGGAGTTGTGAGATGCTCCAAACCGCAAGGATTCCTAGTGTGGGACAGTCGAGTCCTGTGAGATGGCACCAGGACGCCCGATACAGAAAGACTGCTGTGCAGGGTACTAAGGATGGATGCCTGGGCATCCCACCTCACATTCCCATTGTCTCCTAGCGACAAGGCAGGTTCGATTGCTGGCTCTGGGGGAGCTACGCAGGGCGCTGAGTGGAAATGGACTCTCCTGAGTATGGGTCATAATGTAGGGTTGTGTCCATGGAGACCTAGGAATGTGGCAGTGCCTCTGAGGCCCGGAAGGATTCTCCGAACTTTAGGATTGGACACAGCTCCAAAGAGTAAGTTTCCCCTGTGGAGATGAGAGGTGTTCTGATGGGTGCCTCAGGAAACGTCCTTTTGCTGGTATTGGTTTTCAAGCCTCTGAGGAGAGACGCCTGGAAACCAACCAAAGGGTTCAGATGAAGGCCTAACAGACTGTCCGGTTCCAAGTTCTGTCTCTGGGGACATCCGTCTGCTTTTCTGAGTGGAGGCTGTTGCTCAGCTTGTGTCAGATCACCCCTGTGTGTCCAGGGCACCCTACACTCTTCGGATGGCCTCGGGGATCTTGGAGCCTTCTCCTAATCTGTAGGTTTGTGGCCAGTGGAATGGGCAGAGTTTCCTTGGAGAGGGCAGGCACAGTCGTGCGCTGTGGCCCCAGGGCCCCCAGCGTTGAGGGTGTGTGGGAAAGGGCTGCGGGGCCTGAAGTCTGAAAACTCAAACTCGGCTTAGGTTTGGGGTCGAGGATATGGCAGGCCCCATCTACCGACCGTGCTGGGAGCTGCTCTGGATTTGAATGAAGGGCGAGTGTGCGTCCTTTTCTCAGGCTTCTGTCTCTGGATTTGGTGTCAAGGAGGGCTGTGGAATGGAGGGGTGGCCTCCTGGGCCATGGATGAGCCTCCCTCTCTGGGGATTTGCCCTGGCTTCCAAGAGTTTCAGGTCATTCTTTGGGAAGGGAGGAGTCCTGTACTCTGCCTCAGGTGTCCCTCCCAAAGAGGGATTCCAGACCAGAGCCCTGAGTACCGGCGACTGGAAAACCGAAACTCGGGTTAGGATGGGGGTCCCAGGGGCGTGGGAAGCACCCTCTGCGGGCTCTTGGTCCAGCCACGGAGAGACCTGATTTGAGCACGAGGCTTATGGTGAGGGTCACAATGCGTCATTGTGCCCAAGGCGACCCACAAGCATGGGCGTGGCCTCATGGGGCATGCAGGTTTCTCCTACCCTGAAGGTGGGACACCAGGCCAACAGCAAGGTTTCTTGGATGGGGATGGAGGAGTTCAGATTTCTGCATCAGGTTCCCTCCTGTCCAGTGATTGGAGATAAGGTCTAGGTTCTGAATCCTGAACACCCAGCTTGGGAAGAGATGACAGCCTAAGGTCATGGCCGGTCTGATGTGATGGGTGTCGGTCGGGATGTCCGGGCTCAGGCAGTGTCAGGCAGAGCACGGGTGCCCATGGCAACCTCGAGAATTGGAGTGCAGTAGAGCTGCGTGCAGGTGGATCTTAATTGGGTGTTTCTGGGCAGTCGCCTAGGGCAACGTTTTTCTTCTGGTGGGAAGGCAGACTGCTGTATTGTGGCTCCAGAATTCCCAATCTGGAGGGCTTGGGGGCCAGGAATGTGAGGACGGAAGTCTGAGAACACAAGCTAGGGTGAGATTTCGGGCGAGGGCACTCTGCAGAGGCTGAAATGGGATCTCCTGCATCTGGAGACAGGGCGAGGATCCGACATTGGCTCAGGTTGGAGACTGTGTCCATTATGGCCCCATCAGTAGGTGGGGCCCTCCCAAAGCCATGGAGGTTTTCCCATGCTGGGAGTTGTGAGATTCTCCAAACCGCAAGGATTCCTACTGTGGGACAGTCGAGTCCTGTGAGATGGCACCGGGACGCCCGATAGAGAAAGACTGCTGTGCAGGGTACTAAGGATGGATGCCTGGGCATCGCACCTCACATTCCCATTGTCTCCTAGCGACAAGGCAGGTTCGATTGCTGGCTCTGGGGGAGCTACGCAGGGTGTTGAGTGGAAATGGACTCTCCTGAGGATGGGTCATAATGTGGGTTTGTGTCCATGGAGACCTAGGAATGTGGCAGTGGCTCTGGGGCCCGGAAGGATTCTCCGAACTTTAGGATTGGACACAGCTCCAAAGAGTAAGTTTCCCCTGTGGAGATGAGAGGTGTTCTGATGGGTGCCTCAGGAAACCTCCGTTTGCTGGTATTGGAATCCAGGCCTCTGAGGAGAGACGCCTGGAAACCAACCAAAGGGTTCAGATGAAGGCCTAACAGACTGTCCGGTTCCAAGTTCTGTCTCTGGTGACATCCGTCTGCTTTTCTGAGGGGAGGCTGTTACTCAGCTTGTGTCAGATCACCCCTCTGTGTCCAGGGCATCCTAGACTCTTGGGATGGCCTCGGGGATCTTGGAGCCTTCTCCAATTCTGTAGGTTTGTGGTCAGTGGAATGGGCAGAGTCTCCTTGGAGAGGGCAGGCACAGTCGTGCGCTGGGGCCCAGGGGCCCCAGCGTTGAGGGTGTGTGGGACAGGGCTGCGGGGCCTGAAGTCTGAAAACTCAAACTCGGCTTAAGTTTGGGGTCGAGGGTATGGCAGGCCCCATCTACCGACCGAGCTGGGAGCTGCTCTGGATTTGAATGAAGGGCGAGTGTGCGTCCTTTTCTCAGGCTTCTGTGTCTGGATTTTTTGTCAAGGAGGGCTCTGGAATGGAGGGGTGGCCTCCTGGGCCATGAATGAGCCTCCTTCTCTGGGGATTTGGCCTGGATTCCAAGAGTTTCAGGTCATTCTGCGGGAAGGGAGGAGTCCTGTACTCTGCCTCAGGTGTCCCTCCCAAAGAGGGATTCCAGAGCAGAGCCCTGAGTACCGGCGACTGGAAAACCCAAACTCGGGTTAGGATGGGGGCCCAAGGGGCGTGGGAAGCACCCTCTGCGGGCTCTTGGTCCAGCCACGGAGAGACCTGATTTGAGCACGAGGCTTATGGTGAGGGTCCCAATGCGTATTTGGGCCCAAGGCGACCCTAAGCATGGGCGTGGCCTCATGGGCCATGCAGGTTTCTCCTACCCTGAAGGTGGGACACCAGGCCAACAGCAAGTTTTCTTGGATGGGGATGGAGGAGTTCAGATTTCTGCATCAGGTTCCCTCCTGTCCAGTGATTGGAGATAAGCTCTAGGTTCTGAATCCTGAACACCCAGCTTGGGAAGAGATGACAGCCTAAGGTCATGGCCGGTCTGATGTGATGGGTGTCTGTTGGGATGTCAGGGCTCAGGCAGTGTCAGACAGAGCACGGGTGCCCATGGCAACCTCGAGAATTGGAGTGCAGTAGAGCTGCGTGCAGCTGGATCCTAATTGGGTGTTTCTGGGTAGTCGCCAAGGGCAACGTTTTTCTTCTGGTGGGAAGGCAGACTGCTGTATTGTGGCTCCAGAATTCCCAATCTGGAGGTCTTGGGGGCTAGGAATGTGAGGACGGAAGTCTGAGAACACAAGTAGGGTGAGATTTCGGGCGAGGGCACTCTGCAGAGGCTGAAATGAGATCTCCTGCATCTGGAGACAGGCCGAGGATCCGACATTGGCTCAGGTTGGATACTGTGTCCATTATGGCCCCATCAGTAGTTGGGGGCCCTCCCGAAGGCATGGAGGTTTTCCCATGCTGGGAGTTGTGAGATGCTCCAAACCGCAAGGATTCCTACTGTGGGACAGTCTAGTCCTGTGAGATGGCACCAGGACGCCCGATACAGAAAGACTGCAGTGCAGGGTGCTAAGGATGGATGCCTGGGCATCCCACCTCACATTCCCATTGTCTCCTAGCGACAAGGCAGGTTCGATTGCTGGCTCTGGGGGAGCTACGCAGGGCGCTGAGTGGACATGGACTCCACTGAAGATGGGTTATAATGTGGGTTTGTGTCCATGGAGACCTAGGAATGTGGCAGTGGCTCTGGGGCCCGGAAGGATTCTCCGAACTTTAGGATTGGACACAGCTCCAAAGAGTAAGTTTCCCCTGTGGAGATGAGAGGAGTTCTGATGGGTGCCTCAGGAAACCTCCGTTTGCTGGTATTGGAATCCAGGTTCTGAGGAGAGACGCCTGGAAACCAACCAAAGGGTTCAGATGAAGGCCTAACAGAATGTCCGGTTTCATGTTTTGTCTCTGGGGACATCCGTCTGCTTTTCTGAGTGGAGGGAGTTGCTCAGCTTGTGTCAGATCACCCCTGTGTGTCCAGGGCAATCTAGACTCTTGGGATGGCCTCGGAGATCTTGGAGCCTTCTCCTACTCTGTAAGTTTGTGGCCAGTGGAATGGGCAGAGTTTCCTTGGAGAGGGCAGGCACAGTCGTGCGCTGTGGCCCCAAGGGCCCCAGCGTTGAGGGTGTGTGGGACAGGGCTGCGGGGCCTGAAGTCTGAAAAGACAAACTCGGCTTAGGTTTGGGGTCTAGGGTATGGCAGGCCCCATCTACCGACCGTGCTGGGAGCTGCTCTGGATTTGAATGAAGGGCTAGTGTGCGTCCTTTTCTCAGGCTTCTGTCTCTGTATTTTGTGAAAAGGAGAGCTGTGGAATGGAGGGGTGGCCTCCTGGGCCATGGATGAGCCTCCCTCTCTGGGGATTTGGCCTGGCTTCCAAGAGTTTCAGGTCATTCTGCGGGAAGGGAGGAGTCCTGTACTCTGCCTCAGGTGTCCCTCCTAAAGAGGGATTCCAGAGCAGAGCCCTGAGTACCGGCGACTGGAAAACCGAAACTCGGTTTAGGATGGGGGCCCAAGGGGCGTGGGAAGCACCTTCTGCGGGCTCTTGGTCCAGCCACGGAGAGACCTGATTTGAGCACGAAGCTTATGGTGAGGGTCCCAATGCGTCTTTTTGCCCAAGGCGACCCTCAAGCATGGGCGTGGTCTCATGGGCCATGCAGGTTTATCCTACCCTGAAGGTGGGACACCAGGCCAACAGCAAGGTTTCTTAGATGGGGATGGAGGAGTTCAGATTTCTGCATCAGGTTCCCTCCTGTCCAGTGATTGGAGATAAGGTCTAGGTTCTGAATCCTGAACACCCAGCTTGGGAAGAGATGACAGCCTAAGGTCATGGCCCGTCTGATGTGATAGGTGTCGGTCGCGATGTCAGGGCTCAGGCAGTGTCAGGAAGAGCACGGGAGCCCATGGCAACCTCGAGAATTGGAGTGCAGTAGGGTGGCGCGCAGGTGGATCCTCATTGGGTGTTTCTGGGTAGTCGCCTAGGGCAACGTTTTTCTTCTGGTGGGAAGGCAGACTGCTGTATTGTGGCTCCAGAATTCCCAATCTGGAGGGCTTGGGGGCCAGGAATGTGAGGACGGAAGTCTGAGAACACAAGCTAGGGTGAGATTTCGGGCGAGGGCACTCTGCAGAGGCTGAAATGAGATCTCCTGCATCTGGAGACAGGGCGAGGATCCGACATTGGCTCAGGTTGGAGACTGTGTCCATTATGGCCCCATCAGTAGGTGGGGCCCTCCCGAAGCCATGGAGGTTTTCCCATGCTGGGAGTTGTGAGATGCTCCAAACCGCAAGGATTCCTACTGTCGAGTCCTACTGGCAGCGTTTCCTTGGAGAGGGCAGGCACAGTCGTGCGCCGTGGCCCCAGGGGCCCCGGCGTTGAGAGTGTGTGGGACAGGGCTGCGGGGCCTGAAGTCTGAAAACACAAACTCGGCTTAGGTTTGGGGTCGAGGATATGGCAGGCCCCATCTACCGACCGTGCTGGGAGCTGCTCTGGATTTGAATGAAGGGCGAGTGTGCGTCCTTTTCTCAGGCTTCTGTCTCTGGATTTGGTGTCAAGGAGGGCTGTGGAATGGAGGGGTGGCCTCCTGGGCCATGGATGAGCCTCCCTCTCTGGGCATTTGCCCTGGCTTCCAAGAGTTTCAGGTTCTGCGGGAAGGGAGGAGTCCTGTACTCTGCCTCAGGTGTCCCTCCCAAAGAGGGATTCCAGAGAAGAGCCCTGAGTACCGGCCCCTAGAAAACGGAAACTCGGTTTAGGATGGGCGTCCCAGGGGCGTGGGAAGCACCCTCTGCGGGCTCTTGGTCCAGCCACGGAGAGACCTGATTTGAGCACGAGGCTTATGGTGAGGGTCACAATGCGTCTTTGGGCCCAAGGCGACCCTCAAGCATGGGCGTGGCCTCATGGGGCATGCAGGTTTCTCCTACCCTGAAGGTGGGACACGAGGCCAACAGCAAGGTTTCTTGGATGGGGATGGAGGAGTTCAGATTTCTGCATCAGGTTCCCTCCTGTCCAGTGATTGGAGATAAGGTCTAGGTTCTGAATCCTGAACACCCAGCTTGGGAAGAGATGACAGCCTAAGGTCATGGCCGGTCTGATGTGATGGGTGTCGGTCGGGATGTCCGGGCTCAGGCAGTGTCAGGCAGAGCACGGGTGCCCATGGCAACCTCGAGTATTGGAGTGCAGTAGAGCTGCGTGCAGGTGGATCTTAATTGGGTGTTTCTGGGTAGTCGCCTAGGGCAACGTTTTTCTTCTGGTGGGAAGGCAGACTGCTGTATTGTGGCTCCAGAATTCCCAATCTGGAGGTCTTGGGGGCTAGGAATGTGAGGACGGAAGTCTGAGAACACAAGCTAGGGTGAGATTTCGGGCGAGGGCACTCTGCAGAGGCTGAAATGAGATCTCCTGCATCTGGAGACAGGGCGAGGATCCGACATTGGCTCAGGTTGGAGACTGTGTCCATGATGGCCCCATCAGTAGGTGGGGCCCTCCCGAAGCCTTGGAGGTTTTCCCATGCTGGGAGTTGTGAGATGCTCCAAACCGCAAGGATTCCTACTGTGGGACAGTCGAGTCCTGTGAGATGGCACCAGGACGCCCGATACAGAAAGACTGCAGTGCAGGGTGCTAAGGATGGATGCCTGGGCATCCCACCTCACATCCCAATTGTCTCCTAGCGACAAGGCAGGTTCGATTGCTGGCTCTGGGGGAGCTACGCAGGGCGTTGAGTGGAAATGGACTCTCCTGAGGATGTGTCATAATGTGGGTTTGTGTCCATGGAGACCTAGGAATGTGGCAGTGGCTCTGGGGCCCGGAAGGATTCTCCGAACTTTAGGATTGGACACAGCTCCAAAGAGTAAGTTTCCCCTGTGGAGATGAGAGGTGTTCTGATGGGTGCCTCAGGAAACCTCCGTTTGCTGGTATTGGAATCCAGGCCTCTGAGGAGAGACGCCTGGAAACCAACCCAAGGATTCAGATGAAGGCCTAACAGACTGTCCGGTTCCAAGTTCTGTCTCTGGGGACATCGGTCTGCTTTTCTGAGTGGAGGGAGTTGCTCAGCTTGTGTCAGATCACCCCTGTGTGTCCAGGGCAGCCTAGACTCTTGGCATGGCCTCGGGGATCTTGGAGCCTTCTCCTAATCTGTAGGTTTGTGGCCAGTGGAATGGGCAGAGTTTCCTTGGAGAGGGCAGGCACAGTCGTGCGCTGCGGCCCCAGGGGCCCCAGCGTTGAGGGTGTGTGGGACAGGGCTGCGGGGCCTGAAGTCTGAAAAGACAAACTCGGCTTAGGTTTGGGGTCTAGGGTATGGCAGGCCCCATCTACCGACCGTGCTGGGAGCTGCTCTGGATTTGAATGAAGGGCTAGTGTGCGTCCTTTTCTCAGGCTTCTGTCTCTGTATTTTGTGAAAAGGAGAGCTGTGGAATGGAGGGGTGGCCTCCTGGGCCATGGATGAGCCTCCCTCTCTGGGGATTTGGCCTGGCTTCCAAGAGTTTCAGGTCATTCTGCGGGAAGGGAGGAGTCCTGTACTCTGCCTCAGGTGTCCCTCCCAAAGAGGGATTCCAGAGCAGAGCCCTGAGTACCGGCGACTGGAAAACCAAACTCGGGTTAGGATGGGAGCCCAAGGGGCGTGGGAAGCACCCTCTGCGGGCTCTTGGTCCAGCCACGGAGAGACCTGATTTGAGCACGAGGCTTATGGTGAGGGTCCCAATGCATCTTTGTGCCCAAGGCGACCCTCAAGCAAGGGCGTGGTCTCATGGGCCACGCAGGTTTCTCCTACCCTGAAGGTGGGACACCAGGCCAACAGCAAGGTTTCTTGGATGGCGATGGAGGAGTTCAGATTTCTGCATCAGGTTCCCTCCTGTCCAGTGATTGGAGATAAGGTCTAGGTTCTGAATCCTCAACACCCAGCTTGGGAATAGATGACAGCCTAAGGTCATGGCCGGTCTGATGTGATGGGTGTCGGTCGGGATGTCAAGGCTCAGGCAGTGTCAGGCAGAGCACGGGTGCCCATGGCAACCTCGAGAAATGGAGTGCAGTAGAGGTGCGTGTAGGTAGATCCTAATTGGGTGTTTCTGGGTAGTCGCCTAGGGCAACGTTTTTCTTCTGGTGGGAAGGCAGACTGCTGTATTGTGGCTCCAGAATTCCCAATCTGGAGGTCTTGGGGGCTAGGAATGTGAGGACGGAAGTCTGAGAACACAAGCTACGGTGAGATTTCGGGTGAGGGCACTCTGCAGAGGCTGAAATGAGATCTCCTGCATCTGGAGACAGGGCGAGGATCCGACATTGGCTCAGGTTGGAGACTGTGTCCATTATGGCCCCATCAGGAAGTGGGGGCCCTCCCGAAGCCATGGAGGTTTTCCCATGCTGGGAGTTGTGAGATGCTCCAAACCGCAAGGATTCCTACTGTCGAGTCCTACTGGCAGAGTTTCCTTGGAGAGGGCAGGCACAGTCGTGCGCTGTGGCCCCAGGGGCCCCAGCGTTGAGGGTGTGTGGGACAGGGCTGCGGGGCCTGAAGTCTGAAAACTCAAACTCGGCTTAGGTTTGGGGTCGAGGGTATGGCAGGCCCCATCTACCGACCGTGCTGGGAGCTTCTCTGGATTTGACTGAAGGGCGAGTGTGCGTCCTTTTCTCAGGCTTCTGTCTCTGGATTTTGTGTCAAGGAGGGCTGTGAAATCTAGGGGTGGCCTCCTGGGCCATGGATGAGCCTCCCTCTCTGGGGATTTGGCCTGGCTTCCAAGAGTTTCAGGTCATTCTGCGGGAAGGGAGGAGTCCTGTACTCTGCCTCAGGTGTCCCTCCCAAAGAGGGATTCCAGAGCAGAGCCCTGAGTACCGGCGACTGGAAAACCCAAACTCGGGTTAGGATGTCGGCCCAAGGGGCGTGGGAAGCAACCTCTGCGGGCTCTTGGTCCAGCCACGAGAGACCTGATTTGAGCACGAGGCTTATGGTGAGGGTCACAATGCGTCTTTGGGCCCAAGGCGACCCTCAAGCATGGGCGTGGCCTCATGGGGCATGCAGGTTTCTCCTACCCTGAAGGTGGGACACCAGGCCAGCAGCAAGGTTTCTTGGATGGGGATGGAGGAGTTCAGATTTCTGCATCAGGTTCCCTCCTGTCCAGTGATTGGAGATAAGGTCTAGGTTCTGAATCCTGAACACCCAGCTTGGGAAGAGATGACAGCCTAAGGTCATGGCCGGTCTGATGTGATGGGTGTCTGTCGGAATGTCAGGGCTCAAGCAGTGTCAGGCAGAGCACGGATGCCCATGGCAACCCCGAGAATTGGAGTGCAGTAGAGCGGCTTGCAGGTGGATCCTAATTGGGTGTTTCTGGGTAGTCGCCTAGGGCAACGTTTTTCTTCTGGTGGGAAGGCAGACTGCTGTATTGTGGCTCCAGAATTCCCAATCTGGAGGTCTTGGTGGCCAGGAATGTGAGGACGGAAGTCTGAGAACACAAGCTAGGGTGAGATTTCGGGCGAGGGCACTCTGCAGAGGCTGAAATGAGATCTCCTACATCTGGAGACAGGGCGAGGATCCGACATTGGCTCAGGTTGGAGACTGTGTCCATTATGGCCCCATCAGTAGGTGGGGGCCCTCCCGAAGCCTTGGAGGTTTTCCCATGCTGGGAGTTGTGAGATGCTCCAAACCGCAAGGATTCCTAGTGTGGGACAGTCGAGTCCTGTGAGATGGCACCAGGACGCCCGATACAGAAAGACTGCTGTGCAGGGTACTAAGGATGGATGCCTGGGCATCCCACCTCACATTCCCATTGTCTCCTAGCGACAAGGCAGGTTCGATTGCTGGCTCTGGGGGAGCTACGCAGGGCGCTGAGTGGAAATGGACTCTCCTGAGGATGGGTCATAATGTAGGTTTGTGTCCATGGAGACCTAGGAATGTGGCAGTGCCTCTGAGGCCCGGAAGGATTCTCCGAACTTTAGGATTGGACACAGCTCCAAAGAGTAAGTTTCCCCTGTGGAGATGAGAGGTGTTCTGATGGGTGCCTCAGGAAACGTCCGTTTGCTGGTATTGGTTTTCAGGCCTCTGAGGAGAGACGCCTGGAAACCAACCAAAGGGTTCAGATGAAGGCCTAACAGACTGTCCGGTTCCATGTTCTGTCTCTGGGGACATCCGTCTGCTTTTCTGAGTGGAGGGAGTTGTTCAGCTTGTGTGAGATTACCCCTGTGTGTCCAGGGCAGCCTACACTCTTGGGATGGCCTCGGGGATCTTGGAGCCTTCTCCTAATCTGTAGGTTTGTGGCCAGTGGAATGGGCAGAGTTTCCTTGGAGAGGGCAGGCACAGTCGTGCGCTGTGGCCCCTGGGCCCCCAGCGTTGAGGGTGTGTGTGAAAGGGCTGCGGGGCCTGAAGTCTGAAAACTCAAACTCGGCTTAGGTTTGGGGTCGAGGATATGGCAGGCCCCATCTACCGACCGTGCTGGGAGCTGCTCTGGATTTGAATGAAGGGCGAGTGTGCGTCCTTTTCTCAGGCTTCTGTCTCTGGATTTGGTGTCAAGGAGGGCTGTGGAATGGAGGGGTGGCCTCCTGGGCCATGGATGAGCCTCCCTCTCTGGGGATTTGGCCTGGCTTCCAAGAGTTTCAGGTCATTCTGCGGGAAGGGAGGAGTCCTGTACTCTGCCTCAGGTGTCCCTCCCAAAGAGGGATTCCAGAGCAGAGCCCTGAGTACCGGCGACTGGAAAACCGAAACTCGGGTTAGGATGGGGGTCCCAGGGGCGTGGGAAGCACCCTCTGCGGGCTCTTGGTCCAGCCACGGAGAGACCTGATTTGAGCACGAGGCTTATGGTGAGGGTCACAATGCGTCATTGTGCCCAAGGCGACCCACAAGCATGGGCGTGGCCTCATGGGGCATGCAGGTTTCTCCTACCCTGAAGGTGGGACACCAGGCCAACAGCAAGGTTTCTTGGATGGGGATGGAGGAGTTCAGATTTCTGCATCAGGTTCCCTCCTGTCCAGTGATTGGAGATAAGGTCTAGGTTCTGAATCCTGAACACCCAGCTTGGGAAGAGATGACAGCCTAAGGTCATGGCCGGTCTGATGTGATGGGTGTCGGTCGGGATGTCAGGGCTCAGGCAGTGTCAGGCAGAGCACGGGTGCCCATGGCAACCTCGAGAATTGGAGTGCAGTAGAGCTGCGTGCAGGTGGATCTTAATTGGGTGTTTCTGGGTAGTCGCCTAGGGCAACGTTTTTCTTCTGGTGGGAAGGCAGACTGCTGTATTGTGGCTCCAGAATTCCCAATCTGGAGGTCTTGGGGGCTAGGAATGTGAGGACGGAAGTCTGAGAACACAAGCTAGGGTGAGATTTCGGGCTAGGGCACTCTGCAGAGGCTGAAATGAGATCTCCTGCATCTGGAGACAGGGCGAAGATCCGACATTGGCTCAGGTTGGAGACTGTGTCCATGATGGCCCCATCAGTAGGTGGGGCCCTCCCGAAGCCTTGGAGGTTTTCCCATGCTGGGAGTTGTGAGATGCTCCAAACCGCAAGGATTCCTACTGTGGGACAGTCGAGTCCTGTGAGATGGCACCAGGACGCCCGATACAGAAAGACTGCAGTGCAGGGTGCTAAGGATGGATGCCTGGGCATCCCACCTCACATTCCAATTGTCTCCTAGCGACAAGGCAGGTTCGATTGCTGGCTCTGGGGGAGCTACGCAGGGCGTTGAGTGGAAATGGACTCTCCTGAGGATGTGTCATAATGTGGGTTTGTGTCCATGGAGACCTAGGAATGTGGCAGTGCCTCTGGGGCCCGGAAGGATTCTCCGAACTTTAGGATTGGACACAGCTCCAAAGAGTAAGTTTCCCCTGTGGAGATGAGAGGTGTTCTGATGGGTGCCTCAGGAAACCTCCGTTTGCTGGTATTGGAATCCAGGCCTCTGAGGAGAGACGCCTGGAAACCAACCCAAGGGTTCAGATGAAGGCCTAACAGACTGTCCGGTTCCAAGTTCTGTCTCTGGGGACATCCGTCTGCTTTTCTGAGTGGAGGCTGTTGCTCAGCTTGTGTCAGATCACCCCTGTGTGTCCAGGGAAGCCTAGACTCTTGGCATGGCCTCGGGGATCTTGGAGCCTTCTCCTAATCTGTAAGTTTGTGGCCAGTGGAATGGGCAGAGTTTCCTTGGAGAGGGCAGGCACAGTCGTGCGCTGTGGCCCCAGGGGCCCCAGCGTTGAGGGTGTGTGGGACAGGGCTGCGGGGCCTGAAGTCTGAAAACTCAAACTCGGCTTAGGTTTGGGGTCGAGGGTATGGCAGGCCCCATCTACCGACCGTGCTGGGAGCTGCTCTGGATTTGAATGAAGGGCTAGTGTGCGTCCTTTTCTCAGGCTTCTGTCTCTGTATTTTGTGAAAAGGAGAGCTGTGGAATGGAGGGGTGGCCTCCTGGGCCATGGATGAGCCTCCCTCTCTGGGGATTTGGCCTGGCTTCCAAGAGTTTCAGGTCATTCTGCGGGAAGGGAGGAGTCCTGTACTCTGCCTCAGGTGTCCCTCCCAAAGAGGGATTCCAGAGCAGAGCCCTGAGTACCGGCGACTGGAAAACCCAAACTCGGGTTAGGATATCGGCCCAAGGGGCGTGGGAAGCAACCTCTGCGGGCTCTTGGTCCAGCCACGAGAGACCTGATTTGAGCACGAGGCTTATGGTGAGGGTCACAATGTGTCTTTGGGCCCAAGGCGACCCTCAAGCATGGGCGTGGCCTCATGGGGCATGCAGGTTTCTCCTACCCTGAAGGTGGGACACAAGGCCAGCAGCAAGGTTTCTTGGATGGGGATGGAGGAGTTCAGATTTCTGCCTCAGGTTCCTTCCTGTCCAGTGATTGGAGATAAGGTCTAGGTTCTGAATCCTGAACACCCATCTTGGGAAGAGATGACAGCCTAAGGTCATGGCCGGTCTGGTGTGATGGGTGTCTGTCGGGATATCAGGGATCAAGCAGTGTCAGGCAGAGCACGGATGCCCATGGCAACCCCGAGAATTGGAGTGCAGTAGAGCGGCTTGCAGGTGGATCCTAATTGGGTGTTTCTGGGTAGTCGCCTAGGGCAACGTTTTTCTTCTGGTGGGAAGGCAGACTGCTGTATTGTGGCTCCAGAATTCCCAATCTGGAGGTCTTGGTGGCCAGGAATGTGAGGACGGAAGTCTGAGAACACAAGCTAGGGTGAGATTTCGGGCTAGGGCACTCTGCAGAGGCTGAAATGAGATCTCCTACATCTGGAGACAGGGCGAGGATCCGACATTGGCTCAGGTTGGAGACTGTGTCCATTATGGCCCCATCAGTAGGTGGGGGCCCTCCCGAAGCCTTGGAGGTTTTCCCATGCTGGGAGTTGTGAGATGCTCCAAACCGCAAGGATTCCTAGTGTGGGACAGTCGAGTCCTGTGAGATGGCACCAGGACGCCCGATACAGAAAGACTGCTGTGCAGGGTACTAAGGATGGATGCCTGGGCATCCCACCTCACATTCCCATTGTCTCCTAGCGACAAGGCAGGTTCGATTGCTGGCTCTGGGGGAGCTACGCAGGGCGCTGAGTGGAAATGGACTCTCCTGAGTATGGGTCATAATGTAGGGTTGTGTCCATGGAGACCTAGGAATGTGGCAGTGCCTCTGAGGCCCGGAAGGATTCTCCGAACTTTAGGATTGGACACAGCTCCAAAGAGTAAGTTTCCCCTGTGGAGATGAGAGGTGTTCTGATGGGTGCCTCAGGAAACGTCCTTTTGCTGGTATTGGTTTTCAAGCCTCTGAGGAGAGACGCCTGGAAACCAACCAAAGGGTTCAGATGAAGGCCTAACAGACTGTCCGGTTCCAAGTTCTGTCTCTGGGGACATCCGTCTGCTTTTCTGAGTGGAGGCTGTTGCTCAGCTTGTGTCAGATCACCCCTGTGTGTCCAGGGCACCCTACACTCTTCGGATGGCCTCGGGGATCTTGGAGCCTTCTCCTAATCTGTAGGTTTGTGGCCAGTGGAATGGGCAGAGTTTCCTTGGAGAGGGCAGGCACAGTCGTGCGCTGTGGCCCCAGGGCCCCCAGCGTTGAGGGTGTGTGGGAAAGGGCTGCGGGGCCTGAAGTCTGAAAACTCAAACTCGGCTTAGGTTTGGGGTCGAGGATATGGCAGGCCCCATCTACCGACCGTGCTGGGAGCTGCTCTGGATTTGAATGAAGGGCGAGTGTGCGTCCTTTTCTCAGGCTTCTGTCTCTGGATTTGGTGTCAAGGAGGGCTGTGGAATGGAGGGGTGGCCTCCTGGGCCATGGATGAGCCTCCCTCTCTGGGGATTTGCCCTGGCTTCCAAGAGTTTCAGGTCATTCTTTGGGAAGGGAGGAGTCCTGTACTCTGCCTCAGGTGTCCCTCCCAAAGAGGGATTCCAGACCAGAGCCCTGAGTACCGGCGACTGGAAAACCGAAACTCGGGTTAGGATGGGGGTCCCAGGGGCGTGGGAAGCACCCTCTGCGGGCTCTTGGTCCAGCCACGGAGAGACCTGATTTGAGCACGAGGCTTATGGTGAGGGTCACAATGCGTCATTGTGCCCAAGGCGACCCACAAGCATGGGCGTGGCCTCATGGGGCATGCAGGTTTCTCCTACCCTGAAGGTGGGACACCAGGCCAACAGCAAGGTTTCTTGGATGGGGATGGAGGAGTTCAGATTTCTGCATCAGGTTCCCTCCTGTCCAGTGATTGGAGATAAGGTCTAGGTTCTGAATCCTGAACACCCAGCTTGGGAAGAGATGACAGCCTAAGGTCATGGCCGGTCTGATGTGATGGGTGTCGGTCGGGATGTCCGGGCTCAGGCAGTGTCAGGCAGAGCACGGGTGCCCATGGCAACCTCGAGAATTGGAGTGCAGTAGAGCTGCGTGCAGGTGGATCTTAATTGGGTGTTTCTGGGCAGTCGCCTAGGGCAACGTTTTTCTTCTGGTGGGAAGGCAGACTGCTGTATTGTGGCTCCAGAATTCCCAATCTGGAGGGCTTGGGGGCCAGGAATGTGAGGACGGAAGTCTGAGAACACAAGCTAGGGTGAGATTTCGGGCGAGGGCACTCTGCAGAGGCTGAAATGGGATCTCCTGCATCTGGAGACAGGGCGAGGATCCGACATTGGCTCAGGTTGGAGACTGTGTCCATTATGGCCCCATCAGTAGGTGGGGCCCTCCCAAAGCCATGGAGGTTTTCCCATGCTGGGAGTTGTGAGATTCTCCAAACCGCAAGGATTCCTACTGTGGGACAGTCGAGTCCTGTGAGATGGCACCGGGACGCCCGATAGAGAAAGACTGCTGTGCAGGGTACTAAGGATGGATGCCTGGGCATCGCACCTCACATTCCCATTGTCTCCTAGCGACAAGGCAGGTTCGATTGCTGGCTCTGGGGGAGCTACGCAGGGTGTTGAGTGGAAATGGACTCTCCTGAGGATGGGTCATAATGTGGGTTTGTGTCCATGGAGACCTAGGAATGTGGCAGTGGCTCTGGGGCCCGGAAGGATTCTCCGAACTTTAGGATTGGACACAGCTCCAAAGAGTAAGTTTCCCCTGTGGAGATGAGAGGTGTTCTGATGGGTGCCTCAGGAAACCTCCGTTTGCTGGTATTGGAATCCAGGCCTCTGAGGAGAGACGCCTGGAAACCAACCAAAGGGTTCAGATGAAGGCCTAACAGACTGTCCGGTTCCAAGTTCTGTCTCTGGTGACATCCGTCTGCTTTTCTGAGGGGAGGCTGTTACTCAGCTTGTGTCAGATCACCCCTCTGTGTCCAGGGCATCCTAGACTCTTGGGATGGCCTCGGGGATCTTGGAGCCTTCTCCAATTCTGTAGGTTTGTGGTCAGTGGAATGGGCAGAGTCTCCTTGGAGAGGGCAGGCACAGTCGTGCGCTGGGGCCCAGGGGCCCCAGCGTTGAGGGTGTGTGGGACAGGGCTGCGGGGCCTGAAGTCTGAAAACTCAAACTCGGCTTAAGTTTGGGGTCGAGGGTATGGCAGGCCCCATCTACCGACCGAGCTGGGAGCTGCTCTGGATTTGAATGAAGGGCGAGTGTGCGTCCTTTTCTCAGGCTTCTGTGTCTGGATTTTTTGTCAAGGAGGGCTCTGGAATGGAGGGGTGGCCTCCTGGGCCATGAATGAGCCTCCTTCTCTGGGGATTTGGCCTGGATTCCAAGAGTTTCAGGTCATTCTGCGGGAAGGGAGGAGTCCTGTACTCTGCCTCAGGTGTCCCTCCCAAAGAGGGATTCCAGAGCAGAGCCCTGAGTACCGGCGACTGGAAAACCCAAACTCGGGTTAGGATGGGGGCCCAAGGGGCGTGGGAAGCACCCTCTGCGGGCTCTTGGTCCAGCCACGGAGAGACCTGATTTGAGCACGAGGCTTATGGTGAGGGTCCCAATGCGTATTTGGGCCCAAGGCGACCCTAAGCATGGGCGTGGCCTCATGGGCCATGCAGGTTTCTCCTACCCTGAAGGTGGGACACCAGGCCAACAGCAAGTTTTCTTGGATGGGGATGGAGGAGTTCAGATTTCTGCATCAGGTTCCCTCCTGTCCAGTGATTGGAGATAAGCTCTAGGTTCTGAATCCTGAACACCCAGCTTGGGAAGAGATGACAGCCTAAGGTCATGGCCGGTCTGATGTGATGGGTGTCTGTTGGGATGTCAGGGCTCAGGCAGTGTCAGACAGAGCACGGGTGCCCATGGCAACCTCGAGAATTGGAGTGCAGTAGAGCTGCGTGCAGCTGGATCCTAATTGGGTGTTTCTGGGTAGTCGCCAAGGGCAACGTTTTTCTTCTGGTGGGAAGGCAGACTGCTGTATTGTGGCTCCAGAATTCCCAATCTGGAGGTCTTGGGGGCTAGGAATGTGAGGACGGAAGTCTGAGAACACAAGTAGGGTGAGATTTCGGGCGAGGGCACTCTGCAGAGGCTGAAATGAGATCTCCTGCATCTGGAGACAGGCCGAGGATCCGACATTGGCTCAGGTTGGATACTGTGTCCATTATGGCCCCATCAGTAGTTGGGGGCCCTCCCGAAGGCATGGAGGTTTTCCCATGCTGGGAGTTGTGAGATGCTCCAAACCGCAAGGATTCCTACTGTGGGACAGTCTAGTCCTGTGAGATGGCACCAGGACGCCCGATACAGAAAGACTGCAGTGCAGGGTGCTAAGGATGGATGCCTGGGCATCCCACCTCACATTCCCATTGTCTCCTAGCGACAAGGCAGGTTCGATTGCTGGCTCTGGGGGAGCTACGCAGGGCGCTGAGTGGACATGGACTCCACTGAAGATGGGTTATAATGTGGGTTTGTGTCCATGGAGACCTAGGAATGTGGCAGTGGCTCTGGGGCCCGGAAGGATTCTCCGAACTTTAGGATTGGACACAGCTCCAAAGAGTAAGTTTCCCCTGTGGAGATGAGAGGAGTTCTGATGGGTGCCTCAGGAAACCTCCGTTTGCTGGTATTGGAATCCAGGTTCTGAGGAGAGACGCCTGGAAACCAACCAAAGGGTTCAGATGAAGGCCTAACAGAATGTCCGGTTTCATGTTTTGTCTCTGGGGACATCCGTCTGCTTTTCTGAGTGGAGGGAGTTGCTCAGCTTGTGTCAGATCACCCCTGTGTGTCCAGGGCAATCTAGACTCTTGGGATGGCCTCGGAGATCTTGGAGCCTTCTCCTACTCTGTAAGTTTGTGGCCAGTGGAATGGGCAGAGTTTCCTTGGAGAGGGCAGGCACAGTCGTGCGCTGTGGCCCCAAGGGCCCCAGCGTTGAGGGTGTGTGGGACAGGGCTGCGGGGCCTGAAGTCTGAAAAGACAAACTCGGCTTAGGTTTGGGGTCTAGGGTATGGCAGGCCCCATCTACCGACCGTGCTGGGAGCTGCTCTGGATTTGAATGAAGGGCTAGTGTGCGTCCTTTTCTCAGGCTTCTGTCTCTGTATTTTGTGAAAAGGAGAGCTGTGGAATGGAGGGGTGGCCTCCTGGGCCATGGATGAGCCTCCCTCTCTGGGGATTTGGCCTGGCTTCCAAGAGTTTCAGGTCATTCTGCGGGAAGGGAGGAGTCCTGTACTCTGCCTCAGGTGTCCCTCCTAAAGAGGGATTCCAGAGCAGAGCCCTGAGTACCGGCGACTGGAAAACCGAAACTCGGTTTAGGATGGGGGCCCAAGGGGCGTGGGAAGCACCTTCTGCGGGCTCTTGGTCCAGCCACGGAGAGACCTGATTTGAGCACGAAGCTTATGGTGAGGGTCCCAATGCGTCTTTTTGCCCAAGGCGACCCTCAAGCATGGGCGTGGTCTCATGGGCCATGCAGGTTTATCCTACCCTGAAGGTGGGACACCAGGCCAACAGCAAGGTTTCTTAGATGGGGATGGAGGAGTTCAGATTTCTGCATCAGGTTCCCTCCTGTCCAGTGATTGGAGATAAGGTCTAGGTTCTGAATCCTGAACACCCAGCTTGGGAAGAGATGACAGCCTAAGGTCATGGCCCGTCTGATGTGATAGGTGTCGGTCGCGATGTCAGGGCTCAGGCAGTGTCAGGAAGAGCACGGGAGCCCATGGCAACCTCGAGAATTGGAGTGCAGTAGGGTGGCGCGCAGGTGGATCCTCATTGGGTGTTTCTGGGTAGTCGCCTAGGGCAACGTTTTTCTTCTGGTGGGAAGGCAGACTGCTGTATTGTGGCTCCAGAATTCCCAATCTGGAGGGCTTGGGGGCCAGGAATGTGAGGACGGAAGTCTGAGAACACAAGCTAGGGTGAGATTTCGGGCGAGGGCACTCTGCAGAGGCTGAAATGAGATCTCCTGCATCTGGAGACAGGGCGAGGATCCGACATTGGCTCAGGTTGGAGACTGTGTCCATTATGGCCCCATCAGTAGGTGGGGCCCTCCCGAAGCCATGGAGGTTTTCCCATGCTGGGAGTTGTGAGATGCTCCAAACCGCAAGGATTCCTACTGTCGAGTCCTACTGGCAGCGTTTCCTTGGAGAGGGCAGGCACAGTCGTGCGCCGTGGCCCCAGGGGCCCCGGCGTTGAGAGTGTGTGGGACAGGGCTGCGGGGCCTGAAGTCTGAAAACACAAACTCGGCTTAGGTTTGGGGTCGAGGATATGGCAGGCCCCATCTACCGACCGTGCTGGGAGCTGCTCTGGATTTGAATGAAGGGCGAGTGTGCGTCCTTTTCTCAGGCTTCTGTCTCTGGATTTGGTGTCAAGGAGGGCTGTGGAATGGAGGGGTGGCCTCCTGGGCCATGGATGAGCCTCCCTCTCTGGGCATTTGCCCTGGCTTCCAAGAGTTTCAGGTTCTGCGGGAAGGGAGGAGTCCTGTACTCTGCCTCAGGTGTCCCTCCCAAAGAGGGATTCCAGAGAAGAGCCCTGAGTACCGGCCCCTAGAAAACGGAAACTCGGTTTAGGATGGGCGTCCCAGGGGCGTGGGAAGCACCCTCTGCGGGCTCTTGGTCCAGCCACGGAGAGACCTGATTTGAGCACGAGGCTTATGGTGAGGGTCACAATGCGTCTTTGGGCCCAAGGCGACCCTCAAGCATGGGCGTGGCCTCATGGGGCATGCAGGTTTCTCCTACCCTGAAGGTGGGACACCAGGCCAACAGCAAGGTTTCTTGGATGGGGATGGAGGAGTTCAGATTTCTGCATCAGGTTCCCTCCTGTCCAGTGATTGGAGATAAGGTCTAGGTTCTGAATCCTGAACACCCAGCTTGGGAAGAGATGACAGCCTAAGGTCATGGCCGGTCTGATGTGATGGGTGTCGGTCGGGATGTCCGGGCTCAGGCAGTGTCAGGCAGAGCACGGGTGCCCATGGCAACCTCGAGTATTGGAGTGCAGTAGAGCTGCGTGCAGGTGGATCTTAATTGGGTGTTTCTGGGTAGTCGCCTAGGGCAACGTTTTTCTTCTGGTGGGAAGGCAGACTGCTGTATTGTGGCTCCAGAATTCTCAATCTGGAGGTCTTGGGGGCTAGGAATGTGAGGACGGAAGTCTGAGAACACAAGCTAGGGTGAGATTTCGGGCGAGGGCACTCTGCAGAGGCTGAAATGAGATCTCCTGCATCTGGAGACAGGGCGAAGATCCGACATTGGCTCAGGTTGGAGACTGTGTCCATGATGGCCCCATCAGTAGGTGGGGCCCTCCCGAAGCCTTGGAGGTTTTCCCATGCTGGGAGTTGTGAGATGCTCCAAACCGCAAGGATTCCTACTGTGGGACAGTCGAGTCCTGTGAGATGGCACCAGGACGCCCGATACAGAAAGACTGCAGTGCAGGGTGCTAAGGATGGATGCCTGGGCATCCCACCTCACATCCCAATTGTCTCCTAGCGACAAGGCAGGTTCGATTGCTGGCTCTGGGGGAGCTACGCAGGGCGTTGAGTGGAAATGGACTCTCCTGAGGATGTGTCATAATGTGGGTTTGTGTCCATGGAGACCTAGGAATGTGGCAGTGGCTCTGGGGCCCGGAAGGATTCTCCGAACTTTAGGATTGGACACAGCTCCAAAGAGTAAGTTTCCCCTGTGGAGATGAGAGGTGTTCTGATGGGTGCCTCAGGAAACCTCCGTTTGCTGGTATTGGAATCCAGGCCTCTGAGGAGAGACGCCTGGAAACCAACCCAAGGATTCAGATGAAGGCCTAACAGACTGTCCGGTTCCAAGTTCTGTCTCTGGGGACATCGGTCTGCTTTTCTGAGTGGAGGGAGTTGCTCAGCTTGTGTCAGATCACCCCTGTGTGTCCAGGGCAGCCTAGACTCTTGGCATGGCCTCGGGGATCTTGGAGCCTTCTCCTAATCTGTAGGTTTGTGGCCAGTGGAATGGGCAGAGTTTCCTTGGAGAGGGCAGGCACAGTCGTGCGCAGCGGCCCCAGGGGCCCCAGCTTTGAGGGTGTGTGGGACAGGGCTGCGGGGCCTGAAGTCTGAAAAGACAAACTCGGCTTAGGTTTGGGGTCTAGGGTATGGCAGGCCCCATCTACCGACCGTGCTGGGAGCTGCTCTGGATTTGAATGAAGGGCTAGTGTGCGTCCTTTTCTCAGGCTTCTGTCTCTGTATTTTGTGAAAAGGAGAGCTGTGGAATGGAGGGGTGGCCTCCTGGGCCATGGATGAGCCTCCCTCTCTGGGGATTTGGCCTGGCTTCCAAGAGTTTCAGGTCATTCTGCGGGAAGGGAGGAGTCCTGTACTCTGCCTCAGGTGTCCCTCCCAAAGAGGGATTCCAGAGCAGAGCCCTGAGTACCGGCGACTGGAAAACCAAACTCGGGTTAGGATGGGAGCCCAAGGGGCATGGGAAGCACCCTCTGCGGGCTCTTGGTCCAGCCACGGAGAGACCTGATTTGAGCACGAGGCTTATGGTGAGGGTCCCAATGCATCTTTGTGCCCAAGGCGACCCTCAAGCAAGGGCGTGGTCTCATGGGCCACGCAGGTTTCTCCTACCCTGAAGGTGGGACACCAGGCCAACAGCAAGGTTTCTTGGATGGCGATGGAGGAGTTCAGATTTCTGCATCAGGTTCCCTCCTGTCCAGTGATTGGAGATAAGGTCTAGGTTCTGAATCCTGAACACCCAGCTTGGGAAGAGATGACAGCCTAAGGTCATGGCCGGTCTGATGTGATGGGTGTCGGTCGGGATGTCAAGGCTCAGGCAGTGTCAGGCAGAGCACGGGTGCCCATGGCAACCTCGAGAAATGGAGTGCAGTAGAGGTGCGTGTAGGTAGATCCTAATTGGGTGTTTCTGGGTAGTCGCCTAGGGCAACGTTTTTCTTCTGGTGGGAAGGCAGACTGCTGTATTGTGGCTCCAGAATTCCCAATCTGGAGGTCTTGGGGGCTAGGAATGTGAGGACGGAAGTCTGAGAACACAAGCTAGGGTGAGATTTCGGGCGAGGGCACTCTGCAGAGGCTGAAATGAGATCTCCTGCATCTGGAGACAGGGCGAGGATCCGACATTGGCTCAGGTTGGAGACTGTGTCCATTATGGCCCCATCAGGAAGTGGGGGCCCTCCCGAAGCCATGGAGGTTTTCCCATGCTGGGAGTTGTGAGATGCTCCAAACCGCAAGGATTCCTACTGTCGAGTCCTACTGGCAGAGTTTCCTTGGAGAGGGCAGGCACAGTCGTGCGCTGTGGCCCCAGGGGCCCCAGCGTTGAGGGTGTGTGGGACAGGGCTGCGGGGCCTGAAGTCTGAAAACTCAAACTCGGCTTAGGTTTGGGGTCGAGGGTATGGCAGGCCCCATCTACCGACCGTGCTGGGAGCTGCTCTGGATTTGACTGAAGGGCGAGTGTGCGTCCTTTTCTCAGGCTTCTGTCTCTGGATTTTGTGTCAAGGAGGGCTGTGAAATGGAGGGGTGGCCTCCTGGGCCATGGATGAGCCTCCCTCTCTGGGGATTTGGCCTGGTTTCCAAGAGTTTCAGGTCATTCTGCGGGAAGGGAGGAGTCCTGTACTCTGCCTCAGGTGTCCCTCCCAAAGAGGGATTCCAGAGCAGAGCCCTGAGTACCGGCGACTGGAAAACCCAAACTCGGGTTAGGATGTCGGCCCAAGGGGCGTGGGAAGCAACCTCTGCGGGCTCTTGGTCCAGCCACGAGAGACCTGATTTGAGCACGAGGCTTATGGTGAGGGTCACAATGCGTCTTTGGGCCCAAGGCGACCCTCAAGCATGGGCGTGGCCTCATGGGGCATGCAGGTTTCTCCTACCCTGAAGGTGGGACACCAGGCCAGCAGCAAGGTTTCTTGGATGGGGATGGAGGAGTTCAGATTTCTGCCTCAGGTTCCCTCCTGTCCAGTGATTGGAGATAAGGTCTAGGTTCTGAATCCTGAACACCCAGCTTGGGAAGAGATGACAGCCTAAGGTCATGGCCGGTCTGATGTGATGGGTGTCTGTCGGGATGTCAGGGCTCAAGCAGTGTCAGGCAGAGCACGGATGCCCATGGCAACCCCGAGAATTGGAGTGCAGTAGAGCGGCTTGCAGGTGGATCCTAATTGGGTGTTTCTGGGTAGTCGCCTAGGGCAACGTTTTTCTTCTGGTGGGAAGGCAGACTGCTGTATTGTGGCTCCAGAATTCCCAATCTGGAGGTCTTGGTGGCCAGGAATGTGAGGACGGAAGTCTGAGAACACAAGCTAGGGTGAGATTTCGGGCGAGGGCACTCTGCAGAGGCTGAAATGAGATCTCCTACATCTGGAGACAGGGCGAGGATCCGACATTGGCTCAGGTTGGAGACTGTGTCCATTATGGCCCCATCAGTAGGTGGGGGCCCTCCCGAAGCCTTGGAGGTTTTCCCATGCTGGGAGTTGTGAGATGCTCCAAACCGCAAGGATTCCTAGTGTGGGACAGTCGAGTCCTGTGAGATGGCACCAGGACAACCGATACAGAAAGACTGCTGTGCAGGGTACTAAGGATGGATGCCTGGGCATCCCACCTCACATTCCCATTGTCTCCTAGCGACAAGGCAGGTTCGATTGCTGGCTCTGGGGGAGCTACGCAGGGCGCTGAGTGGAAATGGACTCTCCTGAGGATGGGTCATAATGTAGGTTTGTGTCCATGGAGACCTAGGAATGTGGCAGTGCCTCTGAGGCCCGGAAGGATTCTCCGAACTTTAGGATTGGACACAGCTCCAAAGAGTAAGTTTCCCCTGTGGAGATGAGAGGTGTTCTGATGGGTGCCTCAGGAAACGTCCGTTTGCTGGTATTGGTTTTCAGGCCTCTGAGGAGAGACGCCTGGAAACCAACCAAAGGGTTCAGATGAAGGCCTAACAGACTGTCCGGTTCCATGTTCTGTCTCTGGGGACATCCGTCTGCTTTTCTGAGTGGAGGGAGTTGCTCAGCTTGTGTGAGATCACCCCTGTGTGTCCAGGGCAGCCTACACTCTTGGGATGGCCTCGGGGATCTTGGAGCCTTCTCCTAATCTGTAGGTTTGTGGCCAGTGGAATGGGCAGAGTTTCCTTGGAGAGGGCAGGCACAGTCGTGCGCTGTGGCCCCTGGGCCCCCAGCGTTGAGGGTGTGTGTGAAAGGGCTGCGGGGCCTGAAGTCTGAAAACTCAAACTCGGTTTAGGTTTGGGGTCGAGGATATGGCAGGCCCCATCTACCGACCGTGCTGGGAGCTGCTCTGGATTTGAATGAAGGGCGAGTGTGCGTCCTTTTCTCAGGCTTCTGTCTCTGGATTTGGTGTCAAGGAGGGCTGTGGAATGGAGGGGTGGCCTCCTGGGCCATGGATGAGCCTCCCTCTCTGGGGATTTGGCCTGGCTTCCAAGAGTTTCAGGTCATTCTGCGGGAAGGGAGGAGTCCTGTACTCTGCCTCAGGTGTCCCTCCCAAAGAGGGATTCCAGAGCAGAACCCTGAGTACCGGCGACTGGAAAACCAAACTCGGGTTAGGATGGGGGTCCCAGGGGCGTGGGAAGCCCCCTAGGCGGGCTCTTGGTCCAGCCACGGAGAGACCTGATTTGAGCACGAGGCTTATGGTGAGGGTCACAATGCGTCATTGTGCCCAAGGCGACCCACAAGCATGGGCGTGGCCTCATGGGGCATGCAGGTTTCTCCTACCCTGAAGGTGGGACACCAGGCCAACAGCAAGGTTTCTTGGATGGGGATGGAGGAGTTCAAATTTCTGCATCAGGTTCCCTCCTGTCCAGTGATTGGAGATAAGGTCTAGGTTCTGAATCCTGAACACCCAGCTTGGGAAGAGATGACAGCCTAAGGTCATGGCCGGTCTGATGTGATGGGTGTCGGTCGGGATGTCAGGGCTCAGGCAGTGTCAGGCAGAGCACGGGTGCCCATGGCAACCTCGAGAATTGGAGTGCAGTAGAGCTGCGTGCAGGTGGATCTTAATTGGGTGTTTCTGGGTAGTCGCCTAGGGCAACGTTTTTCTTCTGCTGGGAAGGCAGACTGCTGTATTGTGGCTCCAGAATTCCCAATCTGGAGGTCTTGGGGGCTAGGAATGTGAGGACGGAAGTCTGAGAACACAAGCTAGGGTGAGATTTCGGGCTAGGGCACTCTGCAGAGGCTGAAATGAGATCTCCTGCATCTGGAGACAGGGCGAAGATCCGACATTGGCTCAGGTTGGAGACTGTGTCCATGATGGCCCCATCAGTAGGTGGGGCCCTCCCGAAGCCTTGGAGGTTTTCCCATGCTGGGAGTTGTGAGATGCTCCAAACCGCAAGGATTCCTACTGTGGGACAGTCGAGTCCTGTGAGATGGCACCAGGACGCCCGATACAGAAAGACTGCAGTGCAGGGTGCTAAGGATGGATGCCTGGGCATCCCACCTCACATTCCAATTGTCTCCTAGCGACAAGGCAGGTTCGATTGCTGGCTCTGGGGGAGCTACGCAGGGCGTTGAGTGGAAATGGACTCTCCTGAGGATGTGTCATAATGTGGGTTTGTGTCCATGGAGACCTAGGAATGTGGCAGTGGCTCTGGGGCCCGGAAGGATTCTCCGAACTTTAGGATTGGACACAGCTCCAAAGAGTAAGTTTCCCCTGTGGAGATGAGAGGTGTTCTGATGGGTGCCTCAGGAAACCTCCGTTTTCTGGTATTGGAATCCAGGCCTCTGAGGAGAGACGCCTGGAAACCAACCCAAGGGTTCAGATGAAGGCCTAACAGACTGTCCGGTTCCAAGTTCTGTCTCTGGGGACATCCGTCTGCTTTTCTGAGTGGAGGCTGTTGCTCAGCTTGTGTCAGATCACCCCTGTGTGTCCAGGGCAGCCTACACTCTTGGGATGGCCTCGGGGATCTTGGAGCCTTCTCCTAATCTGTAGGTTTGTGGCCAGTGGAATGGGCAGAGTTTCCTTGGAGAGGGCAGGCACAGTCGTGCGCTGTGGCCCCAGGGGCCCCAGCGTGGAGGGTGTGTGGGACAGGGCTGCGGGGCCTGAAATCTGAAAAGACAAACTCGGCTTAGGTTTGGGGTCTAGGGTATGGCAGGCCCCATCTACCGACCGTGCTGGGAGCTGCTCTGGATTTGAATGAAGGTCTAATGTGCGTCCTTTTCTCAGGCTTCTGTCTCTGTATTTTGTGAAAAGGAGAGCTGTGGAATGGAGGGGTGGCCTCCTGGGCCATGGATGAGCCTCCCTCTCTGGGGATTTGGCCTGGCTTCCAAGAGTTTCAGGTCATTCTGCGGGAAGGGAGGAGTCCTGTACTCTGCCTCAGGTGTCCCTCCTAAAGAGGGATTCCAGAGCAGAGCCCTGAGTACCGGCGACTGGAAAACCAAACTCGGGTTAGGATGGGGGCCCAAGGGGCGTGGGAAGCACCCTCTGCGGGCTCTTGGTCCAGCCACGGAGAGACCTGATTTGAGCACGAGGCTTATGGTGAGGGTCCCAATGCATCTTTGTGCCCAAGGCGACCCTCAAGCAAGGGCGTGGTCTCATGGGCCATGCAGGTTTCTCCTACCCTGAAGGTGGGACACCAGGCCAGCAGCAAGGTTTCTTGGATGGGGATGGAGGAGTTCAGATTTCTGCCTCAGGTTCCCTCCTGTCCAGTGATTGGAGATAAGGTCTAGGTTCTGAATCCTCAACACCCAGCTTGGGAAGAGATGACAGCCTAAGGTCATGGCCGGTCTGATGTGATGGGTGTCGGTCGGGATGTCAGGGCTCAGGCAGTGTCAGACAGAGCACGGGAGCCCATGGCAACCTCGAGAATTGGAGTGCAGTAGGGTGGCGTGCAGGTGGATCCTAATTGGGTGTTTCTGGGTAGTCGCCTAGGGCAACGTTTTTCTTCTGGTGGGAAGGCAGACTGCTGTATTGTGGCTCCAGAATTCCCAATCTGGAGGGCTTGAGGGCCAGGAATGTGAGGACGGAAGTCTGAGAACACAAGCTACGGTGAGATTTCGGGCGAGGGCACTCTGCAGAGGCTGAAATGAGATCTCCTGCATCTGGAGACAGGGCGAGGATCCGACATTGGCTCAGGTTGGAGACTGTGTCCATTATGGCCCCATCAGGAAGTGGGGGCCCTCCCGAAGCCATGGAGGTTTTCCCATGCTGGGAGTTGTGAGATGCTCCAAACCGCAAGGATTCCTACTGTGGGACAGTCGAGTCCTGTGAGATGGCACCAGGACGCCCGATAGAGAAAGACTGCTGTGCAGGGTACTAAGGATGGATGCCTGGGCATCCCACCTCACATTCCCATTGTCTCCTAGCGACAAGGCAGGTTCGATTGCTGGCTCTGGGGGAGCTACGCAGGGCGCTGAGTGGAAATGGACTCTCCTGAGGATGGGTCATAATGTAGGTTTGTGTCCATGGAGACCTAGGAATGTGGCAGTGGCTCTGGGGCCCGGAAGGATTCTCCGAACTTTAGGATTGGACACAGCTCTAAAGAGTAAGTTTCCCCTGTGGAGATGAGAGGTGTTCTGATGGGTGCCTCAGGAAACCTCCGTTTGCTGGTATTGGAATCCAGGCCTCTGAGGAGAGACGCCTGGAAACCAACCCAAGGGTTCAGATGAAGGCCTAACAGACTGTCCGGTTCCAAGTTCTGTCTCTGGGGACATCCGTCTGCTTTTCTGAGTGGAGGCTGTTGCTCAGCTTGTGTCAGATCACCCCTGTGTGTGCAGGGCAGCCTAGACTCTTGGCATGGCCTCGGGGATCTTGGAGCCTTCTCCTAATCTGTAGGTTTGTGGCCAGTGGAATGGGCAGAGTTTCCTTGGAGAGGGCAGGCACAGTCGTGCGCTGTGGCCCCAGGGGCCCCAGCGTTGAGGGTGTGTGGGACAGGGCTGCGGGGCCTGAAGTCTGAAAACTCAAACTCGGCTTAGGTTTGGGGTCGAGGTTATGGCAGGCCCCATCTACCGACCGTGCTGGGAGCTGCTCTGGATTTGACTGAAGGGCGAGTGTGCGTCCTTTTCTCAGGCTTCTGTCTCTGGATTTTGTGTCAAGGAGGGCTGTGAAATGGAGGGGTGGCCTCCTGGGCCATGGATGAGCCTCCCTCTCTGGGGATTTGGCCTGGCTTCCAAGAGTTTCAGGTCATTCTGCGGGAAGGGAGGAGTCCTGTACTCTGCCTCAGGTGTCCCTCCCAAAGAGGGATTCCAGAGCAGAGCCCTGAGTACCGGCGACTGGAAAACCCAAACTCGGGTTAGGATGTCGGCCCAAGGGGCGTGGGAAGCACCCTCTGCGGGCTCTTGGTCAAGCCACGAGAGACCTGATTTGAGCACGAGGCTTATGGTGAGGGTCACAATGCGTCTTTGGGCCCAAGGCGACCCTCAAGCATGGGCGTGGCCTCATGGGGCATGCAGGTTTCTCCTACCCTGAAGGTGGGACACCAGGCCAGCAGCAAGGTTTCTTGGATGGGGATGGAGGAGTTCAGATTTCTGCATCAGGTTCCCTCCTGTCCAGTGATTGGAGATAAGGTCTAGGTTCTGAATCCTGAACACCCAGCTTGGGAAGAGATGACAGCCTAAGGTCATGGCCGGTCTGATGTGATGGGTGTCTGTCGGGATGTCAGGGCTCAAGCAGTGTCAGGCAGAGCACGGATGCCCATGGCAACCCCGAGAATTGGAGTGCAGTAGAGCGGCTTGCAGGTGGATCCTAATTGGGTGTTTCTGGGTAGTCGCCTAGGGAAACGTTTTTCTTCTGGTGGGAAGGCAGACTGCTGTATTGTGGCTCCGGAATTCCCAATCTGGAGGTCTTGGTGGCCAGGAATGTGAGGACGGAAGTCTGAGAACACAAGCTAGGGTGAGATTTCGGGCGAGGGCACTCTGCAGAGGCTGAAATGAGATCTCCTGCATCTGGAGACAGGGCGAGGATCCGACATTGGCTCAGGTTGGAGACTGAGTCCATTATGGCCCCATCAGTAGGTGGGGGCCCTCCCGAAGCCTTGGAGGTTTTCCCATGCTGGGAGTTGTGAGATGCTCCAAACCGCAAGGATTCCTAGTGTGGGACAGTCGAGTCCTGTGAGATGGCACCAGGACGCCCGATACAGAAAGACTGCTGTGCAGGGTACTAAGGATGGATGCCTGGGCATCCCACCTCACATTCCCATTGTCTCCTAGCGACAAGGCAGGTTCGATTGCTGGCTCTGGGGGAGCTACGCAGGGCGCTGAGTGGAAATGGACTCTCCTGAGGATGGGTCATAATGTAGGTTTGTGTCCATGGAGACCTAGGAATGTGGCAGTGGCTCTGGGGCCCGGAAGGATTCTCCGAACTTTAGGATTGGACACAGCTCCAAAAGTAAGTTTCCCCTGTGGAGATGAGAGTTGTTCTGATGGGGGCCTCAGGAAACGTCGTTTTGCTGGTATTGGTTTTCAAGCCTCTGAGGAGAGACGCCTGGAAACCAACCCAAGGGTTCAGATGAAGGCCTAACAGACTGTCCGGTTCCAAGTTCTGTCTCTGGGGACATCCGTCTGCTTTTCTGAGTGGAGGGAGTTGCTCAGCTTGTGTCAGATCACCCCTGTGTGTCCAGGGCTGCCTAGAATCTTGGGATGGCCTCTGGGATCTTTGAGACTTCTCCTACTCTGTAGGATTGTGGCCAGTGGAATGGGCAGAGTTTCCTTGGAGTGGGCAGTCACAGTCGTGCGCTGTGGCCCCAAGGGCCCCAGCGTTGAGGGTGTGTCGGACAGGGCTGCGGGGCCTGAAGTCTGAAAACACAAACTCGGCTTAGGTTTGGGGTCGAGGGTATGGCAGGCCCCATCTACCGACCGTGCTGGGAGCTGCTCTGGATTTGAATGAAGGGCGAGTGTGCGTCCTTTTCTGAGGCTTCTGTCTCTGGATTTTGTGTCAAGGAGAGCTGTGGAATGGAGGGGTGGCCTCCTGGGCCATGGATGAGCCTCCCTCTCTGGGGATTTGGCCTGGCTTCCAAGAGTTTCAGGTCATTCTGCGGGAAGGGAGGAGTCCTGTACTCTGCCTCAGGTGTCCCTCCCAAAGAGGGATTCCAGAGCAGAGCCCTGAGTACCGGCGACTGGAAAACCGAAACTCGGGTTAGGATGGGGGTCCCAGGGGCGTGGGAAGCCCCCTAGGCGGGCTCTTGGTCCAGCCACGGAGAGACCTGATTTGAGCACGAGGCTTATGGTGAGGGTCACAATGCGTCACTGTGCCCAAGGCGACCCACAAGCATGGGCGTGGCCTCATGGGGCATGCAGGTTTCTCCTACCCTGAAGGTGGGACACCAGGCCAACAGCAAGGTTTTTGGATGGGGATGGAGGAGTTCAGATTTCTGCATCAGGTTCCCTCCTGTCCAGTGATTGGAGATAAGGTCTAGGTTCTGAATCCTGAACACCCAGCTTGGGAAGAGATGACAGCCTAAGGTCATGGCCGGTCTGATGTGATGGGTGTCGGTCGGGATGTCAGGGCTCAGGCAGTGTCAGGCAGAGCACGGGTGCCCATGGCAACCTCGAGAATTGGAGTGCAGTAGAGCTGCGTGCAGGTGGATCTTAATTGGGTGTTTCTGGGTAGTCGCCTAGGGCAACGTTTTTCTTCTGGTGGGAAGGCAGACTGCTGTATTGTGGCTCCAGAATTCCCAATCTGGAGGTCTTGGGGGCTAGGAATGTGAGGACGGAAGTCTGAGAACACAAGCTAGGGTGAGATTTCGGGCTAGGGCACTCTGCAGAGGCTGAAATGAGATCTCCTGCATCTGGAGACAGGGCGAAGATCCGACATTGGCTCAGGTTGGAGACTGTGTCCATGATGGCCCCATCAGTAGGTGGGGCCCTCCCGAAGCCTTGGAGGTTTTCCCATGCTGGGAGTTGTGAGATGCTCCAAACCGCAAGGATTCCTACTGTGGGACAGTCGAGTCCTGTGAGATGGCACCAGGACGCCCGATACAGAAAGACTGCAGTGCAGGGTGCTAAGGATGGATGCCTGGGCATCCCACCTCACATTCCAATTGTCTCTTAGCGACAAGGCAGGTTCGATTGCTGGCTCTGGGGGACCTACGCAGGGCGTTGAGTGGAAATGGACTCTCCTGAGGATGTGTCATAATGTGGGTTTGTGTCCATGGAGACCTAGGAATGTGGCAGTGGCTCTGGGGCCCGGAAGGATTCTCCGAACTTTAGGATTGGACACAGCTCCAAAGAGTAAGTTTCCCCTGTGGAGATGAGAGGTGTTCTGATGGGTGCCTCAGGAAACCTCCGTTTTCTGGTATTGGAAATCAGGCCTCTGAGGAGAGACGCCTGGAAACCAACCCAAGGGTTCAGATGAAGGCCTAACAGACTGTCCGGTTCCAAGTTCTGTCTCTGGGGACATCCGTCTGCTTTTCTGAATGGAGGGAGTTGCTCAGCTTGTGTCAGATCACCCCTGTGTGTCCAGGGCAGCCTACACTCTTGGGATGGCCTCGGGGATCTTGGAGCCTTCTCCTAATCTGTAGGTTTGTGGCCAGTGGAATGGGCAGAGTTTCCTTGGAGAGGGCAGGCACAGTCCTGCGCTGTGGCCCCAGGGGCCCCAGCGTTGAGGGTGTGTGGGACAGGGCTGCGGGGCCTGAAGTCTGAAAACTCAAACTCGGCTTAGGTTTGGGGTCGAGGGTATGGCAGGCCCCATCTACCGACCGTGCTGGGAGCTGCTCTGGATTTGACTGAAGGGCGAGTGTGCGTCCTTTTCTCAGGCTTCTGTCTCTGGATTTTGTGTCAAGGAGGGCTGTGAAATGGAGGGGTGGCCTCCTGGGCCATGGATGAGCCTCCCTCTCTGGGGATTTGGCCTGGCTTCCAAGAGTTTCAGGTCATTCTGCGGGAAGGGAGGAGTCCTGTACTCTGCCTCAGGTGTCCCTCCCAAAGAGGGATTCCAGAGCAGAGCCCTGAGTACCGGCGACTGGAAAACCCAAACTCGGGTTAGGATGTCGGCCCAAGGGGCGTGGGAAGCACCCTCTGCGGGCTCTTGGTCCAGCCACGAGAGACCTGATTTGAGCACGAGGCTTATGGTGAGGGTCACAATGCGTCTTTGGGCCCAAGGCGACCCTCAAGCATGGGCGTGGCCTCATGGGGCATGCAGGTTTCTCCTACCCTGAAGGTGGGACACCAGGCCAGCAGCAAGGTTTCTTGGATGGGGATGGAGGAGTTCAGATTTCTGCATCAGGTTCCCTCCTGTCCAGTGATTGGAGATAAGGTCTAGGTTCTGAATCCTGAACACCCAGCTTGGTAAGAGATGACAGCCTAAGGTCATGGCCGGTCTGATGTGATGGGTGTCTGTCGGGATGTCAGGGCTCAAGCAGTGTCAGGCAGAGCACGGATGCCCATGGCAACCCCGAGAATTGGAGTGCAGTAGAGCGGCTTGCAGTTGGATCCTAATTGGGTGTTTCTGGGTAGTCGCCTAGGGCAACGTTTTTCTTCTGGTGGGAAGGCAGACTGCTGTATTGTGGCTCCAGAATTCCCAATCTGGAGGTCTTGGTGGCCAGGAATGTGAGGACGGAAGTCTGAGAACACAAGCTAGGGTGAGATTTCGGGCGAGGGCACTCTGCAGAGGCTGAAATGAGATCTCCTGCATCTGGAGACAGGGCGAGCATCCGACATTGGCTCAGGTTGGAGACTGAGTCCATTATGGCCCCATCAGTAGGTGGGGGCCCTCCCGAAGCCTTGGAGGTTTTCCCATGCTGGGAGTTGTGAGATGCTCCAAACCGCAAGGATTCCTAGTGTGGGACAGTCGAGTCCTGTGAGATGGCACCAGGACGCCCGATACAGAAAGACTGCTGTGCAGGGTACTAAGGATGGATGCCTGGGCATCCCACCTCACATTCCCATTGTCTCCTAGCGACAAGGCAGGTTCGATTGCTGGCTCTGGGGGAGCTACGCAGGGCGCTGAGTGGAAATGGACTCTCCTGAGGATGGGTCATAATCTAGGTTTGTGTCCATGGAGACCTAGGAATGTGGCAGTGGCTCTGGGGCCCGGAAGGATTCTCCGAACTTTAGGATTGGACACAGCTCCAAAGAGTAAGTTTCCCCTGTGGAGATGAGAGGTGTTCTGATGGGGGCCTCAGGAAACGTCGTTTTGCTGGTATTGGTTTTCAAGCCTCTGAGGAGAGACGCCTGGAAACCAACCAAAGGGTTCAGATGAAGGCCTAACAGACTGTCCGGTTCCATGTTCTGTCTCTGGGGACATCCGTCTGCTTTTCTGAGTGGAGGGAGTTGCTCAGCTTGTGTGAGATCACCCCTGTGTGTCCAGGGCAGCCTACACTCTTGGGATGGCCTCGGGGATCTTGGAGCCTTCTCCTAATCTGTAGGTTTGTGGCCAGTGGAATGGGCAGAGTTTCCTTGGAGAGGGCAGACACAGTCCTGCGCTGTGGCCCCAGGGGCCCCAGCGTTGAGGGTGTGTGTGAAAGGGCTGCGGGGCCTGAAGTCTGAAAACTCAAACTCGGCTTAGGTTTGGGGTCGAGGATATGGCAGGCCCCATCTACCGACCGTGCTGGGAGCTGCTCTGGATTTGAATGAAGGGCGAGTGCGCGTCCTTTTCTCAGGCTTCTGTCTCTGGATTTGGTGTCAAGGAGGGCTGTGGAATGGAGGGGTGGCCTCCTGGGCCATGGATGAGCCTCCCTCTCTGGGGATTTGGCCTGGCTTCCAAGAGTTTCAGGTCATTCTGCGGGAAGGGAGGAGTCCTGTACTCTGCCTCAGGTGTCCCTCCCAAAGAGGGATTCCAGAGCAGAGCCCTGAGTACCGGCGACTGGAAAACCGAAACTCGGGTTAGGATGGGGGTCCCAGGGGCGTGGGAAGCCCCCTAGGCGGGCTCTTGGTCCAGCCACGGAGAGACCTGATTTGAGCACGAGGCTTATGGTGAGGGTCACAATGCGTCATTGTGCCCAAGGCGACCCACAAGCATGGGCGTGGCCTCATGGGGCATGCAGGTTTCTCCTACCCTGAAGGTGGGACACCAGGCCAACAGCAAGGTTTCTTGGATGGGGATGGAGGAGTTCAGATTTCTGCATCAGGTTCCCTCCTGTCCAGTGATTGGAGATAAGGTCTAGGTTCTGAATCCTGAACACCCAGCTTGGGAAGAGATGACAGCCTAAGGTCATGGCCGGTCTGATGTGATGGGTGTCTGTCGGGATGTCAGGGCTCAGGCAGTGTCAGGCAGAGCACGGGTGCCCATGGCAACCTCGAGAATTGGAGTGCAGTAGAGCTGCGTGCAGGTGGATCTTAATTGGGTGTTTCTGGGTAGTCGCCTAGGGCAACGTTTTTCTTCTGGTGGGAAGGCAGACTGCTGTATTGTGGCTCCAGAATTCCCAATCTGGAGGTCTTGGGGGCTAGGAATGTGAGGACGGAAGTCTGAGAACACAAGCTAGGGTGAGATTTCGGGCTAGGGCACTCTGCAGAGGCTGAAATGAGATCTCCTGCATCTGGAGACAGGGCGAAGATCCGACATTGGCTCAGGTTGGAGACTGTGTCCATGATGGCCCCATCAGTAGGTGGGGCCCTCCCGAAGCCTTGGAGGTTTTCCCATGCTGGGAGTTGTGAGATGCTCCAAACCGCAAGGATTCCTACTGTGGGACAGTCGAGTCCTGTGAGATGGCACCAGGACGCCCGATAGAGAAAGACTGCTGTGCAGGGTACTAAGGATGGATGCCTGGGCATCCCACCTCACATTCCCATTGTCTCCTAGCGACAAGGCAGGTTCGATTGCTGGGTCTGGGGGAGCTACGCAGGGCGCTGAGTGGAAATGGACTCTCCTGAGGATGGGTCATAATGTAGGTTTGTGTCCATGGAGACCTAGGAATGTGGCAGTGGCTCTGGGGCCCGGAAGGATTCTCCGAACTTTAGGATTGGACACAGCTCTAAAGAGTAAGTTTCCCCTGTGGAGATGAGAGGTGTTCTGATGGGTGCCTCAGGAAACCTCCGTTTGCTGGTATTGGAATCCAGGCCTCTGAGGAGAGACGCCTGGAAACCAACCAAAGGGTTCAGATGAAGGCCTAACAGACTGTCCGGTTCCAAGTTCTGTCTCTGGGGACATCCGTCTGCTTTTCTGAGGGGAGGCTGTTGCTCAGCTTGTGTCAGATCACCCCTCTGTGTCCAGGGCATCCTAGACTCTTGGGATGGCCTCGGGGATCTTGGAGCCTTCTCCTATTCTGTAGGTTTGTGGTCAGTGGAATGGGCAGAGTCTCCTTGGAGAGGGCAGGCACTGTCGTGCGCTGGGGCCCAGGGGCCCCAGCGTTGAGGGTGTGTGGGACAGGGCTGCGGGGCCTGAAGTCTGAAAACTCAAACTCGGCTTAGGTTTGGGGTCGAGGGTATGGCAGGCCCCATCTACCGACCGAGCTGGGAGCTGCTCTGGATTTGAATGAAGGGCGAGTGTGCGTCCTTTTCTCAGGCTTCTGTGTCTGGATTTTTTGTCAAGGAGGGCTCTGGAATGGAGGGGTGGCCCCCTGGGCCATGAATGAGCCTCCCTCTCTGGGGATTTGGCCTGGCTTCCAAGAGTTTCAGGTCATTCTGCGGGAAGGAGGAGTCCTGTACTCTGCCTCAGGTGTCCCTCCTAAAGAGGGATTCCAGAGCAGAGCCCTGAGTACCGGCGACTGGAAAACCAAACTCGGGTTAGGATGGGGGCCCAAGGGGCGTGGGAAGCACCCTCTGCGGGCTCTTGGTCCAGCCACGGAGAGACCTGATTTGAGCACGAGGCTTATGGTGAGGGTCCCAATGCATCTTTGTGCCCAAGGCGACCCTCAAGCAAGGGCGTGGTCTCATGGGCCATGCAGGTTTCTCCTACCCTGAAGGTGGGACACCAGGCCAACAGCAAGGTTTCTTGGATGGCGATGGAGTTGTTCAGATTTCTGCATCAGGTTCCCTCCTGTCCAGTGATTGGAGATAAGGTCTAGGTTCTGAATCCTCAACACCCAGCTTGGGAATAGATGACAGCCTAAGGTCATGGCCGGTCTGATGTGATGGGTGTCGGTCGGGATGTCAAGGCTCAGGCAGTGTCAGGCAGAGCACGGGTGCCCATGGCAACCTGGAGAAATGGAGTGCAGTAGAGGTGCGTGCAGGTAGATCCTAATTGGGTGTTTCTGGGTAGTCGCCTAGGGCAACGTTTTTCTTCTGGTGGGAAGGCAGACTGCTGTATTGTGGCTCCAGAATTCCCAATCTGGAGGTCTTGGGGGCTAGGAATGTGAGGACGGAAGTCTGAGAACACAAGCTACGGTGAGATTTCGGGCGAGGGCACTCTGCAGAGGCTGAAATGAGATCTCCTGCATCTGGAGACAGGGCGAGGATCCGACATTGGCTCAGGTTGGAGACTGTGTCCATTATGGCCCCATCAGGAAGTGGGGGCCCTCCCGAAGCCATGGAGGTTTTCCCATGCTGGGAGTTGTGAGATGCTCCAAACCGCAAGGATTCCTACTGTGGGACAGTCGAGTCCTGTGAGATGGCACCAGGACGCCCGATAGAGAAAGACTGCTGTGCAGGGTACTAAGGATGGATGCCTGGGCATCCCACCTCACATTCCCATTGTCTCCTAGCGACAAGGCAGGTTCGATTGCTGGCTCTGGGGGAGCTACGCAGGGCGCTGAGTGGAAATGGACTCTCCTGAGGATGGGTCATAATGTAGGTTTGTGTCCATGGAGACCTAGGAATGTGGCAGTGGCTCTGGGGCCCGGAAGGATTCTCCGAACTTTAGGATTGGACACAGCTCTAAAGAGTAAGTTTCCCCTGTGGAGATGAGAGGTGTTCTGATGGGTGCCTCAGGAAACCTCCGTTTGCTGGTATTGGAATCCAGGCCTCTGAGGAGAGACGCCTGGAAACCAACCCAAGGGTTCAGATGAAGGCCTAACAGACTGTCCGGTTCCAAGTTCTGTCTCTGGGGACATCCGTCTGCTTTTCTGAGTGGAGGCTGTTGCTCAGCTTGTGTCAGATCACCCCTGTGTGTGCAGGGCAGCCTAGACTCTTGGCATGGCCTCGGGGATCTTGGAGCCTTCTCCTAATCTGTAGGTTTGTGGCCAGTGGAATGGGCAGAGTTTCCTTGGAGAGGGCAGGCACAGTCGTGCGCTGTGGCCCCAGGGGCCCCAGCGTTGAGGGTGTGTGGGACAGGGCTGCGGGGCCTGAAGTCTGAAAACTCAAACTCGGCTTAGGTTTGGGGTCGAGGGTATGGCAGGCCCCATCTACCGACCGTGCTGGGAGCTGCTCTGGATTTGACTGAAGGGCGAGTGTGCGTCCTTTTCTCAGGCTTCTGTCTCTGGATTTTGTGTCAAGGAGGGCTGTGAAATGGAGGGGTGGCCTCCTGGGCCATGGATGAGCCTCCTTCTCTGGGGATTTGGCCTGGCTTCCAAGAGTTTCAGGTCATTCTGCGGGAAGGGAGGAGTCCTGTACTCTGCCTCAGGTGTCCCTCCCAAAGAGGGATTCCAGAGCAGAGCCCTGAGTACCGGCGACTGGAAAACCCAAACTCGGGTTAGGATGTCGGCCCAAGGGGCGTGGGAAGCACCCTCTGCGGGCTCTTGGTCCAGCCACGAGAGACCTGATTTGAGCACGAGGCTTATGGTGAGGGTCACAATGCGTCTTTGGGCCCAAGGCGACCCTCAAGCATGGGCGTGGCCTCATGGGGCATGCAGGTTTCTCCTACCCTGAAGGTGGGACACCAGGCCAGCAGCAAGGTTTCTTGGATGGGGATGGAGGAGTTCAGATTTCTGCATCAGGTTCCCTCCTGTCCAGTGATTGGAGATAAGGTCTAGGTTCTGAATCCTGAACACCCAGCTTGGGAAGAGATGACAGCCTAAGGTCATGGCCGGTCTGATGTGATGGGTGTCTGTCGGAATGTCAGGGCTCAAGCAGTGTCAGGCAGAGCACGGATGCCCATGGCAACCCCGAGAATTGGAGTGCAGTAGAGCGGCTTGCAGGTGGATCCTAATTGGGTGTTTCTGGGTAGTCGCCTAGGGCAACGTTTTTCTTCTGGTGGGAAGGCAGACTGCTGTATTGTGGCTCCAGAATTCCCAATCTGGAGGTCTTGGTGGCCAGGAATGTGAGGACGGAAGTCTGAGAACACAAGCTAGGGTGAGATTTCGGGCGAGGGCACTCTGCAGAGGCTGAAATGAGATCTCCTGCATCTGGAGACAGGGCGAGGATCCGACATTGGCTCAGGTTGGAGACTGAGTCCATTATGGCCCCATCAGTAGGTGGGGGCCCTCCCGAAGCCTTGGAGGTTTTCCCATGCTGGGAGTTGTGAGATGCTCCAAACCGCAAGGATTCCTAGTGTGGGACAGTCGAGTCCTGTGAGATGGCACCAGGACGCCCGATACAGAAAGACTGCTGTGCAGGGTACTAAGGATGGATGCCTGGGCATCCCACCTCACATTCCCATTGTCTCCTAGCGACAAGGCAGGTTCGATTGCTGGCTCTGGGGGAGCTACGCAGGGCGCTGAGTGGAAATGGACTCTCCTGAGGATGGGTCATAATGTAGGTTTGTGTCCATGGAGACCTAGGAATGTGGCAGTGGCTCTGGGGCCCGGAAGGATTCTCCGAACTTTAGGATTGGACACAGCTCCAAAAGTAAGTTTCCCCTGTGGAGATGAGAGGTGTTCTGATGGGGGCCTCAGGAAACGTCGTTTTGCTGGTATTGGTTTTCAAGCCTCTGAGGAGAGACGCCTGGAAACCAACCCAAGGGTTCAGATGAAGGCCTAACAGACTGTCCGGTTCCAAGTTCTGTCTCTGGGGACATCCGTCTGCTTTTCTGAGTGGAGGGAGTTGCTCAGCTTGTGTCAGATCACCCCTGTGTGTCCAGGGCTGCCTAGAATCTTGGGATGGCCTCTGGGATCTTTGAGACTTCTCCTACTCTGTAGGATTGTGGCCAGTGGAATGGGCAGAGTTTCCTTGGAGTGGGCAGTCACAGTCGTGCGCTGTGGCCCCAAGGGCCCCAGCGTTGAGGGTGTGTCGGACAGGGCTGCGGGGCCTGAAGTCTGAAAACACAAACTCGGCTTAGGTTTGGGGTCGAGGGTATGGCAGGCCCCATCTACCGACCGTGCTGGGAGCTGCTCTGGATTTGAATGAAGGGCGAGTGTGCGTCCTTTTCTGAGGCTTCTGTCTCTGGATTTTGTGAAATGGAGAGCTGTGGAATGGAGGGGTGGCCTCCTGGGCCATGGATGAGCCTCCCTCTCTGGGGATTTGGCCTGGCTTCCAAGAGTTTCAGGTCATTCTGCGGGAAGGGAGGAGTCCTGTACTCTGCCTCAGGTGTCCCTCCTAAAGAGGGATTCCAGAGCAGAGCCCTGAGTACCGGCGACTGGAAAACCAAACTCGGGTTAGGATGGGGGCCCAAGGGGCGTGGGAAGCACCCTCTGCGGGCTCTTGGTCCAGCCACGGAGAGACCTGATTTGAGCACGAGGCTTATGGTGAGGGTCCCAATGCATCTTTGTGCCCAAGGCGACCCTCAAGCAAGGGCGTGGTCTCATGGGCCATGCAGGTTTCTCCTACCCTGAAGGTGGGACACCAGGCCAACAGCAAGGTTTCTTGGATGGCGATGGAGTTGTTCAGATTTCTGCATCAGGTTCCCTCCTGTCCAGTGATTGGAGATAAGGTCTAGGTTCTGAATCCTCAACACCCAGCTTGGGAATAGATGACAGCCTAAGGTCATGGCCGGTCTGATGTGATGGGTGTCGGTCGGGATGTCAAGGCTCAGGCAGTGTCAGGCAGAGCACGGGTGCCCATGGCAACCTCGAGAAATGGAGTGCAGTAGAGGTGCGTGCAGGTAGATCCTAATTGGGTGTTTCTGGGTAGTCGCCTAGGGCAACGTTTTTCTTCTGGTGGGAAGGCAGACTGCTGTATTGTGGCTCCAGAATTCCCAATCTGGAGGTCTTGGGGGCTAGGAATGTGAGGACGGAAGTCTGAGAACACAAGCTACGGTGAGATTTCGGGCGAGGGCACTCTGCAGAGGCTGAAATGAGATCTCCTGCATCTGGAGACAGGGCGAGGATCCGACATTGGCTCAGGTTGGAGACTGTGTCCATTATGGCCCCATCAGGAAGTGGGGGCCCTCCCGAAGCCATGGAGGTTTTCCCATGCTGGGAGTTGTGAGATGCTCCAAACCGCAAGGATTCCTACTGTGGGACAGTCGAGTCCTGTGAGATGGCACCAGGACGCCCGATAGAGAAAGACTGCTGTGCAGGGTACTAAGGATGGATGCCTGGGCATCCCACCTCACATTCCCATTGTCTCCTAGCGACAAGGCAGGTTCGATTGCTGGCTCTGGGGGAGCTACGCAGGGCGCTGAGTGGAAATGGACTCTCCTGAGGATGGGTCATAATGTAGGTTTGTGTCCATGGAGACCTAGGAATGTGGCAGTGGCTCTGGGGCCCGGAAGGATTCTCCGAACTTTAGGATTGGACACAGCTCTAAAGAGTAAGTTTCCCCTGTGGAGATGAGAGGTGTTCTGATGGGTGCCTCAGGAAACCTCCGTTTGCTGGTATTGGAATCCAGGCCTCTGAGGAGAGACGCCTGGAAACCAACCCAAGGGTTCAGATGAAGGCCTAACAGACTGTCCGGTTCCAAGTTCTGTCTCTGGGGACATCCGTCTGCTTTTCTGAGTGGAGGCTGTTGCTCAGCTTGTGTCAGATCACCCCTGTGTGTGCAGGGCAGCCTAGACTCTTGGCATGGCCTCGGGGATCTTGGAGCCTTCTCCTAATCTGTAGGTTTGTGGCCAGTGGAATGGGCAGAGTTTCCTTGGAGAGGGCAGGCACAGTCGTGCGCTGTGGCCCCAGGGGCCCCAGCGTTGAGGGTGTGTGGGACAGGGCTGCGGGGCCTGAAGTCTGAAAACTCAAACTCGGCTTAGGTTTGGGGTCGAGGGTATGGCAGGCCCCATCTACCGACCGTGCTGGGAGCTGCTCTGGATTTGACTGAAGGGCGAGTGTGCGTCCTTTTCTCAGGCTTCTGTCTCTGGATTTTGTGTCAAGGAGGGCTGTGAAATGGAGGGGTGGCCTCCTGGGCCATGGATGAGCCTCCTTCTCTGGGGATTTGGCCTGGCTTCCAAGAGTTTCAGGTCATTCTGCGGGAAGGGAGGAGTCCTGTACTCTGCCTCAGGTGTCCCTCCCAAAGAGGGATTCCAGAGCAGAGCCCTGAGTACCGGCGACTGGAAAACCCAAACTCGGGTTAGGATGTCGGCCCAAGGGGCGTGGGAAGCACCCTCTGCGGGCTCTTGGTCCAGCCACGAGAGACCTGATTTGAGCACGAGGCTTATGGTGAGGGTCACAATGCGTCTTTGGGCCCAAGGCGACCCTCAAGCATGGGCGTGGCCTCATGGGGCATGCAGGTTTCTCCTACCCTGAAGGTGGGACACCAGGCCAGCAGCAAGGTTTCTTGGATGGGGATGGAGGAGTTCAGATTTCTGCATCAGGTTCCCTCCTGTCCAGTGATTGGAGATAAGGTCTAGGTTCTGAATCCTGAACACCCAGCTTGGGAAGAGATGACAGCCTAAGGTCATGGCCGGTCTGATGTGATGGGTGTCTGTCGGGATGTCAGGGCTCAAGCAGTGTCAGGCAGAGCACGGATGCCCATGGCAACCCCGAGAATTGGAGTGCAGTAGAGCGGCTTGCAGGTGGATCCTAATTGGGTGTTTCTGGGTAGTCGCCTAGGGCAACGTTTTTCTTCTGGTGGGAAGGCAGACTGCTGTATTGTGGCTCCAGAATTCCCAATCTGGAGGTCTTGGTGGCCAGGAATGTGAGGACGGAAGTCTGAGAACACAAGCTAGGGTGAGATTTCGGGCGAGGGCACTCTGCAGAGGCTGAAATGAGATCTCCTGCATCTGGAGACAGGGCGAGGATCCGACATTGGCTCAGGTTGGAGACTGAGTCCATTATGGCCCCATCAGTAGGTGGGGGCCCTCCCGAAGCCTTGGAGGTTTTCCCATGCTGGGAGTTGTGAGATGCTCCAAACCGCAAGGATTCCTAGTGTGGGACAGTCGAGTCCTGTGAGATGGCACCAGGACGCCCGATACAGAAAGACTGCTGTGCAGGGTACTAAGGATGGATGCCTGGGCATCCCACCTCACATTCCCATTGTCTCCTAGCGACAAGGCAGGTTCGATTGCTGGCTCTGGGGGAGCTACGCAGGGCGCTGAGTGGAAATGGACTCTCCTGAGGATGGGTCATAATGTAGGTTTGTGTCCATGGAGACCTAGGAATGTGGCAGTGGCTCTGGGGCCCGGAAGGATTCTCCGAACTTTAGGATTGGACACAGCTCCAAAAGTAAGTTTCCCCTGTGGAGATGAGAGGTGTTCTGATGGGGGCCTCAGGAAACGTCGTTTTGCTGGTATTGGTTTTCAAGCCTCTGAGGAGAGACGCCTGGAAACCAACCCAAGGGTTCAGATGAAGGCCTAACAGACTGTCCGGTTCCAAGTTCTGTCTCTGGGGACATCCGTCTGCTTTTCTGAGTGGAGGGAGTTGCTCAGCTTGTGTCAGATCACCCCTGTGTGTCCAGGGCTGCCTAGAATCTTGGGATGGCCTCTGGGATCTTTGAGACTTCTCCTACTCTGTAGGATTGTGGCCAGTGGAATGGGCAGAGTTTCCTTGGAGTGGGCAGTCACAGTCGTGCGCTGTGGCCCCAAGGGCCCCAGCGTTGAGGGTGTGTCGGACAGGGCTGCGGGGCCTGAAGTCTGAAAACACAAACTCGGCTTAGGTTTGGGGTCGAGGGTATGGCAGGCCCCATCTACCGACCGTGCTGGGAGCTGCTCTGGATTTGAATGAAGGGCGAGTGTGCGTCCTTTTCTGAGGCTTCTGTCTCTGGATTTTGTGAAATGGAGAGCTGTGGAATGGAGGGGTGGCCTCCTGGGCCATGGATGAGCCTCCCTCTCTGGGGATTTGGCCTGGCTTCCAAGAGTTTCAGGTCATTCTGCGGGAAGGGAGGAGTCCTGTACTCTGCCTCAGGTGTCCCTCCTAAAGAGGGATTCCAGAGCAGAGCCCTGAGTACCGGCGACTGGAAAACCAAACTCGGGTTAGGATGGGGGCCCAAGGGGCGTGGGAAGCACCCTCTGCGGGCTCTTGGTCCAGCCACGGAGAGACCTGATTTGAGCACGAGGCTTATGGTGAGGGTCCCAATGCATCTTTGTGCCCAAGGCGACCCTCAAGCAAGGGCGTGGTCTCATGGGCCATGCAGGTTTCTCCTACCCTGAAGGTGGGACACCAGGCCAACAGCAAGGTTTCTTGGATGGCGATGGAGTTGTTCAGATTTCTGCATCAGGTTCCCTCCTGTCCAGTGATTGGAGATAAGGTCTAGGTTCTGAATCCTCAACACCCAGCTTGGGAATAGATGACAGCCTAAGGTCATGGCCGGTCTGATGTGATGGGTGTCGGTCGGGATGTCAAGGCTCAGGCAGTGTCAGGCAGAGCACGGGTGCCCATGGCAACCTCGAGAAATGGAGTGCAGTAGAGGTGCGTGCAGGTAGATCCTAATTGGGTGTTTCTGGGTAGTCGCCTAGGGCAACGTTTTTCTTCTGGTGGGAAGGCAGACTGCTGTATTGTGGCTCCAGAATTCCCAATCTGGAGGTCTTGGGGGCTAGGAATGTGAGGACGGAAGTCTGAGAACACAAGCTACGGTGAGATTTCGGGCGAGGGCACTCTGCAGAGGCTGAAATGAGATCTCCTGCATCTGGAGACAGGGCGAGGATCCGACATTGGCTCAGGTTGGAGACTGTGTCCATTATGGCCCCATCAGGAAGTGGGGGCCCTCCCGAAGCCATGGAGGTTTTCCCATGCTGGGAGTTGTGAGATGCTCCAAACCGCAAGGATTCCTACTGTCGAGTCCTACTGGCAGAGTTTCCTTGGAGAGGGCAGGCACAGTCGTGCGCTGTGGCCCCAGGGGCCCCAGCGTTGAGGGTGTGTGGGACAGGGCTGCGGGGCCTGAAGTCTGAAAACTCAAACTCGGCTTAGGTTTGGGGTCGAGGGTATGGCAGGCCCCATCTACCGACCGTGCTGGGAGCTGCTCTGGATTTGACTGAAGGGCGAGTGTGCGTCCTTTTCTCAGGCTTCTGTCTCTGGATTTTGTGTCAAGGAGGGCTGTGAAATGGAGGGGTGGCCTCCTGGGCCATGGATGAGCCTCCCTCTCTGGGGATTTGGCCTGGTTTCCAAGAGTTTCAGGTCATTCTGCGGGAAGGGAGGAGTCCTGTACTCTGCCTCAGGTGTCCCTCCCAAAGAGGGATTCCAGAGCAGAGCCCTGAGTACCGGCGACTGGAAAACCCAAACTCGGGTTAGGATGTCGGCCCAAGGGGCGTGGGAAGCAACCTCTGCGGGCTCTTGGTCCAGCCACGAGAGACCTGATTTGAGCACGAGGCTTATGGTGAGGGTCACAATGCGTCTTTGGGCCCAAGGCGACCCTCAAGCATGGGCGTGGCCTCATGGGGCATGCAGGTTTCTCCTACCCTGAAGGTGGGACACCAGGCCAGCAGCAAGGTTTCTTGGATGGGGATGGAGGAGTTCAGATTTCTGCCTCAGGTTCCCTCCTGTCCAGTGATTGGAGATAAGGTCTAGGTTCTGAATCCTGAACACCCAGCTTGGTAAGAGATGACAGCCTAAGGTCATGGCCGGTCTGATGTGATGGGTGTCTGTCGGGATGTCAGGGCTCAAGCAGTGTCAGGCAGAGCACGGATGCCCATGGCAACCCCGAGAATTGGAGTGCAGTAGAGCGGCTTGCAGGTGGATCCTAATTGGGTGTTTCTGGGTAGTCGCCTAGGGCAACGTTTTTCTTCTGGTGGGAAGGCAGACTGCTGTATTGTGGCTCCAGAATTCCCAATCTGGAGGTCTTGGTGGCCAGGAATGTGAGGACGTAAGTCTGAGAACACAAGCTAGGGTGAGATTTCGGGCGAGGGCACTCTGCAGAGGCTGAAATGAGATCTCCTGCATCTGGAGACAGGGCGAGGATCCGACATTGGCTCAGGTTGGAGACTGTGTCCATTATGGCCCCATCAGTAGGTGGGGGCCCTCCCGAAGCCTTGGAGGTTTTCCCATGCTGGGAGTTGTGAGATGCTCCAAACCGCAAGGATTCCTACTGTGGGACAGTCGAGTCCTGTGAGATGGCACCAGGACAACCGATACAGAAAGACTGCTGTGCAGGGTACTAAGGATGGATGCCTGGGCATCCCACCTCACATTCCCATTGTCTCCTAGCGACAAGGCAGGTTCGATTGCTGGCTCTGGGGGAGCTACGCAGGGCGCTGAGTGGAAATGGACTCTCCTGAGGATGGGTCATAATGTAGGTTTGTGTCCATGGAGACCTAGGAATGTGGCAGTGCCTCTGGGGCCCGGAAGGATTCTCCGAACTTTAGGATTGGACACAGCTCCAAAGAGTAAGTTTCCCCTGTGGAGATGAGAGGTGTTCTGATGGGTGCCTCAGGAAACGTCGTTTTGCTGGTATTGGTTTTCAAGCCTCTGAGGAGAGACGCCTGGAAACCAACCAAAGGGTTCAGATGAAGGCCTAACAGACTGTCCGGTTCCATGTTCTGTCTCTGGGGACATCCGTCTGCTTTTCTGATTGGAGGGAGTTGCTCAGCTTGTGTCAGATCACCCCTGTGTGTCCAGGGCAGCCTACACTCTTGGGATGGCCTCGGGGATCTTGGAGCCTTCTCATAATCTGTAGGTTTGTGGCCAGTGGAATGGGCAGAGTTTCCTTGGAGAGGGCAGGCACAGTCCTGCGCTGTGGCCCCTGGGGCCCCAGCGTTGAGGGTGTGTGTGAAAGGGCTGCGGGGCCTGAAGTCTGAAAACTCAATCTCGGCTTAGGTTTGGGGTCGAGGATATGGCAGGCCCCATCTACCGACCGTGCTGGGAGCTGCTCTGGATTTGAATGAAGGGCGAGTGTGCGTCCTTTTCTCAGGCTTCTGTCTCTGGATTTGGTGTCAAGGAGGGCTGTGGAATGGAGGGGTGGCCTCCTGGGCCATGGATGAGCCTCCCTCTCTGGGGATTTGGCCTGGCTTCCAAGAGTTTCAGGTCATTCTGCGGGAAGGGAGGAGTCCTGTACTCTGCCTCAGGTGTCCCTCCCAAAGAGGGATTCCAGAGCAGAACCCTGAGTACCGGCGACTGGAAAACCAAACTCGGGTTAGGATGGGGGTCCCAGGGGCGTGGGAAGCCCCCTAGGCGGGCTCTTGGTCCAGCCACGGAGAGACCTGATTTGAGCACGAGGCTTATGGTGAGGGTCACAATGCGTCATTGTGCCCAAGGCGACCCACAAGCATGGGCGTGGCCTCATGGGGCATGCAGGTTTCTCCTACCCTGAAGGTGGGACACCAGGCCAACAGCAAGGTTTCTTGGATGGGGATGGAGGAGTTCAGATTTCTGCATCAGGTTCCCTCCTGTCCAGTGATTGGAGATAAGGTCTAGGTTCTGAATCCTGAACACCCAGCTTGGGAAGAGATGACAGCCTAAGGTCATGGCCGGTCTGATGTGATGGGTGTCGGTCGGGATGTCAGGGCTCAGGCAGTGTCAGGCAGAGCACGGGTGCCCATGGCAACCTCGAGAATTGGAGTGCAGTAGAGCTGCGTGCAGGTGGATCTTAATTGGGTGTTTCTGGGTAGTCGCCTAGGGCAACGTTTTTCTTCTGGTGGGAAGGCAGACTGCTGTATTGTGGCTCCAGAATTCCCAATCTGGAGGTCTTGGGGGCTAGGAATGTGAGGACGGAAGTCTGAGAACACAAGCTAGGGTGAGATTTCGGGCTAGGGCACTCTGCAGAGGCTGAAATGAGATCTCCTGCATCTGGAGACAGGGCGAAGATCCGACATTGGCTCAGGTTGGAGACTGTGTCCATGATGGCCCCATCAGTAGGTGGGGCCCTCCCGAAGCCTTGGAGGTTTTCCCATGCTGGGAGTTGTGAGATGCTCCAAACCGCAAGGATTCCTACTGTGGGACAGTCGAGTCCTGTGAGATGGCACCAGGACGCCCGATACAGAAAGACTGCAGTGCAGGGTGCTAAGGATGGATGCCTGGGCATCCCACCTCACATTCCAATTGTCTCCTAGCGACAAGGCAGGTTCGATTGCTGGCTCTGGGGGAGCTACGCAGGGCGTTGAGTGGAAATGGACTCTCCTGAGGATGTGTCATAATGTGGGTTTGTGTCCATGGAGACCTAGGAATGTGGCAGTGGCTCTGGGGCCCGGAAGGATTCTCCGAACTTTAGGATTGGACACAGCTCCAAAGAGTAAGTTTCCCCTGTGGAGATGAGAGGTGTTCTGATGGGTGCCTCAGGAAACCTCCGTTTTCTGGTATTGGAAATCAGGCCTCTGAGGAGAGACGCCTGGAAACCAACCCAAGGGTTCAGATGAAGGCCTAACAGACTGTCCGGTTCCAAGTTCTGTCTCTGGGGACATCCGTCTGCTTTTCTGAGTGGAGGGAGTTGCTCAGCTTGTGTCAGATCACCCCTGTGTGTCCAGGGCAGCCTACACTCTTGGGATGGCCTCGGGGATCTTGGAGCCTTCTCCTAATCTGTAGGTTTGTGGCCAGTGGAATGGGCAGAGTTTCCTTGGAGAGGGCAGGCACAGTCCTGCGCTGTGGCCCCAGGGGCCCCAGCGTTGAGGGTGTGTGGGACAGGGCTGCGGGGCCTGAAGTCTGAAAAGACAAACTCGGCTTAGGTTTGGGGTCGAGGGTATGGCAGGCCCCATCTACCGACCGTGCTGGGAGCTGCTCTGGATTTGAATGAAGGGCTAGTGTGCGTCCTTTTCTCAGGCTTCTGTCTCTGGATTTTGTGAAAAGGAGAGCTGTGGAATGGAGGGGTGGCCTCCTGGGCCATGGATGAGCCTCCCTCTCTGGGGATTTGGCCTGGCTTCCAAGAGTTTCAGGTCATTCTGCGGGAAGGGAGGAGTCCTGTACTCTGCCTCAGGTGTCCCTCCTAAAGAGGGATTCCAGAGCAGAGCCCTGAGTACAGGCGACTGGAAAACCAAACTCGGGTTAGGATGGGGGCCCAAGGGGCGTGGGAAGCACCCTCTGCGGGCTCTTGGTCCAGCCACGGAGAGACCTGATTTGAGCACGAGGCTTATGGTGAGGGTCCCAATGCATCTTTGTGCCCAAGGCGACCCTCAAGCAAGGGCGTGGTCTCATGGGCCATGCAGGTTTCTCCTACCCTGAAGGTGGGACACCAGGCCAACAGCAAGGTTTCTTGGATGGCGATGGAGTTGTTCAGATTTCTGCATCAGGTTCCCTCCTGTCCAGTGATTGGAGATAAGGTCTAGGTTCTGAATTCTCAACACCCAGCTTGGGAATAGATGACAGCCTAAGGTCATGGCCGGTCTGATGTGATGGGTGTCGGTCGGGATGTCAAGGCTCAGGCAGTGTCAGGCAGAGCACGGGTGCCCATGGCAACCTCGAGAAATGGAGTGCAGTAGAGGTGCGTGCAGGTAGATCCTAATTGGGTGTTTCTGGGTAGTCGCCTAGGGCAACGTTTTTCTTCTGGTGGGAAGGCAGACTGCTGTATTGTGGCTCCAGAATTCCCAATCTGGAGGTCTTGGGGGCTAGGAATGTGAGGACGGAAGTCTGAGAACACAAGCTACGGTGAGATTTCGGGCGAGGGCACTCTGCAGAGGCTGAAATGAGATCTCCTGCATCTGGAGACAGGGCGAGGATCCGACATTGGCTCAGGTTGGAGACTGTGTCCATTATGGCCCCATCAGGAAGTGGGGGCCCTCCCGAAGCCATGGAGGTTTTCCCATGCTGGGAGTTGTGAGATGCTCCAAACCGCAAGGATTCCTACTGTGGGACAGTCGAGTCCTGTGAGATGGCACCAGGACGCCCGATAGAGAAAGACTGCTGTGCAGGGTACTAAGGATGGATGCCTGGGCATCCCACCTCACATTCCAATTGTCTCCTAGCGACAAGGCAGGTTCGATTGCTGGCTCTGGGGGAGCTAGGCAGGGCGCTGAGTGGAAATGGACTCTCCTGAGGATGGGTCATAATGTAGGTTTGTGTCCATGGAGACCTAGGAATGTGGCAGTGGCTCTGGGGCCCGGAAGGATTCTCCGAACTTTAGGATTGGACACAGCTCTAAAGAGTAAGTTTCCCCTGTGGAGATGAGAGGTGTTCTGATGGGTGCCTCAGTAAACCTCCGTTTGCTGGTATTGGAATCCAGGCCTCTGAGGAGAGACGCCTGGAAACCAACCAAAGGGTTCAGATGAAGGCCTAACAGACTGTCCGGTTCCAAGTTCTGTCTCTGGGGACATCCGTCTGCTTTTCTGAGGGGAGGCTGTTGCTCAGCTTGTGTCAGATCACCCCTCTGTGTCCAGGGCATCCTAGACTCTTGGGATGGCCTCGGGGATCTTGGAGCCTTCTCCTATTCTGTAGGTTTGTGGTCAGTGGAATGGGCAGAGTCTCCTTGGAGAGGGCAGGCACTGTCGTGCGCTGGGGCCCAGGGACCCCAGCGTTGAGGGTGTGTGGGACAGGGCTGCGGGGCCTGAAGTCTGAAAACTCAAACTCGGCTTAGGTTTGGGGTCGAGGGTATGGCAGGCCCCATCTACCGACCGAGCTGGGAGCTGCTCTGGATTTGAATGAAGGGCGAGTGTGCGTCCTTTTCTCAGGCTTCTGTGTCTGGATTTTTGTCAAGGAGGGCTCTGGAATGGAGGGGTGGCCCCCTGGGCCATGAATGAGCCTCCCTCTCTGGGGATTTGGCCTGGATTCCAAGAGTTTCAGGTCATTCTGCGGGAAGGGAGGAGTCCTGTACTCTGCCTCAGGTGTCCCTCTCAAAGAGGGATTCCAGAGCAGAGCCCTGAGTACCGGCGACTGGAAAACCGAAACTCGGGTTAGGATGGGGCCCAAGGGGCGTGGGAAGCACCCTTTGCGGGCTCTTGGTCCAGCCACGGAGAGACCTGATTTGAGCACGAGGCTTATGGTGAGGGTCCCAATGCGTCTTTGGGCCCAAGGCGACCCACAAGCATGGGCGTGGCCACATGGGGCATGCAGGTTTCTCCTACCCTGAAGGTGGGACACCAGGCCAACAGCAAGTTTTCTTGGATGGGGATGGAGGAGTTCAGATTTCTACATCAGGTTCCCTCCTGTCCAGTGATTGGAGATAAGGTCTATGTTCTGAATCCTGAACACCCAGCTTGGGAAGAGATGACAGCCTAAGGTCATGGCCGGTCTGATGTGATGGGTGTCGGTCGGGATGTCAGGGCTCAGGCAGTGTCAGACAGAGCACGGGAGCCCATGGCAACCTCGAGAATTGGAGTGCAGTAGGGTGGCGCGCAGGTGGATCCTAATTGGGTGTTTCTGGGTAGTCGCCTAGGGCAACGTTTTTCTTCTGGTGGGAAGGCAGACTGCTGTATTGTGGCTCCAGAATTCCCAATCTGGAGGGCTTGGGGGCCAGGAATGTGAGGACAGAAGTCTGAGAACACAAGCTAGGGTGAGATTTCGGGCGAGGGCACTCTGCAGAGGCTGAAATGAGATCTCCTGCATCTGGAGACAGGGCGAGGATCCGACATTGGCTCAGGTTGGAGACTGTGTCCATTATGGCCCCAACAGCAAGTCGGGGCCCTCCCGAAGCCATGGAGGTTTTCCTATGCTGGGAGTTGTGAGATGCTCCAAACCGCAAGGATTCCTACTGTCGAGTCCTACTGGCAGCGTTTCCTTGGAGAGGGCAGGCACAGTCGTGCGCCGTGGCCCCAGGGGCCCCAGCGTTGAGAGTGTGTGGGACAGGCCTGCGGGGCCGGAAGTCTGAAAACACAAACTCGGCTTAGGTTTGGGGTCGAGGATATGGCAGGCCCCATCTACCGACCGTGCTGGGAGCTGCTCTGGATTTGAATGAAGGGCGAGTGTGCGTCCTTTTCTCAGGCTTCTGTCTCTGGATTTGGTGTCAAGGAGGGCTGTGGAATGGAGGGGTGGCCTCCTGGGCCATGGATGAGCCTCCCTCTCTGGGCATTTGCCCTGGCTTCCAAGAGTTTCAGGTTCTGCGGGAAGGGAGGAGTCCTGTACTCTGCCTCAGGTGTCCCTCCCAAAGAGGGATTCCAGAGAAGAGCCCTGAGTACCGGCCCCTAGAAAACCGAATCTCGGTTTAGGATGGGCGTCCCAGGGGCGTGGGAAGCACCCTCTGCGGGCTCTTGGTCCAGCCACGGAGAGACCTGATTTGAGCACGAGGCTTATGGTGAGGGTCACAATGCGTCTTTGGGCCCAAGGCGACCCTCAAGCATGGGCGTGGCCTCATGGGGCATGCAGGTTTCTCCTACCCTGAAGGTGGGACACCAGGCCAACAGCAAGGTTTCTTGGATGGGGATGGAGGAGTTCAGATTTCTGCATCAGGTTCCCTCCTGTCCAGTGATTGGAGATAAGGTCTAGGTTCTGAATCCTGAACACCCAGCTTGGGAATAGATGACAGCCTAAGGTCATGGCCGGTCTGATGTGATGGGTGTCGGTCGGGATGTCAGGGCTCAGGCAGTGTCAGGCAGAGCACGGGTGCCCATGGCAACCTCGAGTATTGGAGTGCAGTAGGGTGGCGCGCAGGTGGATCCTCATTGGGTGTTTCTGGGTAGTCGCCTAGGGCAACGTTTTTCTTCTGGTGGGAAGGCAGACTGCTGTATTGTGGCTCCAGAATTCCCAATCTTGAGGTCTTGGTGGCCAGGAATGTGTGGTTGGAAGTCTGAGAACACAAGCTAGGGTGAGATTTCGGGCGAGGGCACTCTGCAGAGGCTGAAATGAGATCTCCTGCATCTGGAGACAGGGCGAGGATCCGACATTGGCTCAGGTTGGAGACTGTGTCCATTATGGCCCCATCAGGAAGTGGGTGCCCTCCCGAAACCATGGGGGTTTTCCCATGCTGGGAGTTGTGAGATGCTCCAAACCGCAAGGATTCCTACTGTCGAGTCCTGCTGGCAGCGTTTCCTTGGAGTGGGCAGGCACAGTCGTGCGCTGTGGCCCCAGGGGCCCCAGCGTTGAGGGTGTGTGGGACAGGGCTGCGGGGCCTGAAGTCTGAAAACACAAACTCGGCTTAGGTTTGGGGTCGAGGATATGGCAGGCCACATCTACCGACCGTGCTGGGAGCTGCTCTGGATTTGAATGAAGGACGAGTGTGCGTCCTTTTCTCAGGCTTCTGTCTCTGGATTTGGTGTCAAGGAGGGCTGTGGAATGGAGGGGTGGCCTCCTGGGCCATGGATGAGCCTCCCTCTCTGGGGATTTGCCCTGGCTTCCAAGAGTTTCAGGTCATTCTGCGGGAAGGGAGGAGTCCTGTACTCTGCCTCAGGTGTCCCTCCCAAAGAGGGATTCCAGAGAAGAGCCCTGAGTACCGGCCCTTGGAAAACCGAAACTCGGTTTAGGATGGGGGTCCCAGGGGCGTGGGAAGCACCCTCTGCGGGCTCTTGGTCCAGCCACGGAGACACCTGATTTGAGCACGAGGCTTATGGTGAAGGTCACAATGCGTCATTGTGCCCAAGGCGACCCACAAGCATGGGCGTGGCCTCATGGGGCATGCAGGTTTCTCCTACCCTGAAGGTGGGACACCAGGCCAACAGCAAGGTTTCTTGGATGGGGATGGAGGAGTTCAGATTTCTGCATCAGGTTCCCTCCTGTCCAGTGATTGGAGATAAGGTCTAGGTTCTGAATCCTCAACACCCAGCTTGGGAAGAGATGACAGCCTAAGGTCATGGCCGGTCTGATGTGATGGGTGTCTGTCGGGAAGTCAGGGCTCAGGCTGTGTCAGGCAGGGCACGGGTGCCCATGGCAACCCCGAGAATTGGAGTGCAGTAGAGCGGCGTGCAGGTGGATCCTCATTGGGTGTTTCTGGGTAGTCGCCTAGGGCAACGTTTTTCTTCTGGTGGGAAGACAGACTGCTGTATTGTGGCTCCAGAATTCCCAATCTGGAGGTCTTGGGAGCTAGGAATGTGAGGACAGAAGTCTGAGAACACAAGCTACGGTGAGATTTCGGGCGAGGGCACTCTGCAGAGGCTGAAATGAGATCTCCTGCATCTGGAGACAGGGCGAGGATCCAACATTGGCTCAGGTTGGAGACTGTGTCCATTATGGCCCCATCAGTAGGTGGGGCCGTCACGAAGCCATGGAGGTTTTCCCATGCTGGGAGCTGTGAGATGCTCCAAACCGCAAGGATTCCTACTGTGGGACAGTCGAGTGTTCTGAGATGGCACAAGGACGCCCCATACAGAAAGACTGCAGTGCAGGGTGCTAAGGATGGATGCCTGGGCATCCCACCTCACATTCCCATTTTCTCCTAGCGACAAGGCAGGTTCGATTGCTGGCTCTGGGGGAGCTACGCCTGGCGCTGAGTGGACAAGGACTCTCCTGAGGATGGGTCATAATGTGGGTTTGTGTCCATGGAGACCTAGGAATGTGGCAGTGGATCTGGGGCCCGGAAGGATTCTCCGAACTTTAGGATTGGACACAGCTCCAAAGAGTAAGTTTCCCCTGTGGAGATGAGAGGTGTTCTGATGGGTGCCTCAGGAAACCTCCGTTTGCTGGTATTGGAATCCAGGCCTCTGAGGAGAGACGCCTGGAAACCAACCCAAGGGTTCAGATGAAGGCCTAACAGACTGTCCGGTTCCAAGTTCTGTCTCTGGGGACATCCGTCTGCTTTTCTGAGTGGAGGGAGTTGCTCAGCTTGTGTCAGATCATCCCTGTGTGTCCAGGGCAGCCTAGACTCTTGGGATGGCCTCGGGGATCTTGGAGCCTTCTCCTAATCTGTAGGTTTGTGGCCAGTGGAATGCGCAGAGTTTCCTTGGAGAGGGCAGGCACAGTCGTGCGCTGTGGCCCCAGGGGCCCCAGCGTTGAGGGTGTGTGGGACAGGGCTGCGGGGCCTGAAGTCTGAAAAGACAAACTCGGCTTAGGTTTGGGGTCGAGGGTATGGCAGGCCCCATCTACCGACCGTGCTGGGAGCTGCTCTGGATTTGAATGAAGGGCTAGTGTGCGTCCTTTTCTCAGGCTTCTGTCTCTGTATTTTGTGAAAAGGAGAGCTGTGGAATGGAGGGGTGGCCTCCTGGGCCATGGATGAGCCTCCCTCTCTGGGGATTTGGCCTGGCTTCCAAGAGTTTCAGGTCATTCTGCGGGAAGGGAGGAGTCCTGTACTCTGCCTCAGGTGTCCCTCCTAAAGAGGGATTCCAGAGCAGAGCCCTGAGTTACGGCGACTGGAAAACCAAACTCGGGTTAGGATGGGGGCCCAAGGGGCGTGGGAAGCACCCTCTGCGGGCTCTTGGTCCAGCCACGGAGAGACCTGATTTGAGCACGAGGCTTATGGTGAGGGTCCCAATGCGTCTTTGTGCCCAAGGCGACCCTAAAGCATGGGCGTGGTCTCATGGGCCATGCAGGTTTCTCCTACCCTGAAGGTGGGACACCAGGCCAACAGCAAGGTTTCTTGGATGGCGATGGAGGAGTTCAGATTTCTGCATCAGGTTCCCTCCTGTCCAGTGATTGGAGATAAGGTCTAGGTTCTGAATCCTGAACACCCAGCTTGGGAATAGATGACAGCCTAAGGTCATGGCCGGTCTGATGTGATGGGTGTCGGTCGGGATGTCAGGGCTCAGGCAGTGTCAGGCAGAGCACGGGTGCCCATGGCAACCTCGAGAATTGGAGTGCAGTAGGGTGGCGCGCAGGTGGATCCTCATTGGGTTTTCCGGGAGTCGCCTAGGGCAACGTTTTTCTTCTGGTGGGAAGGCAGACTGCTGTATTGTGGCTCCAGAATTCCCAATCTGGAGGGCTTGGGGGCCAGGAATGTGAGGACGGAAGTCTGAGAACACAAGCTAGGGTGAGATTTCGGGCGAGGGCACTCTGCAGAGGCTGAAATGAGATCTCCTGCATCTGGAGACAGGGCGAGGATCCGACATTGGCTCAGGTTGGAGACTGTGTCCATTATGGCCCCATCAGGAAGTGGGGGCCCTCCCGAAGCCATGGAGGTTTTCCCATGCTGGGAGTTGTGAGATGTTCCAAACCGCAAGGATTCCTACTGTGGGACAGTCGAGTCCTGTCTGATGGCACCAGGACGCCTGATACAGAAAGACTGCCGTGCAGGGTGCTAAGGATGGATGCCTGGGCATCCCACCTCACATTCCCATTGTCTCCTAGCGACAAGGCAGGTTCGATTGCTGGCTCTGGGGGAGCTACGCCTGGCGTTGAGTGGAAATGGACTCTCCTGAGGATGGGTCCTAATGTAGGTTTGTGTCCATGGAGACCTAGGAATGTGGCAGTGCCTCTGGGGCCCGGAAGGATTCTCCGAACTTTAGGATTGGACACAGCTCCAAAGAGTAAGTTTCCCCTGTGGAGATGAGAGGTGTTCTGATGGGTGCCTCAGGAAACCTCCGTTTGCTGGTATTGGAATCCAGGCCTCTGAGGAGAGACGCCTGGAAACCAACCAAAGTGTTCAGATGAAGGCCTAACAGACTGTCCGGTTCCATGTTCTGTCTCTGGGGACTTCTGTCTGCTTTTCTGAGTGGAGGGAGTTGCTCAGCTTGTGTCAGATCACCCCTGTGTGTCCAGGGCAGCCTACACTCTTGGGATGGCCTCGGGAATCTTGGAGCCTTCTCCTAATCTGTAGGTTTGTGGCCAGTGGAATGGGCAGAGTTTCCTTGGAGTGGGCAGGCACAGTCGTGCAGTGAGGCCCCAAGGGCCCCAGCGTTGAGGGTGTGTGGGACAGGGCCACGGGGCCTGAAGTGTGAAAACTCAAAAGGCTTAGGTTTGGGGTCGAAGATATGGCAGGCCCCATCTACCGACCGTGCTGGGAGCTGCTCTGGATTTGAATGAAGGACGAGTGTGCGTCCTTTTCTCAGGCTTCTGTCTCTGGATTTGGTGTCAAGGAGGGCTGTGGAATGGAGGGGTGGCCTCCTGGGCCATGGATGAGCCTCCCTCTCTGGGGATTTGCCCTGGCTTCCAAGAGTTTCAGGTCATTCTATGGGAAGGGAGGAGTCCTGTACTCTGCCTCAGGTGTCCCTCCCAAAGAGGGATTCCAGAGCAGAGCCCTGAGTACCGGCGACTGGAAAACCGAAACTCGGTTTAGGATGGGGGTCCCAGGGGCGTGGGAAGCACCCTCTGCGGGCTCTTGGTCCAGCCACGGAGAGACCTGATTTGAGCACGAGGCTTATGGTGAAGGTCACAATGCGTCATTGTGCCCAAGGCGACCCACAAGCATGGGCGTGGCCTCATGGGGCATGCAGGTTTCTCCTACCCTGAAGGTGGGACACCAGGCCAACAGCAAGGTTTCTTGGATGGGGATGGAGGAGTTCAGATTTCTGCATCAGGTTCCCTCCTGTCCAGTGATTGGAGATAAGGTCTAGGTTCTGAATCCTCAACACCCAGCTTGGGAAGAGATGACAGCCTAAGGTCATGGCCGGTCTGATGTGATGGGTGTCGGTCGGGATGTCAGGGCTCAGGCTGTGTCAGGCAGGGCACGGGTGCCCATGGCAACCCCGAGAATTGGAGTGCAGTAGAGCGGCGTGCAGGTGGATCCTCATTGGGTGTTTCTGGGTAGTCGCCTAGGGCAACGTTTTTCTTCTGGTGGGAAGGCAGACTGCTGTATTGTGGCTCCAGAATTCCCAATCTGGAGGTCTTGGGGGCTAGGAATGTGAGGACAGAAGTCTGAGAACACAAGCTACGGTGAGATTTCGGGCGAGGGCACTCTGCAGAGGCTGAAATGAGATCTCCTGCATCTGGAGACAGGGCGAGGATCCAACATTGGCTCAGGTTGGAGACTGTGTCCATTATGGCCCCATCAGTAGGTGGGGCCGTCACGAAGCCATGGAGGTTTTCCCATGCTGGGAGTTGTGAGATGCTCCAAACCGCAAGGATTCCTACTGTGGGACAGTCGAGTGTTGTGAGATGGCACAAGGACGCCCGATACAGAAAGACTGCAGTGCAGGGTGCTAAGGATGGATGCCTGGGCATCCCACCTCCCATTCCCATTTTCTCCTAGCGACAAGGCAGGTTCGATTGCTGGCTCTGGGGGAGCTACGCCTGGCGCTGAGTGGACATGGACTCTCCTGAGGATGGGTCATAATGTAGGTTTGTGTCCATGGAGACCTAGGAATGTGGCAGTGGCTCTGGGGCCCGGAAGGATTCTCCGAACTTTAGGATTGGACACAGCTCCAAAGAGTAAGTTTCCCCTGTGGAGATGAGAGGTGTTCTGATGGGTGCCTCAGGAAACCTCCGTTTGCTGGTATTGGAATCCAGGCCTCTGAGGAGAGACGCCTGGAAACCAACCCAAGGGTTCAGATGAAGGCCTAACAGACTGTCCGGTTCCAAGTTCTGTCTCTGGGGACATCCGTCTGCTTTTCTGAGTGGAGGGAGTTGCTCAGCTTGTGTCAGATCATCCCTGTGTGTCCAGGGCAGCCTAGAATCTTGGGATGGCCTCGGGGATCTTGGAGCCTTCTCCTAATCTGTAGGTTTGTGGCCAGTGGAATGGGCAGAGTTTCCTTGGAGAGGGCAGGCACAGTCGTGAGCTGAGGCCCCAGGGGCCCCAGCGTTGAGGGTGTGTGGGACAGGGCTGCGGGGCCTGAAGTCTGAAAAGACAAACTCGGCTTAGGTTTGGGGTCTAGGGTATGGCAGGCCCCATCTACCGACCGTGCTGGGAGCTGCTCTGGATTTGAATGAAGGGCTAGTGTGCGTCCTTTTCTCAGGCTTCTGTCTCTGTATTTTGTGAAAAGGAGAGCTGTGGAATGGAGGGGTGGCCTCCTGGGCCATGGATGAGCCTCCCTCTCTGGGGATTTGGCCTGGCTTCCAAGAATTTCAGGTCATTCTGCGGGAAGGGAGGAGTCCTGTACTCTGCCTCAGGTGTCCCTCCTAAAGAGGGATTCCAGAGCAGAGCCCTGAGTTACGGCGACTGGAAAACCAAACTCGGGTTAGGATGGGGGCCCAAGGGGCGTGGGAAGCACCCTCTGCGGGCTCTTGGTCCAGCCACGGAGAGACCTGATTTGAGCACGAGGCTTATGGTGAGGGTCCCAATGCGTCTTTGTGCCCAAGGCGACCCTAAAGCATGGGCGTGGTCTCATGGGCCATGCAGGTTTCTCCTACCCTGAAGGTGGGACACCAGGCCAACAGCAAGGTTTCTTGGATGGCGATGGAGGAGTTCAGATTTCTGCATCAGGTTCCCTCCTGTCCAGTGATTGGAGATAAGGTCTAGGTTCTGAATCCTGAACACCCAGCTTGGTAAGAGATGACAGCCTAAGGTCATGGCCGGTCTGATGTGATGGGTGTCTGTCGGGATGTCAGGGCTCAAGCAGTGTCAGGCAGAGCACGGATGCCCATGGCAACCCCGAGAATTGGAGTGCAGTAGAGCGGCTTGCAGGTGGATCCTAATTGGGTGTTTCTGGGTAGTCGCCTAGGGCAACGTTTTTCTTCTGGTGGGAAGGCAGACTGCTGTATTGTGGCTCCAGAATTCCCAATCTGGAGGTCTTGGTGGCCAGGAATGTGAGGACGTAAGTCTGAGAACACAAGCTAGGGTGAGATTTCGGGCGAGGGCACTCTGCAGAGGCTGAAATGAGATCTCCTGCATCTGGAGACAGGGTGAGGATCCGACATTGGCTCAGGTTGGAGACTAAGTCCATTATGGCCCCATCAGTAGGTGGGGGCCCTCCCGAAGCCTTGGAGGTTTTCCCATGCTGGGAGTTGTGAGATGCTCCAAACCGCAAGGATTCCTAGTGTGGGACAGTCGAGTCCTGTGAGATGGCACCAGGACGCCCGATACAGAAAGACTGCTGTGCAGGGTACTAAGGATGGATGCCTGGGCATCCCACCTCACATTCCCATTGTCTCCTAGCGACAAGGCAGGTTCGATTGCTGGCTCTGGGGGAGCTACGCAGGGCGCTGAGTGGAAATGGACTCTCCTGAGGATGGGTCATAATGTAGGTTTGTGTCCATGGAGACCTAGGAATGTGGCAGTGGCTCTGGGGCCCGGAAGGATTCTCCGAACTTTAGGATTGGACACAGCTCCAAAGAGTAAGTTTCCCCTGTGGAGATGAGAGGTGTTCTGATGGGTGCCTCAGGAAACGTCGTTTTGCTGGTATTGGTTTTCAAGCCTCTGAGGAGAGACGCCTGGAAACCAACCAAAGGGTTCAGATGAAGGCCTAACAGACTGTCCGGTTCCATGTTCTGTCTCTGGGGACATCCGTCTGCTTTTCTGAGTGGAGGGAGTTGCTCAGCTTGTGTCAGATCACCCCTGTGTGTCCAGGGCAGCCTACACTCTTGGGATGGCCTCGGGGATCTTGGAGCCTTCTCCTAATCTGTAGGTTTGTGGCCAGTGGAATGGGCAGAGTTTCCTTGGAGAGGGCAGGCACAGTCCTGCGCTTTGGCCCCAGGGGCCCCAGCGTTGAGGGTGTGTGTGAAAGGGCTGCGGGGCCTGAAGTCTGAAAACTCAAACTCGGCTTAGGTTTGGGGTCGAGGATATGGCAGGCCCCATCTACCGACCGTGCTGGGAGCTGCTCTGGATTTGAATGAAGGGCGAGTGCGCGTCCTTTTCTCAGGCTTCTGTCTCTGGATTTGGTGTCAAGGAGGGCTGTGGAATGGAGGGGTGGCCTCCTGGGCCATGGATGAGCCTCCCTCTCTGGGGATTTGGCCTGGCTTCCAAGAGTTTCAGGTCATTCTGCGGGAAGGGAGGAGTCCTGTACTCTGCCTCAGGTGTCCCTCCCAAAGAGGGATTCCAGAGCAGAGCCCTGAGTACCGGCGACTGGAAAACCGAAACTCGGGTTAGGATGGGGGTCCCAGGGGCGTGGGAAGCCCCCTAGGCGGGCTCTTGGTCCAGCCACGGAGAGACCTGATTTGAGCACGAGGCTTATGGTGAGGGTCACAATGCGTCATTGTGCCCAAGGCGACCCACAAGCATGGGCGTGGCCTCATGGGGCATGCAGGTTTCTCCTACCCTGAAGGTGGGACACCAGGCCAACAGCAAGGTTTCTTGGATGGGGATGGAGGAGTTCAGATTTCTGCATCAGGTTCCCTCCTGTCCAGTGATTGGAGATAAGGTCTAGGTTCTGAATCCTGAACACCCAGCTTGGGAAGAGATGACAGCCTAAGGTCATGGCCGGTCTGATGTGATGGGTGTCGGTCGGGATGTCAGGGCTCAGGCAGTGTCAGGCAGAGCACGGGTGCCCATGGCAACCTCGAGAATTGGAGTGCAGTAGAGCTGCGTGCAGGTGGATCTTAATTGGGTGTTTCTGGGTAGTCGCCTAGGGCAACGTTTTTCTTCTGGTGGGAAGGCAGACTGCTGTATTGTGGCTCCAGAATTCCCAATCTGGAGGTCTTGGGGGCTAGGAATGTGAGGACGGAAGTCTGAGAACACAAGCTAGGGTGAGATTTCGGGCTAGGGCACTCTGCAGAGGCTGAAATGAGATCTCCTGCATCTGGAGACAGGGCGAAGATCCGACATTGGCTCAGGTTGGAGACTGTGTCCATGATGGCCCCATCAGTAGGTGGGGCCCTCCCGAAGCCTTGGAGGTTTTCCCATGCTGGGAGTTGTGAGATGCTCCAAACCGCAAGGATTCCTACTGTGGGACAGTCGAGTCCTGTGAGATGGCACCAGGACGCCCGATACAGAAAGACTGCAGTGCAGGGTGCTAAGGATGGATGCCTGGGCATCCCACCTCACATTCCAATTGTCTCCTAGCGACAAGGCAGGTTCGATTGCTGGCTCTGGGGGAGCTACGCAGGGCGTTGAGTGGAAATGGACTCTCCTGAGGATGTGTCATAATGTGGGTTTGTGTCCATGGAGACCTAGGAATGTGGCAGTGGCTCTGGGGCCCGGAAGGATTCTCCGAACTTTAGGATTGGACACAGCTCCAAAGAGTAAGTTTCCCCTGTGGAGATGAGAGGTGTTCTGATGGGTGCCTCAGGAAACCTCCGTTTTCTGGTATTGGAAATCAGGCCTCTGAGGAGAGACGCCTGGAAACCAACCCAAGGGTTCAGATGAAGGCCTAACAGACTGTCCGGTTCCAAGTTCTGTCTCTGGGGACATCCGTCTGCTTTTCTGAGTGGAGGGAGTTGCTCAGCTTGTGTCAGATCACCCCTGTGTGTCCAGGGCAGCCTACACTCTTGGGATGGCCTCGGGGATCTTGGAGCCTTCTCCTAATCTGTAGGTTTGTGGCCAGTGGAATGGGCAGAGTTTCCTTGGAGAGGGCAGGCACAGTCCTGCGCTGTGGCCCCAGGGGCCCCAGCGTTGAGGGTGTGTGGGACAGGGCTGCGGGGCCTGAAGTCTGAAAAGACAAACTCGGCTTAGGTTTGGGGTCTAGGGTATGGCAGGCCCCATCTACCGACCGTGCTGGGAGCTGCTCTGGATTTGAATGAAGGGCTAGTGTGCGTCCTTTTCTCAGGCTTCTGTCTCTGGATTTTGTGAAAAGGAGAGCTGTGGAATGGAGGGGTGGCCTCCTGGGCCATGGATGAGCCTCCCTCTCTGGGGATTTGGCCTGGCTTCCAAGAGTTTCAGGTCATTCTGCGGGAAGGGAGGAGTCCTGTACTCTGCCTCAGGTGTCCCTCCTAAAGAGGGATTCCAGAGCAGAGCCCTGAGTACCGGCGACTGGAAAACCAAACTCGGGTTAGGATGGGGGCCCAAGGGGCGTGGGAAGCACCCTCTGCGGGCTCTTGGTCCAGCCACGGAGAGACCTGATTTGAGCACGAGGCTTATGGTGAGGGTCCCAATGCATCTTTGTGCCCAAGGCGACCCTCAAGCAAGGGCGTGGTCTCATGGGCCATGCAGGTTTCTCCTACCCTGAAGGTGGGACACCAGGCCAACAGCAAGGTTTCTTGGATGGCGATGGAGTTGTTCAGATTTCTGCATCAGGTTCCCTCCTGTCCAGTGATTGGAGATAAGGTCTAGGTTCTGAATTCTCAACACCCAGCTTGGGAATAGATGACAGCCTAAGGTCATGGCCGGTCTGATGTGATGGGTGTCGGTCGGGATGTCAAGGCTCAGGCAGTGTCAGGCAGAGCACGGGTGCCCATGGCAACCTCGAGAAATGGAGTGCAGTAGAGGTGCGTGCAGGTAGATCCTAATTGGGTGTTTCTGGGTAGTCGCCTAGGGCAACGTTTTTCTTCTGGTGGGAAGGCAGACTGCTGTATTGTGGCTCCAGAATTCCCAATCTGGAGGTCTTGGGGGCTAGGAATGTGAGGACGGAAGTCTGAGAACACAAGCTACGGTGAGATTTCGGGCGAGGGCACTCTGCAGAGGCTGAAATGAGATCTCCTGCATCTGGAGACAGGGCGAGGATCCGACATTGGCTCAGGTTGGAGACTGTGTCCATTATGGCCCCATCAGGAAGTGGGGGCCCTCCCGAAGCCATGGAGGTTTTCCCATGCTGGGAGTTGTGAGATGCTCCAAACCGCAAGGATTCCTACTGTGGGACAGTCGAGTCCTGTGAGATGGCACCAGGACGCCCGATAGAGAAAGACTGCTGTGCAGGGTACTAAGGATGGATGCCTGGGCATCCCACCTCACATTCCCATTGTCTCCTAGCGACAAGGCAGGTTCGATTGCTGGCTCTGGGGGAGCTAGGCAGGGCGCTGAGTGGAAATGGACTCTCCTGAGGATGGGTCATAATGTAGGTTTGTGTCCATGGAGACCTAGGAATGTGGCAGTGGCTCTGGGGCCCGGAAGGATTCTCCGAACTTTAGGATTGGACACAGCTCTAAAGAGTAAGTTTCCCCTGTGGAGATGAGAGGTGTTCTGATGGGTGCCTCAGTAAACCTCCGTTTGCTGGTATTGGAATCCAGGCCTCTGAGGAGAGACGCCTGGAAACCAACCAAAGGGTTCAGATGAAGGCCTAACAGACTGTCCGGTTCCAAGTTCTGTCTCTGGGGACATCCGTCTGCTTTTCTGAGGGGAGGCTGTTGCTCAGCTTGTGTCAGATCACCCCTCTGTGTCCAGGGCATCCTAGACTCTTGGGATGGCCTCGGGGATCTTGGAGCCTTCTCCTATTCTGTAGGTTTGTGGTCAGTGGAATGGGCAGAGTCTCCTTGGAGAGGGCAGGCACTGTCGTGCGCTGGGGCCCAGGGACCCCAGCGTTGAGGGTGTGTGGGACAGGGCTGCGGGGCCTGAAGTCTGAAAACTCAAACTCGGCTTAGGTTTGGGGTCGAGGGTATGGCAGGCCCCATCTACCGACCGAGCTGGGAGCTGCTCTGGATTTGAATGAAGGGCGAGTGTGCGTCCTTTTCTCAGGCTTCTGTGTCTGGATTTTTGTCAAGGAGGGCTCTGGAATGGAGGGGTGGCCCCCTGGGCCATGAATGAGCCTCCCTCTCTGGGCATTTGGCCTGGATTCCAAGAGTTTCAGGTCATTCTGCGGGAAGGGAGGAGTCCTGTACTCTGCCTCAGGTGTCCCTCCCAAAGAGGGATTCCAGAGCAGAGCCCTGAGTACCGGCGACTGGAAAACCGAAACTCGGGTTAGGATGGGGCCCAAGGGGCGTGGGAAGCACCCTTTGCGGGCTCTTGGTCCAGCCACGGAGAGACCTGATTTGAGCACGAGGCTTATGGTGAGGGTCCCAATGCGTCTTTGGGCCCAAGGCGACCCACAAGCATGGGCGTGGCCACATGGGGCATGCAGGTTTCTCCTACCCTGAAGGTGGGACACCAGGCCAACAGCAAGTTTTCTTGGATGGGGATGGAGGAGTTCAGATTTCTACATCAGGTTCCCTCCTGTCCAGTGATTGGAGATAAGGTCTATGTTCTGAATCCTGAACACCCAGCTTGGGAAGAGATGACAGCCTAAGGTCATGGCCGGTCTGATGTGATGGGTGTCGGTCGGGATGTCAGGGCTCAGGCAGTGTCAGACAGAGCACGGGAGCCCATGGCAACCTCGAGAATTGGAGTGCAGTAGGGTGGCGCGCAGGTGGATCCTAATTGGGTGTTTCTGGGTAGTCGCCTAGGGCAACGTTTTTCTTCTGGTGGGAAGGCAGACTGCTGTATTGTGGCTCCAGAATTCCCAATCTGGAGGGCTTGAGGGCCAGGAATGTGAGGACAGAAGTCTGAGAACACAAGCTAGGGTGAGATTTCGGGCGAGGGCACTCTGCAGAGGCTGAAATGAGATCTCCTGCATCTGGAGACAGGGCGAGGATCCGACATTGGCTCAGGTTGGAGACTGTGTCCATTATGGCCCCAACAGCAAGTCGGGGCCCTCCCGAAGCCATGGAGGTTTTCCTATGCTGGGAGTTGTGAGATGCTCCAAACCGCAAGGATTCCTACTGTCGAGTCCTACTGGCAGCGTTTCCTTGGAGAGGGCAGGCACAGTCGTGCGCCGTGGCCCCAGGGGCCCCAGCGTTGAGAGTGTGTGGGACAGGCCTGCGGGGCCGGAAGTCTGAAAACACAAACTCGGCTTAGGTTTGGGGTCGAGGATATGGCAGGCCCCATCTACCGACCGTGCTGGGAGCTGCTCTGGATTTGAATGAAGGGCGAGTGTGCGTCCTTTTCTCAGGCTTCTGTCTCTGGATTTGGTGTCAAGGAGGGCTGTGGAATGGAGGGGTGGCCTCCTGGGCCATGGATGAGCCTCCCTCTCTGGGCATTTGCCCTGGCTTCCAAGAGTTTCAGGTTCTGCGGGAAGGGAGGAGTCCTGTACTCTGCCTCAGGTGTCCCTCCCAAAGAGGGATTCCAGAGAAGAGCCCTGAGTACCGGCCCCTAGAAAACCGAATCTCGGTTTAGGATGGGCGTCCCAGGGGCGTGGGAAGCACCCTCTGCGGGCTCTTGGTCCAGCCACGGAGAGACCTGATTTGAGCACGAGGCTTATGGTGAGGGTCACAATGCGTCTTTGGGCCCAAGGCGACCCTCAAGCATGGGCGTGGCCTCATGGGGCATGCAGGTTTCTCCTACCCTGAAGGTGGGACACCAGGCCAACAGCAAGGTTTCTTGGATGGGGATGGAGGAGTTCAGATTTCTGCATCAGGTTCCCTCCTGTCCAGTGATTGGAGATAAGGTCTAGGTTCTGAATCCTGAACACCCAGCTTGGGAATAGATGACAGCCTAAGGTCATGGCCGGTCTGATGTGATGGGTGTCGGTCGGGATGTCAGGGCTCAGGCAGTGTCAGGCAGAGCACGGGTGCCCATGGCAACCTCGAGTATTGGAGTGCAGTAGGGTGGCGCGCAGGTGGATCCTCATTGGGTGTTTCTGGGTAGTCGCCTAGGGCAACGTTTTTCTTCTGGTGGGAAGGCAGACTGCTGTATTGTGGCTCCAGAATTCCCAATCTTGAGGTCTTGGTCGCCAGGAATGTGTGGTTGGAAGTCTGAGAACACAAGCTAGGGTGAGATTTCGGGCGAGGGCACTCTGCAGAGGCTGAAATGAGATCTCCTGCATCTGGAGACAGGGCGAGGATCCGACATTGGCTCAGGTTGGAGACTGTGTCCATTATGGCCCCATCAGGAAGTGGGTGCCCTCCCGAAACCATGGGGGTTTTCCCATGCTGGGAGTTGTGAGATGCTCCAAACCGCAAGGATTCCTACTGTCGAGTCTTGCTGGCAGCGTTTCCTTGGAGTGGGCAGGCACAGTCGTGCGCTGTGGCCCCAGGGGCCCCAGCGTTGAGGGTGTGTGGGACAGGGCTGCGGGGCCTGAAGTCTGAAAACACAAACTCGGCTTAGGTTTGGGGTCGAGGATATGGCAGGCCACATCTACCGACCGTGCTGGGAGCTGCTCTGGATTTGAATGAAGGACGAGTGTGCGTCCTTTTCTCAGGCTTCTGTCTCTGGATTTGGTGTCAAGGAGGGCTGTGGAATGGAGGGGTGGCCTCCTGGGCCATGGATGAGCCTCCCTCTCTGGGGATTTGCCCTGGCTTCCAAGAGTTTCAGGTCATTCTGCGGGAAGGGAGGAGTCCTGTACTCTGCCTCAGGTGTCCCTCCCAAAGAGGGATTCCAGAGAAGAGCCCTGAGTACCGGCCCTTGGAAAACCGAAACTCGGTTTAGGATGGGGGTCCCAGGGGCGTGGGAAGCACCCTCTGCGGGCTCTTGGTCCAGCCACGGAGACACCTGATTTGAGCACGAGGCTTATGGTGAAGGTCACAATGCGTCATTGTGCCCAAGGCGACCCACAAGCATGGGCGTGGCCTCATGGGGCATGCAGGTTTCTCCTACCCTGAAGGTGGGACACCAGGCCAACAGCAAGGTTTCTTGGATGGGGATGGAGGAGTTCAGATTTCTGCATCAGGTTCCCTCCTGTCCAGTGATTGGAGATAAGGTCTAGGTTCTGAATCCTCAACACCCAGCTTGGGAAGAGATGACAGCCTAAGGTCATGGCCGGTCTGATGTGATGGGTGTCTGTCGGGAAGTCAGGGCTCAGGCTGTGTCAGGCAGGGCACGGGTGCCCATGGCAACCCCGAGAATTGGAGTGCAGTAGAGCGGCGTGCAGGTGGATCCTCATTGGGTGTTTCTGGGTAGTCGCCTAGGGCAACGTTTTTCTTCTGGTGGGAAGGCAGACTGCTGTATTGTGGCTCCAGAATTCCCAATCTGGAGGTCTTGGGAGCTAGGAATGTGAGGACAGAAGTCTGAGAACACAAGCTACGGTGAGATTTCGGGCGAGGGCACTCTGCAGAGGCTGAAATGAGATCTCCTGCATCTGGAGACAGGGCGAGGATCCAACATTGGCTCAGGTTGGAGACTGTGTCCATTATGGCCCCATCAGTAGGTGGGGCCGTCACGAAGCCATGGAGGTTTTCCCATGCTGGGAGCTGTGAGATGCTCCAAACCGCAAGGATTCCTACTGTGGGACAGTCGAGTGTTGTGAGATGGCACAAGGACGCCCCATACAGAAAGACTGCAGTGCAGGGTGCTAAGGATGGATGCCTGGGCATCCCACCTCACATTCCCATTTTCTCCTAGCGACAAGGCAGGTTCGATTGCTGGCTCTGGGGGAGCTACGCCTGGCGCTGAGTGGACAAGGACTCTCCTGAGGATGGGTCATAATGTGGGTTTGTGTCCATGGAGACCTAGGAATGTGGCAGTGGATCTGGGGCCCGGAAGGATTCTCCGAACTTTAGGATTGGACACAGCTCCAAAGAGTAAGTTTCCCCTGTGGAGATGAGAGGTGTTCTGATGGGTGCCTCAGGAAACCTCCGTTTGCTGGTATTGGAATCCAGGCCTCTGAGGAGAGACGCCTGGAAACCAACCCAAGGGTTCAGATGAAGGCCTAACAGACTGTCCGGTTCCAAGTTCTGTCTCTGGGGACATCCGTCTGCTTTTCTGAGTGGAGGGAGTTGCTCAGCTTGTGTCAGATCATCCCTGTGTGTCCAGGGCAGCCTAGACTCTTGGGATGGCCTCGGGGATCTTGGAGCCTTCTCCTAATCTGTAGGTTTGTGGCCAGTGGAATGCGCAGAGTTTCCTTGGAGAGGGCAGGCACAGTCGTGCGCTGTGGCCCCAGGGGCCCCAGCGTTGAGGGTGTGTGGGACAGGGCTGCGGGGCCTGAAGTCTGAAAAGACAAACTCGGCTTAGGTTTGGGGTCGAGGGTATGGCAGGCCCCATCTACCGACCGTGCTGGGAGCTGCTCTGGATTTGAATGAAGGGCTAGTGTGCGTCCTTTTCTCAGGCTTCTGTCTCTGTATTTTGTGAAAAGGAGAGCGGTGGAATGGAGGGGTGGCCTCCTGGGCCATGGATGAGCCTCCCTCTCTGGGGATTTGGCCTGGCTTCCAAGAGTTTCAGGTCATTCTGCGGGAAGGGAGGAGTCCTGTACTCTGCCTCAGGTGTCCCTCCTAAAGAGGGATTCCAGAGCAGAGCCCTGAGTTACGGCGACTGGAAAACCAAACTCGGGTTAGGATGGGGGCCCAAGGGGCGTGGGAAGCACCCTCTGCGGGCTCTTGGTCCAGCCACGGAGAGACCTGATTTGAGCACGAGGCTTATGGTGAGGGTCCCAATGCGTCTTTGTGCCCAAGGCGACCCTAAAGCATGGGCGTGGTCTCATGGGCCATGCAGGTTTCTCCTACCCTGAAGGTGGGACACCAGGCCAACAGCAAGGTTTCTTGGATGGCGATGGAGGAGTTCAGATTTCTGCATCAGGTTCCCTCCTGTCCAGTGATTGGAGATAAGGTCTAGGTTCTGAATCCTGAACACCCAGCTTGGGAATAGATGACAGCCTAAGGTCATGGCCGGTCTGATGTGATGGGTGTCGGTCGGGATGTCAGGGCTCAGGCAGTGTCAGGCAGAGCACGGGTGCCCATGGCAACCTCGAGAATTGGAGTGCAGTAGGGTGGCGCGCAGGTGGATCCTCATTGGGTTTTCCGGGAGTCGCCTAGGGCAACGTTTTTCTTCTGGTGGGAAGGCAGACTGCTGTATTGAGGCTCCAGAATTCCCAATCTGGAGGGCTTGGGGGCCAGGAATGTGAGGACGGAAGTCTGAGAACACAAGCTAGGGTGAGATTTCGGGCGAGGGCACTCTGCAGAGGCTGAAATGAGATCTCCTGCATCTGGAGACAGGGCGAGGATCCGACATTGGCTCAGGTTGGAGACTGTGTCCATTATGGCCCCATCAGCAAGTGGGGGCCCTCCCGAAGCCATGGAGGTTTTCCCATGCTGGGAGTTGTGAGATGTTCCAAACCGCAAGGATTCCTACTGTGGGACAGTCGAGTCCTGTCTGATGGCACCAGGACGCCTGATACAGAAAGACTGCCGTGCAGGGTGCTAAGGATGGATGCCTGGGCATCCCACCTCACATTCCCATTGTCTCCTAGCGACAAGGCAGGTTCGATTGCTGGCTCTGGGGGAGCTACGCCTGGCGTTGAGTGGAAATGGACTCTCCTGAGGATGGGTCCTAATGTAGGTTTGTGTCCATGGAGACCTAGGAATGTGGCAGTGCCTCTGGGGCCCGGAAGGATTCTCCGAACTTTAGGATTGGACACAGCTCCAAAGAGTAAGTTTCCCCTGTGGAGATGAGAGGTGTTCTGATGGGTGCCTCAGGAAACCTCCGTTTGCTGGTATTGGAATCCAGGCCTCTGAGGAGAGACGCCTGGAAACCAACCAAAGGGTTCAGATGAAGGCCTAACAGACTGTCCGGTTCCATGTTCTGTCTCTGGGGACTTCTGTCTGCTTTTCTGAGTGGAGGGAGTTGCTCAGCTTGTGTCAGATCACCCCTGTGTGTCCAGGGCAGCCTACACTCTTGGGATGGCCTCGGGGATCTTGGAGCCTTCTCCTAATCTGTAGGTTTGTGGCCAGTGGAATGGGCAGAGTTTCCTTGGAGTGGGCAGGCACAGTCGTGCAGTGAGGCCCCAAGGGCCCCAGCGTTGAGGGTGTGTGGGACAGGGCCACGGGGCCTGAAGTGTGAAAACTCAAAAGGCTTAGGTTTGGGGTCGAAGATATGGCAGGCCCCATCTACCGACCGTGCTGGGAGCTGCTCTGGATTTGAATGAAGGACGAGTGTGCGTCCTTTTCTCAGGCTTCTGTCTCTGGATTTGGTGTCAAGGAGGGCTGTGGAATGGAGGGGTGGCCTCCTGGGCCATGGATGAGCCTCCCTCTCTGGGGATTTGCCCTGGCTTCCAAGAGTTTCAGGTCATTCTATGGGAAGGGAGGAGTCCTGTACTCTGCCTCAGGTGTCCCTCCCAAAGAGGGATTCCAGAGCAGAGCCCTGAGTACCGGCGACTGGAAAACCGAAACTCGGTTTAGGATGGGGGTCCCAGGGGCGTGGGAAGCACCCTCTGCGGGCTCTTGGTCCAGCCACGGAGAGACCTGATTTGAGCACGAGGCTTATGGTGAAGGTCACAATGCGTCATTGTGCCCAAGGCGACCCACAAGCATGGGCGTGGCCTCATGGGGCATGCAGGTTTCTCCTACCCTGAAGGTGGGACACCAGGCCAACAGCAAGGTTTCTTGGATGGGGATGGAGGAGTTCAGATTTCTGCATCAGGTTCCCTCCTGTCCAGTGATTGGAGATAAGGTCTAGGTTCTGAATCCTCAACACCCAGCTTGGGAAGAGATGACAGCCTAAGGTCATGGCCGGTCTGATGTGATGGGTGTCGGTCGGGATGTCAGGGCTCAGGCTGTGTCAGGCAGGGCACGGGTGCCCATGGCAACCCCGAGAATTGGAGTGCAGTAGAGCGGCGTGCAGGTGGATCCTCATTGGGTGTTTCTGGGTAGTCGCCTAGGGCAACGTTTTTCTTCTGGTGGGAAGGCAGACTGCTGTATTGTGGCTCCAGAATTCCCAATCTGGAGGTCTTGGGGGCTAGGAATGTGAGGACAGAAGTCTGAGAACACAAGCTACGGTGAGATTTCGGGCGAGGGCACTCTGCAGAGGCTGAAATGAGATCTCCTGCATCTGGAGACAGGGCGAGGATCCAACATTGGCTCAGGTTGGAGACTGTGTCCATTATGGCCCCATCAGTAGGTGGGGCCGTCACGAAGCCATGGAGGTTTTCCCATGCTGGGAGTTGTGAGATGCTCCAAACCGCAAGGATTCCTACTGTGGGACAGTCGAGTGTTGTGAGATGGCACAAGGACGCCCGATACAGAAAGACTGCAGTGCAGGGTGCTAAGGATGGATGCCTGGGCATCCCACCTCCCATTCCCATTTTCTCCTAGCGACAAGGCAGGTTCGATTGCTGGCTCTGGGGGAGCTACGCCTGGCGCTGAGTGGACATGGACTCTCCTGAGGATGGGTCATAATGTAGGTTTGTGTCCATGGAGACCTAGGAATGTGGCAGTGGCTCTGGGGCCCGGAAGGATTCTCCGAACTTTAGGATTGGACACAGCTCCAAAGAGTAAGTTTCCCCTGTGGAGATGAGAGGTGTTCTGATGGGTGCCTCAGGAAACCTCCGTTTGCTGGTATTGGAATCCAGGCCTCTGAGGAGAGACGCCTGGAAACCAACCCAAGGGTTCAGATGAAGGCCTAACAGACTGTCCGGTTCCAAGTTCTGTCTCTGGGGACATCCGTCTGCTTTTCTGAGTGGAGGGAGTTGCTCAGCTTGTGTCAGATCATCCCTGTGTGTCCAGGGCAGCCTAGAATCTTGGGATGGCCTCGGGGATCTTGGAGCCTTCTCCTAATCTGTAGGTTTGTGGCCAGTGGAATGGGCAGAGTTTCCTTGGAGAGGGCAGGCACAGTCGTGAGCTGAGGCCCCAGGGGCCCCAGCGTTGAGGGTGTGTGGGACAGGGCTGCGGGGCCTGAAGTCTGAAAAGACAAACTCGGCTTAGGTTTGGGGTCTAGGGTATGGCAGGCCCCATCTACCGACCGTGCTGGGAGCTGCTCTGGATTTGAATGAAGGGCTAGTGTGCGTCCTTTTCTCAGGCTTCTGTCTCTGTATTTTGTGAAAAGGAGAGCTGTGGAATGGAGGGGTGGCCTCCTGGGCCATGGATGAGCCTCCCTCTCTGGGGATTTGGCCTGGCTTCCAAGAATTTCAGGTCATTCTGCGGGAAGGGAGGAGTCCTGTACTCTGCCTCAGGTGTCCCTCCTAAAGAGGGATTCCAGAGCAGAGCCCTGAGTTACGGCGACTGGAAAACCAAACTCGGGTTAGGATGGGGGCCCAAGGGGCGTGGGAAGCACCCTCTGCGGGCTCTTGGTCCAGCCACGGAGAGACCTGATTTGAGCACGAGGCTTATGGTGAGGGTCCCAATGCGTCTTTGTGCCCAAGGCGACCCTAAAGCATGGGCGTGGTCTCATGGGCCATGCAGGTTTCTCCTACCCTGAAGGTGCGACACCAGGCCAACAGCAAGGTTTCTTGGATGGCGATGGAGGAGTTCAGATTTCTGCATCAGGTTCCCTCCTGTCCAGTGATTGGAGATAAGGTCTAGGTTCTGAATCCTGAACACCCAGCTTGGTAAGAGATGACAGCCTAAGGTCATGGCCGGTCTGATGTGATGGGTGTCTGTCGGGATGTCAGGGCTCAAGCAGTGTCAGGCAGAGCACGGATGCCCATGGCAACCCCGAGAATTGGAGTGCAGTAGAGCGGCTTGCAGGTGGATCCTAATTGGGTGTTTCTGGGTAGTCGCCTAGGGCAACGTTTTTCTTCTGGTGGGAAGGCAGACTGCTGTATTGTGGCTCCAGAATTCCCAATCTGGAGGTCTTGGTGGCCAGGAATGTGAGGACGTAAGTCTGAGAACACAAGCTAGGGTGAGATTTCGGGCGAGGGCACTCTGCAGAGGCTGAAATGAGATCTCCTGCATCTGGAGACAGGGTGAGGATCCGACATTGGCTCAGGTTGGAGACTAAGTCCATTATGGCCCCATCAGTAGGTGGGGGCCCTCCCGAAGCCTTGGAGGTTTTCCCATGCTGGGAGTTGTGAGATGCTCCAAACCGCAAGGATTCCTACTGTGGGACAGTCGAGTCCTGTGAGATGGCACCAGGACGCCCGATACAGAAAGACTGCTGTGCAGGGTACTAAGGATGGATGCCTGGGCATCCCACCTCACATTCCCATTGTCTCCTAGCGACAAGGCAGGTTCGATTGCTGGCTCTGGGGGAGCTACGCAGGGCGCTGAGTGGAAATGGACTCTCCTGAGGATGGGTCATAATGTAGGTTTGTGTCCATGGAGACCTAGGAATGTGGCAGTGGCTCTGGGGCCCGGAAGGATTCTCCGAACTTTAGGATTGGACACAGCTCCAAAGAGTAAGTTTCCCCTGTGGAGATGAGAGGTGTTCTGATGGGTGCCTCAGGAAACCTCCGTTTTCTGGTATTGGAAATCAGGCCTCTGAGGAGAGACGCCTGGAAACCAACCCAAGGGTTCAGATGAAGGCCTAACAGACTGTCCGGTTCCAAGTTCTGTCTCTGGGGACATCCGTCTGCTTTTCTGAGTGGAGGGAGTTGCTCAGCTTGTGTCAGATCACCCCTGTGTGTCCAGGGCAGCCTACACTCTTGGGATGGCCTCGGGGATCTTGGAGCCTTCTCCTAATCTGTAGGTTTGTGGCCAGTGGAATGGGCAGAGTTTCCTTGGAGAGGGCAGGCACAGTCCTGCGCTGTGGCCCCAGGGGCCCCAGCGTTGAGGGTGTGTGTGAAAGGGCTGCGGGGCCTGAAGTCTGAAAACTCAAACTCGGCTTAGGTTTGGGGTCGAGGATATGGCAGGCCCCATCTACCGACCGTGCTGGGAGCTGCTCTGGATTTGAATGAAGGGCGAGTGCGCGTCCTTTTCTCAGGCTTCTGTCTCTGGATTTGGTGTCAAGGAGGGCTGTGGAATGGAGGGGTGGCCTCCTGGGCCATGGATGAGCCTCCCTCTCTGGGGATTTGGCCTGGCTTCCAAGAGTTTCAGGTCATTCTGCGGGAAGGGAGGAGTCCTGTACTCTGCCTCAGGTGTCCCTCCCAAAGAGGGATTCCAGAGCAGAGCCCTGAGTACCGGCGACTGGAAAACCGAAACTCGGGTTAGGATGGGGGTCCCAGGGGCGTGGGAAGCCCCCTAGGCGGGCTCTTGGTCCAGCCACGGAGAGACCTGATTTGAGCACGAGGCTTATGGTGAGGGTCACAATGCGTCATTGTGCCCAAGGCGACCCACAAGCATGGGCGTGGCCTCATGGGGCATGCAGGTTTCTCCTACCCTGAAGGTGGGACACCAGGCCAACAGCAAGGTTTCTTGGATGGGGATGGAGGAGTTCAGATTTCTGCATCAGGTTCCCTCCTGTCCAGTGATTGGAGATAAGGTCTAGGTTCTGAATCCTGAACACCCAGCTTGGGAAGAGATGACAGCCTAAGGTCATGGCCGGTCTGATGTGATGGGTGTCGGTCGGGATGTCAGGGCTCAGGCAGTGTCAGGCAGAGCACGGGTGCCCATGGCAACCTCGAGAATTGGAGTGCAGTAGAGCTGCGTGCAGGTGGATCTTAATTGGGTGTTTCTGGGTAGTCGCCTAGGGCAACGTTTTTCTTCTGGTGGGAAGGCAGACTGCTGTATTGTGGCTCCAGAATTCCCAATCTGGAGGTCTTGGGGGCTAGGAATGTGAGGACGGAAGCCTGAGAACACAAGCTAGGGTGAGATTTCGGGCTAGGGCACTCTGCAGAGGCTGAAATGAGATCTCCTGCATCTGGAGACAGGGCGAAGATCCGACATTGGCTCAGGTTGGAGACTGTGTCCATGATGGCCCCATCAGTAGGTGGGGCCCTCCCGAAGCCTTGGAGGTTTTCCCATGCTGGGAGTTGTGAGATGCTCCAAACCGCAAGGATTCCTACTGTGGGACAGTCGAGTCCTGTGAGATGGCACCAGGACGCCCGATACAGAAAGACTGCAGTGCAGGGTGCTAAGGATGGATGCCTGGGCATCCCACCTCACATTCCAATTGTCTCCTAGCGACAAGGCAGGTTCGATTGCTGGCTCTGGGGGAGCTACGCAGGGCGTTGAGTGGAAATGGACTCTCCTGAGGATGTGTCATAATGTGGGTTTGTGTCCATGGAGACCTAGGAATGTGGCAGTGGCTCTGGGGCCCGGAAGGATTCTCCGAACTTTAGGATTGGACACAGCTCCAAAGAGTAAGTTTCCCCTGTGGAGATGAGAGGTGTTCTGATGGGTGCCTCAGGAAACCTCCGTTTTCTGGTATTGGAAATCAGGCCTCTGAGGAGAGACGCCTGGAAACCAACCCAAGGGTTCAGATGAAGGCCTAACAGACTGTCCGGTTCCAAGTTCTGTCTCTGGGGACATCCGTCTGCTTTTCTGAGTGGAGGGAGTTGCTCAGCTTGTGTCAGATCACCCCTGTGTGTCCAGGGCAGCCTACACTCTTGGGATGGCCTCGGGGATCTTGGAGCCTTCTCCTAATCTGTAGGTTTGTGGCCAGTGGAATGGGCAGAGTTTCCTTGGAGAGGGCAGGCACAGTCCTGCGCTGTGGCCCCAGGGGCCCCAGCGTTGAGGGTGTGTGGGACAGGGCTGCGGGGCCTGAAGTCTGAAAAGACAAACTCGGCTTAGGTTTGGGGTCTAGGGTATGGCAGGCCCCATCTACCGACCGTGCTGGGAGCTGCTCTGGATTTGAATGAAGGGCTAGTGTGCGTCCTTTTCTCAGGCTTCTGTCTCTGTATTTTGTGAAAAGGAGAGCTGTGGAATGGAGGGGTGGCCTCCTGGGCCATGGATGAGCCTCCCTCTCTGGGGATTTGGCCTGGCTTCCAAGAGTTTCAGGTCATTCTGCGGGAAGGGAGGAGTCCTGTACTCTGCCTCAGGTGTCCCTCCTAAAGAGGGATTCCAGAGCATAGCCCTGAGTACCGGCGACTGGAAAACCAAACTCGGGTTAGGATGGGGGCCCAAGGGGCGTGGGAAGCACCCTCTGCGGGCTCTTGGTCCAGCCACGGAGAGACCTGATTTGAGCACGAGGCTTATGGTGAGGGTCCCAATGCATCTTTGTGCCCAAGGCGACCCTCAAGCAAGGGCGTGGTCTCATGGGCCATGCAGGTTTCTCCTACCCTGAAGGTGGGACACCAGGCCAACAGCAAGGTTTCTTGGATGGCGATGGAGTTGTTCAGATTTCTGCATCAGGTTCCCTCCTGTCCAGTGATTGGAGATAAGGTCTAGGTTCTGAATTCTCAACACCCAGCTTGGGAATAGATGACAGCCTAAGGTCATGGCCGGTCTGATGTGATGGGTGTCGGTCGGGATGTCAAGGCTCAGGCAGTGTCAGGCAGAGCACGGGTGCCCATGGCAACCTCGAGAAATGGAGTGCAGTAGAGGTGCGTGCAGGTAGATCCTAATTGGGTGTTTCTGGGTAGTCGCCTAGGGCAACGTTTTTCTTCTGGTGGGAAGGCAGACTGCTGTATTGTGGCTCCAGAATTCCCAATCTGGAGGTCTTGGGGGCTAGGAATGTGAGGACGGAAGTCTGAGAACACAAGCTACGGTGAGATTTCGGGCGAGGGCACTCTGCAGAGGCTGAAATGAGATCTCCTGCATCTGGAGACAGGGCGAGGATCCGACATTGGCTCAGGTTGGAGACTGTGTCCATTATGGCCCCATCAGGAAGTGGGGGCCCTCCCGAAGCCATGGAGGTTTTCCCATGCTGGGAGTTGTGAGATGCTCCAAACCGCAAGGATTCCTACTGTGGGACAGTCGAGTCCTGTGAGATGGCACCAGGACGCCCGATAGAGAAAGACTGCTGTGCAGGGTACTAAGGATGGATGCCTGGGCATCCCACCTCACATTCCCATTGTCTCCTAGCGACAAGGCAGGTTCGATTGCTGGCTCTGGGGGAGCTAGGCAGGGCGCTGAGTGGAAATGGACTCTCCTGAGGATGGGTCATAATGTAGGTTTGTGTCCATGGAGACCTAGGAATGTGGCAGTGGCTCTGGGGCCCGGAAGGATTCTCCGAACTTTAGGATTGGACACAGCTCTAAAGAGTAAGTTTCCCCTGTGGAGATGAGAGGTGTTCTGATGGGTGCCTCAGTAAACCTCCGTTTGCTGGTATTGGAATCCAGGCCTCTGAGGAGAGACGCCTGGAAACCAACCAAAGGGTTCAGATGAAGGCCTAACAGACTGTCCGGTTCCAAGTTCTGTCTCTGGGGACATCCGTCTGCTTTTCTGAGGGGAGGCTGTTGCTCAGCTTGTGTCAGATCACCCCTCTGTGTCCAGGGCATCCTAGACTCTTGGGATGGCCTCGGGGATCTTGGAGCCTTCTCCTATTCTGTAGGTTTGTGGTCAGTGGAATGGGCAGAGTCTCCTTGGAGAGGGCAGGCACTGTCGTGCGCTGGGGCCCAGGGACCCCAGCGTTGAGGGTGTGTGGGACAGGGCTGCGGGGCCTGAAGTCTGAAAACTCAAACTCGGCTTAGGTTTGGGGTCGAGGGTATGGCAGGCCCCATCTACCGACCGAGCTGGGAGCTGCTCTGGATTTGAATGAAGGGCGAGTGTGCGTCCTTTTCTCAGGCTTCTGTGTCTGGATTTTTGTCAAGGAGGGCTCTGGAATGGAGGGGTGGCCCCCTGGGCCATGAATGAGCCTCCCTCTCTGGGGATTTGGCCTGGATTCCAAGAGTTTCAGGTCATTCTGCGGGAAGGGAGGAGTCCTGTACTCTGCCTCAGGTGTCCCTCCCAAAGAGGGATTCCAGAGCAGAGCCCTGAGTACCGGCGACTGGAAAACCGAAACTCGGGTTAGGATGGGGCCCAAGGGGCGTGGGAAGCACCCTTTGCGGGCTCTTGGTCCAGCCACGGAGAGACCTGATTTGAGCACGAGGCTTATGGTGAGGGTCCCAATGCGTCTTTGGGCCCAAGGCGACCCACAAGCATGGGCGTGGCCACATGGGGCATGCAGGTTTCTCCTACCCTGAAGGTGGGACACCAGGCCAACAGCAAGTTTTCTTGGATGGGGATGGAGGAGTTCAGATTTCTACATCAGGTTCCCTCCTGTCCAGTGATTGGAGATAAGGTCTATGTTCTGAATCCTGAACACCCAGCTTGGGAAGAGATGACAGCCTAAGGTCATGGCCGGTCTGATGTGATGGGTGTCGGTCGGGATGTCAGGGCTCAGGCAGTGTCAGACAGAGCACGGGAGCCCATGGCAACCTCGAGAATTGGAGTGCAGTAGGGTGGCGCGCAGGTGGATCCTAATTGGGTGTTTCTGGGTAGTCGCCTAGGGCAACGTTTTTCTTCTGGTGGGAAGGCAGACTGCTGTATTGTGGCTCCAGAATTCCCAATCTGGAGGGCTTGAGGGCCAGGAATGTGAGGACAGAAGTCTGAGAACACAAGCTAGGGTGAGATTTCGGGCGAGGGCACTCTGCAGAGGCTGAAATGAGATCTCCTGCATCTGGAGACAGGGCGAGGATCCGACATTGGCTCAGGTTGGAGACTGTGTCCATTATGGCCCCAACAGCAAGTCGGGGCCCTCCCGAAGCCATGGAGGTTTTCCTATGCTGGGAGTTGTGAGATGCTCCAAACCGCAAGGATTCCTACTGTCGAGTCCTACTGGCAGCGTTTCCTTGGAGAGGGCAGGCACAGTCGTGCGCCGTGGCCCCAGGGGCCCCAGCGTTGAGAGTGTGTGGGACAGGCCTGCGGGGCCGGAAGTCTGAAAACACAAACTCGGCTTAGGTTTGGGGTCGAGGATATGGCAGGCCCCATCTACCGACCGTGCTGGGAGCTGCTCTGGATTTGAATGAAGGGCGAGTGTGCGTCCTTTTCTCAGGCTTCTGTCTCTGGATTTGGTGTCAAGGAGGGCTGTGGAATGGAGGGGTGGCCTCCTGGGCCATGGATGAGCCTCCCTCTCTGGGCATTTGCCCTGGCTTCCAAGAGTTTCAGGTTCTGCGGGAAGGGAGGAGTCCTGTACTCTGCCTCAGGTGTCCCTCCCAAAGAGGGATTCCAGAGAAGAGCCCTGAGTACCGGCCCCTAGAAAACCGAATCTCGGTTTAGGATGGGCGTCCCAGGGGCGTGGGAAGCACCCTCTGCGGGCTCTTGGTCCAGCCACGGAGAGACCTGATTTGAGCACGAGGCTTATGGTGAGGGTCACAATGCGTCTTTGGGCCCAAGGCGACCCTCAAGCATGGGCGTGGCCTCATGGGGCATGCAGGTTTCTCCTACCCTGAAGGTGGGACACCAGGCCAACAGCAAGGTTTCTTGGATGGGGATGGAGGAGTTCAGATTTCTGCATCAGGTTCCCTCCTGTCCAGTGATTGGAGATAAGGTCTAGGTTCTGAATCCTGAACACCCAGCTTGGTAAGAGATGACAGCCTAAGGTCATGGCCGGTCTGATGTGATGGGTGTCGGTCGGGATGTCCGGGCTCAGGCAGTGTCAGGCAGAGCACGGGTGCCCATGGCAACCTCGAGTATTGGAGTGCAGTAGGGTGGCGCGCAGGTGGATCCTCATTGGGTGTTTCTGGGTAGTCGCCTAGGGCAACGTTTTTCTTCTGGTGGGAAGGCAGACTGCTGTATTGTGGCTCCAGAATTCCCAATCTTGAGGTCTTGGTGGCCAGGAATGTGTGGTTGGAAGTCTGAGAACACAAGCTAGGGTGAGATTTCGGGCGAGGGCACTCTGCAGAGGCTGAAATGAGATCTCCTGCATCTGGAGACAGGGCGAGTATCCGACATTGGCTCAGGTTGGAGACTGTGTCCATTATGGCCCCATCAGGAAGTGGGTGCCCTCCCGAAACCATGGGGGTTTTCCCATGCTGGGAGTTGTGAGATGCTCCAAACCGCAAGGATTCCTACTGTCGAGTCTTGCTGGCAGCGTTTCCTTGGAGTGGGCAGGCACAGTCGTGCGCTGTGGCCCCAGGGGCCCCAGCGTTGAGGGTGTGTGGGACAGGGCTGCGGGGCCTGAAGTCTGAAAACACAAACTCGGCTTAGGTTTGGGGTCGAGGATATGGCAGGCCACATCTACCGACCGTGCTGGGAGGTGCTCTGGATTTGAATGAAGGACGAGTGTGCGTCCTTTTCTCAGGCTTCTGTCTCTGGATTTGGTGTCAAGGAGGGCTGTGGAATGGAGGGGTGGCCTCCTGGGCCATGGATGAGCCTCCCTCTCTGGGGATTTGCCCTGGCTTCCAAGAGTTTCAGGTCATTCTGCGGGAAGGGAGGAGTCCTGTACTCTGCCTCAGGTGTCCCTCCCAAAGAGGGATTCCAGAGAAGAGCCCTGAGTACCGGCCCTTGGAAAACCGAAACTCGGTTTAGGATGGGGGTCCCAGGGGCGTGGGAAGCACCCTCTGCGGGCTCTTGGTCCAGCCACGGAGACACCTGATTTGAGCACGAGGCTTATGGTGAAGGTCACAATGCGTCATTGTGCCCAAGGCGACCCACAAGCATGGGCGTGGCCTCATGGGGCATGCAGGTTTCTCCTACCCTGAAGGTGGGACACCAGGCCAACAGCAAGGTTTCTTGGATGGGGATGGAGGAGTTCAGATTTCTGCATCAGGTTCCCTCCTGTCCAGTGATTGGAGATAAGGTCTAGGTTCTGAATCCTCAACACCCAGCTTGGGAAGAGATGACAGCCTAAGGTCATGGCCGGTCTGATGTGATGGGTGTCTGTCGGGAAGTCAGGGCTCAGGCTGTGTCAGGCAGGGCACGGGTGCCCATGGCAACCCCGAGAATTGGAGTGCAGTAGAGCGGCGTGCAGGTGGATCCTCATTGGGTGTTTCTGGGTAGTCGCCTAGGGCAACGTTTTTCTTCTGGTGGGAAGGCAGACTGCTGTATTGTGGCTCCAGAATTCCCAATCTGGAGGTCTTGGGAGCTAGGAATGTGAGGACAGAAGTCTGAGAACACAAGCTACGGTGAGATTTCGGGCGAGGGCACTCTGCAGAGGCTGAAATGAGATCTCCTGCATCTGGAGACAGGGCGAGGATCCAACATTGGCTCAGGTTGGAGACTGTGTCCATTATGGCCCCATCAGTAGGTGGGGCCGTCACGAAGCCATGGAGGTTTTCCCATGCTGGGAGCTGTGAGATGCTCCAAACCGCAAGGATTCCTACTGTGGGACAGTCGAGTGTTGTGAGATGGCACAAGGACGCCCCATACAGAAAGACTGCAGTGCAGGGTGCTAAGGATGGATGCCTGGGCATCCCACCTCACATTCCCATTTTCTCCTAGCGACAAGGCAGGTTCGATTGCTGGCTCTGGGGGAGCTACGCCTGGCGCTGAGTGGACAAGGACTCTCCTGAGGATGGGTCATAATGTGGGTTTGTGTCCATGGAGACCTAGGAATGTGGCAGTGGATCTGGGGCCCGGAAGGATTCTCCGAACTTTAGGATTGGACACAGCTCCAAAGAGTAAGTTTCCCCTGTGGAGATGAGAGGTGTTCTGATGGGTGCCTCAGGAAACCTCCGTTTGCTGGTATTGGAATCCAGGCCTCTGAGGAGAGACGCCTGGAAACCAACCCAAGGGTTCAGATGAAGGCCTAACAGACTGTCCGGTTCCAAGTTCTGTCTCTGGGGACATCCGTCTGCTTTTCTGAGTGGAGGGAGTTGCTCAGCTTGTGTCAGATCATCCCTGTGTGTCCAGGGCAGCCTAGACTCTTGGGATGGCCTCGGGGATCTTGGAGCCTTCTCCTAATCTGTAGGTTTGTGGCCAGTGGAATGCGCAGAGTTTCCTTGGAGAGGGCAGGCACAGTCGTGCGCTGTGGCCCCAGGGGCCCCAGCGTTGAGGGTGTGTGGGACAGGGCTGCGGGGCCTGAAGTCTGAAAAGACAAACTCGGCTTAGGTTTGGGGTCGAGGGTATGGCAGGCCCCATCTACCGACCGTGCTGGGAGCTGCTCTGGATTTGAATGAAGGGCTAGTGTGCGTCCTTTTCTCAGGCTTCTGTCTCTGTATTTTGTGAAAAGGAGAGCTGTGGAATGGAGGGGTGGCCTCCTGGGCCATGGATGAGCCTCCCTCTCTGGGGATTTGGCCTGGCTTCCAAGAGTTTCAGGTCATTCTGCGGGAAGGGAGGAGTCCTGTACTCTGCCTCAGGTGTCCCTCCTAAAGAGGGATTCCAGAGCAGAGCCCTGAGTTACGGCGACTGGAAAACCAAACTCGGGTTAGGATGGGGGCCCAAGGGGCGTGGGAAGCACCCTCTGCGGGCTCTTGGTCCAGCCACGGAGAGACCTGATTTGAGCACGAGGCTTATGGTGAGGGTCCCAATGCGTCTTTGTGCCCAAGGCGACCCTAAAGCATGGGCGTGGTCTCATGGGCCATGCAGGTTTCTCCTACCCTGAAGGTGGGACACCAGGCCAACAGCAAGGTTTCTTGGATGGCGATGGAGGAGTTCAGATTTCTGCATCAGGTTCCCTCCTGTCCAGTGATTGGAGATAAGGTCTAGGTTCTGAATCCTGAACACCCAGCTTGGGAATAGATGACAGCCTAAGGTCATGGCCGGTCTGATGTGATGGGTGTCGGTCGGGATGTCAGGGCTCAGGCAGTGTCAGGCAGAGCACGGGTGCCCATGGCAACCTCGAGAATTGGAGTGCAGTAGGGTGGCGCGCAGGTGGATCCTCATTGGGTTTTCCGGGAGTCGCCTAGGGCAACGTTTTTCTTCTGGTGGGAAGGCAGACTGCTGTATTGTGGCTCCAGAATTCCCAATCTGGAGGGCTTGGGGGCCAGGAATGTGAGGACGGAAGTCTGAGAACACAAGCTAGGGTGAGATTTCGGGCGAGGGCACTCTGCAGAGGCTGAAATGAGATCTCCTGCATCTGGAGACAGGGCGAGGATCCGACATTGGCTCAGGTTGGAGACTGTGTCCATTATGGCCCCATCAGCAAGTGGGGGCCCTCCCGAAGCCATGGAGGTTTTCCCATGCTGGGAGTTGTGAGATGTTCCAAACCGCAAGGATTCCTACTGTGGGACAGTCGAGTCCTGTCTGATGGCACCAGGACGCCTGATACAGAAAGACTGCCGTGCAGGGTGCTAAGGATGGATGCCTGGGCATCCCACCTCACATTCCCATTGTCTCCTAGCGACAAGGCAGGTTCGATTGCTGGCTCTGGGGGAGCTACGCCTGGCGTTGAGTGGAAATGGACTCTCCTGAGGATGGGTCCTAATGTAGGTTTGTGTCCATGGAGACCTAGGAATGTGGCAGTGCCTCTGGGGCCCGGAAGGATTCTCCGAACTTTAGGATTGGACACAGCTCCAAAGAGTAAGTTTCCCCTGTGGAGATGAGAGGTGTTCTGATGGGTGCCTCAGGAAACCTCCGTTTGCTGGTATTGGAATCCAGGCCTCTGAGGAGAGACGCCTGGAAACCAACCAAAGTGTTCAGATGAAGGCCTAACAGACTGTCCGGTTCCATGTTCTGTCTCTGGGGACTTCTGTCTGCTTTTCTGAGTGGAGGGAGTTGCTCAGCTTGTGTCAGATCACCCCTGTGTGTCCAGGGCAGCCTACACTCTTGGGATGGCCTCGGGGATCTTGGAGCCTTCTCCTAATCTGTAGGTTTGTGGCCAGTGGAATGGGCAGAGTTTCCTTGGAGTGGGCAGGCACAGTCGTGCAGTGAGGCCCCAAGGGCCCCAGCGTTGAGGGTGTGTGGGACAGGGCCACGGGGCCTGAAGTGTGAAAACTCAAAAGGCTTAGGTTTGGGGTCGAAGATATGGCAGGCCCCATCTACCGACCGTGCTGGGAGCTGCTCTGGATTTGAATGAAGGACGAGTGTGCGTCCTTTTCTCAGGCTTCTGTCTCTGGATTTGGTGTCAAGGAGGGCTGTGGAATGGAGGGGTGGCCTCCTGGGCCATGGATGAGCCTCCCTCTCTGGGGATTTGCCCTGGCTTCCAAGAGTTTCAGGTCATTCTATGGGAAGGGAGGAGTCCTGTACTCTGCCTCAGGTGTCCCTCCCAAAGAGGGATTCCAGAGCAGAGCCCTGAGTACCGGCGACTGGAAAACCGAAACTCGGTTTAGGATGGGGGTCCCAGGGGCGTGGGAAGCACCCTCTGCGGGCTCTTGGTCCAGCCACGGAGAGACCTGATTTGAGCACGAGGCTTATGGTGAAGGTCACAATGCGTCATTGTGCCCAAGGCGACCCACAAGCATGGGCGTGGCCTCATGGGGCATGCAGGTTTCTCCTACCCTGAAGGTGGGACACCAGGCCAACAGCAAGGTTTCTTGGATGGGGATGGAGGAGTTCAGATTTCTGCATCAGGTTCCCTCCTGTCCAGTGATTGGAGATAAGGTCTAGGTTCTGAATCCTCAACACCCAGCTTGGGAAGAGATGACAGCCTAAGGTCATGGCCGGTCTGATGTGATGGGTGTCGGTCGGGATGTCAGGGCTCAGGCTGTGTCAGGCAGGGCACGGGTGCCCATGGCAACCCCGAGAATTGGAGTGCAGTAGAGCGGCGTGCAGGTGGATCCTCATTGGGTGTTTCTGGGTAGTCGCCTAGGGCAACGTTTTTCTTCTGGTGGGAAGGCAGACTGCTGTATTGTGGCTCCAGAATTCCCAATCTGGAGGTCTTGGGGGCTAGGAATGTGAGGACAGAAGTCTGAGAACACAAGCTACGGTGAGATTTCGGGCGAGGGCACTCTGCAGAGGCTGAAATGAGATCTCCTGCATCTGGAGACAGGGCGAGGATCCAACATTGGCTCAGGTTGGAGACTGTGTCCATTATGGCCCCATCAGTAGGTGGGGCCGTCACGAAGCCATGGAGGTTTTCCCATGCTGGGAGTTGTGAGATGCTCCAAACCGCAAGGATTCCTACTGTGGGACAGTCGAGTGTTGTGAGATGGCACAAGGACGCCCGATACAGAAAGACTGCAGTGCAGGGTGCTAAGGATGGATGCCTGGGCATCCCACCTCCCATTCCCATTTTCTCCTAGCGACAAGGCAGGTTCGATTGCTGGCTCTGGGGGAGCTACGCCTGGCGCTGAGTGGACATGGACTCTCCTGAGGATGGGTCATAATGTAGGTTTGTGTCCATGGAGACCTAGGAATGTGGCAGTGGCTCTGGGGCCCGGAAGGATTCTCCGAACTTTAGGATTGGACACAGCTCCAAAGAGTAAGTTTCCCCTGTGGAGATGAGAGGTGTTCTGATGGGTGCCTCAGGAAACCTCCGTTTGCTGGTATTGGAATCCAGGCCTCTGAGGAGAGACGCCTGGAAACCAACCCAAGGGTTCAGATGAAGGCCTAACAGACTGTCCGGTTCCAAGTTCTGTCTCTGGGGACATCCGTCTGCTTTTCTGAGTGGAGGGAGTTGCTCAGCTTGTGTCAGATCATCCCTGTGTGTCCAGGGCAGCCTAGAATCTTGGGATGGCCTCGGGGATCTTGGAGCCTTCTCCTAATCTGTAGGTTTGTGGCCAGTGGAATGGGCAGAGTTTCCTTGGAGAGGGCAGGCACAGTCGTGAGCTGAGGCCCCAGGGCCCCCAGCGTTGAGGGTGTGTGGGACAGGGCTGCGGGGCCTGAAGTCTGAAAAGACAAACTCGGCTTAGGTTTGGGGTCGAGGGTATGGCAGGCCCCATCTACCGACCGTGCTGGGAGCTGCTCTGGATTTGAATGAAGGGCTAGTGTGCGTCCTTTTCTCAGGCTTCTGTCTCTGTATTTTGTGAAAAGGAGAGCTGTGGAATGGAGGGGTGGCCTCCTGGGCCATGGATGAGCCTCCCTCTCTGGGGATTTGGCCTGGCTTCCAAGAGTTTCAGGTCATTCTGCGGGAAGGGAGGAGTCCTGTACTCTGCCTCAGGTGTCCCTCCTAAAGAGGGATTCCAGAGCAGAGCCCTGAGTTACGGCGACTGGAAAACCAAACTCGGGTTAGGATGGGGGCCCAAGGGGCGTGGGAAGCACCCTCTGCGGGCTCTTGGTCCAGCCACGGAGAGACCTGATTTGAGCACGAGGCTTATGGTGAGGGTCCCAATGCGTCTTTGTGCCCAAGGCGACCCTAAAGCATGGGCGTGGTCTCATGGGCCATGCAGGTTTCTCCTACCCTGAAGGTGGGACACCAGGCCAACAGCAAGGTTTCTTGGATGGCGATGGAGGAGTTCAGATTTCTGCATCAGGTTCCCTCCTGTCCAGTGATTGGAGATAAGGTCTAGGTTCTGAATCCTGAACACCCAGCTTGGGAATAGATGACAGCCTAAGGTCATGGCCGGTCTGATGTGATGGGTGTCGGTCGGGATGTCAGGGCTCAGGCAGTGTCAGGCAGAGCACGGGTGCCCATGGCAACCTCGAGAATTGGAGTGCAGTAGGGTGGCGCGCAGGTGGATCCTCATTGGGTTTTCCGGGAGTCGCCTAGGGCAACGTTTTTCTTCTGGTGGGAAGGCAGACTGCTGTATTGTGGCTCCAGAATTCCCAATCTGGAGGGCTTGGGGGCCAGGAATGTGAGGACGGAAGTCTGAGAACACAAGCTAGGGTGAGATTTCGGGCGAGGGCACTCTGCAGAGGCTGAAATGAGATCTCCTGCATCTGGAGACAGGGCGAGGATCCGACATTGGCTCAGGTTGGAGACTGTGTCCATTATGGCCCCATCAGCAAGTGGGGGCCCTCCCGAAGCCATGGAGGTTTTCCCATGCTGGGAGTTGTGAGATGTTCCAAACCGCAAGGATTCCTACTGTGGGACAGTCGAGTCCTGTCTGATGGCACCAGGACGCCTGATACAGAAAGACTGCCGTGCAGGGTGCTAAGGATGGATGCCTGGGCATCCCACCTCACATTCCCATTGTCTCCTAGCGACAAGGCAGGTTCGATTGCTGGCTCTGGGGGAGCTACGCCTGGCGTTGAGTGGAAATGGACTCTCCTGAGGATGGGTCCTAATGTAGGTTTGTGTCCATGGAGACCTAGGAATGTGGCAGTGGCTCTGGGGCCCGGAAGGATTCTCCGAACTTTAGGATTGGACACAGCTCTAAAGAGTAAGTTTCCCCTGTGGAGATGAGAGGTGTTCTGATGGGTGCCTCAGGAAACCTCCGTTTGCTGGTATTGGAATCCAGGCCTCTGAGGAGAGACGCCTGGAAACCAACCAAAGGGTTCAGATGAAGGCCTAACAGACTGTCCGGTTCCATGTTCTGTCTCTGGGGACTTCTGTCTGCTTTTCTGAGTGGAGGGAGTTGCTCAGCTTGTGTCAGATCACCCCTGTGTGTCCAGGGCAGCCTACACTCTTGGGATGGCCTCGGGGATCTTGGAGCCTTCTCCTAATCTGTAGGTTTGTGGCCAGTGGAATGGGCAGAGTTTCCTTGGAGTGGGCAGGCACAGTCGTGCAGTGAGGCCCCAAGGGCCCCAGCGTTGAGGGTGTGTGGGACAGGGCCACGGGGCCTGAAGTGTGAAAACTCAAAAGGCTTAGGTTTGGGGTCGAGGATATGGCAGGCCCCATCTACCGACCGTGCTGGGAGCTGCTCTGGATTTGAATGAAGGACGAGTGTGCGTCCTTTTCTCAGGCTTCTGTCTCTGGATTTGGTGTCAAGGAGGGCTGTGGAAAGGAGGGGTGGCCTCCTGAGCCATGGATGAGCCTCCCTCTCTGGGGATTTGGCCTGGCTTCCAAGAGTTTCACGTCATTCTGCGGGAAGGGAGGAGTCCTGTACTCTGCCTCAGGTGTCCCTCCTAAAGAGGGATTCCAGAGCAGAGCCCTGAATACCGGCGACTGGAAAACCCAAACTCGGGTTAGGATGGGGGCCCAAGGGGCGTGGGAAGCACCCTTTGCGGGCTCTTGGTCCAGCCACGGAGAGACCTGATTTGAGCACGAGGCTTATGGTGAGGGTCCCAATGCGTCTTTGGGCCCAAGGCGACCCTCAAGCATGGGCGTGGCCTCATGGGCCATGCAGGTTTCTCCTACTGTGAAAGTGGGACACCAGGCCAACAGCAAGGTTTCTTGGATGGGGATGGAGGAGTTCAGATTTCTGCCTCAGGTTCCCTCCTGTCCAGTGATTGGAGATAAGGTCTAGGTTCTGAATCCTGAACACCTGCTTGGGAAGAGATGACAGCCTAAGGTCATGGCCGGTCTGATGTGATGTGTGTCGGTTGGGATGTCAGGGCTCAGGCAGTGTCAGGCAGAGCACGGGTGCCCATGGCAACCTCGAGAAATGGAGTGCAGTAGAGCTGCGTGCAGGTAGATCCTAATTGGGTGTTTCTGGGTAGTCGCCTATGGCAACGTTTTTCTTCTGGTGGGAAGGCAGACTGCTGTATTGTGGCTCCAGAATTCCCAATCTGGAGGTCTTGGGGGCTAGGAATGTGAGGACGGAAGTCTGAGAACACAAGGTACGGTGAGATTTCGGGCGAGGGCACTCTGCAGAGGCTGAAATGAGATCTCCTGCATCTGGAGACAGGGCGAGGATCCGACATTGGCTCAGGTTGGAGACTGTGTCCATTTTGGCCCCATCAGTAGGTGGGGGCCCTCCCGAAGCTTTGGAGGTTTTTCCATGCTGGGAGTTGTGAGATCCTCCAAACCGCAAGGATTCCTACTGCGGGTAAGTCGAGTGTTGTGAGATGGCACCAGGACGCCCGATACAGAAAGACTGCAGTGCAGGGTGCTAAGGATGGATGCCTGGGCATCCACCTCACATTCCCATTGTCTCCTAGCGACAAGGCAGGTTCGATTGCTGGCTCTGGGGGAGCTACGCCTGGCGCTGAGTGGACATGGACTCTCCTGAGGATGGGTCATAATGTAGGTTTGTGTCCATGGAGACCTAGGAATGTGGCAATGGCTCTGGGGCCCCGAAGGATTCTCCGAACTTTAGGATTGGACACAGCTCCAAAGAGTAAGTTTCCCCTGTGGAGATGAGAGGTGTTCTGATGGGTGCCTCAGGAAACCTCCGTTTGCTGGTATTGGACCCAGGCCTCTGAGGAGAGACGCCTGGAAACAAACCCAAGGGTTCAGATGAAGGCCTAACAGACTGTCCGGTTCCAAGTTCTGTCTCTGGGGACATCCGTCTGCTTTTCTGAGTGTAGGGAGTTGCTCAGCTTGTGTCAGATCACCCCAGTGTGTCCAGGGCTGCCTAGAATCTTGGGATGGCCTCTGGGATCTTTGAGACTTCTCCTACTCTGTAGGATTGTGGCCAGTGGAATGGGCAGAGTTTCCTTGGAGTGGGCAGTCACAGTCGTGCGCTGTGGCCCCAAGGGCCCCAGCGTTGAGGGTGTGTGGGACAGGGCTGCGGGGCCTGAAGTCTGAAAACACAAACTCGGCTTAGGTTTGGGGTCGAGGGTATGGCAGGCCCCATCTACCGACCGTGCTGGGAGCTGCTCTGGATTCGAATGAAGGGCGAGTGTGCGTCCTTTTCTGAGGCTTCTGTCTCTGGATTTTGTGTCAAGGAGAGCTGTGGAATGGAGGGGTGTCCTCCTGGGCCATGGATGAGCCTCCCTCTCTGGGGATTTGGCCTGGATTCCAAGAGTTTCAGGTCATTCTGCGGGAAAGGAGGAGTCCTGTACTCTGCCTCAGGTGTCCCTCCAAAGAGGGATTCCAGAGCAGAGCCCTGGGTCCCGGCGACTGGAAAACCCAAACTCGGGCTAGGATGGGGGCCCAAGGGGCATGGGAAGCACCCTCTGGGGGCTCTTGGTCCAGCCACGGAGAGACCTGATTTGAGCACGAGGCTTATGGTGTGGGTCCCAATGCGTCATTGTGCCCAAGGCGACCCACAAGCATGGGCGTGGCCTCAGGGGGCATGCAGGTTTCTCCTACCCTGATTGTTGGACACCAGGCCAACAGCAAGGTTTCTTGGATGGGGATGGAGGAGTTCAGATTTTTGCATCAGGTTCCCTCCGTCCAGTGATTGGAGATAAGGTCTAGGTTCTGAATCCTGAACACCCAGCTTGGGAAGAGATGACAGCCTAAGGTCATGGCCGGTCTGATGTGATGGGTGTCGGTCGGGATGTCAGGGCTCAGGCAGTGTCAGGCAGAGCACGGGTGCCCATGGCAACCTCGAGAATAGGAGTGCAGTAGAGCTGCGTGCAGGTGGATCTTAATTGGGTGTTTCTGGGTAGTCGCCTAGGGCAACGTTTTTCTTCTGGTGGGAAGGCAGACTGCTGTATTGTGGCTCCAGAATTCCCAATCTGGAGGTCTTGGTGGCCAGGTATGTGAGGACGGAAGTCTGAGAACACAAGCTACGGTGAGATTTCGGTCGAGGGCACTCTACAGAGGCTGAAATGAGATCTCCTGCATCTGGAGACAGGGCGAGGATCCGACATTGGCTCAGGTTGGAGACTGTGTCCATTATGGCCCCATCAGTAGGTGGGGCCGTCACGAAGCCATGGAGGTTTTCCCATGCTGGGAGTTGTGAGATGCTCCAAACCGCAAGGATTCCTACTGTGGGACAGTCGAGTGTTGTGAGATGGCACAAGGACGCCCAATACAGAAAGACTGCAGTGCCGGGTGCTAAGGATGGATGCCTGGGCATCTCACCTCACATTCCCATTGTCTCCTAGCGACAAGGCAGGTTCGATTGCTGGCTCTGGGGGAGCTACGCAGGGCGTTGAGTGGCAATGGACTCTCCTGAGGATGGGTCCTAATGTAGGTTTGTGTCCATGGAGACCTAGGAATGTGGCAGTGGCTCTGGGGCCCGGAAGGATTCTCCGAACTTTAGGATTGGACACAGCTCCAAAGAGTAAGATTCCCCGGTGGGGATGAGAGGAGTTCTGATGGGTGCCTCAGGAAACCTCCGTTTGCTGGTATTGGAATCCAGTCCTCTTCGGAGAGACGCCTGGAAACCAACCAAAGGGTTCAGATGAAGGCCTAACAGACCGTCCGGTTCCATGTTCTGTCTCTGGGGACATCCGTCTGCTTTTCTGAGTGGAGGGAGTTGCTCAGCTTGTGTCAGATCACCCCTGTGTGTCCAGGGCAGCCTAGACTCTTGGGATGGCCTCGGGGATCTTGGAGCCTTCTCCTAATCTGTAGGATTGTGGCCAGTGGAATGGGCAGAGTTTCCTTGGAGAGGGCAGGCACAGTCGTGCGCTGTGGCCCCAGGGGCCTCAGCATTGAGGGTGTGTGGGACAGGGCTGCGGGGCCTGAAGTCTGAAAACTCAAACTCGGCTTAGGTTTGGGGTCGAGAATATGGCAGGCCCCATCTACCGACCGTGCTGGGAGCTGCTCTGGATTTGAATGAAGGGCGAGTGTGCGTCCTTTTCTCAGTCTTCTGTCTCTGGATTTCGTGTCAAGGAGGGCTGTGAAATTGAGGGGTGGCCTCCTGGGCCATGGATGAGCCTCCCTCTCTGGGGATTTGGCCTGGCTTCCAAGAGTTTCAGGTCATTCTGCGTGAAGGGAGGAGTCCTGTACTCTGCCTCAGGTGTCCCTCCCAAAGAGGGATTCCAGAGCAGAGCCCTGGGTACCGGCAACTGGAAAACCGAAACTCGGGTTAGGATGGGGGCCCAAGGGGCGTGGGAAGCACCCTCTGCGGGCTCTTGGTCCAGCCACGGAGAGACCTGATTTGAGCACGAGGCTTATGGTGAGGGTCCCAATGCGTCTTTGTGCCCAGGCGACCCACAAGCATGGGCGTGGCCTCATGGGGCATGCAGGTTTCTCCTACCCTGAAGGTGGGACACCAGGCCAACAGCAAGGTTTCTTGGATGGGGATGGAGGAGTTCAGATTTCTGCATCAGGTTCCCTCCTGTCCAGTGATTGGAGATAAGGTCTAGGTTCTGAATCCTGAACACCCAGCTTGGGAAGAGATGACAGCCTAAGGTCATGGCCGGTCTGATGTGATGGGTGTCGGTCGGGATGTCAGGGCTCAGGCAGTGTCAGGCAGAGCACGGGTGCCCATGGCAACCTCGAGAATTGGAGTGCAGTAGGGTGGCGCGCAGGTGGATCCTCATTGGGTTTTCCGGGAGTCGCCTAGGGCAACGTTTTTCTTCTGGTGGGAAGGCAGACTGCTGTATTGTGGCTCCAGAATTCCCAATCTGGAGGGCTTGGGGGCCAGGAATGTGAGGACGGAAGTCTGAGAACACAAGCTAGGGTGAGATTTCGGGCGAGGGCACTCTGCAGAGGCTGAAATGAGATCTCCTGCATCTGGAGACAGGGCGAGGATCCGACATTGGCTCAGGTTGGAGACTGTGTCCATTATGGCCCCATCAGCAAGTGGGGGCCCTCCCGAAGCCATGGAGGTTTTCCCATGCTGGGAGTTGTGAGATGTTCCAAACCGCAAGGATTCCTACTGTGGGACAGTCGAGTCCTGTCTGATGGCACCAGGACGCCTGATACAGAAAGACTGCCGTGCAGGGTGCTAAGGATGGATGCCTGGGCATCCCACCTCACATTCCCATTGTCTCCTAGCGACAAGGCAGGTTCGATTGCTGGCTCTGGGGGAGCTACGCCTGGCGTTGAGTGGAAATGGACTCTCCTGAGGATGGGTCCTAATGTAGGTTTGTGTCCATGGAGACCTAGGAATGTGGCAGTGGCTCTGGGGCCCGGAAGGATTCTCCGAACTTTAGGATTGGACACAGCTCTAAAGAGTAAGTTTCCCCTGTGGAGATGAGAGGTGTTCTGATGGGTGCCTCAGGAAACCTCCGTTTGCTGGTATTGGAATCCAGGCCTCTGAGGAGAGACGCCTGGAAACCAACCAAAGGGTTCAGATGAAGGCCTAACAGACTGTCCGGTTCCATGTTCTGTCTCTGGGGACTTCTGTCTGCTTTTCTGAGTGGAGGGAGTTGCTCAGCTTGTGTCAGATCACCCCTGTGTGTCCAGGGCAGCCTACACTCTTGGGATGGCCTCGGGGATCTTGGAGCCTTCTCCTAATCTGTAGGTTTGTGGCCAGTGGAATGGGCAGAGTTTCCTTGGAGTGGGCAGGCACAGTCGTGCAGTGAGGCCCCAAGGGCCCCAGCGTTGAGGGTGTGTGGGACAGGGCCACGGGGCCTGAAGTGTGAAAACTCAAAAGGCTTAGGTTTGGGGTCGAGGATATGGCAGGCCCCATCTACCGACCGTGCTGGGAGCTGCTCTGGATTTGAATGAAGGACGAGTGTGCGTCCTTTTCTCAGGCTTCTGTCTCTGGATTTGGTGTCAAGGAGGGCTGTGGAAAGGAGGGGTGGCCTCCTGAGCCATGGATGAGCCTCCCTCTCTGGGGATTTGGCCTGGCTTCCAAGAGTTTCACGTCATTCTGCGGGAAGGGAGGAGTCCTGTACTCTGCCTCAGGTGTCCCTCCTAAAGAGGGATTCCAGAGCAGAGCCCTGAATACCGGCGACTGGAAAACCCAAACTCGGGTTAGGATGGGGGCCCAAGGGGCGTGGGAAGCACCCTTTGCGGGCTCTTGGTCCAGCCACGGAGAGACCTGATTTGAGCACGAGGCTTATGGTGAGGGTCCCAATGCGTCTTTGGGCCCAAGGCGACCCTCAAGCATGGGCGTGGCCTCATGGGCCATGCAGGTTTCTCCTACTGTGAAAGTGGGACACCAGGCCAACAGCAAGGTTTCTTGGATGGGGATGGAGGAGTTCAGATTTCTGCCTCAGGTTCCCTCCTGTCCAGTGATTGGAGATAAGGTCTAGGTTCTGAATCCTGAACACCTGCTTGGGAAGAGATGACAGCCTAAGGTCATGGCCGGTCTGATGTGATGTGTGTCGGTTGGGATGTCAGGGCTCAGGCAGTGTCAGGCAGAGCACGGGTGCCCATGGCAACCTCGAGAAATGGAGTGCAGTAGAGCTGCGTGCAGGTAGATCCTAATTGGGTGTTTCTGGGTAGTCGCCTATGGCAACGTTTTTCTTCTGGTGGGAAGGCAGACTGCTGTATTGTGGCTCCAGAATTCCCAATCTGGAGGTCTTGGGGGCTAGGAATGTGAGGACGGAAGTCTGAGAACACAAGGTACGGTGAGATTTCGGGCGAGGGCACTCTGCAGAGGCTGAAATGAGATCTCCTGCATCTGGAGACAGGGCGAGGATCCGACATTGGCTCAGGTTGGAGACTGTGTCCATTTTGGCCCCATCAGTAGGTGGGGGCCCTCCCGAAGCTTTGGAGGTTTTTCCATGCTGGGAGTTGTGAGATCCTCCAAACCGCAAGGATTCCTACTGCGGGTAAGTCGAGTGTTGTGAGATGGCACCAGGACGCCCGATACAGAAAGACTGCAGTGCAGGGTGCTAAGGATGGATGCCTGGGCATCCACCTCACATTCCCATTGTCTCCTAGCGACAAGGCAGGTTCGATTGCTGGCTCTGGGGGAGCTACGCCTGGCGCTGAGTGGACATGGACTCTCCTGAGGATGGGTCATAATGTAGGTTTGTGTCCATGGAGACCTAGGAATGTGGCAATGGCTCTGGGGCCCCGAAGGATTCTCCGAACTTTAGGATTGGACACAGCTCCAAAGAGTAAGTTTCCCCTGTGGAGATGAGAGGTGTTCTGATGGGTGCCTCAGGAAACCTCCGTTTGCTGGTATTGGACCCAGGCCTCTGAGGAGAGACGCCTGGAAACAAACCCAAGGGTTCAGATGAAGGCCTAACAGACTGTCCGGTTCCAAGTTCTGTCTCTGGGGACATCCGTCTGCTTTTCTGAGTGGAGGGAGTTGCTCAGCTTGTGTCAGATCACCCCAGTGTGTCCAGGGCTGCCTAGAATCTTGGGATGGCCTCTGGGATCTTTGAGACTTCTCCTACTCTGTAGGATTGTGGCCAGTGGAATGGGCAGAGTTTCCTTGGAGTGGGCAGTCACAGTCGTGCGCTGTGGCCCCAAGGGCCCCAGCGTTGAGGGTGTGTGGGACAGGGCTGCGGGGCCTGAAGTCTGAAAACACAAACTCGGCTTAGGTTTGGGGTCGAGGGTATGGCAGGCCCCATCTACCGACCGTGCTGGGAGCTGCTCTGGATTCGAATGAAGGGCGAGTGTGCGTCCTTTTCTGAGGCTTCTGTCTCTGGATTTTGTGTCAAGGAGAGCTGTGGAATGGAGGGGTGTCCTCCTGGGCCATGGATGAGCCTCCCTCTCTGGGGATTTGGCCTGGATTCCAAGAGTTTCAGGTCATTCTGCGGGAAAGGAGGAGTCCTGTACTCTGCCTCAGGTGTCCCTCCAAAGAGGGATTCCAGAGCAGAGCCCTGGGTCCCGGCGACTGGAAAACCCAAACTCGGGCTAGGATGGGGGCCCAAGGGGCATGGGAAGCACCCTCTGGGGGCTCTTGGTCCAGCCACGGAGAGACCTGATTTGAGCACGAGGCTTATGGTGTGGGTCCCAATGCGTCATTGTGCCCAAGGCGACCCACAAGCATGGGCGTGGCCTCAGGGGGCATGCAGGTTTCTCCTACCCTGATTGTTGGACACCAGGCCAACAGCAAGGTTTCTTGGATGGGGATGGAGGAGTTCAGATTTTTGCATCAGGTTCCCTCCGTCCAGTGATTGGAGATAAGGTCTAGGTTCTGAATCCTGAACACCCAGCTTGGGAAGAGATGACAGCCTAAGGTCATGGCCGGTCTGATGTGATGGGTGTCGGTCGGGATGTCAGGGCTCAGGCAGTGTCAGGCAGAGCACGGGTGCCCATGGCAACCTCGAGAATAGGAGTGCAGTAGAGCTGCGTGCAGGTGGATCTTAATTGGGTGTTTCTGGGTAGTCGCCTAGGGCAACGTTTTTCTTCTGGTGGGAAGGCAGACTGCTGTATTGTGGCTCCAGAATTCCCAATCTGGAGGTCTTGGTGGCCAGGTATGTGAGGACGGAAGTCTGAGAACACAAGCTACGGTGAGATTTCGGTCGAGGGCACTCTACAGAGGCTGAAATGAGATCTCCTGCATCTGGAGACAGGGCGAGGATCCGACATTGGCTCAGGTTGGAGACTGTGTCCATTATGGCCCCATCAGTAGGTGGGGCCGTCACGAAGCCATGGAGGTTTTCCCATGCTGGGAGTTGTGAGATGCTCCAAACCGCAAGGATTCCTACTGTGGGACAGTCGAGTGTTGTGAGATGGCACAAGGACGCCCAATACAGAAAGACTGCAGTGCCGGGTGCTAAGGATGGATGCCTGGGCATCTCACCTCACATTCCCATTGTCTCCTAGCGACAAGGCAGGTTCGATTGCTGGCTCTGGGGGAGCTACGCAGGGCGTTGAGTGGCAATGGACTCTCCTGAGGATGGGTCCTAATGTAGGTTTGTGTCCATGGAGACCTAGGAATGTGGCAGTGGCTCTGGGGCCCGGAAGGATTCTCCGAACTTTAGGATTGGACACAGCTCCAAAGAGTAAGATTCCCCGGTGGGGATGAGAGGAGTTCTGATGGGTGCCTCAGGAAACCTCCGTTTGCTGGTATTGGAATCCAGTCCTCTTCGGAGAGACGCCTGGAAACCAACCAAAGGGTTCAGATGAAGGCCTAACAGACCGTCCGGTTCCATGTTCTGTCTCTGGGGACATCCGTCTGCTTTTCTGAGTGGAGGGAGTTGCTCAGCTTGTGTCAGATCACCCCTGTGTGTCCAGGGCAGCCTAGACTCTTGGGATGGCCTCGGGGATCTTGGAGCCTTCTCCTAATCTGTAGGATTGTGGCCAGTGGAATGGGCAGAGTTTCCTTGGAGAGGGCAGGCACAGTCGTGCGCTGTGGCCCCAGGGGCCTCAGCATTGAGGGTGTGTGGGACAGGGCTGCGGGGCCTGAAGTCTGAAAACTCAAACTCGGCTTAGGTTTGGGGTCGAGAATATGGCAGGCCCCATCTACCGACCGTGCTGGGAGCTGCTCTGGATTTGAATGAAGGGCGAGTGTGCGTCCTTTTCTCAGTCTTCTGTCTCTGGATTTCGTGTCAAGGAGGGCTGTGAAATTGAGGGGTGGCCTCCTGGGCCATGGATGAGCCTCCCTCTCTGGGGATTTGGCCTGGCTTCCAAGAGTTTCAGGTCATTCTGCGTGAAGGGAGGAGTCCTGTACTCTGCCTCAGGTGTCCCTCCCAAAGAGGGATTCCAGAGCAGAGCCCTGGGTACCGGCAACTGGAAAACCGAAACTCGGGTTAGGATGGGGGCCCAAGGGGCGTGGGAAGCACCCTCTGCGGGCTCTTGGTCCAGCCACGGAGAGACCTGATTTGAGCACGAGGCTTATGGTGAGGGTCCCAATGCGTCTTTGTGCCCAGGCGACCCACAAGCATGGGCGTGGCCTCATGGGGCATGCAGGTTTCTCCTACCCTGAAGGTGGGACACCAGGCCAACAGCAAGGTTTCTTGGATGGGGATGGAGGAGTTCAGAATTCTGCATCAGGTTCCCTCCTGTCCAGTGATTGGAGATAAGGTCTAGGTTCTGAATCCTGAACACCCAGCTTGGGAAGAGATGACAGCCTAAGGTCATGGCCGGTCTGATGTGATGGGTGTCGGTCGGGATGTCAGGGCTCAGGCAGTGTCAGGCAGAGCACGGGTGCCCATGGCAACCTCGAGAATTGGAGTGCAGTAGGGTGGCGCGCAGGTGGATCCTCATTGGGTTTTCCGGGAGTCGCCTAGGGCAACGTTTTTCTTCTGGTGGGAAGGCAGACTGCTGTATTGTGGCTCCAGAATTCCCAATCTGGAGGGCTTGGGGGCCAGGAATGTGAGGACGGAAGTCTGAGAACACAAGCTAGGGTGAGATTTCGGGCGAGGGCACTCTGCAGAGGCTGAAATGAGATCTCCTGCATCTGGAGACAGGGCGAGGATCCGACATTGGCTCAGGTTGGAGACTGTGTCCATTATGGCCCCATCAGCAAGTGGGGGCCCTCCCGAAGCCATGGAGGTTTTCCCATGCTGGGAGTTGTGAGATGTTCCAAACCGCAAGGATTCCTACTGTGGGACAGTCGAGTCCTGTCTGATGGCACCAGGACGCCTGATACAGAAAGACTGCCGTGCAGGGTGCTAAGGATGGATGCCTGGGCATCCCACCTCACATTCCCATTGTCTCCTAGCGACAAGGCAGGTTCGATTGCTGGCTCTGGGGGAGCTACGCCTGGCGTTGAGTGGAAATGGACTCTCCTGAGGATGGGTCCTAATGTAGGTTTGTGTCCATGGAGACCTAGGAATGTGGCAGTGGCTCTGGGGCCCGGAAGGATTCTCCGAACTTTAGGATTGGACACAGCTCTAAAGAGTAAGTTTCCCCTGTGGAGATGAGAGGTGTTCTGATGGGTGCCTCAGGAAACCTCCGTTTGCTGGTATTGGAATCCAGGCCTCTGAGGAGAGACGCCTGGAAACCAACCAAAGGGTTCAGATGAAGGCCTAACAGACTGTCCGGTTCCATGTTCTGTCTCTGGGGACTTCTGTCTGCTTTTCTGAGTGGAGGGAGTTGCTCAGCTTGTGTCAGATCACCCCTGTGTGTCCAGGGCAGCCTACACTCTTGGGATGGCCTCGGGGATCTTGGAGCCTTCTCCTAATCTGTAGGTTTGTGGCCAGTGGAATGGGCAGAGTTTCCTTGGAGTGGGCAGGCACAGTCGTGCAGTGAGGCCCCAAGGGCCCCAGCGTTGAGGGTGTGTGGGACAGGGCCACGGGGCCTGAAGTGTGAAAACTCAAAAGGCTTAGGTTTGGGGTCGAGGATATGGCAGGCCCCATCTACCGACCGTGCTGGGAGCTGCTCTGGATTTGAATGAAGGACGAGTGTGCGTCCTTTTCTCAGGCTTCTGTCTCTGGATTTGGTGTCAAGGAGGGCTGTGGAAAGGAGGGGTGGCCTCCTGAGCCATGGATGAGCCTCCCTCTCTGGGGATTTGGCCTGGCTTCCAAGAGTTTCACGTCATTCTGCGGGAAGGGAGGAGTCCTGTACTCTGCCTCAGGTGTCCCTCCTAAAGAGGGATTCCAGAGCAGAGCCCTGAATACCGGCGACTGGAAAACCCAAACTCGGGTTAGGATGGGGGCCCAAGGGGCGTGGGAAGCACCCTTTGCGGGCTCTTGGTCCAGCCACGGAGAGACCTGATTTGAGCACGAGGCTTATGGTGAGGGTCCCAATGCGTCTTTGGGCCCAAGGCGACCCTCAAGCATGGGCGTGGCCTCATGGGCCATGCAGGTTTCTCCTACTGTGAAAGTGGGACACCAGGCCAACAGCAAGGTTTCTTGGATGGGGATGGAGGAGTTCAGATTTCTGCCTCAGGTTCCCTCCTGTCCAGTGATTGGAGATAAGGTCTAGGTTCTGAATCCTGAACACCTGCTTGGGAAGAGATGACAGCCTAAGGTCATGGCCGGTCTGATGTGATGTGTGTCGGTTGGGATGTCAGGGCTCAGGCAGTGTCAGGCAGAGCACGGGTGCCCATGGCAACCTCGAGAAATGGAGTGCAGTAGAGCTGCGTGCAGGTAGATCCTAATTGGGTGTTTCTGGGTAGTCGCCTATGGCAACGTTTTTCTTCTGGTGGGAAGGCAGACTGCTGTATTGTGGCTCCAGAATTCCCAATCTGGAGGTCTTGGGGGCTAGGAATGTGAGGACGGAAGTCTGAGAACACAAGGTACGGTGAGATTTCGGGCGAGGGCACTCTGCAGAGGCTGAAATGAGATCTCCTGCATCTGGAGACAGGGCGAGGATCCGACATTGGCTCAGGTTGGAGACTGTGTCCATTTTGGCCCCATCAGTAGGTGGGGGCCCTCCCGAAGCTTTGGAGGTTTTTCCATGCTGGGAGTTGTGAGATCCTCCAAACCGCAAGGATTCCTACTGCGGGTAAGTCGAGTGTTGTGAGATGGCACCAGGACGCCCGATACAGAAAGACTGCAGTGCAGGGTGCTAAGGATGGATGCCTGGGCATCCACCTCACATTCCCATTGTCTCCTAGCGACAAGGCAGGTTCGATTGCTGGCTCTGGGGGAGCTACGCCTGGCGCTGAGTGGACATGGACTCTCCTGAGGATGGGTCATAATGTAGGTTTGTGTCCATGGAGACCTAGGAATGTGGCAATGGCTCTGGGGCCCCGAAGGATTCTCCGAACTTTAGGATTGGACACAGCTCCAAAGAGTAAGTTTCCCCTGTGGAGATGAGAGGTGTTCTGATGGGTGCCTCAGGAAACCTCCGTTTGCTGGTATTGGACCCAGGCCTCTGAGGAGAGACGCCTGGAAACAAACCCAAGGGTTCAGATGAAGGCCTAACAGACTGTCCGGTTCCAAGTTCTGTCTCTGGGGACATCCGTCTGCTTTTCTGAGTGTAGGGAGTTGCTCAGCTTGTGTCAGATCACCCCAGTGTGTCCAGGGCTGCCTAGAATCTTGGGATGGCCTCTGGGATCTTTGAGACTTCTCCTACTCTGTAGGATTGTGGCCAGTGGAATGGGCAGAGTTTCCTTGGAGTGGGCAGTCACAGTCGTGCGCTGTGGCCCCAAGGGCCCCAGCGTTGAGGGTGTGTGGGACAGGGCTGCGGGGCCTGAAGTCTGAAAACACAAACTCGGCTTAGGTTTGGGGTCGAGGGTATGGCAGGCCCCATCTACCGACCGTGCTGGGAGCTGCTCTGGATTCGAATGAAGGGCGAGTGTGCGTCCTTTTCTGAGGCTTCTGTCTCTGGATTTTGTGTCAAGGAGAGCTGTGGAATGGAGGGGTGTCCTCCTGGGCCATGGATGAGCCTCCCTCTCTGGGGATTTGGCCTGGATTCCAAGAGTTTCAGGTCATTCTGCGGGAAAGGAGGAGTCCTGTACTCTGCCTCAGGTGTCCCTCCAAAGAGGGATTCCAGAGCAGAGCCCTGGGTCCCGGCGACTGGAAAACCCAAACTCGGGCTAGGATGGGGGCCCAAGGGGCATGGGAAGCACCCTCTGGGGGCTCTTGGTCCAGCCACGGAGAGACCTGATTTGAGCACGAGGCTTATGGTGTGGGTCCCAATGCGTCATTGTGCCCAAGGCGACCCACAAGCATGGGCGTGGCCTCAGGGGGCATGCAGGTTTCTCCTACCCTGATTGTTGGACACCAGGCCAACAGCAAGGTTTCTTGGATGGGGATGGAGGAGTTCAGATTTTTGCATCAGGTTCCCTCCGTCCAGTGATTGGAGATAAGGTCTAGGTTCTGAATCCTGAACACCCAGCTTGGGAAGAGATGACAGCCTAAGGTCATGGCCGGTCTGATGTGATGGGTGTCGGTCGGGATGTCAGGGCTCAGGCAGTGTCAGGCAGAGCACGGGTGCCCATGGCAACCTCGAGAATAGGAGTGCAGTAGAGCTGCGTGCAGGTGGATCTTAATTGGGTGTTTCTGGGTAGTCGCCTAGGGCAACGTTTTTCTTCTGGTGGGAAGGCAGACTGCTGTATTGTGGCTCCAGAATTCCCAATCTGGAGGTCTTGGTGGCCAGGTATGTGAGGACGGAAGTCTGAGAACACAAGCTACGGTGAGATTTCGGTCGAGGGCACTCTACAGAGGCTGAAATGAGATCTCCTGCATCTGGAGACAGGGCGAGGATCCGACATTGGCTCAGGTTGGAGACTGTGTCCATTATGGCCCCATCAGTAGGTGGGGCCGTCACGAAGCCATGGAGGTTTTCCCATGCTGGGAGTTGTGAGATGCTCCAAACCGCAAGGATTCCTACTGTGGGACAGTCGAGTGTTGTGAGATGGCACAAGGACGCCCAATACAGAAAGACTGCAGTGCCGGGTGCTAAGGATGGATGCCTGGGCATCTCACCTCACATTCCCATTGTCTCCTAGCGACAAGGCAGGTTCGATTGCTGGCTCTGGGGGAGCTACGCAGGGCGTTGAGTGGCAATGGACTCTCCTGAGGATGGGTCCTAATGTAGGTTTGTGTCCATGGAGACCTAGGAATGTGGCAGTGGCTCTGGGGCCCGGAAGGATTCTCCGAACTTTAGGATTGGACACAGCTCCAAAGAGTAAGATTCCCCGGTGGGGATGAGAGGAGTTCTGATGGGTGCCTCAGGAAACCTCCGTTTGCTGGTATTGGAATCCAGTCCTCTTCGGAGAGACGCCTGGAAACCAACCAAAGGGTTCAGATGAAGGCCTAACAGACCGTCCGGTTCCATGTTCTGTCTCTGGGGACATCCGTCTGCTTTTCTGAGTGGAGGGAGTTGCTCAGCTTGTGTCAGATCACCCCTGTGTGTCCAGGGCAGCCTAGACTCTTGGGATGGCCTCGGGGATCTTGGAGCCTTCTCCTAATCTGTAGGATTGTGGCCAGTGGAATGGGCAGAGTTTCCTTGGAGAGGGCAGGCACAGTCGTGCGCTGTGGCCCCAGGGGCCTCAGCATTGAGGGTGTGTGGGACAGGGCTGCGGGGCCTGAAGTCTGAAAACTCAAACTCGGCTTAGGTTTGGGGTCGAGAATATGGCAGGCCCCATCTACCGACCGTGCTGGGAGCTGCTCTGGATTTGAATGAAGGGCGAGTGTGCGTCCTTTTCTCAGTCTTCTGTCTCTGGATTTCGTGTCAAGGAGGGCTGTGAAATTGAGGGGTGGCCTCCTGGGCCATGGATGAGCCTCCCTCTCTGGGGATTTGGCCTGGCTTCCAAGAGTTTCAGGTCATTCTGCGTGAAGGGAGGAGTCCTGTACTCTGCCTCAGGTGTCCCTCCCAAAGAGGGATTCCAGAGCAGAGCCCTGGGTACCGGCAACTGGAAAACCGAAACTCGGGTTAGGATGGGGGCCCAAGGGGCGTGGGAAGCACCCTCTGCGGGCTCTTGGTCCAGCCACGGAGAGACCTGATTTGAGCACGAGGCTTATGGTGAGGGTCCCAATGCGTCTTTGTGCCCAGGCGACCCACAAGCATGGGCGTGGCCTCAGGGGGCATGCAGGTTTCTCCTACCCTGAAGGTGGGACACCAGGCCAACAGCAAGGTTTCTTGGATGGGGATGGAGGAGTTCAGAATTCTGCATCAGGTTCCCTCCTGTCCAGTGATTGGAGATAAGGTCTAGGTTCTGAATCCTGAACACCCAGCTTGGGAAGAGATGACAGCCTAAGGTCATGGCCGGTCTGATGTGATGGGTGTCGGTCGGGATGTCAGGGCTCAGGCAGTGTCAGGCAGAGCACGGGTGCCCATGGCAACCTCGAGAATTGGAGTGCAGTAGAGCTGCGTGCAAGTGGATCTTAATTGGGTGTTTCTGGGTAGTCGCCTAGGGCAACGTTTTTCTTCTGGTGGGAAGGCAGACTGCTGTATTGTGGCTCCAGAATTCCCAATCTGGAGGTCTTGGGGGCTAGGAATGTGAGGACGGAAGTCTGAGAACACAAGCTACGGTGAGATTTCGGGCGAGGGCACTCTGCAGAGGCTGAAATGAGATCTCCTGCATCTGGAGACAGGGCGAGGATCCGACATTGGCTCAGGTTGGAGACTGTGTCCATGATGGCCCCATCAGTAGGTGGGGGCCCTCCCGAAGCCTTGGAGGTTTTCCCATGCTGGGAGTTGTGAGATGCTCCAAACCGCAAGGATTCCTACTGTGGGACAATCGAGTCCTGTGAGATGGCACCAGGACTCCCGATACAGAAAGACTGCAGTGCAGGGTGCAATGGATGGATGCCTGGGCATCCCACCTCACATTCCCATTGTCTCCTAGCGACAAGGCAGGTTCGATTGCTGGCTCTGGGGGAGCTACGCAGGGCGCTGAGTGGACATGGACTCTCCTGAGGATGAGTCATAATGTGGGTTTGTGTCCATGGAGACCTAGGAATGAGGCAGTGGCTCTGGGGCCCGGAAGGATTCTCCGAACTTTAGGATTGGACACAGCTCCAAAGAGTAAGTTTCCCCTGTGGAGATGAGAGGAGTTCTGATGGGTGCATCAGGAAACCTCCGTTTGCTGGTATTGGAATCCAGGCCTCTGAGGAGAGACGCCTGGAAACCAACCAAAGGGTTCAGAGGAAGGCCTAACAGACTGTCCGGTTCCATGTTCTGTCTCTAGGGACATCCGTCTGCTTTTCTGAGTGGAGGGAGTTGCTCAGCTTGTGTCAGATCACCCCTGTGTGTTAGGGCAGCCTACACTCTTGGGATGGCCTCGGGGATCTTGGAGCCTTCTCCTAATCTGTAGGTTTGTGGCCAGTGGAATGGGCAGAGTTTCCTTGGAGAGGGCAGGCCCAGTCGTGCATTGTGGCCCCGGGGGCCCCAGCGTTGAGGGTGTGTGGGACAGGGCTGCGGGGCCTGAAGTCTGAAAACACAAACTCGGCTTAGTTTTGGGGTCGACGGTATGGCAGGCCCCATCTACCGACCGTGATGGGAGCTCCTCTGGATTTGAATGAAGGGCTAATGTGCGTCCTTTTCTCAGGCTTCTGTCTCTGGATTTTGTGTCAAGGAGGGCTGTGGAATGGAGGGGTGGCCTCCTGGGCCATGGATGAGCCTCCCTCTCTGGGGATTTGGCCTGGCTTCCAAGAGATTCAGGTCATTCTGCGGGAAGGGAGGATTCCTGAACTCTGCCTCAGGTGTCCCTCCCAAAGAGGGATTCCAGAGCAGAGCCCTGGGTACCGGCGACTGGAAAACCAAACTCGAGTTATGATGGGGGCCAAAGGGGCGTGGGAAGCACCCTCTGCGGGCTCTTGGTCCAGCCACGGAGAGACCTGATTTGAGCACGAGGCTTATGGTGAGGTTAACAATGCGTCATTGTGCCCAAGGCGACCCACAAGCATGGGCGTGGTCTCATGGTCCATGCAGGGTTCTCCTACCCTGAAGGTGGGACACGAGGCCAACAGCAAGGTTTCTTGGATGGGGATGGAGGAGTTCAGATTTCTGCATCAGGTTCCCTCCTGTCCAGTGATTGGAGATAAGGTCTAGGTTCTGAATCCTGAACACCCAGCTTGAGAATAGATGACAGCCTAAGGTCATGGCCGGTCTGATGTGATGGGTGTCGGTTGGGATGTCAGGGCTCAGGCAGTGTCAGGCAGAGCACGGGTGCCCATGGCAACCTCGAGAATTGGAGTGCAGTAGAGTGGCGTGCAGGTGGATCCTCATTGGGTGTTTCAGGGTAGTCGCCTAGGGCAACGTTTTTCTTCTGGTGGGAAGGCAGACTGCTGTATTGTGGCTCCAGAATTCCCAATCTGGAGGTCTTGGGGTCTAGGAATGAGAGGACGGAAGTCTGAGAACACAAGCTAGGGTGAGATTTCGGGCGAGGGCACTCTGCAGAGGCTGAAATGAGATCTCCTGCATCTGGAGACAGGGCAAGGATCCGACATTGGCTCAGGTTGGAGACTGTGTCCATTATGGCCCCATCAGTAGGTGGGGGCCGTCACGAAGCCATGGACGTTTTCCCATGCTGGGAGTTGTGAGATGCTCCAAAGCGCAAGGATTCCTACTGCGGGACAGTGGAGTCCTGTGATATGGCTCCAGGAAGCCCCATACAGAAAGACTGGAGGGCAGGGTGCTAAGGATGGATGCCTGGGCATACCACTTCACATTCCCATTGTCTCCTAGCGACAAGGCAGGTTCGATTGCTGGCTCTGGGGGAGCTACGCAGGGCGCTGAGTGGAAATGGACTCTCCTGAGGATGGGTCATAATGTCGGTTTGTGTACATGGAGACCTAGGAATGTGGCAGTGGCTCTGGGGCCCGGAAGGATTCTCCGAACTTTAGGATTGGACACAGCTCCAAAGAGTAAGTTTCCCCTGTGGAGATGTGAGGTGTTCTGATGGGTGCCTCAGGAAACCTCCATTTGCTGGTATTGGAATCCAGGCCACTGAGGAGACACGCCTGGAAACCAACCAAAGGGTTCAGATGAAGGCCTAACATACTCTCCGGTTCCAAGTTCTGTCTCTGGGGACATCCGTCTGCTTTTCTGAGCGGAGGGAGTTGCTCAGCTTGTGTCAGATCACCCCTGTGTGTCCAGGAAGCCTACACTCTTGGGATGGCCTCGGGGATCTTGGAGCCTTCTCCTAATCTGTAGGTTTGTGGCCAGTGGAATGGGCAGAGTTTCCTTGGAGAGGGCAGGCTCAGTCCTGCGCTGTGGCCCCAGGGGCCCCAGCGTTGAGGGTGTGTGGGACAGGGCTGCGGGGCCTGAAGTCTGAAAACTCAAACTCGGCTTAGGTTTGGGGTCGAGGGTATGGCAGGCCCCATCTACCAACCGTGCTGGGAGCTGCTCTGGATTTGAATGAAGGGCGAGTGTGCGTCCTTTTCTCAGGCTTCTGTGTCTGGATTTTGTGTCAAGGAGGGCTGTGGAATGGAGGGGTGGCCTCCTGGTCCATGGATGAGCCTCCCTCTCTGGGCATTTGGCCTGGCTTCCAAGAGTTTCAGGTCATTGTGCGGGAAGTGAGGAGTCCTGTATTCTGCTTCAGGTGTCCCTCCCAAAGAGGGATTCCAGAGCAGAGCCCTGGGTCCCGGCGAGTGGAAAGCCCAAACTCGGGTTAGGATGGCGGCCCAAGGGGCGTGGGAAGCACCCTCTGCGGGCTCTTGGTCCAGCCACGGAGAGACCTGATTTGAGCACGAGGCTCATGGTGAAGGTCCCAATGCGTCTTTTTGCCCAAGGCGACCCTCAAGCATGGGCGTGGCCTCATGGGCCATGCAGGGTTCTCCTACCCTGAAGGTTGGACACCAGGCCAACAGCAAGGTTTCTTGGATGGGGATGGAGGAGTTCAGATTTCTGCATCAGGTTCCCTCCTGTCCAGTGATTGGAGAGAGGGTCTCGGTTCTGAATCCTGAACACCCAGCTTGGGAAGAGATGACAGCCTAAGGTCATGGCGGGACTGATGTAATGGGTGTCGGTCGGTATGTCAGGGCTCAGGCAGTGTCAGGCAGAGCACGGGTGCCCATGGCAACCTCGAGAATTGGAGTGCAGTAGAGCTGCGTGCAAGTGGATCTTAATTGGGTGTTTCTGGGTAGTCGCCTAGGGCAACGTTTTTCTTCTGGTGGGAAGGCAGACTGCTGTATTGTGGCTCCAGAATTCCCAATCTGGAGGTCTTGGGGGCTAGGAATGTGAGGACGGAAGTCTGAGAACACAAGCTACGGTGAGATTTCGGGCGAGGGCACTCTGCAGAGGCTGAAATGAGATCTCCTGCATCTGGAGACAGGGCGAGGATCCGACATTGGCTCAGGTTGGAGACTGTGTCCATGATGGCCCCATCAGTAGGTGGGGGCCCTCCCGAAGCCTTGGAGGTTTTCCCATGCTGGGAGTTGTGAGATGCTCCAAACCGCAAGGATTCCTACTGTGGGACAATCGAGTCCTGTGAGATGGCACCAGGACTCCCGATACAGAAAGACTGCAGTGCAGGGTGCAATGGATGGATGCCTGGGCATCCCACCTCACATTCCCATTGTCTCCTAGCGACAAGGCAGGTTCGATTGCTGGCTCTGGGGGAGCTACGCAGGGCGCTGAGTGGACATGGACTCTCCTGAGGATGAGTCATAATGTGGGTTTGTGTCCATGGAGACCTAGGAATGAGGCAGTGGCTCTGGGGCCCGGAAGGATTCTCCGAACTTTAGGATTGGACACAGCTCCAAAGAGTAAGTTTCCCCTGTGGAGATGAGAGGAGTTCTGATGGGTGCATCAGGAAACCTCCGTTTGCTGGTATTGGAATCCAGGCCTCTGAGGAGAGACGCCTGGAAACCAACCAAAGGGTTCAGAGGAAGGCCTAACAGACTGTCCGGTTCCATGTTCTGTCTCTAGGGACATCCGTCTGCTTTTCTGAGTGGAGGGAGTTGCTCAGCTTGTGTCAGATCACCCCTGTGTGTTAGGGCAGCCTACACTCTTGGGATGGCCTCGGGGATCTTGGAGCCTTCTCCTAATCTGTAGGTTTGTGGCCAGTGGAATGGGCAGAGTTTCCTTGGAGAGGGCAGGCCCAGTCGTGCATTGTGGCCCCGGGGGCCCCAGCGTTGAGGGTGTGTGGGACAGGGCTGCGGGGCCTGAAGTCTGAAAACACAAACTCGGCTTAGTTTTGGGGTCGACGGTATGGCAGGCCCCATCTACCGACCGTGATGGGAGCTCCTCTGGATTTGAATGAAGGGCTAATGTGCGTCCTTTTCTCAGGCTTCTGTCTCTGGATTTTGTGTCAAGGAGGGCTGTGGAATGGAGGGGTGGCCTCCTGGGCCATGGATGAGCCTCCCTCTCTGGGGATTTGGCCTGGCTTCCAAGAGATTCAGGTCATTCTGCGGGAAGGGAGGATTCCTGAACTCTGCCTCAGGTGTCCCTCCCAAAGAGGGATTCCAGAGCAGAGCCCTGGGTACCGGCGACTGGAAAACCAAACTCGAGTTATGATGGGGGCCAAAGGGGCGTGGGAAGCACCCTCTGCGGGCTCTTGGTCCAGCCACGGAGAGACCTGATTTGAGCACGAGGCTTATGGTGAGGTTAACAATGCGTCATTGTGCCCAAGGCGACCCACAAGCATGGGCGTGGTCTCATGGTCCATGCAGGGTTCTCCTACCCTGAAGGTGGGACACGAGGCCAACAGCAAGGTTTCTTGGATGGGGATGGAGGAGTTCAGATTTCTGCATCAGGTTCCCTCCTGTCCAGTGATTGGAGATAAGGTCTAGGTTCTGAATCCTGAACACCCAGCTTGAGAATAGATGACAGCCTAAGGTCATGGCCGGTCTGATGTGATGGGTGTCGGTTGGGATGTCAGGGCTCAGGCAGTGTCAGGCAGAGCACGGGTGCCCATGGCAACCTCGAGAATTGGAGTGCAGTAGAGTGGCGTGCAGGTGGATCCTCATTGGGTGTTTCAGGGTAGTCGCCTAGGGCAACGTTTTTCTTCTGGTGGGAAGGCAGACTGCTGTATTGTGGCTCCAGAATTCCCAATCTGGAGGTCTTGGGGTCTAGGAATGAGAGGACGGAAGTCTGAGAACACAAGCTAGGGTGAGATTTCGGGCGAGGGCACTCTGCAGAGGCTGAAATGAGATCTCCTGCATCTGGAGACAGGGCAAGGATCCGACATTGGCTCAGGTTGGAGACTGTGTCCATTATGGCCCCATCAGTAGGTGGGGGCCGTCACGAAGCCATGGACGTTTTCCCATGCTGGGAGTTGTGAGATGCTCCAAAGCGCAAGGATTCCTACTGCGGGACAGTGGAGTCCTGTGATATGGCTCCAGGAAGCCCCATACAGAAAGACTGGAGGGCAGGGTGCTAAGGATGGATGCCTGGGCATACCACTTCACATTCCCATTGTCTCCTAGCGACAAGGCAGGTTCGATTGCTGGCTCTGGGGGAGCTACGCAGGGCGCTGAGTGGAAATGGACTCTCCTGAGGATGGGTCATAATGTCGGTTTGTGTACATGGAGACCTAGGAATGTGGCAGTGGCTCTGGGGCCCGGAAGGATTCTCCGAACTTTAGGATTGGACACAGCTCCAAAGAGTAAGTTTCCCCTGTGGAGATGTGAGGTGTTCTGATGGGTGCCTCAGGAAACCTCCATTTGCTGGTATTGGAATCCAGGCCACTGAGGAGACACGCCTGGAAACCAACCAAAGGGTTCAGATGAAGGCCTAACATACTCTCCGGTTCCAAGTTCTGTCTCTGGGGACATCCGTCTGCTTTTCTGAGCGGAGGGAGTTGCTCAGCTTGTGTCAGATCACCCCTGTGTGTCCAGGAAGCCTACACTCTTGGGATGGCCTCGGGGATCTTGGAGCCTTCTCCTAATCTGTAGGTTTGTGGCCAGTGGAATGGGCAGAGTTTCCTTGGAGAGGGCAGGCTCAGTCCTGCGCTGTGGCCCCAGGGGCCCCAGCGTTGAGGGTGTGTGGGACAGGGCTGCGGGGCCTGAAGTCTGAAAACTCAAACTCGGCTTAGGTTTGGGGTCGAGGGTATGGCAGGCCCCATCTACCAACCGTGCTGGGAGCTGCTCTGGATTTGAATGAAGGGCGAGTGTGCGTCCTTTTCTCAGGCTTCTGTGTCTGGATTTTGTGTCAAGGAGGGCTGTGGAATGGAGGGGTGGCCTCCTGGTCCATGGATGAGCCTCCCTCTCTGGGCATTTGGCCTGGCTTCCAAGAGTTTCAGGTCATTGTGCGGGAAGTGAGGAGTCCTGTATTCTGCTTCAGGTGTCCCTCCCAAAGAGGGATTCCAGAGCAGAGCCCTGGGTCCCGGCGAGTGGAAAGCCCAAACTCGGGTTAGGATGGCGGCCCAAGGGGCGTGGGAAGCACCCTCTGCGGGCTCTTGGTCCAGCCACGGAGAGACCTGATTTGAGCACGAGGCTCATGGTGAAGGTCCCAATGCGTCTTTTTGCCCAAGGCGACCCTCAAGCATGGGCGTGGCCTCATGGGCCATGCAGGGTTCTCCTACCCTGAAGGTTGGACACCAGGCCAACAGCAAGGTTTCTTGGATGGGGATGGAGGAGTTCAGATTTCTGCATCAGGTTCCCTCCTGTCCAGTGATTGGAGAGAGGGTCTCGGTTCTGAATCCTGAACACCCAGCTTGGGAAGAGATGACAGCCTAAGGTCATGGCGGGACTGATGTAATGGGTGTCGGTCGGTATGTCAGGGCTCAGGCAGTGTCAGGCAGAGCACGGGTGCCCATGGCAACCTCGAGAATTGGAGTGCAGTAGAGCGGCGTGCAGGTGGATCCTCATTGGGTGTTTCTGGGTAGTCGCCAAGGGCAACGTTTTTCTTCTGGTGGGAAGGCAGACTGCTGTATTGTGGCTCCAGAATTCCCAATCTGGAGGTCTTGGGGGCTAGGAATGTTAGGACGGAAGTCTGAGAACACAAGCTAGGGTGAGATTTCGGGCGAGGGCATTCTGCAGAGGCTGAAATGAGATCTCCTGCATCTGGAGACAGGGCGAGGATCCGACATTGGCTCAGGTTGGAGACTGTGTCCATTATGGCCCCATCAGTAGGTGGGGGCCATCACGAAGCCATGGACGTTTTCCCATGCTGGGAGTTGTGAGATGCTCCAAAGCGTAAGGATTCCTACTGCGGGACAGTCGAGTCCTGTGATATGGCTCCAGGAAGCCCCATACAGAAAGACTGGAGGGCAGGGTGCTAAGGATGGATGCCTGGGCATCCCACCTCACATTCCCATTGTCTCCTAGCGACAAGGCAGGTTCAATTGCTGGCTCTGGGGGAGCTACGCAGGGGGCTGAGGTGAAATGGACTCTCCTGAGGATGGGTCATAATGTAGGTTTGTGTCCATGGAGACCTAGGAATGTGGCAGTGGCTTTGGGGCCCGGAAGGATTTTCCGAACTGGAGGATTGGACACAGCTCCAAAGAGTGTTTCCCCTGTGGAGATGAGAGGTGTTCTGATGGGTGCCTCAGGAAACGTCTGTTTGCTGGTATTGGAATCCAGGCCTCTGAGGAGAGACGCCTGGAAACCAACCAAAGGGTTCAGATGAAGGCCTAACAGACTGTCCGGTTCCATGTTCTGTCTCTGGGGACATCCGTCTGCTTTTCTGAGTGGAGGGAGTTGCTCAGCTTGTGTCAGATCACCCCTGTGTGTTAGGGCAGCCTACACTCTTGGGATGGCCTCGGGGATCTTGGAGCCTTCTCCTAATCTGTAGGTTTGTGGCCAGTGGAATGGGCAGTTTCCTTGGAGAGGGAGGCACAGTCCTGCGCCGGGGCTCCAGGGGCCCCAGCGTTGAGGGTGTGTGGGATAGGGCTGCGGGGCCTGAAGTCTGAAAACTCAAACTCGGCTTAGGTTTGGGGCCGAGGGTATGGCAGGCCCCATCTACCGACCGTGATGGGAGCTAGTCTGGATTTGAATGAAGGGCGAGTGTGCGTTCTTTTCTCAGGCTTCTGGGTCTGGATTTTGTGTCAAGGAGGGCTGTGGAATGGAGGGGTGGCCTCCTGGGCCATGGATGAGCCTCCCTCTCTGGGGATTTGGCCTGGCTTCCAAGAGTTTCAGGTCATTGTGCAGGAAGGGAGGAGTCCTGTATTCTGCTTCAGGTGTCCCTCCCAAAGAGGGATTCCAGAGCAGAGCCCTGGGTCCCGGCGACTGGAAACCCCAAACTCGGTTTAGGATGGGGGCACAAGGGGAGTGGGAAGCACCCTCTGCGGGCTCTTGGTGCAGCCACGGAGAGACCTGATTTGAGCACGAGGCTTATGGTGAGGGTCACAATGTGTCTTTGTACCCAAGGCGACCCTCAAGCATGGGCGTGGCCTCATGGGCCATGCAGGGTTCTCCTACCCTGAAGGTTGGACACCAACCAACAGCAAGGTTACTTGGATGGGGATGGAGAAGTTCAGATTTCTGCATCAGGTTTCCTCCTGTCCAGTGATTGGAGACAGGGTCTAGGTTCTGAATTCTGAACACCCAGCTTGGGAAGAAATGACATCCTAAGGTCATGGCGGGTCTGATGTGATGGGTGTCGGTCGGGATGTCAGGGCTCAGGCAGTGTCAGGCAGAGCACGGGTGCCCATGGCAACCTCGAGAATTGGAGTGCAGTAGAGCGGCGTGCAGGTGGATCCTCATTGGGTGTTTCTGGGTAGTCGCCTAGGGCAACGTTTTTCTTCTGGTGGGAAGGCAGACTGCTGTATTGTGGCTCCAGAATTCCCAATCTGGAGGGCTTGGGGGCCAGAAATGTGAGGACGGAAGTCTGAGAACACAAGCTAGGATGAGATTTCGTGCGAGGGCACTCTGCAGAGGCTGAAATAATATCTCCTGCATCTGGAGACAGGGCGAGGATCCGACATTGGCTCAGGTTGGAGACTGTGTCTATTATGGCCCCATCAGGAAGTGGGGGCCCTCCCGAAGCCATGGAGGTTTTAGATGCTGGGAGTTGTGAGATGCTCCAAAGCACAAGGATTCCTACTGCGGGACAGTCGAGTCCTGTGAGATGGCTCCAGGAAGCCCCATAAAGAAAGACTGCAGGGCAGGGTGCTAAGGATGGATGCCTGGGCATCCCACCTCACATTCCCATTGTCTCCTAGTGACAAGGCAGGTTCCATTGCTCGCTGTGCGGGAGCTACGCAGGGCGCTGAGTGGAAATGGACTCTCCTGAGGATGGGTCATATGTGGGTTTGTGTCCATGGAGACCTAGGAATGTGGCAGTGGCTCTGGGGCCCGGAAGGATTTTCCGAACTGGAGGATTGGACACAGCTCCAAAGAGTAAGTTTCCCCTGTGGAGATGAGAGGTGTTCTGATGGGTGCCTCAGGAAACCTCCGTTTGCTGGTATTGTAATCCAGGCCTCTGAGGAGAGACGCCTGGAAACCAACCAAAGGGTTCAGATGAAGGCCTAACAGACTGTCCGGTTCCATGTTCTGTCTCTGGGGACATCCGTCTGCTTTTCTGAGTGGAGGGAGTTGCTCAGCTTGTGTCAGATCACCCCTGTGTGTCCACTGCAGCCTACACTCTTGGGATGGCCTCGGGGATCTTAGAGCCTTCTCCTAATCTGTAGGTTTGTGGCCAGTGGAATGGGCAGAGTTTCTTTGGAGAGGGCAGGCACAGTCGTGCGCTGTGGCCCCGGGGGCCCCAGCGTTGAGGGTGTGTGGGACAGGGCTGCGGGGCCTGAAGTCTGAAAACTCAAACTCGGCTTAGGTTTGGGGTCGAGGGTATGGCAGGCCCCATCTACCGACCGTGCTGGGAACTGCTCTGGATTTGAATGAAGGGCTAGTGTGCGTCCTTTTCTCAGGCTTCTGGGTCTGAATTTTGTGTCAAGGAGGGCTGTGGAATGGAGGGGTGGCCTCCTTGGCCATGGATGAGCCTCCCTCTCTGGGGATTTGGCCAGGCTTCCAAGAGTTTCAGGTCATTGTGCGAGAAGGGAGGAGTCCTGTACTCTGCCTCAGGTGTCCCTCCCAAAGAGGGATTCCAGAGCAGAGCCCTGGTAACGGCGACTGGAAACCCCAAACTCGGGTTAGGATGGGGGCCCAAGGGGCGTGGGAATCACCCTCTGCGGGCTCTTGGTCCAGCCACGGAGAGACCTGATTTGAGCACGAGGCTTATGGTGAGGGTCAGAATGTGTCTTTGTGCCCAAGGCGACCCTCTAGCATGGGCGAGGCCTCATTGGCCATGCAGGTTTCTCCTACCCTGAAGGTGGGACACCAGGCCAACAGCAAGGTTTCTTGGATGGGGATGGAGGAGTTCAGATTTCTGCATCAGGTTCTCTCCTGTCCAGTGATTGGAGATAAGGTCTAGGTTCTGAAACCTGAACACCCAGCTTGGGAAGAGATGACAGCCTAAGGTCATGGCCGGTGTGATGTGATGGGTGTTGGTTGGGATGTCAGGGCTCAGGCAGTGTCAGGCAGAGCACGGGTGCCCATGGCAACCTCGAGAATTGGAGTGTAGTAGAGTGGCATGCAGTGGATCCTCATTGGGTGTTTCTGGGTAGTCGCCTAGGGCAACGTTTTTCTTCTGGTGGGAAGGCAGACTGCTGTATTGTGGCTCCAGAATTCCCAATCTGGAGGGCTTGGGGGCCAGGAATGTGAGGACGGAAGTCTGAGAACACAAGCTAGGGTGAGATTTCGGGCGAGGGCACTCTGCAGAGGCTGAAATGAGATCTCCTGCATCTGGAGACAGGGCGAGGATCCAACATTGGCTCAGGTTGGAGTTTGTGTCCATGGTGGCCCCTTCAGGAAGAGGGCGCTTCGTGAGGTCATGGAGGTTTTCCCACGCTGGGAGTTGTGACATGGTCCAAAGTGCAAGGATTCCTTCTGCGGGAGAGTCGAGTCCTCTTGGATGGCTCCAGGACGCCCCATTCGGAAAGACTCGAGAGCACGGTTCTAAGGATGGATGCCTGGGCACCCCACCTCGCATTCCCATTGGCTCGTAGTGACACAGCAGGCTCAATCTGCTGCCTCTGGTGGAGGTATGCGGGGGGCGGGTGGGGCTGAGTTGTAATGGACTCTCCTGAGGATGGGTCATCATGTGGGTTTGTGTCCATGGAGACTTTGGAATGTGGCGGTGGCTCGGGGGCCCGGATGGATTCTCATCAATGGAAGGTTGGACACAGCTCCAAAGAGCAAGCTTCCCACGAGGAGATGAGAGGTGTTCCGTTTGGTGCCTCAGGAAACCCCCATCTGCTGGTATTGGAAAGCAGGCTTCTGAGGAGAGACACCTGGAAACCAAAGCAAGTGTTCAGCTGAGGTCCTAGGGGCCTCTACGGTTCAATCTTCTATCTCTGGGGACATCCGTCTGATGTCTGAGTGGAGGTAGTTGGTCAGCTTGTGCCAGATCGCCCCTGTTTGTTCAGGGCAGCCTACACTATTGGGATGGCCTCAGGGACCTTGGAGGATCCTCTTAATCTGTAGGGTTGTGGCCAACGGATTAGGCAGGGTTTCCTTGGAGAGGGCTGGAGCAGGCCTGCGGTGTGGCTCCAGTGGCCCCAACCTGGAGGGTGTATTCAAATCCCTGCATATGGATGACCCCTGAGCCATAATACAGAACTCCTCCTGTCCCGCAGAATAAAACCTTGCTAGTAGGAGCTGCGCAAAATCATCATGGCTGTAGTAACCTCCATGGGCACATGAGGCTACCCCCATATTTGGCAGGACTCATGGACACAAAGTCTAGCCTGAGTGAACACTTGACACTCACCCTAAATTCACAATCCATGGAACTTGCCTCAGCATCTGAAGTTTGGGCCAACCATGCCCTAGGCCCTAACCCTAACCCTAACCCTAGCTTGGGTTTTCAGACTTCCGTCCCAACGGTACTGGCCCACAAGTCCCCCAGGTAGAGAACTCAAGAACCATGCCATATGACTCGGCCTGCCCTCCAGAAGGAAACTGTGCCCTATGGAGTTGCACAAAACCCCGAGAATCCAGAAATGTGCACGGGCCCTGATGCGACCCCAGGATCTTACACCACTGTGGACGCTAATTCACAGTCTGACAACCTGAGTCCCATTCTCCAATCAGCCACTGGGACAGCTGGCCCCAGAGCCCGGAGATCAGACCTGCCATGCCCCTAGGCCCTAATCCTAACCCTAGGTTGGGTTGTCATGCATCCATACCCAGAACCCTGTTCGTGAGTCCCTCCTTATGGTGGACTCCTGAGCCATAAAACAGGACTCCTCCTGTCCCATAAAATAAATCTTTCTACTTGGAGCTGCACGAAACTGGCAGGGTTTTAGTAATCTCCATGGCCACATGAGGCTTCCCCCATATTTGGCAGAACACATAGACACAAACTTCAGCCTGGGGGAATGCTTGACGGTCGGCCTAAATTTACATCCCAGGGAGCTTGCCTCAGCATCTGCAGTTTGGGCCTGCCATGCGCTAGGCTCTAACCCTAGCCTTAGCTTGGGATGTCATAATTCTGTCCTCAGAGTCCAGGTCCACCAGCCCTCCAGATAGGGAACACTGGAGTCACCACACAGGACTCTGCCTGCCTTCCAGAAGGAAAACGTGACCTATGGAGCTACACAAAACCCACAGATTATGAGGCAGCTGCATGAGACGCCAAGTCACCCCCATTAATGAAAGCCAGTGCTGGACACTATTACAATTCTGTCCCTCAACCTGAGTCCTACATCCAGACAGACCCAGGTAGCTGGTGTCAGAGGGAGCAGATTGGACCTACCTTGCCCCTAGGACCTAACCCTAACCCTAGGTTTAGTTTTCAGTCATCCATGCCCAGAGGCCAGCTCTTGATTCCCTCCATATGGAGTACCCTAGAGCCAAACAGCAGAACTCCAGCTGTCCTCCAGAACGAAACCTTGCTATTTGTAAATATGCAAAACCCCCAGAGTGGCAGGAACCTCCATGACCTCAGGAGGCCACCTCAACATACGGTGACCGTAGTGGTCACAAATTGTAGTCTGAGTGAATGCCTGCCACTTGCCCTAACTTCACATCCTGGGGTGCTCACCCCAGCATCTTCAGATTGGGCCTGCCATGCCCTGGGCCCTAACTCTAACCCTAACTCAGGTTTTCAGACTTCTTTCCTCAGAGTCCTGGCCCACAAGCCTTCCAGACTGGGGACTCAGGAGCTATAACCACAGGACTCTCCCTGCCCTTCAGAAGGAAACCATGCCCTATGGAGCTGCACAAACCCCTTGATTAGGAGAAACATGCATGGCCTCTGAGGCCACTCCCATTTACAGAAGCCAGTCTTGGACACTATTACACATTCTGTCATTCATCCTGTGCCCCGACCTCCACTCTGACACCCACGTGGTTAGCCCAAGAGCCAGCAGATCAGACCTGCCCTGCCTCTAGGCCCTCATTCTCACCCTAGATTGTATTTACATACATTTGCCCCAGTGGCCTTGTCTCGAATCCCTCCATATGGGATATCCCTGAGCCAGTAAACGGAACTCCTCCTGTCCTCCAAAAGGATTTCTAGGTATTTGGAGCTGTGTAAAACCCTGAGAGCTGGAGACACCAGCATGGCCGAGGCCACACCCTCTTTCTGAGGACTCACTGGACACAAACGTGCTTTGTGACCCTCACCCTCTGCTCCATTTACAACTGTGTCCCCCAGGTAGCTCCCTCCAGAGACATCTGATTGGGCATGCCATGCACCTAGGACCTAATCCTAACCCTAGGTTGGATTTTCAGGAATCCAAGCCAAGAGCCTTGGCTCAAATCCCTCCATGTGGGTAACCCCTGAGTCATAAAACAGGACTCCTCCTGTCCCGCAGATTAAATCCTTACTAACTGGAGGTGCTCAAAATCTCCAGGGCTTTCGTAACCTCCAAGGCTATATTAGTCTGCCTCCATATTTGGCAGAACTCATGGACACAAACTCCAGCCTGAGTGAATGCCCGAAACTCGCAATAAAGTCACATCCCAGGGAGCTTGCCTCAACCTCTGCAGATTGGGATGGCCATGCCCTAGGCCCCAAACTTAACCCTAGCTTGGGATTTCAGACTTCCGTCCCAAGAGTCCTGGCCTACAAGCCCTCCAATAGAGAAATCCGGACCCATACCACAGGACTCTTCCTGCCCTCCGGAAGGAAACCGTGCTCTATGGAGCTGCACAAAATCCCCAGATTAGGAGAAACGGAGAAATCTGCATGGCCAACGAGGCCACCCCCATTTAAGGAACCTGTCCCTGGACACTAATATACATTCTGACCCTCAGCCTGAGCCCCGAACTCAAATCAGCTACCCATGAAGTTGGTCTGAGGGTCAGCAGATTGGACCTGCCACGCCCCTAGTCCCTAATGCTAACCCTAGGTTGGGTTTTCAGACATCCATATTCAGAGCCCTGCTCGTGAATCCCTCCATTTGGGGGACCCTGAGACATACAACAGGACTGCACCTGTCCCCCATAATGAAATCTTGCTATTTAGAACTGCACAGAACCCCCTGAACAGGAGAAACGTCCTTGTTCTCAGGAGGCCACCTCCATACACTGTGGCCCTAGTGTTCATAAATTCTAGTCTGAGTGAAATCCTGACACTCGTTGTAACTTCAGATACTGGGGAGGTCGCCTCAGCATCTGCAGATAGGGCCCGCCATGCCCTAGGCCTTAGCCCAAACTCTAAATTGGATTTTTAGATGTCTTTTCCCAGAGTCCTGGCTCATAAGTCTCCCAGGATGGGGACTCAGGAATCACACCACAGGCCTCTCCCTGCCCTCCAGAAGGAAACCCTGCCCTATGAGCTGCACAAAACCCCCTGATTAGGAGAAACATGCACTGCCCCCGATGCTACCCCACTTTCATACTCAACCCTGGACTTTCATGCACAGTTTGACACAACCTAGTCCCGCCCTCCAATCAGCCAACTGGCCCCAGAGTCAGCCGATCGGATATGCCTTGCCCCTAGGCCCTTATCCTAACCCTAGGTTAGATTTTCAGGCATCCATACAGAGCCCTGCTCTTGTAAAGCCTAAAGGAATCTCCTCCAAAATGCCCTGAGGCATTGGGAGCAAGGTTGTTGGCAATATTGGCAGCATGTGAAAAAGCTATTCCACTGGGGATTCTGGAAGCCAGAAACCCATTGTGTTGGCAAAAAGCAAGAGCACATCTTTCGGTATCAGATGTCTCCAGTCCAGTAACTCTGGTAGTGGACTACACTAGAAAGTGCACCTTGTTGCAGTGTTCCAAATTCTATTGGTGCCTGTGTTCAAGGAATTGACTACACAGCCTGAGGTCACCTACCCAATTCTACACTGGATTATCACCTGCACAGTGCTCAGGGCTGTCTTCTCATCTCTATTCTGCATGCAAGGCCACATCTCTACACAACGACACCAACACACACATCTCCACAGGCCCCCAAGGAAGGGCTGAGTGCATCCAGGACCCCACCTGGCTTCAGACACAAATCTCCACTCTCACCTGTTTGTGAACCTGGATAAGCCATAATGCCTAACAGGGGTAGTCTGCATCTTGTCTGTAAAATACAGATGATTGTAGCATGGACTACCTCCACGTCTCCACTAGCATATGTGGAATAATATATATGATATTGGAGGAGTGGTGTCACATGTAGGAAATACCTCCAAACACATTTTCCCCATCTTCTCAATTTCTCTGAGTCTGCTACTCGTCAGATTCCACCCTACAGTCCCTAATGTTGTGTGAAAGTGTGTGTGTGTGTGAGAGAGAGAGACAGAGAGAGTGAGTGTGTGTGTGAGTGCATGCACAGTCGCTCCTGTGGGCACACATCTGTTCATCAGTGCTCATATTCTGGCGTCCAAGAAGGCGCCAGCCCCATATACAGAGGGGTGGGCCATACCTTCCCAAGACCTTAGGCTTTCTAATTTTCAAAGCAAACCCTGAAGAAGGGATTGGAGCTTTGGCGCTTGATGGTCAGAATCCACCCTTACCACGAGAGACTCCATATCCTGTCCTGAGAGCTATTAAATCCTTTCCAATGGGTGTGATGTGGATAGGGGTCCACTCCGTGGGTGGCCATGACCTTGGCTCCCCCTCAGACAAGAACTTCCTGGAATGCCTCCTGTCTATGATATCAATGCCCTCCATCACCCTGAAACTATCTCCATGTCTGTAGCCCCTGCCGACAACACAATTTTTTCCAGAGCCTTCCAGTGAGTCCTAGGTACATCCAGGGCCCCAAATTTGAGGACACTCACAAAGAGCTGGGTTCATGCCTGGTTCATCCTTCTTACAAGTCTGTGATTCTGGGCAAGGCACTAACCATGCAGCGGTCTTCACCTTCTCCCAGTTGTTCCCTGAAATCTCATATTCTGTTTTATCATCTTTGTCTAATACTCTTCATTGGAGTGTGCACTGGATTTAATGATTCCTTCCATTCCACAGAACATGGCCCCATGTTCCAAAACCCAGTCCGAGATTTAGTTCTAAAAGCTCATTGCCCATCAGTGTGCTGTCTCTGTCCTGTGTTCTCTCTCAGATCCTCAACCTTGAGTACAAGCCCCTATGCTGAACCTTGAAACGCACACATGGGCCCGGGACCCAACAAGGAGGGCCAACAACAGACCAAAGAACTCACACCTTTTGAGATAGACGGAATCCTGCCAAAACCACTATGTGAGCTCAGATTCTCAGTGAAGCAGATCCTGCATTAATGTTATCAATAGCCCCAAAGTACCGTGTGGCTCTGGCAGGAGCCCCTAGGTAAGCCCTCCTGGATTCCTGTACTTAAAGACTCCTCAGAGAATGTGAGATAGTATTTGTTGGTTAAGCCACTGAGTGTGGGGTAATGTGGTCACACAGCACGAGGAGCAGGGCACTGGTAATGTCCACCTGCCCCAGGCCATGGCCCTCCTCCCTTTCCTCTCTACTCCCATGTTCAGCTTCCTCCAATCACTCTGGCCTCTTTTCTAACCCCAACTCTGAGAACATAATGTTCTGCTTCTTATCTTCTGCACTATAGTACCCTCTGCCATTTAAATACACTCAGATTTGTGCAGGGCTCTCTCCTTCTTTTCCTGCCACAGTAATTCTCAGTGCCACCTCAGCACAACCTTGTCAGACCCCTCACCTGGACGAGCTCAGGACCCAGTTGAAGTCCCTTGGTCTTTTCTTATAGAGCAAATGTTCTTTTCCTTCACATTTTCAGTTCATGTTTGTCCATCTGCCCACTAGACCCTGATCACCTAAAGGGAAAAACTGGTTGCCTGATTGGCACTGGCACCACCAACACACCACCATTCAGGTCTATTGTCCAAGCCCAATTGACTTGGGTTATGTGTATGTCCTGTTGTTTTCTTTTGTTTCCTACATCAACTCTGTGTTCCATGTGGGGCTCAAACTCATGACCCTGAGATCAAGTACCTTGTGCCCTACTGACTGAGGAAGACAAGTGCTTCTTTGGTCATTTTCTCTAGGTTCTAGGCTGATAACTATCGAAGTTTGCTTGCTGTTTTCAACATGTTCTAGTTATATTCTCTTATGCTAAATTACCAAATAACTCCCCCAAATATGGTAGCATGTTACCGTAGATTTCCCCCCATGACAGTGCTGAGTAGGTCTTCAGATTGGAGGATGATCTCCTTCGTGTGGTCTTTCAGGAGACCAGAGTCCCTCTACCATGGGACCTCTCACTCCCTGGGTTGTCATGCCTCTCTGACATCATCGGCACAAGGGGAATGTCCCTGAACTAAAGGTGTTCAGGTGGTGAAACTTTTAGGAATCAGACAGAAAGAGACAGAGATTTATGGCACAGACATACTTATCACTTGAATGATGAGAGTCAAATAATTGGAAATGGCTTAGTTGTTCCATTATGGAGCTTTGAGTGCTGACAATGAGAATGCCCAAGAGGACAGCAGCAACAGTGCCTATCTATGGTGGATACCTCAGGTAGAACAAGAGCCCAGCCTACAACTCTCCCTGCCTCCCGCCCAGTATTACACACACACACACACACACACACACACACACATACACACAAAACCCAGAGGGAAAATCATGGAATCGGGACACCACCCATTATGTGATATTATTTCTTGGAAGAAGAAAAGTGTCTTCTTTTCTTCATATTTGAATCATTATTTTACTTCATAACCACAGTGTGACTAAAACCTCAAGAGTGATTGACTATTACCTGGCTCATTAGAAATAAATGGGATGATTTAAGATATGATTTTAATATTTTTTATAAAAAGCCCGCTAGAATAGTTTAAACATAGCCTATGCAGGATAAGGAAAGAATTTAAAGGTTTCTAATGGACCCAAACATTTCCCCAGTTTCTGCCATTCAGGGTTCCTTTATGAAAGGGAACACTAACCAAGATAATGAAAGTAGTTTATTTTGGAGTTTTCCAAGATGATTGTTCTTTCAGGAACATTAGTTGGTAGCAAAGTGTTATTTTTATGAAAAACTTAAAAAAATATGTAACATTCTTATGTTCTGTAGCAAGACAGAAAAGGCCATAGTGTAGAATTCGGGGCACATGAAAATCCCACACGAGGTAAAGTACCAAAGACAGAGGGAAGAGCAGTGGTTGCAGGGACTGAAATGAGGGAATGAGCAGCGAGCGCTCAGTAGCCCAGGTTTCTCTGTGATGGAAATGTTCTACTAGTAAGTAGTTGTGCAACACTCTTACTGTACTTACAGGCACCTCGATGTAACATTGAAAAGAATCAGAGCAAACGTTTAAGTGATCACAATTTCTACTTTATTTATATGACCAAAATCTATGAAGCCATTATATGGGTGCATACAAAACACAAAAATTACAGAAAAGGCAAGGATGGCGAAGGGGAATCCATCCAGCCTGTTCCAGCCAGCATGAGATGCTGCTTGGGGGCTAAGGCTTGTTATTCCACTGAGACAGGTGCTGGCTTGAGCCCCTTGGGAACCCCAGGAACAGGGGCAGGACACTGCTGGACCTCCAGGTCAGGAAAAGGGGCTGACAACTCTTTCATCTCAGGAGAGTGAATTAGAGCCCTGACTACCACCTACACCGGCCCCAACAGGGCAGGTGGCCCCACTGCACTTGCTGAGGGATGAGATCCAGCAGCAGGGATGGGGTGGGCCAGCTTTGTCTCTGAAGATACAGCGGGTGACCCAGTGGGAGCTGGCCCAATTTCCTGAGGTGGTTCAGGATCTTGCAATGGAACAAGTCCTGTAGCTCCATGAAGAGAAAATATCATCACGATGATTGACTTCCCGTGTCCCTTCGAAATAAAGGAAACTTTTCCCAACACTCAATGTTGTCTGTGTCCAGGAACCAATCCCTGGTTGGTCTCCCTGACTAAAGACCATGGGGACAGGATCTGAGACTACTCCTGTCGACCCAGCTGCACTCTTTGGAGGCCTACTCAGTGTGGCCCACACAGTACCCTCCACTGGCACACATCGCTCATCCCAGCCCTTCTCTTACCCAGACCCTGGCTCTGTGGGCTCAAGCTGTTGCAGCTGGGAGAGCAAAAGCTGGACACGGTGATCCAAATCTGAGCCTGGCATATTGAGCCCCAGGTAGGCCAGCAGCATATTCAGGCTGGGGAAACCTGGGGGCTGGACAAAAACCTCTGGATATTGTCCTTGATATGTGTTCAACATAGAGGAGATGGCCCTGGGAAGAGACTATTAGGCAGAGGTATCAGAGGACAGCCCACCCTCCCAAACCAGTATCCCAGGGAACCCCAGTGGGAACCTGTGTCCCTGGACTTCCAGCTCCTGTCAGAGGCCAGTTCTAATTCTTGTCCACCTACGATCTGGCAGTCCTGCCTGAGACAAGCCTGGTCACAGATGACAGGGTGGCAAAACCCACTATGTGTGTGAGTCCTTGATTAATGGTGTTATAATATCTCTCCTTCTTAGGGGAGCAGGACACATGCCTCAGTCTGTCTCCTTGCTGAGTTGCTACTTGAATTCAACTGCATGTGCCCAGGGAGGGGTGATGTCTGTCCTCTTAATTACCCTCACTGCACATACCACTGCTCTGTGAAGAGCCATCCAAAGAGGAAACAAAGGGACTCTGTCTCTAGCTAGTCCTTAACAGGACCCTCCCAATGCCTCAAATGTTACTACCTTTGCCATGTGCTGCCTCTTTCACTATGTGCCATGAGTGGATCTCCTTCCACTGACACTATTCTCCCACAAGGTGTGGAATGTCTGGTCCCTGAGCTCTCACTGGGTCTCCTGAGCCACCTCTGAGCACCCAGTGTCTGGGTTCCAACAGGTTGCTGAGTGCGATGGTTCCCACAGCCTCTCTTCTGTTTCCCAGGATTAGGGTAGAGTCAGGGCTGGGAGGGGACGGAAAGGGGAATGATTCTCTTAGGGGCTAAAGCTTTTCCCCAGCCCCCTCTGCTCTGTCACAGTGCCCACACCCACAGCTTCCCTGAGCCCCTTCCTTTCTCCAGAGGAAACTCTAAGACCTTCACCCTTAAGGAGGAATCACAGATGTGTGGGATAAGGGTCCAAGGTTCCCTCCAACTCAAACTCCCCTGGCTGCCCTTGGGGAGAGAGAAGGCCCTCCTTCATCAGCCAAAGCTCACTCACATATTCCGCTGATCCGGAAATGCACCCATATCTAGAGGAGGCCAGGGGGAAACTAATGAAATGTCCTGTGGATGTTACCTCTCTTAGTGTCCAGTGTCACTGCCTGACCCCTGACTAGTCTGGAGGCTTGGGGTGCTATCTGATCTGTGCAGGGTTCACAGTCAGCTCCTATAGGAATGCATGCACAGAGTGGAGATTCCTGAATGCTTGCTGAATGATAGGGCACCAACGAACCCATCACAGTTATCTGAATGAGCCTGGACCCCCTGCTCACACCCAGAGACGACTGCTCTGGTTTCACCCAGGCACAGACCACAAATAGAGTCTCAGATCTCTTTTTAAATGGCCAGACAGCTCAGATAAAGTCCACAGTGATAGTGAGGGTAAGGCAGAGGCTTCACCATGACAAGCAGGACAATGATAAATGAGTACAAGGACAGGCTTGCTAACAGACCTTTGCACAGGCCCAGGCACCCAGGTGCACTTTCATTTCAAGACCCCACTGAGTCCCTAAAATAACTCTGACCCAGTCAGAGGAGAAAACCAAGGCTAGGGAGGTTTGGAATGTTCCCAAACCTCACAATGAGGCCATGGCCAAATGCTGCTGGGCAGTTAGGCGCAGGGTGCTGACCTTGCAAACAGGAGGTCCAGAGCCTCTTGGGTGGTGGCAAAGTCTCTGTATGAGCTCAGAAATATGTTGACATAGCTGAGGATTCCTCCTAGGGGAGCAGGCTCCAGACTATTTGTTTCTTTAGCAGGTTGGCCCCATTGGTCCATAGCACATGGGTCTCTCTCCTCTTCAACGGAGAGCCATTTTTCCCCTGAGGTGAAACAGAGGAGTCATGAGACACTGCTATAGCCACCACGAGGGTTAGGGGTTGGAGCACAGACCGAACCCCCAATATCCCAGTTACCTATGTCAAGAGGTGGAACTCGTGGACCCACAGTCATAAAAACAATCAGGTGACTGGGTGGTTCCTTGCCTGAATTCTAGGAGTCATGGTTTTGGCTCAGGTCATTATCTTAATGTCCTGAGATCAAGCTCCTCTTAGGGCTGCATATTGAGGACAGAGTGTTCATGAAGATTCTGTCTCTCCCTCTGCTTATCCCCAGTCTCCCCCTATCTTTTTCCCAGTCTCCCCCTATCTTTTTCCAATGAGTCAATCAACCAATGAATTAATAAATCTTTAATGAAAAGAAAAAAAATGTTCTTGGCTTCCATACAAAGAAGTGAATTAAGTGAAGCCTGAACTTGATAGTATCTCAGGTCAGATTGTGAGCTGAGTATTGATAGCACCTCCCTGCCTGAACGGCGCTGATCCTGTGATTTCTGATAACATATCCCATTGTTGAGATGAGAGCACAGAGACATTTTCTTAGGTGAGACAGCTCAGGGATGTTAGGGCATGTAGGATGTTTAGTGCAGCAATGGGAGTCAGCAACAGAAGCAAATCCCATCAAAGTCTTGCATCACTGAAGGGCTCAATGTCAGTGATAAATGACTGGCCTTCTGCAATGTTGTGCAGCACAATGAGATCCCTTCTCCTGACCCTGGAGGGGCCCCAGGGATGTGTTCCCTCACAACCAAAAGGCAGAGCAGGAGTCATAGTACCATGGGCCCCCTGTTCCTTCGGGTAAAGTCTCCCAAATTATCATGATACTGTGCAAGACTTGGAGAACTTGGGGAAGGACTGTCAAGACAATGGGAACACCTGGCATCACAACTTAGGAAAATGCATAACAGAGGGCAAAAGGATTCTCGTTGAATGAGATGAATGAGGTGAGAAAGCATTTAGAGTCCGTTCTCTGATATTCCTACAACTATGTGGACAGTGACACTGCATTTCGCCAAGACAGGGACAGAGCCATGGAGGCAAGTTTGGGGAGGCGATGGGGATGCAGATTGATGTGGGTTCAGGACTATAGGACGGAGCCCAGGGCAGTACTAGGCTGGCTCTGGCACTTGGGACACATTTTTTTTTTTTTTTTTTTTTTTGCTTTGGGACCCTGAGGGTTGGTTCTCCCCAGCACCTGCACTCACCCTGGGCCGGCGCTGGACTCTGTTGGCAGTGTGGGGCAGCTTCTTGTCCTTCAAGGTGGTAGAGCAGAGGTTCTCGTCATTCATCTCCTGCCCCATCTCCTGTGTGGAGCTCTATAAAGACAGTGCCCAGACGCCAGGCAGGAGGTCTCAGTGCCCTGTCTGGCTCCCTTCGCTGGTTCTCAGACACAGGACACTCCCTTCCAGATGTACCACTCCCCAGTATGCACACATCTTCACCAAGGATAGAAATGTGACACAGCTTCAGGGCCTTGGATGTGCTCTGGCACAGGTAAGACACCCCTCACAATCGTCTTTCCATCCTGCCCACCATGACGTTGTGGTGAACATAAAGGGATCACCAGGGTTTCCACTGTCCTGAAACCTCCTCCAGCCAGTGACAGAAACCCCCACATATCCCTCTTTACCTGAAAATCAAGAGGAGGGGTTGGGGCTGCCCTGGGATGGCTCAGAGGGGTGTCTTGGCCTGGCCTAGGCTTCCTTGTATGACCTTATGGAACCTCCTGCCAAATGCCCTGAGGCACTGGGGTGAAGTTTGAGCTAATGTCTGCAGCAAGAGAAAAAGTGATTCCCCTGGGCTTTCTGGAAACCAGAGACCCGGGAAGTAGGCACGGAGCAAGAGAACATCTTTCCATATCAGATGTCTCCAGCCAAGTATCTGGTACCGGACTACACTAGAATGTGGGTGCCTGGTTGCGGGGTTCCAAATTCTGTTGGGGCCTGTGGTCAAGAAAGTGACTTCACTGCCTGAGATCACCTACCCATGTCCATCCCGGATATTATCACCTACACAGACAGTGATCAGGACTGCCATGTACTCATCCCCTTTCTGCATGTGAGACCACATCTGTACACAGGGACTCCAACACACCCCTTTCTAAAGACCCCCAAGGAAGGGCTGAGTGGAGCCAGGACCCCACCTGGATTCAGACACATCTCTCTACTCTTACCTTGACCCTGGATATGCCATTATACATGTCAGGGGTGGTCTGTGTCTTGCCTGTTCAATACAGTTGGTTCTAGCATGGGCTACCTAAAGATTTCCATGGGCATATGTAGAATAATATCTATGTTATAGGAGGAGTAGTGTCACAGGTAGGAAATATGTCCAAGCACCTTTTCCTCCCCTTCTCACTTTCTCTGAGCCTGCTACTCGTCAGATCCCACCCTACAGTTCCTAATGATGTGTGTGTGTGTGTGTGTGTGTGTGTGTGTGTGTCTGTGTGTCTGTGTTTGTGTGTACAGTCACTCCTCTGGGCACACATCTGTTCATCAGTGTTCACATTCTAGAGTCCCAGATGAGGATAGCCCCTCTTCATAGGCGTGGGCCATAATTTCTCAAGACCTTAGGCTTTCTAATTTTCAAAGCAAACCATAAAGAGGGAATCAGAGCCTTGAGGCTTCATGGGCGGAATCCACTCTTACCACTGGAGACTGCATATCTTGTGCTGAGATGTATTAATTCCTTTCCAATGGGTCTGATGTGGATATGGGTCAACTCAGTAGGTTGCCATGACCTGGGCTCCCCCTCAGACAAGAATTTCCTGGAATGCCTCCTGTCTATGATATCAATGCTCACTCTCACCCTGAAACCATCTCCATGTCTGTAGCCCCTGCCTTCAACACAACTTTTCTCCAGAGCCCTCCAGTGAATGGCCCGAACGTTGGGGACACTCCCAAAGAGCTGGATTCATGCCTGGTTCAGCCTTATACAAGTCTGTCATTCTGGGCAAGGCACTGACCCTACAAGGGTTGTCATCTTCTCCTCCAAGTGGTTCCCTGAAATCTCATATATTGTTTAAAAAACTTGATCTAACCCAGTCCCTTAGAGTGTGGTCATGACTTAGTGACTCTTTCCATTCCACAGAACATGGCCCTATGATCCAAAAACCCTGTCTGAGATTTAGTTCTAAAAGCTCATTGCCCATCTCTGTGCTGCCTCTGACCCGTGTTCTCTCTCAGATCCTAACCCTGGAATTCAAGCCCCTATGTTGAACCTTGACACACACATGGGAAGGTGATGTAGCAATGAGGGCCAACAACAGACAGAAGAACTCAGGCCTTTTGAGATGGACAGAATCCTGCTCACACCCGACATGAGCTCAGGTTATCAGTGAAGCAGGTCCTGCCTTGGTGTTTTCAACAGCCCCAAAGTACTGAGGGGCTCTGGCAATATCCCCTAGCTGAGCATTGCTAGATTGCTGAACTTAAAGTCTCCTCTGAGACTCTGAGACAGTGTTTGCTGGTTAAGCCCCCGACTGTGGGGTAACGTGGTCAAACAGCACTAGGAGCAGGTACTGGTACTGTCCACCAGCCCCAGGCCATGGTCCTTCTCCCTTTCCTCTGCTTCAGCATCCTCCTTTCTAGCACCCTGGGCTCCTTTCTAACCCCCACTCTGGGAACATCATATTCTGCTTCCAATCCTCTGCACCATGGTACCCTCTTCCGGGCTAAATACAGTGGGATTTGTGCAGGGCTGCCTTCTTCTCTTCCTGCCACAGGAATTCTCAATGTCATCTCAGCATAGCCTTGTTGGATACCTCCCCTGGTGGAGTTCAGGACCCAGCTTAGTCCATTACTCTTCTCTCATGGAGAAAATTCTCCTTTCATTCATCTTTTCAGTCATGTTTGTCCATCTGCCCCTCTAAACCCTGAGCTCCAAGAGGAAGAAACTGTTTGCCTGATAAGGACTGGCACCACCTGAGGGCTCAGGGCCCAGAGTCTGAATGAACGGGAGAGAGAATCCAGCCCACCACCAACCAGCTCTATTGGCCAGGCCCAATTGATTTAGGTCATGTGCAAGTCCTGTTGTTTTCTTTTGTTTCTTACATCAACTCTGTATTCTATGTGGAGCTCAAACTCATGACCCTGAGATCAAGTACCTTGTGCCCTATTGACTGAGGAAGCCAAGTGCTTTTTGGTCATTTTTTTCTAGCTTCTAGGCTGATAATTATCTAAGTTTATTTGCTGATTTCAAAATGTTCTAGTTACATTCCCTTATGCTGATTTACTGCCCGAATTATGCTGTCATGTTGCCATAGATTTCTTCACATGACAGTGCTGAGTGGATCTTCATTGGATACTGAGCTCCCTCATGTGGTCTTTCAAGAGCCCAGAGTCCCTTCACCATGGGCCTCGTCACTCTCTTGATTGTCAAGCACATCTGACGCCATCAGTACAAGGGGCATGTCCCTGAATTAAAGTGTTCAAGTGGTGATCCTTGTAGGAATCAGACAGAAAGAAACAGATTTGTGGCACAGATGTACTTATCACTTGAATGACAAGAGTCAAATAATTGGAAATGGCTCAGTTGTTCAATGATGGGTCTTTGAGTGCTGTCACAGAGAATTCCCAAGAGGACAGCAGCGACAGTGCTTGTCCACTGTGGGGACATCAGATTGAAGAAGAGCCCAGCCCAAAAACACTCACTACCATCCATCCACAGCATAACACACACACACACAAACACCCCTCCCCCCCACAAACACGCATACGGAGGGAAAATCATTGAAATTGGGACGAAATCCATTACAGGCTATTATTTCTTGGAGTAGGAACTTATCTTCTTTTTGTCATATTTAAGTCATTATTTTACTACATAAACACCTTCTGGCTTAAAACTAAAGAACTATTTACTCTATTACCTGACTTCTTTTTTTTTAAAGATTTTATTTATTTATTTGACAGACAGAGATCACAAGTAGGGAGAGAGGTGGGCAGAGAGAGAGGAAGGGAAGCAGGCTCCCTGCTGAACAGAGAGCCCGATGCAGGGCTCGATCCCAGGACCCTGGGATCATGACCTGAGCCGAAGGCAGAGGCTTTAACCCACTGAGACACCCAAGTGCTCCTATTACCTGACTTCTTAATAATAGACAAGAAGATTTAAGATGTGATTTTAATATTTTTTATGAATTACCCAGTAGAATAATTTAAACATGGCCTACGCAGGATAATAAAAGAATTTAAAGGTGTCTCATGGACCTAGAATTCCCCCCCGTTTCTGCCATTCAAGATATCCTTATGAAAGGGAACAATATCCCAGATAATGAGAGTAGCTTATTTTGGGGCTTCCCATGATGATAGTTCTTTCAGGAACATTGGTTTGTAATAAAATGTTACTTTTATAAAACAATGAAAAAACTATTTATCTTTCTTATATTCTATAGCCAGACAGAGAAGGCCATATTGTAGGATTCAAGTCACATGAAAATCCCAGGTGAGGTATAGTACCAGAGACAGAGAGAAGCGCAGTGGTTGCAGGGACTGGGGTGCAATAATGAGCAGTGAGTGATACATAGCCCAGGTTTCTCTGTGATGGAAATGTTCTACAAGTAATTAGTTGTGCAACACTCTTAAAGTACTAATGGCACCTCCGTATACCATTGAAAAGGAGCAGAGTAAAATAAAATGACAGGACCCATCCATATGTGGTCTACAAGAGACCCATTTTGAACCTAAGGATACCTCCAGACTGAAAGTGAAGGAATGGCGATGCATCTTTCATGCCAATGGGGCTCAAAAGAAGGCTGGGATAGCAATTCTCCTATCAGATAAATTATATTGAAAACTAAATACTGTAGTCAGAGATACGGAAGGACACTACATCATTCTTAAAGTGTCCATCCACCAAGAAGATCTAAAAATTGTAAATATTTATGCCCCCAATATGGGAGCAGCCAACTGTATAAGACAACTGTTAATCAAGATAAAGAGTCATACTGATATGAATACATTAATAGCAGAGATCTTACATCGCCACTCTCAGTAATAGAAAGATCATCCAAGCAGAAGATCACTAAAGAAACAAGAGCATTGAATGACACATTGGACCAGATGGATCTCATAGATATATACAGAACATTCCACCCTCAAACAACAGAATACTCATTCCTCTCGAGTGCACATGGAACCTTCTTCAGAATAGACCATATAATGGGTCACAAATCAGGGCTCAACCAATACCAAAAGATTGAGATTATTCTCTGCATATTCTCAGATCACATTGCTTTCAAACTGGGGAAACACAAAGGAAACACAAGGAAAAGGTTGGAAGGAATTCAAACACCTGGAAGCTAAAGACCACCTTGCTTAAGAATGCTTGGATCAACCAGGAGATCAAAGAGGAACTTAAACAATTCATGGAAACCAATGAGAATGAAGACACTTTGGTCCAAAACCTATGGGATACAGCAAAGGCAGTTCTAAGGGGGAAATACATAGCCATTCAAGCCTCCCTCAAAAAAAATGGAAAAATCCAGAATACACCAGCTGTCTCTACATCTTAAAGAACTGGAGAATCAACAACAAATTAATCCAACTCCACACACAAGAAGGGAAATAATCAAGATTAGAGCAGAGATCAATGAGATAGAAAGTAGAGATACAGTAGAATTCATCAATGAAACTAGAAGCTGGTTTATTTAAAGAATCAATAAGGTCAATAAACCATCAGGCAAACTAATCCAAAAGAAATGAGAGAAGGCCTAAATTAATAAAATTATGAATGAAAAGGGAGAGATCACAACTAACACCAAGGAAATAGAAACAATCATCAGAAATTATTATAAACCATTATATGCCAATAAGTTAAGCAACCTAGATTAAATGGATACATTCCTGGAAAACTATAAACTTCCAAAATTAAACCAGGAAGAAATTGACAACCTGAATAGACTGATATCTAGTAATGAGATTGAAGCAGTTATCAAAAACCTCCCAAAAAAACAAGAGCCCAGGACCTGAAAAATTCCCTGGGTGGTGCCAGAAATCCTTCACTGCAGTAACATCCAGAGGACAGATGGTCCTGTCTACTCAGGAAAATCTAAACAGAAGTTCTACCCTGCACTCAGTGGTCTCTGCCATTCACAACACTTACACATAATGGCCTCCAAATGACCAGTACTGACGCATAAGAAGGAACATCTTCATGCCCCTATTCAGCAGGAAGAAGATACAGACGATGAGACCATCCTATTTGAAGAACTTTAATGACTGAAGGGTCTAAACTGTTCAGGAGGACATGAGGAGGGTGGAGAAGGCTAGCTTAGGACAAAGCAGAAGTTGGCACGCCACACCTCCCCTCCACAACATGTGATATGGGTGACATTCCTCAGGCACTCTGGCTGCCCTAAAGCCAAGGAAAGGAAAAAAAAAAACAGATTCTTCACAAATACAGATCAAAACACTGCAAGACCTGAGTCTCCCTCCGTTTCCAAATGTCCTAGTGATTGACAAGGAAGAGGCTTGCTTGTCAATAGGCTAGCTAACTTCCAGAGACCCGTAACTCCATTTCCTGAAGCCCTAAGATCCCCCTCCCCTCCATAACACTGAGGGAGGCTGAAGCAGAAGGAAATGTCAATAAAACGGAATTTCTTCCCACACCTGAAGTCCCTTGAGAAGGACCTGTGAGAGGAAGAATCTAACATTCCTCCAGGAAGCTCCCCACCATCTTTCTATTAATGCCTTCCTAGAAGGAAAAGTCACCTTCACTTGACAAGAGCAAAGCCTCCTGTATCCTGTGTGTCCTCTGTCCACCTGCAACGTCCTTGCAAAACCTCCCTTCTTCCTGACCTCCCCCAACGCCATCCTAGGGAGTCAGCCTGCCATCACGACCACAGCATAGCAACCCTTTCTACACAGGGTCATGTCCCTGTGCTTTAATAAAAATCACCTTTTGCCAGTAAAGCTCTCTCAAGACTTCTTTCTTGACCATCGGCCTTGAACTCTAACGTCTTTCCTACATCAGTCCTGTCTCTTGTAAGGGCTCCTGTGGAAACAACCCTGCAACACGGTCCCATTTCTGTCAACTCTTCTGACTCCATCCACCTAACCCACTGCACATCCTGTGTTCTCTGACGACAGGACACTTCTGTGGTTCTTGGGCTGAAACCATCACATGGCACCTCTTTCAGTCCTCGACTTTGTTGAGTTTGCCCATCTGAAACTCCCCAGCATCCCATCCTCACTTTCTTTTTCTCACATGTTTATCTGGTCAATAGGTTCTAATCATCTAATCTAATCTAATCTAGTCACCTAATCTAATCTAATCTAATCAACCGGTTCTCATCTATAACAGGTTTCTGTTCCTGAGTAGATGACTCCCTTGCTTTCCTTTGTCATCAAGCTCAAATCTTAACTCTCAGACGATTGTCTTACAACTGCACCTCCACCCTGCTGGGAGCCCCACACCCCCACTACCAATCCCCTGCCCCTCGCCCTCACTGCCCCCTTACCGCCACCCTGCTTCTGATCTGCTGCCGCTGCCCCCTGCTGTTCCCGCCCACCCCTCCCTGCAGCTACCACCTAGCCGCTACCCCTGCCCCCGACTCTGGAGCCTTCTCGATTCCCTACTCCTGTTGCCGGGCTGCTGCCGCCCCACGAGTCCAACTCCACCTTCCCCGCACTGGTACCACCAGGCTGCCCCCACAACATGAGCTGCTCCCACCGGGCTGCACCCCCGTCCAGGGCACCCCCACTTAAAACCACCATTGCCTCTCCGCTGCTACCCTGGGTCCCCGCTGCTGCTGCTATCAGTGGTCCCGCCCTGTAGACATGCACCAAGGCCAGCAAAGCCAGGCCCTTGCTTCGCTGCCCGACTCACCATGCCATGACATGGACATCCCGCTTATACCCAGCTAGTCCTGCCCACCCCCAAGGACACTACCGCCTAGCTTCTCCCCCACCCCACTCCGATGCCTCCTGGCTGCCAAGCGTGTGAGTTCCAGCACGTCCATCACCCCTCGCACTGCTACCAGCTTGCTGCCCCCCCAAAATGTACCCCTGCCACCCTGTTGTGCCCCTCACACTGCCCACATTACCTCAGCTGCCGCAGCTCCGCAGCTCCGCGGCTGCCCTGTATCCCCGCACCCTTGACGTGCACAACGGGCCCGTCCACCACGCCCTCCTAACTGCTGCTGCCCCGCCCCCTTGACGTGCACAATGGGCCCGCCCACCACGCCCACCTAACTGTCATTGCCCTGCCCCTTGACGTGAACAATGGGCCCGCCCACCACGCCTCCCTAACTGCCGCTGCCCCGCCCCCTTGACGTGCACAATGGGCCCGCCCACCACGTCCCCCTAACTGCCGCTGCCCCGCCCCCTTGACGTGCACATGGGCCCGCCCACCACGCCCTCCTAACCATTGATGCCCCGCCCCCTTGACGTGCACAATGGGCCCGCCCACCACCCCCGCCCCGTTGCTGCGCTGCTACTGCTGAGCCGCTGGCTCCGGGCTGGTCCCACCCCCACTCTGGCTGATGCTGCCTCAATTCCTCCCGCCCCCCACAGTCGCCACACAGCTGCCTCACTTGGCTGTCACAGAGCTCCCCCACCATGGCCCGCCACTGCCACTGCCACCCCACTGCACCTCCCCAACACCGCTGCGACTGCGACCCAGTGACATTGCTTCCCACTGCCCCGCCCTGTTGCCCCCGCTGCCTCACTGCACCCCCCTGGTTTCTGCCACCCCTCCCCGCTGTGCTTCCCACCCCGCCACCGTCGCGTCCCCCATGCAGACCCTCCTTACCACCCTACCGCTGCCCAGGGGCTGCCTGGCTGCTCTGACGTCACTGGCGCGCCCTGGACGTATACAGTGGGAGACAGGCCCTAAGAGAATTTCTGCATAGGGACTGGCGGCAGGTGTGTTCTGGAAGTGGGTTGGAGGTATAGACACGGGGGTAAATCCCAAGAAGGAAAATGTCAGCATAATTATGTTAAGTGTTAAAATAGCCTAAAAAGCTAAATGTAAAGTGCTTTCAATGTCTCCTTCTTTTCCATACAGTGACTTTATTCCTCATATTGTGCACCTCAAAATAATACAATCTCACGTTAACTAACTGGAATGAAAATAAAAACTAAAAAAAGATAAATAAAAATCTTTTAACATCATGCATCAATTGACATACAGACATTAAGGAAAGAGTTTGCATAATAAAATGTTTATACGGGTCTAGGTGCTCTTTCTCAATCAAGGCTGGTCAAAATCATGGAAAAGAGTTTTATTTCTCTTCAGAATCACTCACTGTTCCTGGATTTCATGTACAGTGTACATACATATGAACAAGCTTTTCTCAAAAACTAAAAGAAAAAAAAAAGCTCCCAAGAACCAACACTAGACGTCCACTGTAGAATTGCATGAACAGAAATGCCCTCGTTAGCTTTGTTGTATGAGAAGACATTGGGAGATACTCATTAAGGAAATAAGTGTCAAGTGAAATACATCATAAACAAGAACTTCTCCCTTACCGTAATGCTCACTGGGGAACATAACGCTCCATTTTACTTTCCTCTGATCACCAGAAAAATCAAAATTTAACAGCACACTTAGCCCAGTGGTTGTGTTAAACTTATGCTTTGCTCTCTGTTAGTGGTAGAACTGAAACCTTGGGGATGACTCTGTGATCATACTTGTGTTACTTTTAGGATAAGATGTACATTAATATAAGTATATGAATAAATTCACCATCGTTATATTTTCCACAGCAAGCATTTTCACTGACATAATTTCATGGGATCTTCATCACAGTCCAAGTGAAAGAAAAGGTAAGTGTTTATGGTATATAAAAGGTAAACAAAGGTAAATGCACGAAGTAAGAATCTGTGAAATAAGACAAATCCAGCCCCATAAGTTTTAAGACCTAATGGGCTGCATTAATTGATCTACTAATGACTTGGATAGTATCCTATCCAGTAGATAGAGGGGCAGTCCAAATGACCACAAGAAAGGAAAGACTTCCAAAATAGCCTGTGACATGGAGTGCATGGGTGGTGCAGTCAGTTACGTGTCACACTCTTGGCTTTGGCTCAGGTCCTGATCTCAAGGTCTTGGGATCCAGCCCTTCACAGGGATCTGCGCTCAGCACAGAGCCTGTTTGTGTTTCGCTCTCCCTCTCCCTCTGAGACCCCCCTCCACAAATAAATAAAACTTAAAAATGACAGCAAGGGAGAAAATAAAACATAATCAGCTAAGAATCCATTGTTTTAGGCAAGATCACCCTCCTAAGGGAAACAGAGGGAGCCAATCAGCAGACTTCCTAGCGCTGAACAGGAAATTCCCACCTGGGTTGGCTAAAGGTTATATAGTTCTGGATGTTGAAACTGCAGTTGGGTCGGTATTAATTCTTAACTTACCAACTTAGGTCCTTAAGCCATGTGTGGGCATTTTGAGCCTGTGGTTTTCCTTTTCAACAACCCCACATTTTGATCAGACTCTCAGTTTAACTAAGAGATCTAAACTGAAGGCATTAACGTCACTCTCAGCACCTGGTCTGAAGTGCTCACAGTACTGGTTGCTCCTCAGTGTAGTATTCAGAGTTCTTGACGTTTCTGATTAACCCTTGTGATGTTCACAGGGCATCACTGCAGTCTTACAATTTTTGAGTTGGTCATGTTCTTCTTCTTTTCTTTTTTGTTTTTGTTTTTCTGATGTTCCAATCTTAGAAAGATCATTACTATGCAGGTTAGTGTCTCTGCATTTGCATTTAGAACTTTTGAGAAAACATAAAGCACCACACAGATTATATTGATTATGATAAACAAGATAATTCCCAATGTTTGGAGTGCAATTTGAGGCTATGTACTCCAAGACTCAAAGCAATTAAAAACAAATGAGTAAGAAAGACCCTGCTGAAGGAGTCACTCTTTTAAGCCACGTGGCTTCCTCAGTAATCCCCCTGTTATTTCGCTTCAACTTCCCCCAGAACTGTTCATAGGGGTTTAGCACATGCTGTTGTCTGCAGCACAGACCCAGCCTTGCTCAGCTAAGAGATAACAAAGGGCTATCTTATTTTCAAGAACTCCTTTGGCCAGAGTGTAAAGATTCCTGTTGGGCAGACATTGCTTTGGCAAGGGGTCCTGCAACAATTTCAAGAATGAAGGAAAAGGTCTTGATCATACTCCATCTACGTTTACCACTAACCAGGGAAGTAAGACCAGTCAAAGGCATGAATCTTGGAACACAATTTTGCCTGATAGTTCCCTTCTAACTCAGAACATGAATGCAGGGAAGTTAACCAATGAGATGTATTATATAGCTTGAGTAATTTCAGACCAGGGTTGAATTTTCTGGTAGCTTGAATTAAAAGGTTGCTCTAAATTCCAAAGGATACTGCTGTAGTAATGACCTGGGCAACACCGATGAGAGTGTTACCTTTCCAGGCCATTGCCAGAATAAAGGAAAAGAACAGAGAGATAAACGATCACATGTTTGGTCAAAGCTTGGAGTCTTGAGTCATGGCCGTGGGTGAACACGGTCTACCTAGATGTCACCTATTTCACTTTCTTCCAAGTAGATTCAGAAATATCAAGTGTCCGTGCAGCACCAGGTGTCAGGTGGAGACTTCTGTAGCTGTGGGTTGTGCACTGGAGGCTCAATATCTTTGAGTTTTACAGAAGGAGACTTAGTAAGGTCTCTCTTTTATTGGCTTTCAAGGGCTGTCTTCCTCTAATGTTGTGTCTCAAATACTTAATCACCAGGCTGTAAACTGTGATGGAGAGGATCCGTTTAACTGTGATCTAGGAAGACTTCCATAACCTGTTGATGAGAGATTGAGCACTGGACATCGCAGACTTACAGTAATTGGATAGACCAGCATGCAACACAACAGATCAGTAAAAGGTTGTACACTGAGATAATTCAATGAAGTCTGTAAGGATTTCCTAAAGGCTCCTGTGATTTGCCGACTGAAATATGTGCCCTGGTCCCTGGAGATCACATAAAGTGTGCCCCAAGGGAGAAACCCATTTTTAACAGGGTCTTTACCACAGTGCAATCATCAGCCTCTTGGCAGGGAAAGGCTTGAACTGATCCAGAAAATACAGAAACAACAACAGGGTATATGACAAATAGTACTAAGTGGCAGTGGAATGAACCCAGCTGTAGGTGTCAAAGAGTCCACAGGAAGGAGGCCTGAAACCTCTGGAGACAGAAGGTTGTTCAGGATTATGGACCTGACAGGTTAGACACCGCTGGTAAACACGTTTTTTTTTGTTGTTGTTGTTGTTTGTTTGTTTGTTTTTTACTGTTTTAGAAAGCTTCCCACTGATTTCCATTTATCATTGGAATCATCTTAGATGCCCTATGGTGGGTGAAGGAATGAAAAAAAATCAAGAAAAGTGGGTCTTGCCAGGGATCTGGGAAGAACCAAGAGGTTGTCTTGGTTTTCCCTTAGCCCTGACTCTTTCTTTAAATCACTCCCATTCTTTACCCAGCCTCTTATTTCTGACTCAAAAGGAAACAGGTGGCATGTTACAAGGACATCAGGATGGCCTGCATCTGGCAATGAGGAGCCGTGTTTTGTTGAACCGGAATGGACCTTATCTACATGTGCCACAATCTTACAACTATAATAGCAAAAAACAAAAACAAAAACAAAAACCAGAAAACAAACAAACAGAGAGAGACAAGATGGCAGGGAAGTAGGAGGAGGCGCCTTTTGAACCTGTACCCTAAAGTGAGCTGATTACCGACCAAAGAACTCCGATCACCCATGAAATCAGCCTGAGATCAGAATTATACACGTCTGGATCTCTATGGGGGGCAGAAGATGCCAGTGGGCAGGTAACGTGGAGTGGGAATGTCGGACTGATACCGGAAGATAAACAAAAGGGGGAGGGAGCCAACAGAGGCGACCAATTGGAAAATAATACCCCAATATGAGAGTGCCCTGCGTCTGGGGATCAGCATTAACTTGGAGTCTGGTTGAAAGCACTCAAAAGAGCAAAGGATCGTGGGGGGAAATTGTGGGAATCGGGGCAGCTAGGGACAGGGGCTTAAGTCCCCAGACCCAGGACAGCCTCCCCTGGCGCTGAGCCAGAGAGAGTGTGGCAGAGAAACCAGGTCTTGGTACCTGAGCCACCAGAGCACCCAAGAACGAGTGGAGTCCGGCTCCCATGAGGGGCTGGGAGCCACACCAGACGGCAGAACGCACACCTTGCCTGAGATGCACGCACGCCTCACTCTCCCCTGAGAGAGGTGTACGAATACCCAGCCTGGTGTTCTGGGACACGCGCCTTGCTAGAGCCGGAGACTCCCGCACCCCACCCCCTCCCCTGGGAGAGGTGCGTGCAAGCCCGGCGCTCTTAGACCTGGAAAGACCAGGCAGTCCCAGCCCCGGCCAGCGGGATAATCTCAGTGTGCAATCGCTGCTTGGAACCTCTCTGGCAGTCTGGAGCTGCCCAGACAGCCACAGCTGCCCTGGTTTTGCATACAAGCAGGAGATCCTGCATCCCCAGGGACCGCGACTCTGAACCTGCTCTGCCAGTGGCCCAGCAGCTGCAGCACCTGCAGGGGAGCAGACTGAGGCTTCTCTCTGAGAGGGAGGTCGGGGTGCAGTTTGCTTTCCTCTAAACCTCCAAAAGCCATCAAAAGATGCCAAGGCAAGAGAAAACAAGTGAACAAACATAAAAACCTCCAGAGAACAAAAGCCTGAAAAAACTGTTTTCCTCAGAGCCCATCCCCTTGAGGAGGGCTGGAGGACTTAACTCAGGGAACATCATTGACTGAAAACCCACGTGGCAGCCCCTTCCCCCAGAAAACAAATCAGGAAAGAAAAAAAAAAGACTACAAGAGAACAACCACCACTACTTCATAGATACAACTTTTATTTTTAACTCATTCCCGCTATTCTGGTTCATTTTTTTATATACATAATTTTTTAACCTATTTACCATCACAGTGAGATGTCCAGTACATCAAATTCCATAATAAACTTCTAACCTGAATTTTTTGATGTATACACATGTGTTTTTCTTTGGTTTTTCTATTTTTTTAATTTTCTAAAAAATTTTATTTAGTTTAGTCCAGTTTATTCCTTTTTTATTTTTATTTTCTAATATTCCTTTGGAGTTAAACTTCAAGGTAACCCCCTTTCTCCAATCAATGCTACCCCTATAGGTAAACCAATTTTTAATCCCCCTTTATCTTAGGAAAGTTGAGTCCTTTAACAAAGATATCAAGATACATCCAGGAAGAATCAAAATAACCTTCCTTGCCCACACTGAGAATCTATAACCATGCTCCCATCTTTTTCTTCTGCCAGTGTCTCTGTGTATTTAAGTTCGTACTGATAGTATATAAATCTTATACTTGGAGTTCTTTTTGATGAGGCTCTTACTTTTTTTGCTATATATATATATATATATATATATATATATATATTTTCTCTCATCATATACTTTTATCAGTATTTTTATTTGTCTGTTTTGGTTTGTATACCTGATAAATCTTACCCTGGGGCCTATTTGGGCTGAACCTTCTCCTTTATCTTCCCTTTTTTTCCTGTCTCTCTCTCTCTCTCTCTTTTTTCTTTTTCTTTTCTTTTTTCTCTCATTTGGGTGGGGAATCCTGAGTGCTCAGAAGCATTCCAGGGTGCACCTTGACTGCACCACGGTCGTTATATCCAGCTACATCTGTCCAGTCATCTCTCACCAAACTGACTAGCAGGAGGAATCCCCAACAGAAGAAACATACAGAGGATGGGCCTTCTGCAACAGAGCTAACGGCTATCAACATAGACAATATGTCAGAAAGAGAATTCAGGCTAACAATTATCCAGGCAATAGCTAGGTTGGAGAAAGCCATGGATGGCCAAATGGAATTGATCAAAGCAGAATTGAAAGCCACCAGGGATGATGTCCATAATGTTAGGGCAGAGCTGAAGGCTAACAGGGATGAGGTTCACAACGCTCTCAATGAGTTCCAATCTAATCTAAATTCTCTAAAAGCTAGGGTAACTGAGACAGAAGATAGAATTAGGGATCTGGAGGACAAACAGATAGAGAGAAAGGATCAAGAGGAAGCCAGGAACAAACAGCTTAAAAGCCACGGAAACAGAATCAGGGAAATAAATGATGCCATGAAACGTTCCAACGTCAGAATTATTGGAATCCCTGAAGGGGAGGAGAAAGAAAGAAGTCTAGAAGATATAGTGGAACAACTACTTCATGAAAAATTTCCCAATCTTGCCAATGGAATAAGTGTTCATGTACTAGAGGCAGAAAGGTCTCCCCCCAAGATTATAAATTCCAAAAAAACATCCAGGCACCTCATAGTAAAATTGAGGAATCACAATTGTAGATACAATCTCTTGAAAGCCGCTAGAACAAAAAGATACTTACGTACAGAGGAAAGCCCATCAGAATAACGTCAGACCTGTCCACAGAGACCAGGCAAGCCAGAAAGGGCTGGCAAGATATATTCAGGGCACTACATGAGAAGAACATACCACCAAGAATACTTTATCCAGCAAGACTGACATTCAAAATGGATGGAGAGATAAAGAGTTTCCAAGACCGGCAAGGATTACAAGACTATGCAACCACCAAGCCGACACTGCAGGAAATATGAAGGGGGGTTCTTTAAAGAGGAAAAATCCTAAGAATACCATTGAACAATAATATAGACTCAACTCTATGGTCAAATAATCTTTGACAAAACAGGAAAAAATATCCAGTGGAAAAAAGACAGTCTCTTCAATAAATGGTGCTGGGAAAACTGGACAGCTATATGTAGAAGAATGAAACTTGACCATTATCTTACACCGTACACAAAGATAAACTCGAAATGGATAAAAGACCTCAACGTGAGACAGGAATCCATCAGAATCCTCGAGGAGAACATAGGCAGTAACCTCTTTGATATCAGCCACAGCAACTTCTTTCAAGATATGTCTCCAAAGGCGAAGGAAACAAAGGCAAAGATGAACTTCTGGGACTTCATCAAGATCAAAAGCTTCTGCACAGCAAAAGAAACAGTCATCAAAACAAAGAGGCAACCCACGGAATGGGAGAAGATATTTGCAAATGACAGTACAGATAAAAGGTTGATATCCAGGATCTGTAAAGAACTCCTCAAACTCAACACACACAAAACAGACAATCATATTAAAAAATGGGCAGAAGATATGAACAGACACTTCTCCAATGAAGACATACAAATGGCTACCAGACACATGAAAAAATGTTCATCATCACTAGCCATCAGGGAGATTCAAATCAAAACCACATTGAGATACCACCTTACACCAGTTAGAATGGCCAAAATTAGCAAGACAGGAAACAACGTGTGTTGGAGAGGATGTGGAGAAAGGGGAACCCTCTTACACTGTTGGTAGGAATGCAAACTGGTGCAGCCACTTTGGAGAACAGTGTGGAGATTCCTCAGGAAATTAAAAATAGAGCTTCCCTATGACCCTGCAATTGCACTGCTGGGTATTTACCCCAAAGATACAGATGTAGTGAAAAGAAGGGCCATCTGTACCCCAATGTTTATAGCAGCAATGGCCACGGTCGCCAAACTGTGGAAAGAACCAAGATGCCCTTCAACGGATGAATGGACAAGGAAGATATGGTCCATATACACTAGGGAGTATTATGCCTCCATCAGAAAGGACGAATACCCAACTTTTGTAGCAACATGGACAGGACTGGAAGAGATTATGCTGAGTGAAATAAGTCAAACAGAGAGAGTCAAGTATCATATGGTTTCACTTATCGGTGGAGCATAACAAATAATATAGAGGACAAGTGTAGATGGAGAGGAGAAGGGAGTTGAGGGAAATTGGAAGGGGAGGTGAACCATGAGAGACTATGGACTCTGAAAAACAACCTGAGGGTTTTGAAGGGGCGGGGTGGGAGGGTGGGGGAACCAGGTGGTGGGTATTAGGGAGGGCACAGACTGCATGGAGCACTGGGTGTGGTGAAAAAACAATGAATACTGTTACGCTGAAAATAAATAAAAAATGGGAAAAAAATAATAGAGTCAATCGACAGAAAGAAAGTCTTCAAAGATAACACAATGTCAATAAAAACGTATCTCTCAATAATCACTCTCAATGTGAATGGCCTAAATGTGCCCATCAAACGACACAGGGTTGCAGATTGGATAAAACGACATGACCCATCCATATATTGTCTACAAGAGACCCATTTTGAACCTAAAGATACACCCAGACTGAAAGTGAAGGGATGGAGAAGCATCTTTCGTGCCAATGGGCCTCAAAAGAAGGCCGGGGTAGCGATTCTCGTATCAGATAAGTTATATTTTAAACTAAAGACAATAGTCAGAGATACAGAAGGACACTACATAATTCTTAAAGGGACTATCCACCAAGATGATCTAACAATTGTAAATATCTATGCCCCCAATACGGGAGCAGCCAATTACATAAGAAAACTTTTAATCAAGATAAAGAGTCATATTGATGTGAATACATTAATAGTAGGAGATCTTAACACACCTCTTTCAGTAATAGACAGATCATCCAAGCAGAAAATCAATAAAGAAATAAGAGCATTTGAATGACACATTGGACCAGATGGACCTCATAGATATATACAGAACATTCCACCATAAAATAACAGAATACTCATTCTTCTCAAGTGCACATGGAACGTTCTCCAGAATAGACCACATACTGGGTCACAAATCAGGGCTCAACCAATACCAAAAGACTGAGATGATTCCCTGCATATTCTCAGATCATAATGCTTTGAAACTGGAGCTCAATCCCAAGGAAAAGTTCAGAAGGAACTCAAACACCTGGAAGCTAAAGACCACCTCGCTTAAGAATGCTTGGATCAACCAGGAGACCAAACCAATGAGAATGAAGACACTTCACTCCAAAACCTATGGGATACAGCAAAGGCGGTCCTAAGGGGGAAATATATAGCCATCCAAGCCTCCCTCAAAAAAATTGAAAAATCCAGAAGAAACCAGCTGTCTCTACACCTTAAAGAACTAGAGAATCAACAACAAATCAAACCAACTCCACATGTAAGAAGAGAAATAATCAAGATTAGAGCAGAGATCAATGAGGTAGAAACCAGAGATACAGTAGAACGTATCAATGTAACTAGAAGCTGGTTTTTTGAAAGAATCAATAAGATCGATAAAACATTGGCCACACTAATCCAAAAGAAAAGAGAGAAAGCCCAAATTAATAAAATTATGAATGAAAAGGGAGAGATCACAACTAACACCAAGGAAGTAGAAACAATCATCAGAAGTTATTACCAACAGGTATATGCCAATAAGCTAAGCAACCTAGATGAAATGGATGCATTCCTGGAAAATTATAAACTCCCAAAATTGAACCAGGAAGAAATTGACAACCTGAATAGACCGATATCTAGTAACAAGTTTGAAGCAGTGATCAAAAACCTCCCAAAAAACAAGAGCCCAGGACCTGACGGATTCCCTGGGGAATTCTATCAAACTTTCAAAGAAGAAATAACACCTATTCTCTTGAAGCTGTTTCAAAAAATTGAAGAAGAAGGAAAACTTCCAGACTCTTTTTATGAAGCCAGCATTACCCTGATCCCCAAACCAGGCAAAGGCCCCACCAAAAATTAGAATTTCAGACCAATATCACTGATCTATACGAATGCTAAGATTCTCAACAAAATCCTAGCAAACAGGATCCAACAGCACATTAAAAAGATTATCCACCATGACCAGGTGGGATTCATCCCTGGGTTACAAGGTTGGTTCAACATTCACAAATCAATCAATGTGATAGAACAAATCAATAAGAGAAGAGAGAAGAACCACATGATCCTCTCAATTGATGCAGAAAAAGCACGTGACAAAATCCGGCATCCGTTCCTGCTTAAAACGCTTCAAAGTATAGGGATAGAGGGAACATTCCTGAACCTCATCAAATCTATCTATGAAAGACCCGCAGCAAATATCATCCTCAATGGGAAAAAGCTTGCAGCCTTCCCGTTGAGATCAGGAACACGACAAGGATGCCCACTCTCACCACTCTTGTTCAACATTGTATTAGAAGTCCTAGCAACAGCAATCAGACAACAAAGAGAAATAAAATGTATCCAAATTGGCAAGGATGAAATCAAACTCTCTCTCTTCGCAGATGACATGATTCTTTATATGGAAAACTCGAAAGACTCCACCCCCAAACTTCTAGAACTCATACAGCAATTCAGTAATGTGGCAAGACACAAAGTCAATGTACAGAAATCAGTGGCTTTCTTATACACTAACAATGAAAATACAGAAAGGCAAATTAGAGAATCGATTCCATTTACTATAGCACCAAGAACCATAAGATACCTCAGAATAAACCGAACCAGCATGGTACTGGCAGAAAAACAGACACATGGACCAGTGGAACAGAGGAGAGAGCCAAGATATGGACCCAAAATTCTATGGTCAAATAATCTTCAACAAAACAGGAAAAAATATCCAGTGGAAAAAAGATAGTCTCTTCAATAAATGGTGCTGGGAAAACTGGACAGCTATATGTAGAAGAATGAAACTCGACAATTCTCTTACACCGTACACAAAGATAAACTCAAAATGGATAAAAGACCTCTACGTGAGACAGGAATCCATCAGAATCCTTGAGGAGAACATAGGCAGTAACCTCTTTGATATCAGCCACAGCAACTTCTTTCAAGATATGTCTCCAAAGGCGAAGGAAACAAAAGCGAAAATGAACTTTTGGGACTTCATCAAGATCAAAAGCTTCTGCACAGCAAAAGAAACAGTCATCAAAACAAAGAGGCAACCCACGGAATGGGAGAAGATATTTGCAAATGACAATACAGACAAAAGGTTGATATCCAGGATCTGTAAAGAACTCCTCAAACTCAACACACACAAAACAGACAATCATATTAAAAAGTGGGCAGAAGATATGAACAGACACTTCTCCAATGAAGACATACAAATGGCTACCAGACACATGAAAAAATGTTCATCATCACTAGCCATCAGGGAGATTCAAATCAAAACCACATTGAGATACCACCTTACACCAGTTAGAATGGCCAAAATTAGCAAGACAGGAAACAATGTGTGTTGGAGAGGATGTGGAGAAAGGGGAACCCTCTTCCACTGTTGGTAGGAATGCAAACTGGTGCAGCCACTTTGGAGAACAGTGTGGAGATTCCTCAGGAAATTAAAAATAGAGCTTCCCTATGACCCTGCAATTGCACTGCTGGGTATTTACCCCAAAGATACAGATGTAGTGAAAAGAAGGGCCATCTGTACCCCAATGTTCATAGCAGCAATGGTCGTGGTCGCCAAACTGTGGAAAGAACCATGATGCCCTTCAACGGATGAATGGATAAGGAAGATGTGGCCCATATACACTAGGGAGTATTATGCCTCCATCAGAAAGGACGAATACCCAAGTTTTGTAGCAACATGGACAGGACTGGAAGAGATTATGCTGAGTGAAATAAGTCAAACAGAGAGAGTCAAGTATCATATGGTTTCACTTATTTGTGGAGCATAACAAATAATATAGAGGACAAGCGTAGATGGAGAGGAGAAGGGAGTTGAGGGAAATTGGAAGGAGAGGTGAACCATGAGAGACTATGGACTCTGAAAAACAACCTGAGGGTTTTGAAGGGGTGGGGGGTGGGAGGTTGGGGGAAGCAGGTGGTGGGGATTAGGGAGGGCACAGATTGCATGGAGCACAGGGGGTGGTGAAAAAACAATGAATACTGTTACGCTGAAAATAAATAAATAAAAAAATAATGCAATAACTACAGCACAAAAAAATGAAAAATAGACAAAACATGGCAATTGCAAATGAAATAAAGATATTTAGAGCTTCCAATATCTTAAAATCCCATCATTGTCTTTATGATTGAATGTAAGCTCATCTTTTCCTGTTTTACAACTGAATTGCCTTAGTAGTTTGATGATGTTGGTGTATTTTTCTCCACAGATCATGATATTTGATTACTTTTTTTTAGCGAACATATGATGTATTATTTGTTTCAGGGGTATGGGTTTGTAATTGATCAGTCCTAATCAATTAACAACCCTCACCATAGTACATACCCTTTGCAATGTCCATCACCCAGTGACCCCATCCAGCACACTCTCTTTTATTCTAGCAAACCTTAGTTTGAACATGAACTCGGGTAAAGGTTAGGGCCGAGGGGATGGCAGGCCCAAACTGCAGACCCTGAGGGCAGCTCCTTGGGATCTGAAATGAGGGCGAAGGTGAAGGGGTAGCTCAGGCTTTTGGCTCTGGATTTTGTGTCTAGGTTGGCCCCAGAATGTAGGGGTGGCCTCATGGGGCCATGGAAGTTTCTCCCACTCTGGGGATTTTGCCTGGCTCCCAATAGTTTGGAGTCATTCTGGGTGGAATCGTATTTTCTGTCTCAGGATTCCCCCAAAAAGAGGGATTCCAGAGCAGGGCTCTGGGTACAGGTACCTGGATAAACCCCACCTTGGGTCAGGATTTGGGCTTAGGGGAATGGCAAGCCCGGTATGTGGGTTCTTGATCCAACTCTCAAGGGGCTTTATTTGGAAACAGAGCTCAGGCTGAGGGTCACAATGCGTGTTTGTGCTCAAGGCGGCCCTCAAGCATGGGCGTGGCCTCATGGGCCTTGCAGGTTTCTCCTATTCTGAGGGCCTGACACCCATTCCAACAGCAAGATTTCCTGCCACAGGGAAGGAGGAGTTCTGTTTTGTGCATCAGGTTCCCGCATATGCAGGGATTTGAGCTAAGGTCTGGGGACAGATGCCTGAAAACCCAGGTTGGGTAGAGATGACGGCCTAGGGCAAAGGCAGGTCCAATATGCTGGATATGTGGCCAGCTGTCTGGGTGACTGCCAGAAGGTGTGGGGTCAGGCTGTGTCAGTCAGATCATTAGTGCGCAGGGCTGCCTATGACGTGGGAGTGCCGTCGAGGGCGGTGCAGGTTGATCCTCATTTGGGGTTTCTGGGTAGCCCCAAAAGGCACTTTTTCCTTCTGGTGGGCAGGCAGAGTGCTGTGTGATGGCTCCAGAATTCTCAGTCTGGAGGGCTTGTGGGCCTCCAGTGTGTGTGTGTGTGAGGACAGAAATCTGAAAACACAAGCTAGGGTTAGGTTTAAGGCCTCGGGCATGGCAGGCCCAATCTGCAGAGGCTGACTCGAGATTTCCAGCATCTGAAGTAAGGGCGAGTGTCAGATATTCGCTCAGCCTTGAGATGTGTCCACGATGGCCGCCTAGTGGAAGGGCAGCCTCATGAGGCCATGGAGGTTTTCCCACTCTGGGGGTGGTGAGGTGATCCAAACGGAAAGGTTTCCTTCCACTGGTCCGTTGGTGACTGCTTTGATGCCCCAAGGGACCCCCATACGGAAAGATCCCAGAGCAGGGCTCTATGTATGGATGCTTGGAGACCCCATTCTGTTCCCATTGGCACCTAGGAACAAGGCAGTTTCCATCTGCTGGCTTTAGGGTGAGCTACCCAGGGGGTTGAGTGGAAATGGTCTCTCATGCTGATGGGTCACAATGCGGGTCTGTGGCCAGGGAGACCTTGGAATGTGGCAGTGGTTCAGGGGCCATGCAGGATTCTCTGGCCCTGAGGATTGGACACAGCTCCAAAGAGCAAGGTTCCCTTCTGGGCACCGGAGGCATTCTGTTTTGGGCCTCTGGGAACCCCATATGTTGGTTTTCGAGACCGGGCCTCTGGGGACCGATGCCTGCAAACCTAAGCTAGGCTTCAGATTAGGCTCTAGGAGCATGTCAGGTTCAATCTTCTGTCTCTGGGGCCATGGACCTGGGTGTCTGCCTGAAGGTCGATGCACAAGGTGTGTCAGACTGTGCACTTTTGTTCAGGGCGGCCTCTGAAATTGGGGTGGCCTCGGAGGCCTTGCAGGTATCTCCTAATCCGAAGGGTTAGGGCAAGTGTAAAGGGCACAGTTTCCTTCGGGCAGACAGGCACAGTCCTGCAGTGTGGCTCCGGAGGCCCTAGCCTCGAGGGTGTGTGGGCCAGGGCTGTGGGGACCGAAGTCTGAAAACACAAACTCGGGTTAAGGTTAGGGACGAGGGGATGGCAGGCCCGAACTGCAGACCCTGAGGGGAGCTCCTTGGGATCTGAAATTAGGGCGAGTGTGAGGCGGTAGCTAAGGCTTTTGCCTCTGGATTTTGTATCTAGGATGGCTGCAGAATGCGGGGTGGCCTTCTGGGCCCATGGATGATTCTCCCTCTTGGGGATTCCACCCGGCCCCCAATATTTGGTGTCATTCTGGGGGAAGGGAAGAGTCCTGTTTTCTCTCTCTCAGATCCCTGAAACACAGGGATTCCAGGGCAGGGGTCGGGTTATGGTCCCCTGTAATACCCCATCTTGGGTTAGGATTATGGCCTAGGGGCATGACAAGCCCAATAATTGGGCTCTGGTTCCAGCCCCCGAGGGGCCTTATTTGAGAACAGGGCACAGGCTGCGGGTCACATTGCATGTTGTTGTCCAAGGTGGCCCTCTAGAGTGGGCATGGCCTCATGGGCCATGCAGGTTTCAGCAACTCAGAGAGAGGGTTTGACACCCATCCTAACAGCAAGGTTCACTCAGGCTGGAGTTTCTGTCCATGATGGCAGCCTAATGGAGGGGTGGCCTCATGAGGCCATGGAGGTTTTCCCACTCTGGGGGTTGTGAGCTGCTCCAAACCGCAAGGTTTCCTTCTGTGGGACAGGCGAGAACTGTTTGATGGCTCAAGTCTGCCCCATATGGAAAGATTTGAGAGCACGGCTCTAAGGGCAGATGCCTGGAAACTCTATCTGGCATTCCCACTGGCGCCTAGGAACAAGGCAGATTTGATCTGCAAACTCTGGGGCACGCTACCCAGGGGAATGAGTTGAAATGGAGTCTCATGCTGTTGGGTCACAATGTGGGGTTTTGTCCAAAAAGACCTTGGAATGTGGTGGTGGCTCAGAGGTCATGCAGCATTCTCCTGCCCTGAGGGTTTGACACAGCTCTAAATAGCAAATTTCGCCTCTGGGGACACAAGGTGTTCAGTTCTCGGCCCCACCAGTTCCCAGCTGTTGGTATTTGAAACCAGGCCCCTGGGGACAGATGCCTGAAATCCCAGTTTGGGTAGAGATGACGGCCTGGGGCACGGGTATTTCTGATCTGTTGGATCTATGGCCCACTGTTTGGTTGGCTGTCTGGATGTCTGGGCTCAGGCTGTGTCAGACAGAGCATTAGTGCACAGGGTTGTCTATGAAATTGGGGTGAGGTCGAGGGCCGTGTAGGTGGATCCTCATTTTGGGTGTCTGGGCTCCCCATAGAACATTTTTTCCTTATTATAGTGGGCAGGCAGAGTTCCCGGTTTTGGCCCCTGAATTCCATATCCTGAGGGCTTGTGGGCCAGGAGCGTGAGGACGGAAGTCTGAAAACACAAACTAAAGTTAGGTTTAGGGCCTCGGGCATAGCAGGCCCAATCTTCAGAGGCTGAATCGAGATCTCAAGCATCTGAAGTAAGGGCGAGTGCCAGACGTTTCCTCAGGCTAGAGTTTGTGTCCATGATGGCAGCCTAATGGAAGAGTGGCCTCATGAGGCCATGGAGGTTTTACCACTCTGGGGGGTGTGAGCTGCTCCAAACTACAAGGTTTCCTTCTGTGGGACAGGCGAGAACTGTTTGATGGCTCAAGGCTGCCCCATACAGAAAGATTCGAGAGCAGGGCTGTAAGTATGGATGCCTGGAAACCATACCTGGCAATCCCATTGGCACCTAGGGACAAGGAAGGTTCGATCTGCTGGCTCTGGGGCAAGCTACTCAGGTGGTGGAGTTAATATGGACTCTCATGCTGATGAGTCATAATCTGGTTTTGTGTCCATGGAGACCTTGGAATGTGGCGGTGGCTCAGGGACCCTGAAGGATTCTCCTACCTGGAGGGTTTTACACAGCTCAAAATAGCCAGGTTCACATGTGGAGACGAGAGGTGTTCTGTTTTGTGCCTCAGGAGACCCCCATATGCTGGTATTCGAAACCAGTCCTCTGAGGAGAGATGCCTGAAAACCCAAGCTAGGGTTCTGATTAGGGCCTAGGGACACGTCCAGCTCAATCTTCTGTATCTGGGGACATCTGTCTGTGTGTCTGAGTGGAGGTAGTTGCTCCAGTTGTGTCAGAATGTGCCTTTTTGTCCAGGGCGGGCTTCGAAATTGGGATAGCCTCTGGGATCTTGCAGGTTTCTCTTAATCTGTAGGGTTGTGGCCAGTGGAAAAAGTACGGTTTCCTTGGAGAGGGCAGGCACATTCCTGCGGTGTGGCTCCAGAGGCCCCAGCCTGGAGGGTGTGTGGGCCAGGGCTATGGGGACAGAATTCTGAAAACATAAAATCGGGTTACGATTCGGGCTGACGGTAGGGCAGGCCCGAACTAAAGACCCTGAGGGGAGCTCTTTGAGATATGAAATAAGGGCAAGGGGCATCTGGGTGGCTCAGTGAGTTAAAGCCTCTGCCTTCGGCTCAAGTCATGTCGCAGGGTCCTGGGATAGAGCCCCACGTTGGGCTCTCTGCTCGGCAGGGAGCCTGCTTCCCTTCCTATCTCTCTGCCTGCTTCTCTGCCCTCTTGTGATCTCTGTCTGTCAAATGAATAAACAAAATCTTTAAAGAAAATAAGGGCGTGTGTGAGGCGGTACCTCTCTGGATTTTGTGACAAGGATGACCGTGCAATGGAGGGGTGACCTCATGGGCCATGGACGATTCTCCCTCTCTGGGGATATTGCCTGGCTCCCAAGAGTTTGGGGTCATTCTGTGGGAAGGGAGGAGTCCTGTTTTCTGTCTCAGGGGTCCCTCAAAAAGAGGGATTCCAGAGAAGAGCTCTGGTAATGGGTGATGGGAAACCTTACCTTTGTTTAGGATTGGGGCATAGGGGCATGCCAAGTCAGATATGCAGGTTCTTGGTCCATCTACCAGGAGGCCTTATTTGAAAACGGGGCTCAAGCTGAGGGTCACAGTGCGTATTTGTGCCCAAGGCGGGCTTCAGGCATGGGTGTGGCCTCATAGGCCATTCAGGTTTATCCTACCCTGAGGGTTTGACTTTGACACCATCCCAACAGCAAGGTATCTTGCCATGGGGGTGGAGGAGATGTGATTTGTGCATTAAGTTCCCAGGTGCAGGGGTTTGAGATAAGGTCAAGGTTCAGATGCCTGAAAACCCAGGTTGGGTAGAGACGATGGCCTAGGACCTGGCCGGTCTGATCTGCTGGATATGTGGCCAGTTGTCTGGGTGTCTGACAGGAGTTCTGGGCTCAGGTTGTTCCAGATAGAACATTAGTGCACAGGGCGGCCTATGATATTGGGGTGTGGTCGAGGGCCGTGCAGGTTGAAACCATTTGTGGTTTCAGAGCAGCCCCACAGGGCACTTTTTTCTTCTGGTGGCCAGTCAGAGTGCTGCATTGTGGCTCCAGAATTCCCAGTCTGGATGGCTTGTGGGCCACGAGTGTGAGGATGGAAGGCTGAAAACACAAGCTAGGGTTAGGTTTCAGGGCAAGGGATGGCAGGCCCACTCTGCAGAGGCAGAATTGAGATCCCCAGCATCTGAAGTAAGGGGGAGTGTCAGACGTTTCCTTAGGCTGGAGTTTGTGTCCATGGTGGCCCCTGAATGGAGGGGTGGCCTCATGAGACCATGGAGGTTTTACCACCCTGGGGGTATGAGTTGCTCCATACAGCAAGGTTTCCTTCTGCAGGACAGGCGAGAACTGTTTGATGGCTCAAGGATGCCCCATACAGAGAGATTCAAGAGCAGGGCTCTAAGTATGGATGCCTAGAAACACAACCTCGCATTCCCATTGGCTCCTAGGGACAAGGCAGGCTCGATCTGCTGGCTCTGTGGCAAGCTACCAAGGTGGCCGAGTTGAAATGGACTCTCATGCTGATGGGTCATAATGACCGTTTTTGTCCATGGAGACCTTGGAATGTGGCGGTGGCTCAGGGGTCCTGAAGGATTTTCCTACCCGGAGGGTTTTATACAGCTCCAAATAGCAAGGTTCCCATGTGGAGATAAGAAGTGTTCTGTTGTGTGCCTCAGGAAACTTCCATATGCTGGTATTCGAAACCAGTCCTCTGTGGAGAGATTCCTGCAAACCTAAGCTAGGATTCAGATTAGGGCCTAGGGTCATGTCTGGTTTAATCTTCTGTCTCTGGAGACATCTGTTGTCTGCGTGTCTGAGTGGAGGTAGTTACTCAGGTTGTGTCAGAATGCACCTTTTTGTCCAGGGCAGACTAAGAAATTGGGATAGCGTCAGGGGCCTTGCAGGTCTCTCCTAATCTGCAGAGTTGTGGCCAATGGAACGTGCATGATTTCCTTCGAGAGGGCAGGCACAGTCCTGTGGTGAGGCTCTAGAGGCCCCAGCCTGGAGGGTGTGTTGGTCATGTTTCTGGGGATAGAAGTCTGAAAACACAAACTCCGGTTTTGTTTCTGGCTGTGGGTATGGCAGTACCTATATGAAGACCCTGAGGGGATTCCTTCTGGATATGAAATAAGGGCAAGTGTGAGGAGGTAGCTCAGACTTTTTTAGTCTCTGGATTTTGTGTCAAGGATGGCCATGGAATGTAGGGGTGGCCTCATGGGCCATGGACGATTCTCCCTCTCTGGGGATTTTGCCTAGCACCCAATAGTTTGGGGTCATTCTGTGGGTAGGGGGAGTCCTGTTTTCTGTTCTAGGTGTCCCTCAAAAAGATGGATTCCAGAGCACAACTCTGGATACCGGTGACTGGAAATCTTAACTTTGGTTAGGAATGAGGCCTAGGGGCATGACAAGCAGTATATGCGGGTTCTTGGTCCAGCTACCGAGAGGCTTTATTTGGAAACGGGACTCAGGTTGAGGGCTATAGTGTGCGTTTGTGCCCACGGCAGCCCTCAAGCATGGATGTGGCCTCATGTGTCATGCAGGTTTATCCTACCATTAGGGTTTGACTTTGACACCCATACCAACAGCAAGGTTTCTTGCCATGGGGAAGGAGGAGTTTTGTTTTGTGCATTAGTTTCCCCGTGTGCGGGGTTTTGAGATAAGGTCTAGGGACAGATGCCTGAAAACCCAGGTTGAGCATAGATGACGGTCTGGCCATGGCAGATCCGATCTGCTGGATACGTGGCCAGCTGTCTGGGTGTCTGACGGGAGGTCTGGGTTCAGGCTGTTTCAGACAGAGCACTAGTGCATAGGACGGCCTATGAAATTGGAGTGCGGTCGAGCACCGTGCATGTTGATCCACATTTGGCATTTTAAGGCAGCCCCACAGGGCAATTTTCCTTCTGGTGGGCAGGCAGAGTGCTGCTTTGTGGCTCCAGAATTCCTAATCTGGAGGGTTGAGGGCCAGGAGTGTGAGGATGGAAGTTGAAAACAAAAGTTATGGTTAGGTTTCGGGCTGAGGGCATGGCAGGCCCACTCTGCAGAGGCTGAATCAAGATCTCCAGCATCTGATGTAAAGGCAAGTATCAGACCTTGTCTCAGCCTCGAGTTTTTGTCCATGATGGCCCCTGAATGGAGGGGTGGCCTCATGAGGCCATGGAGGTTTTCACACTCTGGGGTGTGAACTGCCCCAAATAGCACGTTTTCCTTCTGTGGGGCAGGGGTATTCCTGTTTGATGGCTCAAGGCTGCCACATAAGGAAAGATTCTTTTTTTTTTTTTTTTTTTTTTTTTTTTTTTTTTTTTTTTTAAAGATTTTATTTATTTATTTGACAGACAGAGATCACAAGTAGGCAGAGAGGCAGGCAGAGAGAGGAAGGGAAGCAGGCTCACCGCTGAGCAGAGAGCCCGATGCGGGGCTCGATCCCAGGACTCTGGGATCATGACCTGAGCTGAAGGCAGAGGCTCTAACCCACTGAGCCACCCAGGCGCCCCATAAGGAAAGATTCTTGAGCACGGCTCTGTGTGGATGCCTGGGAATCCATTGTCTTGTAAGAATTGCAGCATAGGGAAATGGCAGGTTCAATCTTCTGGCTATGGGGGGAGGTACCCAGGGGGCTGAGTTGAAATGGAGTCTCCTGTGATGGGTCACAAGGTGGCTTTGTGTACACGGATTCCTTGGAATGTCGCAGTAGCTCAGTGGGCATGCAGGATTACCTACCCTGAGGCTTTGACACAACTCCAAATGGCCAGATTCCCTTCTGGGGACAGTAGGTGTTCTGTTTTGAGCCTCTGGGACCCCCCCATATATTGGTGTCTGAGACCAGGCTTCTGGGGACAGATACCGGAATACCTAAGCTAGGGCTTAGATTAGGGCCTAGGGCCATGTCAGGTTCAATCTTCTGTCTCTGGGGCCATCTATATTGCTGTATGACAGGAGGTATTTGCTCTCGGTGTGTCAGACTGCAAATTTTTTATCAGGGAAACCTGCGAAATGGGGTGGCCTCAGGGGCCTTTTAGGTTTCCCCTAATGTGGAGGTTTTGGGCAACTGTAAAGGGCACAGTTTCCTTTGTGAGGGCAGACACAATTCTGAGGTTTGTCTCCTGAGTTCCCATCCTGAGGGGTTGTGGGTCAGGACTCTGGGGACAGAAGTCTGAAAGCACAGTGTCGGGTTAAGTTTAGGGCAGAGGGTATTGCAGGCCTGATCTGCAGTCCCTTATCAGCTCCTCAAGATCTGAACTTAAGGCGAGTGTGAGGCAGTAGCTCAGGCTTATATCTCTGGATTGTGCATCCTGGATGGCCGTGGAAAGCATTGGTTGCCTCATGGGGTCATGGGAGATTCTCTCTGGGGAATGTCCCCGGCTCCCAATAATTTGGGTTCACTCAGGGGAACGGAGGAGACCTGTTTTCTGTCTCAGGGTTCCCCAAAAAACAGGGATTCCAGAGCAGATCTCTGGGTACCGGCAACTGGAAAATACATCCTTGGGTTAGGACCTGGGCCTAGGGGCATGTCAAGCCCTATATGTGGGTTCTTGGTCCAGCTACTGAGGGGCCTTACTTGAAGACGGGCCTCAGGGTGAGGGTCACAATGCATGTTTATTTCCAAGGCGGCCCTCAAGCATGGGCGTGGCCTCATGGGCCATTCAGGTGTATCCTCCTCTGAGGGTTTGACACCCATCCCAACAGCAAGATTTCTTTCCATGGGGTAGGACGGGTTCTGTTTTGTGCACCATGATCCCTGATATGCAGGCATTTGAGATAAGGTCTGGGGATAGAAGCCTGAAAACACAGGCTGGGGAGCCATGAGAGCCTTGGGCCATCGCTGGTCTGATCTGCTGAATATACGGCCAGCTGTCTTGTTGGCAGACCTGAGGTCTGTGCTTAGGCTGTGTTCAGACAGAGCATTTGTGCACAGGGTGGCCTATGAAATTGAGGTGTGGTCGAGGACCGTGCAGGTTGCTCCTCATTTGGGGTTTCTGGGCAGCCCCATAGGGCACTTTTTTCTTCTGGTGGGAGGCGGAGTGCTGTGTTGTGGCTCCAGAATTCCCAATCTGGAGGGCTTGTGGGCCAGGAGTGTGGGGACGGAAGTCTGAAAACAAAAGCTAAGGTAAGGTTTCGGGCCGAGGGTTGGGCTGGCCCACTCTGCAGTGGCTGAATCAAGATCTCCAGTATTTGAAGTGAGGGCGAGTGTCAGACTTTTCCTCAGGCTGGAGTTTGTGTCCATGATAGCCCTGCATTGTGGGGTGGCCTCATGAGACCATGGAGGTTTTTCCACGCTGGGGTTTGTGAGCTGCTCCATACAGCAAGGTTTCTTTCTATGGGACGGGGGAGTCCTGTTTGATAGCTCAAGGTTTCCCCATTCGGAAAGATGTGAGATCAGGACTCTATGAATGGATGCCTGGAGACCACAACTCACATTCCCTCTGGTGCCTAGGAACAAGCAGGTTCGATCTGCTGGTTCTGGGGCCAACTACCAAGGGGACTGAGTTGAAAGGGAGTCTCATACTGATGGGTCACAACACGGGTTTGTGTCCAGGGAGATATTGGAATGTAGCAGTGGCTCTGGGGCCATGCAGGATTTTCGTACCCTGATAGTTTGATACAACTCCAAATAGCAAGTGTTCCTTCTGGGGACAGGAGGTGTTCTGTTTTGGGCCTTAGAGACCCCCCCCCATATGTTGGTATCAGAGACCAGGTCTCTGGGAACAGAAGCCTGAAAAGCTAAGCTAGAGTTCAAATCATCGCCTAGGAGCTTGTCTTGTTCATTCTTCTATCTCTGGGGCCATCTACCTGGGTCTCTGACTGGAGGTGAGTCTCAGGGTGTTTCAGATGGTGCAGTTCAGTCCTAGGCGACCTACGAAATTGGGGTGGCTTCTGGGGCCTTGCAGATTTCTCCTAATCTGAAGGGTTTGGACAAATGAAAAGGGCACAGTTTCTGTTGGGAGGGCAGGCACAGTCCTGGGGTGTGGCTCTGGAGGCCTCAGCCTACTGGGTGTTTGGGCAAGAGCTCTAGGGACAGAAATCTGGAAACAAAAAGGGGTTAGGGATAGGCCCAAGGGTATGGCAGGACTGATCTGGAGACCTTGAGGGTAACTATTCTAGGGGTTTAGTGCAGCTCCATAGGGCATGGTTTCAATATGGAGGGCCGGGATCATCCAGTCGTGTGGCTCCAGAGCCCCCAATCTGGAGGGCTCATGTTCCAGGACTCGGGACCGATATCTGAAAAACCAAGCTAGGTTTATGTGTGGGCTCTAGGGCATGGACCTCTGACTGCAGATGCTGAGGCAAGGTCACCAGATCCTGAATTGAGAAACAGTGTCAGGTATTCGCTCACCCTAGAACTAGTGTTCTAGGGCTGCTGAAGGTGTGGGTGTCCTGCTGGGGCATGGAGGTTTCTCCTGCTCGGGGGGCTTTGCACAGCTCCAAAGAGAATGGTTTCAATCTGGAGTACAGGTGTAGTCCTGTTGTATGGCACTAGGGTCCTCCAAATGGACGGATTCTGGAGCAGGGCTCTGGTTGTGGATGCCTGAAAACTCAACCTAGGGTTAGGTTTAGGGCATGGGGCATGGGAGGTCCAATCTGCTGACTTTGGTGCCAGCTACGTGGGTTCCTGACTGCAGGTCACTGCTCAAGTTAAGGGACAGAATATGTAGTAGTGTCCAGGGTCAGCTTCTGCAACCGTGGTTGGCTTAGGGGTATCGTGCAGCTTTCTTCTAATCTGGCGGTTGCGTGTAGTTCCATAGGGCACGTTTTCCATCTGGATGGCAGGCAGGGTCTTGTGGTTTGGCTCCAGTGTTCCCTTTCTGGAGTGATTGTAGACCACGACTGTGAGGACGGCAGTCTGAAAAACCAATCTAGGGGTATGGTCAGGGCCTAGCACATGGCAGGGCTAAGCTACAGTCGCTGAGGCATGCTTCCCAGGATCTGAGGTTAAGGCGAGTGTCAGGAGGTTGCTCAAGCTGGAGTTTGTGTCCATGAGATCCGTCAAATCTGGCAGCAGCCTCATGGGGACATGGAGATTTCTCTTGCTCTGGGATTTTTACGTATTTAAAAAGTGGCTTAGTCTATGCTGGGGAAGAGGTCCTGTCTTCTTTTATGGCTCAGGGGTCCCCCATATGGAGGGTTCGAGAGCAGGACTCCATGTATGGATGCCTGAAAACCCAACCTATTAGGATTAGGTCCTAGTGGCACCGCAGGACTTAGATCCTGGCTCTGGGCCAAGCTACCCAGGGGGCTGTGTTGCAAATGGGGCTCAGGCTAAGGGTCACAAGGGGTGTTTATGTCCCTGGCGGCCAGCAATACTGGGTGTGGCCTCAAGGGCAATGGAGGTTTCACCCAACTCTGAGGGATTCTCATAAGTTCAGAAAGCTTCTGGGACAAGAGGAGTTCTGTTTAGTGGCTCAGGGTTTCCCATGTAGAGGGATTTGAGAGAAGGACTCTGGGTATCAGTGACTGAACACCGAACGAATTGTTGTGATTTGGGCCTAGGGGAATGGTCAGTTGGATCTGCTGACTCTCTCACCAGCCTCGTGGGTGGCTGACTGGAGGTCAGGGCTCAGGTTGAGGGACAGAATGTGTTTTTGTGTCCAGGGCCAGTTGCCGTAAATGAGGGTGGCTGTGGGGTTTCTTGCACTTTTCTCCTAATCTTTTGATTGCATGCAGCTCCATAGGTCACGTTTTCTTTCTGGAGGGCAGGAAGAGTCCTGTGTTGTGGCTCCAGTGTACCTTATCTGGAGGGCTTGTGGACCAGCACTCTCTGGATGGAGGCCTGAGAACCACTCTAGGGCTAAGGTGAGTTTCTAGGGCATGGCAGGCCCAACATACAGACACTGAAGCAAACTCCAGGGAATGTGAGGTTAAGGCAAATATCAGGATGTCGCTCAGGCTGGAGTTGGTGTCCATGCGATCTGCCAAATGTGGGGGTGGCCTGAAGGGGACATGGAGTTTGCTTCAGCTCTGAGGATTTGTGCAGTTCTGAATAGTGGTCTATTCTTTGGGATAGGTGGTGTCAGGGATGGAATTCTGAAAATTGAAACTTGGAGTATGGCTGGGGTGTAGGGCAAGGAATCCGATCTGCAGATGCTGAGGCGAGCTCCCCAGAGTCCTAGGTTAGGGCGAGTGTCAGGCATTCACTCAGACCAGACTAGAATTTTTGTCCACTAGGGCCACTGAATGTGTGGGTGTCCTCCTGTGGACATGGAGGTATCTCCTGCTCTAGGGGAATTGCACATCCCCAAATAGTATGGTTGCATTCTGGGGGAGAAGTGGAGTCCTGCTGTATGGCTCAGGCTTCCCCATATGGAGGGATTCAAGAGCAGGGCTCTGTGTATGGATGCATGAAAACCCAACCGAGGGTTAGCATTAGAGTGTGGTGCATGGGAGGTCCGATCTTCTCACTCCAGGACCAGCTACTAAGGGGATGACTGGAGATCGGATTCAGGCTAATGAGAGAATGTGCATTAGGATCCAGGGTTGGATTCCCTAAATGGGGGTGGCCTCTTTGGCCATGCGGATTTCTCCTAATCTGGGGGTTTTGTGCAGATCCATTGAGCAGAGTTTCTTTTTGCAGAGTAGGCAGAGTCCCATGATTTGGCTCCAGAGTACTCTATCTGTAGTGCTTGCGGGGAGGACTCTTGGGACAGAAGTCTGAAAACCCAAGCTATAGTCACAGTAAGGGCCTAGGGGATGGCAGGCCCAATCTACAGATGCTGAGGCAAGCTCCCAGGGATCTGAGGTAAAGGCTGGTGTCAGGAGGTCACTCAGGCTGGAGATTGTGTCCATACTATCCCCTGAATGTGGGGGTGGGCTCATGGGGCCATGGAGTGTTCTCCTGCTGTGGGGTTTTTGTGCAGCTTCAAACAGTTCAGGCTATACTGGGAGATAGGTGGTGTCCTGTTCCTTGGCTCAGGGGTCCCCCATAGGGAAGGATTTGAGAGCAGGGCTCCAGGTATGGATGCCACAATAATCAACCTATGTTTAGGGTTAGGCCCGAGTGGCATGGCAGGCCTTATACCCTGCCTCTGTGGTGAACTAACCACTGGGTTGTGTTGAAAATGAGGCTCAGGATAAGGATCACAATGCATGTTTGTGTCCAGCGACCTGTGAATTGGGCATGGCCTCAGTGGCATCGCAGGTTTCTTCAAACTCTCAGGGTTTTACATAGCTCCAAAAAGCAAAGTTTTGTTCTGGGGGGCAGGAGGAGTTCTGTTTTGTGGATCAGGGATCCTCCATGTGGAGGGATTCGAGAGTAGGGCTCTGGCTATGGGTGCCTGAAACCCCAACCTAGTGTTAGGATTAGGGCCAAGGAAATGGCAGTTATTATCTGCTGACTCTGGCGTCAGCTGTCCCGGTGGCTCATTGGATGACGTGAGTCAGGTTTTGTCAGACTTCATATTAGTGTCCAGGGTGGAGAACGAAAGTGGGGTGACATCGTGGCCGTGCACGTTTCCCTGATCTAGGGGTTTTGTGAAGCTCCATCTGGCACGGCTTCCCTTTCGCTGCAGGAAGAGTCCTCTGGGCTGGCTCCAGTGTCCCCAGTCAGGAGTGCTTGCATTCCACAACTCAAAGAATGGAATTCTGAAGACCCAAGCTCACTGTATGGTTAGGGTTTAGGGCATGGAACCCCGATCTGCACATGCTGAGGCAAGCTCCCCAGAATATGACATTAGGGCAAGTGTCAGGCATTCAGTCAGACCAGACTAGAATTTTTGTCCAGTAGAGATGCAAAATGTGCGGGTGGCCTCTTGGGGCGAAAGAGGTTTCTCATGCTGTGAGATTTATGTAGCTCTAAATAATATGATTTAATTCTGGGGGAGAGGTGGAGTCCGCTTGTATGCCTCAGGGGTCCCCATATGGAGGGATTCGAGAGAAGGGCTCTGGGTATGGATGCCTGAAAACCCAACCTAGGGTTAGCATTAGGGTCTAGGGGCATGGCAGGTCCGATCTGGTGACTCTGGGTCCAGGTATGTATCTGACTGACTGGTGGTCATTCTCAGGCTGTGGGATAGAATTAGTACTAGGATGCAGGGTTGGGTTCTGTAAATGGTAGTTGCCTCACTGGTCATGCAGCTTTCGCCTATTCTGGGGGTTTTGTGCAGATCTATTGTGCAGTTTCCTTCCCGAGGGCAGGCAGAGTCCCATGGTGTGGCTCTGGAGATCTCTATCTGGAGGACTTGTGGGCCAGGAATCTTGGGACAGAAGTCTGAAAACCCAATCTAGCAGTAGAGTTAGGGCGTAGGGCACAGCAGGCCAAATCTACACACGTTGAGGTGAGCTCCCAGGGATCCGAGGTTAAGGCGAGTGTCAGGAGATTGCTCAGGCTGGAGTTTGTGTTTATGCAGTCCGCCGAATGTGAAGGTGTCCTCAGGGGGCCACTGAGTTTTCTCCTGCTCTGGGGTTTTGGGCAGTTCCAATAGTTTATTCTATTCTGGGGGATAGATGGTGTCTTGTTTTATGGCTCAGGGGTCTCCCATATGGAGGGATTTGAGAGCAGGGCTCCTGGTATGGATGCCTGAAACCCCAAAGCTACGTTTAGGGTTAGGTCCTAGAGGCATCTCAGGCCTTATATCCTGCCTCTGCCGTGATGTACCCTTGACGCCGTGTTGAAAATTAGGCTGAGGCTAGGGATCACAATGGGTGTTTGTGTCCAGGGCGGCCTGCAAATGTGGGTGTGGCCTCAGGGGCAACACAAGATCCTTACAAATCTGAGCATTTTGCATAGCTCCAAAAAGCAAGGTTACTCCTGGGGGGGGGGCAGGAGGAATTCCGTTTTGTGGCTCAGGAGTCCCCCGTGTAGAGGGATTCAAGAGGAAGGCTCTGGGTATGAATGCCTGAAACCCCATCCAGGGGTTAGGATAAGGGCTAAGGGGCATGGCAGGTCCTATCTGTTCTCTATGGGCCCAGCTGTCCCGGTGGCTGATTGGAGGACGGACTCAGGTGGTGTCAGACTGAATATTAGTGTCCAGGGTGGCTTACAAAAGTGGGATAGCATTGGGGTCCTTGCACATTCCCTTAATAGAGGGGGTTTGTGCAGCTAAATAGTGCACGATTTCCTTTTGGGGGGCAGGGGTGTCCTGTGGGGTGGCTCCAGAGTCTGCGGCGTGCTCCCAGGGATCCGAGGTTAAGGCGAGTGTCAGGAGGTCGCTCAGGCTGGAGTTTGTGTCCATGCAAACTGCTGAATGTAGAGGTGGCCTCATGGGACCATGGAGTGTCTCCCGCTCTGGGGTTATTGTGCCGTTCCAAATAGTTGGTGTATTCTGGACAATAGGTGGTGCCCTGCTTGATGGCTCAAGGGTCCCCCATATGGAGGTATTTGAGAGCAGGATACCAGTTATAGATGCCTGAAAACCCATCCTACGTTTAGGGTTAGGTCCTAGTGGCGTGGCAGGCCTTATATCCTAGCTCTTCTGTGAGCTACCCATGGGGCTGTGTTGAAAATGGGGTTTAGGCTAGGGGTCCCATTGCGTGCTTGTGTCCTTTGTGGCCTGCAAAAATTGGGCGTGGCCTTAGAGACAACGCAGTTTTCTTCCAACTCTAGTGGATTTATATTGCTCCTAAAAGCAAGGTTTCTTTCTGGGAGGCAGGAGGAGTTATGTCTTCTGCTAAAGGGGTCCCCCATGTGGAGAGATTCTAAGGGTGGGCTCTGACTATGGATACCTGAAACCCCAGCGTAGGTTTAGGATTAGGGCCTAGTGTCAGGACAGTTCCTATATGATGGCTCTGGGGCCAGATCAAGGTGGCTGATTGGAGGACGGGACTCAGGTTGTGTCAGACTGTGTAGTAGTGTCCAGGGTGGTGAAGATTGTCGAGTGGAATTGGCTCCATGCACGTTTCCCCTAATCTAGGGTTTTGTGCAGCTCCATAGGGCATGGTTTCCTTCTGGAGGGCATGGAGAGTCCTGTGGGGTGGCTCTGGAGTCCCCAGTCAGGAGTGCTTTCATTCCAGGACTCAAGGGATGCATTTCTGAAAACCCAAGCCCGGTGCATGGTGAGGGTTTAGGGCATGGATCCCCGAACTGCAGATGCTGAGGCGACCTCTCCAGTTTCTGAACTTAGGGCGAGTGTCAGGCATTCGTTCATGACCTCCTGTGACCATGGAGGTTTTTCCTGCTCTGGGCGTTTTGCGCAGCTCCCAATCATATGGTTTCATTCTGGCAATGAGGTCCAGTCCTGTTTTGTGCCTCAGGGGTCCCCTTGTGGAGGGATTTGAAAGCAGGGTTCTGGGTATGGATGCCTGAAAACCCAACCTAGGTTTAGCATTATGGACTAAGGGCATGGCCGGTCAGATTGTTTGACTCTGTGGAAAGCTATGTGGGTGGCTGACTGGAGATCGGGGTTCAGGCTGAGGGACAGAATGTATATTAGTGTTCAGGGTCGGGTTATGTACATGGGTGTTTCCTCATTCGCTGTGCCATTTTCTCCTAATCTGGGGCTGTTTTGCAGCTCCATAGAGCATACTTTCCTTCTGGAGTGCAGGCAGTGTCTCAATTTATGGCTCCAAAGTTCTCTGTCTGGAGGGCTTGTGGGCCAGGACTCTTGGGACACAAGTCTGAAAATCCAAGCTAGAGTTAGGGTTAGGGCCTAGGGCATGGCAGACCCAATCTACAGAGGCTGAGGCGAACTCCCCAGGGTCCGTGGTTGAGGCACGTGTCAAGAGGTGGCTCAGGCTGCAGTTTGTGCCCATGGGATCTGCCAAATGTGGTCGTGGCCTCATGGAGAAATGAGATTTTCTCCAGCTCTGAGGTTTTTGCACAGTACCAAGTAGTTTGGTCTAATCAGTGGTATAGATGGTGTCCAGTTTTATGACTAAGAGATACACCATATGGAGGGATTTGAGAGCAGGGCTCCAAGTATGGATGCCTGAGAAAAAACATAGTGTTTGGGTTAGGTCCGAGGAACATGGCAGGCCTTATATCCTGGTTGTGGGGTGAGCTACCCATTGGGCTGTGTTGAAAATGTGGCTCAGGCTAAGTGTCACAATGGATGTTGTGTCCAGGGCGTCCTGCACAGGTGGGCATGGCCTCAGGGACAGCACAGGTTTCTTCCAACTATGAGGGATTCGCATAGCTCCAAAAAGCAAGGTTTCCTTCTGGGGGGCAGGAGTTCTGTTCTGTGGCTCAGGGGTCCCACGTGTGAAGGGATTCAGAGTTTTTCTGGAGAGCTTGTGGGCAAGAAAGCTTGGGATGTAGGTCTGAAAACCCAAGCTAGGGCTTGGGTTAGAGCCTAGGGAATGGCAGGCCCAATCTACACCACTGAGGCTATCTCCCGGGGATCTGAGGTTAAAACAAATGTCAGGATGTTGCTCCCATTGGAGTTCATGTACATGCGATCTGCCGAATGTGGGGGTGGCCTCAAGGGGCCATGGAGTTTTCTCCCACGCTGGGGTTTTTGTGCATTTCCAAATAGTTAGGTCTATTCTGTGGGATAGGTTGTGTCCTGTTTTATGGCTCAGCGGTCCCCCATATAGAGGGATTTGAAAGCAAGGTACTGGTTATGGATGCCTGAAAACCGCACCTACCATAAGGGTTAGGTCCTAGTATCATGACAGGCCCTATATCCTGGCTCAGGAGTGAGCTATCCATGGGGCTGTGTTGAAAATGGGGCTCAGACTGAGGTTCATAATGGGTACTTGTTTCCATGGTTGCCTGCAAAAGTGCGCATGACCTCAAGGGCAACGCAGGTTTCCTCCAACTCTGAGGGTTTTACATAACTCCAAAGAGCAAGGTTTCCTTCTGGGGGGCAGGAGGAGCTCTGTTTTTTGGCTCAGGGTTCCCCTGTGTGTAGGGATTCAAGAGCAGGGCTCTGGGTATGGATGCCTGAAACCTGAAACTAGGGTTAGGATTAGGGCCTAAGAGCATAGCAGTTCTGATCTGCTTGCTCTGGGACCAGTTCTCCCGGTGGTTGGAGGATGGGACTCAGGTTGTGTCTGACTGCATATTAGTGTCCAGGTTGGAAAAGGAATGCGGGGTGGCATCGGGGGCCATACACGTTTCCCCTGATCTAGGGCTTTTGCCTAGCTCCATAGGGCACAGTTTCTTTCTGCAGGGCAGAGAGAGTCCTGAGGGGTGGCTCCAGAGTTCCCTATCAAGAGTACTTGCACTCCAGAACTCAAAATGGAATTCTGAAAACCCAAGCTCATTGCATGGTCGGGATGTAGGGCATGGATCCCCGATCTGCAGATGCTGAGCGAGGTCCCCAGAATCTGAGGATAGGGCGAGGGTAAGCGTTTGCTCAAACCAGGCTAGAATTTGTGTTCACTAGGGATGTCAAATGTGTTTTTTTGCCTCCAGGGGCAATGGAGGTTTCTCTTGCTCTGGGGGATTTGCACAGCTCCAAATAGTATGATTTCATTCTGCGGGAGAGGTGGAGTCCTGTTGTATGGGTCAGGGGTCCCCTTATGGAGAGATTCTTGAGATGGGATCTGGGTATGGATGCCTGGGAACCCTACCTAGGGTTAGACTTAGGGACTTGAGGCATGGCAGGTCCAATCTGCTGACCCTGGGGCCAGCTACGTGGGTGGTTTACTGAAGTTCAGGGCACAGACTGAGGACAGAATGTGCATTAGGATCCAGGGTGGGGTTCTGTAAATGGGGGTGGCCTCTTTGGCGGTGCAGGTTTCATGTAATCTGGGGGTTTTGTGCAGCTCCATTGTGCACATTCCCATCTGTAGGGTAGGCAGAGTCCCATGATTTGGCTCCAGATTTCTCTATCTGGTGGGCTTGTGGGCCAGGATCTCGGGACTGATATCTGAAAACTCAGCCTAGGGTTAGGATTAGGGGCTAGTGCATTGCAGGTCCAATCTACAGACGCTGAGGCGAGCTCCCAGAGATCTGTGGTTCAGGGGAGTGTAGGAGGTTGCTGACGCTGGGGATTGTGTCCATGCGATCTCTCAAATGTAGGGTGGCCTCATGGGAAAATGGACTTTTCTCCTGCTCTGGGGTTTTTGCACAGTACCAAAGAGTTTGGTGTAATCTGTGGTATAGGCGGTGTCCTGTTCAATGACTAAGGGATCCACCGTATGGAGGGATTTGAGAGCAGGACTCTGAGTATGGATGCTTGAAAACCCAATCCACTTTGAGGGTTAGGTACTAGTGGCATGGCAGGTTGTATATGCTGGATATGGGTTGAGCTATCCATGGGACTGTGTTGAAAATGGGGCTCAGGCTAAGTGTCACAATGTGTGTTTTTGTCCAGAGTGGCCTCCAAAAGTGGGCGTGGGGTCAGGGGCAATACAGGTTTCTTCCAACCTTGAGGGTTTTACATAGCTCCAAAAAGCAAGGTTTCTTCCGTGGGGCAGAAGGTGTTCTGTTTTGTGCCTCAGGTGTCCCCCATGTGGACGGATTTGAGAGGAAGGCTCTGGGTATGGATGCCTGAAACCCCAACCACAGTTTAGGATTTGAACAGTGTAGAATTTTTGTCCACTAGGGCTACCGAATATGTGGGTGGCCTCCTGTGGCGATGGAGGTTTCTCCTGCTGGGGGATTTGCGCAGCTCCAAATAGTATGGTTACATTCTGGGGGAGAGGTGGAATCCTGTTGTATGTCTCTAGAGTCCCCATATGGAGGGATTTGAGAGCAGGGCTCTGGGTATGGATGCATGAAAACTCAACCTAGGGTTAGATTTAGGGACGAGGTGCATTGCGGGACTCATCTGCTGACACTATGGCCAAATACATGAGTGGCTGACTGGAGGTCGGGGCAGAGGTGAGGACAGAATGTGCATTAGGATCCAAGGTCATGTCCGTAAATGGGGCTGGCCTCACTGGCCGTGCAAGTTTCTCCTAATCTGGGGGTTTGGGGCAGTTCTATTGAGCATGGTTTCCTTCTGGTGTGTAGGCAGAGTCCCATTGTGTGCCTTCGAATTTCTCTATCTGGAGGGCTTTTGGGCCAGGACTCTTCATAGGGAAGTCTGAAAACCCAAGCTAGTGTTAGGGTTAGTGCACAGAGCTTGGGAGGCCCAGTGTAAACACGCTGCAGCTTGCTCCCAGGGGTCTGAAATTAAGGTGAGTGTCAGGAGATAGACTCAGGCTGGAATTTGAGTCCATGCCATCCGCCAAATGTGGAGGTGTCTTCATGGGTCCGCAGAGTTTTCTCCCGCTCTGGGGTTTTTGCTCAGTTCCAAGTAGTTTGGTCTATTCTAGGCGATAGGTGGTGTCCTGCTTTATGGCTCAGTGATCCCACATATATAGGGATTTGAGAGTAGTGTACCAGTTATCGATGCCTGAAAACCCAACTTACGTTTAGGATTAGGTCCTAATGGCATATTAGGCCTTATATCCTGGCTCGGGGGTGAGCAAACCATGGGACTGGGTTGAAAATTATGTTTAGGCTAGGGGTCACAATGCGTGTTTGTGTCCTTTACAGCCTACAAAATTTGGCATGGTCCTGAGCAATGCAGGTTACTTCCAGCTTGCAGGGTTTTACATAGTTCCAAAAAGCAAGGTTTCCTTTTGGGGGCAGGATGAGTTCTGTTTTGTGGCTCAGGGATCCCATGTTTGGAGGGATTCATCAGGAGGGCTCTGGGTATGGATGCCTGAAAACCCAAACTAGAGTTAGGATTAGGGCCTTGTGGTATGTCAGTTCTGATCTCCTGGCTCTGGGGCCAGCTGTCCCGGGCACTGATTGGAGGATGAAACTGAGGTTGTGTCAGACTGCGTATTGGTGTCCAGGGTGGCCTATGATAGTGGGGTGGCATTGTGATCCTTACACATTTCCCCTAATCTAGGGATTTTGTGCAGCAAAATAGATCACGGTTTCTTGTGTAGGGCAGGGAGAGTCCTGTGGGGTGGCTCTGGTGTCCCCAATCTGGAGATCTTGCATTCCAGGACTCAAGGGATGGAATTCTGAAGACCCAAGCTTGGTGTATGGTAAAGGTGTGGGGCATGGATCCCCGATCTCCAGATGCTGAGGCGAGCCCCCAGATTCGGACGTTAGGGCAAGTGCCAGGCATTCTCTCAGACCAGACAAGAATTTGTGTCTACTAGGGCTGCCGAATGTGTGGGTGGCTTCCCGGGGCCAGGGAGGTTTCTCCTGCTCTGGGATTTTGTGCATGTCTAAATAGTATTGTCTCATTCTGGGGGAGAGGTGGAGTCCTGTTGTATGGCTCAGGGGTGCCCATATGGAGGGATTTGAGAGCAGGGCTCTTTGTAAGGTTGCCTGAAAACCCAACCTTGAGTTAACATTAGGAACTAGGGGCATGTGAGGTCTGATATTCTGACTCTGGGTTCAGCTACATAGTGGGCCAGCTGGCAGTTGGGACTCTGGTTGAAGGACAGAAGGTGTATTAGTGTACAGGGTTCCATAGATAGGATTGTCCTCATGGACCATACAGGTCTCTCAAAATCTGGGGGTTTTCTGTAGCTATATTGAGCATGGTTTCCTTCCAAGGATAGGCAGAGTCCCATGGTGTGCCTTTGGAATTCTCTATCTGAAGAGCTTGTGAGCCAGGACTCTTGGGACGGAAGTCTGAAAACCCATGCTAGGATTAGGGTTTGGGCCTAGGGCATGGCAGGCCCAATTTACAGATGCTGAGACAAGCTCCCGGGGATCTGAGGTTAAGGCGAATGTCAGGAGATCGCTCAGTCTGGAGTTTGTATCCATGCAATCTGCCAAATGTGGGGGTGGCCTCATGGGGCCATGGCGTTTTCTCCCGCCCTGGTATTTTTGCGCAGTTCCAAATAGTTTGGTCTATTCTGGTGGATAGGAGGTGTCCGGTTAATGGCTTGGGGTCCCCATATGGAGTGATTGGATAGCAGGAATCCGGGTATGGATGCCGGAGACCCCAACCTAGGATTTGGATTAGGGTCTATAGGCATGGCAGGTCCAATCTGCTGGGGCCAACTGTCCCAGTGGCAGATTGGAGGATGGGACTCAGGCTGTGTCAGACTGCATATTGATGTCCAGGTTGGAGAACGTATGTGGGGTATCATCACGGGCTTTTCATATTTCCCCTGTTCTAGGGGTTTTGTGCAGCTCCATAGGGCATGGTTCCATTCTGAAGGGCAGGGAGAGTCCTGTGTGCAGGCTCTGGAGTCCTCAATCTGGAAGGTTTTCATTCCAGGACTCAAGGGATGGAATTCTGAAAATCTGAGCTCAAGGTATGGTTATGGTGTAGGGCATGGATATTTGATCTGCAGATGCTGAGTTGAACTCCCATATTCTGAAGTTTGAGCAAGGTTCAGGCATTTGTTCAGAGCAGACTAGAATTTGTTTGCACAAGGTATGCAACTGTGTTGGTTGCTTCCTAGTGCCATGGAGGTTTCTTCTGCTCTGGGGGTTTTGGGCAGCTCCAAATAGTATGGTTTCGCTCTGGGGGAGGGGTGCAGTCTTGTTGTATGGCTCAGGGGTCCCCATAAGGAGCGATTCGAGAGAAGGGCTCTGGGTATGGATGCATGAAAACCCATCCTAGGGTCAGCATTAGGGACTAGGGGCATGGTAGTTCAGATCTGCTGTCTCTGGGGCAAGCTATGTGGGCAGGTGACTGGAGGTTGGGTTTCTTGCTGAGGGACAGAATGTGTCTTAATGTCCAGGGTCAGGTTCCATCAACGGGAGGCCTCGCTGTCCGTGCAGGTTTCTCTGAATCTGGAAGCTTTGTGCACCTATATTGAACACAGTTTCCTTCTGGAGGGTAGGCAGATTCCCATGGTGTGGCTCCAGAGTTCCCTATTTGAGGGCTTGTGAGCCAGAACACTTGATGGAAGACTGAAAACCCATGCTAGTGTTAGGGTTAGGTCCTAGGTTATGGCAGGCCCAATCTAGAGATGCTGAGGAGAGATCCCAGGGATCTGAGGTTAAGGCAAGTGTCTGGAGGTCGTTCAGATTGGAGTTTGTATCCAATCAATCAGCCGAATGTGGGGATGGCCTCATGGGGTCATGGAATTTTTAGCCGCTCTGGGGTTATTGCACATTTTCAAATAGGTTGTTCTATTTTGGGAAATAGGTGGTGTCCTGTTTTATGGCTCAGGTGTCCCTCATATGGGTTGATTTGAGAGCTGGGTTCCAGATATGGATGCCTGAAAACCCAAACCTAGGGGTAGCGTTAGGGAGTAGGGGCATGGGAGGTCTGATCTGCTGACGTCTGGGCCCAGCTACATGGTTGGCTGACTGGAGGCTGGGATTATGGTGAGGGACAGGATGTGGATTAGTGTCCGGGATCAGATTCTGTGTATGGAGTTAGCCTCGTGGGCCATTCAGGTTTCTCCTAATCTTTGGGTTTCATGTAGCTATATTGAGTACGCTTTCCTTCCAAGGCAGGCAGAGTTCCATGGTGTGGCTCTGGAGTACTCTATCTGAAGGGTTTGTGGGCCAGGACTCTTGGGATGGAAATCTGAAATTCCATGCTAGGTTTAGGTTTAGGGCCTAGGGAATGGAAGCCCCAATCTACAGATGATGAGGTGAGCTCCTGGGGATTGGAAGTTAAGGCGAGTGTCAGGAGTTTGCTCAGACTGTAGTTTGTGTCCATGCGACCTGCCTAACATGAGATTGGCCTCATGGGGCCATGGATTTTTCACCCGCTCTGGGGTTTTTGTGCAGTCCCAAATAGTTTGGTCTATTTGGGGGGATAGGTGGTGTCCTCTTTTATGGCTCAGGGGTCCCCCATAGGAGGGATGTCAGAACAGGGCTCCACTTATGGATGCCGGAAAAAAACAATCTACATTTAGGGTTAGGTCCTAGTGGCATGGCAGGCCTTATATCCTGGCTCTGGGTTAAGGCACCCATTGATTTTTGTTGAATGTGGGGCTCAGACTAAGGGTCACAATGGGTGTTTCAGTGCAGGGCGGCTTGCAAAAGCGGGTGTGGCCTCAGGGGCAATGCATGGAATTCTCCTACTTTGAGGGTTACATGTAGATCGAAAAAGCAAGGTTTCCTTCTGGGGGGACGGCAGATTTCTGCTCTGTGCCTCAGGGGTCCCCTGAGTGGAGGGATTCAAGAGGAAGTCTCTGGCTATAAATGCCTGAAACCACAACCTAGGGTTAAGATTATGGCCTAGGGCATGGGAGGTCCGATCTGCTACCTCTGGGGCCATCTGTCCTGGTAGCTGATTGGAGGATGGGACTCAGGTTGTGTTAGTCTGCATATTAGTGTCCAGGGTGGAATATGAAAGTGGGGTGGCATCGGGGCCTTTGCATATTTCCCCTGATCTATGGGTTTTGTGCAGCTCCTTAGGGCATGGTTTCCTTCTGGAAGGCAGGGAGAGTCCCGTGGGGGGTGGCTCCGGATTCCCCAATCTGGAGGGCTTACATTCCAGGACTCAAGGGATGGAATTCTGAAAATGCAAGCTCGATGTATGGTTGGGTTATAGGGCATGGATCCCCAATCCGTAGATGCTGAGGTGACCTCCCCAGATGCTGGAGTCAGTGCGAGTGTCAGGCAATCCAGAAGAGAATTTGTGTCCATTAGGGCTAACGAATATGAGGATGGCCTCCTGGGGCTGTGGATGTTTCTCCTGCTCTGGGGTTTTTGCACAGCTCCAAATACTATGGTTTCATTCTGGGGGAGAAATGGAGTCCTGTTGCATGGCTCATGGTTCCCTGTATGGAGGAATTCAAGAGAAGGGCTGAGGGTATGGATGGCTGAAAACCCAAACTAGGGTTTGCTTTAGGGCCTAGAGGCATGGCAGGCCCGATCTTCTGGATCTGGGGCCAGCTGACTAATTGGAGAACGGGACTCAGGTTGTGTCAGACTGCATATTATTGTCCAGGGTGGCATACGAAATTGTGGTGGCATCGAGGGCTGTGCACTTTTCCCCTATCTAGGAATTTTGTGCAATTCCATATGGTATGGTATCTTTTGGGAGGGCAGGGAGACACCTGTGAGTTGGTCTGGAGTCCCCAAACTGGAAGGCTTGCATTCCAGGGTTCAAAGGATAGAATTCTGAGAAACCAAGCTCTGTTTATGGTTAGAGTGTAGGGCATGGATCCCCTATCCGCAGATGCTGAGGAGAGCTCCCCAGATTCTGATGATAGTGCGAGTGTCAGGTATTCGCTCAGACCAGACTAGAATTTGTGTGCACTACAGCTCCCAATTGTATGTGTGGCCTCATTTGGCCTTGGAGTTTTCTCCCACTCTGGGGTTTATGCGAAGTTCCAAGTAGTTTGGTCTATTCTGGGTGATAGGTGGTGTCGTGTTTTATGGCACGTGTCCCCGGTATGGAGGGACTTGAGAGCAGAGCTCCTGTTATGGATGCCTGAAAATCCAGCCTACATGTAGCATTAGGAAGAAGTGGCATGGCAGGTGTTATATCCTGGCTCTAGGGTGAGCTAACCATGGGGCAGTGTTGAAAATCGGTCTCAGGCTGAAGGTCACAATGGGTGTTTGTGTCCAGGGAGGCCTGTACAAGTGGGCGTGGCCTCAGGGGCAACTCAGGTTTCTTCCAACTCTGAGGGTTTTATATAGCTCCAAACACAATGTTTTTCTGGGGGGCAGGACGAGTTCTGTTTTGTGGCTCAGGGATCCTCCCTATGGAAGGATTCGAGAGGAGTGCTCTGGGTATGGATGCCTGAAACCACCACCTAGGATTAGGATTAGGGTCTAGGGGCAAGACAGGTCTGATCTGGTGGCGCTGGGGCCAGCTGTCCCGGTGGCTGATTGGAGGACGGGACTCAGGTTGTGTCAGACTGCATATTAGTGTTCAGGGTGGAGTACAGATGTGGGTGCCTTTGGGTCTTTGCATATATGGCCTGATGTAGGGGTTTTGTGCAGCTCCATAGGGCATGGTTTCCACTGGGGGGCAGGGGGAGTCCTGTGGGGTGGCTCTGGTGTCCCCAATCTGGAGGGATTGCATTCCAAGATTCAAGGGAATTCTGAAAACTCAAGCTCAGTGTATGGTTAGGGTGTAGGGCATGGATCCCCGAGCTGCAGAAGCTGAGACAAGAACCCAGACTCTGAAGGTAGAGCAAGTGTCAGGCAGTCACTCAGACCAGACAAGAATGTGTGTCCATTAGTGCTGCAGAATATGAGGATGGCATCATGGGGCCATGGAGATTTCTCCTGCTCTGGGGGATTTGCTCAGCTCCAAATAGTATGATTTCATTCTGGGAGAGAAATGGAATCCTGTTGCGTGGTTCATGGTTCCCTATATGGAGGGATTTGAGAGCAGGGCTGAGGATATGGACGGCTGAATACCCAACCTAGGGTTAGATTTAGGGGACTATGTGCATGGCAGGACTGATCTGCTGTCTCTGGTGCCAGCAATGAGGGTGGCTGACTAGAGGGCAGGGCTCAGGCTGAATGACAGAATGTGTATGAAATTCCATAGTAGGGTTCCATAAACGAGTGTGGCCTCATTGGCCGTGCAGGTTTTTCCTAATCTGGGGGTTTTGTTCAGCTCCCATGAACACAGTTTCCATCTGGAAGGTAGGCAGAGTCCCATGGTGTGGCTCTGGAGTTCTCTATCTGGTGGGCTTGTGGGCCAGGACTCTCTGGACGGAAGTCCAAAAACCCATGCTAGGGTTAGGGTTAGGTCCTAGGGCATGGCAGGTCTAATCTACAGATGCTTAGAAGTGGTCCCGGGGATCTGAGGTTAAGGCGAATGTCAGGAGTTCTGCTCAAACTGGGGTTTCTGTCCACGCGATCCGCTGAATGTCAGGTTGTGCTCATTGGGCCATGGAGTGTTCTCCCAATCTGAGGTTTTTGCGAGTTCCAAAATGTTTGGTCTGTTCTGCTGAATTGGTGGTGTCCTGTTTTATGGCTCAGGGGTAACCCATATGGAGGGTTTTGAGAGCACGGTACTGGTTATGGATGCCTGAAATCCCCACCTATGTTTAGGGTTAGGTCATAGTGGCATGGCAGACCCCAAATCCTTCCTCAAGGGTGAGTTACCCATGGGGATGTGTTGAAAATCGGGCTCAGGATGAGGGTCACAATTGATATTTCTGTCCAGGGCGCTGGCAAATGTGGGTATGGCCTCAAGGGCAATGCAGGTTTCTTCCAACTCTGAGGGTTTTACATAGCTCCAAAGAGCAAGGTTTCCTTCTGGGGGGCAGGAGGAGTTCTGGTTTGTGGCTCAGGTTTCTCCCATGTTGAGGGATTCAAGAGGAGGACACTGGGTATAGATGCCTGAAACCCCAAACTAGGGTTAGGATTAGGGTCTACTGCTTGTTCTGAGGCCACCTGTCCAGGTGGCTGATTGGAGGACGGGATTCAGGTTGTGTCAGACTGCGTACTAGAGTCCAGGGTGGAGAACAAATGTGGGGTGGCTTTGGGGGCTGTGCACGTTTCTCCTGATCTAGGGGTTTTGCGCAGCTACATAGGGCATGGTTTCCTTCTAGAGGGTAGGGGGAATCCTTCGGGGTGGCTCTGGAGTCTCCAGTCAGGAGGGCTTGCATTCCAGGACTCAAGGGATGGTATTCGGAAAACCCAAATTCAGTGTGTGATTAGGGTTTACGGCACGGATCCTCGATCTGCAGATGCTGAGATGAGCTCCCCAGAATCGAAAGATACGGCGATTTTCAGGCATGCACTTTGACCAAACTAGAATTTGTGTCCGCTAGGGCTGCCGAATGTGTGTTTGCCTCCAGTGGCCATGGAGTTTTCTCCTGCTCTGGGGTTTTTCCCAGCTCTAATTGTATGATTGCATTCTGGAGGAGAGGTGGATTCCTTTTGTATGGCTCAGGGGTCCCTGTATGGAGAGATTCTTGAGATGAGCTCTGGGTATAGATGCATGAAAACCCAACCTTGGGTTAGACTTAGGGAATTGGTGCATGGCAGGTCTGACCTGCTGAATCTGGGGCCAGCTACGTGGCTGGCTGACTGGAGGTTGGGGCGCAGGCTGAAGACAACATTTGCATTAGGATCCAGGGTCTGGTTCCGTAAAATGGGTGGCCTAATTAGCCATGCAGTTTTTTTCCTAATCTGGGGGGTTTTGTGAAGCTCCATTGAGCACGGTTTTCTTCTGTAGGTTCGGCAGAGTTCTATACGTGGGGGGCTTGTGGTCCAGGGTCTTGGAACTGAAATCTGAAAATCCAAGCTAGGATTAGAGTGAGGGCCTAGTGTATCGCAGGTCCAATCTACAACGCTGAGGCGAGCTCCCGGGGATTTAAGGTTAAGGTGAGTGTCAGGAAGTCACTCAGGCTGGAGTTTGTGTCCATGCGATCCGCCAAATGTTGGGATGGCCTCATGGGGCCATGGGGTTTGCTCCTGCTCTGAGGTTTTTGCACAGTTCCAAATAGTTTGGTCTACTCTTGGTGGTAGGTCTCAAGGTTCCCCATATGGAGGGATTTAAGAGGAAGGCTCTGGCTATAGATGCCTGAAACCCAAATCAAGCATTAGTATTAGGGCCTAGGGACATGGCCCTAATCTGCTGGCTCTGGGGCCAATTGTCTCAGTGGCTGTTTGGAGGATGGGACACTGGTTGTGTCAGACTGTGTATTAGTGTCCATGGTGGAGAACGAAAGTGGGGTGGTTTTGGGGGCCATGCATGTTTCCCATGATTTAGAGGTTTGGGCAGATTCATAAGGCACAGTTTTGTTCTGGAGTGCAGGGAGAGTCCTGAGGGATGCCTCCAGAGTCCCCAGTAAGGAGGGCTTGTGTTCCAGGACTCAAGGGATGGAATTCTGAAAACCCAAGCTCAGTGTACTGTTAGGGTGTAGGACATGGATCCCCGATCTGCAGATGATGAGGCGAGCTCCCCAGATGCTGAAGTTAGGTGAGTGTCGGGCATTCGCTCAGGACAGACTAGAATTTGTGTCCTCTAGAGTAGCCGGATGTGTGGTTGGTCTCCTGGGGCATTGGAGGTTTCTCCTGATCTGGTGGTTTTGAGAAGCTCCAAATCCCAGTTTCATTCTGGGGGACAGGTGGAGTCCTTTTGTATGGCCCAGAGGTCCCCATATGGAGGGATTTGAGTGATGGGCTCTGCGTATGGATGTGTGAAACCACACCTACGTTTAGCATTAGGGAGTAGGGACATGGCAGGTCTGATCTGCTCATTCTGGAGCCAGCTACGTGGGTGTCTGACCAGAGATTGGAGCACAGACTGAGGGAAATAATTTGTATTAGTGTCCAGGGTTGGGGTCCAAAAATTGGAGTGGCTTCATTGGCCGTGCAGTTTTCTCCTAATCTGGGGTTTTTGTGCCACTCTTTTGGTAACGGTTTCCTCTGGAGGTTAGACAGAGTCTCATGGTTTGGCGCTGGAGATGTCTATCTGGAGGTCTTGTGGGCCCAGACTCTGGGGACGGAAGTCAGAAAACCCATGCGAGGTTTAGGTTTAGGGCCTAGGACATCGCAGTCCCAATCTACAGATGCTGTGGTGAGCTACCGTGTATCTGAGGTTAAGGTGAGAGTCAGGAGGTGGCTCATGCTGGAGTTTTTGTCCATGTGAAATGCCAAATGTGAAGATGGCTCATATGGCCAAGGAGTTCTCACCAGCTCTGGGGTACAGTTCCAAATATTTCGGTCTATTCTGGGGAATAGGTGGTGTCCTGTTTTATGGCTCAGGTGTCCCCCATATGGAGAGATGAGAGCAGGGCTCCGGGTATGGATGCCTGAAAACCCACACTACGTTTAGGGTTAGGAACAAGTGGAATGGCAGGCCTTATATCCTGGCTCTGGGGTGAGCTACAAATGGGGCTTTGTTGAAAATGGGGCACAGGCTAAGGGTTACAATGGGTGTTTGTGTCCAGGGTGGCCTGCAGAAGTGGGCGTGGCCTCAGGGGCAATGCAGATTTCTGCAAACCCTGTGGGTTTTACATAGCTCCAAAGAGCAAGGTTTCCTTCTCGGGGGCAGGAGGAGTTCTGTACTGTTTCTCAGGTGCCCCCCATGTGGAGGGATTGGTGAGGAGGGCTCTTGCTATGGATGCCGGAAACATCAATCTAGGGTTAGGATTAGGACAGAGGGCCATGGCAGGTCCAATATGAAGGCTCTCTGGCCATGAGTCCCGGGGGCTGATTGGAGGATGGGACTCAGGTTGTGTCAGACTACATATTAGTGTACAGGGTAGAGAACAAAAGTGGGGTGGCAGCGGGGTTCTTGTACATTTGCCCATATCTACGTGTTTTGTGCAGCTCCAAAGGGTACAATTTCCCTCTTGAGGGCAAGAAGAGTCCAGTGGGGTGGCTCCGGAGTCCCCAATCTGAATGGATTGCATTCCAGCACTCAAGGCATGGAATTCTGAAAACCTAACTCAGTGTACGGTTAGGGTGTGGGGCATGGACCCCCTATCTGCAGATGCTGAGTCAGGCTCCCCTGAATGTGATGTTAGGGCAAGTGTCGGGCATTCCCTCAGACAAGACTAGAATTTTGGTGCCCTAGCATTGCCAAATATGTGTGTGGCCTCCTGGGGCCAGGGAGGTTTCTCCTGCTCTGGGGGATTTGCCCAGCTCCAAATGGTATGATTTCATTCTGGCAGAGATGCGGAGTCCCGTTGTATGGCACAGATGTCCCCATATGGAGGGAATCGAGAGAAGGGCTTTGGGTATGGATGCCTGAAAACTGAAGCAAGGCTTAGCATTAGGGACTAGGGCATGACAGGTCTGATCTGCTGAATCTGGGGCCAGATACATGGGTGGATGACTGGAGGTCGGGGCTAAGACTAAGGGACAGAATGTGTAGGATACGGGTACTGTAAATGGGGGTGGCCCCGTTGGCCATGCAGGTTTCTCCTAATCGGGGGTTTTGTGCATTTCCATTGAGCACAGTTTCCATGTGTAGTGTAGGCAGAATCCCATGATTTTCTCCAGAGTTCTCTATCTGGGGGGTTTGTGGGCCAGGTCTCAGGACTGAAATCTGAAAACCCAAGCTAGGGTTAGGGTTAGGGTCTAGTGTATCACAAGCCCAATCTACAGAAGCTGAGGCGAGCTCCCAGGGATCCGAGGTTAAGGCGAGTGTCAGGAGGTCGCTCAAGCTGGAGTTTGTGTCCATGCAATCCACTGAATGTGGGGGTGGCCTCATGGGACCATGGAGTTTTCTCCAGTTTTGTGGGTTTTGCAGAGTTGTAAATAGTTTGGCCTATATTGGGGATAGGTGGTGCCCTGTTTTATGGCTCAGAGGTCCCCCATATGGAGGGATTTGAGAGCAGGGCTCCTGGTGTAATGGCCTGAAACCCAAACCTATGTTTAGGGATACGTCTTAGTGGCATGGCAGGCCTTATATCCTGGCTCTGGGGTGAGGTACCCTTGGGGCTGTGTTGAAAATGGGGCTCAGGCTAAGGATCACAATGGGTATTTTTGTGCAATGAAGCCTGGAAAAGTGGGCATGATCTCAGGGGCTATACAGGTTTCTTTCAAATCTGAGGGTTTTACATAGTTGCACAATTCAAGGTTTCCTTCTGGGGGGCAGGAGGAATTCTTTGAGGCTCGAGGGTCCCCCGTGTGAAGGGATTCGAGAGGAGACCTCTGGCTATGGTTGCCTGAAACCCCAATCTAGGGTTAGAATTCAGGTCTAGGGGCATGGCAAGTCTGGGGCCAGTTGTCCTTGAGGCTAATTGGAGGACAGGACTCAGGTTGTGTCAGATTGGATATTAGTGTCCAGGGTGGTGTACAAAAATGGTGTGGCATCGGGAACTATGTATGTTTCCCCTAATCTAGGGCTTTTGTGCAGCTCCTTAAGGCATTGTTTCCTTCTTAAGAGCAGGGAGAGTCCTGTGGTGTGGCTCAGGAGTCCCCAAATTGGAGGGCTTTCATTCCAGCAATCAAGGCATGGAATCCTGAAAACCCAAGCTAGGTTTGTGATTTGGGTCTAGGGCATGGATCTCCATTCTGCAGATGCTGAGGTAAGCTCCCCAGATTCTGACGTTAGGGCGAGTGTCAGGCATTCGCTCAGACCAGAGTAGAATTTGTGTCCACTAGGGTTGCCGAATGTTTCCACGGTCTCCTGGGGCCCTGGAGATTTCTCCTCCTCTGGGAAATTTGGGCACCTCCAAATAGTATGTTTTCATTCTAGCAGAGAGGTGGAGTCCTGTTGTATGGCTCAGGGTCCCCATATGGAGGGGTTTGGTAGAAGGGCTCTGGGTATGAATGAATGTACACCCAAATTAGGGTTAGCAATAGGGACTAGGGGCATGGCAGTTCCCATCTGCTGACTCCGTGGCCAGCTACGTGGGTGGATGACTGGAGGTACAGGCTCACTGAGGGACAGAATGTGTATTAGTATCCAGGGTCGGGTTCAGAAAATGGAGGTGGCCTCATTGGCCATGCAGGTTTCTCCTGATCTGGGGGCTTTGTGCAGCTCCACTGGGCACGGTTTGCCTTCTGGAGTGTAGGCAGAGTGCCGTGGTGTTGCTCCAGGGTCTCTATCTGGACTGCTTGTGGGCAAGGACTCTTGGGATGGAAGTCTAAAAAACCCAAGTGAGGGTTAGGGTTAAGGCCTAGGGCATGGCTGGCCCAATCTACAGATGCTGAGGCGAGCTCCCTGGGATCTGAGGTTTAGGCCAGTGTCAGGAGGTCGCTCAGGCTGGAGTTTGTGTCCATGCAATCTGCCAAATGTGGGGTTGGCCTCAAGGGCACATGTCGTTTTCTCCCGCTCTGGGATTTTTGCGCAGTTCCAAATAATTTGGCTGTTATGGGGGGTAGGTGGTGTCCAGTTTTATGGCTCAGGGGTCTCCCATATAGAGGAACTTGAGTGCAGTGTTCTGGTATGGATACCTGAATACCCAAGGTACGTTTAATGTTAGGTCCTAGTGGCATGGCGGGCCTTATATCCTGGCTCTGCCGTGATCTTCCCTTGGTGCTGTGTTGAAAATGGGGCTCAGGCTAAGGATCACAATGGTGTTTCTTTCCAGGGCACCTGCAAAATTGGGTGTGGCCTAAGGCGCCACACAGTTTTCTTTCAACTCTGTGGCTTTACATAGCTCCAAAAAGCAAGTTTTCCTTCTGGGGGGCAGGAGGAGTTCTGTTTTGTGGCTCAGGGATCCCCCGTGTGGGGAATTCCAGAGGAGGGCTCTGGCTATGGATGCCTGAAGCCCCAAACTAAGGTTTGATTGGGGCCTAGAGAAAAGATAGGTCCAAAGTACTGGCCCTGGGGCCAGCTGTCCCGGTGGCTGATTGGAGGATGAGATTCAGGTTGTGTCAGACTGCCTAATTAGTGTCCATGGTGGCATCCGAATGTGGTGTGGCATCGGGATCATGCGTGTTTCCTGTAATCTAGGTGTTTTGTGCAGTTCTATTTGGCACGGTTTCCTTCTGGAAGGCAGGGACAGTCCTGTGGAGTGGCTGCGAAGTCCCCAATCTGGAGGGGAATTCTGAAAACCCAAGCGATATGTATGGTTAGAGTGTAGGACACAGATCCCAAATCTTCAGATGCTGAGGCGAGCTCCCCCGAATTTGAAGTTAGGGCGAGTGTCAGACATTCGCTCAGACCAGACTAGAATTTGTGACTATTAGGGCTGCAGAATCTGTGCGTGGCCTCCAGGGGCCATGGAGGTTTCTCCTGCTCTGGGGTTCTGTACAGCTCCAAATAGTACGGATTCATTCTCAGAGAGAGTTGGGGGCCTATTGTATACCTCAAGGGTCCACATATGGAGGGATCTGAGAGCAGGACTCTGGGTATTGATGCCTGAAAACCAAACCTAAGTTCAGCATTAAGGACTAGAGGCATGGCACGTCCAATCTGTTGAGTATGGGGCCAGGTAGATGAGTGGCTGACTGGAGGTTAGGTCTCAGACCAGGGACAGATGTGTATTAGTGTCCAGGTTTGGGTTTCATCAATGAGGTCGCCCTCCTTTCCCTCAGAATGATACCAAATATCAAAGCCCCAATTTCAGATCCTAAGGAGGCCGCCTCAGGGTATGCAGATCGGGCCTGCCATACCCTCGACACTAGTCCTATCCCAAGTTTGTGTTTTCAGACAGGACTGTGTCTAGCCTCCCAAAGAAAACTGTGCCCTATACAGTTGTCAAAACTGTATCTCCAGATTAGGAGAAACCTGCAAGGCCCCCGAGGCCACCCCAATTTCGTAGGACACCCTGGACCAAAATGCCCAGTCTGAAACACCCTGAGCACCTACCTCCAGTCAGATACCCAGGTAGATGGCCCAAGAGACAGAAGATTGAACCTCACATGCACCGAGGCTCTATCTATACCCTAGCTGAGGTTTCCAGGCATCTTCCTCCAGAGGCCTGGTGTCAGATACCAACATAGGGGAAACACCTGAACCACAAACCAGAAAACCTCCTCTCCCCAGAAGGAAACCTTGCTAATTGGAGCTGTGTAAAACCCTCAGGTTAGGAGAATCCTGCAGGGCCCCAGAGCCACCACCACATTTGAAGGTCTCCCTGGACAGACCCACATTATGACCCATCAGCATGATTCTCCATTGCAACTCAGCCCCCAGGTTAGCTCGCCCCAGAGCCAACAGATCAAACCTGCCATGTCCCTAGGATCACATGGTAACCCAAGGTGGGTTTCCAGGGATCCATACGTAGAGTCCTGCTCTGGAATCTTTCCATCTGAGGGAACCTTGAGCCAACAAAGATATTCCCTCGTCCTGAAAAGGAAATCTTGCTGTTTGGAGAAGCTCACAAACACCAGAGAGGGGAAAACCCCCATGGCATCATGAGGCCACCCCTACGTTAGGCGGCCATTATGGACACACACTCCAGGCTGAACGAACGTCTGAAAATCGCCCTTTTCAGATGCTAGGGATCTCACCTCATCCTCTAGAATGGGCCTGCCATGCCCTAGCCCCTAAACCTAACCCGCTTGTGTTTTCAGACTTCCATCCTCACACTCCTCGCCCACAAGCCCTCTAGATTGGGAATTCTGGAGGCATTACTCAGCAGTCTGCCTGCCCACCAGAAAGAAAAAGTGCCCTATAGGGCTGCAAAAAAACCCCAAAAGATAGATCTGCACATCCCTCGTCAAGGGCACAATAATTTTATAGGTCGCCCTGTGCACTAAGGCTCTGTCTGACACAGCCTGAGCCCCGACCTCCTCTCAGGCACCCAGATAGCTGGCCGCACATCCAGCAATTGGACCTGCAGGTCCCTTGTCCTTAATCTCTCCCCAACCTTGGTTTTCAGGCATCTGTCCGCATACCTTATCAAAAATCCCTGCATAAGGGGGAACCTGATGCACAAAACAGAAATCCTTCCCCAATGCAGGAAACTTTGCTGTTGGGATGGGCGTAAAACCCTCAGAGTAGGAGATAATTTCATGGACCATGAGGCTACGCTCACTCTTGAGGGCATCTCTGGTCAGAAATGCGCATTGTCACCTTCAGCCTGAGCCCTGTTTTCAAATAAGCCCCTCGGTAGCTGTCCCCAGAGCCCCTAGGCTCAAATCCTAACCCAAGTTGGGGTTCTCAGGAACCCGATACCAGAGCCCTGCCTGGAATCCATCCTTTTGGGGGACCCCGAGACAGAAAACAGGAATCCCCCTTCCCCCACAATGACAGCAAATTATTGGGATACAGGAACAATCCCCAGAGAGGGAGAATCTTCCATGCCCCATGAAGCCATTACTACATTACTCGGCCATCTGAGACACAAAATCCAGAGACAAAAGTCTGAGCTAATGCCTACACTAGCCCTACTTTCATATCCTGACGAGCTCACCTCAGTGTCTGCAGATCGGGCCTGCCATAGACTTGGTGCTAAAACTATCCCTAGTTTCTAATTTCAGACTTCTGTTCCCAGAGCCCTGGCCCATAAGCCCTCTGGAGCCACACCACAGGACTGTACCTGGCCTCCCAAAGAAAGTGTACCCTTTACAGTTGCCAAAATCCTCCACATTAGGAATAACCTGCAAAGCCCACCACAATCTTGTAGGCCGCACGGGACGAAAATGCGCAGTCTGACACACCCTGAGCACCTACCTCGAATCAGACACACAGGTAGATGGTTCCCAAGACAAGAGATTGAATAAGACATGCCCCGAGGCCCTATCTAGTCCTAGCTTAGGTTTTCAGGAATCTGTTCTCAGAGGCATGGTCTCGAATACCAACATATCAGAAATCTCAGAGCCGCAAAACAACACCTCCTGTCCCCAGATAGATACCTTGCTATTTGGAGCTGTGTAAAACCCTCAGCACAGGGAATCCTGCATGGCCCCTAAGCCACAGCCTCATTCCAAGGTCTCCATGGACAAAAACCCGCATTGTGACCCATCAGCATGAGACTCCATTTCAACTCAGCCCCCTGGGTAGCTCACACAAGCACCAACAGAAAGAATGTGCCTCCTTCCTAGGCTCCAACTGTCACACTAAGTGGGGTTTCCAGACATCCATACGTAGAGCCCTGCTTTCAATATTTCAGTATGGAGGGACACTTGAGCCAACAAACGGGACTCTCTCTGTCCCACAAAAGGAAACCTTCCTCTGTGGAGCATATCACAACCCCCAGAGTGGGAAAACCTCCATTCTCTATTGAGGCCCCCCCTCCATTAGGTGACCATTATGGAGACCAACTCCAGCCTGAGCCAATGTCTGACACTCACCCTTACTTCCGATGCCAGAGATGTAGCCTCAAAATCTGCTGATTGGGCATGCGATGCCCTCGGCCCTAAACCTAATGCTAGCTTGTGTTTTCAGACTTCCGTCCTCACACTCCTGGCCCGCAAGCCATCCAGATTGGCCATTCTGGAGCCACAACGCAGCACTCTGCCTGCATACCAGAAGAAAAAAGTGCCTATGGGGCTGCCCAGAAACCCCAAATGAGGATCAACCTGCATGGCCTCGAATGCACCCCAGATTCATAGGAGGCCTTGTGCATTAATGCTCTGTCTGACACAGTGTGAGCCCAGACCTCCCGTCAGACACTCAGACAGGTGGCAGCATATCCAGCACATCGGACACGCCGTGGCCCTCTGCCTTCCTCTATTCCCAACCTGAATTTTCAGGCATCTGAACCTAGACTGTATCTCAAATCCTTGCATCTGGGAGAAGCTGATGCACTAAACAGAACTACTCCTTCCCCATGGCAAGAAACCTTGCTGTTGGGATGCTAATGGGTGTCAAAGTCAAACACTCTTAGTAGGATAAATCTGCATGGCCCATGAGGCCACGCCTGTGGTTGAGGGATGCCTTGGGCACAAAAATACATTGTGACCCTCAGCTTGAGCCCCATTTTCAAATAAGGCCTCACAGTGGTGGGACCCATGGCATATTGGGGTTGCCATGCCCCTAGGCCCCAATCCTAACCAAAGGTCTGGTTTTCTAGTCGCCCATCCCCAGGGATGTGCTCTGGAATCCATCTTTTGAGGGACACCTGAGACAGAAAACAAGACTCATCCCTACCACAGAATGACTCCAAACTATTGGGAGCCGTGCAAAAATCCCCAGAGAGGGAGACTCATCCATGACCCATGAGGCCACCCCTACATTCCACGGCCATCCTTGACACAAAATCCAGACACAAAAGTCTGAGCAACAACCTCACACTCACCCTTATATCACACCCAGAGGAGCTCCCCTCTGGGTCTATAGATCGGGCCTGCCATACCCTCGGCCCCAAACCGAAGGCGTGTTTGTGTTTTCAGACATCTGTCCCCACAGCCCTGGCCAACACATCATCCAGGCAGGAGCCTCTGGAGCCACACCGCCCAACTGTGCCTGCCCTCTTGAAGGAAACTGGGCCCATTCCGTTGGTTACAACCCTACAGATTAGGAGAAATCTACAATACCCCCGAGGGGATCCTAATAGCGGAGTCCACCTTGGACAAAAAGGTGCATTCTAACACAACCTGAGCAACTATCCCCCATTCAGACAGGCAGGCACTTGTCCCCAAAGACAGAAGATTGACCCAAACAGGCCTCTAGGCCCTAATCAGAACCCTAGCTTAGGATTCCAGGCTATTTCTCCTCAGAGACTTTGTTTTGCATACCAGCATATGGGGGTTTCCTGAGGCACAATACAAACACCACTCATCTCCACATGGGAACCTTGCTATTTGGAGCTATGTAAAACCCTCTGGGTAGGAGAATCCTTCAGGGCCCTTGAGCCACCACCACATTCCAAGGTCTCCATGGACACAAAGCCACATTAGGACCCATCCTCCGGAGAGTCCATTTCAACACAGCCCCCTGGGTAGCTCGCCCCAGAGCCAGCACATCGAACCTGCCTTGTCCCTAGGAGCCTATGGGAATGTGAGGTGGGGTTTCCAGGCTTCCATCCTTAGAGCCCTGCTCTCGAAACTTTCTTTATGGGGCATGGATAAGCCATCTAACAGGACTCGCCTGACCCGCAGAAGCAAGCTTCAATTTTGGAACAGCTCACAACTTCCCGAGTGGAAAAACTCCACGGCCACCCATCCATTAAGGGGCTATCATGGACACAAAATCCAGCCTCAGCCACCGTCTGAATCTCGCCATTACTACAGGTGCTGGAGATCTCGATTCAGCCTCTGAAGAGAGGGTCTTCTGAGCCCTCGGCCCTAAACCTCATCCAAGCTTGTGTTTTCAGAACAATTTGGAGGGCTTGCAGGCAAGGAGTGTGAGGATGGAAGTCTGACCACACAAGCTACATTTAAGTTCAGTGCCGAGCGCATGGCAGTTCCAATATGCAGCGGCTGATTTGACATATTAGCAACAGAGTCAGGATGAGTGTCAGATGTTCGCTTACGCTGGAGTTTCTGTCCATAATGGCTGACTAATGGAGCAGTGGCGTCATGAGGCTATGGAGGTTTCACCACACTGGGTCTTGTGACCTGCTCCAAATGGCAAGGTTTCCTTATGTGGGACAGGGGGAGTCCAGTTTGACAGCTCCAGGGCCTCTCATATGGAAAGACTGGATAGCAGAGCTCTCTGCACGGGTGGCTAGAAAGCTCACCTCGTGTTCCCATTGCAGCCTAGGAAAATGGCAGGTTCTATCTGGTGGCTGTGGGGCGAAGTACCAAGGGGGCTGAGTTGACATGGAGTCTCATGCTGATGGGTCCCGATGCTGGTTTTTGTCCAGGGAGACCTGAGAATGTTGCGGTGGCTCAGGGGCCATGCAGGATTCTCCCGCCATGAGGGTTGGACACAGCTCCCAAGAGCCAGGTTTCCTTCTGGGGACAGGAGGTGTTCTGTTTTTTTGGCTCAGGGACCACATGTTGGACCATATGTTGTTATTCCAGAATAGGACTCTGGGGACAGATGCCTGAAAAACTAAGCTAGGGTTCCGATAAGGTCCTATGGGCATGTCAGGTTCAATCTTCTGACTCAGGGCCATTGACCATGAGGTAGGTGCCTAGGGTGTGTCAGACTGCATAATTGTGTCCAGAGCGGCCTACAAAATTGGGGTGGGCTCAGGGGCCTTGCAGGTGTCTCCTAATCTGGAGGGTTTGTCTAACTGTGATGGGCAGAGTTTCCTTCGGGAGGGCAGACACAGTCCTCGGTGTGGCAACAGAGGACTAAACCTCGAGGGTGTGAGGGCCAGGGCTTTGGGGACAGAAGTCTGCAAACAAAAAATCGGCTCGGGGTTAGGACCAAGTTGAATCAGGCCTGATCTGCAGCCCCAGAGGTGAGCTCCTCGAGATCTCAAATTAGGGCGAGTGGCAAAATGTAGCTCAGGCTTTTGTCTCTGGATTGTTTGCCTAGGATGGCCTTGGAATGGAGGGGTATCCTGTTGGGGCCATGGAAGATTCTCCCTCTCTGGGGATTCTGCCTGGCTCCAAAAAGTTTGGTGTCTTTTTGGGGAAGGGAAGAGTCCTTTTTTTCCGTTTCAGGGGTCCCCCCGAAACAGGGATTCCACAGACGTACTCTGGGCCTGGGCACTTGGAAAACCACAAAACAGGTTAGTATGTGGGCCTAGGGGCATGGCACCATGGCCTGGTATGTGTGTACCTGGCCCAGCTACCAAGGGGGCTTGTTTGAAAATGGGCTCAGGCTGAGGGTCACGATGCATGTTTGTGCCCAAGGCGGCCCTCATGAGTGTGCGTGGCCTCCTGGGTTACACATGTGGCTCCCACTCTGAGGGTGGGACACCCATCCCAACAACAAGGTGTCCTGCCACAGGGAAGGAGGAGTACTCTTTTGTGCATCAAGATCCCCCATAGGCAGGGATTTGACCTAAGGCCTGGGGAGAGATGCCTGAATAGCCTGGTTGGGTAGAGATGAAGGCCATGGGCCATGGTAGGTCCCAGCTGCTGGATATGCAGCCAGATATCTGAGTGTCTGACAGGAGGTTGGGGCTCAGGCTGTGTGAGGCAGAGCACTAGTGCCCAGGGCAGCCTATGATCTTGGGGTGACTTCTAGGGCCGTTCAAGTTGATCCTTATGTGGGGTTCTGGGCAGACCCATAGGGCACTTCTTCCCTCTGGTGGGCAAGCAGAATGCTGCCTTGTGGCTCCAGAAATCCCAGTCTGGAGGGCTTGTGGGTCAGGAGTGTGAGGACTGAAGTCTGAAAACACAACAAGGGTTAAGTTCAGTTCCAATGCACAGCGGCTGATTCGAGATCTACAGCACCTGAGCAACGGCGAGTGTCAGATGTTCACTCACATTGAAGTTTGTGTTCAAGATGCCCGGCTCATGGAGGTGTGGCCTCAAGAGGACATAGAGGTTTTCCTCTATGCCAGTTCGTGAGCTGCTCCAAACAGCATGGTTTCCAGGGGCGGCACAGGGCAAGTCCTGTTTGATGGCTCCGTGTTAACCCACAGGTCAAGATTGGATAGCAGAGCTCTTGCATGGATGCCTGCAAAGCCCATCTCAGGTTACCTTTGCAGCCAGGAACCTGGAAGGTTCTATCTGGTGGCTGTGGGGTGAAGTACCAAGGGGGCTGAGTTGACATGGAGTCCCAAGCTCATAGGTCATAATGCCGGTTTGTGTCCAGGGAGACCTTAGAATGTGGTGGGGGCTCAGGGGCCATGCAGGATTCTCCTTCCCTGAGGGTTGGACACAGCTCCCAAGATCCAGGTTTCCTTCTATGTACAGGAGGTGTGCTGTTTTGTGGCACAGGGATAGCAAGTTGGACCATCTGTTGGTATTCGAGAACAGGCCTCTGGGGACAGAAGCCTGAAAACCTAAGCGAGGTTTCCGATGAGGCCCTAGAGGCATGTCAGGTTCAATCTTCTGACTCAGGGCCATTGACCTGTGTGTCTGCTTGGACATAGGTCCCTAGGATGTGTCAGATGGCGTATTTTAGTCCAGAGCGGCCGTGGACATTGGGATGGGCTCAGGGGCCTTGCAGGTGTCTCCTAATTTGGAGGTTTTGGGCAACCGTGATGGGCAGAGTTTTCTTCGGGAGGGCAGGCCCAGTCGTGCAGTGTGGCTCAAGAGGCCCCATCCTGGAGGGCATGTGGGCCAGGGTGTTGGAGACAAAATTCTGCAAACACAAACTCGGGTTAGGATTAGGGGCTAGGTGATGGCAGGCTCGATCGGCAGACCCTGAGGGCAGCTCCTCAGGATCTGAAATTAGGGCGACTGGGAGGCGGAAGCACAGGCTTTTCTGTCTGGATTGTGTGTCTGGGATGGCCTCGGAATGGAGGGGTGGCCTCATGGGGCCATGGGAGATTCTTCCTCTCTGGGGATTCTGCCCAGCTCCCAAGAGTTTGGTGTCTTTCTGGGGGAAGGGAAGAGTGCTGTTTTCCATCTCAGGGGTCTCACCAAAACAGGGATTCCAAAGACGGGTTCTGGGTCCGGGTGCCTGGAGAACCCGACTGAGGGTTAGGATTTGGGCCTAGGGGCATGGCAGGCCCGATATGCGGGTTACTGGTCCAGCTCCTGAGGGGGCTTGTTTGAGCACGGGCTCAGGCTGAGGGTCACAATGCCTGTTTGTGCCCAGGGCGGGCCTCATGGGTGGGCGTGGTCTCATGGGCCATGCAGCTGGCTCCCAATCTGAGGGCTTGACTCCCATCCCCACAGCAAGGTTTCCTGCCATGGGAAGGAGTACTCTTTTGAGCTTCAGGTTCCCCCATGGGCCGGGATTTGAGCTAAGGCCTGGGGATAGATGCCTGAATACCCAGATTGGGTAGAGATGACGGCCTCGGGCCATGGCAGGTCCCACCTGCAGGATATAGGGCTAGCTGTCTGGGTGGCTGAAGGGTGGCTGGGGCTCAGGTTGTGTCAGACAGAGCAGTAGTGCACAGGGCGGCCTATGATATTGGGGTGTGGTTGAGGGCCATGCACGTTGATCCTCACGTGGGGTTTCTGGGCAGACCTATAGGGCACTTCTTCCCTCTGGTGGGCAGGCTAAATGCTGCCTTGTGGCTTCAGAATTCCCAATCTGGAGGGCTTGCTGGCCAGGAGTGTGAGGACGAAAGTCTGAACACAGAAGCTATGGTTCAGTTCAGTGTCGAGTGCACAGCAGTTCCAATGCACAGCGTTTTATTCGAGACCTCCAGCACCTGAGTAAGGGCGAGTGTCTGATATTCACTCACGCTGGAGTTTGTGTCCATACTGACCGACTAATACAGGGGTGTCCTCATGAGGCCATGAATGTTTTCCCTTGCTGGGGCTTGTGAGCTGCTCCAAACAGCCAGGTTTCCTTCTGTGGGACAGGGGGAGTCCAGTTTGATGGCTCCATGGTCCCCTATATGGAAAGGTTTGATAGCAGAGCTCTCCGCAGGGATGCCTGGAAAGCCCACCTCAGGTTACCATTGCATCCCAGGAACATGGCAGTTTCGATCTGGTGGCTCTGGGGCGAAGTTCCCAGGGGGCTGAGTTGATAGGGTGTCCCATTCTGATGGGTCACAATGCTGGTTTGTGTCCAGGGAGATCTTTGTATGTGGCGGGACCCCTGGGGCCATGCAGGATTCTCCTTCCCTGAGGGTTGGACACAGCTCCCAAGATCCAGGTTTCCTTCTGGGGACAGGAGGTGTTCTGTTTTGTGGCTCAGGGACTACATGTTGGACCATACTTTTGTATTGGAGAACAGGCCTCTGGGAACTGTAAGCTCCTGGTTAGCCAGAGGGAGCTATTTCATTGTAAATTTGGATTGATCCTGCCCCTCCCAGAGGAACTTATTTGCAAATCCCGGATACAGGGGCAGGCCAGGCCAGATAGAGACATCCAATCGTTGGGGTGCGCATATATTCACTCTCTTGATTTGGAACTCTATTGGTCACCCGTATTGCCAACCGAGCATGACTGTGCCGTTTTCCCTGTGTGTTGCAATGTCATTGACCACTTGTGTGTGGGTGGGGCTCAAACAACTGTATAAAGGTTAGTCTGTGAGGGGTTGGGGCAGGTGATAGTCGTTTGGGTAGTCGTCGGGAGCAGCGTCATGGGGAGAAGAGCCTGCGTCGTCAGGGTTTTCATCCTCGTCGTTGTCGCCTCTTCGTCTTTGGGAGCAGCCTCGTTCAGGAATTGGCTTCGTCTGGGGAGTGGCCTTGCCGGGGAGTGGCTTCGTCGAGGTCATCGTTGTCATCGCCTCTTCGTAAGAGACGGTCCCTACCAGTCAGTTTGATTTTTCATGCTTGGCATGAAATAAAACTTTGCTTGACTTTTGCTTTGCATTAGTCTCATTCCTTTGATCATGGACCCTACCAATGGGGGCTCGCCCAGGATCAAACGACGTGTACTGAACCAGCATCAGAATTTCTGGTAAAAGCCTCCAGAGGTAAGATCTCGGGATCCTTTTTGTCTGTCTGGTTGTGGAGCTCCAGGGTATGACCCACCAGGGAGAAGCTGGATGCAGCCATGCTTCCTGGGGCTGGAGTGGATGCAGGCATGCCCCTTCCCTCCACTTGTAGATCGCCAGGGGGTTTGAGTTGCTTCTCCCTCACTCATTTCTTGTGTTAACGGATATAACTGGAGCCAACTGGGGTTAGTCTAACTCGGAACAGAGACTTTAAGGAATATTCCCAAGCAGCTGCCACAACTCCCTTTGTTTTGGGGAATTTCTTGCCTTCTCTGGCCTGACGTGGACTGCCTAGCCCCTCCCCCTTGCTGGCAGGAAAGCATGGCGTCTGAAGTGGAATGGGCCCAGGTGGAACATGAAATCTCTTGGCAAAGAGATGACTGAACTGATGGTTAATTTTCTGTCTCAGGGTTTTAATGGGTAATTGTTAAAGTAGCTTTCAGAGTCTTTGGTAACCTGAAGCTTTGAAGTTTTGCTTGGATGACAAATGGGATGAAGTGCTAGGGAGCTGGTTGCTGGAACTGGGTTTGTGCTTTTGAAATCTGTTGGTAAATATGTTTTGTGCTTAACTGCTGTTACAACAGTTCACAATTGGTTAATATTTAGTCTACACTAGAGATTGAGATGTTTCTAAGAAAATGTAAATTGATTTTTCTTTGCCCGCCCAGAATTGTAAATGAGATCTCTTTGACTCATAATGCTTTTCCTTGATATGCTAATTTACTCAGGAAGTACTGCCAAATCAATGATAAACCTTGGGTTACATTTGAGTAAATGCTGTAACTACTCCAGAGGTTCTATACATTTCCTAAAGTTTTAATGTTTTGATAAGGGTCATCATTTGATATTTAACCATATCTATTCTGTTTTTTTCATTTGTAATTGTTTTAATTCTCTTGAAAGATGAATTTCCCCTTAAAGGAAATTCATATGGGAGACTTTCAGAAGAAATACAGGTCTTGATTGTGTTGAAGTCCTGGAGCTGAAATGGGTAAGAATTTCCAGAAGTAAAAGCTGCACTCGGACTAAACCAGAATTAGTACGGTGACCCAAGGTAAGAATGAGTCTCCAGGATCTTTCCTAGAAAGGCTTATTGAAGCCTATAAAATGTATAGCCCAATCGACCCTGAGGCACCCGAAATCAGAGGGTGGTGAACTTGCTTTTGAAGGTCAAACGGCCCCAGATATAGGAAGGAAACTTCAGAAAATTGAAGGATTTGAAGGGAAGAATCTGAGTTAGTGGGAATAGCAGAATAGGTGTTTAACAACAGGGATGCACAGGAGGATGAAAAACAGACAAAAAGCTGGTTAAGGTTTTGGCATTACACGAGATAGGTAGGGGATAGTAAATGGAAGGAAAAGCCCAAGCACAGAGGAGGCAGGCAGGAAGACTTAGATTCAGATCAGTGTGCTTACTGTAAGGAAAAAGGACACTGGACCAGGGTGTGCCCCAAAAGGAAGACGGCAGTGCTGGCCACCAGAGTAAAAATTAAAGTCAGAGGGGAAATCAGTTGATTTTTTGGTGGACACGGGAGCCCAATTTTCATCATTACTTAAACCTATGGGAAAACTACTTGGAGAGGAAGTCTGACTACAAGGAGCAAATGGCACAGAAAAACATAAATGGACAACAGAAAGGACTTTAAATTTGGCCTCAGGAGTAGTTAAACTTCGATTTTTGGTCCTCCCTAATGCTCCATATAACTTGATGGGAAGAGATCTCCTCCACAAGTTATGGGCTGGCATTCAGTTCTCAGAAGGAGACATGACTGTAACCTTGAGACAACCCACTGTACAGGTGCTTATTGCAGCAGTAGATGAATACCTCCTTTACAAGCCGGTCTCAAAACCAGAGGAGACAAAGTGGAGGAGTCTACTCCAAACCTTACAGGTCGAGTTTCCCGAGGTCTGGGGAGAAGGGAAGACCCCTGGCTTGGCCAGGGGACAACCTCTAGTGGTGGTACAGTTAAAGGCAATGGCTACGGCTGTTCACGATTGGCAGTACCCTCTTCCCTGGGAAGCAAAGGAAGGGATCAGAAAACACATTAACCGCCTCCGAGGAGATGGGATCCTAGTTCCTTGCAAATCTCCATGGAACACGCCTTTGGCTGCCTGTCAAAAAGGCCGAGACTGGGGAGTACTGACCCCTTCAGGACTTACAGGAAGTTAATAAACGGGTTGAAGATATCCACCCGATGGTGTCTAACCCTTATACACTACTCTCCCTTGTGGGCCCCAAAAGAACTGTGTATACCATCTTAGATCTCAAGGATGCATTTTTCTGCATATCTTTAGCAAGGGAATCTCAGCCCCTATTTGCTTTTGAGTGGTCTGACCCACAGGAAGGCTTTCAAGGCCAGTCCACCTGGACTTCCCCAAGGATTCATGAATTCACCCACCATTTTTGATGAGGCCCTACATGAGGATTTGCGTGAGTACAGAACCCCCAACCCGGGAATCACTCTGTTCCAGTATGTTGATGACTTCCTAGTAGCCGCTGAGGACAATGAGTCATGTTTGTGGGGGGATGAGACCTCTCCTACAGACTCTGCAGGAAATAGGTGATCACCTGATAACCCCGCCTCACCATGTAATGACAAGTGAGGGAGTTTCTTGGGACCGTGGGCTACTGTAGGTTGTGGATACTGCGGTTTTCAGAGATTGCCCAACCTCTCTACGAATTGGCAAAATGAGACTCACTATGATAGATTGGACAGCTGAGGCCATAGGAGCACTTTGGGAATTACAAACAGCCTTACTGAGTGCCCCAGCATTGGCCATCCCAGATGTTACCAAGCCCTTCCACTTGCATGTGGATGAAAAAGCAGGGGTGGCCACAGGAGTTTTGACTCAGAATCTGGGGTCTTGGCAAAGTCTATCTTAGCAAGAAACTAGATCCAGTAGCGGCTGGGTTCCCCCCTTGCCTCCACATAATTGCTGCCATGACAGTCCTGGTCAAGGATGCAACTAAATTGACTTTGAGTCAAAGTCGCATCTTGATGACCACCCACGCTACCAAGGGCCTTCTCCGGACTCCACCCGACCGATGGATGACGAACGCCCGAGTGACAGGGTATCAGGCCCTTCTCCTTAATGAACCAAGAGTGACCTTCCAGCCCCTGGTGGTGCAAATCTAGCTATGCTGCTGCCAGAGGAGCTGGCTGACCACCCACACGACTGTGGGGAGGTCCTAACCCAAGTTGCAGGAATTAGGCAGGATCTCAGAGACACTCCCCTCCCAGATGTGAAGATGACTCTGTTCACAGGCGGGAGTAGCTATATGGTCGATGGAAAAAGGTATGTGGAGGCTGCGGTGGTTTCCCCTGAGCAGGAACTCTGGACAGCAGCCCTACCACACGGAACATCGGCACAAAAAGTGGAGCTGATTGCACTCACCAAGGCAGTCCAGATGGCCAAAGGTAAAACCGTCAACATCTATACACACAGCAGGTTTGCCTTTGCTACTCTCCACATACATGGAGCTGTTTATAAAGAAAGGGGGCCTATTAACAGCAGAAGAAAAAGGAATTAAGAACAGAGTAGAAATATTGGCTCTCCTCCAGGCTATTTGGGACCCGAAAGAGGTGGCCGTTATGCATTGCCCGGGACACCAAAAGGGGACTGATCTGATTTCAGAAGGAAACCAATGAGCAGATCAAGCCGCAAAGCAAACAGCCCGAGAAACAGTGCAAGAACTGGTTACACTCCCGGCTCCAGCCCTACCAGAAAAACCGAACTATTCAGAAGATTTAAAGTATTTACAAAAATGGGTTAAATTGGACTATGGAGGGGACTGGGCTAAGACTAAAACAGGAAAAATAATTCTTCCTTGAAGACTAGGTAAGAAGTTAGTAGACCAGATACATCAGGGTACTCATTTGGGGATACGCAAACTCAAGGAGCTTATAGGCACGCAGTTCCAGGTTTCTAAATTAGGGCGTATGGTTCAGGATGTAGTTGATAGATGTGCTCAATGCCAGGCAGTTAATATGGGAAGAACTATAATGGGAAAAGGGACAAGAGAAAGAGGTAAGTAACCAGGAATTTATTGGGAAATAGATTTTACAGAAGTGAAACCCGGAAAATATGGGCACAAGTGCATGTTAGTTTTTGTAGATACCTTTTCAGGCTGGGCAGAGGCTTGTTCCACCAAACATGAGACAGCAGGAGTCGTAGCCAAAAAGTTACTAGAAGAAATAATTCCTAGGTTTGGGCTGCCTCTCGCAATCCGGTCAGACAACGGCCCTGAATTTGTGAGCTCAGTCTCACAGGCATTGGCCAAGTCTGTGGGCACTAATTGGAAACTACATTGTGCCTACCAGGCCCAGAGTTCCGGGCAAGTAGAAAGAATGAACCGGACTCTTAAAGAGACCTTGAAAAATTAATTTTGGATACTGGATGTGGATGGATGGATCTCCTTCCTTTCGCCCTCCTCAGGGCACGATGTACACCCTATTTAAACAAGGTGACCCCATTTGAAATAATGTTTGGGAGACCCCCCCCCACTCTGTCCTCAGTTACAAGAGGTTGGCCTATCAGAAATGACTGATCAGTCTGTACTCCAGTCACTGCAAGCATTACAATCTGTCTTAAAAAAAGCCCATGCAGGGATCCGGACTGCCCACACTGGGACAGAGACGGAGGTGGAACCACATCCTTACCAACCCGGGGACTTGGTTTGGATACATCGCCATCAAGTGGGAAACTTGGAGCCTTGCTGGAAGGGACCATTTACTGTTATCCTGACCACCCCCACCGCAGTAAAAGTAGAAGGCATTAGGGCCTGGATTCACGAGGGTCACGTCAAATGAGCCGAGGACAAGGATGCCCCCCAGAGATGGAAGCTGCAGCCGACGCACTCCGCTGACCGTGGACTAAAGCTAGACTAAAAAACCTGTGAGTTTATTGTTGCTCCTATTGTTACCTGTTTATGTAACGTATAGGTGGGAAATTAAATGAACAGAATTAGGAAAAATGGAAAAGGTTATACAAAGCGTTGAATGGCTCACTCATCAGCTGACTGTGCACTACTGTTACTTTTTGGCCCCTGCATTATAAACACCCTAATGTCATTTGTACCAGAAAATTAGAGCTATAAATGTTAGTTTTACATGCTCATTGTAACTCCTTACAACAGGAGAACATAGAATTGGCTGAAAAGTCAAGGATTTGACTAATTTCCAAGGAAAAGGGGGTAATGTGAGGGCCTGTGAGGGCCTGGTTAGCTAGAGGAACTTACTTGCAAACCCCAGATATAGGGGCGGGACGGCCGGGATGGAGACATCCAATCAGTGGGATGCACATATGTTTACTGTGGTATGTTGCAATCTCATTGGCCACCTGTGTGTGGGCCAGGCTCAACCACCTCTATAAAGGTTAGTCTGTGATGCTGGGCGCGGGGAGTATTAGGAGTAGTAGTAATAGCCGTTGGGGTAGCCGTTGGGGTAGCCGTTGGGATACGTTGGGATAGCAGTTGGGGTAGAAGTAGTAGTAGATGTTGGGAGCAGCACCACCGCGAGGGGCCTCGCCCTCGCTGCCATCCCGAGCAGCATCGTTGGGGTCAGCAAGCGGCCTCGTCCTGGGAATGGCCTCTTCAGGAGCAGCATCATGGGGAGCAGAGTCTGCATCATTGTGGTTGTCGTCCACGTCCTTGTTGCGTCTTCGTCATCAGGAGCAGCCTCGTCTGGGGAGTGGCCTCGACCAGGGAGTTGCCTTGTCGGCAAGCGGCCTCATCCACAGTGGCCTTGTCCAGAGCGTTCTCGTCCAGAGCGGCCTCCTCCACAGCACCCTCCTCCAGAGTAGCCTCCTATAGAGTGGCCTCATCCGTGGAGTGGCTTTGTCCAGGGAGTGGCCTCATCCACAGTGGCGTCGTCTAGAGCGGCCTCGTCCAGAGTAGCCTCTCTGGGGTGCGGCCTCGTCCAGGGAGCAGCCTCATCTGGGGAGAGGCCTCTTCCGGGAAGTGGCCTCATCAGGGTTGTCGCCATCGCCTCTTCATAAGAGATGGCCCCTACTGGTCGGTGTGGTTTTTGATGCTTGGCGTGAAGTAAAGCTTTGCTTGACTTTTGCATTGCATCAGTCTCATTCATTTAATCAAAGATCCTAACATCACAAGCTGAGCAACTACCTCCACTCAGACACGCAGATGTCCCCAGAGACAGAAGATTGAAAGGGAAAGGCCCCTAGGTGCTAATTTAAACCCTTGCTTTGGTTTCCAGGCATCTCTCCTCAGAGGCCTGGTTTCAAATACCAGCATACGGGGGTTTCCTAAGGCACCAGGAAGAACACCTCTTGTGTCCACATGGGAAACTTGCACTTTGGAGGTGTGTCCAACCCTCCAGTTAGGAGAAAACTTCAGGGCTCCCGAGCCACCACCATATTCCAAGGTCTCCATGGATACAAACCCACATGATGACCCATCCTCAGGAGAGTCCATTTTAACTCAGGCCCTGGGTAGCTCCCCCATAGCCAGCAGATCGAACCTGCCTTGTCGCTGGGAGACAATGGGAATGCGAGGTGGGGTGCCAAGGCATCCATCTTTAGAACCCTGCTCTCGAGTCTTTCTGTATGGGGCATCCTGGAGCCATCCAACAGGACTCAACTGTTCTGCAGAAGGAATCCTTACAGTTTGGAGCATCTCACAACTCCCAGCATGGGAAAATCTCCATGGCCTCATGAGGCCCCCCACTTCATGGAGGGGCCATCATGGATACAAACTCCAACCTGAGCCAACGTCTGATCCTTGCCCTGACTTCAGATGCAGGAGATCTCGATTCAGCCTCTGCAGAGTGGGCCTGCCGTGCCCGTGCCCTGAAACCTCACCCTAGCTTGTATTCTCAGACTTCCGTGCTCACACCCCTGGCTCACAAGCCCTCCATATTGGGAATACTGGTACCACAACACTCTGGTACCACAGGACTCTGCCTGCCCACCAGAAGAAAATTGTTGCCCAATGGGGCTTCCTAGAAACCCAAAATGAGGATCAAACTGCATGGCCCTCGAATGCACCATAATTTCATAGGCTGTCCTGGACACTCTCTGACACAGCCTGAGCCCAGGCCTTCCAACAGACACCCAGAGAGCTGTCCGCACAGCGAGCACATCAGACCCCCCATAGCCTTAGGCCATCATCTCTACCCAACCTGGGTTTTCAGGCATCTGAACCTAGACCTCATCTCCAATCCCTACACAGGGGGGAACCTGAGGCACAAATAAGAACTCCTTTCCCATGGCAGGAAACCTTGCTGTTGGCATGGTGTCAAACTTTCAGGGCAGGAGAATCTTGCATGGCCATCGAGGCCACGCCCATGCTTGAGGGCCGTCTTGGGCACAAACATGCATTGTGTCCCTCAGCGTGAGCACCCCGTTGAAGTAAGGCCTCTTGGTGGCTGGACCAAGAGCCCGCATATGGGGCTTGCCATGTCCCTAGGACCCCAATCCTAAACAGAGGTCAGGTTTTCCAGTCGGCCGGTCCCAGGGCTCTCCTATGGAATCCTGCATTGGAGGAACACCTGAGAGAGAAAACAGGACCCCTCTCTTCCCACAGAATGACCTCGAACTCTTGGGAGCCGGGCCAAATCCCCTCAATGGCCCATGAGGCATTGACGGCCATCCTTGACACAAAATTCAGAGATAAAAGCCTGAGTGACCACCTCCCACTCACCCTTCTTTCCTACCCGAGGAGCTCCCCTCACGGTCTGTAGATTGGGCCTGCCATACTCTCCGTCCCAAACATAAGTCGAGTTTGTGTTTACAGACTTCTGTCCCCACAGCCCTAGCCCACACACCCTCCAGGCTGGGGCCTCTGGAGCCACACCGCAGGACTGTGCCTGCACTCTCAGAAGAAACTCTGCCCATTCCATTGCCCACAACCCTCCAGGTTAGGAGAAACCTCCAAGGCCCCGGAGGCCATCCCAATCGTGTAGGCCACCTTGGCCAAACAGGGGCATTCTGACACAAGCTGAACAACTACCTCGATTCAGACATGCAGACAGATGTCCCCAGAGGCAGAAGATTGAACTGGACAGGCTCCTAGGCCCGAATCTGAACCCTAGCTTTGGTTTCCAGGCATCTCTCCTCAGACGCCTGGTTTCAAATACTAGCATATGGGGTTCTCCTGAGGGATCAAACAGAACACCTCTTGTCCCCACATGGGAAGCTTGCACTTTGGAGCTGTGTCAAACCCTCCAGGTAGGAGAAAGCTACAGGTCCCCTGAGCCATGGCCACAATCCAAGGTCTCCATGGACACAAACCCACAAGATGACCCATCCTCATGAGAGTCCATTTCCACTAAGCCCCCTGGGTAGCTCACCCTGAGCCAGCAGATCGAACCTGCCTTGTCGCTACAAGCCAATGCGAAGGCAAGTTGGGTACCCAGGCATCAATCCTTAGAGCCCTGTTCTCGAGTCTTTCCTTATGGGGCGCCCTGGAGCCATCCAACAAGACTCAACTGTCCTGCAGAAGAAAACCTTGCAGATTGGAGCATCTCACAAGCCCCACCATGCAAAACCTCCATGGCCTCATGACCCCCCCCCCTTCATGAAGGGGCCATAATGGACACAACCTCCAGCCTGAGCCGACGTCTGATCCTTTCCCTGACTTCAGACGCAGAAGATCTCAATTCAGTCTCTGCAGCATGGGCCTGCCATGCCCTTGGCCTGAAACCTAACCCTAGCATGACTTTTCACACTTCCATCCTCACACTCCTGACCCACAAGCCCTCCAGATTGGGAATTCGGGAGCCACAACGCAGCACTCTGCCTGCCCACCAGAAGAAAAAAGTTACCCTATTAGGCTGCCCAGAAACCCCCAATGAGGATCAACCTGCACTGTTGTGTTTTCAGACTTCTGTCCCCACAGCCTAAACCTAGACCTAGCCCTAACCCTAGCCCTAGTCCTAGTCCTAAACCTCACCCTAACCCTAAACCTACCCCTAGCACTAAGCCTAACCCTAACCCTAACCCTAACCCTCCAGAGGCTTTTCCCAGAAATTCTGAGGCTGGCTCAGTTCTCTTCATTTCATCCCAATATTAGGGTCCGTGATCAAAGGAGCGAGACTGATACAAAGCCAAGGTCCAGCAAAGCTTTTTATTTTGCGCCAAGCATCGAGAATCAAACTCTCCAGTCAGGGCAGTCTCTTGTAAAGGGGCGACCCTTCCAAGCCTCACAGACTAACTTTTAGAGAGATAGTTTAGCCGGGCTATACGCAGGTGGCCAATGGGATTGCATAACACAGAGAAAACTGCACAGTCATGTTAGGTCATGCACGGGTGGCCAATTGAATCACAATTCACCCTAGTAGATATATGCGTGCCCCACTGATTGGCTGTCTCTACCTGGCCTGACCCGCCCTTGTATCTGGACTTTGCAAGGAAGTTCCTTGGGGTGGGGCGGGGCGGGGTCATTCTGAGTTTACTGCTTATGGTCAATCTAAGTTTACTTTATCAACAACAAAATGATTCCGTCTGATTAAATAGGCCCTTACATTGACATAAAATCGAGACTGAGCCCACGTCTGATACTTGCCCTGACTTCAGATGCAGGACATCTCGATTTGGCCTCTGCAGAGTGGGCCTGCCATGCCCTCGGCCCAAAACCTATACCTAGCTCGTGTTTTCAGACTTCCGTGCTCACACTCCTGGCTCACAAGCCCTCCATATTGGGAATTCCGGAGCCACAACGCAGCACTCTGCCTACCCACAAGAAGAAAATCGTTGCCCTATGGGGCTGCCCAGAAACCCCAAATGAGGATCAAACTGCACGGCCATTGACCACACCCCAATTTCATAGGCTGCCCTGGGCACTAATGCTCTCTCTGACACAGCCTGAGCACAGGCCTCCTGACAGACTCCCAGTAGCTGGCCGCACACCGAGCACATTGGACCCGCCATGGCCTTAGGCCGTCATCTCTTCCCAACCTGGGTTTTCAGGAATCTGAACCTGGATCTTATCTCCAATCCCTGCACAGGGGAGAACCCGATACACAAATCAGAAATCCTCCTTCCACCTGGCAAGAAACCTTGTTGTTAGCATGGTGTCCAACCTTCAGGGAAGGAGAAACCAGCATGGCCCATGAGTCCACGCCCATGCTTGAGGGTCACCTTCGGCACAAACACACATTGTGACTCTCAGCATGAGCCCTGTGTTCAAGTAAGGCCTCTCAGTGGCGGGACCAGGAGCATGCATATGGGGTTTGCCACGCCCCTAGGCCCCCAATCTTAACCAGAGGTAGGGTTTTCCAATCGCCCATACCCAGGGCTCTGCTCTGGAATCCATCTTTCGGAGGGACACCTGAGGTTGAAAACAGGACCCCTCCCTTCCCACAGAATGACCCCAAAGTCTTGGAAGCTGGGCCAAACCCCAGAGAGGGTGACTAGTCCATGGCCCATGAGGCCACCCCTTCATTCCATGGTCATCCTTGACACAAAATCCAGAGACAAAAGCCTGAGGAACTGCCTCATGCTCGACATTTGTTCCTATCCCAAGGAGCTCCCATCACATTCTCTAGATCGGCCCTGCCATACCCTTGGCCCCAAACCTATGCCGAGTTTGTGTTTCTAGAATTCTGGCGCCACCGAACTGGTCCACACACCCTCCAGGCTGGGGTCCCTATAGCGACACCGCAGGACTGTGCCTGCCCTGTCCGAGGAAACTGTGCCCATTCCATTGGCCAGAACCCTACAGATTAGGAGAAACCTCCAAGGTCCCCGAGGCCATCCCAATAGTGTAGGCTGCCCAGGACAACCAGGGGCGATCTGACACAAGCTGAGCAACTACCTCCACTTAGACTAGCAGACAGATGTCCCCAGAGACAGAAGATTGATTGAACCTGCCTTGTTGCTAGGAGACAATCCATGGAATGTAGGGGTGGATTCAAGGGCTATGGACGATGTTAGGGTCCGTGATCAAAGGAGCGAGACTGATACAAAGCGAAGATCAAGCAAAGCTTTATTTTGCGCCAAGCATCGAGAATCACACTGACTGGTAGCGGCCGTCTCTTACAAAGAGACAATGATGACGACCCCGACAAGGCCACTCCCAAGAAGGCCGCTCCAATGAGGCCGCTCCCTGGACAGGCCGCTTCCCGGACAAGGCCACTCCCGACAATGAAGAGGCGATGACGACTATGAGGACGACAGCCCCGATGATGCAGACTCTGCTCCCCATGACGCTGCTCCTGGACGAGGCCACTCCCTGGACAGGGCCACTCCCCAGAATGAGGCTGCTCTGGCGAGGCTGCTCCCTGGACAGGGCCGCTGCTCTGGCGAGGCCGCTCCAACGAGGCCGCTGCATGGATGAGGCTGCTCCAGACAAGGCCGCTCCCCGGAAGGATGCCGCTCTGTCAAGTCCCTTCCTGACAGACCCACTCCCCAGCAGAGGCCACTCTCGACAAGGCCGTTCCCTGACGGGACTGCTCCAGACGAGGCTGTTCCTTGACGACTCTAACAGTTCCTACGGCCCCTACTAGCCTCGCAAACTAACTTTTATAGAGGCACTTTTGGCGCCGGGCTATACACAGGTAGCCAATGAGATTGCAATACACAGAGAAAACTGCACAGTCATGCTAGATCTGCCACATACACAAAAAACTGCTAGGTTACACATGGGCGGCCAATCGAATTTCAATTTACCCGAGTAGATATACGCATGACCCTCTGATTGGATGTCTTCACCTGGCCTGACCCGCCCTTGTATCTAGGCTTTGCAAGGAAGTTCTTCTGGGAGGGGCAGGGTCAATCTAAGTTCAGTGCAAAAAAATGGCTCCCTCTGATTAAGTAGGCCCTTACAGACGAGTCTCCCGCTCTTGGAATTTGACCTGGTTCCCAAGTATTTGGGGTCATTCTGTGGGAAGGGAGGAGTCCTGTTTTGTGCTTCATGTTTCCCTCCAAAAGGGGGATTCCAGAGGAGAGACCTTGGTATGGGCAACTGGAAAACCTGACCTCTGGTTAGGATTGGGGGCCTAGGGACATGGCAAGCCCCATATGCGGGCTCTTGTTCCAGCCACTGAGAGGACTTACTTGAGCACGGGACTCACACTGAGGGTCACAATGCATGTTTGTGCCCAAGGTGGCCCTCAAGCATGGGCGTGGCCTCATGGGTCATGCTGGTTTCTCCTACGCTGAAGGTTGGACACCATGCCAACAGCAAGGCTTCCTGCCAGGGGGATGGATGGTTTCTGATTTCTGTATTACATTCACCCTTGTGCAGTGATTAGAGATAAGGTTTAGGTTCTGAAGCCTGAAAACCCAGGTTGGGAAGAGAGCACGGCCTAAGGCCATAGCGGGTCCATTGTGCTCGGTGTATAGCCAGCTGTCTGGGTGTCGGTTGGGAGGTCTGGGCTCAGGCTATGTCAGAGAGAGCATTAGTGCCCAGAGCAGCCTATATAATTGGGGTGCAGTCGAGTGGTGTGCAGGTTGATCCTCATTTGGGGCTTCTGGGCAGCCCCATAGGGCAATGTTTTTTCTCGTAGGCAGGCAGAGTGCTGTGTTGCGGCTCTGGAATTCCCAATCTAGAGGGCTTGTGGGCCAGGAGTGTGAGGATGGAAGTCTGAGAACACAAGCTTGGGATAGGTTTCAGGGCGCAGGCACGGTAGGCCCATTCTGCAGAGGCTGAATCCAGATCTCCTGCATCTTAAGTCAGGGCAAGGATCAGACGTTGGCTCAGGTTGGTGTTTGTGTCCATGATAGCCCCTTCATCAAGGAGGGGGCCTCATGAGGCCATGGAGGTTTTCCCATGATGGGAGTTGAGAGATGCTCCAAACCACAAGAATTCCTTCTGCGGGACAGTCGAGTCCTGTTGGATGGCTCCAGGATGCCCCATACAGAAAGACTCGAGAGCAGGGTTCTAAGGATGGATGCCTGGGCACCCCACCTCACATTCCCATTGTCTCCTAGTGACAAGGCAGGTTCAATCTGCTGGCTATGGGGGAGCTCCTCAGGGGGTTGAGTTGAAAGGGACTCTCTTGAGAATGGGTCATCATGTGGGTTTCTGCCATCTCTGAGTCTTTTACGTAGCTCCAAAAATCAAGGTTTCCTTCCAGGGGGCAGGAGGAGTTCTGTTTTGTGGCTGTGGGGTCCCCCATGTGGAGGGATTGGAGAGAAGGGCTCTGGGTATGGATGCCTGCTAACCCAACCTAGGTTTAGCATAAAGGCCTAGGGTCATGGCAGGCCCGATCTCCTGGCTCTGGGGCCAACTGTCTCAGTGCCTGCTTGGGGGACATCAATCAGGTGTATCAGACTGTGCCTTAGTATTCAGGGAGGCATACACACGTGGTTGGCATCATGGGCCCTGGTGCTATGTTGTTTTATGAAGCAGGCTTCCCCCATACAGAAAGATTCGAGAGCAGGGCTCTATGTTTGGATGCCTGGAAACCTCACCTCACCTTACCACTGCAGCCTAGGAACATGGCAGTTTTGATCTCCTGGCTCTGGGGCCAACTATCCAGGGGGTTGATTTGAATTGGTGTCTCATGCTGATGGGTCACAATGTGGAATTGTGTCCTGAGAGATCTTGGAATGTGGCGGTGGATCCTTCTCCTATACTGAGAGTTTTGTCACAGCCCCAAATAGCAACGTTTCCTTCTGGGGACAGGATGTGATGTGTTCTGTGGCTCAGAGATCCCCCAAATATTTGTATTCGAGACGAAGCTTATGGGGCCTGATGCCTGGGAACCCAAGCTATGGTACAGATTAGAGCCTAGGGGCATTTCAGGTTCAATCATCTCTCTCTGGGGTTATCTACCTGTGTGTCTGATAGGAGGTAGTTGCTCAGGGTGTGTCAGACTGTGCATTGTTGGTCGTCCTATCAATTTGGGGTGGCCCAGGGGGCTTACACTTTTCTCCTATTCTTGAGGTCTCTGGAAGCTCTGAAGAGCCGAGCTTCCCTCTGGAGGGCAGGCTCAGTCCTGTGGTATGGCATGGAATCCCCATGCTAGAGGATGTCTGGGGGCAGAACTCTGGGGACAGAATTCTGAAATCACCAACTAGGGTTAGGATTAAGGCCGAGGGTATGGCAGGCCCGATCTGCAGACCATAGGCAAGCTCCTTGGATCTGAAAACAGGGCGAGTGTGAGGTGGGACTCAGCCTTTTGCCTCTGGTTTTTGTCTCTTCGATGTATGCGGAACATAGGGGTGTCCTCATGGGGCAATTGAAGATTCTCCTTCTTTGAGGGGCTTTCCACAGCTCCAAATAGCATGGTGTCATTGTGGGGGAAAGTACGAATCCTGTTTTCTAATTCAGAGGTCCCCATAAGGACACCTTCAAAAGCAGTGCTCTGGGTATTAAGGCCTGGAAACCCAACCTTGGGTTAGGATTTTGGCCTAGGGACACCGCAGGTCTCACATGCTCCCGCCAGACACCCAGGTACATGGCGCAAGAGAGAGAAGATTGAAGTTGACATACCTCTAGGCTCTAATCTGAACCCTAGCTTAGGTTTTCAGGCTTCGTTCCCCAGAGGCCTGATTTCCAATACGAGCATATGGTGCATCCCTGAGGCACACAACAGAACCCCCACTGTCCCCAGAAGGGAACCTTGCTATTTGTAGCTGTGTAAAACCCTCAGGGGAATAGAATCCTGCACGGCCCCTGAGCCACCACCACATTCCAAGGTCTCCCTGGACACAAACTGGCATTGTGATGCATCAGCATGAGACTCCATTTCAACACATTCCCTTGGGTAGATCGCCCCAGAGCCTGTAGATTGAACCTGCCTTGTTCCTAGGGGCCAAAGGGAACATGAGGTAGGGTTTCCAAGCATCCATATGTAGCACCCTCCTCTTGAATCTTTCCCTATGGGGGAGTCTTGAGCCATCGAACAAGCCTAGTCCTGTCCAAAAATGGAAACATTGCTGTTTTAAGCAGCTCACAACACCCAGAGTGGGAAAACCTCCATAGCCTCATGAGGCCATACCTCAATTTGGCAGCCTACATGGACACAAACGCCAGCCTGGGCAAACATCTGACACTTGCCCATATTTCAGATGCTGGAGATCTCGATTCAGCCTTGGTATATTGCCCCCCCATGCCCTAAGACCTAAACCTAACCCTAGCTTGTGTTTTCAGACTTCCGTCCTCTCACTTCTGGCCCAAAAACCCTCCGGATTGGGAATTCTGGAGCCACAATCCAGAACTCTACCTCCCCACTGAAGGAAAACATGCTCTATGGGGCTGCCCCCAAACCCCAAATTAGGGTCAACCTGCACAGCCCTCGATGACAACCCAATTTCATAGGCTGTCCTGTGCTCTAAGGCTCTGTCTGACATAGCCTGAGCCCAGACCTCCCGTCAGACACCTAGACAGCTGGCTGCAAATCCAGCGATCGGATGTGCCATGGACATAGGCCATTATCTCTACCCAACCTGGATTCTCAGGCATCTGTCCCCAGAAATTATCTGAAATTCCTGCACATGGGGGAACCTGATGCACAAAACAGAACTCCTTCCCCGTGGCAGGAAACCTTCCTATTGGATTGGGTGTCAAACACTCAGTGTAGGAGAAACTTGCTTTGCCCATGAAGTCACACCCACTCTTGAGGGCCGCCTTGGACACAAACATGCATTGTGCCCCTCAGCCTGAGCCCCATTTTCAAATAACATCTCACGGCAGCTGCTCCAAGAGCCCGCATATCGGACTAAGCATGTCCCTAGGCCCTAATCCTAACCCATGGTGAGATTTTGCAGGTGCCCATACCCAGAGCCCTGCTCTGGAATCCCTCTTTTTGGGGTACCCCTGAGCCAGAAACATGACTCCTACCTTCCATCAGAATGACACCAAACTATGGGGAGCTGGGCAAAATCCCAGAGAGGGAGAATCTTCCACGGCCCATGAGGCCAAACCTGCATTCTGCGACCATTCTTGACAGAAAATACAGAGAAAAAAGCCTGCGGTACCACCTCACAATCGCCCTGATTTAATGAGGAGCTCCCCTCAGGGGCTGCACATTGGGCTTGCAATACCCTCGACCCTAATCCTAACCCGAGTTTGTGCTTTCCGACTTCTGTCCCCAGAGCCTTGGCCCACAAACCCTCCAGGCTGGGGCCACTGGAGCTAAACTGTAGAACTGTCCATCCTTCCAATATGAAACTCTGCCCTTTACAGTTGCCAAACCCTCCACATTAGGAGAAAACTGCAAGGCCCCTGAGGCCACCCCGATTTCGTAGGCTGCCCTGGGCAAAAATGCGCAGTCTGACACACCCTGAGCAATGACCTCCAGTCAGACACCCAGGTAGATGGCCCCAGAGAGAAGATTGAATCTGACATGCCCCTATGCCATAATCTGAACCCTAGCTGAGGTTTTCAGGCATCTGTCTCCAGACGTTATATCAAATCCCTGCATATGGTGGAACCTGATGCACAAAACAGAACTACTTCCCAAAGGCTGGAAAGCTTACTGTTGCGATGGGTGTCAAACCCTCTGAATTTGTGAAACCTACAGGGTACATGAGGCCACGCCCACAATTGAGGGTCGTCTTGGGCACAAACACGCCTTGTGACCCTCAGCCTGAGCCCCATTTTCAAATAAGACCCCTCGGTTCCTGGACCAAGAGCCCGCGAATTGGGCTGGCCATGCCATAGGCCCAAATCTGAACCCAAGGAAGGGTTTTACAGGCACCTGTTCACAGAGTCGTAATCCAGATCCCTCTTTTTTGGGGCCCTCTGGGAGAGAAACAGGACTCCCTTCCCCCAAGATGACACCAAACTATTGGGAGCCATGCAAAATCCCCAGAGAGGGAGAACCCTCCGTGCCCTACGAGGCCAGCCCTACATTCCATGGCCATCCTAGACACAAAATCCAGAGGCAAAAGCCTGAGCTACCGCCTCCCAATCACCCTAGCTTCAGATCCGGAGGAGCTCCCTTGGGGTCTGCAGATCAGGAATGCCATACCCTCAGCCCTAACCCTAACCCATTTTGTCTTTTCAGTCTTCTGTCCCCAGAGCTCTGGCCCACACACCGTCCAGGCTGGATCATCTGGAGCCACACCATAAGACTGTGCCTGTACTCCCTAAGGAAACTGTGCCCTTTAAAGTTGCCAAAACCCTCCAGATTAGGAGAAACCTGCAAGCCCCCTAAGCAACCCAGTTTCGTAGGCCGCCCTGAATAAAAATAAGCAGGCTGACACACCCTGTGATCAAACACCTAGGTAGATGGCCCCAGAGACAGAAGATTGAACCTGACATGCCCCTAGGCCTTAATCTGAACACTAGCTGTGGTTTTCAGGCATCTGTTCCCATAGCCCTGGTCTCAAATACCAACATATTGGGGGGGGTGTCCCTGAGGCCCAAAACAGAAAACCTCCTGTCCCAGAAGAAAACCTTGCTATTTGGAGCTGTGTCTAAGCCTCAAGGCAATAGAATCCTGCATGGCCCCTGAGCTGCCGCCACATTGCAAGGTTTCCCTGGACAGAAAACCAGATTGCGACCCATCACTGTGAGACTCCATTTCCACTCAGCCCCCTGTGTAGCTCGCACCAGAGCCAGAAGATCGAACCCCCATGTCCAAAGGATCAAATGGTAACCATAGGTGGGGTTTCCAGGCATCCATATGTAGAGTCCTGCTCTTGAATCCTCTATATTGGGGACATATGAGATATCAAGAAGATGTTTCCTGTCCTGCAGAAGGAAACCTTGATGATTGGAGCTGCGCACAACACCCAGATTGGGAAAACCTCCATGGCATCATGACACCACCGCTGCATTAGGCAGACATAAAGGACACAAACTTGAGCCTGAGCAAACGTCCGACCCTTGCCCTTACTTCAGATGACGGGATTCTCGCCTCAGCCTCTGCATTTTGGGCCTGACATGCCCTAGGCCCTAAAAATTACACGAGCTTTTGTTTTCAGACTTCTGCCCTCACACTAACTACAAAAATAATACCTAAAATGAATACCATGTATGTCATCATTATTCCTACATGGAATTTAATCATGACTGGTGACACAAAAAAATCAGTGTTGTATTTCAACTATAAGAACACTAATGACCAAAACTCATAAGACCCAACCACTAACTAAAATTATCAACAACTCATTTATCGACCTACCGCAACCTTCAAACATATCAGCATGATGAAATTTTGGCTCCTGTCTCGGAATTTGCCTAATCCTTCAAATCCTAAGGTTTATTCTTAGCTATACACTACATATTAGACACAACCACAGCCTTCTCATCAGTTACACGCATCTGTCGAGATGCCAATTACGGCTGAATCAACCGATATATACATGCCAACGGAGCCTCCATATTCTTCATCTGCCTCCTCCTACATGTAGGATGAGGCCTATACTAAGGATCTTATATATTCCCTGAAACATGAAAAATCGGCATTATCCTACTAGTTGCAGTTATAGCAACAGAATTCATAAGTTATGTTTTACCATGAGGACAAAAGTCCTTTTGAGGTGCAACCATAATTACAAACTTACATCAGCTATCCCATACATTGGAACCAACCTCGCAGAGTGAATCTGAGGAGGTTTCTCAGTAGACAAAGCCAACTTAACATGACTCTTTGCCTTCCACTTTATCCTACCATTCATCATCTTGGCACTAGCAGCAATTCATCTACTATTTCTTCATGAAACGGGATCCAACAATCCTTCTGGAATCCCATCTGATTCGGAAAAAACTCCATTCCACCCATACTACACAATTAAAGACATCCTGGGTGCCCTATTCCTAATCCTAGTACTCGTAATACTAGGACTATTGTCACCCGACCTACTAGGGGCCCCTGACAACTACATCCTGCCAACCCACTTAACACACCACCCCATATCAAACCCAAAAGATATTTCCTATTCGCATATGCAATCCTACGGTCCATTGCTAATAAACTAGGAGGAGTAGTAGCCCTAGTCTTCTCCATTCTAGTCCTAGCCATTATTCCAATATTACTTCAAAACAACGAGGTATGATATCCCACCCACCAAACCCATGCCTATTTTGATTACTAGTAGCTGATCTCCTTACCTTAACATGAATTGGTGGTCAACCAGTAGAACACCCCTTCATCACCACTGCTCAATTAACCTCAATCCTTTACTTCACAATCCTCCTAATTCTAATAACAACTATCACCATTATCGAGAAGAACTTATTAAAAGGAAGAGTCTTTGTAGTATATTAATTACTTTGCTCTTGTAAACCAAAAATGGAGAACTCCATCTCCCAAAGACTCAAGGAAGAAGTAATAGCCCCACCATCAGCACCCAAAGCTGACATTCTAACTAAATTATTCCCTGATTTCCTCATCCCATTATTTCAATTCATACATTTAAAAGCATCTACTGTGATTCCCCAGTATGTATTTTCCCCACCCCTATGTATATTGTGTATTAATCGTTTGTCCCATGCATATAAGCATGTACATACTATGATTGATTTTACATACGTGCACCTCACCTAGACCATGAGCTTGATCACCAGGCCTCAAGAAACCATCAATCCTTTCGCCATGTGTACCTCTTCTCACTCCAGGCCCATCGAATATGGGGGTTTCTACAGTGAAACTATACTGGCATCTGGTTCTTACTTCAGGCCCATGATAGTCCTCAATCCAATCCTACTAACCCTTCAAATGGAATATCTCAATGGACAAATGACTAATCAGCCCATGATCACACATACTGTGGTTTCATGGATTTGGTATTTTTTAATTTTTAGGGGGGGACTGGTATCAATCAGCTATGGCTGTAAAGGCCTCGTTGCATTCAAATAACTTGTAGCTGGGCTTTATCATCATCATTTATCTGCATTGCACAACCATAAGGTGCAATGGTTACAGGTCATTGGTCACAGGACCAATGGTTACAGGTCAATGGTTACAGAACATACACACGTATGTACGTACAAACATACGCATATTCAACAGATAGAAACTAGCTAAATCAAACCCCTTTTACCCCCCGTAACTTCAAAAGTATACAAACACTTAAAATTGTCCTTCCAAACCCCCCAAACAGAGCTAAGCACATGCAACACAAATAAGAATCCACTTATACTGATACTCCATACATTAATCTCTATCACTAATTTACCCAGAACACTATTCAAGAATGCTATCTATAGATGTAATACCCCACCTCTAATACCACTCTATCAACTTACATTTAATACTAATAATTAAATTACCGTGCCTAAGCACCTTAACATTAACTAATCTAATCCTACACCTGTGAACGTAGCTTATTAAATAAAGCAAGGCACTGAAAATGCCTAGAAGAGTCATAAGACCCCATAAACATAAAGGTTTGGTCCTAGACTTCCTATTGATTATTAACAGAATTACACATGCAAGTCTCCACATCCCAGTGAAAATGCCCTCTAAATCCCTAAACTGATTAAAAGGAGCGGGAATCAAGCACACTAAATAAGTAGCTCATGACACCTTGCTCAAACACACCCCCATAGGATACAGCAGTGACAAAAATTTAGCCATGAACGAATGTTTGACTAAGTCATGTTAACATTAAGAGCTGATAAATTTCATGCCAGCCACCGCGGTCATACAATTAACCCAAATTAATAGGCTCATGGCGTAAAACATGTTAAGTACTACATCACACTAAAGTTAAAATTTAACCAAGCCATAAAAAGCTATTGTTAACATAATATATACCATGAAAGTGACATTATTTCCGACCACACGATAGCTGAGACCCAAACTGGATTAGATAACTCACTATGCTCAGCCCTAAGCATAAATAATTTGTGCAACGAAATTATCTGCTAGAGAACTACTAGCAACAGCTTAAAACTCAAAGGACTTGGCGGTGCTTTACATCCCTCTAGAGGAGCCTATTCTATAATCGATAAACCCTGATAAACCTCACCACTTCTAGCTAAGTCAATCTATATACCACCATCTTCAGCAAACCCTCAAAAGGAAGAAAACTAAGCATAATAATTATACATAAAAAGTTAGGTCAAGGTGTAAACCATGAAGTGGAAAGAAATGGGCTACATTTTCTAATCAAGAATATGCTCACCAAAGTTTTTATGAAAGCTAAATCTAAAGGTGGATTTAGTAGTAAATTAGTAGTAGATTAAGAATAGAGAGCTTCACTGAATAGGGCCATGAAGCATGTACACACTGCCTGTCACCCTCCTCAAACAATACACCCAAACACTACATAATACAGAGTAAACCAACGCAAGAGGAGATAAGTCGTAACAAGGTAAGCATACTGGAAAGTGTGCTTGGATAAATCAAAGTGTAGCTTAATTAAAGCATCTGGCTTACATCCAGAAGATTTCATACACCAATGACCACATTGAACCAAAACTTGCTCAACCAACCACTAACTCAACTACTACAATAAGCCTCTAATTAAAACATTCAATTACATCATTATAGTCTATGAGATAGAAATTTTACTTGGAGCTATAGAGAAAGTGCCGTAAGGTAATGATGAAAGAAAGTTTAAAGTAATAAGCAGAAAAGATCACGCTTTATAAATTTTGCATAATCGAGTTAGTTAGAATAATTTAGCAAAGAGATATTAAGCTAACTCCCCCCAAACTAGACAAGCTACCTATGAACAAACCACAGGGATAAACTCACTTATGTTGCAAAATAGTGAGAAGTTTTATAGGTAGAGGTGAAAAGCCTAATGAGCCTGATGATAGCTGGTTGCCCAGAATAGAATCTCAGTTCAACTTTAAATTTCCACAACAAATCCCAAAATTATAATGTAAATTTAAAATATAATCTAAAAAGGTATAGCTTTTTAGAATAAGGATAGAACCTTACTTAGAGAGTACAGTTAAATAAAACCATGGTAGGCCTAAGAGAAGTCACTAATTAAGAAAGTGTTCAAGCTCAACAACCCAACCCTCTTAATTCCAAAAATCTTAAACCAACTCCTAATGTACTACTGAGCTAATCTATTTAATAATAGAAGCAACAATGCTAGTAGGAGTAACAAGAAACATTTCTCCTTGCATAAGCTTATAACAGCCAACAATTACCCACTGATAGTTAACAACATGATAAAAATAAACTACTAATAAAACACTTATCAAATCAACTGTTAGCCCAACACAGGTATGCCACAAGGAAAGATTAAAAGAAGAAAAAGGAACTCATCAAACACAAACCCCGCCTGTTTACCAAAACATCACCTCCAGCATGCCCAGTAGTGGAGGCACTGCCTGCCCAGTGACACTAGTTAAACGGCCACAGTATCCTGACCGTGCAAAGGTAGCATAATCATTTGTTCTCTAAATAAGGACTTGTAAGAATGGCCACATGAGGTTTTAACTGTCTCTTACTTCCAGTCAGTGAAATTGACCTTCCCGTGAAGAGGTGGGAATAAACTAATAAGACGAGAAGACCCTATGGAGCTCCAATTAACTAGTCCATAATAAGTCTATTTAATCAGCAATTAGGCATAACACAGTCTTATTAATGGATTAATGACTTAGATTGGGGTGACCTCGGAGAATAAAATAACCTCCAAGTGATACAAATATAGCCAAACCAGTCGAAATACAGAATCAGTTATTGATCCAAGAAATTTGATCAACGGAACAAGTCACCCTAGGGATAACAGCACAATCCTATTTGAGAGTCCATATCAACAATAGGGTTTACGACCTCGATGTTTGATCAGGACATCCCAATGGTGCAGCAGCTATTAAAGGTTTGTTTGTTCAACAATTAAAGTCCTAGGAGATCTGAGTTTCGACTGGAGCAATCCAGGTAGGTTTCTATCTATTACAACAACTTCTCCCAGTACAAAAGGACAAGAGAAGTAAGGCCTATTCTATCAGAATGTCTTAGCACTAATAGAGGATATAATCTTAATCTTAATAGTCCACCTTCAATTCATAGCACTAGAGATAGGGCTTGTTAGGGTGGCAGAGACCAGTAATTGCATAAAACTTAAACTTTTATTCTCAGGGGTTGAATTTTTTTCCTAAAATTATGTTTATAATTAATATCATTTCACTAATTGTACCTATCCTACTTGCTGTAACCTTTCTAACATCAGTGGAACGAAAAGTCCTTGGGTATATACAACTCCGTAAAGGCCCAAACATCATAAGATCCTAGGGCCTCTTGCAACCAATTGCAGATGCCATAAAACTCTTCACTAAAGAACCTTTATGATTCCTAACATCATTTATCACTATATTTGTAATAGCCCCAGTCCTAGCCTTATCACTAGCCCTAACCATATGAATCCCATTACCAATACCTTACCCTCTCATGAATACAAACCTAGGAATCCTATTCATACTAGCAATATCAAGCCTAGCTGTTTACTCTATTTTATGATCCGGATGAGCCTCAAACTCAAAATATGCCCTAATTGGGGCCCTTTGAGCTGTAGCCTAATTTCCTACGAAGTCACACTAGCCATTCTCTTCCTATCAGTACTATTAATAAATGGCTCTTTTACCCTATCCACACTTATTACTACACAAGAACACCTATGACTAATCCTCCCCACATGACCCCTAGCTATAATAAGATTTATCTCAACCCTAGCAGAAACCAACCGCACCCCATTTGTCTTAACAGAGGGAGAATCAGAATTAGTCTCCAGGGTCAACGTCAAATAGGCAGCCGGACCATTCGCCCTATTTTTCCTAGCTTAATATGCCAACATTATTATAATGAATATCCTTACAACTATCCTGGTTTTTGGTGCACTCCACACACCATACTTACCGGAACTATACTCCATCAATTTTACTATAAAAACACTTCTACGAACAACTTCCTTCCTATGAATCCGAGCATCCTATTCACAATTCTGTTATGATCAACTCATACATTTATTTTGAAAAAACTTCCTCCCCCTGACACTAGCCCTATGCATATGACATGTAGCCTTACCCATTATAACAGCAAGTATTCCTCCCCAAACATAAGAAATATGTCTGACAAAAGAGGTACTTTGATTATAGAGGTTGAGCCCTCTTATTTCTAGAATTATAGGAATTGAACCTAATCCTAAGAACTCAAAACTCTTTGTGCTACCCAACTCACACCAAATTCTACAGTAAGGTCAGCTAAATAAGCTATCGGGCCCATACCCCGAAAATGTTGGTTTATCCCCTTCCTGTACTAATTAAACCCCCATCCTTACTATCATTATATCAACTATCATTTCAGGAAACATTATAGTACTAATAAGCTCTCACTGACTGACAATCTGAATTGGATTTGAAATAAATATACTAGCTATTATCTCCATTTTAATAAAAAAAATCAATCCACGAGCCATAGAAGCATCAACAAAATATTTCCTTACCCAAGCCACTGCATCTATACTTTTATTTTTATTTTTATTTTAAAAGATTTTATTTATTTATTTGGCAGACAGAGATCACAAGTAGGCAGGCAGGCAGAGAGAGAGGAGGAAGCAGGCTCCCCGCTTAGCAGAGAGCCCGATGCGGGACTCGATCCCAGGACCCTGGGATCATGACCCGAGCCGAAAGCAGAGGCCCCAACCCACTGAGCCACCCAGGTTCCCGCATCTATACTTTTAATATTAGGAATTATTATTAACCCACTATTGACAGGACAATGAACAATACTAAATACCCCAACCCAATCGCGTCAAACATAATAACAGTAGCTCTGGCAATAAGATTAGGACTATCACCCTTCCACTTCTGAGTACCTGAAGTAAACCAAGGAATCCCACTATCATCAGGAATAATTCTACTAACCTGACAAAAAATCACCCCCTTATCTGTTCTATACCAAATCTCACCATCTATAAATCCAAACTTATTAGTAACCATTGCTATTATATCCGTTCTAGCTGGAGGCTGAGGAGGTCTTAACCAAACACAACTATGAAAAATCCTAGCATACTCATCAATCGCCCACATAGGATGATTGATTGCTGTACAATATATAACCCTACCCTAATAATACTAAACCTCATAATCTACATTACAATAACACTTGGAACATTTATACTGTTCACACTCAGTTCATCTACAACCACACTATCTCTATCTCATATATGAAACAAACTCCCACTAATTACCTCACTAATCCTAGCAATCATACTATCACTAGGAGGCCTACCTCCCCTCTCAGGATTCATCCCTAAATGAATAATCATCCACAAACTCACAAATCAACATTTATAGTAATTACAGCCCTACTAATATAGTAATTACAGCCCTACTAAACCTATACTTTTATATGCGGTTAACGCACGCAACAGCACTAACTATATTACCCTCAATAAACACCATAAAAATAAATGGCAATTCAAAAACACAAAAAACATAATTATTTTATCCCCACTAATTTTAACTTTGACCATATTACTCCCATTAACCCCAATAATACTAACACTGTTCTAGAAGTTTAGGTTTAAAACACCAAGGGCCTTCAAAGCCCTAAGTAAGTGCCATTCACTTAACTCCTGAATCTCACCTTAAGGACTGAAAGAATATATCTCACATCTAGTGAACACAAACCAATCACCTTAATTAAGCTAAGTCCTTTCTAGGCTGGTGGGCTATCATCACACGAACCTTTAGTTAACAGCTAAAAAACCCTAGTCAACTGGCTTCAATCTACTTCTCCTGCTGCAAACAAACAAACAAACAAAAAAAAAAAGGCGGGAGAAGCCCTGGCAGGGTTGAAGTTGCTTCTTTGAATTTGCAATTCAACGTGACCCTTTACCTTTTATTTGATGCACTGCTCTTAGCCTATTAATCCATAGTGAATTGGGCCCTCCAAGTGCTCTAACTAGGAGATGACCAAATCTATAAGGTAATTGTAACTGCCTGTGCATTTGTAATAATTTTCTTTATAGTAATGCCAATTATGATTGGAGGATTCAGAAACTGATTAGTACCCTCAATAATTGGCACACCAGACATTGCATTTCCATGAATAAATAATATAAGCTTTTGACTTCTGCCCCCCTCCTTTCTTCTCCTTCTAGCTTCTTCCATGGTAGAAGCAGGTGCAGGAACAGGAAGACCTGTGTACCCTCCTCTAGCAGGAAATTTAGCACATGCAGGAGCATCTGTAGATGTAATAATCTTCTCCCTACACCTGGCAGGTGTCTCATCCATCCTAGGAACAATTAACTTTATTACTATCATTATCTACATAAACCCCTCTGCAATATCACAATATCAAACTCCGCTATTCGTATGATCTGTCCTGATCACGGCTGTATTTCTACTCTTATTATTAGAGAAGAACTATTACACTTCCATGACCATACATTAATAATCATATTCTTCATCAGTTCTCTTGTTCTCTACATCATTTCATTAATACTAACTACTAAACTAACGCATACCAGCACTATAGACACTCAAGAAGTTGAAACGGTATGAACTGTCCTACCTGCTATCATTTAATTTTAATTGCTTTACCTTCACAATGAATCCTCTATGTAATAGATGAGATCAATAATCCTTCCTTGACTGCAAAAACTATGGGTCACCAATGATACTGAAGTTATGAGTACACAGATTATGAAGACCTAAACTTTGACTCCTATATAACCCCAATTCAAGAGCTAAAACCTGGAGAACTATGACACTTAGAAGTAGACAATTGAGTAGTCCTCCCAATAGAAATAACAATCTGCATACTAATTTTGGAGTAACAATGCAGCACTCTGCCTGCCCAGCAGAAGAAAAACTGCCCTATGGGGTTGCCCAAATACCCCAAATGAGGATCAACCTGCATGGCTCTCAACGACAGCCCGATACCATAGGCCTCCCTATGTGTACTACTGCTCTGTCTGACACAGACTGAGCCAAGGCCTCCCATCAGCAACCCAGAGAGCTGGCCACATATCCAGCAGAACGGACTTGCCATGGCCCTAGGCCATCATCTCTACCCAACCTTGGTTTTCCGGCATCTGTCTCTAGATCTTATCTCAGATGCCTGCATATGGAGGAACCTAATGCAGAAAACAGAACGCCTCCTTCCCCACGGCAGGAAACCTTGCTGTTGGGAAGGGTGTGAAACCCTCAGAGAGAGGAAACCTGCATGACCCATAAGGCCACGCCCACTCTTGAGGGATGCCTTTGCGCAAGCACACATTTTGACCTTCAGCCTGAGCTCCCATTTCAAATAAGGCCCTTGGGAGCCAGAACACATGCCTGCATATTGGGCTTGCCATTCTCCTAAGCCCAAATCCTAACCCAACGTGGGGTTGTCCAGGCGTCCATACCCAGAGCCTTGTTTTGGAATCCCTCTTCTTTGGGACCACTGAGACAGAAAAAAAGGAGACTAACATCCCCCAGAATGACACCAAACTATTGGGTGCTGGGAAGTGTCTAGCCCCAGAGCCAGGAGATCCAACCTGTTTTGTTCCGAGGCGCCAATGGGAATTTGAGGTGGGTTTTCCAGGCATCCAAAACCAGAGTCCTGCTTTCAAATCGTTCCATAAGGGGACATTTGAGCCATCAAACAGGACTCCAGGTGTCCCGCAGGAGGAAACCTTGCTGTTTGCAGCAACAAACAACCCCCAGATTGGGAAAACCTCCATGGCCTCAGGAGGCCACTGATCCATTCAGCGGCCATCATGGACACAAACTCCAGCCTGAGCAAACGTCCGGCTCTTGCCCTTCCTTCAGATGCTGGAGATCTCGCCTCAGCCTCTGCAGATTCGGGCTGCTGAGCCATCTACCCTATAAGTAACCCTAGCTTGTGTTTTCAGACTTTGGTCCTCCCACTCCTGGCCCACAAGCTCTCCAGATTGGGAATTCTGGAGCCACAATGCAGCACTCTGCTTGCCCACCAGAAGGAAAATTGCCCTATGGGGTTCCACAAAAACCCCAAATGATGATAGGCCACCCTGTGCACTAGCGTTCTGTCTGCCACAGCCTGAGTAACGACCTCCTTTCATCCACCCAGGTAGCTGATCGCCTATCCACCAGATTGGACCTGCCATGCCCCTAGGGTTTTGTGATGCTAGGCCCAAATCCTAGCCCAATTTTGGGTTTCCAGACACCCATACACAGATCCCTGCTCTTATTGGTCCTGCTGTGCCTTAGGCCCCAACCCTAACCCTAGCTTATGTTTTCAGTCTTCCATCTCCAGAGGCCTGGTGCACAAGCCCACCACACTGGGAATCCTGGAGCCCCAACACAGTACGCTGTCTGCTTTCAGAAGGCAAAAAGTAGTCTACAGAATGGCACAGAAAACCCAAATGAGGATAAACCTGCACGGCCGTCAATGGCACAGCAATTTCATCGGCCGCCCTGTGCACTAATGTTCTGTCTGCCACAGCCTGAGCCCCGAACTCCTGTCAGCCACCCAGGTAGCTGGCCATCTAACCACCAGATCAGACCTCCCATGCCCCTAGGCCATCATGTCTACTGAACCAGGGTTCATAGGCATGTCCACAGAGGCCTAGTCTAAAATCCCTGCATAGGGAGGAACATGATCCAGGAAATGAAGTTCTTCTGCCCCCAGCAGGAAACCTTACTATTGGGATGTGTGTAAAACCCTCAGAGTATGAGAAACCTGCATGGCCCATCAGGGCCCCGCCATGGTTGAGGGCCACTCTGGGCACAAACCTGCATTGTGACCCTCAGCCTGAGCCACGTTTTCAACTAAGCCCCCTTGGTAGCTCGAACTAGAGTCAGCATCTGAGGCCTTTGTGACCCTAGGCCCAAATTCTAACCCACGTTTAGATTTCCAGACACCCATACACAGAGCCCTGCTCTCAAAGCCCTCCTAATGTGGACACCTGAATCAGAGAACAGGATTCCTCCTTCCCCCCACAATGACGCAATTCTATTTGTAACTGTGCAAAACCCTCAAAGAGGGAGAATCTCCATGGCCCCATGAGGGTACCCATACGTTACAGCCATGATAGACACAAAAACCAGAGGCAAAAGCCTACGTTTCCACCTCACATTCGCCCTAATTTCAGATCCTGAGGGGCTCACCTCAGGGTCTGCAGATCAGGTCTGCCATACCCTCGGCCCTAATCCTAACCCGAGTTTGTGTTTTCAGACTTCTGTCCCCAGAGTCCTGCCCCACAAACCCTCCAGCCTGGGTATTCCATAGTCACATCACAGGACTCTGCCTACCCTCCAGAAGGAAGCTGGGCCATTTAGAGCTTCAAGAAACCTCAAGAATAGGAGAAACCTGCAAGGCCTCTGAGGCCACCTCAATTTCATAGGATGCTCTGGACAAAAATGCACATCTCACACATCCTGAGCAACTACCTCCCATCAGACACCCAGATAGGTGGCTCAAGAGAGAGAAGATTGAACCTGACAGACCCTAGGCTCTAATCTGTACCCTCTCTTAGGTTGTCAGACAAGTGTCCCCAGACGCCTTCTCTTGAATTGCAACAGTTGGGGCATCCTGTGACACAGAACACAACACCTCCTGTCTCCAGAAGGAAACCTTGCTATTTGGAGCTGTATCAAAACCTCAGGGTAGCAGAATCCTGAATGGCCCTTGAGGCCAATGCCACATTCAAAGGTCACCCTGGACACAAACCGCATTGTGACCCTCAACATGAGACACATTTTCAACTCATTCCCCTGGGTAGCTCGCCCCACAGCCAGCAGATAGGACCTGCCATATCTCTCGTCTCCAATGGGAATCCTAGGTGGGTTTTTGAGGCATCCATATATAGAGCCTGCTCTTGAATCTTTTGATATGGGGGAGCATTGAGCAATCAAACAGCACTCTCCCTGTCGAGGAAGGAAACCTTGCTGTTTGGAGCTGTCCAACCCCGAGACTGGGAAAATTCCATGGCCTCATGAGGCTGCCAGTACATTAGGCTGCCCACATGGACAAAAACTCCAGCCTGAGCAGACATCTGACACTCGTCCTTATATTGGATGCTAGTGATTTCACCTCAGCCTCCCCAGGATGGGCCTGCCATGCTCCAGAGTCCTGCTGCACATGCCTTCCAGACTGGGAATTCTGGAGCCCCAACACAGCACTCTACCTGCCTTTCAGAAGGCAGAAATGGCCTATTGGACTGCACAAAATCCCCAAACGAGGATCAACCTGCATGGCCATCGAGGGCACCTCAATTTCATAGCCCGCCCTGTGCACTAATGTGCTGTCTGCCACAGCCTGAGCCCAGACCTCCCGTCAGAAACCCAGGAAGCTGGCCCCATATCCAGCAGGTAGGAACTGCCATGGCCCTAGGCCATCATGTCTACCCAATATGGGTTTATAGGCATCTATCCCCAGAGGCCTGGTATCAAATACCTACATATGGGGGACCCTGATCCACAAAACAGAAGTCCTGCCGCCCTGCAGCAAGAAACCTTGCTATTGGGATGGGTTAAAACCCTCAGATTATGGGAAACCTTCATGGCTCCTGAGGCCCCACCCACTGTTGAGGGTCGCTCTGGGCACAAACCAGCATTGTGACCCCCAGCCTGAGCCACGTTTTCAACTAAGCCCCCTCCATTAGTTGACATAGGGCCAACATATGAGGCCTGCAGTGACCCTAGGTCCAAATCCTAACCCAAGGTTGGGTTTGCAGGCACCCACACACAGAGCCCTGCTCTTGAATCCCTCCTTATGGGCACCCCTGAATCAGATAACAGGATTCCTCCTTTTCCCCACAATGACACCATGCTATTTTAAGTTAGACAAAATCAAAAACAGGTGGAATCTTCAATGGACTCATGAGGTCACCCCTACATTCCGTGGCCATCCTAGACTCAAAAACCAGAGGCAAAAGCCTGAGCTGACACTTCACACTCACCCTAATTTCAGATCCCGTGGGGCTCGCCTCAGTGTCTGCATATCGGGCCTTCCATACCCTCGGCCCTAATCCTAATGCTAGTTGCTGTTTTCTGACTTCTGTCTCCAGAGTCCTGCCCCACAACCCCTCCAGCCTAGGTGTTTCATAGCCACACCACAGGACTATGCTTGCCCTCCAGAAGGAAGCTGGGTACTTTAGAGCTTCAAGAAACCTCAAGAATAGGAGAAACATGCAAGGTCCCTGAGGCCACCCCAACAGCGCAGGATGTCCTGGACAAAAATGCGCAGTCTGAAACACCATGAGCACCGACCTCCCGTCAGACACCCAGGTAGATGGCCCCAGAGAGAGAAGATTGGACCTGACATCCTCCTAGGTTCTCATCTGTACCCTGGTTTAGGTTTTCAGGTATCTGTCCCCAGAGGTCTGGACACAAAGACCAGCATTTGGGGGATCCCTGAGCCATAGAACCCAACACCTCCTGGCCTCATCAGAAACCTTGCTATTTGGAGCTGTGTCAAACCCTCAGGGTAACAGAATCCTGCATGGGCCCTGAGGCCACCACCACACTCAAAGGTCTCCCTGGACACAAACCCGCATTGTGACCCTCAGCATGAGACTCCTTTCCAACACAGCCCCCTGGGTCGCTCGTCCCAGAGCCACTAGGTAGGACCTGCCACATCCTTCGGCTGTAATGGGAACCCTAGGGAATCCGTACATAGGCTCTGCTCACAAATCTTTCCATATGGAGGCCCTTGAGCCATCAAACAGCACGCTCACTATCCTGGAGAAGAAAACTTACTGTTTAGACCTGTGCCCAACTCCCAGATTGGGAAAAATTGCATGTCCTAATGAGGCCACCCATACATCATGCATCCCTCACGGACGCAAACTCCAGCCTGAGCAGATGTCTGAAACTCCCCCTTATTTCAGATGCTTGTGATCTCGCCTCAGCTTCTACAGATCGGGACTGCCGTGCCCTAGGCCCTAACCTAACCCTAGCTTGTGTTTCCAGTCTTCTGCCCCCAGAGTTGTGGGGCACAAGTCCTCCACACTGGGAATTCTGGAGCTCCAACACAGCATTCTGCCTGCCTTTCAGAAGGCAAAATTGGCATATGGGACTGCACAGAAACCTCAAATGAGGATCAACCTGCACTGCCCTCATGGGCACTGAAATTTCATAGGCCGCCATGTGCGCTAATGTTCTGTCTGCCACAGCCTGAGCCCTGACGTCCTGTCAGCCACCCAGATAGCTGGCCACATATCCAGAAGTTGGGAACTTCTATGGCCCAAGGCCGTCATCTCTACCCAACCTGGGTATTTAGGCATCTGTCCCCAAACCTTAGCTCAAATCCCTGCCTAAGGGGGAACCTGATGCACAAAAGAGTACTACTCCTCCTTCCCAATGGCAGGATACCTTTCTGTTGGGATGGGTGTCCAACCCTCTGAGTGGGAGCCCCGTGCATGGCCCATGAGGCCACGACCCCTCATGACGGCCGCACTGGGCACAGACACACATTGTAACCCTCAGCCTGAGCCCCTTTTCAAACAAGCCCACTCAGCAGCTGGACCAGGAGCCCAAATACCGGGCCATGGTGCCAAACCCCCAGGACCAAATCCTAACCCTTGGTGGGGTTTTCCCGGCACCTGGACCCAGAGGCTCTCTGGAATCTCTGTTTTGGGGGGACCCCCGAGACAGAAAAAAGGACTCTTCCCTTCTCTCAGAATGACACCAATCTATTGGGAGCCAGGCATAATCCCTAGAGATGGAGAATCTTCTATGGCCCCACGAGGCCACCCCACGTGGCCATCCTAGACATACAGTCCAAAGACAAAATCCTGAGCTACCGCCTCCCACTCGGTCTAATTTCCAATCCCATGGAGCTCCCCTCAGGGACTGCAGATGAAGCCTGCCATCACAATGGCCCTAACCCTAAACCAAGTTTGTGTTTGCAGCCTTCTGTCCCCAAAGCCCTGGCCCACATACCCTCCAGGATGGGGCCTCCAGAGCCACACTGTAGGACTGTGCCTGCGCTCCCGAAGGAAAATCTGCCCATGTCCATTGTCCAAACCCTACCGATTAGGAGAAACCTGCAAGGCCCCTGAGCCAACCCCAATTTCATAGGCCACTCTGGACAAAAATGCGAACTCTGACACAACCTGAGCACCTACCTCCAGGCAGACACCCAGGTAAATGGCCCCAGAGTCAGAAGATCGAACCTGACATACCTCTAGGACCTCATCAGAAACCTAGCTTAGGTTTGCAGAAATCTGTCCTCAGAGGCCTGCTCTCAAATACCAACATATGGTCTGACATGTGGTCCCTGAACCACAAAACAACACACCACCTGTCCCCAGAAGGAAACATTGCTCTTAGGAGCTGTGTCAACCACTCGGGGTAGGAGAATCCTGCATGGTCCCTGAGCCACCGCCAGATTCTAAGGTCTCACAGGACACAAACCAGCATTGTGACCCATCAGCATGAGACTCCATGTCAACTCAGCCCCCTTGGTGCTTTGCACCACAACCACCAGATCAAACCTGTCATGTTCTTAGGCTGCAATCATAACGTGAGGTGGGCTTTCCAGGCATCCATGCCTAGAGATCTGCTCTCCAATCTTTCCATATGGGGGACCCTGGAGCCATCAAACAGGACCCGCTATCCCAGAGAAGGAAACCTTGCTGTTTGGAGCAGCTCACAAGCCCTAGTGTGGGAAAATCTCCACGGCATCATGAATCCACCCCTCCATTAGTGGGCCATCATGGACACAAACTCCAGAGTGAGCGGACATCTGACACTCGCCCTTACTTAGGTGCTGGAGATCTCGAATCAGCCGCTGCACATTGGAACTGCCATGCCCTTGGCCCTGAACCTAACCCCAGCTTGTGTTTTCAGACTTCCGTCCTCACACTCCTGGCCCAGAAGACTTCCAGGTTGGGAATTCTAGAGCCACAAGACAGGATTCCACGTGCTCATCAGAAAGAAGTGCCGGGCGCCTGGGTGGCTGAGTGGGTTAAGCCTCTGCCTTTGGCTCAGGTCATGATCTCAGGGTCCTGGGATCGAGTCCCACATCAGGCTCTCTGCTCCACAGGGAGCCTGCTTCTCCGTCTCTCTCTCTCTCTGCCTGCCTCTCTGGCTACTTGTGATCTCTCTCTGTCAAATAAATAAATAAAATCTTAAAAAAAAAAAAAAAGAAAGAAAGCAGTGCCATATGTGGCTGCCCAGAAACCCCAGATGAGGATCAACCTGCACGGCCCTCGACTGCACACCCATTTGAATAGGCTGCACTGGGCACTAATGCTCTGTCTGACACAGTCTGAGCCCAGACCTCCCGACAGACACCCAGGCAGCTGGCCGCATACCCAGCACATTGGACCCGCCATGGCCTTAGGCTGTCATCTCTTGCCAACCTGGATTTCAGGCATTGGAACCTAGACCTCCTCTCCAATCCCTGCACAGGTGGGAACCTGATGCACAAATCAGAACTCCTCCTTCTCCATGGCAGGAAACCTTGTTATTGGCATGGTGTCAAGCCTTCAGGGCAGGAGAAACCTGCATGGCCTAACTTCTTGGGCTGCCCTGAGCACTTATACTCAGTCTGACAAAGCTTGAGCCCTGAATTCTGTCAGCCACCCACATAGCTGGCCGCATATCCAGTAGATGGGACCTGCCATTGCCTGAGGGCATCACCTCTACCCGACCTGGGTATTCAGGCATCTGTGCTGAGTCCTTATCTCAAAACCTGCATATGGGGGAACGTGATACATTAAAGAGTACTCCTCCTTCCCCATGGCAGGAAACCTTGCTGTTGGGATGGGTGTCAAACTTGCAGAGTAGGAGAATCCTGCATGGCCCCTGAGTCACCGCCACATTCCAAGGTCACCAAGGACACAAACCTGCATTATGACCCAGCAGCATGAGAGTCTATTTCAACTCTACTCCCTGTGGAGCTGCCCCAGAGCCAGCAGATTGAATATGCCTTGTCCCTAGGAGCCAATGGAAATGTGAGGTGGGGTTTCTAGGCAACCACCCTTAGAGCCATGCTCTGGAATCTTTCTGTATGGGGCAGCCTTGAGCCATCCAACAGGACTTGCCTGTCCTACAGAAGGAAACCTTGCTGTTGGGAAAAGCTCACAACCCCCAGAGTGGGGGTTCCACGGACTCATGACGCCACCCCTCCATTTAGGAGCCATCATGGTCGCAAACTCCAGCCTGAGCCAACGTCTGATACTCACCCTTACTTCAGAAGCTGGATATCTCAATGCAGCCTCTGCAGAGTGTGCCTGCCATGCCCTCGGCCCGAGACTTAACCCTAGCTTGTGTTTTCCGTCTTCAGTCCTCACACTCGTGGCCCACACGTCCTCCAGATTGAGAATTCTGGAGCCACAATGCAATACTCTGCCTGTGCACCTGAAGAAAAGAGTGCCCTATGGGGGTGCCGAGAAACCACAAATGGGGATCAATCTGCATGACCCTCGAATGTACCCCGAATTCCTAGGCTGCCCTGTGCACTTACACTCTGTCTGACACAGCCTGAGCCCAGACAACCCGTCACAAACCCGACAGCTGGCCGCATATGCAGCAGATAAGTCCCGCTGTGGCCCTCGGCCATCAAATCTTCCCAACCTGAGTTTTCATGCATCTGTCCCTAGACCTTATCTCAAATCCCTGCACATGGGGAAATCTGATGCAAAAAACAGAACTCCTCCTCCCCCATGGCAAGAACTCTTACTGTTGGCATGGGTGTCAAAGTCAACCCCTCAGAGAAGGAGAAACCTGCAAGGGCCCATGAGGCCACGCCCATGCTTGAGGGCCAGCTTGGGCACAAACACGCAATGTGACCCTCAGCCTGAGCACCGTTTTCAAATGAGGCCTCTCGGTAGTGGACCAAGTGTGCGCATATCGGGCATGCCATGTCACTGGGCCCCAAACCTAACCAAAGGTGGGCTTTACAGTCGCCCGTACCTGGGGCTCTGCTCTGGAATCCCACATTTGGAGGGATCCCTGAGACAGAAAACTGGACTCCGCCCTTCCCACAGAATGACCCCAAACTAATGGGAGCCCAGCCAAATCCCCAGATAGGGAGAACTGCCCATGGCTCATGAGGCCACCCCTCCATTCCATGGCCATCCTTGACACAAAATCCAGAGACCAAAGCCTGAGCTACCACCTCACACTAGCCCTTATGTCAAATCCCGAGGATCTCTCCTCATGGTCTGTAGAAGGGGCTTGCCATACCCTCTGCCCAAAACCTACCACGAGTTTCTGTTTTCAGAATTCTGTCCCCAGAGCCCTGGCCTACACAACCTCCAGACTGGGGCCTCTGGAGCCACACTAAAAGACTGTGCCTGCCCTCTCGAAGGAAATTGTGCCCATTACATTGGCCACAATCCTACAGATTAGGATAAACCTACAAGACCCTTAGGACACCCCAATTGTGTAGTGTGCCCTGGACCAAAAGGTGCTTTCTGACACAACTTGAGCAACCACCTCCACTCAGACATGCAGACAGATGTCCCCAGAGACAGAAGACAGAACCAGACAGGCCCCTAATCCCTAAGCTGAACCCTAGCATAGGTTTGCAGGCATTTCTCCTCAGAGGCCTGGTTTCGAATACCAGCATATGGGGGGTTCCTGAGGCACAAAACAGAAAACCTCTTGTCTCCAGATGGGAACCTTTTTATGTGGAGCTGTGTCAAACCCTCCGGGTAGGAGAATCCTGCTGGCCCCATGAGCCACCACCACTTTACAAGGTCTCCATGGACACAAACCCACATTATGGCTCATCAGCATCAGAGTCCATTTCAACTCAACCCCCCTGGGGAGCTCGCAGCAGAGCCAGCAGATCGAATCTGCCTTGTGCCTAGGAGCCAATGGGAATTCGAGGTGGGTTTTCCAGACATCCATCCTTAGAGCCTTGCTCTTGAATCTTTCCAAATTGGGCAGCCTTGAGCCGTCCAACAGGACTCGTCTGTACCACAGAAGGAAACCTTGCGGTTTAGAGCAGCTCACAACCCGAAGAGTGGGAAAAACTCCGAGGCCTCATGAGGCCACACCTTCATTCAGGGCCCATCATAGTCTCAAATTCCAGCCTGAGCCTATGTATGATACTCTGTTCCCAGAGACAGAAGATTGATCTGGACTTGCCTCTAGGCACTACTGAACCCTAGCTTAGTTTCCAGGTATCACTCCTCAGAGGCCTGTTTTTGAATACAAGCATATGGGGGTTACCTGAGGCAAAAAACAGAGCACCTCTCATCTCCACATAGGAAGCTTGCTATTTGGAGCTGGGTAATACCCTCCAGGTAGGAGAATCCTGCAGGGTCCCTAGGCCACGGTTACATTCTCAGGTCTCCCTGGGCACAAACCAGCATTGTGACCCATCAGCGTGAGACCCCCTCTAAACTCAGCCCTCCTGGCACTTTGCCCAAGAGCCATGAGATGGAACCTTTTATGTTCCTTAGCTGCAATGGTAATGCGAGGTAGGCTTTCCAGTCATCCATGCAGAGAGTTCTGCTATCCAGTCTTTGAATATGGGAGACCCAGGAGCGGTCTAACTGGACTCCCCCTGTCCTGCAGATGGACACCTTGCTGTTGGAACCAGCTCACAAGCCCTAGCGTAGGAAAACCTCCATGGCCTCATGAGGCCACACCTCCATTTGTCGGACATCATGGACACAAACTCCAGCGTGAGCGGACATCTGACACTTGCCCTTACTCAGGTGCTGGAGATCTCGAATCAGCCACTGCACATTTGAACTGCCATGTGCTCGGAACTGAACTTAACCGTAGCTTGTGCTTTCAGACTTCCGTCCTCACACTCCTGGCCCACACGTCCTCCAGATTGGGAATTCTGGAGCCACATGCAGCCTTCTTCCTGCCCACCAGAAAGAAGAAGTACCCTATGGGTCTGCCTAGAAAGTCCACATGAGGATCCACCTGCACAGCCCTTGATGGAACCCCAATATCATAGGCTGCCCTGTGCACTAATGCTCTGTCTGACACAGCCTGAGCCCCAAATTCCTGTCAGCTGCCCAGATAGCGGATCCCATATCCTGCACATGGGACCTGCTTGGGCCCGAGGCCATCATCTCTACCCAACCTGGGTATTCAGGCATCTGTCCCAAGACCTTATCTCAAATCCCTGCCTATCGGGGAACCTGAAGCAAAAAAGAGTACTCCTCCTTCCCCATGGCAGGAAACCTGGCTGTTGGGATGGGTGTCCAATCCTCAGAGTGGGAGCCAGCTGCATGGCCCATGAGACCACGCCCACTCAGGAGGGCCACCCTGGTCACAAACAGGCATTGTGATCCTCAGCCTGACACCGCTTTCAAACAAGCCCCTCGGGACCTGGACCAAGACCCCCATACGGGACTTGTCATGCTCCTTGGCCCAAATCCTAACCCTCTGTGGGGTTCACCAGGCAACAGCACCCAGAACCCGTCTCTGGAATCCCTGTTTGGGTAGGACCCCTGAGACGGAAAACTGCACTCCTCCCTTCCCCCAGAAAGACAGCAAAACCTTGGGAGCCGGACAGAATACCCAGAGAGGAAGAATCTCCCATGGCCCCATGAGCCCAACCCAAAATCTCATGGCCATCCTAGACATACAATCCAGACAGAAAAGCCTGTGGTACCGTTTCCCAGCCACCCGAATTTCAAATCCCAAGGAGCTGCCCTCAGGGTCTGCACATCAGGCCTACCATCACCTCCTCCCTAACCCTAATCCAAGTTGTGTTTGCAGACGTCTGTCCCCAAATCCCTGGCCCCCAAACCCTCCAGTATGGCGCCTCTCGAGACACGCCACAGGACTGGGCCTGACCTCCCCAAGGAAACTCTGCCGGTCACAGTTGCCCAAACCCTCCAGATTAGGAGAAATTTGCAGATCCCCTGAGCCCACCCCAATTTCCTAGGCTGCTCTGGACAAAAATGCGTAGACTGACACACCCTTGGCACCTACCTCCAGGCAGACAGCCAGGTAAATGGCCCTGAGTCAGAAGATTGAACCTGACATGCCCCTAGGATCATCGGAAAATCTAGCTTAGTTTTTCAGGCTTCTGTCCCAGAGGCCTGTTCTGGAACACCAACATATTGTCCAACATATGGTCCCTGAGCCGCACAACAGAACCTCTCCTGTCCTCAGAAGGAAAGCTTGCTCTTGAGAACTGTGTCAAAACCTCAGGGTAGGAGAATCCTCATGGGCCCTGAGTCACCGCCACATTCCAAGGTCTCCATGGACACAAACACACATTATGACCCATTCTCAGGAGAGTCCATTTCAACTCAGCCCCCTGGGTAGCTCGCCCCAGAGCCAGCAGATCAAACCTGCATTGTCCCTAGGAGCCCATGGGAATATGAGGCGGGGTTTCCAGGCATCCATCCTAAGAATCCTGCTGTCGAGTCTGTCCAGATGGGGAGTCCTGGAGCCATCCAAAAGGACTAAACTGTCATGCAGAAGGAAACACTGCGGTTTGAAGCAGCTCAGAACCCCAGCATGGGAAAACCTCCAGGGCCTCATGAGGCCCCACCTTCCATAAGGAGCCATCATGGACACAAACTCCAGCTAACTGAGCTAACGTCTGATAACTGTTCTGACTCCAGATGCAGGAGATCCCTTTCAGCCTCTGCAGAGTTGGCCTGCCATGTCCTTGGCCCGAAACCGAACCCTAGCTTGTGTTTTCAGACTTCTGTCCTCACACTCCTGGCCCAAAAGGACTCCAGATTGGGAATTCCAGAGCCACAACACAGCACTCTGCCTGCCCACCTGAAGAAAAATGCTGCCCTATGGGGTTGCCCAGAAATGATAAATGAGGATTTACCTGCACAGCCCTCGACTGCACACCCATTTGAATAGGTTGCACTGGGCACTAATGCTCTGTCTGACACAGTCTGAGCCCAGACCTCCCAACAGACACCCAGGCAGCTGGCCGCATACCCAGCACATTGGACCCGCCATGGTCTTAGGCTGTCATCTCTTGCCAACCTGGGTTTTCAGGCATTGGAACCTAGACCTCCTCTCCAATCCCTGCACAGGGGGGAACCTGATGCATAAATCAGAACTCCTCCTTCTCCATGGCAGGAAACCTTGTTATTGGCATGGTGTCAAGCCTTCAGGGCAGGAGAAACCTGCATGGCCCATGAGGCCACGCCTATGTTCTCAACTAAGCCCCCTCCATAGCTTGACATAGATCCAGCATATGAGGCCTGCCGTGACCCTAGGCCCAAATCCTAACCCAAGGTTGGGTATCCAGACACCCATACACAAAGCCCTGTTCTCAAATCCCTCCTTATGGGGACCCCTGAATCAGAAAACAAGATTCCTCCTTTCCTCCACAATGACACCATGCTATTTGGAGCTCTGCAAAACCCCCAAAGCCGGAGAATCTTCCATGTCCCCATGAGGCCACCCCTACATTCCGCAGCCATCCTAGACACAAAAACCAGGGGCAAATGCCTGAGTTTCCACCTCACCAGTGTCCTAATTACGAATCAAAAAAGCTCTCCACAGGGTCAGCAGACCAGGTCTGCCATAACCTCTGCCCTAATCCTAACGCTAGTTGGTTTTTTCAGACTTCTGTCCCCAGAGTTCTTCCCCCAAAACACTCCAGCCTGGGTAATCCATAGCCACACCACAGGACTGTGTCTGCCCTCTAGGAACAAGGTGGGCCTTTTAAAGCCCATCTTAAAGTCAAGAAACCTCAATATTGGGAGAAACTGCTAGGCCCCGACACCAACACAGTTTCGTAGGGCGCCCTGAACAAAATTCATAGTCCGACATAACCTGTGTACTGGCCTCAAGTCAGACTCCCAAGTAGATGGTGCAGGAGACAGAGGTAGGAACCTGACATGCCCCTAGGCCCTAATTTGAACCCCAGCTTAGGTTTTCAGCCATCTGTCCCCAGAGGCGTGGTCTCGAATACCAACATATGGGGGTCCCTGAGGCATAAAACAGAACACCTCCTGTCCCCAAATGGAAACTTGCTATTTGGAGCTGTGAAAAACACTCAGGGTAGGAGAATCATCCCTGGCCCTTGAGCCACCGCCAAATCCAAGGTCTTCCTCGACACAAACCCACATTGGGACCCATCAGCATGAGACTCCATTTCAACTCAGCACACTGGGTACTTTGCCCCAGAGGGAGCAGATAGAACCTGCCTTGTTCCTAGGCGTCAATGGGAATGTGAGGTGGGGTTTCCAGGCATCCATACCTAGAGCCCTGATCTCGAATCAGTCTGTATGGGGCACCCTTGAGCCATCAAACAGGAATCCCTCTGTCCTGCAGAAGGAAACATTGCTGTTTGGAACAGCTCACAACACCCAGATTGGGAAAACCTCCATGGCCTCATGAGGCAACCCCTCCATTAGGCGGCCATCATGCTCACAAACTCCAGCCTGAGCGAACTTCTGACAGTCGCTGACTTGAGATGCTGGAGATCTCGATTCAGTTCTGTAGATTGGGCCTGCTGTGCCCTAGGCCCTAAACCGAACCTAGATTGTGTATTCAGACTTCCACCCTCAGACTCCTGGCCCACAAGTCCTTCAGATTGGGAATTATGGAGGCACAATGCAGCACTCTGCCTCCCCACCAGAAGGAAAAAGTGCCCTAGGGGTTGCCCAAAAACCCCAATGAGGATCAACCTGCACGGCCCATGACGGCATCCCAATTACATAGGCCGCCCTGGGCAATATCGCTCTGTCTGACACAGCCTGAGCCCAGACCTCCCCTCAGCCACCTAGACAGCTGGCCGCATATCCAGCAGATTGGACATGCCCTGATTCCAGGATGTCATCTCTACCCAACCTGGGTTTTAGGCATCTGTCCCCAGACCTCATCTCAAATTCCTGCATATGGGAGACCTGATGCACAAAACAGAACTCCTTATTCCCCATGGCAGGAAACCTTGCTGTTGAGATGGGTGTCAAACCCTCAAAGTAGGAGAAACCTGCATGTCCCATGAGGCCAAGCCCACGCTTGAGGGCCACCTTGGGCAGAAACACGCTATTGTGACCCTCAGCCTGAGTCCATTCTCAAATAAGCCCCCTTGGTAGCTGTACCAGGTGCCCGCATTTCGGGCCTGCCATGCCCTTAGGACTAAATCCTAACCCACAGTGGGATTTAGCAGGTGCCCGAACCAAAGCCCATCTCTGGAATCCCTGTTTTGGGGGGACAACTGACACAGAAAACAGGACTCTTCCCTATCCCCAGAACGACACTATACTATTGGGAGCTGGGCAGAATCCCCAGAGAGGGAGATACTTCCACGGCCACCTGAGGCCAACCCTACATTCCACGGCCACCCTAGACACACAACCCCCACACAAAAGCCTGAGCTACTGCCTCACCTACACCTAAGTTCAGATGCCGAGGAGCTGCCCTCAGGATCTGCAGATCGGCCTGCCATAACCTCTGCCCTAACCCTACCCCGAGTTTGTATTTTCAGGCTTCTGTCCCCAGAGCTCTGGCCCACACACCCTCCAGGATGTGGCTTCCAGAGCCACATCGCAGGACTGCCCTGCTCACTCAAAGGAAAATCTGCCCATCACAGTTGACTAAACCCTCCTGATTCGGAGAAACCTGCAAGACATCTGACACCACCCCAATTTCGTAGGCTGCTCTGGACAAAATATGCAGTCTGTCCACCCTGAGCACCTACCTCCAGTCAGACACCCAGGTAAATGGCCCTAGAGACATAAGATTGAACCTGACATCCCCCCAAACCCTAATCTGAACCCTAGTTTAGGATTTCAGGCATCTGTCCCTAGAGGCCTTGTCTCGAATACCTACATAGGAGGGGTCGCTGAGCCACAAAACAGAACACCTCCTGTCCCCAGAAGGAAACCTTGCTCTTTGGAGATGTATCGAACCCTCAGGGTAGAGGAATCCTGCATGTCCACTGAGCCACCGCCACAACCAAGGTCTCCCTGGACACAAACCTGCATTGTGAACCATCAGCATGAGACTCCATTTCAACTCAGCCCCCTGGGTATTTGGCCCCTGAGATAAGAGATCAAACCTGCCATGTTCCTAGGCTGCAATGGTAACATGAGGTGGTCTTTCCAGGCATCCATCTGTAGAGCCCTGCTATCAAATCTTTCCATGGGAGAGTCCCTGGAGTCATCAAAGAGGACTCCCGCTGTCCCACAGAATGAAACCTTGCTGTTTGGAGAAGCTCACAACCCTCACAGTGGGAAAACCTCCATGGCCTCATGAGGCCACCCCTCCATTAGGTGGCCATCATGGACAACAACTCTAGCATGAGAGAACATCTGACACTCGCCCTTACTTCAGATGATGGAGATCTCTATCAGCCGCTGCTGATTGTGACTGCCATGCCCTAGGCCAACAACCTAACCCTCGCTTTTGTTTTCCAAATTCCATCCTCACACTCCTGGCCCACATGCCTTCCAGGTTTGGAATTCTGGGGCCACAACGCAGCACTCTGCCTGTCCACCAGAAAGAAAAAGTGCCCTATGTGGCTGCCCCAAAACCCCAAAAGAGGATCCACTTTCACGGCACTCGAGGGCATCACAAATTCTTAGGCCACCCTGTTCACTAATGCTCTGTCTGACACAGCCTGAGCCCCAACTTCCTATCAATTCCCAGATAGCTGGCCGCATATCAGGCAGATTGGACCTGCCATGGCCCTAGGCCATCATCTCTACCCAACCTGGGTTTTCAGGCATCTGTCCCCACATTTTATCTCAGATCCCTGTATATGGGGGAACATGATGCACAAAAGAGTACTCCTCCTTCCCTGTGGCAGGAAAATTTTCTGTTGGGATGGGTGTAAGTCCCTCAAACTAGGAAAACCTGGCATGACCCACATGGCCACGTCCACACTTGAGGTCCGAGCTTGGCACAAACACGCATCGTGACCCTCAGCCTGAGCCCCTTTTTCAAAGAAGCGTCCTCCATAGCTTGAACAAGAGCCTGCATTTTGGGCCTGATTTGTGCCTTGGCCCAAATCCTAACCCACGGTGGGGTTTTCCAGGCACCCGTACCTAGAGCCCGTCTCTGGAATCCCTGGTTTTGGGAGACTCCTGAGACAGAAAAAAGGACTCTTCCTTTACCCCAGAATGACACCGAACTATTGGGAGCCGGGCAGAATCCCCAGAGAGGGAAAATCTTCCATGGCCCCTGAGTCCAAAGCTCCATTCTGGGGCCATCCTAGACACACAATCTAGAGACAAAAGCGTGAGCTACCACCTCACACTTGCCCTAATTTCAGATCCTGAGGACCTCCCCTCATGGTCGGCAGATCGGGCCTGCCATAACCTCAGCCCTAACCAAAATTCGAGTTTGTGTTTTCAGAGTTCTGTCACCAAATCCCTGGCCCACACGCCCTCCAGGATGGGGCCCCCAGAGCCACACCGCAGGACTGTGCCTGCCCTCCTGAAGGAAACTGTGCATGTCACAGTTGCCAAAACTCTCCTGTATAGGAGAAAACTGCAAGGCCCCCGAGGCCACCTGAATTTCGTAGGCAGCTTTGGACAACAATGTGCAGTCTGTAACACCCTGAGGTCCGACATCCAGTCAGACACCCAGGATAATGTCTCTAGAGAGAGAAGATTGAACCTGACATGTCCTAGACCCTAATCTGAACCCAAGCTTAGGTTTTCAGGCATCTGTCCCCAGAGGCCTGTTCTCGAATACCAACATATTGTCCAACATGTGGTCCCTGAGACACAAAACAGAACACCTCCTGTCCCCAGAAGGACACCTTGCTCTTTGGAGATGTGTCAATCTCTAGGAGAGATTCCTACATGGCCCCTGAGCCACCGCCACATACCAAGGTCTCCCTGGACACAAACCGGCATTGTGACCCATCAGCATGAAACTCCATTTCAACTCAGCCCCCCGGGTAGTTGGACCCAGAGCCACCAGATCGAACCTGCCATGCTCCTAGGCTGCAGTGGTAACACTAGGTGGGGTTTCCAGGCACCCATAGGTAGAGCCCTGCTATCAAATCTTTCCATATGGAGGACCCCTGAGCCATCAAACAGGACACAACCTGCAGTCCACATAAACCAAGCTATTGGAACTGTGAAATCCCCAGAGTGAGAGGAATCTCCATACCACCATGAGGCCACCTATGAGTCGCAGAACTCATGGACAGAATCTTCAGCCTGTGCAACATACTGACACTCGCCTTCCATTCCACAGGCCCTAACCTTAGTCCTAACTTGGGTTCTCAGACTTCCATCCTCAATGTCCTGGTCCACAAGCCCTCCAGATAGGGAACACTGAGCCACACCCCAGGACTGTGCCTGCCCTCCAGATGGAAAATGTGCCTTATTGAGTTGCAGGCGACCCCCCTATTGTGAGAAAGATGCATGAAACCCCGAAGCCACCCCATTGATGGAAGCCGGCCTTGGACACTAATACACATTCTGCCCTCAACCAGAGCACTGACCCCCAGTCAGCCACCAAGTAGCTGGCGCCAGTGGGAATCCTTTGGACTTTCCACGCCCCCAGGCCCTACCACGAACCCTAGTTTGAGGGTTCTGGCATACATACCCAGTGCCCTGCTCTCGAATCACTCCATATGGGCGACCCTAGGGCCATACATAGGACTCCACCTGTCCCCCAGAATGAAACCATATTATTGAGGGCTTCGCAAATCCCCAGGAGCAGAAGAAAACCCCATGGACCCAGGAGGCCACCCACACATATGACGGCCCTAGTGGACACAAATTCAAGTCAGGGCGAATACCTAACACTCGCCCTAACTTCAGAATCTGGGACCTTGCCTCAGCATCTGCAGATCGGTGATCCTAGACACTAACCATAAACCTAGCTTGGGTTCAAACTTCCGTATTCAGAGTCCTGAAACACAAGTCCTCCAGATTGGGAACTCCACAGCCACAGCAGGACTCTCCCTGCCCTCTAGATTGAAACCGTGCCCTATGGAGCTGCCCAAAACCCCTAGATTATTGGAAACATGCACCACCCCAATGCCACAAACTTGTGTATGTCACCCTGGATGCTACTGTGCAGTGTGACACACCTGAGTCCTGTCCTCCAAGCAGCCACAGAGATATCTGACCCCAAAGCCAGGAGATCGGACCTGCCATGCCCCTAGGCCCTTATGCTTAACCTGGGTTGGGTTAGCAGGCATCCATACCCAGAGCCCTCCTCTCAAATCCCACCACACAGGGGACCACTGAGAAACAGAACAGAACCTCTTCTGCCCCCCAGAAGGTATCCTTGCTTTTTGCATCTCTGCCTAACTCTCTGAGTTGGAAGACAGCTGCGTTGCCACTGAGGCCATGCCCAATTGTACAGGCCGCCCAGGATACAAACACCCATTGTGACCCTTAGCCGGAGCCCCATTTTTAGAACCGTCCCATGGATAGCTCCGCCCAGAGCCAGGATCTAAGGTTTGCCATACCACTAGGGCCTAACCTTAAACATAGTTTGGGTCTTCAGGTATCCATACTCAGAACCCTGCTCTCCAATCCCTCCGTATGGGGGACCCATGAGCCATAAAACAGGACACCACCTATCCCCCAGATTAGACCAAACTATTTGTAACTGTGCAAAAACCCCACAGCGGGAGCAAACTCCATGGCCCCGTTAGGCCAGCCGCACATTTGGTGGATCACATGGATACAAACTCCAGCCTGAGCGACCTCGTGACACTCGCCTTAACCTCTATTCTCAGGGAGCTTGCCTCAGCGTCTGTACATTGGGCCTGTGATATCCTAGGCTGAAACCCTAGACCTAGCTTGGGTTTTCAGATTTCTGTCCTCAGAGTCCTTTTCCACAAGCCTGAGTTGGCATATTGGACCTGGTATGTCCCTACGCCCGATCTCAAACTGTATGTTGTGTTTTTAAGGCACGCATGCCCAGAGCCCTGCTTGTGAATTCCTCCAAATGGGGTACCCTAGAGCCATACAAGAAGTCTCCACTCGTACTCCAGAATGAAACCTTGCTATTCGACATTGCACAAAACCCCCAATGTGGGAGAAACCTCCATGTCCTCAGGAGGCCACCTCAAGTTCCAGCGGCCCTAGTGGTCACAAATTTCAGTCTGAGCAAATGCCTGATATTTGCCCTAAGATCAGATCCTGAGGAGCACAACATAGCATCTGCAGATCCGGCCTGCCATGCCCTAGGACCTGTCCCAAACCCTAGCTTGGGTTTTCAGACTTTTTTCCCCAGAGTCCTGGCTCACAAGCCTTCCAGACTGGGGACTCAGGAGCCATACGGGACTCTCTCTGCCCTCCAGAAGAAAGCCATGCCCTATGGTGCTGTACAAAGCCCCCCAGATTAGGAGAAACATGCATGGGCTCTGAGGCCACCCCCACTTAAGAAGCCCTCCCTGGACACTAATACACATTCTGTCCCTCATCCTGAGACAGGACCTCCATTTTGCCACCCATGTAGCTAGCCCAAGAGACAGCAGATCAGACCTATCCTGCCCCTAGTCCCCAATTCTAACCCTAGCTGTGTTTTCAGATATCTGTCCCCAGTGGTCTACTTTCAAATCGCTCCATATGGGAGATCCCTGAACAAGAAAACAGGACTTCTCCTGCAGTCCTAAGGGAATTCCTGTGGTTTGGAGCTGTGTAAAATTCTCAGAGTAAGAGACATCGGCATGGCCTAGGCCATCCCGAATTTTGGAGGACTCACTGGACACAAGCCGATTTGTGAACCTCAGCCTGAGCTGCATTTACAACCCAGTCTCTGAGGTAGCTCGCTCCAGAGACAGCTGATCAGGCATGCCACGTCCCAGGCCCTAATCCTAACCCTAGATTTGGTTTTCATGAATCCATACCCAGAGACTTGGCTCAAATCCCTGCATATGGATGACCCCTGAGTCATAATACAAAACTCCTCCTGTCCCGCAGAATGAAACTTTGCTAATTGGAGCTGTGCAAAATCACCATAGCTGTAGTAACCTCCCTGGGCACATGAAGCCACCTCCATATTTGGCAGTACACATGGCCACAAAGTCCAGCCTGAGTGAACACCTGACACTCACCCTAAATTCACAATCCATGGAGCTTGCCACAGCATCTGCAGTTCAAGCCAACTATGCCCACGGCCCTAACCATAACCCTAGTTTGGGTTTTCAGACTTCCGTCCCAAGAGTCCTGGCCCACAAGCCCCCCAGATAGAGAACTCAAGAACCACACCATATGACTCGGCCTGCCCTCTAGAAGGAAACTGTGCCCTATGGAGTTGCACAAAACCCTACGATTACAGAAATGTGCATGACCCCTGATGCCACCTCAGGTTTTTACACCACTGTGGACACTAATTCGCAGTCTGACAACCTGAGTCCCATTCTCCAATCAGCCACTGGGACAGCTGGCCCCAGAGCCTGGAGATCAGACTTGCCATGCCCCTAGGCCCTAATCCTAACCTTAGGTTGGGTTTTCAGGCATCTAAACCCAGAACCCTGTTCGTGAATCCCTCCTTATGGTGGACACCTGAGCCATAAAACAGGAATCCTCCTGTCCCGTAAAATAAATCTTGCTAATTGGAGTTGCATAAAACCGGCAGGGCTGTAGTAACCTCCATGGCCACATGAGGCTTCCCCCATATTTGGCAGAACACATGGACGCAATCTTCAGCCTGGGGGAATGCCTGACACTCGGCCTAAATTTACATCCCAGGGAGCTTGCCTCCGTGTCTGCAGATTGGGCCTGCCATGTGCTAGGCTCTAACCTTGCCTTAGTTTGGGATTTCATAATTCTGTCCTCAGAGTCCAGGTCCACAAGCCCTCCAGATAGAGAACACTGGAGTCACAACACAGGACTCTGCCTGCCTTCCAGAAGGAAAAAGTGCCCTATGGAGCTGCACAAAACCCACAGATTATGAGACAGCTGCATGAGACGCCAAGTCAACCCCATTTACGAAAGCCAGTGCTGGACACTAATACAATTATGTCCTTCAACCTGAGTCCTAACTCCAGTCATACACCCAGGTGGCTGGTTTCAGAGGCAGCAGATTGGACCTGCCTTGCCCTTAGGACCTAACCCTAACCTTAGGTTTAGTTTTCAGGCATCCATGCCCAGAGGCCTGCTCTCAAATCCCTCCATATGGGGTACCCTAGAGCCAAACAGCAGCACTCCAACTGTCCTCCAGAATGAAACCTTGCTTTTGTAACTACGCAAAACCCCCCGAGTGGCAGAAACCTCCATGTCCTCAGTAGGCCACCTCAACATACGGTGACCCTAGTGGTCACAAATTGTAGTTAAACAAATGCCTGACACTTGCCCTAACTTCACATCCTGGGGTTCTTGCCCTAGGATCTTCATATTGGGCTTGCCATGCCCTGGGCCCTAACTCTAACCCTAACTCAGGTTTTCAGACTTCTTTCCTCAGAGTCCTGGCCCACAAGCCTTCCAGACTGGGGACTCAGGAGCTATAACCACAGGACTCTCCCTGCCCTTTAGAAGGAAACCGTGCCCTATGGAGCTGCACAAAACCCCCTGATTAGGAGAAATATGCATGGACTCTGAGGCCACTCCCACTTACAGAAGCCAGTCTTGGACACTAATACACACATTCTGTCATTCATCCTGAGCCCCGACCTCCACTCTGCCACCCACGTGGCTAGCCCAAGAGCCAGCAGATCAGACCTGCCCTGCCCCTAGGCTCTCATTCTCACCCTAGATTGTGTTTTCATACATCTGTCCACAGTGGCCTGGTCTCGAATCCCTCCATATGGGATATCCCTGAGCCAGAAAACGGAATTCCTTCTGTCCTCCAAAAAGGTTTTCTAGCAGTTTGGAGCTGTGTAAAACCCTGAGAGCTGGAGACACCAGCATGGCCGAGGCCACACCCTCTTTCCGAGAACTCACTGGACACAAATGTGTGTTGTGATCTTCACCATGTGCTCCATTTACAGTTGAGTTCCCCAGGTTGTGCCCTCCAGAGACAGCTGATTGGGCATGCCATGCACCTAGGACCTAATCCTAACCCTAGGTTGGGTTTTCAGGAATCCAAACCAAGAGCCTTGGCTCAAATCCCTCCATGTGTGTGATCCCTGAGTCATAAAACAGGACTTCTCCTGTCCCGCAGAATAAATCCTTACTAACTGGAGGTGCTCAAAATCTCCAGGGCTTTTGTAACCTCCAAGGCTATATTAGTCTGCCTCCATATTTGGCAGAACTCATGGACACAAACTCCAGCCTGAGTGAATGCCCGAAACTCGCAATAAAGTCACATCCCAGGGAGCTTGCCTCAACCTCTGCAGATTGGGATGGCCATGCCCTAGGCCCCAAACTTAACCCTAGCTTGGGATTTCAGACTTCCGTCCCAAGAGTCCTGGCCTACAAGCCCTCCAATAGAGAAATCCAGACCCATACCACAGGACTCTTCCTGCCCTCCGGAAGGAAACCGTGCTCTATGGAGCTGCACAAAATCCCCAGATTAGGAGAAACGGAGAAATCTGCATGGCCAACGAGGCCACCCCCATTTAAGGAACCTGTCCCTGGACACTAATATACATTCTGACCCTCAGCCTGAGCCCCGAACTCAAGTCAGCTACCCATGTCGTTGGTCTGAGAATCAGCAGATCAGACCTGCTATGCCCCTAGTCCCTAATGCTAACCCTAGGTTGGGTTTCAGGAATCCATATCCAGAGCTCTGCTCGTGAATCCCTCTTTTGGGGGGACCCTGAGACACACAACAAGACTCCACCAGTCCGTCATAATGAAATCTTGCTCTTTGGAACTGCACAAATCCCCCTGAGCAGGAGAAACCTCCGTGTTATCAGGAGGCCGCCTCCACATACGGTGGCCCTAGTGTTCATAAATTCTAGTCTGAGTGAAATGCTGACACTCGTCGTAACTTCAGACTGGGGAGGTCGCCTCAGCATCTGCAGATAGGACCTGCCATTCCCTAGGCCTTAGCCCAAACCCTAACTCTGATTTTCAGATGTCGTTTCCCAGAGTCCTGGCCCACAAGCCTCCCAGGTTGGGGACACAGGACTCACACCACAGGCCTCTCCCTGCCCTCCAGAAGGAAACCATGCCCTATGAGCTGCACAAAACCCCCTGATTAGGAGAAACATGCACTGCCCCCGATGCTACCCCACTTTCATACTCAACCCTGGACTTTCATGCACAGTTTGACACAACCTAGTCCCGCCCTTCAATCAGCCAACTGGCCCCAGAGTCAGCCGATCGGATATGCCATGCCCCTAGGCCCTTATCCTAACCCTAGGTTAGATTTTCAGGCATCCATACAGGGCCCTGCTCCTGTAAATCCTAAGGGAACCTCCCACCAAATACAATGAGGTGTAAGGGGCAAGGTTGTTGGCAATGTTTACAGCATGTGAAAAAGCTATTCCCCTGAGGATTCTGGAAGCCAGAAACCCATTGTGTTGGCAAAAAGCAAGAGTACATCTTTTTGTATCAGATGTCTCCAGTCCAGTAACTCTGGTATTGGACTACACTAGAATGTGCACCTGGTTGCAGTGCTCCAAATTCTATTGCAGTCTGCGGTCAAGGAATTGACTGCAATGCCTGAGATAACCTACCCTATTCTACCCTGGATTATCACCTACAGAAACAGTGCTCAGGGCTGCTGTCTTCTCATCTCCTTTCTGCATGCAAGGCCACATATGTACACATTGACACCAACACAGACATCTACACAGGCCCCCAAGGAAGGGCTGATTGCATCCTGGCTTCAGACACAAATCTCTACTCTTACCTGTTTGTGACCCTGGATAAGCCATTATGCCTAACAGGGGTGGTCTCCATATTGTCTGTAAAATACAGATGATTGTAGCATGGACTTCCTCCATATCTCCAGTAGCATATGTGGAATAATATATATGATATTGGAGGAGTGGTGTCATATGTAGGAAATACCTCCAAGCACATTTTCCTCCTCTTCTCAATTTCTCTGAGTCTGCTACTCATCAGATCTCACCCTACAGTCCCTAATGTTGTGTGAAAGTGTGTGTGTGTGTGTGTGTGTGTGAGATGTATATCTATACATATATATGTATATATATACATATCTCTCTCTCATATATATGTATATATATACATATCTCTCTCTTTATATATATATGTATATATATAAAGAGAGAGATAGAGAGAGAGAGTGTGTGAGTGCATGCACAGTCGCTCCTGTGGGCACACATCTGTTCATCGGTGCTCATATTCTGGCGTCCGAGAAGGCGCCAGCCCAATCTACAGAGGGGTGGGCCATACTTTCCCAAGACCTTTGGCTTTCTAATTTTCAAAGCAAACCCTGAAGAAGGGATTGGAGCTTTGGCGCTTGATGGTCAGAATCCACCCTTACCACTAGAGACTTCATATCCTGTCCTGAGAGCTATTAAATCCTTCCCAATGGGTGTGATGTGGATAGGGGTCCACTCAGGGGGTTGTCATGACCTGGGGTCCCCCTCAGACAAAAACTTCCTGGAATGCCTCCTGCCTATGATACCAATGCCCTTCCTCACCCTGAAAATATCTCCATGTCTGTAGCCTCTTCCATCAACACAACTTTTTCCAGAGCCCTCCAGTGAGTCCTAGGTACATCCAGGGCCCCAAATTTGAGGACACTCACAAAGAGCTGGGTTCATACTTGGTTCATCCTTCTTACAAGTCTGTGATTCTGGGCAAGGCACTAACCATGCAGCGGTCTTCACCTTCTCCCAGTGGTTCCCTGAAATCTCATATCCTTTTTTATCAGCTTTGTGTAACCCTGTCTGTTGGAGTGTGGTCTGGATTTAATGATTCCTTCCATTCCACAGAACATGGCCCCATGTTCCAAAACCCAGTCCGAGATTTAGTTCTAAAAGCTCATTGCCCATCAGTGTGCTGTCTCTGTCCTGTGCTCTCTCTCAGATCCTCAACCTTGAGTACAAGCCCCTATGCTGAAACTTGAAACGCACACATGGGCCCAGGACCCAACAAGGAGGGCCAACAAAAGACCAAAGAACTCACACCTTTTGAGATAGACGGAATCCTGCCAAAACCACTATGTGAGCTCAGATTCTCAGTGAAGCAGATCCTGCATTAATGTTATCAATAGCCCCAAAGTACCGTGTGGCTCTGGCAGGAGCCCCTAGGTAAGCCCTCCTGGATTCCTGTACTTAAAGACTCCTCAGAGAATGTGAGATAGTATTTGTTAGTTAAGCCACTGAGTGTGGGGTAATGTGGTCACACAGCACGAGGAGCAGGGCACTGGTAATGTCCACCTGCCCCAGGCCATGGCCCTCCTCCCTTTCCTCTCTACTCCCACGTTCAGCTTCCTCCAATCACTCTGGCCTCTTTTCTAACCCCAACTCTGAGAACATAATGTTCTGCTTCTTATCTTCTGCACTATAGTACCCTCTGCCATTTAAATACACTCAGATTTGTGCAGGGCTCTCTCCTTCTTTTCCTGCCACAGTAATTCTCAGTGCCACCTCAGCACAACCTTGTCAGACCCCTCACCTGGACGAGCTCAGGACCCAGTTGAAGTCCCTTGGTCTTTTCTTATAGAGCAAATGTTCTTTTCCTTCACATTTTCAGTTCATGTTTGTCCATCTGCCCACTAGACCCTGATCACCTAAAGGGAAAAACTGGTTGCCTGATTGGCACTGGCACCACCAACACACCACCATTCAGGTCTATTGTCCAAGCCCAATTGACTTGGGTTATGTGTATGTCCTGTTGTTTTCTTTTGTTTCCTATATCAACTCTGTGTTCCATGTGGGGCTCAAACTCATGACCCTGAGATCAAGTACCTTGTGCCCTACTGACTGAGGAAGACAAGTGCTTCTTTGGTCATTTTCTCTAGGTTCTAGGCTGATAACTATCGAAGTTTGCTTGCTGTTTTCAACATGTTCTAGTTATATTCTCTTATGCTAAATTACCAAATAACTCCCCCAAATATGGTAGCATGTTACCGTAGATTTCCCCCCATGACAGTGCTGAGTAGGTCTTCAGATTGGAGGATGATCTCCTTCGTGTGGTCTTTCAGGAGACCAGAGTCCCTCTACCATGGGACCTCTCACTCCCTGGGTTGTCATGCCTCTCTGACATCATCGGCACAAGGGGAATGTCCCTGAACTAAAGGTGTTCAGGTGGTGAAACTTTTAGGAATCAGACAGAAAGAGACAGAGATTTATGGCACAGACATACTTATCACTTGAATGATGAGAGTCAAATAATTGGAAATGGCTTAGTTGTTCCATTATGGAGCTTTGAGTGCTGACAATGAAAATGCCCAAGGGGACAGCAGCAACAGTGCCTATCTATGGTGGATACCTCAGGTAGAACAAGAGCCCAGCCTACAACTCTCCCTGCCTCCCGCCCAGTATTACACACACACACACACACACACACACACACACATACACACAAAACCCAGAGGGAAAATCATGGAATCGGGACACCACCCATTATGTGATATTATTTCTTGGAAGAAGAAAAGTGTCTTCTTTTCTTCATATTTGAATCATTATTTTACTTCATAACCACAGTGTGACTAAAACCTCAAGAGTGATTGACTATTACCTGGCTCATTAGAAATAAATGGGATGATTTAAGATATGATTTTAATATTTTTTATAAAAAGCCCGCTAGAATAGTTTAAACATAGCCTATGCAGGATAAGGAAAGAATTTAAAGGTTTCTAATGGACCCAAACATTTCCCCAGTTTCTGCCATTCAGGGTTCCTTTATGAAAGGGAACACTAACCAAGATAATGAAAGTAGTTTATTTTGGAGTTTTCCAAGATGATTGTTCTTTCAGGAACATTAGTTGGTAGCAAAGTGTTATTTTTATGAAAAACTTAAAAAAATACGTAACATTCTTATGTTCTGTAGCAAGACAGAAAAGGCCATAGTGTAGAATTCGGGGCACATGAAAATCCCACACGAGGTAAAGTACCAAAGACAGAGGGAAGAGCAGTGGTTGCAGGGACTGAAATGAGGGAATGAGCAGCGAGCGCTCAGTAGCCCAGGTTTCTCTGTGATGGAAATGTTCTACTAGTAAGTAGTTGTGCAACACTCTTACTGTACTTACAGGCACCTCGATGTAACATTGAAAAGGATCAGAGCAAACGTTTAAGTGATCACAATTTCTACTTTATTTATATGACCAAAATCTATGAAGCCATTATATGGGTGCATACAAAACACAAAAATTACAAAAAAGGCAAGGATGGCGAAGGGGAATCCATCCAGCCTGTTCCAGCCAGCATGAGATGCTGCTTGGGGGCTAAGGCTTGTTATTCCACTGAGACAGGTGCTGGCTTGAGCCCCTTGGGAACCCCAGGAACAGGGGCAGGACACTGCTGGACCTCCAGGTCAGGAAAAGGGGCTGACAACTCTTTCATCTCAGGAGAGTGAATTAGAGCCCTGACTACCACCTACACCGGCCCCAACAGGGCAGGTGGCCCCACTGCACTTGCTGAGGGATGAGATCCAGCAGCAGGGATGGGGTGGGCCAGCTTTGTCTCTGAAGATACAGCGGGTGACCCAGTGGGAGCTGGCCCAATTTCCTGAGGTGGTTCAGGATCTTGCAATGGAACAAGTCCTGTAGCTCCATGAAGAGAAAATATCATCACGATGATTGACTTCCCGTGTCCCTTCGAAATAAAGGAAACTTTTCCCAACACTCAATGTTGTCTGTGTCCAGGAACCAATCCCTGGTTGGTCTCCCTGACTAAAGACCATGGGGACAGGATCTGAGACTACTCCTGTCGACCCAGCTGCACTCTTTGGAGGCCTACTCAGTGTGGCCCACACAGTACCCTCCACTGGCACACATCGCTCATCCCAGCCCTTCTCTTACCCAGACCCTGGCTCTGTGGGCTCAAGCTGTTGCAGCTGGGAGAGCAAAAGCTGGACACGGTGATCCAAATCTGAGCCTGGCATATTGAGCCCCAGGTAGGCCAGCAGCATATTCAGGCTGGGGAAACCTGGGGGCTGGACAAAAACCTCTGGATATTGTCCTTGATATGTGTTCAACATAGAGGAGATGGCCCTGGGAAGAGACTATTAGGCAGAGGTATCAGAGGACAGCCCACCCTCCCAAACCAGTATCCCAGGGAACCCCAGTGGGAACCTGTGTCCCTGGACTTCCAGCTCCTGTCAGAGGCCAGTTCTAATTCTTGTCCACCTACGATCTGGCAGTCCTGCCTGAGACAAGCCTGGTCACAGATGACAGGGTGGCAAAACCCACTATGTGTGTGAGTCCTTGATTAATGGTGTTATAATATCTCTCCTTCTTAGGGGAGCAGGACACATGCCTCAGTCTGTCTCCTTGCTGAGTTGCTACTTGAATTCAACTGCATGTGCCCAGGGAGGGGTGATGTCTGTCCTCTTAATTACCCTCACTGCACATACCACTGCTCTGTGAAGAGCCATCCAAAGAGGAAACAAAGGGACTCTGTCTCTAGCTAGTCCTTAACAGGACCCTCCCAATGCCTCAAATGTTGCTACCTTTGCCATGTGCTGCCTCTTTCACTATGTGCCATGAGTGGATCTCCTTCCACTGACACTATTCTCCCACAAGGTGTGGAATGTCTGGTCCCTGAGCTCTCACTGGGTCTCCTGAGCCACCTCTGAGCACCCAGTGTCTGGGTTCCAACAGGTTGCTGAGTGCGATGGTTCCCACAGCCTCTCTTCTGTTTCCCAGGATTAGGGTAGAGTCAGGGCTGGGAGGGGACGGAAAGGGGAATGATTCTCTTAGGGGCTAAAGCTTTTCCCCAGCCCCCTCTGCTCTGTCACAGTGCCCACACCCACAGCTTCCCTGAGCCCCTTCCTTTCTCCAGAGGAAACTCTAAGACCTTCACCCTTAAGGAGGAATCACAGATGTGTGGGATAAGGGTCCAAGGTTCCCTCCAACTCAAACTCCCCTGGCTGCCCTTGGGGAGAGAGAAGGCCCTCCTTCATCAGCCAAAGCTCACTCACATATTCCGCTGATCCGGAAATGCACCCATATCTAGAGGAGGCCAGGGGGAAACTAATGAAATGTCCTGTGGATGTTACCTCTCTTAGTGTCCAGTGTCACTGCCTGACCCCTGACTAGTCTGGAGGCTTGGGGTGCTATCTGATCTGTGCAGGGTTCACAGTCAGCTCCTATAGGAATGCATGCACAGAGTGGAGATTCCTGAATGCTTGCTGAATGATAGGGCACCAACGAACCCATCACAGTTATCTGAATGAGCCTGGACCCCCTGCTCACACCCAGAGACGACTGCTCTGGTTTCACCCAGGCACAGACCACAAATAGAGTCTCAGATCTCTTTTTAAATGGCCAGACAGCTCAGATAAAGTCCACAGTGATAGTGAGGGTAAGGCAGAGGCTTCACCATGACAAGCAGGACAATGATAAATGAGTACAAGGACAGGCTTGCTAACAGACCTTTGCACAGGCCCAGGCACCCAGGTGCACTTTCATTTCAAGACCCCACTGAGTCCCTAAAATAACTCTGACCCAGTCAGAGGAGAAAACCAAGGCTAGGGAGGTTTGGAATGTTCCCAAACCTCACAATGAGGCCATGGCCAAATGCTGCTGGGCAGTTAGGCGCAGGGTGCTGACCTTGCAAACAGGAGGTCCAGAGCCTCTTGGGTGGTGGCAAAGTCTCTGTATGAGCTCAGAAATATGTTGACATAGCTGAGGATTCCTCCTAGGGGAGCAGGCTCCAGACTATTTGTTTCTTTAGCAGGTTGGCCCCATTGGTCCATAGCACATGGGTCTCTCTCCTCTTCAACGGAGAGCCATTTTTCCCCTGAGGTGAAACAGAGGAGTCATGAGACACTGCTATAGCCACCACGAGGGTTAGGGGTTGGAGCACAGACCGAACCCCCAATATCCCAGTTACCTATGTCAAGAGGTGGAACTCGTGGACCCACAGTCATAAAAACAATCAGGTGACTGGGTGGTTCCTTGCCTGAATTCTAGGAGTCATGGTTTTGGCTCAGGTCATTATCTTAATGTCCTGAGATCAAGCTCCTCTTAGGGCTGCATATTGAGGACAGAGTGTTCATGAAGATTCTGTCTCTCCCTCTGCTTATCCCCAGTCTCCCCCTATCTTTTTCCCAGTCTCCCCCTATCTTTTTCCAATGAGTCAATCAACCAATGAATTAATAAATCTTTAATGAAAAGAAAAAAAATGTTCTTGGCTTCCATACAAAGAAGTGAATTAAGTGAAGCCTGAACTTGATAGTATCTCAGGTCAGATTGTGAGCTGAGTATTGATAGCACCTCCCTGCCTGAACGGCGCTGATCCTGTGATTTCTGATAACATATCCCATTGTTGAGATGAGAGCACAGAGACATTTTCTTAGGTGAGACAGCTCAGGGATGTTAGGGCATGTAGGATGTTTAGTGCAGCAATGGGAGTCAGCAACAGAAGCAAATCCCATCAAAGTCTTGCATCACTGAAGGGCTCAATGTCAGTGATAAATGACTGGCCTTCTGCAATGTTGTGCAGCACAATGAGATCCCTTCTCCTGACCCTGGAGGGGCCCCAGGGATGTGTTCCCTCACAACCAAAAGGCAGAGCAGGAGTCATAGTACCATGGGCCCCCTGTTCCTTCGGGTAAAGTCTCCCAAATTATCATGATACTGTGCAAGACTTGGAGAACTTGGGGAAGGACTGTCAAGACAATGGGAACACCTGGCATCACAACTTAGGAAAATGCATAACAGAGGGCAAAAGGATTCTCGTTGAATGAGATGAATGAGGTGAGAAAGCATTTAGAGTCCGTTCTCTGATATTCCTACAACTATGTGGACAGTGACACTGCATTTCGCCAAGACAGGGACAGAGCCATGGAGGCAAGTTTGGGGAGGCGATGGGGATGCAGATTGATGTGGGTTCAGGACTATAGGACGGAGCCCAGGGCAGTACTAGGCTGGCTCTGGCACTTGGGACACATTTTTTTTTTTTTTTTTTTGCTTTGGGACCCTGAGGGTTGGTTCTCCCCAGCACCTGCACTCACCCTGGGCCGGCGCTGGACTCTGTTGGCAGTGTGGGGCAGCTTCTTGTCCTTCAAGGTGGTAGAGCAGAGGTTCTCGTCATTCATCTCCTGCCCCATCTCCTGTGTGGAGCTCTATAAAGACAGTGCCCAGACGCCAGGCAGGAGGTCTCAGTGCCCTGTCTGGCTCCCTTCGCTGGTTCTCAGACACAGGACACTCCCTTCCAGATGTACCACTCCCCAGTATGCACACATCTTCACCAAGGATAGAAATGTGACACAGCTTCAGGGCCTTGGATGTGCTCTGGCACAGGTAAGACACCCCTCACAATCGTCTTTCCATCCTGCCCACCATGACGTTGTGGTGAACATAAAGGGATCACCAGGGTTTCCACTGTCCTGAAACCTCCTCCAGCCAGTGACAGAAACCCCCACATATCCCTCTTTACCTGAAAATCAAGAGGAGGGGTTGGGGCTGCCCTGGGATGGCTCAGAGGGGTGTCTTGGCCTGGCCTAGGCTTCCTTGTATGACCTTATGGAACCTCCTGCCAAATGCCCTGAGGCACTGGGGTGAAGTTTGAGCTAATGTCTGCAGCAAGAGAAAAAGTGATTCCCCTGGGCTTTCTGGAAACCAGAGACCCGGGAAGTAGGCACGGAGCAAGAGAACATCTTTCCATATCAGATGTCTCCAGCCAAGTATCTGGTACCGGACTACACTAGAATGTGGGTGCCTGGTTGCGGGGTTCCAAATTCTGTTGGGGCCTGTGGTCAAGAAAGTGACTTCACTGCCTGAGATCACCTACCCATGTCCATCCCGGATATTATCACCTACACAGACAGTGATCAGGACTGCCATGTACTCATCCCCTTTCTGCATGTGAGACCACATCTGTACACAGGGACTCCAACACACCCCTTTCTAAAGACCCCCAAGGAAGGGCTGAGTGGAGCCAGGACCCCACCTGGATTCAGACACATCTCTCTACTCTTACCTTGACCCTGGATATGCCATTATACATGTCAGGGGTGGTCTGTGTCTTGCCTGTTCAATACGGTTGGTTCTAGCATGGGCTACCTAAAGATTTCCATGGGCATATGTAGAATAATATCTATGTTATAGGAGGAGTAGTGTCACAGGTAGGAAATATGTCCAAGCACCTTTTCCTCCCCTTCTCACTTTCTCTGAGCCTGCTACTCGTCAGATCCCACCCTACAGTTCCTAATGATGTGTGTGTGTGTGTGTGTGTGTGTGTGTGTCTGTGTGTCTGTGTGTCTGTGTTTGTGTGTACAGTCACTCCTCTGGGCACACATCTGTTCATCAGTGTTCACATTCTAGAGTCCCAGATGAGGATAGCCCCTCTTCATAGGCGTGGGCCATAATTTCTCAAGACCTTAGGCTTTCTAATTTTCAAAGCAAACCATAAAGAGGGAATCAGAGCCTTGAGGCTTCATGGGCGGAATCCACTCTTACCACTGGAGACTGCATATCTTGTGCTGAGATGTATTAATTCCTTTCCAATGGGTCTGATGTGGATATGGGTCAACTCAGTAGGTTGCCATGACCTGGGCTCCCCCTTAGACAAGAATTTCCTGGAATGCCTCCTGTCTATGATATCAATGCTCACTCTCACCCTGAAACCATCTCCATGTCTGTAGCCCCTGCCTTCAACACAACTTTTCTCCAGAGCCCTCCAGTGAATGGCCCGAACGTTGGGGACACTCCCAAAGAGCTGGATTCATGCCTGGTTCAGCCTTATACAAGTCTGTCATTCTGGGCAAGGCACTGACCCTACAAGGGTTGTCATCTTCTCCTCCAAGTGGTTCCCTGAAATCTCATATATTGTTTAAAAAACTTGATCTAACCCAGTCCCTTAGAGTGTGGTCATGACTTAGTGACTCTTTCCATTCCACAGAACATGGCCCTATGATCCAAAAACCCTGTCTGAGATTTAGTTCTAAAAGCTCATTGCCCATCTCTGTGCTGCCTCTGACCCGTGTTCTCTCTCAGATCCTAACCCTGGAATTCAAGCCCCTATGTTGAACCTTGACACACACATGGGAAGGTGATGTAGCAATGAGGGCCAACAACAGACAGAAGAACTCAGGCCTTTTGAGATGGACAGAATCCTGCTCACACCCGACATGAGCTCAGGTTATCAGTGAAGCAGGTCCTGCCTTGGTGTTTTCAACAGCCCCAAAGTACTGAGGGGCTCTGGCAATATCCCCTAGCTGAGCATTGCTAGATTGCTGAACTTAAAGTCTCCTCTGAGACTCTGAGACAGTGTTTGCTGGTTAAGCCCCCGACTGTGGGGTAATGTGGTCAAACAGCACTAGGAGCAGGTACTGGTACTGTCCACCAGCCCCAGGCCATGGTCCTTCTCCCTTTCCTCTGCTTCAGCATCCTCCTTTCTAGCACCCTGGGCTCCTTTCTAACCCCCACTCTGGGAACATCATATTCTGCTTCCAATCCTCTGCACCATGGTACCCTCTTCCGGGCTAAATACAGTGGGATTTGTGCAGGGCTGCCTTCTTCTCTTCCTGCCACAGGAATTCTCAATGTCATCTCAGCATAGCCTTGTTGGATACCTCCCCTGGTGGAGTTCAGGACCCAGCTTAGTCCATTACTCTTCTCTCATGGAGAAAATTCTCCTTTCATTCATCTTTTCAGTCATGTTTGTCCATCTGCCCCTCTAAACCCTGAGCTCCAAGAGGAAGAAACTGTTTGCCTGATAAGGACTGGCACCACCTGAGGGCTCAGGGCCCAGAGTCTGAATGAACGGGAGAGAGAATCCAGCCCACCACCAACCAGCTCTATTGGCCAGGCCCAATTGATTTAGGTCATGTGCAAGTCCTGTTGTTTTCTTTTGTTTCTTACATCAACTCTGTATTCTATGTGGAGCTCAAACTCATGACCCTGAGATCAAGTACCTTGTGCCCTATTGACTGAGGAAGCCAAGTGCTTTTTGGTCATTTTTTTCTAGCTTCTAGGCTGATAATTATCTAAGTTTATTTGCTGATTTCAAAATGTTCTAGTTACATTCCCTTATGCTGATTTACTGCCCGAATTATGCTGTCATGTTGCCATAGATTTCTTCACATGACAGTGCTGAGTGGATCTTCATTGGATACTGAGCTCCCTCATGTGGTCTTTCAAGAGCCCAGAGTCCCTTCACCATGGGCCTCGTCACTCTCTTGATTGTCAAGCACATCTGACGCCATCAGTACAAGGGGCATGTCCCTGAATTAAAGTGTTCAAGTGGTGATCCTTGTAGGAATCAGACAGAAAGAAACAGATTTGTGGCACAGATGTACTTATCACTTGAATGACAAGAGTCAAATAATTGGAAATGGCTCAGTTGTTCAATGATGGGTCTTTGAGTGCTGTCACAGAGAATTCCCAAGAGGACAGCAGCGACAGTGCTTGTCCACTGTGGGGACATCAGATTGAAGAAGAGCCCAGCCCAAAAACACTCACTACCATCCATCCACAGCATAACACACACACACACAAACACCCCTCCCCCCCACAAACACGCATACGGAGGGAAAATCATTGAAATTGGGACGAAATCCATTACAGGCTATTATTTCTTGGAGTAGGAACTTATCTTCTTTTTGTCATATTTAAGTCATTATTTTACTACATAAACACCTTCTGGCTTAAAACTAAAGAACTATTTACTCTATTACCTGACTTCTTTTTTTTTAAAGATTTTATTTATTTATTTGACAGACAGAGATCACAAGTAGGGAGAGAGGTGGGCAGAGAGAGAGGAAGGGAAGCAGGCTCCCTGCTGAACAGAGAGCCCGATGCAGGGCTCGATCCCAGGACCCTGGGATCATGACCTGAGCCGAAGGCAGAGGCTTTAACCCACTGAGACACCCAAGTGCTCCTATTACCTGACTTCTTAATAATAGACAAGAAGATTTAAGATGTGATTTTAATATTTTTTATGAATTACCCAGTAGAATAATTTAAACATGGCCTACGCAGGATAATAAAAGAATTTAAAGGTGTCTCATGGACCTAGAATTCCCCCCCGTTTCTGCCATTCAAGATATCCTTATGAAAGGGAACAATATCCCAGATAATGAGAGTAGCTTATTTTGGGGCTTCCCATGATGATAGTTCTTTCAGGAACATTGGTTTGTAATAAAATGTTACTTTTATAAAACAATGAAAAAACTATTTATCTTTCTTATATTCTATAGCCAGACAGAGAAGGCCATATTGTAGGATTCAAGTCACATGAAAATCCCAGGTGAGGTATAGTACCAGAGACAGAGAGAAGCGCAGTGGTTGCAGGGACTGGGGTGCAATAATGAGCAGTGAGTGATACATAGCCCAGGTTTCTCTGTGATGGAAATGTTCTACAAGTAATTAGTTGTGCAACACTCTTAAAGTACTAATGGCACCTCCGTATACCATTGAAAAGGAGCAGAGTAAAATAAAATGACAGGACCCATCCATATGTGGTCTACAAGAGACCCATTTTGAACCTAAGGATACCTCCAGACTGAAAGTGAAGGAATGGCGATGCATCTTTCATGCCAATGGGGCTCAAAAGAAGGCTGGGATAGCAATTCTCCTATCAGATAAATTATATTGAAAACTAAATACTGTAGTCAGAGATACGGAAGGACACTACATCATTCTTAAAGTGTCCATCCACCAAGAAGATCTAAAAATTGTAAATATTTATGCCCCCAATATGGGAGCAGCCAACTGTATAAGACAACTGTTAATCAAGATAAAGAGTCATACTGATATGAATACATTAATAGCAGAGATCTTACATCGCCACTCTCAGTAATAGAAAGATCATCCAAGCAGAAGATCACTAAAGAAACAAGAGCATTGAATGACACATTGGACCAGATGGATCTCATAGATATATACAGAACATTCCACCCTCAAACAACAGAATACTCATTCCTCTCGAGTGCACATGGAACCTTCTTCAGAATAGACCATATAATGGGTCACAAATCAGGGCTCAACCAATACCAAAAGATTGAGATTATTCTCTGCATATTCTCAGATCACATTGCTTTCAAACTGGGGAAACACAAAGGAAACACAAGGAAAAGGTTGGAAGGAATTCAAACACCTGGAAGCTAAAGACCACCTTGCTTAAGAATGCTTGGATCAACCAGGAGATCAAAGAGGAACTTAAACAATTCATGGAAACCAATGAGAATGAAGACACTTTGGTCCAAAACCTATGGGATACAGCAAAGGCAGTTCTAAGGGGGAAATACATAGCCATTCAAGCCTCCCTCAAAAAAAATGGAAAAATCCAGAATACACCAGCTGTCTCTACATCTTAAAGAACTGGAGAATCAACAACAAATTAATCCAACTCCACACACAAGAAGGGAAATAATCAAGATTAGAGCAGAGATCAATGAGATAGAAAGTAGAGATACAGTAGAATTCATCAATGAAACTAGAAGCTGGTTTATTTAAAGAATCAATAAGGTCAATAAACCATCAGGCAAACTAATCCAAAAGAAATGAGAGAAGGCCTAAATTAATAAAATTATGAATGAAAAGGGAGAGATCACAACTAACACCAAGGAAATAGAAACAATCATCAGAAATTATTATAAACCATTATATGCCAATAAGTTAAGCAACCTAGATTAAATGGATACATTCCTGGAAAACTATAAACTTCCAAAATTAAACCAGGAAGAAATTGACAACCTGAATAGACTGATATCTAGTAATGAGATTGAAGCAGTTATCAAAAACCTCCCAAAAAAACAAGAGCCCAGGACCTGAAAAATTCCCTGGGTGGTGCCAGAAATCCTTCACTGCAGTAACATCCAGAGGACAGATGGTCCTGTCTACTCAGGAAAATCTAAACAGAAGTTCTACCCTGCACTCAGTGGTCTCTGCCATTCACAACACTTACACATAATGGCCTCCAAATGACCAGTACTGACGCATAAGAAGGAACATCTTCATGCCCCTATTCAGCAGGAAGAAGATACAGACGATGAGACCATCCTATTTGAAGAACTTTAATGACTGAAGGGTCTAAACTGTTCAGGAGGACATGAGGAGGGTGGAGAAGGCTAGCTTAGGACAAAGCAGAAGTTGGCACGCCACACCTCCCCTCCACAACATGTGATATGGGTGACATTCCTCAGGCACTCTGGCTGCCCTAAAGCCAAGGAAAGGAAAAAAAAAAACAGATTCTTCACAAATACAGATCAAAACACTGCAAGACCTGAGTCTCCCTCCGTTTCCAAATGTCCTAGTGATTGACAAGGAAGAGGCTTGCTTGTCAATAGGCTAGCTAACTTCCAGAGACCCGTAACTCCATTTCCTGAAGCCCTAAGATCCCCCTCCCCTCCATAACACTGAGGGAGGCTGAAGCAGAAGGAAATGTCAATAAAACGGAATTTCTTCCCACACCTGAAGTCCCTTGAGAAGGACCTGTGAGAGGAAGAATCTAACATTCCTCCAGGAAGCTCCCCACCATCTTTCTATTAATGCCTTCCTAGAAGGAAAAGTCACCTTCACTTGACAAGAGCAAAGCCTCCTGTATCCTGTGTGTCCTCTGTCCACCTGCAACGTCCTTGCAAAACCTCCCTTCTTCCTGACCTCCCCCAACGCCATCCTAGGGAGTCAGCCTGCCATCACGACCACAGCATAGCAACCCTTTCTACACAGGGTCATGTCCCTGTGCTTTAATAAAAATCACCTTTTGCCAGTAAAGCTCTCTCAAGACTTCTTTCTTGACCATCGGCCTTGAACTCTAACGTCTTTCCTACATCAGTCCTGTCTCTTGTAAGGGCTCCTGTGGAAACAACCCTGCAACACGGTCCCATTTCTGTCAACTCTTCTGACTCCATCCACCTAACCCACTGCACATCCTGTGTTCTCTGACGACAGGACACTTCTGTGGTTCTTGGGCTGAAACCATCACATGGCACCTCTTTCAGTCCTCGACTTTGTTGAGTTTGCCCATCTGAAACTCCCCAGCATCCCATCCTCACTTTCTTTTTCTCACATGTTTATCTGGTCAATAGGTTCTAATCATCTAATCTAATCTAATCTAGTCACCTAATCTAATCTAATCTAATCAACCGGTTCTCATCTATAACAGGTTTCTGTTCCTGAGTAGATGACTCCCTTGCTTTCCTTTGTCATCAAGCTCAAATCTTAACTCTCAGACGATTGTCTTACAACTGCACCTCCACCCTGCTGGGAGCCCCACACCCCCACTACCAATCCCCTGCCCCTCGCCCTCACTGCCCCCTTACCGCCACCCTGCTTCTGATCTGCTGCCGCTGCCCCCTGCTGTTCCCGCCCACCCCTCCCTGCAGCTACCACCTAGCCGCTACCCCTGCCCCCGACTCTGGAGCCTTCTCGATTCCCTACTCCTGTTGCCGGGCTGCTGCCGCCCCACGAGTCCAACTCCACCTTCCCCGCACTGGTACCACCAGGCTGCCCCCACAACATGAGCTGCTCCCACCGGGCTGCACCCCCGTCCAGGGCACCCCCACTTAAAACCACCATTGCCTCTCCGCTGCTACCCTGGGTCCCCGCTGCTGCTGCTATCAGTGGTCCCGCCCTGTAGACATGCACCAAGGCCAGCAAAGCCAGTCCCTTGCTTCGCTGCCCGACTCACCATGCCATGACATGGACATCCCGCTTATACCCAGCTAGTCCTGCCCACCCCCAAGGACACTACCGCCTAGCTTCTCCCCCACCCCACTCCGATGCCTCCTGGCTGCCAAGCGTGTGAGTTCCAGCACGTCCATCACCCCTCGCACTGCTACCAGCTTGCTGCCCCCCCAAAATGTACCCCTGCCACCCTGTTGTGCCCCTCACACTGCCCACATTACCTCAGCTGCCGCAGCTCCGCAGCTCCGCGGCTGCCCTGTATCCCCGCACCCTTGACGTGCACAACGGGCCCGTCCACCACGCCCTCCTAACTGCTGCTGCCCCGCCCCCTTGACGTGCACAATGGGCCCGCCCACCACGCCCACCTAACTGTCATTGCCCTGCCCCTTGACGTGAACAATGGGCCCGCCCACCACGCCTCCCTAACTGCCGCTGCCCCGCCCCCTTGACGTGCACAATGGGCCCGCCCACCACGTCCCCCTAACTGCCGCTGCCCCGCCCCCTTGACGTGCACATGGGCCCGCCCACCACGCCCTCCTAACCATTGATGCCCCGCCCCCTTGACGTGCACAATGGGCCCGCCCACCACCCCCGCCCCGTTGCTGCGCTGCTACTGCTGAGCCGCTGGCTCCGGGCTGGTCCCACCCCCACTCTGGCTGATGCTGCCTCAATTCCTCCCGCCCCCCACAGTCGCCACACAGCTGCCTCACTTGGCTGTCACAGAGCTCCCCCACCATGGCCCGCCACTGCCACTGCCACCCCACTGCACCTCCCCAACACCGCTGCGACTGCGACCCAGTGACATTGCTTCCCACTGCCCCGCCCTGTTGCCCCCGCTGCCTCACTGCACCCCCCTGGTTTCTGCCACCCCTCCCCGCTGTGCTTCCCACCCCGCCACCGTCGCGTCCCCCATGCAGACCCTCCTTACCACCCTACCGCTGCCCAGGGGCTGCCTGGCTGCTCTGACGTCACTGGCGCGCCCTGGACGTATACAGTGGGAGACAGGCCCTAAGAGAATTTCTGCATAGGGACTGGCGGCAGGTGTGTTCTGGAAGTGGGTTGGAGGTATAGACACGGGGGTAAATCCCAAGAAGGAAAATGTCAGCATAATTATGTTAAGTGTTAAAATAGCCTAAAAAGCTAAATGTAAAGTGCTTTCAATGTCTCCTTCTTTTCCATACAGTGACTTTATTCCTCATATTGTGCACCTCAAAATAATACAATCTCACGTTAACTAACTGGAATGAAAATAAAAACTAAAAAAAGATAAATAAAAATCTTTTAACATCATGCATCAATTGACATACAGACATTAAGGAAAGAGTTTGCATAATAAAATGTTTATATGGGTCTAGGGCAAAAGGATTCTCGATGAATGGGATGAGAAAACATTTAGAGTCCCTTTTCTGATATTCCTACAACTATGTGGACAGTGACTCTAGATTTGGCCAAGACAGGGACAGAGCCATGGAGGCAAGTTTGGGGAGACGATGGGGATGCAGATTGATGTGGGTTCAGGACTTTAGGAGGGAGCCCAGGGCAATAGTAGGCTGGCTCTAGCACTTGGGACACATTATTTTTTTTGCTTTGGGACCCTGAGGGTTGGTTCTCCCCAGCACCTGCACTCACCCTGGACCAGGGCTGGACTATGTTGGCAGTGTGGGGCACCTTTTTGTCCTTCAAGGTGGTAGAGCAGAGGTCCTTGTCATTCAGTTCCTGCCCCATCTCCTGTGTGGAGCTCTATAAAGACAGTGCCCAGACGACAGGTAGGAGGTCTCAGTGCCCTGTCTGGCTCCCTTTGCTGGTTCTCAGAAACAGGACACTCCCTTCCAGATGGAACACTCCCCAGTTTGCACACATCTTCACCAAGGATAGAAACGTGACACAGCTTCAGGGCCTTGGATGTGCTCTGGCACAGGTAAGACACCCCTCACAATCGTCTTTCCATCCTGCCCACCATGACGTTGGGGTGAACATAAAGGGATCACCAGGGTTTCCACTGTCCTGAAACCTCCTCCAGCCAGTGACAGAAACCCCCACATATCCCTCTTTACCTGAAAATCAAGAGGAGGGGATGGGGCTGCCCTACGATGGCTCAGAGGGGTGTCTTGGCCTGGCCTAGGCTCCTTTGTATTACCTTATGGAACCTCCTGCCAAATGCCCTGAGGCACTGGGGTGAAGTTTGAGCTAATGTCTGCAGCAAGAGAAAAAGTGATTCCCCTGGGCTTCCTGGAAGCCAGAGACCCAGGAAGTAGGCACGAAGCAAGAGAACATCTTTCCATATCAGATGTCTCCAGCCAAGTGTCTGGTACTGGACTACACTAGAATGTGGGTGCCTGGTTGCGGGGTTCCAAATTCTGTTGGGGTCTGTGGTCAAGGAAGTGACTTCACTGCCTGAGATCACCTACCCATGTTCATCTTGGATATTATCACCTACACAGACAGTGATCAGGACTGCCATCTACTCATCCCCTTTCTGCATGCGAGACCACATCTATACACAGGGTCACCAAAATACCCCTCTCCACAGACCCGCAAGGTAGGGCTGAGTGGAGCCAGGACCCCACCTGGATTCAGACACATCTCTCTACTCTTACCTTGACCCTGGATATGCCATTATACCTGTCAGGCGTGGTCTGTGTCCTGTCTGTTCAATACGGGTGATTCTAGCATGGGCTATCTCCAGATTTCCACGGGCATATGTAGAATAATATCTATGTTATGGGAGGAGTGGTGTCACAGGTAGGAAATAACTCCAAGCACCTTTTCCTCCTCTTCTCACTTTCTCTGAGCCTGCTACTTGTCATATCCCACCCTACAGTCCTTAATGGGTTGAGTGTGTGTGTGTGTGTGTGTGTGTGTATACAGTCACTCCTCTGGGCACTCATCTGTTCATCAGTGCTCACATTCTGGCGTCCCAGATGATGATAGACCCTCTACAGAGGGGTGGGCCATTATTTCTCAAGATCTTAGGCTTTCTAATTTTCAAAGCAAACCCTAAAGAGGGAATTGGAACCTTGAGGTTTGAAGGACAGAATCCACCCTTACCACTAGAGACTGCACATCCAGTGCTGAGACCTATCACCTCCTTTCCAATGGGCATCATGTGGATAGGGGTCCACGCAGTGGATTGTCATTAGCTGGGCTCCCCCTCAGACAAGAACTTCCTGGAATGCCTCCTGTCTATGGTATCAATGCTCCCTTTCACCCTGAAGCCATCTCCATGTCTGTAGCCCCTGCCTTCAACACGACTTTTCTCCAGAGCCCTCCAGTGAATGGCTAGGTACATCCAGGGCCTGAACCTTGAGGACACTCACAAAGAGCTGGATTCATGCCTTGTTCAGCCTTCTTACAAGTCTGTCATTCTGCGCACGGCACTGACCCTACAGGGGTCTTCACATTTTCCTCCCAGTGGTTCCCTGAAATCTCATATATTGTTTAAACAACTTTGTGTATCCCTGTCCCTTGGAGTATGGTCTGTACTTAGTGATTCCTTCCATTCCACAGAACATAGCCCCATGACCCAAAAGCCCCCGTCTGAGATTTAATTCTAAAAGCTCATTGCCCATCTCTGTGCTGCCTCTGACCCGTGTTCTCTCTCAGATCCTGACCCTGGAATTCAAGCCCCTATGTTGAACTTTGACACACACATGGGCAGGTGACGTAGCAATTAGGGCCAACAACAGCCAGAAGAACTCCGGCCTTTTGAGATGGACAGAAACCTGCCAACACCCAAAGTGAGCTCAGGTTATCAGTGAAGCAGGACATGCCTTGGTGTTGTCAACAGCCCCAAAGTGCTGAGAGGCTCTGGCAATAGCCCCTGGCTGAGCACTGCTAGATTGTTGAACTTAATGTCTCCTCTGAGACTGTGAGACAGTGTTTGCTGGTTAAGCCCCTGACTGTGGGGTAATGTGGTCAAACAGCACTAGGAGCAGGGTACTGTCCACCTGCCCCAGGCCATGGTCCTCCTCCCTTTCCTCTGCTCCCCTCTTCAGCATCCTCCTTTCTAGCACCCTGGCCTCCTATCTAACCCCCACTCTGGGAACATCATGTTCTGCTTCCAGTGCTCTGCACCATGGTACCCTCTTCCGGGCTAAATACAGTGGGATTTGTGCAGGGCGTGCTTCTTCTTTTCCTGCCACAGGAATTCTCAATGTCATCTCAGCATAGCCTTGTTGGATACCTCCACTGGTGGAGTTCAGGACCCAGTTTAGTCCCTTACTCTTGTCTCATGGATCAAATGCTCCTTTCATTCATCTTGTCAGTCATGTTTGTCCATCTGCCCTTCTAAACCCTGAGCTCCAAGAGGGAGAAACTGTTCACCTGATAAGGACTTGGACCACATGAGTGCTCAGGGCCCAGTGGCTGAATGAACAGGAGAGAGGATCCAGCCCACCACCGACCAGCTCTATTGTCCAGGCCCAATTGATTTAGGTCATGTGCAAGCCCTGTTGTTTTCTTTTGTTTCCTACATCAACTCTGTGTTCCATGTGGAGCTCAAACTCATGACCCTGAGATCAAGTACCTCGTGCCCTACTGACTGAGGAAACCAAGTGCTTCTTTGGTCATTTTCTCTATGTTCTAGGCTGATAACTATGGATGTTTGTTTGCTGGTTTCAAAATGTTCTAGTTATATTCCCTTATGCTGATTTACCAAATAACTGCCCAAATTACGCTGTCATGTTGCCATAGATTTCTTCACATGACAGTGCAGAGTGCATCTTCAGATTAGATACTGAGCTCCTTCATGTGGTCTTTCAGGAGCCCATAGTCCCTCCACCAAGGGCCTCATCACTCCTTTGATTGTCACGCACTTCTGACGTCATCGGCACAAGGGGAATGTCCCTGAACTAAAGGTGTTCAGGTGGTGAAACTTGTAGGAATAAGACAGAAAGAGATTTATGGCACAGGCATACTTATCACTTGAATGATGAGAGTCAAATAATTGGAAATGGCTCAGTTGTTCCATGATGGGTCTTTGAGTGCTGTCACTGAGAATGCCCAAGAGGACAGCAGCGACAGTGCCTGTCCACTGTGGGGGACACCAGGTAGAAGAAGAGCCCAGCCCAAAAGCTCAGTACCTTCCCCCTACAGCGTAACACACACACACACACACACACACACACACACAAACTCACATACACACACACTCACACACACACACGCTCACGCACAACCCAGAGGGAAAATCATTGAAATTGGGACAAAATCCATTACAGATGATTATTTCTGGGAGAAGGAACTTGTCTTCTTTTTGCCATATTTAAGTCATTATTTTACTACATAAACGCCTTCTGGCTTAAAACTAAAGAACTATTTACTCTATTACCTGGCTTGATAGTAATAAATGGGAAGATTAAAGATGTGATTTTAATATTTTTTTATAAATTGCCCACAAGAATAATTTAAACTTGGTCTATGCAGGATAATGAAAGAATTTAAAGGTGTCTCATGGATCCAGATTTTTCCCCTGTTTCTGCTATTCAAATAATCCTTATGAAAGGAAACACTACCCCAGATAATGAGAGTAGCTTAATTTGGGGCTTCCCATGATGGTAGTTCTTTCAGGATCATTCGTTTGTAATAAAATATTACTTTTATACAACAATGAAAAAATTATGTATCTTTCTTATATTCTATAGCCAGACAGAGAAGGCCATATTGTAGGATTCAAGTCACATGAAAATCCCAGATGAGGTATAGTACCAGAGACAGAGCAAAGAGCAATTGTTCCAAGGACTGGGGCGCAGTAAGGAGCAGTGAGTGTTAAGTATCCCAGGTTTCTCTGTGATAGAAATGTTCTACAAGTAATTAGTTGTACAACACACTTAAGGTACTAAAAGGCACCTCAATATACCATTGAAGAGGATCAGAGTAAACTTTTAAGTAAACTCTAATAATACTTTATTTAATGAACAAAACCTATTAAGCCAATTTACAGGTGTATACAAAACACAAAAATTACAAAGAGGGCAAGGAATCCTGTCCTTGCGGTTCCAGCCAGCATGAGCTGCTGTTGGCGGCTGAGTCTGGTTATTCCACTGAGAGAGGTGCTGGCTCGAGCCCCTCAGGAACCAAAAAGGAGCACAGGCAGAACCCTGCTGGACCTTCAGGTCAGGTAAAGGGCCTGATAGTTCTTCCATCTCAGGAGAGTGAATGAGAGCCCGCACTACCACCTGCACTGGCCCCAACAGGTGAGGTGGTGCCACTGCTCTTGCTGAGGGGTGAGCTCCAGCACCAGGGATGGGGTGGGCCAGCTTTGTGTCCAAAGATACAGCGGGCGCCACAGTGGGAGCTGGGGCGAGTTCCTGAGGTGGTTCAGGATCTTTCTCTGGGCCTAGTGCTGTAGTTCCTTGAAAAGAAAGTATCATCAGCATGATTGACTTCCCATTACCCTTCAAAATAAAGGAAGCTTTTCGCAGCACTGAATATCTTCTATGTCCAAGAACCAATCTCTGGCATGTCTCCCTGACTAAAGACCATGGGGAGAGGGATCTGAGACTACTCACTCCACTCAGCTCAAGTGTACTGTAGGCTTGGTCAGTGTGGTCCACCCAACCCCCTCCACAGAACCACATCAGTCAACCCAGCCCTTCTCACTCCCAGACTCTGTCTCCGTGGGCACAAGCTGTTGCCGGTGTGAGAGCAGAAGCTGGGCATGGTGCTCCACATCTGAGCCTGGCACATTGAGCCCCAGGTATGCCAGCAGCATATTCAGGCTGGGAAACTCTGGTGGCCGGCCACAACCTGGAGCTATTGTTCTAGCCATGTGTGCAAGATGGAGGAGATGGCCCTGGGAAGAGATGGTTAGGCAGAGGAGTCAGAAGACAGAGCTCCCTCCCAAACCAATATCCCAGGGAACCCCTTTGGGAACCTGGGTCCCTGGGCTTCCAGCTCCTGTCAGAGACCAGTGCTCGTGTTTGTCCACCTGTGGTCTGGCAGTCCTGCCTGAGACAGGTCTCGTCATAGACGACAGGGTGCAAAAAGGCACTATGAGTGTGAGTCCTGATCAATCCTGTGAGAATTTCTGTCCTTCCTGGGGAGTTGGACACACTCCTCAGTCTTTCTCCTTGTCCACTTGCCACAGAATTCAACTGCATGTTCCCAGGGAGAGGTTGTGTCTGGCCTCTTAATTACCCTCGCTGCACATGCCACTGTGCTGTGAAGATCCAACCAAGGGGGCAAGTAGGGGACTCTGTCTCTAGCTAGGCCTTTCCAGGACTCTCCCAGCACCTCAAATGTTATCTCCTCTGCCCTTGTGCTGCCTCTTTCACTAGTTTCCATGAGTGGGTCTCCTTCCACTGACACAATTCTCCCACAGGGTGTGGAATATCTGGTCCCTGAGCTCTCACTGGGTCTTCTGAGCACCCAGTGTCCAGGTTCCAACAGATCGCTAAGTGTGATGTTTCCTACGGCCTCTGTTCCGCATCCCTGGATTGGTGTAGAGTCAGGGCTATGAGGGGGCTGGCTGGGGAATGACTCCCTTAGGGGCTAAAGCTGTCCTCCAGCCCTCTCTGCTCTGCAAAGGTGCCCACATACACAGTTCCCCCGGGCTCCTTCCTTTCTCCAGAAGGAACTCTCAGACCTTCACCCTTAAGGAGGAATCACAGGTGTGTGGGATGAGGGTCCAAGAGTCCTCCAACTCACAGTTCCCTGGCTTCAATCGGGCTGGGAGAATGCCCTTGTGCATCAGCCAAAGCGCACTCATATATTCTGCTGCTCCTAGACTTTGCCGACCTCATCATAGCTGGAGAAAATACACCCATATCTATTTTTTTTAATTTTTAAAAAGATTTTATTTATTTAGATTACCCAAGACAGTGAGTCCACATGTAGGCAGAGAGACAGGCAGAGAGAGGGGGGGAAGCAGGCTCCCTGTTGAGCAGAGAGTGCGATGTGGGGCTCAATGTGGGGCTTGACCCAGGACCACAAGACCATGACCCAAGCTGAAGGCAGAGGCTTAACCCACTGAGCCACCCAGGAGCTGCAACACCCATATCTAGTGGAAGGCAGGGGTCACCGCATAAAATGTCCTGTGGGTTTTAACTCTCATCTTGTCAAGTGTCACTGTTTGTCTCCTAACTAGTCTGGAGCCCTGGGGTGCTGTCTATTCTGTGCAGGGTTCACAGTTAGCTCCAAGAGGATCACCTGTGATAAGTGGGACTTCCTGAATGCCTCCTGAATGAAAGGGCCCAACCCAGCCAAAAACAGATATCTGAGTGGGCTTCGACCCCTTGCTCACCCCTGGGGACACCTGCTCTGGTTTTGCCCAGGCACAGTCCTCAGATAGAGTCTCATATCTCCTTTAAAAAATTAAATTACTTTTCAGTGTTCCAGAATTCATTGCATATGCACCACATCTGTACTCCATGCAATGCATGCCCTCCATAATACCCACCACCAGGCTCACCCAACGTCCCACCCCCCGCCTCTCCAAAACCCTCAGATTGTTTTTCAGAGTCCATAGTCTCTCATGGTTCACCTCCCCTTCCAATTTCCCTCAACTCCTTTTTCTTCTCCATCTCCCTATGTCCTCCATGTTATTTGTTATGCTCCACAAATAAGTGAAACCATATGATAATTGAATCTCTCTGCTTGACTTATTTCACTCAGAATAATCTCTTGCAGTCACGTCCATGTTGCTGCAAAAGTTGGGTATTCATTCTTTCTGATGGAGGCATAATACTCCATAGTGTATATGGACCATATCTTCCTTTTCCATTTGTCCATTGGAGGGCATCTTGGCTCTTTCCAGTTTGGCGACTGTGGGCACTGCTGTTATGAACATTGGAGTATGTGTTGTCCTTCTTCTCACTACATCTGTATCTTTGGAGTAAATAACCAGTAGTGCAATTTCAGGGTCATAAGAAGCTCTATTTGACATTGTTTTAAATTTGACTCATCCCTGAAAATTTTTTGGAACAGTGTCAAGCTGCAAAATTAAAATATATATTTATCTATATTATATCTATATCTAGATATATACATAATTTATTTATTTGGAAGAGTAAGATAACCATAGAGGGAATAAAATCAGGAGCTGGAGAGGGAAAAGCAGGCTTCCCACTGAGCAGGGAGCCCGATGTGGGGCTTGATTGGGATCAAGACCTGAGCCAAAGGCAGACACATAATGACCAAATCACTCAGGTGTTCCTAAAAAATATTTTAAGATGATATTATTCAGGTATGTTTTATGAAGTGAGTGGCCTCCCTATACTCTCAAAGAGGATATTTACGATTTCATTTTGACTAACATCTGAGAACCAATTAGAATCACTGTGTGTTCTCAGTGTCTTGTCTCCTAGATCCTCTGTGGTAAAAGTGAAATGTAGAATGGATAAAGAATGGAAAGTCTTTATATATATATATATATATATATATATATATATATATATATATATATATATATATATATATTATATATATAAAGAATGGATATACAATGGAAAGTCTTCTCATAAATATTCTACTACTGTCCTTGTAAATACACCCCTTTTCTGCTGAATGAAATCTGTAGTAACTTTCAGTAGAGTAGAAATACAGGAAGTTTATTTTTATAAAGGTGATAAGTAGGTAATTTTTATCAATTGGAGAATGTAGGTCATGGATGTTTTCCTTTAAATCTCATAAAGATACAAAATAGCATCACTATTACATTTTAAATAAAATGCATTTTTCACTCTTCATATTTTATTAAGATTCCTATAAGTAACTAAATGATTATTTTTTATATTTAATTTTTTCTTAGTTCCAAGATCAATTATTTATGCATCACACTCAGTGCTCCATGAAATACATGCCCTCCTTAATACCCACCTACCCACCACCGGGCTCACTTATCCCCCAACCCTCGCCCCTCAAAAACCCTCAGTTTGTTTCTCAGAGCCACAGTCTCTCTGCTTCATCTCTTCTGCCAATTTCCCCCAATTCACTTTTCCCTTTCTTCTACTAATGTCATCCTTGTAATTTCCTAAGCATCACAAGTAACTGAAACCATATAATAATTGTCTTTCTCTGCTTGACTTATTTCCCTCAGCGTAATCTCCCCCAGTCCTCCATATTGACACAAAAGTTAGGTATTCATCCCTTCTGATGGCTGCATAATATTACACTGTAAATGTGGACCACATCTTCTTTTTCCATTGTCTGTTGAAGGGCTTCTTGGCTCTTTCCACAGTTTGGCGACCGTGGCCATTGCTGCTGTGAACATTGGGGTACAAATGGCCCTTCTGTTCACTACATCTGTATCTTTGGGGTAAATACCCAGTCTTGCAATTACAGGGTCATAGGGAAGCTCTGTTTTTACTTTCTTAAGATATCTCCACAACGTTTTCCAAAGCGGCTGCAACAACTTGCATCCCCACCAATAGTGTAAGAGGGTTACCCTTTCTCCACATCCTCTCCAACACTTCTTGTTTCCCGTCCTGTTAATTTTGGCCATTCTAACTGGTGTAAGGTGGTATCTCAGTGTGGTTTTGATTCGAATCTACCTGATGTTAATTATGGTGAGCCTTTTTTCCTGTGTCTATTAGCCACTGTGTATCTTCCGTGGAAAAGTATCTGTTCATGTGTTCTGCCCATTTTTTGACAAGATTATCTGTTTTTTGTTTGCTTGTTTTGTTTTGTTTTTTCAATGTCGAGTTTGAGGAGTTCTTTATAGATCTCCGACAACAGCCCCTTGTCTGTAGTGTCATTTGTGAATATATTCTCCCATTCCGTGTGTTGCCTCTTAGAATTGCTGCCTGTTTCCTTTGCTGTGCAGAACCTTTTGATCTTGATAAAGTTCCAGAAGTTCATTTTCGATTTTCTTTCCTTTGCCCTTGGAGACATGTCTTGAAAGAAGTTGCTGTGGCTGATGTCAAAGAGGTTACAGCCTATGTTCTCCTCTAGGATTCTGATGGATTCCTGCCTCATGTTGAGGTCTTCTATCCATTTCGAGTTTAACTTTGTGTATGGTGTAAGAGTATGGTCACGTTTCATTCTTCTACACATCGCTGTCCAATTTTCCCAGCACCATTTATTGAAGAGACTGTCTTTTTTCCACTGGATATTTTTTCCTGCTTTGTCAAAGATTATTTGACCATAGCGTTTTGGGTGCATATCTGGGCTCTCTACTCTGTTCCACTGGTCAATGTGTCTGTTTTTATGCCAGTACCATGCTGTCTTTGTGATCACAGCTTTGTAGTAAAGCTTGAAATCAGGTAACGTGATGCCGCCAGTTTTATTTTTGTTTTTCAACATTTCCTTAGCAATTCGGGGTTTCTTCTGATTGCATACAAATTTTAGGATTATTTGCTCCAACTGTTTGAAAAATACTGGTGGAATTTTGATTGGAATGGCATTAAAAGTATAGATTACTCTGGGAAGTATAGACAATTTAACAATGTTTATTCTTCCAATCCAAGAGCATGGAGTGGTCTTCCATCTTTTTGTGTCTTCTTCAATTTCTTTTAGTAGTTTTCTGTAGTTCCTCGAGTACAGATCCTTAACCTCTATGGTTAGGTTTATTCTGAGATATCTTATGGTTCTTGGTGCTATAGTAAATTGAATCAATTCTCTAATTTGCCTTTCTGTATTTTCATTGTTAGTGTATAATAAAGCCACTGATTTCTGTGCATTGACTTTGTATCCTGCCACATTACTGAATTGCTGTATGAGTTCTAGAAGTTTGGGGCTGGAGTCTTTCGGGTTTTCCATATAAAGAATCATGTCATCTGCGACGAGAGAGAGTTTGACTTCTTCCTTGCCAATTTGGATACCTTTTATTTCTCTTTGTTGTCTGATTGCTGTTGCTAGGACTTCTAATACTATGTTGAACAAGAGTGGTGAGAGTGGGCATACTTGTCGTGTTCCTGATCTCAACAGGAAAGCTGCAAGCTTTTTCCCATCGAGGATGATATTTGCTGTGGGTCTTTCATAGATAGATTTGATGAAGTTCAGGAATGTTCCCTCTATCCCTATACTTTGAAGCATTTTAAGCAGGAATGGATGTTGGATTTTGTCAAGTGCTTTTTCTGCATCAATTGAGATGCATGTGGTTCTTCTCTCTTCTCTTATTGATTTGTTGTATCACATGGATTGATTTGCGAATGTTGAACCATCCTTGTAACCCAGGGATGAATCCCACCTGGTCATGGTGGATAATCTTTTTAATGTGCTGTTGGATCCTGTTTCCTAGGATCTTCGTAAAGAATCTTGGCATCCATATTCATCAGTGATATTGGTCTGAAATTCTCCTTTTTGGTAGGGTCTTTGCCTGGATTGGGGATCAGGGTAATGCTGGCTTCATAAAAAGAGTCTGGGAGTTTTCCTTCTGCTTCAATTTTTTGAAACAGCTTCAGGAGAATAGGTGTTATTTCTTCTTTGAAAGTTTGATAGAATTCCCCAGGGAATCCGTCGGGTCCTGGGCTCTTGTTTTTTGGGAGGTTTTTGATCACTGCTTCAATCTTGTTACTAGATATCGGTCTATTGAGGTTGTCAATGTCTTCCTGGTTCAATTTTGGGAGTTGATAGTTTTCCAGGAATGCATCCATTTCATCTAGGTTGCTTAGCTTATTGGCATATAACTGTTGATAATAACTTCTGATGATTGTTTCTACTTCCTTGGTGTTAGTTGTGATGTCTCCCTTTTCATTCATAATTTTATTAATTTGGGCTTTCTCTCTTTTCTTTTGGATTAGTGTGGCCAATGGTTTATCGATCTTATTGATTCTTTCAAAAAACCAGCTTCTAGTTTCATTGATATGTTCTACTATATCTCTGGTTTCTACCTCATTGATCTCAGCTCTAATCTTGATTATTTCCCTTCATTTGTGTGGAGTTGGTTTGATTTGTTGTTGATTCTCCAGTTCTTTAAGGTGTAGAGACAGCTGGTGTATTCTGGATTTTTCAATTTTTTTGAGGGAGGCTTGGATGGCTGTGTATTTCCCCCTTAGGACCGCCTTTGCTGTATCCCATAGGTTTTGGAGTGAAGTGTCTTCATTCTCATTGGTTTCCATGAATTGTTGAAGTTCTTCTTTGATCTCCTGGTTGATCCAAGCATTCTTAAGCAAGGTGGTCTTTAGCTTCCAGGTGTTTGAGTTCCTTTTGAACTTTTCCTTGGGATTGAGCTCCAGTTTCAAAACATTGTGATCTGAGAATATGCAGGGAATCATCTCAGTCTTTTGGTATCGGTTGATCCCTGATTTGTGACCCAGTATGTGGTCTATTCTGGAGAAGGTTCCATGTGCACTTGAGAAGAATGAGTATTCTGTTGTTTGAGGGTGGAATGTTCAGTATATATCTATGAGGTCCATCTGGTCCAATGTGTCATTCAATGCTCTTGTTTCTTTACTGATTTTCTGCTTTGATGATCTATTTCTGAGAGAGGCGTGTTAAGATCTCCTACTCTTAATGTATTCATATCAATATGACTCTTTATCTTGATTAACAGTTTTCTTATGTAATTGGCTGCTCCCATATTGGGGCCTATTTACAACTGTTAGATCATCTTGGTGGATAGTCCCTTTCAGAATTATGTAGTGACCTACTGTATCTCTGACTACCATCTTTTTTGAAATCTAATTTATCTGATATGAGAATCGCTACCCCGGCCTTCTTTTGAGGCCCGTTGGTATGAAAGACGCTTCTCTATCCCTTCACTTTCAGTCTGGGTGTATCTTTAGTCAAAATGGGTCTCTTGTAGACAACATATGGATGATCCTGTCGTTCTATCCAATCTGCAACCCTGTGTCATTTTATGGGCGCATTTAGGCCATTCACATTGAGAGTGATTATTGAGAGATACGTTTATACTGACATTTTGTTACCCCTGAAGTCTTTTTTCCTGTCGATTGCCTCTATATTTCTGTACAGTGCTATTCTTAGGATTTTTCCTCTTTTATAGAACCCCCCTTAATATTTCCTGCAGTGTCAGCTTGGTGGTTGCATAGTCTTTTTAGCCTTGCTGGTCTTGGAAACTCTTTATCTCTCCATCCATTTTGAATGTCAGTCTTGCTGGATAAAGTATTCTTGGCTGCATGTTCTTCTAATTTCGTGCCCTGAATATATCTTGCCAGCCCTTTCTGGCTTGCCAGGTCTCTGTGTACAGGTGTGACGTTATTCTGATGGGCTTTCCTCTGTACATAAGGAGCTTCTTTGCCCTAGCGGCTTTCAAGAGATTGTATCTACAATTATGATTCCTCAATTTTACTATCAGGTGCCTGGATTTCTTTTGGAATTTATAATCGTGCGGGGAGACCGTTCTGCCTCTAGTACATAAACACTGGTTCCATTCGCGAGATTGGGAAAATTTTCATGAAAACCTTTTCCACTATATTTCTAGACTTCTTTCTTTCTCCTCCCCTCCAGGGATTCCAATAATTCTGACGTTGGAACGTTTCATGGCATCATTTATTTCCCTGATTCTTTTTTCGTGGCTTCTAAGCTGTTTGTTCCATGCTTTCTCCTGATCCTTTCTCTCTATCTGTTTGTCCTCCAGATCACTAATTCTATCTTCTGTCTCAGTTATGCTAGCTTTTAGAGAATTTAGATTAGATTGGAACTCATTGAGAGCATTGTGAACCTCATCCCTGGTGGCCTTCAGCTCTGCCCTAACATTATGAACATCATCCCTGGTCGCTTTCAATTTTGCCTTAATCAGTTCCATTTGGTCATCCATGGCTTTCTCCAACCTAGCTATTGCCTGGATAATTGTTAGCCTGAATTCTTTCTGACATATTGTCTATGTTGATAGCTGTTAGCTCTGTTGCAGAAGGCCCATCCTCTTTATTTTTCATCTGTTGGGGATTCCTCCTCCTAGTCATTTTGGTGAGAGATGACTGGACAGATGTAGCTGGATGTATCGACCGTGGTGCAGTCAAGGTGCACCCTGGAACGCTTCTGAGCACTCAGGATTCCCCATCCAAATAAGAGAAAAAAGAAAAGAAAAAGAAAAAAAGAGAGCGAGAGAGAGGAATAAAAGGGAAGATAAAAAAGAAGGTTCAGCCCAAATGGGCCCCAAGGTAAGATTTATGAAGTATACAAACAAAAACAGACAAACAAAAAGACTCATAAAAGCATATGACAAGAGAAAAAATATATATATAAGCAAAAAAAGTAAGAATCTCATCAAAAAGAACCCCAAGTATAAGATTTATATACTATCAGGACAAACATAAATACACAGAGACACTGGCAGAAGAAAAAGATGTGAGCATGGTTATAGATTCTTAGTGTGGGCGAGGAAGGTTTTTTTGATTCTTCCTGGATGTATCTTGATATCTTTTGTTAAAAGACTCAACTTTCCTAAGATAAAGGGGGATTAAAAATTGGTTTACCTATAGTGGTAGCATTGATTGGAGAAAGGTGGTTACCTTGAAGTTTAACTCTATATGAATATTAGAAAATAAAAATAAAAAACGAATAAACTGGACTAAACTAAACTAAACTTTTTAAAAAAATTTAAAAAAATAGAAAAGCAAAAGAAAAACACATGTCTATGTATAAAAATGTTCAGGTTAGAAGTTTATTATTGAATTTGATGTACTGGACATCTCACTGTGATGGTAAATAGGTTAAAAAATTATCCATATAAAAAAAGAAAAAAAAATGAACCAGAATAGTGGGAATGAGTTAAAAATAAAAGTTTTATCTATGAAGTAGTGGTGGTTGTTCTCTTGTAGTCTTTTTTTTTTTTCTTTCCTGGTTTGTTTTCTGGGGGATGGGGCTGCCACGTGGGTTTTCAGTTAATGATGTTCCCTGAGTTAAGTCCTCCCTCCCCCCTCAAGGGTGTGGGCTCTGAGGAAACCGGTTTTTTCAGGCTTTTGTTCTCTGGAGGTTTTTATGTTTGTTCACTTCTTTTCTCTCGCCTTGACAGCTTTTGATGGTTTTTGGAGGTTTAGAGGAAAGCAAACTGCACCCCAACCTCCCTCTCAGAGAGAAGCCTCAGTCTGCTCCCCTGTGGGTGCTGAAGAGCCCATATAAATTCCCCCTTCACTGCTGGCAGAGCAGGTTCCTAGTTGATGTCCCTGGTGATGCAGGATCTCCTGCTTGTACCCAAAACCATGGCGGCAGCAGCTGTCTGGGCAGCTCCAGACCACCAGAGAGGTTCCAAGCAGCAATCGCACACTGAGACTTTCCTGCTGGCCGGGGCTGTGGGTTCCTGGTCTTTCCGGGTCTAAGAGCCTCAGACTTGCACGCACCTCTCCCAGGGGAGTGTGTGGGACACGCGTGTCTCAGGCTCTAGCGCGGCGCAGGTCCCAGAGCACCAGGCTGGGCCTTCATGCATCTCACTAAGGGGAGGGTGTGGGGCGCGTGCATCTCAGGCTGGTAGTTCGAGCGCATTTTGTCGTCTGGCGTCTGGCTTGGCTCCCAGCCCCTCACAAGCATTCTTGGGCGTGCTGGCAGCTCAGGGGCCAAGACCTGGTTTCTCTGCCACACTCTCTATGGCTCAGCACCAGGGGAGGCTCTCCTGGGTCCAGGGACTTAAGCCCCTGTCCCTACCGCCCCGATTCCCACAATTTCCCCCCGCGATCCTTTGCTCTTTTTGAGTGCTTTCAACCAGACTCCAAGTTAATGCTGGTCCCCAGACTCAGGGCACTCTCGTACTGGGGTATTACTCTCCAATCGGTCGCCTCTGGTAGCTCGCTCCCCCTTTTGTTTCTCTTCCGATATCAGTCCGACATTCCCACCCCACTTTACCTGCCCACTGACGTCCTCTGCCCCCCGTAGAGATCCAGACATGTATAATTCTGATCTCGGGCTGATTTCATGGGTGATCAGAGTTCTTTGGTAGGTAATCAGCTCACTTAAGGGTACAGGTTGAAACGGCGCCTCCTCCTACCTCCCTGCCATCTTGTCTCCCCTGTTTTTCCTTATTGTCAGTGAACACTCCTTTTCTGAATTAAGGATTGCAAATGTGTCTCCAATCTGTGGACTGACTTTTCATTCTTTTTTTAAAACTTTTTATTTATTTTCAGCATAACATTGTTTCTTCATCACACCCAGTGCTCCATGCAACCCGTGCCCTCCCTAATACCCACTACCTGGTTCCCCCAACCTCCCACCCCCCGCCCCTTCGAAACCCTCAGGTTGTTTTTCAGAGTCCATAGTTTCTGCCTTTTCATTCTGTTTGCTGTTTCAGAAGAGGATGCTTTTTCTCAGTGGTCCTCTTGTCAAGCATCATGATGCCAACATGAGCGCATTTATTTGGGCATTTCTATTTCGCTCCCATGTGCCCCTGCCTATTTGAATGCCAGCACCATCCTGATGGCTCAGGGTATTGGAAGGTCACCTTCTAGGGCCCACTTCCTACTTCTTCATATTCAGAAAAGTTTTGTCTTGTTGTGTTCCTCTGTGGTTCCATATCTATTCTAGAGTTTCTCTGTTTTGAGAACATCACATTGTGTTTTGGTCATTGCTGCACGGAATCTGTTCCCCATTTATTCTAGGAACTGGGGCTTCGCCTTAATCTCTTAGGGTCCAAAGACTTCCAGCAGTGCCTGGTGGGTGTGCGTGAGCCCGGGAACGTCTTCTCTATCAATGGCCCTGTCAGGCCAGCCACGGATGCCCAAGAAATAGGCGGGAGAGCAGGCCTTGTCTCTCGCTCCCGGTGGGTTTCTAGTGCTGAGCTAACCAGGAAAGAGTCTGTCTGGTATCCACTTTATACACTCATTTATTATCTCAATGCAGTATACGGAAATCATCAAGGAAACAAAAACGTCCCGTCGCTCACTCCCACTAGCCACACGTCAAGAGTCCCATAACGACTGGAGTTTTTGATGGTTGCACTGGGATGGGACAGTGGTCATGGACATGCACAACTGACACTGAGGTGACTGCTGCAGCATCCTGGTCTCGTGAGAAGGGATGAAACTCCAATCCCTGTCTCCTCCAAGGGCTCCGGCTCCACCAGCCCCGCGAACCTCTGACCGTGGAGCAAAAGGGTCAGGCAGATGCTGCATGGCCCACAGACCTCTCAACGCACCTGGGATGAAGGGGTGAGGCGGTTCCTCTCCTAACAGCATTGCTCCTCTTTCAGTTCCTACGGATCTGTGTGTGGAGAGCATCGATGACTCCAACAGTGAGGACGAAGCCTCTTCAGGTAGGGAATGGCACAGAGGAAGGGAACAGTGGGACAGGGCTCCCGGGAACATGGGGTTGCCCCTGACGCTCTGGAGAATGAAGGAGGTGGGTAAAAAAAAACACAAAGGAAAGGGATGATTTGGCAACAGGCACATATGATTTGCTCATTTCACGGTTTCTGTAGGGAAAAAAACAGACATTGTGTCCATGGGCCTTTAGGATAGGCTGAGTTTGTCATCACCACTCGACTCCTTGCATGGCCAGTTTAAGGATCTTTTCCATCAAACCTGCTCCTGCCTCCCTTGGCCGCTGCCACATGTCAAAGCTTGGTCTCTTGGCTCATGGCCTCTCGGGAATGGTGCACAAGAGATTCTGGATCGTTCTTGGCACGGGCCCAGACCTCGTCATGCTCAGGACTTGGCGGCCCCAACCACCCTCTCATGTGCAAGAGAACAGGACACTACATTCTGGTGCGAGCCAGGAGGTGGAAGACAGGTCTAAACTCTCTCCCTCATAATGTCCACTACCAAACCGTCCCGGTTCTGCTCAAGCTGCTGTACCTTCCAGGGGACTCTCAGAGCTGCAGCAGGTAAATCGTACTTCCCCTGGCTTCACTACACAGGCTCCCATGCCCCGTAGCTTCGGCCAGCCTTCACTCCCCAGCCGAATCTGAACTGTGGACGTGTTCCCAAGGGAAGGACACCCACATGCAGCTGCCCTGGAGACCCCTGGAGACCCCAGGGTCCTCCAGGCCTGTGTGAAAGGGATGCTGGACCTGCTTCACACACTTGCTGCCCCAGGTCCACTCTACCTCTCACCAGCTGCCTTCAAGGCATAGCACAGAGGCTCTTGGGAGCAGGGCCAGGGAGTCCTGGCTCCCCTCACAAACACACCTCTCTGGCACACAGCGCTGGCCATACTCCCCACTCCCCAGTCATGCCCAAACGGCAAACGTTCCTCAGGCTTGCCCAGGGCCCTACACACACCCCTACCCCGTCCATTCCCTGCAAGCCTCAGCAGGAGCACTGGCAGGAATCCTGTGTTTCAGAGACCACCCCGCTGGACATTTTCCAGGGCTGCCCCAAACAGCTGAGGGCACCTGGAGAATTTCCTGTGCTCCTGTCTCCACTCAACCTCTATTAACACTGAAGGAAACAGACGGTGTTGCATTAGCCTGAAACATGTCCTTGGGAGGGTCATCTCAGTCCCTGGGCAGACATGGGCTGTGGGGAGGTGGTGAGCCATCTCTCCCTGCACTTCCCCAGCAATCCCAGACCCATAACAGCTGCTCCCAGCACAGAGGGATCAGGGGCTTGATTCCGAGGGAGCCAGGTTATCTCCTCTCTTTCCTTGGTTGCCCCCTCTTGGACAGGAGTCGGACTGGTGGAGCTTGGCAGGGGGAAGGACGTGGAGCATCACTAGGGGAGGAGGAGAATGACGACGAAGGGGAGCAGGAAGGGACAGGGACAAGGGTGGAGGAAGGCAGAGTCCTGCAGAGGCTGCCTTAGGGACAGTGACGGCCTCCAGGGGGGAAAGGATCACAGGGATGGGCTTCCAGCTCTTGGAGAGAACCGGAGGTGGGAAGAGCAGGTGGGCAACCAGAGACCCACCTGCACCCTGCGGAGATCAAGCAACCAAGTCCAGGGAGGACTCACAGGTGGGGACCCACCCCACTGAGGGCAGAGCCCATCATCCCCAGAGCAGCAGGCCAGAGGTCGTCAGCTGCACTAACTCCCCTTTGTCCTCTCTCACGGCCACCCCAGCATCCTCGCTGCTCTCTGAACCGGAGGAGGACTCCACAGAAGACGACGATTCTGACGGAATGAGCCACACTGCACCTGTAATTCCCTTCCACCTCCATCTCTTGGGCTTCCTCTCTCCTCTGTCCATAGCGCCTCCTCCCAGCTCCTCCCCTTTCCCTGCTTTGACAACGCCCACCCTGGAGGCCCTAGTGTCCGGCAGGCACTCAGGCTTTGCAGCTGAACTGCTGCATGAAATCCCTGGGCAGCCCTCCTCACCCCTTTCTTAGCATCGCCCCGACCCCTCACCACTGAGTATGGGAAGCAGCCCCGGACAGCAGAGCAGGGAGGAGGGCTGGGACTCGGCAGGGCATGGCTAACTGTGCTGGAAGGGGCCTCAGGAAGGGAGGCTGGGGCTGGGTGTCCCCACTTGGTTCTCGGCGGCTGGGGAGTCTGTGCTCATGCCCCGTTCTGCTCTTGCTCTCAGCTCTCAAGATGCTTCCCTTCTGTGGACTTGACAGAAACAAGGGAAGTGGAAGAAGAGGAGGACTTGGGAACGGGGTGAGTTGGGCAGGAAAAGTGGCAGGCGAACATGGACACATGTTCTCCCGCATTGCCCCGACTTTGCTGTGGGCACCTCGGGAAACCACACAAAACCCGGGGCGCTGCCCTAGCCTCTGACCACAAAAAGGAGAGGAGAGGAAGGTCCCAGTCCCTGCAGGCACTAGAAAGCCCAGAGAACATCCCACGGGGAACGTCCACCTGATCCATGCACCTCCCTGTGGTGGTTGTGTGCTGTCATCCAGGAGCTGCTGATCTTGGAGGGAGGGCACTGGCTGCCTGGAAGGACTGGACCCCAGGCAGCCCAGGCACGGTGCTCTTCTGGCAAAGGCCTCCATGTCCCTTTGAGCCCCTCACTCTGCACGACCCAAGACTTACCCTCCCACCCTGAAAAATTCAGTAGACGACTTGCTCCCAAACAGCACTAGTCGGGAAGAGACAGTGGTGGGGTGGCCTCATCCCCCACTTCACGCACCTCAGAAATGAGCAAACAAGACAGGCCCCCGGGCTCACAGGAGCAGGACAGCTCACCCCTCCCAGTGCTGCATCCCTGTGGGCACGGGGTCGGCCCCAGTCTCCAGCTGAGTCCTGTCCACCGGCCACTCCTGTAGGATCTGACCAACACCTCCAGTGCCCCGAGCCTCCAAGTCGCCTCGTGGGAGGTAGTGGGTCCCCTCATGGCACCATGTCGCTATGGGAGTTTGATCTTCTAGAGACTCTCCTCAATCCCTCAGTCCGCAGGGAAGACCCACCAGGGAAAGTCCACCCGGCCTGCTCCCACCTCGCCCACCACCTGCCCAACAGCCTGTGGACTGTGCAAACTCACTTCCCATGGGAGTCAGGAGCACGTCATCTCTGCCATGACACCTGCAACACTCGTGTGGGCAAAGGCTCCTCCCATAGAGAAGGGCATGTCCAGGGGTCTCAGAGAGGCTGGGGAAGGGACAGCCCAGCAGGAGGAGGACCTGGCCGTCATGGAGGAGGATGGTCAGGGAAGGGGCCTGAGTGAGCCTGGCAGTGGAGCCTTCATTCAGCCCCAGGGGGTCCATGGGAAACTTCCCTTTCTTCAGGTCACACGTGGGTCCTGCAGGGAATCCTCTACCACAACACCTCAGAAGACACGTCCCCCAAAAGCCCACAGGCCTCTGGTAAGACCTGCCCCAGGCCACATGCCACTCGCTATCTCATACCACTCCACCTGTGGTCTCCACAGCTGCGCCACAGGGCTGTGTGCCCACGACCCCGAGGCACCAGAGTCTCCTGCGGTGATCAGACAAAGGGAGCCAGGAGGGCCCTGGGGCCCCACTTGCAGCTCCAACTTGGGCCCAGAGGAGGATTCGGCATGAACACACAAGGAAACACGCCTGCAGGAACGGCTCTCTTACACCTCACCTCCGTAGGCCAAAGAGAAGACTTCTGGGCAGCCCACCCTAAGACGATGAGGCAAGACAAGAGGACCCTCGCCCACCCAGGGACGAGACAAGAGGACTCTCTGAGTCGCCCACCACACCCAGAGTTGGCCGCCCAGGCCCTGCTGATGACCGACACTTGGAGCACGAGGCAAGGATCTGGGCCTACAACAGTCCATTGTCTGGTGAGACTGGGCCCACCTGGGACTGAGGGGCACAGCAGCCTTCTCGTCTTTTCCCCTGTCTGCTGCAGGGGCTGCTCCTCCTCCCACTGTCCCCTCCAGTCCCCAGCAACCATACAGAGCATGACACATGTGGGATGAAGCGGCACTTCCATGCCCCTTGACCACCCTGCAATTGACTCGAGGGGCAGCAGTCACCCCAGCTGTATTCCCCTAGGGTGCCATCCCTGAACTGCCCCTTTCGCTTCCACGCACATAACCGTGACCAATGCTGGGCTCAACACTGGCAGCGGCCCCACAGAACGGGCCCCGCTCAGCCTCTGTGTTTGGCAGCAGCAATAGGTGTAGGGAGGAGAGGCTGTCCCTCATCTGAGCTCCAACTCTGGAATACCCAGACCCCATGGCAGAGGAACCGGGGCCCCAAGCACCACGCTGCACCTGGCAGAAAACATGGGGCTCAAGGACGGCAATGCTAGACATCTAGGACGTACAGGAATGGGACCCAACTTTCCTTTGGAAGCACGTGAAAGCGTGGCACGTTTCACTCTACCTGAGCCCTCCAAGTGCAAAGGCCTCGGGAAGCATTTCATCTCCCATGGAAACTCTCATCATCTCCTGATGTTCCATAAGAATCTCTTCTCCCTGGAACGGGGCATCCCTGGAAACATGGGTGATCTGACCAAGGCTTGGGTGGGACTGTCCTATGGAGACAGATAGGCAGAGACCCAGAGGGGACCAAAGGGCTTTAAGGGACTGAGGCTGACTTTCGGAAAGCCAGAGGCCATCTAGCCCCTTGGGAATGCTGGCCTGACCCCTTGCCTCCAGATGACCCAACACCTCACCAGGAGCGTAGAGTGTCACTTCCTAGGAGCTGTGGAAACCTCAGGATGTATTGGGCACCTCAGGAAAAGGAACCTGCCCAAATTCACAGGTATGGCAGGCACGTCTGATGCCAAGCCCTTCCCTTGGCTTCTGGCCTGGAGAGACAACGGTTAGAGATTCCTCGGAAAAGTCCCAGGGATGCAGGTTCTAAGTGATCACTCAGGATCGATCACTAGCCTTGCTGAGCTGCAGTCGATAATTGGGCCACGTGGGTGAAAGGGCTTGCTCGCCAAGGACATGAGCCCTGAGTTGGCTATCTCTGGAAAGGAGCATTCCTTGGAAGAGGAAAAGTAGGTTTCAAGAACCTGCCTTTGTGGATGTTCACGTCTAACTCTGGTGGCCTTTCCATATGTGTTGCTTGCCTAAGCTAGACAACTTGAGGTCACCTTCAGAAACATTTCCACATTACCTCGTGGACAGGCAGTCTCCTTGCTTCTCTTTCTGTGGGCATCATACCGGGACCCCATGGGCTCAGGGTTCATTCAACACCTGGAACATGTGATTGATCGATTTCCCCACGAATGTAGAACTCAACGAGCACCTTCACCAACTGGATGAGGTTGGGATGAGGAACTATTTCCCTCAAAGCCAGAGAACAAACACCACTCCACAGGGTCCTCTGGGGACTTACAGAGACAATGAAGGACGCTGCTCTCTAATGGAGTGGAGGGTGCCCCTGCGGAGGCCCTTATCTCCCAGACAAGTTTTCTCCCACTTACCAGCGACTCCTACTAACGAGGATCTTCAGGCGAGACCTCCAATAAAAAGGGCTTCCTGTAATGGTTTCTTCCCTCCCAGTCCTACTGATCCAAGAAGACACCCCTATTCAGGTACAATGGCAAACAAAGGCTTCAGCCAAGCATCCAACTGCCCTCCTGGGAAAAGGAACCTCCCAATTCATACGGGGATGGCCCCTGACTCTAAAGACGGCATCAGCTCCAGAGCGTCACAGAGAACCAAGGCCACCAAACAATGATAGGAGCCCGATCTGTCAAGTACCGCCTTACACTTCCAGATATGCCTGAACTAACACCCGAAACCAGCCCAACTTGAAACCCAGTGACCCTTAGGCCTGGACCCGACCGCTCTATGCCCATGGCTCATAACTCTGGAAAGGTTCTTAAGTCCACCCGACTGAAGATGCCCCTACGAAAGTGCAGAGGACAGGTGCTTTAGCAACAGCAACAGTTTCATGGAAATGGGCTAAGAAGAACCAGGTATGCTGTCATCAGTCGAACTCAGACTGCTGAGGCCAAAGCCTGTCAGCAAACATGTCTGCCCCCAAAGCAGACATCCTAATGCCCGCCCGTTGGTTCTAATTGGCAAAAAATCACACAAGTATTTATCCGGACTCCGACAGGCCTTCCTCGTCCTCTTTGCCCATGAAGCAATTGACAGAAAAGGCTCTTCTTCCCAAGCCAAAACCTGCCAACCCGATATGGGCCTGAAATGGTCTCACATTCCAAGAAGGGCCCTCCCAACCCGAGGAGCCCTTGAAATCCTGACTGCAGTTCAAGGAGACTCAGGATTACATAAGGGCCCCTAGCTGGGACCCAATGGCCATGAAGCTCTAACCTGGGCCCATGGCTGCCCCAAGCTCCAGAGGCCACCGGACACTTGGGGTGGGCCGAGATGCATGGGCGTATTATGAAAACCATCAAAGACCCAGCCGACCTTCCCCACTTCAAGCAACAATGCACGTGTGCTCTGTTCCACTGACGTGGCCACCTAGCATCCATCTTTGCCCCTCTGGGACTGGAGGATGTCGTGGAGCATGGGGAAGTCCTTACTGAGTACACAATCAAGGCCCTACATGTCACCCTGAACAGGATTTCTCAATGAGATACGGGAATGATCCCAACGCACAAAGCTGTTCTACAAAACACAAAAGCTTTAGATGTTGTAACTGCTGCACAAGGTGGAGCCTGTGCCCATCGAAAGACACAATGCTGTGCGTACATTCCCCACGATCACAAAGAGATTTCTGGGCTCCTAACAGACGCCACTGCTCCAATCCGCACGTCCAAGGATCCCTCTCTTTAAGGACTGGCTCAACTCATGGCCTGGGGAGGGTTCTCACCCACTATCAAAGGACTCTTCATGGGGATTCTCCTTCTCTTTCCTCTTCTCACCCTGTTGTGTTGTTTCCCACCACCCTGCCCCGTCTCTGCAGGTGGTGCCAGGAACCCTTCACTGCAGGAACTTCCAGAGGACAGATGGTCCTTTCCACTCAGGAAGATCCAGTCACAAGTTCTCCCCTGCACTCTGCGGCCTCTTCCTTTTACAACTCTGACAACAGAGGCCTCCCCCAGCTGGGCCTCCCCCAGCTGACCAGGAATGACCCACAGTTAGGGACAGCTCTACGCCCCTATTCATCAGGAAGAAGTTACCGAAGATGAGACAGTCCTCCTTCAACAACCTTAACCACGCAAGGCTCTAACCTGGTCAGAGGCACACGAGGAGGGAGGAGAAGGCTAGCTGAGCACCAAGCAGGAGCTGGCACGCCACACCGCCCCCCCCCCCAACCTGCGATATGGGAGACATTCCTCAGGCGCTCTGACCGCCCTAAAGCTAAGGAAAGGAAAAAACAGATTCTCCACTGATGGAGTTCAAAACCCGGCAAGACCAGAGTCTCCCTCAGTTTGTAAAAGTCCCCGTGATTCTCCAGGAAGAGGCTTGCTTAACAAGAGGCCAGAGACCTTTCAGAGACCTGGATCTCCGTTTCCTGAAGCCCTAACATCTCACTCTGCTCCACGACACTGAGGGAGGCTGAGGCCAAAGGAAATGCCCGTAAGACAGAGTTTCCTTTCAAATCTGCAGTCCCTTGAGAAGGACCTGTGAGAGGAGGAAGGTAAAATTCCTCCAGGAAGCTCTGCACCATCTTTCAATTAATGCCTTCCTAGAATGAAAAACCACCTTCACGTGACAAGAAGCAAAACCTCCTGTATCCTGGGTGTCCTCTGGCCTCCTGCAACGTTCTTGCAAAACCTCCCTTTTGCCTGACCTCCCCCAGTGCCATCCCAGAGAGTCAGCCTCCCGTTACGACCCCAGCAAGCAACCCTTTCTACCCACGGGCCGTGTCGCTGTGCTTTAATAAAAATCACCTCCTGCCAGCAAAGCCATCTCCAGACTTCCTTCTTGACCATCGGCCTTGAACGCTGACGTCTTTCCTACATCAGTCCTGTCTCTTGTAGGGCTCCTGTGGAAACAACCCTGCCACACGGGCCCATTTCTGTCAACTCTTCTGACTCCATCCACCTAACCCACTGCACGTTCTGTGTCCTCCACTTGAGGACACTTCTGTGATTCTTGCACCGAAACCCTCACACGGCACCTCTTTCCGTCCTCTACGTGGTTGAGTTTGCGCATCTGAAACGCCCCGGCATCCCGTCCTCACTTTCTTTTTCTCGCATGTTTATCTGGTCCATAGGTTCTCATCACCAAGATCCTATAACAGGTTTCTGCTCCTGAGTAGAGGACTCCGTTCCTTCCCTTTGTCATCAAGCTCAAACCTTAACTCTCAGATGTTTGTCTCACAACTTTCAAAATTCTTCTTTCCCCTAATGCCTCTCTACCAGGTTCTCGTCTCCCTTTTTCAAGCCTGCCCGCCCTCCCTCCCTCCCTCCCTTCCTCTCCTGCAGTATCTTTTTGTTCTTTGTATTCCTTCCTCCCTCCCCCTCTTTCCTTCTTTCGTTCTGTTCTGGTAGTCCCCATACAGCACTTCAGTACTTTTTCGCCTAGTGTTCCATGATTCATTCTGTCTGTAGAAGTCCCAGGAGCTCACGGCGATACGTTCCCTATTAGAAAGGATGAAAGGATGCCCACACGGGGCCATCTCAAAGGTCTGCTTCTCTGCAAGTCAACGGGAGGCTTCAGGGTCATGAACCCTGGCCTTCCACACCACAGCTGGACATGGACTACGCTAAGCATTCCCCACACTCTCCTGTCTTCCAAGACCCCGAGCATACAGGCTGTCCCACCAGAAATCTGGAGCCTCAAGTCAAGCCACCGCCCGAGTGTCTAGAAAAGTCACTGCCTTCAACATGGCTCACAGGTATATAGTCTTTGGAACAGAAACATCTAAAATTTAAGGAGCAGTTGACGTGGGTGTGAGGCTACCGTGTAGAAAGATCTATCTGAATTCCGGAAAGTTAACACGGCACACGACTACAAGGGGCTTGAAGAGGCAGACGCAGAGACGATTCCTGAAGGAAGGGGCTGGAATGCGTACGTTGCATCAGGAAGGGAGGAACATGAGGGAGCAATCCTTCCACAACTCCTCCTGTTCTGGCCATTAGCAGAGGGTTCGCACTGCCCAGGAACCCGGCCAATGCTGGGGCACAGGACGGAGATGTCTCACGTTTCCCACCTCACTCCGTGTGTGTTGTGTCCTGGGAAGACAAACCTTGTATTTACTGACAATGTGGAAGAGCCTTCGGCCACGTGTCCCCGGTGCCAAGGACATCAGAGCTCGTTCATCCTGGATCGCACCACACACATGTCCCCAGGGTGGGAGAGCCTTTACTCGGGGCTCTAACCTCAGGAGACACGAGAGAACTCACCCTTCCGAGGAAAGTAGACATGACACGCATGGGGGAAACAATTGCAGGGCAGTGCCCACCTCGGTAAACAGCAAGACCACCGGAGAGGCACCTTAGGGAGGGAACGAAGGTGGGAGACCCTTCCTTCAGAGAGCTCTGCTCTTATTCACGCCCAGCACCTCACTCGGGGTAGAAGCCACGTGGTGGGATTGCTGCACAAGAGCCTGCGGCAACATGCATCCCTTCGAGGCCAGGGCACCTTCCCACAGACAGAAACTGGTTGGATGCCATCTTCAGGGGAAAGCATTTAGTCCAGCCACACCCTGAGCCAGCATCTGAGGATCCACACCGGCGGGAACCCCAACCGATGTGGTTAACGTGGGAGAGCCGTTAGATACAGCTCTCACATTTGGAGACGCCAGACAACTCAGAGCAGAGAAACCTGGGTCTGTCATCACTGGGGTCCCGCCTGGACCCAGAGCGCCCACCTTTCTCACCACCACAGAAACCACACAGGGGAGACACCGTGTCTCCCATCATGGAGGCAGAGCCTTCTGCCAGAAGTGGGCCCCTTCCCAACACCACAGAACTCACACGGGGAGAACCACTAGCGCTGTAGCCTGGTGGGAGAAGCTTCAACTGGGGCTTAGGCCTGAGCTCCCGCTACCATCACAGAATGCGCATCATCCCTCTCACGGGAGCGAAGGTGCAGGGACCTCCTGGGACCCCCTGTGTCATCGCTGCTGCTGAATACCAATGAAATCCATATGGGAATCCCATTCCTCACGGAGCCAACACGGGAAGGACCTGGGAGGATTCGCACACAAGAAAATCCTCCTGGTGTGATGAGGAAAGGAATGGGCTCAGGTATCCCTTCTTCCTTAGCCAGCAACGACACCCTCACGCCGAGGAATCGCTGATCCCAACGCAACGGGGGGAAACTCTTCCCCGGACACTCACATCAGAAAATCACTGGGTAAAGACCTCTCAAGGAATTTCTTGGGGTGACACTGAGATACAAACACAGACACTACAAACACCTACAACTCGGTCCCGTTCTGACATATGTGGAATGCGCTATTCCAGTAACCAGTATCTAGAAATCAAGCACATCTGCTCTGATCCATCAGTACTTGCATAAAGGCCAGGATCACTGAACAGGCGGGGGCGGGGGGTCTCACAGCCGTGCACACTGTGCCAAGTAAGAACGGGGGACTTTTCCTTTTTTCACAACTGACACAGGTACTGTCTCTTGGTAGGAAGTTGGATCCCAGGAAGTACCCCCACCTGGGATCCATGAGAACATCAACTGGAGGGTGAACTCAGAATCTTAGAACACGAGGTGATCGACGTATGTTCACGAAAACATTAACCTATCGACGCATGTAGATCGCAAGGATGAATGACCACAAGATTCAACAAACACACGGTTTGTGATCTACCTCTCCTGTGTCCTTAATTCTACTAATATTGTCCTCACAAATTGGAAAGGATTTACAAATTTATTACATGCTTAGAAATATTTCTATTTACTTCACTTATTTGAGAGAGACAGAGCTAGGGAGGGAGCAAGAAGAGTTGGGGTCGGGCAGTGGGGAAGAGGGAGAAGGGTGCCCAATGCAGGTCTTGATCCCCCAGGATCTAGGGACCCTGACCTCAGCCAAGGGCAGATGCTTACCCAACTGCGCAACCCCGAGGCTGGCAAATTCATTTCATCTTTTACAAAGGGGCTCTTCTGGAAGACCTGCTGGGACCAGGGCAGGAACACCTCTACAGTTCAGCATCAGGCAGGGAGGGCTTCCTCCCCATCGATGAGAACGTGGGAGCCAAGGGGTTTTCTCCACCACCAAGAACAGCTACATATCTCTGGGCATGAGAGGGTGTGCGACCACTGCAGACGTGGAAATACTCCCCGATTTGGAAGATTTTAGAACAGGAGCGGGTTCTTACGCTCCCTTCCATAAAGTCAAAGCATATCCAGGAATGCCTGCGTGGTTCTTTCAGTGAAGGGACCAACTTTTGGTTTGGCTCAGGTGATGATGTCAGAGTTATGGGATTGAGCCCCGTGTCCGGTTATGCAAGGCATGTGGGGCCTGATGAAGGGTCTCTCTCATCCTCTGCAACTCCCACTCCTCCCCCAAAACAAAACCAAAGGAGAGAGAGAGAGATAAAGGTACAGAGAGAGAACGTGTGCGGAAGTCCACTCAGACATCCATTTGTAAAGAAGCCCGGGATTCTTTGCTCTAGAGGAAGGGCGCAATAAAGCAAGTGTGGGCAGAAGGTCAATCGTTGAGAGAATGTCTATTTATAAGGTCAGCCTGCAATAACTCAGGATTATGCTACCAGAGGCAACCTGGATTTCAGAAGTTTTGTGTGGGGCAGGGACTTGAGGAACCTTCTCCATATGTGCCACTAAGTAATTTTCCCCAAGCAGCAAACTCTAGATATTCTGGTTAAGGGTGTATCTCCAATTTAATCGACAAGAAGAGGGTATCTTTCCCTCCAGAAGAAAGACAGAAGCCGGCCAAAAAGACACCCAAGTCAAGGCCTGAACCTCAACCCAAGCAGGAGGTTCCGAACTAAGACAACTTACCACTGTGATGTACATCCACCAGGGAGATGACACAGGTCACACTCCTGTACATTTTGCACTTGAATCTGCACTGAAGAGAGAGAGACCAGAAGCATTGGATGCTGCCAACGAGGCCAATTCACCAGAGACTCAAAGCACCACCTGTAAAAACAGGGAGAGTATTTAGTTTACGTCTCAGGATCCGTGCTCAGGAAGACAATGTCACACAAAACTGAAAGCATGCCTCTTCCTTCCAGCAGAGACCACAAGCTCAAAGAGGCCAAAACCACAGAACCTCGAAATTTGTGAAAGACTTAGCACTGCTGCTGGCAGCCCTTCAAATCATACATGCATGGTCAATTGGCTTCCGGGAGGTCCATGATATCTTTGCCAGACCCAAGCAGGAGGATGTGGGCCAGGAAATGGCCCAGAGGCCAATCACCATGTGCAACTAGTGACAGGAGTCTAAATAAAGTTCCTGCTGCTCCCAGAACCAAAACAGAAAATCTGCATAAACCCTATTTCAACTGCATTTTGCATGACCGTCCTAGGGATGCTTACTTCTGGAATCGTCTTTCAACTTTGATATGGTTCTCATTCATCTACCCCGTCACTTCAATGACACGGAACTCCCACAGGAGATGTGCATAAACTCTACCTCCTCAATGTCTCATCTACCCTAGGTGAGTGACTCTGTTAGTCTTGCTTCCTTTCCTTTTTCACAACTCTATTTGGCTGAAAGGAGCCTCTGGTCTTTCCTTTCTAAGACATGTCTCTCCTGGACCCTGGAACTCAAAAAAAGAAATAAAAAAACCAACAACTAATCACCACCCAATACAAATATAACCTATACCTTAGAGACTGAAGTTGTTTCACTCCTAACCAGAGACTATGCTACTGACCCAAAGGGCAAGCCCTCCAACAATCAGCTTCTAGAGGAGTCTGGGACGATTGGGAGTATAGTTCTGATAGGATTTTCCCAATCAGAAAACACTGCCAGCCTCTAAAGTGAGGTCCCCAAACCTGATTGTGAACTAAACAGATTCTGAGCTTCATGGGATCCATTATGAGGCATAGAAACGCCTGGCACCTAGTGGGTGCCAGTCCACATGGGTGATGGATTTCAGTTCAACGGATTTGGGATAGTTTCTTAGATGCAAGAAGGCAGCCGCAAGCACACTTGGTTTCTTAGCATCTATTCTAACTAAGCCTGGCAGGCACAGTCACGGACCGTTCCATGCAGATTTTGAAACCGTGCTGTGCTGGAACTTCTCATGAGGCATCTCTAGAGTGAACTTTCAGTAGTGTGTCCAGGCCAAAGCCAAGCGCAATACGCCCATCAGACTTGACTGCAATACCTGTTGATTTGGGTGGATTCCTCTTCTCGAGGTCCCCCAAATATCCTGAGGTTCCTATACCTGCCAACAAGTAACATTCCCTACTCATCTGGCAAGGCTCCTGGGCACTGTGTCATCGAGGTGTGAAGCTGCTATTGCCAAGGGGCTCCATAAAGTCACCCTTAATTCTTGAAAACTGTCTGGTCATTATCTGAGTCTATACACATTATTCTCAAATTGGACATTTCACTCAATCCCTTGGTAAAATAACCAATGTTTCCAGCGGTATCTGTTACAAGAAAAAGGTGCTTGTGCTGAATTTACGCCAATAATCCTAAGTACCTTGGAAGAAAGAATTCTCCCTGAGAGTTTCTGAATGATGGAGGGCTCAGGGAGGGAGAGAAGTTAAATGCTCCCATTTGTTCACACAGAAATATTTCATCACATTTCTGTAGATCATGGATAATTTCAGATACAGTTTCCCTCAATTTGGAAGAAGAAACAATAAAGAACCAGCAATGTTTCAAACAAGAGTCACAAAGGTAGACTCGTCTTCCTCAGCTCACTCAGTCCCCCCTTATTAATTCTTGTTCAGCTTGAATGCAGATTTTCCATGATTTCTGCAAATCCATACCCAGTTGAGTTTGAGAATTTTCACAGTCGGACACTAAGACCCCACGAGACACAGCACCAGGTACAGTCACAGGCATTTAATGGCAAAATGGGGATGAAGGGCGTGCGGACACACGCTTAATGAGATGTATTTTCACCAAACACAGAAGGTAAGACATCACCATGGAAGCAGAGAGGCCACAAGACTTGCATCCTGGTTGCCAGGGCATGGCGTATTCATGAGTTTCCGTATCTCCAAGCCAAATATGCTCATGTCGTCTGAGCTAAGGGTTCTTCTTCTAGAATTTTCTCCCAAGGAAAAAACCAGAGGGGTTGTAAAGGATTTGCAATGGTGTTTATGGAGGCTTCCTGGATGATGGTGAAGCCCTGCAGCTCACCACCTTGCCCAAGTCTCACAAACCTGTTCAGTGCCCTCTTTGCATCCACCATGGTCAGGCAGGTCTAGCCCTTCCTACCCCGGTTGCACAGCACACCCTCTCCTGGTGTCCACCAGGCCGCTCGGCCTCTGTGTTCCATGTCCTCGGTGGATCTCTTTGGAAGAAGGTAACCCGCATAGGGGTGGAAGGAGCAAATATACTCCTTCCCACCCTTTCTCCCTCCTTGCACCCATCCAAGGTTTGTGCAGGGGGAGCACAGCTGTAGGGACATGCAGATGGGGTTCTTCTTCTGTGGCGCTTCCAAGAATCCCCTTGCACAGAGCCTGAGCCTTAGTGCTTAGCATGCTCTTTTGGTCTCTACCCCCACCGCCCACCCCAGCCACGGGGCAGCATTCCACCTGCCAGCCTCCTCAGAAAGAACTCCCGCACCCTAGCTAGCTGCCCTCTGTCCGAACCCCAGGTGCTGACCTAGGCATTCGAAAGACTGGATGAGGAGGCACACCCACTGCACCCAGGTGCCTGAGTGCACTCCACACCACACCGTCTACTTCAGGGTTGTGGTGATGGCAGACTTCCTGCTGTGTGCTTTTTGCCCTGAGACATGCCAACCCTCCAGTGCATCACAGAGCACAGAGCTGGGCTTCAGCCCCCCAGCGACCTGCCCGCCTCCCTCCCTGGTTCCAGTCCTTTCCTATGAGCATCTGCCTGGGCCCTGCGACTCTGGCTCTGCTCCGGTGCCCCGAGCCCAGTGTGCAGGCCATCAACAGGCAGTTGAGGAGCCACAGACTCTGGCTGGTCGGCCCTGTGCTCCCCTCAACCCAACCACCGTGGTGACCTACGTGGGCCCAGGTGCCAGACTGGACTGCAGGCCCTTCCTGCTTCCTGCTCAACCTCAGGGGGCACCTCTGAAGCAAGGCACGTCAGCCCCAAATACCTGCTCCCCAACCCCCTCCCCACTGGCCAAATAACCCCTAGGGACAGATGTAGAGAGAAGCCAACACAATCTACACTCCAGGCACTGCATTTCACTCAGCCTCTCAGGGTATGCAGGTGGGTCAGAGGAGGATTCAGCACAACAGCACAAATAACACTTGAGTGGTGAGCAAATGTGTTTCTCCCAGGGTGGCAACATTTCCAGATACCCTGCAGTAGGCCTGGTTGTCAGCCTACCTGTGCTCCAGTAAGAGCCCTGCTCTGACTTTGATGAGCAAGCCACAGACCAAGAGTCCCTCTGTAGGTAAATGGGCCCAAATGTATCCTGGATCCTTTCATTTTGTTGTTTTGATTTTGCTCCAAAGTCCAGGGAGATAGCTCTGTGGCATGGATGGGGCTCTCCGTTCAAGAGCACAGGAGGTAAATGAGCCATATGCTCCCCTCAACACCACTCCTGGGATAGGCCGAGTCAAGCTACTAACCGTGTGCAACCCTGTGACCTCAGCAGGGCCAAAGCACAGCCTGCTGCCTGGATGTGGAAAGAACTGGGATGCAGTCCCTGACCCACACATTCTGAAGCCAGAACTCTAAGGGAACTATGCGTGTGGGCTGGTTGTAGCACAAAAACTGACAGGCACCATGCCGCCCTGAAAGCCATGCAGGCTCCTGGCAGACTCAGAATGGGGGTTCAGTGGCTGCTCTGCATTCCAGATTGTCCCTGCTCTGTCCTGACTCAGACCTAAGCTGGAACCCCTGTCTTGCCTCCAAGGTCAGGTGGCATAAAAAGGGCCTACAGTAGTTGGAGTGGCCCTGGGAAGAGAACCCCCTGAGGCAGATCCCAGGATGAGGCTGGACGGCATATCAGGGGCTCAACTGAGATGGGAACCCACAGCAGATTGCTGTGGGAACAGGGAGCCCAGTGTCTGTGGAGGGTGTCCACATCACTGCCTCAACAGCTGTGTCCCTGGCAAATGACTGAATCTGTCTGTGCCCCATGTCTTCTGTAGAACTGGGACTCACAAAACTTTGTTCCCCAGTCTTTGGTGAGGAGAAACCAAGACAATGAACAAGAAGCACCTCACCAGTGCTTGGAACAGAAGCGGCATCCATGAAGACACATCTCCCTAGGACTGCTTGGTAGGAAACGTGTTTTAGAACCCCTGGCTCAGCTGGTCATGTGGTTTTGAACATCAGAGAAAAAGCACTTGGCTTCAGGGAGTCTCCCTCCAACAGAGTGACTCAGAGCCACTCTGATGCAGTTACACAACCTCCTCTCCAGGGACATTCCTGCCTGTCTGGTAAATATTGGGCTGTGTAGACACACTACCCTGCAAGCCCTGCCCCAGGAAGCCATGGACCCAGCAAGTCTGTGGCTCCCAAATGGGCCCAGCTGTCCTCCCCATGTCACCAGGACAGTGGACCTGGTCCTCTGGCCTTACCTCGCTTCTCAGTGGTGATGACGGTGGCCTCCAGGGGCTCCCCCAGCCCTGCCTCATCTTGGTCATCGGCGTGAAGATGTACGCTGACCCTGGGGCCAGCTCAGTGGCCATGAATCATCTCACCATGTCACCCATCTGCACTGTGGTGAACGTGCTGGAGTTGCTGTTGGCCAGGTTGTAGACGATCTGATAACCTGTGGGTGGGACAGGAGGGCCACACATCAGTCTCATCACCCCACTCGGACCCCACATTCCCACCACCACCACTCTGCCGTGTTTCCACCACGTCCTTCATCCTCTGCCAGCATCTGAGAGGAATGGCACAGCACAGTGGTGGATGGAGCCTCTGAGTGCTGGGCCCCCATGACTCTCGTTCCCCTTCATCCATCCCACCACGAAGATATGGAAACAGTTTCATCTTTAGTGATTCAATACTTACATAAAACACCGGTACTCATCATATCAGCAATTTAGAACCTCCCAAAAAACCAAGTTCCAGAAGCAGAAGCCTTTCGTGGTAAATTCTAATGTTCAGGGAAGGATTCATACCAGTCCTTTGCCCACTTTTCTAAAAAACAGAAGAGAAAGCTTCTAAACTCACTTGCTGAGGCCAACATTACCCTAATACAAAAATAAATGAGGACACCCCAAGAAAAGTATCTTACAGTCCAGTATCCCTGACGACCAATGATGCAAAAATGTTCAACAAAATACTAGCAACCCAAGTTCACCAATATGCTGAGAGGATCATATAGTATGATCAAGTGGGATCTTGCAGGAATGCAATGATGGTTTACAGGTGTACATTGATCAAAGTGATACAGCACATTAACAAATTAAAGAATAAAAATGATGTGATCATCTTCAGATGCAGGAAAGCATTTGACAAACGTTAATATCCATTTGCAATCAAAATTATCAACAGAGTACGTACACCAGGAACATACCTCCACACCAAAAAGGCCATATATGGGCCACCTGGGTGGCTCAGTGGGTTAAAGCCTCTGCCTTAAGCTCAGGTCATTATCCCAGGGTCCTGGGATTGAGCTCTGCTCAGCAGGGAGCCTGCTTCCCCCTCTCTCTGCCTCTCTACTTGTGATCTCTCTCTCTCTCTCAAATAAATAAATAAAATCTTTTAAAAAGGCCATATATGACAACCACACAGATTACATCACATCCCACAGTGAAAAGATTTCGCTGTTACTATTTCCTCTAAGGTCGCCGAAGTTAGGAACACTGCCGATCTTTCCTTGCCACTTTTACTGAACATAATATTGAAAATCCAAGGCAGAACAATTATGCAAGAAGATAATCAGAAGGCATCAAAACTGGAAAGAAAGAAGTAAAATGGTCACTATTTGCAGATGATACAGAATATAAGGAAAACCTCAAAGAAGCCAATGAAAAATTGTTCAAACTATGACTAAATTCTGTAAAGGGACAGGATACAGTATCACTACCACAAAACCTGCTGTGTTTCTATACACTAATAATGAATCATCAGAAAATAAATTAGGAAGATCATGCCACCTGAAGTTGCATCAAAAAGAATAAAATACCCAGTAATAAACTTCACCAAGAGGTAAAATCTTGTATAATGAAAACTACAAGACGGTAAGGAAAGAAACTGAAGGCAACACACATGAACCAAAAGATACCGCATGTTCATGGGTGAGAAGAATTAATAGTGATAAAATGTTTGTACTTCCCTAAACCATGTACATTGCAATTCCTATCAAAATTCTAAGGACATTTTTCACAGAAAGAGAACAAAGGATCTAAAAATTTGTATGATGCCACAAAAGACTCTGAATACCAGAACAATCTAGAGAAAGAAGAACCACCCTAAAGGCATTGCGTTTGCTCATTTCAGACTAATGACAAAGCTAGAGTAATCAAAACAATCTACCATTGTCATAGAAACAGACACACACATCACCAGAAGACAGGAGAGAGCCCAGAAGTAAACACACACATCTATGGTCTGGGACCTTATGACAAAGGAGCCAAGAATAAACAAGGGGGAAAAAACAGTCTCTTTCATCAGTGGTGCTGGGAACACTGGAAAGCCACATGCAAAAGAACAAAACTGCACCATCTTCTTACATCATACACAAAAATTAACTCAAAATGGGTCAAATACTTGAATATAAGTCCTGGAACTATAAAACTTGTAGCAAAAAACACAGGGTTTGGAAAGGTCCTTGACACAGGTCTTGGTAGTGGTGCTTTTAAGCTGATACCAAAGTAAAAACAAACAAAGAAGCAAAGTGTGGGCCTACATCTAACTGTAAAACATCCAAACAACAAAGGAAACCACCAACAAAATAAAACGGTAACCTAAGGTAAAACATTTGTAAATTATATATCCAGTAAGGGGTTAATATTCAAAATATAAAGAACTCATGCAACTCAACAGCAAAACAAAACACACAAAAGCACCAAAAACAACAAAACTCCGCAAGTAATCTAATGTAACAGGAGCAGATCCAAATAGACATTTTCCTAAAGAAGACATACAGATGGTCTACACGAACATGAAAAGATGCTCAACATCATTGATAATCAGGGACATGCAAATCAAACCAGAAGGAGGGACCACTTCACACCTGTCAGAAGGGCCATTATCCAAAACACAAGAAATAGCAAGTTTTGGTGAAGATGTGGAGTAGAGGAACACTCTAGTGCACCACTACTGGGAGTATAAATGGGTGCGGCCACTATGGAAAACAGTACAGAAGTTCCTCAAAAAAATGAGAAACAGAACAACCAAAGGAGCAAACAATTCCCTTTCTGAGTATTTATCTGAAGGAAATGAAAACACTAACTCACAAAGGTATACTCACCCCTGTGTACACTGCAGGATTATTGACAACAGTGAAAATAAAGAAACAACCTAAATGCCATCAGTGGATGAATGAATAAAGAAATTATGGTCGATAAACACAGTGGAATCTTACTCAGCCATAAAAAAGCATGAAATCTTTCGATTTACAACATGGTGGCCCTTGAAGGCATTATGCTAAGTAAAACAGGCCAGAAAGACAAATACTAGAAATCACTTACATGTAGAACCTGAAAACAAAACAAAATAAAAAATGTGAGCTCACAGACAGAACAGATGGGGTTGGCAGAAGTTTGGGGTTGGAGGTGGGAGAAATGGGTGAAGGGGTCAAAAGGAAAAAAGAAAACAAGTCCAACTCTAGCATCTTTTTTTTTTTCAATTAAGTAATCTGTACCCCCAACATGGCTCAAACTCATAACCCAGAGATCAAGAGTCACACACTCCACCGACCCAGCCAGCCAGGGTCCTGGAATTGTAGCATCTTCCGATACTCAATGTATGGAGAAAAGGGAAACTAATTTAAACTATGGTATTTTGAGGGCTAGGTATTTCTTGGTAAATGCAAAAATGAAAGAACACATTCTTCAGGGTCACACACTCAGTACTGTATCTAGTTCTAATATTTATCGTGACATCGTGCAAGGAACTTATCTTTTTAATTTAATTACTGATTTGAGATACAGAGAAGGGGGGGCATAAGCAGGGGGAGGAACAGAGGGAAAGGGAGAAGAAGACTCCCCACTGAGCAGGGAGCCTGACCTGGGGTTCGATCCCAGGTACCTGGGATTATGTCCTGAGCCAAAGGCAGAAGCTTCAATGACTGAACCAACCCGGTGCCCCTACTTAACCTCTTTTCTGCCTGTTTCCCCACCTCTGAGGATATTATGAATATTTACTTTTAGAATAGCTTCTATTTTTAATTTAAGAATACTTCTTAGAATTGAATGAAATAGAAGTCACTTAGAATAATACCTATGAGAGTAAGCCCTCAAAAATGTTTTTAAAAAATCTTATTCTGGGAGTACCTGGGTGGCACAGTCAGTTATGCAGCTGACTCTTGATTTTGGCTCAAATCAAGATCCCAAGCTCCTGGGAGAGAGCCCCGCACCAGGCTCCACACTCAGTGGGGACACTGCTGGAGGATTCCCTCTCCCCCTCTGACCCTCCCCTCTCTAGCATATGCTTGTTCATGCACTCACTTTCTGTCTCTACAATAAATAAATATGTCTTAAAAAATCTTATCCTGGACATTTGGTGGTTGCATAATCATTTTCATAATTGGGCAGTATCTGCTACTTTACAAAGCACTTTTATGCACATTCTCTTATTGGAGTCAGGATATGATCCTGGGAGAAGAATTTATTGTGTTTATTTATAGAGGAAATAAAAAAAAAAAACTTAGAGCAGGGGTGTTCTTGGTTCATGGCTGCAGATCTAACAGATCATCTTCTGATTTTCAGTCCAATGGAGGAGAAAAAAAAAATCCAAACACTGTAACAAGAGCCAACGAAGGGCACTACAAACTGAAAATGGGATCAATGCAACAACACAATGCAACATTTATAAATATTTACACACCCAGCAGTGGAGCAACTAAATATGTAGAGCATATATGAACAAACCTAAGAGAAGCAATCACAACAAATACCATAGGGAACTTTAATACCACACACTTCTCTCAATGATACACCATCCAGACAGAAGATCACAACGGAAACATCAGCCTCAGACAACCCGTTACTTAGATGGACTTGACAGATACACACAGAACAACCCTCCATCCAAAAGCAGCACATGGAATACACTCCTCTCCAGTGCACCTAGACCATTCTCCACCATAGGTCATATGTGAGGCCACAAGACAAGTCAATAAACACCAGAAGCCTAGAATTTTCCCAAGTGATGACTCATATCAAATCGACCATCTTTTCCAACCACAGTGGCACAGAACTAGAAATCAATTACAAGAAGAAAACTGGAAATTCATAAACACAGAGACTAAACAACATGCTATTGAACAACCAACTGAGTTCATGGGCAAACTGAAATGGGAACACAGCAATACTTTGAGGCAAATGAAAAAATAATACAATGAAAGAAAAGTTACAGAATGCAGTAAAATGGGTTCTAAAATGGAGCAACGGATTAGTAGGTGGAGTGCTGTGACTCCTGATCTTGTGGTTTTGAGTTTCAATCCCACACTGGGAATAGAGCTCACTTTATTTTTTAAAAGATGCCATTCATTTATTTGACACAGAGTGGGAGAGAGAGAGACAGACCGACAGACAGAGCAAAGTGCAAGGAGCAGCAGGCAGTAGAAGAGGGAGGAAGTGGCTCCCCATGCTGAACAGGGAGCTGATGCAGGGCTCAATTCCAGGACCCTAAATTCATGACTGAGCCAAAGGCCAACGCCTAACAGACTGAGCCACACAGGCACCCCTTAGAGCTAACTTAAAAAAAAAAAAAAGTGGTTCTAAGGAAGCTTATAGTGATACAGGCCTAACTCAAGAAACAAGAAACATCTCAAAGAAACCACCTAACTTTATACCTCAAGGAAACAGAAAAAGAACAAATAAAGTCCCAAGTTAGTAGAAGAAAGGAAGGAACACATCAGAACTGAAATAAATGAAATACAGACTAAAAGGCAACAGAAAGATACAACAACACAACAACAACAGCAGATCAACAAAGAGCTGGTTCTTTGAAAAGAACAAAGCTGACAGAGTCTCAGCCAGACTCAAGCTAACAAAAAAGAACGAGGACTCATCATCAGAAAAGAAGGAGATGTTCCCTGATACCGTAGATAGGCAAAGGCTCATAAAAAGTACTATGAACAATTACTCCCCAACAAGCTGGATAATCCAAAAAAAAAGGATACATTCCCAGAAACATACAACCTGCCAAGACTGGATCCTGAAGAAACAGAAATCCGAACAGACCAATGACCGGCAGGGAGATTAAATAGGAAATCAAAAATTTCCAACAAGCAAAAGTCCAGGACCCCGTGGTTTCTCCGGTGAATTCTACAAATCATCCACAGAAACAAAATGAATACCAATCCTTCCCCAACTCTGCCAGAAAAACAAGAGGAAGGAATGCGCCCCACCTCATTTTATGAGGCCAGCATGACCCTTATCAAAACCTCCCAAGGTGCCCCAAGAAAATGAGTAGTATCTGTGATGAACATAGACATAAAAATCCTCAACCAAATATCAGCAAACCAAATTCTACAATACAGGAAGAGGTACGATCCAGTAAGATTTACTTCAAGGATGCAACGGCGGTTCAACATCCACACATCAAACTGATGTGCCGCCTTCACAAAACGAAGGATCAACATCATAGGAAAATGTCAACAGATGCAGAAAAAGCATTTGATAGCGCTGCTCCCTGATCCCTGCCCCCTACCTGTGCTTCTGCTGCCTGACTGGTCCCCACATCTCGTACCAGTGCCACCCCACTGTGCCATCCCCCACTGCCACCCTGCTGCACCCCACACACACACCACTGTCCCTTCCATCCCCCATTCCTGACTGGCCGCTGCCACCAGCGCTGCCACCCTCCACCCTGCTACTCCACAGCAGTGCCCCTTTGTCCCACAATGGGTAACCCTCACCAGAGCTGCCCTGCTGCCCTGCCCGTTGCAACTGATGCCCTGCTGTGACATCCCCAGTGCCCCTACCACTCCCTTGTGCACCCCCCAGGACTCTGCCACCCTGCTGCACCACCCTCCAGTGCTTCTACTGCCCTGGTGCCTGTGTTTCCAACAGCACCACCACTGCTACCATGGTTGCCCTCCTGCTCCTGCCCATCTCCACTGCCCCGCCCTGCCCCCAAGCCATGCCGCACCATTGCCATGTAGCTGCTGCCCCGCTGGTCCCTCCCAACCATATCCAGGCCAATCCCTCCCCACTTTGCCTCCCTGCTTTGCCTCCACATCTGCTGCCATCCAACTGCACTTCCTCAAGTCACTGCCTTCCTCAAGTCACTGCCGCCTCACTGTCCCCCTCCCCCCACCATTTCTTCACTGCATACTGTCCCCTTGCTGCCACGGCTGTGCAGAGCCCCTGCCCTGCCCACACAGCTATTAACCTGTTGCTCTTGCCCTGCTGGTCCCACCAAACACCCCGAACTGCTACCGCCTGCCGGTCCCCATACCCCTTCTCCAGTGCCTGCAGATTCCCTCCCCTTGACCTGCTGCTGCCGCCCCACTCATCCCAGCCTTCTCCCAGTGCTGCTACTGCCTGGGAGCCTCTGCCTCGTGACCCTGCAGTCCACAGCACACCCCTCATACTGTCCACCTTACCACTGCGGCTACAAATGAGATTCTGCCCTGTGCCCCAGGCCACTGCTGACCTTCCCTGTCCAGCTCCACTGACATGCATTAAGTCCCTGCCCCGCCCTTCATGCCCTTCCTGTGCAATTGCTGTGCCACTGCCTCCCAGCTGGTTCCGTCCCCCCTTCTCCGCACACCACCACCTGCCTGTGACCCCACATGCACCCCTGCAGCCGCGCTGTCCCACCCCGCCCAACACCATGCACATTACTGTCCTGCTGCCCCACCCCATTGTTGCTACCATCTCTCTGTGCTCTCCCCGCACCTCTACCCTGCCGGGAGCCCCCCACACACACTACCAATCCCCTGCCCCTCGCCCACAGTGCCCCCTTACCGCCACCCTGCTTCTGATCTGCTGCCGCCCTGTGTCCCACTCTTACCCTATGTCCCGCTGCTGCCCTGTGCCCACTTGCTGCTGGTTTTCATAGCCCAGCCCTACGCAGCCCTGCCCTGTTGACTTGCAAGATGCCCCACCTGCCTCGCTGCCCCCTGCTGTTCCCGCCCACCCCTCCCTGCAGCTACCACCTGGCCGCTACCCCTGCCCCCCACTCTGGAGCCTTCTCGATTCCCTACTCCTGTTGCCGTGCTGCTGCCGCCCCACGAGTCCGACTCCACCTTCCCCGCACTGGTACCACAAGACTGCCCCCACAACATGAGCCGCTCCCACCGTGCTGCACCCCCGTCCACGGCGCCCCAACTTACAACCACCATTGCCTCTCCGCTGCTACCCTGGGTCCCCGCTGCTGCTGCTATCAGTGGTCCCACCCTGTAGTCATGCACCAAGCCCAGCAAAGCCAGGCCCTTGCTTCGCTGCCCAACTCACCACGCCATGACATGGACATCCCGCTTATACCCAGCTAGTCCTGCCCACCCCCAAGGACACTACCGCCTAGCTTCTCCCCCACCCCACTCCGATGTCTCCTGGCTGCCAAGCGTGTGGATTCCAGCACGTCCACCACCCCCGCATTGCTACCAGCTTGCTGCCCCCCACATGTACTCCTGCCACCCTGCTGTGCCCCCCCACACAATGCCCTTTACCACCACTGCCGCCACTCCACTGTTGCCCTGTGTCCCCACCACTGCTGTGCTTCCGTGCCCCGCCCCCCCTTGACGTGCACTCTGGGCCCGCCCACCACGCCCTCCCGTCTGTTGATGCCCCGCCCCCTTGACGTGCACACTTGGCCTGCCCACCACGCCCTCCTAACTGTTGATGCCCCGCCCCCTTGACGTGCACTCTGGGCTCGCCCACCAATCCTCCCGTCTGTTGCTGCCCGCCCCCTCGACGTGCACTCTGGGCCCGCCCACCACGTCCTCCTAACCATTGCTGCCCCGCCCCCTTGAAGTGCACAAAGGGTCCACCCACTACGCCCTCCTCACTGCCGCTGCCCCGACCCCTTGGCGTGCAGGACGGTCCCGCCCACCATGCCCTCCCGTCTGTTGCTGCCCGGCCCCCTTGACGTGCCCACTGGGCCCGCCCACCACGCCCTCCTAACTGCCGCTGCCCCGCCCCCTTGACGCGCACAATGGCCCCGCCCACCACGCCCTCCTAACTGCCGCTGCCCCGCCCCCTTGACGTGCCCTCTGGGCCCGCCCACCACCCCCGCCCCCGTTGCTGCGCTGCTGCTGCTGAGCCACTGGCTCCGGGCTGGTCCCACCCCCACTCTGGCTGCTGCTGCCTCAATTCCTCCCGCCCCCCACAGTCGCCGCACGGCTGCCCCAGTTGGCTGTCACAGAGCTCCCCCACCATGGCCCGCCCCCGCTCCCTGTGCCACTACCGCCTGGTTGTCCCCTCACCTGGTTCTGGCGACCCCGGCTCCCTCCCCCACCAGTCCCGCCCCCCGACCATAGGGTCATCACCTGGCTGCCACCTCCTCCCGCCTGGGCAGCCCCACGGCCCCACCTACCACCCCATGCCGTTGCCCCACTGAGTTGCCCTTGATTCCCGCTGCCACGCCCCGCCCCCCACCGCTACCGCACCTCAGGACCTGGGGTCCCGCTGAGCATCCCCCAGCGCCACGGCAGCCCTCCCCTGGCTACTCCCCACGTTGCCCTTCTGGCCGCCCTGCCCCCGCCCCCATCCCCGCCCCAGCACCTGCCGGCCTGGTGCTGCTGCCAGGGTCTCCAAGGCCACCGCCCCTTCCTTGGTGGCCTGCGGCCGCTGCCTTGCCCCACTACCATGAGACCGCCGCCCCGCTGGTCCTGCCCACCCCCCACCATTTACCCCCACCCCAATACTGTCCTGCTGACCCCCCCACTGTGCTGCTGACCCATTTTGCCCCGCCAACGCCACTGCCACCCCACTGCACCTCCCCAACGCCGCTGTGACTGCGACCCAGTAACATTGCTTCCCACCGCCCCGCCCTGTTGCCCCAGCTGCCTCACTGCACCCCTCTGGTTTCTGCCACCCCTCCCCGCTGTGCTTCCCACCCGCCACTGTCGCGTCCCCCACGCAGACCCTCCTTACCACCCTACTGCTGCCCAGCGGCTGCCTGGCTTCTCCGATGTCCCTGGCGCGCCCTGGACGTCATCAGTGGGAGACAAGCACTAAGAGAATTTCTGCATAGGGGCTGGTGGCAGGTGTGTTCTGGAAGTGGGTTGGAGGTATAGACACGGGGGTAAATCCCAAGAAGGAAATGTTAGCATACTTATGTTAAGTGTTAAAATAGCCTAAAAAGCTAAATGTGAAGTGCTTTCAATGTCTCCTTCTTTTCCATACAGTGACTTTATTCCTCATATTGAGCACCTGAAAATAATACAATCTCAAGTTAACTAACTGGAATGAAAATAAAAACTGTAAAAAGGACAAATAATATCTTAACATCTTGCGTCGATTGACATACAGACATTAAAGTAAGAGTTTGCATAATAAACTGTGTATATGTGTCTATGTGTTCGTTTTCAACCAAGGCTGGTCAAAATCATGGAAAAGATGTTTTATTTCTCTTCAGAATTACTCACTGTTCCTGGATTTCATGTACAGTGGACATACATATGAACAAGCTTTTCTCAAAAACTAAAGGGAAAAAAAGCCCCCAAGAACCAGCACTAGACGTCCACTGTAGAATTGCATGAACAGAAATGCCCTCGTTAGCTTTGTTGTATGAGAAGACCTTGGGAGATACTCATTTGAGAAATAAGTGTCAAGGGAAATACATCATAAACAAGAACTTCTCCCTTACCGTAATGCTCACTGAGGAACTTAACCCTCCATTTTATTTTTCTCTGATCACACAAAAATCAAAACTTAACACACACATAGCCCAGTGGTTGTATTAAATTTATGCTTTGCTCTTTGTTAGTGGTAGAACTGAAACCTTGGGGCTGACTCTGTGATCATACGTGTGTTACTTTTAGGATAAGATGAACATTAATAAAAGTTATGAATAAATTCACCCTTGCTATGTTTTCCACAGCAAGCATTTTCACTGACATAATTTCATGGGATCTTCATCACAGCAAAGGTAAACGTTTATGGTATATAAAAGGTAAGCAAAGGTATACGCACAAAATAAGAAACTGTGAAATAAGACAAATGCAGCCCCGTAAGTTTTAAGACCTAATGGGCTGTATTAACTGATCTAATAATGACTTGCATAGTATCCTATCCAGTAGATAGAGGGGCGGTCCAAACGGCCACAAGAAAGAAAAGACTTCCAAGATAGCCTGTGAGATGGAGTGCATGGGTGGTGCAGTCAGTTAAGTGTCACACTCTTGGCTTTGGCTCAGGTCCTGATCTCAGGGTCTTAGGATCCAGCTCTGCACAGGGATCTGTGCTCAGCACAGAGCCTGTTTCTGTTTTGCTCTCCCTCTCCCTCTGACCCTCCCTCCAATAAATAAATCTTAAAAATAAGACAGCAAGGGAGAAAATAAAACATAATCAGCTAAGAATCTATTGTTTTAGGCAAGATGACCCTCCTAAGGGAAACAGAGGGGGCCAATTGGTAGACTTCCTAGCACTGACCAGGAATTTCCCACCTGGGCTGGCTAAAGGTTATATAGTTCCGGATGTTGAAACTCCAGTTGGGGCGGTGTTAAGTCTTGGCTAACCAACTTAGGACCTAAAGCCATGTGAGGGCATTTTGAGCCTTTGGTTTTCCTTTAAACAACCCCACCTTTTGATCAGACTCTCAGCTTAACTGACAGATCTAAATTGAAGGCATTAACGTCCCTCTCAGCACCTGCTCTGAAGTGCTCACAGTACTTGTTGCTCCTCAGTGTAGTATTCAGAGTTCTTGACCTTTCTGATAAACCCCGGTGATGTTCACAGGTCACCACTGCAGTCTTACAATTTTCGAGCTGGTCATGCTCTACATTTTGTTTGTTTGTTTGTTTGTTTGTTTGTTTGTTTTTCTGGTGTTCCACTCTTAGAAAGATCATTATTATGCAGGTTAGTGTCTCTACATATGCATTTAGCTTTTGAGAAAATATAAAGCACCACACAGATTATATTGATTATGATAAACAAGATAATTCCCAATGTTTGGAGTGCAATTTGAGGCTATGTACTCCAAGACTCAAAGCAATTAAAAACAAATGAGTAAGAAAGACCCTGCTGAAGGAGTCACTCTTTTAAGCCACGTGGCTTCCTCAGTAATCTGATATTATGGGACTTCAACTTCCCCCAGAACTGCTCATCGGGGTTTAGCACATGCTGTCGTCTGCAGCACAGACCCAACCTTGCTCAGCTAAGAGATAACCAAGGGCTATCTTATTTTCAAGAACTCCTTTGGCCAAAGTGTAAGGATTCTCATTGGGCAGACATTGCTTTGGCAAGGGGTCCTGCAACAATTTCAACAATGAAGGAAGGGGCGCCTGGGTGGCTCAGTGGGTTAAAGCCTCTGCCTTTGGCTCGGGTAATGATCCCAGGGTCGTGGGATCGAGCCCCGAGTCGGGCTCTCTGCTCTACAGGGAGCCTGCTTTCTCCTCTCTTTCTGCCTGCCTCTCTGCCTACTTGTGATCACTGTCAAATAAATAGATAAAATCTTAAAAAAAAAGAATGAAGGAAAAGGTCTTGATCATACTCCATCTACATTTATCCCTAACCAGGGAAGTAAGGCCGGCCAAAGACATGAATCTTGGAACACAATTTTTCCTGGTAGTTCCCTTCTAACTCAGAACATGAATGTAGGGAAGTTAACCAATGAAATGTCTTATTTAGCTTGAGTAATTTTCAGACCAGGGTTGAATTTTCTGGTAGCCTGAAATTAAAGGTTGCTCTAAATTCCAGAGGATACTGCTGTAGTAATGACCTGGGCAATACAGATGAGGGTGTTACCATTCCAGGCCATTGCCAGAATAAAGGAAAAGACAAGAGAGGTAAAGGATCACATGTTTGGTCAAAGCTTGGAGTGTTGATTCATTGCCTTGGGTGAACACGGTCTAACTAGATGTCAGCTATTTCACTTTATTCCCAGTAGATTCAGAAATATCAAGTGTCCATGCAGAACCAGGTGTCAGTTGGGGACTTCTGTAGCTGTGGGTTGTGCACTGGAGGCTCAATATCTATGAGTTTTACAGAAGGAGATTTAGTAAGGTCCCTCTTTTACTGGCTTTCAAGGGCTGGTCTTCCTGTAATGATGTGTCTCAAATACTTAATCACCAGGCTGTAAACTGTGATGGAGAGGATCCTTTTAACTGTGATCTAGGAAGACTTCCATAACCAGTTGATGACAGGCTTGAGCACTGGACATCGCAGACTTACAGTAATTGGATAGACCAGCATGCAACACAACGGATCAGTAAAAGATTGTACACTGAGATAATTCAATGAAGTCTGCAAGGATTTCCTAAAGGCTTCTGTGATTTGCCCAGTGAACTATGTGCTCTGGTCACTGGAGATCACAGAAAGTGTGCCCCAAGGGAGAAACCCATTTTTTTAAATTTTTTATTTCTTTTCAGCATAACAGTATTCATTGTTTTTTCACCACACCCAGTGCTCCATGCAATCCGTGCCCTCCCTAATACCCACCATCTGGTTCCCCCAACCTTTCACCCCCCGCCCCTTCAAAACCCTCATGTTGTTTTTCAGAGTCAATAGTCTCTCATGGTTCACCTCCCCTTCCAATTTCCCTCAACTCCCTTCTCCTCTGCATCTACCCTTGTCCTCTATATTATTTGTTATGCTCCACAAATAAGTGAAACCATATGATACTTGACTCTCTCTGCTTGACTTATTTCACTCAGCATAATCTCTTCCAGTCCTGTCCATGTTGCTACAAAAGTTGGGTATTCGTCCTTTCTGATGGAGGCATAATACTCCATAGTGTATATGGACCACATCTTCCTTATCCGTTCATCCGTTGAAGGGCATCTTGGTTCTTTCCACAGTTTGGCGACCGCCATTGCTGCTATAAACATTGAGGTACAGATGGCCCTTCTTTTCACTACATCTGTATCTTTTGGGTAAATACCCAGTAGTGCAATTGCAGGGTCATGGGGAAGCTCTATTTTTAATTTCCTGAGGAATCTCGACACTGTTCTCCAAAGTGGCTGCACCAACTTGCATTCCCACCAAGAGTGTAAAAGGGTTCCTCTTTCTCCACATCCTCTCCAACACACGTTGTTTCCTGTCTTGCTAATTTTGGCCATTCTAACTGGTGTAAGGTGGTATCTCAATGTGTTTTTAATTTGAATCTCCCTGATGGCTAATGATGATGAACATTTTTTCATGTGTCTGGTAGCCATTTGTATGTCTTCATTGGAGAAGTGTCAGTTCATACCTTCTGCCCATTTTTTAACAGGGTCTTTACCACAGTGCAATCATCAGCCTCTTGGCAGGGAAAGGCTTGAACTGATCCAGAAAATACAGAAACAGTAACAGGGTATATGACAAATCCTACTAAGTGGCAGTGGAGTGAACCCAGCTGTAGGTGTTCAAAGGGTCCACAGGAAGGAGACCTGAAACCTCTGGAGACAGAAAGTTGTTCAGGATTATGGACCTGACAGGTTAGACACGGCTGGTAAACATGCTTTTTGTTTTGTTTTGTTTTGTTTTTTTTGTTTTGTTTTTGTTTTTTACTGTTTTAGAAGGCTTCCCACTGATGTCCCTGTATCATTTGAATCATCTTAAATGCCCTATGGTGGATGAAGGAATGAAAAAAAAATCAAGAATTTGGGGCTTGCCAAGAATCTGGGAAGAACTAAGTGGTTGTCTTGGTTTTCCCTTAGCCCTGACTCTTTCTTTAAATCACTCCCATTCTTTATCCAGCTTCTTCTCTCTGACTCAAAGGGAAACAGGTGCCATGTAACAAGGACATCAGGATGGCCTGCATCTGGCAATGAGGAGCCATGTTTTGTCGAACTGGAATGGACCTTATCTACATGTGCCACAATCTTACAACTATAATAGCAAAACAAACAAACAAACAAACAAACAAAAACTTAGTATGAAGTTTTATTTCACAATGATTCCCATGTAATTTAACATATCAAATAAGCTGTTATTAATTGAGCAAATCCTTTGGGATGTTCCAGGTCAAAGAGACTTAAGCGGGCCAATACTCCAAAGAAAATTAAAAAAAAAATCCACAAAATCCTTCATTCTCTTGAAGAAGGAAAACCAAATTCTGATGTTTTACCAGCTTACTTTTGATTGGAAAATTCTTCATTCCAATCTTAGACCCTCCTGACTACGCATAACATTCCTTTCCAAACATTCCCTTTTTAGAAGGCTTTACAACTTTCTCTTTTACAGTCAGATTTTTGCCCTGAGTTTACCCTCTTTAGATACCCAGCTTTGCTGTAGAACAAAATTCCTTTCTTTTCTCCCTGGGGGAAAAATAAATTTCCATTCCTCACTCCTTTACTTATGAAAAACACACATCTTACTTTCTTTGCATTCTGAGTTGTTTTTCTTATTATTTTCAGTAGCCTTCATTACATTACTTAGAATTCTTAAGTCTTGGAAACTTTCATTTTCAAGGAAAGTAGTTGTGAACTCTGAATAACTATTCTTTAGGTTGGGAAATTTATGAATTCATTTCATAATTTCCTGAAATATGTGCTTCTTCATTAAACAATCATTCAGGAAAGCACAAAATGTGTTTAAAGAAAGCCCAGTTTCTTTGCAATAAGGGAACCAAAAGGAGATAAACTCATGTTCATTTACTAATAACTTAGTATTATCTTACCTAGTAATGATCTAGATATTTAATGAAATTAATTTCATTTAACCATTGACCTTTAAAATTTTAGTTTACCAGAAAGATTTGGAAGACTAAGACTTTATCTAAAATTTCTAAGTTTATTTAAATCTATTCAATGTAACGTGTTCTTAACAGTTTCACTGAGATTACCCATAAAAATTGTGTGAGACATGGGGTGGGATCAGTGAAATAGGAGATGAGGATTGCAGCTTGTGCTTGTCCTGGTGTGCACAGGTGATGGAAGGAAGTGTTGAATCACTATAATGTGCACATGGAACTAATATAACATTTTGTGTTGAGCAGCTGGAATTTTATTTTTATGTTTTTTTTATTATTTTTATAAACATATAATGTATTTTTATCCCCAGGGGTGCAGGTCTGTGAATCGCAAGGTTTACACACTTCACAGCACTCACCATAGCACATTCCCTCCTCAATGTCCATAACCCCACTCCACACTCCCGATCCCCCTCCCCCCAGCAACCCTCAGTTTGTTTTGTGAGATTAAGTGTCACTATGGTTTGTCTCCCTCCTGATCCCATCTTGTTTCATTTATTCTTTTCCTACCCTCCAACCCCCCATGTTGCATCTCCTCTTCCTCATATCAGGGAGATCATATGATAGTTGTAAAGAACAGAGTTTTAAAATGAGCAGGAATTATGGTTATTTTCAGTTTTCCTGGTCATTTATTAAAAACCAAGCATGGCATCAAATCTGTCCCTAAAAGTTAGCCAATAAATTTGCTTTGGAGCAACCATGTGCATGCTTCCACTAGAGCACCACTCTGTTTCCACTGATTTGTTTCTAAATCCCACTAGACTGGAGAAAATGTCTCATTCCCATTTGTATTCTCAGCAATCGTCACAGCTGTCCATCATAATGCAGGTTCTCTGGAAATGTTTACAGAATGAACACTGGCATAAGACTTTACCTGCCTACTATGCAATGCCTACTGTGATCTTGCCAAATGCTCTTTTCTGGAGAAATCATTCTGCTTCTGAAATTAGTAAGAAAATAATTCAGAATGAGCTCTCCCCACTTAAACATTTGTGTTTCATATGCATGGACAGTGAGCTTCTTTTAAAACAAAATGGAAAATACTCCCTTTTTTTTTTTTAACTAAGTCTTGGTTGTCCATGGAGAATATTGCTGAGGCTATGAATGCCTCAGGAATCAGTGTTTTCCAGATGTCTGCTTTTAATTATTTTTAAGAGACCCCACAGCACAGATGTGTGAGCTGTGTGAAGGTCAGAATTTGCATAAATCTGGGAACCCACTGTTTGCCACCAACCAAGGTACTGCATGATGGCGTCAGTGCAGAGGTTAGTGTTACCCAAAGCACCTCACCAACAGACCGCTAAGACACAAATAACCTCCATTCCCAAGAGTCTCTCAGGCCTCAGGTTTTGTTTTTTTTTAATATAAAATATGTATCAAAGGGAAGGTATGCAGGTGGGAGCCATTTTCTCAAGCCATGAAGCCACCATTGATGAATAATTCGATCATGTCATTGCTACCACATCCTTTGTTGATGCCAGGCTTTGCAAGCAGGAGCTGCTTTTGATTTGAACATTTGCTCTACCAAACAACAAGAAAAATCACCCTGCAGTAAAACAAACTCACATTATTATGGCTGCAAATGACATAGCCACTATGATTCCCTGCATGCTTCTCATTAAGGACCTGAGCCTGCACAGTGGCCAGTCTTTGCAGAATTGCTGCTAACTGTGGCAGTGTGGGGAGAGTCTTCAAGTGCCCTAGGAATGAACATGACACTGCTATTCACATTTTATTCTCCAAAGTAAAGAACAAGGAGATTGCCACTCTCACTTGTTCCTAGAAGACAAAGATTTGCGAATACTTTAATAAACAGCACTAAGCTATGTCCAAATTGCAGCTGATAAATAAAAATTTATCTTAAAAAGACTTCATTCCAATGTAGTCTAGCTGTATTAACCATCTCTCAAACAGATTTCTAAATAATATTCTGTACAAAATACAAGGAAAATATTTGTATTAGCATTTTGTTTCTATTAATTTTGCTTGTATTTGCCATAATTTGTCTCATTCACTGTCTGACATTTAAGCCACTTGCCATTGGGAGATTCACCAAAGATCCTGTTTTAGGGTCCCCCATTATATAGGTGGTGGTTTTTCTTCACAAGAAATGTGTAAAATTTTTGATAGGCACTGTGGGTTCAATAAAAATGAATAGATAATTATTACCACAGGAAATATGATAAGATATTTCATTTTTAAAAAATATGTGAAATCTGGATGGATTCTGGCTGTTGGCAGAACATAAAACCTCCCAGTCATCCAAACTAGTTCTTATCCTGTAAACTAGTCATAACCTGTATACAGAAATCCACTCATAAAAAAATTAATTAATTAATTAAAAAAGAGAGCTATTCATTCACAAGTTGCATTATAACGGTGGGCTGGAAAACCGTTTGGAGCTCTTTTGCTGATCATCCTCCTTCTAACTTAATCTCTATTCATGTTTGCCTTGACCTCACACAGAAAGGCTATAGCCTTGTTCTGCATAACGAAGGCTACCATCATAGATGTCCAGAGGTGAGGGTTAGCCCACCTGAGCACTGGCAGAATATGCCTAGCCTGGAGGAAGTTTCAGGATTTCTCCTTCTTACTCCTGGTTGTAGGTCTGGAGTGAGTGCAATTGCAATGTTCCTCCACACTGTAGAATTCCACGAGGCACCGCTTCCACTTCAGATTATCCCCTTGCTTTTTTGTCCCCGGGGGATGCAGTGGCTTCCAGCAGTAGCTCATCTGTGGGTTCTCAGAACCATGCTTGCTCCCCTTCAATAAATTCTACTCATTGGAATGATTCCAGGGAATCCAATTCTTTACTGGACCCTGATGGATACCACTGTACAAATCGAGGGATCATCATCTTCTCCGTGTGTGTACTCATTTACTGAGAAATGGGTCAAATCAGGAATACCATCACCCAAAGATCAAACTGCTTCTGCCTTAAACAGAAAATATCTGAGCTTTGAAAATGTAAAAGCGATTACTGCATTCAACTCTCTTTCTCAGCTTCTGGAAGACAAGTCCTCAAACTTTATATCTCACAATAATTTCCCAAGATTTCCTACTCTTGTGAAGGTGTATTGAGCTGTTGTTGTTGTTATTTTTATAAATTTGTCATAGTTGAGGAGATTGTATATCACATTTTGCTAATTCCAATTAGCTTGTTAATGGCCAAGTAAACTTGGACTTCCATCAATGATCTTCTACTGTGTATAGATTCCCATCTAGGCACTAAATGGTCTGTTGACTTTAATAAAAGATGGGGGTGCCTTTTTTTCCATTGAAGTGATATATTCTTCACCAAGTATTATGTTGTTGTCCTAAGCTTCAACCCATACTTCTCTTTTTGGGATTTGTGGGTCATCTCAGACAACAGACAACCACATTCCCCCTTGAGCTTCCAACTCCATCCTTGGGGCAGCTCAAAGTGAGCCCCAGAGGGATATGTCTTGGTGAGAGGAGTGGTCCAGGATGGCTCCTGCCCCTTTCTGCACTCCCTGCAGTTACACCAGCAGTGACTCCATGATCTGAGGTCAAGATGGCAGCACTGTGAGCCCTCTGAGCCGCAGAAGGACTTACACTAAGTGCACAGCTCTTTCTATGCCAGTCTCAGCTCTAGCCACAAAGGCCAGCCATCAGCCCCTCTGCAAGTATCCATGGTTTAAAAATTATAATCTCTTTCTTTTGTTTCCTGACCTCTGAGGGTAGCAGCTCCTTTGTACAGTTCCTATTCCATAATGTCTTTGTGCTTTCTTTTTGCTACTCCAATTCTGAAATACGTGGTTAAAAATTCCATACAGCAAATGCATCTGTTTAAATAATTGGTGTGTTCTCTTTTTCTCTGGACTGGTCTCTGACTAATATGTATGCCAAATACATAAAATTTATGCAATTTAATTAAAAAAAACTCTAGATCAATGTACCACCCAAGAACAGCTCTTATTAACATTTTTACCTCTTTCTTTCAGCATTTTCTATTAATTAAATTATCTTAAATAAATATTATTTGAGACTGACAATTGTTGCTAGGACTGCAAAAATAAGACTACACATTTTTTTTCTGTTATATCATGAAATCTTCGGCAGTTATTGACCAAATTAGAGTGGTACATACAGAATATATATTAATATATTTGCTTATGTGCTTTACTCAAAATTTTAATGGGAAACCCAAGAAGGCAACTCACAGGCACAGGCAATTGTACCTCAGGGCACCCAATACTAAGGTTTCTGGAGAATCAGTGAGATTCTAGTTGGGATGCCATGCTGGGAGCAGGGTAGCAAACAGAACCAAAAGCAGAAATTACCATGGCAAATAAATGCTCCGAGTTCTTGGCTATTTTTGGTCGCCATCAAGATGCTACTCACTTGATTTCTACTAAACAGTATTTTCTGGCTTAGGTATCAGGCTGGACTGAATCACTGAATGACGTTTCATGACCTGATAGTCAGGAGGTGGGCAAGGGGTGTGTTAAGTACTCAGATTTGGAAGCTATTTGTCACCAGCAGTATCACCTAGGGCCTCTCGGTGCAGATGGCAGACAGGACGAGATTGGTGGGGCCACCCTCTCAAAAGGATGTATTACCAGGGAGTGGGAGGAGGTGGAGACACCTTCATGCTGTGATGTGGGGTGATGTCTGGGCCAAGAGAAAGGAAGGACAAAGGGCTTTTGTAAGGAACACTTTGAACTCATGCAGTTGCAAGGACACCCCAGTCAGGACGATGGGAGATTTGAGCAAGTAACATTTTCAAAGTCAAGAAACAAATGACACCTGGCATATGATCCACATGCAATCAGTATGGATGAAACTCTAAATAAGCCACCGGATAAGCACAGCTCTTTTTTTTTAATTTTTATTTATTTATTTGACAGAGAGAGAGATCACAAGTAGGCAGAGAGAGAGAGGAGGAAGCAGGCTCCCTGCTGAACAGAGAGCCTGATTCGGGGATTGATCCCAGAACTCTGAGATCATGACCTGAGCCGAAGGCAGAGGCTTTAACCCACTGAGCCACCCAGGTGCCCCAAGCACAGCTCTTTTAATGAAAACAATATATTTCCTAGTTATCAGCACATGTTTGTTATGAAAGATTAGGCTATATATAATTTGAAACGAAGGAACATAAAGCAACAAATGGCAGTTAACACTTTGGCGCATTATATGGAGAGCTCTGGCACTTGTCCCTTTTGACTTTTGCACAAGGTACAAACATATCACTGGTCTCTGTTCCTCTCACTTCTGCATCTCTGTGGCTGTGTCCGTGCTGGATACATAATTCAGCATATTCTCTCATTCACACTTTGGAAACATACACTCTTATTCATGGTGAACTATGCAAAACTTATGGATTTCACTGAGGAGATGAATGCAATTGTTTATATCACACATCCCACAATTAAAAAAAAATCTCCATGACAATTTATTTTCTCCCACAAGTACAGTATCAACCCTGATCACAGAGCTATCTACATTTTCTTCTCCCTACTTCCTTCACCAATATCTGGCCTCTTAACATATATCACTCAGATATTTATTTTGTTACACACAGTGGTTTGTTTGGTTCTTCCTGAGCTGACACCCCATCATCAATATGTCCGAACCCGTCTTGATGAAATAAATGCCTGTGTTCATAATCTCTGCCCTCTTTTGAAGACAACCACCTGCTACATGAATATGGCCCTCATGTCTCTACACCACTCTAAACCATTTTTTTCTCAAATATGCAGGAAGCTCTGTCCCAGGAGACTCTCAATAGATAAAATTTCCTCATCTTATAAAAAATCCACTTTTGCATTATAATGTTCATAGTATTTTCACTCCATTTTTCACATAAAATATACTGTAGATATTATTCCAAGTCAGTTAATGGATAATGTTGGGTGATCTCTCTTTGTGGCAGTGCTAGATAATTCCTTTGAAGTGTCTAGTAGGAAAGAGAGTCTCACACACACACACACACACACACACACACACACACACACACACAATGGGATTAGAGGCACCAACACTCCCCATAGCCAGACATCTGTGTATGACTGTTGGCCTCCCAAACACTGACTACTCATAACCTACTGTTGACTCGAAGCCTTACTGACATCATAAATAGTCAATAGCACATGTTTTTGTATGGTATATGTATTATACACTGTATTCGTACAATAAAATCTGTTTAATTTTTCAGTAAGACGTGGTTTGTCTGTGAGTTTTTTAAATTTCACAAATCTGTAAAAACTTTTCCAGTATATTTATTGAAAAAAATCCACATTATAAATGGACTCAGGAAGTTCCAAACTGTGTTGGTCAAGGGTCAACTGTATGGACAATTGCATGTTTATGTCTTAAATAATTGTCTTAAATAATATGTTGGCTTAAAATATATTATTTCCTTAAAATAATATGTCATATATATATATAATATAAACTGTATATAAGTAATAATATAATATAATATAATATAATATAATATAATATAATATAATATATATAATTGCCTTGAAATCTGTAAAGAATTGTTTTTATGAATTGGTATGCATATGTGTTAGTAGGATGTTCTCTTTAGAAACGTAATTTTTTTGCTAGGCTAAATGCTTGGATTTAGAATTTCTAGATATCTTTCCTCAATTTATATTCTCACCAACAAAATGAAAGTGAACTATCCCTTTTCACTCTCAAATCAAGGTGGCTAGTCTTCATACTCTAACCTCACACATAAATATTAAAATGTTATTTTCAAGAGCCAAAAATAATATGCTTATATATTTGTTTATTTTTTATCATCTTTTAAAATTAACATATAATATATTATTAGCCCTAGGGCTACAGGTGTGTGAATAATCAGTCTTACACACTTCACAGCACTCACCATAGCACATACCCTTCTCAACGTCCTTAACATAAACACCCTCTCCCTACCAGATTTCCCAGACAACCCTTATGGTTATATATATATATATATATATATATATATATATATATATATATATATTCTCTTGTCATATACTTTTATCAGTCCTTTTGTTTGTCTGTTTTTGTTTGTATACTTCATAAATCTTACCTTGGGGCCCATTTGGGCTGAAACTTCTCTTTTATCTTTTATCTCTTTTTGGCTTTAACCCACTGAGCCACCCAGGCGCCCCTGTCATTTTCATTTTTAATAAAGCCTTGTCTATAATTTACAGCTCAACGTTATTAGTTAACCCAGGAAATACAAATCTCTATTATTTATGTTTAACCCTAACTTAATTATGGTGATTCAAGTAAGCTTCACTGGATACTTTTGTCAGAAAAAGATAAATCTTTTTAAAATAAAGGAAAGGTATTGAATTAAAAAGTTGATGGAAGTAAACATTTAATATTTTCTATTTCAACATTTATGTTTTGGAAGGTGATTGCAGTGGCATTATGAGCTAATAGTAGAAGATTATGTATATGTATCCACTGAGTTCTTAGCAAAACACCATTTCAGAGGCATTAGCTTGGAAAATTGTGGGCAAAATGCTCATGGAAGTACCACACTTAAGTGACACCAGGCATCAATTGCAGAAACAAGCCAATGATACGGAAGACCAAGTCATAAAATAAAGTTAGCAAAATGTTTTTAACTGCAGTTTAACAAATCCAGAGATATTCCTAGCACAGCAGTCCTTCAGGATCTGTGCAATTTGCACATGAATGGTTTTTAACTTCAGTGCCAAAAAAACCCCACACCTGGACATGAAGCATATAAAAATAATCAATTTGGAGTTCAAGTTCTGTGTAAGAGTATGCTGTAGTGGTACAGCTGCAAAGGCAAGTCAGCATTCTGGAGTCACCATCTGGATTTAGGTGGTGGTGCCAGAATGTTGTTAATCTCCACATTCCTTACTTCACTGAAATGTTTTTATTTTTTAAGTAAGATGCACTAAATATTGTATTGTGTTTAGTGATATAGTACAAATTGTGACGACATAATACAAAAGCTAATCAAAAATTCTTGTTTCATGCTGAAGTATAATGGCTATTAAGAAGAAAAATTTTGCTGAAATATTTGACTTGCAGAATAAAATCTCATCATTTATGCAATACAAGAATCTAGTTTGGTCTCAACATTTTAAAGTTGTAAAGTAAGCATCCAGTTTAGTTATTTGGTATTTCTAATTATCTTAATACTTCCATGAAAGAAAGGAAGCGTGAATATATATCTATATCTATCTATCTATCTATCTATCTATCTATCTATATGGGTGTGTGTGCATGTATATATGTATGTATGTATATAAATATATATGTGTATATATATATAAACATATATATATATATAAAAGAATGAAAATTATTCAAAAAGAGGTGAAAATAAGAAAAAAAACTGAAAAAATAAATACAAGTCTAAAAAATAAAAATACAAAGAATGCGACTTAGTGTTTTCCCTAAAAGTTGAAGCTTTGCAGCCCTCTGTGATCAGTAAACTTGACAGGAGTGAGTTGTTTGTGATGGTCTTCTAAGGGAAGGGCCCGTTGCACTGATTCTCAAAGGTACTTTAGCTAGTGCAAATGCACCTCTCCTAAACAGAGTCAGGTCTCCATGTAATCAACCCTAGATTCCAGGATGTGATTCTGTTTCACTCCCTGAAGGCTTGCAGTATGAATAGGTTGGGTCAATATGGCTACACCCTACTCTCTACCAAGGAGCTGAAAATTTGCACCCCAACTCTTCAGTGAGCACTCACAGAAAATCAATCCATCAGTCTAATCTCATCGGTTTCTGTCAGAGCTCTGTGTTCACACTGCCAGTGACAAAGCATTTTTTTCTCAGGTGTGCGACTGAGTTCCAAATCCAAATTCTGGAGATTTCTGTGGCACAGACTCATGCTGTACCTCCTGGGTTCTGGAGGTCTTCCCATGCTTCTGTTTTGCTGGAGTCCTCCCATGAATACTATCACCCAGCTGTGCTAGGATTCGAAGCTTAGGGTTACATAGAGCAGAAAGCCAGCACCTAGCCTTGTGGTTTTCAGCCAGATTTTCCCAACTGATATCTGAGGACTGAAGCATTCAGGCCCTCACTGTTCTTTTTGTGACCCTGGGATCTTGAGATCATACTGACATGCCTGAGATTCTGCTCCACTTTACCACTTGAACACCTTAAAGTCAGGGATGTTCCCTGCGTGCTTATAGCATCAGACATGCACGACAATCCAGGATGTGAGAAAGCCCATGATGGAGGGACTCTGGATTCCTAAAAGTCCACACGAAGTAGCTTAGTCTCCAACCGGAAGATTTACCTGAAGAAAACTATGGTAACATGCGACCATAATTTGGGGAGTTATTTGGTAATTCAGCATATGTAATATACCTACAACATGTATAAATAAAGAAACTTCAATAGTTATGACACTAGAACCTAGGAAAAAATGACAAGAGAAGCACGTGGCTTCCTCAGTCAGTAGGGCATATGGTACTTGACCTCGGTGTCATGAGTTTGAGCCCCACGTGGAACAGAGTTGATGTAGGAAACAAAAGAAAACAACAGGACTTACACATGACCAAAGTCAATTGGGATTGGACAATAGAGCTGGTCGGTGGTGGACTGGATCCTCTCACCTGTTCATGCAGCCACTGGGCCCTGACCACTCAGGTGGTTTCAGTGCTTATCAGGAAACCAGTTTCTCCCCCTAGGAGCTCAGGGTCTAGAGGGGCAGATGGACAAATGTGAACTGAAAAGGTGAATGAAAAGAGCATTTTCTCCATAAGAAAAGAGCAAGGGACTACAACTGGGTCCTGAACTCCACCAGGTGATGGGTCTGAAAAGGTCCTGCTATGATGACATTGAGAATTCCTGTGGCAGGAAAAGGAGACAGTCCTGCACAAATCTGAGTATATTTAGCCCGGCATAGGGAACCACAGTGCGGAGGTTTGGAAGCAGAATATGATGTTCCCGGAGTGGGGGTCAGAGAAGGAGGCCAGGGTGATCAGAAGAAGCTGAAGTGGGGAGCAGAGAGGAAAGGGAGGAGGCCACAGTCTGGGGCAGGTGGATGGTATCCGTAAACCGCTCCTAGTGCTGTGTGACCACATTACCCCACCCTCTGTGGCTTAACAACAAACATTGTCTCACAGTCTCAGAGGAGAATTTAAGTACAGCAATCCAGCAGTGCCCAGCTAGGAGCCCCTGCCAGAGACCCTCAGTACTTTGTGGCTGTTGACAACACCAAGGCAGGACCTCCTTCACTGAGAACTTGAGCACACTTAGCGGTATTGGCAGGATTCAGTGCATCTCAAAAGGTCCGAGTTCCTCTGTCTCTTGTTGGCCCTCATGGCTAGGTCACATGCACATGCCTGGTCCATGTTTCAACATAGGGGCTTGTACTCCAGTATGAGGATCTAAGAGAGAACACGGGTCACAGGCAGCATGGGGATGTGCAATGAGCTTTGATAACTAATTCTCAGATGGGGCTTTTAGGTCATTTTGCCATGTTCTGTGAAATGGAAGGAATCACTAAGTCCATACCACACTCCAGGGCACAAGGTTACACAATAACGTGTAAATAGGATATGGGATTTCAGGTAACCATTGAGAGGAGAAGATGAAGACTCCTGCAGGGTTAGTGCCTTGTGAAATATCACAGAATGGTAGGAAGGCTGAACCAGGCATGAACTCAGCTCTCTGTGAGTGTCCTCAAAGTTGGGGCATTGGATGCACCTAGCCATTCACTGGAGGGCTCTGGAAAAAGTTGTGCTGAAGACAGGGGCTACAGACAGGGAGATGGTTTCAGGGTGAGGGTGAGCATTGATATCATAGACAGGAGGCATTCCAGCACGATGTTGTACGAGGAGGAGCCCAGGTCATGACAACCCACTGAATGGACCCCTATCCACATGACACCCATTGGAAAGGAGATAATAGCTCTCAGCACAGGATATGCAGTCTATAGTAGGAAGGGTGGATTCTGACCATCAAAGGCCAAGTCTTCAATCCTTTCTTTAGGGTTCTTTTTGAAAATTAGAAAACCAAAGGTCTTAGGAAACTATGGCCCACCACTCTGTAGATGGGACTGTCACCTTCTGGGACTCCAGAATGTGAGCATTGATGAACAGATGTGTGCCCACAGGAGCCACTCTTCATGCAACACACACACACACACACACACACACACACACATTAGGGACTATAGGGTGGTATTTGCCCAGTATCAGACTCAGAAAAAGTGAGAAGAGGAGGAAAATGTGCTTGGAGGTATTTCCTACAAGGGACACCACAGATCTAATATCATAGATATTACTCCACATATGCCTGTGGACATCTGCAGGAAGTCCATGCTAGAATCATCTGTATTGTACAGACAAGATGCAGACCACCCCTGACAGGGATAATGACTTATCCAGGGTCACAAACGGGTAAGAGGGGAGAGTAGTGTCTGAAGCCAGGTGGGGCCCTGGCTGCAATCAGCCCTTCTTTGGGGGCCTGTGGATAGAGGTGCATTGGTGTCCCTGTGTAGAGATATGGACTTGCATGCAGAAAGGAGATGAGCAGATGGCAGCCCTGAGCACTGTTTGTGTAGGTGATAATCCAGCGTGGACTAGGGTAGGTGATCTCAGCCAGTGAAGTCACTTCCTTGACCACAGATCCCAACAGAATTTGGAACCCCACAACCAGGCACCCACATTCTATTGTAGTCCAGTACCAGAGTTACTTGGCTGGAGACATCGGGTAAGGAATGATGTTCTCTTGCTGCTTGCCTATTTCCAGGGGCTCTGGCTTCCAGAAACCCCAGGGGAATGGCATTTTCAAATGCAGTAAACATTGGCCCAAACCTCGCCCCCAATGCCTCAGGGATTTTGGCAGGAGTTTCCATAAGTTAATACAAAGGAACCTAGGCCAGGCCAAGCCACCCCTCTGAGCTATCCCAGGGAAGCCCTGTCCCCTCCTCTTGATTTTCTGGCAAAGAGGGATATTTGGAAGTTCCTGCCACTGGGCTGGAGGAGGATGCAGGACAGTGGAAACCCTGGTGATCCCTTTATGTTCACACCAATGTCATGGTGGACAGTGCGAAAAGAGGATTGTGAGGTGCATCTTACCTCTGCCAGTGGATTGGAAGCAGAATATGATGTTCCCATTTCATTCATTTGTGGAGGAGTGTACATACAGGGGGAATGGTGTGTCTGGAAGATAGTTCTCTGGGTCTGTGGACCAGCAAAGGCAGCCAGACAGGGCTCTGTATCCTCCTGCCTGGCTGTTGGGCATTGTCTTTACAGCGTTCCACACAGGAGATGGGGCAAGAGCTGAACGGCGAGATCCTCTGTTCTACCAGCTTGAAGGACAAGAAGGTGCCCCACACTAAATTTCCCCAATCTGGAGAATGGAACAAGTGTTCATGCCCTAGAGGCAAAAATGACACCCCCAAAATCAACCAGTCTAGAAAGTCCTCCAGACACTTAATTGTGAAGTTCATTAATCATAATTATAGACAGGAGGACTTAAGGGCAGCTAGGTTTTAGGGATTCCTTACTTACAGGGGAAGCACCATCAGAATAATGTCAGACTTGTCCACAGAAACCTGGCAAGCCAGAAAGGCCTGGCATACATATTCAGGGCACTCAATGAGAAGAACATGCAGCCAAGAATACTTTACCCAGCAAGGCTGACATTCAGAATGGATGGAGAGATAAAAAGCTTTCAAGACAGGTAAGGTTTAAAAGATTATATGACAACCAAGCTGGCACTATCAGAAATGTTAAAGGTTTTTTTTTTAAAGATGAAATAAAGAAGAGTGACATAGAACAGAAATTTACAGAGACAATGTATAGAAACAAGGACCTCACAGGCAACAGGATGTCAATAAAAACTTAATCTTTAATAATTACTCTCAATGTGAACGGCCTAAAGGTTCCCACAAAACTGCACACGGTACAGACTGGATAAAACAATAGGACCTCTCCATAGGGTCCACCAAGACCATAGGGTCCCTGTCTACAAGGGACATCTTTAGAACCTAAAGATACATCCAGACTGCAAGTGAAGGGAAGGAGAGCTATCTTCCATGCCAAGGGGTCTCAAAAGAAAGCTGAGGTTGTGACTCTCATATCAGATAAATTAGAGCTTAAGACAAAGACTGTAATCAGAGGTATAGAAGGATACTGTATCATTCTTAAAAGATCTATCCTTCAAGAGGACCTAACAATTGTAAATATCTATGCTCCCATCATGGGAGCTACCAACTACATAATAGGGCAACTCTTACCAGATGAAGAGTCATATTTATATTTATATGGTAATTGTAGGGGATCTTAACACACCACTCTCAACAATAGACAGATCATCTAAGCAGAAAACCAACAGACAAACAGGAGCATTAAGTGACACATTAGACCAAATTGACCTTATAGATATACAGAGCAGTCCACCCTCAAATAACAGAATACACTTCTTGGGCCCACCTGGGACTTTCTCCAGAATAGACCACATGCCGGGGCACAAGACAGGGCCCAACTGATACCTAAAGTTTGAGATTATTCACTGCATATTCTCAAACCACAATGCTTTGAAACTAGAGCTCACCCACAACAAAATGTTTGGAAGGAATTCAAACACTTGGAAACAAAGGTCTATTCTCAACAATGTCTGCATCAACCAGGAAATCAAAGAAGAACTTAGGCAATTCATGGAAACCAATGAAAATGAAGACACGTCAGTCTAAAACCTATGGGATACGGCAAAGGCAGTCCTTAGTCCTATGTTCTAGGAGGGAAATATGTAGCCATCCAATGCCCCCTCAAAAATGATTGAAAAAGCCAGAATACACAAACTCCCTTTACATTTTAAAGAACTGGAAAATCAACAACAAATCAAGACAAACCCAGGCAAAGGCAGGGAAAGAATCAAGATTAAAGCAGAGATCAATGAGATAGAAACTAGAGATACAGTAGAACACATCAACGGAATTAGAAGCTGGTTCTTTGAAAGAATCAAGAAGATTGATAAACCACAGGACAATCTATTCCAAAAGAAGAGAGAGTGTTCCCAAATTAATAAAATTATGAATGAAAGGGGAGAAATCATGACTAAAACCAAGGAAATAGAAACAATCAGAAATTATGATCAACAACTATATGCCAATAAGTTAAGCAACTTAGAGGAAATGGAAAATTACTCAGAGTTAGAAAAGGATGGGGTTTGTGTCCTCTGGATCATGGATGGTCCCAGAGGGCATACACTAAAGTGAAATAGGTAAGTCAGGAAGGACAAATACTATAGGAATTCACTCCTGTCTCGATTCTGAAAAGCAAAACAAATGAATAAACAAACAAACAAAAAGCAGAATCAGAATGTCAATATAGATAAGAAAGAGATGGTTCTCAGAAGGGAGGTGAGGGGGGCATGGAAGAAATAGGTGAAGGGGTGTAGGAGACACAGTCTTCCCATGGTGGGTTGAGTAAGTCACGGGGATGAAATGCACAGCATAGGGAATATGATCTATTGTATTGTAATGTTGTGTCTGGTGACAGATGGTAGCTGCACTTCTGGTCATTATAATATAAGGTAAAAACTTGTCCAATCATCATAATGTTCACCTGACATTAACAAATTATTGTGTGTCAACTATGCTACAAAATATAATGAGTCATAAAATATACAAATATAACAGGAATGGGTTTGTCTAAGAGTGACAAAAACGCAAAGGCAATCCAGCTGGAATTATCCTTACTCTACCAGTCTAGGGGCAAAAGGTAACTGGTCTCTGGGGAGACCCCACTCTTCACTTCTCTGGTAATTTACTTCTACTTCAGTTCTTTGCAGATTTCTGTTTCAGAATCTGTTGCTAGCTTTTTCCTGTGTGCCCCTTTGGTTGGTGGTCAGTCCAAGGCCATTCTCTTCTTCTCTTCATGGTCCACACAGGGAAGCTCATCTACTCCCATTTCCCAAGGGTACCTCTCTGCTCTTATTCATATCTCCCCTGAGCTCCAGAGCCTGTGGATGGGCACAAGGATGAGACAGCTCCATCTGGCAGCTTGCTCTTTCAACAAATAATTTATGGAAACTTCCTATGTGCTGGTTGGGAAAGCTATGGAATTCTCCTGAAAACATTATTATTTTTTTTAAGATTCAGGGGTACAATTTAGTGATGCATCAGTTCCATGTAATACCTAGAGATCATTCCATCAAATGCCCTCCGTAATGCCCATCACCCAGTTTCCTCATGTCGCAGCTACCTCCTCTCCAACAACTCTCAATTTGTTCCCTAGTGTTGAGTCTCTTATGGTTTGCCTCCCTCCCTATATGCATCTTGTTTTATTTTTTCTCCCTTTCCCCTATGGTCATTGGTCTTGTTTCTCATATTACGCTCATGATAGAAATCATATGTCATTTGACATTCTGTGATTGACTAATTCCCTTATAATTATACCCTCTGGTTCCATCCTCATCTTTACAAATGACAAGTTGTCAGGTTTTTTTTTTTTTTGGTGGCTGAGTAATATTCCATTGTATCTATGAACCGCATCTTCTTTACCCAGACTTTAAAATGTTCTGTTTTTGCACCCAGCTGTTTATAATACTTTGTGGCATCTTTCTGAAGAAGACTCCCTCCCCTCCACTGTATCCTCAGCTATACCACACCAGATTCAAGTCTCCATCCTCCTGCCTTCCAAATGGTGGTCACTTTTCTACATGTAGCCTGGCAGCATTTATATGATCACACCTTTGATTGATTTCTTGAGTGTTCAGAATGATCTAATAAGTATGTAGTTGTATTTGAGGGAGGAGAAAAATTTAATTCTTCCCCACAGAATTCTCTCATTCGATGCTGGACATGAAGACTGTGAACCTGGTGACAGGACGGATTTTGTTGTTCCCCTTCTATGAGAGCTGAATGCCACTATGATATTGGCAAGCAGATCCTTACTGGTGACACAGATTCATCGCACCAGCCATAGGTTTACTGTGGGAAAATGTCCTAAGCATAATGTCTACCATATTCTCCAATTATTTTTAAGCTTTCATGGATGAGCTGAGAGTAACGATTTCTCTATTGCCATGTTGTCTGACTTACGTACAACTGTGACCTTTCATGGGGTCTAATGGCCCATGTCTTCATTAATATCCATGTCAGTGTTTTAATTAATGGTGCCTCTGTGTGGCACATTTACTTTGTAGTATTTATGACCGTCACTGTAAATATAACACAAATATTAATGTTTCCTCTTGAAGCACAGATTACCTCTTTTCCTTTAAAACATGGTTTCCAGGTCATGATATCAGTCAGGGTGTCATGGAGAAATCCATCAGTAATTGGCCAGCTGACCTGTCTTGTGGTTGGTCACCAGAATGAAGCCAATCTGAGAAATCCGTGGTGATTGGCCAGGGCATAGTGGTGATATCCCACGGCGGTGACATCGCATGAAGGCATTCTGGTGTCCCAGAGAGGTTATAAAAACTTGGCAGCAGCCCCAGTGTCCAGTGAAGACAGAGATGGCAGTTCAGTCACAGCTCTTCCTTCTCTTCCTCGACTTCTCTGCCCTGTTCCCTGCCCCTGCCCATGGCAAGCCCCCTGCCCACTCCTTCTGACCTAGACCTCTCTCCAATACTCTACACACCACCATCATGTTAGCACCTACATTGTTCTCCCTCTGTGGTCCGGAGAGTCCTTGTACCCATATACGGCAAAACCTAGACCCATTCCGCACTATAAGGCTGGCCCAGGTCCTCAGGGAGACATTCTCATTTGGCATGTGGGAGGGGGACACTGGCTACCAGAATACCATGGATTCTCAGCCAGCTGGGCCCCACACCCCTGGGGTCATATGTGTCTTCAGTACAGGAAAGTTGAGTGCACGTCCTGAGGGAATATTGGGCATACTACTACTATGAAGCCCTCCAACCTGACTCAGCAGAGGGCACATGAGTACTCTGAACATCCAGCCAACCCAGATGTGCACAATGTGTGGAATATCTGGAGACATCAGGCAGAGAGGGAATTTTACAAAACAAGTAGGTACTGGGAAAAAGAATCACCACATCTCTGTATGCAGTGTTAGTCTTTGGAACACTGGCCCTCAGTCCATGGACTGTCTGAATCAACTCAGCAGTGGACAAAATAATTCCCCAGAAACCTGGCTATCCCAGAGCCCACAGACCATCAATCCTCAAACATAGCCTAAAAAAGAGACATTCAGAACTCAAGACAGAGCACGTCCCAGGGACCCAAAGACTGGGAGGCTTCTGATTCCATTTGACACTGGGCAGATGAAACACACAGACACTGGGTGGACAAGGAACCTCCATACCACAAGACGGCTAGCCCAGTGCAACACAAGGCAGGGAATTCCAGAGAACAGGTTTGCCAAGTGCCACGAAACCATGAGTCCTGCATCCCAGCTGGTATCAGTAAAATGATTCAACTCAACAGAAGCATTACCATGCGCCTTTGTACCCAGTGGACAAATACTCAGCTTTCCACTAGGCCAAGCAGGCACCTGGACACCAGACTCACCATGTGCCCATGGACCAGGAGACCAACAAATCAGATGTCTGCTAGGTCAAGCAGGCACCTTGAAGACCCATTTCACCATGTTCCCATGGACATGGAGACTAACAAATCTGCTCTCTATTACACCAAGCAGGAACCTGGACAGCAGGTCCGCCATGTGCTCTTGGACCTGGAGACTGATAAGTGAGCTGTCTGGTAAGCTAAGCAAGTACCATGAAAGTGGGCTCACCATGGTCCCTTGGATATTGAGCCCAAGAAAGGAGCTCTTGGCTAGGCCAAGCAGATAACTAGACTTGAGCCTCACCATGTGCCCTTAGACCTGGAAACCAACAACTCAGCTCTTTGCTTGGCCAAGCAGGCACCATGACAGTGGGCTTACCATGTGCCCTTAGACCTGGAGACCAACAATGCAGCTCTGTGATAAGCCAAGCAAGCAACGTCACAACTGGCTCAACATGGGCCCATGGACCTGGAAACCACAAAATCATGTCTCTACTAGGCCAAGCAGGCACCTGGACAGCTGGTTCACCATGTGCCCTTGTACCTGGAGACCAGTAAGGGAGCTCTGGGCTAAGCCAAGCAGATGTATAGACATCTGGCTTACCACGTGCCCTAGGACCTTGAGACCAACAAATCAGATCTTTGCCTGGCCAAGGAGGCACCTTGACAAAAGGCTCACCAAGTGCCCTCGGACCTGGAGACCAATAACCAAGCTGTCTGGTGGGTTAAGCAGGCACCTGGATAGTGGGCTAAACCTGTGACCTTGGACATTGAGGCCAAGAGAGGAGATCTGGGAAAGACAAGCAGACAACTAAACACGAGGATCACCATGTGCACCTGGACCTGGAGACCCGCAACTCAGATCTTTGCTTGGCCAGGTGGACACATTGGCGATAGGCTTCCCGTGTATCCTTGGACCTGGAGAACAACAACTGAGTTGTGTAATGGGCTACACTGGCATGCTGACAGTTTACTGGGTGCTCTTGGACCTGGAGACCGACAACACACCTCTGTGACATGCCAAGGAGACAGCTTCACAGCTGGTTCACCATGGGCCCATGGACATGGAAGCCACAATATCAGGTCTGTACTAAGCCAAGCAGACACCCAGACAGGAGGCTCAATATGTGCCCTTGGGCCTCAAGAAAAACAACTCTTTTTGTAGCTTGGCCAAGGACACACGTTGACAACAGGCTTACCTTGTGCCTTTGGTCCTGGAGACCAGAATCTGAGCTGTCTGCTAGGTTAAATAGTCTCCTTGGCAGTGGGATAAGGATGTGCCCTTGGACCTGTAGACCAACAATACAGCTCTGTGACAAGCCAAGCAGGAAACTTCACAGTTGGCTCAACATGTGTCCATGGACCTGGAAACCAAAAAATGAAATCTCTACTAGGCCAAGCAGGCACCTGAACAACTGGCCCACCATGTGCCCTTGGACCTTGAGACCAACAACACAGCTCTCTATTAGGTCAAGCAGGCAGCTGGACAGCAGGCTTACCATGAGACTTTGGACATGGCGACCAGTAAAGGAACCCTCAGCTAGGCCAAGCACATACATTGAGAGTGGGATCGCCGTATACCCTTGGATCTGAAACAACACAGCACATTGCTAGGCCAAGAGGGCACCTGGATAGCAGGCTCACTATGTGTTCTTTAATGGCAATAAGAAACACACAATTCTGCACCAGGCCAAGCAGACAAATAGACAGTGGGCTCACCATGTGCCCTTTGGCCAGACCAAAAAATGAGCTGTCCGATAGGCCAAGCAGACAGCTGTTCAACAGGATCACCAGGTGCCCTTGGACCTGGAGACAAACTCAGCTGTCTGATATGCCATGTAGGCACTTGGTAAGCAGGTGCACTATGGGCTTTTGGACCTCAAAACCAACAATTCAGCTCTGTGTTCAAGCAACTAGGAACGTTGAGAGCAGGCTTACCATGGACACTTGGTCCAGTAGACCAAAAAATCAGTTGTGTGCTAGGCCAAGCGGGTATGATGAATGTGGGTTCACCATATGCGCTTGGATCTGGAGACCAAAAACTGAGCTGCCTGATAGGCCTACAAGGCACCTGGACAGCAAATTCACTGTGTGCCCTTGGACCTGGAGACAAACAATGCAGCTCTGCACTAGGCCAAGAAGGCACCTGGACAGCGAGTTCAGCATGTTTCCTTTGGACACAGATCCTTCCTTCTCCCTAGAGTACAGCATACTCAAACACTCAGCTTTCCAGCTGGCGTCAGATTATGAGACCTCCAAACCTGCTCAACATTGCACCGATTTGTCCAATGCAGCCATGGAGACCTGGGAGCCTCCAAACTATGAGCCCTCCATCCCAGGGCAGCACGGGACTAAGAAGCCACTGGGATAGCAACTTGCCCCCCAAATCTACGGTAGTATGCTTTTCACCTCTGTAGAAAAGTGAGCATCTGAGTCTCTTCTTACTTTCGATGTCCTTCAGCCTGAGGTCCTTTTGGCCTGCTATCTGTGTAATATTCATTTTGGGGGCATTCTCCTCCTGAGAATAAAACTACATCATGCCCTAGGAGATGAAACAGGCCAGTAGTTTGAAGACTTTTATTCAAACTTATGGCATGAAATGAAGAGGGGCGATGGGAGGAAATTGTGGAGGAGACCTAGGCCATGAACACTGTGGCATCATTGGCTGAAATCCTCCAGCTGAAGGAGAAGTGTTACATCCTCAAAGGAGAGGTGGACGCCTTAAAGCAAGAAGCCAAGAAGTGCACTGAGAGGCAGGCTTAGCTCCATGAGGTGGAGAGATCCTTCATTCAAATGAAGGTCTTCCTGGATATCTCTGCCTTACACGCAATGCCCAAGTGTAATGCTTGTGCACCCACCCACTATGGCATAGAAGGGTAGTTGGGAAATAGGTGTTCAACTCCCTGATTGATGGTGTAGTATGAATTTGAAAAATAGCCAAATAAATCTTTTAAAATAAAAAGAAATTAAAAACACAAACGTTATTATTTCTAAATAACTGATTTACAAAAGACAACCCCTGGGTGATTGTCAAGGGCAGCCTGTTTTAGAGCCACTGCTATCCCTTACAATCCATCACATTCTCCTGAGGTTGGGGTCTCCACGGCTCTGAGAATATGTTGGTTAAGCATGCAGAGTTGACATTGAGCATAACCTGCCTGTCCTCAACAACTTGTTCAGACATACTAATCTTTAGAACCAAAGTGGAGGACCAAGGTTCAGCACCTTCTGATTGGAAGGAATAAACAATCCATGTGTCTGTTCACAGGTATTTCTGCATAAAGCATTGGCAGAGAACAATTTTTCAGATTTTTGCTAAATTTGAGGTTGGCACCTGATGTTATGGCTTCAGACTGTGACCAGAAAAACAGCTGTTGATCCAGGACAGATTCGGCTGTGATGCAGTCCTTGGAAGAACAAATGTGACAAGACCATGCAAGAAGGGTAGAGTGACTCCAGAGGCAGGATATGATTCCCTGTATCTGCGGGAGTAGATTTGGGGTCAGAGCAGGGGGCAGAATGGTATGAGTGGCCAGACTGTGGGTTCCATTCTGACCAAAGAAGGACTGCAGGTATTGGGGAAAAATGTGGGATTCACATTGGGTGCTTTAGGTGCATGGGTGTATGCACAGAGTAAGGCGCAGTGGGAGAGAGGTGGGAACAGGTGCATCTTGGAGACTCTAAGGTCTGTGTGGGTATGAAGAATGGGGCCACTTCCAGGACTCAATAGTGACCTTCTGATAAATTGAACACTGGGGGTCAGAATGGAGTTGGAAGGTGATATTCCTGGATGGCCCCTCCTGGGCTATGGTCCATCTTAGCGGCAGGGATGTGGAGTGGGGGTGTAGGTGTGGTGCAAATGCCAGTGATCTGGTGTCTACATTTCACTCCAACTGAGATTCTAGGGGAAGTGCTTAGAACTGTGGCTCCTGGGCTGAGCTCAGTAATGAGAGTGTGCTCATAGCACCTGGGCATACACAGATGGGAACCATGAGGAAGTTTCCTCTGCGGGTCGAAATGAACTTCAAGGGAACTTGGAGAATGGGAGGCATGCAAACATAAGATGGATGATGTCTGAGCTGATTTGAGGGAGCTGCTTCTGGAGCCAATGTGGAGGCTGGTAGAGTCCAGGTCACTTAAGTATAAGGGGGACATGGGTTGCTTATGTGTTCCTAGCACTCAGAAACATCCTAAGAACGTTTCCAAAAAAAAAAAAAAAAGACTAAGCCTCCACCAGTCATTTCTAGTGGTGCATTACTCCTTTTTAAAAATTTTTATTTATTTTCATATTTCTTTACAGTGTTCCAGAATTCATTGTTTATGCAAAACATCCAGTGCTCCATGCAGTATGTGCCCTCCCTAATACCCACCACCAGGCTCACCCAGCCTCCCACCGCCCTCCCCTCCAAAACCCTCAGATTGTTTTTCAGAGTCCACAGTCTCTCATGGTTCATCTCACCCTCCAATTTCCCCCAACTACCTTCTCCTTTCCAACTCCCCATGTCCTCCGTGTTATTTCTTATGCTCCACAAATAAGCAAAACCATAAGATAATTGACTATCTCAGCTTGACTTATTTCATTCAACATTATCTCCTCCAGTACCATCCATGTTGATACAAAAGTTGGGTATTCATCCTTTCTGATGGAGGCATGATACTCCATAGTGTATATGGACCACATCTTCCTTATCCATTCATCCATTGAAGGGCATCTTGGTTCTTTCCACAGTTTGGAGGCTGACCACCACTGCTATAAACATTGAGGTACAGATGGCCCTTCATTTCACTACATCTGTATCTTTGGGGTAAATACCCAGTACTGCAATTGCAGGGTCATAGAAAAGCTCTATTTTTAATTTTTAAGGAATCTCCACACTGTTTCCCAAAGCAGCTAAGGCAACTTGCATTCCCACCAACAGTTGTAAGAGGGTTCCCCTTTCTCCACATCCTCTGTAGTACACGTTGTTTATTGTTATTTTTGTTTATTGTTATTGTTTATTGTTTATTGTTAATTTGGGCCAAACTAACTGGTGTAAAGTTGTGTCTCAATGTGGTTTTGATTTCAATCTCCCTGATGGCTAGTGTTGATGAACATTTTTTTTTTATTTTCAGAATAACAGTATTGATTGTTTTCTCAACACACCCAGTGCTCCATGCAATCTGTGCCCTCCCTAATACCCACCACCTGGTTCCCCCAACCTCCCATCCCCCGCCCCTTCAAAACCCTCATGTTGTTTTTCAGAGTCAATAGTCTCTCATGGTTCACCTCCCCATCCAATTTCCCTCAACTCCCTTCTCCTCTGCATCTACCCTTGTCCTCTATATTATTTGTTATGCTCCACAAATAAGTGAAACCATATGATACTTGACTCTCTCTGCTTGACTTATTTCACTCAGCATAATCTCTTCCAGTCCTGTCGATGTTGCTACAAAAGTTGGGTATTCGTCCTTTCTGATGGAGGCATAATACTCCATAGTGTATATGGACCACATCTTCCTTATCTGTTCATCCGTTAAAGGGCATCTTGGTTCTTTCCACAGTTTGGCGACCGTGGCCATTGCTGCTATAAACATTGAGGTACAGATGGCCCTTCTTTCACTACATCTGTATCTTTGGGGTAAATACCCAGGAGTGCAATTGCAGGGTCATGGGGAAGCTCTATTTTTAATTTCCTGAGGAATCTCCACACTGTTCTCCAAAGTGGCTGCACCAGTTTGCATTCCCACCAACAGTGTAAGAGGGTTCCCCTTTCTCCACATCCTCTCCAACACACGTTGTTTCCTGTCTTGCTAATTTTGGCCATTCTAACTGGTGTAAGGTGGTATCTCAATGTGGTTTTGATTTGAATCTCCCTGATGGCTAGTGATGATGAACATTTTTTCATGTGTCTGGTAGCCATTTGTATGTCTTCATTGGAGAACTGTCTGTTCATATCTTCTGCCCATTTTTTAATATGATTATCTGTTTTGTGTGTGTTGAATTTGAGGAGTTCTTTATAGATCCTGGATATCAACCTTTTGTCTGTACTGTCATTTGCAAATATCTTCTCCCATTCCCTGGGTTGCCTCTTTGTTTTGTTGACTGTTTCTTTTGCTGTTCAGAAGCTTTTGATCTTGATGAAGTCCCAAAAGTTCATTTTCGCTTTTGTTTCCTTCGCCTTTGGAGACATATCTTGAAAGAAGTTTCTGTGGCTGATATCACAGAGGTTACTGCCTATGTTCTCCTCGAGGATTCTGATGGATTCCTGTCTCACGTTGAGGTCTTTTATCCATTTCGAGTTTATCTTTGTGTACGGTGTAAGAGAATGTTCGAGTTTCATTCTTCTACATATAGCTGTCCAGTTTTCCCAGCACCATTTATTGAAGAGACTGTCTTTTTTCCACTGGATATTTTTTCCTGTTTTGTCGAAGATTATTTGACCATAGAGTTGAGGGTCCATATCTGGGCTCTTTACTCTGTTCCACTGGTCCATGTGTCTGTTTTTATGCCAGTACCATGGTGTCTTGGTGATCACAGCTTTGGAGTAAGGCTTGAAATCAGGTAACGTGATGCCGCCAGTTTCATTTTTGTTTTTCAACATTTCCTTAGCAATGCGGGGTCTCTTCTGATTCCATACAAATTTTAGGATTATTTGCTCCAGCTCTTTGAAAAATACTGGTGGAATTTTGATTGGAATAGCATTAAAAGTATAGATTGCTCTGGGCAGTATAGACATTTTAGCGATGTTTATTCTGCCGATCCAAGAACATGGAGTGGTCTTCCATCTTTTTGTGTCTTCTTCAATTTCTTTTAGGAGTGTTCTGTAGTTCCTTGAATACAGATCTTTAACCTCTTTGGTTAGGTTTATTCCGAGGTATCTAATGGTTCTGGTGCTATAGTAAATGGAATCGATTCTCTAATTTGGCTTTCTGTATTTTCATTATTAGTGTATAAGAAAGCCACTGATTTCTGGACATTGACTTTGTATCCTGCCACATTACTGAATTGCTGTATGAGTTCTAGTAGTTTGGGGGTGGAGTCTTTAGGGTTTTCCATATAAAGAATCATGTCATCTGCGAAGAGAGAGAGTTTGACTTCTTCCTTGCCAATTTTGATACCTTTTATTTCTCTTTGTTGTCTGATTGCTGTTGTTAGGACTTCTAATACAATGTTGAACAAGAGTGGTGAGAGTGGGCATCCTTGTCGTGTTCCTGATCTCAACGGGAAGGCGGCAAGCTTTTTCCCATTGAGGATGATATATGCTGTGGGTCTTTCATAGATAGATTTGATGAAGTTCAGGAATGTTCCCTCTATCCCTATACTTTGAAGTGTTTTAAGCAGGAACGGATGTTGGATTTTGTCAAGTGCTTTTTCTGCATCAATTGAGATGCATGTGGTTCTTCTCTCTTCTGTTATTGATTTGTTCTATCACATTGATTGATTTGTGAAAGTTGAACCATCCTTGTAACCCAGGGATGAATCCCACCTGGTCATGGTGGACAATCTTTTTAATGTGCTGTAGGTTCCTGTTTGCTAGGATCTTGTTGAGAATCTTGGCATCCATATTCATCAGTGATATTGGTCTGAAATTCTCCTTTTTGGTAGGGTCTTTGCCTGGTTTGGGGATCAGGGTAATGCCAGCTTCATAACAAGAGTCTGGAAATTTTCCTTCTGCTTCAATTTTTTGAAACAGCTTCAGGAGAATAGGTGTTATTTCTTCTTTGAACGTTTGATAGAATTCCCCAGGGAATCCGTCGGGTCCTGGGCTCTTGTTTTTTGGGAGGTTTTTGATCACTGCTTCAATCTTGTTACTATATATCGGTCTATTCAGGTTGTCAATTTCTTCCTGGTTCAGTTTTGGAAGTTTATAGTTTTCAAGGAATGCTTCCATTTCATCTAGTTTGCTTAGCTTATTGGCATATACCTGTTGATAATAACTTCTGATGATTGTTTCTGCTTCCTTGGTGTTAGTTGTGATCTCTCCCTTTTCATTCATAATTTTGTTAATTTGGGCTTTCTCTCTTTTCTTTTGGATTAGTGTGGCCAATGGTTTATCGATCTTATTGATTCTTTCAAAAAACCAGCTTCTAGTTTCATTGATACATTCTACTGTATCTCTGGTTTCTACCGCATTGATCTGTGCTCTAATCTTGATTATTTCCCTTCTTACGTGTGGGGTTGGTTTGATTTGTTGTTGATTCTCCAGTTCTTTAAGGTGTAGAGGCAGCTGGTGTATTCTGGATTTTTCAATTTTTTGGAGGGAGACTTGGATGGCTATGTATTTCCCCCTTAGGACTGCCTTTGCTGTATCTCACAGGTTTTGGAGTGAAGTGTCTTCATTCTCGTTGGTTTCCATAAATTGTTTAAGTTCTTCTTTGATCTCCTCATTGATCCAAGCATTCTTATGCAAGGTGGCCTTTAGCTTCCAGGTGTTTGAGTTCCTTCTGAACTTTTCATTGGGATTGAGCTCCAGTTTCAAAGCATTGTGATCTGAGAATATGCAGGGAATTATCTCAGACTTTTGGTATCGGTTGAGCCCTGATTTGTGACCCAGTATGTGGTCTATTCTGGAGAAGGTTCCATGTGCACTTGAGAAGAATGAGTATTCTGTTGTTTTAGGGTGGAATGTTCTGTATATATCTATGAGGTCCATCTGGTCCAATGTGTCATTCAATGCTCTCATTTCTTTATGGATTTTCTGCTTCGATGATCTGTCTATTTCTGAGAGAGGCATATTAAGATCTCCTACTATTAATGTATTCATATCAATATGACTCTTTATCTTGATTAATAGTTTTCTTATGTAATTGGCTGCTCCCATATTGGGGGCATAGATATTTACAATTGTTAGATCATCTTGGTGGATAGTCCCTTTAAGAATGATGTAGTGTCCTTCTGTATCTCTGACTACCGTCTTTAGTTTAAAATCTAATTTATCTGATATGAGAATCATTACCCTGGCCTTCTTTTGAGGCCCATTGGCATGAAAGATGCTTCTCCATCCCTTCACTTTCAGTCTGGGTGTATCTTTAGGTTCAAAATGGGTCTCTTGTAGACAACATATGGATGGGTCCTGTCATTTTATCCAATCTGCAACCCTGTGTCGTTTGATGGGCGCATTTAAGCCATTCACATTGAGAGTGATTATTGAGAGATACGTTTTTAATGACATTGTGTTATCTTTGAAGTCTTTCTTTCTGTCGATTGTCTCTATATTTCTGTTTAATGCTATTCTTAGGGTTTTTCCTCTTTTATAGAACCCCCTTAATATTTCCTGCAGTGTCGGCTTGGTGGTTGCATAGTCTTGTAATCCTTGCCGGTCTTGGAAACTCTTTATCTCTCCATCCATTTTGAATGTCAGTCTTGCTGGATAAAGTATTCTTGGCTGCATGTTCTTCTAATTTCGTGCCCTGAATATATCTTGCCAGCCATTTCTGGCTTGCCAGGTCTCTGTGGACAGGTCTGATGTTATTCTTATGGGCTTTCCTCTGTATGTAAGGAGCTTCTTTGTCCTAGCAGCTTTCAAGAGATTGTATCTACAATTATGATTCCTCAAATTTACTATGAGGTGCCTGGATGTTTTTTTGGAATTAATAATCATGGGGGGGGGAGACTTTTCTGCTTCTAGTACATGAACACTTGTTCCATTGGCAAGATTGGGAAAATTTTCATGAAGAACTTGTTCCACTATATCTTCTAGACTTCTTTCTTTCTCCTCCCCTTCAGGGATTCCAATAATTCTGACGTTGGAACGTTTCATGGCATCATTTATTTCCCTGATTCTTTTTTCGTGGCTTCTAAGCTGTTTGTTCCACGCTTTCTCCTGATCCTTTCTCTCTATCTGTTTGTCCTCCAGATCACTAATGCTATCTTCTGTCTCAGTTACCCTAGCTTTTAGAGAATTTAGATTAGATTGGAACTCATTGAGAGCATTGTGAACCTCATCCCTGGTGGCCTTCAGCTCTGCCCTAACATTATGAACATCATCCCTGGTCGCTTTCAATTCTGACTTAATCAATTCTGTTTGGTCATCCATGGCTTTCTCCAACCTAGGTATTGCCTGGATAATTGTTAGCCTGAATTCTCTTTCCGACATATTGTCTATGTTGATAGCCGTTAGCTCTGTTGCGGAAGGCCCATCCTCTGTATTTTTCTTCTGTTGGGAATTCCTCCTCCTAGTCATTTTGGTGAGAGATGACTGGACAGATGTAGCTGGATATATCGACCGTGGTGCAGTCAAGGTGCACCCTGGAACACTTCTGAGCACTCAGGATTCCCCACCCAAATGAGAGAAAGAAGAAATGAAAAAAGAAAAAAAAAGAGAGAGAGAGAGACAGGAAAAAAAGGGAAGATAAAAGAGAAGGTTCAGCCCAAATGGGCCCCAGGGTAAGATTTATGACATATACGAACAAAAACAGACAAACAAAAAGACTTATAAAAGTATATGACGAGAGAAAATATATATATATATATATATATATATATATATATATATATGCAAAAAAGAAGTAAGAACCTCGTCAAAAAGAACCCCAAGTATAATATTTATATACTATTAGGACAAACATAAATACACAGAGGCACTGGCAGAAGAAAAAGATGGGAGCATGGTTATAGATTCTCAGTGTGGGTGAGGAAGGTTATTTTGATTCTTCCTGTATGTTATCTTGATATCTTTGTTAAAGGAGTCAACTTTCCTAAGATAAAAGGGGGATTAAAAATTGGTTTACCTATAGGGGTAGCATTGATTGGAGAAAGGGGGTTACCTTGAAGTTTAACTCTATATGAATATTAGAAAATAAAAATAAAAAAGGAATAAACTGGACTAAACTAAACTAAAATTTTTTTTAAAAAAATTAAAAAAAATAAAAGCAAAAGAAAAACACATGTGTATGTATCAAAAAATTCAGGTTAGAAGTTTATTATGGAATTTGATGTACTGGACATCACACTGTGATGGTAAATAGGTTAAAAAATTATCTATATACAAAAAAATGAACCAGAATAGTGGGAATGAGTTAAAAGTAAAAGTTGTATCTATGAAGTAGTGGTGGTTGTTCTCTTGTAGTCTTTTTTTTTTTTCTTTCCTGATTTGTTTTCTGGGGGAGGGGGCTGCCACGTGGGTTTTCAGTCAGTGATGTTCCCTGAGTTAAGTCCTCCAGCCCCCCTCAAGGGGGTGGGCTCTGAGGAAAACAGTTTTTTCAGGCTTTTGTTCTCTGGAGGTTTTTATGTTTGTTCACTTCTTTTCTCTCGCCTTGACAGCTCTTGATGGTTTTTGGAGGCTTAGAGGAAAACAAACTGCACCCCGACCTCCCTCTCAGAGAGAAGCCTCAGTTTGCTCCCCTGCAGGTTCTGCAGCTGCTGGGCCACGGCAGAGCAGGTTCTGAGTCGCGGTCCCTGGGGCGCAGGATCTCCTGCTTGTATGCAATACCACGGCAGTGGCGGCTGTCTGGGCAGCTCCAGACCGCCAGAGAGGTACCAAGCAGCGATTGCACACTGAGATTTTACCGCTGGCCGGGGATGGGACTGCCTGGTCTTTCCAGGTCTAAGGGTGCAGGGCTTGCATGCACCTCTCCCAGGGGAGGTTTTGGGGTACGGCCGTCTCCAGCTCTAGGACTGCGGGGATCCCAGAGCACCAGGGTGGGCGTTCCTGCACCTCTCTCAGGGGAGGGTGAGGCGCGCTCCTGCGCGTGTATCTCAGGCATGGTGCACTTTCTGCCGGCTGGCGTGGCTCCCAGCCCCTCAAGGGAGCCGGACTCCACTAGTTCTCTGGCGCGCTGGCGGCTCAGGGACCAAGACCTGGTTTCTCCGCCGCTCTCTCTGGCTCAGCGCCAGGGGAGGCTGTCCTGGGCCTGGGGACTTAAGCCCCTGTCCCTAGCCGCCCCAATTCCCACAATTTCCCCCCTTGATCCTTTGCTCTTTTGAGTGCTTTCAACCAGAGTCCAAGTTAATGCTGGTCCCCAGTCACAGGGTACTCTCGTATTGGGGTATTATTTTCCAATCGGTCGCCTCTGGTGGCTCCCTCCCCCTTTTGTTTCTCTTCCAATATCAGTCCGACGTTCCCACTCCGCTTTACCTGCCCACTGGCGTCTTCTGACCCCCACAGAGATCCAGACGTGTATAATTCTGATCTCAGGCTGATTTCATGGGTGATCGGAGTTCTTTGGTAGGTAAGCAGCTCACTTTAGGGTACAGGTTGAAAAGGCGCCTCCTCCTACTTCCCCGCCATCTTGTCTCCCCCCAAGACCACTACTTTTAAGCGTTGATGAACATTTTTTCATGTGTCTGTTAGCCATTCATATGTCTTCATTGGAGAAGCATCTGTTCATGCCTTCTGCCCATTTTCTGACATGATTATCTGTTTTGTGTGTGTTGAGTTTGAGGAGTTCTTTATAGACCCTGGATATCAGCCTTTTGCCTATATTGTCATTTGTGAATATCTTCTCCCATTTCCTGGGCTGCCTCTTTGTTTTTTGACTGTTTCTATTGCTGTGCAGAAGCTTTTGATATTGAGGAAGTCCCCGAAATTCACTTTTGCTTTTGTTTCCTTTGCCCTTGGAGACATATCTTGAAAGAAGTTGCTGTGGTTGATGTCGAAGAGGTTACTGCCTATGTTCTCCTCTAGGATTCTGATGGATTCCTGCCTCACATTGAGGTCTTTTATCCATTTTGAGTTTATCTTTGTGTATGATCTAAGAGAATGGTGGAGTTTCATTCTTCTACACATAGCTCTCCAATTTTTCCAGCACCATTTATTGAAGAGACTGTATTTTTCCACTGGATATTTTTTTTCCTGCTTTGTTGAAGATTATTTGAACATAGAGTTGAGGGTCCATATCTGGGCTGTCTCCTCTGTTCCACTGGACTATGTGTCTGTTTTTATGCAAGTACATTGCTGTCTTGGAGATCACAACTTTGCAGTAAAACTTGCAATCAGGCAATGTGAGGCCCCCACTTTTATTTTCCTTTTTCAACATTTCCTTATCAATTCGGGGTATCTTCTGATTCCATACATATTTTGTAATTGTTTGCTTCAGCTCTTTGAAAAATGCCAGTGGAATTTGGGTCAGAATGGCATTGAAAGTATAGATTGCTCTTGGCAGTATAGACATTTTTAATTTATTTGACAGACAGAGATTACAAGGAGGCAGAGCAGCAAGTAGAGAGAGAGGTGGAAGCAGGCTCCCTGCTGAGCAGAGAGCCCAGTGTGGGTCTCGATCCCAGGACCCAGGGATCATGACCTGAGCCGAAGGCAGAGGCTTAACCCACTGAGCCACCCAGGCGCCCCAACAATGTTTATTTTTTTATCCATGAGCATGGAATTGTCTGCATTCTTTTTGTGTCTTCTTCAATTTCTTTCGTGAGTGTTCTGTAGTTCCTTGAGTACAGATCCTTTACTTCTTTGGTTAGGCTTATTGTCAGGTGTCTTATGGTTCTTGGTGCTATAGTAAATGGATTCGATTCTCTAATTACACTTTCTGTATTTTCATTGTTAGTGTATAAGAAAGCAACTGATTTCTGTACATTGATTTTGTATCCTGCCACATTACTAAATTGTTATATGAGTTCTAGTAGTTTGGGAGTGGAGTCTTTTGAGGTTTCCATATAAAATATCATGTCATCTACAAAGAGAGAGAGTTTGACTTCCTCATTGCCAGTTTGAATACCTTTTATTTCTCTTTGTTGTCTGATTGCTGTAGCTAGGAGTTCTAATACCATGTTGAACAAGAGTGATGAGAGTGGACATCCTTGTAGTGTTCCTGATCTCAAAGGGAAGGCTGTCAGCTTTTTCCCATTGAGGATGATATTTGCTGTGGGTTTTTCACAGATAGATTTGATGAAGTTCAGGAATGTTCCCTCTATCCCTATACTTTGAAGTGTTTTAATCAGGAATGATGCTGGATTTTGTCAAATGTTTTTCTGCATCAATTGAGGGGACCATATAGTTTTTCTCTCTTCTCTTATTGATTTGTTCTATCACATTGATTGATTTGTAGTGTTGAACCACCATTACTACCCAGGGATGAATCCCACCTGGTCATGGTGGATGATCTTTTTAATGTGCTGTTGGATCCTATTAGCTAGGATCTTGCTGAGAATCTTAGCACCCATATTCATCAGGGATATTGATCTGAAATTCTCCTTTTTGGTGGGTTCTTTGCCTTGTTTGGGGATCAGGGTACTGTAGGCTTCAAAAAACCAGTCTGGAAGTTTTCCTTCTGCTTCAATTTTATGAAACAGCTTCAGGAGAGTAGGTATTATTTCTTCTTTCAAAGTTTGCTAGAATTCTCCAGGGAATCATTCAAGCACTGGGCTCTTGTTTTGGGGAGGTTTTTGATCACTGCTTCAATCTCTTTACTAGATATCATTCTATTCAGATTGTCAATTTCTTCCTGGTTCAATTTTGGAAGTTTACTGATTTCCAGGAATGCATCCATTTCATCTAGGTTGCTTAACTTATTGGTATATAACTGTTGATAATAATGTCTGATGATTGTTTCTATTTCCTTGGTGTTAGTAGTGATCTTTCCCTTTTCATTCTTAGTTTTATTAATCTGGGCCTTCTCTCCTTTCTTTTAGATTAGCTTGACCAATGGTTTATTGATCTTATTGGTTCTTTCAAAAAACCAGCTTCTAGTTTCATTGATGCATTCTACTGTATCTCTAGTTTCTATGCCATTGGTCTCTGCTCTAATCTTGATTATTTCCCTTCTTGTGTGTGGATTTGGCTTAATTTGTTGTCAATTCTCTAGTTCTTTATGGTGTAAGGACAGCTGGTATATTCTGGATTTTTCCACTTTTTTGAGGGAGGCTTGGATGGCTACATATTTCCCCCTTATAACTACCTTTGCTTTATCCCAAAAGTTTGGACGGAAGTGTCTTCATTCTCATTGGTTTCTATGAATTGCTTAAGTTCTTTGATTTCCTGGTTGATCCAAGCATTCTTAAGCAAGGTGGTCTTAAGCTTCCAGGTGTTTGAGTTCCTCCCAAACTTTTCCTTGTGACTGAGCTCCAGTTTCAAAGCATTGTGATCTGAGAATATGCAGGGAATAATCTCAATCTTTTGGTATCAGTTGAGCCGTCATCTGTGACCCAGTATGTGGTCTATTCTGGAGAAGGTTCTATGTGTACTTGAGAAGAATGAGTATTCTGTTGTTTGAGGGTGGAATGTTCTGTATACATCTATGAGGTCCATCTGGTCCAATGTGTCACCCAATGCTCTTATGTCTTTATTGATTTTCTGTTTGGATGATCTGTCTTTTTCTGAGAGTGGCATGTTAAGATCCTATACTATTAATATATTCATATCAGTATGACTCTTTATCTTGATTAACAGTTGTCTTATGTAGTTGGCTGCTCCCATATTGGGGGCATAAATATTTACAGATGTTAGATCTTCTTGGTGGATAGAACATTTAACAATGATGTAGTGTCCTTCTATATCTCTGACTACAGTATTTAGTTTAAAATCTAATTTATCTGATATGAGAATCCCTACCCCAGCCTTCTTTTGAAGGCCATTGGCATGAAAAATTCTTCTCCATTCCTTCACTTTCAGCCTGGATGTACCCTTAGGTTCAAAATGGGTCTCTGTAGGCAACATATATTTGGGTCCTGTCTTTTATCCAATCTGCAACCCTTTGCCATTTTATGGGCACAGTTAGGCCATTCACGCTGAGAGCGATTATTGAGAGAGACTTTTTTTTATTGACATCGTGTTACCTGTGAAGTCTTTCTTTTTATAGATTGTCTCCAAAAATTTCTTTGCAATGATATTCTTGGGTTTTTTACTCTTTTGTAGAGCCCCCCTTAGTATTTCTCATAGTGACAGCTTTGTGGTCACATAGTTTTTTGAACCTTGCCGGCCATTTGTTCTTTATCTACCCATCCATTTTGAATGTCAGTCTTGCTGGATAAAACATTCTGAGCTGTATGTTCTTCTCATTTATTGTCCGGAATACATCTTGCCAGCCCTTTGTGGCTTGCTAGGTTTCTGTGAACAGGTCTGATGTTATTCTCATGGGCTTTCCTCTGTATGTAAGGAATCTCTTTCCCCTAGCTGCTTTCAAGTGCTCCTGTCTACAATTATGATTCATCAGTTTCACAATCAGCTATCTCGAAGTCTTTCTAGATTCTTTGACTTGGGGGGAGACCTTTCTGCCTCTAGCAAATGAACGCTAGTTCAATTTTCCAGGTTGGGAAAATTTTCATGGAAAATTTGTTCAACTATATCCCTAGTCTTCTTTCTTTCTCCTCACCCTCAGGGATTAAAATAATTCTGATGTTGGAATGTTTCATGGCGTCATTTATTTCCCTGTTTTTGTTTTCAAGGCTTCTAAGCTGTTCCAGGCTTCCTCCTGATCCGTTTTATCTATCAGTGTGTCCTCTAGATCACTAATTTTATCTTCTTCCTCAATTACCCTAGCTCTTAGAGAATTTAGATTAGAGTGGAACTCATTGAGAACATTGTTAACATCATCCCTGGTGGCTTTCACTTCTTCCCTAATCAGTTCCATTTTATCATCAAAAGCTTTCTCCAACCTAGCCATTGTCGGATAACTGTTAGCCCAAATTCCCTTTCCCACATCTGTTTATGTCCATATCCAATAGCTCTGATGGAGAGCCCACAGTCTGAATTTTTCCTCTCTTGGGCATTCTTCCTCCTAGTATTTTGGTGAGAATTGGCTGAAGGAATGTGTAACTGAATGTATCAACCGTGGTGCAGGCAATGTGCACTCTGGAACACTTCTGAGCTATAAGGTGTCCCCACCAAAAAGGAAGCAAAAGAAAAAGTGAGTGAGTGAGAGAGAGAGAGAGAGAGAGAGATACAGGAAAACAATGAAAAAAAAATAAAAGAGAAGACCCAGCCTGAATGGGCCCCAAAGGTAAGATTTAAAAGTATACAAACAAAAACAGACAAACAAACAAAAAAAAACTAAATGACAAGGGAAAAAAATGCAGCCAAAATGAACCCCAAATATAAGATTTATATACTACCAGAGCAAAAACAAATACACAGAAACAGTGACAGAAAAAAAAAAAAAAAGATGGGAAGGTCAGTATAAATTCTCTATACCTTTAACAAAGATATCTATTGATATCTTTGTTAAAGAGGACTCAGCTTTCCTGAAATAAAGGGGGATTAAGCTGGATTATATATAAGGGTAGAACTGATTGGGGAAAGGGGATTACCTTGAAGCATATCTCTATAGGAATATTAATAAATAAATAAATAAATAAATAAATAAATAATAAATAAAATTAAAAACTAGGAAAGCATAAGAAAAACACAGGTAATGTTTCAAAAACGTTAAATTTAAGAGGTTATTATGGAATTTGTTGTACTGATCCTCTCATTGTGTTGGTAAATAGGTTAAAACTATTTAAAAACTGAAAAGAATGAGAATAGTGGGAACGAATTAAAAATAGAAGTTGTATCTATGAAGTAGTGGTGTTTGTCCTCTTATTTTTGTTTTTATTATTATTATTTTTGTCTTTCTTTTGTCTGGCTTTCTGAGGGAGGAGCCTGCCACTTGATTTTTCTGTCAGTCTTGCTAGAGTTGAGTCCTCCTACCCCCTATCAGGGGTCTGGGCTCTGAGGAAACAGGTTTTTCAGGCTTTTGTTCTCTGGAGCTTTCTGGCTTTTCTCTCTCTCTCTCTTTGGTGCCTTTTGGCTGTTCTTTGGAGGTTTAGAGGAAAGCAAACTGCACCTAGAACTCTGTCTCAGAGAGAGGCCTCAGTATGTTCCCCTCTGAGTGCTCCAGAGCACATAAATTTCCACTCTGCTGCCATAGGGCACTTCCCCAGCCACGGTCTCGGGGGTCAGAGGAACTCCCTCTTTTACCCAAAACCACGAGAAGTACTAGTCCATAGAGCTGGCTTCCAGCGGATGCCTACAGGGCTGCTGTCTGGGCAGGTCCAGAACTCCAGAGAGGTCCCAACCAGAGATAGTACACTGAGATTTTCACTCTGGTCCAAGCTGGGAGTATTCAGACTCTCTGGGTCCTAGAGAGCACTGGCTAGTGCCTGTGCAGACCTCTCTTAGGGGAGGGGTTTTTGTTGCTGGACCTACTGCTTGCTCATGCAGAGTGCAAAAGGCTTTGGTTCTAGAGAGCACCAGCTGGCATCCACAAGAGACTTTCTCATGTGAACCACCACCCAGATGCTCTCCCGTGTGCCAGCAGCTTGGGGACCAAGGCCTGGCTTCTTTGCTACACTCTCTCTGGCTCAGCACCAGTGGTGGCCATCCTGGGTCCCTGGGCTTAAGCCCCTGTCCCTAACTGCCTGATTCCACCAATTTCCCTTGAAGACCTTTTCCTCTTTTTGAGTGCTTGCAACCAGATTCCAAGTTAATCCTGGTCCCCAATCACAGGGCACTCTCATATTGGGGTATTACTTTCTAATGGATCACTTCCGGAGGCTCCCTCCAGAAGTTTGTTTGTCTCCCAATATCAGTCGGGTATTCCCACTCCACTTTACGTGTCCACTGGCATTTTATGTCCCCTTAGACATCCAGAAGTGTGTAATTTTAATCTCAGACTGATTTCATGGGTAATCAGAGTTCTTTGGTAGATAATCATTTCACTTTAGGGGACCTGTTGAAACAGCACCACCTACTTCTCTGCATTTTTGTCTCCACCCGATAAGAGAGACAGAATCCTCAAGCAGACTCTGCCCTATGTATGCAGCCTGATGAGAAGCTCGATCTCAGGATGCTGAGATCATGACCTGACCAAAACCATGACTCTTAGGATCCAGCCAAGGAACCACTCAGTCACGTGACTATTTTAATGTCTGTGGGCCCTCTTGTTATACCTCCTGCCATAATTCAATGGGATCTTGGGGGATTGGTCTGTGCTTCAACCCCTAAACATCCTGGGGGCTATAGCACTGTCTCATGGATCCTCTGCTTCCCCAAAGGGAAAAAAACGTTCACCAATGAAGAGGATTGAAACCCACGTGCAATGGACAAATGGGGCCAACCTGCTAGAGAAGCAAACAACTCATCTGGTGCCAGTCCTAGGAGACCTCAGCTATGTTGACATATTCCTGGGTTCATACTGAGCCTTTGCCACCACCCAAGAGGTGCTGGACGTCCTGTTTTCTAGGTGAGCACCCTGCCGCTAACTGCCCAGTGGGATTTGGCCATGGCTTCATTGTGAGTATGGGCATGTCCAAAAACTTCCCAAGCATCGGATTTCTCCTCTGACTGGGGTAGATTTATTTTAAGGACTCAGTGGGGTTTTGAAGGGAAAGTTCAGGTGGGTTCCTGGGGCTGTGCAATGGTCTGCTAGACAGCCTGTGTTTCTACTCATTTAACATTGTTCTGCTTGTCATGATGAAGCCACTGCCCTATGCCTCACTATCATGATGGTCTTTATACGGGCTGTTTGGCCATTTAAAAGGAGATCTGAGACTCTATCTGGGGTCTGTGCTTGGGAGAAACCACAGCACAGGTCCTCAGGGGTAAGCAGTGGGCACAGGTGCCCTCAGATATCTGTGATGGACTGGGTAGGGACCTTTCATTTAGCAAGCATTCAGGAAGCCCCACTCAGCAGAGGGTCTCCTCTAGGAGCTGACTGTGAGCCCTGCACAGAGCAGACAGCACCCCAGGGCTCTAGACTAGTCAAGGGTCAGACAGTGTCACTGGACACGATGACAGTTAGTATCCACAGAACATTTCATGTGATGCTCCCTGGCCTCCTCTAGATATGCTTGCATTTTCTCCAGTTGTGATGAGGTTCGCAGAGTGCAAGAGCAGCGGCATATGTGAGTGAGCTTCGGCTGATGCGGGAGGACCTCCCCCCTCCCCCAGGGCAGCCAGGGGACTGCGAGTTGGAGGAAATCTTAAACCCTCATCCCACTCATCTGTGATTCCTCCTTAAATGTAAAGGTCTGAGAGTTTCTTCTGGATAAAGGAAAGGGTCCAGGGGAGCTGTGGGTCGGGGCATTGTGGCAGAGAAGATGGGGCTGGGGGACAGCTTTAACCCCTAAGAGAGGCATTCAGAACACAGCCTACTCCCAGCCCTGACTCTCCTTCAATCCGAGGACCCAGAACAGAGGCTGTGGGAACCATCACACTCAACAATCTGTTAGAACCTGAACACTGGGTACTCACAGGGTGCTCAGGAGACCCAGTGAGTGATCAGGGACCAAACATTGCACACCCTGTGGGAGATTAGTGTCAATGAAAGGAGACCCACTCGTGGCACCTAGTGAAAGAGGCAGCAGTTGGGCACAGGAAGTAATGATTGAGGTATTGGGAGGGTACTGGAATGCCTGGGTAGAGACAGAGTCTCTTTGTTCCCTCCTTGGTTGGATCCTCACAGAACAGCGGTGTGAGCAGTGAGGGCATTTAAGAGGCCAGATACAATCCCTCGCTGGGCACATGCAGTTGAATTCAAGTGGCAAGTGGGCAAGGTGACAGAAAGAGGAGTATGTCCAGCTCCCCTGGGAAGGACAGATGTGCTCACACCATTGATCAAGGACTCACACTCATAAAGGCAACCTGTTGTCTGAGACCAGGCCTGTTTCAGGCATGACGGCCAGATCACAGGTGGACAAGGACTAGGACTGGTCTCTGACAGGAACTGGAAGCCCAGGGACCCAGGTTTGCACAGGGGTTCACTGGGATATTGCTTTGGGAGGGTGCCCTCTCCTCTGAATCCTCTGCCCAACTGTCTGTCCGCAGGGCCATCTCCTCCATCCTGAACACATGGTTGGAACAATAGCCCGAGGATTTTGTCCAGCCCCCAGAACTTCCCAGCCTGAATATGTTGCTGGTATACCTGGGGCTCAATATGCCAGGCTCAGATTTGGAGCACCATGCCCCACTTCTGCCCTTATAGCTGCAACAGCTTGATCTCACGGAGCCAGAGTCTCGAAGTGAGAAGGGCTGGGCTGACTGATGTGGGCCTGTGGAGGGGACTCGGTTGTCCACACTGAGCAAGCCTCCATAGAGTGCAGTTGGGCCGAGAGGAGTGAGTAGTCTCAGATCTCTGTCCCCATGGCCTTTAGTCAGGGAGAACTCCCAGGGATTGTTTCTTGGACACAGACAGGATGGAATGGTGGGAAAAGTTTCCTTTATTTAGAAGGTACATGGGAAGTCAATCATGCTGATGATACTGTCTCTTCATGGAGCCATAAAACTAGGCCCAGAGCAGGATCCTGAACCACCTCAGGAACTCAGCCCAGCTCCCAATGTGGCACCCGCTGTGTAATCGGAGACAAAGCTGGCCCACCCCATCCGTGGTGCTGGAGCTCACCCCTCAGCAAGAACAGTGGTGCCACCTCCCCTGTGCAGGTGATACTCAGGGCTCTAATTCACTCTCCTGAGATGTCAGCCCCTTTGCCAGACCCAGTGGTCCAGCGGGGTCCTGCCCTTACTCCTGGGGTCCCTGAAGGGCTCGATCCAGCAGTGGTCTCAATGGAATAACCAGCCTCAACGCCCAAGCAGCCGCTCATACTGGCTGGAACCCCACGGATGTATTCCCATTCCCTGTATTTGCCCTCTATGTAATTTTTTGTGTTTTGTATACACCTGCATAATGGCTTAAAAGTTTTTTTGCATTAAATGAAGTAGAATTTGAGTTTACATAGACGTTTACTCTGATCCTTTTCAATGGTATATAGAGGTGCCTTTAAGTACAGTAAGAGTGTTGCACAACCATTGAATTGTAGAACATTTCCATCACAGAGAAACCTGGGCTACTTATCACTCACTACGCATTCACCCACCTCAGTCCCTGCAAACACTCTTCTTCACTCAGTCTCTGGTATCTTACTTCCTCTGGGATTTTCATGTGCCTGGAATCCTACAATATGGCCTTCTCTCTCTGACTACAGAATATAAGAAAGATACATAATTTTTTCAATGTTTTATAAAAATAACATTTTATTATAAAGGAATGTTTCTGAAAGAACAATCATCATGGGAAGCCCCAAAAGTACTTTCATCATCTGGGGTAGTGTTCCTTTTCTTTTCTTTTCTTTTCTTTTTTAATTTACTTTCAGCATAACAGTATTCATTGTTTTTTCACCACACCCAGTGCTCCATGCAATCCGTGCCCTCCCTAATACCCACCACCTGGTTCCCCCAACCTCCCAACCCCCGCCCCTTCAAAACCCTCAGGTTGTTTTTCAGAGTCTGTAGTCTCTCATGGTTCACCTCCCCTTCCAATTTCCCTCAACTCCCTTCTCCTCTCCATCTGCCCTTGTCCTCTATATTATTTCCTATGCTCCACAAATAAGTGAAACCATATGATACTTGACTCTCTCTGCTTGACTTATTTTACTCAGCGTAATCTCTTCCAGTCCTGTCCATGTTGCTACAAAAGTTGGGTGTTCGTCCTTTCTGATGGAGGCATAATACTCCATAGTGTATATGGACCACTTCTTCCTTATCCATTCATCCGTTGAAGGGCATCTTGGTTCTTTCCACAGTTTGGCGACCGTGGCCATTGCTGCTATAAACATTGAGGTACAGATGGCCCTTCTTTTCACTACATCTGTATCTTTGGGGTAAATACCCAGGAGTGCAATTGCAGGGTCCTAGGGAAGCTCTATTTTTAATTTCCTGAGGAATCTCCACACTGTTCTCCAAAGTGGCTGCACCAGTTTGCATTCCCACCAACAGTGTAAGAGGGTTCCCCTTTCTCCACATCCTCTCCAACACACGACGTTTCCTGTCTTGCTAATTTTGGCCATTCTAACTGGTGTAAGATGGTATCTCAATGTGGTTTTAATTTGAATCTCCCTGATGGCAGTGATGATGAACATTTTTTCATGTGTCTGGTAGCCATTTGTATGTCTTCATTGGAGAACTGTCTGTTCATATCTTCTGCCCATTTTTTAATATGATTGTCTGTTTTGTGTGTGTTGAATATACAGTGGAAAAAAGACAGTCTCTTCAATAAATGGTGCTGGGAAAACTGGACAGCCATATGTATAAGAATGAAACTCGACAATTCTCTTACACCGTACACAAAGATAAACTCGAAATGGATAAAAGACCTCAACGTGAGACAGGAATCCATCAGAATCCTCGAGGAGAACATAGGCAGTAACCTCTTTGATATCAGCCACAGCAACTTCTTTCAAGATATGTCTCCAAAGGCGAAGGAAACAAAAGCGAAAATGAACTTTTGGGATTTCATCAAGATCAAAAGCTTCTGCACAGCAAAAGAAACAGTCAACAAAACAAAGAGGCAACCCACGGAATGGGAGAAGATATTTGCAAATGATAGTACTGACAAAAGGTTGATATCCAGGATCTATAAAGAACTCCTCAAACTCAACACACACAAAACAGACAATCATATTTAAAAATGGGCAGAAGATATGAATAGACACTTCTCCAATGAAGACATAGTGTTCCTTTTCATAAGGACACCTTGAATGGCAGAAACCGGGGAAATATCTCAGTCCATGTGACAACTTTAAACTCTTCATTTCCTGCATAGACCACATTTAAACTATTGTAGTGTTCTTTTTATTAAAAAATATATATATATTAAAATCACAATTAAATATTCCCATTTATTACTAACAAATCAGTAATAGAATTAATTATTCTTTAGGCTTTAGCCAGACTGTGTTTATGTAGTAAAATAATGCTTTAAATATGAAGGAAAAAAGGAACATTCTTTCTCCAAGAAATAATCGCCCATAATGGATGGTGTCCCGATTCCATGATTTTCCCTCTGGGGTGTGTGTGTTTGCATGCGCATGCATGTGTGTGTGTGTGTGTGTGTGTGTGTGTGTGTAACACTGCAGGAGGCAGGGAGAGTTTATGGCTGCGCTTTTGTTCTACCTAATGTTCCCACAGTGGACAGGCACTGTTGCTGCAGTCCCCTTGGGCATTCTCAGTGACAGCCCTCAAGGACCCATCTTTGAACAACCAATCCATTTCAAATTACTTCACTCTCATGATTCGTGTGATAATTACATCTGTGCCACAAATCTCTGTTTCTTTCTGTCTGATTCCTTGAAGCTTTACCACTTGAACGCTTTTAGTTCAGGGGGGTTCCCCATGTACTGATAGCATCAGAGGTGCATTATAACCCAGGGAGTGAGAAGGCCCATGATGGAGGGGCTCTGGGCTCCTGACAGACCACATGAAGGAGTTCAGTCTCCAATCTGAAGATCCACTCAGATCTGTCATGTGGGGAAATCTATGGTAACATGCCACCATAATTTGGGGAGTTATTTGGTAATTCAGCATAACATAATATACTGTTGGGGCCGATTCCATGTTAAAACCTGTTAAACCCCTAGGGCCTGCCTGGGCCTACTTAGCCATAGTGACTCCATGTTGTCTAGGTAGACATTTTGTTGTTTAATAAATGCCTCAGCAGTTACTGAAGTCAGTTCCAGGTAACTTGCTAAAACACACCTGAAACAAGGCCATTTTGTTTAATAAATGCCTCAATGGTTGCTCTCGGCTCCAGGTAACAGTTACTAAAACACAACACCTAAAACAAGGCCAGACAGGTGGAAACATCCAATCAGCGAAAGCCACATATGTAGAGGTCTGTGGTTGTGCCCTATAAAACTAGCCTGTAAGACCAAGGAGTCGTTGCCCTCTTCAGAGGTGGCCCTGACGGGTCAGTCTGGTTCCTGATGCTTGGCATAAGAATAAAATTTTTGTTAAACCTTAATTCCATGTCAGTCTCGCTCCTTTGATAACGGGCCCAACAATACCTACAACATGTTGAAATCAGCAAGTAAACTTCGATAGTTATCAGCCTAGAACCTAAAGAAAATGACCAAAGAATCACCTGGCTTCCTCAGTCAGTAGGGCATGGCGTACTTGATCTCAGGGTCATGAGTTTGAGTCACACATGGAACACAAAGTTGATGTAGGAAGCAAAAGAAAACAATAGGATTTACACATGACCAAATCAACTGGGCTTGAACAATAGAGGTGGTCGGTGGTGGGCTGGATCCTCTCTACTGTTCCTTCAGCCACAGGACCCTGAGTACTCGGTACCAGTGCTTATTAGGCAACCAGTTTCTCCCTCAAGGAGCTCTGTGTCTAGAGGAGCAGCTCGACAAGTGTGAACTGAAAAAGTGAATGAAAACAGCATTTTCTCCATAAGAAAAGAGCAAGGGACTACAACTTTGTCCAGAGCTCCAACAGGTGAGGGGTCCGACAAGGCCGTGCTGAGATGATATTGAGATTTCCTGTGGCAGGAAAAGAAGGAGACGGCCCTGCACAAATCTGAGTGTATTTAGCCCAACAGAGGTTCCCACGGTGCAGAGGATTGGAAGCAGAACATGATGTTCCCAGAGTGGGGGTTATAAAGTGGGCCATGGTGATTGGAGGAATCTGATGTGGGGAGCAGAGAGGAAAGGGAGGAGGACCAAGGCCTGGGGCAGGTGGACAGTATCAGTACCCTGTCTCTAGTGCTGTGTGACCATATTACCCCACACTCGGTGGCTTAGAAAAGAAACACAGTCTCACTGTCTCACAGGAGACTCTAAGTACAACAATCCAGGAGTGTACAGCTAGGGGGTCCTGCCATAGCCCCTCAGTACTTTGGTGCTGTTTCCAACACCAAGGCAGGACCTGCTTCACTGAGAACCTGAGCTCATTTAGGGGTGTTGGCAGGATTCAGTCCATCTCAAAAGACCTGAGTTCTTCTGTCTGTTGTTAGCTCTCATTACTAGGGCACATGCTCATGTGTGTGTCAGGGTTCAACATAGGGCTTGTATTCCAAGGTGAGGATCTGAGAGAGAACACGGGTCAGAGGCAGCATGCGGTGGGCAATGAGATTTTAGAACTAAATCTCAGATAGAGCTTTTTTGTCATGTGGCCATGTTCTGTGGAATGGATAGAATCTCTAAGTCCAGACCACATTCGAGAGACAGGGTTACAAAGATGTTTAAACCAGATATGTGTTTTCAGGGAAGAACTGGGAGGAGAAGGTGAAGACCCCTGCAGGATGAGTGCCTTGCAAAGAATCACAGAAGGTAAGAAAGCTGAAGCAGGCATGAACTCAGCTTTTTGTGAGTGTCCTCAAATTTGGGGCCCTGGATGCATCAATCCAATCGCTTGAGGGCTCTGGAAAATGTTGTGTGGAAGGAAGGGGCTAGAGATATGGAGAAGGTTTCAGGGCAAGGGTGAGCATTGATACCGTAGACAGGAGGCATTCCAGCAAGATATTGTCTGAGGGGAGCCCAGGTCATGGCAACCCACTGAGTGGGCCCCTATCTACATGACACCCATTGGAAAGGAGGTAATAGCTCTCAGCACAGGTTATACAGTCTCTAGCGGTAAGGGTGGCTTCTGACCATTAAGGCTAAGTTTCCAATCCCATTTTTAGGGTTTGCTTTGCAAATTAGAAAGCCTAAGTTCTTGGTAAACTATGGCTCACCTCTCAGTAGATGGGGCTGTCACCGCCTGGGACTCCAGAATGTGAGCACTGATTAACAGATGTGTGCCCACAGGAACGATTGTGCACACACACACACACACACACACACCATTAGGGACTGTAGAGTGGTATATAATGAGTTGCAGAGTAAGACAAAGTGAGAAGAGGAGGAAAATGTGCTTGGAGTTATCTCCTATATGTGACACCATTCCTGCAGTATCATAGACATTATTCCACATATGTCTGTAGACATCTGGATGAAGTCCATGCTAGAATCATCTTTGTTGTACAGATCAGATGCAGACAACCTATGACAGGGATAATGGCTTATCCAGGGACACAAACAGGTAAAAGTGGAGAGTTGTGTCTGAAGCCAGATGGGGCCCTGGCTGCACTCAGCCCTTCCTTGGGGGTCAGTGGAGAGGGGTGTGTTGGTGTCCCTGTGTACAGATGTGGCTTTGTATGCAGAAAGGAGATGAGCAGATGGCAGTCCTGAGCACTGTTTATATAGGTGATAATCCAGGGGGTACTTGGGTAGGTTATCTCAAGAAGAGACGTCACTCTCTTGACCAGAGACTCCAACAGAATTTGGAACCCCTCAACCAGGCGCCCACATTCTAGTGTAGTCCAGTACCAGAGTTACATGGCTGGAGACATCTGATACAGAAAGATATCTCTTGCTGTTTGCCTACTTCCTGGGGCTCTGGCTTCCAGAAACCCCAGGGAATGGCTTTCTCAAATATTGCCGACATTTTCCCAAACCTCCTTCCCAATGCCTCAGGGCATTTGGTAGGAGTTTCATAAAGTGATCCGAGAGCAGGGTTCTGGATAAGGGTGCCTGAAAACATGTAGGGTTAGGAGGAGGGCCTCAGGGCTTGGCAGGTCTGATCTGCTGGCTCCTAGGTCAGCTGTCCCAGTGGCTGATTGGAGGACAGGACTCAGGTTGTGTCAGACTGTGCATTACTGTCCAGGGTGGCGTACGAAAGTGGGAAGGCATCGGAAGTCATACATGTTGCCCCTAACCCAGGGTATGGTACAGTTCCATAGGGCATGGTTTCCTTCTGGAGAGCAGGGAGAATCCTGTTGTGTGGCTCTGGAGTGCCCAAACTGGAGGGCTTATGTTCCAGGACTCTGGGGACAGAAGTCTGAAAACCCAAGCTAAGTTTATGGTAAGGTCTAGGGCATGGATCACCGATCCACAGAGGCTGACAGGAGGTACTGATTCTGAAGTTAGGGCGAGGGTCAAGCATTCGCTCAGACAAAATTTGTGACCACAAAGGCCACTGTATGTTGAGGTGGGCTCCTGAGGACATGGAGGTTTCTCCTGCTCGGGGGTTTTGCACAGTTCCAAAGAGCAAGCTTTCATTCTTGGGGAGAGGTGGAGTCCTGCTGTATGACTCTAGGATCTCCCATATGGAGGGATTCAAGAGAATGGCTCTGGGTATGGATACCTAAAAACTCAACCTAGGGTTAGTGTTAGGGCTTAGGGGTATGACAGGTCCGATATGATGACTCTGGCACCAGCTACATGGGTGGCTGACTGCAGGATGGGCCTCAGGCTGAGGGACTGAATGTATATTACTGTCCAGGATCGGCTTCCGCAATAAGGGGGTGGGATTTCTATCTTGTGCAACTTTCTCCTAATGTGTGGGTTTCATGCAGCTCCACAGGGCACGTTTTCCTTCTGGAGGGCGGGAAGAGTCCTGTGGTGAGATCCAGTGTTCCCTATCTGGAGGGCCTGTGAACCAGGACTCTGAGGACAGAAGTCTGAATACCCAAGCTAGGGTTAGGGTTTGGGCCTAGGGCATCACAGGCCAAATCTGTGGATACTGAGGCGAGCTCCCTGATATCTCAGGTTAAGGGGAGTATCAGGAGGTTTCTCAGGCTGAAGTTTGTGTCCATGAGATCTGCCTTACGTGGGGGTGTCCTCACGGGACCATGGAGTTTTCTCCCACACTGGGGCTCTTGCTCAGATCCAAATAGCTTGTTTTATTCTTGGGGATAGGCAGCGTCCTGTTTTATGGTTCAGGGTTCTCCCATATGGAGGGATTTGAGAGCAGGGCTCCAGTATGGATGCCTGAAAACTCACAGTAAGGTTAAGATTAGGTCCTTGTCTTTTGGAGCTATGTAAAACCTTCAGAGATGGAAGAAATCTGCTTTGCTCCTGAGGCCAAACCCACTTTTGCAGGCCGCCATGCACACATTCACCCATTACAACCCTTCGCCTGAGCCCCATTTTGAACATAGCAGCAAGGGTACCTCAGCCCAGAGCCAGGTATAAGGCCTGCCATGCCACTAGTACCTAATCCCAGCCCTCAGTTGGCTTTTCAGGCATAAATACCCGGAACGCTGCTCTAGAATCCCTCGATGTGGGGGACCCCTGAGCCATAAAGCAGGACACCACCTACAACCCAGAATAAACCAAGCTATTTGGAACTGCAAAACCCCCAGAATGGGAGGAAACTCCATGCCACCATGAGGCCACCTATGAGTTTGGCAAAACTCATGGACACAAACTCCAGCCTGTGCAACATCCTGACACTTGCCTTCACCTCAGATCCCAGTGAGCTCGCCTCAGTGTCTGTAGATGGGGCCTGCCACGCCTTAGGACATAACCCTAGCCCTAGTTTGGGTTCTCAGACTTCCATCCTCAAAGTCCTGGTCCACAAGCCCTCCAGTTAGGGAACACTGATCCACACCACAAGACTGTGCCTGTCCTCCAGAAGGAAAATGTGCGTTTTTGAACTGCATGCAACCCCCATATTAGGAGAAAGCTGCACGAAACCCCGAAGCCAACCCATTGATGGAAGCCGGCCTTGGACACTAATACACAGTCTGCCCTCAGCCAGAACACCGACAGCCAGAACACCAGTCAGCCTCCAAGTAGCTGGTGCCAGTGTAATACTTCAGAATTTCCATGCCCCTAGGCCCTACCACGAACCCTAGGTTGAGTTTTCAGGCATACATACCCAGTCCTTGTTCTTGTATTACTCCATATGGCGGACACTTGAGCCATACACAGGACTCCACCTGTCCCCCAGAAGGAAACCATATTATTTGGAGCTTCACAAAACCCCCAGAGCAGGAGAAAACTCCATGGCCCCAAGAGGCCACGCACACACATACAACGGCCCTAGTGGACATAAATTCTAGTCTGAGCGAATGCCTGACACTCGCCCTCACTTCAGAATCTATAGCCTCGCCTCAGCATCTGCAGATCGGTGATCCACGCCTTAGACACAAACCAGAAACCTAGCTTAGGTTTCAGACTTCCGTACCCAGATTCCTGTAACACAAGTCCTCCAGATTGGGAACCCCGTAGCCACACCAGGACTCTCCCTGCCCTCCAGATTGATATTGTGCCCTATGGAGCTGCACAAAACACCTATATTACGGGAAACATGCACTGCCCCCAATGTCATCCACTTGCGTATGCCACCCTGTATACTAAAGTGCAGTGTGGCACACCAGAGTCCCATCCTCCAAGCAGCCACTGAGACAGCTGGCCACAGAACCAGGAGAACAGACCTGCCATGCCGCTAGGCCCTTATGCTAAATCTAGTTTGGGTTATCAGGCATTAATACCCAGAACTCTTCTCTTGAATCCCTCCTTGCCCTCATGAGGCTAAACCTACATTCAGCAGATCTCATCGTCAGAGACTCCAATCAGCCATCAAGGTAGCTAGAGCCAGAGGCAGCTGATTGGACCCCTAGGCCAAAATCCTAACCCGAGTTTGAGTTTTCAGGCATCCATACAGAGCCCTTCTCTGGAAACGCTCCACATAGGGGATCTCTGATCCATAAAACAGATCTCCTCCTCCCCTCAGAGGAAACACTGCTTATTGGAGCTATGTCAAACCATCAGAGATGGAAGATATCAGCTTTGCCACTGAGGCCACGTCCATTTTGCAGGTCGCCATGGACACAATCACCCGTTTTGACCCTTAGCTTGAGCAGCATTTTGAACACAGCCCCAAGGGTACCTCAAGCAGAACAAGGATATATGGCCTGCCATGCCACTAGGACCTAATCCTAACTCTCAGTTGGGCTTTCAGGCATCAATACTTGGACCAATGCTCACGAATCCCTCGATATAGGGAATCTGTGAGCCATAAAAACGAACTTCTCCTGTCCCCAGAGGAAACCTTGCTATTTGGAGCTGTGTCAAATCCTCAGGTTTGGAGAATCCTGCATGGCCCCTGAGGCCTCCCCAATTTTGTAGACTGCTCTGGACCAAAGTGCACAGTTTGATACACCCTAAGCACCTACCTCCAGTCAGTATCCCAGGTAAATGGCCCAGGGACAGAAGATTGAACCTGACATGTGCCTAGGCCCTAATTTGAACCCTAGCTAATGTTTTCAGGCATCTGTCCCCAGAGGCCTGTTCTCGAATACCAACATACAGGCATTTATGAGCCACAAAACAGAATACCTCTTTTCCCTAGAAGGATAACTTGCTATTTTAAGCTGTGTCAAACCCTCAGGGTAGGAGAATCCTGAAGGGCCCCTGATCCAACCACCATATTCCAAGGTCTCCCTGGACACAAACCCACATTGTGACCCATCAACATGAGACTCCATTTCAACTCGCACCCTGGGTAGTTTGCCTCAGAGCCACCAGATCGAACATGCCATGCTCTGAATCTGCAATGATAATGCAGGGTGGGTTTCCAAACATCCATACATAGAGCCATGCTATTGAATCTTTCCATATGAGGGACTCTGGAGTCATTAATCAGGATTCGCCCTGTCCTGTAGAAAAAAACCTTGCTGTTTGGATCAGCTCACAACACCTAGCGTGGGAAAATCTCCATGGCTTCATGAGGCCACCCCTCCATTAGTCAGCCATCATGGATACAAACTCCATCGTGAGCGAATGTCTGACACATTGGCCCATACTTGAGATGCTGGAGATCTCGATTCAGCCATTGCAGATTGGGACTGCAATGTCCTAGGCCCTCAACATAACCCTAGTTGTGTTTTCAGACTTCTGTCCTCACACTCCTGGCCCACAAGCCCTCCAGATTGGGATTCTGGAGCCACAACGCAGCACTCTGCCAGCCCAGCAGAAAGAAATAGTGCCCCATGAAACAGCCAAAAAAACCCAAATGAGGCTCCACCTGCAAGGGCCTTGACAGCACCCCAATTTCATAGGCCACCCTTTGCACTAATGCTCTAACACAGTCTGAGCCCCAACCTCCTGCAAGCCACCCAGATAGCTGGCTGCATATCCAGCAGATGGGACCTCCCATGTTCAGAGGCCGTCATCTCTACACAACCTGGGTTTTCAGGAATCTGTCTCCCAGACCATATCTCAAATCCCTGCATATGGGAGAACTCAATGCACCAAAGGGTACCCCTCCTTCCCCATGGCAGGAAACCTTGCTGTTGGGATGGGTGTACAACCCTCAGAGAAGGAGAAACCTGCATGGTCCATGAGACCAAGCCCACTCAGGATGGCAGCCCTGGGCCAACAACACGCATTGTGACCCCCAGCCGGAGCCCGTTTTCAAACAAGCCCCCTCGGTAGCTGGAACAAGAGCCTGAATATCTGGCCTGCCATCCCCATAGGCCCAAATCCTAACCAACAATGGGACTTTCCAGGCCCCTATACCCAAAATCCATCTCTGGAACCCCTGTTTGTGGGGGACCCCTGAGACAGAAAACAGGAATATTCCCTTCCCCCAGAATGGCACCAGACTATTGGGAGCAGGGCAGAATCCCCAGAGAGGGAGAATCTTCCATGGCCCCATGAGGCCATCCCTACATTATGCGGCCATCCTACACAAAATCCAGAGACAAAAGCCTGAGCTACCTCCTCCCACTCGTCCTAATTTCAAATCCTGAGGAGCTCCCCTCAGGGTCTGAAGATCGGGCCTGTCATACCCTCGGCCCAAACCGTAACCCATTTGGTGTTTTCAGAATTCTGTCCCCAGAGCCCTGGCCTGCACACCCTCTAGGTTGGGGCCTCCGCAGCCACACTGGAGGACTGTGCTTGCCCTCCCGAAGGACACTGTGCCCTTTATAGTTGCCCAAACCCTCGAGATTAAGAGAAACCTGAAAGTCTCCCGAGTACACCCAGTTTTGTAGGCCTCCCTGCACAAAAATGTGCAGTCTGACACCCTGGGAACCGCCTTCCAGGCAGACACCCATGTAGATTGCCCTAGAGACAGAAGATTGAACTTGACATGCCCCCTGGCCCTAATATGAACTGTAGCTTAGGTTTTTAGACATATGTGCCCAGAGGCCTGGTCTCGATTACCAACATATGGGGAGTCTGTCAGGCCTGAAAAAGAAAACAATACCTCCTGCCCCAGAAGGTAAATCTGCTGTTTGGAGATGTGTAAAAGCCTCAGGGCAGGAGAATCCTGCATGGCCACTGAGCCACAGCCACATTTCAAGGTATCCTTGGACAAAACCCCACATTGTCACCCATCAGGATGAGACTCCATTTCAACTCAGCCCCCTGGGTAGCTCGCCCCAGAGCCAGTGGATCAAAACTGCCTTGTTCCTAGGCACCAATGGGAACACGATGTGGGGAATCCATGCATCCATACATAGAGATCTGCTCTCAAATCTTTCCATATGGGGGGACCTGGAGCCTTCAAACAGGACTCCCCCATCCCAAAGAAAGGAACCTTGTTTTTTGGAGCAGCTCACAACCACCAGCATGGGAAAACCTCCATAGCCTCATGAGGCCACCCTTCCATTAGGCAGCCATCATGGACACAAATCCAGCCTGAACAAGCGTCTGTCACTCACCCTTACATCAGATGCTGGAGATCTCAATTCAGCCTCTGGAGATTGGGCCTGCTGTGCTCTAGGACCTAAGTATAACCCTAGCTTGTGTTTTCAAAATTCCATCCTCACACTCCTGGTACACAAGCCGTCCAGATTGAGAATCCTGCAGCCAAAGTGCAGCGCACTACCTGCACTCCAGAAGGGACAAGTGCCCCTTGGGGCTGCCCAAAAACCCCTAATGAGGATCAACCAGCAAGGCCCTCATAGGCACCCCAGTTTCATAGACCGCCCTGTGCACTAATGCTCTGACACAGCCTGAGCCCTGTCCTCCCGTCAGCCACCCAGATACCTGACTACATATACATCAGATTGGACCTGCCATGTCCCTTGACTACCATCTCATACCAAACCTTCGTTTTCAGGTATCTGTCCCCAGACATTATGTCAAATCCCTGCATATGGGGAAACCTGATGCAGAAAACAGACTCCTCCTTCTCCGTGGCAGGAAACCTTGCTGTTGGGATGGGTGTCAAACTCTCAGACTGGGTGCCACCTGTATGGTCCATGAGACCACACCCACTATTGAGGGCTGCCCTAGGCACAAACACCACATTGTGACCCTCAGCCTGAGACTGTTTTCAAACAAGCCCCCTAGGGAGCTGGGCCAGGAGCCCGAATTTAGGGCCTGCCATGCCCTTAGGCCCAAATCTTAACCTATGGTGGGGTTTTCCAGGCATCCGTACACAGAGCCCATCTCTGGAATCCCTGTTTTAAGAGGACACCTGAGACAGAAAATAGGACTCTTCCATTCCCCCAGAAGAACACCAAACTATTGGGAGCTGGGTAGAATCCCCAGAAAATGGGAATCTTCCATGGCCCAATGAGGCCATCCCTCCATTCCATGGCCCTATTTGACACAAAATCCAGAGACAAAAGCCTGAGCAACCGTTTCCCACTCGCCCTTTGTTCATGTCCTGAGGAGCTCCCCTCACGGTCTGTAGGTCAGGCTTGCCATACCCTCGGCCCCAAACCTAAGCCAAGTTTGTGTTCTCAGACTTCTGTCCCCAGAGCCCACAGCCCTGGCCCACACAACCTCCAGGCTGGGGCCCCTGGAGCCACATAACAGGACTGTGCCTGCCCTCTCCAGGGAAACTCTGCCCATTCCACTGGCCACAACCCCACAGATTAGGAGAAACCTCCAAGGTCCCAGAAGCCATCCCAAATCGTGTAGTTCGCCCTGAACAAACAGGGGCGATCTGACAAAAGCTGAGAAACTACCTCCACTCAGCCACACAGACGGATGTCCCCAGACACAGAAGATTGAACTGGACAGGCCCCTAGGCACTAATCTGAACCCGTCCTTTGGTTTCCACGTGTCTCTCCTCAGAGGTCTGGTTTCCAATACCAGCGTTTGGGGGTTTCCTGAGGCACAAATCAGAACACCTCTCGTCTCCACATGGGAAACTTCACTTTAGAGCTGTGTCCAACACTCCAGTTAGGAGAATCCTTCAGGGCCCCTACCACCACAACAATCCAAGGTCTCCATAAACACAAACCCACATGATTACCCATCCTCAGGAGAGTCCATTTCACCTCAGCCCTCTGGGTAGCTCCCCCAGAGCCAGCAGATAGAACCTGCCTTATCAGTAGGAGACAATGGGCATGTGAGGTGGGGTGCCCAGGTATCCATCCATAGAACACTGCTCTCGACTCTTTCCGTATGGGGCGTCCTGGAGCCATCCAACAGGACTCGACTCTCCCGCAGAAGGAATCCTTGCACTTTGGAGCATCTCACAACTCTCAGCGTGGGAAATCCTCCATGGCCTCATGAGGCCCCCACTTCCTGAAGGGGCCATCATGGACACACTCCAGACTGGGCCAACGTCTGCTATTGCCCTGACTTCAGATGCAGGAGATCTCGATTCAGCCTCTGCAGAGTGGGCTTGCCATACCCAAGCCCCGAAACCTCACCCTAGCTTGTGTTCTAAGACCTCTGTCCTCACACTCCTGGCCTACAAGTCCTCCAGACTGGGAATTCCAGAGCCACAACAGAGCACTCTGCCTGCCCACCCAAAGAAAAACGGTTGCCCTATTGGGCTGCCCAGAAACCCCAAATGAGGATCAACCTGCATGCCACTCGACCGCACCCCAATTATATAGGCTGCCCTGGGCACTAATGCTCTGTTTGCCACAGCCTGAGCCCGGACCTCCTGACCGACAACTAGACATCTGGCTGCACACCCAACACCTCGGACCCACTATGGCCTTAGGCCGTCCTCTCTTCCCAACCTTGGTTTTCAGGCTTCAGAACATAGACCTTTTCTCCAATCGCTGCACAGGGGGGAACCTGATGCAGAAATCAGAACTCCTCCCTCCCCATGGCAAGAAACATTGCTGTTGGCATGGTGTTCAACCTTCAGGGTAGGAGAAACCAGCATGGCCCATGAGGCCATACCCATGCGTGAGGGTCGCCTCGGGCAAAAACACACATTGTGACCCTCAGTGGGAGCCCCGTGCTCAAGTAAGGCCTCTCAGTGGCTGGAACAAGAGCCTGCATATGGGGCTTGCCATGCCCCTAGGCCCCCAATCCTAACCAGTGGTCAGGTTTTCCAGTCGCCCATACCCAGGGCTCTGTTCTGGAATACCTCTTTTGGAGGGACACCTGAGGTGGAAAACAGGACTCCTCCCTTCCCACAGAATGACCCCAAAGTCTTGGGAGCTGGGCCAAATCCCCAGAGAGGGAGACTCATCCAAGGCCCATGAGGCCACTCTGACCTTCCACGGCCATCCTTGACACAAAATCCAGAGACAAAATCCTGAGCAACTGCCTCACACTCTCCCTTCCTTCATGTCCTGAGGAGATCCTCTCGTGGTCTGTAGATCGGGCCTGCCATACCCTCAGCCACATACCTAAGCCAAGTTTGTGTTTTCAGACTTCTGTCCCCACAGCCCTGGCCTCCACACCCTCCTGGCTGGGGACCCTGGAACCACACCGTAGGACTGTGCCTTCCCTCTCCAAGGAAACTTTGCTCATTCCATTGGCCACAACCCTACAAATTATGAGAAAGCTCCAAGATCCCCGAGGCCATCCTAATAGTGTAGGCCGCCCTGGACACACAGGGGTGATCTGACACAAGCTGAGCAACTACCTCCACTCAGACACACAGACGGATGTCCCCAGAGACAGAAGATTGAACCGGACAGGCCCCTAGGCTCTCATCTGAACCCTTGCTTTGGTTTCCATGTGTCTCTCCTCAGAGGCCTGGATTCCAATACCAGCCTATGGGGGTTTCCTGAGGCACCCATCAGAACACCCCTAGTCTCCATATGGGATACTTGCACTTTGGAGGTGTGTCCAACCGTCTACTTAGGACAATCCTTCAGGGCCCCCAAGTCACCGCCACATTCCAATGTCTCCATGGACACAAACCCACATGATGACCCATCCTCAGGAGAGTTCATTTCAACTCAGCCTCCTCATAACTCCCCCAGCGCCAGCAGGTCAAACCTGCCTTTTCGACAGTAGCCAATGGGAATGCGATGTGGGGTGCCCAGGCATCTATCGTTAGGACACTGCTCTCGAGTCTATCCATATGGGGCGTCCTGGAGCCAACCAACAGGACTCGATCCTCCTGTAGAAGGAATCCTTGTCGTTTGGAGCATCTCACAACTCCCAGCGTGGGAAAACCTCCATGGCTTCATGAGACTCCCCTTCCTGAAGGGGCCATCATGAACACAAACTCCAACCAGAGCCAATGTCGGATCCTTGCCCTGACTTCCGATGCAGGAGATCTCGATGTAGACTCTGCAGAGTGGGCCTGCCATGCCCTCGCCTGGAAGCCTAACCCTAGCTTGTGTTCTCCGACATCCGTCCTTACACTCCTGGCCCCCAAGCCCTCCAGACTGGGAATTCCGGAGCCACAACGGAGCACTCTGCCTGCCCACCCAAAGAAAAACGTTGCCCTATGGGGCTGCCCAGAAACCCCAAATGAGGATCAATCTGCATGCCACTCGACCGCACCCCAATTATATAGGCTGCCCTGGGCACTAATGCTCTGTTTGCCACAGCCTGAGCCCGGACCTCCCGACCGACAACCAGACAGCTGGCCGCACACCCAGCACCTCGGACCCACCATGGCCTCAGGCCGTCCTCCCTTCCTAACCTGGATTTTCAGGCTTCAGAACCTAGACTTTATCTCCAATTACTGCACAGGTGGGAACCTGATGCAGAAATCAGAACTCCTCCTTCCCCATGGCAAGAAACATTGCTGTTGGCATGGCGTTCAACCTTCAGGGTAGGAGAATCCAGCATGGCCCATGAGGCCACACCCATGCTTGAGGGCCGCCTTGGGCACAAACACGCATTGTGACCCTCATCCTGATCCCTGTGTTCAAGTAAGGCCTCTCTATGGCTGGACCAAGAGCATGCATATAGGGCTTTCCATGCCCCTAGTCCCTCAATCCTAACCAGAGGTCATGTTATCCAGTCACCAGTACACAGGGCTCTGCTCTGGAATCCCTCTTTTTTAGGGACACCTGAGGCAGAAAAAAGGACTCCTCCCTTCCCACAGACTGACCCCAAACTCTGAGGAGCCAGGGCAAATTACCAGAGAGGGAAACTCATCCATGGTCCATGAGGCCACTCCAACCTTCCACGGCCATCCTTTTCAGAAAATCCAGAGACAAAAGCCTGAGCAACCACCTCGCACTCGCCCTTCGTTCATATCCCGAGGAGCTCCCCTCACGGTCTGTAGATCGGGTCTGCCATACCCTCGGCCCCAAACCTAAGCCGAGTTTGTGTTTTCAGACTTCTTTGCCCACAGCCATGGCCCATACACCCTTCAGGCTGCGGCCCCTGGAGCCACACCGCAGGTCTGTGCCTGGCCTCTCCAAGGAAACTGTGCCCATTCCATTGGCCACAACCCTACCAATTAAGAGAAAGCTCCAAGATCCCCGAGGCCATCCTAATAGTGTAGGCTGCCCTGGACACACAGGGGAAATCTGACACAAGCTGAGCAACTACCTCCATTCAGACACACAGACGGATGTCCCCAGAGACAGAAAGTTGAACCAGACAGGCCCCTAGGCCCTCATCTGAATCCTCACTTTGGTTTCCAGGCGTCTCTCCTCAGAGGCATGGTTTCCAATACCAGCATATGGGGGTTTCCTGTGGCACCCATCAGAACACCTCTCGTCTCCACATGGGAAACTTGCTCTTGGGTGCTGTGTCCAACCCTCTGGTTAAGATAATCCTTCAGTGGCCCCAAGCCACCGCCACATTCCAAGGTCTCCATGGACACATACTCACATGATGACCCATCCTCAGGAGAGTCCATTTCAACTCAGCCCCCTGGGTAGCTCCCCAGAACCAGCAGATCAAACCAGCCTTGTCGCTAAGAGACAATGGGAATACTAGGTGGGTGCCCAGGAATCTCTTCTTAGAACCCTCCTCTCAAGTTTTACCATATCGGCATCCTTGAGCCATCCAACAGGACTTGATTGTTCCGCAGAAGTAAACATTGCAGTTTGGAGTATCTCACAACTCCCAGCGTGGGAAAACCTCCATGGCCTCATGAGACCCCCTTTCCTGAAGGGGCCATCATGGACACAAACTCCAACCTGAGCCAACGTCTGATCCTTGCCCTGACTTCAGATGCAGGAAATATCAATTCAGCCTCTGCAGAGTGGGCCTGCCATGCCCTTGCACTGAAACCTCACCCTAGCTTGTGTTCTCAGACTTTCGCCCTCACATTCCTGGTGCAAAAGCCGTCCTGACTGGGAATTCGGGAGCCACAACAGAGCACTCTTCCCGCCCACCAGAATAAAAACGTTGCCCTATGGGGCTGCCCAGAAACCCCAATGAGGATCAGCCTGCACAGCCCTCAAATGCACCCCAATTCCATAGGCTGCCCTGGACACTAATGCTCTGTCTGACACAGCCTGAGCCCAGGCCTGCCAATAGACACCCAGACAGCTGGCCACACACCCAGCACATTGGACCCGCCATGGCCTTAGGCCGTCATCTCTTCCCAACCTGGGTTTTCAGGCATCTGAACCTAGACCTCATCTCCAATCTCTGCACGGGGGGAACCTGAGGCACAAATCAGAACTCTTCCTTCCCCATGGCAGGGAAACTTGTTGTTGTCATGGTATCAAGCCTTCAGAGTAGGAGAACCTTACAAGGCTCATGAGGCCACGTCCATGCTTGTTGGCTGCTTTGGGCAAAAACACACATTGTGACTCTCAGCATGAGTCCCACGTTCAAGTAAGGCCTCTCTGTGGCTGGACCAAGAGCTCGCATATGGGGCTTGCCGTGCCCCTAGGCCCCCAATCCTAACCGGAGGTCGCATCATGCAGTCGCCTGTACCCTGGACTCTGCTCTGGAATCCCTTGTTGGGAGGGACACTTGAGGCAGAAAGCAGGACTCCTCCCTTCCCACAGAATGACCCCAAACACTTGTGATCCAGGCCAAATCCGCAGAGAGGGAGACTCGACCATGGCCCTTGAGGCCACCGTGACATTCCATGGCCATATTTGACACAAAGTCCAGAGACATAATCCTGAGATACCACTTCCCTCTCGCCCGTCTTTCCTATGCTGAGGAGCTCCCCTCAGGGTCTGTAGATCAGGCCTGCCATACCCTCGGCCTGAAACCTAAGCCAAATTTCTGTTTTCCGATTTCTGCCCCACAGCCAAGGCCCACACACCCTTTAGGCTGGGGCTTCTGTAGCCACACCATAGGATGGTGCCTGGCCTCTCCAAGGAAACTGTGCCCATTCCATTGGCCACAACCCTACAGATTAGGAGAAACTTCCAAGGCCCCCGAGGCCATCCCATCGTGGAGGACGCCCTGGACACACAGGGCATTCTGACACAAGCTGAGCAACTACTTCCACTCAGACACACAGAAAGATGTCCCCAGAGACAGGAGTTGAACCTGACAGCCCCCTAGGCCCTAATCTGTACCCTAGCTTTGATTTCGAGGTGTCTCTCCTCAGAGGCCTGGTTTCAAATTCAGCATATTGGGGTTCCTGAGGCACCAATAAGAACACCTCTGGTCTTCACAAGGGAAGCTTACTCTTTGGAGCTTTGTCAAACACTCCGTGTAGGAGAATGCTGCAGGGCCCCTTACCCACCGCCTCATTCCAGGGTCTCCATGGACACAAACCCACATGATGACCCATTCTCAGCAGAGCCCATTTCAACACAGTCCCCTGGGTAGCTCGCTCCAGAACCAGCAAATTGAACCTCCCTTGTCGCTAGGAGCCAATGGGCATGTGAGGTGGTATGTCCAGGCATCCATCCTTAAAAGCCTGCTCTCGAGTCTTTCCGTATGAGGTGTCTTAGAGCCATCCACCAGGACTCGACAGTCCCATAGAAGGAAACCTTACGGTTTGGAGCAGCTCTCAACCCCCAGCGTGGGAAAGCCTCCATGGCCTCATGAGGCCCATCATTCATGAAGGGGCCATCATAGACACACTCCAGACTGAGCCAATGACTGCTATTGCCCTGACTTCAGATGCAGGAGATCTCGATTCGGCCACTGCAGAGTGGGCCTGCCATGCCCTCAGCCCCAAACCTAAACCTTTCTTGTGTTTTCATGCATCCACCCTCACACTCCTGGCCCACAAGCCCTCCAGACTGGGAATTCCGGAGCCACAATGCAGCACTCTGCCTGCCCACCATAGGAAAAATGTTGCCCTATGGAGCTGCCCAGAAACCCCAATGAGGATCAAACTGCATGCCACTCGACTGCACCCCAATTTCCTAGGTTGCCCTGGGCACTAATGTACTGTCTGACCCAGCCTGAGCCCTGACCTCCCGACAGACACCCAGACAGCTGACCGCAAACCCAGCACATTGGACCCGCCATGACCTTAGCCCATCATCTCTTGCCAACCTGGGATTTCAGGCATCTGAACCTAGACCTTATCTACAATCCCTGCACAGGGGGAACCTGACCCACACATCAGAACTCCTCCTACCCCATGGCAGGAAACCTTGCTGTTGTATGGTGTCAAGCCTTCAGGGTAGAAGAAACCACCTTGGCCCATGAGGCCACGCCCATGCTTGAGGGCCTCCTTGGGCACAAACTCGCATTGTGACCCTCTGCATGAGCCCTGTGTTCAAGTAAGGCCTCTCAGTGGCTGAACCAAGGGACAGCATATGGGGCTTGCCATGCCCCTAGGCCCCCAATCCTAACCAGAGGTCGGGTTTTCCAGTCGCCCGTACCCAGGGCTCTGCTCTGGAGTCCCTCTTTTAGAGGGACACCTGAGGCAGAAAACAGGACTCCTCCCTTCCCACAGAATGACCCCAAAGTCTTGGGAGCCGGGCCAAATCCCCAGAGAGGGAGACTCGTCCATGGCCCATGAGGCCACTCCGACCTTCCACAGTCATTTTTGACACAAAATCCAGAGACAAAAGCCTGAGCAAAAGCCTCACACTCCCCCTTCATTCATATCCCCAGGACCTCTCTCATTTGACTAGTTTTATATGTACAACATACTGTGAAATGATCATCACTATAAAACAAGTTAACATACATTACCACATATAGTTACACATTTTTTCTTGTGATGAGAACTCTTAAAGTCTATCTTCTTAGCAACTTTCAAATGTGCAATACATTGTTGACTATAGTTACAATAATTACTAACTATGGTCACTATGTTCTCCACAAGATATTATCTCACATTTAACAGAATCGGTGTTATTTTTTTTTTAAGACCACAAATAACAAGTGTTGACAAGGATTTGGAGAAATGTTAGACTAATTTGTGATTCCTTCTAGTCCACATTAAAAATGAAAGCAACCAATCACCCAATCATAAAACCATGAGCACTTAAAGATAGAACAAACCTCAGCAATGACTTCTCCTCCTGTCTAGTTCAGGAATTCTTCTTTAGCATCATTGGTTCAGTAATTGATAGCTGAAGACTAACTCTGAGAAGAAGCTCTTCATCTTATAAAGCAGATTCTTCTAAGACACAGGTGGAAGAACTCCATGGTTGACTGTTGGAGCTCTAGGGTTCTTGCATTCTGAGTTTGAATCCCAGCTCACTAGGTGAGTGACCTGGGGAAGGTTAACTTCCAGAAGCCTCAATGTCATCACTTGTTTAAAAGATAATGTTATTACTATGATTGGTGTAACTATTATTGACAAAGACTCTCTTTGACCAGACTTGAGTTAAGCTCCTTTGAGCCCTCTTCTCAACTAGGTCTCTGTGCCCATCTGTGCTAAGCTCCAATTTAGCAAGAATTCTGCTAAGTCAATTTATCAAGAATCCCCACCCTTGATGTCTACTTGACAGAGAACACTTGGTAGCTGATCAGATTCCACATACCCACCCTTTATATCTAATCCCTCTCTCTGTCCTCTATAAGAATCCTATTGCATGAGTTTAGTAAGAATCCCCTGTTCTTGATGTGCCCTCTTGGTAATTTTCCAACCACTGACCCCCTCACTCTGCTTCTTGGCTATAAATATCCCCAACTGTCTTCGTTGTATTTGGAGTTGAACCTAACTTCTCTCCCCTGTTCAATACCCCCTTTGTAATAGTCTTGATAAAAGTCTTCCTTACCATTTTTGACAAATGTCAGTATAATTTTTCTTTAACATTTATTATTAGAACGTTCTCTTTCATGTTGCTGAGAACCTATTATCGCCTCCTCCACACTCATCTTAGCCCTTTCCTTTTGGAAACATAAATAACATTTCTATTCCTTCTTTCATGTGAAATCTTTCAGATACATGAATAAAGAGACCACATATATCAAATCTTCATTATTTCAGGTGAAATATGTCCATTCTCTTAAGAGTTCCAATGATTGCCATTTTGTCCCTTTTTATGAACATGTTTGAATATGACATTACAGCAGTCATAATACTTCAAAGGTGTGCATACAATCTAAAGACACATGACACCATTATCTTTCTTGGTTTAAGCCCTACAATTCTATGAAGTTGATATGAGATGTAGTTTACAGATGCACTACATGTTGGCAGCTACATCACACCTTGGTGCACAAATACTGATATGAATCTGGATTTTCTCTAACCTTGAATCTTAGCAGTTCATTTTAAAAAAGAAAGTACAGGATTTAAAATTAGGATGGAATTACTCAGGATACACTACCCAAAAAAGATATTTCTAGTTATCTAATGAAACAGTAATGGACGTGTATCTTGAGCCTTGAAAGATATGATGGACACTGACGATGAATCATGAATGTTTTCTAATGATAGGTTGGACTACAGAAAGGCATGGAGAAGGGAATTAAAGTAATATGTTAGCTAAAAGCTGAATTATCATTACTCGCTGCTTTTTTTTTTTTTTCCCCACACGCCATTTGCTAATTCCTATCTCCAAGCCTTGTACATCTTTCTTCAATACTGGTGGATTTGTCTTCAAAGCACCTTAGACCCTGATTATGCCAGGTTTGAAACTGGATTTTTTAGGCATGTGTTACTATTTTTCTGAAACAGAAAAGCCATTTAATAGAGAAAGTTTTGAAAGTATAGAAATTTGATCTGAATTATATATATAGTGATTCATATGTATATTGATATCAATGAATTAAAGAGACGTATATATATGTCACTGAGTATATTTATATGTCATATATATGTGTGTATATATATATATGGAATCTATAGGGAAGAAGGATAAATTTATATATATATAAATTTATATATATATATATTTATATATAAATTTATATATGTATATATGATCTGAATTATATATATAGCGATTCATATATATATTGATATCAATGAATTAAATACATAGATGTATGTTTATGTCACTGAGTATATTTATATGTCACATATATATGTGTATATATATGTATATATATATGGAATTTGTAGGAATAAAGCATAAATTTGTATATATATAAATTTATATATAATATATGTATTATATATTATATATTGTATATATTATATATAATATATTTATTATATATATTTATTTATATATATTTATATATTATTTATATATAAATTTATCCATTTCAAAGCAATATATATGTATATATAAGTATATATGTATGTATATATATGTGTGTATATAAACACATGTATATGTATATATTTTATATATATACACATACATATATACATATATATACACACATATATATATAAAATATATATATATATAAAATCTGTAGCTTAAGGATGGACCCAGACAAGTAAATAGCAATGTTTATTGCTTTGAAATGGAATCTGTAGGGAAGAAGGATAAATTTATATATATTTTATATATATATAAAACTTATATAATATATATTTTATATATGCATATATATTTACATATATTTATATATATATACATATATATATATACACATATATAAATTTATCCTTCTTCCCTACAGATTCCATTTCAAAGCAATAAACATTGCTATTTACTTGTCTGGGTCCATCCTTAAGCTACAGATTCTTTGAATATGTAAACTGAATTTATTCAAAGTTGTTAAGCTCATGATCAAAGATAAAGTCTTTTGAAGATGAGATCCATTAAGTATCAACCCTTACCAGGTAAAATTTCAATATCCAGCCGTACCGTATATGACATATTGTATAGAAATAATACATAAGGGTGAAAAGGGGAGGTCTCTACCCCATAACACAATTACGAGATTTGTGAGAAAATATTTTTGCCTGAAAAAAACTAGGCAAAAACTAAGCATTCTTGATGCCATTTAGACTTTTAGAAAGCACTCTGGGAAATAAGCTTAGGCTGCACACTGACAGAGGAATTTTGCCAAAAGAGACAGTCTTGTTAGCCTCTGCTGCATCTCAGCAGCATGCAGCAGCACCAAAAATGAAAACTGGATTTAACTGTATCAACAAACATTGTCACCTAGGGTAGACAGAACAAAAGTAACCAGGAGAACAAGTGTTAGAGATGATAAAGCTCAGTATCTTGGCAACATTTTCTGTTGTGTTATTTTTAAAAATGGGTAATATTGCATTCTATTTCTAATTTCTTGTTTTACTTTTTATTAACATATAATGTATTATTAGCCCCAGGGGTGCAGGTCTGTGAATCACCACGTTTACACACTTCACAGCAATCACTGTAGCACACATATTCCTCAATGTCCATAACCCAACCACCCTCGCCCTATCTCCCTACCCCCAGCCCCCCTCAGTTTGTTTTGTGAGATTGAGTCTCTTATGGTTTGTCTCCCTCCACATCCCATCTTGTTTCATTTTTTCCTTCCCTCCCCCCCAAACCCCTCACTTTGCTTCTCAACTTCCTCTTATCAGGGAGATCATATGATAATTATCTTTCTCAGATTGACTTATTTGACTCAGAATAATACCCTCTAGTTCCATCCATGTCATAGCAAATGGCAAGATTTCATTTCTTTTGATGACTGCATAGTATTCCACTGTATGTATGTGTGTGTGTGTGTGTGTGTGTGTGTGTGTGTATATATATATATATATATATATATATATATATATATATATATATATATCACATATTCTTTATCCATTCATCTGTTGAGGGACATCAATTTTCTCTCCATAGTTTGGCTACGGTGGACACTGCTGCTATAAACATTCAGGTGCACGTGCCCCTTAGGATCACTACATTTGTATCTTTAGAGTAAATACCCAGTAGTGTGAATGCTGGGTTGTAGGGTAGTCCTATTTTCAACTTTTTGAGGAACCTCCATGCTGTTTTCCGGAGTGGTTGCACCAGCTTGCATTCCCAACAACAGTGTGGAAGTGTTCCCCTTTCTCGGCATCCTCGCCAGCACCTGTTGTTTCCTGACTTGTCAACTTTAGCCATTCTAACTGGTGTGAGGTGGTATCTCATTGTGGTTTTGATTTGTATTTCCCTGATGCCAAGTGATGTGGAGTACTTTTTTATGTGTCTGTTGGCCATCTGGATGTCTTCTTTGCAGAAATGTCTGTTCATGTCCTCTGCCCATTTCTTGATTGGACTATTTGTTGTTTGGGTGTTGAATTTGATATGTTCTTTATAGATTTTAGATACTAGCCTTTCATCTGATATGTCATTTTCAAATATCTACTCCCATTCTGTCAGTTGTCTTTGGTTTTGTTGACTGTTTCCTTTGCTGTGCAAAAGCTTTTGATCTTGATGAAGTCCCAATAGTTCATTTTTACCCTTGCTTCCTTTCCTTTTGGCAATGTTTCTAGGAAGAAGTTGCTGCACCTGAGGTTGAAGAGGTTGCTGCCTGTGTTCTCCTCAAGGATTTTGATGGATTCTTTTCTCATATTATTTCTAATTTCTTCAGCCAGTTACTGAGTGATAGCAACATTATAACTACAGAAACTATATGTCATTTTGGCCTTATAAGTATTTCCTAACTGCAGTAATACTTGTTTTATTTTTTCTTGTTTAGTTATTCTGCTTTGGGAAGATATCCTTAAAGAGGTACTTACTGGATTAACTCAACTATGCTGCCAGGCCAACAAGTCACTATCTTGTCTATTTTTTTTTTTAATTTTGAGAAATATTTCTTAAAATTTCTATTTGAGAAAGACTGGAGACAATGTTATGTCAGCCTCCTCTTGTCACTTGTTAATATGTTTGAAAGAACACTCTGGGGTATCATTTTATTAGTCTAAGCATATCCGTGAAATTATTTTTACAAAGTGATTGGTAAAGGCATAAGTAAGCAGTGTCACTGAAGGATAAACAGATCCTTCATTAAGTTCCACAAATACGAAATGCCATTTCCGTGCAGTGCACTATACTGGGGGCTAGCTCTGTAGGTAAAGATATAATATAGGAAAAAGTCCTAGCCCTTTTGTAGTTCATAGATCAATGGTAAGTAATAGTCCCTTATAAATTTCTTGGTTTATATCTTTCAAATATCTTTTAAACTGAAAATGAAATGAACAGCTTAAAATTTATTTATGCATTATTCATAACTAGTTGTTCCCTTAGACATTGTTCAGAAGGAGTGTTAACCTTTGTTAAATTCATACATCTCTGCTCCTCCTCTTCCTTCAAGGCTGAGAACTGTGGATGCTCAAAACATCTCAAAGGCAAATCAAAAAAACTCTGTGGAGCATGCTTCCCTCCTTATTCCCCAAGTGCAACTGGCAGGTTGAGTCAGACCAACTAAAACCTGATCTGAAATTTATGGAAATCAGACCAGGAGTTTCACATGAGGCTATGTCCTATATGTAGTGCCCCAAATTTCTCCTCCTCCTCCTCCTCCTCCTCCTCCTCCTCCTCCTCCTCCTCCTCCTCCTTTTTCTTCTTCTTCATATAAAAGCATAAACACTTTTTTCTCTTATAAAAGGAAACTTTACACCCAGTGCAGGCCTTGAACTGAAAGACCCTTAGATCAAGAGTCACATGTTCTACTGACTGAACCAGCCAGAGTAACCCTAAATTTCTGGGTATAGATTCTTACTCTCCTATGATCACCATCCGGCATTTCATAATCAAATGTTTGTGGTGCTTTTCATATCTTTTTCTATGTAATTCCTTTTCTAATCAGTTCTCTTCACTATTTCACTATGACTAGCACAGTAAATGCTTGTGAAATCTGTGAGGGAATGAATGAGTGAATGAATGAATGAATGAATGAATGAATGAATGAATGAATGAATAATGCTTTACCCTTTCTGCCATTCCCTGGAGAGCATTTCCCAACTGTGTTTGCTCTCGGTGCTATTCTCTTTCAATCGTGCCCCAACCTGTGATTGCAGTTGACTCATCCCCTCAACCCCCAACCTGTAGAGGAGTGTCTCCAGAAGCTCTCTGTTGTCTGTTGTCTCCTCACATTTCTCACGCTTTGTGCTTTCTGTGATTTTGTGTTCTGTGGAACACTCTGTATCACAGTGACTTCTAGGATCTGCCTAGAAATATGTCTAATCCTTCCATTTAAATTCTTCACTTTTGTTTTACTATTTCAGTGTTGTCTTCCCACCCCCCCTTCTGAGTCTTTAGATTTTGAAATTCTACCCCCACTAAAGTCTACAGAAGTCTTTGAGCACTTTGGATCTATCACCCTGTCTAATTCTCACTGTCACTTTACGATGCACACATAAGAAAACAGATTCCAGTGGGGTGGCCAGTGGCTCAGCCCTGCAGCTGAGATGGTTGAACCTGATTTCAGAGGGGTCTGTTTCTGCCAAAGCAGATGTTTTTCCACCCTGCTGTGCATCACCACCTGGCCCAGTTTTGGCCCCCTTCTGCCTTCGTGTATTTGAAAGACCAAAACACTGACTGATGAAATGCCTTGACATAGATCACACCCTCATAAGAAGTACGAACAATCCCGTTAAGTTTCCTTGCCCTTGCTGTGCCATGAGGACTTTCAAATGACTCCTTAATGAAGGAGCTGCATGCAGTGGTGGGAACTGTCATGTGCACACATGGATTGGCACTTGGCAATGCTTAATTATACATGTCTTGCTTCCCAATATTGTTCAAATCCCCTCTGCTTATTTTCGTCTTCTGTTCTCTTATTTTCACTGCACTAATGCCATTCTGTGTCTTCTTCCTCCCCAAAGCAAGTCAAGCATTGCCAGTAGCTTGGCCTGCACTTTGACGTTTTCAATATCATCTCCTTCTGTCTCACTTGATGGCACTGTTCCTTTTGCTACAACTTTCCTGGAGAACCCTTTATAAATTTTAAATATTCTCATCTTTGGTTTGTACGCTACTGTCAAAATGAGTTATCTGCAGAAGGCACCTCAGCTTATTAACTAACATCCGATAGCATCTCTTTTTCACATCATTTCAATTTGTCTTCTCTCTGATTTGTAATTTATTTTCTGTTGAGAGGGTCTACAGAGCACACATGAAGATAAAGGACTGTGTGGATAGACTAGCCTCTGCTCCTTGTCACATTAATTAATTTCTTCCCCCACCCATTGAGCATTAGAACGTGGGTCACTTTGATATATAACATCCTCACTTATTTCTGCAGCTTATCTGCCAAACACTATTTTGGGTCCAGATTTACAGAAAGAATCATTGTAGTTTAACACCAAAGGCATATTTTTGAATAAACTGATAATTTTCCCACCTCTCTATTTTGGCCTGTTTCAGAACTCCTCTGAAATTCACAATCAGCCATTTTGGGATGTCTGACACATCATTTGCCCTGTGTGTCATGCTTTCTGCTAAGCTTGCCAACCTTTGCAGCAACATGTCTATGTAAATCTTCTGATCAGTACTCAGTTATGCTCCTGGTTTCTAGGTTCTAATGCCTTTCTTCTCTCTTTTGTAATTATTATTGGTAGTTTTCCTTGTGCTGAATTTTGCCCTTTTATTCATATACCTTTAATCCAAAAGCTTTTAAAAATTCCTTTTGTTTAAAGAGCTGAAAGACTCAGCAGAGAATCATCAAATGTCAAACTCAAGAGAAACATCACATTCTACCTTAATCGCTCTGTGCGATTTTTGAGTTGATATGTTTGCAATAAAATAATTTTAGCTTCTCTTGGGGTAGGTATGTGTTATGGTGAGTGTTGTGAAGTGTGTAAACCTAGCGATTCACAGGCCTGTACCCCTGGGGCTAATAATACATTATATGTTAATAAAAATTTAAAAAAATTAGATTTCTTGATTAATTCCTTGGCATTGGCACACATTTTTTCTGTTTTATGTAAATATCATTCTCTTTCTTTAAGAATTCTCTTTTTGTCCTCTTACTGTTTATTTTTAATATGTGAAAAATCAATCCTAATTTCCTTTTCTTTGCATATTCCATGTTTCCTGTGTGACATTTTATTGTTGTCTGAACTTTTCTTTATACTTTCTACCTTGATGGTATATACAGATTTTCTCGCCTGTATTCAGATTTTTGCTATGTTAGCTTTAACTTATTTTCTCTCCTTTGCTGTTCTGTTCTTTCATTCTCCATCAAAAGTTTCTTCAGTCTTATAAAATATTGATTTCTTGTTGAAAGACTTGTCTCTACTCAGCCCCTTTCAAAACCATTCTTCATCACTTTTAACTTTTTCACTCACTCTCTGACATCTTAAAAGGGCCATTCACCATTCACTCTCTTAATCCAGCCTCCTAGAAAATTTGTCCTGTTCTAGAAACTCATCCTCTGTTTACCATTATATGTTGGTTTTTTTTTTTTTTGCTCTAAAATTATCCTACAAAAACCTTTATAGACTTTACTCAAAGGAAATAGAGTATGCTACGGATTATTAAAAAAAAAAAAAGAAAGAAAAGAAAAGACTGAAGTAGAGAGGCAGGTTTCCCATGAATTCTCCCCGGAATTGTTCTGCCTGCAAGGTTGTGGCCCATTCAGTTACTCAGGCATTTTTTACTCTAAGTGGGACTTTGGAAGGTGAGTCGGACATTACCTTTTTGGACAGACCTGTAAGAGAAGAAGAGGGGCTGCTGCTCTAGCGTCTGGACTTTGTTATCTTAAATCTTTGGGCTCATCCTCGTCATCCTCCCCTTCAGGTGCAGTGAACTTTATGTCATTACTCAAACCTTATTCTCCATCACCTCAGGGCCTTCACGCTGTTTCCTCTGCCTGCAACATTTTGACCTCTCATCCCAGCATCCAGTCTTCACACTTGATGCATCAGGCTTCAGTTGAGATGGGTCTTTCCTGTTCTCATTCCTTGGGTTACAGAGTTCTCATTTGTGTTCTCATTAACACCTTACATACAACCCAGTGTAGCTTTTGTCATGCTTTATTATAACTATTTGGTTCCTTGTGCCAGTCTTTAAGTTTTCTGAGAGCACATGCTCATGTCTGAGGCATCTTCAACATGATGCCTAGAGGTACAATCTTGCTACCTATGACTTTTACTGGCTTACAGTCTTAGGAGAGTGACCCACCTAAGACTCTCATTTACTCGCCTATACATCAGGGGTGTTATTATACTTGTCTCGTTATTTTGTGTTTCTGATAATCAAATGCTAAGAAAAATTCCCAGCCTGACTCATAGTGACTACTCTTTATAAAACTTGCTATAATAGCAGTTCTTAATAATTATATACATATGTGTGTATATATATGTGTGTATATATATACAATTATATATATATTATGTGTGTGTATATATATATACACACACACACATATATGTGTATATATATATACACACACATAATATATATATATAACCATACTATAGGTTATTGTATATGCTATATATTACCCTATAATTTTATATTATTATTATTATTAGTCACAGACATATTCCCAGAATATGTAGCACAATATTTGCCATAGAATAGTGCTAAACCAATGTTTGTTGAATAAATGAACTAAAGAAGAATGTATCTAAATCTGAATTTTCCACAGTCCACTTTTAAAAATAAGATTTATTTATTCATTTTAGAAGGAGAGATAGTGGAAAGTGCACATGAACATGGGAAGGGCGGAGGGAGAAGGAGAGAATCTCAAGCAGATTCCATGCTGTGTGTGGAGCTGGCATGGGGCTCATCTCACTATCCTGAGATCATGACCTGAGACAAAATCTAGAGTCAGATGCTTAACCAATTGAGCCTCCCAGGTGTCCCTTCCACAATCCACTTTTGCATTTTGCATTCTTTGACTTGATTTCCAATCAAATCTTACAAGGTGGTATAAGGAAGGTATAAACCATAGGTCTTTTAAAGAAGTATATATTTTTAAAGATTTTATTTATTTATTTATTTGACAGAAAGATCACAAGTAGGCAGAGAGGCAGGCAAAGGGAGTAGGGGAAGCAGGCTCTCCATTGAGCAGAGAGCCCAATGTGGGGCTCGATCCCAGGACCCTGAGGTCATGACATGAACTGAAGACAGGGACTTAAACCACTGAGCCACCCAGGTGCCCCGGAAGTGTATTTTCTTTTGTAATGTTAATATTATGGTGTTTTCCATACACTAATAATAAATGATAATAGGAATAAAAATTCTAGTAAAAAATAACATTTATTTAGTCCTTCCAATCTGTCAAGCCTTGTTCCAAGAATTTTACATACATAAAGCCACTTAGTTTTCACAAAAAGCCCATAAGTACTATGTGTATTTCCACTTCATAAATGAAGAAGCTGAGTAACAGATCCTAACAATTGCTGGTTATTAAACATATATTGAATAAAAATATAACAAATAAGCAGCATATTATAGTTAATGTAATCAGATAAAAATCGCTAATTTCCAATATAGTAGGTAATACAAACTCCAAGGAGGGAAAGAGAGTCATGATATGTGATATTCTGAATGGTGACCTCTGAAACTCTCTAAATACTTTACATTTATTGTCTAATGTAGGTCTCAAATTATTTGCATAGTTCTTATTATTGGCTCGGTTTTATAGAAAAGGAAACCAAGGTTCAGAGGGAATCAGTGTGTGACTCAAGGTCACAGACTTACAAACTGAAAAAGGAAATTCAAGAGATCAATAACAAACATGAAAAAATTCAACCCTACTAATTAAGAAATGCAAAGTAGTAAAAAAGAAATATCATTTTCATTACCAAATCAAGCAAAATTTTAAAAGCAATATTGACTAATGACAATAAAATGGTTGTAGAACATACAAAGCCAAGAAGAGTTTTAAATGTCACAAACTGTATGATGAATACTCTGGGAATATATATATAATTTTTTAAACTTTTTTACCCCCTTTCTTCTCCCACTGATGTTGGGTCCCTTCTGATTTGGTCAGCATACTTTTTTATGGTGTCCTTGCCACGCTTTTATTACTTTATTCTCTCATTCATATATTCTTATCTAGATAAAATGATAAGGCGGAAAAACTCACACCAAAAAAAAAAAAAAAAAGAAAAGAAGAAGAAGAAGAGTCAGTACCAAAGGCTAGGGACTTAATCAACATAGACATTGCTAATATATGAGACTAAATTTCAGAATGAAGATTCTCAAGGTGTTAGCTAGGCTTGAAAAAGGCATAGAAGATATTAGGGAAACCCTGTCTGGAGAAATGAAAGCTCTTTCTGGAGAAATAAAAGAACTAAAATCTAACGAAGCTGAAATTTTTTTAAAAAGCTATTAATGGGGTGCAATAAAAATGGAGGCTCTTACTGTGTGTATAAATGAGGCAGAAGAGAGAATTAGTGATATAGAAGACCAAATGATGGAGAATAAAGAAGCTGAGCAAAAGAGAGACAAACAAGTACTGGACCATGAGAGGAGAATTAGAGAGGTAAGTGATACCATAAGAGAAAAAAAATTAGAATAATTGGGATTAGAGGAGAAGAAGAGACAGGGGGATAGAAGGCATATTGGAGAGAATTATTATAGAGAATTCCTCAATATGGCAAAGGGAACAAGCATCAAATCCAAGAGGCACAGAGAACCCACCTCAAAGTCAATAAAAATAGGACCACACCCTGTCATCTAGTAGTAGAACTTACGAGTCTTAGTGATAAAGAGAAAATCCTGAAAGCAGCTCAGAACAAGAAGTGTGTAACAAACAATGTTAAAAATATTCTTTTGGCAGCAGACTTACCCACAGAGACCTGGTAGGCCAGCAAGAACTGGCATGGTATATTCAGAGCACTAAATGAGGAAAACATGCAGCCAAGAATACTATATCCAGCTAGGCTATCATTGAAAATAGAAGGAGAGACAAAAGCTTCAAGGACGAACAAAAACTAAAAGAATTTGCAAACACTAAACCAGCCATACAGGAAATATTGAAAGGGGTCCTCTAAGGAAAGAGAAAGCCTAGAAGTAGTAGACCAGAAAGGAACAGAGACAATATACAGTAACAGTCACCTTACAGGCAATACAATGGCACTAAATTCATATCTTTCAATATTATCCTGAATGTACCCTTTCAATAGTTACCCTGAGTATAAATGAGCTAAATGACCCAATCAAAAGACACAGAATATCAGAATGGATACAAAAACAACATCCATCAATAGGTGGTCTACAAAAAAACTCATTTTAGACCCAGAGACACCTCCAGATTTAAAGTGAGGGGGTAGAAAACAATTCACCTTGTTAATAGACATCAAAAGAAAGCCTGGGTGGCAATCCTTATATCAGATAAATTAGATCTTAAGGCAAAGACTATAATAAGAGATAAGGAAGGACACTGTATCATACTCAACACATCTGTCCAACTAGAATATCTAACCACTTTAAAAATCTATGCCCCTAACATGGAGCAGTCAACTATATAAGCCAATTAATAACAAAATCAAAGAGACACACCAACAATAATACACTTTAACACCCACCTCACTGAAATGGACAGGTCATCCAAGCAAAACATCAACAAGGAAATATAGGTCTTAAATGACACACTGGACTAGATGAACATCACAGATACATTTAGAACATTCCATCCCAAAACAACGGAATACACATTATTCTGTAGAGGACATGGAACATTTTTCAGAATAGATCACATCCTGGGTCACAAATAAGGTCTCAACTGGTACCAAAAGATTGGGGTCACTCCCCATACACAATGCTCTGAAGCTAGAACTCAATCACAAGAGGAAAGTTGGAAATAACTGGAATACATGGAGGCTAAAGAGCATCCTATTTAAGGATAAATGGGTCAACAAGGAAATTAAAAAAAGAATTGAAAAAATTCATGGAAACAAATGATAATGAAAACACAGCTATTCAAAATCTGTGGGACACAGCGAAGGCAGTCCTGGGAGGAAAATATATAGCAGTACAAGCCTTTCTTGCAAAACAATAAAGGTCTCAAATACACAACCTAACCCTACACTTAAAGGAGCTGGAGAAAGAACAGCAAAGAAAGCCTAAACCCAGCCAGAGAAGAGAAATAATAAAGATCAGAGCAGAAATCAATGAACTAGAAACAAGCAAATAAACAAACAAACAAACAAAAAATCAGTAGAAGGAATCAATGAAACTAAAAGCTAATTCTTTGAAAGAATTAATATGTTTGATCAATCCCTGGTCAGACTTATCAAAAAGAATGAGAAAGGACCCAAATAAATAAAATCACCAATGAAACGGGAGAGATCACAAGAAACACCAAATAAATACAAACAATTATAAGAACATTTAATGAGCAACTATACGTCAACAAATTTGACAATCTGGAAGAAATGGATGCATTCCTAGAGATGTATAAACTACAACAACTGAACCAGGAAGAAATAGAAAACCTGAACAGACCCATAATCAGTAAGGAGATTGAAATAGTCATTAAAAATCTCCCAACAAACAAGAGCCCAGGGCCAGATGGCTTCCCAGGGAAATTCTACCAAACATTTAAAGAAGAATTAATACCTATTCTCCTGAAAATGTTCCAAAAAAAAAAAAAATGGAAGAAAAACTTCCAAACTCATTTTATGAGGCCAGCATCACCCTGATCTCAAAACCAGACAAAGATCCCATCAAAAAGTAGAATTACAGGGGCGCCTGAGTGGCTCAGTGGGTTAAGCCGCTGCCTTGGGCTCAGGTCATGATCTCAGGGTCCTGGGATCGAGTCCCACGTCGGTCTCCATGCTCAGCAGGGAGCCTGCTTCCCTCTCTCTCTCTCTCTCTGCCTGCCTCTCTGTCTACTGTGATCTCTCTCTGTCAAATAAATAAATAAAATCTTTTAAAAAAAAGTAGAATTACAGACCAATATCCTTGATGAACACAGATGTGAAAATTCTCACCAAAATACTAGCCAATAGGATCCAAGATGACATTAAAACGATTATTCACCAAGACCAAGTGGTTTTTATTCCAGGGCTTCCAGGGTAGTTCAACATCCACAAATCAATCAACATGATACAATACAGTAATAAAAGAAATAACAAGAACCATATGATACTCTCCATAGATGCTGAAAATGCTTTTCGCAAAGTACAGCATGCTTTCTTGATCAAAACTCTTCAAAGTGTGGGGATAGAGGGTGCCTACCTCAATATCTTCAAAGCCATCTATGAAATACCCACAGCAAATATCTTTCTCAATGGGGAAAAACTGAGAGCTTTTCCCCTAAGATCTGGAACATGGTAGGGATGCCCTTTTTATCACCAGTTATTCAACATAGTACTAGAAGTCCTAGCCTCAGCAATCAGACAACAAAAAGAAATTAAAGGCATCCAAATCAGCAAAGAAGAAATCAAACTATCGCTCTTTGCAGATGATATAATACTCTATGTGGAAAATCCAAAAGACTCCATTCCAAATCTGCTAGAATTTGTACAGGAATTCAGTAAAATGTCACTATATAAAATCAATGCACATAAATCAGTTGCATTTCTATACACCAACAACAAGACAGAAGAAAGAGAAATTAAGGAGTCAATCCCATTTATAATTGCACCCCAAATCATAAAATACCTAGGAATCACCCTAAACAAGGAGGCAAAGAATCTGTACTCAGAAAACTATAAAGTACTCATGAAAGAAATGGAGGAAGACACAACAAAATGGAAAAATGTTCCATGCTCATGGATCGGAAGAACAAATATTGTGAAAATGTCTATGCTACCTAAAGCAATCTACACGTTTAATGCAATCCCTATAAATACCAAATTTTTTTTCGTGGAAATGGAACAGATAATCCAAAAATTTGTATGGAACCAGAAAAGACCTTGAATAGCCAGACGTATGTAGAAAAAGAAAGCCAAAGTTGGTGGCACCACAATTCCAGTCTTTAAGCTCTATGACAAAGCTGTCATCATCAAGGCAGCTTGATGTCAGTACGGTATGGGTACAAAAACAGACACATAGATTAATGGAACAGAATAGAGAGCCCAGAAATACACCCTCAACTCTATGGTCCACTAATCTTTGACAAAGCAGGAAAGAATGTCCAATGGATAAAAGACAGTCTCTTCAACAAATGGTGTTGGGAAAATTGGACAGCCTCATGCAGAAAAATGAAACTGGACCATTTCCTTACACCACACACAAAAATAGACTCAAAATGGATGAAAGACCTCAATGTGAGAAAGGAATCCATCAAAATCCTTGAGGAGAACACAGTCAGCAACCTCTTTGACCTCAGCTGCAGCAACTCTTTCCTAGAAACATCGCCAAAGGCAAGGAAAGCAAAGGTAAAAGTGAATTATTGGGACTTCATCAAGATCAAAAGCTTTTGCACGGAAAAGGAAACATTCAAAAAAACCCAAAGACAACTGACAGAATGGGAGAAGATATTTGAAAATGACATATCAGATAAAGGGCAAGGATCCAAAATCTAAAAAGAACTTGTCAATCTCAACACCCAAAGAACAAATAATCCAATCAAGAAATGGGCAGAGGACATGAACAAACACTTCTGCCAAGAAGACATCCAGATCGGCAACAAACACATGAAAAAGTGCTCCCCATCACTCGGCATCAGGGAAATACAAATCAAAACAATGATGAACTATCACCCCACACCAGTCAGAATGGCTAAAATTATCAAGTCAGGAAACGACAGGTGCTGGCGAGGATGCAGAGAAAGGGGAATCCTCCTACAATGTTGGTGGGAATGCAACCTGTTGCAGTCACTCTGGAAAACAGCATTGAGGTTCCTCAAAAAGTTGAAAATAGAAGTACCCTATGACCCATCAATCGCACTACTGGGTATTTACCCTAAAGATCCAAATGTAGTGATCCAAAGGGGCATGTGCACCCGAATATTTATAGCAGCAATGTCCACAATAGCCAAACTATGGAAAGAGCCTAGATTTCCATCAACAGATGAATGGATAAAGGAGATAATACATAAATATAAATATAAATATTATAATATTTATGTATTATCTCCTTTATCCATATATATATATATGCATATATATATACACACACACATACACACACACACATGCACATACACACATACACACAATAGAATACTATGCAGCCATCAAAAGAAATGAAATCTTGCCCTTTGCAATGACGTGGATGGAACTAGAGGGTATTATGCTTAGTAAAATAAGTCAATCAGAGAAAGACAGTTATCATATGATCTCCCTGATATGAGGAATTTCAGAGGCAAGGTGGTGGGTTTGGTGGGTAGGGAAGGAAAAAATGAAACAAGGATGGAGTGAGACAAACCATAAGAGACTCTGAATCTCACAAAACAAACTGATGGTTGTCTGGGAAATCTGGTAGGGAGAGGGTGGTTAGGTTAAGGACGTTGGGAAGGGTATGTGCTATGGTGAGTGCTGTGAAGTGTGTAAGACTGACGATTCACACACCTGTAGCCCTGGGGCTAATAATACATTATATGTTAATTTTAAAAGATGATAAAAAATAAACAAATGTATGAGCATATTATTTTTGGCTCTTGAAAATAACATTTTAATATTTATGTGTGAGGTTAGAGTATGAAGACTAGCCATCTTGATTTGAGAGTGAAAAGGGATAGTTCATTTTCATTTTGTTGGTGAGAGTATAAATTGAGGAAAGATATCTAGAAATTCTAAATCCAAGCATTTAGCCTAACAAAAAAACTAATTTGCAAATAGAACATCCTACTAACACATATGTATACCAATTAAAAAAAACAATTCTTTACAGATTTCAAGGCAATTATATATATATATTATATTATATTATATTATATTATATTATATTATATTAATTATATTATGCATTATTACTTATATACAGTTCATATTATATATATGACATATTATTTTAAGGCAATAATATATTTTAAGCCAACATATTATTTAAGACAATTATTTAAGACATAAAGGTGCAATTGTCTATACAGTTGACCGTTTACTAACACAGTTTGAAACTACCTGAATCCATTTATAATGTGGATGTTTTTCAATAAATATTTTGGAAAATTTTTACAGAGTTGTGAAATTTTAAAAACTCACAGACAAACCACATGTCTTATTGAAAAAAATAAACAGATTTTATTGTATGAATACTGTGTACAATACATATACCGTACAAAAATATGTGCTATTGACTATTTATGATGTCAGTAAGTCAACAGTAGTATATGAATAGTCAGTGTTTGGGGAGGCCAACAGTCATTCATGGATGTCTGACTGTGGGGACTCTTGGTGCCTCTAATCCCATTGTGTGTGTGTGTGTGTGTGTGTGTGAGAGAGAGAGAGAGAGAGACGTTCTTTCCTACTAGACACTTTAAAGGAACTATCTAGCACTGCCACAAAGAGAGATCATCCGTCATTATCCATTAACTGACTTGGAATAATATCCACAGTATATTTTATGTGAAAAAGGGAGTGAAAATACTATGAACATAATAATGCAAAAGTGGATTTTTTATAAGATGAGGAAATTTTATCTATTGATAGTCTCCTGGGACAGAGCTTCCTGTATATTTGAGAAATAATGGTTTAGAGTGGTGTAGAGACATGAGGGCCATACTCATGTAGCAGGTGGTTGTCTTCAAAAGAGGGCAGAGATTATGAACACAGGCATTTAGTTCATCAAGATGGGCTTAGACATATGGATGATGGGGTGTCAGCTCAGGAAGAACCAACCAAATCACTGTGTGTAACAAAATAGATATCTGAGTGATATCTGTTAAGAAGAGGCCAGATATTGGCGAAGGAGGTAGGGAGAAGAAAATGTAGATAGCTCTGTGATTAGGGTTGATACTGTACGTGTGGGAGATAATAAATTGTCATGGAGATTTTTTTTTATTGTAGGATATGTGATATAAACAACTGCATTTATCTCCTCAGTGAAATCCATAAGTTTTGCATAGCTCACCTTGAATAGGAGTGTATGTTTCCAGAGAGTGAATCAGAGAATATGCTGAATTATGTATCCAGCACAGACACAGCCACAGAGATGCTGAAGTGAGAGGAACAGAGACCAGTGATATGTTTGTACCGTGTGCAAAAGTCAAGAGGGACAAGTGCCGGAGCTCTCCATACAACGCACCAAAGTGTTAAGTGCCATTTGTTGCTTTATGTTTCCTCGTTTCAAATTATATATACCTAATCTTTCATAACAAGCATGTGCTGATACCTAGGAAATACATTGTTTTCATTAAAAGAGCTGTGCTTATTCAGTGGCTTGTTTAGAGTGTCATCCATACTGGTTGTGTGTGGATCATATGCCAGGTGTAATGTGTTTCTTGACTTTTAAAATTTTACTTGCTCAAAACTCCCATCATCCTGACTGGGGTTTCCTTGCAACTGCATGAGTTCCAGGTGCTCTTTACAAAGCCCTTTGTCCTTCCTTTCTCTTGGCCCAGACGTCACCCCGCATCACAGCATGAAGGTGTCTCCACCTCCTGCCACTCCCTGGTAATACATCCTTTTGAGAGGGTGGCCCCACCAATCTCGTCCTGTCTGCCATCTGCACCGAGAGGCCCTAGGTGATACTGCTGGTGACAAATAGCTTCCAAGTCTGAGCACTTGACGCATATCTTGCCCACCTCCTGACTATCAGGTCATGAAACGTCATTCAGTGACTCAGTCCAGCCTGATACCTAAGCCAGAAAATACTGCTTAGTAGGAATCAAGTGAGTAGCATCTTGATGGCAACCAAAAATAGCCAAGAACTCAGAGCTTTTATTTGCCATGGTAGTTTTTGCTTTTGGTTCTGTTTGCTCCCCTGCTCCCAGCATGGCATCCCAACTAGAATCTCACCAATTCTCCAGAAACCTTAGTATTGGGTGCCCTGAAGAACAATTGCCTGTGCCTGTGAGTTGCCTTCTTGGGTTTCCCTTTAAAATTTTGAGTAAAGCACATAAGCAAATATATTAATATATATTCTGTATGTACCACTCTAATTTGGTCAATATCTGCTGAAGATTTTATGATATAACAGAAAAAAAATGTGTAGTCTTATTTTTGCAGTCCTAGCAACAAATGTCAGTCTCAAATAATATTTATTTAAGATAATTTAATTAATAGAAAATGCTGAAAGAAAGAGGTAAAAAGGTTAATAAGAGCTGTTCTTGGGTTGTACATTGATCTATAGTTTTTTAAATTAAATTGCATAAATTTTATGTATTTGGCATACATATTAGTCAGAGACCAGTCCAGAGAAAAAGAGAACACACCAATTATTTAAACAGATGCATTTGCTGTATGGAATTTTTAACCACGTATTTCAGAATTGGAGTAGCAAAAAGAAAGCACAAAGACATTATGGAATAGGAACTGTACAAAGGAGCTGCTACCCTCAGAGGTCAGGAAACAAAAGAAAGAGATTATAATTTTTAAACCATGGATACTTGCAGAGGGGCTGATGGCTGGCCTATGTGGCTAGAGCTGAGACGGGCACAGAAAGAGCTGTGCACTTAGTGTAAGTCCTTCTGCGGCTCAGAGGGCTCACAGTGCTGCCATCTTGACCTCAGATCATGGAGTCACTGCTGGTGTAACTGCAGGGAGTGCAGAAAGGGGCAGGAGCCATCCTGGACAACTCCTCTCACCAAGACATATCCCTCTGGGGCTCACTTTGAGCTGCCCCAAGGATGGAGTTGGAAGCTCAAGGGGGAATGTGGTTGTCTGTTGTCTGAGATGACCCACAAATCCCAAAAAGAGAAGTGTGGGTTGAAGCTTAGGACAACAACATAATACTTGGTGAAGAATATATCACTTCAATGGAAAAAAAGGCACCCCCATCTTTTATTAAAGTCAACAGACCATTTAGTGCCTAGATGGGAATCTATACACAGTAGAAGATCATTGATGGAAGTCCAAGTTTACTTGGCCATTAACAAGCTAATTGGAATTAGCAAAATGTGATATACAATCTCCTCAACTATGACAAATTTATAAAAATAACAACAACAACAGCTCAATACACCTTCACAAGAGTAGGAAATCTTGGGAAATTATTGTGAGATATAAAGTTTGAGGACTTGTCTTCCAGAAGCTGAGAAAGAGAGTTGAATGCAGTAATCGCTTTTACATTTTCAAAGCTCAGATATTTTCTGTTTAAGGCAGAAGCAGTTTGATCTTTGGGTGATGGTATTCCTGATTTGACCCATTTCTCAGTAAATGAGTACACACACGGAGAAGATGATGATCCCTTGATTTGCACAGTGGTATCCATCAGGGTCCAGTAAAGAATTGGATTCCCTGGAATCATTCCAATGAGTAGAATTTATTGAAGGGGAGCAAGCATGGTTCTGAGAACCCACAGATGAGCTACTGCTGGAAGCCACTGCATCCCCCGGGGACAAAAATGCAAGGGGATAATCTGAAGTGGAAGCGGTGCCTCTTGGAATTCTACAGTGTGGAGGAACATTGCAATTGCTCTCACTCCAGACCTACAACCAGGAGTAAGAAGGAGAAATCCTGAAGCTTCCTCCAGGCTAGGCATATACTGCCAGTGCTCAGGTGGGCTAACCCTCACCTCTGGACATCTATGATGGTAGCCTTGGTTATGCAGAACAAGGCTATAGCCTTTCTGTGTGAAGGTCAAGGCAAGCATGAATAGAGATTAAGTTAGAAGGAGGATGATCAGCAAAAGAGCTCCAAACGGTTTTCCAGCCCACCGTTATAATGCAACTTGTGAATAAGTAGCTCTCTTTTTAATTAATTAATTAATTAATTTTTTTATGAGTGGATTTCTGTATACAGGTTATGACTAGTTTACAGGATAAGAACAAGTTTGGATGACTGGGAGGTTTTATGTTCTGCCAACAGCCAGAATCCATCCAGATTTCACATATTTTTTAAAAATGAAATATCTTGTCATATTTCCTATGGTAATAATTATCTATTCATTTTATTGAACCCACAGTGCCTATCAAAAATTTTACACATTTCTTGTGAAGAAAAACCACCACCTACATAATGGGGGACCCTAAAACAGGATCTTTTGTGCATCTTCCAATGGCAAGTGGCTTAAATGTCAGACAGTGAACAAGACAAATCATGGCAAATACAAGCAAATGTAAAAGAAACAAAATGCTAATATAAACCTTTTCCTTGTATTTTGTACAGAATATTATTTAGAAATGTGTTTGAGAGATGGTTAATACAGCTAGACTAAATTGGAATGAAGTCTTTTTAAGATAAATTTTTATTTATCAGCTGCAATTGTGACATACCTCAGTGCTGTTTATTAAAGTATTCCCAAAATTTTGTCTTCTAGGAACAAGTAAGAGTGGCAATCCCCTTGTTCTTTACTTTAGCCAATAAAAGGAATGGGAGTGTCATGTTCATTCCTAGGGGCACTTGAAGACTCTCCCCCCACTGCCACATTTAGCAGCAATTCTGCAAAGACTGGCCACTGTGCAGGCTCAGGTCCTTAATGAGAAGCATGCAGGGAATCATAGTGGCTATATTGTTTGAAGCCACCATTTTGTGAGTTTGTTTTACTGCAGGGTGATTCTGCTAGTGTTGTTTGGTAGAGCAAGTGTTCAAAACAAAAGCAGCTCACACTTGCAAAGCCTGGCATCAACAAAGGATGTGGTAGCGATGATATGATCGAGTTATTCATGATGGTGGCTTCTTGGCTTGAGAAAATGGCTCCCACCTACAAACCTTCCCTTTGATACATATTTTATATTAAAACAAAACCTGAGGCCTGAGAGACTCTTGGTAATGGAGGTTATTTGTGTCTCATCGGTCTGTTGCTGAGGTGCTTTGGGTAACACTAACTTCTGCACTGACGCCATCATGCAGTACCTTGGTTGGTGGCAAACAGTGGGTTCCTGGATTTATGCAAATTCTGAGCTTCACACAGCTCACACATCTGAGCTGTGGGGGTCTCTTAAAAATAATTAAAAGCAGACATCTGGAAAACACTGACTCCTGAGGCATTCATAGCCTCAGCAATATTCTCTATGGAAAACCAAGGCTTAATTTAAAAAAAAAAAAAGGAATATTTTCCATTTTGTTTTAAAAGGAGTGCATTGTCCATGCATATGAAACACAAATGTTTAAGTGGGGAGAGCTCATTCTGAATTATTTTCTTACTAATTTCAGAAGCAGAATGATTTCTCCAGAAAAGAGCATTTGGCAAGATCACAGTAGGCATTGCACAGTAGGTAGGTAAAGTTTTATGCCAGCGTTCATTCTGTAAACGTTTCCAGAGAACCTGCATTATGATGGACAGCTGTGCCGATTGCTGAGAATACAAATGGGAATGAGACATTTTCTCCAGTCTAGTGGGATTTAGAAACAAATCAGTGGAAACAGAGTGGTGCTCTAGTGGAAGCATGCACATGGTTGCTCCAAAGCAAATTTATTGGCTAACTTTTAGGGATAAATTTGATGCCATGCTTGGTTTTTAATAAATGACCAGGAAAACTGAAAATATCCTTAATTCCTGCTCATTTTAAAACTCTGTTCTTTACAACTACCATATGATCTCCCTGATATGAGGAAGAGGAGATGCAACATGGGGGGTTGGAGGGTAGGAAAAGAATAAATGAAACAAGATAGGATCAGGAGGGAGACAAACCATAAGTGACACTTAATCTCACAAAACAAACTGAGGGTTGCTGGGGGGAGGGGATCGGGAGTGTGGGGTGGGGTTATGGACATTGAGGAGGGAATGTGCTATGGTGAGTGCTGTGAAGTGTGTAAACCTTGCGATTCACAGACCTGCACCCCTGGGGATAAAAATACATTATATGTTTATAAAAATAATAAAAAAAAACATAAAAATAAAATTCCAGCTGCTCAACACAAAATGTTATATTAGTTCCATGTGCACATTATAGTGATTCAACACTTCCTTCCATCACCCGTGCACATCAGGACAAGCACAAGCTGCAATCCTCATCTCCTATTTCACTGATCCCACCCCATGTCTCACACAATTTTTATGGGTAATCTCAGTGAAACTGTTAAGAACACGTTACATTGAATAGATTTAAATAAACTTAGAAATTTTAGATAAAGTCTTAGTCTTCCAAATCTTTCTGGTAAACTAAAATTTTAAAGGTCAATGGTTAAATGAAATTAATTTCATTAAATATCTAGATCATTACTAGGTAAGATAATACTAAGTTATTAGTAAATGAACATGAGTTTATCTCCTTTTGGTTCCCTTATTGCAAAGAAACTGGGCTTTCTTTAAACACATTTTGTGCTTTCCTGAATGATTGTTTAATGAAGAAGCACATATTTCAGGAAATTATGAAATGAATTCATAAATTTCCCAACCTAAAGAATAGTTATTTAGAGTTCACAACTACTTTCTTTGAAAATGAAAGTTTCCAAGACTTAAGAATTCTAAGTAATGTAATGAAGGCTACTGAAAATAATAAGAAAAACAACTCAGAATGCAAAGAAGTAAGATGTGTGTTTTTCATAAGTAAAGGAGTGAGGAATGGAAATTTATTTTTCCCCCAGGGAAAAAAGAAAGGAATTTTGTTCTACAGCAAAGCTGGGTATCTAAAGAGGGTAAACTCAGGACAAAAATCTGACTGTAAAAGAGAAAGTTGTAGGCCTTCTAAAAAGGGAATGTTTGGAAAGGAATGTTATGCGTAGTCAGGAGGGTCTAAGATTGGAATGAAGAATTTTCCAATCAAAAGTAAGCTGGTAAAACATCAGAATTTGGTTTTCCTTCTTCAAGAGAATGAAGGATTTTGTGGATTTTTTTTTTAATTTTCTTTGGAGTATTGGCCCGCTTAATTCTCTTTGACCTGGAACATCCCATAGGATTTGCTAAATTAATCTAGCTTATTTGATATGTTAAATTACATGGGAATCATTGTCAAATAAAACTTCATACTAAGTTTTTTGTTTGTTTGTTTGCTTGTTTGTTTTGCTATTATAGTTGTAATATTGTGGCACATGTAGAAAAGGTCCATTCCAGTTCAACAAAACACAACTCCTCATTGCCAGATGCAGGCCATCCTGATGTCCTTGTAACATGGCACCTGTTTCCCTTTGCGTCAGAGAGAAGAAGCTGAGTAAAGAATGGGAGTGATTTAAAGAAAGAGTCAGGGCTACGGGAAATCCAAGACAACCACTTGGTTCTTCCCAGATCCCCGGCAAGCCCCATTTTTCTTGATTTTTTTTTCATTCCTTCATCCACCATAGGGCATTTAAGATGATTCAAATGATACATGTACATCAGTGGGAAGCCTTCTAAAACAGTAAAAAACAAAAACAAAACAAAAAAAAAACAAAACAAAAAACATGTTTACCAGCCGTGTCTAATCTGTCAGGTCCATAATCCTGAACAACTTTCTTTCTCCAAAGGTTTCAAGTCTCCTTCCTGTGGACCCTTTGAACACCTACAGCTGGGTTCATTCCACTGCCACTTAGTACGATTTTTCATATACCCTGTTGTTGTTTCTGTATTTTCTGGATCAGTTCAAGCCTTTCCCTGCCAAGAGGCTGATGATTGCACTGTGGTAAAGACCCTGTTAAAAATGGGCAGAAGATATGAACTGACACTTCTCCAATGAAGACATACGAAGGGCTACCAGACACATGAAAAAATGTTCATCATCACTAGCCATCAGGGAGATTCAAATTAAAACCACATTGAGATACCACCTTCCACCAGTTAGAATGGCCAAAATTAGCAAGACAGGAAACAACGTGTGTTGGAGAGGCTGTGGAGAAAGGGGAACCCTCTTACACTCTTGGTAGGAATGGAAGTTGGTGCAGGCACTTTGGAGAACAGTGTGGAGATTCCTCAAGAAGTTAAAAATAGAGCTTCCCTATGACCCTGCAATTGCACTGCTGGGTATTTACCCCAAAGATACAGATGTAGTGAAAAGAAGGGCCATCTGCACCCCAATGTTTATAGCAGCAATGGCCACAGTCGCCAAACTGTGGAAAGAACCAAGATGCCCTTCAATGGATGAATGGATAAGGAAGATGTGGTCCATATACACTATGGAGTATTATGCCTCCATCAGAAAGGACGAAAACCCAACTTTTGTAGCAACATGGACAGGACTGGAAGAGATTACACTGAGTGAAATAAGTCAAACAGAGAGAGTCAAGTATCATATGGTATCACTTATTTGTGGAGCATAGCAAATAATATAGAGGACAAGGGGAGATGGAGAGGAGAAGGGAATTGAGGGAAATTGGAAGGGGAGGTGAACCATGAGAGACTATTGACTCTGAAAAACAACCTGAGGGTTTTGAAGGGGCGGGGGGTGGGAGGTTGGGGGAACCAGGTGGTGGGTATTAGGGAGGGCACGGATTGCATGGAGCACTGGGTGTGGTGAAAAAACAATGAATACTGTTATGCTGAAAAGAAATTTAAAAATTTTAAAAAATGGGTTCTCCCTTGGGGCACACTTTCTGTGATCTCCAGTGACCAGGGCACATAGTTCACTGGGCAAATCACAGAAGCCTTTAGAAAATCCTTACAGACTTCATTCAATTATCTCAGTGTACAACCTTTTACTGATCCGTTGTGTTGCATGCTGGTCTATACAATTACTGTAAGTCTGCGATGTCCAGTGCTCAAGTCTGTCATCAACTGGTTATGGAAGTCTTCCTAGATCACAGTTAAAAAGATCCTCTCCATCACAGTTTACAGCATGGTGATTAAGTATTTGAGACACATCATTACAGGAAGACCAGCCCTTGAAACCCAGTAAAAGAGGGACCTTACTAAGCCTCCTTCTGTAAAACTCAAAGGAATTGAGCCTCCGGTGCACAACCCACAGCTACAGATGTCTCCACCTGACACCTGGTCCTGCATGAACACTTGATATTTCTGAATCTACTTGGAAGAAAGTGAAATACCTGACATCTATTTAGACCGTGTTCACCCAAGGCAATGAATCAAGACTCCAAGCTTTGACCAAACATGTGATCCTTTACCTCTCTTGTCTTTTCCTTTATTCTGGCAATGGCCTGGAATGGTAACACCCTCATCTTTTCTGCCCAGGTCATTACTACAGCAGTATCCTCTGGAATTTAGAGCAACCTTTTATTTCAGGCTACCAGATAATTCAACCCTGGTCTGAAATTACTCAAGCTAAATAAGACATCTCATTGGTTAACTTCCCTACATTCATGTTCTGTGTTAGAGGGGAACTATCAGTGGGGCACCTGGGTGGCTCAGTGGGTTGAGCCTCTGCCTTCGGCTCAGGTCATGGTCTCGGGGTCCTGGGATCGAGCCTCGAATCAGGCTCTCTGCTCGGCGGGGAGCCTGCTTCCTCCTCTCTCTCTCTCTGCCTGCCTCTCTGCCTCCTTGTGATCTCTGTCTGTCAAATAAATAAATAAAATATTTAAAAAAAAAGAAGGGAACTATCAGGAAAAATTGTGTTCCAAGATTCATGCCTTTGGCTGGTCTTACGTCCCAGGTTAGTGATAAATGTAGATGGAGTATGATCAAGACCTTTTCCTTCATTCTTGAAATTGTTGCAGAACCCCTTGCCAAAGCAATGTCTGCCCAATGAGAATCCTTACACTCTGGCCAAAGGAGTTCTTGAAAATAAGATAGCCCTTGGTTATCTCTTAGCTGAGCAAGGTTGGGTCTGTGCTGCAGACGACAGCATGTGCTAAACCCCGATGATCAGTTCTGGGGGAAGTTGAAGCCCAATAACATCAGATTACTGAGGAAGCCACGTGGCTTAAAAGAGTGACTCCTTCAGCAGGGTCTTTCTTACTCATTTGTTTTTAATTGCTTTGAGTCTTGGAGTACATAGCCTCAAATTGCACTCCAAACATTGGGAATTATCTTGTTTATCATAATCAATATAATCTGTGTGGTGCTTTATGTTTTCTCAAAAGCTCTAAATGCAAATGCAGAGACACTAACCTGCATAGTAATGATCTTTCTAAGAGTGGAACACCAGAAAAACAAAAAACAAAAACAAACAAAAAAAGAAGAAGAAGAAGAAGAGCATGACCAGCTCAAAAATTGTAAGACTGCAGTGGTGACCTGTGAACATCACAGGGGTTAATCAGAAAGGTCAAGAACTCTGAATACTACACTGAGGAGTAACAGGTACTGTGAGCACTTCAGAGCAGTTACTGAGAGTGACATTAATGCCTTCAATTTATATCTGTCAGTTAAGCTGAGAGTCTGATCAAAAGGTGGGGTTGTAGAAGCCACGAAAACAGAATCAGGGAAATAAATGATGCCATGAAACGTTCCAACATCAGAATTATTGGAATCCCTGAAGGGGAGGAGAAAGAAAGAAGTCTAGAAGATATAGTGGAACAAATTTTTCATGAAAATTTTCCCAATCTTGCGAATGGAACAAGTGTTCATGTACTAGAAGTAGAAAGGTCCCCCCCCAAGATTATAAATTCAAAAAAAACATCCAGGCACCTCATAGTAAAATTGAGGAATCATAATTGTAGATACAATCTCTTGAAAACCGCTAGGACAAAGAACCTCCTTACATACAGAGGAAAGCCCATCAGAATAACGTCAGACCTGTCCACAGAGACCTGGCAAGCCAGAAAGGGCTGGCAAGATATATTCAGGGCACTAAATTAGAAGAACATGCAGCCAAGAATACTTTATCCAGCAAGACTGACATTCAAAATGGATGGAGAGATAAAGAGTTTCCAAGACCGGCAAGGCTTGAAAGACTATGCAACCACCAAGCCGACACTGCAGGAAATATTAAGGGGGGTTCTATAAAAGAGGAAAAATCCTAAGAATAGCATTGAACAGAAATATAGAGACAATCGACAGAAAGAAAGACTTCAAAGATAACACAATGTCAATAAAAACGTATCTCTCAATAATCACTCTCAATGTGAATGGCCTAAATGCACCCATAAAACGACACAGGGTTGCAGATTGGATAAAACGACAGGACCCATCCATATGTTGTCTACAAGAGACCCATTTTGAACCTAAAGATACACCCAGACTGAAAGTGAAGGGATGGAGAAGCATCTTTCACGCCAATGGGCCCCAAAAGAAGGCCGGGGTAGCGATTCTCATATCAGATAAATTAGATTTTAAACTAAAGACGGTAGTCAGGGATACAGAAGGACACTACATCATTCTTAAAGGGACTATCCACCAAGATGATCTAACAATTGTAAATATCTATGCCCCCAATATGGGAGCAGCCAATTACATAAGAAAACTATTAATCAAGATAAAGAGTCATATTGATATGAATACATTAATAGTAGGAGATCTTAACACGCCTCTCTCAGAAATAGACAGATCATCGAAGCAGAAAATCCATAAAGAAATAAGAGCATTGAATGACACATTGGACCAGATGGACCTCATAGATATATACAGAACATTCCACCCTAAAACAACAGAATACTCATTCTTCTCAAGTGCACATGGAACCTTCTCCAGAATAGACCACATACTGGGTCACAAATCAGGGCTCAACCAATACCAAAAGACTGAGATGATTCCCTGCATATTCTCAGATCACAATGCTTTGAAACTGGAGCTCAATCACAAGGAAAAGTTCAGAAGGAACTCAAATACCTGGAAGCTAAAGACCACCTTGCTTAAGAATGCTTGGATCAACCAGGAGATCAAAGAAGAACTTAAACAATTTATGGAAACCAATGAGAACGAAGACACTTCACTCCAAAACCTATGGGATACAGCAAAGGCGGTCCTAAGGGGGAAATTCATAGCCATCCAAGCCTCCCTCAAAAAAATTGAAAAATCCAGAATACACCAGCTGTCTCTACACCTTAAAGAACTGGAGAATCAACAACAAATCAAACCAACTCCACACGTAAGAAGGGAAATAATCAAGATTAGAGCAGAGATCAACGAGGTAGAAACCAGAGATACAGTAGAACGTATCAACGAAACTAGAAGCTGGTTTTTTGAAAGAATCAATAAGATCGATAAACCATTGGCCACACTAATCCAAAAGAAAAGAGAGAAAGCCCAAATTCATAAAATTATGAATGAAAAGGGAGAGATCACAACTAACACCAAGGAAGTAGAAACAATCATCAGAAGCTATTATCAACAGTTATATGCCAATAAGCTAAGCAACCTAGATGAAATGGATGCATTCCTGGAAAACTATAAACTCCCAAAATTGAACCAGGAAGAAATTGACAACCTGAATAGACCGATATCTAGTAACGAGATTGAAGCAGTGATCAAAAACCTCCCAAAAAACAAGAGCCCAGGACCTGACGGATTCCCTGGGGAATTCTATCAAACTTTCAAAGAAGAAATAATACCTATTCTCCTGAAGCTGTTTCAAAAAATTGAAGCAGAAGGAAAACTTCCAGACTCTTTTTATGAAGCCAGCATTACCCTGATCCCCAAACCAGGCAAAGACCCTACCAAAAAGGAGAATTTCAGACCGATATCACTGATGAATATGGATGCTAAGATTCTCAACAAGATCCTAGCAAACAGGATCCAACAGCACATTAAAAAGATTATCCACCATGACCAGGTAGGATTCATCCCTGGGTTACAAGGATGGTTCAACATTCGCAAATCAATCAATGTGATAGAACAAATCAATAAGAGAAGAGAGAAGAACCACATGATCCTCTCCATTGATGCAGAAAAAGCTTTTGACAAAATCCAGCATCCGTTCCTGATTAAAACGCTTCAAAGTATAGGGATAGAGGGAACATTCCTGAACTTCATCAAATCTATCTATGAAAAACCCACAGCAAATATCATCCTCAATGGGAAAAAGCTTGCAGCCTTCCCATTGAGATCAGGAACACGACAAGGATGCCCACTCTCACCACTCTTGTTCAACATAGTATTAGAAGTCCTAGCAACAGCAATCAGACAACAAAGAGAAATAAAAGGTATCCAAATTGGCAAGGAAGAAGTCAAACTCTCTCTCTTCGCAGATGACATGATTCTTTATATGGAAAACCCGAAAGACTCCACCTCCAAACTACTAGAACTCATACAGCAATTCAGTAATGTAGCAGGATACAAAGTCAATGTCCAGAAATCAGTGGCTTTCTTATACACTAACAATGAAAATACAGAAAGGCAAATTAGAGAATCGATTCCATTTACTATAGCACCAAAAACCATAAGATACCTCGGAATAAACCTAACCAAAGAGGTTAAAGATCTGTACTCGAGGAACTACAGAACACTCCTAAAAGAAATTGAAGAAGACGCAAAAAGATGGAAGACCATTCCATGCTCTTGGATGGGAAGAATAAACATCGTTAAAATGTCTATACTGCCCAGAGCAATCTATACTTTTAATGCCATTCCAATCAAAATTCCACCAGTATTTTTCAAAGAGCTGGAGCAAATAATACTAAAATTTGTATGGAATCAGAAGAGACCCCGAATTGCTAAGGAAATGTTGAAAAACAAAAATAAAACTGGTGGCATCACGTTACCTGATTTCAAGCTTTACTACAAAGCTGTGATCACCAAGACAGCATGGTACTGGCATAAAAACAGACACATGGACCAGTGGAACAGAGTAGAGAGCCCAGATATGGACCCTCAACTCTATGGTCAAATAATCTTTGACAAAACAGGAAAAAATATCCAGTGGAAAAAAGACAGTCTCTTCAATAAATGGTGCTGGGAAAACTGGACAGCTATATGTAGAAGAATGAAACTTGACCATTCTCTTACACCGTACACAAAGATAAACTCGAAATGGATAAAAGACCTTAACGTGAGACAGGAATCCATCAGAATCCTCGAGGAGAACATAGGGAGTAACCTCTTTGATATCAGCCACAGCAACTTCTTTCAAGATATGTCTCCAAAGGCGAAGGAAACAAAGGCAAAGATGAACTTCTGGGACTTCATCAAGATAAAAAGCTTCTGCACAGCAAAAGAAACAGTCATCAAAACAAAGAGGCAACCCACGGAATGGGAGAAGATATTTGCAAATGACAGTACAGACAAAAGGTTGATATCCAGGATCTATAAAGAACTCCTCAAACTCAACACACACAAAACAGATAATCATATTAAAAAATGGGCAGAAGATATGAACAGACACTTCTCCAAGGAAGACATACAAATGGCTACCAGACACATGAAAAAATGTTCATCATCACTAGCCATCAGGGAGATTCAAATCAAAACCACATTGAGATACCATCTTACACCAGTTAGAATGGCCAAAATTAGCAAGACAGGAAACAACGTGTGTTGGAGAGGATGTGGAGAAAGGGGAACCCTCTTACACTGTTGGTGGGAATGCAAACTGGTGCAGCCACTTTGGAGAACAGTGTGGAGATTCCTCAGGAAATTAAAAATAGATCTTCCCTATGACCCTGCAATTGCACTGCTGGGTATTTACCCCATAGATACAGATGTAGTGAAAAGAAGGGCCATCTGTACCCCAATGTTTATAGCAGCAATGGCCACGGTCGCCAAACTGTGGAAAGAACCAAGATGCCCTTCAACGGATGAATGGATAAGGAAGATGTGGTCCATATACACTATGGAGTATTATGCCTCCATCAGAAAGGACGAATACCCAACTTTTGTAGCTACATGGACAGGACTGGAAGAGATTATGCTGAGTGAAATAAGTCAAACAGAGAAAGTCAAGTATCATATGGTTTCACTTATTGGTGGAGCATAACAAATAATATAGAGGACAAGGGTAGATGGAGAGGAGAAGAGAGTTGAGGGAAATTGGAAGGGGAGGTGAACCATGAGAGACTATGGACTCTGAAAAACAACCTGAGGGTTTTGAAGGGGCGGGGTGGGAGGGTGGGGGAACCAGGTGGTGGGTATTAGGGAGGGCACAGATTGCATGGAGCACTGGGTGTGGTGAAAAAACAATGAATACTGTTACGCTGAAAATAAATAAAAAATTAAAAAAAAAAAAAAAGGTGGGGTTGTTGAAAAGGAAAACCACAGGCTCAAAATGCACTCACAATGGCTTAAGGTCCCAAGTTGGCTAGCCAAGACTTAATACCGACCCAACTGCAGTTTCAACATCCAGAACTATATAACCTTTAGCCAGCCCAGGTGGGAAATTCCTGGTCAGTGCTAGGAAGTCTACCGATTGTCCCCCTCTCTTTCCCTTAGGAGTGTGATCTTGCCTAAAACAATGGATTCTTAGATGATTATGTCTTATTTTCTCCCTTGTTGCCTTATTTTTAAGATTTATTTATTGGTGGGAGGGTCAGAGGGAGAGGGAGAGCAAAACAGAAACAGGCTCTGTGCTGAGCACAGATCCCTGTGCAGAGCTGGATCCTAAGACCCTGAGATCAGGACCTGAGCCAAAGCCAAGAGTGTGACACTTAAATGACTGCACCACCCATGCACTCCATCTCACAGGCTATCTTGGAAGTCTTTTCTTTCTTGTGGCCGTTTGGAATGCCCCTCTATCTACTGGATAGGATACTATCCAAGTCATTAGTAGATCAATTAATGCAGCCCATTAGGTCTTAAAACTTACAGGGCTGCATTTGTCTTATTTCACAGATTCTTATTTTGTGCGTATACCTTTGCTTACCTTTTATATACCATAAACATTTACTTTTGCTTTCACCTGGACTGTGATGAAGATCCCATGAAATTATGTCAGTGAAAATGCTTGCTGTGGAAAACATAACAAGGGTGAATTTATTCACATACTTATATTATGTACATCTTATCCTAAAAGTAACACAAGTATGATCACAGAGTCGGCCCCAAGGTTTCAGTTCTACCACTAACAGAGAGCAAAGCATAAATTTAATACAACCACTGGGCTACATGTGCTGTTAAGTTTTGATTTTTGTGTGATCTGAGAAAAATAAAATGGAGAGTTAAGTTCCCCAGTGAGCATTACGGTAAGGGAGAAGTTCTTGTTTATGATGTATTTCCCTTGACACTTATTTCTCAAATGAGTATCTCCCAAGGTCTTCTCATACAACAAAGCTAACGAGGGCATTTCTGTTCATGCAATTCTACAGTGGACGTCTAGTGCTGGTTCTTGGGGGCTTTTTTTCCTTTAGTTTTTGAGAAAAGCTTGTTCATATGTATGTCCACTGTACATGAAATCCAGGAACAGTGAGTTATTCTGAAGAGAAATAAAACATCTTTTCCATGATTTTGACCAGCCTTGGTTGAAAATGAACACATAGACACATATACACAGTTTATTATGCAAACTCTTACTTTAATGTCTGTATGTCAATCGACGCATGATGTTAAGATATTATTATTTGTCTTTTTTACAGTTTTTTTTTTTTCATTCCAGTTAGTTAACTTGAGATGGTATTATTTTCAGGTGCTCAATATGAGGAATAAAGTCACTGTATGGAAAAGAAGGAGACATTGAAAGCACTTTAAATTTAGCTTTTTAGGCTATTTTAACACTTAACATAATTATGCTGACATTTCCTTCTTGGGATTTACCCCCGTGTCTATACCTCCAACCCAATTCCAGAACACACCTGCCACCAGCCCCTATGCAGAAATTCTCTTAGGGCCGGTCTCCCACTGATGACGTCCAGGGCGCGCCAGGGACGTCAGAGCAGCCAGGCAGCCGCTGGGCAGCGGTGGGGTGGTAAGGAGGGTCTTCGTGGGGGATACTTCAGTGGCGGGGTGGGAAGCACAGCGGGGAGGGGTGGCAGAAACCAGGGGGGTGCAGTGAGGCAGCGGGGGCAACAGGGCGGGGCAGTGGGAAGCAATGTCACTGGGTCGCAGTCACAGCGGCGTTGGGGAGGTGCAGTGGGGTGGCAGTGGCGTTGGCGGGGCACAGTGGGTCAGCAGCACAGTGGGGGGTCAGCAGGACGGTACTGGGGTGGGGGTTAATGGTGGGGGGTGGGCAGGACCAGCGGGGCGGCGGTCTCATGGTAGTGGGGCAAGGCAGCGGCCGCAGGGCCACCAAGGAAGGGGCGGTGGCCTTGGAGACCCTGGCAGCATCACCAGGCCGGCGGGTGCCAGGGCGGGGATGGGGGCGGGGGCAGGGCGGCAAGAAGGGGCAACATGGGGAGTAGCTAGGGGAGGGCTGCAGTGGCGCTGGGGGATGCGCAGCGGGACCCCAGGTCCTGGGGTGCGGTAGCGGTGGGGGGCGGGGCGTGGCAGCGGGAATCAAGGGCAACTCAGTGGGGCAATGGGGCAGTGACGGCATGGGGTGGTAGGTGGGGCCGTGGGGCTGCCCAGGCTGGAGGAGGTGGCAGCCAGGTGATGTCCTTATGGTCGGGGGGCAGGACTGGTGCGGGAGGGAGCCGGGGTTCCCAGAACTAGGTGAGAGGACAACCAGGCGGTAGTGGCACAGGGAGCGGGGGCGGGCCATGGTGGGGGAGCTCTGTGACAGCCAAGTGGGGCAGCCATGCGGCGACTGTGGGGGGCGGGAGGAATCGAGGCAGCAGCTGCCGGAGTGGGGGTGGGACCAGCCCGGAACCAGCGGCTCAGCAGCAGCAGCAGCGCAGCAACTGGGAGGTGGTGGTGGGCGGGCCCAGAGTGCAGTCACGGGGGCGGGGCAGCGGCAGTTAGGAGGTCGTGGTGGGCGGGCCCATTGTGTACGTCAAGGGGGCGGGGAGTGGTGGGCGGGCCCATTGTGCACGTCAAGGGGGCGGGGAAGTGGCAGTTAGGAGGGCGTGGTGCGCGGGCCCATGTGCACATCAAGGGGGCAGGGCAGCTGCAGTTAGGAGGGCGTGGTGGGCGGGCCCACATTGCACGTCAAGGGGGCGGGGGCACAGGGCAGCCTCGGAGCTGCGGAGCTGTGGCAGCTGAGGTAACGGGGGCAGGGTGAGGGGCACAGCGGGGTGGCAGTGGGGGATGGCACAGTGGAGTGGCAGTGGTACGGGATGTGGGGACCAGTCAGGCAGCAGAAGCACAGGTGGGGGGCAGGGATCAGGTAGCAGCGCTATCAAATGCTTTTTCTGCATCTGTTGACATTTTCCTATGATGTTGATCCTTCGTTTTGTGATGGCGGCACATCAGTGTGATTTGTGGATGTTGAACCGCTGTTGCATCCTTGAAGTAAATCTTACTGGATCGTACCTCTCCCTGTATTGTAGAATTTAGTTTGCTGATATTTGGGTGAGGATTTTTATGTCTATGTTCATCACAGATACTAGTCTGTCATTTTCTTGGGACACCTTGGGAGGTTTCGATAAGGGTCATGCTGGCCTTATAAAATGAGGTGGGGCGCATTCCTTCCTCTTGTTTTTCTGGCAGAGTTGGGGAAGGATTGGTATTCATTTTGTTTCTGTGGATGATTTGTAGAATTCACTGGAGAAACCACGGGGTCCTGGACTTTTGCTTGTTGGAAATTTTTGATTTCCTATTTAATCTCCCTGCCGGTCATTGGTCTGTTCGGATTTCTGTTTCTTCAGGATCCAGTCTTGGCAGGTTGTATGTTTCTGGGAATGCATCCTTTTCTTTTGGATTATCCAGCTTGTTGGGGAGTAATTGTTCATAGTACTTTTTATGAGCCTTTGCCTATCTACAGTATCAGGGAACATCTCCTTCTTTTCTGATGATGAGTCCTCGTTCTTTTTTGTTAGCTTGAGTCTGGCTGAGACTCTGTCAGCTTTGTTTTTTTCAAAGAGCCAGCTCTTTGTTGATCTGTTGTTGTTGTTGTGTTGTTGTATCTTTCTGTTGCCTTTTAGTCTGTATTTCATTTATTTCAGTTCTGATGTGTTCCTTCCTTTCTTCTACTAACTTGGGACTTTATTTGTTCTTTTTCTGTTTCCTTGAGGTATAAAGTTAGGTGGTTTATTTGAGATGTTTCTTGTTTCTTGAGTTAGGCCTGTATCACTATAAGCTTCCTTAGAACCACTTTTTTTTTTTAAGTTAGCTCTAAGGGGTGCCTGTGTGGCTCAGTCTGTTAGGCGTTGGCCTTTGGCTCAGTCATGAATTTAGGGTCCTGGAATTGAGCCCTGCATCAGCTCCCTGGACAGCATGGGGAGCCACTTTCTCCCTATTCTACTGCCTGCTGCTCCTTGCACTTTGCTCTGTCTGTCGGTCTGTCTCTCTCTCTCCCACTCTGTGTCAAATAAATAAATGACATCTTTAAGAAAATAAAGTGAGCTCTATGCCCAGTGTGGGGTTGAAACTCAAAACCACAAGATCAGGAGTCACAGTGCTCCACCTACTAATCTGGTGCCCCATTTTAGAACACGTTTTACTGCATTCCATAACTTTTGTTTGATTGTATTATTTTTTCTTTTGCCTCAAAGGATTTCTGTATTCCTATGTAGGTTTGCCCATGAACCCAATTGGTTGTTCAGTAGCATGTGGTTTAGTCTCTGTGTTTATGAATTTCCAGTTTTCTTCTTGTAATTGATTTCTAGATCTATGCCACTGTGGTTGGAAAAGATGGTCGATTTGATATGAGTCATCACTTGGGAAAATTCTAGGCTTCTGGTATTTATTGACTTGTCTTGTGGCCTCACATATGACCTATGGTGGAGAATGGTCTAGGTGCACTGGAGAGGAGTGTATTCCATGTGCTGCTTTTGGATGGAGGGTTCTGTGTGTATCTGTCCAGTCCTACTAAGTAACGTGTTGTCTGAGGCTGATGTTTCTGTTGTGATCTTCTGTCTGGATGGTGTATCATTGAGAGAAGTGTGTGGTATTAAAGTTCCCTATGGTATTTGTTGTGATTGCTTCTCTTAGGTTTGTTCATATATGCTCTACATATTTAGTTGCTCCACGGGTGGGTGTGTAAATATTTATAAATGTTGCATCGTGTTGTTGCATTGATCCCAATTTCAGTTTGTAGTGCCCTTCATTGGCTCTTGTTACAGTGTTTGGATTTTTTTTTCTCCTCCACTGGACTGAAAAGCAGAAGATGATCTGTTATATCTGCAGCCATGAACAAACAACACCCCTGCTCTAAGTTTTTTTTTTAATTTCCTCTATAAATAAACACAATAAAGTCTTCTCTCAGGACCATATCCTGACTCCAATAAGAGGATGTGTATAAAAGTGCTTTGTAAACTAGGAGATACTGCCCAATTATGAAAATGATTATGCAACCACCAAATGTCCAGGATAAGATTTTTTAAGACATATTTATTTATTGTAGAGACAGAAAGTGAGTGCATGAACAAGCATATGCTAGAGAGGGGAGGGTCAGAGGGAGAGAGGGAATCCTCCAGCAGTGTCCCCGCTGAGTGTGGAGCCTGGAGCGGGGCACTCTCCCAGGAGCTTGGGATCTTGATTTGAGCCAAAATCAAGAGTCAGCTGCTTCACTGACCATGCCACCCAGGTACTCCCAGAATAAGATTTTTTAAAAACATTTTTGAGGGCTTACCCTCATAGGTATTATTCTAAGTGACTTCTATTTCATTCAATTCTAAAACGTATTCTTAAATTAAAAATAGAAGCTATTCTAAAAGCAAATATTCATAATATCCTCAGAGGTGGGGAAACAGGCAGACGAGAGGTTAAGTAGGGGCACTGGGTTGGTTGAGTCGTTGAAGCTTCTGCCTTTGGCTCAGGACATAATCCCAGGATCCTGGGATCAAACCCCAGGTCAGGCTCCCTGCTCAGTGGGGAGTCTTCTTCTCCCTTTCCCTCTGTTCCTCCCTCTGCTTATGTCCCCCTTCTCTGTATCTCAAATCAATAATTAAATTAAAAAGATAAGTTACTTGTACAATGTCATGATAAATATTAGAACTAGATACAATACTGAGTGTGTGACCCTGAAGAATGTGTTCTTTCATTTTTACATTTACCAAGAAATACCTAGCCCTCAAAATACCATAGTTTAAATTAGTTCCCCTTTTCTCCATACATTGAGTATCGGAAGATGCTACAATTCCAGGACCCTGGCTGGCTGGGTCGGTGGAGTGTGTGACTCTTGATCTCTGGGTTATGAGTTTGAGCCATGTTGGGGGTACAGATTACTTAATTGAAAAAAAAAAAAAAGATGCTAGAGTTGGGCTTGTTTTCTTTTTTCCTTTTGACCCCTTCACCCATTTCTCCCACCTCCAACCCCAGACTTCTGCCACCTCCATCTGTTCTGTCTGTGAGCTCACATTTTTTATTTTTTTTTTTAAGGTTCTACGTGTAAGTGATTTCTAGTATTTGTCTTTCTGGCCTGTTTTACTTAGCATAATGCCTTCAAGGGCCACCATGTTGTAAATCGAAAGATTTCATGCTTTATTATGGCTGAGTAGGATTCCACTGTGTTTATCGACCACAATTTCTTTATTCATTCATCCACTTATGGAATTTAGGTTGTTTCTTTATTTTTACTGTTGTCAATAATCCTGCAGTGTACACAGGGGTGAGTATACCTTTGTGAGTTAGTGTTTTCATTTTCTTCAGATAAATACTCAGAAAGGGAATTGTTGGCTCCTTTGGTTGTTTTCTTTCTCGTTTTGTTGAGGAACTTCTGTACTGTTTTCTATAGTGGCTGCACCCATTTATACTCCCAGTAATGGTGCACTAGAGTGTTCCTCTACTCCACATCTTCACCAAAACTTGCTATTTCTTGTGTTTTGGATAATGGCCCTTCTGACAGGTGTGAAGTGGTGCCTCATCCTGGTTTGATTTGCATTTCCCTGACGATTAATGATGTTGAGCATCTTTTCATGTTCGTGTAGACCATCTGTATGTCTTCTTTAGCAAAATGTCTATTTGGATCTGCTCCTGTTACATTAGATTACTTGTGGAGTTTTTGTTGTTTTTGGTGCTTTTGTGTGTTTTTTTGTTTTGTTTTGTTTTGCTGTTGCATGAGTTCTTTATATTTTGAATATTAACCCCTTACTGGATATGTAATATGCCAATGTTTTACCTTAGGTTACCGCTTTATTTTGTTGGTGGTTTCCTTTGTTGTTTGGACGTTTTATAGTGAGAAGTAGGGCCACACTTTGCTTCTTTGTTTGTTTTTACTTTGGTATCAGCTTAAAAGCACCACTTCCAAGACCTATGTCAAGGACCTTTCCAAACCCTATGTTTTCTGCTACCAGTTTTATAGTTCCAGGACTTATATTCAAGTATTTGACCCATTTTGAGTTAATTTTTGTGTATGGTATAAGGGAATGGTGCAGTTTTTTTTCTTTTGCATGTGGCTCTCCAGTGTTCCCAGCACCATTGATGAAAGAGACTGTTTTTTCCCCCTTGTTTATTCTTGGCTCCTTTGTCATAAGGTCCCGGACCATAGATGTGTGTGTTTACTTCTGGGCTCTCTCCTGTCTTCTGGTGATGTGTGTGTCCGTTTTTATGACAATGCCAGATTGTTTTGATTACTCTAGCTTTGTCATTAGTCTGAAATGAGCAAGCACGATGCCTTTAGTGTGGTTCTTCTTTCTCTAGATTGCTCTGGTATTCAGAGTCTTTTGTGGCATCATACAAATTTTTAGATCCTTTGTTCTCTTTCTGTGAAAAATGTCCTTAGAATTTTGATAGGAATTGCAATGTAGATGGTTTAGGGAAGTACAAACATTTTACCACTATTAATTCTTCTCACCCATGAATATGTGGTATCTTTCAGTTTATGTGTGTTGCCTTCAGTTTCTTTCCTTACCGTCTTGTAGTTTTCATTATACAAGATTTTACCTGTTGGTGAGTTTATTCCTGGGTATTTTATTATTTTTGATGTAACTTCAGGTGGGATGATCTTCTAATTTATTTTCTGATGATTCGGTAATAGCGTACAGAAACGCAGCACCTTTTGGGGTAGTGATATTGTATCCTGTCCCTTTACTGAATTTAGTCATAGTTTGAACAATTTTTCACTGGCTTCTTTGAGGTTTTCCTTCTATTCTATATCATCTGCAAATAGTGGTTGTTTTACTTCTTGCTTTCAAGTTTTGATGCCTCTGATTATCTTCTTGCATAATTGTTCTGCCTTGGATTTTCAATATTGTGTTCATTAAAAGTGCAAGGAAAAATCAGTAGTGCTCCTAACTTAGGCGATCTTTGAGGAAATAGAAACAGCTAAAACATTACACTATAGGATGTGACATAATCTGTGTCTTTGTCATATATGGCCTTTTTTTTCCTGATAAATTCTTTTTATTAAATTTTTTTTTAAATTTCAGCATAACAGTATTCATTGTTTTTTCACCACACCCAGTGCTCCATGCAATCTCTGCCTTCCCTAATACCCACCACCTGGTTCCCCCAACCTCCCAACCCCCGCCCCTTCAAAACCCTCAGGTTGTTTTTCAGAGTCTGTAGTCTCTCATGGTTCACCTCCCCATCCAATTTCCCTCAACTCCCTTCTCCTCTGCATCTACCCTTGTCCTCTATATTATTTGTTATGCTCCACAAATAAGTGAAACCATATGATACTTGACTCTCTCTGCTTGACTTATTTCACTCAGCATAATCTCTTCCAGTCCTGTCCATGTTGCTACAAAAGTTGGGTATTCGTCCTTTCTGATGGAGGCATAATACTCCATAGTGTATGTGGACCACATCTTCCTTATCCATTCATCCGTTGAAGGGCATCTTGGTTCTTTCCACAGTTTGGCGACCGTGGCCATTGCTGCTATAAACATTGAGGTACAGATGGCCCTTCTTTTCACTACATCTGTATCTTTGGGGTAAATACCCAGTAGTGCAGTTGCAGGGTTATAGGGAAGCTCTATTTTTATTTCCTGAGGAATCTCCACACTGTTCTCCAAAGTGGCTGCACCAGTTTGCATTCCCACCAACAGTGTAAGAGGGTGCCCCTTTCTCTACATCCTCTCCAACACACGTTGTTTCCTGTCTTGCTAATTTTGGCCATTCTAACTGGTGTAAGGTGGTATCTCAATGTGGTTTTGATTTGAATCTCCCTGATGGCTAGTGATGATGAACATTTTTTCATGTGTCTGACAGCCATTTGTATGTCTTCATTGGAGAAGTGTCTGTTCATATCTTCTGCCCATTTTTTAATATGATTGTCTGTTTTGTGTGTGTTGAGTTTGAGGAGTTCTTTATAGATCCTGGATATCAACCTTTTGTCTGTACTGTGATTTGCAAATATCTTCTCCCATTCCCTGGGTTGCCTCTTTGTTTTGTTGATTGTTTCTTTTGCTGTGCAGAAGCTTTCGATCTTGATGAAGACCCAAAAGTTCATTTTTGCTTTTGTTTCCTTCGTCTTTGGAGACATATCTTGAAAGAAGTTGCTGTGGCTGATATCACAGAGGTTATTGCCTATGTTCTCCTTGAGGATTCTGATGGATTCCTGTCTCACGTTGAGGTCTTTTATCCATTTTGAGTTTATCTTTGTGTACGGTGTAAGAGAATGGTCAAGTTTCGTTCTTCTACATATGGCTGTCCAGTTTTCCCAGCACCATTTATTGAAGAGACTGTCTTTTTTCCACTGGATATTTTTTCCTGTTTTGTCGAAGATTATTTGACCATAGAGTTGAGGGTCCATATCTGGGCTCTTTACTCTGTTCCACTGGTCCATGTGTCTGTTTTTATGCCAGTACCATGCTGTCTTGGTGATCACAGCTTTCTAGTAAAGCTTGAAATCAGGTAACGTGATGCCGCCAGTTTCATTTTTGTTTTTCAACATTTCCTTAGCAATGCGGGGTCTCTTCTGATTCCATACAAATTTTAGTATTATTTGCTCCAGCTCTTTGAAAAATACCAGTGGAATCTTGATTGGAATGACGTTAAAAGTATAGATTGCTCTGGGCAGTATATACATTTTAACGATGTTTATTCTTCTGATCCAAGAGCATGGAATGGTCTTCCATCTTTTTGTGTCTTCTTCAATTTCTTTTAGGAGTGTTCTGTAGTTCCTCAAGTACAGATCTTTAACCTCTTTGGTTAGGTTTATTCCAAGGTATCTTATGGTTCTTGGTGCTATAGTAAATGGAATTGATTCTCTAATTTGCCTGTATGTATTTTCATTGTTAGTGTATAAGAAAGCCACTGATTTCTGGACATTGACTTTGTATCCTGTCACATTACTGAATTGCTGTATGAGTTCTAGTAGTTTGGGGGTGGAGTATTTCGGGTTTTCCATATAAAGAATCATGTCATCTGTGAAGAGAGAGAGTTTGACTTCTTCCTTGCCAATTTGGATACCTTTTATTTCTCTTTGCTGTCTGATTGCTGTTGCTAGGACTTCTAATAGTATGTTGAAGAAAAGTGGTGAGAGTTGGCATCCTTGTCATGTTCCTGATCTCAACGGGAAGGCTGTGAGCTTTTTCCCATTGAGGATGATATTGGCTGTGGGTCTTTCATAGACAGATTTGATGAAGTTCAGGAATGTGCCTTCTATCCCTATACTTTGAAGTGTTTTAATTAGGAACGGATGCTGGATTTTGTTAAATGCTTTTTCTGCATCAATTGAGAGGACCATGTGGTTCTTCTCTCTTCTCTTTTCTTGATTTGTTCTATCACAGTGATTGATTTGGAATGTTGAACCACCATTGCACCCAGGGAGGAATCCCACCTGGTCATGATGGATAATCTTTAATGTGCTGATGGATCCTGTTTGCTAGGATCTTGTTGAGAATCTTAGCATCCATATTCATCAGTGATATTGGTCTGAAATTCTCCTTTTTGGTGGTGTCTTTGCCTGGTTTGGGGATCAAGGTAAGGCTGGCTTCATAAAAGGAGTCTGGAAGTCTTCCTTCTGCTTCAATTTTTTGAAACAGCTTCAGGAGAATAGGTGTTATTTCTCCTTTGAAAGTTTGGTAGAATTCCACAGAGAATCTGTCAGGTCCTGGGCTCTTGTTTTTTGGGCGGCTTATGATCACTGCTTCAATCTCGTTACTAGATATTGGTCCCTTCCGGGTGTCAGTTTCTTCCTGGTTCAATTTTGGGAGTTTATAGTTTTCCAGGAATGCATCCATTTCATCTAGGTTGCTTAACTTATTGGCATATAACTGTTGATAATAACTTCTGATGATTGTTTCTATTTCCCTGGTGTTAGTTGTGATCTCTCCCTTTTCATTCATAATTTTATTGATTTGGGCTTTCTCTCTGTTCTTTTGGATTAGTGTGGCCAGTGGTTTATCTATCTTATTGATTCTTTCAGAAAACCAGCTTCTAGTTTCATTGATACGTTCTACTGTATCTGTGGTTTCTACCTCATTGATCTCTGCTCTAATCTTGATTATTTCCCTTCTTATGTGTGGAGTTGGTTTGATTTGTTGTTGATTCTCCAGATCGTTAAGGTATAGGGACAGCTGGCGTATTCTGGATTTTTCAATTTTTTTTGAGGTAGGCTTGGATGGCTATGTATTTCCCCCTTAGGACCGCCTTTCCTATATCCCATAGGTTTTGGAGTGAAGTGTCTCCATTCTCATTGGTTTCCATGATTTTTTTAAGTTCTTCTTTGATCTCCTGGTTAATCCAAGCATTCTTAAGCAAGGTGGTCTTTAGCTTCCAGGTATTTGAGTTCCTTCTGAACTTTTCCTTGTGATTGAGCTCCAGTTTCAAAGCATTGTGATCTGAGAATATGCAGGGAATTACCTCAGACTTTTGGTATCGGTTGAGCCCTGATTTGTGACCCAGTATGTGGTCTATTCTAGAGAAGGTTCCATTGTGCACTTGAGAAGAATGAGTATTCTGTTGTTTTAGGGTGGAATGTTCTGTATATATCTATGAGGTCCATCTGGTCCAATGTGTCATTCAATGCTCTTGTTTCTTTATTGATTTTCTGCTTTGATGATCTGTCTATTTCTGAGAGAGGCGTGTTAAGATCTCCTACTATTAATGTATTCGTATCAATATGACTCTTTATCTTGCTTAACAGTTTTCTTATGTAATTGGCTTCTCCCATATTGGGGGAGTAGATATTTACAATTGTTAGATCATCTTGGTGGATAGTCCCTTGAAGTATTATGTAGTGTCCTTCTGTATCTCTGACTACAGTCTTTAGTTTAAAATCTAATTTATCTGATATGAGAATCACTACCCTTGCCTTCTTTTGAGGCCCATTGGCATGAAAGATGCTTCTCCATCTCTTCACTTTCAGTCTGGGTGTAACTTTAGGTTCAAAATGGTCTCTTGTAAACAACATATGGATGGGTCCTGTCATTTATCCAATCTGCAACCCCGTGTCGTTTTATGGGTGCATTTAGGCCATTCACATTGAGAGTGATTATTGAGAGATACGTTTTTATTGACATTGTGCTATCTTTGAAGTCTTTCTTTCTGTCGATTGTCTCTATATTTCTGTTCAATGCTATTCTTAGGATTTTTCCTCTTTTATAGAACCCCCCTTAATATTTCCTGCAGTGTCGGTTTGGTGGTTGCATAGTCTTTTAAGTCTTGCCGGTTTTGGAAACTCTTTATTTCTCCATCCATTTTGAATGTCAGTCTTGCTGGATAAAGTATTCTTGGCTGCATGTTCTTCTCATTTCGTGCCCTGAATATATATTGCCAGCCCTTTCTGACATGCCAGGTCTCTGTGGACAGTTCTGACGTTATTCTGATGGGCTTTCCTCTGTACGTAAGGAGCTTCTTTGTCCCAGCGGCTTTCAAGAGATTGTATCTACAATTATGATTTCTCAATTTTACTATCAGGTACCTGGGTATTTTTTTGGAATCTATAACTTGGGTGGAGACCGTTCTGCCTCTAGTACATGAACACTCATTCCATTCGTGAGATTTGGAAAATTTTCATGAAGAACTTGTTCCACTATATATTCTAGACTTCTTTCTTTCTCCTCCCCTTCAGGTAGTCCAATAATTCTGACGTTGGAACGTTTCATGGCATCATTTATTTCCCTGATTCTGTTTTCATGGCTTCTAAGCTGTTTGTTCCAGGCTTCCTCCTGATCCTTTCTCTCTATCTGTTTGTCCTCCAGATCACTAATTCTATCTTCTGCCTCAGTTACCCTAGATTTTAGAGAATTTAGATTAGATTGGAACTCATTGAGAGCATTGTGAACCGCATCCCTGGTGGCTTTCAATTCTGCCTTAATCAATTCTGTTTGGTCATGTATGGTTTTCTCCAACCTATTTATTGCCTGGATAATTGTTAGCCTGAATTCTCTTTCCGACATATTGTCTATGTTGATAGCCATTAGCTCTGTTGCAGAAGGCCCATCCTCTGTATTTTTCTTTTGTTACAGATTCCTCCTCCTAGTCATTTTGGTGATAGATGACTGAACAGATGTACCTGGATGTATTGACCCTGGTACAGTCAAGGTGCACCCTGGAACGCTTCTGAGCACTCAGAATTCCCCACCCAAACGAGAGAAAAAAAAAAGAAAAATAAAAAAGAGAGAGAGACAGGGAAAAAAGGAAGATAAAAGAGAAGGTTCAGACCAGATGGACCCCAAGGTAAGATGTATGAAGTATACAAACAAAAACAGACAAACAAAAAGACTGATAAAAGTATATGACAAGATATATATATATGCAAAAAAAGTAAGAACCTCGTCAAAAAGAACCCCAAGTATAAGATTTATATACTATCAGGACAAACACAAATACACAGAAACACTGGCCAAAGAAAAAGATGGGAGAGTGGTTATAGATTCTCAGTGTGGGCGAGGAAGGTTATTTTGATTATTCCTGGATATATCTTGATATCTATGTTAAAGGACTCAACTTTCCTAAGATAAATGGGGATTAAAAATTGGTTTACCTATAGGGGTAGCATTGATTGGAGAAAGGGGGTTACCTTGACATTTAACTCTATATGAATATTAGAAAATAAAAATAAAAAAGGAGTAAACTGGACTAAACTAAACTAAAATTTAAAAAAATTTTAAAAAAGTAGAAAAGCTAAAGAAAAACACAGGTGTATATATCAAAATGTTCCGTTAGAAGTTTGTTATGGAATTTGATGTACTGGACATCTCACTGTGATGGTAAATAGGTTAAAAATTATCTATATAAAAAAAGAAAAAAAATGAACCAGAATAGTGGGAATGAGTTAAAAAAAAAGTTGTATCTATGAAGTAGTGGTGGTTGTTCTCTTGTAGTTTTTTCTTTTTTTTCTTTCCTGGTTTGTTTTCGGGGAGAGGGGCCTGCCACGTGGGTTTTCAGTCAGTGATGTTCCCTGAGTTAAGTCCTCCTGCCCCCCTCAAGGGGGTTGCCTCTGAGGAAACCGGTTTTTTCAGGCTTTTGTTCTCTGGAGGTTTTTATGTTTGCTCACTTCTTTTCTCTCGCCTTGACAGCTTTTGATGGTTTTTGGAGGTTTAGAGAAAAGCAAACTGCACCCCGACCTCCCGTACAGAGGGAAGCCCCAGTCTGCTCCCCTATGTGTGCTGCAGAGCCAATATAAATCCCTTTCACTGCTGGCAAAGCAGGTTCCTAGTTGAGGTCCCTGGGGATGCACGATCTCCTCCTTGTATGCAAAGCCATGGCAGTGGTGGCTGTCTGGCCAGCTCCAGACCGCCAGAGTGGTTCCAAGCAGGGATCACACACTGAGATTTTCCCACTGGCCAGGTCTGAGAGTGCCTGGTCTTCCCAGGTCTAAGAGTGCTGGGCTTGTGCGCACCTCACCCAGGGGAATGTGTGGGGCGCTCACGTCTCAGGCTCTAGCGAGGCGCGTGTCCCAGAGCACCAGGCTGGGCCTTCGTGCACCTCTCTCAGGGGAGGGTGTGGGGCACGCACGTCTCAGGCTGATAGCAAGGTGCGCGTTCTGCCATCTGGTGAGGCTCCCAGCCACTCACGGGCGCCAGACTCCACGCATTCTCAGGCATGCTGGCGCCTCAGGGACCAAGACCTGGTTTCTCTGCCTTTCTCTCTCTGGCTCAGCACCAGGGGAGGCTGTCCTGGGTCCGGGGACTTAAGCTCCTGTCCCTAGCTGCCCCGATTCCCACAATTTCCCCCCGCGATCCTTTGCTCTTTTGAGTGCTTTCAACCAGACTCCAAGTTAATGCTGGTCCCCAGACGCAAGGCACTCTCGTATTGGGGTATTCCTTTCCAATCAGTCACCTCTGGTGGCTCCCTCCCCCTTTTGTTTATCTTCCGATATCAGTCCAATGTTCTCACTCTGCTTTACCTGCCCACTGGCGTCTTCTGCCCCTGTAGAGATCCAGATGTGTATAATTCTGTTCTCATGCTGATTTCATGGGTGATTGGAGTTCTTCAGTAGGTAATCAGCTCACTTTAGGGTACAGGTTGAAACGGCGCCTCCTCCTACTTCCACGTCATCTTGTCTCTCCTCTGGTGGATAATCTTTTTAATGTACTGTTGGATCCTATTAGCAAGGATCTTGTTGATAATATTGGTGTCCATATTCATCAGGGATATTGGTCTGAAATTCTTCTTTTTGATGGGCTCTTTGCCTGGTTTGAGTACCAGGGTACTGCTGGCTTCATAGTCTGAGATAGAAAGATTTCATTCTCTTTCTATTTTTCTATTCATTTTCCTTCTATTTTCTGTTTATCTAAAGAGCCCCTTAAGCAAAGGCATGGGGTCATCATTGTGGAAGTTCCTACAAATGCTAGTATGGCAAATTTTTAACTCATCTTGACTGTACTTCTCCAAATGCCTGTCCTGCTGGTAATGCCCAGAGATGAAGACAAGTATTGTGAGTAATAAACATCCACTTGGACACCGTGCCTTATCTTGAGAGAAGCCTGATGCTGCTTGGGCTTCCAGAGTTTATTGTACACAAAGTGGTACCTCAATAAACCTGGGGAGATATGTCATCACCACTGAAAAACCAGTTCACAGGGCTGTAAATGAACAAAAATCATACTTCAGAATCTCTGTTACTGAGTCAGTAATAACTTCATCTTACAATAAACCTCACCTCTGAGCAGGCTTTAGATTTCCCTCATGGCATTTGATCAAGCATGAGAAAAGAAAAGGTACCATCATGGTCTTTGTGTGTTATGTGAGGGAACAGAGACTTGGGGACTATGTAGACACAGTCAGCATATGAGAAACTGGGCACTAAAGTTTTGGTGCCTTGATTCCAAACACCACATACTTTCTCTCACATCTCCACTGCCTGGAAGGGTCTGTAAATTTCTACTCTGAGTTTGGCAACAACTGTGGCTTTAGTCCTTGCTCTGGAGCCTCCTGTGGGGAGCACATGTTAGATGAAAGACATCAGTCCCAGTCCTTGCTCAGCATTCAAATACTTTTAGCATCCAATGGGTATTTCCCACACTGATGCTTCGCTGTTCCTCCTTCCCTCACTCCAAAACTATTTTGATTACAGGCAGTTTCAGAGAGAATCCTCCCACAGTCTTCAAAGTCTGGAGTTCTGGAGCAGTGCTTTTTGCTGTGGCAGTCAGGCCCCAGGGCAGTCACATCCCACACTGTCCACTGGAAGAGTAGAATAAAATTCACTTCAAATTACCCCAGTTGGGATCTAACATTTCACCTTAGATAATGTTGACAAAAGTGGAAATGCAGTTCCCTTGTGGATAATCTGTCTTCTTCACCTGGGCCAGCCATGGTTTCTGTGTGATTACCAGAAGACACTATCAAAAAAAAAAAAAAAAAGGAAGAGAGAAAGAAACAAACAAAAGATGTTCTCTTCAGGGATTGAGCATTAAGGTGGGCACCTGGCTTCCTTCTGAAGAGGAAGAAAGAATAGGCTATGTGTTGCAAGTTGGAGGAATAAAAACTCAGCAATGGGAAAGGAAAAGCACCACTTAGGTTTCTCTCAAAGTGACCACTTAAAATTGTCTTTTGCTGTGTTATGTGGACCTTTTGAAGGAGACAAACTTAGGTCATCATTTTGGATAAATATAAATATAAAATGAGACAAATTATGTATTGAAGTTTCCTTTTTGATTTTATATATATATATACACACACACACATACATATACATATAAATATATGTGTGTATGTATATATATATATATATATATATGAAATATGTTGTATCTGAATGGACTTTGTTTGCCCTGTCAGTGTCAATGTTTCCCTCCACAAAACAAAGTCTGAGACAGCTAGACTCCAGAAACTCCTAGAAATCCATAAACTCCAGATTATCATTCCCATGCCATCAACAGGGAGGCTCTAAGGATCAAGAGAGTTACCTGGTGGATTCCATGAGTGAATGCAGCCCTCAGAGCCGAGGGTTGGGCCTCATGAAGAAAAAGATTCCTGAGGGCATAAGGAAGACACTAGGCACATCAGGCCATGGGGTATATGAAGGATCAAAAATTTCAAGATCAGAAGACTAGGTAGAGTGTCCTCACTTCCTGATCTTGCTGAGCTGGGAAGGAAATATCTGCATGAGTAACAGAAGACTAAAAGCCAGCAAGATTTTGGTGATCATGTGCATCTGACTCGGCTGCTTGAGGGACAAGTGTGGAAGGAATTTGCACAGAACACCTGTATGGCTCATCGGATGCAATGAGACTGCAATGGCTGGGAGATACTCCCTGATCAGGAAGTATACAGGTTGGGGGCCTATGCTTGTGAGAGCATTCTGCTAAGTAGTTACTAACTCCTCTGACCCAGGCATGTTTGTAGAGGGTAGCTCAGGATGTAGTATTGGGCCCAGTGCTGACTCAGCAAGTCCTGGGTCAGCCAAACCACAAGATATGTTAAGATCCTCGGAGGTGATGGGCTGGGTCTTGACAAGATTGGGGAAGACAGAGCTGTGGGTACAAGGGAAATAGGCTGAGACCTAACCTCTTAGGATTTGAGTAGAGCTCTGGAGGGCAGTTGACCTGAGACTTGAAACCTTAGCTTGGTGGCCTGGACCATTCACAGTCTACTTCAAAGGAGCAGAGACTCTCAGTGCTGGAATGAAACATCGGGGCATATCAAACTATACGCCTTCATTTTATTTATTTATTTATTTATTTATTTTTATTTTTTTTTATTTAGATTGTATTTATTTATTTGACAGAGAGGACACACAGAGAGAGAGCACAAGCACGAGAGTGGGAGAGGGATAAGCAGACTCTCCACTGAGCAGGGAACCCAATGTGGGGCTCCATCGCAGGACCCTGGGATCATGACCTGAGCCGAAGTCAAATGCTTGATGACTGAGCTACCCAAGTACCTCTATACACCTTCTTTGTAGAAAAGAGAAGACTTGGCTTCATTTTAATACATAAGAGGAAAATTGTTGGATAATATGGTTGTTCTATATCCATTTTTTAAAGTATTTTTACTCCCAATGTGGGGCTCAACCTCATGACCCCAAGATCAAGAGTCACTCACATTTCTGATTGTGTCCGCTGGGTGCCCCTATGTTTAATTTCTTGAGAAAACTTGACACTGTTTTCCATAGTGGCTGCACCCATTTACAGTCCCACCAATAGAGCACAGTTTCCTTTCCTTCACATTTTGGCCAAAATTCTTCTTTGGACTGCTGAATATTAGTCATTCTAACAGGAGACAGGTGACATCATTTTGGGCTTTGATTTGCATTTCCCTGGTGATAAGTGGTGGTGAACATCTCTTCATGTATTTTTTGGCCCTCTGTGTGTTTTCTTTGGAACAATATCTAGTCTGAACTCTGCTCATCTTGTAACTGCTATCTGTTTTTGTGTTATTGAGTTGTATGAGTCCTTCAATATTGTGAATTTGAGACATTTATCAGTTAGGTAGTTTGCACATTTTTTTTCCTCTTCAGTATGTTATCTGTTCAATGTGTTGATGACTGAAGATTTCCTTTGCTGTACCGATGGCTTTTAGTTTGATGCAGTCCCAGTTGCTTATTTTTCATTGTAGCCTTTCATTTTTCATTGTAGCCTTTGCTTCTGATGTCAAATCCAAAAATCAGTGTCAAGAAAGATCTCAAGAAACAATCTTCCAAAAAAATGTGTTAAGAGGATGAATGAATAGATCTATCCTGAAACCTCTGTGCCCCATTGTTTTAATAGGTTCTTGACTGGCTCAGTCGGCACAGCATCTGACTCTAGATCTCAGAATCTGGAGTTCAAATTTTGGTCATGATGCTTATTATAAAAAGGCAAGGGTGTTAATAACTACCTAATTTCCAGCTAGGTATTTTATGGGTGTTGCTCTTTTGTTGAAGTCCTTGCCACATTGTGACTTCTTCATTGTGGATCGTGTGGGAGAGACATTCAGTTACATCGCCTTACTTGAGGTTGCCCAGTGTTTCCAAAGTCACTTATAGTGGAGACTGTTGCTTCCCTATTTTACATTCTTGGAGCTTTTGTTGTAAATCAATTGACTACATATGTGTGGCTTTTCCCCTGGGTTTTCTACTCTGTTCCATTGATCTATGTCTGTCTCTAGGCCGATACCATACTATTTTCATTTCTACAACTTTGTAATACACTTTGGATTCAGAAATCATGATGCTTCCAAGTTTGTTTTTTCTCCAGATGGCTTTGGCTATTCAGGGACTTCTGTGATATTATTCACTTTGTAGGATTATTGGTTTTATTTCTAAAAATGCCATTAGAGGGGCGCCTGGGTGGCTCAGTGGGTTAAGCCTCTGCCTTCGGCTCGGGTCCCGATCCCAGGCTCCTGGGATCGAGCCCCGCATCGGGCTCTCTGCCCAGCAGGGAGCCTGCTTCCTCCTCTCTCTCTGCCTGCCTCTCTGTCTACTTGTCATCTCTGTCTGTCAAATAAATAAATAAAATATTTTAAAAAAAATAAATAAAATAAAAATGCCATTAGATCTTGATGGGGTTTGCACTGAATATTTAGATTGCTTTATGCAGTGTGGACCTTTGCATTACATATATTCTAGTGCTCCATTTGCATGGGATGTCTCCAGACTTCATTCTGTCTTCTTCAAATTCTTTCATTAATGATTTAAGTTTTCAGTATGTACTATTTCACCTCCAGGTGTAAATAATTCCTGTGTATTTTTTTCTTTTTGAGTGATTATCAATTAAAATTATTTTCTTAATTTCTGTCCTTGATAGCATGCTATTTGTGTATAGACATGAAAATCATTTTTATATATAGAATCTATGTCCTTATGTTTAGGACATAATCCAGCTGTTAGTTCTACAAGGATTTTTGTAGAGACAATAAGGGATCAAGATATGACACCATCTTCTCCTAATAAGTAAAAAATAAGCTGGGAATATAAGTTGATGTCTTCTAACTGGGAAAAGAGGATACAGATACACTGAGTGATAGTTTTCAAATTGTCTAAAATGTTTTATGTTTAGTGTAAGCAAAGGAATCCATAAACATGGCTTGTTATCTTTTACTGCTTTCTTGCAACCAGATATACAGAGCTGTGTTGTGGACCAGTTATTTCCCACACTATCCCACTGTACACCCTGTGCCTCTTGGGAAGCATCCACCATTCTCCCTAGCGAATTCTATCCTGGAACCCAGGGCCTGACTCAGCTACTCAGAAAATATTTCTTGAAATAGTGCATTTGGGAAAAAGCCCATTTTCCACAGATTTCCTAGAAGACACACTCCAAAACGTTGAATTTTATGGAACTGTTTTGATCCCTCTGTGAATCCTTGAAGATGCCCTACATTGATTGTGTCTTGTTTTGCAGACAGATAAGGGAACTCCTGCAATGACTCCTGTGGCCACCCGAGGGGTGTTTGTGCTCTTAACAAGAACATGGACACTGCTTCACCTCCACAGAAGATACAAGTTAACCTCCTTTTGGGCTTCCTTCACAATCTCAGCGAATTTCTTCAAGGAGAGAATACATATTATTCTACAGATTCTTGCAGACCTATTGACAACTCCCTACAAGTGACAACCTAAGGTACTACAGTGACTTAACTGCATCCGTTCTTACAACTACCGATACATAAATTTGTAAATGATTGAATGAAGGCCCGTGGACCCTTCCCTCAGAAAGACCGAAAAAGAACCTCAAATGGGTCACAGATCTAAATTCAAGAGCCAAAACGACAAACTCCAGAGAAGAAAGCCTAAGAAGAAATCTTCCTGACCTTAGCTTTGGCACCTGTTTCTTAAGGACGACACAGAATCAACAAGTGGAAGAGCAGGTACATGGGTAAATTGGTCACTGACACGATTGCCTTTCCTCGGGACTCCACATGTGCTCCCAGGCACCAGGCAGGAACTGTACCACTCATTTCTTTCTACATCTCACTTAACAGTACCCATTACATTCTCCAATTTAAGGATGGGGTCTGTAGCTTCAGAGCCCTGCTTGGGGTCACCCAGCTACAAAGAGGCTGAGTGGGGGCCTGAAATGCTGTCTCTCTGCCATTGGACTCTGTGTTCCATGCACACGGCTCGCCCCTGGAACTCAGAGGTGCACAAAGCTCCACATCCCACCCCCAGGCCTGGAGACCTCACTGAATTCAAGGGGCGGTGGTGCTACCTCTGACTGGGGCTTGTCCTGGGTCTGTTGTCTGACAATGCTGTGCCTTGGCACTAAGAACTCTCCCAGTACCAGCCAGCCTTTTTCTGGGTAGGAGGAGATTTCTCCCTCGGTACGAAGGCTCACATAACCTCAGATTTGAGAAGTCTCTTCTGAAACATCTGGATGCAACCTTCTTGTGAGGCTGGTCCCACAATGCTGGCAAGGCCCTGGGATCAAATCCTGCCTGTAACTCAATGTGGACCATGGAAAGGGGCAGTTTCTTAAAGCCTTGGTTTCCTTCTTCATCAAACCGAGACAGCATTTCTACCTTCCACATGGAATTGTTAGTGGGATTGACTGACGTGATGGATGCTCTCAAAAGATACTCAGTAATCCTTAGCTTTACCTTCTAAAATTAGCCCACAGGAAGCACATTGCTAACATGGGCTCTGGGTCTCTGCCTTACTGTGTCCCTTCAGCCTGACAATCCAGGCTCCCCTGACTCAATTGTCCTTCGAGAAAGACTTCATCCCCTCCAGTATGGGATCCCATAACACTGGTGCTCATCCATCAGACCCAGGCCAGCCCTGGGCGAGGATGTCACCTGGAGCTTGTGTCCTGGACATGGACAATCATCAGTGTGGAGACTGGCAGACTGGAGCCCCTGGAACTGTCACCTGTTTTTGGAACAAATATCGGGGTACCTTGTGATGGGGTTCTTTGTCCCCCAAGCAGGGAAATTAGCTACCCTCAGTTCCATCATGACTGTCCCACTTTTCCCCCACCATGTAATCATTGGTACATAGCATCTTGGCTTCCTTGGCTCCCTGGGTCCCAGAACCTTTTTGTGGTTGAAGTTGAAAGTATTTTATGGGTGCCATTTTTGTTTTTGATGGATCTGTTGGTAGGAGGAAGCCTGGCCACTCCCTATAAGCCAACACAAAGCCTGCACCACTGACCAATATGGCAGCACCGGGCCCATGGCAGCCCTTCCCCTAGTGCACAGAGCTCTCCTTTCTCACTGAGTCCCACTCACTAGTGTTTCTCTCTCTTCCTGCAGGGAGAGCCCCAAATGTTCTCTCTCTAAGGATATCTTCTGTGCCTGGTTATCTCCAGGTTATGGCAGAGAAGACAGGAATTTATGACGATGGTCTCTAATAGAGTGTCAGATCAAGTGGACTCCCACTTACCTGACTTGGAGGAGGAGAGGGGTCTCAGCAGGGAGCATATTTCCCTCTCTAAGACAAGCTTAACGAGGGATACCAAGGTTGGTGTTGGCAGGGTCAGGGGGTCACAGCTATAGCATCCTGAGGGGTGTGGATGAGTGGATGAGGTATGTCCAGTGTCAAAGCCCCTGGTTGAGGCTCTGTCCATCCTGAAGCTTCCATGAGCAGCCAATGTGCTTTGTAAAGGCCTGTCTTGCTCACACAAGTTCAAGTGGTTCTTGCTGTTGCCACTAAAACTACATCTGGATGAACACTTGTCTGTAACCAACTGACCTGCACTGTCTTTAGAGGTTCCTCCCAGAGAGGATGGTGTTCAGGCAGGAAGTACAGGGAGCAAGCTGAGAGGAGTGGCCTGGCCTGCACCCGTCTGATGGCCTGGAGCATGGTCTGGTTGTTCTAGTTAGCATCTGGGTTAAGGACCACGAGGGGCTGGGGTGACTGGAGAGTGTCACGAGACAGGGCATGAGTGAGGTGTGTTCCAGGACACAAGGCAGGAAGCTTGTGGGAGAGGACATATGAGAGGGGGTTGTGGGCAGAGTCTTCCCTTCTCTATGGTCACTCCCAATACCCCGATGGCATCACTGGTGGCTTGTCCACCTCATGATTTCAGGTCTCATCTATAGAATCTGGGATCCCTCCTTTCCAAAGCAAGGCTTCACCTTAATAAATAGAGCATAGAGGAGCCAGCAGCCAGTCCCCCCAAAATGTGGTTAACGTGTGTTCTAGTATTGGTGTTTATAGGAATCATTCCTAAGGAAACAGAGATTTATGGCACCGACATGCTTATCACTTACATTATGAGAGTCAAATAACTGGAAATGGCTTAGTTGTTCAACAGATGGGGCTGCTGAGTGCTGTCACGGTGAATGCCCAAGGGGACAGCAGCGACAGTGCCTGTCCACTTTTGGAGGCATCAGGGAGAACAAGACTGCAGCCCTGGACCATTCCCTGCCCCACTCTGTCACACACATGTGCATGCATATGCGCACAAACACACACTACACTTACAGGGAAAGGCAGGGAAGGCGGACACCATGTGTTATGGGCGATTATTACTTGGTAGAAGGAACATGCCTTCTCTTTTCATATTTAAATCATCATTTACTACATAAACATAGTCTAGACAAAACCTAAGGAACTACTTACTTCATTACCTAACTTGTTAGCAATAAATGATAATATTTAAGATATGATTTTAATATTTTATAATATGCCCATTAGAATAGTTTAAACATAGTCTATCCAGGAAAGTGAAAGAATTGAAAGTGGCTCATGGACCCAGACATTTCTCCTGTAGTTTCTGCTTTTCAAGGCATCCTTACGAAAGGGAACCCTATAACAGATAATGAAAATAGTTCATTGTGGGAATTCCCGTAATCTTTGTTCATTCAGGAACATTTCCATGTAATAAAATGTTATTTGTATATATTTTTTTAAAATGTGAAACAATCTTATGTTCTGCAGACAGACAGAGAAGGACATATTGTAGGATTCCAGGCACAGGAAAATCCATGACAAGGTAAAGTACGTACCAGAGACAGAGAGAAGAGCAGTGGTTGCAGGGACTGTGGTGAGGGAATGAGCAATGAGTGATTAGTAGCACAGGTGTCTCTGTGATGGAAATGATGTAGAAGTAAATGGTTGTGCCAAACTCTGAATATACCCATGAGACGTCGATATAACATTGAAAAGGCTCTGAGTAAGATTTTATGTAAACTCAAATTCTACTTTATTTATTTATTTGTTTTTAAATTTCATTTATTTATTTTGACAGAGAGAATTCACAAGTAGGCAGAGAGGCAGGCAGAGAGAGGGTGAAGCAGGCTCCCCACTGAGCAGAGAGCCCGATGTGGGGCCCGACCCCAGGACCCTGAGAACATGACTGAAGGCAGCTGAAGGCAGAGGCTTTAATTAGCTGAGCCACCCAGGCGCCCCAAATTCTAATTTATTTAATGAAAAAAATCTATTAAGTCATTATACAGGTGTATATAAATCAGAAATATTACAAAGAAGGCAATGACAGGGGAGGGGAAGGTATTGTTTGGGGCTGCAGCCTGTACCAGCTGCTGCTCAGGGGATGAGGCTGGTTGCTCCGCTGAGGAAGCTGGTGATTCAGGCCATTTAGGAACTCCAGGAGCAGGGGAAGGACACTGCTGGACCTCCAGTTCAGGCAAAGACGCTGCTGGCTCTTCCATCTCAGGAGCGAGAATTAGAGCTCTGACTACCACCTCCACTGGCCCCAACAGCACAGGTGAAGTCACTGCCCTTCTTGACTGGTGAGCAACAGCAGCAGAGACTGGGTGGGCCAGCTCAGGCTCCAAAGAGGCAGCAGGTGACAGAATGATTGTTGGGACAGGTTCCTGAGGTGGATCAGGATCTTGCTCTGGGGCTGGTGCTGTAGCTCCAAGAAGAGAAAGTACCATCAGCATGATTGACTTCCCTTTTGCCTTATAAATAAAAGAAACCTTTCCCCCCACTCAATATGGTCTGCATTCAAGACCTAATCCTTGGAAAGTCTCCCCAACTGAAGCCCATGGGGACAGGGATCTGAGACTACTCACTCCTCTCAGACCAATAATTATCTACGGAGGCTTACTCAGTGTGTCCCACGCTCTCTCCTCCTCAGGCCCACATCAGTCACCCCCAGTCCTCCTCACCCCCAGCCTCTGGTTTCGTGAGCTCAAGGTGTTGCAGCTGTGAGAGCAGAAGGTGGGCACGATGCTCCAGGTCTGAGCCTGGCATATTTAGCCCCATAAATGCCAGAAGCATATTCAGGCTGAGAAATTCTGGAAACCAATATCCCAGGGAACCCCTGTGGGAACCTGGGCCCCTGGATTTCCAGCTCCTGTCGGAGACCAGTCCTAATCCTTCTCCACCTGTTATCTGTCAGTCCTGCCCAGGACAGGCCTGGTCATAGATGGCAGGCTGGCAAAAAGGCATTATGAGTAGGAGTCCTTGATCAATGGTGTGAGAATTTCTGTCCTTTTGAGGGTAACTGGACACACTCCTCAGTCTGTCTCCTTGCTCACTTGCCACTTGAATTCAACCGCATGTGCCCAGGGAGTGGTGGTGTCTGGCCTCACTGCATACACCACTTACTCTGCACACACCATTTACCCTAACTGCACACACCACTGCTCTGTAAATATCCAAATAAGGACGGAACAAAAGTACTCTGCCTCTATCCAGTCCTTCCCAGCACCCTCCCAATACCTCAAATTTTGCATCCTCTGCCCATGTGCTGCCTTATTCACTAGGTGCTATGAGTGGGTCTCCTTCCACTGACACTAATCTCCCACAGGTTGTAGGTTGTGTGGTCCTTGACCTCTCACTTGGTCTCCTAAGCACCCTCTGAACACCCAGTGTCCAGGTTCTAACAGGCATCTGTGTGATGGTTCCTAAATCCTCAGTTCAGAGTCCTAGAATTGGGGTAGAGATAGGGCTGGCAGGGGGCAGGGATGGAGAATGACCCTCTTAGGGGTTGAAGCTGTCCTCCATCCCACTATGCTTTTCCACAGTGCTCAGACACCAACCACATCTCCCCAGGACACCTTCTCATTTTCCAGAAAAAGGTCTCAGACATTTACACTAAAACAGAAATAACAGATGTGTGCATGAAGGTCCACCAGGCCCTCTAATTCACAGTACCTCATGACCCTGGTGGAGAGGGAAGGCCCTCCTTTATCAACTGAAGCTCACTCACACATTGCACTTCTCCTGAGCTCTGCTGACCTCATTATAGCTGGAGAAAATGCACCCATATCTAGAGGAGGCCAGAGGGCATCACATGAAATGTCTTGTGGATGCTACCACTCATCTTCTGAGCCCCGGCTCGTCTGCACCCCTGAGGTGCTGTCTGTTCTGTGTAGGGATCATATGAAGCTCCTATATAAACGTCTTCACTGAGTGGGATTCCTGAATGCTTGATGATTGAAATGGCACTGAGCCCATCACAGATATCTGAGTGGGCCTGTCCCCCTGCTCACACCCAGATATCCCTGCTCTGTATTCACCCAGACACAGACCCGAGATGGAGTCTCAGATCTCCCTTTCAATGGCAAAACAGCCCAGCTCAAGACCATAGTATTGGTGAGGGATGAGGCAGAGGCTTCGTCATGAGGAGTGGGAGAATGCTCCAATAGTGTGACCACAGGCCCTTTAGCAGACTCCTCCAAAGGAGCAGGCAACCTGGTATACTTTCCCTACATGTCCCCACTGGTTCTCTATAATAACTCTGCCCCAGTTAAGACAAACTGAGGCTTGGGGAAGTTTGGAGACATGCCAAAGTCTCACAACCAGGCATTGGCCAAATCACACTTGGCAGTTAGGGGCAGGGTGCTCACCTTGCAAATAGGAGGTCCAGCACCCCTTGGGTGGTGGCAAAGGCTCGGTATGGAACCAGGAACAGGTAGACAGAGTTTAGATCTCTTCTTAGGAAGGCAGGTGCCAGGTGTTCTATTTCTGTTTCCAGCGTGTTGGCCTGGTCGGTAAATAGCACAGAGGCCTCATTTCTATTTCTGGTTGAGCTATTTTTACCCTGAGCTGAATCAGAGGAGACATGAGTCAGTGCTATAGCCACCAGGAGAATTGGGTGTTGGAGGGCAGACTGAACCCCCATATCTCAGTGACTTATGGCAAGAGGTGGCACAAGAGTGTCCACAGCTCTAAAAAGAAAAGGGTGAGTCGGTGCTTCATTGGGTTAATCATAAGGCTCTTGGTTTTGGATCAGTTCATGTTCTTTATCCTGAGACTGAGTTCCTCACAGGACTGAGCACATAGGGCGGTGTCTGCTTGAGGATTCTGTCTCTCCCTCTTCTTCTCCCCACTCTCTCCATGCCTCCCTCTCAAATGTGTCAATCAACCAATCAATTAATAGACCTTTAAGGAAAAAGAAAAAAAGTTTCTTGGCATCCATATAAAGAATTGAAGTAAATGATGTCTGAACTCATAGTATCTCAGGCCACTTCGTGAGCTGAGTACTGATAGGACCACCCTGCATGAATGGCAGGAATCCTGTGATTTTTTTATTTATTTCTTTTCAGTGTAACAGAATTCATTGTTTATGCACAACACCCAGTTCTCCATGCAATACGTGCCCTCTATAATACCCACCACCTGGCTCACCCAAATTCCCACCCCCTCCCCCTTCAAAACCCTCAGGTTGTTTTTCAGAGTCCATAGTCTCTCATGGTTCATCTCCTCTTCCAGTTTCCCTCAACTTTCTTCTCTTCTCAATCTCCCTATGTCCTCCATGTTATTTGTTATGCTCCACAAATAAGTGAAACCATATGATCATAGACTCTCTCTGCTTGACTTATTTCACTCAGCATAATCTCTTCCAGTCCCATCCACGTTGCTACAAAAGTTGGGTATCCGTCCTTTCCGATGGAGGCATAATACTCCATAGTGTATATGGACCACATCTTCCTTATCCATTCGTCCGTTGAAGGGCATCTTGGTTCTTTCCACAGTTTGGCGACCGTGGCCATTGCTGCTATAAACATTGGGCTACAGATGGCCCTTCTTTTCACTACATCTGTATCTTTGGGGTAAATATCCAGTAGTGCAATTGCAGCATCATAGGGAAGCTCTATTTTTAATTTCTTGAGAAATCTCCACACTGTTCTCCAAAGTGGCTGCACCAGTTTGCATTCCCACCAACAGTGTAAGAGGGTTCCCCTTTCTCCACATCCTCTCCAACACACGTTGTTTCCTGTCTTGCTAATTTTGGCCATTCTAACTGGTGTAAGATGGTATCTCAATGTGGTTTTAATTTGAATCTCCCTAATGGCTAGTGATGATGAACATTTTTTCATGTGTCTGATAGCCGTTTGTATGTCTTCATTGGAGAAGTGTCTGTTCATGTCTTCTGCCCATTTTTTGACATGATTATCTGTTTTGTGTGTGAGTTGAGTTTGAGAAGTTCTTTATAGATTCTGGATATCAGCCTTTTGTCTGTACTGCTTTTTTACAAATATCTTCTCCCATTCCGTGGGTTGCTTTTTTGTTTTATTGACTGCTTCCTTTGCTGTGCAGAAGCTTTTGATCTTGTTGAAGTCCCAAAAGTTCATTTCCACTTTGCATTTGGAGACATATCTTGAAAGAAGTTGCTGTGACTGTTATCAAAGAGGTTACTGCCTATGATTTTCTCTATGATTCTGATGGATTCCTGCCTCACGTTGAGGTCTTTTATCCATTTTGAGATTATCTTTGTGGATAGTGTAAGAGAATAGACGAGTGTCATTCTTCTACATATAGCTGTCCAATTTTCCCAGCACCATTTATTGAAGAGACTGTCTTTTTTCCACTGGATATTTTTTCCTGCTTTGTCGAAGGTTATTTGACAATAGAGCTCAGGGTCCCTAAATGGGCTCACTACTGTGTTCCACTGGTCTATGTGTCTGTTTTTATGCCAGGACCATGCTGTCTTGGTATCTTGGTAATCACAGCTTTGTAGTAAAGCTTGAAATCAGGTAACACGATGCCCCCAGTTTTGTTTTAATTTTTCACCATTTCCTTAGCAATTCAGGGTCTCTTCTGATTCTATACAAATTTTAGGATTATTTGCTCTAGCTGTTTGAAAAATATTGGTGGAATTTTGATCAGAATTGCATTAAAAGTATAGATTGCTCTAGGCAGTATAGACATTTTAAAAATGTTTATTCTTCTGATCCAATAGCATGGAACGGTCTTCCATCTTTTTGTGTCTTCTTCAATTCCTTTCGTGAGTGTTCTGTAGTTCCTCGAGTACAGATCATTTACCTCTTTGGTTAGGTTTATTCCCAGGAATCTTATGGTTCTTGGTGCTATAGTAAATGGAATCGATTCTCTAATTTCCCTTTGTGCATTTTCATTGTCATTTTATAGGAAATGTACTGATTTCTGTACATTGACTTTGTACCCTGCCACATTACTGAATTGCTATATGAGTTCTAGTAGTTTGGGGATGGAGTTTTTTGGGTTTTCCATATAAAGTATCATATCATCTGCGAAGAGAGAGAATTTGACTTCTTCATTACCAATTTGGATACCTTTTATTTCTCTTTGCTGTCTGATTGCTGTTGCTAGGACTTCTAATAGTATGTTGAAGAAAAGTGGTGAGAGTTGGCATCCTTGTCATGTTCCTGATCTCAACGGGAAGGCTGTGAGCTTTTTCCCATTGAGGATGATATTGGCTGTGGGTCTTTCATAGACAGATTTGATGAAGTTCAGGAATGTGCCTTCTATCCCTATACTTTGAAGTGTTTTAATTAGGAACGGATGCTGGATTTTGTTAAATGCTTTTTCTGCATCAATTGAGAGGACCATGTGGTTCTTCTCTCTTCTCTTTTCTTGATTTGTTCTATCACAGTGATTGATTTGGAATGTTGAACCACCATTGCACCCAGGGAGGAATCCCACCTGGTCATGATGGATAATCTTTAATGTGCTGATGGATCCTGTTTGCTAGGATCTTGTTGAGAATCTTAGCATCCATATTCATCAGTGATATTGGTCTGAAATTCTCCTTTTTGGTGGTGTCTTTGCCTGGTTTGGGGATCAAGGTAAGGCTGGCTTCATAAAAGGAGTCTGGAAGTCTTCCTTCTGCTTCAATTTTTTGAAACAGCTTCAGGAGAATAGGTGTTATTTCTCCTTTGAAAGTTTGGTAGAATTCCACAGAGAATCTGTCAGGTCCTGGGCTCTTGTTTTTTGGGCGGCTTATGATCACTGCTTCAATCTCGTTACTAGATATTGGTCCCTTCCGGGTGTCAGTTTCTTCCTGGTTCAATTTTGGGAGTTTATAGTTTTCCAGGAATGCATCCATTTCATCTAGGTTGCTTAACTTATTGGCATATAACTGTTGATAATAACTTCTGATGATTGTTTCTATTTCCCTGGTGTTAGTTGTGATCTCTCCCTTTTCATTCATAATTTTATTGATTTGGGCTTTCTCTCTGTTCTTTTGGATTAGTGTGGCCAGTGGTTTATCTATCTTATTGATTCTTTCAGAAAACCAGCTTCTAGTTTCATTGATACGTTCTACTGTATCTGTGGTTTCTACCTCATTGATCTCTGCTCTAATCTTGATTATTTCCCTTCTTGTGTGTTTTTGTTTTTGATTCACCAGTTCTTTAAGTCGTAGAGACAGCTGGTGTATTCTGGATTTTTCATTTCTTTTTGAGGGAGGCCTGGATGGCTATGTATTTCCCCCGTAGGACCGCCTTTGCTGTGTCCCATAGGTTTTGGAGTGAAGTGTCTCTATTCTCATTGGTTTCCATGAATTGTTTAAGTTCTTCTTTGATCTCCTGGTTGATCCAAGCATTCTTAAGTAATGTGATCTTTAGCTTCCAGGTATTTGAGTTCCTTCTGAACTTTTCCTTGGGATTGAGCTCCAGTTTCAAAGCATTGTGATCTGAGAATATGCAGAGAATAATTTCAGTATTCTATTATCGGTTGAGCCCTGATTTGTGACCCAGTATGTGGTCTATTCTGGAGGTTCCATGTGCACTTGAGAGCATGAGCATTCTGTTGTTTTAGGGTGGAATGTTCTCTGTGTGTGTGTGTGTGTGTGTGTGTGTGTATGTATATATATATATATGTATATATATGTATATATATATATACATATATATATATATATTTCATCTTTTCCATTGTGTCATTCAAAGCTCTTGTTTCTTTATTGATTTTCTGCTTGGATGATCTATTACTGAAAGAGGTGTGTTAAGATATCCTACTATTAACGTATTCATATCAATATGACTATCTTGATTAACAGTTTTCTTATGTAATTGGCTGTTCCCATATTGGGAGCATAGATATTTACAATTGTTAGATCATCTTGGTGGATAGTCCCTTTAAAAATTACATAGTGTCTTTCTGTATCACTGACTATAGTCTTTAGTATAAAATCTAATTTATCTGACATGAGAATCACTACCCCAGCCTTCTTCTGAGGCCCATTGGCATGAAAGATGTTTCTCCATCCCTTCACTTTCAGTCTGGATGTATCTTTAGGTTCGGAATGAGTCTCTTGTAGATAACATATGGATGGTCCTGTCGTTTTATCCAATCGGCAACCCTCTGTCGTTTTATGGGCACATTTAGGCCATTCACGTTGAGAGTGATTATTGAGAGATACGTTCTTATTGACATCGTGTTACCTTTGAAGTCATTGTTTCTATAGATTGTCTCCATATATTTCTGTTCAATGATATTCTTAGGATTTTTCTTCTTTTATAGAACCCCCCTTAATATTTCTTGTAGTGTCAGCTTGGTGGTCGCATACTCTTTTAAGCCTTGCTGTTCTTGGAAATTCTTTCTCTCTCCATCCATTTTGAATGTCAGTCTTGCTGGATAAAGTATTCTTGGCCGCATGTTCTTCTCATTTAGTGCCCTGAATATATCTTGCCAGCCCTTTCTGGCTTGCCAGGTTTCTGTGGACAGATCTGACATTATTCTGATGGGCTTTCCTCTGTATGTAAGGATCTTCTTTGTCCTAGCTGCTTTCAGGAGAGCCTGTCTACAACTATGATTCCTCATTCTTACTATCAGGTGTCTTGAGGACTTTTGAGATTCTATAATCTCGGGTGGAGACCGTTTTGCCTCTAGTACGTGAACGCTGGTTCCATTCACGAGATTGGGAAAATTTTCATGGAGAATTTGTTCCACTATATCTTCTAGACTTCTTTCTTTCTCCTCCCCTTCAGGGATTCCAATAATTCTGACGTTGGAACGTCTCATGGCATCATTTATTTCCCTGAGTCTGTTTTTTTGTGGCTTCTAAGCTGTTTGTTCCAGGCTTCCTCCTGATCCTTTCTCTCTATCTGTTTGTCCTCCAGATCACTAATTCTCTCTTCTGTCTCAGTTACCCCAGCTTTGAGAGAATTTAGATTAGATTGGAACTCATTGAGAACTTTGTGAACATCATCACTGATGGCTTTCAGTTCTGCACTAACATTGTGAACGTCTTCCCTGGTGGCTTTCAGTTCTGCCCTTATCAATTCCATTTTGTCATCCATGGCTTTCTCTAAACTAGCTACTGCCTGGATAATTGTTAGCCTGAATTCCCTTTCTGACATATTGTCTATGTCGATAGCCATTAGCTCTGTTGAAGAAGGCCCAGCCTCTGAATTTTTCTTCTGTTGGCATTCCTCCTCCTAGTCATTTTGGTGAGAGATGGCTGAATGGATGTAGCTGGATAAATCAACCGTAGTGCCGTCGAGGTGCACCCTGGAATGCTTCTGAGCAATCAAGAGTCCCCACCCAAATGAAAGAAAAAAGAAATAAAGAAAAAAGAAAAAAAAGAGAGGGGGGGAAGAAAGATAAAATAAAAGAGAAGTCTCAGCTCAAATGGGCCCCAAGGTAATATTTATGAAGTATACAAACAAAAACAGACAAGCAAATAGGCTGATAAAAGTTGATGACAAGAGATATGCAAAACAAACAAACAAAAAGAACCTCATCAAAAAGAATTTGAAGTATAAGATTTATATACTACCAGGACAAACACAAATGCACAGAAACACTGGCAGAAGAAAAAGGTGGGAGAGTGGCTATAAATTCTGGGTGTGGGTAAGGAAGTTTATTTTAATTCTTCCTGGATGTATCTTGATATCCTTGTTAAAGGATTGAACTTTCCTAAGATAAAGGGGGATTAAAAATTAGTTTACCTATAGGGGTAGCATTGATTCGGGAAAGGGGATTGCCTTGAAGTTTAACTCTATATGAATATTAAAAAATAAAAATAAAAAAACTAAACTAAACTAAAATAAAATAAAATTTAAAGAAATTTAAAAAATAGAAAAGGAAAAGAAAAACATGGGTATATGTATCAAAAAGTTCAAGTTTAAAGGTTATTATGGATTTTGATGTACTGGACTTCTCACTGTGATGGTAAATAGGTTAAAAATTATGTATAAAAAATGAACCAGAATAGTGGGTACAAATTAAAAATAAAAGTTGTATCTATGAAGTAGTGGTGGTGGTTCTCTTGCCTTTTTTTTTTTTTCCGGTAGGCTTTCTGGGCAAGGGCCTGCCGTGTTGGTTTTCAGACAGTGTTTCCTGAGTTAAGTCCTCCAGCCCCCCTCAAGGGTGTGGACTCTGAGGAAACCGGTTTTTCAGGCTTTTGTTCTCTGGAGGTTTTTGGTTTGTTTGTTCATTTGTTTTCTCTCCCCTTGACAGCTTTTGATGGTTTTTAGAGGTTCAGAGGAAAGCAAACTGCACCCAGACCTCCCTCTCAGAGAGAGAATCCTCAGTCTGTTCCCCTCTGTGTGCTACAGAGCACATAAATTCCACCTTGGCCGCTGGCAGAGCACGTTCCCAGTCGCGGTCCCTGTGGACGCAGGAACTCCTGCTTGTACCCAAAACCAGACAGCAGCGTCTGTCTGGGCAGCTCCAGACCATCAGAGAGGTCCCAAGCAGTGATAGCACACTGAGATTTGCCCACTGGCCTGGGCTAGTGGTGCTCAGACTTTCCAGGTCTGAAAGCACCGGGTTGGTGCCTGCACTGTGGGGCGGGACTCAGACTCATAGCACTGCGTGCAGAATGCAAAAAGGCTGTTGTCCTACTGGCTGTCGAGGCTCCCAGCCCCTAATGGGAACCCCATGCTCTCAGGCGTGCTGGCGGATCAGGGACCAAGACCTGGTGTCCCCTCCGCACTCTTTCTGGCTCAGCGCCAGGGGTGGCTGTCCTTGGTCTGGGGACTTAAGCCCCTGTCCCTAACTGCCCCGATTCCCACCATTTTCCCCCACGATCCTTTGCTCTTTTTGAGTGCTTTCAACCAGATTCCAAGTTAATGCTTGTCCCCAGTCACAGGCCACTCTCCTATTGGGGTATTACCTTCCAAAGGTCGCTTCTAGTGGTTCCCTCCCACTTTTGTTTATCTTCCAACATCAGTCCAAGGTTCCTATTCTGCTTTACCTGCCCACTGGTCTCTTCTGCCCCCGTAGAGATCCAGACATGTATAATTCAAATCTCAGGCTGATTTCATGGGTGATCGGAGTTCTTTAGTAGGTAATCTGCTCACTAGGGTACAAGTTGAAATGGCGCCTCCTCCTAGTCCTCCACCATCTTGCCAATCCTGTGATTTCTGATAACATATCCCATTCTTGAGACTGGAACACAGAGGTGTTTCAGGTGAGGGGTCTTAGGATATTAGGGTGTGAAGGATATAGGATGAAGCACTGTGCATTGGCAACAGAAGGGGATCACATCAAAGTCCTGCATCAGTAAAGGGCTCACTGGCTGTGATAAATGACTGGCCTTCTGGGATGGTGTGTAACGCAATGAGACCCCTTATCCTGGCCCTGGAGGGACCCCAATAATGTGTTCCTTCAAAACAAAAGGGCAGAGCAAGAGACATAGTACCATGGGCTAAAGGTCCCTTTGGATAAAACTCCCAACACACCATGATCATTTGCAAGACTTGCAGAACTTGGGGAAGAACTGTTGGGCCAATGGGGACACCTGAGAGCACGAGATAGGAAAATGCATAGTCCAGTGCAAAATGACTCTAGATAAATGAGATGAGACATGGTTTAAAGTCGCTTTAATGATATTCTTATAAATATTTGGACAATGACTCTGCTTCTGTCCAAAGCGTGGGCAGGACCATGAGGGCAAGTTTGGGAAAGAGATGGGAGGGAGATGCATGTGATTACTGGACTCTAGGAGCCCAGGCTGTCTTCTAGGAAATGAGGCCCTTTGTGCTGCATTGGCATCCTGGGAGTGGGATCTCCCAACACCTGCACTCACCTCGAGCCAGTGATGGATTCTGTTGGCAGTGTGGGGCAGCTTCTTGGCCTTCAAGGAGGTAGAGCAGGGGAGCTCATCATTCAGCTCCTGCCCCTCTCCTTTGTAGATCTCTGTAAAGACAGCACCCAGCAGCCAGGCATGAGGCCTCAGAGCCCAGTCTGGATGCCTTTGCTGGTCTTCAGACCAAGGGCACTCCATTACAGACGCACCACACCCCAGTATGCACACACCTCCATCAAGGAGATAAATGTGACACAGCTTCAGGATCTTGTACAGGCTCTGGCACATGTAAGATGCACCTCAGGAATCCTCTCTCCACCCTGCCCACAGTGACATTGGTGTGAACAAGAGGGGATCACCAGGCTATCCACTGTGCTCAACGTACTATAGCTCATGGTCAGGAAACCCCACATATTCCTTGTTAGGTTCCGTGATCAAAGGAGCGAGACTGATACAAAGTGTAGGTCAAGCAAAGCTTTATTTCACACCAAGCATTGAGAATCAAACTGATTGGTAGGGGCCATCTCTTACGAAGAGACGATGATGATGACCCCGACAAGGCCAGTTCCAAGAAGGCCGCTCCAGACAAGGCCAGTCTGGATGAGGCCGCTCCAACAAGGCCGCTCCCCAGACAAGGCCACTCCCCAGACGAGGCCACTCTGGACAAGGCTGCTCCCTGGACAGGCTGCTCCCCGGACAAGGCCACTCCCGACGAGGAAGAGGGGATGATGACTACGAGGACGACAGCCCCAATGATGCAATCTCTGCTCCCCATGATGCTGCTCCCGACGAGGCCACTGCCAACGAGGCCGCTCCCCAGACAGAGCCACTACCCGGAATGAGGCTGCTTTGGCGAGGCTGCTCCAAAGATGGGGCCGCTGCTCTAGCGAGTCCGCTCCAACGAGGCCGCTCTCCGGACGAGGCTCCTCTGGCAAATCCACTCCCCAGACAAGGCTACTCCCCGGAAGGAGGCTGCTCCCAATGACTCTAACAGCTCTTACTGCTCTGGTGGTCTTACTACTCCTACTAGCCTCACAAACCAACTTTTATAGAGGCACTTTTAGCTAGGCTATACACAGGTAGCCAATGAGATTGCAATACACAGAGAATACTGCTAGGTTACACACGGGCGGCCAATTGAATTTCAATTTACCCTAGTAGATATATGTGTGCCCCTCTGATTGGATGTCTTCACCTGGCCAGACCCGCCCTTGTATCTAGGCTTTGCAAGGAAGTTCTTCTGGGAGGGGCAGGGTCAATCTAAGTTCACTGCAACAATATGGCTCCCTCTGATTAAGTAGGCCCTTACATTCCTCTTTCCCTAAAACTCAAGAGGAAGGGATGGAGCTGCCCTTGGATGGTTCATAAAGGTGTACATTGCCTAGTCTGCTCAGTATTAAGTACCTTATGGCACCTCCTGCCAAATGCCCTAAGGTAATGGGGGCGAGATTTTGGGCCAATGTCTGCAGCATGTGAAAAGGCCAATTCCCTGGGGTTTCTGGAAGACAGACCCCTGGAAAGTAGGCAAGCAGCAAGAGAATATCTTGCCATGTCAGATTTCTCTAGCCAAGTAATCCTGATATGGACTACACTAGAATGTGGGTGCCTGGTTGCAGGGGTTCCAAGTTCTGTTGCGGTCTGTGGTCAAGGAAGTGACATCACTGCCTGGTATCCCCTACCGCAGGCCATTCCTGGTTTGACACCTGAGCAAACAGTGCTCTGGTTTGCCATCTCCTCATCCCTTTTCTGCATGCAAGGCCACATCTGTACACAGTGACACCAACACACCCCTCTCCACAGGGCCCCAGGGAAGATCTGGGTGCAGCCAGGGCCCCAGCTTCGAAACACATCTGGTTTCAGACATAACTCTCTATACTTACCTGTTTTTGACCCTAGGTAAGCTATTGTGCCTGACAGGGATGGTCTTTTCTGTAAAATATGGATGATTTTAGCATGTCCTTCTACCAGGTATCCACAGCCATAGGTTGGATAATATCTATGATGTTAGAGGAATAGTGTCACATGTAGGAAATACCTCCGGCCAAATTTCCTTCCTCCTATCAACGTCTTTGAATCTGCTACTAGTCAGATTCCACCCATAGTCCCTACTGGGTTTTGTGTTTTTGTGTGCACATGCACACTTGCTTCTGTGTGCACAAATGTGTTCATCAGTGCTGACCTTCTAGAGTCCCAGAAGATGACAGCCCCACCTACAACAGGTGGGTAATAGCTTCACAAGATCTTAGACTTCTAATTTTCAATGCAAACCCTAAAGAAGGGACTGGAGCCTTGGCCATTTATGGTCAGAATGCACCCTTACCCTTAGAGACTGCCTGTCCTGAGATGCAAGCCATTACCTCCTTTCCAAAAGGTGTGATGTAGATAGGGGTCCATTCAGTTGTTGCCATAAACTAGGGTCCCTCTCAGACAAGAACATGGGGAGATGTCCCTTTTCTAGGATATCAATGGTCACCCTCAGCCTAATACCATTTCCATGTCTATAGCCACTCCCTTCTAGACAACCTTTTCCAGAGCCCTCAGCGAATGGCTAGGTGCACCAGAACTTCACCTCTGAGGGTACACAAAGAGCTGGTCTCATGCCTGGTAAGCCTTCCTACCTGTCTGATTCTGGGCAAGGCACTGACCCTATAGGGATCATCACCTTCTCCCCTCAGGGGCTCCATTGGTGCCCCAACTCCTCTGTGTACATCCTTGTGTAACCCCCTCCTCTGAATGTGGTCTGGATATAGTGATTCAATTCCGTTTGACAGAACATGGGAACATGACCCAAAGACCTTGCTGAGATTTGGATATAAAAGCTCATTGCCCAGCCCCATTTTGAATCTGACCCATGTTCTCTCTGAGATCCTCAGACTGGAGTGCAAGCCCCTAGGTTGAACCATGACACAGACATATATATGCTTGTGGCCTAGCACTGTGGGTTTTTGAGATGGGCTGTATCTGGCCCATGCCCCTAAGTGATCTCACGTTCTCACTGAAGCAGGTTCTACCTTTTTGTTGTCAACAGCCACAACCTAATGAGAGACTCTGGAAGGAGACCCCGGCTAAGCACTGCTGGATTCCTGATCCCCTGAGGCCGGTAGACAGTGTTTGTGGTTTCGGCCATTGAGTGTGTGGAAATGCAGTCACACAGCACTGGGAGAAGGGCACTGATACTGTCAACTGCCCCTGGCCTGGGCCCTCCTACGATCCCTCTCTGCTCTCTTCCTCAGCCTCCTCTGGACACCCTGGCCTTCTTTCTAACCTCTACTCTGGGAACATCGATATCTGCCTCCAATCGTCTGCTCCATGGTGTCCTCTGCCAGGCTGAATACACTCAGATTCGTGCAGGGTTGTCTCCTTCTTTTCCTGCCACAGGAATTCTCAATGTCATCTCAGGATAGCCTTGTCATACCCCTCACCTGGTGGAGCTCAGGACTTAGATGTAGTCCTTTGCTCTTTTCCTGTGGAGCAATTGCTCTTTTCAATATCATTTTTGTTTCTTGTTTGTCCATCTTCTCCTCTAGACCCTGAGCTCGTAGAAGGAGAACCTGCTTGACTGATAAGCACTGGTACCATCTGAGTGTGCAGTGCCAAGTGACTGAATGAACGGGAGACAGGATCCATCCCAACACTGACCAGCCCCATCGCTTGAGCCTCATCAATTTTGATGAGGACATTGATGGCTTTAAACTTTTCAAGTGGTGAAGTGGGGTGGAATCCCAGATGTGACAGCATGACCTCATGATCCCAGGGGTCAGAAGATGAACAGGTGGGGCCAGAATGCTTCAGAATTCCCAGATATCACTTGGTTTTTTAGTTAACTCTGCCTGATGTGGGGCTCAATCTCATAACCAAGAGATCAAGTATCCTACTGACTGAGGAATCCAGGTACATCTTTGGTCATTTTTAAAGGTTTTTAGCTGATAACTCTTGAAGTTCACTTGGTGATTTCAACATGTTTTAGGTATACTACATTATGCTAAATTACCAAGTAACTCCCTACATTTTGGTAGCATGTCACCACAGATTTTCCCCAATGACAGTGCTGAGCGGCTCTTCAGATTATGAGACTGAAATCCTTTATGTGGTCTTTCAGGAATGAAGATTCCCCCCACCATGGGCCTTCTTACTCCCTGGGTTGTCATGCACCTCTGACGCCATCAGCACAAGAGGAAAGATGACAAAGAAATACACAAAGGAGGGTGTTTCCAGCCAGGTCTTGAAGGCCTAAGTGTACACTTTTGTGCTCAATCTTTTATTTATTTTTTCAGGGTTTTATTTCTTTATGAGAGGGTAAAGAGCACAAGCAGGTGGGGAGGGGCAGAAGGAGGAGAACCAGCACAATGCTGAGGTGAGGAGGACAGGGTGTGGCTGATGTAGACTGGTGGAGGAGACAGCTTAGGCTACACAGAGCGAGTCTCCATCAACTGGGAGTCCAGGAGTAATGAGGACTCTCAGATCCCTGTGCCATTCACCTGCCATCAGGGGAGACCTTCCAGGGATTGCTTCATGGACTCAGAGAACATTGAGAGTTGGGAAAATTTTCCTTTATTTAGGAGGGACATGAAAATTCAATATTGGTGATGACAATTTCTCTTCTTGGACCTACAGCACCAGCCCGAGAAGAAGATCCTGAACCCCCTCAAGAGCAACCTCTAGCTCTCACTGTGTTGCCTGCGGCAGCTTCAGAGCTCAATTGGCATGGGTGGGAATAAGTTGTGCTTGTGATATGACTGTGGATAGAGCAGAGGGGCGGCACCTTCCTGAAGGAGCCTACTGCAACGTTTTTATTGACAATGAAGTGCTTGATTGAAACACATAGGAATTGACTACTATGGGGACATTGATGGCTTTAAACTTTTCAAGTGGTGAAGTGGGGTGGAATCCCAGATGTGACAGCATGACCTCATGATCCCAGGGGTCAGAAGATGAACAGGTGGGGCCAGAATGCTTCAGAATTCCCAGATATCACTTAGAGAAAAATGGCTGAAAACCACAAAGCTAGGTCCTGGCTTTCTGCTCTGTGTTGCCCTATACTCTGAATCACAGCATGATTGGGCGTCCACTTTCCTGGAGGGGTCCAGCAAAAAACAGAAGCATGGCAAGACTTCAAACACCCTGGAGGTATGGTGGGCCAGGTCCCACATCAGGTGCCCAGCTCCATGAGGACTCTGCTTCTCTCTCTGACCTTCTCCCATCTCATTCTCTCTCTCACTCTCTCTCTCAAATAAATAAATAAAATCTTTAACAACAACAACAACAACAAAAAACTGAAGTTAGAACTCAGTTCCATGCCTGAGTTAAAAATGCTTTGTCACTGGGAGCATGAAGACAGAGTTCTGACAGAATCTGAGGAGTTAAGACTGGTGGATTTTTTTTTCCTCTGATGGCGCACTGCAGAGCTGGGGTGCAAATTTTCAGCTTCTAGGTAGAGAGCAGGGTGCAGTGATATTCATCTCATCCATTGGTGCTGCAAGACTTCAGGGAGTAAAATAGTGCCGCCTCATACTGGAATCCAGAGCTGCTTACCCGCAGGCCTGTCTCTGCTGCTTAGGGGATCTGCACCAGCTGGAGTCCACTTGAGGATCAGGGCAAGAGATCCCTCCCCCAGAAGACCATCACAAACAACTCACTCCTCTCAAGGGTACTGATAATAGAGGGCTGGAAAGCTTCAGAGCTTAGGGAAAACACTAAGTAACATTCTTTGAATTTTAATCTTGTAGCCTTTTATTTATTTTTTCAGGTTTTTCTTATTTTTAATCTCTTTTTAAATAATTTGTATTAGAGGGAGAGTGTGGGGGAGGTGTTGGGCAGAGGCAGAGAATCTTCAAGCAGACTCCCTACTGAGCATAGAGTCCAACTCTGGGCAGGATCCCAGGGTCCAAAAGAAAAATACCTGAGCTGAAACTCAACAACTGAGCCACCTAGGCTCCCCTACAAGAGAGCTTCAAATGAGAAGAAATTCAAATTATATCAATCCTAAATACGTAAGAATAAAAAGGAAGAGTAGGAGAAGGAAGAGAAACAAGAACGACAAGAGCAGAGGAAGAGTGGTCAAGGAGTAATATGAATTTTACTAAAGTGTGACATGAGACAAAACTAGAAAGAAAGAAAGAACTGTATTAGTAGTATCTTTGCGGTATGACCAAATGTGTTTTATTTTTATTCTACATACTTGAAAAAATACTTGAAAAAATTGTTTCAATTGTATCTTTAATATTTAAAGAAAAGATGTTATATAATATACTTTCTCAAATGTCTTAGGACTTCTGCCAGGAATTCTCCTCAACCACACTGCAACGCCAAAGGTCTTGGAGGTGATCCTCGACTGTGTTCTTGAACATGAACCAATAATACTAGTCATTCCTGCATCATGTTTGTTTCTTTAATTGTCCTTACCACAATGATAAGTACTTACTAATTTAGTTATGTACATATTAAGTGTGGTTTTCTCTCCCATTTATCAATGCCAAAAGGCATTTTATTCCTAAGGGAGACTTTATATTTTGTAGTACATTCTGTGATTTTCTTTCTTTTACCAGATTGCTCTAGGTCATCACCAGCCCACTCGATGAGATTATACTATTTTGTTCAATCAAAACTAAGCAAGAGTTTTAACCTTCCTTCTTTTTTTTTTTAAAGATTTTATTTATTTATTTGACAGAGAGAGATCACAAGTAGGCAGAGGCAGGCAGAGAGAGAGAGAGAGAGAGGAGGAAACAGGCTCCCTGCTGAGCAGAAAGCCTGATGTGGGGCTTGATCCCAGGACCCTGGGATCATGACTCGAGCTGAAGGCAGAGGCTTTAACCTACTCAGCCACCCAGGCGCCCCTTTAACCTTCCTTCTGAAAAAGAATATCTTCTTGCTTGGCAAAGACCTTTCCCATGTTTTAGGGCCATTGCCACTAGGGTACTTCCTATGTAACACCATTAAACTTTCCCCAGGAAACCAACCATAAGTCATGGAGTTCCTAGTTCATCCCTTCATGCTCCTTGTCTGGGCTGCATGGGCTTCTATACACAGTAAACAAACTGTCTTCTGCTTGGTATTTAGCCTTGTGTAGTATGGGCTATCGCTACTGTATCAGATTTGCCCAAAGTCTAGTTATGTCTCATATATTGTAAGACTTGGAAGTGGAATGTTGTCTCCTCATTGCCAATGGCGACACTTGAGACTATTGAGTGATTCAAGTATTTTCAACTTCTCCTGCTCTTTTGCTTTGACATCCATCAGGCCATGTGTAATCAGAGAACAAATATGATCACTCAAAGGAATTAGTGGCTGGTAAATATAGAACTAACCCGTCACACCTGATTCACACAGAGATTGCTTTTCTTCTTTCTCTGCATGACACGGAGCTCATCTAAATGAGAAGTACAACTGTTTTCAAAGGCAACTCCCATCACAGCTCAAAACTGTGAAATAATGACAAAAACAAATCCTTTGGTATTATCTGTTCCACCCACCTGACTTTTCATTGCACTCAAGATACCTTAATGATGCGATTGAATGTTTAATGATTATTTATTGATTGGCCAGGGTTGCATCTTTTAGAGAAAGATCTTTGAATATTCATCACAGATAAATGATAAGCATGTGGAATTAGAAAGGATATGTTAATCAGCATTAGTGGAAAATCTACCATAGGAAAATTATTGTGATAGGTTTTATGGGAATATAAGGAAAATGTCTTAGACAGCTTGGGCTGCTATAACAAAATACCATGAACTGAGTAGCTTCTCAACAATAGAAATGAGTATCATCCTGGAGGTTTTAGGTCAGATATCAGAATGCCAGCACGGTCAGGTTCTGGTGAGAGTCGTCTTCCACACAGCAGGTTGCTAACTGCTCATTGGAGAGCTAGCTAGCCCTCTGACCTCTTCCTATAAGGACACCAATCGTATACATGAGGGCTCACCCTTGTGACCTAATTATCTCCAAAGGCCCCAACTCCAAATACCATCTTACTGGAATTAGGATTTTAACATATGAATTTTTGAGAGGTACAAATATTCAGTCCATAACAGGTGATGAAAATTACTTTTCTCAAGAACTTCACTTTAGAGTTATAGATCATTAAGGCATAGCTCTGGAACTGTAAGCTTCAAGTTGCTTGAGGAAAATCCTACTGTATACGTCTGAGCCTGTAGTACTCAGTGTGTCTAGGAAATATGCTATATTGAGTAGAAAATAATCCCTTTTTGCAAATGGTCTTACACAAAGTAGAGAAAAGGTGAGGAGGAAAAAATATCAGAAATCAATCATGGAATGGTATGTGCCAATTGAAAGTTTAGCTAAATGTTTTTATCACTTACAGTTTCTGAGGGGCAGAGATTCATTCAACCCAGCTTTCCTTCTAGAACGGTTGGCACTCTGTGTCCCTATTACTTTGCTAAGAATATTCTCACTGAGGCTCAATTCTTGCCTCTCTGGGACCCATTATTTCCTCCATACCCTCCATACATTCTTAGCTCAATGCCGTACTTTCCTGAGTGCTGCCTTTACATGACATTTGGATCTTATCTACCACATACCTTTATTCTCTTGCCTCAGTATCTTTTTCTGCGTTATTAATGTTTTTCCTTTCCTTTTCCCTTTTGCAACCCTAGTATGAAATGTAAAGTTCATTACCACATGAAACTTTAGAAAACATCTTTCTAGAACTATTACTCATGAGATGACAGTTGGCTTTTAGCCATGGATCGTATGCAGATATTAATATACATAGGAAAAAATCAATAAGCTTCAATTTATACAAAATAAATGAAATAGAACAATATTTGAAAGAAAGATCCACAGTATCACAAGAATGTGCCTGGTGCCTGTATCATTTGCAAATGATTGATCCCGATAGTAACTAGAAGTGCCATAAGTTTAGAAAAGAAAGACATGTCTCTGGATTAGTCTAGAACAGTCTCATGGATTATCAATAACCATTGTTAGATTATGAAGATAGATAGAATTTAGAAAGTGAAAAAGATTGGGTAGGTTGTTCTATAGGAAGGTAATCTGTGGTTAACGATGGGTGCATAAATGTATTATAAGTGGAGCTCCATTAAAAATAATAGTGCATATGTAGCTGAGGTCTAATTCCACCTGAATCTGGGTCTTGATCTCATTACTACCCTCCATGTTTTCTGTATAAATGCCTTGACAGTGTATAGAAAATGTGTACGTGTGTGTGTGTGTGTGTGTATCTATACACTAATAAGTTTCTCACATATATAGTAAGATACTGTTCCATTGTGTGCCTCTGTCTCCACTACAGAGACTGGATTCAAGTGCAAAGTAATAAAAGTATAGAGAATGGAATATTACTATATTAAAGGATATGCTTTCAAATATACTCCAAATAACACTGATAGGGGTTAAGAAGAAATCTCATTTCATTTGCTAACTTTTTAAATGCAGGTCAGGTGTATAAACTGTCTCCTGAGAAGAAAACAATATGCTGAGTAAGACTGAGTGAGAATAGCCAACACTAGAGAGGAAACAATCACCCTTCTCTTCACTTTTTGTGTTTAACAATGATGTGAAGGCTAAGTGTTTAGCCTAAGTAAGGTGTTGATTGAAGTCATTGGCATGGCAATATAAACATGAAATGGTGTGCTTGCCTACATTGTCATTTATAGTTGTTTTTCTGGAGACTATATATCTTTTTTTGTGGGGGCAAGCATACCATTTCATGTTATATATATGTATATGTGTGTGTGTATATATATGATCGTACTGAAAGCTCCCATGAAAAATAATATCACCAGCCATATATATATAGTGAGAGAAGTGAGAGAAGATCTCATTGAGAGACAAAGGGAATAGATCCAGGAGAAAGAAGGATGGAAAGAAAGATAAATCTTCCTCTAAACCCTTGCTTCTGGGCTCTAGAAATTTTCATAGCTTCATGCTTTCTGCAGAAGACTTGCAGAAAATAAGTTTGATCAAAGAATAAACTACCAATCATAACCCAAGAAAAATGTCATTATTATCCTTTTACATAAATAAACAAAACGTCTGTAGAGGTCAAGCCTCAAAGACAGCAAGAGAAGCAGAATCAATATCATCAGGGATGATAAGTCCTTTTCAAGAAGGCCTTCCTCTCAGACGAAGGGATGCAATCTTCCTGTCTCTCTTGCTACTAGTATATAGTGCTATAGGGAATACAGATTTCCATATCTGGAAATTCTTCTTTTCACATGAAGAATTGAAAGCACACATCATCCCTTCATCTTGTTTTCAATGATCCTTGAGATAATGAGTGGACATTATAGTTTTCTGCAATAACCATAATGTGAGTTCCTTTTTGCCTCTGACCTAGAGGAAGCCCATTTCATGAAATAAATACGAACCTAGAAGCCATAACAGTCTAGGTTCAAGCCTTATGTTGTCTCTTAAGTCTGTGACCCTGGAGAGCCACTCATCAACTTTAACTTTAGTTTCCATCCCTGAGAAAGAGAATGATAATACTTATGTTCTAGAATGATGAGAAGCTTAAGTGAAATTGATGTGTATGGACAATACTTTTAAAAAGTTTTAGGTGTTGTTATTATAAGATCAATACATTAATCATATTTTTTAAAAAATTAAACCTGATATATTTCAAATTTTTTAGAATTGGTGACTCCTTAAAAAATACTTTTGAATAATGAATGCTGTAATTGCAGATCATTTCCATCGTTTTAAAAAGTTTGAGTATGTTGCCCCAACCCAGTAAAGTGATTTTAATTATCAGTAAATGAGATGAACCAAAACACATGATAAAATAATTACATGGATAACTCTGCCTCGCAGATAAAAATATGCCAGTGGCCTCAGAGCACTCTATTACAGGAAATGACGTAACCTTAGCAAGGCTTTTCTTGAAATATAAATAGACACGTTGAATTTATACTTGATATGTAATCTCATTACCACAGTAATGACAACTAATAATTCTAATAAGTCTACCAGACTGAGTTGTGAAGTTACAAAGATAGCACGTCACTGGGAAAACAGCAGGAGTCTTAGAACCAGACATCCGTGGTTTCCATACGTGAGTTATTTAACATCAGGCATGTTATTGACCTTTATGTCTGGAAGGGAATGCCATTTCCCACTCCAGGCTTCCAAGAGGAGGATATCTTCCCTTTGCATATTCTGGCCTTCCTCTACTTCTTCATTCATTCCACCCTGGTAAAAGTGAAGTTGACATAACTAATTGATTACTTCGGGAAAAATAACTACATACTTGAACTAATTTCACTCCTTTCTCTTTTGCTACTAATCTTGTCTTTAAAAAGCACATGTTTTCCTCCAATCCTCTGTATTGCCCATAATCGGGAGGGTAAATCTGCTTAGGTCTGAGGTTCAGGATTAGCAGGAGTATTTGACTCACCTACGGAGAGCCATTCTTGTCAACTAGGTACTATTATTATTTTAACCCCTATTCTGAGGTCTGGACTATTTTTTCCCCTCAGCGTCTTTAGATTACACCAGGGTAGGGGAGGGACAATAGTAATTTTGTGATGGCTTCGTTAAAACCCCAACATCAAATGTATCAGCCGGAAATACTGAAAATAAAACCAAAAGAATGGAATTTGGGAGACCAAAGTATGCACGTGGAAAGCCTTGGTGGTTTAAGGATGAGTAATTTGGGCCTTGGTGCTCTGACTGTGGTGATTTGTAGAGGTAGCATTAGGTTCATACGTGTTTTTAAATTCTATGATTGACTAAATTGAAATATTTTAGCCCAGCCACGTGGTATTTTGGTTGTGGTAGATGACTGTAGCTTGCAGGGTTTTTTGTTGTTGTCATTGTTTTGTTTTTGTTGTTGTTTGTTTGCTTATTTTGTCGGTAATTAAATGGCTTTATTTTCCCGTATACAGACATTTAGACGAAGGTCCCTGGGCCTCAGTAAAGATATTCAAGAAGGGATATCAATGAGAAAGGTCCATGAGAGATGAAACCAGAGATTGACAGTGGGCATCTCAGCAAACTGGGATGGAGCCTCTCAGTTCTCAACAGAGGTGCAGAGTCTGGCAAAGACTCAAAGCTCCAGGGCTTAGAAAGGACAGACTTCCACAATCAGGAAGCTGCAGCCTCCTCCTCTTTTTTTTCTTTTTCTGTCTGAAGCAAACGTTCCACGGCAAGGAAGAGTACAGGCCTTTTAGGTATTAGTGGGAAGGGGCGCCTGGGTGGCTCAGTGGGTTAAAGCCTCTGCCTTCGGCTCAGGTCGTGGTCTCAGGGTCCTGGGATCGAGCCCCGCATCGGGCTCTCTGCTCAGCAGGGAGCCTGCTTCCTCCTCTCTCTGCCTGCCTCTCTGACTACTTGTAATCTCTCTCTGTCAAATAAATAAATAAAATCTTAAAAAAAAAAAAATGAAGGTGCAGCCGGCCACATTTAAAAAAAAAAAAAAAAGGTATTAGTGGGAAATACAGTGTGTGCTGCTTCTAAACTGCCAGGTAGTGAAGTTCTACATGTGCTCAAAGCACCACTGGGTTTTTAGCTTAATCCACTGAGCTACCCAGATGCTCCGGATGCATCTATTCTGAAACCTCTGTGCTCCATAGTGTTTTTTATTTTATTTTATTTTTATGTTTTTTAAAATTTCATTTATCTTTTTAATTTCTTTTCAGTGTTCCATAATTCGTTGTTTATGCACCTCACCCTGTGCTCCATGTAATACATGCCCTCCATAATACCCACCACTAGTCTTACCCAACCTCCCAGCCCCTGCCCTTCAAAACCCTCACATTGTTTTCTCAGAGTCCACAGTCTCTCATGGTTCATCTCCCCTTCCAATTTCCCTCAACTCCCTTCTCCTCTCCATATCCCCATGTCCCCCGTGTTATTTCTTATGCTCCACAAATAAGCAAAACCATATGATAATTCACTCTCTCAGCTTGACTTATTTTACTCAGCATAATCTCTCCCAGTCCCATCCATGTTAATACAAAATTTGGGTATTCATCCTTTCTGATGGAAGCATAATACTCCATAGTATATGTGGACACCATCTTCCTTATCCATTCATCTGTTGAAGGACATCTTGGTTCTTTCCACAGTTTGGCGACTGTGGACATTGCTACTATGAATACTAGGGTACAGATGGCCCTTCTTTTCACTACATCTGTATCTTTATGTAGGCATAAAGGGCTTATGTATGGCAAGCCCCATATGCGGGCTCTTGGTCTAGCCACTGAGAGAACTTACTTGAGCATGGGGCTCATGATGAGGGTCACAATGCCTGTTTGTGGCCAAGGCGGCTCTCACACATGGGTGTGGCATCATGGGCCATGCTGGTTTCTCCCACCCTGAAGGTTGGACACCATTCCAACCGCAAGGTTTCTTACCATGGGGAGGGAGGAGTTCTGATTTCTGCATCAGGTTCACCTCTGTGCTGTGAATGGAGAATCGTTCTAGATTCTGAAGCCTGAACACCGAGGTTGGGAAATGGCCTAAGGCCATGGCGGGACCAATGTGCTCAGTGTTCGGCCAGCTGTCTGGGAATCGGTCGGGAGGTCTGGGCTCAGGCTGTGTCAGACAGAGCATAAGTGCCCAGGGCAGCCGATAGAATTGGGGTGCAGTGGAGTGGCGTGCAGGTTGACCCTCATTTGGGGTTTCTGGGCAGCCCCATTAGGCAATGTTTTTCTTCTGGTGGACAGGCAGAGTGCTGTGTTGTGGCTCCAGAATTCCCAATCTAGAGGGTTTGTGGGCCAGCAGTGTGAAGACGGAAGTCTGAGAATACAGCAAGGATTAGGTTATGGGGTGAGGGCACGACAGGCCCACTCTGCAGAGGCAGAATCGAGATCTCCTGCAACTGAAGTCAGGGCCAGGATCCGATGTTGGATCAGGTTGAAGTTTGTGTCCATAATGGCCCCTTCATGAAGGGGGGGGGGTGCCTCATGAGGCCATGGCGGTTTTCCCACGCTGGGATATGTGAAATGCTCCAAAGTGCAAGGATACCACCTGCGGGACAGTCGAGTCCAGTTGAATAGCTCCAGGACGCCCCATACAGAAAGACTCGAGAGAAGGGTTCTAAGGATGGATGCCTGGGCAACCCACCTCGCATTCCCATTGTCTCTTAGCGACTAGGCAGGTTCGATCTGCTGGCTATGGGGCGACCTTCCCTGAGGGCGAGTTGAAATGGACTCTCCTGAGGATGGGTCATCATGTGGATTTGGGTCCATGGAGACCTTGGAATGTGGCGGTGGCTCAGGGGCCCAGAAATATTCTCCTAACTGGAGGATTGGACACAGCTCCAAAGAGCAAGTGTCCCATGTGGAGATGAGAGGTGTTCTGATTGGTGCCTTAGGAAACCCACATAGGCTGGTATTTGAAACCAGGCCTCTGAGGAGAGATGCCTGGAACCAAAGCAAGGGTTCAGATGAGGGCTTAGGTGATTGTCAGGTTCAATCTTCTGTTTTTGAGGATATCCGTCTGCATGTCTGAGTGGAGGTAGTTGCTCAGCTTGTGTAGTTCGCCCCTGTTTGTCTAGGGCGGCCTACACTATTGGGATGGCCTTGGAGACCTTGGAGGTTTCTCCTAATCTGTAGGGTTGTGGCCAATGGAATGGGCAGAGTTTTCTTGGAGAGGGCAGGCACAGTCCTGCGGTGTGGCTCCAGGGGCCCCAACCTGGAGAGTGTGTGGGCCAGGGCTGTGGGGACAGAAGTCTGAAAACAAAAACTCAGCTTAGGTTTGGGGCCAAGCATATGGCAGGTCCGATGTACAGACCATGAGGGAAGTTACTCGGGATAGGAATGAAGAGCGATTGTGAGGAGGTCGCTCAGGCTTTTGTCTCTGGATTTTGTGTCAAGAGGGCCATGGAATGGAGGGGTGACCTCATGGGCCATGAACGAGTCTCACTCTCTGGGGATTTGGCCCGGCTCCCAAGAGTTTGGGGTCATTCAGTGGGAAGGGAGGAGTCCTGTTTTTTGACTCATGTGTCCCTCCAAAAGAGGGATTCCAGAGTAGAGCCCTGGGTACGGGTGACTGGAAAACCAAAACTCGGGTTAGGATGGGGGTCCAAGGGGCATGGGAAGCCCCATATGCGGGCTATTGGTCCAGCCAATGAGAGACCTTATTTGAGCACGAGGCTTATGATGAGGTTCACAATGCGTCTTTGTGCCCAAGGCGACCCTCAAGCATGGGCGTGGCCTCATGGGCCATGCAAGTTTCTCCTACCCTGAAGGTTGGACACCATGCCAACAACAAGGTTTCTTGCCATGGGGATGGAGGAGTTCTGATTTCTGCATCAGGTTCCCTCTGGTTCGGTGATTGGACATAACATCTAGGTTCTGAAACCTGAACACCCACCTTGGGAAGAGATAACAGCCTAAGGTCATGGCGGGTCTGATGTACTGGGTGTGCTGCCTGGTGTCTGGGTATCGGTCGGGATGTCAGGGGCTCAGGCTGTGTCAGACAGAGCATTAGTGCCTAGGGCAGCCGATATAATTCAGGTGCGGTCAAGTGGCGTGCAGGTTGATCCTCATTTGGTGTTTCTGGGTAGCCGCATAGGGCAACGTTTTTCATCTGGCCGGAAGGCAGACTGCTGCATTGTGGCTCCAGAATTGAGAAGGCACGGCAGGCCCACTCTGCAGAGGCTGAATTGAGATCTCCTGCATCTGGAGTCAGTGCGAGGATCCGACATTGGCTCAGGTTGGAGATTGTGTCCATTATGGCCCCATCAGGAAGTGGGGGCCCTCGCGAGGCCATGGAGGTTTTCCCATGCTGGGAGTTGTGAGATGCTCCAAACCACAAGGATTCCTACTGCTGGACAGTCGAGTCCTGTTAGATGGCTCCAGGACACCCCATACAGAAAGACTCGAGGGCAGGGTTCTAAGGATGGATGCCTGGGCACCGCACCTCACATTCCCATTGGCTCGTAGTGACAAGGCAGGTTCAATCTGCTGCCTCTGGGGGAGGTATGTGGGGGGGCTGAGTTGAAATGGACTCTCCTGAGGATGGGTCATAATGTGGGTTAATGTCCATGGAGACTTTGGAATGTGGCGGTGGCTCGGGGGCCCGGATGAATTCTCATAAATGGAAGGTTGGACACAGCTCCAAAGAGCAAGCTTCCCACGAGGAGATGAGAGGTTTTCCATTTGGTGCCTCAGGAAACCCCCATATACTGGTATTGGAAAGCAGGCTTCTGAGGAGAGACACCTGGAAACCAAAGCAAGTGTTCAGATGAGGGCCTAGAGGCCTCTACGGTTCAATCTTCTATCTCTGGGGACATCCGTCTGCTTGTCTGAGTGGAGGTAGTTGGTCAGCTTGTGCCAGATCACCCCTGTTTGTTCAGGGCAGCCTACACATTGGGATGGCCTCAGGTACCTTGGAGGATCCTCTTAATCTGTAGGGTTGTGGCCAACGGATTGGGCAGAGTTTCCTTGGAGAGGGCAGGAACAGTCCTGCAGTGTGGCTCCAGGGGCCCCAACCTGGAGGGTGTGTGGGCCAGGGCTGTGGGGACAGACGTCTGAAAACGAAAGCTTGCCTTAGGTTTGGGGCCGAGGGTATGGCAGGCCTGATCTACAGACCGTGAGGGGAGTTCCTCGGGATATAAACGAAGGTTGAGTGTGTGGGGGTTTCAGGCTTTTGTCTCTGGATTTTGAATCCAGGAGGGCCATGGAATGGAGGGTTGGACTCATGGGCCATGGACGAGTCTCTTTCTCTGGGGATTTGGCCCGGCTCGCAAGAGTTTGATGTCATTCTCTGGGAAGGGAGGAGTTCTGTTTTCTGCATCAGGTGTCCCTCCAAAAGAGGGATTCCAGATCAGAGCCCTGGGTACGGATGACAGGAAAACCCAAACTCGGGTTAGGATGGGGGCCTAGGGGCATGGCCATCTCCGTATGCGGGCTCTTTGTCCAGCCACTGAGAGGGCTTACTTGAGCACGGGGCTCCCGCTTAATGTCACAATGCGTGTTTGTGCCCAACGAGGCCCTCAAGCCTGGGCGTGGCCTCATGGGCCATGCTGGTTTCTCCTACTCTGAATCTTGAACACCATGCCAACAGCAAGCTTTCTTGCCATGGGGATGGAGGAGTTCTAATTTCTGCATCAGGTTCACCCCTATGAAGTGATTGGAGATAAGGTCTAGGTTCTGAAGCCTGAAACCCTAGGTTGGGAAGAGAGGACGGCCTCATGCCATGGCGGGCCCGATGTGCTGGGTGTGTGGCCAGCTGTCTCAGGGTCCGACTGGAAGTTCGGGCTCTGGCTGTGTCAGACAGAGCATTAGGGCCCATGGCAGCCTCTAGAATTGGAGTGCAGTGGAGTGGTGTGCAGGTTGATCCTCATTTGGTGTTTCTGGGTAGCCGCATAGGGCAACGTTTTTCATCTGGCCAGAAGGCAGACTGCTGCATTGTGGCTCCAGAATTCCCAATCTGGAGGGCTTGGGGGCCAGGAGTGTGAGGACGGAAGTCTGAGAACACAAGCTAGGGTGAGATTTCGGGCGAGGGCATGGCAGGCCCACTCTGCAGAGGCTGAATTGAGATCTCCTGCATCTGGAGTCAGGGCGAGGATCTGACATTGGCTCAGGTTGGAGACTGTGTCCATTATGGCCCCATCAGGAAGTGGGGGCCCTCACGAAGCCATGGAGGTTTTCCCATGCTGGGAGTTGTGAGATGCTCCAAACCACAAGGATTCCTACTGCTGGACAGTCGAGTCCTGTTAGATGGCTCCAGGACGCCCTATACAGAAAGACTCGAGGGCAGGGTTCTAAGGATGGATGCCTGGGCATCCCACTTCACATTCCCATTGTCTCCTAGCGACAAGGCAGGTTTGATTGCTGGCTCTGGGGGAGCTACCCAGGGGGCTGAGTTGAAATGGACTCTCCTGAGGATAGGTCATAATGTGGGTTTGTGTCCATGGAGACCTAGGAATGTGGCAGTGGCTCGGGGGCCCGCAAGGATTCTGCGAACTGGAGGATTGGACACAGCTCCAAAGAGTAAGTTTCCCATGTGGGGATGAGAGGTGTTCTGATTGGTGCCTCAGGAAACCCCCATTTGCTGGTATTGGAATCCAGGCCTCTGAGGAGAGACGCCTGGAAACCAACCAAAGGGTTCAGATGAAGGCCTAACAGACTGTCTGGTTCAATCTTCTGTCTCTGGGGACATCCGCCTGCTTGTCTGAGTTGAGGTAGTTGCTCAGCTTGTGTCAGATCACCCCTGTTTGTCCAGGGCAGCCTACACTATTGGGATGGCCTCAGGGTTCTTGGAGCATTCTCCTAATCTGTAGGTTTGTGGCCAGTGGAATGGACAGAGTTTCCTTGGAGAGGGCAGACACAGTCCTGCGCTGTGGCTCCAGGGGCCCCAGATTTGAGAGTGTGTGGGACAGGGCTGCGGGGCCTGAAGTCTGAAAACACAAACTCGGCTTAGATTTCGGGCCGAGGGTATGGCAGGCCCGATCGACGACCGTGATGGGAGCTACTCAGGATTTGAATGAAGGGTGAGTGTGAGTCATTTTCTCAGGGTTCTGTCTCTGGATTTTGTGTCAAGGAGGGCTGTGGAATGGAGGGGTGGTCTCATGGGCCATGGATGAGCCTCCCTCTCTGGGGATTTGGCCTGGCTTCCAAGAGTTTCAGGTCATTCTGCAGGAATGGAGGAGTCCTGTATTCTGCCTCAGGTGTCCCTCCAAAAGAGGGATTCCAGCACAGAGCGCTGGGTACCAGAGACTATAAAACTCAAACTCGGGTTAGGATTGAGGGCCTAGGTGCATGGAAAGCCCCATATGCGGGTTCTTGGTCCAGCCACAGAGAGGCCTTACTTGAGCACGGGGCTCATGATGAGGGTCACAATGCATGTTTCTGCGGAAGGCGGCCCTCAAGCATGGGCGTGGCCTCATGGGCCATGCAGGTTTCTCCTACACTGAAGGGTGGACACCATGCCAACAGCAAGGTTTCTTGGATGGGGATGGACGAGTTCTGATTTCTGCATCAGGTTCACTCCTGTTCGGTGATTGGAGATAAGGTCTGGGTTCTGAATCCTGAACACCCAGCTTGGGAAGAGATGACAGCCTAAGGTCATGGTGGGTCTGATATGCTGGGTGTGCTGCCTGGTGTCTGGGTGTCGGTCGGAATGTCAAGGCTCAGGCTGTGTCAGACAGAGCATTAGTGCCCAGCACAGCCTCTATAATTGGGGTGCGGTCGAGGGTCGTGCAGGTTGAGTCTCATTTGGGGTTTCTGCGCAGCCCTTTAGGGCAAAGTTTTTCTTCTGGTGGGCAGGCAGAGTGCTGCGTTGTGGCTCCAGAATTCCCATTCTGGATGTCTTGTGGGCCAGGAGTGTGAAGACAGAAGTCTGAGAACACAAGTTAGGGTTACGTCTCGGGGTGAGGGCATGGCAGACCCACTCTGCAGAGGCTGAATCGAGACCAGGGTGATCTCGATGTCAAGGCGAGGATCCGACTTTGGCTCAGGTTGGAGTTTGGGTTCTTGATGGCCCCTTCAGGAAACGGGGGACCTCATGAGATCATGGAGGTTTTCCCAGGCTGGGAGTGTGAGATGATCCAAACTGCAAGAATTCCTTCTGCGGGAGAGTCGAGTCCTGTTGGATGGATCCAGGATGCCCCATTCCGAAAGACTCGAGAGCAGGATTCAAAGGATGGATGCCTGAGCACCCCACCTCTCATTCCCATTGTCTCCTAGCGACAAGGCCGGTTCGATCTGATGGCTCTGGCCGAGGTACCCAGGGGGCTGAGTTGAAATGGACTCTCCTGAGGATGGGTCATAATGTGGGTTTGTGTCCATGGAGACCTTGGAATGTGGCGGTGGCTCAGGGGCCCGGAAGGATTCTCCTAACCTCAGGGTTTGAAACAGCAAGTTTCCCATCTGGATACGAGAGGTGTTCTGATTGGTGCCTCTGGAAACCCCCATTAGTTGGTACTTGAAACAAGGCTTCTGAGGAGAGAAGCCTGGAAACGAAAGCAGGGTTCTGATTAGGGCCTAGGGGCCTGTCCATTTCAATCTTCTGTCTCTGGGGAGATCTGTCTCTGTGTGAGTGCAGGTAGATGCTCAGGTTGTGTCAGATCGCCCCTGTGTGTCCAGGGCCGCCTACACTATAGGGATGGCCTCGAGGACCTTGGAGATTTCTCCTAATCTGTAGGGTCGTGGCCAATGGAATGGGCAGAGTTTCCTTGGAGAGGGCAGGCACAGTCCTCCAGTGTGGCTCCAGAGGCCCCAACCTGGAGGGTGTGTGGGCCAGGGCTGTGGGGTCAGAAGTTTGAAAACACAAACTCTATTTAGGATTGGGGCTGAGGGTATGGCAGGCCCGATCTACAGACTGTGAGGGGACCTCCTCAGTATATGAAAGAAGGGCAAGTGTGAGGCAGTAGCTCAGACTTTTGTCTCTGGATTTTGTGTCAAGGATGGCTATGGAATGTCGGGGTGGCCACATGGGCCTTGGTCGAGTCTCCCTCTCTGCGGATTTGGCCCAGTTCCCAAGATTTTTTGATCATTCTGTGGGAAGGGTGAAGTGTTTTCTGCCTCAGGTTTCCCTCCAAAAGAGGATTCCAGAGCAGAGTCCTGGGTACGGGCGACTGGAAAACTCGACCTCTGGTTAGGATTGGGGGCCTAGGGCCATGACAATCCCCATGAGTGGGCTCCTGGTCCAGCCACGGAGAGGCCGTACTTGAACCCTTGGCTCATGCTGAGGGTCACAATCTGTGTTTGTGCCCATGGTGGCCCTCAAGCATGGGCGTGTTCTCATGGGCCATGAAGGTTTCTCCTTCCCGGAAGGCTTGACACCATGCCAAAAGCAAGGTTTCCTGCCATGGGGAAGGAGGAGTTCTGATGTGTGGACCAGGTTCTCCCTGTGCAGGGATTGGGAGATAAGGTCTAGATTCAGATGCCTGAACACCCAGCTTGGGAAGAGATGACAGACTAAGGCCATGGAGGGTCTGATGTGCTGGCTTTGGGGCCAGATATCTGGGTGTCTGTCAGGAGGTCTGGGCTCAGGCTGTGTCAGACAGAGCATTAGTGCCCAGGGCAGCCTAGGAAATTGGGGTGCATTTTAGGGCCATGCATATTGAACCTCATTTGGGGTTTCTGGGAAGCCCTATAGGGCAATGTTTTCCTTCTGGTGGGCAGGCAGCATGCTGTGTTGTGACTCCAGAATTCCCAATCTTGAGGGCTTGTGGGCCAGAAGTGTGAGGATGGAAGTCTGAAAACCCAAGCTAGTGTTAGTTTTGGGGCTGAGGGCACGGCTGGCCTACTCTGCAGACACTAAATTGAGATCTCCTGCATCTGAAGTCAGGGGAGTATGAGACATTGGCTCAGGCTGGAGGATGGGTCCATAATGTCCCCTTCATGATGGGGGGGCCTCATGAGACCATGGAGTCTTTCCCACGCTGGGGGTTGTTAGCTGCTCCAAACTGCAAGGTTTCCTTCTGCGGGACAGTCGAGTCCTGGTGGATGACTCAAGGACGCATTTTCTGAAAGAACCGAGGGCAGGCTTCTAAGGATGGATGCCTGGACACCCCACCTTGTCACCTCCTAGTGACAAGGCAGATTCGATCTGCTGGCTCTGGGGCGAGCTACCCAGGTGGCTGAGTTGAAATGGACACTCTTGAGGATGGGTCATCATGTGGGTTTGTGTCCATGGAGACCTTGGAATGTGGGGGTGGCTCATGGGACCTGCAGGGTTATCCTACATGGAGGGTTTGCCACAGCTCCAAAGAGCAAGCATCCCATGTTGAGAAGAGAGGTGTTCCTTTTGATGCCTCAGGAAACCCCCATATGCTGCTTTTAGAAACCAGGCCTTGGGGCATCTGGGTGGCTCAGTGTGTTAAGCCTCTGCCTTCGGTTCAGGTCATGATCTCAGGGTCCTGGGATCGAGCCCCGCATTGGGCTGTCTGCTCGGCGGGGAGCCTGCTTCCTCTCTCCCTCTCTCTGTCTGCCTCTCTGTCTACTTGTGATCTCTTTCTCTTTGTCAAATAAATAAATAATATCTGTTAAAAAAGTCTCTTATGCTTTAAGAAACCAGGTCTCGGAGGAGAGGCACCCAGAAACAAAAGCAACGTATCAGATTAGGAACTGGTGCCTGTCCGGATCAATCTTCTGTCTCTGGGGACATCCGTCTGCTTGTCTGAGTGGAGGTAATTGCTCAGCTTGTGTCAGATCGCCCCTGTTTCTCCAGGGCGGCCTACACTATTGGGATGGCCTCGGGGACCTTGGAGGTTTCTCCTAATCTGTAGGGTTGTGGCCAATGAAATGGGCAGAGTTTCCTTGGAGAGGGCAGGCACAGTCCTGCGGTGTGGCTCCAGAGGCCTCAGCGTTGAGGGTGTGTGGGCCAGGGCTGTAGGGACAGAAGACTGAAAACACAAATTCCTCTTCGGTTTGGGGCCAAGGGTATGGCAGTCCCAATCTACAGACCGTCAGGGGAGCACTTCGGGGTATGATCGAAGGGTAAGTGAGAGGCAGTTGCTCAGGCTTTTGTCTCTGGATGTTGTGTCAAGGATGGACGTGGAATGTCGGGGTGTCCTCAATGGCCATGGACCAGGCTCCCTCTCTGGGGATTTGGCCCAGCTCCCAAGAGTTTAATGTCATTCTGAGGGAAGGGAGGAGTCCTGTTTTCAGCCTCCGGTGTCCCTCCAAAAGAGCGAATCCAGAGCAGAGCCCTGGGTACGGGAGACTGGAAAACCCAAGCTCTGGTTAGGATTGGGGGCCTACGGGCATGGCCAGCCCCATATGCGTGCTCTTGGTCCAGCCACTGAGAGGCCTTACTTGAGCACGAGGCTCACTCTGAGTGTCACAATGAGTGTTTGTGCCCAAGGTGGCCCTCAAGCACGTGCGTGTCCTCATGGGCCATGCTGGTTTCTCCTACCCTGAAGGTTGGACACCATTCCAAACGCAAGGTTTCTTGCCATCGGGAGGGAGGAGTTCTGATTTCTGCATCAGGTTCAGCCCTTTGCAGTGATTGGAGATAAAGTCTAGGCTCAGATGCCTGAAAACCCAGGTTGGGAAGAGATTACGGCCTAGGCCATGGTAGTTCTGATGTGCTGGGTGTGCGGCCAGCTGTCTGGGTGTTGGTTGGGAGTTCCGGGCTCAGGCTGTGTCATTCAGAGCATTAGTGCCCAGGGCAGCCTCTATAATTGGGGTGCAGTCGAGTGGCGTGCAGGTTGATCCTCATTTGGTGTTTCTGGGCAGCTCCATAGGGCAATGTTTTTCTTCTGGTGGGCAGGCAGACTGCTGCATTGTGGCTCCAGAATTTCCAATCTGGAGGGCTTGTGGGACAGGACTGTGAGGACGGAAATCTGAGAACACAAGCTAGGGTGAAATTTCGGGGCGAGTGCATGGCTGGCCCACTCTGCAGAGGCTGAGTCCAGATCTCTTGCATCTGAAGTCAGGGCAAGTATCAGACGTAGGCTCAGGCTGGATTTTGTGTCAATGTAAGGGCCTACTTATTCAGAGGCAGCCATTTTTTTTATGCAGTAAACTTAGATTGTCCATATGCAGTAAACTTAGATTGACCCCGCCCCCCCCCCAGAGGAACTTCCTTGAAAAGCCCAGATACAAAGGCGGGTCAGGTCACATAGAGACATCCAATCAGTGGTGCACACAGATATTGGCTAGGGTGAATTGTGATTCAATTCACCTCCCGTGTGTGACCTAACATGACTGTGCAGTTTTCTCTGTGTTTTGTAATCTCATTGGCCACGTGTGTATAGCCCAGCTAAACTATTTTTCTCAAAGTTAGTCTTTGAGTCTGGGAGGGGTCGCCCCTTTACAAGAGTCGGCCCTGAATGAAGAGTTTGATTCTCGATGCTTGGCATGAAATAAAGCTTTGCTGGACCTTCGCTTTGCATGAGTCTCACTCCTTTGATCATGGACCCTAATATTGGGTGCTCGTCTGGGATGAAATGATGAGAACTGAGCCAGCATCAGAATTTCTGGGAAAAGCCTCCGGAGGATTAGGGTTAGGGTTAGGATTTGGGCTAGGGCTAGGTTTAGGGTTAGGGTTAGGTTTAGGGTTAGGGCTAGGGCTAGGGTAAGGCCTAGGGCTAGGTTTAGTCTGTGGGGACAAAAGTCTGAAAACACATCTGTGCAGGTAGAGTGCTGCATTGTGGCTCCAGAATTGCCAATCTGGAGGGCTTGTGGTAGGAAGTGAGGACGGAAGTCTGAAAACTGATAGTAGGATTAGGTTTCAGGCCATGGGCACGACAGGTATGCTGCAGAGACTGAATCGAGATCTCCTGATATCTGAATCAGGGCGATTATCAGATGACATCTCAGGCTGGAGGTTGTGTCCATGATGGCCCCTTCATGAAGGGGGGCCTCATGAGGCCATGGAGGTTTTCCCACACTGGGGGTTGTGAGCTGCTCCAATACAGGACGTTTCCTTCTGCGACACAGTCGAATCCTCGGAATTGCCCCAGGACGCCCCATAATGAAAGACTCGAGAACTGGGCTCTAGGGTGGATGACTGGACACCACACCTCGCCTTCCCATTTGCTTCAAGCAACAAAGCAGGTTCGATCTGCTGGCTCTGGGGCGAGCTACCCAGGGGCTTAAGTGGAAATGGACTCTCCTGAGGATGGGTCATCATGTGGGTTTGTGTCCATAGAGACCTTGGAATGTGGCCGTGCCTCAGTAGCCCTGTAGCTGTCTCCTACCCGAAGGGTTGGGCACAGCTCCAAAGAGCAAGCTTCCCATGTGGAGATGAGAGGTATTCTGCTTGGTCCCTCAGAAACCCCCATATGCTGGTATTCGAAACTAGGCGTCTGAGGAGAGACTACTGGAACTAAAGCTAGGGTTCAGATTCGGGCCTTGGGGCCTGTCCGGTTTAATCTTCTGTCTCTGGGGACATATGTCTGTGTGTCTGAGTGGAGGTAGTTGCTCAGCTTGTGTCAGATTCCCCCTGTTTGTCCAGGGCGGCCTACACGATTGGGATGGTTCGGGGGCCTTGGAGGTTTCTCCTAATCTGTAGGGTTGTGGCCAATGGCATGGGCACAGTTTCCTCTGAGAGTGCAGGCACAGTCCTGCAGTATGGCTCCAGGGTTCCCAGCCTGGAGGGTGTGTGGGCCAGGGCTGTAGGGACAGAAGACTGAAAACACAAATTCCTCTTCGGTTTGGGGCCCAGGGTATGGCAGGCCCGATCTACAGACCATCAGGGGAGCACTTCAGGGTATGATAGAAGGGTATGAGAGAGGCGGTTGCTCAGTCTTTTGTCTCTGGATTTTGTGTCAAGGATGGACGTGGAATTAGGGGTCCCTCATGGGCCATGGACGAGTCTCCCTCTCTGGGGATTGGGCCGGGCTCCCAAGAGTTTGGCGTCATTCCGTGGGAAGGGAGGGGTCCTGTTTTTTCTTTCTGGTGTCCCTCCAAAGCGGGATTCCAGAGGAAAACCCTGGGACTGGGCGAGTGGAAAACCAGAACTCTTGTTAGGATTGGGGGCCTAAGGGCATGGCAAGCCCCATATGAGGCCTCTTGTTCCAGCCCCTGAGAAGCCTTCCTTGAACATGGTGCTCACGCTGAGGGTCACAATGCATGTTTGAGCCCAAGGCGGCCCTCAACCATGTGCGTTGCCACATGAGTCATGCAGGGTTCTCCTACACTGAAGGTTTGACACCATGCCAATAGCAAGGTTTCCTGCTATGGGGAAGGAGTTCTTATTTGTGCCTCAGGCTCCCCCCTGTGCAGGGATTGGAGATGAGGTCTAGGTTCAGATGCCTGAGAACCCAGGTTGGGAAGAGATGACAGTCTAAGGCCATGGCGGGTCCTGTTTGCTGGGTGTGCGGCCATCTGTCTGGGTGTCTGTTGGGAGGCCTGGGCTCAGGCTGTGTCAGTCAGAGCATGAGTGCCCAGGGCAACCTATGAAATTGTGGTGCAGTCGAGGGCCATGCAGGTTGATCCTCATTGGGGGTTTCTAGGCAGCCCCATAGGGCAATGATTTTCTTTGGTGGGCAGGCAGAGTGCTCCATTGTGGCTCCGGAATTACCAATCTGGAGGGCTTGTGAGCCAGGAGTGTGAGGACGGATGTTGGAGAACACAAGCTAGGGTTAGGTTTCAGGGCAAGGACCAGGCAGGCCCACTCTGTAGAGGCAGAATTGAGATCTCCGGCATCTGAAGTCAGGGCAAGTATCAGACCTGGGCTCAGGCTGGATTTTGTGTCAATGTAAGGGCCTACTTAATCATAGGGAGTCATTTTGTTGTTGATGAAGTAAACTTAGATTGACTGCATGCAGTAATCTTAGATTGACCCTATGCAATAAACTTAGATCGTCCCCACCCAGCCAGCCCCAACCGCCCAGGAACTTACTTGAAAAGCCCAGATATAAGGGCGGGTCACTCCACGTAGAGACATCCAAATAGTGGGGCACGCATATATCTACTAGGGTGAATTGTGATTCAATTGGACGTCGGTGTGTGACCTAACATGACTGTGCAGTTTTCTGTGTGTTTTGCAATCTCATTGGCCACCTGTGTATTTCTCGGCTAAACTGGCTCTCTAAAAGTTAGTCTGTGAGACTGGGAGGGGTCGCCCTTTTACAAGAGATGGCCCTGACCGGACAGTTTGTTTCTCGATGCTTGGCGCGAAATAAAGCTTTGCTTGACCTTCACTTTGTATCAGTCTCGCTCCTTTATCCACGGACCTTAATACTGGGGGTTCATCTGGGATGAAATGACGAGAACTGAGCCAGCATCAGAATTTCTCGGAAAAGCCTCCAGAGGCTTAGGGTTAGGGTTAGGGTGAGGACTAGGTTTACGGTTAGGGTTAGGTTTAAGGCTAGGACTAGGGCTAGGGCTAGGGTTAGGATGAGGGCTAGGTTTAGGCTGTAGTGACAGAAGTCTGAAAACACAACCATGCAAGTTGATCCTCATTTGGAGTTTGTGGGCAGCCCCTTAGGGCAACGTTTTTATTCTAGTGGGCAGGCAGAGTGTTGTGATGTGGCTCCGGAATTTCCAATCTGGAGGGCTTGTGGTCCAAAAGTGTGAAGACTGTAGTTGTGAACACAAGCTAGGGTTAGGTTTCAGGGTGAGGGCACAGCAGGCCCACTCTGCATTGGCTGAATCGAGATCTCCTGCATCTGAAATCAGGACGAGGATCAGAGCTTGGCTCAGGTTGGAGCTTGTGTCCATGATGGCCCCTTCAGGAAGTGGTGGGGGGCTCATGAGGCCATGGAGGTTTTCCCACACTGGGAGTTTTGAGATTCTCCAAACCGCTAGGATTCCTTCTGCGGGAGAGTCGAGTCCTCTTGGATGGCTCCAGGAAGCCCCATAAGGAAAGCCTGGAGAGCAGGGTTCTAAGGATCGATGCCTGGGCACCCCAATTCGCATTCCCATTGTCTCCTAGTGACAAGGCAGGATCGATCTGATGGCTCTGGCGGAGCTACCCAGGGGTCTGAGTTGAAATGGACTCTCCTGAGGATGCGTCATAATGTGGGTTCTCATCCATGGAGACCTTGGAATGTGGCAGTGGACTGGCAGTCTGGAAGGATTCTCCTAACCCAAGGGTTGGACACAGCTCCAAAGAGCAAGTTTCCCATGTGGAGACGAGAGGTGTTCTGATTGGTGCCTCTGGAAACCCCCATAGGCTGGTATTGGAAACCAGGCCTCTGAGGAGAGACTCCTGGAATCCAAAGCAAGGATTCAGATGAGGGCCTAGGCGCCTGTCCAGGTCAATCTTCTGTCTCTGTGGACATCCGCATGCTTGTCTGAGTGGAGGTAGTTGCTCAGCTTGTGTCCGATCACCCCTGTTTGTCCAGGGCAGCCTACACTATTGGTATGGCCTCAGGGACCTTGGAGGTTTCTCCTTTTCTGTAGGTTTGTGGTCAATGGAATGGGCAGAGTTTCTTTGGAGAGGGCAGGCACAGTCCTGCAGTGTGGCTCCAGGGGTCCCAGCCTGGAGGGTGTGTGGGCCAGGGCTGTGGGGATAGAAGTCTGAAACCCAAAATCAACTTAGGTTTGGGGCCGAGGGTATGGTAGGCCTGATCTAAAGACCGTGAGAGGAGCTCCTTAGGATATGAACGAAGGGAGAGTGTGAGGCAATTGCTCAGGATTTTGTCTCTGGATGTTGTGTCAAGGATGGCCGTGGAATGTCGGGGAGGCCTCATTGGCCATGGACGAGTCTCCCTCTCTGGGGATTTGGCCCGGATGCAAAGAGTTTGGTGTCATTCTCTGGGAAGGAAGGAGTCCTGTTTACTCCCTCCAGTGTCCCTCCAAAAGAGGGATTCCAGAGCAGAGTCCTGGGTACGGGAGACTGGAAAACCCGAGCTCTGGTTAGGATTGGGGGCCTGCGGGCAATGCCAGCCCCATATGCGTGCTCTTGGTCCAGCCACTGAGAGGCCTTACTTGAGCACGTGGCTCACTCTGAGGGTCACAATGCGTGTTTGTGCCAAAGTTGGCCCTCAAGAATGGGTGTGTCCTCATGGGCCATGCTGGTTTCTCCTACCCTGAAGGTTGGACACCATGCAAACAGAAGGTTTCTTGCCATTGGGATGGACGAGTTCTGATTACTGTATCAGGTTCCCCCCGTGCAGTGATTGGAGATAAAATCTAGGTTCTGAAGCCTGAAAACCCAGTTTGGGACAAGAGGACAGCCTAAGGCAATGGCAGATCCAATGTGCCAGGTGTGCAGTCAGCTGTCTGGGTGTCGGTTGGGAGGTCTGGGCTCAGGCTGTGTCAGACAGAGCATTAGTGCCCAGGGCAGCCTCTATAATTGGGGTGCAGTCGAGTGGCGTGCAGGTTGAGTCTCATTCTGGGTTTCTGGGCAGCCCCATAGGGCAACGTTTTTCTTCTGGTGGGCAGGCAGAGTGCTGTACTGTGGCTCTGGAATTCCCAATCTGGATGGCTTGTGGGCCAGGAGTGTAAGGTCTGAAGTCTGAGAACACAAGCTAGGCTTAGGTTATGGGGCGTGGGCACATCAGGCCCACTCTGGAGAGTCTGAATCCGAGATCTCCTGCATCTGAAGTCAGGGCGAGTATCTGATATAGGATCAGGTTGGAGTTTTTGTCCTTGATGGCCCCTTCAGGAAGGGGGTAGTGCTCATTAGGTCATGGACGTTTTCCCATGCTCGCAGTTGTGAGATGCTCCAAACCGCAAGGATACCTTCTGTGGGACAGTCGAGTCCTGTTGGATGGCTCCAGGATGCCCCATACAGCAAGAATCGAGAGCATAGTTCTAAGGATGGATGCCTGGGCACCCCACTTCGCATCCCCATTGGCTGCTTGTGACAAGGCAGGTTCGATCTGCTGGCTCTGGGGCGTGCTACCCAGGGGGCTGAGTTGAAATGGACTCTCCTGAGGATGGGTCATAATGTGGGTTCTTGTCCATGGAGACCTTGGAATGTGGCGGTGGCTCAGTGAACTGGAAGGATTCTCCAACCAGAGGGTTGGACACAGCTCTAAAGAGCAAGTTTCCCATGTGGAGACGAGAGGTGTTCTGAATGGTGCCTCAGGAAACCCCCATAGGCTGGTATTGGAAACCAGGCCTCTGAGGAGAGATGCCTGGAAACCAAAGCAAGGGTTCAGATTAGGGCCTAGGGGGGCTGTCTGGTTCAATCTTCTTTCTCTGTGTACATCCTTCTGTTTGTCTGAGTGGAGGTCTTTGCTCAGCTTGTGTCAGATCACTCCTGTTTGTCCAGGATGGCCTACACTATTGGGATGGCCTCAGGGACCTTGGAAGTTTCTCCTATTCTGTAGGGTTGTGGCCAATGGAATGGGCAGAGTTTCCTTGGAGAGGGCAGGCACAGTCCTGCGGTGTGGCTCCAGGGGCCCCAGCCTGGAGGGTGTGTGGGCCAGGGCTATGGGGACAGAAGTCTGAAAACACAAACTCGGCTTAGGTTTGGGTCCAAGGGTATGGCAAGCCTGATCTAAAGACTGTGCGTGGAGCTCCTCAGGATATGAATGAAGGGCGAGTGTGAGGCGGTTGATCAGGCTTTTTTCTCTTGATTTTGTGTCAAGGAGGACTGTGTAATGGAGGAATGGCTTCATAGGTGATGGCCAAATCGACATCTCTGAGGATTTGGCCTGGCTCCCAAGAGTATGTGGTCATTCTGTGGGAAGGGAGGAGTCCTGTTTACTGCTTCAGGTGTCCCTCCAAAGGAGGGATTCCAGAGCAGAGACCTGGGTTCGGGCGACTGGATATCCCGAGGTCTGGTTAGGATTGGGGGCCTAGGGGCATGGCCAGCCCCATAGGCGGGCTCTTCTTCCAGCCACTGAGAGGCCTCACTTGAGTATGGGGCTCACGCTGAAGGTCCCAATGCATGTTTGTGTCCAAGGCGGCCCTCAGGCATAGTCGTGGCCTCATGGGCCATGCTGGTTTCTCCTACCCTAAAGGTTGGACACCATGGCAACAGCAAGGTTTCTTGCCATAAGGCTGGAGGAGTTCTGGTTTCTGCATCAGGTTCACCACTGTGCAGTGATTGGAGATCAGGTCTAGGATATGAAGCCTGAAAACCCAGTTTGGGAAGAGATGACAGGCTAAGGTCATGGTGGGTCCGATGTTCTGGGCGTGCATCCAGCTGTTTGGTTGTCAGTTTGGAGGTGTGGGATCAGGCTGTGTCAGACAAAGCATAAGTGCCCAGGGCAGCCTATATAATTGGGGTCCAGTCGAGTGGAGTGCAGGTTGATCCTCCTTTGGGTTTTCTCGCCAGCACCATAGGGTAATTTTTTTCTCAGCTGCACAGTCAGAGTAGTGCATTGTGGCTCCCGAATTCCCAAACTGGAGGGCTTGTGGGCCAGGACTGTGAGGACAGAAGTCTGAGAACACAAGCTAGGGGTAAGTTTCGGGCCGAGGGCACAGCAGGCCCATTCTGCAGTGGATGAATCGAGATTTCCTGCTTCTGAAATAAGGGCGAGTATCAGACATTGGCTCAGGCTGCCATTTGTGTCCATCATGGCCCCTCAATGAAGGGGGGGGCCTCATGAGGCCATGGAGTTATTCCCTCTCTCGGGGTTGTGAGCTGTTCCAAATGGTGATGTTTCCTTCGTGGGACAGGTGAGTCCTGTTGGATGGCTCAAGGATGCCCCATTTGGGAGAAGGGCTCTAAGAATGGATGCCTGCAAAGGCCATCTCCCATTCCCTTTGGTTCCTAGGGACAAGGGAGGTTCAATCTGCTGGCTCTGGGGTGAGCTCCCCAGGGGGCTGAGTTGGAATGGACTCTCATGACGATGGGTCATAATGTGGGTTTGTGTCCATGGAGACCTTGCAATGTGGCGGTGTTTCATGGGCCCTGCAGGATTCTCCTCCCTGGATTCTCCAATGCGGAAGCTTTGACACAGCTCCAAATAGCAAGCTTCCCATGTGGAGACGAGAGGTCTTCTGTGTTGTGTTTCAGGAAGCCCCCATATACTGGTATTGAAATCAGGCTTCAGAGGATAGATGTCTGGAAACCTAAGTTAGGGTTCAGATTAGGACCTAGGGCATGTCCAGTTCAATCTTCTGTCTCTGGGGACATCTGTCTGCGTGTCTGAGTGGAGGTAGATGATCAGGTTGTGTCAGAAGGCGCATTTTAGTCCAAGGCGGTCTATGCTCTTGGGATGGAATTGGGGGCCATGTAGGTTTTTCCTAATCTGTCGGGTTGTGGCCAGTGTTAGGGTCTGTGATCAAAGGAATGAGACTGATGCAAAGCGATAGTCAAGCAAAGCTTTATTTCACACCAAGCATCAAAAATCAAACCTACTGGTAGGGGCCGTCTCTTACAAAGAGGCCATGATGACGACCCCCACGAGGCTGCTCCCCGGATGAGGCTGCTCCCCTGATGAGGCTGCTCCCCTGATGAGGCTGCTCCCAACGATGAAGAGGTGATGATGACGAGGACGACAACCCCAACAACTCTGACTGCTCCCCATGATGCTTCTCCCAAGGAGGCAGCTCCCAGGACGAGGCCACTCCCCGGACAAGGCCACTCCCCAGATGATGCCGCTCTAGCGAGGCTGCTTGCTGCCCCAAGGCCGCACCCCAATGGTGCCCTGTCTCGGGGTAGTGAGGTCACTCATGGTGGCGCTGCTCCTGATGACTATTACTATTACTATTACTATTACCCCTATATCCAGGGTTTGCAAGTAAGTTCCTCTGGCTAACCACCCCCTCATACAGGCCCTCACATTCCCTCCTTTTCTTTGGAAATTAGTCAAATCCTTGACTTTTCAGACAGTTCTATGTTCTCCCGTTGTAAGGGGTTATATTGAGCATGTAAGACTAACATTTTTATCCCTCTGATTTTCTTTGGTACAAATGACATTAGGGTGTTTATAATGCAGGGGCCAAAAAATAACAGTAGTGCAGAGTTGGCTAATGAGTTAGCCATTCAAAGCTTTGTATAACCTTTTCCATTTTTCCTAATTCCGTTTATCTAATTTCCCCCCTATACTTTACATAAACAGGTAACAATAGAAGTAACAATAAACTCACAGTTTTTTTTTAGTCTTAGCTTTACTCCACGGTCAGTGGTGTCCATCGGCTGCAGCTTCCATCTCTGGAAGGTGTCCTTGTCCTCGGCACATTTGACGTGACCCGCGTGAATCCAGGCCCTAATGCCTTCTACTTTTACTGTGGTGGGGGTGGTCAGGATAACAGTAAACAGTCCCTTCCAGCAAGGCTCCAAGTTTCCCACTTGATAGCGACGTATCCAAACCAGGTCCCCGGGTTGTTAAGGATGTGGTTCCCCCTCCATCTCCGTCCCAGTGTGGGCAGTCCGGATCCCTGCGTGGGCTTCTTTTAAGACAGACTGTAATGCCTGCAGTGACTGGAGTACAGACTGATCAGTCATTTCTGATAGGCCAACCTCTTGTAGCTGAGGACAGAGTGGGGGGGGGTCTCCCAAACATTATTTCAAATGGGGTCACCTTGTTTAAATAGGGTATACATCGTGCCCTGAGGAGGGCCAAAGGAAGGAGATCCACCCTTCCACCGCCAGTCTCCAGAATTAGTTTTGTCAAGGTCACTTTAAGAGTCTGGTTCATTCTCTCTACTTGCCAGGAACTCTGGGGCCGGTAGGCACAATGTAGTTTCCAATTAGTGCCCACGGCCTTGGCCAATGCCTGTGAGACTGAACTCACAAATGCAGCGCCATTTTCTGACCCAATCGCGAGAGGCAGCCCAAACCTAGGAACTATTTCTTCTAGTAGCTTTTTGGCTACCACTCCTGCTGTCTCATGTTTGGTGGAAAAAGCCTCTACCCAGCCTGAAAAGGTATCTACAAAAACTAACATATACTTGTGCCCATATTTTCCGGGTTTCATTTCTGTAAAATCTATTTCCCAATAAATTCCTGGTTCCTTACCTCTTTCTCTTTTCCCTCTTCCCATTTTAGTTCTTCCCACATTAATTGCCTGGCATTGAGCACATCTATCAACCATATCCTGAAACATATGCCCTAATTTAGAAACCTGGAACTGCATGCCTATAAGTTCCTTGAGTTTGCATATCCCCAAATGAGTATGGATGTATCTGGTCTACTAACTTCTTACCTAGTCTTGGATGAAGAATTATTTTTCCTGCTTTAGTCTTAGCCCAGTCCCCTTCATAGTCCAATTTAACGTATTTCTGTAAATACTTTAAATATTCTTCTGAATAGATCGGTTTTTCTGGTAGGGCTGGAGCCAGGAGTGTAACGAGTTCTTGTACTGTTTCTCGGGCTGCTACCTTCGAGGCTTGATCTGCTAATTGGTTTCCCTTTGAAATCAGATCAGTCCCCTTTTGCAGTCCCGGGCAATGCATAACATCCACCTCTTTTGGTTCCCAAATAGTCTGGAGGAGAGCCAATATTTCTCCTCTGTTTTTAATTCCTTTTCCTTCTACTGTTAATAGGCCCCTTTCTTTATAAATAGCCCCATGTACATGGAGAGTAGCAAAGGCATACCTGCTGTCCGTATAGATGTTGGTGGTTTTACCTTTGGCCATCTGCAGTGCCTTAGTGAGTGCAATCAGTTCCGCTTTTTGTGCCGAAGTTCTGTGTGGCAGGGCTGCTGTCCAGAGTTCCTGCTCAGGAGAAACCACCGCAGCCCCCGCATACCTCTTTCCATTGACCATATACCTACTCCCATCTGTGAACAGAGTCATCACCGCATCTGGGAGGGGAATGACTCTGAGGTCCGGCCTTACTCCTGCGACTTGGGTTAGGACCTCCCTGCAGTTGTGTGGATGGTCAGCCAGCTTCTCTGGCAGCAGTGTGGCTGGATTTAGCACCACTGGTGGCCAGAAGGTCACTCTTGCTTCGTTGAGGAGGAGGGCCTGATACCCTGTCACTCGGGCATTCATCATCCATCGGTCGGGTGGAGACCAGAGAAGGCCCTCAATAGCGTGGGGGTGGTCAAGATGAGATTTTGGTCCAAAGTCAATTTACTTGCATCCTTGACCAGGAGGGTCGTGGCAGCAATTATGCAGAGGCAAGGGGGTAACTCAGCTGCTACTGGATCTAGTTTCTTGCTAAGATAGGCTACTAGCCTTTGCCAAGGCCCCAGACTCTGAGTCAAAACTCCTTTGGCCACCCCTGCTTTTTCATCCACATACAAGTGGAAGGGCTTGGTAACATCTGGGATGGCCAATGCTGAGGCACTCAGTAAGGCTGTTTGTAATTCTCAAAATGCTCCTTTGGCCTCAGCTGTCCAATCTATCATAGTGACCACCCTTTTGCCAGTTCATAAAGAGTTTGGGCAATCTCTGCATACTGCAGTATCCACAGCCTACAGTAGCCCACCATCCAAAGAAACTCCCTCACTTGACGGGACGTGGTGGGCTCAAACCCCCCAGCAGGCCCCTGACTGCCCAGGGGGACTTAAAGCCACTGGTGATCCCCTGACCGCCTATGGGGACTCCAAACCCCAGAGACAGCCCAGGGGGACCTGAACCCCCTTACCATATAGGGGGACTCGAACCCCGCCCGACCACCCAGGGGGACTCGAACCCCCTATCGATCTACCAGCAGATGGATGGGGAGTCCACACATCCACTCCAGTCCTGGGGAGCATGGCTGCATCCAGCTTCTCCCTGGTGGGCCATACCCTGGAGCTCCAATCAGACAGACAGAGATGATCCCAATACCTCCAGAGGCTTTTCCCAAAAATTCTGATGCTGGCTCAGTTCTCATCATTTGATCCTGGATGATCCCCCAACGACTATTACTCTGACGACTACCCTAACGGCTCTCCCAATGGCTATTCTAACGGCTATCCCAATGGCTATTCTAACTCCTCCTACTACTCCCCCCACAGCCTCACAGACTAACCTTTATAGAGGTGGTTGAACCCGGCCCACACAAAGGTGGCCAATGAGATTTCAACTCACCACAGTAAATATATGCACGCCCCACTGATTGGATGTCTCCATCTGGCCTGGCCAGCCCCTATATCCGGGGTTTGCAAGTAAGTTCCTCTGGGTAACCAGGCCTTCATACAGGCCCTCACAGCCAGTGGAATGGGCAAAGTTTCTTTAGGGAATGCAGACACAGTCCTGCAGTGGGGACAGAAGTCTGAAAACACAAACATGGGTTATGTTTTGGGCCAAGGGTATGGCAAACCCGATATACGGATCATGAGGGGAACCCCTCTGGATATGAAATAAGGGCGAGTGTGAGGCGGTTGCTCAGACTTTTGTCTCTGGATTTTGTGTCAAGGATGGCCATGGAATGTAGGGGTGGCCTCATGGGCCATGGACGATTCTCCCACTCTGGGGATTTTTCCCGGCTCCCAAAAGTTTGTGGTCATTCTGTGGGAAGGTAGGAGTCCTGATTTCTGCCTCAGGTGTCCCTCCAAAAGAGGGATTCCAGAGCAGAGCCCTGGGTATGGACGACTGGAAAACCCCAAACTTTGTTTAGGATTGTGTCTAGGTGCATGGCAAGCTGGATTTGTGGGCTCTTGGTCCAGCTTCTGAGAGGCTTTATTTGAAAAATGGGGCTCACGCTGAGGGTCACAATGCATGTTGGTGCCCAAGGTGGCCCTCAAGCATGGGCATTTCCTCATGGGCCATGAAGATTTATCCTACTCTGAGCGTTTGACTTTGACACCCATCCCAATAGAAGGTTTCTTGCCAGGGGGAAGGAGGAGTTCTGTTTTGTCATCAGTTCCTCGAGGTGCAGGAATTTGAGATAAGGTCTAGGGACAGATGCCTGAAAACCCAGGTTGGGAAGAGATGACGGCCTAGGGCCGTGGCGGATCTGATGTGTTGCATATGCAGACAGCTGTCTGGGTGTCTGACGGGAGGTCTGGGCTCAGGCTGTGTCAGTCAGTGCATTAGTGCACACAGCGGCCTAGGAAATTGGGGTGCGGTCGAGGGCTGTGCCGGTTGATCCTCATTTGGATTTTCTGGGCAGCCCCATAGGGCACTTTTTTCTTCTTTCGTGCAGGCAGAGTGCTGCATTGTGACTCCAACATTCCCAGTCTGGAGGGCTTGTGTTGCAGGACTCTGGGGACAGAAGTCTGACCCAAGCTAGGTTTATGGTTAGGTCTAGGGCATGGATCACCGATCTGCAGATGCTGAGGCAAGGTCCTGGATTTGACGTTAGGTCGAGTGTTTGGGATTCACTCAGACTAGCATTTGGGTCCACTAGGACCTTCCTATATGTGCTTGGGCTCCTTCAGTCATGCAGTTTTCTCCTGCTCTGTGGATTTAGTGAAGCTCCAAATAATATGTTTTCATTTTCGGGGGGAGTTGGAGTCCTGTGTATGGCTCTAGGGTCCTCCATATGGATCGATTCGACAGTAGGTCCCTGGTATGTATATCTGAAAACTGAACCTGGGGTTTGTGGTAGGGCCTGGGTGCATGAAAAGTTTGAATTATTCCCTCTGGCGCCAGCTACTAGGTGGCTGACTGGAGGTCAGTGCTCCGGTTGAGGGTAGAAAGTGTATTATTGTCCAAGGCAAACTGCTGTCAATGTGATAGCTTCGGGGATTCGTGCAGCTCTCTCGTAGTATTAGTAAGGGGGTTGCATGCTGCTCAATAAGGCATATTTTCCTTCTGGAGAGCATGCACAGTCCAGTGGTGTGGCTCATCTTTCCCTCTCTGGAGGGCTTGTGGAGCAGGACTTTGAGGATGGAAATCTGAGAACCCAAACTAGGCCTAGGGTTAGGACCTTGGGCATGGCAGGCCCAATCTATAGATGCTGAGGCAAACTCCCCGGGTTCTGAGGTGAAGGTGAGTGTCAGGATGTCACACAGGCTCAGTTTGTGTCCATGAGTCCCGCCAAACTCATAGGTGGCCTCATGGTGGCATGGAGTTTCCTCCTACTCTGGGGGTTTCCCAGTTCCAAATAGCTTGGTTTATTCCTGGCTGTTGGTGGTGTCTTGTTTTATGGCTCAGGGGTCCCCCATATCGAGGGAATTGACAGCAGCAATCTGGATATTGATGCCTGAAAACACAACTGAGGGTTACAATTAGGTCCTAGTGTCACCACAGGCCTCATACACTGGCTCTGGGCCATGGTACCCTTGGGGCTATGTTCAAAATGGGGATCAGGATAAGGGTCACAATGGGGGATTGTGTCCATGGCGGCGTGTAAATGTGGATGTGGCCTCAGGGAAAAAACACAATTCTTCCATCTGAGGATTTTGTATAGCTCCGAAATGCAAGGTTTCCCTCTGGGGGTCAGGAGGAGATTTCTTTTATGGATCAGTGGCCCCCCCCATGTGGAGGGATTCCGGAGAAGGGCTCTGTGTATGAATGCCTGAAAACCCAAACTAGGGTTAGGATTTCAGCCTAGGGGCATGGAAGTTCCGATCAGCTGCCTCTGGGTCAAGCTGCCTTGATGACTGATCGGTGGTCGGGTCTCAGGTTTTGCCCACCTGTGCATTAGGATCCAGGGTGGTATTCAAAAAAGCGTTGGTATCGGGGGCCCTGCATGTTTGCCCTAATCTAGGGGCTTTGTGCAGCTCCATAGGGCATATTTCAATCTGGAGGGCAGGGATCATCCAGGGGTGTGGCTCATGAGTCCCCTTCTGGAGGACTTGTGTTCCAGGAATCTGGGGACCAATATCTGAAAACCCAAGCTAGGTTTATGTGTATGGTCTAGGCTATGGAACTCTAATCTGGGGATGCTGAGGCAAGGTCACCAGATTCTGAATTAAGGAGACTGTCAGGCATTCACTCACACTAGAATTGGTGTCCTGGGCCGCTGAAGTTCTGGGTGTACTGCTGGGTCATGGAGGTTTCTCTTGCTCGGGTGGCTTTGCACAGTTCCAAATACTATGGTTTCAATCTGGAGGACAGATGGAGTCCTGTTGTATGGCTCTAGGGTCCTCCAAATGGAGGGATCCCAGAACAGCGCTCTGGTTATGGATGCCTATAAACTGAACACAGGGTTCGGCTTAGGGCATGGGGCATGGGGAATGGGAAGTCTGATCGGTTGACTGGCACCAGCTACTTAGGTGGCTGACTGGAGGTTGGTGCTCAGCTTCAGGGACTGAATGTGTATTAGTGTCAAGGGTTGGCTTCTGCAACTGTGAGTGGTTTAGTGGTATCGTGCAGCTTTCTCCTAATCTGGGGTTGGCGTGGAGCTCCATCAGACATGTTTTCCATCTCGAGGGCAGGCAGAATGGATGTGAGGATGTGAGGATGGAAGTCTGTAAACACAATCTAGGGGTATGGTTAGGGGCTAGGGCATGACAGGGTGAATCTGCAGTCGCTGAGCAAGCTCCCCAGGATCTGAGGTTAAGGCAAGTGCGAAGAGGTCGCTCAGGTTGGAGTTTGTGTCCCTGAGATCCGTCGAATCTGGGAGTGGCATCATGGGGACATGCAGTTTTCTCCGGCTCTGGAAATTTTGCATAGTTAAAAAATAGCTTGGTCTATTCTGGGGAATAGGTACCCCCCTGATTTATGGCTCAGGGGTGCCCCATATGGAGGGATTCGAGAGTAGGGCTCTGGGTATGGATGCCTGAAAACCAAAACTAGGTTTAGGACTAGGTCCTAGTGACATCATAGGCCTTAGGTTCTGGCTCTGGGCCGAGCTACCCATGGGGTTGTGTTGAAAATGGGGCTCAGGCTAGGGGTCAAATGGGTGTTTGTGTCCCGGGCGGCCAGGATTAATGGGTGTGTCCTCAAGGGCAATGCAGATTTCACCCAACTCTGGGGATATACATATCTCCAGAAAGCTTCTGGGAGACAAGAGGAATTCCATTTTGGGACTCAGGGGTCTCCCATGTCGAGGGATTTGAGAGAAGAGGACTGGGGATTGATGTCTGAAAACCCAACGTATTGTTACAATTTGTGCCTGGGGAATGGCCACTCTGATGTGCTGACTCTGGCGCCAGCTATGTGGGTGGCTGACTGGAAGTCGGGGCTCAAGTGAGGGACAGAATATGTTTTAGTGTCCAGGGCCAGCTTCCGTAAATGAGGGTGGCTTTGTGGGTTCGTGCAGCTTTATCTGAATCAGTGGGTTGCATGCAGCTCCATAGAGCCTGTTTTCCTTCTGGAGAGCAGGAAGAGTACTGTGCTGTTTCTCAGGTGTACCCTATCTGCAGGGCTCGTGGGCCAGGACTCTCTAGACAGAGGCCGGAGAACCAGGCTAGGGCTAGGTTAGGGCATAGGGCATCGAAGGCCAAATGTACGTACACTGAGGCAAACTCCAGGGAATCTGAAGTTAAGGCAAGGGTCAGAATATCGCTCAGCGTGGAGTTTGTGTAGATGGGATGTACCAAATATAGGTTTACTCTCATGGTGGCAAGGAGATTTGTCCCGATTGGGGGATTTTGTGCACATCCAAATAGCTTGGTCTATTCTGGGGTTAGGTGCTGTGTTGCTTTAGGAATCTGGGTTCCCCCATATGGAGGGATTCGAGAGCAGTGTTCCAGGTATGGATGCCTGAAAACTGAGCCTAGGTTTTGCATTTGGTTCTAGTACCATGGCAGGACTTAGATCCTGGATCTGGCGAAGCTACCCATGTGGGTTTGTTGAAAATGTGGCTCAGGCTAAGGGTCACAATGGGTGTTTGTGTACTGCATGGCCTGCAAAAGTGGGCATGGCCTCAGAGGCAATACAGGTTTCTGCCATCTCTGAGTCTTTTACATAGCTCCAAAAATCAAGGTTTCCTTCCAGGGGGGCAGGGGGAGTTCAGTTTTGTGACTGTGGGCTCCCCTATGTGGAGGGATTGGAGAGAAGGGCTCTGGATGCCTGCTAACCCAACCTAGGTTTAGCATAAAGGCCTAGGGGCACGGCAGGTACAATCTCCTGGCTCTGGGGTCAACTATTCAAGGGGTTGATTTGAATTGGTGTCTCATGCTGATGGATCACAATGCAGATTTGTGTCCTGGGAGATCTTGGAATGTAGCAGTGGCTCATTCTCCTACCGTGAGGGTTGTGTCACAGCCCCCAATAGCAACTTTTCCTTCTGGGGACAAGATGTGATGTGTTCTGTGGCTTAGAGATCCCCCAAATACTTGTATTCCAGACCAAGCCTCTGGGGCCTGATGCCTGGGAATCCAAGCTATGGTACAGATTAGAGCCTAGGGACATTTCAGGTTCAATCATCTCTCTCTGGGGTTATCTACCTGTGTGTCTGATAGGAGGTAGTTGCTCAGGGTGTGTCAGACTGTGCATTGTTGGTCGTCCTATCAATTTGGGGTGGCCCAGGGGGCTTGCAGTTTTCTCCTATTCTTGAGGTTTCTGGAAGCTCTAAAGAGCCGAGCTTCCTTCTGGAGGGCAGGCACAGTCCTGTGGTGTGGGCATGGAATCCCCATGCTAGAGGATGTCTGGGGCAGAACTCTGGGGACAGAATTCTGAAATCACCAACTAGGGTTAGGATTAAGGCCGAGGGTATGACAGGCCCTCTCTGCAGACCTTGGGCAAGCTCCTTGGATCTGAAAACAGGGCGAGTGTGAGGTGAGACTCAGCCTTTTGCCCCTGGTTTTTGTCTCTTGGATGTATGTGGAATGTAGGGGTGTCCTCATGGGGCAATTGAAGATTCTCCTTCTTTGGGGGTTTTCCACAGCTCCAAATAGCATGGTGTCATTGTGGGGGAAAGTAGGAATCCTGTTTCTGATTCAGAGGTCCCCATAAGGAGGGCTTCACAAGCAGTGCTCTGGGTATTAAGGCCTGGAAACCCAACCTTGGGTTAGGATATTTGCCTAGGGACACCACAGGTCTCACAGGCTCCCGCCAGACACCCAGGTACATGGTGCCAGAGAGAAGATTGAAGTTGACATACCTCTAGGCTCTAATCTAAACCCTAGCTTAGGTTTTCAGGCATCGTTCCCCAGAGGCCTGATTTCCAATACCAGCATATGGTGCATCCCTGAGGCACACAACAGAATCCCCACTGTCCCCAGAAGGGAACCTTGCTATTTGTAACTGTGTAAAACCCTCAGGGCAGTAGAATCCTGCATGGGCCTTGAGCCACCACCACATATCAAGGTCTCCCTGGACACAAACTGGCATTGTGAGGCATCAGCATGAGACTCCATTTCAACACGTTCCCTTGGGTAGATCGCCCCAGAGCCTGTAGATCGAAACTGCCTTGTTCCTAGGGGCCAAAGGGAACATGAAGTAGGGTTTCCAAGCATCCATACATAGCACCCTCCTCTTGAATCTTTCCCTAGGGGGAGTCTTGAGCCATTGAACTGTAAGGGCTTCCTTAAGCAGGGGGAGCCATATTGTTGCAGTGAACTTAGATTGACCCTGCCCCTCCTAGAGGAACTTCCTTGCAAAGCCTAGATAGAGGGGCGGGTCAGGCAAGGTGAAAACATCCAATCAGAGAGGCACACATATATCTACTAGTGTAAATTGAAATTCGATTGGCCGCCTGTGTATTGCAATCTCATTGGCTACCTGTGTATAGCCCGGCTAAAAGTGCCTCTATAAAAGTTGGCTTGCGAGGCTAGTAGAGGCAGTCTCTTGCAGTCTCGCCAGAGCAGTAAGTACTGTAAGAGCTGTCGCGGGGGGGCTTGCCAGTGCAGCCTCCCTCCGAGGAGTGGCCTTGCCAGTGCAGCCTCCCTCCGGGGAGTAAGAGCTGTCCCCTGTAGGAGCCATTGAGAGCTGTCAGCTGTAGGAGCCGTCGAGAGCTGTCAGCAGGAGCTGTCAGCTGTAGGAGCTGTAAGAGCTGTCAGCAAGAGTGGACAGATGTAGGAGTCGTGGAGAGCAGTAAGGGCTGTCAGTAAGAGCTGTCAGAGTTGACGGGAGTGCTTGCCAGAGTAGCCTCCCTCCGGGGAGTGTCTTTCTGGGAAGCGGCCTCGTCGGCAGCAGCCTCGTCTAGAGCAGTCTCGTCCAGAGTGGCCTCGTGCAGAGCGGCTTCGTCGGAGAATGACCTGTCCGGAGAGCGGCCTCATCCGGAATGTCCTTCTGGGGAGCGGCCCTGTCGGGGTCATCATCATCATCTCTTAGTAAGAGATAGCCCTTACCAGTCGGGTTGGTATCTGATGCTGGCGTGAAATAAAGCTTTGCTTGACCTCGCTTTGTATCAGTCTCGTTCCTTTGATCACGGACCCTAACAGAACAAGCCTAGTCCTGTCCCAAAGATGGAAACATTGCTGTTTTGAGCAGCTCACAACACCCAGAGTAGGAAAACCTCCATGGCCTCATGAGGCCCCACCTCCATTAGGCGGCCATCATGGACACAAAGTCCAGCCTGAGCGAACGTCTGACACTTGCCCTTACTTCAGGTGCTGGAGATCACGATTCAACCTCTGCAGATTGGGCTTGTCTTGCCCTAGGCCCTAAACCTAACCCTAGCTTGTGTTTTCAGATTTCCGTCCTCACACTTCTGGCACACAAGCCCTCTGGATTGGGAATTCTGGAGCTACAATCCAGAACTCTGCCTCCCCACCAGAAGGACAAAGTGCCCTATGTGGCTGCCCAAAAGCCCTACATGAGGATAAACCTGCACAGCCTTTCACAGCACCCCAATTTCATAGGACATCCTGTGCACTAATTTTATCTAACACAGCCTGAGCCTAGACATCCTGTCAGCCACCCAGGGAGCTAGACACATATCCAGCCATGGCCCTGGGCCCGCATCTCTACCCAACCTTGGTTTTCTGCCATCTGTCCCCAGACCTTATATCAAACTCCTGCATATGCAGGAACCTGATGCACAAAACAGAACACTTCCTTCTGCATGGCAGGACACCTTGTTTGGAAGGGTGTCAAGACCTCAGAGTTGGAGAAACTTGCAGGGCCTATGAGGCCACGCCCACTCTTGAGGGCAACCCTGGGCACAAACATGCATTGTGACCCTCAGCCTTAGCCCTTTTCAAATAATTCCCCTCAGTAGCTGGACCAGGAGCACGCGTATCAGGCTTGCCATGCCCTCTAGCACAAATCCTAACCCAAGGTGGTGTTTTGCAGGTGCCCATACCCAGAGCCCTGCTCTGGAATTCCTCTTTTTGGGGGACCCCTGCGACAGAAAACATGACTCCTCCCTTCCCCCAATATCACACCAAACTATTGGGACTTGGGCAAAATCTCCAGAGAGGGAGAATCTTCCATGGCCCCATGAGGCCCCCATACATTCTGCGGCCAACTTAAACTCACAATCCATAGACAAAAGCCTGAGCTACCACCTCACAGTCACCCTAATTTCAGATCCCAAGGAGCTCCTCTCGGGGTCTGCAGATCAGGCATGCCAAACCCTCGGCCCTACGTTTAACCTGAGTTGGTGTTTTTAGATTTCTGTCCCCAGAGTCCTGTCCCACACACCCTCCAGGCTCCAGCCTCCAGAGCCACACTGCAAGAATGTGCCTGCCCTCCCAATGGAAATTGTGCCCTTTAAAATTGACAAAACACTCCAGATTAGGAGAAACATGCAAAGTCCCCGAGGCCACCCCAATTTAATAGGCCACCGTGGACAAAAATGCACAGACTGACACACCCTGAGAAATGACCTCCAGTCAGACATCAAGGTAGATGGCCCCAGAGACAGAAGATTGAATCTGACATGCCCCTATACCATAATCTGAACCCTAGCTGAGGTTTTCAGGCATCTGTCCCCACACGTTATATCAAATCCCTGCATATGGTGGAACCTGATGCACAAAAAAGAACTACTTCCAAAAGGCTGGAAACCTTACTGTTGCCATGGGTGTCAAACCCTCTGAATTCGTGAAACCTACAGGGTGCATGAAGCAACGCCCACAATTGAGGGTCGCCTTGGGCACAAACACGCATTGTGACCCTCAGCCTGAGCCCCATTTTCTTTCTTTTTTTTTAAATTAAATTTTTTATTTATTTTCAGTGTAACAGTATTCATTGTTTTTTTCACCACACCCAGTGCTCCATGCAATCCGTGCCCTCCCCAATACCCACCACCTGGTTCCCCCACCCTCCCACCCCCACCCCTTCAAAACCCTCAGGTTGTTTTTCAGAGTCCATAGTCTCTCATGGTTCACCTCCCCTTCCAATTTCCCTCAACTCCCTTCTCCTCTGCATCTACCCTTGTCCTCTATATTATTTGTTATGCTCCACCAATAAGTGAAACCATATGATACTTGACTTTCTCTGTTTGACTTATTTCACTCAGCATAATCTCTTCCAGTCCTGTCCATGTTGCTACAAAAGTTGGGTATTCGTCCTTTCTGATGGAGGCATAATACTCCATAGTGTATATGGACCACATCTTCCTTATCCATTCATCCGTCGAAGGGCATCTTGGTTCTTTCCACAGTTTGGTGACCGTGGCCATTGCTGCTATAAACATTGGGGTACAGATGGCCCTTCTTTTCACTACATCTGTATCTTTGGGGTAATTACCCAGCAGTGCAATTGCAGGATCATAGGGAAGATCTAATTTTAATTTCCTGAGGAATCTCCACACTGTTCTCCAAAGTGGCTGCACCAGTTTGCATTCCCACCAACAGTGTAAGAGGGTTCCCCTTTCTCCACATCCTCTCCAACACACGTTGTTTCCTGTCTTGCTAATTTTGGCCATTCTAACTGGTGTAAGGTGGTATCTCAATGTGGTTTTGATTTGAATCTCCCTGATGGCTAGTGATGATGAACATTTTTTCATGTGTCTGGTAGCCATTTGTATGTCTTCATTGGAGAACTGTCTGTTCATATCTTCTGCCCATTTTTTAATATGGTTATCTGTTTTGTGTGTGTTGAGTTTGAGGAGTTTTTTATAGATCCTGGATATCAACCTTTTATCTGTACTGTCATTTGCAAATATCTTCTCCCATTACGTGGGTTGCCTCTTTGTTTTGATGACTGTTTCTTTTGCTGTGCAGAAGCTTTTGATCTTGATGAAGTCCCAAAAGTTCATCTTTGCCTTTGTTTCCTTTGCCTTTGGAGACATATCTTGAAAGAAGTTGCTGTGGCTGATATCAAAGAGGTTACTACCTATGTTTTCCTCGAGGATTCTGATGGATTCCTGTCTCACGTTGAGGTCTTTTATCCATTTCGAGTTTATCTTTGTGTACGGTGAAAGAGAGTGGTCAAGTTTCATTCTTCTACATATAGCTGTCCAGTTTTCGCAGCACCATTTATTGAAGAGACTGTCTTTTTTCCACTGGATATTTTTTCCTGTTTTGTCAAAGATTATTTGACCATAGAGTTGAGGGTCCATATCTGGGCTCTCTACTCTGTTCCACTGGTCCATGTGTCTGTTTTTATGCCAGTACCATGCTGTCTTGGTGATCAGAGCTTTGGAGTAAAGCTTGAAATCAGGTAACGTGATGCCGCCAGTTTTATTTTTGTTTTTCAACATTTCCTTAGCAATTCGGGGTCTCTTCTGATTCCATACAAATTTTAGTATTATTTGCTCCAGCTCTTTGAAAAATACTGGTGGAATTTTGATCGGAATGGCATTAAAAGTATAGATTGCTCTGGGCAGTATAGATATTTTAACGATGTTTATTCTTCCGATCCAAGAGCATGGAATGGTCTTCCATCTTTTTGTGTCTTCTTCAATTTCTTTTAGGAGTGTTCTGTAGTTCCTCGAGTACAGATCTTTAACCTCTTTGGTTAGGTTTATTCTGAGGTATCTTATGGTTTTTGGTGCTATAGTAAATGGAATCGATTCTCTAATTTGCCTTTCTGTGTTTTCATTGTTATTGTATAAGAAAGCCACTGATTTCTGGACATTGACTTTGTATCCTGCTACATTACTGAATTGCTGTATGAGTTCTAGTAGTTTGGGGGTGGAGTCTTTCGGGTTTTCCATATAAAGAATCATGTCATCTGCGAAGAGAGAGAGTTTGACTTCTTCCTTGCCAGTTTGGATACCTTTTATTTCTCTTTGTTGTCTGATTGCTGTTGCTAGGACTTCTAATACTATGTTGAACAAGAGTGGTGAGAGTGGGCATCCTTGTCGTGTTCCTGATCTCAACGGGAAGGCTGCAAGCTTTTTCCCATTGAGGATGATATTTGCTGTGGGTTTTTCATAGATAGATTTGATGAAGTTCAGGAATGTTCCCTCTATCCCTATACTTTGAAGCGTTTTAATCAGGAACGGATGCTGGATTTTGTCAAAAGCTTTTTCTGCATCAATTGAGAGGATCATGTGGTTCTTCTCTCTTCTCTTATTGATTTGTTCTATCACATGGATTGATTTGCGAATGTTGAACCATCCTTGTAACCCAGGGATGAATCCCACCTGGCCATGGTGGATAATCTTTTTAATGTGCTGTTGGATCCTGTTTCCTAGGATCTTGTTGAGAATCTTAACATCCATATTCATCAGTGATATTGGTCTGAAATTCTCCTTTTGGTAGGGTCTTTGCCTGGTTTGGGGATCAGGGTAATGCTGGCTTCATAAAAAGAGTCTGGAAGTTTTCCTTCTTCTTCAATTTCTTGAAACAGTTTCAGGAGAATAGGTATTATTTCTTCTTTGAAAGTTTGATAGAATTCCCCAGGGAATCCGTCGGGTCCTGGGCTCTTGTTTTTTGGGAGGTTTTTGATCACTGCTTCAATCTCATTACTAGATATCGGTCTATTGAGGTTGTCAATTTCTTCCTGGTTCAATTTTGGGAGTTGATAGTTTTCCAGGAATGCATCCATTTCATCTAGGTTGCTTAGCTTATTGGCATATAACTGTTGATAATAGCTTCTGATGATTGTTTCTACTTCCTTGGTGTTAGTTGTGATCTCTCCCTTTTCATTCATAATTTTATTAATTTGGGCTTTCTCTCTTTTCTTTTGGATTAGTGTGGCCAATGGTTTATCGATCTTATTGATTCTTTCAAAAATCCAGCTTCTAGTTTCGTTGATACGTTCTACCGTATCTCTGGTTTCTACCTCGTTGATCTCTGCTCTAATCTTGATTATTTCCCTTCTTACGTGTGGAGTTGGTTTGATTTGTTGTTGATTCTCCAGTTCTTTAAGATGTAAAGACAGCTGGTGTATTCTGGATTTTTCAATTTTTTTGAGGGAGGCTTGGATGGCTATGAATTTCCCCCTTAGGACCGCCTTTGCTGTATCCCATAGGTTTTGGAGTGAAGTGTCTTCATTCTCATTGGTTTCCATAAATTGTTTAAGTTCTTCTTTGATCTCCTCATTGATCCAAGCATTCTTAAGCAAGGTGGTCTTTAGCTTCCAGGTATTTGAGTTCCTTCTGAAATTTCCTTGGGATTGAGCTCCAGTTTCAAAGCATTGTGATCTGAGAATATGCAGGGAATAATCTCAGTCTTTTGGTATCGGTTAAGCCCTGATTTGTGACCCAGTATGTGGTCTATTCTGGAGAAGGTTCCATGTGCACTTGAGAAGAATGAGTATTCTGTTGTTTTAGGGTGGAATGTTCTGTATATATCTATGAGGTCCATCTGGGCCAATGTGTCATTCAATGCTCTCATTTCTTTATGGATTTTCTGCTTCGATGATCTGTCTATTTCTGAGAGACGCGTGTTAAGATCTCCTACTATTAATGTCTTCATATCAATATGACTCTTTATCTTGATTAATAGTTTTCTTATGTAATTAGCTGCTCCCATATTGGGGGCATAGATATTTACAATTGTTAGATCATCTTGGTGGATAGTCCCTTTAAGAATGGTGTAGTGTCCTTCTGTATCTCTGACTACCGTCTTTAGTTTAAAATCTAATTTATCTGATATGAGAATCGCTACCCCGGCCTTCTTTTGAGGCCCATTGGTGTGAAAGATGCTTCTCCATCCCTTCACTTTCAGTCTGGGTGTATCCTTAGGTTCAAAATGGGTCTCTTGTAGACAACATATGGATGGGTCCTGTCGTTTTATCCAATCTGCAACCCTGTGTCGTTTTATGGGCCCATTTAGGCCATTCACATTGAGAGTGATCATTGAGAGATACGTTTTTATTGACATTTTGTTATCTTTGAAGTCTTTCTTTCTGTCGATTGTCTCTATATTTCTGTTCAATGCTATTCTTAGGATTTTTCCTCTTTTATAGAACCCCCCTTAATATTTCCTGCAGTGTCGGCTTGGTGGTTGCATAGTCTTGTAAGCATTGCCGGTCTTGGAAACTCTTTATCTCTCCATCCATTTTGAATGTCAGTCTTGCTGGATAAAGTATTCTTGGAGGCATGTTCTTCTCATTTAGTGCCCTGAATATATCTTGCCAGCTTTCTGGCTTGCCAGGTCTCTGTGGACAGGTCTGACGTTATTCTGATGGGCTTTCCTCTGTATGTAAGGAGCTTCTTTGTCCTAGCAGCTTTCAAGAGATTGTATCTACAATTATGATTCCTCCATTTTACTATGAGGTGCCTGGATGTTTTTTTTGAATTTATAATCTTGGGGGGGGGCTTTCTACTTCTAGTACATGAACACTTGTTCCATTCGCAAGATTGGGAAAATTTTCATGAAAAACTTGTTCCACTATATCTTCTAGAATTCTTTCTTTCTCCTCCCCTTCAGGGATTCCAATAATTCTGATGTTGGAACGTTTCATGGCATCATTTATTTCCCTGATTCTGTTTTCGTGGCTTCTAAGCTGTTTGTTCCAGGCTTCCTCCTGATCCTTTCTCTCTATCTGTTTGTCCTCCAGATCACTAATTCTATCTTCTGTCTCAGTTACCCTAGCTTTTAGAGAATTTAGATTAGATTGGAACTCATTGAGAGCATTGTGAACCTCATCCCTGGTGGCCTTCAGCTCTGCCCTAACATTATAAACATCCTCCCTGGTCGCTTTCAAATCTGCCCTAATCAATTCCATTTGGTCATCCATAGCTTTCTTCAACCTAGCTATTACCTAGATAATTGTTAGCCTGAATTCTCTTTCTGACATATTGTCTATGTTGATAGCTGTTAGCTCGGTTGCAGAAGGCCCATCCTCTGTATTTTTCTTCTGTTGGGGATTCCTCCTCCTAGTCATTTTGGTGAGAGATGACTGGACAGATGTAGCTGGATGTATCAACCGTGGTGCAGTCAAGGTGCACCCTGGAATGCTTCTGAGCACTCAGGGTTCCCCACCCAAATGAGAGAAAAAAGAAAAGAAAAAGAAAAAAGAGGGAGAGAGGGAGACAGGAAAAAAAGGGAAGATAAAAGAGAAGGTTCAGCCCAAATGGGCCCCAGGGTAAGATTTATGATGTATACAAACAAAAACAGACAAACAAAAAGACTGATAAAAGTATATGACGAGAGAAAATATATATATGCAAAAAAGGAGGAGCCTTGTCAAGAAGAACCCCAAGTATAAGATTTATATACTATCAGGACAAACATAAATACACAGAGACACTGGCAGAAGAAAAAGATGGGAGCATGGTTATAGATTCTCGGTGTGGGCGAGGAAGATTATTTTGATTCTTCCTGGATGTATCTTGATATCTTTGTTAAAAGACTCAACTTTCCTAAGAAAAACGGGGATTAAATATTGGTTCACCTATAGGGGTAGCATTGCTTGGAGAAAGGGGGTTACCTTGACGTTTAACTCCAAAGGAATATTAGAAAATAAAAATAAAAAAGGAATAAACTGGACTAAACTAAACTAAAAATTTATTTAAAAATTAAGAGAATAGAAAAGGAAAAGAAAAACACCTATGTATGTATCAAAAAATTCAGGTTAGAAGTTTATTATGGAATTTGATGTACTGGACATCTCACTGTGATGGTAAGTAGGTTAAAAAATTATCTATATAAAAAAAGAAAAAAAATGAACCAGAGTAGTGGGAAAGAATTAAAAATAAAAGTTGTATCTATGAAGTAGTGGTGGTTGTTCTCTTGTAGTCTTTTTTTTTTCCTTTCCTGATTTGTTTTCTGGGGGAGGGGCCTGCCACGTGGGTTTTCAGTCAATGATGTTCCCTGAGTTAAGTCTTCCCGACCCCCTCAAGGGGGTGGGCTCTGAGAAAAACAGTTTTTTCAGGTTTTTGTTCTCTGGAGGTTTTTATGTTTGTTCACTTCTTTTCTCTCGCCTTGACAGTTTTTGATGGTTTTTGGAGGTTTAAAGGAAAGAAAAGTGCACCCCAACCTCCCTCTCAGAGAGAAGCCTCGGTCTGCTCCCCTGCAGGTGCTGCAGCCGCTGGGCCGCAGGCAGAGCAGGTTCTGAGTCGCGGTCCCTGGGGATGCAGGATCTCCTGCTTGTATGCAAAACCAAGGCAGCTGTGGCTGTCTGGGCAGCTCCAGACTGCCAGAGAGGTTCCAAGCAGGGATCGCACACTGAGATTTTCCCGCTGGCTGGGGCTAAGAGCGCCGGGCTTGCGCGCACCTCTCCCAGGGGAGGGTTTGGGGTGTGGCGTCTTCAGCTCTATCAGGTCTATAGGCTCTATCGCTGCGTTGGTTCAAGAACACCAGGTTGGGCGTTTGTGCACCTCTCTCAGGGGAGGGTGAGGCACGCACGCATCTCCAGTAAGGTGCGCGTTCTGCTGTCTGGTGTGGCTCCCAGCCCCTCATGGGAGCCGGACTCCACCTGTTCTGGGGCGCACTGGCGGCTCAGGGACAAAGCAGGTTTCTCTGCCGCACTCTCTGGCTCAGCACCAGGGGAGGCTTGTCCTGGGTCTGGGGACTTAAGCCCCTGTCCCTAGCCGCCCCGATTCCCACAATTTCCCCGCGTGATTCTTTGCTCTTTTGAGTGCTTTCAACAAGACTCCAAGTTAATGCTGGTCCCCAGATGCAGGGCACTCTCGTATTGGGGTATTATTTTCCAATCGGTCGCCTCTGTTGGCTCCCTCCCCCTTTTGTTTATCTTCCGATATCAGTCCTACTTTCCCACTCCACTTTACCTGCCCACTGGAGTGTTCTGGCCCCCGTAGAGATCCAGACGTGTATAATTCTGATCTCAGGCTGATTTCATGGGTGATCAGAGTTCTTTGGTAGGTAATCAGCTCACTTTAGGGTACAGGTTGAAAAGGCGCCTCCTACTACTTCCCCGCCATCTTGTCTCCCCCTCCTGAGCCCCATTTTCAAATGAGGCCCCTTGTTTCCTGGAACAAGAGCCCATAAATTGGACTTGCCATGCCCATGGGGCCAAATATGAACCCAAGGAAGGGTTTTACAGGCACCTGTTCACAGAGACGTGATCTGGAATCCCTCTTTTTGGGGGCCCCTGGGTTATAAACAGGACTCCTTTCCCCCACTATAACACCAAACTATTGGGATCCATACAAAATCCCCAGAGAGGGAGAACCCTCCATGCCCTACGAGGCCAGCCCTACATTCCATGGCCATCCTCGACACAAAATCCAGAGGCAAAAGCCTGAGCTACCCCCTCCCAATCGCCCTAATTTCAGATCCTGAGGAGCTCCCTCGGGGTCTGCAGGTCAGGAATGCCATACATACCCTCAGCCCTAACCCTAATCTGTTTTGTCTTTTCAGACTTCTGTCTCGAGCTCTGACCCGCCCACCCTCCAGGCTGGATCATCTGGAGCCACACTGTAGGACTGTGCCTGTACTCCCTAAGGAAACTGTGCCCTTTAATGTTGCCAAAACCCTCCAGATTAGGAGAAACCTGCAAGGCCCCCAAGACACCCAGTTTTTTAGGCCGCCCTGGATAAAAATAAGCAGTCTGACACACCCTGTGCATGGATCTGCAATCAGACACCTAGGTAGATGGCCCCAGAGACAGAAGATTGAACCTGACATGCCCCTAGGCCTTAATCTGAACACTAGCTGTGGTTTTCAGGCATCTGTTCCCATAGCCCTGGTCTCAAATACCAACATATTGGGGGGCGGTCCCTGAGGCCCAGAACAGATAACCTCCTGTTCCAAAAGGAAATCTTGTTATTTGGAGCTGTGTCTAAGCCTCAAGGCAATACTATCCAGCATGGCCCCTGAGCCGCTGCCACATTACAAGGTCTCCCTGGACACAAAACCAGATTGTGACCCAACAGTGTGAGACTCCATTTCCACTCAGCCCCCTGTGTAGGTCACAACAGAGCCAGAAAATCGAACCTCCCATGTCCATAGGATCCAATGGTAACCCCATGTGTTTCCAGGCATCCATACACAGAGCCCTGCTCTTGAATCTTCTATATTAGGGACCTATGAGCCATCAAGAAGATGCCTCCTGTCCTGTAGGAAGAAACCCTGATGTTTGGAGCTGCACACAACCCCCAGATTGGGAAAACCTCCATGGTATCATGACACCACCGCTGCATTAGGCAGACATAAAGGACACAAACTTGAGCCTGAGTGAACGTCTGACCCTTGCCCTTACTTCAGATGACAGGATTCTCGTCTCAGCCTCTGCATTTTGGGCCTGACATGCCCTAGGCCCTAAAAATTACACGAGCTTTTGTTTTCAGACTTCTGTCCTCACACTAACTACAAAAATAATACCTAAAATAAATACAATGTATATCATCATTATTCCTACATGGAATCTAACCATGATTGGTGACACAAAAAAATCAGTGTTGTATTTCAACTATAAGAACACTAATGACCAACATTCATAAGACCCACCCACTAACTAAAATTATCAACAACTCATTTATCAACCTACCGCACCATCAAACATCTCAGCATGATGAAATTTTGGCTCCCATCTTGGAATTTGCCTAATAATTCAAATTCTTACAGGTTTATTCTTAGGTATACACTACACATCAGACACAACCACAGTCTTCTCATCAGTTACACACATCTGTGGAGATGCCAATTACGGCTGAATCATCCAACATATACATGCCAACGGAGCCTCCATATTCTTCATCTGCCTCCTCCTACATGTAGGACGAGGCCCATACTAAGGATCTTATATATTCCCCAAAACATGAAACATCGGCATTATCCTACTATTTGCAGTTATAGCAACAGCATTCATAGGTTATGTTTTACTATAGGGACAAATGTCCTTTTGAGGTGCAACCATAATTACCAACTTACTATCACCCATCCCATACATTGGAACCAAACTCACAGAGTGAATCTGAGGAGGTTTTTCAGTAAACAAAGCCAACTTAACACGATTCTTTGCCTTCCACTTTATCTTACCATTCATCATCTCGGCACTAGCAGCAATTCATCTACTATTTCTTCATGAAACAGGATCCAACAATACTTCTGGAATCCCATCTGATTCGGACAAAATTCCATTCCACCCATACTACACAATTAAAGACATCCTAGGTGCCCTATTCCTAATCCTAGTACTTGTAATGCTAAAACTAGGAAGAGTACTAGCCCTAGTCTTCTCCATTCTAGTCCTAGCCATTATTCCAGTATTACATTCTTAAAAACAATGAGGTATGATATTCTGCCCACTAAACCAATGCCTATTTTGATTACTAGTAGCTGATCTTCTTACCTTAACATGAATTGGGGGTCAACCAGTAGAACACCCCTTCATCACCATTGGTCAATTAGCTTCAATCCTTTACTTTACAATCCTCCTAATTCTAATAACAACTATCAGCATTATCGGGAAGAACTTATTAAAAGGAAGAGTCTTTGTAGTATATTAATTACTTTGGTCTTGTAGACCAAAAATGGAGAACTCCATCTCCCTAAGAATCAAGGAAGAAGTAATAGACTCACCATTAGCACCCAAAGCTGACATTCTAACTAAATTATTCCCTGATTTCCTCATCCCATTATTTCAATTCATATATTTAAAAACATCTACTGTGCTTCTCCAGTATGTATTTTCCCCACCCTTATGTATATTGTGCATTAATTGTTTGCCCCATGCATATAAGCAGGTACATACTATGATTGATTTTACATACGTGCACCTCACCTAGACCACGAGCTTGATCAACAGGCCTCAAGAAACCATCAATCCTTGCGTGATGTGTTCCTCTTCTCGCTCCAACCCTTCGAATATGGGGGTTTCTACAGTGAAACGATACTGGCATCTGGTTCTTACTTCAGGGCCATAATAGTCCTCAATCCAATCCCACTATCCCTTCAAATGGGATATCGTGATGGACTAATGACTAATCAGCTCATGATCACACATAACTGTGGTGTCATGCATTTGGAATTTTTTAATTTTGGGGGGGGACTGGTATCACTCAGCAATGGCTGTAAAGGCCTCGTTGCATTCAAATAACTTGTAGCTGGGCTTTATCATCATCATTTATCTGCATTGCACAACCATAAGGTGCAATTCAGTCAATGGTTACAGGACATACACACGTATATGCATACACCACATACACATGTACACATGTACACATATTCAACAGATAGAAACTAGCTAAATCAAAACCCCTCTACCCCCCTGTAACTTCAAAAGTATACAAAGACTTAAAATTGTCCTGCCAAACCCCAAAAACAGAACTAAGCACATGCAACATACCTAAGAATCCACTTATACTGATACTCCATACATTAATCTCTATCACTAATTTACCCAGAACACTCTATTCAAGAAAGCTCTCTATAGATGTAATACCCCAACTCTAATACCCCCATCAACTTGCATTTAATACTAATAATAAAATTACTGTGCCTAAGCACCTTAACATTAACTAATCTAATCCTACACCTGTTAATGTAGCTTCTTAAATAAAGCAAGGCACTGAAAATGCCTAGAAGAGTCATAAGACTCCATAAACATAAAGGTTTGGTCCTAGCCTTCCTATTGATTATTAACAGAATTACAAATGCATGTCTCCACATCCCAGTGAAAATGCCCTCTAAATCCCTAAACTGATTAAAAGGAGCAGGTATCAAGCCCACTAAATGAGTAGCTCATAACACCTAGTTCAAACACATCTCCACGGGATACAGCAGTGACAAAAATTTAGCCATGAACAAATGTTTGAGTAAGTCATGTTAATGTTAAGAGTTGATAAATTTCGTGACAGCCACCGCAGTCATACGAGTAACCCAAATTAATAGGCTCACGGCGTAAAACATGTTAAGTAATATATCACACTACAGTTAAAATTTAACCAAGGCATAAAAAGCTATTGTTAACATAAAATATACCAAGAAAGTGACATTATTTCTGACCACATGATAGCTGAGACCCAAACTGGGATTAGATACCCCACTATGCTCAGCCCTAAGCATAAATAATGTGTACAAAAAAATTATCTGCCAGAGAACTACTAGCAACAGCTTAAAACTCAAAGGACTTGACGATGCTTTACATCTCTCTAGAGGAGCCTAATTCTATAATTGATAAACTCCAATAAATGTCATCACTTCTAGCTAAGTCAATCTATATACCACCATCTTCAGCAAACCCTCAAAAGGAAGAAAACTATGCATAATAATTATACATAAAAATGTTAGGTCAAGGTGTAACCCATGAAGTGGGAAGAATGGGCTACATTTTCTAAACAAAAATATGCTCACCAAAGATTTTATGAAAACTAAAAACTAAAGGTGGATTTAGTAGTAAATTAAGAATAGAGAGCTTAATGAAATAGGGCCATGAAGCATCCACACACCGTCCAACACCCTGCTCAAAAAATACACCCAAACACTACATAATACAGAGTAAACCAATGCAAAAGGAGATAAGTCGTAACAAGGTAAGCATACTGGAAAGTGTGCTTGGATAAATCAAAATGTAGCTTAATTAAAGCATCTGGCTTACACCCAGAAGATTTCATTCACCAATGACCACATTGAACCAAAACTAGCCCAACCAACCACTAACTCAACTACTACAATAAGCCTCTAATCAAAACATTCAATTACATCATTATAGTATAGGAGATAGAAATTTTACTTGGAGCTATAGAGAAAGTGTCCTAAGGGAATGATGAAAGAAAGTTTAAAGTAATAAACAGCAAAGATCACCCTTTATACATTTATACATTTTGCATGAGCTAGATAGAATAATTTAGCAAAGAGATTTTAAGCTAACTCCCCCCAAACCAGACGAGCTACCTATGAACAAACCACAGGGATAAACTCACCTATGTTGCAAAATAGTGAGAAGATTTATAGGTAGAGGTGAAAAGCCTAACAAGCCTGGTGATAGCTGGTTGCCCAGAATAGAATCTCAGTTCAACTTTAAATTTACCCAACATATCCCAAAATTATAATGTAAATTTAAAATATAATCTAAAAAGGTACAGCTTTTTAGAATAAGGATAGAACCTTACTTAGAGAGTAAAGTTAAATAAAACCATAGTAGGCCTAAGAGCAGCCACCAATTAAAAAGCATTCAAGCTCAACAACCCAACCCTCTTAATTCCAAAAATCTTAAACCAACTCCTAATGTACTACTGGGCTAATCTATTTAATAATAGAAGCAATAATGCTAGTAGGAGTAACAAGAAACATTTCTCCTTGCATAAGCTTATAACAGTCATCGAATACCCACTGATATTTAACAACATGATGAAAATAAACTACTAATAAAACACTTATCAAATCAATTGTTAGCCCAACACAGGTATGCAACAAGGAAAGATTAGAAGAAGTAAAAGGAACTCGTCAAACACAAACCCCACCTGTTTACCAAATACATCACCTCCAGCATGCCCAGTATTAGAGGCCCTGTCTGCCCAGTGACACTAGTTAAACGGCCACAGTATCCTGACCGTGCAAAGGTAGCATAATCATTTGTTCTCTAAATAAGGACTTGTATGAATGCCCACACAAGGGTTTAACTGTCTCTTACTTCCAGTCAGTGAAATTGACCTTCCCGTGAAGAGGTGGGAATAAACTAATAAGATGAGAAGACCCTATGGAGCTTCAATTAACTAGTCCATAATAAGTCTATTTAATCACCAATTAGGCATAACACAGTCTTATTAATGGATTAATGACTTAGATTGGGGTGACCTCGGAGAATAAAATAACCTCCAAGTGATACAAATATAGCCAAACCAGTCGAAATATGGAATCAGTTATTGATCCAAGAAATTTGATCAACGGAACAAGTCACCCTAGAGATAACAGCGCAATCCTATTTGAGAGTCCATATCAACAATAGGGTTTAGGACCTCGATGTTCGATCAGGACATCCCAATGGTGCAGCAGCTATTAAAGGTTCGTTTGTTAAACAATTAAAGTCCTAAGAGATCTGAGTTCCAACCGGAGCAATCCAGGTTGGTTTCTATCTATTACAACAACTTCTCCCAGTACGAAAGGACAAGAGAAGTAAGGCCTATTCCATCAGAATGCCTTAGCACTAATAGAGGATATAATCTTAATCTTAACAGTCCACCTTCATTTCATAGCCCTAGAGATAGGGCTCATTAGGGTAGCAGAGCGCAGCAATTGTGTAAAACTTAAACTTTTATTCTCAGAGGTTGAATTTTGTTTTCCTAACATTATGATTATATTTAATATCATTTCACTAATTGTACCTATCCTACTTGTTGTAGCCTTTCTAAAATTAGTGGAACGAAAAATCCTAGGGTATATACAACTCCGTAAAGGCCCAAACATCGTAAGACCCTATGGCCTCTTGCAACCAATTGCAAATGCCGTGAAACCATTCACTAAAGAACCTTTACGACCCCTAACATCATCTATCACTATATTTGTCATAGCCCCAATCCTGGCCCTAACACTAGCCCTAACCATATGAATCCCATTACCAATACCTTACCCTCTCATGAATATAAACCTAGGAATCTTATTCATACTAGCAATATCAAGCCTAGCTGTTTACTCTATTTTATGGTCCGGATGAGCTTCAAACTTAAAATACGCCCTAATTGGGGCCTTTTGAGCAGTAGCCCAAACAATTTCCTATGAAGTCACACTAGCCATTATCCTCCTATCAGTACTATTAATAAATGGCTCTTTTACCCTATCCACACTTACTACTACACAAGAACACCTATGACTAATCCTCCCCACATGACCCCTAGCTATACTATGATTTATCTCAACCCTAGCAGAAACCAACCGCACCCCATTTGACTTAACAGAAGGAGAAGCAGAATTAGTCTCCTGATTCAATGTCAAATAGGCAGCTGGACCATTCGCCCTGTTTGTTGCCTGAATATGCCAACATTATTATAATGAATATCCTTACAACTCTCCTGTATTTTTGGTGCATTCCACACCCCATACTTACCGGAACTACACTAAATCCATTATACTATAAAAACACTTCTACTAACAACTTCCTTCCTATGAATTCAAGCATCCTATTCACGATTCCGTTATGATCAACTCATACATTTATTTTGAAAAAACTTCCTCCCCCTGACACTAGCCCTATGCATATGACATGTAGCCTTACCCATTATAACAGCAAGTATTCCTCCCCATACATAAGAAATATGTCTGACAAAAGAGGTACTTTGATTATAGAGCTTTGAGCACTCTTATTTCTAGAATTATAGGAATTGAACCTAATCCTAAGAACTCAACTCACACCAAATTCTACAGTAAGGTCAGCTAAATAAGCTATCGGGCCCATACCCCGAAAATGTTGGTTTATCCCCTTCCCATACTAACTAAACCCCTATCCTTACTATCATTATATCAACTGTCATTTCAGAAGACATTATAGTACTAATAAGCTCTCACTGACCGACAATCTGAATTGGATTTGAAATAAATATACTAGCTATTATCCCCATTTTAATAAAAAAAAATCAATCCACAAGCCATAGAAGCATCAACAAAATATTTCTTTACCCATGGCACTGCATCTATACTCTTAATATTAGGAATTATTATTAACCTACTATTGACAGGACAATGAACAATATTAAATACCCCTAACCCAATTGCATCAAACATAATAACAATAGCTCTGGCAATAAGATTAGGACTATCACCCTTCCACTTCTGAGTACCTGAAGTAACCCAAGGAATCCCACTATCATCAGGAATAATTCTACTAACGTGACCAAAAAAATTGCCCCCTTATTCGTTTTTTACCAAATCTCTCCATCTATAAATACAAACTTATTAGTAGCCATTGCTATTATACCCGTTCGAGCAGGAGGCTGAGGAGGTCTTAACCAAACATAACTATGAAAACTCCTAGCATACTCATCAATCACCCACATAGGATGAATGATTGCTGTAACAACATATAACTCTACCCTAATAATATTAAACCTCATAATCTACATTACAATAACACTTGGAACTTTTATACTGTTCACAATCAGTTCATCTACAATCACACTATCTCTATCTCATATATGAAACAAACTTCCACTAATTACCTCACTAATCCTAACAATCATTCTATCACTAGGAGGCCTACCTCCCCTCTCAGGATTCATCCCTAAATGAATAATCATCCACGAACTCACAAAAAACAATATAATTGTTACATCAACATTTATAGCAATTACAGCCCTACCAAACATATACTTTTATATGCGGTTAACACACGCAACAGCACTAACTATATTCCCCTCAATAAACACCATAAAAATAAAATGGCAATTCAAAAACACAAAAAACATAATTCTTTTATCCCCCCTAATTGTAACTTCGACCATATTACTCCCATTAACCCCAATAATACAAACACTGTTCTAGAAGTTTAGGTTAAAAACCCAAGGGCCTTCAAAGCCCAAAGTAAGTGCCATTCACTTAACTCCTGAATCTCACCTTAAGGACTACGACAGTATATCTCACATCTACTGAATGCAAATCAATCACCTTAATTAAGCTAAACCCTTTCTAGACTGGTGGGCTATCATCCCATGAAACTTTAGTTAACAGCTAAATACCCTAGTCAACTGGCTTCAATCTACTTCTCCTGCTGCAAAGAAAAAAAAAAAAAAAAAAGGAGGGAGAAGCCCTGGCAGGGTTGAAGTTGCTTCTTTGAATTTGCAATTCAACGTGATATGTCACCACAGAGCTTGGCAAAAAGAGGACTCAAACCCCCATTCTTCAATTTACAGTCTAATGCTTTTATCGGCCATTTTACCTATGTTCATAAAGCAATGATTATTCTCCACAAATCATAAAGACGCTATACCTTTTATTTGGTGCATAAGCCGGAATGGTAGGCACTGCTCTTAGCTTATTAATCTGGGCTGAATTGGGCCAACCAAGTGCTCTACTAGGAGATGACCAAATCTATAACGTAATTGTAACTGCCTATGCATTTGTAATAATTTTCTTTATAGTAATGGCAATTATGATTGGAGGATTCAGAAACTGATTAGGACCCTTAATAATTGGCACACCCGACATTGCATTTTCACGAATAAGTAATATAAGCTTTTGACTTCTGCCCCCCTCCTTTCTTCTCCTTCTAGCTTCTTCCATGGTAGAAGCAGATGCAGGAACAGGATGAACTGTATACCCTCCTCGAGCAGGAAATTTAGCACATGAAGGAGCATCCGTAGACGTAATAATCTTCTCCCTACACCTGGCAGGTGTCTCAACCATCCTAGGAACCATTAACTTTATTACTCTCATTATCAACATAAACCCCTCTGCAATATCACAATATCAAACTCCTCTATTCGTATGATCTGTCCTGATCACCGCTGTACTTCTACTCTTATCGTTACCAGTTCTAGCAGCCGGTATTACCATACCAGTAATACTGGTATTACCGGTATTACTGAGCAGCTGTGATTACTCACAGACCGAAATGTAAATAATACCTTCTTTGACCCAGCTGGAGGAGGAGACCCTATTCTGTATCAACACCTATTCTGATTTTTCGGACATCCCGAAGTATATATTCTAATTCTACCAGGATTTGGAATTATCTCACATGTTGTAACCTTGTAACCTTGTAACCTTGTAATTACTCAGGGAAAAAAAAAAAAGAACCATTCGGCTACATAGGAATTGCCTGAGCAATGATATCTGCCAGTTTCTTAGGATTTATTGTATGAGCCCACCACATGTTTATCATAGGAATGGACATTGGCACACGAGCATACTTAACCTCAGCTACTATAATAATTGCCATTCCAATGGGAGTAAAAGTTTTTATCTGACTGGCCACTCTACATGGGGGGAATATTAAATGATCGCCAGCTATATTATGAGCACTAGGGTTTATTTTTCTATTCACAGTGGGTGGTTTAACAGGTATTGTATTATCAAACTTATCACTAGATATTGTTCTTCATGACACATACTACTTGGTAGCACACTCCCATTATGTCCTTTCAATGGGGGCAGTGTTTGCAATCATAGGTGGGTTTGTCCATTGATTCCCACTGTTCACAGGTTACACACTAAATGATATTTGAGCAAAAATCCACTTTACAATTATATTCGTAGAAGTAAATATAACATTCTTTCCCCAACATTTCCTAGGCCATCAGGAATACCTTGACGATACTCCGATTACCCAGATGCTTATACCACATGAAACACAGTGTCTTCCATGGGTTCATTTATCTCATTAACAGTAGTAATATTAATAATCTTCATACTCTGAGAAGCCTCAGCATCCAAACAACAGGTGAAAATAGGAGAACTTACTTCAGCAAACATTGAATGATTACATGCATGCCCTCCTCCATATCAAACATTTGAAGAGCCAACCTATGTACTACCAAAATAAGAAAGGAAAGAATTGAACCCTCTAGAATTGGTTTCAAGCCAATATCATGACCACTATGTCCTTCTCGATAAAGAGATATTAGTAAAAATTACATGACTTTGTCAAAGTCAAATTATAGGTGGAAGTCCTTTATATCTCTATGGTGTACCCTTTCCAAATAGGCCGTCAAGATGCAACCTCCCCTATTATAAAAGAACTATTACACTTCCATGACCATACATTAATAATCATATTCTTCATCAGCTCTCTTGTTCTCTACATCATTTCATTAATACTAACTACTAAACTAACACATACCAGCACTATAGACACTCAAGAAGTTGAAACAGTATGAACTGTCCTACCTGCTATCATTTAATTTTAATTGCTTTACCTTCACAATGAATCCTCTATATAATAGATGAGATCAATAATCCTTCCTTTACCGCAAAAACTATGGGTCACCAATGATACTGAAGTTATGAGTACACAGATTATGAAGACCTAAACTTTGACTCCTATATAACCCCAACTCAAGAGCTAAAACCTGGAGAACTATGACAATTAGAAGTAGACAATTGAGTAGTCCTACCAATAGAAATAATAATCTGCATACTAATTTTGGAGCCACAACACAGCACTCTGCCTGCCCAGCAGAAAAAAAAAAACTGCTCTATGGGGTTGCCCAAATACCCCAAATGAGGATCAACCTGCACAGCCCTCGATGACACCCCAATACCATAGGCTGCCCAGTGTACTACTGCTCTGTCTGACACAGACTGAGCCAAGGCCTCCCATCAGTAACCCAGACAGCTCGCCACATATCCAGCAGAATGGGCTTGCCATGGCCCTACGCCATCATCTCTACCCAACCTTGGTTTTCAGGCATCTGTCTCTAGACCTTATCTCAGATTCCTGCATATGGAGGAACCTAATGCAGAAAACAGAATTCCTCCTTCCCCGTAGCAGGAAACCTTGCCATTGGGAAGGGTGTAAAACCCTCAGAGAGAGGAAACCTGCATGACCCATGATGCCACGCCCACTCTTGAGGGCCACCTTGGCACAAACACACATTGTGAGCCTCAGCCTGAGCCCCCATTTCAAATAAGGCCCTCGGGAGCCAGAACATGTGCCCACATATTGGGCTTGCCATTCTCCTAGGTCCAAATCCTAACCCAACGTGGAGTTGTGCAGGTGCCCATACTCAGAGCCTTGTTTTGGAATCCCTCATCTTAGGGACCACTGAGACAGAAAAAAAGGAGACTAACATCCCCCAGAATGACACCAAACTATTGGGAGCTGAGAGGTGTCTAGCCCCAGAACCAGGAGATCCAACCTGTCTTGTTCCTAGGCGCCAATGGGAATTTGAGGTGGGGTTTCCAGGCATTTAAAAACAGAGTCCTGCTTTCAAATATTTCCATAAGGGGACCCTTGAGCCATCGAACAGGACTCCAGGTGTCCTGCAGGAGGAAACCTTGCTGTTTGCAGCAATAAACAACCCCCAGATTGGGAAAACTTCCATGGCCTCATGAGGCCACTGATCCATTCAGCGGCCATCATGGACACAAACTCCAGCCTGAGCAAACATCCAGCTCTCGCCCTTCCTTCAGATGCTGGAGATCTCACCTCAGCCTCTGCAGATTGGGGCTGCTGAGCCATCTACCCTATAAGTAACCCTAGCTTGTGTTTTCAGACTTCGGTCCTCACACTCCTCTCCCACAAGCCCTCTGGATTGGGAATTCTGGAGCCACAATGCAACACTCTGCTTGCGCACAAGAAGGAAAAAGTGCCCTATGGGGTTCCACAAAAACCCCAAATGATGATAGGCCACCCTGTGCACTAGTGTTCTGTCTGCCACAGCCTGAGTAATGGCCTCCTTTCAGCCACCTAGGTAGCTGACAGCCTATCCACCAGATTGGACCTGCCATGCCCCTAGGCCTTTGTGACCCTAGGCCCAAATCCTAACCCAATTATGGGTTTCCAGACACCCATACACAGAGCCCTGCTCTCGAATCCTTCCTTATGGGGAATGCTGAAACAGATACCAGGATTCCTTCTTTCCCCCACAATGACTCCATGCAATTTGGAGCTGTGCAAAACCCCAAAAGAGGGAGGATCTTCCATGGCCCCATGAAGCCACCCCTACATTCCACAGTCATCCTAGATACCAAAACCAGAGGCAAACCCTGAGCTTCTGCTTCACACTCGCCCTAATGTAACATCCCTAGGAGTTCGCTGCAGGGTCAGCATATCCGGTCTGCCATACCCTTGGCACTAATCCTAACCTCAGCTGGTGCTTTCATACGTCTGTCCCCAGATTTCTGTCCCATAAACCCTCCAGGTTGGGTATGCCATAGACACACCACCGAGCTGTGCCTGGACTCCAGATAGAAGCTGGGCCCTATAGAGCTTCAAGCAACCTCAAGTTTAGGAGAAACCTACAAGCCCCTAAGGCCACCCCAAATTTGGAGAATGCCCTGGACAAAAATGTGCAGTCTGACACACCTTGAGCAATAATCTCCTGTCAGACACCCACCCAAATGACCCCAGAGACAGAACACTGAAGTTGATATGCCCCTAAGCTCTAATCTGAACCCTTGCTTAGGTTTTCAGACATCTGTCCCCAGAGGCCTGGTCTCGAATACCAGAATTTGGGGGATCCCTGAGCCACAGAACACAACACCTCCAATTCCCAGAGGGAAACATTGCTATTTGGAGCTGTATCAAAACCTCAGTGTAGTAGAATCCTGCGTGGGCCCTGAGACCATTGCCACATTCGAAGGTCACCCTGGACACAAACCTGCATTGTGACCCTCAGCATCAGACTCCTTTTCAACTCAGTGCCCTGGGTAGCTCGCCCCAGAGCCAGCAGATAGGAACTGCCATGTCCCTCAACACCAATGGGAACCCTAGGTGGGGTTTTCAGGCATCCATACATAGACTCTGGTCTCGAATTGTTCCATACGGGGTTCTCTTGAGCCATCAAACAGCACTCCCCCTGTCCTGAAGAAGGCAACCTTGCTGTTTGGAGCTGTGCCCAACCCCCAGACTGGGAAAACCTCCATGTCTTCATGAGGCCACCCTTATATCAGGTGGCCCTCATGGACACAAACTCCAGCCTGACTGGTTGCCTGACACTCGTCCTTATTTCAGATGCCTGTGATCTCGCCTCAGCATCTGCAGATTGGTCCTGCCGTGCTCTAGGACCCCAACCCTAACCCTAGATTGTGTTTCTAGTCTTCCGTCTCCAGAAGCCTGGTGCACAAGCCCTCCACACTGGGAATTCTGGAGCCCCAACCCAGCACGCTGCCTGCTTTCAGAAGGCAAAAAGTGGCCTACAGGATGGCACAGAAAACCCAATGAGGATCAACCTGCACGGCCGTCAATGGCACAGCAATTTTATCAGCTGCCCTGTGCACTAATGTTCTGTCTGCCACAGCCTGATCCCCGAACTCCTGTCAGCCACCCAGGTAGCTGGCCATCTAACCACAAGATCGGACCTGCCATGCCCCTAGGCCATCATCTCTATGGAACCTGTGTTCATAGGCATGTCCATAGAGGCCTAGTCTAAAATCCCTGTATAGGGAGGAACATGATCCAGGAAAGGAAGTTCTCCTGCCCCCAGCAGGAAACCTTACTATTGGAATATGTGTAAAACCCTCAGAGTATGAGAAACCTGCATGGCCCATCAGGGCCCCCCCACTATGATTGAGGGCCACTCTGGGCACAAACCTGCATTGTGACCCTCAGCCTGAGCCACGTTTTCAACTAAGCCCCCTTGGTAGCTCGAACTAGAGCCAGCATCTGAGGCCTTCGTGACCCTAGGCCCAAATCCTAACACAAGTATGGGTTTCCAGACACCCATACACAGAACCCTGCTCTCGAAGCCCTCCTAATGTGGACGCCTGAGTCAGAAAACAGGATTCCTCCTTCCCCCCACAATGACACAATGCTATTTTTTTGCTGTGCAAAACCCTCAAAGAGGGAGAATCTCCATGGCCCCATGAGGGCACCCATACATTACTCAGCCATGATAGACAGAAAAACTAGAAGCAAAAACATACGTTTCCACGTCACATTCGCCCTAATTTCAGATCCCGAGGGGCTCACCTCAGGGTCTGCAGATCAGGTCTGCCATACCCTCGGCCCTAATCCTAACCTGAGTTTGTGTTTTCAGACTTCTGTCCCCAGAGTCCTGCCCCACAAAGCCTCCAGCCTGGGTATTCCATAGCCACATCACAGGACTCTGCCTACCCTCCAGAAGGAAGCTGGGCCATTTAGAGCTTCAAGAAACCTCAAAAATAGGAGAAAACTGCAAGGCCCCTGAGGCCACCCCAATTTCATAGGACGCTCTGGAAAAAAATGCACATCTCACATATCCTGAGCAACTACCTCCCGTCAGACACCCAGATAGATGGCCCAAGAGAGAGAAGATTGAACCTTACAGACCCTAGGCTCTAATCTGTATCCTCTCTTAGGTTGTCAGTCATGTGTCCCCAGAGGCCTTCTCTCGAATACCAACAGTCGGGGCATCCCATGACACAGAACACAACAGCTCCTGTCTCCAAAAGAAAACCTTGCTATTTGGAGCTGTGTCAAAACCTCAGGGTAGTAGAATCCTGAATGGCCCCTGAGGCCAAGCCACATTCGAAGGTCGCCCTGGACACAAACCGCATTGTGACATTCAACATGAGACACCTTTTCAACTCATCCCCCTGGGTAGCTCTCCCCAGAGCCAGCAGATAGGACCTGCCATATCTCTCGTCTCCAATGGGAACCCTAGGTGGATTTTTCAGGCATCCATATGTAGAGTCTGCTCCTGAATCTTTCCATATGGGGGAGCATTAAGCCATCAAACAGCACTCGCCCTGTGGAGGAAGGAAACCTTGCTGTTTGGAGCTGTCCAACCCCGAGACTGGGAAAATTCCATGGCCTCATGAGGCCACCGGTACATTAGGCAGCACACATGGACAAAAACTCCAGCCTGAGCAGACGTCTGACACTAGGCCTTATATTGGATGCCGGTGATTTCACCTCAGCCTCCCCAGGATGGGCCTGCCATGCTCCAGAGTCCTGCTGCACATGCCTTCCCGATTGGGAATTCTGGAGCCCCAAGACAGCACTCTGCCTGCCTTTCAGAAGGCAGAAGTGGCCTATTGGACTGCACAAAATCCCCAAATAAGGATCAACCTGCACGGCTGTCGAGGGCACCTCAATTTCATAAGCTGCCCTGTGCACTAATGTGCTGTCTGCCACAGCCTGAGCCCAGACCTCCTGTCAGACACTCAGGAAGCTGGCCGCATATCCAGCGGGTAGGAACTGCCATGGCCCTAGGCCATCATGTCTACCCAATATGGGTTTATAGGCATCTATCCCCAGAGGCCTGGTATCAAATCCCTACATATGGGGAACCCTGATCCACAAAAGAGAAGTCCTAGTGCCCTGCAGCAAGAAACCTTGCGATTGGGATGGGTTAAAACCCTCAGAGTATGGGAAACCTTCATGGCTCCTGAGGCCCCACCCACTGTTGAGGGTCGCTCTGGGCACAAACCAGCATTGTGGCCCCCAGCCTGAGCCATGTTTTCAACTAATCCCCTACCGTTAGTTGACATAGAACCAGCATATGAGGCCTGCCATGACCCTAGACCCAAATCCTAACCCAAGGTTGGGTTTGCAGGCACCCACACACAGACTCCTGCTCTCCAATCCCTCCTTATGGGCACCTCTGAATCATAAAACAGGATTCCTCCTTTCCCCCAGCATGACACCATGCTATTTTGAGTTAGGAAAAATCCCAAAGAGGTAGAATCTTCCATGGACCCTTGCGGCCACCCCTACATTCCGTGGCCAACCTAGACACAAAAACCAGAGGCAAAAGTCTGAGCTTACACTTCACACTCGCCCTAATTTCAGATCCTGTGGGGCTCGCCTCAGTGTCTGCAGATAGGGCCTGCCATACCCTCGGCCCTAATCCTAACCCTAGTTGCCATTTTCAGACTTCTGTCCCCAGAGTCCTGCCCCACAAACCCTCCAGCCTAGGTGTTTCATAGCCACACCACAGGACAGTGCTTGCCCTCCAGAAGGAAGCTGGGCACTTTAGAGCTTCAAGAAACCTCAAGAATAGGAGCAACATGCAAGGTCCCTGAGGCCACCCTAAATTCGTAGGATGCCCTGGACAAAAATGTGCAGTCTGAAACACCATGAGCAACTACTTCCCATCAGACATTGAGGTAGATGGCCCCAGAGAGAGAAGATTGGACCTGACATGCTCCTAAGTTCTCATCTATACCCTAGTTTAGGTTTTCAGGTATCTGTCCCCAGAGTTCTGGACACAAATACCACCATTTGGGGGAACCCTGAGCCACAGAACACAACACCTCCTGGCCTCATCAGAAACCTTGCTATTTGGAGCTGTGTCAAACCCTCAGGGTAGTAGAATCCTGCATGGGCCCTGAGGCCACCACCACATTCGAAGGTTGCCCTCGACACAAACCCGCATTGTGACCCTCAGGATCAGACTCCTTTCCAACACAGCCCTCTGGGTCGCTCGTCCCAGAGCCACTAGGTAGGACCTGCCACATCCTTCGGCTGTAATGGGAACCCTAGGTGGGGTTTCCAGGCATCCGTACATAGATATGCTCACGAATCTTTCCATTCGGGGGCCCTTGAGCCATCAAACAGCACTCCCACTGTCCTGGAGAAGGAAACTTGCTGTTTAGACATGCGCCCAACTCCCAGATTGGGAAAAATCCCATTTCCTAATGAGGCCAGCCCTACATCATGCAGCCCTCATGGACACACACTCCAGCCTGAGCAGATGTCTGACACTGGCCCTTATTTCAGATGCTTGTGATCTCGCCTCAGCTTCTATAGATCGGGACTGCCGTGCCCTAGGCCCTAACCTAACCCTAGCTTGTGTTTCCAGTCTTCCACCCCCAGAGTCGTGGAGCACCAGCCCTCCACACTGGGAATTCTGGAGCCTCAACACAGCACTCTGCCTGCCTTTCAGAAGGCAAAAGTGCCATATGGGGCTGCACAGAAAACTCAAATGAGGATCAACCTGCACTGCCCTCATGGGCACCAAAATTTCATAGGCCGCCCTGTGCACTATTGTTCTGTCTGCCACAGCCTGAGCCCTGACGTCCTGTCAGGCACCCAGATAGCTGGCCACATATCCAGCAGATGGGACCTGCCATGGCCCAAGGCCATCATCTCTACCTAACCTGGGTATTCATGCATCTGTCCCCAGACCTTAGCTCAAATCCCTGCCTGTGGGGGAACCTGATGCACAAAAGAGTACTACTTCTGCTTTTCCATGGCAGGAAACCTTTCTGTTGGGATGGGTGTCCAACCCTCTGAGTGGGAGCCCACCGCATGGCCCATGAGGCCACGACCCTTCATGAGGGCCACGCTGGGCATAAACACACATTGTATCCCTCAGCCTGAGTCCCTTTTCATACAAGCCCACTCAGTAGCTGGACCAGGAGCCCAAATACCAGGCCATGGTGCCAAACCCCAAGGACCAAATCCTAAACCTCGGTGGGGTTTTCCCAGCACCCGGACCCAGAGCCTGTCTCTGGAATATTTTTTGGCGGGTACCCCTGAGTCAGAATACAGGACTCTTCCCTTCTATCAGAATGACACCAATATATTGGGAGCCAGGCATAATCCCTAGAGATGGAGAATCTTCGATCGCCCCACGAGGCCACCCCAACGATCCATGGCCATCCTAGACACACAGTCCAAAGTCAAAAGCCTGAGCTACCACCTTCTACTTGGCCTAATTTCCGATCCCATGGAGCTCCCCTCAGGGGCTGCAGATCAAGCCTGCCATCACAATGGCCCTAACCCTAAACTGATTTGTGTTTGCAGACTTCTGTCCCCAAAGGCCTGGCCCACATGCCCTCCAGGATGGTGCTCCCAGAGCCACACTGCACTACTCTGCCTGCCCTCCTGAAGGAAACTCTGCCCATCGCCATTGTCCAAACCATACCGATTAGGAGAAACCTGCAAGACCCCTGAATTGACCCCAATTTCATAGGCCACTCTGGACAAAAATGAGCACTCTGACACAACCTGAGCACCTACCTCCAGGCAGACATCCGGGTAAATGGCCCCAGAGTCAGAAGATCGAACCTGACATACCCCTAGGACCTCATCAGTAACCTAGCTTATGTTTGCAGAAATCTGTCCCCAGAGGCCTGTTCTCAAATACCAACATATGGTCTAACATGTGGTCCCTGAACCACAAAACAGCACACCTCCTGTCCCCAGAAGGAAACCTTGCTCTTGGAAGCTGTGTCAATCCCTCATTGTAGGAGAAACCTGCATGGCCCCTGAGCCACCGCCACATTCTAAGGTCTCCCAGGACATAAACCAGCATTGTGAACCATCAGCGTGAGACTCCATGGAACTTCGCCCCAGAGCCACCAAATCGAACCTGCCATGTTCCTCGGCTGCAGTGGTAACGTGAATACTGCTTTCCAGGCATCCATACAGAGAACTCTGCTATCAAATTTTTCCACATGGGGACGCTGGAGCCATCAAAAAGGACTCTCCCTGTCCCCCAGAAGGAAACATTGCTGTTTGGAGCAGCTCACAAGGCCCAGTGTGGAAAACCTCCATGGCCTCTTGAGTTCACCCCTCCATTAATTGGCCATCATGGACACAAACTCCAACATGAGAGAATGTTTGGCACTCGCCCTACCCAGATGCTGGTATCTCGAATCAGCCGCTGCATGTTAGGGCCGATTTAATGTTAGAAGCTGTTTAACTATCAGGGCCTGCTTAGCCAGAGCGACTCCATATTGCCTAGGTAGCCATATTGTTGTTTACATCCACGTACTTCATTTGGAGAATAAATACCCCAGTAGATCCTGGTATTGGTTCCGGGTATCAGTTCTGGGGGTAAAGCCCTAACAATAGAAGCCACTTACCTGAGGTCTGCACTAATGCTTTATAAAACCAGCCTGTGAGATTGGGATGGGGTCGCTTTCTTGGAAGGCATCCCTGGCCAGTCAGTCTGACTTCTAATGCTTGGCATAGAATAAAGCTTTGCGTAAATTTCACATTTCTCAGGCTCCTTCTGATGTCCGGTCAGTCTAACTTCTAATGCTTGGCACCGAATAAGGCTTTGCAAATCTTTCACTTTGTCTCAGTCTTGTTCTATTGGTAACGGACCCCATCACTGCACATTGGAACTGCCATGGCCTCGGCCCTGAACCTAACCCTAGCTTCTGTTTTCAGACTTCTGTCCTCACACTCCTGGCCCACAAGCCCTCCAGATTGGGAATTCTGGGGCCACGATGCAGCCTTCTGCCTGCCCACCAGAAAGAAGTAGTGCCCTATGGGTCTCCCCAGAAACCCCACAGGAGGATCAACCTGCACGGCCCTCAATGGCACCCCAATATCAGAGGCCAACCTGTCACTAATGCTCTGTCTGACACAGCCTGAGACAAGACCTCCTGTCAGCCACCCAGATAGTGTGCCCCATATGCAGAAGGTGGGACCTGCCATGGTCCCAGGACATCATCTCTACCCAAACTGGGTATTCAGGCACCTGTCCCAAGTCCTTAGCTCAAATCCCTGCTATCGGGGAACCAGAAGCACAAAAGAGTACTACTCATTTTCCATGGAAGGAAACCTGGATGTTAGGATGGGTGTCCAACCCTCAGAGTTGGAGCCAACTGCATAGCCCATGAGACCACGCCCAATCAGGAGGGCCGCCCTGGGCACAAACAGGCATTGTGACCTTCAGCCTGAGGATGTTTCCAAACAAGCCCCCTTGGGAGCTGGACCAGGAGCCCAATACTGGGCCTGCCATGCACCTAGGCCTAAATCCTATCCCTAGGGGTCTTTCCAAGCACCCAGACCCAGAGCCCATCTATGGAATTCCTGTTTGGGGGGTAACCCTGAGAGGGAAAACAGGACTCTTCCCTTCCCTCAGAATGACACCAAACTCTTGGGAGCCAGGCATAATCCCCAGAGAGGGAGAATCTTCCATGGCCCCATGAGGCCAACCCTATATTCCATGGCCATCCTAGACACACAATCCAGAGACAAAAGCCTGAGCAATCGCCTCCCACTTGCCCTTATTTCAGATCCTGAGCAAATCATTTCAGGGTCTGCATATCAGGCCTGCCATCACCTGGCCCCTAACCGTAACCCGAGTTTGTGTCTGCAGACTTCTGTCCCCAAAGCCCTGGCCCACACGCCCCCACCCTGGGAACCGCAGCTACACCGCAGGACTGTTCCTGACCTCCCAAAGGAAACTCTGCCTGTCACAGTTGCCCAAACACTCCAGATTAGGAGAAACCAAGACTCCTGAGTTCACCCCATTTTCCTAGGCTGCTCTAGACAAAAATGCGCACTGTGACATAACATGAGCCACCACTTCCAGGCAGACACCCGGGTAATTGGGCCTAGATTCAGATGATTTACACTGGTATGCCCCTAGGACCTATTTGGAACCGTAGCTTGAATTTTCAGGCATCTGTTCCCAGAGGCCTGTTCTTCAAATACCAACATATGGTCCAATATGTGCTCCCTGAGCCAAAAAAGAGAATACCTCCTGTCCTCAGAAGGAAACCTTGCTCTGGGGAGCTGTGTCAATCCCTCAGTGTAGGAGAATCCTACATGGCCCCTGAGTCACCATCCACACTCCAAGGTCTCCCTGGACAGAAACCAGCATTGTGACCCATCAGCATGAGACTCCATTTCAACTCAGCCCCCTTGGTACTTCGCGCCAGAGCCACCAGATCGAGCCTGTCACGTTCTTAGGCTGCAATCATAACGTGAGGTGGCTTTCCAGGCATCCATGCCTAGAGCTCTGCTTTCCAATCTTTCCATATGGGGGACCCTGGAGCCATCAAACAGGACTCGGCCTGTCTCAGAGAAGGAAACCTTGCTGTTTGGAGCAGCTCACAAGCCCTAGCGTGGGGAAACCTCCATGGCATCACGAAGCCACCCCTCCATTAGTGGGCCATCAGGGACACAAATTCCAGTGTGAGCAGAAGTCTGACACTCGCCCTTACTCAGGTGCTGGAGATCTCGAATCATCCGCTGCACATTGGAACTGCCATGCCATCAGCCCTGAACCTAACCCTACCATTCGGTTTCAGACTTCCGTCCTCACACTCCTGGCCCAGAAGACCTCCAGGTTGGGAATTCTAGAGCCACAAGACAGGATTCCAGGTGCTCATCAGAAAGAAGAAGTGCCATATGGGGCTGCCCAGATACCCCACATGAGGATCAACCTGCATGGCCCTTGACCGCACCCCAATTTCTTAGGCTGCCCTGGGCACTAATCCTCAGTCTGACAAAGCCTGAGCCCTGATTTCTGTCAGCCACCCACATAGCTGGCTGCATATCCAGTAGGTGGGACCAACCATGAGCCAAGGACATCACCTCTACCTGACCTGGGTATTCAGGCATCTGTCCCCAGCCCTTATCTCAAACCTGCCTATGGGGGAATGTGATGCACAAAATCGTACTACTCCTTCCCCATGGCAGGAAATCTTGCTGTTGGGATGGGTGTCAAACTTTCAGAGTAGGAGAATCCTGCATGGCCTCTGAGTCACCGCCGTATTCCAAGGTCTCCCTGGACACAAACCTGCATTATGACCCATCAGCATGAGAGTCTATTTCAACTCAACCCCCTGGGGATCTCGCCCCAGAGCCAGCAGATTGAATATGCCTTGTCCCTAGGAGCCAATGGGAATGTGAGGAGGGGTTTCCAGGAAACCATCCTTAGAGCTATGCCCTGGAATATTTCCGTATGGGGCAGCCTTGAGCCATTCAACAGGACTTGACTGTCCCGCAGAGGAAACCTTGTGGTTTGGAGCAGCTCACAAACTCCAGTATGGGAAAAGCTCCAGGGCCTCAAGAGGCTCTGCCATCTTGAAGGGGCCATCATGGACAGAAACTCTAGCCTCAGCCAATGGCTGATACTCATCCTGACTTCAGTTGCAGGAGATCTCAATTCAGCCTCCCCATAGAGGGCCTGATGTGCCCTCAGCCCCAAACCTGACCCTATCTTGTGAATACAGACTTCCGTCCTCACACTCCTGGCACACAAGCACTCCAGATTAGGAATTCCGGAGCCACAACACAACACTCTGCCTGCCCACCTAAAGAAAATCTTTGCCCTATGGGGCTGCCCAGAAACCCAAAATGAGGACCCACCTGCACGGCCCTTAACCGCAACCCAACTTCGTAGGCTGTGCTGGACACTAATGCTCTGTCTGACACAGCCTGAGCCCAGACCTCCCGGCAGACACCCAGAGAGCTGGCCGCACATCCAAAATTTCAGACCCCCCATGGCCTTAGGCCATCATCTCTTCCAAACCTGAGGTTTCAGGCATCAGAACCTAGACCTTATCTCCAAAACCTGCACTGGGTGGAATCTGACACACAAATCAGAAATCCTTCTTCCACATGGCAAGATAACTTGCTGTTGGCATGGTGTCAAACCTTCAGGGTAGGAGAAACCTGCATGGCCCATGAGGCCACGTCCATGCTTGAGGGCTGCCTTGGGCACAAACACACATTGTGACCCTCAGATTGAGGCCCGTGTTCAAGGAATGCCTTTCAGTGGCTGGAACAAGTGCCCACATATGGGGCTTGCCATGCCCCTAGGTGCTCAATCCGAACCAGATATCGGGTTTTCCAGTCGCCCGTACCCAAGGTTCTGCTCTGGAATCCCTCTTTTAGAAGGACACCTGAAGCTGAAAACAGGACTCCTCTCTTCCAACAGAATGATCCCAATCTCTTGGGAGCCGGGCCAAATCCCAAGAAAGGGAGACTCGTCTATGGCCCATGAGGCCACCCCGACACTCCACTGCCATCCTTGACACAAAATCCAGAGACAAAAGACTGAGCAAAGTCTCACACTCGCCCTTCATTCATATCCCGAGGAGCTCCCCTCACGGTCTGTAGATGGGGCCTGCCCTAACCTCGGCCCCAAACCTAAGGAGAGTTTTGTGTTTTCAGACTTCTGTCCCCACAGCCCTGGCCCACACAACCTCCAGCCTGGGGCCCCTGGAGCCAAACCTCAGGACTGTGCTTGCCCTTTCCAAGAAAACAGTGCCCATTCCATTGGCCACAACCCTACAGATTAGGAGAAACCTCCAAGGCCCCCGAGGCCATACCAATCGTGTAGGCTGCCTTGAATAAACAGGGGCATTCTGACACAAGCTGAGCAACTACCTCCACTCAGACACACAGACAGATGTGTGCAGAGACAGAAGATTGAACCGGACAGGCCCCTATGCCCTAATATGAACCCTAGCTTTCCAGGTGTCTCTGCTCAGAGGCCTGATTTTGAGAACAGAAATTGGGGGTTTCCTGAGGCACCAATCAGAACACCTCTCGTCTCCACATGGGAAGTTTGTTCTTTGGGGCTGTGTTCAACCCTCCAGGTAGGAGAATCCTGCAGGGCCCCTGAGCCACCGCCTTATTCCGAGGTCTCCATGGACACAAACCCACATAATGACCCATCCTCAGGAGAGTCCATTTCAACTCAGACCCCTGGGTAGCAAGCCCCAGAGCCAACAGATCGAACCTGTCTTGTTGCAAGCAGCCAATGTTAATGCGAGGTGGGGTGTCCAGGCATCCATTCTTAGAACCCTGCTTTCAAGTCTTTCCGTATGGGGCGTCCAGGAGCCATCCAACAAACTCGACTCTCCCGCAGAAGGAAACCATGCGGATTGGAGCATCTCACAACCCCCAGCATGGGAAAACCGCCATGGCCTCATGAGGCACCCTCTTCATGAATGGGCCATCATGGACACAAACTACATGCTGAGCCAACGTCTGATACTTGCCCTTACATCAGATGCAGGAGATCTGAGTCAGCCTCTGCAGAGTGGGCATGCTGTGTCCTCGGACCCACACCGAACCCTAGCTTGTGTTTTCAGACTTCCGTCCTCACATTGCTAGCCCACAAGCCCTGCAGATTGGGAATTCTGGAGCCACAATGCAGCACTCTTCCTGCCCACCAGAAGAAAAACAATGCCCTAAGGCGGTGCCCAGAAAACCCAAATGAGGATCAACCTGCATGGCCCTCAACCGCACCCCAAATGCCTAGGTTTCCCTGGGCAATACTGCTCTGTCTGACACAGCCTGAGCCCAAACCTCCCGACACACACCCAGACATCTGGCCGCACAGCCAGAACTTCAGACCCACCATGGTTTTAGGCCGTCATCTCTTCCCAACCTGGATTTTTGGGCATCAGTACTGAGAACTTATCTCTAATCCCTGCACAGGTGGGAACCTGATACACAAATCAGAACTCCTCCTTCCCCATGGCAAGAGACCTTGCTGTTGGCATGGTGTCAAACCATCAGAGTAGGAGAAACCTGCATGGCCCATGAGGCCACGCCCATGCTTGAGGGCTGCATTGGGCACAAACACGCATTGTGACCCTAGTTGTTAGCCCCGTGCTCATGTAAGGCCTCTTAGTGACTGGACCAACACGCATGGGGTGATTGCCATGCCCCTAGGCCCACAGTCCTAACCAGAGGTCGTGTTTTCCTCGTCGCCCGTACTCAGGGCTCTGCTCTGGAATCCCTCTTTCGGAGGGACACCTGAGGCAGAAAACAGGACTCCTCCCTTCCCACAGAATGACCCCAATCTCTTAGGAGTCGGGCCAAATTCCCAGAGAGGCAGATTTATCCAAGATCCATGAGACCACACCTACATTCCACAGCCATCCTTGACACAAAATCCAGAGACAAATGCCTGAGCGACCACCTCCCATCTCCCTTCTTTCATATTCTGAGGAGCTCCCCTCAGGGTCTGTAGATCGGGCCTGCCATAAACTTGGCCCCAAACCTAAGCCTAGTTTGTGTTTTCAGACTTCTGTCCCCACAGCCTTGGCCCACATACCCTCCAGGCTAGGGCCCCTGGAGCCAAGCCACTGGACTGTGCCTGCCCTCTCCAAGGAAACTCTGCCCATTCAATTGGCCACAATCCTACAGGTTAGGAGAAACCTCCAAGGTCCCTGAGGCCATCCCAGTGGTGTGGGCTGCCCTGGACAAACAGGGGCATTCTGACACAAGCTGAGCAACTACCTCCACTCAGACACACAGACAGATGTGTGTAAAGACAGAAGATTGAACTAGACAGGCCCCTATGACCTAATCGGAACCCTAGCTTTGGTTTCCAGCTGTGTCTCTTCAGAGGCCTGGTTTCGCATACCAGCAATGGGGGTTTCCTGAGGCACCAATCAGAACACCTCTCCTCTCCACATGAGAAGCTTGCTCTTTGGAGCTGTGTCCAACCCTCTGAGTAGGAGAATCCTGCAGGGCCCCTGAGCCACTGCCACATCCCAAGGTCTCCATGGACACAAATCCACATGATGACCCATCCTCAGGAGAGTCCATTTCAACACAGACCCCTGGGTAGCTCACCACAGAGCCAGCAGATCGAACTTGCCATGTCGCCAGAAGCAAATTGGAGTGCGAGGTGGGGTTTCCAAGCATCCACCCTTGGAACACTGCTCTCAAGTCTTTGCGTATTAGGCATTCTTCAGCAATCCAACAGGACTTGACTCTCTCACAGAAGGAAACCTTGTGGTTTGGAGCAACTCACAAACCCCAGCAAGGAAATTCTCTATGGCCTCATGAGCCCCTCCTTCATGAAGGGGCCATCATGGACGCAAACTCCAGCCTGAGCCAACGTCTGATACTCTCCCTGACGTCAGATGCAGGAAATCTCGATTCAGGCACTGTAGAGTGGGCCTGCTGTGCCCTCGGCCTGAATCCTAACCCTAGCTTGTGTTTTCAGAATTCCGTCCTCACATTCCTGGCCCACAAGCCCTCCAGATTGGGAATTCCAGAGCCACAACGCAGCACTCTTCCTGCCCAACAGAAAAAAACACGTTGCCCTATGGGGCTGCCCAGAAACGCCAAATGAGGATCAAACTGAACTGCCATTGACTGTTAGGGTCCGTGATCAAAGGAACGAGACTGATGCAAAGCAAAAGTCAAGCAAAGCTTTATTTCGCACCAGCATCAGAAACCAACCCAGCCGGTAGGGGCCGTCTCTTATGAAGAATCGACCACGACGACCACTGCGAGGCCAATCCTTGTACGAGGCCACTCCCAACGATGAAGAGGCGATGACGACGAGGACGACTACAGCTCTCGCTGATAGCTCTCACAGCTCTCGACGACTCCTACAGCTGACCACACCCCAATTTTATAGGCTGCCCTGGGCACTCATGCTCTGTCTGACATAGCTTGAGCCCAAACCTCTGTACAGATGCCCAGACAGCTGGCCACACACCCAGAACATCGGACCCACCATGGCCTTAGGCCATCATCTCTTCCCAACCTGGCTTTTCAGACATCTGAACCTAGACCTCATCTCCAACCCCTGCACAAAGGAGAACTTGATGCACAAATCAGAGGTCCTCCTTTCCATGGCAGGAAACCTTGCTCTTGTCATGGTGTCAATCTTGCAGAGTAGGAGAAACCTGCGTGGCCCATGAGGCCACGCCCATGCTTGAGGGCCATCTTGGGCACCAACACGCATTGTGACCCTCAGCTTGAGCACCGTGTTCAAGTAAGACCTCTCAGTGGTTGAACCAAGAGCCTTATATGGGGCTTGCCATACCGCTATGCCCCCAATCATAAACAGAGTTTGGGTTTTCTAGTCGCCCGTACCCTGGGCTCTACTCTGGAATCCTTCTTTTTGGGGAACCCCTGAGGCAGAACATAGGACTCCTCCTTTCCCCCTAATGATACCAAAGTATTGGGAGCCGAGGAAATTCCAGAGAGGGAGAATCTTCCATGGCCCCATGAGGCCACCCTTACATTCTGTGGCCAACCTAGACCCAAAATCCAGAAACAAAAGCCTGAATACCGCCTCACACTTGCCCTAACTTCAGATCCCAAGGAGCTTCCTCAGGGTCTGCAGTTCGGCCTGCCATACCCTTGGCCCTAACCCTAATCTGAGTTTGTGTTTTCAAACTTTTGTCCCCAGAGTCCTGGCCCACAGACCCTCCCGGTTGGGCCCTCCAGAGTCACAGGTAGGAGTGTTCCTGCCCCCCTGAAGGAAACAGTGCCCTTTACAGTTGCCCAAATCCTCCAGATTATGAGAAGCCTGCACAGCCCCCGAGGCCACCCCAATTTCCTAGGCCACCCTGAAGAAAAGTGCGTAGTCTGACACACCCTTTACATGGCCCTCCAGTCAGACACCCAGGTAGTTGGCCCAGAACCGATGACTGAAATGACATGAACCTAGGTCCTAAATGAACCCCAGCTTAGGTTTTCAGTCATCAGTCCCCAGAAGCGTGGTCTCGAATACCAACATATGGGGGTCCCTGAGGCACAAAACAGAACACCTCCTGTCCCCAAATGGAACCTTGCTATTTGGAGCTGTGAAAAACACTCAGGGTAGGAGAATCATCCCCGGCCCCTGAGCCACCGCCAAACCCAAGGTCTCCCTTGATACAAATCCACATTGGGACCCATCAGCATGAGACACCATTTCAATTCAGCCCCCTCAGTAGTTTGCCCCAGAGCCAGCAGATCGAACCTGCCTTGTTCCTAGGCGCCAATGGGAATGTGAGGTGGGGCTTCCAGGCATCCATACCTAGAGCCCTGCTCTCGCATCATTCAGTATGGGGCACCCTTGAGCCATCAAACAGGAATCCCTCTGTCCCACAGAAGGAAACATTGCTGTTTGGAACAGCTCACCCAGATTGGGAAAACCTCCATGGCCTCATGAGGCAACCCCTCCATTAGGTGACCATCATGGTCACAAACTCCAGCCTGAGCGAACTTCTGACAGTCGCTGACTTGAGATGCTGGAGATCTCGATTCAGTTCTGTAGATTGGGCCTGCTGTGCCCTAGGCCCTAAACCGAACCTAGATTGTGTTTTCAGACTTCCACCCTCAGACTCCTGGCCCACAAGTCCTTTAAATTGGGAATTATGGAGGCACGATGCAGCACCCTGCCCACCCACCAGAAGGTAAAAGTGCCCTAGGGGCTGCCCAAAAACCCCAATGAGGATCAACCTGCACGGCCCACAACGGCATCCCAATTACATAGGCTGCCCTATGCAATATTGCTCTGCCTGAAACAGCCTGAGGCCAGACCTCCCCACATCCACCTAGACAGCTGGCCGCATATCCAGCAGATTGGACATGCCATGGCTCCTGGATGTCATCTTTACCCAACCTCGGTTCTAGGCATCTGTCCCCAGACCTTATCTCAACTTCATGCATATGGGAGACCTGATGCACAAAACAGAACTCCTTATTCCCCATGGCAGGAAACCTTGCTGTTGAGATGGGTGTCAAACCCTCAAAGTAGGAGAAACCTACATGTCCCATGAGGCCAAGCCCACTCTTGATGGCCACCTTGGGCAGAAACACACATTGTGACCCTCAGCCCGAGTCCATTTTCAAATAAGCCCCCTTGGTAGCTGTACCAGGCGCCCGCATATCGGGCCTCCCATGCCCCTAGGCCCAAATCCTAACCCACAATGGGATTTTCCAGGCACCCGAACCAAAGCCTCTCTCTGGAATCCTTGTTATTGGGGGACAACTGACACAGAAAACAGGACTCTTCCCTTCCCCCAGAATGACACCATACTATTGGGAGCTGGGCAGAATCCCCAGAGAGGGAGATACTTCCATGGTCACCTGAGGCCAACCCTACATTCCATGGCTGCCCTAGACACACAACCCCTACACAAAAGCCTGAGCTACTGCCTCACCTACTCCTAAGTTCAGATGCCGAGGAGCTGCCCTCAGCATCTGCAGATCGGCCTGCCATAACCTCTGCCCTAACCCTATCCCGAGTTGGTACTTTCAGACTTCTGTCCCCAGAGCTCTGGCCCACACACCCTCCAGGATGGGGCTTCCAGAGCCACACTGCAGGACTGTCCTGCCCACTCAAAGGAAAATCTGCCCGTTACAGTTGACTAAACCCTCCTGATTCGTAAAAACCTACAAGACATCTGACACCACCCCAATTTCGTAGACTGCTCTGGACAAAATGCACATTTTGTCCACCCTAAGAAGCTACCTCCCGTCAGACACCCAGCTAAATGGCCCTAGAGACATAAGATTGAAACTGACATACCCCCAAGCCCTAATCTGAACCTTAGTTTAGGATTTCAGGCATTTGTCCCCAGAGGCTTTGTCTCAAATACCTATGTAGGGGTGTCCCTGAGCCACAAAATAGAAAACCTCCTGTCCCCAGAAGGAAACCTTGCTCTTTGGAGCTGTGTCGAACCCTCAGGGTAGGGGAATCCTGCTTGTCCACTGAGCCACCGCCACAATCAAGGTCTCCCTGGACACAAACCTGCATTGTGAACCTTCAGCACGAGACTCCATTTCAACTAAGTCCCCTCAGTATTTGGTCCCTGACACAAGAGATCGAACCTGCCATGTTCCTATGCTGCAATGGTAACATGAGGTGGTCTTACAAGGCATCCATCTGTAGAGCCCTGCTATCAAATCTTTCCATAGGAGCGTCCCTGGAGTCATCAAAGAGGACTACCCCTGTCTCACAGAATGAAACCTTGCTGTTTGGAGAAGCTCACAATCCCCACAGTGGGAAAACCTCCATGGCCTCGTGAGGCCACCCCTCCATTAGTGGGCCATCATGGACAAAAACTCTAGCATGAGCGAATGTCTGACACTAGCCCTTACTTCAGATGATGGAGATCTCTATCAGCCGCTGCTGATTGTGACTGCCATGCCCGAGGCCAACAACCTAAACCTCATTTTTGTTTTCAAACTTCTGTCCTCACACTCCTGGCCAACAAGCCCTCCAGATTGGGAATTCTGGAGCCACAACGTAGCACTCTGCCTGTCCACCAGAAAGAAAAAGTGCCCTATGTGGCTGCCCCAAAACCCCAAATGAGGATCCTCCTTCACAGCACTCAAGGGCACCCCAAATTCTTAGGCCACCCTGTGAACTACTGTGCTGTCTGGCACAGCCTGAGCCCCAACCTCCTATCAACTCCCATATAGCTGGCCGCGTGTCAGGCAGATTGGACCTGCCATGGCCCTAGGCCATCATCTCTACCCAACCTGGGTTTTCAGGCATCTGTCCCCACATCTTATCTCAGATCCTTGTATATGGGGGAACGTGATGCACAAAAGAGTACTCCTCCTTCCCTGTGGCAGGAAATTTTTCTGTTGTGATGGGTGTAAGTCCCTCAAACTAGGAAAATCCAGCATGACCCACGAGGCCATGTCCACTCTTGAGGTCTAAACATGTCACAAACACACGTTTTGACGCTCAGCCTGACCCCCTTTTTCAAAGAAGCATCCCCTGTAGCTTGAAGAAGAGGTCACATTTCAGGCCTGATTTGCACCTAGGCCTAAATCTTAACCCACGGTGGGGTTTTCCAGGCGCTGATACCCAGAGCCCGTCTCTGGAATCCCTGGTTTTGGGGGATTCCTGAGACAGAAAAAATGGACTCTTCCCTTACCCCAGAATGACACCGAACTATTGGGAGCCGGGCAGAATCTCCAGAGAGGGAAAATCTTCCATGACCCCTGAGTCCAAAGCTAAATTCTGGGGCCATTCTAGACACACAATATAGAGACAAAAGCGTGAGCTACCACCTCACACTTGCCCTAATTTCAGATCCTGAGGACCTCTCCTCATGGTCTGCAGATCAGGCCTGCCATAACCTCAGCCCTAACCAAAACTCGAGACTGTGATTTCAGAGTTTTGTCTCCAACACCCTGACCCACATGCCCTCCAGGATGGGGCCTCCATAGCCACACCACAGGACTGTGCCTGCTATCCTGATGGAAACTGTGCCTGTCACAGTTGCCAAAACTCTCCTGTATAGGAGAAAACTGCAAGACCCCCGAGACCACCTGAATTTCATAGGCTGCTCTGGACAACGATGTGCAGTCTGTAACACACTGAGGTCCGACATCCAGTCAGACACCCAGGATAATGTCCCTAGAGAGAGAAGATTGAATCTGACATGCCCTAGGCCCAATCTGAAGCCAAGCTTAGGTTTTCAGGCATAAGTCCCCAGAGGCCTGTTCTCAAATGCCATGTGGTCCCTGAGCCACAAAACAGAACACCTCTTGTCCCCAGGACACCTTGCTCTTTGGAGCTGCGTCAATCCCTCAGGGTAGGAGAGATTCCTACATGGCCCCTGAGCCACCGCCACATACCAAGGTCCCCCTAGACATAAAGCCGCATTGTGACCCATCAGCATGAAACTCCATTTCAACTCAGCCCCCTGGGTAGTTGGACCCAGAGCCAACAGATCGAACCTGCCATGCTCCTAGGCTGCAATGGTAACACTAGGTGGGGTTTCCAGGCATCCATAGGTAGAGCCCTGCTATCGAATCTTTCCATGTGGCGGACCCTTGAGCCATCAAACAGGACACAACCTGCAGCCCAGATAAACCAAGCTATTTGGAACTGTGAAATCCCCAGAGTGAGAGGAATCTCCATGCCACCATGAGGCCACCTATGAGTCGCAGAACTCATGGACACAAACTCCAGCCTGTGCGACATCCTGACACTCGCCTTCCATTCCACAGGCCCTAACCTTAGTCCTAACTTGGGTTCTCAGACTTTCATCCTCAACGTCCTGGTCCACAATCCCTCCAGATAGGGAACACTGAACCATACCACAGGACTGTGCCTGCCCTCCAGATGGAAAATGTGCCTTATTGAGTTGCAGGAGACCCCCCCTATTATGAGAAAGCTGCACAAAACCCCAAAGCCACCCCATTGACAGAAGCTGGACCTGGACACTAATACATATGCTGCCCTAAACCAGAGCACTGACCTCCAGTCAGCCACCAAGTAGCTGGCGCCAGTGGGAATGCTTTGGACTTTCCATGCCCCCAGGCCCTACCACGAACCCTAGTTTGAGTGTTCTGGCATACATACCCAGTTCCCTGCTCTCGAATCAATCCATATGGACAACCCTAGGGCCATACACAGGACTCCACCTGTCCCCCAGAATGCAACCATTTTATTTAGGGCTTCACAAACCCCCCAGAGCAGAAGAAAACTCCATGGCCCCAGGAGGCCACCCACACATATGACGGCCCTAGTGGACACAAATTCGAGTCTGGGTGAATACCTGACACTGCCCCTAACTTTAGAATGCGGGACTTGCCTCAGCATCTGCAGATCGGTGATCCATGCCCTAGACACTAACCATAAACCTAGCTTGGGCTCAAACTTCCGTCCTGAGTCCTGAAACACAAGTCCTCCAGATTGGGGACTCCACAGCCACAGCAGGACTCTCCCTGCCCTCCAGATTGAAGCCGTGCCCTACAGAGCTGCCCCAAATCCCTACATTAGGGGAAACATGAACCACCCGCAATGCCACCCACTTGTGTATGTCACCCTGGATGTTACTGTGCAGTGTGACACACCTGAGTCGCGTCCTCCAAACAGCCACAGAGACATCTGACCCCAAAGCCAGGAGTTTGGACCTGCCATTCCCCTAGGCCCTTATGCTAAACCTGGGTTGGGTTAGCAGGCATCCATACCCAGAGTCCTCCTCTCAAATCCTACCACACAGGGGACCACTGAGAAACAGAACAGAACTTCTCCTGCCCCCCAGAAGGTATCCTTGCTTTTTGCAGCTCTGCCTAACCCTCCGAGTTGGAAGAAAGCTGTGTTGCCTCTTAGGCCATGCCCAATTTTACAGGCTGCCCAGTATACAAACACACATTGTGACCCTTAGCCTGAGCCCCATTTTCCACACACCCCGATGGGTAGCTTGGCCCAGAGCCAGGATCTAAGGCTTGCCATACTACTAGGGCCTAACCTTAAACATAGGTTGGGTCTTCAAGTATCCATACTCGGAACCCTGCTCTCCAATCCCTCTGTATGGGGGACCCATGAGCCATAAAACAGGACACCACCTATCCCCCAGAATAGACCAAACTATTTGGAACTGTGCAAAAACCTCAGAGCGGGCGCAAACTCCATGGCCCCATGAGGCCACCCCCACATTTGGCGGATCACATGGATACAAACTCCAGCCTGAGGGACATCCTGACACTTGCCTTAACCTCTATTCTCGGGGAGCTTGCCTCAGCGTCTGTACATTGGGCCTGTGAAATCCTAGGCCGAAATCCTAGACCTAGTTTGGGTTTTCAGACATGTGTCCTCAGAGTCCATTTCCTCAAGCCAGAGTTGGCATATTGGACCTGGTATGTCCCTAGGCCCGATCTCAAACTGTATGTTGTGTTTTTAAGGCATGCATCCCCAGAGCCCTGCTCCTGAATCCCTCCAAATGGGGTACCCTATATCCATACAAAAAGACTCCACCCGTACTCCAGAATGAAACCTTGCTATTCGGCATTGTCCAAAACCCCCAATGTGGGAGAAACCTAAATGTCCTCAGGAGGCCACCTAAACTTCCTGAGGCCCTAGTGGTCACAAATTTTAGTCTGAGCAAATGCATGATATTTGCCCTAAGCTCAGATCCTGAGGAGCTCAACAGAGCATCTGCAGATCCGGCCTGCCATGCCCTAGGACCTTTCCCAAGCCCTACCTTGGGTTTTCAGACTTCTTTCCCCAGAGTCCTGGCTCACAAGCCTTCTAGACTGGGGACTCAGGAGCCATATCAAAGGACTCTGCCTGCCCTCCAGAAGGAAGCCATGCCCTATGGCGCTGTACAAAACCACCCAGATTAGGAGAAACATGCATGGGCTCTGAGGACACCCCCATTTTAGAAGACTTCCCTGGATGCTAATACACATTCTGTCACTCATCCTGAGACAGGACCTCCATTTTGCCACCCACGTAGCTAGCCCACGAGAGAGCAGATAAGACCTACCCTGCACCTAATCCCCAATCCCATCCCTAGCTGTGTTTTCAGATATCTGTCCCCAGTGGTCTACATTCAAATCCCTACAAATGGGAGATCCCTGAACTAGAAAACAGGCCTTCTCCTGCCTTCCTAAAGGAATTCCTGTGGTTTGAAGCTGTGTAAAATTCTCAGAGCAAGAGACATCAGCATGGCCTAGGCCAACCTGAATTTCGGAGGACTCACTGGACACAAGCCGATTTGTGAACCTCAGCCTGAGCTGCGTTTACAACTCAGACTCTGAGTTATCTTGCCCAAGAGACCGCTGATCAGGCATGCCATGTCCCAGGCCCTAATCCTAACCCTAGATTTGGTTTTCAGGAATCCATACCCAGAGACTTGGCTCAAATCCCTGCATACGGATGACCCCTGAGCCATAATACAGAACTCCTGTCCCGCAGAATAAAACCTTGCTAGTTGGAGCTGCGCAAAACCAACATGGCTGTAGTAACCTCCATGGGCACATGAGGCCACCCCCATATTTGGCAGTACTCATGGACACAAAGTCTAGCCTGAGTGAACACTTGACACTCACCCTAAATTCACAATCCATGGAGCTTGCCTCAGCATCTGAAGTTCGGTCCAACCATGCCCTAGGCCCTAACCCTAACCCTAGCTTGGGTTCTCAGACTTCCACCCCAACAGTACTGGCCCACAAGTCCCCCAGGTAGAGAACTCAAGAACCATGCCATATGACTCGGCCTGCCCTCCAGAAGGAAACTGTGCCCTATGGAGTTGCACAAAACCCCGAGAATCCAGAAATGTGCATGGCCCCTGATGCGACCGAGGATCTTACATCACTGTGGACGCTAATTCACAGTCTGACAACCTGAGTCATATTCTTTTTTTTTTTTTAATTAAATTTTTTATTTATTTTCATTGTAACAGTATTCATTGTTTTTTCACCACACCCAGTGCTCCATGCAATCCGTGCCCTCCCCAATACCCACCACCTGGTTCCCCCACCCTCCCACCCCCGCCCCTTCAAAACCCTCAGGTTGTTTTTCAGAGTCCATAGTCTCTCATGGTTCACCTCCCCTTCCAATTTCCCTCAACTCCCTTCTCCTCTCCATCTACCCTTGTCCTCTATATTATTTGTTATGCTCCACCAATAAGTGAAACCATATGATACTTGACTTTCTCTGTTTGACTTATTTCACTCAGCATAATCTCTTCCAGTCCTGTCGATGTTGCTACAACAGTTGGGTATTCGTCCTTTCTGATGGAGGCATAATACTCCATAGTGTATATGGACCACATCTTCCTTATCCATTCATCCGTTGAAGGGCATTTTGGTTCTTTCCACAGTTTGGCGACCGTGGCCATTGCTGCTATAAACATTGGGGTACAGATGGCCCTTCTTTTCACGACACCTGTATCTTTGGTGTAAATACCCAGCAGTGCAATTGCAGGATCATAGGGAAGATCTATTTTTAATTTCCTGAGGAATCTCCACACTGTTCTCCAAAGTGGCTGCACCAGTTTGCATTCCCACCAACAGTGTAAGAGGGTTCCCCTTTCTCCACATCCTCTCCAACACACGTTGTTTCCTGTCTTGCTAATTTTGGCCATTCTAACTGGTGTAAGGTGGTATCTCAATGTGGTTTTGATTTGAATCTCCCTGATGGCTAGTGATGATGAACATTTTTTCATGTGTCTGGTAGCCATTTGTATGTTTCATTGGAGAAGTGCCTGTTCATATCTTCTGCCCATTTTTTAATATGATTATCTGTTTTGTGTGTGTTGAGTTTGAGGAGTTCTTTATAGATCCTGGATATCAGCCTTTTATCTGTACTGTCATTTGCAAATATCTTCTCCCATTCCCTGGGTTGCCTCTTTGTTTTGATGACTGTTTCTTTTGCTATGCAGAAGCTTTTGATCTTGATGAAGTCCCAAAAGTTCATCTTTGCCTTTGTTTCCTTTGCCTTTGGAGACATATCTTGAAAGAAGTTGCTGTGGCTGATATCAAAGAGGTTACTCCCTATGTTTTCCTCGAGGATTCTGATGGATTCCTGCCTCACGTTGAGGTCTTTTATCCATTTCGAGTTTATCTTTGTGTACGGTGAAAGAGAGTGGTCAAGTTTCATTCTTCTACATATAGCTGTCCAGTTTTCGCAGCACCATTTATTGAAGAGACTGTCTTTTTTCCACTGGATATTTTTTCCTGTTTTGTCAAAGATTATTTGACCATAGAGTTGAGGGTCCATATCTGGGCTCTCTACTCTGTTCCACTGGTCCATGTGTCTGTTTTTATGCCAGTACCATGCTGTCTTGGTGATCACAGCTTTGGAGTAAAGCTTGAAATCAGGTAACGTGATGCCACCAGTTTTATTTTTGTTTTTCAACATTTCCTTAGCAATTCGGGGTCTCTTCTGATTCCATACAAATTTTAGTATTATTTGCTCCAGCTCTTTGAAAAATACTGGTGGAATTTTGATTGGAATGGCATTAAAAGTATAGATTGCTCTGGGCAGTATAGACATTTTAACGATGTTTATTCTTCCGATCCAAGAGCATGGAGTGGTCTTCCATCTTTTTGTGTCTTCTTCAATTTCTTTTAGGAGTGTTCTGTAGTTCCTCGAGTACAGATCTTTAACCTCTTTGGTTAGGTTTATTCTGAGGTATCTTATGGTTTTTGGTGCTATAGTAAATGGAATCGATTCTCTAATTTGCCTTTCTGTGTTTTCATTGTTATTGTATAAGAAAGCCACTGATTTCTGGACATTGACTTTGTATCCTGCTACATTACTGAATTGCTGTATGAGTTCTAGTAGTTTGGGGGTGGAGTCTTTCGGGTTTTCCATATAAAGAATTATGTCATCTGCGAAGAGAGAAAGTTTGACTTCTTCCTTGCCAGTTTGGATACCTTTTATTTCTCTTTGTTGTCTGATTGCTGTTGCTAGGACTTCTAATACTATGTTGAACAAGAGTGGTGAGAGTGGGCATCCTTGTCGTGTTCCTGATCTCAACGGGAAGGCTGCAAGCTTTTTCCCATTGAGGATGATATTTGCTGTGGGTTTTTCATAGATAGATTTGATGAAGTTCAGGAATGTTCCCTCTATCCCTATACTTTGAAGCGTTTTAATCAGGAACGGATGCTGGATTTTGTCAAAAGCTTTTTCTGCATCAATTGAGAGGATCATGTGGTTCTTCTCTCTTCTCTTATTGATTTGTTCTATCACATGGATTGATTTGCGAATGTTGAACCATCCTTGTAACCCAGGGATGAATCCCACCTGGCCATGGTGGGTAATCTTTTTAATGTGCTGTTGGATCCTGTTTCCTAGGATCTTGTTGAGAATCTTAACATCCATATTCATCAGTGATATTGGTCTGAAATTCTCCTTTTGGTAGGGTCTTTGCCTGGTTTGGGGATCAGGGTAATGCTGGCTTCATAAAAAAAGTCTGGAAGTTTTCCTTCTTCTTCAATTTTTTTGAAACAGTTTCAGGAGAATAGGTATTATTTCTTCTTTGAAAGTTTGATAGAATTCCCCAGGGAATCCGTCGGGTCCTGGGCTCTTGTTTTTTGGGAGGTTTTTGATCACTGCTTCAATCTTGTTACTAGATATCGGTCTATTGAGGTTGTCAATTTCTTCCTGGTTCAATTTTGGGAGTTGATAGTTTTCCAGGAATGCATCCATTTCATCTAGGTTGCTTAGCTTATTGGCATATAACTGTTGATAATAGCTTCTGATGATTGTTTCTACTTCCTTGGTGTTAGTTGTGATCTCTCCCTTTTCATTCATAATTTTATTAATTTGGGCTTTCTCTCTTTTCTTTTGGATTAGTGTGGCCAATGGTTTATCGATCTTATTGATTCTTTCAAAAAACCAGCTTCTAGTTTCGTTGATACGTTCTACCGTATCTCTGGTTTCTACCTCGTTGATCTCTGCTCTAATCTTGATTATTTCCCTTCTTACATGTGGAGTTGGTTTGATTTGTTGTTGATTCTCTAGTTCTTTAAGGTGTAGAGATAGCTGGTATATTCTGGATTTTTCCATTTTTTGAAGGGAGGCTTGGATGGCTATGAATTTCTCCCGTAGGACTGCCTTTGCTGTATCCCATAGGTTTTGGAGTGAAGTGTCTTCATTCTCATTGGTTTCCATAAATTGTTTAAGTTCTTCTTTGATCTCCTGGTTGATCCAAGCATTCTTAAGCAAGGTGGTCTTTAGCTTCCAGGTATTTGAGTTCCTTCTGAACTTTTCCTTGTGATTGAGCTCCAGTTTCAAAGCATTGTGATCTGAGAATATGCAGGGAATAATCTCAGTCTTTTGGTATCGGTTGAGCCCTGATTTGTGACCCAGTATGTGGTCTATTCTGGAGAAGGTTCCATGTGCACTTGAGAAGAATAAGTATTCTGTTGTTTTAGGGTGGAATGTTCTGTATATATCTATGAGGTCCATCTGGGCCAATGTGTCATTCAATGCTCTTATTTCTTTATTGATTTTCTGTTTCGATGATCTGTCTATTTCTGAGAGACGCGTGTTAAGATCTCCTACTATTAATGTCTTCATATCAATATGACTCTTTATCTTGATTAATAGTTTTCTTATGTAATTTCCTGCTCCCATATTGGGGGCATAGATATTTACAATTGTTAGATCATCTTGGTGGATAGTCCCTTTAAGAATGATGTAGTGTCCTTCTGTATCTCTGACTACCGTCTTTAGTTTAAAATCTAATTTATCTGATCTGAGAATCGCTACCCCGGCCTTCTTTTGAGGCCCATTGGCGTGAAAGATGCTTCTCCATCCCTTCACTTTCAGGGATGGAGACATATGGATGGGTCCTGTCGTTTTATCCAATCTGCAACCCTGTGTCGTTTTATGGGAGCATTTAGGCCATTCACATTGAGAGTGATTATTGAGAGATATGTTTTTATTGACATTGTGTTATCTTTGAAGTCTTTCTTTCTGTCGATTGTCTCTATATTTCTGTTCAATGCTATTCTTAGGATTTTTCCTCTTTTATAGAACCCCCCTTAATATTTCTTGCAGTGTCGGCTTGGTGGTTGCATAGTCTTGTAAGCGTTGCCGGTCTTGGAAACTCTTTATCTCTCCATCCATTTTGAATGTCAGTCTTGCTGGATAAAGTATTCTTGGAGGCATGTTCTTCTCCTTTATTGCCCTGAATATATCTTGCCAGCCCTTTCTGGCTTGCCAGGTCTCTGTGGACAGGTCTGACGTTATTCTGATGGGCTCTCCTCTGTATGTAAGGAGATTTTTTGTCCTAGCAGCTTTCAAGAGATTGTATCTACAATTATGATTCCTCAATTTTACTATGAGGTGCCTGGATTTTTTTTTTTTAATTTATAATCTTGGGCGGGGGACCTTTCTACTTCTAGTACATGAACACTTGTTCCATTCGCAAGATTGGGAAAATTTTCATGAAAAACTTGTTCCACTATATTTTCTAGACTTCTTTCTTTCTCCTTCCCTTCAGGGATTCCAATAATTCTGACGTTGGAACGTTTCATGGCATCATTTATTTCCCTGATTCTGTTTTCGTGGCTTCTAAGCCGTTTGTTCCAGGCTTCCTCCTGATCCTTTCTCTCTATCTGTTTGTCCTCCAGATCACTAATTCTATCTTCTGTCTCAGTTACCCTAGCTTTTAGAGAATTTAGATTAGATTGGAACTCATTGAGAGCGTTGTGAACCTCATCCCTGGTGGCCTTCAGCTCTGCCCTAACATTATGAACATCCTCCCTGGTCACTTTCAATTCTGCCCTAATCAATTCCATTTGGTCATCCATGGCTTTCTCCAACCTAGCTATTGCCTGGATAATTGTTAGCCTGCATTCTCTTTCTGACATATTGTCTATGTTGATAGCTGTTAGCTCGGTTGCAGAAGGCCCATCCTCTGTATTTTTCTTCTGTTGGGGATTCCTCCTCCTAGTCATTTTGGTGAGAGATGACTGGACAGATGTAGCTGGATGTATCGACCGTGGTGCAGTCAAGGTGCACCCTGGAACGCTTCTGAGCACTCAGGATTCCCCATCCAAATGAGACAAAAAAGAAAAGAAAAAGAAAAAGGAGGGAGAGAGGGAGACAGGAAAAAAAGGGAAGATAAAAGAGAAGGTTCAGCCCAAATGGGCCCCAGGGTAAGATTTATGATGTATACAAACAAAAACAGACAAACAAAAAGACTGATAAAAGTATATGACGAGAGGAAAAAAAATATATATATATATATAAACAAGAAAAGGAGGAGCCTTGTCAAGAAGAACCCCAAGTATAAGATTTATATACTATCAGGACAAACATAAATACACAGAGACACTGGCAGAAGAAAAAGATGGGAGCATGGTTATAGATTCTCGGTGTGGGCGAGGAAAGTTATTTTGATTCTTCCTGGATGTATCTTGGTATCTTTGTTAAAGGACTCAACTTTCCTAAGAAAAACGGGGATTAAATATTGGTTCACCTATAGGGGTAGCATTGCTTGGAGAAAGGGGGTTACCTTGACGTTTAACTCTATATGAATATTAGAAAATAAAAATAAAAAAGGAATAAACTGGACTAAACTAAACTAAAAATTTTTTTAAAAATTAAGAAAATAGAAAAGCAAAAGAAAAACACATGTGTATGTATCAAAAAATTCAGGTTAGAAGTTTATTATGGAATTTGATGTACTGGACATCTCACTGTGATGGTAAATAGGTTAAAAATTATCTATATAAAAAAAGAAAAAAAAAGTGAACCAGAATAGTGGGAAAGAATTAAAAATAAAAGTTGTATCTATGAAGTAGTGGTGGTTGTTCTCTTGTAGTCTTTTTTTTTTTTCTTTCCTGATTTGTTTTCTGGGGGAGGGGGCTGCCACGTGGATTTTCAGTCAATGATGTTCCCTGAGTTAAGTCCTCCCGACCCCCTTGAGGGGGTGGGCTCTGAGAAAAAGAGTTTTTTCAGGTTTTTGTTCTCTGGAGGTTTTTATGTTTGTTCACTTCTTTTCTCTCGCCTTGACAGCTTTTGATGGTTTTTGGAGGTTTAGAGGAAAGAAAACTGCACCCCAACCTCCCTCTCAGAGAGAAGCCTCAGTCTGCTCCCCTGCAGGTGCTGCAGCCACTGGGCCACTAGCAGAGCAGGTTCTGAGTCGCGGTCCCTGGGGATGCAGGATCTCCTGCTTGTAAGCAAAACCAAGGCAGCTGTGGCTGTCTGGGCAGCTCCAGACTGCCAGAGAGGTTCCAAGCAGGGATCGCACACTGAGATTTTCCCGCTTGCTGGGGCTAAGAGCGCCGGGCTTGCGCGCATCTCTCCCAGGGGAGGGTTTGGGGCGCGGCGTCTCCAGCTCTATGGGCTCTATCAGCTCTATTGCCGCGTGGGTCCGAGAACACCAGGCTGGGCGTGCGTGCACCTCTCTCAGGGGAGGGTGAGGCACACGCGCTTCTCCAGTAAGGTGCGCGTTCTGCCGTCCGGAGTGGCTCCCAGCCCCTCATGGGAGCCGGACTCCACCCGTTCTCGGGCGCACTGGCAGCTCAGGGACGAAGACCAGGTTTCTCCGCCGCACTCTCTCTGGCTCAGCGCCAGGGGAGGCTGTCCTGGGTCTGGGGACTTAAGCCCCTGTCCCTAGCCGCCCCGATTCCCACAATTTCCCCGCGTGATCCTTTGCTCTTTTGAGTACGTTCAACAAGACTCCAAGTTAATGCTGGTCCCCAGATGCAGGGCACTCTCGTATTGGGGTATTATTTTCCAATTGGTCGCCTCTGTTGGCTCCCTCCCCCTTTTGTTTATCTTCCAATATCAGTCCGACGTTCCCACTCCACTTTACCTGCCCACTGGCGTCTTCTGCCCCCCGTAGAGATCCAGACGTGTATAATTCTGATCTCAGGCTGATTTCATGGGTGATCGGAGTTCTTTGGTAGGTAATCAGCTCACTTTAGGGTACAGGTTGAAAAGGCGCCTCCTCCTACTTCCCCGCAATCTTGTCTCTCCCTGAGTCATATTCTCCAATCAGCCACTGGGACAGCTGGCCCCAGAGCCCGGACATCAGACCTGCCATGTCCCTAGGCCCTAATCCTAACCCTAGGTTAGATTGTCATGCATCCATACCCAGAACCCTGTTCATGAGTCCCTCCTTATTGTGGACACCTGAACCATAAATCAGGACTCCTCCTGTCCCATAAAATGAATCTTGCTAATTGGAGCTGCACAAAACCAGCAGGGCTGTAGTAACTTCCATGGCCACATGAGGCTTCCCCTGTATTTGCCAGAACACATGGACACAAACTTCAGCCTGGGGGAACGCCTGACACTCGGCCTAAATTTACATCCCAGGGAGCTTGCTTCAGCATCTGCAGATTTGGCCTGCCATGAGCTAGGCTCTAACCCTAGCCTTAGCTTGGGATGTCATAATTCTGTCCTCAGAGTCCAGGTCCACCAGCCCTCCAGATAGGGAACACTGGAGTCACAACACAGGACTCTGCCTGCCTTCCAGAAGGAAAATGTGAGCTATGGAGCTGCACAAAACCCACAGATTATGAGACAGCTGCATGAGACGCCAAGTCACCCCCATTAACGAAAGCCAGTGCTGGACACTAATACAATTCTGTCCCTCAACCTGAGTCCTACCTCCAGATAGACCCAGGTAGCTGGTGTCAGAGGGAGCAGATTGGACCTGCCTTGCCCCTAGGACCTAACCCTAACCCTAGGTTTAGTTTTCACTCATCCATGCCCAGAGGCCTGCTCTTGATTCCCTCCATATGGAGTACCCTAGAGCCAAACAGCAGAACTCCAACTGTCCTCCAGAACGAAACCTTGCTATTTGTAACTACCCAAAACCCCCAGAGTGGCAGGAACCTCCATGACCTCAGGAGGCCACCTCAACATACGGTGACCCTAGTTGTCACAAATTGTAGTCTGAGTGAATGCCTGCCACTTGCCCTAACTTCACATCCTGGGGTGCTCACCCCAGCATCTTCAGATTGGGCCTGCCATGCCCTGGGCCCTAACTCTAACCCTAACTCAGGTTTTCAGACTTCTTTCCTCAGAGTCCTGGCCCACAAGCCTTCCAGACTGGGGACTCAGGAGCTATAACCACAGGACTCTCCCTGCCCTTCAGAAGGAAACCGTGCCCTATGGAGCTGCACAAACCCCCTGATTAGGAGAAACATGCATGGCCTCTGAGGCCACTCCCATTTACAGAAGCCAGTCTTGGACACTATTACACATTCTGTCATTCATTCTGAGCCCCGAACTCCACTCTGACACACACGTGGTTAGACCAAGTGCCAGCAGATCAGACCTGCCCTGCCCCTAGGCCCTCATGCTCACCCTAGATTGTATTTACATACATCTGCCCCAGTGGCCTGGTCTCGAATCCCTCCATATGGGATATCCCTGAGCCAGTAAACGGAACTCCTCCTTTCCTCCACAAGGATTTCTAGGTATTTGGAGCTGTGTAAAACCCTGAGAGCTGGAGACAGCAGCATGGCCGAGGCCACACCCTCTTTCTGAGGACTCACTGGACACAAACATGCGTTGTGACCCTCACCCTGTGCTCCATTTACAACTGAGTCCCCCAGGTAACTCCCTCCAGTGACATCTGATTGGGCACGCCATGGACCTAGGACCTAATCCTAACCCTAGGTTGGGTTTTCAGGAATCCAAGCCAAGAGCCTTGGCTCAAATCCCTCCATGTGGGTAACCCCTGAGTCATAAAACAGGACTCCTCCTGTCCCGCAGAATAAATCCTTACTCACTGGAGGTGCTCAAAATCTCCAGGGCTTTCATAACCTCCAAGGCTATATTAGTCTGCCTCCATATTTGGCAGAAGTCATGGACACAAACTTCAGCCTGAGTGCATGCCTGAAACTCACAATAAACTCACATCCCAGGGAGCTTGCCTCAACCTCTGCAGATTGGGATGGCCATGCCCTAGGCCCCAAACTTAACTCTAGCTTGGGATTTCAGACTTCATTCCCAAGAGTCCTGGCCTACAAGCCCTCCAATAGAGAAATCCGGAACCATACCACAGGACTCTTCCTGCCCTCCAGAAGGAAACCGTGCTCTATGGAGCTGTACAAAATTCCCAGATTAGGAGAACTCTGCACGGCCAACGAGGCCACCCCCATTTAAGGAACCTGTCCCTGGACACTAATATACATTCTGACCCTCAGCCTGAGCCCCAACCTCAAGTCAGCTACCCATGTCGTTGGTCTGAGAGTCAGCAGATTGGACCTGCCATGCCCCTAGTCCCTAATGCTAACCCTAGGTTGGGTTTTCAGACATCCATATCCAGAGCCCTGCTTGTGAATCCCTCCATTTGGGGGACCCTGAGACATACAACAGGACTGCACCTGTCCCCCATAATGAAATCCTAAAATTTGTATGGAATCAGAAGAGACCCCGAATTGCTAAGGAAATGTTGAAAAACAAAAATAAAACTGGTGGCATCATGTTACCTGATTTCAAGCTTTACTACAAAGCTGTGATCACCAAGGCAGCATGGTACTGGCATAAAAACAGACACATGGACCAGTGGAACAGAGTAGAGAGCCCGGATATGGACCCTCAACTCTATGGTCAAATAATCTTCGACAAAACAGGAAAAAATATCCAGTGGAAAAAAGACAGTCTCTTCAATAAATGGTGCTGCGAAAACTGGACAGCTATATGTAGAAGAATGAAACTTGACCATTCTCCTACACCGTACACAAAGATAAACTAGAAATGGATAAAAGACCTCAACGTGAGACAGGAATCCATCAGAATCCTTGAGGAGAACATAGGCAGTAACCTCCTTGATATCAGCCACAGCAACTTCTTTCAAGATATGTCTCCAAAGGCGAAGGAAACAAAGGCAAAGATGAACTTTTGGGACTTCATCAAGATCAAAAGCTTCTGCAGAGCAAAAGAAACAGTCAACAAAACAAAGAGGCAACCCACGGAATGGGAGAAGATATTTGCAAATGACAGTACAGATAAAAGGTTGATATCCAGGATCTATAAAGAACTCCTCAAACTCAACACACACAAAACAGACGATCCTATTAAAAATGGGCAGAAGATTTGAACAGACACTTCTCCAATGAAGACATACAAATGGCTACCAGACACATGAAAAAATGTTCATCATCACTAGCCATCAGGGAGATGAGAAATCAAAATCACATTGAAATCTTGCAATTTAGAACTGCACAGAACCTCCTGAGCAGGAGAAACATCCTTGTTCTCAGGAGGCCACCTCCATACACTGTGGCCCAGGTGTTCATAAATTGTAGTTTGAGTGAAATCCTGACACTCGTCGTAACTTCAGATACCGGGGAGGTCGCCTCAGCATCTGCAGATAGGGCCCGCCATGCCCTAGGCCTTAGCCCAAATCCTAAATTGGATTTTTAGATGTCTTTTCCCAGAGTCCTGGCCCATAAGCCTCCCAGGATGGGGACTCAGGAATCACACCACAGGCCTCTCCCTGCCCTCCAGAAGGAAACCGTGCCCTATGAGCTGCACAAAACCCCCTGATTAGGAGAAACATGCACTGCCCCCGATGCTACCCCACTTTCATACTAAACCCTGGACGTTCATGCACAGTTTGACACAACCTAGTCCCGCCCTCCAATCAGCCAACTGTCCCCAGAGTCAGCCGATCGGATATGCTATGCCCCTAGGCCCTTATCCTAACCCTAGGTTAGATTTTCAGGCATCCATACAGAGCCCTGCTCTTGTAAAGCCTAAAGGAACCTCCTCCCAAATGCCCTGAGGCATTGGGAGCAAGGTTGTTGGCAATGTTGGCAGCATGTGAAAAAGCTATTCCACTGAGGATTCTGGAAGCCAGAAACCCATTGTGTTGGCAAAAAGCAAGAGTACATCTTTCGGTATCAGATGTCTCCAGTCCAGTAACTCTGGTAGTGGACTACACTAGAATGTGCACCTTGTTGCAGTGTTCCAAATTCTATTGGTGCCTGTGTTCAAGGAATTGACTACACAGCCTGAGGTCACCTACCCAATTCTACACTGGATTATCACCTGCACAGTGCTCAGGGCTGTCTTCTCATCTCCTTTCTGCATGCAAGGCCACATCTCTACACAACGACACCAACACACACATCTCCACAGGCCCCCCAAGGAAGGGCTGAGTGCAGCCAGGACCCCACCTGGCTTCAGACACAAATCTCCACTCTCACCTGTTTGTGAACCTGGATAAGCCATAATGCCTAACAGGGGTAGTCTGCATCTTGTCTGTAAAATACAGATGATTGTAGCATGGACTACCTCCACGTCTTCACTAGCATATGTGGAATAATATATATGATATTGGAGGAGTGGTGTCATATGTAGGAAATACATCCAAACACATTTTCCTCCTCTTCTCAATTTCTCTGAGTCTGCTACTCGCCAGATCCCACCCTGCAGTCCCTAATGGTGTGTGAAAGTGTGTGTGTGTGTGTGAGAGAGAGAGAGAGAGAGAGAGAGTGTGAGTGTATGCACAGTCACTCCTCTGGGCACACATCTGTTCATCAGTTCTCATATTCTGGCGTCCAAGAAGGTGACAGCCCCATCTACAGATGGGTGGGCCATACCTTCCCAAGACCTTAGACTTTCTAATTTTCAAAGCAAACCCTAAAGAAGGGATTGGAGCTTTGGCACTTGATGGTCAGAAACCACCCTTACCACGAGAGACTCCATATCCTGTCCTGAGAGCTATTAAACCCTTTCCAATGGGTGTGATGTGGAGAGGAGTCCACTCAGTGGGTGGCCATGACCTTGGCTCCCCCTGAGACAAGAACTTCCTGGAATGCCTCCTGTCTATGATATCAATGCCCTCCATCACCCTGAAACTATCTCCATGTCTGGTAGCCCCTGTCGACAACACAATTTTTTCCAGAGCCTTCAAGTGAGTCCTAGGTACATCCAGGGCCCCAAATTTGAGGACACTCACAAAGAGCTGGGTTCATGCCTGGTTCATCCTTCTTACAAGTCTGTGATTCTGGGCAAGGCACTAACCATGCAGCGGTCTTCACCTTCTCCCAGTGGTTCCCTGAAATCTCATACCCTGTTTTATCATCTTTGTGTAATGCTCTTCATTGGAGTGTGGTCTGGATTTAATGATTCCTTCCATTCCACAGAACATGGCCCCATGTTCCAAAACCCAGTCCGAGATTTAGTTCTAAAAGCTCATTGCCCATCACTGTGCTGTCTCTGTCCTGCGTTCTCTCTCAGATCCTCAACCTTGAGTACAAGCCCCTGTGCTGAATCTTGAAACACACACATGGGCCCAGGACCCAACAAGGAGGGCCAACAACAGACCAAAGAACTCACGCCTTTTGAGATAGACGGAATCCTGCCAAAACCACTATGTGAGCTCAGATTCTCAGGGAAGCAGATCCTGCATTAATGTTATCAATAGCCCCAAAGTACTGTGTGGCTCTGGCAGGAGCCCCTAGGTAAGCCCTCCTGGATTCCTGTACTTAAAGACTCCTCAGAGAATGTGAGATAGTATTTGTTGGTTAAGCCACTGAGTGTGGGGCAATGTGGTCGCACAACACGGTAGTGTCCACCTGCCCCAGGCCATGGCCCACCTCCCTTTTCTCTCTACTGCCACGTTCAGCTTCTTCCAATCCCTCTGGCCTCTTTTCTAACCCCAACTCCGAGAACATAATGTTCTGCTTCTTATCTTCCGCACTATGGTACCCTCTGCCATTTAAATATACTCAGATTTGTGCAGGGCTCTCTCCTTCTTTTCCTGCCACAGTAATTCTCAGTGCCACCTCAGCACAACCTTGTCAGACCCCTCACCTGGACGAGCTCAGGACCCAGTTGAAGTCCCTAGGTCTTTTCTTATAGAGCAAATGTTCTTTTCATTCACGTTTTCAGTTCATGTTTGTCCATCTGCCCACTAGACCCTGATCACCTAAAGGGAAAAACTGGTTGCCTGATTGGCGTTGGCACCACCAACACACCACCATTCACGTCTATTGTCCAAGCCCAATTGATTTGGGTTATGTGTATGTCCTGTTGTTTTCTTTTGTTTCCTACATCAACTCTGTGTTCCATGTGGGGCTCAAACTCATGACCCTGAGATCAAGTACCTTGTGCCCTACTGACTGAGGAAGACAAGTGCTTCTTTGGTCATTTTCTCTAGGTTCTAGGCTGATAACTATCGAAGTTTTCTTGCAGTTTTCAACATGTTCTAGTTATATTCCCTTATGCTAAATTACCAAATAACTCCCCCAAATATGGTAGCTTGTTACCATAGATTTCCCCCCATGACAGTGCTGAGTAGATCTTCAGATTGGAGGCTGATTTCCTTCATGTGGTCTTTCAGGAGACCAGAGTCCCTCTACCATGGGACCTCTCACTCCCTGGGTTGTCATGCCCCTCTGACGTCATCGGCACAAGGGGAATGTTCCGAACTAAAGGTGTTCAGGTGGTTAAACTTTTAGGAATCAGACAGAAACAGACAGAGATTTATGTCACAGTCATACTTATCACTTGAATGATGAGCGTCAAATAATTGGAAATGGCTTAGTTGTTCCATGATGGGGCTTTGAGTGCTGTCAATGAGAATGCCCAAGGGGACAGCAGCAACAGTGCCTATCTATGGTGGACACCTCAGGTAGAACAAGAGCCCAGCCTACAACTCTCCCTGCCTCCCACCCAGTATTACACACACACACACACACACACACACACACACACACACACACTCACACAACCAGAGGGAAAATCATGGAATCGGGACACCACCCATTATGTGATATTATTTCTTGGAAGAAGGAAAATGTATTCTTTTCTTCATATTTGAATCATTATTTTACTTCATAACCACAGTGTGACTAAAACCTCAAGAGTGATTGACTATTACCTGACTCATTAGAAATAAATGGGATGATTTAAGATATGATTTTAATATTTTTTTATAAAAAGCCCGCAAGAATAGTTTAAACCAAGATGCCCTTCAACGGATGAATGGATAAGGAAGATGTGGTCCATATACACTATGGAGTATTATGCCTCCTTCAGAAAGGACGAATACCCAACTTTTGTAGCAACATGGACAGGACTGGAAGAGATTATGCTGAGTGAAATAAGTCAAACAGAGAAAGTCAAGTATCATATGGTTTCACTTATTGGTGGAGCATAACAAATAATATAGAGGACAAGGGTAGATGGAGAGGAGAAGGGAGTTGAGGGAAATTGGAAGGGGAGGTGAACCATGAGAGACTATGGACTCTGAAAAACAACCTGAGGGTTTTGAAGGGGCGGGGTGGGAGGGTGGGGGAACCAGGTGGTGGGTATTAGGGAGGGCACAGATTGCATGGAGCACTGGGTGTGGTGAAAAAACAATGAATACTGTTACGCTGAAAATAAATAAAAAATTAAAAAAAAAAAGAATAGTTTAAACACAGCCTATGCAGGATAAGGAAAGAATTTAAAGGTTTCTAATGGACCCAAACATTTCCCCAGTTTCTGCCATTCAGGGTTCCTTTATGAAAGGGAACACTAACCAAGATAATGAAAGTAGTTTATTTTGGAGTTTTCCAAGATGATTGTTCTTTCAGGAACATTAGTTGGTAGCAAAGTGTTATTTTTATGAAAAACTTAAAAAAATACGTAACATTCTTATGTTCTGTAGCAAGACAGAAAAGGCCATAGTGTAGAATTCGGGGCACATGAAAATCCCACACGAGGTAAAGTACCAAAGACAGAGGGAAGAGCAGTGGTTGCAGGGACTGGCATGAGGGAATGAGCAGCGAGCGCACAGTAGCCCAGGTTTCTCTGTGATGGAAATGGTCTACTAGTAAGTAGTTGTGCAACACTCTTACTGTACTTACAGGCACCTCGATGTAACATTGAAAAGGATCAGAGCAAACGTTTAAGTGATCACAATTTCTACTTTATTTATATGACCAAAATCTATGAAGCCATTATACAGGTGTATACAAAACACAAAACTCACAAAAAAGGCATGAACAGGGAAGGGGAATCCATCCAGCCTGTTCGAGCCAGCATGAGATGCTGCTCGGGGGCTAAAGCTTGTTATTCCACTGAGACAGGTGCTGGCTCGAGCTCCTCGGGAACCCCAGGAGCAGGGACAGGACACTGCTGGACCTCCAGGTCAGTAAAAGGGGCTGACAACTCTTTCATCTCAGGAGAGTGAATTAGAGCCCTGACTACCACCTACACTGGCCCCAACAGGGCAGGTGGCCCCACTGCTCTTGCTGAGGGGTGAGATCCAGCAGCAGGGATGGGGTGGGCCAGCTTTGTCTCTGAAGATACAGCAGGTGACCCAGTGGGAGCTGGCCCAATTTCCTGAGGTGGTTCAGGATCTTGCAATGGAACAAGTGCTGTAGCTCCATGAAGAGAAAGTATCATCATGATGATTGACTTCCCGTGTCTCTTCGAAATAAAGGAAACTTTTCCCACCACTCAATGTTGTCTGTGCCCAGGAACCAATCCCTGGTTAGTCTCCCTGACTAAAGACCATGGGGACAGGGATCTGAGACTACTCCTCTCGACCCAGCTGCACTCGTTGGAGGCCTACTCAGTGTGGCCCACACAGTACCCTCCACTGGCACACATCGCTCATCCCAGCCCTTCTCTTACCCAGACCCTGGCTCTTTGGGCTCAAGCTGTTGCAGCTGGGAGAGCAAGAGCTGGACACGGTGATCCAAATCTGAGCCTGGCATATTGAGCCCCAGGTAGGCCAGCAGCATATTCAGGCTGGGAAAACCTGGGGGCTGGACAAAAACCTCTGGATATTGTCCTTGATATGTGTTCAACATAGAGGAGATGGCCCTGGGAAGAGACTATTAGGCAGAGGTATCAGAGGACAGCCCACCCTCCCAAATCAGTATCCCAGGGAACCCCTGTGGGAACCTGTCTCCCTGGACTTCCAGCTCCTGTCAGAGGCCAGTTTGAATTCTTGTCCACCTACGATCTGGCAGTCCTGCCTGAGACAAGCCTGGTCACAGATGACAGGGTGGCAAAACCCACTATGTGTGTGAGTCCTTGATCAATGGTGTTATAATATCTGTCCTTCTTAGGGGAGCTGGACACATGCCTCAGGCTCCTTGCTGAGTTGCTACTTGAATTCAACTGCATGTGCCGAGGGACGGGTGATGTCTGTCCTCCTAATTACCCTCACTGGACATACCACTGCTCTGTGAAGAGCCATCCAAAGAGGAAACAAAGGGACTCTGTCTCTAGCTAGTCCTTAACAGGACCCTCCCAATGCCTCAAATGTCACTACCTGTGCCATGTGCTGCCTCTTTCACTATGTGCCATGAGTGGATCTCCTTCCACTGACACTATTCTCCCACAAGGTGTGGAATGTCTGGTCGCTGAGCTCTCACTGGGTCTCCTGAGCCACCTCTGAGCACCCAGTGTCTGGGTTCCAACAGATTGCTGAGTGCGATGGTTCCCACAGCCTCTCTTCTGTTTCCCAGGATTAGGGTAGAGTCAGGGCTGGGAGGGGACGGGAAGGGGAATGATTCTCTTAGGGGATAAAGCTGTTCCCCAGCCCCCTCTGCTTTGCCACAGTGCCCACACCCAGAGCTTCCCTGAGCCCCTTCCTTTCTCCAGAGGAAACTCTCAGACCTTCACCCTTAAGGAGTAATCACAGATGAGTGGGATGAGGGTCCAAGGTTCCCTCCAACTCAAACTCCCCTGGCTGCCCTTGGGGAGAGAGAAGGCCCTCCTTCATCAGCCAAAGCTCACTCACATATTCCGCTGCTCCTGAAATGCACCCATATCTAGAGGAGGCCAGGGGGAAACTAATGAAATGCCCTGTAGATGTTACCTCTCTTAGTGTCCAGTGTCACTGCCTGACCCCTGACTAGTCTGGAGGCTTGGGGTGCTATCTGATCTGTGCAGGGTTCACAGTCAGCTCCTATAGGAACGCATGCACAGAGTGGAGTTTCCTGAATGCTTGCTGAATGATAGGGCACCAACGAACCCATCACAGTTATCTGAATGAGCCTGGACCCCTGCTCACACCCGGAGACCACTGCTCTGATTTCACCCAGGCACAGACCACAGATCTCTTTTTAAATGGCCAGACAGCCCAGATAAAGTCCACAGTGATAGTGAGGGTAAGGCAGAGGCTTCATGACAAGCAGGACAATGATAAATGAGTACAATGACAGGCTTGCTAACAGACCTTTGCACAGGCCCAGGCACCCAGGTGCACTTTCATTTCAAGACCCCACTGAGTCCCTAAAATAACTCTGCCCCAGTCAGAGGAGACAACCAAGGCTAGGGAGGTTTGGGATCATTCCCAAACCTCACAATGAGGCCGTGGCCAAATGCTGCTGGGCAGTTAGGCGCAGGGTGCTGACCTTGCAAACAGGAGGTCCAGCACCTCTTGGGTGGTGGCAAAGTCTCTGTATGATCTCAGAAATACGTTGACATAGCTGAGGTTTCCTCCTAGGGGAGCAGGCTCCAGACGTATTTGTTTCTTTTGCAGGTTGGCACCATTGGTCCATAGCACATGGGTCTCTCTCCTCTTCAACGGAGAGCCATTTTTCCCCTGAGGTGAAACAGAGGAGTCATGAGACAGTGCTATAGCCACCACGAGGGTTAGGGGTTGGAGCACAGACCGAACCCCCAAGATCCCAGTTACCTATGTCAAGCGGTGGAACTCATGGACCCACAGTCAAAAACAATCAGGTGACTGGGTGGTTCCTTGCCTGAATTCTAGGAGTCATGGTTTTGGCTCAGGTCATTATCTTAATGTCCTGAGATCAAGCTCCTCTGAGGGCTGCATATTGAGGACAGAGTGTTCATGAAGATTCTGTCTCTCCCTCTGCTTATCCCCAGTCTCCCCCTATCTTTTTCCAATGCGTCAATCAACCAATGAATTAATAAATCTTTAATGAAAAGAAAAAAAATGTTCTTGGCATCCATACAAAGAAGTGAAGTAAGTGAAGCCTGAACTTGATAGTATCTCAGGTCAGATTGTGAGCTGAGTATTGATAGCACCTCCCTGCATGATCCTGTGATTTCTGATAACATATCCCATTGTTGAGATGAGAGCACAGAGACATTTTCTTAGGTGAGGTAGCTCAGGGATGTTGGGGCATGTAGGATGTTTAGTGCAGCAATGGGAGTCAGCAACAGAAGCAAATCCCATCAAAGTCTTGCATCACTGAAGGGCTCAATGTCTATGATAAATGACTGGCCTTCTGCAATGTTGTGCAGCACAATGAGATCCCTTCTCCTGACGCTGGAGGGGCCCCAGGGATGTGTTCCCTCACAACCAAAAGGCAGAGCAGGAGTCATAGTACCATGGGCCCCCTGTTCCTTCGGGTAAAGTCTCCCAAATTATCGTGATACTGTGCAAGACCTGGAGAACATGGGGAAGGCCTGTCAAGACAATGGGAACACCTGGCATCACAACTTAGGAAAATGCATAACAGAGGGCAAAAGGATTCTCGTTGAATGAGATGAATGAGGTGAGAAAGCATTTAGAGTCCGTTCTCTGATATTCCTACAACTATGTGGACAGTGACACTGCATTTCGCCAAGACAGGGACAGAGCCATGGAGGCAAGTTTGGGGAGGCGATGGGGATGCAGATTGATGTGGGTTCAGGAATTTAGGACGGAGCCCACGGCAGTACTAGGCTGGCTCTGGCACGTGGGACACATTTTTTTTTTTTTTTTTGCTTTGGGACCCTGAGGGTTGGTTCTCCCCAGCACCTGCACTCACCCTGGGCCAGTGCTGGACTCTGTTGGCAGTGTGGGGCAGCTTCTTGTCCTTCAAGGTGGTAGAGCAGAGGTTCTCGTCATTCAGCTCCTGCCCCATCTCCTGTGTGGATCTCTATAAAGACAGTGCCCAGACGCCAGTTAGGAGGTCTCAGTGCCCTGTTTGGCTCCCTTCGCTGGTTCTCAGACACAGGGCACTCCCTTCCAGATGGAACACTCCCCAGTATGCACACATCTTTACCAAGGATAGAAATGTGACACAGCTTCAAGGCCTTGGATGTGCTCTGGCACAGGTAAGACACACCTCACAATCATCTTTCCATCCTGCCCACCATGACGTTGGGGTGAACATAAAGAAATCAAAGAGGAAGGGATGGGGCTGCCCTGGGATGGCTCAGAGGGGTGTCTTGGCCTGGCCTAGGCTTCCTTTTATGACCTTATGGAACCTCCTGCCAAATGCCCTGAGACGTTGGGGTGAAGTTTGAGCCAATGTCTGCAGCAAGAGAAAAAGTGATTCCCCTGGGCTTTCTGGAAACCAGAGACCCGGGAAGTAGGCACGGTGCAAGAGAACATCTTTCCATATCAGATGTCTCCAGCCAAGTATCTGGTACCGGAATACACTAGAATGTGGGTGCCTGGTTGCGGGGTTCCAAATTCTGTTGTGGCCTGTGGTGAAGAAAGCGATTTCACTGCCTGAGATCACCTACCCATGTCCATCCTGGATATTATCACCTACACAGACAGTGATCAGGACTGCCATGTACTCATCCCCTTTCTGCATGCGAGACCACATCTGCACACAGGGACACCAACACACCCCTTTCTAAAGACCCCCAAGGAAGTGCTGAGTGGAGCCAGGACCCCACCTGGACTCAGACACATCTCTCTACTCTTACCTTGACCCTGGATATGCCATTATACCTGTCAGGGGTGGTCTGTGTCTTGCCTGTTCAATATGGTTGATTCTAGCATGGGCTACCTAAAGATTTCCACGGGCATATGTAGAATAATATCTATGTTATAGGAGGAGTAGTGTCACAGGTAGGAAATATGTCCAAGCACCTTTTCCTCCCCTTCTCACTTTCTCTGAGCCTGCTACTCGTCAGATCCCACCCTGCAGTCCCTAATCGTGTGTGTGAGTGTGTGTGTGTGTGTGTGTGTGTGTGTGTGTACAGTCACTCCTCTGGGCACACATCTGTTCATCAGTGTTCACATTCTAGAGTCCCAGTTGAGGATAGCCCCTCTTCATAGGCGTGGGCCATAATTTCTCAAGACCTTAGGCTTTCTAATTTTCAAAGCAAACCATAAAGAGGGAATCAGAGCCTTGAGGCTTGATGGTCGGAATCCACTCTTACCACTGGAGACTGCATATCTTGTGCTGAGATGTATTAACTCCTTTCCAATGTGTCTGATGTGGATAGGGGTCCACTCAGTGGGTTGCCATGACCTGGGTTCCCCCTCAGACAAGAACTTCCTGGAATGCCTCCTGTCTATGATATCAATGCTCACTCTCACCCTGAAACCATCTCCATGTCTGTAGCCCCTGCCTTCAACACAACTTTTCTCCAGAGCCCTCCAGTGAATGGCTAGTTGCATCCAGGGCCCGAACATTGGGGACACTCCCAAAGAGCTGGATTCATGCCTGGTTCAGCCTTATACAAGTCTGTCATTCTGGGCAAGGCACTGACCCTACAGGGGTTGTCATTTTCTCCTCCAAGTGGTTCCCTGAAATCTCATATATTGTTTAAAAAACTTGACCTAACCCAGTCCCTTAGAGTGTGGTCAGGACTTAGTGACTCCTTCCATTCCACAGAACATGGCCCTATGATCCAAAAACCCTGTCTGAGATTTAGTTCTAAAAGCTCATTGCCCATCTCTGTGCTGCCTCTGACCCGTGTTCTCTCTCAGATCCTGACCCTGGAATTCAAGCCCCTATGGTGAACCTTGACACACACATGGGCATGTGATGTAGCAATGAGGGCCAACATCAGACAGAAGAACTCAGGCCTTTTGAGATGGACAGAATCCTGCTCACACCCGACGTGAGCTCAGGTTATCAGTGAAGCAGGTCCTGCCTTGGTGTTTTCAACAGCCCCAAAGTAGTGAGGGGCTCTGGCAATATCCCCTAGCTGAGCACTGCTAGATTGCTGAACTTAAAGTCTCCTCTGAGACTCTGAGACAGTGTTTGCTGGTTAAGCCCCGACTGTGGGGTAATGTGGTCAAACAGCACTAGGAGCAGGTACTGGTACTGTCCACCTGCCCCAGGCCATGGTCTTCCTCCCGTTCCTCTGCTCCCCCCTTCAGCATCCTCCTTTCTGGCACACTGGCCTCCTATCTAATCCCCACTCTGGGAACATCATATTCTGCTTCCAGTGCTCTGCACCATGGTACCCTCTTCCGGGCTAAATACAGTGGGATTTGTGCAGGGCGTCCTTCTTCTTTTCCTGCCACAGGAATTCTCAATGTCATCTCAGCATAGCCTTGTTGGATACCGCCCCTGGTGGAGTTCAGGACCCAGCTTAGTCCATTACTCTTCTCTCATGGAGCAAATTCTCCTTTCATTCATCTTTTCAGTCATGTTTGTCCATCTGCCCCTCTAAACCCTGAGCACCAAGAGGAAGAAACTGTTTGCCTGATAAGGACTGGCACCACCTGAGGGCTCAGGGCCCAGAGTCTGAATGAACAGGAGAGAGGATCCAGCCCACCACCGACCAGCTCTATTGTCCAGGCCCAATTGATTTAGGTCATGTGCAAGTCCTGTTGTTTTCTTTTGTTTCCTACATCAACTCTGTATTCCATGTGGAGCTCAAACTCATGACCCTGAAATCAAGTACCTCGTGCCCTATTGACTGAGGAAGCCAAGTGCTTTTTGGTCATTTTTTTCTAGCTTCTAGGCTGATAACTATCTAAGTTTACTTGCTGATTTCAAAATGTTCTAGTTACATTCCCTTATGCTGATTTACCAAATAACTGCCCAAATTATGCTGTCATGTTGCCATAGATTTCTTCACATGACGGTGCTGAGTGGATCTTCAGATTGGATACTGAGCTCCTTCATGTGGTCTTTCAGGAGCCCAGAGTCCCTTCACCATGGGCCTCGTCACTCTCTTGATTGTCAATCACTTCTGACACCATCAGCACAAGGGGAATGTCCCCGAATTAAAGTGTTCAAGTGGTGAAACTTGTAGGAATCAGACAGAAAGAAACAGATTTGTGGCACAGATGTACTTATCACTTGAATGACATGAGTCAAATAATTGGAAATGGCTTAGTTGTTCAACGATGGGTCTTTGATTGCTGTCACAGAGAATTCCCAAGAGGACAGCAGCGACAGTGCTTGTCCACTGTGGGGACATCATATTGAAGAAGAGCCCAGCCCAAAAACACTCACTACCATCCATCCACAGCATAACACACACACACACACAAACACCCCCCCACACGCATACACTCACACACACGATGCAGAGGGAAAATCATTGAAATTGGGACAAAATCCATTACGGGATATTATTTCTTGGAGTAGGAACTTATCTTCTTTTTGTCATATTTAAGTCATTATTTTACTACATAAACATCTTCTGGCTTAAAACTAAAGAACTATTTACTGTATTACCTGACTTCTTTTTTTTTTAAGATTTTATTTATTTATTTGACAGACAGAGATCACAAGTAGGGAGAGAGGTGGGCAGAGAGAGAGGAAGGGAAGCAGGCTCCCTGCTGAACAGAGAGACTGATGCAGGGCTCGATCCCAGGACCCTGGGATCGTGACCTGAGCCGAAGGCAGAGGCTTTAACCCACTGAGACACCCAGGTGCTCCTATTACCTGACTTCTTAATAATAGACAAGAAGATTTAAGATGTGATTTTAATATTTTTTATGAATTACCCAGTAGAATAATTTAAACATAGCCTATGCAGGATAATAAAAGAATTTAAAGGTGTCTCATGGACCTAGAATTCCCCCCCCCATTTCTGCCATTCAAGATATCCTTACGAAAGGGAACAATATCCCAGATAATGAGAGTAGCTTATTTTGGGGCTTCCCATGATGATAGTTCTTTCAGGAACATTGGTTTGTAATAAAGTTACTTTTATAAAACAATGAAAAAATTATTTATCTTTCTTATATTCTATAGCCAGACAGAGAAGGCCATATTGTAGGATTCAAGTCACATGAAAATCCCAGGTGAGGTATAGTACCAGAGACAGAGAGAAGCTCAGTGGTTGCAGGGACTGGGGTGCAATAATGAACAGTGAGTGATACATAGCTCAGGTTTCTCTGTGATGGAAATGTTCTACAAGTAATTAGTTGTGCAACACTCTTAAAGTACTAATGGCACCTCCGTATACCATTGAAAAGGATCAGAGTAAAATAAAATGACAGGACCCATCCATATGTGGTCTACAAGAGACCCATTTTGAACCTAAGGATACATCCAGACTGAAAGTGAAGGAGTGGTGATGCATCTTTCATGAGAATGGGGCTCAAAAGAAGGCTGGGGTAGCAATTCTCCTATCAGATAAATTAGATTTTAAACTAAATACTGTAGTCAGAGATACGGAAGGACACTACATCATTCTTAAAGTGTCCATCCACCAAGAAGATCTAAAAATTGTAAATATTTATGCCCCCGATATGGGAGCAGCCAACTGTATAAGACAACTGTTAATCAAGATAAAGAGTCATACTGATATGAATACATTAATAGCAGAGATCTTACATCGCCACTCTCAGTAATAGAAAGATCCAAGCAGAAGATCACTAAAGAAACAAGAGCATTGAATAACACATTGGACCAGATGGATCTCATAGATATATACAGATCATTCCACCCTCAAACAACAGAATACTCATTCCTCTCGAGTGCACATGGAAACTTCTTCAGAATAGACCATATAATGGGTCACAAATCAGGGCTCAACCAATACCAAAAGATTGAGATTATTCTCTGCATATTCTCAGATCACATTGCTTTCAAACTGGAGCTCAAACACAAGGAAAAGGTTGGAAGGAATTCAAACACCTGGAAGCTAAAGACCACCTTGCTTAAGAATGCTTGGATCAACCAGGAGATCAAAGAGGAACTTAAACAATTCATGGAAACCAATGAGAATGAAGACCCTTTGGTCCAAAACCTATGGGATACAGCAAAGGCAGTTCTAAGGGGGAAATACATAGCCACTCAAGCCTACCTCAAAAAAATGAAAAAATCCAGAATACACCAGCTGTCTCTACATCTTAAAGAACTGGAGAATCAACAACAAATTAATCCAACTCCACACACAAGAAGGGAAATAATCAAGATTAGAGCAGAGATCAATGAGATAGAAAGTAGAGATACAGTAGAATTCATCAATGAAACTAGAAGCTGGTTTATTTAAAGAATCAATAAGATCGATAAACCATCAGGCAAACTAATCCAAAAGAAATGAGAGAAGGCCTAAATTAATAAAATTATGAATGAAAAGGGAGAGATCACAACTAACACCAAGGAAATAGAAACAATCATCAGAAATTATTATAAACCGTTATATGCCAATAAGTTAAGCAACCTAGATGAAATGGATACATTCCTGGAAAACTATAAACTTCCAAAATTGAGCCAGGAAGAAATTGACAACCAGAATAGACTGATATCTAGTAATGAGAAAGCAGTTATCAAAAACCTCCCAAAAAAACAAGAGCCCAGGACCTGAAAAAATTCCCTGGGTGGTGCCAGAAATCCTTCACTGCAGTAACATCCAGAGGACAGATGGTCCTGTCTACTCAGGAAAATGTAAACAGAAGTTCTACCCTGCACTCAGTGGTCTCTGCCATTCACAACACTTACACATAATGGCCTCCAAATGACCAGTACTGACGCATAAGAAGGGACATCTTCATGCCCCTTATTCAGCAGGAAGAAGATACAGATGATGAGACCATCCTACTTGAACAACTTTAATGACTGAAGGGTCTAAACTGTTCAGGAGGACATGAGGAGGGTGGAGAAGGCTAGCTGAGGACAAAGCAGAATTTGGCACGCCACACCTCCGCTCCACAACATGTGATATGGGTGACATTCCTCAGGCACTCTGGCTGCACTAAAGCCAAGGAAATGGAAAAAAAAACAGATTATTCACAAATACAGACAAAACACTGCAAGACCTGAGTCTCCCTCCGTTTCCAAATGTCCTAGTGATTGACAAGGAAGAGGCTTGCTTGTCAATAGGCTAGCTAACTTCCAGAGACCTGTAACTCCATTTTCTGAAGCCCTAAGATCCCCCTCCCCTCCATAACACTGAGGGAGGCTGAAGCAGAAGGAAATGTCAATAAAACGGAATTTCTTCCCAAACCTGAATTCCCTTGAGAAGGACGTGTGAGAGGAAGAATCTAACATTCCTCCAGGAAGCTCCCCACCATCATTCTATTAATGTCTTCCTAGAAGGAAAAATCACCTTCACTTGACAAGAGCAAAGCCTCCTGTATCCTGTGTGTCCTCTGTCCACCTGCAACGTCCTTGCAAAACCTCCCTTCTCCTGACCTCCCCCAATGCCATCCTAGGGAGTCAGCCTCCCATCACGACGACAGCATAGCAACCCTTTCTACACAAGGTCATGTCCCTATGCTTTAATAAAAATCACCTTTTGCCAGTAAAGCTGTCTCAAGACTTCTTTCTTGAGCATCGGCCTTGAACTCTAACGTCTTTCCTACATCAGTCCTGTCTCTTGTAAGGGCTCCTGTGGAAACAACCCTGCAACACGGTCCCATTTCTGTCAACTCTTCTGACTCCATCCACCTAACCCACTGCACATCCTGTGTTCTCTGACGACAGGACACTTCTGTGATTCTTGGGCTGAAACCATCACATGGCACCTCTTTCAGTCCTCGACTTTGTTGAGTTTGCCCATCTGAAACTCCCCAGCATCCCATCCTCACTTTCTTTTTCTCACATATTTATCTGGTCAATAGGTTCTAATAATCTAATCTAATCTAATCTAGTCACCTAATGTAATCTAATCTAATCAATAGGTTCTCATCTATAACAGGTTTCTGCTCCTGAGTAGATGACTCCATTGCTTTCCTTTGTCATCAAGCTCAAATCTTAACTCTCAGATGATTGTCTTACAACTGCACCTCTACCCTGCACCTCTACCCTGCCCCACACCCCAACTACCAATCCTCTGCCCCTAGCCCTCACTGCCCCCTTACTGCCACCCTGCTTCTGATCTGCTGCCGCCCTGTGTCCCACGCTTGCCCTATGTCCCGCTGCTGCCCTGTGTCCCCTTGCTGCTGGTTTTCATAGCCCAGCCCTACACAGCCCTGCCCTGTTGACTTGCACGATGCCCCACCTGCCACGCTGCCCCCTGCTGTTCCCGCCCACCCCTCCCTGCAGCTACCACCTAGCCGCTACCCCTGCCCCCCACTCTGGAGCCTTCTCGATTCCCTACTCCTGTTGCCGTGCTGCTGCCGCCCCACGAGTCCGACTCCACCTTCCCCGCACTGGTACCACCAGGCTGCCCCCACAACATCAGCCGCTCCAAACACGCTGTTCCCCCGTCCACAGTGCCCCATTTACAACCACCATTGCCTCTCCACTGCTACCCTGGGTCCCCGCTGCTGCTGCTATTGGTGGTCCCGCCCTGTAGTCATGTACCAAGCCCAGCAAAGTCAGGCCCTTGCTTCGCTGCCCGACTCACCACGCCATGACATGGACATCCCGCTTATACCCAGCTAGTCCTGCCCACCCCCAAGGACACTACCACCTAGCTTCTCCCCCACCCCACTCTGATGCCTCCTGGCTGCCAAGCGTGTGGCTTCCAGCACGTCCACCACCCCTCGCACTGCTTCCAGCTTGCTGCCTCCCCAAAATGCACCCCTGCCACCCTGCTGTGCCCCCCCCACAGGCCCCCTTACTGCCACACCCACTCTGTCCTGTGCCCCCGGCCTCTGGCCTCTGCTGGGCTTTGCTGCCCAGCCTCGTTGGAATGCACTTTGAGCAGGCCCAGCAAGCCAGCCAAGCTGTGTGTTCTGCTGCCTCAGGGCTGGTCCCACTCCTCTCCCCCACACTGCCACCTAAATTCCACCCACCCCAACAGGGGCCACATGGCTGCCCCACTCGGGTGTCACACAGCTTCCCCTTACCACGGAAGCTCCCCCTCCCTGTACCACTGCTGCCTGGTGACACCCTCATTCCCTCCCCCGCTGGCCCCGCCCCCTGAGCATTATAACTTCTCTGCCACCTCCTCCTGCCCATGGAGCCCGGCAGCCTCGCCCACCACACCATGACACTGATACCCAGATTATGCGAGGCTGGTCCCTCCCCTCCACCCGCCATGACCGCCGAACTGCTTCCCCCCCCTGCTCCGTTGCCTCCCCGCTGGCACGCGTGTTACTGCTTCGCATGCCCGCCCCCTGCTGCCACCCGCACGTTGCCACCACCTTGCTGCCCCCCCCCACGTACCCCTGGCACCCTGCTGTGCCCCCCTACACAATGCCCTTTACCACCGCTACCGCCACTCCACTGTTGCCCTGTGTCCCCAGCCTCTGCTGTGTTTCCGTGCCCTGCTCCCTTGACGTGCACAATGGGCCCGCCCACCACACCCTCCTGTCTGTTGCTGCCCCGCCCCCTTGACGTGCACTCTGGGCCCGCCCACCACTCCCTGCTAACAGCCACTGCCCCGCCCCCTTGACTAGCACATGGGCCCGCCCACCAAGCCCTCCCGTCTGTTGCTGCCCCGCCCCCTTGACGTGCACTCTGGGCCCGCCCACCACGCCCTCCCGTCTGTTGCTGCCCTGCCCCCTTGACGTGCACTCTGGGCCCGCCCACCACGCCCTCCCATCTGTTGCTGCCCCGCCCCCTTGACGTGCGCTCTGGGCCCGCCCACCACGCCCTCCTAACTGTTGCTGCCCCGCCCCCTTGACATGCACTCTGGGCCCGCCCACCACGCCCTCCTAACTACCGATGCCCTGCCCCCTTGACATTCACAATGGCCCCGCCCACCACGCCCTCCTAAATGCTGCTGCCCCGCCCACTTGACGTGCACAATGGCCCCGCCCATGACGTCCTCCTAAATGCCGCTGCCCCGCCCCCTTGACGTGCACACTGGGCCCGCCCACCACGCCCTCCTAAATGCCGCTGCCCCGCCCCCTTGGTGTGCAGGACGGACCCGCCCACCACCCCGCCCCGTTGCTGCGCTGCTGCTGCTGAGCCGCTGGCTCCGGCCTGGCCCCACCCCCACTCCGGCTGCTGCTGCATAGATTCCTCCCGCCCCCCACAGTCGCCGCATGGCTGCCCCACTTGGCTGTCACAGAGCTCCCCCACCATGGCCCGCCCCCGCTCCCTGTGCCACTACCGCCTGGCTGTCCCCTCACCTGGTTCTGGGGACCCTGGCTCCCTCCCCCACCGGTCCCACCGCCCGACCATAGGGTCATCACCTGGCTGCCACCTCCTCCCGCCTGAGCAGCCCCATGTCCCCACCTACCACCCCATGCCGTCACTGCCCCATTACCCCACTGAGTCGCCCTTGATTCCCGCTGCCACATCCCGCCCCCCACCGCCACCACACCCCAGGACCTGGGGTCCCGCTGCACATCCCCCAGCGCCACTGCAGCCCTCCCCTGGCTACTCCCCACGTTGCCCTTCTTGCCGCCCTGCCAACGCCCCCATCCCCGCCCCGGCACCCGCCGGCCTGGTGCTGCTGCCAGGGTCTCCAAGGCCACCGCCCCTTCCTTGGTGGCCCTGTGGCCGCTGTCTTGCCCCACTACCATGAGACCGCCGCCCCGCTGGTCCTGCCCACCCCCCACCATTAACCCCCACCCCAGTACTGTCCTGCTGACCCCCTCACTGTGCTGCTGACCCACTGTGCCCCGCCAACGCCACTGCCACCCCACTGCACCTCCCCAACGCCGCTGCGACTGCAACCCAGTGACATTGCTTCCCACTGCCCCGCCCTGTTGCCCCCGCTGCCTCACTGCACCCCCCTGGTTTCTGCTACCCCTCCCTGCTGTGCTTCCCACCCCGCCACCGTCGCGTCCCCCACGAAGACCCTCCTTACCACCCTACGGCTGCCCAGGGGCTGCCTGGCTGCTCCGATGTCCCTGGCGCACCCTGGACGTCATCACTGGGAGACCGGCCCTAAGAGAATTTCTGCATAGGGGCTGGTGGCAGGTGTGTTCTGGAAGTGGGTTGGAGGTATAGACACGGGGGTAAATCCCAAGAAGGAAAATGTCAGCATAATTATGTTAAGTGTTAAAATATCCTAAAAAGCTAAATTTAAAGTGCTTTCAATGTCTCCTTCTTTTCCATACAGTGACTTTATTCCTCATATTGTGCACCTCAAAATAATATAATCTCATGTTAACTAACTGGAATGAAAATAAAAACTGGAAAAAAAGATAAATAAAAATCTTTTAACATCATGCATCAATTGACATACAGACATTAAGGAAAGAGTTTGCATAATAAAATGTATATATGGGTCTAGGTGCTCTTTCTCAATCAAGGCTGGTCAAAATCATGGAAAAGATGAGTTTTATTTGTCTTCAGAATCACTCACTGTTCCTGGATTTCATGTACAGTGTACATACATATGAACAAGCTTTTCTCAAAAACTAAAAGAAAAAAAAAATCTCCCAAGAACCAGCACTAGACGTCCACTGTAGAATTGCATGAACAGAAATGCCCTCGTTAGCTTTGTTGTATGAGAAGACCTTGGGAGATACTCATTAGGGAAATAAGTGTCAAGTGAAATACATCATAAACAAGAACTTCTCCCTTACCATAATGCTCACTGGGGAACTTAACGCTCCATTTTACTTTCCTCTGATCACCAGAAAAATCAAAATTTAATAGCACACTTAGCCCAGTGGTTATATTGAATTTATGTTTTGCTCTCTGTTAGTGGTAGAACTGAAACCTTGGAGCCGACTCTGTGATCATACTTGTGTTACTTTTAGGATAAGATTTACATTAATATAAGTATATGAATAAATTCACCATCGTTATATTTTCCACAGCAAGCATTTTCACTGACATAATTTCATGGGATCTTCATCACAGGCCAAGTGAAAGAAAAGGTAAGTGTTTATGGTATATAAAGGGAAACAAAGGTAAATGCATGAAGTAAGAATCTGTGAAATAAGACAAATCCAGCCCAGTAAGTTTTAAGACCTAATGGGCTGCATTAATTGATCTACTAATGACTTGGATAGTATCCTATCCAGTAGATAGAGGGGTGGTCCAAATGACCACAAGAAAGGAAAGACTTCCAAAATAGCCTGTGACATGGAGTGCATGGGTGGTGCAGTCAGTTACGTGTCACACTCTTGGCTTTGACTCAGGTCCTGATCTCAGGGTCTTGGGATCCAGCCCTTCACAGGGATCTGTGCTCAGCACAGAGCCTGTTTGTGTTTCGCTCTCCCTCTCCCTCTGAGCCCCCCCTCCACAAATAAATAAAACTTAAAAATAAGACAGCAAGGGAGAAAATAAAACATGATCAGCTAAGAATCCATTGTTTTAGGCAAGATCACCCTCCTAAGGGAAACAGAGGGAGCCAATCAGTAGACTTCCTACCACTGACCAGGAAATTCCCACCTGGTTTGGCTAAAGGTTATATAGTTCTGGATGTTGAAACTGCAGTTGGGTCGGTATTAAGTCTTGGCTAACCAGCTTGGGACCTTCAGCCATGTGAGGGCATTTTGAGCCTTTGGTTTTCCTTTAAACAACCCCACCTTTTGATCAGACTCTCAGCTTAACTGACAGATATAAATTGAAGGCATTAACGTCACTCTCAGCACCTGCTCTGAAGTGCTCACAGTACTTGTTGCTCCTCAGTGTAGTATTCAGAGTTCTTGACGTTTCTGATTAACCCTTGTGATGTTCACAGGGCACCACTGCAGTCTTACAATTTTTGAGTTGGTCATGTTCTTCTTCTTTTCTTTTTTGTTTTTGTTTTTCTGATGTTCCAAACTTAGAAAGATCATTACTATGCAGGTTAGTGTCTCTGCATTTGCATTTAGAACTTTTGAGAAAACATAAAGCACCACACAGATTATATTGATTATGATAAACAAGATAATTCCCAATGTTTGGAGTACAATTTGAGGCTATGTACTCCAAGACTCAAAGCAATTAAAAACAAATGAGTAAGAAAGACCCTGCTGAAGGAGTCACCCTTTTAAGCCATGTGGCTTCCTCAGTAATCCCCCTGTTATTTCGCTTCAACGTCCCCCAGAACTGTTCATCGGGGTTTAGCACATGCTGTTGTCTGCAGCACAGACCCAGCCTTGCTCAGCTAAGAGATAACCAAGGGCTATCTTATTTTCAAGAACTCCTTTGGCCAGAGTGTAAGGATTCTCGTTGGGCAGACATTGCTTTGGCAAGGGGTCCTGCAACAATTTCAAGAATGAAGGAAAAGGTCTTGATCATACTCCATCTACGTTTATCACTAACCTGGGACGTAAGACCAGCCAAAGGCATGAATCTTGGAACATAATTTTGCCTGATAGTTCCCTTCTAACTCAGAACATGAATGCAGGGAAGTTAACCAATGAGATATCTTATTTAGCTTGAGTAATTTCAGACCAGGGTTGAATTTTCTGGTAGCCTGAATTAAAAGGTTGCTCTAAATTCCAGAGGATACTGCTGTAGTAATGACCTGGGCAACACCGATGAGTGTGTTACCTTTCCAAGCCATTGCCAGAATAAAGGAAAAGAAAAGAGAGATAAACGATCACGTGTTTGGTCAAAACTTTGAGTCTTGAGTCATTGCCGTGGGTGAACACGGTATACCTAGATGTCACCTATTTCACTTTCTTCCAAGTAGATTCAGAAATATCAAGTGTCCGTGCAGCACCAGGTGTCAGGTGGAGACTTCTGTAGCTGTGGGTTGTGCACTGGAGGCTCAATATCTTTGAGTTTTACAGAAGGAGATTTAGTAAGGTCTCTCTTTATTGGCTTTCAAGGGCTGTCTTCCTGTAATGATGTGTCTCGAATACCTAATCACCAGGCTGTAAACTGTGATGGAGAGGATCCGTTTAACTGTGATCTAGGAAGTCTTCCATAACCAGTTGATGACAGGCTTGAGCACTGGACATCGCAGACTTACAGTAATTGGATAGACCAGCATGCAACACAATGGATCAGTAAAAGGTTGTACACTGAGATAATTCAATGAAGTCTGTAAGGATTTCCTAAAGGCTCCTGTGATTTGCCCACTGAAATATGTGCCCTGGTCCCTGGAGATCACAGAAAGTGTGCCCCAAGGGAGAAACCCATTTTTAACAGGGTCTTTAACACAGTGCAATCATCAGCCTCTTGGCAGGGAAAGGCTTGAACTGATCCAGAAAATACAGAAACAACAACAGGGTATATGACAAATCGTACTAAATGGCAGTGGAATGAAGCCAGCTGTAGGTGTTCAAAGGGTCCACAGGAAGGAGGCCTGAAACCTCTGGAGACAGAAAGTTGTTCAGGATTATGGACCTGACAGGTTAGACACCGCTGGTAAACACGTTTTTTTGTTGTTGTTGTTTGTTTGTTTGTTTTTTACTGTTTTAGAAGGCTTCCCACTGATTTCCATTTATCATTGGAATCATCTTAGATGCCCTATGGTGGGAGAAGGAATGAAAAAAAAATAAAGAAAAGTGGGGCTTGCCAGGGATCTGGGAAGAAGCAAGTGGTTGTCTTGGTTTCCCCTTAGCGCTGACTCTTTCTTTAAATCACTCCCATTCTTTACTCAGCTTCTTCTCTCTGACTCAAAAGGATACAGGTGCCATGTTACAAGGACATCAGGATGGCCTGCATCTGGCAATGAGGAGCCGTGTTTTGTTGAACCGGAATGGACCTTATCTACATGTGCCACAATCTTACAACTACAATAGCAAAAAACAAAAACAAAAACAAAAACCAGAAAACAAAAAACCAGAGAGAGACAAGATGGCGGGGAAATAGGAGGAGGCGCCTTTTGAACCTGTACCCTAAAGTGAGCTGATTACCTACCAAAGAACTCCGATCACCTATGAAATCAGCCTGAGATCAGAATTATACACGTCTGGATCTCTACGGGGGGCAGAAGATGCCAGTGGGCAGGTAAAGTGGAGTGGGAACGTCGGACTGATACCGGAAGATAAACAAAAGGGGGAGGGAGCCAACAGAGGCGACCGATTGGAAAATAATACCCCAATATGAGAGTGCCCTGCATCTGGGGACCAGCATTAACTTGGAGACTTGTTGAAAGCACTCAAAAGAGCAAAGGATCGCGGGGGGAAATTGTGGGAATCGGGGCAGCTAGGGACAGGGGCTTAAGTCCCCAGACCCAGGACAAGCCTCCCCTGGTGCTGAGCCAGAGAGAGTGTGGCAGAGAAACCAGGTCTTGGTACCTGAGCTGCCAGAGCGCCCAAGAACGAGTGGAGTCCGGCTCCCGTGAGGGGCTGGGAGCCACACCAGATGGCTTGCCTGAGATGCATGTGCGTCTCACCCTCCCCTGAGAGAGGTACAGGAATGCCCAGTCTGGTGTTCTGGGACCCGCGCCATGCTAGAGCTGGAGACTGCCGCACCCCCACCCCCTCCCCTGGGAGAGGTGCGTGCAAGTCCGGCACTCTTAGACCTGGAAAGACCAGGCAGTCCCACCCCGTCCAGCAGGATAATCTCAGTGTGCAATTGCTGCTTGGAACCTCTCTGGCAGTCTGGAGCTGCCCAGACAGCCGCCGCTGCTGTGGTTTTGCATACAAGCAGGAGATCCTGCGTCCCCAGGGACCGAGACTCTGAACCCACTCTGCCAGTGGCCTAGTGGCTGCAGCACCTGCAGAGGAGCAGACTGAGGCTTCTCTCTGAGAGGGAGGTCGGGGTGCAGTTTGCTTTCCTCTAAACCTCCAAAAGCCATCAAAAGATGTCAAGGCGAGAGAAAAGAAGTGAACAAACATAAAAACCTCCAGAGAACAAAAGCCTGAAAAAACTGTTTTCCTCAGAGCCCACCCCCTTGAGGGGGGCTGGAGGACTTAACTCAGGGAACATCATTGACTGAAAACCCACGTGGCAGCCCCTTCCCCCAGAAAACAAATCAGGAAAGAAAAAAAAAAAGACTACAAGAGAACAACCACCACTACTTCATAGATACAACTTTTATTTTTAACTCATTCCCACTATTCTGGTTCATTTTTTTTCTATAGATAAATTTTTAACCTATTTACCATCACAGTGAGATGTCCAGTACATCAAATTCCATAATAAACTTCTAACCTGAATTTTTTGATATATACACATGTGTTTTTCATTTGTTTTTTCTTTTGTTTTTCTTTTGTTTTCTATTTTTTTAATTTTCTAAAGAATTTTAGTTTAGTTTAGTCCAGTTTATTCCTTTTTTATTTTTATTTTCTAATATTCATTTGGAGTTAAACTTCAAGGTAACCCCCTTTCTCCAATCAATGCTACCCCTATAGGTAAACCAATTTTTAATCCCCCTTTATCTTAGGAAAGTTGAGTCCTTTAACAAAGATATCAAGATACGTCCAGGTAGAATCAAAATAAACTTCCTCGCCCACACTGAGAATCTATAACCATGCTCCCAACTTTTTCTTCTGCCAGTGTCTCTGTGTATTTATGTTTGTCCTGATAGTATATAAATCTTATACTTGGGGTTCTTTTTGACGAGGTTCTTACTTTTTTTGCTCATATATATATATATATTTTTTCTCTCATCATATACTTTTATCAGTCTTTTTATTTGTGTTTTTGTTTGTATATGTGATAAATCTTACCCTGGGGCCTATTTGGGCTGAACCTTCTCTTTTATCTTCCCTTTTTTTCCTGTCTCTCTCTCTCTCTCTCTCTTTTTTCTTTTCCGTTTCTTTTTTTCTCTCGTTTGGGTAGGGAATCCTGAGTGCACAGAAGCATTCCAGGATGCACCTTGACTGCACCATGGTCGATATATCCAGCTACATCTGTCCAGTCATCTCTCACCAAAATGACTAGGAGGAGGAATCCCCAACAGAAGAAAAATACAGAGGATGGGCCTTCTGCAACAGAGCTAATGGCTATCAACATAGACAATATGTCAGAAAGAGAATTCAGGCTAACAATTATCCAGGCAATAGCTAGGTTGGAGAAAGCCATGGATGGCCAAATGGAATTGATCAAAGCAGAATTGAAAGCCACCAAGGATGACGTCCATAATGTTAGGGCAGAGCTGAAGGTCACCAGGGATGAGGTTCACAATGCTCTCAATGAGTTCCAATCTAATCTAAATTCTCTAAAAGCTAGGGTAACTGAGATAGAAGATAGAATTAGTGATCTGGAGGACAAACAGATAGAAAGAAAGGATCAGGAGGAAGCCTGGAACAAACAGCTTAGAAGCCACGAAAACAGAATCAGGGAAATAAATGATGCCATGAAACGTTCCAACGTCAGAATTATTGGAATCCCTGAAGGGGAGGAGAAAGAAAGAAGTCTAGAAGATATAGTGGAACAAGTACTTCATGAAAAATTTCCCAATCTTGCGAATGGAACAAGTGTTCATGTACTAGAGGCAGAAAGGTCTCCCCCCAAGATTATAAATTCCAAAAAAAACTTCCAGGCACCTCATAGTAAAATTGAGGAATCATAATTGTAGATACAATCTCTTGAAAGCCGCTGGAACAAAAAGATCCTTACGTACAGAGGAAAGCCCATCAGAATAACATCAGACCTGTCCACAGAGACCTGGCAAGCCAGAAAGGGCTGGCAAGATATATTCAAGGCACTAAATGAGAAGAACATGCCTCCAAGAATACTTTATCCAGCAAGACTGACATTCAAAATAGATGGAGAGATAAAGAGTTTCCAAGACCGGCAACGCTTACAAGACTATGCAACCACCAAGCCGACACTGCAGGAAATATTAAGGGGGGTTCTATAAAAGAGGAAAAATCCTAAGAATAGCATTGAACAGAAATATAGAGTCAATCGACAGAATGAAAGACTTCAAAGATAACACAATGTCAATAAAAACGTATCTTTCAATAATCACTCTCAATGTGAATGGCCTAAATGGGCCCATCAAACGACACAGGGTTGCAGATTGGATAAAACGACAGGACCCATCTATATGTTGTCTACAAGAGACCCATTTTGAACCTAAAGATACACCGAGACTGAAAGTGAAGGGATGGAGAAGCATCTTTCATGCCAATGGGCCTCAAAAGAAGGCCAGGGTAGCGATTCTCATATCAGATAAGTTAGATTTTAAACTAAAGATGGTAGTCAGAGATACAGAAGGACACTACATAATTCTTAAAGGGACTATCTACCAAGATGATCTAACAATTGTAAATATCTATGCCCCCAATATGGGAGCAGCCAATTACATAAGAAAACTATTAATCAAGATAAAGAGTCATAGTAATATGAATACATTAATAGCAGGCGATCTTAACTCACCTCTTTCAGTAATAGACAGATCATCCAAGCAGAAAATCCATAAAGAAATAAGAGCATTGAATGACACATTGGACCAGATGGACCTCGTAGATATATAGAGAACATTCCACCCTAAAACAACAAAATACTCATTCTTCTCAAGTGCACATGGAACCTTTTCCAGAATAGACCACATACTGGGTCACAAATCAGGGCTCAACCGATACCAAAAGACTGAGATTGTTCCCTGCATATTCTCAGATCACAATGCTTTGAAACTGGAGCTCAATCACAAGGAAAAGTTCAGAAGGAACTCAAATACCTGGAAGCTAAAGACCACCTCGCTTAAGAATGCTTGGATCAACCAGGAGATCAAAGAAGAACTTAAACAATTTATGGAAACCAATGAGAATGAAGACACTTCACTCCAAAACCTATGGGATACAGCAAAGGCGGTCCTAAGGGGAAAATACAGAGCCATCCAAGCCTCCCTCAAAAAAATTGAAAAATCCAGAATACACCAGCTGTCTCTACACCTTAAAGAACTGGAGAATAAACAACAAATCAAACCAACTCCACTCGTAAGAAGGGAAATAATCAAGATTAGAGCAGAGATCAATGATGTAGAAACCAGAGATACAGTAGAATGTATCAATGAAACTAGAAGCTGGTTTTTTGAAAGAATCAATAAGATCGATAAAACATTGGCCACACTAATTCAAAAGAGAAGAGAGAAAGCCCAAATTAATAAAATTATGAATGAAAAGGGAGAGATCACAACTAACACCAAGGAAGTAGAAACAATCATCAGAAGTTATTATCAACAGTTATATGCCAATAAGCTAAGCAACCTAGATGAAATGGATGCATTCCTGGAAAACTATAAACTCCCAAAATTGAACCAGGAAGAAATTGACAACCTGAAGAGACCGATATCTAGTAACAAGTTTGAAGCAGTGATCAAAAACCTCCCAAAAAACAAGAGCCCAGGACCCGACGGATTCCCTGGGGAATTCTATCAAACTTTCAAAGAAGAAATAACAACTATTCTCCTGAAGCTGTTTCAAAAAATTGAAGCAGAAGGAAAACTTCCAGACTCTTTTTATGAAGCCAGCATTACCCTGATCCCCAAACCAGGCAAAGACCCCACCAAAAAGGAGAATTTCAGACCAATATCACTGATGAATATGGATGCTAAGATTCTCAACAAAATCCTAGGAAACAGGATCCAACAGCACATTAAAAAGATTATCCACCATGACCAGGTGGGATTTATCCCTGGGTTACAAGGATGGTTCAACATTCGCAAATCAATGTGAAAGAACAAATCAACAAGAGAAGAGAGAAGAACTACATGATCCTCTCAATTGACGCAGAAAAAGCTTTTGACAAAATCCAGCATCCATTCCTGATTAAAACGCTTCAAAGTATAGGGATAGAGGGAACATTCCTGAACTTCATCAAATCTATCTATGAAAAACCCACAGCAAATATCAACCTCAATGGGAAAAAGCTTGCAGCCTTCCCATTGAGATCAGGAACACGACAAGGATACACACTCTCACCACTCTTGTTCAACATAGTATTAGAAGTCCTAGAAACAGCAATCAGACAACAAAGAGAAATAAAGGTATCCAAATTGGCAAGGAAGAAGTCAAACTCTCTCTCTTCGCAGATGACATGAGTCTTTTTATGGAAAACCCGAAATACTCCACCCCCAAAATTCTAGAACTCATACAGCAATTCAGTAATGTGGCAGGATACAAAGTCAATGTCCAGAAATCAGTGGCTTTCTTATACACTAACAATGAAAATACATACAGGCAAATTAGAGAATTGATTCAATTTACTATAGCACCAAGAACCATAAGATACCTCGGAATAAACCTAACCAAAGAGGTTAAAGATCTGTACTCGAGGAACTACAGAACACTCCTAAAAGAAATTGAAGAAGACACAAAAAGATGGAAGACAATTCCATGCTCTTGGATCGGAAGAATAATCATCGTTAAAATGTCTATACTGCCCAGAGCAATCTATACTTTTAATGCCATTCCGATCAAAATTCCACCAGTATTTTTCAATGAGCTGGAGCAAATAATACTAAATTTGTATGGAATCAGAAGAGACCCCGAATTGCTAAGGAAATGTTGAAAAACAAAAATAAAATTGGCTGCATCACGTTACCTGATTTCAAGCTTTACTCCAAAGCTCTGATCACCAAGACAGCAGGGTACTGGCAAAAAAAACAGACACATGGACCAGTGGAACAGAGTAAAGACTCCAGATATGGACCCTCAACTCTATGGTCAAATAATCTTCGACAAAACAGGAAAAAATATCCAGTGGAAAAAAGACAGTCTCTTCAATAAATGGTGCTGGGAAAACTGGACAGCTATATGTAGAAGAATGAAACTCGACAATTCTCTTACACCGTACACAAAGATAAACTCAAAATGGATAAAAGACCTCTACGTGAGACAGGAATCCATCAGAATTCTCGAGGAGAACATAGGCAGTAACCTCTTTGATATCAGCCACAGCAACTTCTTTCAAGATATGTCTCCAAAGGCGAAGGAAACAAAGGCGAAAATGAACTTTTGGGACTTCATCAAGATCAAAAGCTTCTGCACAGCAAAAGAAACAGTCATCAAAACAAAGAGGCAACCCACGGAATGGGAGAAGATATTTGCAAATGACAGTACAGACAAAAGGTTGATATCCAGGATCTGTAAAGAACTCCTCAAACTCAACACACACAAAACAGACAATCATATTAAAAAATGGGCAGAAGATATGAACAGACACTTCTCCAATGAAGACATACAATTGGCTACCAGACACACGAAAAAATGTTCTTCATCACTAGCCATCAGGGAGATTCAAATCAAAACCACATTGAGATACCACCTTACACCAGTTAGAATGGCCAAAATTAGCAAGACAGGAAACAACGTGTGTTGGAGAGGATGTGGAGAAAGAGGAACCCTTTTACACTCTTGGTGGGAATGCAAGTTGGTGCAGCCACTTTGGAGAACAGTGTGGAGATTCCTCAGGAAATTAAAAATAGAGCTTCCTGTGACCCTGCAATTGCACTGCTGGGTATTTACCCCAAAGATACAGATGTAGTGAAAAGAAGGGCCATCTGTACCCCAATGTTTATAGCAGCAATGGCCACGGTCGCCAAACTGTGGAAAGAACCAAGATGCCCTTCAACGGATGAATGGATAAGGAAGATGTGGTCCATATACACTATGGAGTATTATGCCTCCATCAGAAAGGACGAAAACCCAACTTTTGTAGCAACATGGACAGGACTGGAAGAGATTATGCTGAGTGAAATAAGTCAAGCAGAGAGAGTCAGGTATCATATGGTTTCACTTATTTGTGGAGCATAACAAATATTATAGAGGACTAGGTTAGATGGAGCGGAGAAGGGAATTGAGGGAAATTGGAAGGGGAGGTGAACCCTGAGAGACTACGGACTCTAAAAAACAACCTGAGAGGTTTGGAGGGGTGGGGGGTGGGAGGTTGGGGGAACAAGGTGGTGGGTATTAGGGAGGGCACAGATTGCATGGAGCATTGGGGGTGGTGAAAAAACAATGAATACTGTTACGCTGAAAATAAATAAATAAAAAATAATGCAATAACTACAGCACAAAAAAAAAGAAAAATAGACAAAACATGGCAATTGCAAGTGAAATAAAGATATTTAGAGCTTCCCATATCTTAAAATCCCATGATTGAATGTAAGCTCATCTTTTCCTGTTTTACAACTGAATTGCCTTAGTAGTGTGATGATGTTGGTGTATTTTTCTCCACAGATCATGATATTTGATTACTTTCTTTTTAGCGAACATATGATGTATTATTTGTTTCAGGGGTATGGGTCTGTAATTGATCAGTCCTAATCAATTAACAACACTCACCATAGTACATACCCTTTGCAATGTCCATCACCCAGTGACCCCATCCAGCACAATCTCTTTTATTCTAGCAAACCTTAGTTTGAATACGAACTCGGGTAAAGGTTAGGGTGGAGGGGATGGCGGGCCCAAACTTCAGACCCTGAGGGCAGCTCCTCGGGATCTGAAATGAGGGAGAAGGTGAGGGGGTAGCTCAGGCTTTTGGCTCTGGATTTTGTGTCTAGGTTGGCCCCAGAATGTAGGGGTGGCCTCATGGGGCCATGGAAGATTCTCCCACTCTGGGTATTTTGCCTGGCTCCCAATAGTTTGGAGTCATTCTGGGTGGAATCGTGTTTTCTGTCTCAGGATTCCCCCAAAAAGAGGGATTCCAGAGCAGGGCTCTGGGTACAGGTACCTGGATAAACCCCACCTTGGGTCAGGATTTGGGCTTAGGGGCATGGCAAGCCCGGTATGCAGGTTCTTGGTCCAACTCTCAAGGGACTTTATTTGGAAACAGGGCTCAGGCTGAGGGTCACAATGCGTGTTTGCGCTCAAGGCGGCCCTCAAGCATGGGCGTGGCCTCATGGGCCTTGCAGGTTTCTCCTATTCTGAGGGCCTGACACCCATTCCAACAGCAAGATTTCCTGCCATGGGGAAGGAGGAGTTCTGTTTTGTGCATCAGGTTCCTGCATATGCAGGGATTTGAGCTAAGGTCTGGGGACAGATGCCTGAAAACACAGGTTGGGTAGAGATGACGGCCTAGGGCGAAGGCAGGTCCAATATGTTGGATATGTGGCCAGCTGTCTGGGTGACTGCCGGAAGGTGTGGGGTCAGGCTGTGTCAGTCAGATCATTAGTGCACAGGGCTGCCTATGACGTGGGAGTGCCGTCGAGGGCGGTGCAGGTTGATCCTCATTTGGGGTTTCTGGGTAGCCCCAAAAGGCACTTTTTCCTTCTGGTGGGCAGGCAGAGTGCTGTGTGATGGCTCCAGAATTCTCAGTCTGGAGGGCTTGTGGGCCAGGAGTGTGAGGACAGAAATCTGAAAACACAAGCTAGGGTTAGGTTTAAGGCCTCGGGCATGGCAGGCCCAATCTGCAGAGGCTGACTCGAGATTTCCAGCATCTGAAGTAAGGGCGAGTTTCAGATGTTTGCTCAGCCTTGAGATGTGTCCACGATGGCCACCTAGTGGAAGGGCAGCCTCATGAGGCCATGGAGGTTTTCCCACTCTGGGGGTGGTGAGGTGATCCAAACGGAAAGGTTTCCATCCACTGGTCAGTTGGTGACTGCTTTGATGCCCCAAGGGACTCCCATATGGAAAGATCCCAGAGCAGGGCTCTATGTATGGATGCTTGGAGACCCCATTCTGTTCCCATTGGCACCTAGGAACAAGGCAGGTTCCATCTGCTGGCTTTAGGGCGAACTACCCAGGGGGTTGAGTGGAAATGGTCTCTCATGCTGATGGGTCACAATGCGGGTCTGTGGCCAGGGAGACCTTGGAATGTGGCAGTGGTTCAGGGGTCATGCAGGATTCTCTGGCCCTGAGGATTGGACACAGCTCCAAAGAGCAAGATTCCCTTCTGGGCACCGGAGGGGTTCTGTTTTGGGCCTCTGGGAACCCCATATGTCGGTTTTCGAGACCAGGCCTCTGGGGACCGATGCCTGCAAACCTAAGCTAGCCTTCAGATTAGGCTCTAGGAGCATGTCAGGTTCAATCTTCTGTCTCTGGGGCCATGGACCTGGGTGTCTGCCTGAAGGTCGATGCACAGGGTGTGTCAGACTGCGCATTTTTGTTCAGGGCGGCCTCCGAAATTGTGGTGGCCTCGGAGGCCTTGCAGGTATCTCCTAATCCAGAGGGTTAGGGCAAGTGTAAAGGGCACAGTTTCCTTCGGGCGGACAGGCACAGTCCTGCAGTGTGGCTCCAGAGGCCCTAGCCTCGAGGGTGTGTGGGCCAGGGCTGTGGGGACCGAAGTCTGAAAACACAAACTCGGGTTAAGGTTAGGGACGAGGGGATGGCAGGCCCGAACTGCAGACCCTGAGGGAAGCTCCTTGGGATCTGAAATTAGGGCGAGTGTGAGGCGGTAGCTAAGGCTTTTGTCTCTGAATTTTGTATCTAGGATGACTGCGGAATGCGGGGTGGCCTTCTAGGCCCATGGATGATTCTCCCTCTTGGGGATTCCACCCGGCCCCTAATATTTGGTGTCATTCTGGGGGAAGGGAGGAGTCCTGTTTTCTCTCTCTCGGATCCCTGAAACACAGGGATTCCAGGGCAGGGGTCAGGTTATGGTCCCCTGTAATACCCCATCTTGGGTTAGGATTATGGCCTAGGGGCATGACAAGCCCAACAATCGGGCTCTGGTTCCAGCCCCCGAGGGGCCTTATTTGAGAACAGGGCACAGGCTGCGGGTCACATTGCATGTTGGTGTTCATGGTGGCCCTCCAGAGTGGGCATGGCCTCATGGGCCATGCAGGTTTCAGCAACTCAGACAGAGGGTTTGACACCCATCCTAACAGCAAGGTTCGCTCAGGCTGGAGTTTCTGTCCATGATGGTGGCCTAATGGAGGGGTGGCCTCATGAGGCCATGGAAGTTTTCCCACTCTGGGGGTTGTGAGCTGCTCCAAACCGCAAGGTTTCCTTCTGTGGGACAGGCGAGAACTGTTTGATGGCTCAAGTCTGCCCCATATGAAAAGATTTGAGAGCACGGCTCTAAGGGCAGATGCCTGGAAACTCCATCTGACATTTCCACTGGCGCCTAGGAACAAGGCAGGTTTGATCTGCAAACTCTGGGTCACGCAACCCAGGGGAATGAGTTGAAATGGAGTCTCATGCTGTTGGGTCACAATGCGGGGTTTTGTCCAAAAAGACCTTGGAATGTGGTGGTGGCTCAGGGGTCATGCAGGATTCTCCTGCCCTGAGGGTTTGACACAACTCTAAATAGCAAAGTTCACCTCTGGGGACACGAGGTGTTCAGTTCTCAGCCCCACCAGTCCCCATCTGTTGGTATTTGAAACCAGGCCCCTGGGGACAGATGTCTGAAATCCCAGTTTGGGTAGAGATGCCGGCCTGGAGCGTGGGCATTTCTGATCTGTTGGATCTATGGCCCACTGTTTGGTTGGCTGTCTGGATGTCTGGGCTCAGGCTGTGTCAGACAGAGCATTAGTGCACAGGGTTGTCTATGAAATTGGGGTGAGGTCGAGGGCCGTGTATGTGGATCCTCATTTTGGGTGTCTGGGCTCCCCCTAGAACATTTTTTCCTTATTATGGTGGGCAGGCAGAGTTCCCCGTTGTGGCCCCTGAATTCTGTATCCTGAGGGCTTGTGGGCCAGGACCGTGAGGATGGAAGTCTGAAAACACAAGCTAAAGTTAGGTTTAGGGCCTCGGGCATAGCAGGCCCAATCTTCAGAGGCTGAATCGAGATCTCAAGCATCTGAAGTAAGGGCAAGTGCCAGACGTTTCCTCAGGCTAGAGTTTGTGTCCATGATGGCAGCCTAATGGAAGAGTGGCCTCATGAGGCCATGGAGGTTTTACCACTCTGGGGGGTGTGAGCTGCTCCAAACTGCAAGGTTTCCATCTGTGGGACAGGTGAGAACTGTTTGATGGCTCAAGGCTGCCCCATACGGAAAGCTTCGAGAGCAGGGCTGTAAGTATGGATGCCTGGAAACCATACCTGGCAATCCCATTGGTGCCTAGGGACAAGGCAGGTTCGATCTGCTGGCTCTGGGGCAAGCTACTCAGGTGGTGGAGTTAAAATGTACTCTGATGCTGATGAGTCATAATCTGGTTTTGTGTCCATGGAGACCTTGGAATGTGGCGGTGGCTCAGGGACCCTGAAGGATTCTCCTACCTGGAGGGTTTTACACAGCTCAAAATAGCAAGGTTCCCATGTGGAGACGAGAGGTGTTCTGTTTTGTGCCTCAGGAGACCCCCATATGCTGGTATTCGAAACCTGTCCTCTGAGGAGAGATGTCTGAAAACCCAAGCTAGGGTTCTGATTAGGGCCTAGGGACACGTCCAGCTCAATCTTCTGTATCTGGGGACATCTGTCTGTGTGTCTGAGTGGAGGTAGTTGCTCCAGTTGTGTCAGAATGTGTCTTTTTGTCCAGGGCGGGCTTCGAAATTGGGATAGCCTCCGGGATCTTGCAGGTTTCTCTTAATCTGTAGGGTTGTGGCCAGTGGAAAAAGTACGGTTTCCTTGGAGAGGGCAGGCACATTCCTGCGGTGTGGCTCCAGAGGCCCCAGCCTGGAGGGTGTGTGGGCCAGGGCTATGGGGACAGAATTCTGAAAACACAAAATCGGGTTATGATTCGGGCTGACGGTAGGGCAGGCCCGATCTAAAGACCCTGAGGGGAGCTCTTGGGATATGAAATAAGGGCAAGGGGCGTCTGGGTGGCTCAGTGAGTTAAAGCCTCTGCCTTTGGCTCAAGTCATGTCTCAGGGTCCTGGGATAGAGGCCCACGTTGGGCTCTCTGCTCAGCAGGGAGCCTGCTTCCCTTCCTATCTCTCTGCCTGCTTCTCTGCCCTCTTGTGATCTCTGTCTGTCAAATGAATAAACAAAATCTTTAAAGAAAATAAGGGCGTGTGTGAGGCGGTAGCTCTCTGGATTTTGTGACAAGGATGACCGTGCAATGGAGGGGTGACCTCATGGGCCATGGACGATTCTCCCTCTCTGGGGATATTGCCTGGCTCCCAAGAGTTTGGGGTCATTCTGCAGGAAGGGAGGAGTCCTGTTTTCTGTCTCAGGGGTCCCTCAAAAAGAAGGATTCCAGAGAAGAGCTCTGGTAATGGGTGACGGGAAACCCTACCTTTGTTTAGGATTGGGGCATAGGGGCATGCCAAGTCAGATATGCAGGTTCTTGGTCCATCTACCAGGAGGCCTTATTTGAAAACGCGGCTCAAGCTGAGGCTCACAGTGCGTATTTATGCCCAAGGCGGGCTTCAAGCATGGGTGTGGCCTCATAGGCCATTCAGGTTTATCCTACCCTGAGGGTTTGACTTTGACACCCATCCCAACAGCAAGGTATCTTGCCATGGGGGTGGAGGAGATGTGATTTGTGCATTAAGTTCCCCAGGTGCATGGGTTTGAGATAAGGTCAAGGTTCAGATGCCTGAAAACCCAGGTTGGGTAGAGATGATGGCCTAGGACCTGGCCGGTCTGATCTGCTGGATATGTGGCCAGTTGTCTGGGTGTCTGACAGGAGTACTGGGCTCAGGCTGTTCCAGACAGAACATTAGTGCACAGGGCGGCCTATGATATTGTGGTGTGGTCGAGAGCCGTGCAGGTTGAACCTCATTTGTGGTTTCAGAGCAGCCCCACAGGGCACTTTTTTCTTCTGGTGGCCAGTCAGAGTGCTGCATTGTGGCTCCAGAATTCCCAGCCTGGACGGCTTGTGGGCCACGAGTGTGAGGATGGAAGGCTGAAAACACAAGCTAGGGTTAGGTTTCGGGCCAAGGGATGGCAGGTCCTCTCTGCAGAGGCAGAATTGAGATCCCCAGCATCTGAAGTAAGGGGGAGTGTCAGACTTTTCCTTAGGCTGGAGTTTGTGTCCATGGTGGCCCCTGAATGGAGGGGTGGCCTCATGAGACCATGGAGGTTTTCCCACGCTGGGGTTTGTGAGCTGCTCCATACAGCAAGGTTTCCTTCTATGGGACGGGGGGAGTCCTGTTTGATGGCTCAAGGTTCCCCCGTTCGGAAAGATGTGAGATCAGGACTCTATGAATGGATGGCTGGAGACCACAGCTCACGTTCCCTCTGGTGCCTAGGAACAAGCAGGTTCTATCTGCTGGTTCTGGGGCCAACTACCAAGGGGGCTGAGTTGAAAGGGAGTCTCATACTGATGGGTCACAACACGCGTTTGTGTCCAGGGAGATATTGGAATGTAGCAGTGGCTCTGGGGCCATGCAGGATTTTCGTACCCTGATAGTTTGATACAACTCCAAATAGCAAGTGTCCCTTCTGGGGACAGGAGGTGTTCTGTTTTGGGCCTTAGAGACCCCCCCCCATATGTTGGTATCAGAGACCAGGTCTCTGGGAACAGAAGCCTGAAAAGCTAAGCTAGAGTTCAAATCATCGCCTAGGAGCTTGTCTTGTTCATTCTTCTATCTCTGGGGCCATCTACCTGGGTCTGTGACTGGAGGTGAGTCTCAGGGTGTTTCAGATGGCGCAGTTCAGTCCTAGACGACCTACGAAATTTGGGTGGCCTCTGGGGCCTTGCAGATTTCTCCTAATCTGAAGGGTTTGGACAAATGAAAAGGGCACAGTTTCTGTTGGGTGGGCAGGCACAGTCCTGGGGTGTGGCTCTGGAGGCCTCAGCCTACTGGGTGTTTGGGCAAGAGCTCTAGGGACAGAAATCTGGAAACAAAAACGGGTTAGGGATAGGCCCAAGGGTATGGCAGGACTGATCTGGAGACCTTGAGGGCAACTATTCTAGGGGTTTAGTGCAGATCCATAGGGCACGGTTTCAATATGGAGGGCCGGGATCATCCAGTCATGTGGCTCCGGAGCCCCCAATTTGGAGGGCTCATGTTCCAGGACTCGGGACCGATATCTGAAAAGCCAAGCTAGGTTTATGTGTGGGCTCTAGGGCATGGACCTATGACTGCAGATGCTGAGGCAAGGTCACCAGATCCTGAATTGAGAAACAGTGTCAGGTATTCGCTCACCCTAGTACTGGTGTTCTAGGGCTGCTGAAGGTGTGGGTGTCCTGCTGGGGCATGGGGGTTTCTCCTGCTCAGGGGGCTTTGCACAGCTCCAAAGAGAATGGTTTCAATCTGGAGTACAGGTGTAGTCCTGTTGTATGGCACTAGGGTCCTCCAAATGGACGGATTCCGGAGCAGGGCTCTGGTTGTGGATGACTGAAAACTCAACCTAGGGTTAGGCTTAGGGCATGGGGCATGGGAGGTCCAATCTGCTGACTCTGGTGCCAGCTACGTGGGTTCCTGACTGCAAGTCACTGCTCAAGTTAAGGGACAGAATATGTAGTAGTGTCCAGGGTCAGCTTCTGCAACCGTGGTTGGCTTAGGGGTATCGTGCAGCTTTCTTCTAATCTGGAGGTTGCGTGTAGTTCCATAGGGCACGTTTTCCATCTGGATGGCAGGCAGGGTCTTGTGGTTTGGCTCCAGTGTTCCCTTTCTGGAGTGATTGTAGACCACGACTGTGAGGACGGCAGTCTGACAAACCAATCTAGGGGTATGGTCAGGGCCTAGCACATGGCAAGGCTAAGCTACAGTCGCTGAGGCATGCTTCCCAGGATCTGAGGTTAAGGCGAGTGTCAGGAGGTTGCTCAAGCTGGAGTTTGTGTCCATGAGATCCGTCAAATCTGGCAGCGGCCTCATGGGGACATAGAGATTTCTCTTGCTCTGGGATTTTTACGTATTTAAAAAATGGCTTAGTCTATGCTGGGGAAGAGGTCCTGTCTTCTTTTATGGCTCAGGGGTCCCCCATATGGAGGGTTCGAGAGCAGCGCTCCATGTATGGATGCCTAAAAACCCAACCTATTAGGATTAGGTCCTAGTGGCATCGCAGGACTTAGATCCTGGCTCTGGGCCAAGCTACCCAGGGGGCTGTGTTGCAAATGGGGCTCAGGCTAAGGGTCACAAGGGATGTTTGTGTCCCTGGCGGCCAGCAATACTGGGTGTGGCCTCAAGGACAATGGAGGTTTCACCCAACTCTGAGGGATTCTCATAAGTTCAGAAAGCTTCTGGGACAAGAGGAGTTCTGTTTAGTGGCTCAGGGTTTCCCATGTAGAGGGATTTGAGAGAAGGACTCTGGGTATCAGTGACTGAACACCGAACGAATTGTTGTGATTTGGGCCTAGGGGAATGGTCAGTTGGAACTGCTGACTCTCTCACCAGCCTCGTGGGTGGCTGACTGGAGGTCGGGGCTCAGGTTGAGGGACAAAATGTATTTTTGTGTCCAGGGCCAGTTTCCGTAAATGAGTGTGGCTGTGGGGTTTCTTGCACTTTTCTCCTAATCTTTTGATTGCATGCAGCTCCATAGGTCACGTTTTCTTTCTGGAGGGCAGGAAGAGTCCTGTGCTGTGGCTCCAGTGTACCTTATCTGGACGGCTTGTGGACCAGCATTCTCTGGTTGGAGGCCTGAGAACCAAGCTAGGGCTAAGGTGAGTGTCTAGGGCACGGCAGGCCCAACATACAGACACTGAAGCAAACTCCAGGGAATGTGAGGTTAAGGCAAATATCAGGATGTCGCTCAGGCTGGAGTTGGTGTCCGTGCAATCTGCCAAACGTGGGGGTGGCCTCAAGGGGACATGGAGTTTGCTTCAGCTCTGAGGATTTGTGCAGTTCTGAATAGTGGTCTATTCTTTGGGATAGGTGGTGTCAGGGATGGAATTCTGAAAATTGAAACTTGGAGTATGGCTGGGGTGTAGGGCATGGAATCCAATCTGCAGATGCTGAGGTGAGCTCCCCAGATTCCTAGGTTAGGGTGAGTGTCAGGCATTCACTCAGACCAGACTAGAATTTGTGTCCACAAGGGCTACTGAATGTGTGGCTGTCCTCCTGGGGACATGGAGGTATCTCCTGCTCTAGGGGAATTGCAAAGCCCCAAATAGTATGGTTACATTCTGGGGGAGATGTGGAGTCCTGCTGTATGGCTCAGGCTTCCCCATATGGAGGGATTCAAGAGCAGAGCTCTGTGTATGGATGCATGAAAACCCAACCGAAGGTTAGCATTAGAGAGTAGTGCATGGAAGGTCGGATCTTCTGACTCCAGGACCAGCTACTAAGGGGCTGACGGAGATCGGATTCAGGCTAATGAGAGAATGTGCGTTAGGATCCAGGGTTGGATTCCCTAAATGGGGGTGGCCTCTTTGGACATGCGGGTTTCTCCTAATCTGGGGGTTTTGTGCAGATCCATTGAGCAGAGTTTCTTTTTGCAGAGTAGGCAGAGTCGCATGATTTGGCTCCAGAGTACTCTACCTGTAGTGCTTGCGGGGAGGACTCTTGGGACAGAAGTCTGAAAACCCAAGTATAGTCACAGTAAGGGCCTAGGGCATCGCAGGCCCAATCTACAGATGCTGAGGCGAGCTCCCAGGGATCTGAGGTAAAGGCTGGTGTCAGGAGGTCGCTCAGGCTGGAGTTTGTGTCCATACTATCCCCTGAATGTGGGGGTGGGCTCATGGGGCCATGGTGTGTTCTCCTGCTGTGGGGTTTTTGTGCAGCTTCAAACAGTTCAGGCTATACTGGGAGATAGGTAGTATCCTGTTTCTTGGCTCAGGGGTCCCCCATAGGGAAGGATTTGAGAGCAGGGCTCCAGGTATGGATGCCAGAATAATCAACCTATGTTTAGGGTTAGGCCCGAGTGGCATGGCAGGCCTTATATCCTGCCTCTGTTGTGAACTAACCACTGGGTTGTGCTGAAAATGAGGCTCAGGGTAAGGATCACAATGCGTGTTTGTGTCCAGCGACCTGTGAATTGGGCATGACCTCAGTGGCATCGCAGGTTTCTTCAAACTCTCAGGGTTTTACATAGATCCAAAAAGCAAAGTTTTGTTCTGGGGGGCAGGAGGAGTTCTGTTTTGTGGATCAGGGATCCTCCATGTGGAGGGATTCGAGAGTAGGGCTCTGGCTATGGGTGCCTGAAACCCCAACCTAGTGTTAGGATTAGGGCCAAGGAAATGGCAGTTACTATCTGCTGACTCTGGCGTCAGCTGTCCCGGTGGCTCATTGGATGACGTGAGTCAGGTTTTGTCAGACTTCATATTAGTATCCAGGGTGGAGAACGAAAGTGGGGTGACATCGTGGGCATGCACGTTTCCCTGATCTAGGGGTTTTGTGCAGCTCCATCTGGCACGGCTTCCCTTTTGCTGCAGGAAGAGTCCTCTGGACTGGCTCCAGTGTCCCCAATCAGGAGTGCTTGCATTCCACGACTCAAAGAATGGAATTCTGAAGACCCAAGCTCACTGTATGGTTAGGGTTTAGGGCATGGAACCCCGATCCGCACATGCTGAGGCGAGCTCCCCAGAATATGACATTAGGGCGAGTGTCAGGCATTCAGTCAGACCAGACTAGAATTTTTGTCCAGTAGAGATGCAGAATGTGCGGGTGGCCTCTTGGGGCGAAAGAGGTTTCTCATACTGTGGGATTTATGCAGCTCTAAATAATATGATTTAATTCTGGGGGAGAGGTGGCGTCCGGTTGTATGCCTCAGGGGTCCCCATATGGAGGGATTCGAGAGAAGGGCTCTGGGTATGGATGCCTGAAAACCCAACCTAGGGTTAGCATTAGGTTCTAGGGGCATGGCAGGTCCGATCTGGTAACTCTGGGGCCAGGTATGTGTCTGACTGACTGGTGGTCAGTCTCAGGCTGTGGGATAGAATTAGTACTAGGATGCAGGGCTGGGTTCTGTAAATGGTAGTTGCCTCACTGGCCATGCAGCTTTCGCCTATTCTGGGGTTTTTGTGCAGATCTATTGTTCACAGTTTCCTTCCCGAGGGCAGGCAGAGTACATGGTGTGTCTCTGGAGGTCTCTATCTGGAGGACTTGTGCGCCAGGACTCTTGGGACAGAAGTCTGAAAACCCAATCTAGCAGTAGAGTTAGGGCGTAGGGCACAGCAGGCCAAATCTACACACGTTGAGGTGAGCTCCCAGGGATCCGAGGTTAAGGCGAGTGTCAGGAGGTTGCTCAGGCTGGAGTTTGTGTTTATGCAGTCCGCCGAATGTGAAGGTGTCCTCAGGGGGCCACTGAGTTTTCTCCTGCTCTGGGGTTTTGGGCAGTTCCAATAGTTTATTCTATTCTGGAGGATAGATGGTGTCTTGTTTTATGGCTCAGGGGTCTCCCATATGGAGGGATTTGAGAGCAGGGCTCCTGGTATGGATGCCTGAAACCCCAAACCTACGTTTAGGGTTAGGTCCTAGAGGCATCGCAGGCCTTATATCCTGCCTCTGCCGTGATGTACCCTTGACGCTGTGTTGAAAATTAGGCTGAGGCTAGGGATCACAATGGGTGTTTGTGTCCAGGGCGGCCTGCAAATGTGGGTGTGGCCTCAGGGGCAATGCAAGTTTCTTACAAATCTGAGCATTTTGCATATCTCCAAAAAGCAAAGTTACCCCTGGGGGGGCGGCAGGAGGAATTCCGTTTTGTGGCTCAGGAGTCCCCCGTGTAGAGGGATTCAAGAGGAGGGCTCTGGGTATGGATGCCTGAAACCCCATCCAGGGGTTAGGATAAGGGCTAAGGGGCATGGCAGGTCCTATCTGTTCTCTATGGGCCCAGCTGTCCAGGTGGCTGATTGGAGGATGGACTCAGGTGGTGTCAGACTGCATATTAGTGTCCAGGGTGGCTTACAAAAGTGGGATAGCATTGGGGTCCTTGCACATTCCCCTAATAGAGGGGGTTTGTGCAGCTAAATAGTGCACGATTTCCTTTTGGAGGGCAGGGGTGTCCTGTGGGGTGGCTCCAGATTCTGCGGCGTGCTCCCAGGGCTCTGAGGTTAAGGCGAGTGTCAGGAGGTACACTCAGGCTGGAGTTTGTGTCCATGCACACCGCTGAATGTAGAGGTGGCCTCATGGGACCATGGAGTGTCTCCCGCTCTGGGGTTATTGTGCCGTTCCAAATAGTTGGTGTATTCTGGACAATAGGTGGTGCCCTGCTTGATGGCTCAAGGGTCCCCCATATGGAGGTATTTGAGAGCAGGATACCAGTTATGGATGCCTGAAAACCCATCCTACGTTTAGGGTTAGGTCCTAGTGGCATGGCAGGCCTTATATCCTAGCTCTTCTGTGAGCTACCCATGGGGCTGAGTTGAAAATGGGGTTTAGGCTAGGGGTCCCATTGCGTGTTTGTGTCCTTTGCGGCCTGCAAAAATTGGACGTGGCCTTAGGGACAACACAGTTTTCTTCCAACTCTAGTGGATTTACATTGCTCCTAAAAGCAAGGTTTTTTTCTGGGAGGCAGGAGGAGTTATGTCTTCTGCTAAAGGGGTCCCCCATGTGGAGAGATTCTAGGGGTGGGCTCTGGCTATGGATGCCTGAAACCCCAGCATAGGTTTAGGATTTGGGCCTAGTGTCAGGACAGTTCCTATATGACGGCTCTGGGGCCAGATTAAGGTGGCTGATTGGAGGACGGGACTCAGGTTGTGTCAGACTGTGTAGTAGTGTCCAGGGTGGTGAAGAATGTCGAGTGGAATTGGCTGCATGCACGTTTCCCCTAATCTAGGGTTTTGTGCAGCTCCATAGGGCATGGTTTCCTTCTGGAGGGCATGGAGAATCCTGTGGGGTGGCTCCAGAGTCCCTATTCAGGAGTTCTTTCATTCCAGGACTCAAGGGATGCATTTCTTTTTTTTTTTTTTAAGATTTTTTATTTATTTATTTGACAGACAGAGATCACAAGTAGGCAGAGAGGCAAGCAGAGAGGGAGGAAGGGAAGCAGGCTCCCTGCTGAGCAGAGAGCCCGATGCGGGGCTAGATCCCAGGACCCTGGGATCATGACCTGAGCTGAAGGCAGAGGCTTTAACCCACTGAGCCACCCAGGCGCCCCAGGGATTCATTTCTGAAAACCCAAGCCCAGTGCATGGTGAGGGTTTAGGGCATGGATCCCCGAACTGCAGATGCTGAGGCGACCTCTCCAGTTTCTGAACTTAGGGCGAGTGTCAGGCATTCGCTCATGACCTCCTGTGACCATGGAGGTTTTTCCTGCTCTGGGAGTTTTGCGCAGCTCCCAACCATATGGTTTCATTCTGGCAATGAGGTGCAGTCCTGTTTTACGCCTCAGGGGTCCCCTTGTGGAGGGATTTGAGAGTAGGGTTCTGGGTATGGATGCCTGAAAACCCAACCTAGGTTTAGCATTATGGACTAAGGGCATGACCGGTCAGATTGTTTGACTCTGTGGCCAGCTATGTGGGTGGCTGACTGGAGATCGGGGTTCAGGCTGAGGGACAGAATGTATATTAGTGTTCAGGGTCGGGTTATGTACATTCCTCATTCGCTGTGCCATTTTCTCCTAATCTGGGGCTGTTTTGCAGCTCCATAGAGCACACTTTCCTTCTGGAGTGCAGGCAGAGTCCCAATGTATGGCTCCAAAGTTCTCTATCTGGAGGGCTTGTGGGCCAGGACTCTTGGGACACAAGTCTGAAAATCCAGCTAGAGTTAGGGTTAGGGCCTAGGGCATGGCAGGCCCAATCTACAGAGGCTGAGGCGAACTCCCCGGGGTCCGTGGTTGAGGCAAGTGTCAAGAGGTCGCTCAGGCTGCAGTTTGTTCCCATGGGATCTGTGAAATGTGGTCGTGGCCTCATGGAGAAATGGGATTTTCTCCAGCTCTGGGGTTTTTGCACAGTACCAAATAGTTTGGTCTAATCAGTGTATAGATGGTGTCCTGTTTTATGACTAAGGGATCCCCCATATGGAGGGATTTGAGAGCAGGGCTCCAAGTATGGATGCCTGAGAAAAAACATAGTGTTTGGGTTAGGTCCTAGGAGCATGGCAGGCCTTATATCCTGGTTGTGGGGTGAGCTACCCATTGGGCTGTGTTGAAAATGTGGCTCAGGCTAAGTGTCACAATGGATGTTGTGTCCAGGGCGTCCTGCACAAGTGGGCGTGGCCTCAGGGACAGCACAAGTTTCTTCCAACTCTGAGGGATTCACATAGCTCCAAAAAGCAAGGTTTCCTTCTGGGGGGCAGGAGATCTGTGGCTCAGGGGTCCCACGTGTGAAGGGATTCAGAGTTTTTCTGGAGGGCTTGTGGGCAAGGAAGCTTGGGATGTAGGTCTGAAAACCCAAGCTAGGGCTTGGGTTAGAGCCTAGGGAATGGCAGGCCCAATCTACACCACTGAGGCGATCTCCCGGGGATCTGAGGTTAAAACAAGTGTCAGGATGTTGCTCCCATTGGAGTTCATGTACATGCGATCTGCTGAATGTGGGGGTGGCCTCAAGGGGCCATGGAGTTTTCTCCCACGCTGGGGTTTTTGTGCATTTCCAAATAGTTAGGTCTATTCTGTGGGATAGGTTGTGTCCTGTTTTATGGCTCAGCGGTCCCCCATATGGAGGGATTTGAAAGCAAGGTACTGGTTATGGATGCCTGAAAACCGCACCTACCATAAGGGTTAGGTCCTAGTATCATGACAGGCCCTATATCCTGGCTCAGGAGTGAGCTATCCATGGGGCTGTGTTGAAAATGGGGCTCAGACTGAGGTTCATAATGGGTACTTGTTTCCATGGTTGCCTGCAAAAGTGCGCATGACCTCAAGGGCAACGCAGGTTTCCTCCAACTCTGAGGGTTTTACATAACTCCAAAGAGCAAGGTATCCTTCTGGGGGGCAGGAGGAGCTCTGTTTTTTGGCTCAGGGTTCCCCTGTGTGTAGGGATTCAAGAGCAGGGCTCTGGGTATGGATGCCTGAAACCTGAAACTAGGGTTAGGATTAGGGCCTAGGAGCATAGCAGTTCTGATCTGCTTGCTCTGGGACCAGTTCTCCCGGTGGTTGGAGGATGGAACTCAGGTTGTGTCTGACTGCATATTAGTGTCCAGGTTGGAAAAGGAATGCGGGGTGGCATCGGGGGCCATACACGTTTCCCCTGATCTAGGGCTTTTGCCTAGCTCCATAGGGCACAGTTTCTTTCTGCATGGCAAAGAGAGTCCTGAGGGGTGACTCCAGAGTTCCCTATCAAGAGTACTTGCACTCCAGAACTCAAAATGGAATTCTGAAAACCCAAGCTCATTGCATGGTCGGGATGTAGGGCATGGATCCCCGATCTGCAGATGCTGAGCGAGGTCCCCAGAATCTGAAGATAGGGCGAGTGTAAGCGTTTGCTCAAACCAGGCTAGAATTTGTGTTCACTAGGGATGCCAAATGTGTTTTTTGCCTCCAGGGGCAATGGAGGTTTCTCTTGCTCTGGGGGATTTGCACAGCTCCAAATAGTATTATTTCATTCTGCGGGAGAGGTGGAGTCCTGTTGTATGGGTCAGGGGTCCCCTTATGGAGAGATTCTTGAGATGGGATCTGGGTATGGATGCCTGGGAAACCTACCTAGGTTTAGACTTAGGGACTTGAGGCACGGCAGGTCCGATCTGCTGACCCTGGGGCCAGCTACGTGGGTGGTTTACTGAAGTTCGGGGCACAGGCTGAGGACAGAATGTGCATTAGGATCCAGGGTGGGGTTCTGTAAATGGGGGTGGCCTCTTTGGCGGTGCAGGTTTCTTGTAATCTGGGGGTTTTGTGCAGCTCCATTGTGCACATTTCCATCTGTAGGGTAGGCAGAGTCCCATGATTTGGCTCCAGATTTCTCTATCTGGGGGGCTTGTGGGCCAGGATCTCGGGACTGAAATCTGAAAACTCAGGCTAGGGTTAGGATTAAGGGCTAGTGCATTGCAGGTCCAATCTACAGACGCTGAGGCGAGCTCCCAGAGATCTGTGGTTCAGGGGAGTGTAGGAGGTTGCTGAGGCTGGGGATTGTGTCCATGCGATCTGTCAAATGTAGGGTGGCTTCATGGGGAAATGGACTTTTCTCCTGCTCTGGGGTTTTTGCACAGTACCAAATAGTTTGGTGTAATCTGTGGTATAGGCGGTGTCCTGTTCAATGACTAAGGGATCCACCATATGGAGGGATTTGAGAGCAGGGCTCTGAGTATGGATGCTTGAAAACCCAATCCACTTTGAGGGTTAGGTACTAGTGGCATGGCAGGTTGTATATGTTGGATATGGGTTGAGCTATCCATGGGACTGTGTTGAAAATGGGGCTCAGGCTAAGTGTCACAATGTGTGTTTTTGTCCAGAGTGGCCTGCAAAAGTGGGCGTGGGGTCAGGGGCAATACAGGTTTCTTCCAACCTTGAGGGTTTTACATAGCTCCAAAAAGCAAAGTTTCTTCCGTGGGGTAGAAGGTGTTCTGCTTTGTGCCTCAGGTGTCCCCCATGTGGAGGGATTTGAGAGGAAGGCTCTGGGTATGGATGCCTGAAACCCCAACCAAAGTTTAGGATTAGAACAGAGTAGAATTTGTGTCCACTAGGGCTACCGAATATGTGGGTGGCCTCCTGTGGCGATGGAGGTTTCTCCTGCTGGGGGATTTCCGCAGCTCCAAATAGTATGGTTACATTCTGGGGGAGAGGTGGAATCCTGTTGTATGTCTCTAGAGTCCCCATATGGAGGGATTTGAGAGCAGGACTCTGGGTATGGATGCATGAAAACTCAACCTAGGGTTAGATTTAGGGACTAGGTGCATTGCGGGTCTCATCTGCTGACTCTATGGCCAAACACATGAGTGGCTGACTGGAGGTCGGGGCAGAGGTGAGGACAGAATGTGCATTAGGATCCAAGGTCATGTCCGTAAATGGGGCTGGCCTCACTGGCCGTGCAAGTTTCTCCTAATCTGGGGGTTTGGGACAGTTCTATTGAGCATGGTTTCCTTCTGGTGTGTAGGCAGAGTCCCATTGTGTGCCTTCGGATTTCTCTATCTGGAGGGCTTTTGGGCCAGGACTCTTCATAGGGAAGTCTGAAAACCCAAGCTAGTGTTAGGGTTAGTGCACAGGGCTTGGGAGGCCCATTGTAAACACGCTGCGGCTTGCTCCCAGGGGTCTGAAATTAAGGTGAGTGTCAGGAGATAGATTCAGGCTGGAATTTGAGTCCATGCCATCCGCCAAATGTGGAGGTGCCTTCATGGGTCCGCGGAGTTTTCTCCCGCTCTGGGGTTTTTGCTCAGTTCCAAGTAGTTTGGTCTATTCTAGGCAATAGGTGGTGTCCTGCTTTAAGGCTCAGTGATCCCACATATATAGGGATTTGAGAGTAGTGTACCAGTTATTGATGCCTGAAAACCTAACTTACATTTAGGATTAGGTCCTAATGTCATATTAGGCCTTATATCCTGGCTCTGCGGTGAGCAAACCATGGGACTGGGTTGAAAATTATGTTTAGGCTAGGGGTCACAATGCGTGTTTGTGTCCTTTACGGCCTACAAAATTTGGCACGGTCCTGAGCAATGCAGGTTACTTCCAACTTGGAGGGTTTTACATAGTACTAAAAAGCAGGGTTTCCTTTTGGGGGCAGGATGAGTTCTGTTTTGTGGCTCAGGGATCCCATATTTGGAAGGATTCATCAGGAGGGCTCTGGGTATGGATGCCTGAAAACCCAAACTAGAGTTAGGATTAGGGCCTCGTGGTATGTCAGTTCTGATCTCCTGGCTCTGGGGCCAGCTGTCCCGGGCACTGATTGGAGGATGAAACTGAGGTTGTGTCAGACTGCCTATTGGTGTCCAGGGTGGCCTATGATAGTGGGGTGGCATTGTGATCCTTACACATTTCCCCTAATCTAGGGATTTTGTGCAGCAAATAGATCATGGTTTCTTGTGTAGGGCAGGGAGAGTCCTGTGGGGTGGCTCTGGTGTCCCCAATCTGGAGAGCTTGCATTCCAGGACTCAAGGGATAGAATTCTGAAGACCCAAGCTCGGTGTATGGTAAAAGTGTGGGGCATGGATCCCCGATCTTCAGATGCTGAGTCGAGCTCCCCAGATTCGGACGTTAGGGCAAGTGTCAGGCATTCTCTCAGACCAGACTAGAATTTGTGTCTACTAGGGCTGCCGAATGTGTGGGTGGCATCCTGGGGCCAGGGAGGTTTCTCCTGCTCTGGGATTTTGTGCATGTCTAAATAGTATTGTCTCATTCTGGGGGAGAGGTGGAGTCCTGTTGTATGGCTCAGGGGTGCCCATATGGAGGGATTCGAGAGCAGGGCTCTTTGTATGGTTGCCTGAAAACCCAACCTCGAGTTAACATTAGGAACTAGGGGCATGTGAGGTCTGATATTCTGACTCTGGGTTCTGCTACATAGTGGGCCAGCTGGCACTTGGGACTCTGGCTAAGGACAGAAGGTGTATTAGTGTACAGGGTTCCATAGATAGGATTGCTCTCGTGGACCATACAGGTTTCTCAAAATCTGGGGGTTTTGTGTAGCTATATTGAGCATGGTTTCCTTCCAAGGATAGGCAGAGTCCCATGGTGTGGCTTTGGCATTCTCTATCTGAAGAGCTTGTGAGCCAGGACTCTTGGGACGGAAGTCTGAAAACCCATGCTAGGATTAGGGTTTGGGCCTAGGGCATGGCAGGCCCAATTTACAGATGCTGAGGCGAGCTCCCGGGGATCTGAGGTTAAGGCAAATGTCAGGAGGTCGCTCAGTCTGGAGTTTGTATCCATACAATCTGCCAAATGTGGGGGTGGCCTCATGGGGCCATGGCGTTTTCTCCCGCCCTGGGATTTTTGCGCAGTTCCAAATAGTTTGGTCTATTCTGGTGGATAGGAGGTGTCCGGTTTAATGGCTCGGGGTCCCCATATGGAATGATTGGATAGCAGGAATCCGGGTATGGATGCCGGAGACCCCAACCTAGGATTTGGATTAGGGTCTACAGGCATGGCAGGTCCAATCTGCTGGGGCCAACTGTCCCAGTGGCAGATTGGAGGATGGAACTCAGGCTGTGTCAGACTGCATATTGATGTCCAGGTTGGAGAATGTATGTGGGGTGTCATCATGGGCTTTGCATATTTCCCCTGTTCTAGGGGTTTTGTGCAGCTCCATAGGGCATGGTTTCATTCTGAAGGGCAGGGAGAGTCCTGTGTGCAGGCTCTGGAGTCCCCAATCTGGAAGGTTTTCATGCCAGGACTCAAGGGATGGAATTCTGAAAATCTGAGCTCAAGGTATGGTTATGGTGTAGGGCATGGATATTTCATCTGCAGATGCTGAGGTGAACTCCCATATTCTGAAGTTTGGGCAAGTTTCAGGCATTCTTTCAGACGAGACTAGAATTTGTTTGCACAAGGAATGCAACTGTGTTGGTGGCTTCCTGGTGCCATGGAGGTTTCTTCTGCTCTGGGGGGTTTTGGGCAGCTCCAAATAGTATGGTTTCGCTCTGGGGGAGGGGTGCAGTCTTCTTGTATGGCTCAGAGGTCCCCATATGGAGCGATTCGAGAGAAGGGCTCTGGGTATGGATGCATGAAAACCCATCCTAGGGTCAGCATTAGGGACTAGGGGCATGGCAGTTCGGATCTGCTGTCTCTGGGGCAAGCTATATGGGCAGGTGACTGGAGGTTGGGTTTCTTGCTGAGGGACAGAATGTGTCTTAATGTCCAGGGTCGGGTTCCATCAATGGGAGGCCTCGCTGTCCGTGCAGTTTTCTCTGAATCTGGAGGCTTTGTGCACCTATATTGAATACAGTTTCCTTCTGGAGGGTAGGCAGATTCCCATGGTGTGGCTCCAGAGTTCCCTATTTGAGGGCTTGTGAGCCAGAACACTTGATGGAAGACTGAAAACCCATGCTAGTGTTAGGGTTAGGTCATAGGTTATGGCAGGCCCAATTTAGAGATGCTGAGGAGAGATCCCAGGGATCTGAGGTTAAGGCAAGTGTCTGGAGGTCGTTCAGATTGGAGTTTGTATCCAATCAATCCGCCGAATGTGGGGATGGCCTCATGGGGCCATGGAGTTTTTAGCCGCTCTGGGGTTATTGCACATTTTCAAATAGGTTGTTCTACCTTGGGAAATAGGTGGTGTCCTGTTTTATGGCTCAGGTGTCCCTCATATGGGTTGATTTGAGAGCTGGGTTCCAGATATGGATGCCTGAAACCCAAACCTAGGGGTAGCATTAGGAAGTAGGGGCATGGGAGGTCTGATCTGTTGACGTCTGGGCCCAGCTACATGGTTGGCTGACTGGAGGCTGGGATTATGGTGAGGGACAGGATGTGGATTAGTATCCGGGATTAGATTCTGTCTATGGAGTTAGCCTCGTGGGCCATTCAGGTTTCTCCTAATCTTTGGGTTTCATGTAGCTATATTGAGTACGCTTTCCTTCCAAGGCAGGCAGAGTTCCATGGTGTGGCTCTGGAGTTCTCTATCTGAAGGGTTTGTGGGCCAGGACTCTTGGGATGGAAGTCTGAAATGCTAGGTTTAGGTTTAGGGCCTAGGGAATGGAAGCCCCAATCTACAGATGATGAGGTGTGCTCCTGGGGATTGCAAGTTAAGGCGAGTGTCAGGAGTTTGCTCAGGCTGTAGTTTGTGTCCATGCGACCTGCCTAACATGAGATTGGCCTCATGGGGCCATGGATTTTTCACCCGCTCTGGCGTTTTTGTGCAGTTCCAAATAATTTGGTCTATTCTGGGGGATAGGTGGTGTCCTGATTTATGGCTCAGGGGTCCCCCATAGGAGGGATGTCAGAGCAGGGCTCCACTTATGGATGCCGGAAAAAGCAATCTACATTTAGGGTTAGGTCCTAGTGGCATGGCAGGCCTTATATCCTGGATCTGGGTTAAGGCACCCATTGATTTTTGTTGAATGTGGGGCTCATACTAAGGGTCACAATGGGTGTTTCTGTGCAGGGCGGCTTGCAACAGCGGGTGTGGCCTCAGGGGCATTGCATGGAATTCTCCTACTTTGAGGGTTACATGTAGATCCAAAAAGCAAGGTTTCCTTCTGGGGGGATGGCAGATTTCTGCTCTGTGCCTCAGGGGTCCCCTGAGTGGAGGGATTCAAGAGGAAGTCTCTGGCTATAAATGCCTGAAACCACAACCTAGGGTTAAGATTATGGCCTAGGGCATGGGAGGTCCGATCTGCTGCCTCTGGGGCCATCTGTCCTGGTAGCTGAGTGGAGGATGGGACTCAGGTTGTGTTAGTCTGCATATTAGTGTCCAGGGTGGAATATGAAAGTGAGGTGGCATCGGGGGCTTTGCATATTTCCCCTGACCTATGGGTTTTGTGAAGCTCCTTAGGGCATGGTTTCCTTCTGGAAGGCAGGGAGGGTCCCGTGGGGGTGGCTCCGGATTCCCCAATCTGGAGGGCTTACATTCCAGGACTTAAGGGATGGAATTCTGAAAATGCAAGCTCGATGTATGGTTGGGTTATAGGGCATGGATCCCCAATCCGTAGATGCTGAGGCGACCTCCCCAGATGCTGGAGTCAGTGCGAGTGTCAGGCAATCCAGAAGAGAATTTGTGTCCACTAGGGCTAACGAATATGAGGATGGCCTCCTGGGGCTGTGGAGGTTTCTCCTGCTCTGGGGTTTTTGCACAGCTCCAAATACTATGGTTTCGTCCTGGGGGAGAAATGGAGTCCTGTTGCATGGCTCATGGTTCCCTGTATGGAGGGATTCAAGAGCAGGGCTTAGGGTATGGATGGCTGAAAACCCAAACTAGGGTTTGCATTAGGGCCTAGAGGCATGGCAGGCCCGATCTTCTGGATCTGGGGCCAGCTGTACCAATGACTATTTGGAGAACGGGACTCAGGTTGTGTCAGACTGCATATTATTGTCCAGGGTGGCATACAAAATTGTGGTGGCATCGAGGGCTGTGCACTTTTCCCCTATCTAGGAATTTTGTGCAATTCCATATGGTATGGTATCCTTTGGGAGGGCAGGGAGACATCCTTTGAGTTGGTCTGGAGTCCCCAAACTGGAAGGCTTGCATTCCAAAGTTCAAAGGATAGAATTCTGAAAAACCAAGCTCTGTTTATGGTTAGAGTGCAGGGCATGGATCCCCTATCCGCAGATGCTGAGGAGAGCTCCCCAGATTCTGATGATAGTGCGAGTGTCAGGTATTCACTCAGACCAGACTAGAATTTGTGTGCACTACAGCTCCCAATTGTATGTGTGGCCTCATTTGGCCTTGGAGTTTTCTCCCACTCTGGGGTTTATGCGAAGTTCCAAATAGTTTGGTCTATTCTGGGTGATAGGTGGTGTCGTGTTTTATGGCACGTGTCCCCGGTATGGAGGGACTTGAGAGCAGAGCTCCTGTTATGGATGCCTGAAAATCCAGCCTACATGTAGCATTAGGAAGAAGTGGCATGGCAGGTGTTATATCCTGGCTCTAGGGTGAGCTACCCATGGGGCAGTGTTGAAAATCGGTCTCAGGCTGAAGGTCACAATGGGTGTTTGTGTCCAGGGAGGCCTGTACAAGTGGGCGTGGCCTCAGGGGCAACTCAGGTTTCTTCCAACTCTGAGGGTTTTATATAGCTCCAAAAACAATGTTTTTCTGGGGGGCAGGACGAGTTCTGTTTTGTGGCTCAGGGATCCTCCATATGGAAGGATTTGAGAGGAGTGCTCTGGGTATGGATGCCTGAAACCACCACCTAGGATTAGGATTAGGGTCTAGGGGCAAGACAGGTCTGATCTGGTGGCTCTGGGGCCAGCTGTCCCGGAGACTGATTGGAGGATGGGACTCAGGTTGTGTCAGTCTGCATATTAGTGTTCAGGGTGGAGTACAGATGTGGGTGCCTTCGGGTCTTTGCATATATCGCGTGATGTAGGGGTTTTGTGCAGCTCCATAGGGCATGGTTTCCATTGGGGGGCAGGGGGAGTCCTGTGGGGTGGCTCTGGCGTCCCCAATCTGGAGGGATTGCATTCCAGGATTCAAGGGATGGAATTCTGAAAACTCAAGCTCAGTGTATGGTTAGGGTGTAGGGCATGGATCCCCGAGCTGCAGAAGATGAGGCGAGCAACCCAGACTCTGAAGTTAGAGCAAGTGCCAGGCATTCACTCAGACCAGACAAGAATGTGTGTCCATTAGTGCTGCAGAATATGAGGATGGCATCATGGGGCCATGGAGATTTCTCCTGCTCTGGGGGATTTGCTCAGCTCCAAATAGTATGATTTCATTCTGGGAGAGAAATGGAATCCTGTTGCATGGTTCATGGTTCCCTATATGGAGGGATTTGAGAGCAGGGCTGAAGATATGGACGACTGAATACCCAACCTAGGGTTCGATTTAGGGGACTATGTGCATGGCAGGACTGATCTGCTGTCTCTGGTGCCAGCAATGAGGGTGGCTGACTAGAGGGCAGGGCTCAGGCTGAATGACAGAATGTGTATGAAATTCCATAGTAGGATTCCGTAAATGAGTGTGGCCTCATTGGCCATGCAGGTTTTTCCTAATCTGGGGGTTTTGTTCAGCTCCCATGAACACAGTTTCCATCTGGAAGGTAGGCAGAGTCCCATGGTGTGGCTCTGGAGTTCTCTATCTGGTGGGCTTTTGGGCCAGGACTCTCTGGACGGAAGTCCGAAAACCCATACTAGGGTTAGGGGTAGGTCCTAGGGCATGGCAGGTCTAATCTACAGATGCTTAGAAGTGGTCCTGGGGATCTGAGCTTAAGGCGAATGTCAGGAGTTGTGCTCAAACTGGGGTTTCTGTCCGTGCGATCCACTGAATGTCAGGTTGTGCTCATTGGGCCATGGAGTGTTCTCCCAATCTGAGATTTTTGCGAGTTCCAAAATGTTTGGTCTGTTCTGCTGAATTGGTGGTGTCCTGTTTTATGGCTCAGGGGTAACCCATATGGAGGGATTTGAGAGCACGGTACTGGTTATGGACGCCTGAAATCCCCACCTATGTTTAGGGTTAGGTCATAGTGGCATGGCAGACCCCAAATCCTTCCTCAAGGGTGAGTTACCCATGGGGATGTGTTGAAAATCGGGCTCAGGATGAGGGTCACAATTGATATTTCTGTCCAGGGCGCTGGCAAATGTGGGTATGTCCTCAAGGGCAACGCAGGTTTCTTCCAACTCTGAAGGTTTTACATAGCTCCAAAGAGGAAGGTTTCCTTCTGGGGGCAGGAGGAGTTCTGGTTTATGTCTCAGGTTTCTCCCATGTGGAGGGATTCAAGAGGAGGGCACTGGGTATGGATGCCCGAAACCCCAAACTAGGGTTAGGATTAGGGTCTACTGCTTGTTCTGAGGCCACCTGCCCAGGTGGCTGATTGGAGGATGGGATTCAGGTTGTGTCAGACTGCGTATTAGAGTCCAGCGTGGAGAACAAATGTGGGGTGGCTTTGGGGGCTGTGCACGTTTCTCCTGATCTAGGGGTTTTACGCAGCTACATAGGGCATGGTTTCCTTCTAGAGGGTAGGGGGAATCCTGCGGGGTGGCTCTGTAGTCCCCAATCTGGAGGGATTGCATTCCAGGACTCAAGGGATGGTATTCGGAAAACCCAAATTCAGTGTGTGGTTAGGGTTTACGGCACGGATCCTCGATCTTCAGATGCTGAGATGAGCTCCCCAGAATCCGAAGATAGGGCGACTGTCAGGCATGCACTTTGACCAAACTAGAATTCATGTCCGCTAGGGCTGTCGGATGTGTGTTTTGCCTCCAGTGGCCATGGAGTTTTCTCCTGCTCTGGGGTTTTTCCCAGCTCCAATTGTATGATTGCATTCTGGAGGAGAGGTGGATTCCTGTTGTATGGCTCAGGGGTCCCCGTATGGAGAGATTCTTGAGATGAGCTCTGGGTAGAGATGCATGAAAACCCAACCATGGGTTAGACTTAGGGAATTGGTGCATGGCAGGTCTGATCTGCTGAATCTGGGGCCAGCTACGTGGCTGGCTGACTGGAGGTCGGGGCGCAGGCTGAAGACAACATTTGCATTAGGATCCAGGGTCTGGTTCCGTAAATTGGGTGGCCTAATTAGCCATGCAGTTTTTTCCTAATCTGGGGGTTTTGTGCAGCTCCATTGAGCACGGTTTTCTTCTGTAGGTTCGGCAGAGTTCTATACGTGGGGGGCTTGTGGTCCAGGGTCTCGGAACTGAAATCTGAAAATCCAAGCTAGGATTAGAGTGAGGGCCTAGTGTATCGCAGGTCCAATCTACAACGCTGAGGCGAGCTCCCGGGGATTTAAGGTTAAGGTGAGTGTCAGGAAGTTGCTCAGGCTGGAGTTTGTGTCCATGAGATCCGCCAAATGTGGGGATGGCCTCATGGGCCCATGGGGTTTGCTCCTGCTCTGGGGTTTTTGCACAGTTCCAAATACTTTGGTCTACTCTTGGTGGTAGGTCTCAAGGTTCCCCATATGGAGGGATTTAAAAGGAAGGCTCTGGCTATAGATGCCTGAAACCCAAATCAAGCATTAGTATTAGGGCCTAGGGACATGGCCCTAATCCACTGGCTCTGGGGCCAATTGTCTCAGTGGCTGTTTGGAGGATGGGACGCTGGTTGCGTCAGACTGTGTATTAGTGTCCATGGTGGAGAACGAAAGTGGGGTGGTTTCGGGGGCGATGCATGTTTCCCATGATTTAGAGGTTTGGGCAGATTCATAAGGCACAGTTTTGTTCTGGAGTGCAGGGAGAGTCCTGAGGGATGCCTCCAGAGTCCCCAGTAAGGAGGGCTTGTGTTCCAGGACTCAAGGGATGGAATTCTGAAAACCCAAGCTCAGTGTACTGTTAGGGGGTAGGACATGGATCCCCGATCTGCAGATGATGAGTCGAGCTCCCCAGATGCTGAAGTTAGGTGAGTGTCGGGCATTCGCTCAGAACAGACTAGAATTTGTGTCCACTAGAGTAGCCGAATGTGTGGTTGGTCTCCTGGGGCACTGGAGGTTTCTCCTGATCTGGTGGTTTTGAGAAGCTCCAAATAGTACAGTTTCATTCTGGGGGACAGGTGGAGTCCTTTTGTATGGCCCAGGGGTCCCCATATGGAGGGATTTGAGAGATGGGCTCTGCGTATGGATGTGTGAAACCACACCTACGTTTAGCATTAGGGAGTAGGGGCATGGCAGGTCCGATCTGCTCATTCTGGAGCCAGCTACGTGGGTGTCTGACCAGAGATTGGAGCACAGACTGAGGGACATAATTTGTATTAGTGTCCAGGGTTGGGGTCCAAAAATTGGGGTGGCTTCATTGGCCGTGCAGTTTTCTCCTAATCTGGGGTTTTTGTGCCACTCTTTTGGTAACGGTTTCCTCTGGAGGTTAGACAGAGTCTTGTGGTTTGGCGCTGGAGATGTCTATCTGGAGGTCTTGTGGGCCCGGACTTGGGACGGAAGTCAGAAAACCCATGTGAGGTTTAGGTTTAGGGCCTAGGACATCGCAGTCCCAATCTACAGATGCTGTGGTGAGCTACTGTGTATCTGAGGTTAAGGTGAGTGTCAGGAGGTGGCTCATGCTGGAGTTTTTGTCCATGTGAAATGCCAAATGTGGAGATGGCTCATATGGCCAAGGAGTTCTCACCAGCTCTGGGGTACAGTTCCAAATATTTCGGTCTATTCTGGGGAATAGGTGGTGTCCTGTTTTATGGCTCAGGTGTCCCCCATATGGAGAGATGAGAGCAAGGCTCCAGGTATGGATGCCTGAAAACCCACACTACGTTTAGGGTTAGGAACAAGTGGAATGGCAGGCCTTATATCCTGGCTCTGGGGTGAGCTACAAATGGGGCTTTGTTGAAAATGGGGCTCAGGCTAAGGGTTACAATGGGTGTTTGTGTCCAGGGTGGCCTGCAGAAGTGGGCGTGGCCTCAGGGGCAATGCAGATTTCTGCAAACCCTGTGGGTTTTACATAGCTCCAAAGAGCAAGGTTTCCTTCTCGGGGGCAGGAGGAGTTCTTTACTGTTTCTCAGGTGTCCCCCATGTGGAGGGATTGGCGAGGAGGGCACTTGCTATGGATGCCGGAAACATCAATCTAGGGTTAGGATTAGGACAGACGGCCATGGCAGGTCCAATATGAAGATTCTCTGGCCATGAGTCCCGGGGCCTGATTGGAGGATGGGACTCAGGTTGTGTCAGACTACATATTAGTGTACAGGGTAGAGAACAAAAGTGGGGTGGCATCGGGGTTCTTGTACATTTGCCCATATCTACGTGTTTTGTGCTGCTCCAAAGGGTACAATTTCCCTCTTGAGGGCAAGAAGAGTCCAGTGGGGTGGCTCCGGAGTCCCCAATCTGGATGGCTTGCATTCCAGCACTCAAGGCATGGAATTCTGAAAACCTAACTCAGTGTATGGTTAGGGTGTAGGGCATGGACCCCTTATCGGCAGATGCTGAGTCGGGCTCCCCTGAATGTGATGTTAGGGCAAGTGTCAGGCATTCCCTCAGACCAGACTAGAATTTTGGTGCCCTAGCATTGCCAAATATATGTGTGGCCTCCTGGGGCCAGGGAGGTTTCTCCTGCTCTGGGGGATTTGCCCAGCTCCAAATGGTATGATTTCATTCTGGCAGAGATGTGGAGTCCCATTGTATGGCACAGATGTCCCCATATGGAGGGAATAGAGACAAGGGCTTTGGGTATGGATGCCTGAAAACTGAACCAAGGGTTAGCATTAGGGACTGGGGCATGACAGGTCTGATCTGCTGAATCTGGGGCCAGATACATGGGTGGATGACTGGAGGTCGGGGCTAAGGCTAAGGGACAGAATGTGTAGGACCGGGTACTGTAAATGGGGGTGGCCCCTTTGGCCATGCAGGTTTCTCCTAATTGGGGGGTTTTGTGCATTTCCATTGAGCACAGTTTCCATGTGTAGTGTAGGCAGAATCCCATGACTTTCTCCAGAGTTCTCTATCTGGGGGGCTTGTGGGCCAGGTCTCAGGACTGAAATCTGAAAACCCAAGCTAGCGTTAGGGTTAGGGTCTCATGCATCACAAGCCCAATCTACAGAAGCTGAGGCGAGCTCCCAGGGATCCGAGGTTAAGGCGAGTGTCAGGAGGTCGCTCAAGCTGGAGTTTGTGTCCATGCAATCCGCTGAATGTGGGGGTGGCCTCATGGGGCCATGGAGTTTTCTCCAGTTCTGTGGTTTTTGCAGAGTTCTAAATAGGTTGGCCTATATTGGGGATAGGTGGTGCCCTGTTTTATGGCTCAGAGGTTCCCCATATGGAGGGATTTGAGAGCAGGGCTCCTGGTGTAGTGGCCTGAAACCCAAACCTATGTTTAGGGATATGTCTTAGTGGCATGGCAGGCCTTATATCCTGGCTCTGGGGTGAGGTACCCTTGGGGCTGTGTTGAAAATGGGGCTCAGGCTAAGGATCACAATAGGTATTTTTGTGCAAGGAGGCCTGGAAAAGTGGGCATGATCTCAGGGGCTATACAGGTTTCTTTCAACTCTGAGGGTTTTACATAGTTGCACAATTCAAGGTTTCCTTCTGGGGGGCAGGAGGAATACTTTGAGGCTCGAGGGTCCCCCGTGTGAAGGGATTCGAGAGGAGACCTCTGGCTATGGTTGCCTGAAACCCCAATCTAGGGTTAGAATTCAGGTCTAGGGGCATGGCAAGTCTGGGGCCAGCGTCCTTGAGGCTAATTGTAGGACAGGACTCAGGTTGTGTCAGATTGCATATTAGTGTCCAGGTTGGCGTACAAAAATGGTGTGGCATCGGGAACTATGTATGTTTTCCCTAATCTAGGGCTTTTGTGCAGCTCCTTAAGGCATTGTTTCCTTCTTAAGAGCAGGGAGAGTCCTGTGGTGTGGCTCAGGAGTCCCCAAATTGGAGGGCTTTCATTCCAGCAATCATGGCATGGAATCCTGAAAACCCAGCTAGGTTTGTGGTTTGGGTCTAGGGCATGGATCTCCATTCTGCAGATGCTGAGGTAAGCTCCCCAGATTCTGAAGTTAGGGCGAGTGTCATGCATTTACTCAGACCAGAGTAGAATTTGTGTCCACTAGGGTTGCCGAATGTTTCCACGGTCTCCTGGGGCCCTGGAGATTTCTCCTCTTCTGGGGAATTTGGGCACCTCCAAATAGAATGATTTCATTCTAGCAGAGAGTTGGAGTCCTGTTGTATGGCTCAAGGTCCCCATATGGAGGGATTTGGTAGAAGGGCTCTGGGTATGAAAGAATGTACACCCAAACTAGGGTTAACAATAGGGACTAAGGGCATCTCAATTCCCATCTGCTGACTCCATGGCCAGGTACGTGGGTGGATGACTGGAGGTACAGGCTCACTGAGGGACAGAATGTGTATTAGTATCGAGGGTCGGGTTCAGAAAATGGAGGTGGCCTCATAGGCCATGCAGGTTTCTCCTGATCTGGGGGCTTTGTGCAGCTCCACTGGGCACGGTTTGCCTTCTGGAGTGCAGGCAGAGTCCCGTGGTGTTGCTCCAGGGTCTCTATCTGGACTGCTTGTGGGCAAGGACTCTTGGGATGGAAGTCTAAAAAACCCAAGTGAGGGTTAGGGTTAAGGCCTAGGGCATGGCTGGCCCAATCTACAGATGCTGAGGCGAGCTCCCTGGGATCTGAGGTTTAGGCCAATGTCAGGAGGTCGCTCAGGCTGGAGTTTGTGTCCATGCAATCTGCAAAATGTGGGGTTGGCCTCAAGGGCACATGTCGTTTTCTCCCGCTCTGGGATTTTTGCGCAGTTCCAAATAATTTGGCTGTTGTGGTGGGTAGGTGGTGTCCAGTTTTATGGCTCAGGGGTCTCCCATATAGAGGAACTTGAGTGCAGTGTTCTGGTATGGATACCTGAATACCCAAGGTACGTTTAATGTTAGGTCCTAGTGGCATGGCGGGCCTTATATCCTGGCTCTGCCGTGATCTTCCCTTGGTGCTATGTTGAAAATGGGGCTCAGGCTAAGGATCACAATGGTGTTTCTTTCCAGGGCACCTGCAAAATTGGGTGTGGCCTAAGGCGCCACACAGTTTTCTTTCAACTCTGCGGCTTTACATAGCTCCAAAAAGCAAGTTTTCCTTCTGGGGGGCAGGAGGAGTTCTGTTTTGTGGCTCAGGGATCCCCCGTGTGGGGAATTCCAGAGGAGGGCTCTGGCTATGGATGCCTTGAAGCCCCAACCTAAGGTTTGATTGGGGCCTAGAGAAAAGATAGGTCCAAAGTACTGGCCCTGGGGCCAGCTGTCCCGGTGGCTGATTGGAGGATGGGATTCAGGTTGTGTCAGACTGCCTATTTAGTGTCCATGGTGGCATCTGAATGTGGTGTGGCATCGGGATCATGCGTGTTTCCTGTAATCTAGGTGTTTTGTGTAGTTCTATTTGGCACGGTTTCCTTCTGGAAGGCAGGGACAGTCCTGTGGAGTGGCTCCGAAGTCCCCAATCTGGAGGGGAATTCTGAAAACCCAAGCGATATGTATGGTTAGGGTGTAGGACATGGATCCCAAATCTTCAGAGGCTGAGGCGAGTTCCCCCAAATTTGAAGTTAGGGCGAGTGTCAGACATTCGCTCAGACCAGACTAGAATTTGTGACTATTAGGGCTGCTGAATCTGTGCGTGGCCTCCAGGGGCCATGGAGGTTTCTCCTGCTCTGGGGTTTTGTACAGCTCCAAATAGTACGGATTCATTCTCAGAGAGAGTTGGGAGCCTATTGTATACCTCAAGGGTCCACATATGGAGGGACCTGAGAGCAGGACTCCGGGTATCGATGCCTGAAAACCAAACCTAGGTTCAGCATTAAGGACTAGAGGCATGGCACGTCCAATCTGTTGAGTATGGGGCCAGGTAGATGAGTGGCTGACTGGAGGTTAGGTCTCAGACCAGGGACAGATGTGTATTAGTGTCCAGGTTTGGGTTTCATCAATGAGGTCGCCCTCCTTTCCCTCAGAATGATACCAAATACCAAAGCCCTAATTTCAGATCCTAAGGAGGCCGCCTCAGGGTATGTAGATCGGGCCTGCCATACCCTCGACTCTAGTCCTATCCTGAGATTGTGTTTTCAGACAGGACTGTGTCTAGCCTCCCGAAGAAAACTGTGCCCTATACAGTTGTCAAAACTGTATCTCCAGATTAGGAGAAACCTGCAAGGCCCCCGAGGCCACCCCAATTTCGTAGGACACCCTGGACCAAAATGCCCAGTCTGAAACACCCTGAGCACCTACCTCCAGTCAGACACCCAGGTAGATGACCCAAGAGACAGAAGATTGAACCTCACATGCACCGAGGCTCTCATCTATACCCTAGCTGAGGTTTCCAGGCATCTTCCTCCAGAGGCCTGGTGTCAGATACCAACATAGGGGAAACACCTGAGCCACAAACCAGAAAACCTCCTCTCCCCAGAAGGAAACCTTGCTAATTGGAGCTGTGTAAAACCCTCAGGTTAGGAGAATCCTGCAGGGCCCCAGAGCCACCACCACATTTGAAGGTCTCCCTGGACAGACCCAACATTATGACCCATCAGCGTGATTCTCCATTGCAACTCAGCCCCCAGGTTAGCTCGCCCCAAGAGCCAACAGATCAAACCTGCCTTGTCCCTAGGATCGCATGGTAACCCAAGGTGGGGTTTCCAGGGATCCATACGTAGAGTCCTGCTCTGGAAACTTTCCATCTGAGGGAAACTTGAGCCAACAAAGATATTCCCTCGTCCTGAAAAGGAAATCTTGCTGTTTGGAGAAGCTCACAAACACCAGAGAGGGGAAAACCCCCATGGCATCATGAGGCCACCCCTACATTAGGCGGCCATTATGGACACACACTCCAGTTTGAACGAACGTCTGAAAATCGCTCTTTTCAGATGCTGGGGATCTCACCTCATCCTCTAGAATGGGCCTGCCATGCCCTAAGCCCTAAACCTAACCCGCTTCTGTTTTCAGACTTCCGTCCTCACACTCCTCGCCCACAAGCCCTCTAGATTGGGAATTCTGGAGGCATTACTCAGCACTCTGCCTGCCCGCCAGAAAGAAAAAGTGCCCTATAGGGCTGCACAAAAACCCCAAAAGATCCATCTGCACATCCCTCGTCAAGGGCACAATAATTTTATAGGCCACCCTGTGCACTAATGCTCTGTCTGACACAGCCTGAGCCCCGACCTCCTCTCAGGCACCCAGATAGCTGGCCGCACATCCAGCAATTGGACCTGCAGGTCCCTTGTCCATAATCTCTCCCCAACCTGGGTTTTCAGGCATCTATCCCCATACCTTATCACAAATCCCTGCCTATGGGGGAACCTGATGCACAAAACAGAACTCCTTCCCCAATGCAGGAAACCTTGCTGTTGGGATGGGTGTAAAACCCTCAGAGTAGGAGAGAATTTCATGGACCATGAGGCTATGCCCACTCTTGAGGGCATCTCTGGTCAGAAATGTGCATTGTCACCATCAGCCTGAGCCCCATTTTCAAATAAGCCCCTCGGTAGCTGTCCCAAGAGCCCCTAGGCTCAAATCCTAACCCAAGTTGGGGTTCTCAGCAACCCGATACCAGAGCCCTGCCTGGAATCCATCCTTTTGGGGGACCCCGAGACAGAAAACAGGAATCCCCCTTCCCCCACAATGACAGCAAACTATTGGGATACAGGAACAATCCCCAGAGAGGGAGAATCTTCCATGCCCCATGAAGCCATTACTACATTACTCGGCCATCCGAGACACAAAATCCAGAGACAAAAGTCTGGGCTAAGGCCTACACTAGCCCTACTTTCATATCCTGACGAGCTCACCTCAGGGTCTGCAGATTGGGCCTGCCATAGACTTGGTGCTAAAACTATCCCTAGTTTCTAATTTCAGACTTCTATTCCCAGAGCCCTGGCCCACAAGCCCTCTGGAGCCACACCACAGGACTGTACCTGGCCTCCCAAAGAAAGTGTACCCTTTACAGTTGCCAAAATCCTCTAGATTAGGAATAACCTGCAAAGCCCACCACAATCTTGTAGGCCGCACCGGACGAAAGTGCGCAATCTGACACACCCTGAGCACCTACCTCGAATCAGACACACGGGTAGATGGTTCCCAAGTCAAGAGATTGAACAAGACATGCCCCTAGGTCCTATCTAGTCCTAGCTTAGGTTTTCAGGAATCTGTTCTCAGAGGCATGGTCTCGAATACCAACATATCAGAAATCTCAGAGCCACAAAACAACACCTCCTGTCCGCAGATAGATACCTTGCTATTTGGAGCTGTGTAAAACCCTCAGCACAGGGATTCCTGCATGGCCCCTAAGCCTCCGCCTCATTCCAAGGTCTCCATGGACAAAAACTCGCATTGTGACCCATCAGCATGAGACTCCATGTCTACTCAGCCCCCTTGGTAGCTCACACAAGCACCAACAGAAAGAACCTGCCTCCTTCCTAGGCTCCAACTGTCACACTAAGTGGGGTTTCCAGGCATCCATATGTAGAGCCCTGCTTTCAATATTTCAGTATGGAGGGACACTTGAGCCAACAAACGGGACTCTCTCTGTCCCACAAAAGGAGACCTTCCTCTGTGGAGCATATCACAACCCCCAGAGTGGGAAAAACTCCATTCTCTATCGAGGCCCCCCCTCCATTAGGTGGTCATTATAGAGACCAACTCCAGCCTGAGTCTATGTCTGACACTCACCCTTACTTCCGATGCCAGAGATGTAGTCTCAAAATCTGCAGAGTGGGCCTGCCATGCCCTCGCCCGGAAGCCTAACCCTAGCTTGTGTTCTCCGACATCCGTCCTCACACTCCTGGCCCACAAGCCATCCAGATTGGCCATTCTGGAGCCACAACGCAGCAGTCTGCCTGCATACCAGAAGAAAAAAGTGCCTATGGGGCTGCCCAGAAACCCCAAATGAGGATCAACCTGCATGGCCTCGAATGCACCCCAGATTCATAGGAGGCCCTGTGCATTAATGCTCTGTCTGGCACAGTGTGAGCCCAGACCTCCCGTCAGACACTCAGACAGGTTCCAGCATATCAAGCACATCGGACACGCCATGGCCCTCTGCCTTCCTCTATTCCCAACCTGAATTTTCAGGCATCTGAACCTAGACTGTATCTCAAATCCTTGCACCTGGGAGAAGCTGATGCACTAAACAGAACTCCTCCTTCCCCATGGCAAGAAACCTTGCTGTTGGGATGCTGATGGGTGTCAAATTCAAACGCTCTGAGTAGGATAAATCTGCATGGCCCATGAGGCCACGCCTATGGTTGAGGGCTGCCTTGGGCACAGAAATACATTGTGACCCTCAGCGTGAGCCCCATTTTCAAATAAGGCCTCGCAGTGGCAGGACCCATGGCATATTGGGGTTGCCATGCCCCTAGGCCCCAATCCTAACCAAAGGTCTGGTTTTCTAGTCGCCCATACCCAGGGCTCTGCTCTGGAATTCCTCTTTTTGAGGGACACCTGAGACAGAAAACAGGACTCCTCCCTACCCAAAGAATGACCCCAACTATTGGAAGCCGGGCAAAAATCCCCAGAGAGGGAGAATCGTTCATGGCCCTTGAGGCCACCCCTACATTCCACAGCCATGCTTTATACAAAATCCAGAGAAAAAGCCTGAGCTACTGCCTCACACTCACCCCTTATTTCATATCCAGAGGAGCTCCCCTCACGGTCTATAGACCAGGCCTGCCATAGCCTTGGCCCAAAACCTAAGACGAATTTGTGTTTTCAGACTTCTGTCCCCACAGCCCTGGCACACACACCCTCCAGGCTGGGGCTGCTGGAGCAACACTGCAGGACTGGGCCTGCCCTCTCCAAGGAACCTCTGCCCATTCCATTGTCCAACAACCCTACAGATTAGGAGAAACCTACAAGGCCCCCGAAGCCATTCCAATAGCGTAGTTTGCCCTGGACAAAAAGGCGCATTCTGACACAACCTGAGCAACTACCTCCACTCAGACACGCAGACAGATTCCCCAGAGACAGAATATTGAGCTGGACATTCCTCTAGGCCCTACTCTGAATCTTAGCTTTGGTTTCCAGGCATCTCTCCTCAGAGGCCAGGTTTTGAATCCCAGCATATGGGGGTTTCCTGAGGCACAAAACAGAACACCTCTCACCTCCACATGGGAACTTTGCTATTTGGAGCTGTGTAACACCCTCCGGTTAGAGAATCTTTCAAGGCCCCTTTTCTACCACCACATCCCAAGATCTCCATGGACACAAACCCACATTATGACTCATCTTTATGAGAGTCCATTTCAACGCAGCCAGCTGGGTAGCTCGCCCCAGAGCCAGCACATCGAACCTGCCTTGTCCCTAGGAGCCCATGGGAATGCGACTTGGGTTTTCCAGGCATCCATGCTTAGAGCCCTGATCTCAAATTTTCCGTATGGGGCATCCTTGAGACATCCAACAGGACTCGCCGGTCCTGCAAAAGCAAACCTTGTGCTTTGCAGCAGCTCACAACCCCCAGAGTGGGAAAACCTCCATGGCCTCATGAGACACCCCCTTCATTAACGGGCCATCATGGACACAAACTCCAGCCTGAGGCAACGTCTGAATCCCGCCCTCCCTTCAGATGCTGGAGATCTTGATTCAGCCTCTGAAGAGTACGCCTTCTGAGCCCTCAGCCAGAAACCTAACCCTAGCTTGTGTTTTCAGACTTCCGTCCTCACACTCCTGGCCCACAAGCCGTCCAGATTGGCCATTCTGGAGCCACAACACAGCACTCTGCCTGTGCACCAGAAGAAAAAAGTGCCCTATGGGGCTGCCCAGAAACCCCAAATGAGGATCAACCTGCGTGGCCTCAATCGCACCCCAATTTCATAGGCCACCATGTTCACTAGTGCTCTGTCTGACACAGCCTGAGCCCAGACCTCCCATCAGACACACAGAGAGCTGGCCGCATATCCCGGAGACTGCACCTACCATGGCCCTAGTCCGTCATCTCTTCCCATCCTGGTTTTCAGGCATCGGAATTGTAAGGACCTATTTAGCCAGAACGACTCCATTTTGGTTAATAGCCTTTTTTTTTAATTAAATTTTTTATTTATTTTCAGCGTAACAGTATTCATTGTTTTTTCACCACACCCCGTGCTCCATGCAATCTGTGCCCTCCCTAATACCCACCACCTGGTTCCCCCACACTCCCACCCCGCCCCTTCAAAACCCTCAGGTTGTTTTTCAGAGTCCATAGTCTCTCATGGTTCACTTCCCCTTCCAATTTCCCTCAACTACCTTCTCCTCTCCATCTACCCTTGTCTCTATATTATTTGTTAAGCTCCACCAATAAGTGAAACCATATGATACTTGACTTTCTCTGTTTGACTTATTTCACTCAGCATAATCTCTTCCAGTCCTGTCCATGTTGCTACAAAAGTTGGGTATTCGTCCTTTCTGATGGAGGCATAATACTCCATAGTGTATATGTACCACATCTTCCTTATCCATTCATCCGTTGAAGGGCATCTTGGTTCTTTCCACAGTTTGGCGACCGTGGCCATTGCTGCTATAAACATTGGGGAGTACAGATGGCCCTTCTTTTCACTACATCTGTATCTTGGGGGTAAATACCCAGCAGTGCAATTGCAGGGTCATAGGGAATATCTATTTTTAATTTCCTGAGGAATCTCCACACTGTTCTCAAAAGTGGCTGCACCAGTTTGCATTCCCACCAACAGTGTAAGAGGGTTCCCCTTTCTCCACATCCTCTAACACACGTTTTTTCCTGTCTTGCTAATTTTGGCCATTCTAACTGGTGTAAGGTGGTATCTCAATGTGGTTTTGATTTGAATCTCCCTGATGGCTAGTGATGATGAACATTTTTTCATGTGTCTGGTAGCCATTTGTATGTCTTCATTGGAGATGTGTCTGTTCATATCTTCTGCCCATTTTTTAATATGATTATCTGTTTTGTGTGTGTTGAGTTTGAGGAGTTCTTTATCGATCTTGGATATAAACCTTTTATCTGTACTGTCATTTGCAAATATCTTCTCCCATTCCGTGGGTTGCCTCTTTGTTTTGATGACTGTTTCTTTTGCTATGCAGAAGCTTTTGATCTTGATGAAGTCCCAAAAGTTCATCTTTGCCTTTGTTTCCTCATGATCCTCTCAATTGATGCAGAAAAAGCTTTTGACAAAATCCAGCATCCGTTCCTGATTAAAACCCTTCAAAGTATAGGGATAGAGGGAACATTCCTCAACTTCATCAAATCTATCTATGAAAAACCCACAGCAAATATCATCCTCAATGGGAAAAAGCTTGCAGCCTTCCCGTTGAGATCAGGAACACGACAAGGATGCCCACTCTCACCACTCTTGTTCAACTAGTATTAGAAGTCCTAGCAACAGCAATCAGACAACAAAGAGAAATAAAACGTATCCAAACTGGCAAGGAAGAAGTCAAACTCTCTCTCTTCGCAGATGACATGATTCTTTATATGGAAAACCCGAAATACTCCACCCCCAAACTACTAGAACTCATACAGCAATTCAGTAATGTAGCAGGATACAAAGTCAATGTCCAGAAATCAGTGGCTTTCTTTTACACTAACAATGAAAATACAGAAAGGCAAATTAGAGAATCGATTCCATTTACTATAGCACCAAAAACCATAAGATACCTCGGAATAAACCTAACCAAAGAGGTTAAAGATCTGTACTCGAGGAACTACAGAACACTCCTAAAAGAAATTGAAGAAGACACAAAAAGATGGAAGACCATTCCATGCTCTTGGATGGGAAGAATAAACATCGTTAAAATGTCTATACTGCCCAGAGCAATCTATACTTTTAATGCCATTCCGATCAAAATTCCACCAGTATTTTTCAAAGAGCTGGAGCAAATAATACTAAAATTTGTATGGAATCAGAAGAGACCCTGAGTTGCTAAGGAAATGTTGAAAAACAAAAATAAAACTGGTGGCATCACGTTACCTGATTTCAAGCTTTACTACAAAGCTGTGATCACCAAGACAGCATGGTACTGGCATAAAAACAGACACATGGACCAGTGGAACAGAGTAGAGAGCCCAGATATGGACCCTCAACTCTATGGTCAAATAATCTTTGACAAAACAGGAAAAAATATCCAGTGGAAAAAAGACAGTCTCTTCAATAAATGGTGCTGCGAAAACTGGACAGCTATATGTAGAAGACTGAAACTTGACCATTCTCTTACACCGTACACAAAGATAAACTCGAAATGGATAAAAGGCCTCAACGTGAGACAGGAATCCATCAGAATCCTTGAGGAGAACATAGGTTAATAGCCATTTTGTGGTCTGTGCATTAAACTTAAATTGACCTCCCCTAGAGAAACTTACTTAAAAGCAACTATAGGAAACCATTAAAATGTAGTCCTCTAATGTCTGATAACAGAGCCCAGAATACAAGGACGAGTCAGGCCAGATGGAGACATCTAATCAGCACGAAGTGCTGTTTGTAACAGTGAGAAGGTCTTGCCCAAACCAAAATGACTCCATCTTGGGAAGGACGACGATCTTATTATTCACACTGAATATGTTAACTGAGTAAGCCTTCCCAGAAAGTACTATTTGTAACAGTTCCTAGTATGGGGTAATCTTGAATAACAAGTCACAAGACCAGATGGACCTAGCCAATCCGCAAGAGGCACACAAACCCAGTGTGTTGAGATACCAAGATATGGGTTGCAGTTTCACCCAATAAAAGGTAGCCTGTAAGATTGGGAGTGGTCACTCTCTTTAGAGGTGGCCCTGACTGGTCAGTCAATTCTTGATGCTTGGCAAGAATAAAACTCTATAAACCTTTCATTTTGTCTCAGACTCATTCCTTTGATAAAGAACGCAACATGAACCTAGACTTTATTTCAAAACCCTGCACCTGGGGGAGCCTGGTGCACAAAACAGATCTCCTTTCCCATGGCAAGAAACCTTGTTGTTGGGATGCTGATGGGTGTCAAAGTTAAACGCTCTGAGTAGGATAAACCTGCACGGCCCATGAGGCCACGCCCATGCTTGAGGGCCACCTTGGACACAAACATGCATTGTGACACTAAGCATGAGCCCCATTTTCAAATAAGGCCTTGCAGTGGCGGGACCCATGGCATATTGCAGTTGCCATGCCCGTAGGCCCCAATCCTAACCAAAGGTCTGGTTTTCTAGTCACCCATACCCAGGGCTCTGCTCTGGAATCCATCTTTTGAGGGACACCTGAGACAGAAAACAAGACTCATCCCTACCACAGAATGACTCCAAACTATTGGGAGCCAGGCAAAAATCCCCAGAGAGGGAGACTCGTCCATGGCCCATGAGGCCACCCCTACGTTCCACGGCCACCCTTGACACAAAATCCAGAGACAAAAGTCTGAGCAACCGCCTCACACTCGCCCTTATATCACACCCATAGGAGCTCCCCTCTGGGTCTATAGATCGGGCCTGCCATACGCTCGGCCCCAAACCGAAGGCGTGTTTGTGTTTTCAGACTTCTGTCCCCACAGCCCTGGCCAACACACCATCCAGGCAGGGGTCTCTGGAGCCACACCGCCCAACTGTGCCTGCCCTCTTGAAGGAAACTGGGCCCATTCCATTGGTTACAACCCTACAGATTAGGAGAAACCTACAAGACCCCCGAGGGGATCCTAATAGCGGAGTCCACCTTGGACAAAAAGGTGCATTCTGACGCAACCTGAGCAACTACCCCCCATTCAGACAGGCAGGCAGATGTCCCCAGAGACAGAAGATTGAACCGGACAGGACCCTAGACCCTAATCAGAACCCTAGCTTAGGATTCCAGGCTATTTCTCCTCAGAGACTTGTTTTTGAATACCAGCATATGGGAGTTTCCTGAGGCACAAAACAAACACCTCTCATCTCCACATGTGAACCTTGCTATTTGTAGCTCTGTAAAACCCTCTGTGTAGGAGAATCCTTCAGGGCCCCTGAGCCACCACCACATTCCAAGGTCTCCATGGACACAAAGCCACATTAGGACCCATCCTCTGGAGAGTCCATTTCAACACAGCCCCCTGGGTAGCTCGCCCCAGAGCCAGCACATCGAACCTGCCTTGTCCCTAGAAGCCTATGGGAACGTGAGGTGGGGTTTCCAGGCTTCCATCCTTAGAGCCCTGCTCTTGAAACTTTCTTTATGGGGCATGGATAAGCCATCTAACAGGACTCGCCTGACCCGCAGAAGCAAGCTTCAATTTTGGAACAGCTCACAACTTCCCGAGTGGGAAAAACTCCACGGCTCATTGCCACCCATCCATTAAGGGGCTATCATGGACACAAAATCCAGCCTCAGCCACCGTCTGAATCTCGCCATTACTACAGGTGCTGGAGATCTCGATTCAGCCTCTGAAGAGAGGGTCTTCTGAGCCCTCAGCCCTAAACCTAATCGGAGCTTGTGTTTTCAGAACAATTTGGAGGGCTTGCAGGCAAGGAGTGTGAGGACGGAAGTCTGACAACACAAGCTACAGCTAAGTTCAGTGCGGAGCGCATGGCAGTTCCAATATGCAGCGGCTGATTTGACATATTAGCAACAGAGTAAGGACGAGTGGCAGATGTTCGCTTACGCTGGAGTTTCTGTCCATAATGGCTGACTAATGGAGCAGTGGCATCATGAGGCTATGGAGGTTTCACCACACTGGGTCTTGTGACCTGCTCCAAATGGCAAGGTTTCCTTCTGTGGGACAAGGGGAGTCCAGTTTGACAGCTCCAGGGCCTCTCATATGGAAAGACTGGATAGCAGAGCTCTCTGCACGGGTGGCTAGAAAGCTCACCTCGTGTTCCCTTTGCAGCCTAGGAACACGGCAGGTTCTATCTGGTGGCTGTGGGGCGAGGTACATAGGGGGCTGAGTTGACATGGAGTCTCATGCTGATGGGTCCCAATGCTGGTTTTTGTCCAGGGAGACCTGAGAATGTTGCGGTGGCCCAGGGCCATGCAGGATTCTCCCGCCATGAGGGTTGGACACAGCTCCCAAGAGCCAGGTTTCCTTCTGGGGACAGGAGGTGTTCTGTTTTTTGGCTCAGGGACCACATGTTGGACCATATGTTGGTATTCCAGAATAGGACTCTGGGGACAGATGCCTGAAAAACTAAGCTAGGTTTCCGATAAGGTCCTATGGGCATGTCAGGTTCAATCTTCTGACTCAGGGCCATTGACCAGGGTGTCTGCCATGAGGTAGGTGCCTAGGGTGTGTCAGACTGCGTGATTGTGTCCAGAGCGGCCTACAAAATTGGGGTGGGCTCAGGGGCCTTGAAGATGTCTCCTAATCTGGAGGGTTTGTGCAACTGTGACGGGCAGAGTTTCCTTTGGGAGGGCAGACACAGTCCTCGGTGTGGCAACAGAGGACCAAACTTCGAGGGTGTGAGGGCCAGGGCTTTGGGGACAGAAGTCTGCAAACAAAAAATCAGCTCGGGGATAGGACCAAGTTGAATCAGGCCCGATCTGCAGCCCCTGAGGTGAGCTCCTCGAGATCTCAAATTAGGGCGAGTGGGAAAATGTAGCTCAGGCTTTTGTCTCTGGATTGTTTGTCTAGGATGGCCTTGGAATGGAGGGGTGTCCTGTTGGGGCCATGGAAGATTCTCCCTCTCTGGGGATTCTGCCTGGCTCCAAATAGTTTGGTGTCTTTCTGGGGGAAGGCAAGAGTCCTTTTTTCCGTTTCAGGGATCCCCCTGAAACAGGGATTCCACAGACGTGCTCTGGGTCTGGGCACCTGGAAAACCACATCACAGGTTAGTATGTGGGCCTAGGGGCATGGCACCATGACCTGGTATGTGTGTACGTGGTCCAGCTACCAAGGGGGCTTGTTTGAAAATGGGTTCAGTCTGAGGGTCACGATGCATGTTTGTGCCGAAGGCGGCCCTCATGAGTGTGCGTGGCCTCCTGGGTTACACATGTGGCTCCCACTCTGAGGGTTGGACACCCATCCCAACAGCAAGGTGTCCTGCCACGGGGAAGAGATGCCCTGGGGAGAGATGCCCGGGGGAGAGATGCCTGAATAGCCAGGTTGGGTAGAGATGAAGGCCATGGGCAATGGTAGGTCCCAGCTGCTGGATATGCAGCCAGATATCTGAGTGTCTGACAGAAGGTTGGGGCTCAGGCTGTGTGAGGCAGAGCTTTAGTGCACAGGGCAGCCTATGATCTTGGGGTGACTTCTAGGGCCGTTCAGGTTGATCCTTATGTGGGGTTTCTGGGCGACCCATAGGGCACTTCTTCCCTCTGGTGGGCAAGCAGAATGCTGCATGTGGCTCCAGAAATCCCAGCCTGGAGGGCTTGTGGGCCAGGAGTGTGAGGACTGAAGTCTGAAAACACAACAAGGGTTAAGTTCAGTTCTAATGCACAGTGGCTGATTTGAGATCTACAGCACCTGATCAACGGTGAGTTCAGATGTTCACTCACATTGAAGTTTGTGTTCAAGATGCCCGGCTCATGGAGGTGTAGCCTCAAGAGGACATAGAGGTTTTCCTCTATGCCAGTTCATGAGCTGCTCCAAACAGCATGGTTTCCAGGGGCGGCACAGGGCAAGTCCTGTTTGATGGCTCCGTGTTAACCCACAGGTCAAGATTGGATAGCAGAGCTCTCGCATGGATGCCTGCAAAGCCCGCCTCAGGTTACCTTTGCAGCCAGGGACATGGAAGGTTCTATCTGGTGGCTGTGGGGTGAAGTACCAACGGGGCTGAGTTGACATGGAGTCCCAAGCTCACAGGTCATAATGCTGGTTTGTGTCCATGGAGACCTAAGAATGTGGTGGGGGCTCAGGGGCCATGCAGGATTCTCCTTCCCTGAGGGTTGGACACAGCTCCCAAGATCCAGGTTTCCTTCTAGGTACAGGAGGTGTGCTGTTTTGTGACTCAGGGATAACAAGTTGGACCATCTGTTGGTATTCGAGAACAGGCCTCTGGGGACAGAAGCCTGAAAACCTAAGCCAGGTTTCCGATGAGGTCCTAGAGGCATGTCAGGTTCAATCTTCTGACTCAGGGCCATTGACCTGGGTGTCTGCATGGACGTAGGTCCCTGGGGTGTGTGTCAGACTGCGCATTTTAGTCCAGAGTGGCCGTGGATATTGGGATGGGCTCAGGGGCCTTGCAGGTGTCTCCTAATCTGGAGGTTTTGGGCAACCGTGATGGGCAGAGTTTTCTTCGGGAGGGCAGGCCCAGTCGTGCAGTGTGGCTCCAGAGGCCCCATCCTGGAGGGCATGTGGGCCAGAGCATTGGAGACAAAATTCTGCAAACACAAACTCGGGTTAGGGTTAGGGGTGAGGTGATGGCAGGCCCGATCAGCAGAACCTGAGGGCAGCTCCTCAGGATTTGAAATTAGGGCGACTGGGAGGCAGAAGCACAGGCTTTTCGGTCTGGATTGTGTGTCTGGGATGGCCTCAGAATGGAGGGGTGGCCTCATGGGGCCATGGGATATTCTTCCTCTCTGGGGATTCTGCCCAGCTCCCAAGAGTTTGGTGTCTTTCTGGGGGAAGGGAAGAGTGCTGTTTTCCATCTCAGGGGTCCCACCAAAACAGGGATTCCGAAGACGGGTTCTGGGTCGGGGTGCCTGGAGAACCCGACTGAGGGTTAGGATTTGGGCCTAGGGGCATGACAGGCCCGATATGCAGGTTACTGGTCCGGCTCCTGGGGGGGCTTGTTTGAGCACGGGCTCAGGCTGAGGGTCACAATGCCTGTTTGTGCCCAGGGCGGGCCTCGTGGCTGGGCGTGGTCTCATGTTCCATGCAGCTGGCTCCTAATCTGAGGGCTTGACTCCCATCCCCACAGCAAGGTTTCCTGCCATGGGAAGGAGGAGTACTCTTTTGTGCTTCAGGTTCCCCTATAGGCCGGGATTTGAGCTAAGGCCTGGGGACAGATGCCTGAATACCCAGGTTGGGTAGAGATGACGGCCTCGGGCCATGGCAGGTCCCACCTGCAGGATATAGTGCTAGCTGTCTGGGTGGCTGAAGGGTGGCTGGGGCTCAGGTTGTGTCAGACAGAGCAGTAGTGCACAGGGCGGCCTATGATATTGGGGTGTGGTCGAGGGCCATGCACGTTGATCCTCACGTGGGGTTTCTGGGCAGACCTATAGGGCATTTCTTCCCTTTGGTGGGCAGGCTAAATGCTGCCTTGCGGCTTCAGAATTCCCAATCTGGAGGACTTGCTGGCCAGGAGTGTGAGGACGAAAGTCTGAACACAGAAGCTATGGTTCAGTTCAGTGTCGAGTGCACAGCAGTTCCAATGCACAGCGTTTGATTCGAGACCTCCAGCACCTGAGTAAGGGCGAGTGTCCGATATTCGCTCGCGCTGGAGTTTGTGTCCATGCTGACTGACTAATACAGGGGTGTCCTCATGAGGCCATGAAGGTTTTCCCACGCTGGGGCTTGTGAGCTGCTCCAAACAGCCAGGTTTCCTTCTGTGGGACAGGGGGAGTCCAGTTTGATGGCTCCATGGTCCCCTATATGGAAAGGTTTGATAGCAGAGCTCTCCGCAGGGATGCCTGGAAAGCCCACCTCAGGTTACCATTGCATCCCAGGAACATGGCAGTTTCGATCTGGTGGCTCTGGGGCGAAGTGCCCAGGGGGCTGAGTTGACAGGGAGTCCCATTCTGATGGGTCACAATGCTGGTTTGTGTCCAGGGAGATCTTTGTATGTGGCGGGACCCCTGGGGCCATGCAGGATTCTCCTTCCCTGAGGGTTGGACACAGCTCCCAAGATCCAGGTTTCCTTCTGGGGACAGGAGGTGTTCTGTTTTGTGGCTCAGGGACTACATGTTGGACCATATGTTTGTATTAGACAACAGGCCTCTGGGAACTGTAAGGGCCTGGTTAGCCAGAGGGAGCTATTTCGTTGTAAACTTGGATTGATCCTGCCCCTCCCAGAGGAACTTATTTGCAAATCCCGGATATAGGGGAGGCCAGGCCAGATAGAGACATCCAATCGTTGGGGTGCGCATATATTTACTCTCTTGATTTGGAATTCTATTGGTCACCCGTATTGCCAACCGAGCATGACTGTGCCATTTTCCCTGTGTGTTGCAATCTCATTGACCATTTGTGTGTGGGCGGGGCTCAAACAACTGTATAAAGATTAGTCTGTGAGGGGTTGGGGCAGGTGATACTCGTTTGGGTAGTCGTCGGGAGCAGCGTCATGCGGAGAAGAGCCTGCGTCGTCAGGGTTTTCATCCTCGTTGTCGCCTCTTCGTCTTTGGGAGCAGCCTCGTTCAGGAATTGGCTTCGTCTGGGGAGTGGCCTTGCCGGGGAGTTGGCTTCGTTGGGGTCATCGTTGTCATCGCCTCTTCGTAAGAGACGGTCCCTACCAGTCAGCTTGATTTTTCATGCTTGGCATGAAATAAAACTTTGCTTGACTTTTGCTTTGCATCAGTCTCATTCCTTTGATCATGGACCCTACCAATGGGGGCTCGCCCAGGATCAAGTAATTGATGGTACTGAACCAGCATCAGAATTTCTGGTAAAAGCCTCCAGAGGTAAGATCTCGGGATCCTTTTTGTCTGTCTGGTTGCAGAGCTCCAGGGTATGACCCACCAGGGAGAAGCTGGATGCAGCCATGCTTCCCGGGGTTGGAGTGGATGCAGGCATGCCCCTTCCCTCCACTTATAGATCGCCAGGGGGTTTGAGTTGCTTCTCCCTCACTCATTTCTTGTGTTAAGGGATATAACTGGAGCCAACTGGGATTAGTCTAACTCGGAACAGAGACTTTAAGGAATATTCCCAAGCAGCTGCCACAACTCCCTTTGTTTTGGGGAATTTCTTGCCTTCTCTGGCCTGATGTGGACTGCCTAGCCCCTGCCCCTTGCTGGCGGGAAAGCATGGCATCTGAAGTGGAATGGGCCCAGGTGGAACATGAAATCTGTTGGCAAAGAGATGACTGAACTGATGGTTAATTTTCTGTCTCAGGGTTTTAGTGGGTAATTGTTAAAGTAGCTTTCAGAGTCTTTGGTAACCTGAAGCTTTGAAGCTTTGCTTGGATGACAAATGGGATGAAGTGCTAGGGCGCTGGTTGCTGGAACTGGGTTTGTGCTTTTGAAATCTGTTGGTAAACATGTTTTGTGCTTAACTGCTGTTGCAACAGTTCACAATTGGTTAATATTTAGTCTACACTAGACATTGAGATGTTTCTAAGAAAATGTAAATTGATTTTTCTTTGCCCGCCCAGAATTGTAAATGAGATCTCTTTGACTCATAATGCTTTTCCTTGATATGCTAAGTTACTCAGGAAGTACTGCCAAATCAATGATAAACCTTGGGTTACATTTGAGTAAATGCTGTAACTACTCCAGAGGTTCTATACATTTCCTAAAGTTTTAATGTTTTGATAAGGGTCATCATTTGACATTTAACCATATCTATTCTGTTTTTGTCATTTGTAATTGTTTTAATTCTCTTGAAAGATGAATTTCCCCTTAAAGGAAATTCATATGGGAGACTTTCAGAAGAAATACAGGTCTTGATTTTGTTGAAGTCCTGGAGCTGAAATGGGTAAGAATTTCCAGAAGTAAAAGCTGCACTCGGACTAAACCAGAATTAGTACGGTGACCCAAGGTAAGAATGAGTCTCCAGGATCTTTCCTAGAAAGGCTTATTGAAGCCTATAAAATGTATAGCCCAATCGACCCTGAGGCACCCGAAATCAGAGGGTGGTGAACTTGCTTTTGAAGGTCAAACGGCCCCAGATATAGGAAGGAAACTTCAGAAAATTGAAGGATTTGAAGGGAAGAATCTGAGTTAGTGGGAATAGCAGAATAGGTGTTTAACAACAGGGATGCACAGGAGGATGAAAAACAGACAAAAAGCTGGTTAAGGTTTTGGCATTACACGAGATAGGTAGGGGATAGTAAATGGAAGGAAAAGCCCAAGCACAGAGGAGGCAGGCAGGAAGACTTAGATTCAGATCAGTGTGCTTACTGTAAGGAAAAAGGACACTGGGCCAGGGAGTGCCCCAAAAGGAAGACGGCAGTGCTGGCCACCAGAGTAAAAATTAAAGTTGAGGGGAAATCAGTTGATTTTTTGGTGGACACGGGAGCCCAATTTTCATCATTACTTAAACCTATGGGAAAACTACTTGGAGAGGAAGTCTGAGTACAAGGATCAAATGGTACAGAAAAACATAAATGGACAACAGAAAGGACTTTAAATTTGGCCTCAGGAGTAGTTAAACATCGATTTTTGGTCCTCTCTAATGCTCCATATAACTTGATGGGAAGAGATCTCCTCCACAAGTTATGGGCTGGCATTCAGATCTCAGAAGGAGACATGACTGTAACCTTGACACAACCCACTGTACAGGTGCTTATGGCAGCAGTAGATGAATACCTCCTTTACGAGCTGGTCTCAAAACCAGAGGAGACAAAGCGGAGGAGTCTACTCCAAACCTTACAGGTCGAGTTTCCCGAGGTCTGGGGAGAAGGGAAGACCCCTGGCTTGGCCAGGGGACAACCTCTAGTGGTGGTACAGTTAAAGGCAATGGCTATGGCTGTTCACGATTGGCAGTACCCTCTTCCCTGGGAAGCAAAGGGAGGGATCAGAAAACACATTAACCGCCTCTGAGGAGATGGGATCCTAGTTCCTTGCAAATCTCCATGGAACACGCCTTTGGCTGCCTGTCAAAAAGGCCAAGACTGGGGAGTACTGACCCCTTCAGGACTTACAGGAAGTTAATAAACGGGTTGAAGATATTCACCCGATGGTGCCTAACCCCTATACACTACTCTTCCTTGTGGGCCCCAAAAGAACTGTGTATACCATCTTAGATCTCAAGGGTGCATTTTTCTGCATATCTTTAGCAAGGGAATCTCAGCCCCTATTTGCTTTTGAGTGGTCTGACCCACAGGAAGGGTTCCAAGGCCAGTTCACCTGGACATGACTTCCCCAAGGATTCAAGAATTCACCCACCATTTTTGATGAGGCCCTACATGAGGATTTGCGTGAGTACAGAACCCCCAACCCGGGAATCACTCTGTTCCAGTATGTTGATGACTTCCTAGTAGCCGCTGAGGACTATGAGTCATGTTTGTGGGGGGATGAGACCTCTCCTACAGACTCTGCAGGAAATAGGTGATCACCCGATAACCCCGCCTCACCATGTAACGACAAGTGAGGGAGTTTCTTGGGACCGTGGGCTACTGTAGGCTGTGGATACTGCGGTTTTCAGAGATTGCCCAACCTCTCTACGAACTGGCAAAAGGGGACTCACTATGATAGATTGGACAGCTGAGGCCATAGGAGCACTTTGGGAATTACAAACAGCCTTACTGAGTGCCCCAGCATTGGCCATCCCAGATGTTACAAAGCCCTTCCACTTGCATGTGGATGAAAAAGCAGGGGTAGCCAAAGGAGTTTTGACTCAGAATCTGGGGCCTTGGCAAAGTCTATCTTAGCAAGAAACTAGATCCAGTAGCGGCTGGGTTCCCCCCTTGCCTCCACATAATTGCTGCCATGACAGTCCTGGTCAAGGATGCAACTACATTGACTTTGAGTCAAAGTCTCATCTTGATGACCACCCACGCTACCAAGGGCCTTCTCCGGACTCCACCCGACCGATGGATGACGAACGCCCGAGTGACAGGGTATCAGGCCCTTCTCCTTAATGAACCAAGAATGACCTTCCAGCCCCCGGTGGTGCAAATCTAGCTATGCTGCTGCCAGAGGAGCTGGCTGACCACCCACATGACTGTGGGGAGGTCCTAACCCAAGTTGCAGGAATTAGGCAGGATCTCAGAGACACTCCCCTCCCAGATGTGAAAATGACTCTGTTCACAGGCAGAAGTAGCTACATGGTCGATGGAAAGAGGTATGTGGAGGCTGCGGTGGTTTCCCCTGAGCAGGAACTCTGGACAGCAGCCCTACCACACGGAACATCAGCACAAAAAGTGGAGCTGATTGCACTCACCAAGGCACTCCAGATGGCCAAAGGTAAAACCGTCAACATCTATACACACAGCAGGTTTGCCTTTGCTACTCTCCACATACATGGCGCTGTTTATAAAGAAAGGGGGCATATTAACAGCAGAAGAAAAAGGAATTAAGAACAGAGTAGAAATATTGGCTCTCCTCCAGGCTATTTGGGACCCGAAAGAGGTGGTCGTTATGCATTGCCCGGGACACCAAAAGGGGACTGATCTGATTTCAGAAGGAAACCAATGAGCAGATCAAGCCGCAAAGCAAACAGCCCGAGAAACAGTGCAAGAACTGGTTACACTCCCGGCTCCAGCCCTACCAGAAAAACCGAACTATTCAGATTTAAAGTATTTACAAAAATGGGTTAAATTGGACTATGGAGGGGACTGGGCTAAGACTAAAACAGGAAAAATAATTCTTCCTTGAAGACTAGGTAAGAAGTTAGTAGACCAGATACACCAGGGTACTCATTTGGGGATACGCAAACTCAAGGAGCTTATAGGCACGCAGTTCCAGGTTTCTAAATTAGGGCGTATGGTTCAGGATGTAGTTGATAGATGTGCTCAATGCCAGGCAGTTAATATGGGAAGAACTATAATGGGAAAAGGGACAAGAGAAAGACGTAAGGAACCAGGAATTTATTGGGAAATAGATTTTACAGAAATGAAACCCGGAAAATATGGGCACAAGTGTATGTTAGTTTTTGTAGATAACTTTTCAGGCTGGGCAGAGGCTTGTTCCACCAAACATGAGACAGCAGGAGTCGTAGCCAAAAAGCTACTAGAAGAAATAATTCCTAGGTTTGGGCTGCCTCTCGCAATCCAGTCAGACAACGGCCCTGAATTTGTGAGCTCAGTCTCACAGGCATTGGCCAAGTCTGTGGGCACTAATTGGAAACTACATTGTGCCTACCAGGCCCAGAGTTCCGGGCAAGTAGAAAGAATGAACCAGACTCTTAAAGAGACCTTGAAAAACTAATTTTGGATACTGGCTGTGGATGGATGAATCTCCTTCCTTTCGCCCTCCTCAGGGCACAATGTACACCCTATTTAAACAAGGTGACCCCATTTGAAATAATGTTTGGGATACCCCCCCACTCTGTCCTCAGCTACAAGAGGTTGGCCTATCAGAAATGACTGATCAGTCTGTACTCCAGTCACTGCAGGCATTACAGTCTGTCTTAAAAAAAGCCCATGCAGGGATCCAGACTGCCCACACTGGGACAGAGACGGAGGTGGAAACATATCCTTACCAACCTGGGGACTTGGTTTGGATACGTCGCCATCAAGTGGGAAACTTGGAGCCTTGCTGGAAGGGACCGTTTGCTGTTATCCTGAGCACCCCCACCGCAGTAAAAGTAGAAGGCATTAGGGCCTGGATTCACGTGGGTTATGTCAAATGAGCCGAGGACAAGGACGCCCCCCAGAGATGGAAGCTGCAGCCGACGCACTCCGCTGACCGTGGACTAAAGCTAGACTAAAAAACCTGTGAGTTTATTGTTGCTCCTATTGTTACCTGTTTATGTAACCTATAGGTGGGAAATTAAATGAACAGAATTAGGAAAAATGGAAAAGGTTATACAAAGCGTTGAATGGCTAACTCATCAGCCAACTGTGCACTACTGTTACATTTGGCCCCTGCATTATAAACACCCTAATGTCATTTGTACCAGAATATTAGAGCTATAAATATGTTAGTTTTACATGCTCATTATAACTCCTTACAACAGGAGAACATAAATTGGCTGAAAAGTCAAGGATTTGACTAATTTCCAAGGAAAAGGGGGGAATGTGAGGGCCTGTGAGGGCCTGGTTAGCTAGAGGAACTTACTTGCAAACCCCAGATATAGGGGCGGGCCAGCTGGGATGGAGACATCCAATCAATGGGATGCACATATATTTACTGTGCTGTTTTGCAATCTCATTGGCCACCTGTGTGTGGGCCAGGCTCAACCACCTCTATAAAGGTTAGTCTGTGATGCTGGGCGCGGGGAGTAGTAGGAGGAGTAGTAATAGCCGTTGGGGTAGCCATTGGGGTAGCCGTTGGGATACGTTGGGATAGCAGTTGGGGTAGAAGTGGTTGTAGTTGTTGGGAGCGGCGCCACCGCGAGGGGCCTCGCCGCGTGAGCAGCCTCACTGCCATCCCGAGCAGCGTCGTTGGGGTCAGCAAGCGGCCTCGTCCTGGGAACCGCCTCTTCAGGAGCAGCATCATGGGGAGCAGAGTCTGCATCATTGTGGTTGTCGTCCACGTCCTCGTTGCGTCTTTGTCATCAGGAGCAGCCTCGTCTGGAGAGTGGCCTCGACCAGGGAGTTGCCTCATCGGTGAGCGGCCTCGTCCAGAGCGGCCTCGTCCACAGCAGCCTCCTCCAGAGTAGCCTCCTATAGAGTGGCCTCATCCGTGGAGTGGCTTTGTCCAGGGAGTGGCCTTGTCCACAGTGGCGTCGTCCAGAGCGGCCTCGTCCAGAGTAGCCTCTCTGGGGAGCGGCCTCGTCCAGGGAGCAGCCTCATCTTGGGAGAGGCCTCTTCCGGGGAGTGGCCTCATCAGGGTTGTCACCATCCCCTCTTCATAAGAGAAGGCCCCTACTGGTCGGTGTGGTTTTTGATGCTTGGCGTGAAATAAAGCTTTGCTTGACTTTCACATTGCATCAGTCTCATTTCTTTAATCACCAATCCTAACATCACAAGCTGAGCAACTACCTCCACTCAGACACGCAGACAGATGTCCCCAGAGACAGAAGATTGAAAGGGAAAGGCCCCTAGGTGCTAATTTAAACCCTTGCTTTGGTTTCCAGGCATCTCTCCTCAGAGGCCTGGTTTCAAATACCAGCATATGGGGGTTTCCTAAGGCACCAGGAAGAACACCTCTTGTGTCCACATGGGAAACTTGCACTTTGGAGGTGTGTCCAACCCTCCAGTTAGGAGAAAACTTCAGGGCCCCCGAGCCACCACCATATTCCAAGGTCTCCATGGACAAAAACCCACATGATGACCCATCCTCAGGAGAGTCCATTTTAACTCAGGCCCTGGGTAGCTCCCCCAGAGCCAGCAGATCGAACCTGCCTTGTCGCTGGGAGACAATGGGAATGCGAGGTGGGGTGCCAAGGCATCGATCCTTAGAACCCTGCTCTCGACTCTTTCTGTATGGGGCATCCTGGAGCCATCCAACAGGACTCAACTGTTCTGTAGAAGGAATCCTTACAGTTTGGAGCATCTCACAACTCCCAGCGTGGGAAAATCTCCATGGCCTCATGAGGCCCCTCACTTCATGGAGGGGCCATCATGGATACAAATTCCAACCTAAGCCAACGTCTGATCCTTGCCCTGACTTAAGATGCAGGAGATCTGGATTCAGCCTCTTCAGAGTGGGCCTGCCGTGCCTGCGCCCTGAAACCTCACCCTAGCTTGTGTTCTCAGACTTCCGTGCTCACACTCCTGGCTCACAAGCCCTCCATATTGGGAATTCTGGTACCACAACACAGCACTCTGCCTGCCCACCAGAAGAAAATTGTTGCCCAATGGGGCTGCCCAGAAACCCAAAATGAGGATCAAACTGCACGGCCCTCGAATGCACCATAATTTCATAGGCTGTCCTGGACACTCTCTGACACAGCCTGAGCCCAGGCCTTCCAACAGACACCCAGAGAGCTGTCCGCACAGCGAGCACATCAGACCCCCCATAGCCTTAGGCCATCATCTCTACCCAACCTGGGTTTTCAGGCATCTGAACCTAGACCTCATCTCCAAACCCTGCACAGGGGGGAACCTGAGGCACAAATAAGAACTCCTTTCCATCAGGAAACCTTGCTGTTGGCATGGTGTTAAACCTTCAGGGTAGGAGAATCTTGCATGGCCCTCGAGGCCACGCCCATGCTTGAGGGCCGTCTTGGGCACAAACATGCATTGTGTCCCTCAGCATGAGCACCCTGTTGAAGTAAGGCCTCTCGGTGGCTGGGCCAAGAGCTCGTATATGGGGCTTGTCATGTCCCTAGGCCCCCAATCCTAACCAGAGGTTGGGTTTTCCAGTCGGCCGGTCCTAGGGCTCTCCTCTGGAATCCTGCATTGGAGGGACACCTGAGAGAGGAAACAGGACCCCTCTCTTCCCACAGAATGACCTCGAACTCTTGGGAGCCGGACCAAATCCCCAGAGAGGGAGACTCATCAATGGTCCATGAGGCATTGACGGCCATCCTTGACACAAAATCCAGAGATAAAAGCCTGAGTGACCGCCTCCCACTCACCCTTCTTTCCTACCCGAGGAGCTCCCCTCACGGTCTGTAGATTGGGCCTGCCATACTCTCCTTCCCAAACCTAAGTCGAGTTTGTGTTTACAGACTTCTGTCCCCACAGCCCTGGCCCACACACCCTCCAGGCTGGGGCCTCTGGAGCCACACCGCAGGACTGTGCCTGCACTCTCAGAGGAAACTCTGCCCATTCCAGTGGCCACAACCCTCCAGGTTAGGAGAAACCTCCAAGGCCCCAGAGGCCATCCCAATTGTGTAGGCAACCTTGGCCAAACAGGGGCATTCCGACACAAGCTGAACAACTACCTCGATTCAGACATGCAGACAGATGTCCCCAGAGACAGAAGATTGAACTGGACAGGCTCCTAGGCCCGAATCTGAACCCTAGCTTTGGTTTCCAGGCATCTCTCCTCAGACGCCTGGTTTCAAATTCTAGCATATGGGGTTCTCCTGAGGGACCAAACAGAACACCTCTGTCCCCACATGGGAAGCTTGCTCTTTGGAGCTGTGTCAAACCCTCCAGGTAGGAGAAAGCTAGAGGTCCCCTGAGCCATGGCCACAATCCAAGGTCTCCATGGACACAAACCCACATGATTACCCACCCTCATGAGAGTCCATTTCCACTCAGACCCCTGGGTAGCTCACCCTGAGCCAGCAGATCGAACTTGCCTTGTCGCTACAAGCCAATGCAAAGGCAAGTTGGGTACCCAGGCATCGATCCTTAGAGCCCTGTTCTTGAGTCTTTCCTTATGGGGCCCTGGAGCCATCCAACAGGACTCAACTGTCCCGCAGAAGAAAACCTTGCAGATTGGAGCATCTCACAAGCCCCACCGTGCAAAACCTCCATGGCCTCATGAGCCCCCCACCCCCCCTTCATGAAGGGGCCATCATGGACACAACTTCCAGCCTGAGCCGACGTCTGATCCTTTCCCTGACTTCAGATGCAGAAGATCTCAATTCAGTCTCTGCAGCGTGGGCCTACCATGCCCTTGGCCTGAAACTTAACCCTAGCGTGACTTTTCAGACTTCCATCCTCACACTCCTGACCCACAAGCCCTCCAGATTGGGAATTCGGGAGCCACAACGCAGCACTCTGCCTGCCCACCAGAAGAAAAAAGTTACCCTATTAGGCTGCCCAGAAACCCCAATGAGGATCAACCTGCACTGTTGTGTTTTCAGACTTCTGTCCCCACAGCCTAAACCTAGCCCTAGCCCTAACCCTAGCCCTAGTCCTAGCCCTAAACCTCACCCTAACCCTAAACCTACCCCTAGCACTAAGCCTAACCCTAACCCTAACCCTCCAGAGGCTTTTCCCAGAAATTCTGAGGCTGGCTCAGTTCTCTTCATTTCATCCCAATATTAGGGCCTGTGATCAAAGGAGCGAGACTGATACAAAACCAAGGTCCAGCAAAGCTTTTTATTTTGCGCCAAGCATCGAGAATCAAACTCTCCAGTCAGGGCAGTCTCTTGTAAAGGGGCGACCCTTCCAAGCCTCACAGACTAACTTTTAGAGAGATAGTTTAGCCGGGCTATACACAGGTGGCCAATGGGATTGCAAAACACAGAGAAAACTGCACAGTCATGTTAGGTCATGCACGGGCGTCCAATTGAATCACAATTCACCCTAGTAGATATATGCGTGCCCCACTGATTGGCTGTCTCTACCTGGCCTGACCCGCCCTCGTATCTGGACTTTGCAAGGAAGTTCCTTGGGGTGGGGCGGGGCGGAGTCATTCTGAGTTTACTAGTTATGGTCAATCTAAGTTTACTTTATAAACAACAAAATGATTCCGTCTGATTAAATAGGCCCTTACATTGACAAAAAATTGAGCCTGAGCCCATGTCTGATACTTGCCCTGACTTCAGATGCAGGAGATCTCGATTTGGCCTCTGCAGAGTGGGCCTGCCATGCCCTCGGCCCAAAACCTATCCCTAGCTTGTGTTTTCAGACTTCTGTGCTCACACTCCTGGCTCACAAGCCCTCCATAGTGGGAATTCCGGAGCCACAACGCAGCACTGTGCCATCGTTGCCCTATGGGGCTGCCCAGAAACCCCCAATGAGGATCAAACTGCACGGCCATTGACCACACCCCAATTTCATAGGCTGCCCTGGGCACTAATGCTCTCTCTGACACAGCCTGAGCACAGGCCTCCTGACAGACTCCCAGTAGCTGGCCGCACACCGAGCACATTGGACCCGCCATGGCCTTAGGCCGTCATCTCTTCCCAACCTGGGTTTTCAGGAATCTGAGCCTAGATCTTATCTCCAATCCCTGCACAGGGGAGAACCCGATACACAAATCAGAAATCCTCCTTCCGCCTGGCAAGAAACCTTGTTGTTGGCATGGTGTCCAACCTTCAGGGAAGGAGAAACCAGCATGGCCCATGAGTCCACGCCCATGCTTGAGGGTCCCCTTCGGCACAAACACACATTGTGACTCTCAGCATAAGCCCTGTGTTCAAGTAAGGCCTCTCAGTGGCGGGACCAGGAGCATGCATATGGGGTTTGCCATGCCCCTAGGCCCCCGATCTTAACCAGACGTAGGGTTTTCCAATCACCCATACCCAGGGCTCTGCTCTGGAATCCATCTTTCGGAGGGACACCTGAGGTTGAAAACAGGACTCCTCCCTTCCCACAGAATGACCCCAAAGTCTTGGAAGCTGGGCCAAACCCCAGAGAGGGTGACTTGTCCATGGCCCATGAGGCCACCCCTTCATTCCATGGTCATCCTTGACACAAAATCCAGAGACAAAAGCCTGAGGAACTGTCTCACACTCGACATTTGTTCCTATCCCAAGGAGCTCCCATCACATTCTCTAGATCGGCCCTGCCATACCCTTGGCCCCAAACCTACGCCGAGTTTGTGTTTCTAGAATTCTGGCGCCACCAAACTGGTCCACACACCCTCCAGGCTGGGGTCCCTATACCCACACCGCAGGACTGTGCCTGCCCTGTCCAAGGAAACTGTGCCCATTCCATTGGCCAGAACCGTACATATTAGGAGAAACCCCCAAGGTCCCTGAGGCCATCCCAATAGTGTAGGCTGCCCAGGACAACCAGGGGCGATCTGACACAAGCTGAGCAACTACCTCCACTTAGACTAGCAGACGGATGTCCCCAGAGACAGAAGATTGATTGAACCTGCCTTGTTGCTAGGAGACAATCCATGGAATGTAGGGGTGGATTCAAGGGCTATGGATGATGTTAGGGTCCGTGATCAAAGGAGCGAGACTGATACAAAGCGAAGATCAAGCAAAGCTTTATTTTGCGCCAAGCATCGAGAATCAAACTGACAGGTAGGGGCCGTCTCTTACAAAGAGACAATGATGACGACCCCGACAAGGCCACTCCCAAGAAGGCCGCTCCAATGAGGCCGCTCCCTGGACAGGCCGCTCCCCGGACGAGGCCACTCCCGACAACGAAGAGGCGATGATGACTATGAGGACGACAGCCCCGATGATGCAGACTCTGCTCCCCATGACGCTGCTCCTGACGAGGCCGCTCTGGACGAGGCCACTCCCCGGACAGGGCCACTCCCCAGAATGAGGCTGCTCTGGCAAGGCCGCTCCAACGAGGCCGCTCCCTGAATGAGCCTGCTCCAGACAAGGCCGCTCCCCGGAAGGATGCCGCTCTGTCAAGGCCGTTCCTGACAGACCCACTCCCCAGCAGAGGCCACTCTCGACAAGGCCATTCCCTGACGGGGCTGCTCCAGAAGAGGCTGTTCCTTGACGACTCTAACAGCTCCTACGGCCCCTACTAGCCTCGCAAACTAACTTTTATAGAGGCACTTTTGGCCGGGCTATACACAGGTAGCCAATGAGATTGCAATACTCAGAGAAAACTGCACAGTCATGCTAGATCTGCCACACACAAAAAAAACTGCTAGGTAACACATGGGCGGCCAATTGAATTTCAATTTACCCGAGTAGATATATGCATGACCCTCTGATTGGATGTCTTCACCTGGCGTGACCCGCCCTTGTATCTAGGCTTTGCAAGGGAGTTCTTCTGGGAGGGGCAGGGTCAATCTAAGTTCAGTGCAAAAAAATGGCTCCCTCTGATTAAGTAGGCCCTTACAGACGAGTCTCCTGCTCTGGGAATTTGGCCTGGTTCCCAAGTATTTGGGGTCATTCTGTGGGAAGGGAGCAGTCCTGTTTTGTGCTTCAGGTTTCCCTCCAAAAGGGGGGTTCCAGGGACGCCTGGGTGGCTCAGTTGGTTGAGCGGCTGCCTTCAGCTCAGGTCATGATCCCAGCGGCCTGGGATCGAGTCCCGCATCGGGCTCTTTGCTCGGCCCAGAGCCTGCTTCTCCCTCTGCCTCTGCCTGCCACTCTGTCTGCCTGTGCTCGCGCTCTCTTTCCCTCTCTCTCTTTCTCTCTCTGACAAATAAAGAAATAAATAAATCTTTAAAAAAAAAAAATAAATAAAAAATAAAAATAAAAAAAAAAAAAAAAAAAAAAAACAAAATAAAAAAAACAAAAGGGGGGTTCCAGAGGAGAGACCTGGGTATGGGCAACTGGAAAACCTGACCTCTGGTTAGGATTGGGGGCCTAGGGACATGGCAAGCCCCATATGCGGGCTCTTGGTCCAGCCACTGAGAGGCCTTACTTGAGCACAAGACTCACACTGAGGGTCACAATGCATGTTTGTGCCCAAGGCGGCCCTCAAGCATGGGCGTGGCCTCATGGGTCATGCTGGTTTCTCCTACGCTGAAGGTTGGACACCATGCCAACAGCAAGGCTTCCTGCCAGGGGGATGGAGGATTTCTGATTTCTGTATCACATTCACCCTTGTTCAGTGATTGGATATAAGGTTTAGGTTCTGAAGCCTGAAAACCCAGGTTGGGAAGAGAGGACGGCCTAAGGCCATAGCGGGTCTATTGTGCTCAGTGTATAGCCAGCTGTCTGGGTGTCGGTCGGGAGGTCCGGGCTCAGGCTATGTCAGAGAGAGCATTAGTGCCCAGGGCAGCCTATATAATTGGGGTGCAGTCAAGTGGTGTGCAGGTTGATCCTCATTTGGGGCTTCTGGGCAGCCCCATAGGGCAATGTTTTTTTCTGGTAGGCAGGCAGAGTGCTGTGTTGCGGCTCTGGAATTCCCAATCTAGAGGGCTTGTGGGCCAGGAGTGTGAGGATGGAAGTCTGAGAACACAAGCTAGGGTGAGGTTTCAGGGCGCAGGCACGGCAGGCCCATTCTGCAGAGGCTGAATCCAGATCTCCTGCATCTTAAGTCAGGGCAAGGATCAGATGTTGGCTCAGGTTGGTGTTTTTGTCCATGATAGCCCCTTCATCAAGGAGGGGGCCTCATGAGGCCATGGAGGTTTCCCATGATGGGAGTTGAGAGTTGCTCCAAACCACAAGAATTCCTTCTGCAGGACAGTCGAGTCCTGTTGGATGGCTCCAGGATGCCCCATACAGAAAGACTCGAGAGCAGGGTTCTAAGGATGTATGCCTGGGCACCCCACCTCACATTCCCATTGTCTCCTAGTGACAAGGCAGGTTCAATCTGCTGGCTATGGTGGAGCTCCTCAGGGGGCTGAGTTGAAAGGGACTCTCTTGAGAATGGGTCATCATGTGGGTTTCTGCCATCTCTGAGTCTTTTACATAGCTCCAAAAATCAAGGTTTCCTTCCAGAGGGCAGGAGGAGTTCTGTTTTGTGGCTGTGGGGTCCCCCATGTGGAGGGATTGGAGAGAAGGGCTCTGGGTATGGATGCCTGCTAACCCAACCTAGGTTTAGCATAAAGGCCTAGGGGCATGGCAGGCCCGATCTCCTGGCTCTGGGGCCAACTGTCTCGGTGCCTGCTTGGGGGACATCACTCAGGTGTATCAGACTGTGCATTAGTATCCAGGGAGGCATACACACGTGGTTGGCATCATGGGCCCTGGTGCTATGTTGTTTTATGAAGCAGGATTCCCCCATAAGGAAAGATTCGAGAGCAGGGCTCTATGTATGGATGCCTGGAAACCTCACCTCACCTTACCACTGCAGCCTAGGAACATGGCAGTTTTGATCTCCTGGCTCTGGGGCCAACTATCCAGGGGGTTGATTTGAATTGGTGTCTCATGCTGATGGGTCACAATGTGGAATTGTGTCCTGAGAGATCTTGGAATGTGGCGGTGGATCCTTCTCCTATACTGAGAGTTTTGTCACAGCCCCAAATAGCAACGTTTCCTTCTGGGGACAGGATGTGATGTGTTCTGTGGCTCAGATATCCCCCAAATATTTGTATTCGAGACCAAGCTTATGGGGCCTGATGCCTGGGAACCCAAGCTATGGTACAGATTAGAGCCTAGGGGCATTTCATGTTCAATCATCTCTCCCTGGGGTTATCTACCTGCGTGTCTGATAGGAGGTAGGTGCTCAGGGTGTGTCAGACTGTGCATTGTTGGTCGTCCTATCAATTTGGGGTGGCCCAGGGGGCTTGCAGTTTTCTCCTATTCTTGAGGTCTCTGGAAGCTCTGAAGAGCCGAGCTTCCCTCTGGAGGGCAGGCTCAGTCCTTTGGTGTGGGCATGGAATCCCCATGCTAGAGAATGTCTGGGGGCAGAACTCTGGGGACAGAATTCTGAAATCACCAACTAGGGTTAGGATTAAGGCCGAGGGTATGGCAGGCCCGATCTGCAGACCATAGGCAAGCTCCTTGGATCTGAAAACAGGGCGAGTGTGAGGTGGGATTCAGCCTTTTGCCTCTGGTTTTTGTCTCTTCGATGTATGCGGAACATAGGGGTGTCCTCATGGGGCAATTGAAGATTCTCCTTCTTTGAGGGGCTTTCCACAGCTCCAAATAGCATGGTGTCATTGTGGGGGAAAGTACGAATCCTGTTTTCTAATTCAGAGGTCCCCATAAGGACACCTTCAAAAGCAGTGCTCTGGGTATTAAGGCCTGGAAACCCAACCTTGGGTTAGGATTTTGGCCTAGGGACACCGCAGGTCTCACATGCTCCTGCAAGACACCCAGGTACATGGCGCAAGAGAGAGAAGATTGAAGTTGACATACCTCTAGGCTCTAATCTGAACCCTAGCTTAGGTTTTCAGGCTTCGTTCCCCAGAGGCCTGATTTCCAATACGAGCATATGGTGCATCTCTGAGGCACACAACAGAACATCCACTGTCCCCAGAAGGGAAACTTGCTATTTGTAGCTGTGTAAAACCCTCAGGGGAATAGAATCCTGCATGGCCCCTGAGCAACCACCACATTCCAAGGTCTCCCTGGACACAAACTGGCATTGTGATGCATCAGCATGAGACTCCATTTCAACACATTCCCTTGGGTAGATCGCCCCAGAGCCTGTAGATCGAACCTGCCTTGTTCCTAGGGGCCAAAGGGAACATGAAGTAGGGTTTCCAAGCATCCATACGTAGCACCCTCCTCTTGAATCTTTCCCTAAGGGGGAGTCTTGAGCCATCGAACAAGCCTAGTCCTGTCCAAAAATGGAAACATTGCTGTTTTGAGCAGCTCACTACACCCAGAGTGGGAAAACCTCCATGGCCTCATGAGGCCATACCTCAATTTGGCAGCCAACATGGACACAAACGCCAGCCTGGGCAAACATCCGACACTTGCCCATATTTCAGATGCTGGAGATCTCGATTCAGCCTTGGTATATTGGCCCCCCATGCCCTAAGACCTAAACCTAACCCTAGCTTGTGTTTTCAGACTTCCGTCCTCACACTTCTGGCCCAAAAGCCCTCCGGATTGGGAATTCTGGAGCCACAATCCAGAACTCTGCCTCCCCACCAGAAGGAAAACATGCTCTATGGGGCTGCCCCCAAACCCCAAATTAGGGTCAACCTGCACGGCCGTCGACGACAACCCAATTTCATAGGCTGTCCTGTGCTCTAAGGCTCTGTCTGACATAGCCTGAGCCCAGACCTCCCGTCAGACACCTAGACAGCTGGCTGCAAATCCAGCGATCGGATGTGCCATGGACATACGCCATTATCTCTACCCAACCTGGATTCTCAGGCATCTGTCCCCAGAAATTATCTGAAATCCCTGCACATGGGGGAACCTGATGCACAAAACAGAACTCCTTCCCCGTGGCAGGAAAACTTCCTATTGGATTGGGTGTCAAACACTCAGTGTAGGAGAAACTTGCTTTGCCCATGAAGTCACGCCCACTCTTGAGGGCCGCCTTGGACACAACATGCATTGTGCCCCTCAGCCTGAGCCCCATTTTCAAATAATATCCCACGGTAGCTGCTCCAAGAGCCCGCATATCAGACTAAGCATGTCCCTAGGCCCTAATCCTAACCCATGGTGAGATTTTGCAGGTGCCCATACCCAGAGCCCTGTTCTGGAATCCCTCTTTTTGGGGTACCCCTGAGCCAGAAACATGACTCCTACCTTCCCCCATAATGACACCAAACTATGGGGAGCTGGGCAAAATCCCAGAGAGGGAGAATCTTCCATGGCCCATGAGGCCAAACCTACATTCCGCGACCATTCTAGACAGAAAATACAGAGAAAAAAGCCTGCGGTACTGCCTCACAATCGCCCTGATTTAATGAGGAGCTCCCCTCAGGGGCTGCACATTGGGCTTGCCATACTCTCGACCCTAATCCTAACCCGAGTTTGTGCTTTCCGACTTCTGTCCCCAGAGCCTTGGCCCACACACCCTCCCGGCTGGGGTGTCTGGAGCTAAACTGTAGAACTGTCCATCCTTCCAATATGAAACTCTGCCCTTTACAGTTGCCAAACCCTCCACATTAGGAGAAAACTGCAAGGCCCCTGAGGCCACCCCGATTTCGTAGGCTGCCCTGGGCAAAAATGCGCAGTCTGACACATCCTGAGAAATGACATCCATCAGACACCCAGGTAGATGGCCCCAGAGAGAAGATTGAATCTGACATTCCCCTATGCCATAATCTGAACCCTAGTTGAGGTTTTCAGGCATCTGTCTCCAGACGTTATATCAAATCCCTGCATATGGTGGAACCTGATGCACAAAACAGAACTACTTCCCAAAGGCTGGAAACCTTACTGTTGCGATGGGTGTCAAACCCTCTGAATTCGTGAAACCTACAGGGTACATGAGGCCACGCCCACAATTGAGGGTCGTCTTGGGCACAAACACGCCTTGTGACCCTCAGCCTGAGCCCCATTTTCAAATAAGGCCCCTCGGTTCCAGGACCAAGAGCCCGCGAATTGGGCTGGCCATGCCATAGGCCCAAATCTGAACCCAAGGAAAGGTTTTACAGGCACCTGTTCACAGAGTCGTGATCCAGATCCCTCTTTTTTGGGGCCCTCTGGGAGAGAAACAGGACTCCCTTCCCCTAAGATGACACCAAACTATTGGGAGCCATGCAAAATCCCCAGAGAGGGAGAACCCTCCGTGCCCTACGAGGCCAGCCCTACATTCCATGGCCATCCTAGACACAAAATCCAGAGGCAAAAGCCTGAGCTACCGCCTCCCAATCACCCTAACTTCAGATCCCGAGGAGCTCCCTTGGGGTCTGCAGATCAGGAATGCCATATCCTCAGCCCTAACCCTAACCCATTTTGTCTTTTCAGTCTTCTGTCCCCAGAGCTCTGGCCCACACACCCTCAAGGCTGGATCATCTGGAGCCACACCATAAGACTGTGCCTGTACTCCCTAAGGAAACTGTGCCCTTTAAAGTTGCCAAAACCCTCCAGATTAGGAGAAACCTGCAAGCCCCCTAAGCCACCCAGTTTCGTAGGCCACCCTGGATAAAAATAAGCAGGCTGACACACCCTGTGCATGGACCTGCAATCAAACACCTAGGTAGATGGCCCCAGAGACAGAAGATTGAACCTGACATGCCCCTAGGCCTTAATCTGAACACTAGCTGTGGTTTTCAGGCATCTGTTCCCATAGCCCTGGTCTCAAATACCAACATATTGGGGGGGGGTGTCCCTGAGGCCCAAAACAGAAAACCTCCTGTCCCAGAAGGAAACCTTGCTATTTGGAGCTGTGTCTAAGCCTCAAGGCAATAGAATCCTGCATGGCCCCTGAGCTGCCGCCACATTGCAAGGTTTCCCTGGACAGAAAACCAGATTGTGACCCATCACTGTGAGACTCCATTTCCACTCAGCCCCCTGTGTAGCTTGCACCAGAGCCAGAAGATCGAACCTCCCATGTCCAAAGGATCAAATGGTAACCATAGGTGGGGTTTCCAGGCATCCATATGTAGAGTCCTGCTCTTGAATCCTCTATATTGGGGACATATGAGCTATCAAGAAGATGTTTCCTGTCCTGCAGAAGGAAACCTTGATGATTGGAGCTGCGCACAACACCCAGATTGGGAAAACCTCCATGGCATCATGACACCACCGCTGCATTAGGCAGACATAAAGGACACAAACTTGAGCCTGAGCAAACGTCCGACCCTTGCCCTTACTTCAGATGACGGGATTCTCACCTCAGCCTCTGCATTTTGGGCCTGACATGCCCTAGGCCCTAAAAATTACACGAGCTTTTGTTTTCAGACTTCTGCCCTCACACTAACTACAAAAATAATATCTAAAATGAATACCATGTATGTCATCATTATTCCTACATGGAATTTAATCATGACTGGTGACAAAAAAATCAGTGTTGTATTTCAACTATAAGAACACTAATGACCAAAACTCATAAGACCCAACCACTAACTAAAATTATCAACAACTCATTTATCGACCAACGCAACCTTCAAACATATCAGCATGATGAAATTTTGGCTCCTGTCTCAGAATTTGCCTAATCCTTCAAATCCTTACAGGTTTATTCTTAGCTATACACTACATATTAGACACAACCACAGCCTTCTCATCAGTTACACGCATCTGTCGAGATGCCAATTACGGCTGAATCAACCGATATATACATGCCAACGGAGCCTCCATATTCTTCATCTGCCTCCTCCTACATGTAGGATGAGGCCTATACTAAGGATCTTATATATTCCCTGAAACATGAAAAATCGGCATTATCCTACTATTTGCAGTTATAGTAACAGAATTCATAAGTTATGTTTTACCATGAGGACAAAAGTCCTTTTGAGGTGCAACCATAATTACAAACTTACTTCAGCTATCCCATACATTGGAACCAACCTCGCAGAGTGAATCTGAGGAGGTTTCTCAGTAGACAAAGCCAACTTAACATGACTCTTTGCCTTCCACTTTATCCTACCATTCATCATCTTGGCACTAGCAGCAATTCATCTACTATTTCTTCATGAAACGGGATCCAACAATCCTTCTGGAATCCCATCTGATTCGGAAAAAACTCCATTCCACCCATACTACACAATTAAAGACATCCTGGGTGCCCTATTCCTAATCCTAGTACTCGTAGTACTAGGACTATTGTCACCCGACCTACTAGGGGCCCCTGACAACTACATCCTGCCAGCCCACTTAACACACCACCCCATATCAAACCCAAATGATATTTCCTATTCGCATATGCAATCCTACGGTCCATTGCTAATAAACTAGGAGGAGTACTAGCCCTAGTCTTCTCCATTCTAGTCCTAGCCATTATTCCAATATTACTTCAAAACAACGAGGTATGATATTCCACCCACCAAACCCATGCCTATTTTGATTACTAGTAGCTGATCTCCTTACCTTAACATGTATTGGTGGTCAACCAGTAGAACACCCCTTCATCACCACTGGTCAATTAACCTCAATCCTTTACTTCACAATCCTCCTAATTCTAATAACAACTATCACCATTATCGAGAAGAACTTATTAAAAGGAAGAGTCTTTGTAGTATATTAATTACTTTGCTCTTGCAAACCAAAAATGGAGAACTCCATCTCCCAAAGACTCAAGGAAGAAGTAATAGCCCCACCATCAGCACCCAAAGCTGACATTCTAACTAAATTATTCCCTGATTTCCTCATCCCATTATTTCAATTCATACATTTAAAAGCATCTACTGTGATTCCCCAGTATGTATTTTCCCCACCCCTATGTATATTGTGCATTAATCGTTTGTCCCATTCATATAAGCATGTACATACTATGATTGATTTTACATACGTGCACCTCATCTAGACCATGAGCTTGATCACCAGGCCTCAAGAAACCATCAATCCTTGCGCCATGTGTACCTCTTCTCACTCCAGGCCCATCGAATATGGGGGTTTCTACAGTGAAACTATACTGGCATCTGGTTCTTACTTCAGGGCCATGATAGTCCTCAATCCAATCCTACTAACCCTTCAAATGGAACATCTCAATGGACAAATGACTAATCAGCCCATGATCACACATACTGTGGTTTCATGGATTTGGTATTTTTTAATTTTTAGGGGGGGACTGGTATCAATCAGCTATGGCTGTAAAGGCCTCGTTGCATTCAAATAACTTGTAGCTGGGCTTTATCATCATCATTTATCTGCATTGCACAACCATAAGGTGCAATGGTTACAGGTCATTGGTCACAAGACCAATGGTTACAGGTCAATGGTTACAGAACATACACACGTATGTACGTACAAACATACGCATATTCAACAGATAGAAACTAGCTAAATCAAACCCCTTTTACCCCCCATAACTTCAAAAGTATACAAACACTTAAAATTGTCCTTCCAAACCCCCCAAACAGAGCTAAGCACATGCAACACAAATAAGAATCCACTTATACTGATACTCCATACATTAATCTCTATCACTAATTTACCCATAACACTCTATTCAAGAATGCTATCTATAGATGTAATACCCCACCTCTAATACCACTCTATCAACTTACATTTAATACTAATAATTAAATTACCGTGCCTAAGCACCTTAACATTAACTAATCTAATCCTACACCTGTGAACGTAGCTTATTAAATAAAGCAAGGCACTGAAAATGCCTAGAAGAGTCATAAGACACCATAAACATAAAGGTTTGGTCCTAGACTTCCTATTGATTATTAACAGAATTACACATGCAAGTCTCCACATCCCAGTGAAAATGCCCTCTAAATCCCTAAACTGATTAAAAGGAGTGGGAATCAAGCACACTAAATAAGTAGCTCATGACACCTTGCTCAAACACACCCCCATAGGATACAGCAGTGACAAAAATTTAGCCATGAACGAATGTTTGACTAAGTCATGTTAACATTAAGAGCTGATAAATTTCATGCCAGCCACCGCGGTCATCCAATTAATCCAAATTAATAGGCTCATGGCGTAAAACATGTTAAGTACTACATCACACTAAAGTTAAAATTTAACCAAGCCATAAAAAGCTATTGTTAACATAATATATACCATGAAAGTGACATTATTTCCGACCACACGATAGCTGAGACCCAAACTGGATTAGATAACCCACTATGCTCAGCCCTAAGCATAAATAATTTGTGCAACGAAATTATCTGCTAGAGAACTACTAGCAACAGCTTAAAACTCAAAGGACTTGGCGGTGCTTTACATCCCTCTAGAGGAGCCTATTCTATAATCGATAAACCCTGATAAACCTCACCACTTCTAGCTAAGTCAATCTATATACCACCATCTTCAGCAAACCCTCAAAAGGAAGAAAACTAAGCATAATAATTATACATAAAGAGTTAGGTCAAGGTGTAAACCATGAAGTGGAAAGAAATGGGCTACATTTTCTAATCAAGAATATGCTCACCAAAGTTTTTATGAAAGCTAAATCTAAAGGTGGATTTAGTAGTAAATTAGTAGTAGATTAAGAATAGAGAGCTTCACTGAATAGGGCCATGAAGCATGTACACACTGCCTGTCACCCTCCTCAAACAATACACCCAAACACTACATAATACAGAGTAAACCAACGCAAGAGGAGATAAGTCGTAACAAGGTAAGCATACTGGAAAGTGTGCTTGGATAAATCAAAGTGTAGCTTAATTAAAGCATCTGGCTTACATCCAGAAGATTTCATACACCAATGACCACATTGAACCAAAACTTGCTCAACCAACCACTAACTCAACTACTACAATAAGCCTCTAATTAAAACATTCAATTACATCATTATAGTCTATGAGATAGAAATTTTACTTGGAGCTATAGAGAAAGTGCCGTAAGGTAATGATGAAAGAAAGTTTAAAGTAATAAGCAGAAAAGATCACGTATAAATTTTGCATAATTGAGTTAGCTAGAATAATTTAGCAAAGAGATATTAAGCTAACTCCCCCCAAACCAGACAAGCTACCTATGAACAAACCACAGGGATAAACTCACTTATGTTGCAAAATAGTGAGAAGATTTATAGGTAGAGGTGAAAAGCCTAATGAGCCTGATGATAGCTGGTTGCCCAGAATAGAATCTCAGTTCAACTTTAAATTTACCCAACAAATCCCAAAATTATAATGTAAATTTAAAATATAATCTAAAAAGGTATAGCTTTTTAGAATAAGGGTAGAACCTTACTTAGAGAGTAAAGTTAAATAAAACCATAGTAGGCCTAAGAGCAGCCACTAATTAAGAAAGTGTTCAAGCTCAACAACCCAACCCTCTTAATTCCAAAAATCTTAAACCAACTCCTAATGTACTACTGAGCTAATCTATTTAATAATAGAAGCAACAATGCTAGTAGGAGTAACAAGAAACATTTCTCCTTGCATAAGCTTATAACAGCCAACAATTACCCACTGATAGTTAACAACATGATAAAAATAAACTACTAATAAAACACTTATCAAATCAACTGTTAGCCCAACACAGGTATGCCACAAGGAAAGATTAAAAGAAGAAAAAGGAACTCATCAAACACAAACCCCGCCTGTTTACCAAAACATCACCTCCAGCATGCCCAGTAGTGGAGGCACTGCCTGCCCAGTGACACTAGTTAAAGGGCCACAGTATCCTGACCGTGCGAAGGTAGCATAATCATTTGTTCTCTAAATAAGGACTTGTAAGAATGGCCACATGAGGTTTTAACTGTCTCTTACTTCCAGTCAGTGAAATTGACCTTCCCGTGAAGAGGTGGGAATAAACTAATAAGACGAGAAGACCCTATGGAGCTCCAATTAACTAGTCCATAATAAGTCTATTTAATCAGCAATTAGGCATAACACAGTCTTATTAATGGATTAATGACTTAGATTGGGGTGACCTCGGAGAACAAAATAACCTCCAAGTGATACAAATATAGCCAAACCAGTCGAAATACAGAATCAGTTATTGATCCAAGAAATTTGATCAACAGAACAAGTCACCCTAGGGATAACAGCACAATCCTATTTGAGAGTCCATATCAACAATAGGGTTTACGACCTCGATGTTCGATCAGGACATCCCAATGGTGCAGCAGCTATTAAAGGTTTGTTTGTTCAACAATTAAAGTCCTAGGAGATCTGAGTTTCGACTGGAGCAATCCAGGTAGGTTTCTATCTATTACAACAACTTCTCCCAGTACAAAAGGACAAGAGAAGTAAGGCCTATTCTATCAGAATGTCTTAGCACTAATAGAGGATATAATCTTAATCTTAATAGTCCACCTTCAATTCATAGCACTAGAGATAGGGCTTGTTAGGGTGGCAGAGCCCAGTAATTGCATAAAACTTAAACTTTTATTCTCAGGGGTTGAATTTTTTCCTAAAATTATGTTTATAATTAATATCATTTCACTAATTGTACCTATCCTACTTGCTGTAACCTTTCTAACATCAGTGGAACGAAAAGTCCTTGGGTATATACAACTCCGTAAAGGCCCAAACATCATAAGATCCTAGGGCCTCTTGCAACCAATTGCAAATGCCATAAAACTCTTCACTAAAGAACCTTTATGATTCCTAACATCATTTATCACTATATTTGTAATAGCCCCAGTCCTAGCCCTATCACTAGCCCTAACCATATGAATCCCATTACCAATACCTTATCCTCACATGAATACAAACCTAGGAATCCTATTCATACTAGCAATATCAAGCCTAGCTGTTTACTCTATTTTATGATCCGGATGAACCTCAAACTCAAAATATGCCCTAATTGGGGCCCTTTGAGCTGTAGCCCAATTTCCTACGAAGTCACACTAGCCATTATCTTCCTATCAGTACTATTAATAAATGGCTCTTTTGCCCTATCCACACTTATTACTACACAAGAACACCTATGACTAATCCTCCCCACATGACCCCTAGCTATAATATGATTTATCTCAACCCTAGCAGAAACCAACTGCACCCCATTTGTCTTAACAGAAGGAGAATCAGAATTAGTCTCCAGAGTCAACGTCAAATAGGCAGCCGGACCATTCGCCCTATTTTTTCCTAGCTGAATATGCCAACATTATTATAATGAATATCCTTACAACTATCCTGGTTTTTGGTGCACTCCACACACCATACTTACCGGAACTATACTCCATCAATTTTACTATAAAAACACTTCTACTAACAACTTCCTTCCTATGAATTCGAGCATCCTATTCACAATTCTGTTATGATCAACTCATACATTTATTTTGAAAAAACTTCCTCCCCCTGACACTAGCCCTATGCATATGACATGTAGCCTTACCCATTATAACAGCAAGTATTCCTCCCCAAACATAAGAAATATGTCTGACAAAATAGGTACTTTGATTATAGAGGTTCGAGCCCTCTTATTTCTAGAATTATAGGAATTGAACCTAATCCTAAGAACTCAAAAATCTTTGTGCTACCCAACTCACACCAAATTCTACAGTAAGGTCAGCTAAATAAGCTATCGGGCCCATACCCCGAAAATGTTGGTCTATCCCCTTCCTGTACTAATTAAACCCCCATCCTTACTATCATTATATCAACTATCATTTCAGGAAACATTAGAGTACTAATAAGCTCTCACTGACTGACAATCTGAATTGGATTCGAAATAAATATACTAGCTATTATCTCCATTTTAATTAAAAAAAAATCAATCCACGAGTCATAGAAGCATCAACAAAATATTTCCTTACCCAAGCCACTGCATCTATACTTTTATTTTTATTTTTATTTTAAAAGATTTTATTTATTTATTTATTTAGCAGACAGAGATCACAAGTAGGCAGGCAGGCAGAGAGAGAGGAGGAAGCAGGCTCCCCGCTGAGCAGAGAGCCCGATGCAGGACTCGATCCCAGGACCCTGGGATCATGACCTGAGCCGAAAGCAGAGGCCCCAACCCACTGAGCCACCCAGGTTCCCGCATTTATACTTTTAATATTAGGAATTATTATTAACCCACTATTGACAGGACAATGAACAATACTAAATACCCCATCCCAATCGCGTCAAACATAATAACAGTAGCTCTGGCAATAAGATTAGGACTATCACCCTTCCACTTCTGAGTACCTGAAGTAAACCAAGGAATCCCACTATCATCAGGAATAATTCTACTAACCTGACAAAAAATCACCCCCTTATCTGTTCTATACCAAATCTCGCCATCTATAAATCCAAACTTATTAGTAACCATTGCTATTATATCCGTTCTAGCTGGAGGCTGAGGAGGTCTTAACCAAACACAACTACGAAAAATCCTAGCATACTCATCAATCGCCCACATAGGATGATTGATTGCTGTACAATATATAACCCTACCCTAATAATACTAAACCTCATAATCTACATTACAATAACACTTGGAACATTTATACTGTTCACACTCAGTTCATCTACAACCACACTATCTCTATCTCGTATATGAAACAAACTCCCACTAATTACCTCACTAATCCTAGCAATCATACTATCACTAGGAGGCCTACCTCCCCTCTCAGGATTCATCCTTAAATGAATAATCATCCACAAACTCACAAATCAACATTTATAGTAATTACAGCCCTACTAACATAGTAATTACAGCCCTACTAAACCTATACTTTTATATGCAGTTAACGCACGCAACAGCACTAACTATATTACCCTCAATAAACACCATAAAAATAAATGGCAATTCAAAAACACAAAAAACATAATTCTTTTATCCCCACTAATTGTAACTTTGACCATATTACTCCCATTAACCCCAATAATACTAACACTGTTCTAGAAGTTTAGGTTAAAAATACCAAGGGCCTTCAAAGCCCTAAGTAAGTGCCATTCACTTAACTCCTGAATCTCACCTTAAGGACTGCAAGAATATATCTCACATCTAGTGAACACAAACCAATCACCTTAATTAAGCTAAGCCCTTTCTAGGCTGGTGGGCTATCATCACACGAACCTTTAGTTAACAGCTAAAAAACCCTAGTCAACAGGCTTCAATCTACTTCTCCTGCTGCAAACAAACAAACAAACAAACAAAAAAAGGCGGGAGAAGCCCTGGCAGGGTTGAAGTTGCTTCTTTAAATTTGCAATTCAACGTGACCCTTTACCTTTTATTTGATGCACTGCTCTTAGCCTATTAATCCATAGTGAATTGGGCCCACCAAGTGCTCTAACTAGGACATGACCAAATCTATAAGGTAATTGTAACTGCCTGTGCATTTGTAATAATTTTCTTTATAATAATGCCAATTATGATTGGAGGATTCAGAAACTGATCAGTACCCTCAATAATTGGCACACCAGACATTGCATTTCCATGAATAAATAATATAAGCTTTTGACTTCTGCCCCCCTCCTTTCTTCTCCTTCTAGCTTCTTCCATGGGAGAAGCAGGTGCAGGAACAGGAAGACCTGTGTACCCTCCTCTAGCAGGAATTTAGCACATGCAGGAGCATCTGTAGATGTAATAATCTTCTCCCTACACCTGGCAGGTGTCTCATCCATCCTAGGAACAATTAACTTTATTACTATCATTATAACATAAACCCCTCTGCAATATCACAATATCAAACTCCGCTATTCATATGATCTGTCCTGATCACGGCTGTATTGCTACTCTTATTATTAGAGAAGAACTATTACACTTCCATGACCATACATTAATAATCATATTCTTCATCAGCTCTCTTGTTCTCTACATCATTTCATTAATACTAACTACTAAACTAACGCATACCAGCACTATAGACACTCAAGAATTTGAAACGGTATGAACTGTCCTACCTGCTATCATTTAATTTTAATTGCTTTACCTTCACAATGAATCCTCTATGTAATAGATGAGATCAATAATACTTCCTTGACTGCAAAAACTATGGGTCACCAATGATACTGAAGTTATGAGTACACAGATTATGAAGACCTAAACTTTGACTCCTATATAACCCCAATTCAAGAGCTAAATCCTGGAGAACTACGACACTTAGAAGTAGACAATCGAGTAGTCCTCCCAATAGAAATAACAATCTGCATACTAATTTTGGAGCCACAATGCAGCACTCTGCCTTCCCAGCAGAAGAAATAACTTCCCTATGGGGTTGCCCAAATACCCCAGATGAGGATCAACCTGCATGGCTCTCAACGACACCCCAATACCATAGGCTGCCCTGTGAACTACTGCTCTGTCTGACACAGACTGAGCCAAGGCCTCCCATCAGCAACCCAGACAGCTGGCCACATATCCAGCAGAAATGACTTGCCATGGCCCTAGGCCATCATCTCTACCCAACCTTGGTTTTCAGGCATCTGTCTCTAGACCTTATCTCAGATGCCAGCATATGGAGGAACCTAATGCAGAAAACAGAACTCCTCCTTCCCCATGGCAGGAAACCTTGCTGTTGGGAAGGGTGTGAAACCCTCAGAGAGAGGAAACCTGCATGACCCATAAGGCCACGCCCACTCTTGAAGGCTGCCTTGGCGCAAGCACACATTGTGACCCTCAGCCTGAGCCCCCATTTCAAATAAGGCCCTTGGGAGCCAGAACACATGCCTGCATATTGGGCTTGCCATTCTCCTAAGCCCAAATCCTAACCCAACATGTAGCTGTCCAGGCGTCCATACCCAGAGCCTTGTTTTGGAATCCCTCTTCTTAGGGACCACTGAGACAGAAAAAAAGGAGACTAACATCCCCCAGAATGACACCAAACTATTGGGTGCTGGGAGGTGTCTAGCCCCAGAGCCAGGAGATCCAACTTGTTTTGTTCCTAGATGCCAATGGGAATTTGAGGTGGGGTTTCCAGGCGTCCAAAAACAGAGTCCTGCTTTCAAATATTTCCATAAGGGGACCTTTGAGCCATCAAACAGGAATCCAGGTGTCCCGCAGGAGGAAACCTTGCTGTTTGCAGCAACAAACAACCCCCAGATTGGGAAAACCTCCATGGCCTCATGAGGCCACTGATCCATTCAGCGGCCATCATGGACACAAACTCCAGCCTGAGCAAATGTCCGGCTCTTGCCCTTCCTTCAGATGCTGGAGATCTCGCCTCAGCCTCTGCAGATTCGGGCTGCTGAGTCATCTACCCTATAAGTAACCCTAGCTTGTGTTTTCAGACTTTGGTCCTCCCACTCCTGGCCCACAAGCCCTCCAGATTGGGAATTCTGGAGCCACAATGCAGCACTCTGCTTGCCCACCAGAAGGAAAAAGTGCCCTATGGGGTTCCACAAAAACCCCAAATGATGATAGGCCACCCTGTGCACTAGGGTTCTGTTTGCCACAGCCTGAGTAACGACCTCCTTTCATCCACCCAGGTAGCTGATCGCCTATCCACCAGATTGGACCTGCCATGCCCCTAGGGTTTTGTGACCCTAGGCCCAAATCCTAACCCAATTTTGGGTTTCCAGACACCCATACACAGATCCCTGCTCTTATTGGTCCTGCTGTGCCTTAGGCCCCAACCCTAACCCTAGCTTGTGTTTTCAGTCTTCCATCTCCAGAGGCCTGGTGCACAAGCCCACCACACTGGGAATCCTGGAGCCCCAACACAGTACGCTGTCTGCTTTCAGAAGGCAAAAAGTGGTCTACAGGATGGCACAGAAAACCCAAATGGGGATAAACCTGCACGGCCCTCAATGGCATAGCAATTTCATTGGCCGCGCTGTGCACTAATGTTCTGTCTGCACAGCCTTAGCCCCGACCTCCAGTCAGCCACCCAGGTAGCTGGACATCTAACCACCAGATCAGACCTGCCATGCCCCTAGGCCATCATGTCTACCGAAACTGGGTTCATAGGCATGTCCACAGAGGCCTAGTCTAAAGTCCCTGCATAGGGAGGAACATGATCCAGGAAATGAAGTTCTCCTGCCCCCAGCAGGAAACCTTACTATTGGAATATGTGTAAAACCCTCAGAGTATGAGAAACCTGCATGGCCCATCAGGGCCCCCCCACTATGGTTGAGGGCCACTCTGGGCACAAACCTGCATTGTGACCCTCAGCCTGAGCCACGTTTTCAACTAAGCCCCCTTGGTAGCTCGAACTAGAGCCAGCATCTGAGGCCTTTGTGACCCTAGTCCCAAATTCTAACCCACGTTTAGGTTTCCAGACACCCATACACAGAGCCCTGCTCTCAAAGCCCTCCTAATGTGGACACCTGAATCAGAAAACATGATTCCTCCTTCCCCCAACAATGACGCAATTCTATTTGTAGCTGTGCAAAACCCTCAAAGAGGGAGAATCTCCATGGCCCCATGAGGGTACCCATACATTACAGCCATGATAGACACAAAAACCAGAGGCAAAAGCCTTCGTTTCCACCTCATATTCGCCCTAGTTTCAGATCCTGAGGGGCTCACCTCAGGTTCTGCAGATCAGGTCTGCCATACCCTCGGCCCTAATCCTAACCCGATTTTGTGTTTTCAGACTTCTGTCCCCAGAGTCCTGCCCCACAAAGCCTCCAGCCTGGGTATTCCATAGCCACATCACAGGACTCTGCCTACCCTCCAGAAGGAAGCTGGGCCATTTAGAGCTTCAAGAAACCTCAAGAATAGGAGAAACCTGCAAGGCCTCTGAGGCCACCTCAATTTCATAGGATGCTCTGGACAAAAATGCACATCTCACACATCCTGAGCAACTACCTCCCATCAGACAACCAGATAGATGGCCCAAGAGAGAGAAGATTGAACCTGACAGACCCTAGGCTCTAATCTGTACCCTCTCTTAGGTTGTCAGACATGTGTCCCCAGACGCCTTCTCTTGAATAGCAACAGTTGGGGCATCCCGTGACACAGAACACAACACATCCTGTCTCCAGAAGGAAACCTTGCTATTTGGAGCTGTATCAAAACCTCAGGGTAGCAGAATCCTGAATGGCCCCTGAGGCCAATGCCACATTCAAAGGTCACCCTGGACACAAACCGCATCGTGACCCTCAACATGAGACATTTTCAACTCAGTCCCCTGGGTAGCTTGGCCCCACAGCCAGCAGATAGGACCTGCCATATCTCTCGTCTCCAATGGGAATCCTAGGTGGGTTTTTGAGGCATCCATATATAGAGCCTGCTCTTGAATCTTTCGATATGGGGGAGCATTGAGCAATCAAACAGCACTCTCCCTGTCGAGGAAGGAAACCTTGCTGTTTGGAGCTGTCCAACTCTGATACTGGGAAAATTCCATGGCCTCATGAGGCTGCCAGTACATTAGGCTGCCCACATGGACAAAAACTCCAGCCTGAGCAGACATCTGACACTCGCCCTTATATTGGATGCTAGTGATTTCACCTCAGCCTCCCCAGGATGGGCCTGCCATGCTCCAGAGTCCTGCTGCACATGCCCTCCAGATTGGGAATTCTGGAGCCCCAAGACAGCACTCTGCCTGCATTTCAGAAGGCAGAAGTGGCCTATTGGACTGCACAAACTCCCCAAATGAGGATCAACCTGCACGGCCATCGAGGGCACCTCAATTTCATAGCCCGCCCTGTGCACTAATGTGCTGTCTGCCACAGCCTGAGCCCAGACCTCCCGTCAGAAACCCAGGAAGCTGGCCCCATATCCAGCAGGTAGGAACTGCCATGGCCCTAGGCCATCACCTCTACCCAATATGGGTTTATAGGCATCTATCCCCAGAGGCCTGGTATCAAATCCCTACATATGGGGGACCCTGATCCACAAAACAGAAGTCCTACTACCCTACAGCAAGCAACCTTGCTATTGGGATGGGTTAAAACCCTCAGAGTATGGGAAACCTTCATGGCTCCTGAGGCCCGACCCACTGTTGAGGGTCGCTCTGGACACAAACCGGCATTGTGACCCCCAGCCTGAGCCACGTTTTCAACTAAGCCCCCTCCATTAGTTGACATAGAGCCAACATATGAGGCCTGCAGTGATCCTAGGTCCAAATCCTAACCCAAGGTTGGGTTTGCAGGCACCCACACACAGAGTCCTGCTCTTGAATCCCTCCTTATGGGCACCCCTGAATCAGAAAACAGGATTCCTCCTTTTCCCCACAATGACACCATGCTATTTTAAGTTAGACAAAATCAAAAACAGGTAGAATATTCAATGGACCCATGAGGCCACCCCTACATTCCGTGGCCATCCTAGACACAAAAACCAGAGGCAAAAGCCTGAGCTTACACTTCACACTCACCCTAATTTCAGATCCTGTGGGGCTCGCCTCAGTGTCTGCATATCGGGCGTTCCATACCCTCGGCCCTAATCCTAACCCTAGTTGCCGTTTTCCGACTTCTGTCCCCAGAGTCCTGCCCCACAAACCCCCCAGCCTAGGTGTTTCATAGCCACACCGAAGGACTGTGCTTGCCCTCCAGAAGGAAGCTGGGCTTTAGAGCTTTAGAGCTTCAAGAAACCTCAAGAATAGGAGAAACATGCAAGGTCCCTGAGGCCACCCCAACAGCGCAGGATGCCCTGGACAAAAATGCACAGTCTGAAACAGCATGAGCACCGACCTCCCGTCAGTCACCCAGGTAGATGGCCCCAGAGAGAGAAGATTGGACCTGACATCCTCCTAGGTTCTCATCTGTACCCTGGTTTAGGTTTTCAGGTATCTGTCCCCAGAGTTCTGGACACAAAGACCAGCATTTGGGGTATTCCTGAGCCACAGAACCCAACACCTCCTGGCCTCATCAGAAACCTTGCTATTTGGAGCTGTGTCAAACCCTCAGGATAGTAGAATCATGCATGGGGCCTGAGGCCACCACCACACTCAAAGGTCTTCCTGGACACAAACTCGCATTGTTACCCTCAGCATGAGACTCCTTTCCAACACAGCCCCCTGGGTCGCTCGTCCCAGAGCCACTAGGTAGGACCTGCCACATCCTTCAGCTGTAATCGGAACCCTAGGTGGGGTTTTCAGGCATCCGTACATAGACTCTGCTCACAAATCTTTCCATATGGGGGCCCTTGAGCCATCAAACAGCACGCTCACTATCCTGGAGAAGGAAACTTGCTGTTTAGACCTGTGCCCAACTCCCAGATTGGGAAAAATCCCATGTCCTAATGAGGCCACCCCTACACCATGCAGCCCTCATGAACACACACTGCAGCCTGAGCAGATGTCTGACACTGGCCCTTATTTCAGCTGCTTGTGATCTCCCCTCAGCTTCTACAGATCGGGACTGCCGTGCCCTAGGCCCTAACCTAACCTTAGCCTGTGTTTCCAATCTTCTGCCCCCAGAGTCGTGGGGCACAAGCCCTCCACACTGGGAATTCTGGAGCCCCAACACAGCATTCTGCCTGCCTTTCAGAAGGCAAAATTGGCATATGGACTGCACAGAAACCTCAAATGAGGATCAACCTGCACTGCCCTCACGGGCACCGAAATTTCATAGGCCGCCATGTGCGCTAATGTTCTGTCTGCCACAGCCTGAGCCCTGACGTCCTGTCAGCCACCCAGATAGCTGGCCACATATCCAGAAGTTGGGACCTGCTATGGCCCAAGGCCATCATCTCTACCCAACCTGGGTATTTAGGCATCTGTCCCCAAACCTTAGCTCAAATCCCTGCCTAAGGGGGAACCTGATGCACAAAAGAGTACTACTCCTCCTTCCCAATGGCAGGATACCTTTCTGTTGGGATGGGTGTCCAACTCTCTGAGTGGGAGCCCCGTGCATGGCCCATGAGGCCACGACCCTTCATGACGGCCGCACTGGGCACAGACACACATTGTAACCCTCAGCCTGAGCCCCTTTTCAAACAAGCCCACTCAGCAGCTGGACCAGGAGCCCAAATACCGGTCCATGGTGCCAAACCCCCAGGACCAAATCCTAACCCTTGGTGGGGTTTTCCCAGCACCTGGACCCAGAGGCTCTCTGGAATCTCTGTTTTGGGGGGACCCCTAAGAGAGAAAAAAGGACTCTTCCCTTCTCTCAGAATGACACCAATCTATTGGGAGCCAGGCATAATCCCTAGAGATGGAGAATCTTCTATGGCCCCAAGAGGCCACCCCACATGGCCATCCTAGACATATAGTCCAAAGACAAAATCCTGAGCTACCACCTCCCACTCAGTCTAATTTCCGATCCCATGGAGCTCCCCTCAGGGACTGCAGATCAAGCCTGCCATCACAATGGCCCTAACCCTAAACCAAGTTTGTGTTTGCAGACTTCTGTCCCCAAAGCCCTGGCAAACATCCCTCCAGGATGGGGCCTCCAGAGCCACACCGTAGGACTGTGCCTGCCCTCCGAAGGAAAATCTGCCCATCTCCATTGTCCAAACCCTACCGATTAGGAGAAACTTGCAAGGCCCCTGATCCAACCCCAATTTCATAGGCCACTCTGGACAAAAATGCGAACTCTGACATAACCTGAGCACCTACCTCCAGGCAGATATCCAGGTAAATGGCCCCAGAGTCAGAAGATCGAACCTGACATACCCCTAGGACCTCATCAGAAACCTAGCTTAGGTTTGCAGAAATCTGTCCCCAGAGGCCTGCTCTCAAATACCAACATATGGTCTGACATGTGGTCCCTGAACCACAAAACAACACACCACCTGTCCCCAGAAGTTAACCTTGCTCTTGGCAGCTGTGTCAACCCCTCGGGGTAGGAGAATCCTGCATGGCCCCTGAACCACTGCCACATTCTAAGGTCTCCCAGGACACAAACCAGCATTGTGACCCATCAGCGTGAGACTCCATGTCAACTCAGCCCCCTTGGAACTTTGCCCCAGAGCCACCAGATCGAACCTGACATGTTCCTCGGCTGCTGTGGTAATGTGAGGAGGGCTTTCCAGGCATCCATGCAGAGAACTCTGCTATCAAATCTTTCCACATGGGGACCCTGGAGCCATCAAAAAGAACTCCCCCAGTCCCACAGAAGGGAACCTTGCTGTTTGGAGCAGTTCACAAGGCCCAGCGTGGGAAAACCTCCGTGGCCTCTTGAGGCCACCTCTCCATTAATTGGCCATCATGGACACAAACTCCAACATGAGAGAATGGCTGGCACTCGCCCTACCCAGATGCTGGTATCTCGAATCAGCCGCTGCATGTTAGGGCCGATTTAATGTTAAAAGCTGTTTAACTACTAGGGCCTGCTTAGCCAGAGCGACTCCATATTGCCGAGGTAGCCATATTGTTGTTTACATCCACGGACTTCATTCAGAGAATAAACGCCTCAGTAGTTCCTGGTATTGGTTCTGGTTATCAATACCAGGGGTAAAAGCCCTAACAATAGAAGCCACTTACCTGAGGTCTGCAGTAATGCTTTATAAAACCAACCTGTGAGATCGGGATTGGGTCGCTCTCTTGGAAGGCAGCCCTGGCAGGTCAATCTGACTTCTAATGCTTGGCATAGAATAAAGCTTTGTGTAATTTCCACATAGTCTCAGCCTCCTTCTGATGCCCACTCAGTCTAACTTCTAATGCTTGGCACCGAATAAGGCTTTGCAAATCTTTCACTTTATCTGTGTCTTCTTCTTTGATAAAGGACCCCATCACTGCACATTGGACCTGCCATGGCCTCGGCCCTGAATCTAACCCCAGCTTCTGTTTTCAGACTTCCATCCTCACACTCCTCGCCCGCAAGCCCTCCAGACTGGGAGTTCTGGAGCCACAATGCAACCTTCTGCCTGCCCACCAGAAAGAAGTAGTGCCCTATGGGTCTGCCCAGAAACCCCACATGAGGATCAACCTGCATGGCCCTCGACGGCACCCCAATATCATAGGCCATCCTGTGCACTAATGCTCTGTCTGACACAGTCTGAGACAGGACCTCCTGTCAGCCACCCAGATAGCGGTCCCCATTTCCAGCAGGTGGGACCTGCCATGGTCCCAGGACATCATCTCTACCCAACCTGGGTATTCAGGCATCTGTCCCAAGACCTTATCTCAAATCCCTGCCTATCGGGGAACCTGAAGCACAAAAGAGTACTACTCATTCCCCATGGCAGGAAACCTGGTTGTTGGGATGGGTGTCCAACCCTCAGAGTGGGAGCCAGCTGCATTGCCCATGAGACCACGCCCAATCAGGAGGGCTGCCCTGGGCACAAACCGGCATTGTGACCTTCAGCCTGAGGACATTTCCAAACAAGCCCCCTCAGGAGCTGGACCAGGAGCCTGATACTGGGCCTACCATGAACCTAGGCCTAAATTCTATCCCTAGGGAGCTTTCCAAGCACCCGGACCCAGAGCCCGTCTCTGGAATCCCTGTTTTGGGGGGAAACCTGAGAGGGAAAACAGGACTCATTCCTTCCCACAGAATGACACCAAACTCTTGAGAGCCAAGCATAATCCCCAGAGAGGGAGAATCTTCGATGGCCCCAAGAGGCCAACCCTACATTCCACGGCCATCCTAGACACACTATCCAGAGACAAAAGCCTGAGCAATCTCCTCCTACTCACCCCTATTTCAGATCCCGAGCAGCTCCCCTCAGGGTCTGCAGATCAGGCCTGCCATCAGCTCTCCCCTGACCATAACCCGAGTTTGTGTCTGCAGACTTCTGTCCCCAAAGCCCTGGCCCACACGCCCTCCACCATGGGGCCCGCAGTCACGCTGCAGGACTGTGCCTGCCCTTCCAAAGGAAACTCTGCCTGTCACAGTTGCCCAAACACTCCAGATTAGGAGAAACCTGCAAGACCCCTGAGTTCACCTCACTTTCCTAGGCTGCTCTGGACAAAAATGCGCACTGTCACACAACCTGACCACCCACCTCCAGGCAGACACCTGGGTAATTGGGCCTAGAGTCAGAAGATTTACACTGACATGTCCCTAGGACCTAATCAGAACTGTAGCTTAGGTTTTCAGGCATCTGTCCCGAGAGGCCTGAGTATCAACCAGGCCTGAGTACCAAGTATCAACATATGGTTCAATATGTGCTCCCTGAGCCACAAAAGAGAACACCTCCTGTCCTCAGAAGGAACCCTTGCTAATGGGAGCTGTGTCAAATCCTCAGTGTAGGAGAATCCTACATGGTCCCTGAGTCACCATCCACATTCCGAGGTCTCCCTGAACACAAACCAGCATTGTGACCCATCAGCATGAGACTCCATGTCAACTCAGCCCCCTTGGTACTTTGCGCCACAATGACCAGATCAAACCTGTCATGTTCTTAGGCTGCAGTCATAACGTGAGGTGGGCTTTCCAGGCATCCATGCCTAGAGCTCTGCTCTCCAATCTTTCCATATGGGGGACCCTGGAGCCATCAAACAGGACCCGCTATCCCAGAGAAGGAAACCTTGCTGTTTGGAGCAGCTCACAAGCCCTAGCGTGGGAAAACCTCCACGGCACCATGAATCCACCCCTCCATTAGTGGGCCATCATGGACACAAACTCCAGAATGAGCGGACATCTGACACTCGCCCTTACTTAGGTGCTGGAGATCTCGAATCAGCCGTGCACATTGGAACTGCCATGCCCTCGGCCCTGAACATAACCCCAGCTTGTGTTTTCAGAATTCCGTCCTCACACTCCTGGCCCAGAAGACCTCCAGGTTGGGAATTCTAGAGCTACAAGACAGGATTCCACGTGCTCATCAGAAAGAAGAAGTGCAGGGCGCCTGGGTGGCTCAGTGGGTTAAGCCTCTGCCTTCGGCTCAGGTCATGATCTCAGGGTCCTGGGATCGAGTCCCGCATTGGACTTTCTGCTCCGTAGGGAGCCTGCTTCTCCGTCTCTCTCTCTCTCTCTCTGCCTGCCTCTCTGCCTACTTGTGATCTCTCTCTGTCAAATAAATAAATAAAATCTTAAAAAAAAAGAAAGAAGTGCCATATGGGGCTGCCCAGAAACCCCAGATGAGGATCAACCTGCACGGCCCTCAACCACACCCTAAATTCTTAGGCTGCCCTGAGCTCTTATACTCAGTCTGACAAAGCTTGTGCCCTGAATTCTGTCAGCCACCCACATAGCTGGCCGCATATCCAGTAGATGGGACCTGCCATGGCCTGAGGGCATCACCTCTACCCGACCTGGGTATTCAGGCATCTGTGCGGAGACCTTATCTCAAAACCTGCCTATGGGGGAACGTGATACTTTAAAGAGTACTCCTCCTTCCCCATGGTAGGAAACCTTGCTGTTGGGATGGGTGTCAAACTTGCAGAGTAGGAGAATCCTGCATAGCCACTGAGTCACCGCCACATTCCAAGGTCACCAAGGACACAAACCTGCATTATGACCCATCAGCATGAGAGTCTATTTCAACTCAACCCCCTGGGGAGCTGCCCCAGAGCCAGCAGATCGAATATGCCTTGCCCTAGGAGCCAATGTAAATGTGAGGTGGGGTTTCCAGGCAACCATCCTTAGAGCCATGCTCTGGAATATTTCCATATGGGGCAGCCTTGAGCCATCCAACAGGACTTGCCTGTCCTACAGAAGGAAACCTTGCTGTTGGGAGCAGCTCACAACCCCCAGAGTGGGGGTTCCACGGACTCATGACGCCACTCCTCCATTTATGGGCCATCATGGTCGCAAACTCCAGCCTGAGCCAACGTCTGATACTCACCCTTACTTCAGAAGCTGGATATCTCAATGCAGCCTCTGCAGAGTGTGCCTGCCATGTCCTCGGCCCGAGACTTAACCCTAGCTTGTGTTTTCCATCTTCAGTCCTCACACTCGTGGCCCACACGTCCTCCAGATTGGGAATTCTGGAGCCACAATGCAACACTCTGCCTGCACACCAGAAGAAAAGAGTGCCCTATGGGGGTGCCGAGAAACCACAAATGGGGATCAATCTGCATGGCCCTCGACTGTACCCCAAATTCCTAGGCTGCCCTGTGCACTTACACTCTGTCTGACACAGCCTGAGCCCAGAAAACCCATCACAAACCCGACAGCTGGACGCATATGCAGCAGATAAGTCCTGCCGTGGCCCTCGGCCATCATATCTTCCCAACCTGAGTTTTCATGCACCTGTCCCTAGACCTTATCTCAAATCCCTGCACATGGGGAAATCTGACGCAAAAAACAGAACTCCTCCTCCCCCATGGCAAGAACCCTTACTGTTGGCATGGGTGTCAAAGTCAACCCCTCAGAGTAGGAGAAACCTGCAAGGGCCCATGAGGCTACGCCTATGCTTGAGTGCCAGCTTGGGCACAAACACGCAATGTGACCCTCAGCCTGAGCCCCGTTTTCAAATGAGGCCTCTCGGTAGTGGACCAAGAGCCCGCATATCGGGCTTCCCATGCCCGGAGGCCGCAATCCTATCCAAAGGTGGGGTTTTCCAGTCACCCATATCTGGGGCTCTGCTCTGGAGTTCTTCTTTTGGAGGGACCCCTGAGACAGAAAACAGGACTCCACACTTCCCACAGAATAACCCCAAACTCTGGCCAAATCCCCAGAGAGGGAGAATCGCCCAAGGCCCATGAGGCCACACCTCAATTATAGGGCCATCCATGACACAAAATCCAGAGACAAAAGCCTGAGCTACTGCTTCACATGTGCCCCTATGTCTTATCCTGAGGAGCTCCCCTCATGGTCTGTAGATCGGGCTTGCCATACCATTGGACTGAAACCTACCCAGAGTTTGTGTTTTCAGAATTCTGTCCCCACAGCCCGGGCCCACACACACTCCAGGCTGGGGCCTCTGGAGCTACACCACAGGACTATGATGGCCCTCTCGAAGGAAACTGTGCCCATTCCATTTGCCACAACCCTACAGATTGGAGAATACTAAAAGGCCCCTGAGGCCATCCCAATTGCGTAGTCAGACCTGGACCAAAAGGCTCTTTCTGATACAACCTGAGGAACTAGCTCTACTCAGACTCACAGACAGATGTCCCCAGAGACAGAAGATTGAACCAGACAGGCACCTAGGCCCTAATCTGAACACTAGCTTAGGTTTGCAGGCATCTGTCCTCAGAGGCCTGTTCTCAAATACCAGCATATGGGCGTTTCCTGAGGAACAAAACACAACACCTCTCCTTTCCAGATGGGAACCTTGTTATTCGGAGCTGTGCCAAAACCTCTGGATAGGAGAAACCTGCAGGGCTCCTGAGCCCCCACCACATTCCAGGGTCTCCATGGAAACAAACCCACATCATGACCCATCAGAATGAGAGTCCATTTCAACTCAGCCCCCTGGGGAGCTCGGCCAGAGCCAGCAGATCGAATCTGTTTTGTCCCTAGGAGCCAAGGCTAATGCGAGGTGGGGTTTCCAGGCATCCATCCTTAGAACCGTGGTCTCAAATCTTTCCGTATGGGACGTACATGAGCCATCTAATAGGACTCACCAGTCCCACAGATGGAAACCTTGCTGTTTGGAGCAGTTCTCAACCCCCAGAGTGGGAAATCCTCCATGGCCTCTTGAGGCCACCCCCCATGCTGGGGCCATCATGGTCGATAATTCCAGCCTGAGCCGACGTCTGATACTCGCCTGACTTCAGATGAAGGAGCTCTCGATTCAGCCTCTGCAGAGTGGGCCTGCTGTGCCCTCGGCCCAAAACCTTACCCTAGTTTGAGTTTTCAGACTTCCGTCCTCACACTCGGGGCGCACAAGCCCTCCAGATTGGGAATTCTGGAGCCAAAATGCAGCACTCTGCCTGGGCACCAGAAGAAAAAGTGCTCTATGGGACTGCCCAGAAACCCCAAATGAGGATCAATCTGCAGAGCCCTCGACCGCACCCCAATTTCCTTGCCTGCCCTGTGCACTAATGCTTTGGCTGACACACCCTGACCCCAGACCTCCCATCAGACACCCAGACAGCTGGCCTCATATCCAGCAGATCGGACCTGCCATGACCCTCGGCCGTCATACCTTACCAACCTGGGTTTTCAGGCATCTGTCCCTAGACCTTATCTCAAATCCCTGCACATGGGGGAACCTGATGGACAAAACAGAGCTCCTCCTCCCCCATGGCAAGAAATCTTGCTGTTGGGAGGGGTGTAAAAATCAACCCCTCTGAGTAGGAGAAAACTGCAGTTGCCCATATTTTAGGGCTGCCTTGGGCACAAAGACGCATTGTGACCTTCAGCATGAGCCACGTTTTCAAATGAGGCCTCTCGGTAGTGGACCAAGTGTGCGCATATCGGGCGTGCCATGTCACTAGGCCCCAATCCTAACCAAAGGTGGGGTATACAGTCGCCCATACCTGGGGCTCTGCTCTGGAATCCCACATTTGGAGGGATCCCTGACAGAAAACAGGACTCCTCCCTTCCCACAGAATGACCCCAAACTAATGGGAGCCCAGCCAAATCCCCAGATAGGGAGAACTGTCCATGGCTCATGAGGCCACCCCTCCATTCCATGGCCATCCTTGACACAAAATCCAGAGACCAAAGCCTGAGCTACCACCTCACACTAGCCCTTATGTCACATCCTGAGGAGCTCCCCTCATGGTCTGTAGAAGGGTCTTGCCATACCCTCTGCCCAAAACCTACCACGAGTTTCTGTTTTCAGAACTCTGTCCCCAGAGCCCTGGCCTACACAACCTCCAGACTGGGGCCTCTGGAGCCACACTAAAAGACTGTGCCTGCCCTCTCGAAGGAAATTGTGCCCATTACATTGGCCACAATCCTACAGATTAGGATAAACCTACAAGACCCTTAGGACACCCCAATTGTGTAGTGTGCCCTGGACCAAAAGGTGCTTTCTGACACAACTTGAGCAACCACCTCCACTCAGACATGCAGACAGATGTCTCCAGAGACAGAAGACAGAACCGGACAGGCCCCTAATCCCTAAGCTGAACCCTAGCATAGGTTTGCAGGCATTTCTCCTCAGAGGCCTGGTTTCGAATACCAGCATATGGGGGTTTCCTGAGGCACAAAACAGAAAACCTCTCGTCTCCACATGGGAAACTTGTTATGTGGAGCTGTGTCAAACCCTCCGGGTAGGAGAATCCTGCTGGCCCCATGAGCCACCACCACTTTACAAGGTCTCCATGGACACAAACCCACATTATGGCTCATCAGCATCAGAGTCCATTTCAACTCAACCCCCCTGGGGAGCTCTCAGCAGAGCCAGCAGATCGAATCTGCCTTGTGCCTAGCAGCCAATGGGAATTCGAGGTGGGTTTTCCAGACATCCATCCTTAGAGACTTGCTCTCGAATCTTTCCGAATTGGGCAGCCTTGAGCCGTCCAACAGGACTCGTCTGTACCACAGAAGGAAACCTTGTGGTTTGGAGCAGCTCACAACCCGAAGAGTGGGAAAAACTCCGAGGCCTCATGAGGCCACACCTTCATTCAGGGCCCATCATAGTCTCAAATTCCAGCCTGAGCCAATGTATGATACTCTGTCCCCAGAGACAGAAGATTGATCTGGACTTGCCTCTAGGCACTACTGAACCCTAGCTTAGTTTCCAGGTATCACTCCTCAGAGGCCTGTTTTTGAATACAAGCATATGGGGGTTACCTGAGGCACAAAACAGAGCACCTCTCATCTCCACATAGGAAGCTTGCTATTTGGAGCTGTGTAATACCCTCCAGGTAGGAGAATCCTGCAGGGTCCCTAGGCCACGGTTACATTCTCAGGTCTCCCTGGGCACAAACCAGCATTGTGACCCGTCAGCATGAGACCCCCTCTAAACTCAGACCTCTTGGCACTTTGCCCAAGAGCCAGGAGATGGAACCTTTTATGTTCCTTAGCTGCAATGGTAACGCGAGGTGGGCTTTCCAGTCATCCATGCAGAGAGTTCTGCTATCCAATCTTTGAATATGGGAGACCCTGGAGCGATCTAACTGGACTCCCCCTGTCCTGCAGATGGACACCTTGCTGTTGGAACCAGCTCACAAGCCCCAGCGTAGGAAAACCTCCATGGCCTCATGAGGCCACACCTCCATTTGTCGGACATCATGGACACAATCTCCAGCGTGAGCGGACATCTGTCACTCGCCCTTACTCAGGTGCTGGAGATCTCGAATCAGCCACTGCACATTGGAACTGCCATGTGCTCAGAACTGAACTTAACCATAGCTTGTGCTTTCAGACTTCCGTCCTCACACTCCTGGCCCACACGTCCTCCAGATTGGGAATTCTGGAGCCACATGCAGCCTTCTTCCTGCCCACCAGAAAGAAGAAGTACCCTATGGGTCTGCCCAGAAACTCCACATGAGGATCCACCTGCCTGGCCCTTGACGGAACCCCAATATCATAGGCCGCCCTGTGCACTAATGCTCGGTCTGACACAGCCTGAGCCCCAAATTCCTGTCAGCTGCCCAGATAGCGGATCCCATATCCTGCACATGGGACCTGCTTGGGCCCAAGGCCATCATCTCTACCCAACCTGGGTATTCAGGCATCTGTCCCAAGACCTTATCTCAAATCCCTGCCTATCAGGGAACCTGAAGCACAAAAGAGTACTCCTCCTTCCCCATGGCAGGAAACCTGGCTGTTGGGATGGGTGTCCAATCCTCAGAGTGGGAGCCAACTGCATGGCCCATGAGACCACGCCCACTCAGGAGGGCCGCCCTGGTCACAAACAGGCATTGTGATCCTCAGCTTGACACAGCTTTCAAACAAGCCCCTCGGGAGCTGGACCAGGACCCCCATACGGGATCTGCCATGCTCCTTGGCCCAAATCCTAACGCTCTGTGGGGTTCACCAGGCAACAGCACCCAGAACCCGTCTCTGGAATCCCTGTTTGGGGGGGACCCCTGAGATGGAACACTGCACTCATCCCTTCCCCCAGAAAGACAGCAAAACCTTGGGAGCCGGGCAGACTCCCCAGAGAGGAAGAATCTCCCATGGCCCCATGAGCCCAACCCAGAATCTCGTGGCCATCCTAGACACACAATCCAGACAGAAAAGCCTGTGGTACCGCTTCCCTGCCACCCGAATTTCAAATCCCAAGGAGCTGCCCTCAGGGTCTGCAGATCAGGCCTGCCATCACCTCCTCCCTAACCCTAATCCAAGTGTTGTTTGCAGACGTCTGTACCCAAATCCCTGGCCCCCAAACCCTCCAGTATGGGGCCTCTCGAGACACGCCACAGGACTGGGCCTGACCTCCCCAAGGAAACTCTGCCCGTCACAGTTGCCCAAACCCTCCAGATTAGGAGAAATTTGCAGATCCCCTGAGCCCACCCCAATTTCCTAGGCTTCTCTGGACAAAAATGCGTAGACTGACACACCCTTGGCACCTACCTCCAGGCAGACACCCAGGTGAATGGACCTGAATCAGAAGATTGAACCTGACAGGCCCCTAGGATCATCGGAAAATCTAGCTTAGTTTTTCAGGCCTCTGTCCCTGAGGCCTGTTCTGGAACACCAACATATTGTCCAACATATGGTCCCTGAGCCACACAACAGAACCTCTCCTGTCCTCAGAAGGAAAGCTTGCTCTTGAGAACTGTGTCAAACCCTCAGGGTGAGGAGAATTCTCATGGGCCCTGAGTCACCGCCACATTCCAAGGTCTCCATGGACACAAACACACATTATGACCCATTCTCAGGAGAGTCCATTTCAACTCAGCCCCCTGGGTAGCTCGCCCCAGAGCCAGCAGATCAAACCTGCATTGTCCCTAGGAGCCCATGGGAATGTGAGGTGGGGTTTCCAGGCATCCATCCTAAGAACCCTGCTCTCGAATCTGTCCAGATGGGGTGTCCTGGAGCCATCCAAAAGGACTAAACTGTCATGCAGAAGGAAACATTGCGGTTTGAAGCAGCTCAAAACCCCAGCATGGGAAAACCTCCAGGGCCTCATGAGGCCCCACCTTCCATAAGGAGCCATCATGGACACAAACTCCAGCCTGAGCTAACGTCTGATACCTGTTCTGACTCCAGATGCAGGAGATCTCCTTTCAGCCTCTGCAGAGTTGGCCTGCCATGTCCTTGGCCGGAAACCGAACCCTAGCTTGAGTTTTCAGACTTCCGTCCTGACACTCCTGGCCCAAAAGGACTCCATATTGGGAATTCCGGAGCCACAACACAGCACTCTGCCTGCCCACCTGAAGAAAAATGCTGCCCTATGGGGTTGCCCAGAAACCACAAATGAGGATCCACCTGCACAGCCCTCGACTGCACACCCGGTTGAATAGGCTGCACTGGGCACTAATGCTCTGTTTGACACAGCCTGAGCCCAGACCTCCTGACAGACACCTAGGCAGCTGGCTGCATACCCAGCACATCGGACCCGCCATGGCCTTAGCCCGTCATCTCCTGCCAACCTGGGTTTTAAAGCATTGGAACCTAGACCTCCTCTCCAATCCCTGCACAGGGGGGAACCTGATGCACCAATCAGAACTCCTCCTTCTCCATGGCAGGAAACCTTGTTATTGGCATGGTGTCAAGCCTTCAGGGTAGGAGAAACCTGCATGGCTCATGAGGCCACGCCTATGTTGAGGGCCGCCTTGGAAACAAACCCGCATTGGGACCCTTAGCGTGAGCCCCATGTTCAAAAAAGGCCTCGCAGTGGCTGGACAAAGAGCCCGCACATGGGGCTTGCTATGCCCCTAGTCCCCCAATCCTAACCAGAGGTCGGGTTTTCCAGTCACCCATACCCAGGGCTCTGCGCCAGAATCCCTCTTTTGGAGGGACAACTGAGGTAGTAAACAGGACTCCTCCCTTCCCACTGAATGACACCAAACTCCTGGAGGCGGGCCAAATCCCCAGAGGGAGACTCATCCATGGCCCATGAGGCCACCCCTACGTTCCACGGCGATCCTTGACACAAAATCCAAGGACAAAAACCTGAGCAACCGCCTCACATTCACCCTTCTTTCTTATACTGAGGAGCTCCCCTGAATGTCTGTAGGTCGGGCCTGCCATACCCTTGCCCCAAACCGAAGCAGAGTTTGTGTTTTCAGACTTCTGTCCCCACAGCCCTGGCACACACACCCTCCAGGCTGTGGTCTCTGGAGCTACACCACAGGACTGTGCCTGCTGGCTGCAAGGAAACTGTGCCCATTCCATTGGCCACACCCCTACAGATTAGGACAAAACTGCAAGTCCCCCGAGGCCATCCCAATAGTGTAGGCCGCCCTGGACGAACAGGGCATTCTGACACAAGCTGAGCAACTACCTCCACTCAGACAAGCAGAAGGATGTACCCAGAGATAGAAGATTGAACCGGACAGGCTCCTAGGCCCTAATCTGAACACTAGTTTTGGTTTCCAGGCATCTCTCCTCAGAGGCCTGGTTTCAAACACCAGCATATGGGGGTTTCCTGAGGCACCAAACAGAACACCTCTCATCTCCACCAGGGACACTTGCTCTTTGGAGCTGTGTCCCACGCCCCAGGTAGGAGAATCCTTCAGGGCCCCTGAGCCACTGCAACATTCCAAGGTCTCAATGGACACAAACCCACATTAGGACACATCTTCAGGAGAGTCCATTTCAACTCAGCCCGCTGGGTAGCTCGCCCCAGACCCAGCAGGTCGAACCTGCTTTGTCACGAGCAGCGAATGGGAATGCATGGTGGGGTTTTCCGGCATTCATCCTTAGAACTCTGCTCTCGAGTCTTTCCATATGGGACGTCCTGGAGCCATCCAACAGGACGTGACTGTCCCACAGAAGGAAACCTTGCGGTTTGGAATAGCTTACAAACTCCAGCGTGGGAAAAGCTCCAGGGCCTCATGAGGCTCCGCCATCATGAAGGGGAGGGATATCATGGACACAAACTCCAGCCTGAGACAACGTCTGATACTCGCCCTGACTTCATTTGCAGGAGATCTCGTTTCAGCTTCTGCAGAGTGGGCCTGCTGTGCCTTTTGCCCCAAACCGAACCCTAGCTTGTGTTTCCAGACTTCCGTCCTCACACTCCTGGCCCACAAGCCCTCCAGATTGGGAATTCCGGAGCCACAACGGAGCACTCTGCCTGCACACCAGAAGAAAAACTTTGCTCTATGTGGGTGCCCAGAAACCCAAAATGAGTATCGACCTGCACAGCACTCGACCACACACTGATTGCCTAGGCTTCCCTGGGCAATAATGCTCTGTCTGACACAGCCTGAGCCTAGACCTCCCGACAGATACCCAGACAGCTGGCCGCACACCCAGCACTTCAGGCCCACCATGGTTTTAGGCCGTCATCTCTTCCCAACGTGGATTTTCGGGCATCAGAACCTAGACCGTATCTCGAATCCCTGCACAGGTGGGAACCTGATGCCCAAATCAGAACTCCTCCATCCCCATGGCAAGAAACCTTGCTGTTGGCATGGTGTCAAACCTTCAGGGTAGGAGAAACCTGCATGGCCCATGAGGCACACCCATGCTCGAGGGCCACCTCGGGCACAAACACGCATTGTGACCCTAGGTGTGAGCCCCGTGTTCAAGTAAGGCCTCTTACTGGATGGACCAACACGCATGGGGCGATTGCCATGCCCCTAGGCCCCAATGCTAACCAGAGATTGGGTTTTCCAGTCTCCCATACCCAGGGCTCTGTTCTGGATCCCTCTTTTGGAGGAACACCTGAGGCAGAAAACAGGACTCCTCCCTTCCCACAGAATGACCCCAAACTCTTGGGAGCTGGGCCAAATCCCCAGAGAGGCAGATTCGTCCATGGCCCATGAGACCACCCCTACATTCCACGGCCGTCCTTGACACAAAATCCAGAGACAAAAGCCTGGCGACGGCCTCACACTCGCCCTTCTTCCATATCCCGTGGAGCTACCCTCACGGTCTGTAGATTAGGCTTGCCATACCCTCGGTTCCAAACCTACACCGTGTTTGTGTTTTCAGACTTCTGTCCCCACAGCCCTGGCCCATACACACTCGAGGCTGGGTCCCCTTGAGCCACACCACAGGACTGTGCCTGCCCTCTCCAAGGAAACTCTGCCCATTTCACTAGCCACACCTCTACCGATTAGGAGAAACCTCCAAGTCCCCCAAGACCATTCAATTAGTGCAGACCGACCAGAAAAAACAGGGGCATTCTGACACAAGCTGAGCAACTACCTCCACTCAGACAAGCAGATGGATGTCCCCAGAGATAGAAGATTGAACCGGACAGGCCCCTAGGCCCTAATCTGAACACTAGTTTTGGTTTCTAGCCTTCACTCCTCAGAGGCCTGCTTTCGAATTCCAGCATATGGGGGTTTCCTGAGGCACCAAACAGAACACCTCTCATCTCCACCTGGGAAGCTTGCTCTTTGGAGCTGTGTCCAACCCTCTGAGTAGGAGAATCCTGCAGGGCCCCTGAGCCACTGCCACATTCCAAGGTCTCCATGGACACAAACCCACATTATGACCCATCCTCTGAGAGTCCATTTCAACTCAGCCCCTGGGTAGCTCGCCCCAGAGCCATCAGATCGAACTTGCCATGTCGCTAGAAGCCAATGGGAGTGGGAGGTGGGGTTTCCAAGCATCCACCCTTATAACCCTGCTCTCGAGTCTTTGGGATCTGGGTGTCCTTGAGCCATTCAAAAGGACTCGACTGTCCCACAGAAGGAAACCCTGTGGTTTGGAACAGCTCACAAATCCCAGCGGGGAAATTCTCCGTGGCTTCATGAGCACCCCTCTTCATGAAGAGGCCATCATGGACACAAACTCCAGCCTGAGCCAACGTCTGATACTCGCCCTGACTTCAGATGCAGGAAATCTCGATTCAGCCACACAAGAGAGGACCCACCATGCCCTCAGCCCGAAACCTAACACTAGCTTGTGTTTTCAGACTTCCGTCCTCACACTCCTGGCCCACAAGCCCTCTAGACTGGGAATTCTCGAGCCACCACGCAGCACTCTGCCTGCCCACCAGAAGGAAAAAGTGCCCTATGGAGTTGCCTAAAAACCCCAAATGAGGATCAACCTGTATGGCCCTCAACAGCACCCAATTTGATAGGCCGCTCTGTGCTCTAATGCTCTGTGTGATACAGCCTGAGACGAGACCTCCCATCAGCCCCACAGACAGCTTGCCACATACCCAGCATATAGGACCTGCCATGTCCTTTGGTTCCAATGGGAAACCTACATGTGGTTTTCAGGCATCCATATGTAAAGGCTGCTATTGAATATTTCCATACGTGGGACCTTTGAGCCAACAAAGAGCACTCACCCTGTCCTGAAGAAGGAAACCTTGCTTTTTGGAGCTGTGCCCAACCTCCATGTTGTGAAAACCTCAATGGCCTCATTAGGACATGGCTACATCAGGCAGTCCTCATGGACAAAAACACCAGCCTGAGAAGATGTCTGACACTCGCCCTTATTTCAGATGCTGGTGATCTCACCTCAGCCTCTGCAGATTGGGCCTGCCATGCCCTAGGCCCTAACCCTAACCCTACCTTATGTTTTCAGTCTTCCATCCCCAGAGTTCTGGTGCAGAAGCCCTCCAGATTGGGAATTCTGGATCCCCAACACAGCACTCTGCCTGACTTTAGGAAGGCAAAGGTATCCTATGGGACTGCACAAAAACCCCAAAGGAGGATCAAACTGTTCAGCCCTAGAGGACAGTGAAATTTCATAGGCCGCCTTGTGAACTAATGTTCTGTCTGCCCCACACTTATACCCAGCCTCCTGTCAGCCACCCACGTAGCTGGCCACCTATCCACGAGATTGGAACTGCCACGCCCCTAGGTCATCATCTCTACCTAACCTGGATTTATAGGCATCTGTCCCCAGAGGCCTATTCACAAAACCCAGCATATGGAGGAACATGATCCACAAAATAGAAGTCCACCTGCCCCCCAGCAGGATACGTTGCTATTGGGATGTGTGTAAAACTCTCAGAGTAGGAGAAAACTGCATGGCCCATGAGGCCCCGCCCACTATTGAGGGCTGCCCTGGGCACAAGCCGACATTGTGACCCTCGGCCTGAGGTACGTTTTCAACGAAGACACCTTGGTAGCTTGACCTGGAGCCGGCATCTGAGGCCTGCCGTGACCCTAAGCCCAAATCTTAACCCAAGGTTGTATTGCCAGGCACCCATACGCAGAGCCCTGCTCTCAAATCTCTCCTTATGGGGACCTCTGAATAAGAAAACAGGATTCCTCCTTTCCCCCACAATGACACCATGGTATTTGGTGCTTTGCAAAACCCCCAAAGAGGGAGGAACTTCCATGGCCCCATGGAGCCCACCCTTATATTATTATACCGCCATCATAGACACAAAAACCAGAAACAAAAGCCTGGGCTTCCGCCCCACACTCGCCCTCATTTCAGATCCTGTGCACCTTGCCTCAGGGACTGCAGATTGGGCCTGCCATACCATCGACCCTAATCCTAACGCTAGTTGGTGTTTTCAGACTTCTGTTCCCAGAGTCCTACCCCACAAACCCACCAGCCTGGGTATTCCATAGCCACACCACTGAACTGTGCTGCCCTCCAGAAGGTATCTGTGCCCTTTAGAGCTTCAAGAAACCTCAAAATAGGAGAAACCTGCAAGGCCCCTGAGGCCAGCCCAATTTCATAGGATGCCCTGGATAACAATGAACATTCGGACATACCCTGAGCACCGACCTCCCATCAGACACCCAGGTAGATGGCTCCAGAGAGAGAATATTGAACCTGACATGCCATTAGGCCCTAATCTGTACCCTAGCTTTGGTATCCAGGCATCTGTCCCCAGAGAGCTCATCTCAAATGCCAACATTTGGGGGATCTCTGAGCCACAGAACACAGCACCTCTCGTCCCCAGAAGGAAATATTTCTATTTGGAGCTGTGTCAAACTTTCAGGGTAGTAGAATCCTGCATGGCCCCCGATGCCACTGCCACTTTCAAAGGCCGCCCTGGACACAAACCCGCATTGTGACCCTCAGCATGAGACTCGTTTTCAACTGAGCACACAAGGTAGATTGCCCTAGAGCCAGCGGATAGGACCTACCATGTCCCTTGTCTCCAATGGAAAACCTAGGTGGGGTTTTGGGGGCTTCATACATAGAGCCTACTCTCAAATCTTTCCATACAGGGTTCCCTTGAGCCATCAAACGCCACCCCCCCTGTCCTGAAGAAGAAACCTTGCTGTTTGCAGCTGCACCCAACGCCCAGATAGGGGAAACCTCCATGGCCTGAAAGCCAGCCCTACATCAGGCGACACTCATGGACACAAACCCCAGCCTGAGCAGACGTCTGACACTCATTCTTATTTCAGATGCTAGTGATCTCGCCTCAGCCTCTGCAGATCGGGCCTGCGGTGCCCTAGGCCCAAACCCTAACCCTAGCTTGTGTTTTCAGTCTTCCGTCCCCAGAGTCCTGGTGCACAAACACTCCACATTGGGAATTCTAGAGCCCCAACACAGCACTCTGCCTGCTCTCAGAGGACAAAATGGCCTATGGGACTGCACAAAAGCCCCAAATGAGGATCAGCTCGCAGGACCCTCGACGGCACTGCAATTTCATAGGCAGCCCTGTGCACTAATGTTCTGTCTGCCTCAGCTTGATCCCCAGCCTCCTGTCAGCCACCAAGTTAGCTGGCCGCCAATCCACGTGATCAGACCTGCCATGCCCCTAGGCCATCATCTCTACCCAACATGTGTTTCTAGACATCTGTCTCCAGAGGCCTGTGCTCAAATCCCTGCATATGGGGAACATGATCCACAAAATAGAAGTCCTCCTGCCCCACAGCAGGAAATCTTGTGATTGGGATGTGTGTGAAACCCTCAGAGTAGGAGAAACCTGTCTGCATCATGAGGCCCTGCTCATACATGAGGGCCATCATGGGTACAAACCCGCCTTGTGACCCTCAGCCTGAGCCACATTCTCAACTAAGCCCCCTCCATAGCTTGACATAGATCCAGCATATGAGGCCTGCCGTGACCCTAGGCCCAAGTCCTAACCCAAGGTTGGGTATCCAGACACCCATACACAAAGCCCTGTTCTCAAATCCCTCCTTATGGTGACCCCTGAATCAGAAAACAAGATTCTTCCTTTCCTCCACAATGACACCATGCTATTTGGAGCTCTGCAAAACCCCCAAAGCTGGAGAATCTTCCATGCCCCACGAGGCCACCCCTACATCCCGCAGCCATCCTAGACACAAAATCCAGGGGCAAAAGCCTGAGTTTCCACCTCACCAGTGTCCTAATTACTAATCAAAAAAGTTCTCCTCAGGGTCAGCAGATCAGGCCTGCCATAACCTCTGCCCTAATCCTAACACTAGTTGGTTTTTTCAGACTTCTGTCCCCAGAGTTCTTCCCCAAAAACACTCCAGCCTGGGTAATCCATAGCCACACCACAGGACTGTGTCTGCCCTCTAGGAGGAAGGTGGGAATTTTAAAGCTTCAAGAAACCTCAATATTGGGAGAAACTGCTAGGCCCCAACACCAACACAGTTTCATAGGTCACCCTGAACAAAATTCATTGTCCGACACAACCTGTGTACTGGCCTCCAGTCAGACTCCCAGGTAGATGGCGCCGGAGACAGAAGTAGGAAGCTGACATGCCCCTAGGCCCTAATTTGAACCCCAGCTTAGGTTTTCAGCCATCTGTCCCCAGAGGCGTGGTCTCAAAGACCAACATATGGGGGTCCCTGAGGCATAAAACAGAACACCTCCTGTCCCCAAATGGAAACTTGCTATTTGGAGCTGTGAAAAACACTCAGGGTAGGAGAATCATCCCTGGCCCTTGAGCCACCGCCAAATCCAAGGTCTTCCTCGACACAAACCCACATTGTGACCCCTCAGCATGAGACTCCATTTCAACTCAGCACACTGGGTACTTTGCCCCAGAGGGAGAAGATAGAACCTGCCTTGTTCCTAGGCGCCAATGGGAATGTGAGGTGGGGTTTCTAGGCATCCATACCTAGAGCCCTGATCTCGAATCAGTCTGTATGGGGCACCCTTGAGCCATCAAACAGGAATCCCTCTGTCCTGCAGAAGGAAACATTGCTGTTTGGAACAGCTCACAACACCCAGATTGGGAAAACCTCCATGGCCTCATGAGGCAACCCGTCCATTAGACGGCCATCATGGTCACAAACTCCAGCCTGAGCGAACTTCTGACAGTCGCTGACTTGAGATGCTGGAGATCTCGATTCAGTTCTGTAGATTGGGCCTGCTGTGCCCTAGGCCCTAAACCGAACCTAGATTGTGTATTCAGACTTCCACCCTCAGACTCCTGGCCAACAAGTCCTTCAGATTGGGAATTATGGAGGCACAACGCAGCACTCTGCCTCCCCACCAGAAGGAAAAAGTGCCCTAGGGGTTGCCCAAAAACCCCAATGAGGATCAACCTGCACGGCCCATGACGGCATCCCAATTACATAGGCCGCCCTGGGCAATATCGCTCTGTCTGACACAGCCTGAGCCCAGACCTCCCCTCAGCCACCTAGACAGCTGGCCGCATATCCAGCAGATTGGACATGCCCTGGCTCCAGGATGTCATCTCTACCCAACCTGGGTTTTAGGCATCTGTCCCCAGACCTCATCTCAAATTCCTGCATATGGGAGACCTGATGCACAAAACAAAACTCCTTATTCCCCATGGCAGGAAACCTTGCTGTTGAGATGGGTGTCAAACCCTCAAAGTAGGAGAAACCTGCATGTCCCATGAGGCCAAGCCCACGCTTGAGGGCCACCTTGGGCGGAAACACGCATTGTGACCCTCAGCCTGAGTCCATTTTCAAATAAGCCCCCTTGGTAGCTGTACCAGGTGCCCGCATATCGGGTCTGCCATGCCCCTAGGCCTAAATCCTAACCCACAGTGGGATTTTCCAGGTGCCCGAACCAAAGCCCGTCTCTGGAATCCCTGTTTTTGGGAGACAACTGACACAGAAAACAGGACTCTTCCCTTCCCCCAGAACGACACCATACTATTGGGAGCTGGGCAGAATTCCCAGAGAGGGAGATACTTCCACGGCCACCTGAGGCCAACCCTACATTCAACGGCCACCCTAGACACACAACCCCTACACAAAAGCCTGAGCTACTGCCTCACCTACTCCTAAGTTCAGATGCCGAGGAGCTGCCCTCAGGGTCTGCAGATCGACCTGCCATAACCTCTGCCCTAACCCTATCCCGAGTTTGTATTTTCAGACTTCTGTCCCCAGAGCTCTGGCCGACACACCCTCCAGGATGGGGCTTCCAGAGCCACATCGCAGGACTGCCCTGCCCACTCAAAGGAAAATCTGCCCGTCACAGTTGCCTAAACCCTCCTGATTCGGAGAAACCTGCAAGACATCTGACACCACCCCAATTTTGTAGGCTGCTCTGGACAAAATATGCAGTCTGTCCACCCTGAGCACCTACCTCCAGTCAGACACCCAGGTAAATGGCCCTAGAGACATAAGATTGAACCTGACATCCCCCCAAACCCTAATCTGAACCCTAGTTTAGGATTTCAGGCATCTGTCCCTAGAGGCCTTGTCTCGAATACCTACATAGGAGGGGTCGCTGAACCACAAAACAGAACACCTCCTGTCCCCAGAAGGAAACCTTGCTCTTTGGAGCTGTGTCAAACCCTCAGGGTAGAGGAATCCTGCATGTCCACTGAGCCACCTCCACAACCAAGGTCTCCCTGGACACAAACCTGCATTGTGAACCATCAGCATGAGACTCCATTTCAACTCAGCCCCCTGGGTATTTGGCCCCTGAGACAAGAGATCAAACCTGCCATGTTCCTAGGCTGCAATGGTAACATGAGGTGGTCTTTCCAGGCATCCATCTGTAGAGCCCTGCTATCAAATCTTTCCATGGGAGAGTCCCTGGAGTCATCAAAGAGGACTCCCGCTGTCCCACAGAATGAAACCTTGCTGTTTGGAGAAGCTCACAATGCCCACAGTGGGAAAACCTCCATGGCCTCGTGAGGCCACCCCTCCATTAGGTGGCCATCATGGACAAAAACTCTAGCATGAGAGAACATCTGACACTCGCCCTCACTTCAGATGATGCTGCTGATTGTGACTGCCATGCCCTAGGCCAACAACCTAACCCTCGTTTTTGTTTTCCAAGTACCATCCTCAAACTCCTGGCCCACAAGCCTTCCAGGTTTGGAATTCTGGAGCCACAACACAGCACTCTGCCTGTCCACCAGAAAGAAAAAGTGCCCTATGTGGCTGCCCCAAAACCCCAAAAGAGGATCCACTTTCACGGCACTCGAGGGCACCGCAAATTCTTTGGCCACCCTGTGCACTAATGCTCTGTCTGACACAGCCTGAGCCCCAACCTCCTATCAACTCCCAGATAGCTGGCCGCATATCAGGCAGATTGGACCTGCCATGGCCCTAGGCCATCATCTCTACCCAACCTGGGTTTTCAGGCATCTGTCCCCACATCTTATCTCAGATCTCTGTATATGGGGGAACGTGATGCACAAAAGAGTACTCCTCCTTCCCTGTGGCAGGAAAATTTTCTGTTGTGATGGGTGTAAGTCCCTCAAACTAGGAAAACCTGGCATGACCCACATGGCCACGTCCACACTTGAGGTCCGAACTTGGCACAAACACGCATTGTGACCCTCAGCCTGAGCCCCTTTTTCAAAGAAGCGTCCTCCATAGCTTGAACAAGAGCCTGCATTTTGGGCCTGATTTGTGGCTTGGCCCAAATGCTAACCCACGGTGGGGATTTCCAGGCACCCGTACCTAGAGCCCGTCTCTGGAATCTCTGGTTTTGGGAGACTCCTGAGACAGAAAAAAGGACTCTTCCCTTATCCCAGAATGACACCGAAATATTGGGAGCTGGGCAGAATCCCCAGAGAGGGAAAATCTTCCATGGCCCCTGAGTCCAAAGCTCCATTCTGGGGCCATCCTAGACACACAATCTAGAGACAAAAGCGTGAGCTACCACCTCACACTTGCCCTAATTTCAGATCCTGAGGACCTCCCCTCATGGTCTGCAGATCGGGCCTGCCATAACCTTGGCCCTAACCAAAACTCGAGTTTGTGTTTTCAGAGTTCTGTCACCAAATCCCTGGCCCACCCGCCCTCCAGGATGGGGCCTCCAGAGCCACACCACAGGACTGCGCCTGCCCTCCTGAAGGAAACTGTGCCTGTCACAGTTGCCAAAACTCTCCTGTATAGGAGAAAACTGCAAGGCCCCCGAGGCCACCTAAATTTCGTAGGCAGCTTTGGACAACAATGTGCAGTCTGTAACACCCTGGGGTCCAACATGCAGTCAGACACCCAGGATAATGTCTCTAGAGAGAGAAGATTGAACCTGACGTGTTCTAGGCCCTAATCTGAACCCAAGCTTAGGTTATCAGGCATCTGTCCCCAGAGGCCTGTTCTCGAATACCAACATATTGTCCAACATGTGGTCCCTGAGACACAAAACAGAACACCTCCTGTCACCAGAAGGACACCTTGCTCTTTGGAGCTGCGTCAATCCCTCAGGGTAGGAGAGATTCCTACATGGCCCCTGAGCCACCGCCACATACCAAGGTCTCCCTGGACACAAACCCGCATTGTGACCCATCAGCATGAAACTCCATTTCAACTCAGCCCCCTGTGTAGTTGGACCCAGAGCCAGCAGATCGAACGTGCCATGCTCCTAGGCTGCAGTGGTAACACTAGGTGGGGTTTCCAGGCACACATAGGTAGAGCCCTTCTATCGAATCTTTCAATATGGGGGACCCCTGAGCCATCAAACAGGACACAACCTGCAGTCCACATAAACCAAGCTATTTGGAACTGTGAAATCCCCAGAATGAGAGGAATCTCCATACCACCATGAGGCCACCTATGAGTCGAAGAACTCATGGACAGAAACTTCAGCCTGTGCGACATCCTGACACTCGCCTTCCATTCCACAGGCCCTAACCTTAGTCCTAACTTGGATTCTCAGACTTCCATCCTCAACGTCCTGGTCCACAAGCCCTCCAGATAGGGAACACTGAGCCACACCCCAGGACTGTGCCTGCCCTCCAGATGGAAATTGTGCCTTATTCAGTTGCAGACGACCCCCCTATTATGAGAAAGATGCATGAAACCCCAAAGCCACCCCATTGATGGAAGCCGGCCTTGGACACTAATATACATTCTGCCCTCAACCAGAGCACTGACCCCCAGTCAGCCACCAAGTAGATGGCGCCAGTGGGAATCCTTTGGACTTTCCATGCCCCCAGGCCCTACCACGAACCCTAGTTTGAGTGTTCTGACATACATACCCAGCGCCCTGCTCTCAAATCACTCCATATGGGCGACCCTAGGGCCATACATAGGACTCCACCTGTCCCCCAGAATGAAACCATATTATTTAGGGCTTCGCAAATCCCCAGGAGCAGAAGAAAACCCTATGGCCCCAGGAGGCCACCCACACATATGACGGCCCTAGTGGACACAAATTCAAGTCTGGGCGAATACCTAACACTCGCCCTAACTTCAGAATCTGGGACCTTGCCTCAACATCTGCAGATCAGTGATCCATGCCCTAGACACTAACCATAAACCTAGTTTGGGTTCAAACTTCCGTATTCAGAGTCCTGAAACACAAGTCCTCCAGATTGGGGACTCCACAGCCACAGAAGGACTCTCCCTGTCCTCTAGATTGAAACCGTGCCCTATGGAGCTGCCGCAAACCCCTAGATTATTGGAAACATGCACAACCCCAATGCCAAGAACTTGTGTATGTCACCCTGGATGCTACTGTGCAGTGTGACACACCTGAGTCCCGTCCTCCAAGCAGCCACAGAGATATCTGACCCCAAAGCCAGGAGATCGGACCTGCCATGCCCCTAGGCCCTTATGCTAAACCTGGGTTGGGTTAGCAGGCATCCATACCCAGAGCCCTCCTCTCAAATCCTACCACACAGGGGACCACTGAGAAACAGAACAGAACTTCTTCTGCCCCCCAGAAGGTATCCTTGCTTTTTGCAGCTCTGCCTAACCCTCCGAGTTGGAAGACAGCTGCGTTGCCACTGAGGCCATGCCCAATTTTACAGGCCGCCCAGGATACAAACACCCATTGTGACCCTTAGCCGGAGCCCCATTTTCAACACAGCCCCATGGGTAGCTCCGCCCAGAGCCAGGATCTAAGGTTTGCCATACTACTAGGGCCTAACCTTAAACATAGGTTGGGTCTTCAGGTATCCATACTCAGAACCCTGCTCTCCAATCCCTCCGTATGGGGGACCCATGAGCCATAAAACAGGACACCACCTATCCCCCAGAATAGACCAAACTATTTGGAACTGTGCAAAACCCCAGAGCGGGAGCAAACTCCATGGCCCCGTTAGGCCAGCCGCACATTTGGTGGATCACATGGATACAAACTCCAGCCTGAGCGACCTCGTGACACTCGCCTTAACCTCTATTCTCAGGGAGCTTGCCTCAGCGTCTGTACATTGGGCCTGTGATATCCTAGGCTGAAACCCTAGACCTAGCTTGGGTTTTCAGATTTCTGTCCTCAGAGTCCTTTTCCACAAGCCTGAGTTGGCATATTGGACCTGGTATGTCCCTACGCCCGATCTCAAACTGTATGTTGTGTTTTTAAGGCATGCATCCCCAGAGACCTGCTCGTGAATTCCTCCAAATGGGGTACCCTAGAGCCATACAAGAAGTCTCCACTCGTACTCCAGAATGGAACCTTGCTATTCGACATTGCACAAAACCCCCAATGTGGGAGAAACCTCCATGTCCTCAGGAGGCTACCTCAACTTCCAGCGGCCCTAGTGGTCACAAATTTCAGTCTGAGAAAATGCCTGATATTTGCCCTAAGATCAGATCCTGAGGAGCACAACATAGCATCTGCAGATCTGGCCTGCCATGACCTAGGACCTGTCCCAAACCCTAGCTTGGGTTTTCAGACTTTTTTCCCCAGAGTCCTGGCTCACAAGCCTTCCAGACTGGGGACTCAGGAGCCATACGGGACTCTCTCTGCCCTCCAGAAGGAAGCCATGCCCTATGGTGCTGTACAAAGCCCCCCAGATTAGGAGAAACATGCATGGGCTCTGAGGCCACCCCCACTTAAGAAGCCCTCCCTGGACGCTAATACACATTCTGTCCCTCATCCTGAGACAAGACCTCCATTTTGCCACCCATGTAGCTAGCCCAAGAGACAGCAGATCAGACCTATCCTGCCCCTAGTCCCCAATTCTAACCCTAGCTGTGTTTTCAGATATCTGTCCCCAGTGGTCTACTTTCAAATCGCTCCATATGGGAGATCCCTGAACAAGAAAACAGGACTTCTCCTGCCATCCTAAGGGAATTGCTGTGGTTTGGAGCTGTGTAAAATTCTCAGAGTAAGAGACATCAGCTTGGCCTAGGCCATCCCGAATTTTGGAGGACTCACTGGACACAAGCCGATTTGTGAACCTCAGCCTGAGCTGCATTTACAACCCAGTCTCTGAGGTAGCTCGCTCCAGAGACAGCTGATCAGGCATGCCATGTCCCAGGCCCTAATCCTAACCCTAGATTTGGTTTTCAGGAATCCATACCCAGAGACTTGGCTCAAATCCCTGCATATGGATGATCCCTGAGTCAGAATACAAAACTCCTCCTGTCCCGCAGAATGAAACTTTGCTAATTGGAGCTGTGCAAAATCACCATAGCTGTAGTAACATCCCTGGGCACATGAGGCCACCTCCATATTTGGCAGTACACATGGCCACAAAGTCCAGCCTGAGTGAACACCTGACACTCACCCTAAATTCACAATCCATGGAGCTTGGCTCAGCATCTGCAGTTCAAGCCAACCATGCCCTAGGCCCTAACCATAACCCTAGTTTGGGTTTTCAGACTTCCATCCCAAGAGTCCTGGCCTACAAGTCCCCCAGATAGAGAACTCAAGAACCACACCATATGACTCGGCCTGCCCTCTAGAAGGAAACTGTGCCCTATGGAGTTGCACAAAACCCTACGATTACAGAAATGTGCATGACCCCTGATGCCACCCCAGGTTTTTACACCACTGTGGACACTAATTCGCAGTCTGACAACCTGAGACCCATTCTCCAATCAGCCACTGGAACAGCTGGCCCCAGATCCAGGAGATCGGACCTGCCATACCCCTAGGCCCTAATCCTAACCTTAGGTTGGGTTTTCAGGCATCTATACCCAGAACCCTGTTTGTGAATCCCTCCTTATGGTGGACACCTGAGCCATAAAACAGGACTCCTCCTGTCCCGTAAAATAAATCTTGCTAATTGGAGCTGCATAAAACCGGCAGGGCTGTAGTAACCTCCATGCCCACATGAGGCTTACCATATATTTGGCAGAACACATGGACGCAATCTTCAGCCTGGGGTTACGCCTGACACTTGGCCTAAATTTACATCCCAGGGAGCTTGCCTCAGTGTCTGCAGATTGGGCCTGCCGTGTGCTACGCTCTAACCCTTGCCTTAGCTTGGGATTTCATAATTCTGTCCTCCGAGTCCAGGTCCACCAGCCCTCCAGATAGGGAACACTGGAGTCACAACACAGGACTCTGCCTTCCTTCCAGAAGGAAAAAGTGCCTATGGAGCTGCACAAAACCCACAGATTTTGAGACAGCTGCATGAGACGCCAAGTCACCCCCATTGACGAAAGCCAGTGCTGGACACTAATACAATTATGTCCTTCAACCTGAGTCCTACCTCCAGACAGACATCCAGGTAGATGGCATCAGAGGCAGCAGATTGGACCTGCCTTGCCCCTAGGAACTAACCCTAACCCTAGGTTTAGTTTTCAGGCATCCATGCCCAGAGGCCTGCTCTCGAATCCCTCCATATGGGGTACCCTAGAGCCAAACAGCAGAACTCCAACTGTCCTCCAGAATGAAACCTTGCTTTTGTAACTACGCAAAACCCCCCGAATGGCAGAAACCTCCATGTCCTCAGGAGGCCACCTCAACATACGGTGACCCTAGTGGTCACAAATTGTAGTCTAAGCAAATGCCTGACACTTGCCCTAACTTCACATCCTGGGGTTCTCGCCCTAGCATCTTCATATTGGGCTTGCCATGCCCTGGGCCCTAAGTCTAACCCTAACTCAGGGTTTCAGACTTCTTTCCTCAGAGTCCTGGCTCACAAGCCTTCCAGACTGGGGACTCAGGAGCTATAACCACAGGACTCTCCCTGCCCTTCAGAAGGAAACCGTGCCCTATGGAGCTGCACAAAACCCCCTGATTAGGAGAAATATGCATGGCCTCTGAGGCCACTCCCATTTACAGAAGCCAGTCTTGGACACTAATACACATTCTGTCATTCATCCTGAGCCCCGACCTCCACTCTGCCACCCACGTGGCTAGCCCAAGAGCCAGCAGATCAGACCTGCCCTGCCCCTAGGCCCTCATTCTCACCCTAGATTGTGTTTTCATACATCTGTCCACAGTGGCCTGGTCTCGAATACCTCCATATGGTATATCCCCGAGCCAGAAAACGGAATTCCTCCTGTCCTCCAAATAGGATTTCTAGCTGTTTGGAGCTGTGTTAAACCCTGAGAGCTGGAGACACCAGCATGGCCGAGGCCACACCCTCTTTCTGAGAACTCACTGGACACAAATGTGTGTTGTGATCTTCACCTGTGCTCCATTTACAGCTGAGTCCCCCAGGTTGTTCCCTCCAGAGACAGCTGATTGGGCATGCCATGCACCTAGGACCTAATCCTAACCCTAGGTTGGGTTTTCAGGAATCCAAACCAAGAGCCTTGGCTCAAATCCCTCCATGTGGGTGACCCCTGAGTCATAAAACAGGACTCCTCCTGTCCCGCAGAATAAATCCTTACTAACTGGAGGTGCTCAAAATCTCCAGGGCTTTCATAACCTCCAAGGCTATATTAGTCTGCCTCCATATTTGGCAGAACTCATGGACACAAACTCCAGCCTGAGTGAATGCCTGAAACTCGCAATAAACTCACATCCCAGGGAGCTTGCCTCAACCTCTGCAGATTGGGATGGCCATGCCCTAGGCCCCAAACTTAACCCTAGCTTGGGATTTCAGACTTCCGTCCCAAGAGTCCTGGCCTACAAGCCCTGCAATAGAGAAATCCGGACCCATACCATAGGACTCTTCCTGCCCTCCAGAAGGAAACCGTGCTCTATGGAGCTGCACAAAATCCCCAGATTAGGAGAAACGGAGAAACCTGCATAGTCAACGAGGCCACCCCCATTTAAGGAACCTGTCCCTGGACACTAATATACATTTTGACCCTCAACCTGAGCCCCGAACTCAAGTCAGCTACCCATGTCGTTGGTCTGAGAGTCAGCACATCAGACTTGCCATGCCCCTAGTCCCTAATGCTAACCCTAGGTTGGGTTTTCAGGCATCCATATCCAGAACCCTGCTCGTGAATCCCTCTATTTGGGGGACCCTGAGACACACAACAAGACTCCACCAGTCCGCCATAATGAAATCTTGCTATTTGGAACTGCACAAAACCCCCTGAGCAGGAGAAACCTCTATGTTATCAGGAGGCCGCCTCCACATACGGTGGCCCTAGTGTTCATAAATTCTAGTCTGAGTGAAATCCTGACACTCGTCTTAACTTCAGATACTGGGGAGGTCGCCTCAGCATCTGCAGATAGGACCTGCCATGCCCTAGGCCTTAGCCCAAACCCTAAATTGGATTTTCAGATGTCGTTTCCCAGAGTCCTGGCCCACAAGCCTCCCAGGTTGGGGACTCAGGAATCACACTACAGGCCTCTCCCTGTCCTCCAGAAGGAAACAGTGTGCTATGAGCTGCACAAAACCCCCAGATTAGGAGAAACACGCACTGCCCCCGATGCTACCCCACTTTTGTACTCATCCCTGGACATTCATGCACAGTTTGACACAACCTAGTCCCGTCCTCCAATCAGACACCATGACAACTGGCCCCAGAGTCAGCAGATCGGATATGCCATGCCCCTAGGCCCTTATCCTAACCTTAGGTTAGATTTTCAGGCATCCATACAGGGCCCTGCTCTTGTAAATCCTAAAGGAACCTCCCACAAAATGCAATGAGGCGTAAGGGGCAAGGTTCTTGGCAATGTTTACAGCATGTGAAAAAGCTATTCCCCTGAGGATTCTGGAAGCCAGAAACACATTGTGTTGGCAAAAAGCAAGAGTACATCTTTTTGTATCAGATGTCTCCAGTCCAGTAACTCTGGTATTGAACTACACTAGAATGTGCACCTGGTTGCTGTGTTCCAAATTCTATTGGGGTCTGCGGTCAAGGAATTGACTGCACTGCCTGAGATCACCTACCCAATTCTACCCTGGATTATCACCTACAGAAACAGTGCTCAGGGCTGCTGTCTTCTCATCTCCTTTCTGCATGCAAGGGCACATCTGTACACAACGACACCAGCACACACATCACCACAGGACCCCAAGGAAGGGCTGATTGCATCCTGGCTTCAGACACAAATATCTACACTTACTTGTTTGTGATCCTGGATAAGCCATTATGCCTAACAGGGGTGGTCTGCATCTTGTCTGTAAAATACAGATGATTGTAGCATGGACTTCCTCCACATCTCCAGTAGCATATGTGGAATAATATATATGATATTGGAGGAGTGGTGTCATATGTAGGAAATACCTCCAAGCACATTTTCCTCCTCTTCTCAATTTCTCTGAGTCTGCTACTCATCAGATCCCACCCTACATTCCCTAATGTTGTGTGAAAGTGTGTGTGTGTGTGTGTGTGTGTGTGTGTGTGTGTGAGAGAGAGAGAGATAGAGAGAGAGAGAGTGTGTGTGTGTGTGAGTGCATGCACAGTCGATCCTGTGGGCACACATCTGTTCATCAGTGCTCATATTCTGGCATCCAAGAAGGCGCCAGCCCCATCTACAGAGGGGTGGGCCATACTTTCCCAAGACCTTAGGCTTTCTAAATTTCAAAGCAAACCCTGAAGAAGGGATTGGAGCTTTGGCGCTTGATGGTCAGAATCCACCCTTACCACTAGAGACTTCATATCCTGTCCTGAGAGCTATTAAATCCTTCCCAATGGGTGTGATGTGGATAGGGGTCCACTCAGTGGGTTGCCATGACCTGGGCTCCCCCTCAGACAAGAACTTCCTGGAATGCCTCCTGCCTATGATATCAATGCCCTTCCTCACCCTGAAACTATCTCCATGTTTGTAGCCCCTGCCATCAACACAACTTTTTCCAGAGCCCTCCAGTGAGTCCTAGGTACATCCAGGGCCCCAAATTTGAGGACACTCACAAAGAGCTGGGTTCATACTTGGTTCATCCTTCTTACAAGTCTGTGATTCTGGGCAAGGCACTAACCATGCAGCGGTCTTCACCTTCTCCCAGTGGATCCCTGAAATCTCCTATCCTGTTTTATCATCTTTCTGATAAAACGGACTCCGTTGGAGTGTGGTCTGGATTTAATGATTCCTTCCATTCCACAGAACATGGCCCCATGATCCAAAAGCCCCATCTGAGATTTAGTTCTAAAAGCTCATTGCCCATCCCCATGCTGTCTCGGTCCTGTGTTCTCTCTCAGATCATCATCCTGGAGTACAAGTCCCTATGCTGAAGCTTGAAACACACACATGGGCCCGGGACCTAACAAGGAGGGCCAACAACAGACCAAAGAACTCACGCCTTTTGAGATAGACGGAATCCTGCCAAAACCACTATGTGAGCTCAGATTCTCAGGGAAGCAGATCCTGCATTGATGTTATCAATAGCCCCAAAGTTCTGAGGGGCTCTGGCAAGAGCCCCTGGGTAAGCCCTCCTGGATTCCTGTACTTAAAGACTCCTCAGAGAATGTGAGATAGTATTTGTTGGTTAAGCCACAGAGTGTGGGGTAATGTGGTCACACAGCACGAGGAGCAGGGCACTGGTAATGTCCACCTGCCCCAGGCCATGGTCCTCCTCCCTTTCCTCTCTACTCCCACGTTCAGCTTCCTCCAATCCCTCTGGCCTCTTTTCTAACCCCAACTCCGAGAACATAATGTTCTGCTTCTTATCCTCTGCACTATGGTACCCTCTGCCATTTAAATACACTCAGATTTGTGCAGGGCTCTCTCCTTCTTTTCCTGCCACAGGAACTCTCAATGTCACCTTAGCACAACCTTGTCAGACCCCTCACCTGGACGAGCTCAGGACCCAGTTGAAGTCCCTTGGTCTTTTCTTATAGAGCAAATGTTCTTTTCTTTAAAAAAAAAAAGATTTTATTTATTTTTTTACATTTTTTATTTATTTTCAGCGTAACAGTATTCATTGTTTTTTCACCACACCCAGTGCTCCACGCAATCTGTGCCCTCCTTAATACCCACCACCTGGTTCCCCCAACCTCCCACCCCCTGCCCCTTCAAAACCCTCAGGTTGTTTTTCAGAGTCCATAGTCTCTCATGGTTCACCTCCCCTTCCAATTTCTCTCAACTCCCTTCTCCTCTCCACCTACCAGATTTTATTTATTTATTTGACAGACAGAGATCACAAGTAGGCAGAGAGACAGGCAGAGAGAGAGGAGGAAGCAGGCTCCCTGCTGAGCAGAGAGCCCGATGTGGGGTTCGATCCCAGGACCTTGGGATCATGACCTGAGCCAAAGGCAGAGGCTTTAAACCACTGAGCCACCCAGGTGCCCCTGAGCAAATGTTCTTTTCATTCACCTTTTCAGTTCATGTTTGTCCATCTGCCCTCTAGACCCTGATCACCTAAAGGGAAAAACTGGTTGCCTGATAGGCAATGGCACCACCAGCACACCACCATTCAGCTCTATTGTCCAAGCCCAATTGATCTGGGTTATGTGTAAGTCCTGTTGTTTTCTTTTGTTTCCTACATCAACTCTGTGTTCCGTGTGGGGCTCAAACTCATGACCCTGAGATCAAATACCTCATGCCCTACTGACTAAGGAAGCCAACTGCTTCTTTGGTCACTTTCTCTATGTTCTAGGCTGATAACTATCGAAGTTTGCTTGCTGTTTTCAACATGTTCTAGATATATTCCCTTATGCTGAATTACCAAATAACTCCCCCAAATATGGTAGCATGTTACCACAGATTTCCCCACATGACAGTGCTGAGTAGATCTTCAGATTGGAGGCTGATCTCCCTCATGTGGTCTTTCAGGAGCCCAGAGTCCCTCTACCATGGGACCTCTCACTCCCTGGGTTGTCATGCCCCTCTGACGTCACTGGCACAAGGGGAATGTCCCTGAACTAAAGGTGTTCAGGTGGTGAAACTTGTAGGAATAAGATAGAAAGAGATTTATGGCACAGACATACTTATCACTTGAATGATGAGCGTCAAATAATTGGAAATGGCTCAGTTGTTCCATGATGGGGCTTTGAGTGCTGTCAATGAGAATGCCCAAGGGGACAGCAGCAACAGTGCCTATCTGCGGTGGGGACCTCAAGTAGAACAAGAACCCAGCCTACAACTCTCCCTGCTTCCCACCCAGTATTAAACACACACACACACACACACACACACACACACACACGCAGACACATACACACAAAACCCAGAGGAATCGTGGAATCGGGCACCATCCATTAAGTGATATTATTTCTTGGAAGAAGGAAAGTGTCTTCTTTTCTTCATATTTGAATCATTATTTTACTACATAACCACAGTGTGACTAAAACCTAAAGAATGATTGACAATTACATGACTCGTTAGAAATAAATGGGATGATTTAAGATATGATTTTAATATTTTTTATAAAAAGCCTGCTAGAATACTTTAAAAATAGCCTATGCAGGATAAGGAAAGAATTTAAAGGTTTCTAATGGACCCAAACATTTACCCACTTTCTGCCATTCAGGGTTCCTTTATGAAAGGGAACACTAACCAAGATAATGAAAGTAGTTAATTTTGGAGTTTTCCATGATGATTGTTCTTTCAGGAATATTCGTTGGTACTAAAGTGTTATTTTTATAAAAAACTGAAAAAATATGTAACATTCTTATGTTCTGTAGCAAAACAGAAAAGGCCATAGTGTAGCATTCCTGGCTCATGAAAATCTCACACGAGGTAAAGTACCAAAGACAGAGGGAAGAGCAGTGGTTGCAGGGACTGGCATGAGGGAATGAGCAGTGAGTGATCAGTAGCCCAGGTTTCTCTGTGATGGAAATGGTCTACTAGTAAATAGTTGTGCAACACTCTTACTGTACTTAAAGGCACCTCGATATAACATTGAAAAGGATCAGAGCAAACGTTTAAGTGATCACAATTTCTACTTTATTTATATGACCAAAATCTATGAAGCCGTTATACAGGTGTATACAAAACACAAAACTTACAAAAAAGGCAAGGACAGGGAAGGGGAATCCATCCAGCCTGTTCCAGCCAGCAAGAGATGATGCTTGGGGGCTAAGGCTTGTTATTCCACTGAGACAGTTGCTGGCTGGAGCGCCTTGGGAATCGCAGGAGCAGGGGCAGGACCATGCTGGACCTCCCGGTCAGCAAAAGGGGCTGACAACACTTCCATCTCAGGAGAGTGAGTTAGAGCCCTGACTAACACCTACACTGGCCCCAACAAGCAGGTGGCCCCACTGCTCTTGCTGAGGGGTGAGATCTAGCAGCAGGGATGGGGTGGGCCAACTTTGTCTCTGAAGATACAGTTGGTGACCCAGTGGGAGCTGGCCCAATTTCCTGAGGTGGTTCAGGATCTTGCAATGGAACAAGTGCTGTAGCTCCATGAAGAGAAAGTTTCACGATGATTGACTTCCCATGTCCTTTCAAAATAAAGGAAACTTTTCCCACCACTCAATGCTGTCTGTGTCCAGGAACCAGTCCCTGGTTGGTCTCTCTGACTAAAGACCATGGGGACAGGGATCTGAGACTACTCACTCCTCTCAACCCAGCTGCACTCTTTGGAGGCCTACTCAGTGTGGCCCACACAGTACCCTCCACTGGCCCACATCGCTCATCCCAGCCCTTCTCTTACGCAGGCCCTGGCTCCGTGGGCTCAAGCTCTTGCAGGTGGGAGAGCAAGAGCTGGACACGGTGATCCAAATCTGAGCCTGGCATATTGAGCCCCAGGTATGCCAACAGCATATTCAGTCTGGGAAACACTGGGAGCTGGACAAAATCCTCTGGTTATTGTCCTTGACATGTGTTCAACACAGAGGAGATGGCCCTGCGAAGAGACAGCGGAGTCAGAGGACTGCCCACCCTCCCAAACCAGTATCCCAGGGAACCCCTGTGGGAACCTGTGTCCCTGGGCTTCCCGCTCCTGTCATAAGCCAATCTAAACTTTGTCCACCTGCGATCTGGCAGTCCTGCCTGAGACAAGCCTGGTCACAGATGACAGGGTGGCAAAACCCACTATGTGTGTGAGTCCTTGATCAATGGTGTTATAATATCTCTCCTTCTTAGGGGAGCTGGACACACTCCTCAGTCTGTCTCCTTGCTGAGTTGCTACTTGAATTCAACTGTATGTGCCCAGGGAGGGGTGATGTCTGTTCTCTTAATTACCCTCACTGCACATACCACTGCTCTGTGAAGAGCCATCCAAAGAGGAAACAAAGGGACTCTGTCTCTAGCTAGTCCTTAACAGGACCCTCCCAATGCCCCAAATGTCACTACCTGTGCCATGTGCTGCCTCTTTCACTACGTACCACGAGTGGATCTCCTTCCACTGACACTATTCTCCCACAAGGTGTGGAATGTCTGGTCCCTGAACTCTCACTGGGTCTCCTGAGCAGCCTCTGAGCACCCAGTGTGCGGGTTCCAACAGATTGCTGAGTGTGATGGTTCCCACAGCCTCTCTTCTGTTTCCCAGGATTAGGGTAGAGTCAGGGCTGGGAGGGGACGGGAAGGGGAATGATTCTCTTAGGGGATAAAGCTGTTCCCCAGCCCCCTCTGCTTTGCCACAGTGACCACACCCACAGCTCCCCTGAGCCCCTTCCTTTCTCCAGAGGAAACTCTCAGACCTTCACCCTTAAGGAGGAATCACAGATGTGTGGGATGAGGGTCCAAGGTTCCCTCCAACTCAAACTCCCCTGGCTGCCCTTGGGGAGAGAGAAGGCCCTCCTTCATCAGCCGAAGCTCACTCACATATTCCGCTGCTCCTGAAATGCACCCATATCTGGAGGAGGCAAGGGGGAAACTAATGAAATGCCCCATGGATGTTACCTCTCTTAGTGTCTAGTGTCACTGCCTGACCCCTGACTAGTCTGGAGGCTTGGGGTGCTATCTGATCTGTGCAGGGTTCACAGTCAGCTCCTATAGGAACGCATGCACAGAGTGGTGTTTCCCGAATGCTTGCTGAATGAAAGGGCAGCAACCAACCCATCACAGATATCTGAATGAGCCTGGACCGCCTGCTCACACCCAGAGACCACTGCTCTGGTTTCACCCAGGCACAGACCACAGATAGTCTCAGAACACTTTTTAAATGGCCAAACAGCCCAGATAAATTCTATAGTGATAGTGAGGGTAAGGCAGATGCTTCACCATGACAAGCAGGACAATGGTAAATGAGTACAACGACAAGTTTGCTAACAGACCTTTGCACAGGCCCAGGCACCCAGGTGTACTTTCATTTCAAGACCCCACTGAGTCCCTAAAATAACTCTGCCCCAGTCAGAGGAGAAAACCAAGGCTAGGGACATTTGGGGACATTCCTAAATCTCACAACGAGGCCGTGGCCAAATGCTGCTGGGCAGTTAGGTGCAGGGTGCTGACCTTGCAAACAGGAGGTCCAGTACCTCTTGGGTGGTGGCAAAGTCTCGGTATGAGCCCAGAAATATGTTGACATAGCTGAGGTTTCCTCCTAGGGGAGCAGGCTCCAGATGTATTTGCTTCTTTAGCAGGTTGGCCCCATTGGGCCATAGCATGTGCGTCTCTCTCCTCTTCAACGGAGAGCCATTTTTCCCCTGAAGTGAAACAGAGGAGTCAGGAGACAGTGCTATAGTCACCACGAGGGTTAGGGGTTGGAGCTCAGACCAAATCCCAAGATCCCAGTGACTTATGGCAAGAGGTGGAACTAGTGGGCCACAGTCATAAAAACAATCAGGTGACTGGGTGGTTCCTTGGCTGAATTCTAAGAGTCATGGTTTTAGCTCAGGTCATTATCTTAATGTCCTGAGATCAAGCTCCTCTTAGGGCTGCATATTGACGGCAGAGTGTTCATGAAGATTTTGTCTCTCCCTCTGCCTATCCCCAGCCTCCCCCTATCTTTTTCCAATGCGTCAATCAACCAATGAATTAATAAATCTTTAATGAAAAGAAAAAAATGTTCTTGGCATCCATACAAAGAAGTGAAGTAAGTGAAGCCTGAACTTGATAGTATCTCAGGTCAGATTGTGAGCATAGTATTAATAGCACCTCCCTGCATGAACGGCATTGATCCTGTGATTTCTAATAACATATCCCATTCTTGAGATGAGAGCACAGAGACATTTTCCTAGGTGAGACAGCTCAGGGATGTTAGGGCATGTAGGATGTTTAGTGCAGCAATGGGAGTCAGCAACAGAAGCAAATCCCATCAAAGTCTTGCATCAGTATAGAGCTCAATGTCTGTGATAAATGACTGGCATTCTGCAATGTTGTGCAGCACAATGAGATCCCTTCTCCTGACCCTGGAGGGGCCCCAGTGATGTGTTTCCTCACAACCAAAAGGCAGAGCAGGAGTCATAGTACCATGGGCCCCCTGTTACTTTGCGTAAAGTCTCCCAACTCACCATGATAAGGTGCAAGACTTGCAGAACTAGGGGAGGGACTGTCAAGACAATGGGAACACCTGGCATCACAACTTAGGTAAATGCTTAACAGAGGGCAAAAGGATTCTCGATGAATGGGATGAGAAAACATTTAGAGTCCCTTTTCTGATATTCCTACAACTATGTGGACAGTGACACTAGATTCGGCCAAGACAGGGACAGAGCCATGGAGGCAAGTTTGGGGAGACGATGGGGATGCAGATTGATGTGGGTTCAGGACTTTAAGAGGGAGCCCAGGGCAGTACTAGGCTGGCTCTGGCACGTGGGACAAATTTTTTTTTTTTTTGCTTTGGGACCCTGAGGGTTGGTTCTCCCCAGCACCTGCACTCACCCTGGGCCAGTGCTGGACTCTGTTGGCAGTGTGGGGCAGCTTCTTGTCCTTCAAGGTGGTAGAGCAGAGGTCCTTGCCATTCAGCTCCTGCCCCATCTCCTGTGTGGAGCTCTATAAAGACAGTGCCCAGACGCCAGGTAGGAGGTCTCAGTGCCCTGTCTGGCTCCCTTTGCTGGTTCTCAGACACAGGGCACTCCCTTCCAGATGGAACACTCCCCAGTATGCACACATCTCCACCAAGGACAGAAACGTGACACAGCTTCAGGGCCTTGGATGTCCTCTGGCACAGGTAAGACACACCTCACAATCGTCTTTCCATCCTGCCCTCCATGATGTTGGGGTGAACATAAAGGGATCACCAGGGTTTCCACTGTCCTGAAACCTCCTCCAGCCAGTGACAGAAACCCCCACATATCCCTCTTTACCCGAAAATCAAGAGGAGGGGATGGGGCTGCCCTGGGATGGCTCAGAGGGTTGTTTTGGCCTGGCCTAGGCTCCTTTGTATTACCTTATGGAACCTCCTGCCAAATGCCCTGAGGTGCTGGGATGAAGTTTGAGCTAATGTCTGCAGCAAGAGAAAAATCAATTCCCCTGGGCTTCCTGGAAGCCAGAGACCCAGGAAGTAGGCACGAAGCAAGAGAACATCTTTCCATATCAGATGTCTCCAGCCAAGTGTCTGGTACTGGACTACACTAGAATGTGGGTGCCTGGTTGCGGGGTTCCAAATTCTGTTGGGGTCTGTGGTCAAGGAAGTGACTTCACTGCCTGAGATCACCTACCCATGTTCATCTTGGATATTATAACCTACACAGACAGTGATCAGGGCTGCCGTCTACTCATCCCCTTTCTGCATGTGAGACCACATCTATACACAGGGTCACCAACACACCCCTCTCCACAGACCCCCAAGGTAGGGCTAAGTGGAGCCAGGACCCCAACTGGATTCAGACACATCTCTCTACTCTTACCTTGACCCTGGATATGCCATTATACCTGTCAGGGGTGGTCTATGTCTTGTCTGTTCAATACGGGTGATTCTAGCATGGGCTAAGTCCAGATTTCCATGGGACATATGTAGAATAATATCTATGTTATGGGAGGAGTGGTGTCACAGGTAGGAAATAACTCCAAGCACTTTTTCCTCCTCTTCTCACTTTCTCTGAGCCTGCTACTCGTCATATCCCACCCTACAGTCCCTAATAGGTTGAGTGTGTGTGTGTGTGTCTGTGTGTGTGTGTGTGTACAGTCACTCCTCTGGGCACTCATCTGTTCATCAGTGCTCACATTCTGGCGTCCCAGATGATGATAGACCCTCTACAGAGGGGTGGGCCATTATTTCTCAAGACCTTAGGCTTTCTAATTTTCAAAGCAAACCCTAAAGAGGGAATTGGAGCCTTGGGGTTTGATGGACAGAATCCACCCTTACCACTAGAGACTGCATATCCAGTGCTGAAACCTATCACCTCCTTTCCAATGGGCATCATGTGAATAGGGGTCCACGCAGTGGATTGTCATTAGCTGGGCTCCCCCTCAGACAAGAACTTCCTGGAATGCCTCCTGTCTATGGTATCAATGCTCCCTCTCACCCTGAAACCATCTCCATGTCTGTAGCCCCTGCCTTCAACACGACTTTTCTCCAGAGCCCTCCAGTGAATGGCTAGGTACATCCAGGGCCTGAACCTTGAGGACACTCACAAAGAGCTGGATTCATGCCTGGTTCAGCCTTCTTACAAGTCTGTCATTCTGGGCAAGGCACTGACCCTACAGGGGTCTTCACATTCTCCTCCCAGTGATTTCCCTGAAATCTCATATATTGTTTAAACAACTTTGTGTATCCCTGTCCCTTGAAGTGTGGTTTGTACTTAGTGATTCCTTCCATTCCACAGAACATGGCCCCATGACCCAAAAGCCCCGTCTGACATTTAATTCTAAAAGCTCATTGCCGATCTCTGTGCTGCCTCTGACCCGTGTTCTCTCTCAGATCCTGACCCTGGAATTCAAGCCCCTATGTTGAACCTTGACACACACATGGGCAGGTGACGTAGCAATGAGGGCCAACGACAGAAAGAAGAACTCCAGCCTTTTGAGATGGACAGAATCCTGACAACACCCAAAGTGAGCTCACATTATCAGTGAAGCAGGACGTGCCTTGGTGTTGTCAACAGCCCCAAAGTGCTGAGAGGCTCTGGCAATAGCCCCTAGCTGAGCACTGCTAGATTGTTGAACTTAAAGTCTCCTCTGAGACTGTGAGACAGTGTTTGCTGGTTAAGCCCCTGAATGTGGGGTAATGTGGTCAAACAGCACTAGGAGCAGGTACTGGTACTGTCCACCTGCCCCAGGCCATGGTCCTCCTCCCTTTCCTCTGCTCCCCCCTTCAGCATCCTTCTTTCTAGCACCCTGGCCTCCTATCTAACCCCCACTCTGGGAACATCATGTTCTGCTTCCAGTGCTCTGCACCATGGTACCTTCTTCCGGGCTAAATACAGTGGGATTTGTGCAGGGCGTCCTTCTTCTTTTCCTGCCACAGGAATTCTCAATGTCATCTCAGCATAGCCTTGTTGGATACCTCCACTGGTGGAGTTAAGGACCCAGTTTAGTCCCTTACTCTTGTCTCATGGATCAAATGCTCCTTTCATTCATCTTGTCAGTCATGTTTGTCCTTGTGCCCCTCTAAACACTGAGCTCCAAGAGGGAGAAACTGTTCGCCTGATAAGGACTGGCACCACCTGAGCGCTCAGGGCCCAGTGGCTGAATGAACAGGAGAGAGGATCCAGCCCACCACCGACCAGCTCTATTGTCCAGGCCCAATTGATTTAGGTCATGTGCAAGCCCTGTTGTTTTCTTTTGTTTCCTACATCAACTCTGTGTTCCATGTGGAGCTCAAACTCATGACCCTGAGATCAAGTATCTCGTGCCCTACTGACTGAGGAAACCAAGTGCTTCTTTGGTCATTTTCTCTATGTTCTAGGCTGATAACTATGGATGTTTGTTTGCTGATTTCAAAATGTTCTAGTTACATTCCCTTATGCTGATTTACCAAATAACTGCCCAAATTATGCTGTCATGTTGCCATAGATTTCTTCACATGACAGTGCTGAGTGCATCTTCAGATTAGATACTGAGCTCCTTCATGTGGTCTTTCAGGAGCCCATAGTCCCTCCACCAAGGGCCTCATCACTCCTTTGATTGTCATGCATTTCTGACGCCATCAGTACAAGGGGAATGTACCTGAATTAAAGTGTTCAAGTGGTGAAACTTGTAGGAATCAGACAGAAAGAAACAGATTTGTGGCACAGATGTATTTATCACTTGAATGATGAAAGTCAAATAATTGGAAATGGCTCAGTTGTTTAACGATGGGTCTTTGAGTGCTGTCACTGAGAATGTCCAAGTGGACAGCAGCGACAGTGCCTGTCCACTGTGGGGACATCAGATTGAAGAAGAGCCCAGCCCAAAAGCTCAGTATCTTCCCCCTACAGCGTAACACACACACACACACACACACACACACACACACACACACACACACACGCTCATGCACAACCCAGAGGGAAAATCTTTGAAATTGGGACAAAATCCATTACAGATGATTATTTCTGGGAGAAGGAACTTGTTTTCTTTTTGCCATATTTAAGTCATTATTTTACTACATAAACGCCTTCTGGCTTAAAACTAAAGAACTATTTACTCTATTACCTGGCTTGATAGTAATAAATGGGAAGATTTAAGATGTGATTTTAATATTTTTTTATAAATTGCCCACAAGACTAATTTAAACATGGTCTATGCAGGATAATGAAAGAGTTTAAAGGGGTGTCATGGATCCAGATTTTTCCCCTGTTTCTGCTATTCAAGTAATCCTTATGAAAGGAAACACTACCCCAGATAACGAGAGTAGCTTAATTTGGGGCTTCCCATGATGGTAGTTCTTTCAGGATCATTCGTTTGTAATAAAATATTACTTTTATACAACAATGAAAAAATTATATATCTTTCTTATATTCTATAGCCAGACAGAGAAGGCCATATTGTAGGATTCAAGTCACATGAAAATCCCAGATGAGGTATAGTACCAGAGACAGAGCAAAGAGCCATTGTTCCAAGGACTGGGGCGCAGTAAGGAGCAGTGAGTGTTAAGTATCCCAGGTTTCTCTGTGATAGAAATGTTCTACAAGTAATTAGTTGTACAACACACTTAAGGTACTAAAAGGCACCTCAATATACCATTGAAGAGGATCAGAGTAAACTTTTAAGTAAACTCTAATAATACTTTATTTAATGAACAAAACCTATTAAGCCATTTTACAAGTGTATACGAAACACAAAAATTACAAAGAGGGCAAGGAATCCTGTCCTTGGGGTTCCAGCCAGCATGAGCTGCTGTTGGCGGCTAAGTCTGGTTATTCCACTGAGAGAGGTGCTGGCTTGAGACCCTCAGGAACCAAAAAGGAGCACAGGCAGAACTCTGCTGGACCTTCAGGTCAGGTAAAGGACCTGATAGTTCTTCCATCTCAGGAGAGTGAATGAGAGCCCGGACTACCACCTGCACTGGCCCCAACAGGTGAGGTGGTGCCACTGCTCTTGCTGAGGGGTGAGCTCCAGCACCAGGGATGGCGTGGGCCAGCTTTGTGTACAAAGATACAGCGGGCGCCACAGTGGGAGCTGGGGCGAGTCCCTGAGGTGGTTCAGGATCTTTCTCTGGGCCTAGTGCTGTAGCTCCTTAAAAAGAAAGTATCATCAGCATTATTGACTTCCCATTACCCTTCAAAATAAAGGAAGCTTTTCGCAGCACTGAATATCTTCTATGTCCAAGAACCAATCTCTGGCATGTCTCCCTGACTAAAGACCATGGGGACAGGGATCTGAGACTACTCACTCCTCTCAGCTCAAGTGTACTGTAGGCTTGGTCAGTGTGGTCCACCCAACCCCCTCCACAGGACCACATCAGTCAACCCAGCCCTTCTCACTCCCAGACTCTGTATCCGTGGGCACAAGCTGTTGCCGGTATGAGAGCAGAAGCTGGGCATGGTGCTCCACATCTGAGCCTGGCACATTGAGCCCCAGGTATGCCAGCAGCATATTCAGGCTGGGAAACTCTGGTGGCCGGCCACAACCTGGAGCTATTGTTCTAGCCATGTGTGCAAGATGGAGGAGATGGCCCTGGGAAGAGATGGTTAGGCAGAGGAGTCAGAAGACAGAGCTCCCTCCCAAACCAATATCCCAGGGAACCCCTGTGGGAACCTGGGTCCCTGGGCTTCCAGCTCCTGTCAGAGACCAGTGCTCGTGTTTGTCCACCTGTGGTCTGGCAGTCCTGCCTGAGACAGGTCTCGTCATAGACGACAGGGTGCAAAAAGGCACTATGAGTGTGAGTCCTGATCAATCCTGTGAGAATTTCTGTCCTTCCTGGGGAGCTGGACACACTCCTCAGTCTTTCTCCTTGTCCACTTGCCACAGAATTCAACTGCATGTTCCCAGGGAGAGGTTGTGTCTGGCCTCTTAATTACCCTCACTGCACATGCCACTGTGCTGTGAAGATCCAACCAAGGGGGGAAGTAGGGGACTCTGTCTCTAGCTAGGCCTTTCCAGGACTCTCCCAGCACCTCAAATGTTATCTCCTCTGCCCTTGTGCTGCCTCTTTCACTAGTTTCCATGAGTGGGTCTCCTTCCACTGACACAATTCTCCCACAGGGTGTGGAATATCTGGTCCCTGAGCTCTCACTGGGTCTTCTGAGCACCCAGTGTCCAGGTTCCAACAGATCGCTAAGTGTGATGTTTCCTACGGCCTCTGTTCCGCATCCCTGGATTGGTGTAGAGTCAGGGCTATGAGGGGGCTGTCTGGGGAATGACTCCCTTAGGGGCTAAAGCTGTCCTCCAGCCCTCTCTGCTCTGCAAAGGTGCCCACATACACAGTTCCCCCGGGCTCCTTCCTTTCTCCAGAAGGAACTCTCAGACCTTCACCCTTAAGGAGGAATCACAGATGTGTGGGATGAGGGTCCAAGAGTCCTCCAACTCACAGTTCCCTGGCTTCAATCGGACTGGGAGAATGCCCTTGTGCATCAGCCAAAGCGCACTCATATATTCTGCTGCTCCTAGACTTTGCCGACCTCATCATAGCTGGAGAAAATACACCCATATCTATTTTTTAAACTTTTTAAAAATATTATATTTATTTAGATTACCCAAGAGAGTGAGTTCACATGTAGGCAGAGAGACAGGCAGAGAGAGAGGGGGAAGCAGGCTCCCTGCTGAGCAGAGAGTCCGATGTGGGGCTCAATGTGGGGCTTGACCCAGGATAGCAAGACCATGACCCAAGCTGAAGGCAGAGGCTTAACCCACTGAGCCACCCAGGAGCTGCAACACCCATATCTAGTGGAAGGCAGGGGTCACCACATAAAATGTCCTGTGGGTTTTAACTATCATCTTGTCAAGTGTCACTGTTTGTCCCCTAACTAGTCTGGAGCCCTGGGGTGCTGCCTGTTCTGTTCAGGGTTCACAGTCAGCTCCAAGAGGATCACCTGTGATGAGTGGGACTTCCTGAATGCCTCCTGAATGAAAGGGCCCAACCCAGCCAAAAACAGATATCTGAGTGGGCTTGGACCCCCTGCTCACCCCTGGGGACACCTGCTCTGGATTTACCCAGGCACAGTCCTCAGATAGAGTCTCATATCTCCTTTAAAAAAATTAAGTTACTTTTCAGTGTTCCAGAATTCATTTCATATGCACCACATCTGTACTCCATGCAATGCATGCCCTCCATAACACCCACCACCAGGCTCACCCAACGTCCCACCCCCCGCCTCACCAAAACCCTCAGATTGTTTTTCAGAGTCCATAGTCTCTCATGGTTCACCTCCCCTTCCGATTTCCCTCAACTCCTTTTTCTTCTCCATCTCCCTATGTCCTCCATGTTATTTGTTATGCTCCACAAATAAGTGAAACCATAAGAGAATTGAATCTCTCTGCTTGACTTATTTCACTCAGAATAATCTCTTGCAGTCCCATCCATGTTGCTACAAAAGTTGGGTATTCATTCTTTCTGATGGAGGCATAATACTCCATAGTGTATATGGACCATATCTTTTTTTTCCATTTGTCCATTGAAGGGCATCTTGGCTCTTTCCACAGTTTGGCGACTGTGGCCACTGCTATTATGAACATTGGAGTACGTGTTGTCCTTCTTCTCACTACATCTCTATCTTTGGAGTAAATAACCAGTAGTGCAATTTCAGGGTCATAAGAAGCTCTATTTGACATTGTTTTAAATTTGACTCATCCCTGAACATTTTTTGGAACAATGTCAAGCTGCAAAATTAAAATATATATTTATCTATATTATATCTATATCTAGATATATACATAATTTATTTATTTGGAAGAGTGAGATAACCATAGAGGGAATACAATCAGGAGCTGGAGATGGAAAAGCAGGCTTCCCACTGAGCAGGGAGCCCGATGCGGGGCTTGATTGGGATCAAGACCTGAGCCAAAGGCAGACACATAATGACCAAATCACTCAGGTGTTCCTAAAAAATATTTTAAGGTGATATTATTCAGGTATATTTTATGAAGTGAGTGGCCTCCCTATACTCTCAAAGAGGATATTTATGATTTCATTTTGACTAACATCTGAGAACCAATTAGAATCACTCTGTGTTCTCAGTGTCTTGTCTCCTAGATCCTCTGTGGTAAAAGTGCAATATAGAAAAATGTTACAATGGAAAGTCTTCTCATAAATATTCTACTACTGTCCTTGTAAATACACCCCTTTTCTGCTGAATGAAATCTGTAGTAACTTTCAGTAGAGTAGAAATACAGGAAGTTTATTTTTATAAAGGTGATAAGTAGGTAATTTTTATCAATTGGAGAATGTAGGTCATGGATGTTTTGCTTTAAATCTCATAAAGATACAAAATAGCATCACTATTACATTTTAAATAAAATGCATTTTTCACTCTTCATATTTTATTAAGATTCCTATAAGTAACTAAATGATTATTTTTTAAATTTAATTTTTTCTGAGTTCCAAGATCAATTATTTATGCACCACACTCAGTGCTCCATGAAATACATGCCCTCCTTAATACCCACCTACTCACCACCGGGCTCACTTATCCCCCAATCCTCGCCCTTCAAAAACCCTCAGTTTGTTTCTCAGAGCCACAGTCTCTCTGCTTCATCTCCTCTGCCAATTTCCCCCAATTCACTTTTCCTTTTCTTCTACTAATGTCGTCCTTGTAATTTCCTAAGCATCACAAGTAACTGAAACCATATAATAATTGCCTTTCTCAGCTTGACTTATTTCCCTCAGCATAATCTCCCCCAGTCCTCCATATTGACATAAAAGTTAGGTATTCATCCCTTCTGATGGCTGCATAATATTCCACTGTAAATGTGGACCACATCTTCTTTTTCCATTCTCTGTTGAAGGGCTTCTTGGCTCTTTCCACAGTTTGGCGACCGTGGCCATTGCTGCTGTGAACATTGGGGTACAGATGGCCCTTCTGTTCACTACATCCGTATCTTTGGGGTAAATACCCAGTCGTGCAATTACAGGGTCATAGGGAAGCTCTGTTTTTACTTTCTTAAGATATCTCCACAACGTTTTCCAAAGCGGCTGCAACAACTTGCATTCCCACCAATAGTGTAAGAGGGTTACCCTTCCTCCACATCCTCTCCAACACTTCTTGTTTCCCGTCCTGTTAATTTTGGCCATTCTCACTGGTGTAAGGTAGTATCTCAGTGTGGTTTTTATTTGAATCTACCTGATGTTAATTATGGTGAGCCTTTTTTCATGTGTCTGTTAGCCATTTGTGTATCTTCCGTGGAAAAGGATCCGTTCATGTGTTCTGCCCATTTTTTGACAAGATTATCTGTTTTTTGTTTGTTTGTTTTGTTTTGTTTTGTTTTTTCAATGTCGAGTTTGAGGAGTTCTTTATAGATCTCGGACAACAGCCCCTTGTCTGTAGTGTCATTTGTGAATATATTCTCCCATTCCGTGTGTTGCCTCTTAGAATTGCTGCCTCTTTCCTTTGCTGTGCAGAACCTTTTGATCTTGATAAAGTCCCAGAAGTTCACTTTCGCTTTTGTTTCCTTTGCCCTTGGAGACATGTCTTGAAAGAAGTTGCTGTGGCTGATGTCAAAGAGGTTACGGCCTATGTTCTCCTCTAGGATTCTGATGGATTCCTGCCTCATGTTGAGGTCTTCTATCCATTTCGAGTTTAACTTCGTGTATGGTGTAAGATTATGGACATGTTTCATTCTTCTACACATCGCTGTCCAATTTTCCCAGCACCATTTATTGAAGAGACTGTCTTTTTTCCACTGTATATTTTTTCGTCCTTTGTCAGAGATTATTTGACCATAGAGTTTTGGGTGCATATCTGGGAACTCTTCTCTGTTCCACTGGTCCATCTGTCTGTTTTTATGCCAGTACCATGCTGTCTTGGTGATCACAGCTTTGGAGTAAAGCTTGAAATCAGGTAACGTGATGCCGCCAGTTTTATTTTTGTTTTTCAACATTTCCTTAGCAATTGGGGTTTCTTCTGATTCCATACAAATTTTAGGATTATTTGCTCCAGCTCTTTGAAAAATACTGGTGGAATTTTGATCGGAATGGGATTAAAAGCATAGATTGCTCTGGGCAGTATAGACAATTTAACAACGTTTATTCTTCCGATCCAAGAGCATGGAGTGGTCTTCCATCTTTTTGTGTCTTCTTCAATTTCTTTTAGGAGTTTTCTGTAGTTCCTCGAGTACAGATCCTTAACCTCTTTGTTTAGGTTTATTCTGAGGTACCTTATGGTTCTTGGTGCTATAGTAAATCGAATCAATTCTCTAATTTGCCTTTCTGTATTTTCATTGTTAGTGTATAAGAAAGCCACTGATTTCTGTGCATTGACTTTGTATCCTGCCACATTATTGAATTGCTGTATGAGTTCTAGAATTTTGGGGGTGGAGTCTTTCAGGTTTTCCATATAAAGAATCATGTCGTCTGCGAAGAGAGAGAGTTTGACTTCTTCCTTGCCAATTTGGATACCATTTATTTCTCTTTGTTGTCTGATTGCTGTTGCTAGGACTTCTAATACTATGTTGAACAAGAGTGGTGAGAGTGAGCATCCTTGTCGTGTTCCTGATCTCAACGGGAAGGCTGCAAGCTTTTTCCCATTGAGGATGATATTTGCTGTGGGTCTTTCATAGATAGATTTGATGAGGTTCAGGAGTGTTCCCTCTATCCCTATACTTTGAAGCGTTTTAAGCAGGAACGGATGCTGGATTTTGTCAAGTGCTTTTTCTGCATCAATTGAGATGCATGTGGTTCTTTTCTCTTCTCTTATTGATTTGTTCTATCACATTGATTGATTTGTGAAAGTTGAACCATCCTTGTAACCCAGGGATGAATCCCACCTGGTCATGGTGGATAATCTTTTTAATGTGCTGTTGGATCCTGTTTGCTAGGATCTTGTTGAGAATCTGAGCATCCATATTTATCAGTGATATTGGTCTGAAATTCTCCTTTTTGTTGTGGTCTTTGCCTGGTTTGGGGATCAGGGTAATGCTGGCTTCATAAAAAGAGTCTGGAAGTTTTCCTTCTGCTTCAATTTTTTAAAACAGCTTCAGGAGAATAGGTGTTATTTCTTCTTTGAAAGTTTGATAGAATTCCCCAGGGAATCCGTCGGGTCAGGGTCTCTTGTTTTTTGGGAGGTTTTTGATCACTGCTTCAATCTTGTTACTAGATATCGGTCTATTCAGGTTGTCAATGTCATCCTGGTTCAATTTTGGGAGTTAATGGTTTTCCAGGAATGCATCCATTTCATCTAGGTTGCTTAGCTTATTGGCATATAACTGTTGATAATAATGTCTGATGATTGTGTCTATTTCCTTGGTGTTAGTAGTGATCTTTCCCTTTTCATTCATAATTTTATTAATTTGGGCTTTCTCTCTTTTCTTTTGGATTAGTGTGGCAAATGGTTTATCGGTCTTATTGATTCTTTCAAAAAACCAGCTTCTAGTTTCATTGATGCGTTCTAATGTATCTCTGGTTTCTACCTCATTGATCTCAGCTCTAATCTTGATTATTTCCCTTCTTGTGTGTCGAGTTGGCTTAATTTGTTGTCGATTCTCCAGTTCTTTGTGGTGTAAGGACAGCTGGTATATTCTGGATTTTTCCATTTTTTTGAGGGAGGCTTGGATGGCTACGTATTTCCCCCTTATAACTACCTTTGCTTTATCCCAAAAGTTTTGGACGGAAGTGTCTTCATTCTCATTGGTTTCTATGAATTGCTTAAGTTCTTTGATTTCCTGGTTGATCCAAACATTCTTAAGCAAGGTCGTCTTAAGCTTCCAGGTGTTTGTGTTCCTCCCAAACTTTTCCTTGTGATTGAGCTCCAGTTTCAAAGCATTGTGATCTGAGAATATGCAGGGAATAATCTCAATCTTTTGGTATCAGTTGAGCCGTGATCTGTGACCCAGTATGTGGTCTATTCTGGAGAAGGTTCCATGTGCACTTGAGAAGAATGAGTATTCTGTTGTTTGAGGGTGGAATGTTCTGTATACATCTATGAGGTCCATCTGGTCCAATGTGTCATCCAATGCTCTTATGTCTTTATGGATTTTCTGATTGGATGATCTGTCTCTTTCTGAGAGTGGAACGTTAAGATCCCCTACTATTAATATATTCATATCAGTATGACTCTTTATCTTGATTAACAGTTGTCTTATGTAGTTGGCTGCTCCCATATTGGGGGCATAAATATTTACGGTTGTTAGATCTTCTTGGTGGATAGAACATTTAACAATGATGTAGTGTCCTTCTATATCTCTGACTACAGTATTTAGTTTAAAATCTAATTTATCTGATATGAGAATCGCTAACCCAGCCTTCTTTTGAGGCCCATTGGCATGAAAAATTCTTCTCCATCCCTTCACTTTCAGTCTGGATGTATCCTTAGGTTCAAAATGGGTCTCTGTAGGCAACATATATTTGGGTCCTGTCTTTTATCTAATCTGCAACCCTTTGCCATTTTATGGGCACAGTTAGGCCATTCACGCTGAGAGTGATTATTGAGAGAGACTTTTTTTTATTGACATCGTGTTACCTGTGAAGTCTTTCTTTCTATAGATTGTCTCCATAAATTTCTGTTCAATGATATTCTTGGGTTTTTTACTCTTTTGTAGAGCCCCCTTAATATTTCTCATAGTGACAGCTTTGTGGTCACATAGTTTTTTGAACCTTGCCAACCATTTGTTCTTTATCTACCCATCCATTTTGAATGTCAGTCTTGCTGGATAAAACATTCTGAGCTGTATGTTCTTCTCATTTATTGTCCTGAATACATCTTGCCAGCCCTTTCTGGCTTGCTAGGTTTCTGTGAACAGGTCTGATGTTATTCTCATGGGCTTTCCTCTGTATTTAAGGAATCTCTTTCCCCTAGCTGCTTTCAAGAGCTCCTGTCTACAATTATGATTCATCAGTTTCACAATAAGCTGTCTCGAATTCTTTCTAGATTCTTTGACTTGGGGGGAGACCTTTGTGCCTCTAGCAAATGAACGCTAGTTCAATTTTCCAGGTTGGGAAAATTTTCATGTAGAATTTGTTCAACTATATCCCTAGTCTTCTTTCTTTCTCCTCCCCCTCAGGGATTCAAATAATTCTGACGTTGGAATGTTTCATGACATCATTTAATTCCCTATTTTTGTTTTCAAGGCTTCTAAGCTGTTCCAGGCTTCCTACTGATCCATTTTCTCTATCAGTGTGTCCTCTAGATCACTAATTCTTTCTTCCTCAATTACCCTGTTAGAGAATTTAGATTAGAGTGGAACTCATTGAGAACATTGTTAACATCATCCCTGGTGGCTTTCACTTCTGCCCTAATCAATTCCATTTTATCATCAAATGCTTTCTCCAACCTAGCCATTGTCTGGATAATTGTTAGCCCAAATTCCCTTTCCCACATACTGTTTATGTCCGTATCCAATAGCTCTGATGGAGAGGCCACAGTCTGAATTTTTCCTCTGTTTGGGCATTCCTCCTCCTAGTATTTTGGTGAGAATTGGCTGAAGGAATGTGTAACTGAATGTATCAACCGTGGTGCAGGCAATGTGCACTCTGGAACACTTCTGAGCTATAAGGTGTCCCCACCAAAAAGGAAGCAAAAGAAAAAGTGAGTGAGTGAGAGAGAGAGAGAGAGAGAGAAAGAGAGAGATGCAGGAAAACAATGAAAAAAATAAAAGAAAAGACCCAGCCTGAATGGGCCCCTAAGGTAAGATTTAAAAACTATACAAACAGAAACAGACAAACAAACAAAAAATAAATAAATGACAAGGGAAAAAATGCAGCCAAAATGAACCCCAAGTATAAGATTTATATACTACCAGAGCAAAAAGAAATACACAGAAACAGTGACAGAAAAAAAAAAAAAGATGGGAAGGTCAGTATAAATTCTCTATACCTTTAACAAAGATATCTATTGATATCTATTGATATCTTTGTTAAAGAGGACTCAGCTTTCCTGAAATAAAGGGGGATTAAGCTGGATTATATATAAGGGTAGAACTGATTGGGGAAAGGGGATTACCTTGAAGCATATCTCTATAGGAATATAAATAAATACATAAATAAATAAATAAATAAATAAATAAATAAATAAATAAATAAAATTAAAAACTAGGAAAGCATAAGAAAAACACAGGTAATGTTTCAAAAACTTTAAATTTAAGAGGTTATTATGGAATTTGTTGTACTGAACCTCTCATTGTGTTGGTAAATAGGTTAAAACTATTTAAAAACTGAAAAGAATGAGAATAGTGGGAACGAATTAAAAATAGAAGTTGTATCTATGAAGTAGTGGTGTTTGTCCTCTTATTTTTGTTTTTATTATTATTATTTTTTGTCTTTCTTTTGTCTGGCTTTCTGAGGGAGGGTCCTGCCACTTGATTTTTCTGTCAGTCTTGCTTGAATTGAGTCCTCCTACCCCCTATCAGGGGTCTGGGCTCTGAGGAAACAGGTTTTTCAGGCTTTTGTACTCTGGAGCTTTCTGGCTTTTTTTTTCCTCTCTCTTTGGTGCCTTTTGGCTGTTCTTTGGAGGTTTAGAGGAAAGCAAACTGCACCCAGAACTCCGTCTCAGAGAGAGGCCTCAGTCTGTTCCCCTCTGAGTGCTCCAGAGCACATAAATTTCCACTCTGTTGCCATAGAGCACATCCCCAGCCATGGTCTCGGGGGTCAGAGGAACTCCCTCTTTTACCCAAAACCATGAGAAGTACTAGTCCAGAGAGCTGGCTTCCAGCGGATGCCTACACAGCTGCTGCCTGGGCAGTTCCAGACCTCCAGAGAGGCCCCAACCAGAGACAGTACACTGAGATTTTCACTCCGGTCCGAGCTGGGAGTGTTCAGACTCTCTGGGTCCTAGAGAGCACTGGCTAGTGCCTGTGCAGACCTCTCTTAGGGGAGGGGTTTTTGTTGCTGGACCTACTGCTTGCGCATGCAGAGTGCAAAAGGCTTTGGTTCTAGAGAGCGCCAGCTGGCATCCACAACAGACTCTCTCATGTGAACCACCACCCAGATGCTCTCCCGTGTGCCAGCAGCTCGGGGACCAAGGCCTGGCTTCTTTGTTACACTCTCTCTGGCTCAGCATCAGTGGTGGCCATCCTGGGTCCCTGGGCTTAAGCCCCTGTCCCTAACTGCCCGATTCCACCAATTTCCCTTGAAGACCTTTTCCTCTTTTTGAGTGCTTGCAACCAGATTCCAAGTTAATCCTGGTCCCCAATCACAGGGCACTCTCATATTGGGGTATTACTTTCTAATGGATCACTTCCAGAGGCTCCTTCCAGAAGTTTGTTTGTCTCCCAATATCAGTTGGGTATTCCCACTCCACTTTACGTGTCCACTGGCATCTTATGTCCCCTTAGACATCCAGAAGTGTGTAATTTTAATCTCAGACTGATTTCATGGGTAATCAGAGTTCTTTGGTAGAAAATCATCTCACTTTAGGGGACCTGTTGAAACAGCACCTCCTACTTCTCTGCATTCTTGTCTCCACCCGATAAGAGAGACAGAATCCTCAAGCAGACTCTGCCCTATGTACGCAGCCTGATGAGGAGCTCGATCTCAGGATGCTGAGATCATGACCTGACCAAAACCATGACTCTTAGGATCCAGCCAAGGAAGCACCCAGTCACGTGACTATTTTAATGTCTGTGGGCCCTCTTGTTATACCTCCTGCCATAATTCAATGGGATCTTGGGGGATTGGTCTGTGCTTCAACCCCTAAACATCCTGGGGGCTATAGCACTGTCTCATGGATCCTCTGCTTCCCCAAAGGGAAAAAAAGTTTCACCAATGAAGAGGATTGAAATCCATGTGCAATGGACAAATGGGGCCAACCTGTTAGAGAAGCAAACAACTCATCTGGTGCCAGTCTTAGGAGATCTCAGCTATGTTGACATATTCCTGGGTTCATACTGAGCCTTTTCCACCACCCAAGAGGTGCTGGACCTCCTGTTTTCAAGGTGAGCACCCTGCCGCTAACTGCCCAGTGGGATTTGGCCATGGCTTCATTGTGAGTGTGGGCATGTCCAAAAACTTCGCAAGCATCGGATTTCTCCTCTGACTTGGGTAGATTTATTTTAAGGACTCAGTGGGGTTTTGAAGGGAAAGTTCAGGTGGGTTCCTGGGGATGTGCAATGGTCTGCTAGACAGCCTGTGTTTCTACTCATTTAACATTGTTCTGCTTGTAATGATGAAGTCACTGCCCTATGCCTCACTATCATGATGGTCTTTATACGAGCTGTTTGGCCATTTAAAAGGAGATCTGAGACTCTATCTGGGGTCTGTGCTTGGGAGAAACCACAGCACGGGTCCCCAGGGGTAAGCAGTGGGCCCAGGTCCCCTCAGATATCTGTGATGGACTGGGTAGGGACCTTTCACTTAGTAAGCATTCAGGAAGCCCCACTCAGCAGAGGGTCTCCTCTAGGAGCTGACTGTGATCCCTGCACAGAGCAGACAGCACCCCAGGGCTCTAGACTAGTCAGGGGTCAGACAGTGTCACTGGACACGATGACAGTTAGTATCCACAGGACATTTCATGTGATGCTCCCTGGCCTCCTCTAGATATGCTTGCATTTTCTCCAGTTATGATGATGTTCCCAGAGTGCAAGAGCAGCGGCATATGTGAGTGAGCTTCGGCTGATGCGGGAGGACCTCCCCCCTCCCCCAGGGCAGCCAGGGGACTGCGAGTTGGAGGAAATCTTAAACCCTCATCCCACTCATCTGTGATTCCTCCTTAAATGTAAAGGTCTGAGAGTTTCTTCTGGATAAAGGAAAGGGTCCAGGGGAACTGTGGGTCGGGGCATTGTGGCAGAGAAGATGGGGCTGGGGGACAACTTTAACCCCTAAGAGAGGCATTCAGAACACAGCCTACTCCTAGCCCTGACTCTCCTTCAATCCGAAGACCCAGAACAGAGGCTGTGGGAACCATCACACTCAGCAATCTGTTAGAACCTGTACACTGGGTACTCACAGGGTGCTCAGGAGACCCAGTGAGTGATCATGGACCAAACATTGCACACCCTGTGGGAGATTAGTGTCAATGAAAGGATACCCACTCGTGGCACCTAGTGAAAGAGGCAGCAGTTGGGCACAGGAAGTAATGATTGAGGTATTGGGAGGGTACTGGGAATGCCTGGGTAGAGACAGAGTGCCTTTGTTCCCTCCTTGGTTGGATCCTCACAGAACAGTGGTGTGAGCAGTGAGGGTAATTAAGAGGCCAGATACAACCCCTCGCTGGGCACATGCAGTTGAATTCAAGTGGCAAGTGGGCAAGGTGACAGAAAGAGGAGTATGTCCAGCTCCCCTGGGAAGGACAGATGTGCTCACACCATTGATCAAGGACTCACACTCATAAAGGCATTTTGCCAACCTGTTGTCTGAGACCAGGCCTGTTTCAGGCATGACGGCCAGATCACAGGTGGACAAGGACTAGGGCTGGTTTCTGACAGGAACTGGAAGCCCAGGGACCCAGGTTTGCACAGGGGTTCACTGGGATATTGCTTTGGGAGGGTGCCCTCTCCTCTGAATCCTCTGCCCAACTGTCTGTCCGCAGGGCCATCTCCTCCATCCTGAACACATGGTTAGAATAATAGCCCGAGGATTTTGTCCAGCCCCCAGAACTTCCCAGCCTGAATATGCTGCTGGTATACCTGGGGCTCAATATGCCAGGCTCAGATTTGGAGCACCATGCCCCACTTCTGCTCTTATAGCTGCAACAGGTTGACCTCACGGAGCCAGAGTCTGGAAGTGAGAAGGGCTGGGCTGACTGATGTGGGCCTGTGGAGGGGACTCAGTTGGCCACACTGAGCAGGCCTCCATAGAGTGCAGTTGGGCCGAGAGGAGTGAGTAGTCTCAGATCTCTGTCCCCATGGTCTTTAGTCAGGGAGAACTCCCAGGGATTGTTTCTTGGACACAGACAGGATGGAATGGTGGGAAAAGTTTCCTTTATTTAGAAGGTACATGGGAAGTCAATCATGCTGATGATACTGTCTCTTCATGGAGCCATAAAACTAGGCCCAGAGCAGGATCCTGAACCACCTCAGGAACTCGGCCCAGCTCCCAATGTGGCACCCTCTGTATAATTGGAGACAAAGCTGGCCCACCCCATCCGTGGTGCTGGAGCTCACCCCTCAGCAAGAACAGTGGTGCCACCTCCCCTGTGCAGGTGGTACTCAGGGCTCTAATTCACTCTCCTGAGATGTCAGCCCCTTTGCCAGACCCAGTGGTCCAGCGGGGTCCTGCCCTGACTCCTGGGGTCCCTGAAGGGCTCAATCCAGCAGTGGTCTCAGTGGAATAACCAGCCTCAACCCCCAAGCAGCAGCTCATACTGGCTGGAACCCCACGGATGTATTCCCATTCCCTGTATTTGCCTTCTATGTATTTTTTTTGTGTTTTGTATACACCTGCATAATGGCTTAAAAGATTTTTTACCTTAAATGAAGTAGAATTTGAGTTTACATAGAAGTTTACTCTGATCCTTTTCAATGGTATATAGAGGTGCCTTTAAGTACAATAAGAGTGTTGCACAACCATTGAATTGTAGAACATTTCCATCACAGAGAAACCTGGGCGACTTATCACTCACTATGCATTCCCCCACCTCCGTCCCTGCAAACACTCTTCTTCACTCAGTCTCTGGTATCTTACTTCCTCTGGGATTTTCATGTGCCTGGAATCCTACAATATGGCCTTCTCTGTCTGACTACAGAATATAAGAAAGATACATAATTTTTTTCAATGTTTTATAAAAATAACATTTTATTACAAAGGAATGTTCCTGAAAGAACAATCATCATGGGAAGCCCCAAAAGAAAGTACTTTCATCATCTGGGGTAGTGTTCCTTTTCATAAGGACACGTTGAATGGCAGAAACCGGGGAAATATCTCAGTCCATGTGACAACTTTAAATTCTTCATTTCCTGCATAGACCACATTTAAACTATTGTAGTGTGCTTTTTATTTTATATATATATATATATAATATATTATATATAATATATTATATTATATGTTATATATAATATATATATTATATATATATATTATATATAATATATATATTATATATATATATATAAAACACAATTAAATATACCCATTTATTACTAACAAATCAGTAATAGAATTAATTATTCTTTAGGCTTTAGCCAGACTGTGTTTACGTAGTAAAATAATGTTTTAAGTATGAAGGAAAAAAGGAGCATTCTTTCTCCAAGAAATAATCGCCCATAATGGATGGTGTCCCAATTCCATAATTTTCCCTCTGGGGTGTGTGTGTTTGCATGCGCACGCGTGTGTGTGTGTGTGTGTGTGTGTGTGTGTGTGTGTGTGTAACACTGCAGGAGGCAGGGAGAGTTTATGGCTGTGCTCTTGTTCTACCTAATGTTCCCACAGTGGACAGGCACTGTTGCTGCGGTCCCCTTGGGCATTCTCAGTGACAGCCCTCAAGGACCCATCTTTGAACAACCGATCCATTTCAAATTACTTCACTCTCATGATTCATGTGAAAATTACATCTGTGCCACAAATCTCTGTTTCTTTATGTCTGATTCCTTGAAGCTTTACCACCTGAACGCTTTTAGTTAAGGGGGTTCCCCATGTACTGATGGCATCAGAGGTGCATTATAACCCAGAGAGTGAGAAGGCCCATGATGGAGGGGCTCTGCGCTCCTGACAGACCACATGAAGGAGCTCAGTCTCCAATCTGAAGATCCACTCAGACCTGTCATGTGGGGAAATCTATGGTAACATGCCACCATAATTTGGGGAGTTATTTGGTAATTCAGCATAACATAATATACTGTTGGGGCCGATTCCACGTTAAAACCTGTTAAACCCCTAGGGCCTGCCTGGGCCTACTTAGCCATAGTGACTCCATGTTGCCTCGGTAAACATTTTGCTGTTTAATAAATGCCTCAGCAGTTACTGATGTCAGTTCCAGGTAACTGTTGCTAAAACACACCTGAAACAAGGCCATTTTGTTTAATAAACGCCTCAATGGTTGCTCTCGGTTCCAGGTAACAGTTATTAAAACACAACACCTAAAACAAGGCCAGACAGGTGGAAACATCCAATCAGCGAAAGCCACATATGTAGAGGTCTGTGATTGTGCCCTATAAAACTAGCCTGTAAGACCAAGGAGTCATTGCCCTCTTCAGAGGTGGCCCTGACCGGTCAGTCTGGTTCCTGATGCTTGGCATAAGAATACAATTTTTGTTAAAGCTTAATTCCATGTCAGTCTCGCTCCTTTGATAACGGACCCAACAATACCTACAACGTTTTGAAATCAGCAAGTAAACTTCGATAGTTATCAGCCTAGAACCTAAAGAAAATGACCAAAGAATCACCTGGCTTCCTCAGTCAGTAGGGCATGGCGTACTTGATCTCAGGGTCATGAGTTTGAGTCATACATGGAACACAAAGTTGATGTAGGAAGCAAAAGAAAACAACAGGATTTACACATGACCAAATCAACTGGGCTTGAACAATAGAGCTGGTCGGTGGTGGGCGGGATCCTCTCTACTGTTCCTTCAGCCACAGGACCCTGAGCACTCAGTTGGTACCAGTGCTTATCAGGCAACCAGTTTCTCCCTCGAGGAGCTCTGTGTCTAGAGGAGCAGCTCGACAAACGTGAACTGAAAAAGTGAATGAAAAGAGCATGGTCTCCATAAGAAAAGAGCAAGGGACTACAACTTTGTCCAGAGCTCCAACAGGTGAGGGGTCCGACAAGGCCGTGCTGAGATCATATTGAGATTTCCTGTGGCAGGAAAAGAAGGAGACGGCCCTGCACAAATCTGAGTGTATTTAGCCCAACAGAGGTTCCCACGGTGCAGAGGATTGGAAGCAGAACATGACGTTCCCAGAGTGGGGGTTATAAAGTGGGCCATGGTGATTGGAGGAATCTGATGTGGGGAGCAGAGAGGAAAGGGAGGAGGACCAAGGCCAGGGGCAGGTGGACAGTATCAGTACCCTGTCTCTAATGCTGTGTGACCATATTACCCCACACTCGGTGGCTTAAAAAAGAAACACAGTCTCACTGTCTCACAGGAGACTCTAAGTACAACAATCCAGGAGTGTACAGCTAGGGGGTCCTGCCATAGCCCCTCAGTACTTTGGTGCTGTTTCCAACACCAAGGCAGGACCTGCTTCACCGAGAACCTGAGCTCATTTAGGGGTGTTGGCAGGATTCAGTCCATCTCAAAAGACCTGAGTTCTTCTGTCTGTTGTTAGCTCTCATTACTAGGGCACATGCTCATGTGTGTGTCAGGGTTCAACATAGGGGCTTGTACTCCAAGGTGAGGATCTGAGAGAGAACACGGGTCAGAGGCAGCATGCGGTGGGCAATGAGATTTTAGAACTAAATCTCAGATAGAGCTTTTTTGTCATGTGGCCATGTTCTGTGGAATGGATAGAATCTCTAAGTCCAGACCACATTCGAGAGACAGGGTTACAAAGATGTTTAAACCAGATATGTGTTTTCAGGGAAGAACTGGGAGGAGAAGGTGAAAACCCCTGCAGGATGAGTGCCTTGCAAAGAATCACAGAAGGTAAGAAAGCTGAAGCAGGCATGAACTCAGCTCTTTGTGGGTGTCCTCAAATTTGGGGCCCTGGATGCATCCATCCAATCGCTTGAGGGCTCTGGAAAATGTTGTGTGGAAGGAAGGGGCTAGAGATATGGAGAAGGTTTCAGGGCAAGGGTGAGCATTGATATCGTAGACAGGAGGCATTCCAGCAAGATCTTGTCTGAGGGGAGCCCAGGTCATGGCAACCCACTGAGTGGGCCCCTATCTACATGACACCCATTGGAAAGGAGGTAATAGCTCTCAGCACAGGATATACAGACTCTAGTGGTAAGGGTGGCTTCTGACCATTAAGGCCAAGTTTCCAATCATATTTTTAGGGTTTGCTTTGCAAATTAGAAAGCCTAAGTTCTTGGTAAACTATGGCTCACCTCTCAGTAGATGGGGCTGTCACCGCCTGGGACTCCAGAATGTGAGCACTGATGAACAGATGTGTGCCCACAGGAACGATTGTGTGCGCGCACACACACACACACACACACACACACACACACCATTAGGGACTGTAGAGTGGTATATAATGAGTTGCAGAGTAAGACAAAGTGAGAAGAGGAGGGAAATGTGCTTGGAGTTATCTCCTATATGTGACACCATTCCTGCAGTATCATAGACATTATTCCACATGTGTCTGTAGACATCTGGATGAAGTCCATGCTAGAATCATCTTTGTTGTACAGATCAGATGCAGACCACCTCTGACAGGGATAATGGCTTATCCAGGGACACAAGCAGGTAAAAGTGGAGAGTTGTGTCTGAAGCCAGATGGGGCCCTGACTGCACTCAGCCCTTCGTTGGGGGTCAGTGGAGAGGAGTGTGTTGTTGTCCCTGTGTACAGATGTGTCTTGTATGCAGAAAGGAGATGAGCAGATGGCAGTCCTGAGCACTTTTTATATAGGTGATTATCCAGGGGGTACTTGGTTAGGTTATCTCAAGAAGAGACGTCACTCTCTTGACCAGAGACTCCAACAGAATTTGGAACCCCTCAAGGAAGCGCCCACATTCTAGTGTAGTCCAGTACCAGAGTTACATGGCTGGAGACATCTGATACAGAAAGATATCTCTTGCTGTTTGCCTACTTCCTGGGGCTCTGGCTTCCAGAAACCCCAGGGAATGGCTTTCTCAAATATTGCCGACATTTTCCCAAACCTCCTTCCCAATGCCTCAGGGCATTTGGTAGGAGTTTCATAAAGTGATTCGAGAGCAGGGTTCTGGATAAGGGTGCCTGAAAACATGTAGGGTTAGGAGGAGGGCCTCAGGGCTTGGCAGGTCTGATCTGCTGGCTCCTAGGCCAGCTGTCCCAGTGGCTGATTGGAGGACAGGACTCAGGTTGTGTCAGACTGTGCATTACTGTCCAGGGTGGCGTACAAAAGTGGGAAGGCATCGGAAGTCATACATGTTGCCCCTAATCCAGGGTATTGTACAGTTCCATAGGGCATGGTTTCCTTCTGGAGAGCAGGGAGAGTCCTGTTGTGTGGCTCTGGAGTGCCCAAACTGGAGGGCTTATGATCCAGGACTCTGGGGACAGAAGTCTGAAAACCCAAGCTAAGTTTATGGTAAGGTCTAGGGCATGGATCACCGATCCACAGAGGCTGACAGGAGGTACTCAGATTCTGAAGTTAGGGCGAGGGTCAGGCATTCGCTCAGACAAAATTTGTGACCACAAAGGCCACTGTATGTTGAGGTGGGCTCCTGAGGACATGGAGGTTTCTCCTGCTTGGGGATTTTGCACAGTTCCAAAGAGCAAGCTTTCATTCTTGGGGAGAGGTGGAGTCCCGCTGTATGACTCTAGGATCTCCCATACGGAGGGATTCAAGAGCATGGCTCTGGGTATGGATACCTAAAAACTCAACCTAGGGTTAGTGTTAGGGCTTAGGGGTATGGCAGGTCTGATATGATGACTCTGGCACCAGCTACATGGGTGGCTAACTGCAGGATGGGCCGCAGGCTGAGGGACTGAATGTATATTATTGTCCAGTGTCAGCTTCCGCAATGAGGGGGTGGGATTTCTATCTTTTGCAGCTTGCTCCTAATGTGTGGGTTTCATGCAGCTCCACAGGGCACGTTTTCCTTCTGGAGGGCGGGAAGAGTCCTGTGGTGAGATCCAGTGTTCCCTATCTGGAGGGCTTGTGAACAAGGACTCTGAGGACAGAAGTCGGAATACCCAATCTAGGGTAAGGGTTTGGGCCTAGGGCATCACAGGCCAAATCTGTGGATACTGAGGCGAGCTCCCTGATATCTCAGGTTAAGGGGAGTATCAGGAGGTTTCTCAGGCTGAAGTTTGTGTCCATGAGATCTGCCTTACGTGGGGGTGTCCTCAAGGGACCATGGAGTTTTCTCCCACACTGGGGCTCTTTCTCAGATCCAAATAGCTTGTTTTATTCTTGGGGATAGGCAGTGTCCTGTTTTATGGTTCAGGGTTCTCCCATATGGAGGGATTTGAGAGCAGAGCTCCAGTGTGGATGCCTGAAAACTCACAGTAAGGTTAAGATTAGGTCCTTGTCTTTTGGAGCTATGTAAAACCCTCAGAGATGGAAGAAATCTGCTTTGCTCCTGAGGCCAAACCCACTTTTCCAGGCTGCATGGACACATTCACCCATTACAACCCTTAGCCTGAGCCCCATTTTGAACATAGCAGCAAGGGTACCTCAGCCCAGAGCCAGGTATAAGGCCTGCCATGCCACTAGGACCTAATCCTAGCCCTCAGTTGGCTTTTCAGGCATAAATACCCAGAATGCTGCTCTAGAATCCCTCGATGTGGGGGACCCCTGAGCCATAATGCAGGACACCACCTACAACCCAGAATAAACCAAGCTATTTGGAACTGCAAAACCCCCAGAATGGGAGGAAACTCCATGCCACCATGAGGCCACCTATGAGTTTGGCAAAACTCATGGACACAAACTCCAGCCTGTGCAACATCCTGACACTTGCCTTCACCTCAGATCCCAGTGAGCTCGCCTCAGTGTCTGTAGATTGGGCCTGCCACGCCTTAGGACATAACCCTAGCCCTAGTTTGGGTTCTCAGACTTCCATCCTCAAAGTCCTGGTCCACAAGCCCTCCAGTTAGGGAACACTGATCCACACCACAAGACTGTGCCTGTCCTCTAGAAGGAAAATGTGCCTTTTTGAGCTGCATGCAAACCCCATATTAGGAGAAAGCTGCACAAAACCCCGAAGCCAACCCATTGATGGAAGCCGGCCTTGGACACTAATACACAGTCTGCCCTCAGCCAGAACACCGACAGCCAGAACACCAGTCAGCCTCCAAGTAGCTGGTGCCAGTGTAATACTTCAGAATTTCCATGCCCCTAGGCCCTACCACGAACACTTGGTTGAGTTTTCAGGTATACACACCCAGTCCTTGTTCTTGTATTACTCCATATGGCGGACACTTGAGCGATACACAGGACTCCACCTGTCCCCCAGAAGGAAACCATATTATTTGTAGCTTCACAAAACCCCCAGAGCAGGAGAAAACTCCATGGCCCCAAGAGGCCACGCACACACATACAGCGGCCCTAGTGGACATAAATCCTAGTCTGAGCGAATGCCTGACACTCGCCCTCACTTCAGGATCTATAGCCTCGCCTCAGCATCTGCAGATCGGTGATCCACGCCTTAGACACAAACCAGAAACCTAGCTTAGGTTTCTGACTTCCGTATCCAGATTCCTGTAACACAAGTCCTCCACATTGGGAACTCTGTAGCCACACCAGGACTCTCCCTGCCCTCCAGGTTGATATTGTGCCCTATGGAGCTGCACAAAACACCTATATTACGGGAAACATGCACTGCCCCCAATGTCATCCACTTGCGTATGCCACCCTGTATACTAAAGTGCAGTGTGACACACCAGAGTCCCATCCTCCAAGCAGCCACCGAGACAGCTGGCCACAGAACCAGGTGAATGGACCTGCCATGCCTCTAGGCCCTTATGCTAAATCTAGTTTGGGTTATCAGGCATTAATACCCAGAACTCTTCTCTTGAATCCCTCCTTGCCCTCATGAGGCTAAACCTACATTCAGCAGATCTCATCGTCAGAGACTCCAATCAGCCCTCAAGGTAGCTAGAGCCAGAGGCAGCTGATTGGACCCCAGGCCAAAATGCTAACCCGAGTTTGAGTTTTCAGGCATCCATACAGAGCCTTTCTCTGGAAACGCTCCACATAGGGAATCTCTGATCCATAAAACAGATCTCCTCCTCCCCTCAGAGGAAACACTGCTTATTGGAGCTATATCAAACCATCAGAGATGGAAGATATCAGCTTTGCCACTGAGGCCACGTCCAATTTGCAGGCTGCCATGGACACAATCACCCGTTTTGACCCTTAGCTTGAGCAGCATTTTGAACACAGCCCCAAGGGTACCTCAAGCAGAACAAGGGTATATGGCCTGCCATGCCACTAGGACCTAATCCTAACTCTCAGTTGGGCTTTCAGGCATCAATACTCGGACCAATGCTCACGAATCCCTCGATATGGGGAATCTGTGAGCCATAAAAACCAACTTCTCCTGTCCCCAGAGGAAACTTTGCTATTTGGAGCTGTGTCAAATCCTCAGGTTTGGAGAATCCTGCATGGCCCCTGAGGCCTCCCCAATTTTATAGACTGCTCTGGACCGAAGTGCACAGTTTGACACACCCTAAGCACCTACCTCCAGTCAGAATCGCAGGTAAATGGCCCAGGGACAGAAGATTGAGTCTGACATGTGCCTAGGCCCTAATTTGAACCCTAGCTCATGTTTTCAGGCATCTGTCCCCAGAGGCCTGTTCTCGAATACCAACATACAGGCATCTATGAGCCACAAAACAGAATACCTCTTTTCCCTAGAAGGATAACTTGCTATTTTAAGCTGTGTCAAACCCTCAGGTTAGGAGAATCCTGAAGGGTCCCTGATCCAACCGCCATATTCCAAGGTCTCCCTGGACACAAACCCACATTGTGACCCATCAGCATGAGACTCCATTTCAACTCACACCCTGGGTAGTTTGCCTCAGAGCCACCAGATCGAACATGCCATGCTCTGAATCTGCAATGATAATGCAAGGTGGGTTTCCAAACATCCATACATAGAGCCATGCTATTGAATCTTTCCATATGAGGGACTCTGGAGTCATTAATCAGGATTCGCCCTGTCCTGTAGAAAAAAACCTTGCTGTTTGGATCAGCTCACAACACCTACCGTGGGAAAATCTCCATGGCTTCATGAGGCCACCCCTCCATTAGTCAGCCATCATGGATACAAACTCCATCATGAGCGAATGTCTGACACATTGGCCCATACTTGAGATGCTGGAGATCTCGATTCAGCCATTGCTGAATGGGACTGCAATGCCCTAGGCCCTCAACATAACCCTAGTTGTGTTTTCAGACTTCTGTCCTCACACTCCCGGCACACAAGCCCTCCAGATTGGGATTCTGGAGCCACAACGCAGCACTCTGCCAGCCCAACAGAAAGAAATAGTGCCCCATGAAACAGCCCAAAATACCCAAATGAGGCTCCTCCTACAAGGGCCTTGACAGCACCCCAATTTCATAGCCCACACTTTGTGCTAATGCTCTAACACAGCCTGAGCCCCGACCTCCTGTAAGCCACCCAGATAGCTGGCTGCATATCCAGCAGATGGGACCTCCCATGGCCAGAGGCCGTCATCTCTACCCAATCTGGGTTTTCAGGAATCTGTCTCCTAGACCATATCTCAAATCCCTGCATATGGGAGAACTCAATGCACCAAAGGGTACCCCTCCTTCCCCATGGCAGGAAACCTTGCTGTTGGGATGGGTGTACAACCCTCAGAGAAGGAGAAAAATGCATGGTCTATGAGGCCAAGCCCACTCAGGATGGCCGCCCTGGGCCAACAACACGCACTGTGACCCCCAGCCAGAGCCCGTTTTCAAACAAGCCCCCTCGGTAGTTGGAACAAGAGCCTGAATATCTGGCCTGCCATCCCCATAGGCCCAAATCCTAACCAACAATGGGACTTTCCAGGCACCTATACCCAAAATCCATCTCTGGAACCCCCGTTTGTGGGGGACCCCTGAGACAGAAAACAGGAAAATTCCCTTCCCCCAGAATGGCACCAGACTATTGGGAGCAGGGCAGAATCCCCAGAGAGGGAGAATCTTCCATGGCCCCATGAGGCCATCCCTACATAATGCGGCCATCCTACACAAAATCCAGAGACAAAAGCCTGAGCTACCTCCTCCCACTCGTCCTAATTTCAAATCCTGAGGAGCTCCCCTCAGGGTCTGAAGATCGGGCCTGTCATACCCTCGGCCCAAACCGTAACCCATTTGGTGTTTTCAGAATTCTGTCCCCAGAGCCCTAGCCTGCACAACCTCTAGGTTGGGGCCTCCGCAGCCACACTGGAGGACTGTGCTTGCCCTCCCGAAGGACACTGTGCCCTTTACAGTTGCCCAAACCCTCGAGATTAGGAGAAACCTGAAAGTCTCCCAAGGACACCCCAGTTTTGTAGGCCTCCCTGCACAAAAATGTGCAGTCTGACACCCTGGTAACCACCTTCCAGTCAGACACCCATGTAGATTGCCCCAGAGACAGAAGATTGAACTTGACATGCCCCCTGGCCCTAATATGAACTGTAGCTTAGGTTTTTATACATATGTGCCCAGAGGCCTGGTCTCGATTACCAACATATGGGGAGTCTGTCAGCCCCCCCCCCCAAAAAAAATACCTCCTGCCCCAGAAGGGAACTCTGCTGTTTGGAGATGTGTAAAAGCCTCAGGGCAGGAGAATCCTGCATGGCCACTGAGCCACAGCCACATTTCAAGGTATCCTTGGACAAAACCCCACATTGTCACCCATCAGGATGAGACTCCATTTCAACTCAGCCCCCTGGGTAGCTCGCCCCAGAGCCAGTGGATCAAAACTGCCTTGTTCCTAGGCACCAATGGGAACACGATGTGGGGAATCCATGCATCCATACATAGAGATCTGCTCTCAAATCTTTCCATATGGTGGGACCTGGAGCCTTCAAACAGGACTCCCCCATCCCAAAGAAAGGAACCTTGCTTTTTGGAGCAGCTCACAACCACCAGCATGGGAAAACTTCCATGGCCTCATGAGGCCACCCTTCCATTAGGCAGCCATCATGGACACAAATTCCAGCCTGAACAAACGTCTGTCACTCACCCTTACATCAGATGCTGGAGATCTCAAGTCAGCCTCTGGAGATTGGGCCTGCTGTGCTCTAGGACCTAAGTATAACCCTAGCTTGTGTTTTCAAAATTCCATCCTCACACTCCTGGCACACAAGCCCTCCAGATTGAGAATCCTGCAGCCAAAGTGCAGCGCACTACCTGCACTCCAGAAGGAACAAGTGCCCTTTGGGGCTGCCCAGGAACCCCTAATGAGGATCAACCAGCAAGGCCCTCATAGGCACCCCAGTTTCATAGACCGCCCTGTGCACTAATGCTCTGACACAGCCTGAGCCCTGTCCTCCCGTCAGCCACCCAGATACCTGACTACATATACATCAGATTGGACCTGCCATGTCCCTTGACAACCATCTCATACCAAACCTGCGTTTTCAGGTATCTGTCCCCAGACATTATGTCAAATCCCTGCATATGGGGAAACCTGATGCAGAAAACAGACTCCTCCTTCTCCGTGGCAGGAAACCTTGCTATTGGGATGGGTGTCAAACTCTCAGACTGGGTGCCACCTGCATTGCCCATGAGACCATACCCACTATTGAGGGCTGCCCTGGGCACAAACACCACATTGTGACCCTCAGCCTGAGACTGTTTTCAAACAAGCCCCCTAGGGAGCTGGGCCAGGAGCCCGAATTTAGGGCCTGCCATGCCCTTAGGCCCAAATCTTAACCTATGGTGGGGTTTTCCAGGCATCCGTACCCATAGCCCATCTCTGGAATCCCTGTTTTCAGAGGACACCTGAGACAGAAAGCAGGACTCTTCCATTCCCCCAGAAGAACACCAAACTATTGGGAGCCGGGTAGAATCCCCAGAAAATTGGAATCTTCCATGGCCCAATGAGGCCACCCCTCCATTCCACGGCCCTATTTGACACAAAATCCAGAGACAAAAGCCTGAGCAACCGTTTCCCACTCGCCCTTTGTTCATGTCCTGAGGAGCTCCCCTCACAGTCTGTAGATCAGGCCTGCCATACCCTCGGCCCCAAACCTAAGCCAAGATTGTGTTTTCAGACTTCTGTCCCCACAGCCCACAGCCCTGGCCCACACAACATCCAGGCTGGGGCCCCTGGAGCCATATCACAGGACTGTGCCTGCTCTCTCCAGGGAAACTGCCCATTCCACTCGCCACAACCCTATAGATTAGGAGAAACCTCCAAGGTCCCCGAGGCCATCCCAAATCGTGTTGTTCACCCTGAACAAACAGGGGTGATCTGACACAAGCTGAGCAACTACCTCCACTCAGACACGCAGATGGATGTCCCCAGACACAGAAGATTGAACTGGACAGGCCCCTAGGCACTAATCTGAACCCTGCCTTTGGTTTCCATGTGTCTCTCCTCAGAAGTTTGATTTCCAATGCCAGCGTTTGGGGATTTCCTGAGGCACCAATCAGAACACCACTCGTCTCCACATGGGAAACTTGCACTTTAGAGCTGTGTCCAACACTCCAGTTCGGAGAATCCGTCAGGGCCCCCGAGCCACTGCCACATTCCTAGGTCTCCATGGACACAAACCCACATTATGACACATCCTCAGGAGAGTCCATTTCACCTCAGCCCTCTGAGTAGCTCCCCCAGAGCCAGCAGATCGAACCTGCCTTGTCGCTAGGAGACAATGGGAATGTGAGGTGGGGTGCCCAGGCATCCATCCATAGAACACTGCTCTCAACTCTTTTGGTATGGGGCGTCCTGGAGCCATCCAACAGGACTCGATTCTCCCGCAGAAGGAATCCTTGCAGTTTGGAGCATCTCACAACTCCCAGCGTGGGAAATCCTCCATGGCCTCATGAAGCCCCCCCCTTCCTGAAGGGGCCATCATGGACACACTCCAGACTGAGCCAACGTCTGCTATTGCCCTGACTTCAGGTGCAGGAGATCTCGATTCAGCCTCTGCAGAGTGCGCTTGCCATGCCCTCGCCCCGAAACCTCACCCTAGCTTGTGTTCTCAGACCTCCGTCCTCACACTCCTGGCCTACAAGTCCTCCAGACTGGGAATTCCATAGCCACAACGGAGCACTCTGCCTGCCCACCTGAAGAAAAATGGTTGCCCTATGGGGATGCCCAGAAACCCCAAATGAGGATCAACCTGCATGCCACTCGACTGCACCCCAATTATATAGGCTGCCCTGGGCACTAATGCTGTTTGCCACAGCCTGAACCCAGACCTCCCGACCGACAACCAGACAGCTGGCCGCACACCAAGCACATCGGACCCACCATGCCCTTAGGCCGTCCTCTCTTCCCAACCTTGGTTTTCAGGCTTCAGAACCTAGACCTTATCTCCAATCACTGCACAGGGGGGAACCTGATGCAGAAATCAGAACTCCTCCCTCCCCCGGGCAAGAAACCTTACTGTTGGCATGGTGTTCAACCTTCAGGGTAGGAGAAACCAGCATGTCCCATAAGGTCATACCCATGCCTGAGGGTCGCCTTGGGCAAAAACACACATTGTGACCCTCAGTGGGAGCCCCGTGTCAAGTAAGGCCTCTCAGTGGTTGGAACAAGAGCCTGCATATGGGGCTTGCCATGACCCTAGGCCCCCAATCCTAACCAGAGGTCGGGTTTTCCAGTTGCCCGTACCCAGGGCTCTGCTCTGGAATACCTCTTTTGGAGGGACACCTGAGGCAGAAAACAGGACTCCTCCCTTCCCACAGAATGACCCCAAAGTCTTGGGAGCCGGGCCAAATCCCCAGAGAGGGAGACTTATCCATGGCCCATGAAGCCACTCTGACCTTCCACAGCCATCCTTGACACAAAATCCAGAGACAAAAGCTTGAGCAACTGCCTCACACTCGCCCTTCCTTCATGTCCTGAGGAGCTCCCCTCGTGGTCTGTAGATCAGGCCTGCCTACCCTCAGCCGCAAACCTAAGCCAAGTTTGTGTTTTCAGACTTCTGCCCCCACAGCCATGGCCTCCACACCCTCCTGGCTGGGGACCCGGGAACCACACCGTAGGACTGTGCCTTCTCTCTCCAAGGAAACTTTGCTCATTCCATTGGCCACAACCCTACAAATTATGAGAAAGCTCCACAGTCCCCGAGGCCATCCTAATAGTATAGGCCGCCCTGGACACACAGGGGCGATCTGACACAAGCTGAGCAACTACCTCTACTCAGACACACAGACGGATGTCCCCAGAGACAGAAGATTGAACTGGACAGGCCCCTAGGCTCTCATCTGAACCCTTGCTTTGGTTTCCATGTGTCACTCCTCAGAGGCCTGGTTTCCAATACCAGCCTATGGGGGTTTCCTGAGGCACCCATCAGAACACCACTCGTCTCCACATGGACTACTTTGGAGATGTGTCCAACCATCTACTTAGGACAATCCTTCAGGGCCCCCAAGTCACCGCCACATTCCAATGTCTCCATGGACACAAACACAAATAATGACCCATTCTCAGGAGAGTCCATTTCAACTCAGCCTCCTCATAGCTCCCCCAGCGCCAGCAGGTCGAACCTGTCTTTTTGACTGTAGCCAATGGGAATGCGATGTGGGGTGCCCAGGCATCTATCCTAGAACACTGTTCTTGAGTCTATCTATATGGGGCGTTCTGGAGCCTACCAACAGGACTCGATCCTCCTGCAGAAGGAATCCTTGTCGTTTGGAGCATCACTCAACTCCCAGCGTGGGAAAACCTCCATGGCTTCATGACGTCCCCCTTCCTGAAGGGGCCATCATGAACACAAACTCCAACCAGAGCCAATGTCGGATCCTCGCCCTGACTTCAGATGCAGGAGATCTCAATGTAGACTCTGCAGAGTGGGCCTGCCATGCCCTCGCCCAGAAGCCTAACCCTAGCTTGTGTTCTCCGACATCTGTCCTTACACTCTTGGCCCCCAAGACCTCCAGATTGGGAATTCCGGAGCCACAACGGAGCACTCTGCCTGCCCACCCAAAGAAAAACGTTGCCCTATGGGGCTGACAGAAACCCCAAATGAGGATCAACCTGCATGCCACTCAACTGCACCCCAATTATATAGGCTACTCTGGCACTTATGCTCTGTTTGCCACAGCCTGAGCCCAAACTCTGGGGAGCCAGGGCAAATTACCAGAGAGGGAGACCCATCCATGGTCAATGAGGCCACTCCAACCTTCCACGGCCATCCTTTTCAGAAAATCCAGAGACAAAAGCCCGAGCAACCACCTCACACTCGCCCTTCGTTCATATCCCGAGGAGCTCTCCTCACGGTCTGTAGATTGGGTCTGCCATACCCTCGGCCCCAAACCTAAGCTGAGTTTGTATTTTCAGACTTCTTTCCTCACAGCCATGGCCCATACACCTTCCAGGCTGTGGCCCCTGGAGCCACACCGCAGTTCTGTGCCTGGCCTCTCCAAGGAAACTGTGCCCATTCCATTGGCCACAACCCTACCAATTAAGAGAAAGCTCCAAGATCCCCGAGGCCATCCCAATAGTGTAGGCTGCCCTGGACACACAGGGGAAATCTGACACAAGATGAGCAACTATCTCCACTCAGACACACAGACGGATGTCCCCAGAGACAGAAGTTTGAACCAGACAGGCCCCTAGGCCCTCATCTGAATCCTCACTTTGGTTTCCAGGCGTCTCTCCTCAAAGGCATGGTTTCCAATACCAGCATATGGGGGTTTCCTGTGGCACCCATCAGGACACCTCTCATCTCCACGTGGGAAACTTGCTCTTGGGTGCTGTGTCCAACCCTCTGGTTATGAGAATCCTTCAGTGACCCCGAGCCACCGCCACATTCCAAGATCTCCATGGACACATACTCACATGATGACCCATCCTGAGGAGAGTCCATTTCAACACAGCCCCCTGGGTAGCTCCCCAGAACCAGCAGATCAAACCAGCCTTGTCGCTAGGAGACAATGGGAATACTAGGTGGGTGCCCAGGAATCTCTTCTTAGAACCCTCCTCTCAAGTTTTACCATATCAGGCGTCCTTGAACCATCCAACAGGACTCAACAGTCCCATAGAAGGAAACCTTGCGGTTTGGAGCAGCTCTCAACCCCCAGCCTGGGAAAGCCTCCATGGCCTTATGAGGCCCGTCCTTCACGAAGGGGCCATCATAGACACACTCCAGACCAAGCCAACGACTGCTATTGTCCTGACTTCAGATGCAGGAGGTCTCGATTCGGCCACTGCAGAGTGGGCCTGCCGTGCCCTCAGCCCCAAACCTAAATCTTTCTTGTGTTTTCATACATCCGCCCTCACACTCCTGGCCCACAAGCCCTCCAGTTGGGAATTCCGGAGCCACAATGCAGCATTCTGCCTGCCCACCATAGGAAAAATGTTGCCCTATGGAGCTGCCCAGAAACCCCAATGAGGATCAAACTGCACGCCACTCGACTGCACCCCAATTTCCTAGGTTGCCCTGGGCACTAATGCACTGTCTGATCCAGCCTGAGCCCTGACCTCCCGACAGACACCCAGACAGCTGACCGCAAACCCAGCACATTGGACCCACCATGACCTTAGCCTGTCATCTCTTGCCAACCTGGGATTTCAGGCCTCTGAACCTAGACCTTATCTACAATCCCTGCACAGGGGGAACCTGACCCACACATCAGAACTCCTCCTAACAAATGGCAGGAAACCTTGCTGTTGTATGGTGTCAAGCCCTCAGGGTAGGAGAAACCAGCTTGGCCCATGAGGCCACGCCCATGCTTGAGGGCCTCCTTGGGCACAAACTCGCATTGTGACCCTCTGCATGAGCCCTGTGTTCAAGTAAGGCCTCTCAGTGGCTGAACCAAGAGACCGCATATGGGGCTTGCCATGCCCCTAGGCCCCCAATCCTAACCAGAGGTTGGGTTTTCCAGTCGCCCATACCCAGGGCTCTGCTCTGGAGTCCCTCTTTTGGAGGGACACCTGAGGCAGAAAACAGGACTCCTCCCGTCCCACAGAATGACCCCAAAGTCTTGGGAGCTGGGCCAAATCCCCAGAGAGGGAGACTCGTCCATGGCCCATGAGGCCACTCTGACCTTCCACAGTCATTCTTGACACAAAATCCAGAGACAAAAGCCTGAGCAAAAGCCTCACACTCCCCCTTCATTCATATCTCCTTGACCTCCCTCATTTGACTAGTTTTATATGTACAACATACTGTGAAGTGATCATCACTATAAAACAAGTTAACATATATTACCACATATAGTTACACATTTTTTCTTGTGATGAGAACTCTTAAAGTCTATCTTCTTAGCAACTTTCAAATGTGCAAGACATTGTTAACTATAGTTACAATAATTATTAACTATAGTCACTATGTTCTCCACAAGATATTACCTCACATTTAACAGAATGGGTGCTATTTTTTTTTTAAAGACCACAAATAACAAGTGTTGACAAGGATTTGGAGAAATGTTAGACTAATTTGTGATTCCTTCTAGTCCAGATTAAAAATGAAAGCAACCAATCATCCCAATCATAAAACCATGAGCACTTAAAGATAGAACAAACCTCAGCAATGACTTCTCCTCCTGTCTAGTTCAGGAATTCTTCTTTAGCATCATTGGTTCAGTAATTGATAGCTGAAGACTAACTCTGAGAAGAAGCTCTTCATCTTATAAATCAGATTCTTCTAAGACACAGGTGGAAGAACTCCATGGTTGACTGTTGGAGCTCTAGGGTTCTTGCATTCTGAGTTTGAATCCCAGCTCACTAGGTGAGTGACCTGGGGAAGGTTAACTTCCAGAAGCCTCAATGTCATCACTTGTTTAAAAGATAATGTTATTACTATGATTGGTGTAACTATTATTGACAAAGACTCTCTTTGACCAGACTTGAGTTAAGCTCCTTTGAGCCCTCTTCTCAACTAGGTCTCTGTGCCCATCTGTGCTAAGCTCCAATTTAGCAAGAATTCTGCTAAGTCAATTTATCAAGAATCCCCACCCTTGATGTCTACTTGACAGAGAACACTTGGTAGCTGATCAGATTCCACATACCACCCTTTATATCTAATCCCTCTCTCTGTCCTCTATAAGAATCCTATTGCATGAGTTTAGTAAGAATCCCCTGTTCTTGATGTGCCCTCTTGGTAATTTTCCAACCACTGACCCCCTCACTCTGCTTCTTGTCTATAAATATCCCCAACTGTCTTCGTTGTATTTGGAGTTGAACCTAACCTCTCTCCCCTTTTCAATACCCCCTTTGTAATAGTCTTGATAAAAGTATTCCTTACCATTTTTGACAAATGTCAGTATAATTTTTCTTTAACATTTATTATTGGAACGTTCTCTTTCATGTTGTTGAGAACCTATTATCGCCTCCTCCACACTCATCTTAGCCCTTTCCTTTTGGAAACATAAATAACATTTCTATTCCTTCTTTCATGTGAAATCTTTCAGATACATGAATAAAGAGACCACATATATCAAATCTTCATTATTTCAGGTGAAATATGTCCATTCTCTTAAGAGTTCCAATGATTTCCATTTTGTCCCTTTTTATGAACATGTTTGAATATGACATTACAGCAGTCATAATACTTCAAAGGTCTGCATACAATCTGAGGACACATGACACCATTATCTTTCTTGGTTTAAGCCCTACAATTCTATGAAGTTGATATGAGATGCAGTTTACAGATGCACTACATGTTGGCAGCTACATCACACCTTGGTGCACAAATACTGATATGAATCTGGATTTTCTCTAACCTTGAATCTTAGCAGTTGCTTTAAAAAAAGAAAGTACAGGATTTAAAATTAGGATGGAATTATTCAGGATAGACTACCCAAAAAAGATATTTCTAGTTATCTAATGAAACAGTAATGGACATGTATCTTGAGCCTTGAAAGATATGATGGACACTGACGATGAATCATGAATGTTTTCTAATGATAGGTTGGAATACAGAAAGGCATGGAGAAGGGAATTAAAGTAATATGTCAGCTAAAAGCTGAATTATCATTACTTGCTGCTTTTTTTTTTCCCCACACGCCATTTGCTAATTCCTATCTCCAAACCTTGCACATCTTTCTTCAATACTGGTGGATTTGTCTTCAAAGCACCTTAGACCCTGATTATGCCAGGTTTGAAACTGGATTTTTTAGGCATGTGTTACTATTTTTCTGAAAGAGAAAAGCAATTTAATAGAGAAAGTCTTGATAGACTTGATCTGAATTATATATATAGCGTTTCATATGTATATTGATATCAATGAATTAAAGAGACGTATATTTATGTCACTGAGTATATTTATATGTCTCATATATGTGTATATATATATGGAATCTATAGGGAAGAAGGATAAATTTATATACATATATAAATTTTTATATATGTATATATATGTATATATGATCTGAATTATGTATATAGCGATTCATATATATATTGATATCAATGAATTAAATACATAGATGTATGTTTATGTCACTGAGTATATTTATATGTCACATATATATGTGTATATATATGTATATATATATGGAATTTGTAGGAATAAAGGATAAATTTATATATATATAAATTTATATATATTATATATGTATTATATATTATATATAGTATGTATTATATATTATATATATTTATTATATATTTATTTATATATATTTATGTATTATTTATATATAAATTTATCCATTTCTGGGACGCCTGGGTGGCTCAGTTTGTTAAGCAGCTGCCTTCAGCTCAGGTCATGATCCCAGCGTCCTAGGATCGAGTCCCACATTGGGCTCCTTGCTCGTCAGGGAGCCTGCTTCTCCCTCTGCCTGCCACTCTGTCTGCTTGTGCTCACTCTCGTTCCTCTCTCTCTCTGACAAAAAAATAAATAAATAAATCTTTAAAAAAATAAATTTATCCATTTCAAAGCAATGTATATATGTATATATAAGTATATATGTATGTATATATATGTGTGTATATATACACATATATATGTATATATTTTATATATATACACATACATATATACATATATACACACATATATATATAAAATATATATATATAATCTGTAGCTTAAGGATGGACCCAGACAAGTAAATAGCAATGTTTATTGCTTTGAAATGGAATCTGTAGGGAAGAAGGATAAATTTATATATATTTTATATATATATAAAACTTATATAATATATATTTTATATATGCATATATATTTACATATATTTATATATATATACATATATATATACACATATATAAATTTATCCTTCTTCCCTACAGATTCCATTTCAAAGCAATAAACATTGCTATTTACTTGTCTGGGTCCATCCTTAAGCTACAGATTCTTTGAATATGTAAACTGAATTTATTCAAGGTTGTTAAGCTCATGATCAAAGATAAAGTCTTTTGAAGATGAGATCCATTAAGTATTAACCCTTACCAGGCAAAATTTCAATATCCAGCCGTACCGTATATGACATATTGTATAGAAATAATACATAAGGGTGAAAAGGGGAGTTCTCTACCCCATAACACAATTACGAGATTCGTGAGAAAATAGTTTTGCCTGAAAAAAACTAGGGAAAACTAAGCATTCTTGATGCCATTTAGACTTTTAGAAAGCACTCTGGGAAATAAGCTTAGGCTGCACACTGACAGAGGAATTTTGCCAAAAGAGACAGTCTTGTTAGCCCCTGTGCATCTCAGCAGCATGCAGCAGCACCAAAAATGAAAACTGGATTTAACTATATCAACAAACATTGTCACATAGGGTAGACAGAACAAAAGTAACCAGGAGAACAAGTGTTAGAGATGATAAAGCTCAGTATCTTGGAAACATTTTCTGTTGTGTTATTTTTAGAAGTGGGTAATATTGTACTCTATTTCTAATTTCTTTTTAAAATTTTTATTAACATATAATGTATTATTAGCCCCAGGGGTGCAGGTCTGTGAATCGCCAGGTTTACACACTTCACAGCAATCACTGTAGCACACATATTCTTCAATGTCCATAACCCAACCACCCTCGCCCTATCCCCCTACCCCCGGCCCCCCTCAGTTTGTTTTGTGAGATTGAGTCTCTTATGGTTTGTCTCCCTCCACATCCCGTCTTGTTTCATTTTTTCCTTCCCTCCCCCCCAAACCCCTCACTTTGCTTCTCAACTTCCTCTTATCAGGGAGATCATATGATAATTATCTTTCTCAGATTGACTTATTTGACTCAGAATAATACCCTCTAGTTCATAGCAAATGGCAAGATTTCATTTCTTTTGATGACTGCATAGTATTCCACTATATATATATATATATATATATATATATATATATATATATATAACATCTTCTTTATCCATTCATCTGTTGATGGACATCAAGTTTCTCTCCATAGTTTGGCTACGGTGGACACTGCTGCTATAAACATTCAGGTGCACGTGCCCCTTAGGATCACTACACTTGTATCTTTAGAGTAAATACCCAGTACTGTGAATGCTGGGTTGTAGGGTAGTCCTATTTTCAACTTTTTGAGGAACCTCCATGCTGTTTTCCAGAATGGTTGCACCAGCTTGCATTCCCAACAACAGTGTGGAAGTGTTCCCTTTTCTCCGCATCCTCGCCAGCACCTGTTGTTTCCTGACTTGTCAACTTTAGCCATTCTAACTGGTGTGAGGTGGTATCTCATTGTGGTTTTGATTTGTATTTCCCTGATGCCAAGTGATGTGGAGTACTTTTTCATGTGTCTGTTGGCCATCTGGATGTCTTCTTTGCAGAAATGTCTGTTCATGTCCTCTGCCCATTTCTTGATTGGACTATTTGTTGTTTGGGTGTTGAATTTGATATAATTTGATAAAATATTTATAGATTTTAGATACTAGCCTTTCATCTGATATGTCATTTTCAAATATCTACTCCCATTCTGTCAGTTGTCTTTGGTTTTGTTGACTGTTTCCTTTGCTGTGCAAAAGCTTTTGATCTTGATGAAGTCCCAATAGTTCATTTTTACCCTTGCTTTCTTTCCTTTTGGCAATGTTTCTAGGAAAAAGTTGCTGCACCTGAGGTTGAAGAGGTTGCTGCCTGTGTTCTCCTCAAGGATTTTGATGGATTCTTTTCTCATATTATTTCTAATTTCTTCAGCCAGTTACTGAGTGATAGCAACATTATAACTACAGAAACTATATGTCATTTTGGCCTTATAAGTATTTCCTAACTGCAGTAATACTTGTTTTATTTTTTCTTGTTTAGTTATTCTGCTTTGGGAAGATATCCTTAAAGAGGTACTTACTGGATTAACTCAACTATGCTGCCAGGCCAACAAGTCACTATCTTGTCTATTTTTTTTTAATTTTGAGAAATATTTCTTAAAATTCTATTTGAGAAAGACTGGAGACAATATTATGTCAGCCTCCTCTTGTCACTTGTTAATATGTTTGAAAGAACACTCTGGGGTATCCTTTTATTAGTCTAAGCATATCCGTGAAATTATTTTTACAAAGTGATTGGTAAAGGCATAAGTAAACAGGGTCACTGAAGGATAAACAGATCTTTCATTAAGTTCCACAAATACGAAATGCCATTTCCGTGCAGTGCACTATACTGGGGGCTAGCTCTGTAGGTAAAGATATATATGAAAAAGTCCTAGCCCTTATGTAGTTCATAGATCAATGGTAAGTAATAGTCCCTTATAACTTTCATGATTTATATCTTTCAAATATCTTTTAAACTGAAAGTGAAATGAACAGCTTAAAGTTTATTTATGCATTATTCATAACTAGTTGTTCCCTTAGACATTGTTCAGAAGGAGTGTTATCCATTGTTAAATTCATACACCTCTGCTCCTCCTCTTCCTTCAAGACTGAGAACTGTGGATGCTCAAAGCATCTCAAAGGCAAATCAAAAAACCTCTGTGAAGCATGCTTCCCTCCTTATTCCCCAAGTGCAACTGGCAGGTTGAGTCAGACCAACTAAAACCTGATCTGAAATTTATGAAAATCAGACCAGGAGTTTCACATGAGTCTATGTCCTATATGTAGTGCCCCAAATTTCTCCTCCTCCTCCTCCTCCTCCTCCTCCTTCTTCTTTCTATAAAAGCATAAACACTTTTTCTTTTATAAAAGGAAACTTTACACCCAGTGCAGGCCTTGAACTGAAAGACCCTTAGATCAAGAGTCACATGTTCTACTGACTGAACCAGCCAGGGTAACCCTAAATTTCTGGGTATAGATTCTTACTCTCCTATGATCACCATCCGGCATATCATAATCAAATGTTTGTGGTGCTTTTCATCTCTTTTTCTATGTAATTCCTTTTCTAATCAGTTCTCTTCACTATTTCACTATGACTAGCACAGTAAATGCTTGTGAAATCTGTGAGGGAATGAATGAGTGAATGAATGAATGAATGAATGAATGAATGAATGAATGAATAATGCTTTACCCTTTCTGCCATTCCCTGGAGAGCATTTCCCAACTGTGTTTGCTCTCGGTGCTATTCTCTTTCAATCGTGCCCCAACCTGTGACTGCAGTTGACTCATCCCCTCAACCCCCAACCTGTAGAGGAGTGTCTCCAGAAGCTCTCTGTTGTCTGTTGTCTCCTCACATTTCTCACGCTTTGTGCTTTCTGTGATTTTGTGTTCTGTGGAACACTCCGTATCACAGTGACTTCTAGGACCTGCCTAGAAATATGTCTAAACCTTTCAAGTTTAAATTTTTCAGTTTTGTTTTACTATTTCAGTGTTGTCTTCCCACCCCCCCTTCTGAGTCTTTAGATTTTGAAATTCTACCCCCACTAAAGTCTACAGAAGTCTTTGAGCACTTAGGGTCTAACACCCTGTGTAATTCCCACTGTCACTTTAGGATGCACACATAAGAGAACAGATTCCTGTGGGGTGGCCAGTGGCTCAGGCCTGCAGCTGAGATGGTTGAACCTGATTTCAGAGGGGTCTGTTTCTGCCAAAGAAGATGTTTTTCCACCCTGCTGTGCATTACCACCTGGCCCAGTTTTGGCCCCCTTCTGCCTTCTTGTATTTGAAAGACCAAAACACTGACTGATGAAATGCCATGACATAGATCACCCCCTCATAAGAAGTACGAACAATCCCGTTAAGTTTCCTTGCCCTCGCTGTGCCATGAGGACTTCCAAATGACTCCTTAATGAAGGAGCTGCATGCACTGGTGGGAACTGTCATGTGCACACATGGATTGGCACTTGGCAATGCTAAATTATACGTGTCTTGCTTCCCAATATTGTTCAAATCCCCTCTGCTTATTTTCGTCTTCTGTTCTCTTATTTTCACTGCACTAATGCCATTCTGTGTCTTCTTCCTCCCCAAAGCAAGTCAAGCATTGCCAGTAGCTTGGCCTGCACTTTGACGTTTTCAATATCATCTCCTTCTGTCTCCCTTGATGGCACTGTTCCTCTTGCTACTACTTTCCTGGAGAACCCTTTATAAATTTTAAATATTCTCATCTTTTGTTTGTATGCTACTGTCAAAATGAGTTATCTGCAGAAGGCACCTCAGCTTATTAACTAACCTCCGATAGCATCTCTTTTTCACATCATTTCAATTTGTCTTCTCTCTGATTTGTAATTTATTTTCTGTTGAGAGGGTCCACAGAGCACACATGAAAATAAAGGACTGTTTGGATAGACTTGCCTCTGCTCCTTGTCACATTAATTAATTTCTTCCCCCACCCATTGAGCATTAGAACGTGGGTCACTTTGATATATAACATCCTCACATATTTCTGCAGCTTATCTGCCAAACACTATTTTGGGTCCAGATTTACAGAAAGAATCATTGTAGTTTAACACCAAAGCCATATTTTTGAATAAACTTATAATTTTCCCACCTCTCTATTTTGGCCTGTTTCAGATCTCCTCTGAAATTCACAATCAGCCATTTTTGGATGTCTGACACATCATTTGCCCTGAGTGTCATGCTTTCTGCTAAGCTTGCCAACCTTTGCAGCAATGTGTCTATGTAAATCTTCTGATCAGTACTCAGTTATGCTCCAGGTTTCTGGGTTCTAATGCCTTTCTTCTCTCTTTTGTAACTATTATTGGTAGTTTTCCTTGTGCTGAATTTTGCCCTTTTATTCATATACCTTTAATCCAAAAGCTTTTTAAAATTCCTTTTGTTTAAAGAGCTGAAAGACTCAGCAGAGAAACATCAAATGTCAAACTCAAGAGAAACATCACATTCTACCTTAATCGCTCTGTGCAATTTTTGATTTGATATGTTTGCAATAAAATAATTTTAGCTTCTCTTGGGGTAGGTATGTGTTATGGTGAGTGTTGTGAAGTGTGTAAACCTGGCGATTCACAGGCCTGTACCCCTGGGGCTAATAATACATTATATGTTAATAAAAATTTTAAAAAATTAGATTTCTTGATTAATTCCTTGGCATTGGCACACATTTTTTTCTGTTTTATGTAAATATCATTCTCTTTCCTTAAGAATTCTCTTTTTGTCCTCTTACTGTTTATTTTTAATATGTGAAAAATCAATCCTAATTTCCTTTTCTTTGCATATCCCACGTTTCCTGTGTGACATTTTATTCTTGTCTGAACTTTTCTTTATACTTTCTACCTTGATGGTATATATATAACCATACTATAGGTTATTGTATATGCTATATATTACTATATAATTTTATATTAATATTATTATTAGTCACAGACATATTCCCAGGATATGTAGCACAATTTTTGCCATAGAATAGTGCTAAACCAATGTTTGTTGAATAAATGAACTAAAGAAGAATGTATCTAAATCTGAATTTTCCACAGTCCACTTTTAAAAATAAGATTTATTTATTCATTTTAGAAGGAGAGATAGTGGAAAGTGCACATGAACATGGGAAGGGTGGAGGGAGAAGGAGAGAATCTCAAGCAGATTCCATGCTGTGTGTGGAGCTGGCATGGGGCTCATCTCACTATCCTGAGATCATGACCTGAGACAAAATCTAGAGTCAGATGCTTAACCAATTGAGCCTCCCAGGTGTCCCTTCCACAATCCACTTTTGCATTTTGCATTCTTTGACTTGATTTCCAATCAAATCTTACAAGGTGGTATAAGGAAGGTATAAGCCATAGGTCTTTTAAAGAAGTATATATTTTTAAAGATTTTAGTTATTTATTTATTTGACAGAAAGTTCACAAGTAGGCAGAGAGGCAGGCAAAGGGAGTAGGGGAAGCAGGCTCTCCATTGAGCAGAGAGCCCAATGTGGGACTCGATCCCAGGACCCTGAGGTCATGACATGAGCTGAAGACAGGGGCTTAAACCACTGAGCCACCCAGGTGCCCCAGAAGTGTATTTTCTTTTGTAATGTTAATATTATGGTGTTTTCCATACACTAATAATAAATGATAACAGGAATAAAAATTCTAGTAAAAAATAACATTTATTTAGTCCTTCCAATCTGTCAAGCCTTGTTCCAAGAATTTTACATACATAAAGCCACTTAGTTTTCACAAAAAGCCCATAAGTACTATGTGTATTTCCACTTCATAAATGAAGAAGCTGAGTAAAAGATCCTAACAATTGCTGGTTATTAAACATATATTGAATAAAAAATAAAAAATAAGCAGCATATTATAGTTAATGTAATCAGATAAAAATCACCAATTTCCAATATAGTAGGTAATACAAACTCCAAGGAGGGAGAGTCATGATATGTGATATTCTGAATGGTGACCTCTGAAACTCTCTAAATACTTTACATTTATTGTCTAATGTAGGTCTCAAATTATTTGCATAGTTCTTATTATTGGCTCGGTTTTATAGAAAAGGAAACCAAGGTTCAGAGGGAATCAGTGTGTGACTCAAGGTCACAGACTTACAAACTGAAAAAGGAAATTCAAGAGATCAATAACAAACATGAAAAAATTCAACCCTACTAATTAAGAAATGCAAAGTAGTAAAAAAGAAATATCATTTTTGTTACCAAATCAAGCAAAATTTTAAAAGCAATATTGACTAATGACAATAAAATGGTTGTAGAACATACAAAGCCAAGAAGAGTTTTAAATGTCACACACTGTATGATGAATACTCTGGGAATATGTAATTTTTTAAACTTATTTACCCCCTTTCTTCTCCCACTGATTTTGGGTCCCTTCTGATTTGGTTAGCATACTTTTTATGGTGTCTTTGCCACGCTTTTATTACTTTATTCTCTCATTCATATATTCTTATCTAGATAAAATGATAAGGCGGAAAAACTCACCACAAAAAAAAAAAAAGAAAAGAAAAGAAGAAGAAGAAGAGGCAGTACCAAAGGCTAGGGACTTAATCAACATAGACATTGATAATATATGAGACTAAATTTCAGAATGAAGATTCTCAAGGTGTTAGCTAGGCTTGAAAAAGGCATAGAAGATATTAGGGAAACCCTGTCTGGAGAAATGAAAGCTCTTTCTGGAGAAATAAAAGAACTAAAATCTAACGAAGCTGAAATTTTAAAAAAAGCTATTAATGGGGTGCAATAAAAATGGAGGCTCTTACTGTGTGTATAAATGAGGCAGAAGAGAGAATTAGTGATATCGAAGACCAAATGTTGGAGAATAAAGAAGCTGAGCAAAAGAGAGACAAACAAGTACTGGACCTTGAGAGGAGAATTAGAGAGGTAAGTGATACCATAAGAGAAAAAAAAATTAGAATAATTGGGATTCCAGAAGAAGAAGAGACCGGGGGACAGAAGGCATATTGGAGAGAATTATTATAGAGAATTCCTCAATATGGCAAAGGGAACAAGCATCAAATCCAAGAGGCACAGAGAACCCACCTCAAAGTCAATAAAAATAGGGCCACACCCTGTCATCTAGTAGTAGAACTTACGAGTCTTAGTGTCAAAGAGAAAATCTGAAAGCAGCTCGGAACAAGAAGTGTGTAACATACAATTTTAAAAATATTCTTTTGGCAGCAGACTTACCCAGAGAGACCTGGTAGGCCAGCAAGAACTGGCATGGTATATTCAGAGCACTAAATGAGGAAAACATGCAGCCAAGAATACTATATCCAGCTAGGCTATCATTGAAAATAGAAGGAGAGACAAAAGCTTCAAGGACGAAAAAAAAAAAACTAAAAGAATTTGCAAACACTAAACCGGCGATACAGGAAATATTGAAAGGGGTCCTCTAAGGAAAGAGAAAGCCTAGAAGTAGTAGACCAGAAAGGAACAGAGACAATATACAGTAACAGTCACCTTACAGGCAATACAATGGCACTCAATTCATATCTTTCAATATTACCCTGAATGTACCCTTTTAATAGTTACCCTGAGTATAAATGAGCTAAATGACCAAACCAAAAGACACAGAATATCAGAATGGATACAAAACAACACCCATCAATAGGTGGTCTACAAAAAAGCTCATTTTAGACCCAGAGACATCTCCAGATTTAAAGTGAGGTGGTAGAAAACAATTCACCTTGTTAATAGACATCAAAAGAAAGCCTGGGTGGCAAACCTTATATCAGATAAATTAGATCTTAAGCCAAAGACTATAATAAGAGATAAGGAAGGACACTGTATCATACTCAACACGTCTGTCCAACTTGAATATCTAAACACTTTAAAAATCTACGCCCCTAACATGGGAGCAGTCAACTATATAAACCAATTAATAACAAAATCAAAGAGACACACCAACAATAATACACTAATAGTAGGGGACTTTAACACCCACCTCACTGAAATGGACAGATCATCCAAGCAAAACATCAACAAGGAAATATAGGTCTTAAATGACACACTGGACTAGATGAACATCACAGATACATTTAGAACATTCCATCCCAAAACAACGGAATACACATTATTCTGTAGAGCACATGGAACATTTTTCAGAATAGATCACATCCTGGGTCACAAATAAGGTCTCAACTGGTACCAAAAGATTGGGGTCACTCCCCATACACAATGCTCTGAAGCTAGAACTCAATCACAAGAGGAAAGTTGGAAATAACTGGAATACATGGAGGCTAAAGAGCATCCTATTTAAGGATAAATGGGTCAACCAGGAAATTAAAAAAGAATTGAAAAAATTCATGGAAACAAATGATAATGAAAACACAGCTATTCAAAATCTGTGGGACACAGCAAAGGCAGTCCTGAGAGGAAAATATATAGCAGTACAAGCCTTTCTTGCAAAACAATAAAGGTCTCAAATACACAACCTAACCCTACACTTAAAGGAGCTGGAGAAAGAACAGCAAAGAAAGCCTAAACTCAGCCAGAGAAGAGAAATAATAAAGATCAGAGCAGAAATCAATGAACTAGAAACAAGCAAACAAACAAACAAACAAAAAACAGTAGAAGGAATCAATGAAACTAAAAGCTAGTTCTTTGAAAGAATTAATATGTTTGATCAATCCCTGGTCAGGCTTATCAAAAAGAATGAGAAAGGGCCCAAATAAATAAAATCATCAATGAAAGGGGAGAGATCACAAGAAACACCAAAGAAATACAAACAATTATAAGAACATTTTGTGAGCAACTATACGTCAACAAATTTGACAATCTGGAAGAAATGGATGCATTCCTAGAGCTGTATAAACTACAACAACTGAACCAGGAAGAAATAGAAAACCTGAACAGACCCATAACCAGTAAGGAGATTGAAATAGTCATTAAAAATCTCCCAACAAACAAGAGCCCAGGGCCAGATGGCTTCCCAGGGAAATTCTACCAAACATTTAAAGAAGAATTAATACCTATTCTCCTGAAAATGTTCCAAAAAAAAAAAATGGAAGAAAAACTTCCAAACTCATTTTATGAGGCCAGCATCACCCTGATCTCAAAACCAGACAAAGATCCCATCAAAAAGTAGAATTACAGGGACGCCTGAGTGGCTCAGTGGGTTAAGCCGCTGCCTTGGGCTCAGGTCATGATCTCAGGGTCCTGGGATCGAGTCCCACGTCGGGCTCCATGCTCAGCAGGGAGCCTGCTTCCCTCTCTCTCTCTCTCTGCCTGCCTCTCTGTCTACTGTCATCTCTCTCTGTCAAATAAATAAATAAAATCTTTAAAAAAAAGTAGAATTACAGACCAATATCCTTGATGAACACAGATGTGAAAATTCTCACCAAAATACTAGCCAATAGGATCCAAGATGACATTAAAAGGATTATTCACCACGACCAAGTGGTTTTTATTCCAGGGCTTCCAGGATGGTTCAACATCCACAAATCAATCAATATGATACAATACATTAATAAAATAAATAACAAGAACCATATGATACTCTCCATAGATGCTGAAAATGCTTTTGGCAAAGTACAGCATCCTTTCTTGATCAAAACTCTTCAAAGTGTGGGGATAGAGGGTGCCTACCTCAATATCTTCAAAGTCATCTATGAAAAACCCACAGCAAATATCATTCTCAATGGGGAAAAACTGAGAGCTTTTCCCCTAAGATCGGGAACATGGTAGGGATGCCCTTTTTATCACCACTGTTATTCAACATAGTACTAGAAGCCCTAGCCTCAACAATCAGACAACATAAAGAAATTAAAGGCATCCAAATCAGCAAAGAAGAAATCAAACTATAGCTCTTTGCAGATGATATAATACTCTATGTGGAAAATCCAAAAGACTCCATTCCAAATATGCTAGAATTTGTACAGGAATTCAGTAATGTGTCACAATATAAAATCAATGCACATAAATCAGTTGCATTTCTATACACCAACAACAAGACAGAAGAAAGAGAAATTAAGGAGTCAATCCCATTTATAATTGCACCCCAAATCATAAAATACCTAGGAATAACCCTAAACAAAGAGGCAAAGAATCCGTACTCAGAAAACTATAAAGTACTCATGAAAGAAATGGAGGAAGACACAACAAAATGGAAAAATGTTCCATGCTCATGGATCGGAAGAACAAATATTGTGAAAATGTCTATGCTACCTAAAGCAATCTACACGTTTAATGCAATCCCTATCAAAATACCAAATATTTTTTTCGAGGAAATGGAACAGATAATCCAAAAATTTGTATGGAACCAGAAAAGACCTTGAATAGCCAGATGTATGTAGAAAAAGAAAGCCAAAGTTGGTGGCATCACAATTCCAATCTTGAAGCTCTATGACAAAGCTGTCATCATCAAGGCAGCTTGATGTCAGTATGGTATGGGTACAAAAACAGACACATAGATTAATGGAACAGAATAGAGAGCCCGGAAATACACCCTCAACTCTATGGTCCACTAATCTTTGACAAAGCAGGAAAGAATGTCCAATGGATAAAAGACATTCTCTTCAACAAATGGTGTTGGGAAAATTGGACAGCCTCATGGAGAAAAATGAAACTGGACCATTTCCTTACACCACACACAAAAATAGACTCAAAATGGATGGAAGACCTCAATGTGTGAAAGGAATCCATCAAAATCCTTGAGGAGAACACAGTCAGCAACCTCTTTGACCTCAGCTGCAGCAACTCTTTCCTAGAAACATCACCAAAGGCAAGGAAAGCAAAGGCAAAAGTGAATTATTGGGACTTCATCAAGATCAAAGCTTTTGCACGGAAAAGGAAACATTCAAAAAAAACCCAAAGACAACTGACAGAATGGGAGAAGATATTTGAAAATGACATATCAGATAAAGGGCAAGGATCCAAAATCTAAAAAGAACTTGTCAATCTCAACACCCAAAGAACAAATAATCCAATCAAGAAATGGGCAGAGGACATGAACAAACATTTCTGCCAAGAAGACATCCAGATGGGCAACAAACACATGAAAATGTGCTCCCCATCACTCGGCATCAGGGAAATACAAATCAAAACAAAGGTGAAATATCACCCCACACCAGTCAAAATGGCTAAAATTATCAAGTCAGGAAACGACAGGTGGTGGCGAGGATGCAGAGAAAGGGGAATCCTCCTACAATGTTGGTGGGAATGCAACCTGTTGCAGTCACTCTGGAAAACAGCATTGAGGTTCCTCAAAAAGTTGAAAATAGAACTACCCTATGACCCATCAATCGCACTACTGGGTATTTACCCTAAAGATCCAAATGTAGTGATCCAAAGGGGCACGTGCACCCCAATATTTATAGCAGCAATGTCCACAATAGCCAAACTATGGAAAGAGCCTAGATTTCCATCAACAGATGAATGGATAAAGGAGATAATATATATGTATTATCTCCTTTATCCATATATATATATATATGCACACACACACACACACACACACACATGCACATACACACAGTAGAATACTATGCAGCCATCAAAAGAATTGAAATCTTGCCCTTTGCAATGACGTGGATGGAACTAGAGGGTATTATACTTAGTAAAATAAGTCAATCAGAGAAAGACAGTTATCATATGATCTCCCTGATATGAGGAATTTCAGAGGCAAGGTGGTGGGTTTGGTGGGTAGGGAAGGAAAAAATGAAACAAGGATGGAGTGAGACAAACCATAAGAGACTCTGAATCTCACAAAACAAACTGATGGTTGTCTGGAAAATCTGGTAGGGAGAGGGTGGTTAGGTTAAGGACGTTGGGAAGGGTATGTGCTATGGTGAGTGCTGTGAAGTGTGTAAGACTGACGATTCACACACCTGTAGCCCTGGGGCTAATAATACATTATATATTAATTTTAAAAGATGATAAAAAAACAAATATATGAGCATATTATTTTTGGCTCTTGGAAACTAACATTTTAATATTTATGTGTGAGGTTAGAGTATGAAGACTAGCCATCTTGATTTGAGAGTGAAAAGGGATAGTTCATTTTCATTTTGTTGGTGAGAGTATAAATTGAAGGAAAGATATCCAGAAATTCTAAATCCAAGCATTTAGCCTAACAAAAAAACTAAGTTTGCAAATAGAACATCCTACTAACACATATGCATACCAATTAAAAAAAACAATTCTTTACAGATTTCAAGGCAATTATATATATATATAAAATATTATATTATGTATTATTACTTATATACAGTTTATATTATATATATATGACATATTATTTTAAGGCAATAATATATTTTAAGCCAACATATTATTTAAGACAACTATTTAAGACATAAAGAGGCAATTGTCTATACAGTTGACCCTTGATTAACACAGTTTGGAACTACCTGAATCCAATTATAATGTGGATGTTTTTCATTAAATATATTGGAAAATTTTTACAGATTTGTGAAATTTAAAAAACTCACAGACAAACTACATGTCCTACTGAAAAATTAAACAGATTTTATTTTATGAATACTGTGTACAATACATATACCATACAAAAATATGTGCTATTGACTATTTATGATGTCAGTAAGGCTTTGAGTCAACAGTAGGTTATGAGTATTCAGTGTTTGGGGAGGCCAACAGTCATCCACGGATGTCTGACTGTGGGGAGTGTTGGTGCCTCTAATCCCTTTTGTGTGTGTGTGTGTGTGAGAGAGAGAGAGAGAGAGAGACGTTCTTTCCTACTAGACACTTTAAAGGAACTATCTAGCACTGCCACAAAGAGAGATCATCCGTCATTATCCATTAACTGACTTGGAGTAATATCCACAGTATATTTTATGTGAAAAAGGGAGTGAAAATACTATGAACATTATAATGCAAAAGTGGATTTTTTATAAGATGAGGAAATTTTATCTATTGATAGTCTCCAGGGACAGAGCTTCCTGTATATTTGAGAAAAAATGGTTTAGAGTGGTGTAGAGACATGAGGGCCATACTCATGTAGCAGGTGGTTGTCTTCAAAAGAGGGCAGAGATTATGAACACAGGCATTTAGTTCATCAAGACGGGTTTGGACATATGGATGATGGGGTGTCAGCTCAGGAAGAACCAACCAAATCACAGTGTGTAACAAAATAGATATCTGAGTGATATCTATTAAGAAGAGGCCAGATATTGGCGAAGGAGGTAGGGAGAAGAAAATGTAGATAGCTCTGTGATTAGGGTTGATACTGTACGTGTGGGAGAAAATAAATTGTCATGGAGATTTTTTTTATTGTGGGATATGTGATATAAACAACTGCATTCATCTCCTCAGTGAAATCCATAAGTTTTGCATAGCTCACCTTAAATAGGAGTGTATGTTTCCAGAGAGTGAACCAGAGAATATGCTGAATTATATATCCAGCACAGACACAGCCACAGAGATGCTGAAGTGAGAGGAACAGAGACCAGTGATATGTTTGTACCTTGTGCAAAAGTCAAGAGGGACAAGTGCCGGAGCTCTCCATACAACGCACCAAAGTGTTAACTGCCATTTGTTGCTTTATGTTTCTTCGTTTCAAATTATATATACCCAATCTTTCATAACAAACATGTGCTGATACCTAGGAAATACATTGTTTTCATTAAAAGAGCTGTGCTTATTCAGTGGCTTGTTTAGAGTTTCATCCATACTGGTTGTGTGTGGATCATATGCCAGGTGTAATGTTTTTCTTGACTTTTAAAATTTTACTTGCTCAAAACTCCCATCATCCTGACCGGGGTTTCCTTGCAACTGCATGAGTTCCAGGTGCTCTTTACAAAGCCCTTTGTCCTTCCTTTCTCTTGGCCCAGACGTCACCCCCATCACAGCATGAAGGTGTCTCCACCTCCTCCCACGCCCTGGTAATACATCCTTTTGAGAGGGTGGCCCCACCAATCTCGTCCTGTCTGCCATCTGCACCCAGAGGCCCTAGGTGATACTGCTGGTGACAAATAGCTTCCAAGTCTGAGCACTTGACACATATCTTGCCCACCTCCTGACTATCAGGTGATGAAACGTCATTCGGTGATTCAGTCCAGCCTGATACCTAAGCCAGAAAATACTGTTTAGTCGGAATCAAGTGAGTAGCATCTTGATGGCCACCAAAAATAGCCAAGAACTAGGAGCTTTTATTTGCCATGTTAGTTTTTGCTTTTGGTTCTGTTTGCTCCCCTGCTCCCAGCATGGCATCCCAACTAGAATCTCACTGATTCTCCAGAAACCTTAGTATTGGGTGCCCTGAAGTACAATTGCTTCTGCCTGTGAGTTGCCTTCTTGGGTTTCCCATTAAAATTTTGAGTAAAGCACATAAGCAAATATATTAATATATATTCTGTATGTACCACTCTAATTTGGTCAATATCTGCCAAAGATTTCATGATATAACAGAAAAAAAAAATGTGTAGTCTTATTTTTGCAGTCCTAGCAATAATTGTCAGTCTCAAATAATATTTATTTAAGATAATTTAATTAATAGAAAATGCTGAAAGAAAGAGGTAAAAATGTTAATAAGAGCTGTTCTTGGGTGTTACATTGATCTATAGTTTTTTAAATTAAATTGCATAAATTTTATGTATTTGGCATACATATTAGTCAGAGACCAGTCCAGAGAAAAAGAGAATACACCAATTATTTAAACAGATGCATTTGCTGTATGGAATTTTTAACCACGTATTTCAGAATTGGAGCAGCAAAAAGAAAGCACAAAGACATTATGGAATAGGAACTGTACAAAGGAGCTGCTACCCTCAGAGGTCAGGGAACAGAAGAAAGAGATTATAATTTTTAAACCATGGATACTTGCAGAGGGGCTGATGGCTGGCCTATGTGGCTAGAGCTGAGACTGGCATAGAAAGAGCTGTGCACTTAGTGTAAGTCCTTCTGCGACTCAGAGGGCTCACAGTGCTGCCATCTTGACCTCAGATCATGCAGTCATTGATGGTGTAACTGCAGAGAGTGCATAAATGGGCAGGAGCCATCCTGGACCACTTCTCTCACCAAGACATATCCCTCTGGGGCTCACTTTGAGCTGCCCCAAGGATGGAGTTGGAAGCTCAAGGGGGAATGTGGTTGTCTGTTGTCTGAGACGACCCACAAATCCCAAAAAGAGGAGTATGGGTTGAAGTTTAGGACAACAACATAATAGTTGGTGAAGAATATATCACTTCAATGGAAAAAAAGGCACCCCCATCTTTTATTAAAGTCAACAGACCATTTAGTGCCTAGATGGGAGTCTATACACAGTAGTAGATCACTGATGGAAGACAAGTTTACTTGGCCACTAACAAGCTAATTGGAATTAGCAAAATGTGATATACAATCTCCTCACACTATGCCAAATTTATAAAATAACAACAACAACAGCTCAATACCCCTTCACAAGAGTAGGAAATCTTGGGAAATTATTGTGAGATATAAAGTTTGAGGACTTGTCTTCCAGAATCTGAGAAAGAGAGTTGAATTTACTCATTTACTCATTGCTTTTGTATTCTCAGAGCTCAGATATTTTCTGTTTAAGGCAGAAGCAGTTTGATCTTTGGGTGATGGTATTCCTGATTTGACCCATTTCTCAGTAAATGAGTACACACACGGAGAAGGTGATGATCCCTCGATTTGTACAGTGGTATCCATCAGGGTCCAGTAAAGAATTGGATTCCCTGGAATCATTCCAATGAGTAGAATTTATTGAAGGGGAGCAAGCATGGTTCTGAGAACCCACAGATGAGCTACTGCTGGAAGCCACTGCATCCCCCGGGGACAAAAAAGCAAGGGGATAATCTGAAGTGGAAGCAGTGCCTCATGGAATTCTACAGTGTGGAGGAACATTGCAATTGCACTCACTCCAGAGCTACAACCAGGAGTAAGAAGGAGAAATCCTGAAACTTCCTCCAGGCTAGGCATATTCTGCCAGTGCTCAGCTGGGCTAAATCTCACCTCTGGACATCTATGATGGTAGCCTTGGTTATGCAGAACAAGGCTATAGCCTTTCTGTGTGAAGGTAAAGGCAAGCATGAATAGAGATTAAGTTAGAAGGAGGATGATCAGCAAAAGAGCTCCAAACGGTTTTCCAGCCCACCGTTATAATGCAACTTGTGAATGAGTAGCTCTCTTTTTTAATTAATTAATTAATTTTTTTGTGAGTGCATTTCTGTATACGGGTTATGACTACTTTACAGGATAAGAACTAGTTTGGATTACTGGGAGGTTTTATGTTCTGCCAACAGCCAGAATCCATCCAGATTTCACATATTTTTAAAAAATGAAATATCTTATCATATTTCCTGTGGTAATAATTATCTATTCATTTTTATTGAACCCACAGTGCCTATCAAAAATTTTACACATTTCTTGTGAAGAAAAACCACCACCTACATAATGGGGGACCCTAAAACAGGATCTTTGGTGAATCTCCCAATGGCAAGTGGCTTAAATGTCAGACAGTGAACGAGACAAATTATGGCAAATACTAGCAAAATTAATAGAAACAAAATGCTAATACAAATCTTTTCCTTGTATTTTGTACAGAATATTATTTAGAAATGTGTTTGAGAGATGGTTAATACAGCTAGACTACATTGGAATGAAGTCTTTTTAAGATAAATTTTTATTTATCAGCTGCAATATTGACATACCTTAGTGCTGTTTATTAAAGTATTCACAAATCTTTGTCTTCTAGGAACAAGTGAGAGTGGCAATCTCCTTGTTCTTTACTTTGGCCAATAAAATGTGAATGGCAGTGTCATGTTCATTCCTAGGGCACTTGAAGACTCTCCCCACACTGCCACAGTTAGCAGCAATTCTGCAAAGACTGGCCACTGTGCAGGCTCAGGTCCTTAATGAGAAGCATGCAGGGAATCATAGTGGCTATGTCATTTGCAGCCACAATAATGTGAGTTTGTTTTACTGCAGGGTGATTTTTCTTGTGTTGTTTGGTAGATCAAATGTTCAAAACAAAAGCAGCTCCTGCTTACAAAGCCTGGCATCAACAAAGGATGTGGTAGCAATGATATGATCGAATTATTCATCAATGGTGGCTTCATGGCTTGAGAAAATGGCTCCCACCTGCATACCTTCCCTTTGATACGTATTTTATATTAAAAAAAAAACAAAACCTGAGGCCTGAGAGACTCTTGATAATGGAGGTTATTTGTGTCTTAGCGGTCTGTTGGTGAGGGGCTTTGGGTAACACTAACCTCTGCACTGACGCCATCATGCAGTACCTTGGTTGGTGGCAAACAGTGGGTTCCCAGATTTATGCAAATTCTGAGCTTCACACAGCTCACACATCTGTGCTGTGGGGTCTCTTAAAAATAATTAAAAGCAGACATCTGGAAAACACTGATTCCTGAGGCATTCATAGCCTCAGCAATATTCTCTATGGACAACCAAGGCTTAGTTAAAAAAAAAAGGAGCATTTTCCATTTTGTTTTAAAAGAAGCTCATTGTCCATGCATATGAAACACAAATGTTTAAGTGGGGAGAGCTCATTCTGAATTTTTTTCTTACTAATTTCAGAAGCAGAATGATTTCTCCAGAAAAGAACATTTGGCAAGATCACAGTAGGCATTGCACAGTAAGCAGGTAAAGTTTTATGCCAGCGTTGAATGAGACATTTTCTCCAGTCTAGTGGGATTTAGAAACAAATCAGTGGAAACAGAGTGGTGCTCTAGTGGAAGCATGCACATGGTTGCTCCAAAGCAAATTTATTGGCTAACTTTTAGGGACAAATTTGATGCCATGCTTGGTTTTTAATAAATGACCAGGAAAACTGAAAATAACCTTAATTCCTGCTCATTTTAAAACTCTGTTCTTTACAACTACCATATGATCTCCCTGATATGAGGAAGAGGAGATGCAACATGGGGGGTTGGAGGGTAGGAAAAGAATAAATGAAACAAGATGGGATCAGGAGGGAGACAAACCATAGTGACACTTAATCTAACAAAACAAACTGAGGGTTGCTGGGGGGAGGGGGATCGGGAGTGTGGAGTGGGGTTATGGACATTGAGGAGGGAATGTGCTATGGTGAGTGCTGTGAAGTGTGTAAACCTGGCGATTCACAGACCTGCACCCCTGGGGATAAAAATACATTATATGTTTATAAAAATAATAAAAAAACATAAAAATAAAATTCCAGCTGCTCAACACAAAATGTTATATTAGTTCCATGTGCACATTATAGTGATTCAACATTTCCTTCCATCACCTGTGCACATCAGGACAAGCACAACCTGCAATCCTCATCTCCTATTTCACTGATCCCACCCCATGTCTCACACAATTTTTATGGGTAATCTCAGTGAAACTGTTAAGAACACGTTACATTGAATAGATGTAAATAAACTTAGAAATTTTAGATAAAGTCTTAGTCTTCCAAATCTTTCTGGTAAACTAAAATTTTAAAGGTCAATGGTTAAATGAAATTACTTTCATTAAATATCTAGATCATTACTAGGTAAGATAATACTAAGTTATTAGTAAATGAACATGAGTTTATCTCCTTTTGGTTCCCTCATTGCAAAGAAACTGGGCTTTCTTTAAACACATTTTGTGCTTTCCTGAATGACTGTTTAATGAAGAAGCACATATTTCAGGAAATTATGAAATGAATTCATAAATTTCCCAACCTAAAGAATAGTTATTCAGAGTTCACAACTACTTTCCTTGAAAATGGAAGTTTCCAAGACTTAAGAATTCTAAGTAATGTAATGAAGGCTACTGAAAATAATAAGAAAAACAACTCAGAATGCAAAGAAAGTAAGATGTGTGTTTTTCATAAGTAAAGGAGTGAGGAATGGAAATTTATTTTTCCCCCAGGGAAAAAAGAAAGGAATTTTGTTCTACAGCAAAGCTGGGTATCTAAAGAGGGTAAACTCAGGGCAAAAATCTGACTGTAAAAGAGAAAGTTGTAAAGCCTTCTAAAAAGGGAATGTTTGGAAAGGAATGTTATGCGTAGTCAGGAGGGTCTAAGATTGGAATGAAGAACTTTCCAATCAAAAGTAAGCTGGTAAAACATCAGAATTTTGTTTTCCTTCTTCAAGAGAATGAAGGATTTTGTGGATTTTTTTTTTTAATTTTCTTTGGAGTATTGGCCCGCTTAAGTCTCTTTGACCTGGAACATCCCAAAGGATTTGCTCAATTAATAACAGCTTATTTGATATGTTAAATTACATGGGAATCATTGTGAAATAAAACTTCATACTAAGTTTTGTTTGTTTGTTTGTTTGTTTGTTTTGCTATTATAGTTGTAAGATTGTGGCACATGTAGATAAGGTCCATTCCAGTTCGACAAAACATGGCTCCTCATTGCCAGATGCAGGTCATCCTGATGTCCTTGTTACATGGCACCTGTTTCCCTTTGAGTCAGAGAGAAGAAGCTGGGTAAAGAATGGGAGTGATTTAAAGAAAGAGTCAGGGCGAAGGGAAAACCAAGACAACCACTTGGTTCTTCCCAGATCCTTGGCAAGCCCCATTTTTCTTGATATTTTTTTCATTCCTTCATCCACCAAAGGGCATTTAAGATGATTCAAATGATACACGGACATCAGTGGGAAGCCTTCTAAAACAGTAAAAAACAAAAACAAAACAAAAAACAAAACAAAAAACATGTTTACCAGCCGTGTCTAACCTGTCAGGTCCATAATCCTGAACAACTTTCTGTCTCCAGAGGTTTCAGATCTCCTTCCTGTGGACCCTTTGAACACCTACAGCTGGGTACACTCCACTGCCACTTAGTAGGATTTGTCATATACCCTGTTACTGTTTCTGTATTTTCTGGATCAGTTCAAGCCTTTCCCTGCCAAGAGGCTGATGATTGCACTGTGGTAAAGACCCTGTTAAAAAATGGGCAGAAGGTATGAACTGACACTTCTCCAATGAAGACATAAAAATGGCTATCAGCCACATGAAAAAATGTTCATCATCACTAGCCATCAGGGAGATTCAAATCAAAACCACATTGAGATACCACCTTACACCAGTTAGAATGGCCAAAATTAGCAAGACAGGAAACAACGTGTGTTGGAGAGGATGTGGAGAAAGGGGAACCCTCTTACACTGTTGGTGGGAATGCAAGTTGGTGCAGCCACTTTGGAGAACAGTGTGGAGATTCCTCAAGAAATTAAAAATAGAGCTTCCCTATGACGCTGCAATTGCACTACTGGGTATTTACCCCAAAGATACAGAGGTAGTGAAAAGAAGGGCCATCTGTACCCCAATGTATATAGCAGCAATGGCGGTCGCCAAACTGTGGAAAGAACCAAGATGCCCTTCAACGGATGAACGGATAAGGAAGATGTGGTCCATATACACTATGGAGTATTATGCCTCCATCAGAAAGGACGAATACCCAACTTTTGTAGCAACATGGACAGGACTGGAAGAGATTATGTTGAGTGAAATAAGTCAAACAGAGAGAGTCATGTATCATATGGTTTTACTTATTTGTGGAGCATAACAAATAATATAGAGGACAAGGGTAGATGGAGAGGAGAAGGGAATTGAGGGAAATTGGAAGGGGAGGTGAACCATGAGAGACTATTGACTCTGAAAAACAACCTGAGGGTTTTGAAGGGGCGGGGGGTGAAAGGTTGGGGGAACCTGGTGGGTATTAGGGAGGGCACGGATTGCATGGGGCACTGGGTGTGGTGAAAAAACAATGAATACTGTTATGCTGAAAAGAAATAATAAATTTTAAAAAAAATGGGTTTCTCCTTTGGGGCACACTTTCTGTGATCTCCAGTGACCAGGGAACATAGTTCACTGGGCAAACCACAGAAGCCTTTAGGAAATCCTTGCAGACTTCATTGAATTATCTCAGTGTACAACCTTTTACTGATCCGTTGTGTTGCATGCTGGTCTATCCAATTACTGTAAGTCTGAGATGTCCAGTGCTCAAGCCTGTCATCAACTGGTTATGGAAGTCATCCTAGATCACAGTTAAAAGGATCCTCTCCATCACAGTTTACAGCCTGGTGATTAAGTATTTGAGACACATCATTACAGGAAGACCAGCCCTTGAAACCCAGTAAAAGAGGGACCTTACTGAATCTCCTTCTGTAAAACTCATAGTTATTGAGCCTCCCGTGCATAACCCACAGCTACAGAAGTCTCCACCTGACACCTGGTCCTGCATGGACACTTGATATTTCTGAATCTATTTGGAATAAAGTGAAATAGCTGACATCTAGTTAGACCGTGTTCACCCAAGGCAATGAATCAAGACTCCAAGCTTTGACCAAACATGTGATCCTTTACCTCTCTTGTCTTTTCCTTTATTCTGGCAATGGCCTGGAATGGTAACACCCTCATCTGTATTGCCCAGGTCATTACTACAGCAGTATCCTCTGGAATTTAGAGCAACCTTTAATTTCAGGCTACCAGAAAATTCAACCCTGGTCTGAAAATTACTCAAGCTAAATAAGACATTTCATTGGTTAACTTCCCTACATTCATGTTCTGAGTTAGAAGGGAACTACCAGGAAAAATTGTGTTCCAAGATTCATGTCTTTGGCCGGCCTTACTTCCCTGGTTAGGGATAAATGTAGATGGAGTATGATCAAGACCTTTTCCTTCATTCTTTTTTTTTAAGATTTTATCTATTTATTTCATAGTGATCACAAGTAGGCAGAGAGGCAGGCAAAGAGTGAGGAGAAAGCAGGTTCCCTGTAGAGCAGAGTGCCCAATGCGGGGCTCGATCCCATGACCCTGGGATCATGACCCGAGCCAAAGGCAGAGGCTTTAACCCACTGAGCCACCTAGGCGCCCCTTCCTTCATTCTTGAAATTGTTGCAGGACCCCTTGCCAAAGCAATGTCATCCCAACAAGAATCCTTACACTCTGGCCAAAGGAGTTCTTGAAAATAAGATAGCCCTTGGTTATCTCTTAGCTGAGCAAGGTTGGGTCTGTGCTGCAGACGACAGCATGTGCTAAACCCCGATGAGCAGTTCTGGGGGAAGTTGAAGTCCCATAATATCAGATTACTGAGGAAGCCACGTGGCTTAAAAGAGTGACTCCTTCAGCAGGGTCTTTCTTACTCATTTGTTTTTAATTGCTTTGAGTCTTGGAGTACATAGCCTCAAATTGCACTCCAAACATTGGGAATTATCTTGTTTATCATAATCAATATAATCTGTGTGGTGCTTTATATTTTCTCAAAAGCTAAATGCAAATGCAGAGACACTAACCTGCATAGTAATGATCTTTCTAAGAGTGGAACACCAGAAAAACAAAAAAACAAACAAACAAACAAACAAAAATGTAGAACATGACCAGCTCAAAAATTGTAAGACTGCAGTGGTGCCCTGTGAACATCACAAGGGTTAATCAGAAAGGTCAAGAACTCTGAATACTACACTGAGGAGCAACAAGTACTGTGAGCACTTCAGAGCAGGTGCTGAGAGTGATGTTAATGCCTTCAATTTATATCTGTCAGTTAAGCTGAGAGTCTGATCAAAAGGTGGGGTTGTTTAAAGGAAAACCAAAGGCTCAAAATGCCCTCACATGGCTTTAGGTCCTAAGTTGGTTAGCCAAGACTTAACACCGCCCCAACTGGAGTTTCAACATCTGGAACTATATAACCTTTAGCCAGCCCAGGTGGGAAATTCCTGGTCAGTGCTAGGAAGTCTACCAATTGGCCCCCTCTGTTTCCCTTAGGAGGGTCATCTTGCCTAAAACAATAGATTCTTAGCTGATTATGTTTTATTTTCCCCCTTGCTGTCTTATTTTTAAGATTTATTTATTGGTGGGAGGCTCATAGGGAGAGGGAGAGCAAAACACAAACAGGCTCTGTGCTGAGCACAGATCCCTGTGCAGAGCTGGATCCTAAGACCCTGAGATCAGGACCTGAGCCAAAGCCAAGAGTGTGACACTTAACTGACTGCACCACCCATGCACTCCATCTCACAGGCTATCTTGGAAGTCTTTTCTTTCTTGTGGCCGTTTGGACCGCCCCTCTATCTACTGGATAGGATACTATGCAAGTCATTATTAGATCAGTTAATACAGCACATTAGGTCTTAAAACTTACGGGGCTGCATTTGTCTTATTTCACAGATTCTTATTTTGTGCGTATACCTTTGCTTACCTTTTATATACCATAAATGTTTACCTTTGCTTTCACCTGGACTGTGATGAAGATCCCATGAAATTATGTCAGTGAAAATGCTTGCTGTGGAAAACATAGCAAGGGTGAATTTATTCATATACTTATATTAATGTTCATCTTATCCTAAAAGTAACACAAGTATGATCACAGAGTCAGCCCCAAGGTTTCAGTTCTACCACTAACAAAGAGCAAAGCATAAATTTAATACAACCACTGGGCTATGTGTGCTGTTAAGTTTCGATTTTTGTGTGATCAGAGAAAAATAAAATGGAGCATTAAGTTCCTCAGTGAGCTTTACGGTAAGGGAGAAGTTCTTGTTTGTGATGTATTTCCCTTGACACTTATTTCTCAAATAAGTATCTCCCAAGGTCTTCTCATACAACAAAGCTAACGAGGGCATTTCTGTTCATGCAATTCTACAGTGGACGTCTAGTGCTGGTTCTTGGGGGCTTTTTTTCCCTTTAGTTTTTGAGAAAAGCTTGTTCATATGTATGTCCACTGTACATGAAATCCAGGAACAGTGAGTGATTCTGAAGAGAAATAAAACATCTTTTCCATGATTTTGACCAGCCTTGGTTGAAAACAAACACATAGACACATATACACAGTTTATTATGGAAACTCTTACTTTAATGTCTGTATGTCAATCGACGCATGATGTTAAGATATTATTATTTGTCCTTTTTACAGTTTTTATTTTCATTCCAGTTAGTTAACTTGAGATTGTATTATTTTCAGGTGCTCAATATGAGGAATAAAGTCACTGTACGGAAAAGAAGGAGACATTGAATGCACTTTACATTTAGCTTTTTAGGCTATTTTAACACTTAACATAATTATGCTAACATTTCCTTCTTGGGATTTACCCCCGTGTCTATACCTCCAACCGACTTCCAGAACACACCTGCCGCCAGCCCCTATGCAGAAATTCTCTTAGGGCCGGTCTCCCACTGATGACGTCCAGGGCGCGCCAGGGACATCGGAGAAGCCAGGCAGCCCCTGGGCAGCGGTAGGGTGGTAAGGAAGGTCTGCGTGGGGGACGCGACAGTGGCGGGGTGGGAAGCACAGCGGGGAGGGGTGGCAGAAACCAGGGGGGTGCAGTGAGGCAGCGGGGGCAACAGGGCGGGGATGGGGGCGGGGGCAGGGCGGCAAGAAGGGCAACGTGGGGAGTAGTCAGGGGAGGGCTGCAGTGGCGCTGGGGGATGCGCAGCGGGACCCCAGGTCCTGGGGTGCAGTAGCGGTGGGGGGCGGGGCGTGGCAGCGGGAATTAAGGGCAACTCAGTGGGGCAATGGGGCAGTGACGGCATGGGGTGGTAGGTGGGGCCGTGGGGCTGCCCAGGCGGGAGGAGGTGGCAGCCAGGTGATGACCTTATGGTCGGGGGGCAGGACTGGTGCGGGAGGGAGCCTGGGTCACCAGAACCAGGTGAGGGGACAACCAGGCGGTAGTGGCACAGGGAGGTGTGGCGGGCCATGATGGGGGTGCTCTGTGACAGCCAAGTGGGGCAGCCGTGCGGCGACTGTGGGGGGCGGGAGGAATCGAGGCAGCAGCAGCCGGAGTGGGGGTGGGACCAGCCCGGAGCCAGCGGCTCAGCAGCAGCAGCGCAGCAACGGGGCGGGGGTGGTGGGCGGGGCCAGAGTGCACCTTAAGGGGGCAGGACAGCAATGGTTAGTAGGGCATGGTGGGCGGGCCCATTGTGCGCGTCAAGGGGGCGGGGCGTGGTGGGCGGGCCCAGAGTGCACGCCAAGGGGGCGGGGCAACGACAGTTAGGTGGGCGTGGTGGGTGGGCCCAAAGTGCACGTCAAGGGGGCGGGGCAGCGGCAGTTAGTAGGACGTGGTGGGCGGGCCCATTGCGCACGCCAAGGGGGCGGGGCAGCGGCAGTTAGGAGGGCGTGGTGGACGGGCCCACTGCACACGTCAAAGGGGCGGGGCAGCGGCAGTTAGGAGGGCGTGGTGGGCGGGCCCATTCTGTATGTCAAGGGGGCGGGGCATTGTGGGCGGGCCCATTGCGCACGTCAAGGGGACGGGCAAATGCAGTTAGGAGGGCGTGGTGGGCGGGGCCATTGTGCACGTCAAGGGGGCGGGGCAGCGGCAGTTAGGAGGGCGTGGTGGGTGGACCCTTTGTGCACTTCAAAGGGGCGGGGCAGCAATGGTTAAGAGGGCGTGGTGGGCGGGCCCAGAGTGCACGTCGAGGGGGCGGGACAGTAACAGACGGGAGGATGTCGTGGGCGGGCCCAGAGTGCACGTCAAGGGGGCGGGGCATCAACAGTTAGGGGGGCGTGGTGGGCAGGCCAAGAGTGCACGTCAAGGAGGGGCGGGGCACGGAAGCACAGCACTGGGGGGACACAGGGCAACAGTGGAGTGGCGGCAGAGGTGGTTAAGGGCATTGTGTGGGGGGGCACAGCAGGGTGGCAGGAGTACATGTGTGGGGGCAGCAAGGTGGTGGCAGCGTGAGGGTGGCAGCAGGGGGGCGTGCGTGCAAAGCAGTAACACGCGTGCCAGCGGGGAGGCAACGGAGCGGGGGGGGGGGGAATCAGCTCAACGGTCATGGGGGGTGGAGGGGCGGGACCAGCCTGACATAATCGGGGTGTCAGTGTCATGGTGTGGTGGGCGAGGCTGCCGGGCTCCATGGGCAGGAGGAGGTGGCAGGGAGGTTATAATGCTCAGGGGGCGGGGGCAGCGGGGGAGGGGGTGGGGGTGTCACCAGGCAGGAGTGATACAGGGAGGGGGAGCTTCCGTGGTAAGGAGAAGCTGCTGACACCCGAGTGGGGCAGCCATGTAGCACCTTTGGGGGGTGGGTGGAATTTAGGTGGCCGTGTGGGGGAGAGGGGGTGGGACCAGCCCTGAGGCAGCAGCACAGGGACAGCTTGGCTGGCTTGCTGGGCCTGCTCATAGTGCATTCCAATGAGGCCGGGCAGCAAAGCCCAGCAGAGGCCAGAGGCCGGGGGCACAGGACAGAGTGGGTGTGGCAGTTAGGGGGCCTGTGGGGGGGCACAGCAGGGTGGCAGCAAGCTGGTAGCAGTGCGGGGGTGGTGGATGTGCTGGAAGCCACACGCTTGGCAGCCAGGAGGCATCGGAGTGGGGTGGGGGAGAAGCTAGGTGGTAGTGTCCTTGGGGGTGGGCAGGACTAGCTGGGTATAAGCGGGATGTCCATGTCATGGCGTGGTGAGTCGGGCAGCGAAGCAAGGGCCTGGCTTTGCTGGGATTGGTGCATGACTACAGGGTGGGACCACTGATAGCAGCAGCAGCGGGGACCCAGGGTAGCAGCAGAGAGGCAATGGTGGTTGTAAGTGGGGGCGCCGTGGACGGGGGTGCAGCACGATGGGAGAGGCTGATGTTGTGGGGGCAGCCTGGTGGTACCAGTGCGGGGAAGGTGGAGTCGGACTCGTGGGGCGGCAGCAGCATGGCAACAGGAGTAGGGAATCGAGAAGGCTCCAGAGTGGGGGGCAGGGGTAGCGACTAGGTGGTAGCTGCAGGGAGGGGTGGGCGGGAACAGCAGGGGGCAGCGTGGCAGGTGGGGCATCTTGCAAGTCAACAGGGCAGGGCTGCGTAGGGCTGGGCTATGAAAACCAGCAGCAAGGGGACACAGGGCAGCAGCAGGACATAGGGCAAGAGTGGGACACAGGGCGACAACAGATCAGAAGCAGGGTGGCGGTAAGGGGGCACTGTGGGCGAGGGGCAGGGGATTGGTAGTGTGTGTGGGGGGCTCCCGGCAGGGTAGAGGTGCGGGGAGAGCACAGAGAGATGGTAGCAACAATGGGGTGGGGCAGCAGGACAGTAATGTGCATGATGGTGGGCGGGGTGGGACAGCGCGGCTGCAGGGGTGCATGTGGGGTCGCAGGCAGGTGGTGGAGTGCGGAGAAGGGGGGACGGAACCAGCTGGGAGGCAGTGGCACAGCAATTGCACAGGAAGGGCATGAAGGGCAGGGCAGTGACTTAATGCATGTCAGTGGGGCTGGACAGGGAAGGTCAGCAGTGGCCTGGGGCACAGGGCAGAATCTCAGTTGTAGCCGCAGTGGTAAGGTGGACAGTATGAGGGGTGTGCTGTGGACTGCAGGGTCACGAGGCAGAGGCACCCAGGCAGTAGCAGCATTGGGAGAAGGCTGGGATGAGTGGGGCGGCAGCAGCAGGTCAACGGGGAGGGAATCTGCAGGCACTGGAGCAGAGTTGGGGGAACGGCGGGTGGTAGCAGTTCAGGGATGTTTGGTGGGACCAGCAGGGCAAGAGCATCAGGTTAATAGCTGTGTGGGCAGGGCAGGGGCTCTGCACAGCCGTGGCAGCAAGGGGACAGTATGCAGTGAAGAAATGGTGGGGGAGGGGGGCAGTGAGGCGGCAGTGACTTGAGGAAGGCAGTGACTTGAGGAAGTGCAGTTGGATGGCAGCAGATGTGGAGGCAAAGCAGGGAGGCAAAGTGGGGAGGGATTGGCCTGGATGTGGTTGGGGGGGACCAGCGGGGCAGCAGCTACATGGCAATGGTGCGGCATGGCTTGGGGGCAGGGCGGGGCAGTGGAGATGGGCAGGAGCAGGAGGGCAACCACGGTAGCAATGGTGGTGCTGTTGGAAACACAGGCACCAGGGCAGTAGAAGCACTGGAGGGTGGTGCAGCAGGGTGGCAGAGTCCTGGGGGGTGCACAAGGGAGTGGTAGGGGCACTGGGGATGTCACAGCAGGGCATCAGTTGCAACGGGCAGGGAAGCAGGGCAACTCTGGTGAGGGTTACCCATTGTGGGACAAAGGGGCACTGCTGTGGAGTAGCAGGGTGGAGGGTGGCAGCGCTGGTGGCAGCGGCCAGTCAGGAATGGGGGATGGAAAGGACAGTGGTGTGTGTGGGGGGTGCAGCAGGGTGGCAGTGGGGGATGGCACAGTGGGGTGGCACTGGTACGAGATGTGGGGACCAGTCAGGCAGCAGAAGCACAGGTGGGGGGCAGGGATCAGGGAGCAGCGCTATCAAATGCTTTTTCTGCATCTGTTGACATTTTCCTATGATGTTGATCCTTCGTTTTGTGAAGGCGGCACATCAGTTTGATTTGTGGATGTTGAACCACTGTTGCATCCTTGAAGTAAATCTTACTGGATCGTACCTCTCCCTGTATTGTAGAATTTGGTTTGCTGGTATTTGGGTGAGGATTTTTATGTCTATGTTCATCACAGATACTAGTCTGTCATTTTCTTGGGACACCTTGGGAGGTTTCGATAAGGGTCATGCTGGCCTCATAAAATGAGGTGGGGCGCCTTCCTTCCTCTTGTTTTTCTGGCAGAGTTGGGGAAGGATTGGTATTCATTTTGTTTCTGTGGATGATTTGTAGAATTCACCGGAGAAACCACGGGGTCCTGGACTTTTGCTTGTTGGAAGTTTTTGATTTCCTATTTAATCTCCCTGCCGGTCATTGGTCTGTTCAGATTTCTGTTTCTTCAGGATCCAGTCTTGGCAGGTTGTATGTTTCTGGGAATGTATCCTTTTCTTTTGGATTATCTAGCTTGTTGGGGAGTAATTGTTCATAGTACTTTTTATGAACCTTTGCCTATCTACGGTATCAGGGAACATCTCCTTCTTTTCTGATGATGAGTCCTCATTCTTTTTTGTTAGCTTGAGTCTGGCTGAGACTCTGTCAGCTTTGTTCTTTTCAAAGAACCAGCTCTTTGTTGATCTGTTGTTGTTGTTGTGTTGTTGTATCTTTCTGTTGCCTTTTAGTCTGTATTTCATTTATTTCAGTTCTGATGTGTTCCTTCCTTTCTTCTACTAACTTGGGACTTTATTTGTTCTTTTTCTGTTTCCTTGGGGTATAAAGTTAGGTGGTTTATTTGAGATGTTTCTTGTTTCTTGAGTTAGGCCTGTATCACTATAAGCTTCCTTAGAACCACTTTTTTTTAGTTAGCTCTAAGGGGTGCCTGTGTGGCTCACTCTGTTAGGCGTTGGCCTTTGGCTCAGTCATGAATTTAGGGTCCTGGAATTGAGCCCTGCATCAGCTCCCTGTTCAGCACGGGGAGCCACTTCCTCCCTCTTCTACTGCCTGCTGCTCCTTGCACTTTGCTCTGTCTGTCGGTCTGTCTCTCTCTCCCGCTCTGTGTCAAATAAATGAATGGCATCTTTAAAAAAATAAAGTGAGCTCTATTCCCAGTGTGGGGTTGAAACTCAAAACCACAAGATCAGGAGTCACAGCACTCCACCTACTAATCCGTTTCTCCATTTTAGAACCCATTTTACTGCATTCTGTAACTTTTCTTTCATTGTATTATTTTTTCATTTGCCTCAAAGTATTGCTATGTTCCCATTTTAGTTTGCCCATGAACTCAGTTGGTTGTTCAATAGCATGTTGTTTAGTCTCTGTGTTTATGAATTTCCAGTTTTCTTCTTGTAATTGATTTCTAGTTCTGTGCCACTGTGGTTGGAAAAGATGGTCGATTTGATATGAGTCATCACTTGGGAAAATTCTAGGCTTCTGGTGTTTATTGACTTGTCTTGTGGCCTCACATATGACCTATGGTGGAGAATGGTCTAGGTGCACTGGAGAGGAGTGTATTCCATGTGCTGCTTTTGGAGGGAGGGTTCTGTGTGTATCTGTCCAGTCCTACTAAGTAACAGGTTGTCTGAGGCTGATGTTTCCGTTGTGATCTTCTGTCTGGATGGTGTATCATTGAGAGAAGTGTGTGGTATTAAAATTCCCTATGGTATTTGTTGTGATTGCTTCTATTAGGTTTGTTCATATGTGCTCTACATATTTAGTTGCTCCACTGCTGGGTGTGTAAATATTTATAAATGTTGCATCGTGTTGTTGCATTGATCCCATTTTCAGTTTGTAGTGCCCTTCGTTGGCTCTTGTTACAGTGTTTGGATTTTTTTTTTATCCTCCATTGGACTGAAAATCAGAAGATGATCTGTTAGATATGCAGCCATGAACAAAGAACACCCCTGCTCTAAGTTTTTTTTATTTCCTCTATAAATAAACACAATAAATTCTTCTCCCATGATCATATCCTGACTCCAATAAGAGAATGTGCATAAAAGTGCTTTGTAAAGTAGCAGATACTGCCCAATTATGAAAATGATTATGCAACCAACAAATGTCCAGGATAAGATTTTTTAAGACATATTTATTTATTGTAGAGACAGAAAGTGAGTGCATGAACAAGCATATGCTAGAGAGGGGAGGGTCAGAGGGGGAGAGGGAATCCTCCAGCAGTGTCCCGCTGAGTGTGGAGCCTGGAGCGGGGCACTCTCCCAGGAGCTTGGGATCTTGATTTGAGCCAAAATCAAGAGTCAGCTGCATAACTGACTGTGCCACCCAGGTACTCCCAGAATAAGATTTTTTAAAAACATTTTTGAGGGCTTACTCTCATAGGTATTATTCTAAGTGACTTCTATTCCATTCAATTCTAAGAAGTATTCTTAAATTAAAAATAGAAGCTATTCTGAAAGTAAATATTCATAATATCCTCAGAGGTGGGGAAACAGGCAGAAAAGAGGTTAAGTAGGGGCACCGGGTTGGTTCAGTCATTGAAGCTTCTGCCTTTGGCTCAGGACATAATCCCAGGTACCTGGGATCGAACCCCAGGTAGGCTCCCTGCTCAGTGGGAAGTCTTCTTCTCCCTTTCCCTCTGTTCCTCCCCCTGCTTATGTCCCCCCTTCTCTGTATCTCAAATCAGTAATTAAATTAAAAAGATAAGTTCCTTGCACGATGTCACGATAAATATTAGAACTAGATACAGTACTGAGTGTGTGACCCTGAAGAATGTGTTCTTTCATTTTTACATTTACCAAGAAATACCTAGCCCTCAAAATACCATAGTTTAAATTAGTTTCCCTTTTCTCCATACATTGAGTATCGGAATGTGCTACAATTCCAGGACCCTGGCTGGCTGGGTCGGTGGAGTGTGTGACTCTTGATCTCTGGGTTATGAGTTTGAGCCATGTTGGGGGTACAGATTACTTAATTGAAAAAAAAAAAAAAGATGCTAGATTTGGGCTTGTTTTCTTTTTTCCTTTTGACCCCTTCACCCATTTCTCCCACCTCCAACCCCAAACTTCTGCCAACCCCATCTGTTCTGTCTGGGAGCTCACATTTTTTATTTTGTTTTGTTTTCAGGTTCTACGTGTAAGTGATTTCTAGTATTTGTCCTTCTGTCTGGCCTGTTTTACTTAGCATAATGCCTTCAAGGGCCACCATGTTGTAAATCGAAAGATTTCATGCTTTATTATGGCTGAGTAGGATTCCACTGTGTTTATCGACCACAATTTCTTTATTCATTCATCCACTTATGGAATTTAGGTTGTTTCTTTATTTTCACTGTTGTCAATAATCCTGCAGTGTACACAGAGGTGAGTATACCTTTGTGAGTTAGTGTTTTCATTTCCTTCAGATAAATACTCAGAAAGGGAATTGTTTGCTCCTTTGGTTGTTCTGTTTCTCATTTTTTTGAGGAACTTCTGTACTGTTTTCTATAGTGGCCGCACCCATTTATACTCCCAGTAGTGGTGCACTAGAGTTTTCCTCTACTCCACATCTTCACCAACACTTGCTATTTCTTGTGTTTTGGATAATGGCCCTTCTGACAGGCGTGAAGTGGTCCCTCATCCTGGTTTGATTTGCATGTCCCTGATGATCAATGATGTTGAGCATCTTTTCATGTTTGTGTAGACCATCTGTATATCTTCTTTAGGAAAATGTCTGTTTGGATCAGCTCCTGTTACATTAGATTACTTGCGGGGTTTTTGTTGTTTTTGGTGCTTTTGTGTGTTTTGTATTGCTGTTGAGTTGCGTGAGTTCTTTATATTTTGAATATTAACCCCTTACTGGATATATAATTTACAAATGTTTTACCTTAGGTTACCGTTTTATTTTGTTGGTGGTTTCCTTTGTTGTTTGGACGTTTTATAGTTAGATGTAGGCCCACAATTTGCTTCTTTGTTTGTTTTTACTTTGGTATCAGCTTAAAAGCACCACTACCAAGACCTGTGTCAAGGACCTTTCCAAACTCTGTGTTTTTTGCTACAAGTTTTATAGTTCCAGGACTTATATTCAAGTATTTGACCCATTTTGAGTTAATTTTTGTGTATGATGTAAGAAGATGGTGCAGTTTTGTTCTTTTGCATGTGGCTTTCCAGTGTTCCCAGCACCACTGATGAAAGACATTTTTTTTTCCCCCTTGTTTATTCTTGGCTCCTTTCTCATAAGGTCCCGGACCATAGATGTGTGTGTTTACTTCTGGGCTCTCTCCTCTCTTCTGGTGATGTGTGTGTCTGTTTCTATGACAATGGTAGATTGTTTTGATTACTCTAGCTTTGTCATTAGTCTGAAACGAGCAAACGCGATGCCTTTAGGGTGGTGGTTCTTTCTCTAGATTGCTCTGGTATTCAGAGTCTTTTGTGGCATCATACAAATTTTTAGATCCTTTGTTCTCTTTCTGTGAAAAATGTCCTTAGAATTTTGATAGGAATTGCAATGTAGATGGTTTAGGGAAGTACAAACATTTTATCACTATTAATTCTTCTCACCCATGAACATGTGGTATCTTTTGGTTCATGTGTGTTGCCTTCAGTTTCTTTCCTTACCGTCTTGTAGTTTTCATTATACAAGATTTTACCTCTTGGTGAAGTTTATTACTGGGTATTTTATTCTTTTTGATGCAACTTCAGGTGGGATGATCTTCCTAATTTATTTTCTGATGATTCATTATTAGTGTATAGAAACGCAGCAGGTTTTGTGGTAGTGATACTGTATCCTGTCCCTTTACAGAATTTAGTCATAGTTTGAACAATTTTTCATTGGCTTCTTTGAGGTTTTCCTTATATTCTGTATCATCTGCAAATAGTGACCATTTTACTTCTTTCTTTCCAGTTTTGATGCCTTCTGATTATCTTCTTGCATAATTGTTCTGCCTTGGATTTTCAATATTATGTTGAGTAAAAGTGGCAAGGAAAGATCGGCAGTGTTCCTAACTTCAGCGATCTTAGAGGAAATAGTAACAGCTAAACCTTTTCACTATGGGATGTGATGTAATCTGTGTGGTTGTCATATATGGCCTTTTTAAAAGATTTTATTTATTTATTTGAGAGAGAGAGAGAGAGAGATCACAAGTAGAGAGGCAGAGAGGGGGAAGCAGGCTCCCTGCTGAGCGGGGCTCAATCCCAGGACCCTGGGATAATGACCTGAGCTTAAGGCAGAGGCTTTAACCCACAGAGCCACCCAGGTGGCCCATATATGGCCTTTTTGGTGTGGAGGTATGTTCCTGGTGTATGTACTCTGTTGATAATTTTGATTGCAAATGGATATTAAAGTTTGTCAAATGCTTTCCTGCATCTCAAGATGATCACATCATTTTTATTCTTTAATTTGTTAATGTGCTGTATCACTTTGATCAATGTACACCTGTAAACAATCATTGCATTCCTGCAAGATCCCACTTGATCATACTATATGATCCTCTCAGCATATTGGTGAACTTGGGTTGCTAGTATTTTGTTGAACATTTTTGCATCTATGGTCGTCAGGGATATTGGACTGTAAGATACTTTTCTTGGGGTGTCCTCATTTATTTTTGTATTAGGGTAATGTTGGCCTCAGCAAGTGAGTTTAGAAGCTTTCTCTTCTGTTTTTTAGAAAAGTGGGCAAAGGACTGGTATGAATCCTTCCCTGAACAGTAGAATTTACCACGAAAGGCATCTGGTTCTGGAACTTGTTTTTTTGGGAGGTTCTAAATTGCTGATATGATGAGTACCGGTGTTTTGTGTAAGTTTTCAATCACTAAAGATGAAACTGTTTCCATATCTTCGTGGTGGGATGGATGAAGGGGAACAAGTGTCATGGGGGCCCAGCACTCAGAGCCTCCATCTGCCACTGCGGCTGTGCCGTTCCTCTCAGATGCTGGCAGAGGATGAAGGACATGGTGGAAACACGGCAGGGTGGTGGTGGCGGGAATGTGGGGTCCAAGTGGGGTCTGATGTGTGGCCCTCCTGTCCCACCCATAGGGTATCAGATCGCCTACAGCCTGGCCAAGAGCAACTCCAGAATGTTCACCACAGTGCAGATGGGTGCCCTGGTGAGGTGATTCATGGCCACTGAGCTGGCCCCAGGGTCAGCGTACATCTTCACGCTGATGACCAAGATGAGGCAGGGCTGGGGGAGCCCCTGGAGGCCACCGTCATCACCACTGAGAAGCGAGGTAAGGCCAGAGGCCCAGGTCCACTGTCCTGGTGACATGGGGAGGACAGCTGCGCCCATTTGGGAGCCACAGACTTGCTGGGTCCATGGCTTCCTGGGGCAGGGCTTGCAGGGTAGTGTGTCTACACAGCCCGATATTTACCAGACAGGCAGGAATGTCCCTGGAGAGGAGGTTGTGTAACTGCATCAGGGTGGCTCTGAGTCTCTCTGTTGGATGGAGACTCCCTGAAGCCAAGTGCTTTTTCTCTGATGTTCAAAACCACATGACCAGCTGAGCCAGGGGTTCTAAAACACGTTTCCTACCAAGCAGTCCTAGGTAGATGTGTCTTCATGGATGCCGCTTCTGTTCCAAGCACTGGTGAGGTGCTTCTTGTTCATTGTCTTGGTTTCTCCTCACCAAAGACTGGGGAACAAAGTTTTGTGAGTCCCAGTTCTACAGAAGACATGGGGCACAGACAGATTCAGTCATTCGCCAGGGACACAGCTGTTGAGGCAGTGATGTGGACACCCTCCACAGACACTGGGCTCCCTGTTCCCACAGCAATCTGCTGTGAGTTCCCATCTCAGTGAGCCCCTGATATGCCGTCCAGCCTCATCCTGGGATCTGCCTCAGGGGGTTCCCTTCCCAGGGCCACTCCAACTACTGTAGGCCCTTTTTATGCCACCTGACCTTGGAGGCAAGACGGGGGTTCCAGCTTAGGTCTGAGTCAGGACAGAGCAGGGACAATCTGGAATGCAGAGCAGCCACTGAACCCCCACTCTGAGGCTGCCAGGAGCCTGCATGGCTTTCAGGGCGGCATGGTGCCTGTCAGTTTCTGTGCTACAACCAGCCCACACGCATAGTTCCCTTAGAGTTCTGGCTTCAGAATGTGTGGCTCAGGGACTGCATCCCAGTTCTTTCCACATCCAGGGAGCAGGCTGTGCTTTGGCCCTGCTGAGGTCACAGGGTAGCACACGGTTAGTAGCTTGACTCGGCCTATCCCAGGAGTGGTGTTGAGGGGAATATATGGCTCATTTACCTCCTGTGCTCTTGAACGGAGAGCCCCATCCATGCCCCAGAGCTATCTCCCTGGACTTTGGAGCAAAATCAAAACAACAAAATGAAAGGATCCAGGATACATTTGGGCCCATTTACCTACAGAGGGACTCTTGGTCTGTGGCTTGCTCATCAAAGTCAGAGCAGGGCTCTTACTGGAGCACAGGTAGGCTGACAACCAGGCCTACTGCAGGGTATCTGGAAATGTTGCCATCCTGGGAGAAACACATTTGCTCACCACTCAAGTGTTATTTGTTCTGTTGTGCTGAATCCTCCTCTGACCCACCTGCATACCCTGAGAGGCTGAGTGAAATGCAGTGCCTGGAGTGTAGATTGTGTTGGCTTCTCTCTACATATGTCCCTAGGGGTTATTTGACCAGTGGGGAGGGGGTTGAGGAGCAGGTATTTGGGGCTGACGTGCCTTGCTTCAGAGGTGCCCCTGCGGTTGAGCAGGAAGGCGGGGCCTGCAGTCCAGTCTGGCACCTGGGCCCACGTTGGTCACCACGTTGGTTGGGTTGAGGGGAGCACAGGGCCGACCAGCCAGAGTCTGTGGCTCCTCAACTGCCTGTTGACGGCCTGCACACTGGGCTCGGGGCACCGGAGCAGAGCCAGAGTCGCAGGGCCCAGGCAGATGCTCATAGGAAAGGACTGGAACCAGGGAGGGAGGCGGGCAGGTCGCTGGGGGGCTGAAGCCCAGCTCTGTGCTCTGTGATGCACTGGAGGGTTGGCATGTCTCAGGGCAAAAAGCACACAGCAGGAAGTCTGCCATCACCACAACCCTGAAGTAGACGGTGGGGTGTGGAGTGCACTCAGGCACCTGGGTGCGGTGGGGGTGTCTCCTCATCCAGTCTTTCGAATGCCCAGGTCAGCACCTGGGGGTCGGATGGAGGGCAGCTAGCTAGGGTGTGGGAGTTCTTTCTGAGGAGGCTGGCAGGTGGAATGCTGCCCCGTGGCTGGGGTGGGCAGTGGTGGTAGAGACCAAAAGAGCATCCTAAGCACTAAGGCTCAGGCTCTGTGCGAGGGGATTCTTGGAAGCGCCACAGAAAAAGAGCCCCATCTGCATGTCCCTGCAGCTGTGCTCCCCCTGCACAAACCTTGGATGGGTGCAAGGAGGAAGAAAGGGTGGGAAGGAGTATATTTGCTCCTTCCACCCCTATGCGGGTTACCTTCTTCCAAAGAGATCCACCAAGGACATGGAACACAGAGGCCGAGCGGCCCGGTGGACACCAGGAGAGTGTGTGCTGTGCAACCGGGGTAGGAAGGGCTAGACCTGCCTGACCATGTGGATGCAAAGGGGGCACTGGACAGGTTTGTGGGATGTGGGCAAGGTGGTGAGCTGCAGGGCTTCACCATCATCCAGGAAGCCTCCATAAACACCATTGCAAATCCTTTACAACCCCTCTGGTTTTCTCCTTGCGAGAAAATTCTAGAAGCAGAACCCTTAGCTCAGAAGACATGAGCGTGTTTGGCTTGGAGAAACGGAAACTCCTGGACACGCCATGCCCTGGCGACCAGGATGCAAGTCTTGGGCCTCTCTGCTTCCATGGTGATGTCTTACCTTCTGTGTTTGGTGAAAATATATCTCATTAAGCGTGTGTCCGCAGGCCCTTCATCCCCACTTTGCCATTAAATGCCTGTGACTGTACACAATGCTGTGTCTCGTGGGGTCTTGGTGTCCGACTGTGAAAATTCTCAAACTCAACTGGGTATGGATTTGCAGAAATCATGGAAAATCTGCATTCAAGCTGAACAAGAATTAATAAGGGGGTACTGAGTGAGCTGAGGAAGATGAGTCTACCTTTGTGACTCTTGTTTGAAACATTGCTGGTTCTTTATTTCTTCTTCCAAATTGAGGGAAACTGTATCTGAAATTATCCACGATCTACAGAAATGTGATGAAATATTTCTGTGTGAACAAATGGGAACATTTAACTTCTCTCCCTCCCTGAGCCCTCCATCATTCAGAAACTCTCAGGGAGAATTCTTTCTTCCAAGTTACTTAGGATTATTGGCATAAATTCAGCACAAGCACCTTTTTCTTGTAACAGAACACCGCTGGAAACATTGGTTATTTTACCAAGGGATTCAGTGAAATGTCCAATTTGAGAATAATGTGTATAGACTCAGATAATGACCAGACAGTTTTCAGGAATTAAGGGTGACTATATGGAGCCCCTTGGCAATAGCAGCTTCACACCTCGATGACACAGTGCCCAGGAGCCTTGCCAGATGAGTAGAGAATGTTACTTGTTGGCAGGTATAGGAACCTCAGATATTTGGGGGACCTCGAGAAGAGGAATCCACCCAAATTGACAGGTATTGCAGTCAAGTCTGATGGGAGTATTGCACTTGGCTTTGGCCTGGACCCACTACTGAAAGTTCACTCTAGAGATGCCTCATGAGAAGTTCCAGCACAGCACAGTTTCAAAATCTGCATGGAACGGTCCGTGACTGCGCCTGCCAGGCTTAGTTAGAATAGACACTAAGAAACCAAGTGTGCTTGTGGCTGCCTTCTTGCATCTAAGAAACTATCCCAAATCCGTTGAACTGAAATCCATCACCCATGTGGACTGGCACCCACTGCCACCACCGCCAGGCGTTTCTATGCCTCATAATGGATCCCATGAAGCTCTGAATCTGTTTAGTTCACAATCAGGTTTGGGGACCTCACTTTAGAGGCTGGCAGTGTTTTCTGATTGGGAAAATCCTATCAGAACTATACCCTCAATCGTCCCAGACTCCTCTAGAAGCTGATTGTTGGAGGGCTTGCCCTTTGGGTCAGTAGCATAGTCTCTGGTTAGGAGTGAAACAACTTCAGTCTCTAAGGTATAGGTTATATTTGTATTGGGTGGTGATTAGTTGTTGGTTTTTTTATTTCTTTTTTTGAGTTCCAGGGTCCAGGAGAGACATGTCTTAGAAAGGAAAGACCGGAGGCTCCTTTCAGCCAAATAGAGTTGTGAAAAAGGAAAGGAAGCAAGACTAACAGAGTCACTCACGTAGGGTAGATAAGACATTGAGGAGGTAGAGTTTATGCACATCTCCTGTGGGAGTTCCATGTCATTGAAGTGACGGGGTAGACGAATGAGAACCGTGTCAAAGTTGAAAGATGATTCCAGGAGAAGCAGGCATCCCTAGGACGGTCATGCAAAATGCAGTTGAAATAGGGTTTATGCAGATTTTCTGTTTTGGTTCTGGGAGCAGCAGGAACTTTATTTAGACTCCTGTCACTTGTTGCACATGGTGATTGGCCTCTGGGCCATTTTCTGGCCCACATCCTCCTGCTTGGGTCTGGCAAAGATATCATGGACCTCCCGGAAGCCAATTGAGCATGCATGTATTATTTGAAGGGCTGCCAGCAGCAATGCTAAGTCTTTCACAAATTTCGAGATTCTGTGGTTTCGGCCTCTTTGAGCTTGTGGTCTCTGCTGGAAGGGAGGGGCATGCTTTCAGTTTTGTGTGACATTGTCTTCCTGAGCGCGGATCCTGAGACCTAAACTAAATATTCTCCCTGTTTTTACAGGTGGTGCTTTGAGTCTCCGGTGAGTTGGCCTCGTTGGCAGCATCCAATGCATCTGGCCTCTGTCTCTTCAGTGCAGATTCAAGTGCAAAATGTACAGGAGTGTGACCTGTGTCATCTCCCTGGTGGATGTACATCACAGTGGTAAGTTTTCTTAGTTCGGAACCTACTGCCTGGATTGAGGTTCAGGCCTTGACTTGAGTGTCTTTTTTGCCGGCTTCTGTCTTTCTTCTGGAGGGAAAGATACCCTCTTCTTGTCGATTAAATTGGAGATACACTCTTAACCAGAATATCTAGAGTTTGCTGCTTGGGAAAAATTACTTGGTGGCACATATGGACAAGGTTCCTCAAGTCCCTGCCCCACACAAAACTTCTGAAATCCAGGTTGCCTCTGGTAGCATAATCCTGAGTTATTGCAGGCTGACCTTATAAATAGACATTCTCTCAACGATCGACCTTCTGCCCACACTTGCTTTATTGCGCCCTTCCTCTAGAGCAAAGAATCCTGGGCATCTTTACAAATGGATGTCTGAGTGGACTTCTGCACACGTTCTCTCTCTGTACCTTTATCTCTCTCTCTCCTTTGTTTTTGTTTTGGGGGGGAGTGGGAGTTGCAGAGGATGAGAGAGACCCTTCATCAGGCCCCACATGCCTTGCATAACGGGACACGGGGCTCAATCCCATAACCCTGACATCATCACCTGAGCCAACACCAAAAGTTGGTCCCTTCACTGAAAGAACCACGCAGGCATTCCTGGACATGCTTTACTTTATGGAAGGGAGCGTAAGAACCCGCTCCTGTTCTAAAATCTTCCGAATCGGGGAGTATTTCCACGTCTGCAGTGGTCGCACACCCTCTCAGGCCCAGAGATACGTAGCTGTTCTTGGTGGTGGAGAAAACCCCTTGGCTCCCACGTTCTCATCGACGGGGAGGAAGCCCTCCCTGCCTGATGCTGAACTGTAGAGGTGTTCCTGCCCTGGTCCCAGCAGGTCTTCCAGAAGAGCCCCTTTGTAAAAGATGAAATGAATTTGCCAGCCTCGGGGTTGCGCAGTTGGGTAAGCATCTGCCCTTGGCTGAGGTCAGGATCCCTGGATCCTGGGGGATCAAGCCCTGCATTGGGCACCCTTCTCCCTCTTCCCCACTGCCCGACCCCAACTCTTCTTGTTCCCTCCCTAGCTCTGTCACTCTCAAATAAGTGAAGTAAATAGGAATATTTCTAAGCATGTAATAAATTTGTAAATCCTTTCCAATTTGTGAGGACAATATTAGTAGAATTAAGGACACAGGAGAGGTAGATCACAAACCGTGTGTTTGTTGAATCTTGTGGCCATTCATCCTTGCGATCTACATGCGTCGATAGGTTAATGTTTTCGTGAACATACGTCGATCACCTCGTGTTCTGAGATTCTGAGTTCACCCTCCGATTGATGTTCTCATGGGTCCCAGGCAGGGGTACTTCCTGGGATCCAACTTCCAACCAAGAGACAGTACCTGTGTCAGTTGTGAAAAAAGAAAAAGTCCCCCATTCTTACTTGGCACAGTGTGCATGGCTGTGAGACCCCCCCCCGCCTGTTCGGTGATCCTGGCCTTTGTGCAAGTACTGATGGATCAGTGCAGATGTGCTTGATTTCTAGCTACTGGTTACTGGAATAGCGCTTTCCACATCTGTCAAAACGGGACTGAGTTGTAGGTGTTTGTAGTGTCTGAGTTTGTATCTCAGTGTCACCCCAAGAAATTCCTTGAGAGGTCTTTGCCCAGTGATTTTCTGATGTGAGTGTCCGGGGAAGAGTTTCCCCCCGTTGCGTTGGGATCAGCGATTCCTCGGTGTGAGGGTGCCATTGCTGGCTAAGGAAGAAGGGATACCTGAGCCCATTCCTTTCCTCATCACACCAGGAGGATTTTCTTGTGTGCCAATCCTCCCAGGTCCTTCCTGTGTTGGCTCCGTGAGGAATGGGATTCCCATATGGATTTCATCGACATTCAGCTGCAGCGATGATGCAGGGGGTCCCAGGAGGTCCCTGCACCTTCGCTCCCGTGAGAGGGATGATGCGCACTCTGAGATGGTAGCGGGAGCTCAGGCCTGAGCCCCAGCTGAAGCTTCTCCCACCAGGCTACAGCGCTAGTGGTTCTCCCCGTGTGAGTTCTGTGGTGTTGGGAAGGGGCCCACTTCTTTAGAAGGCTCTGCCTCAGTGATGGGAGACACAGCGTTTGTACTGTGTGGTTTCTGTGGTGGTGAGAAAGGTGGGCGCTCTGGGTCCAGGCGGGACCCCAGTGATGACAGACCCAGGTTTCTCTGCTCTGAGTTGTCTGGTGTCTCCAAATGTGAGAGCTGTATCTAACAGCTCTCCCACGTTGACCGCATCGGTCGGGGTTCCCACTGGTGTGGATCCTCGGATGCTGGCTCAGGGTGTGGCTGGACTAAATGCTTTCCCCTGAAGATGGCATCCAACCAGTTTCTGTCTGTGGGAAGGTGCCCTGGCCTCGAAGGGACGCATGTTGCCGCGGGCTCTTGTGCAGCAATCCCACCACGTGGCTTCTACCCCAAGTGAGGTGCTGGGCGTGAATAAGAGCAGAGCTCTCTCAAGGAAGGGTCTCCCACCTTCGTTCCCTCCCTAAGGTGCCTCTCAAGTGGTCTTGCTGTGTACCGAGGTGAGCACTGCCCTGGAGTTGTTTCCCCCATGCATGTCATGTCTCCTTTCCTCGGAAGGGTGAGTTCTCTCGTGTCTCCCGAGGTTATAGCCCCGAGTAAAGGCTCTCCCACCCTGAGGACACGTGTGTGGTGCGATCCAGGATGAATGAGCTCTGATGTCCTTGGCACCAGGGACACATGGCTGAAGGCTCTTCCACATTGTCAGTAAATACAAGGTTTGTCTTCCCAGGACACAACACACACAGAGTGAGGTGGGGGACGTGAGACATCTCCGTCCTGTGCCCCAGCATTGGCCAGGTTCCTGTGCAGTGGGAACCCTCTGCTAATGGCCAGAACAGGAGGGGTTGTGGAAGGATTGCTCCCTCATGTCCCTACCTTCCTGATGCAACGTACGCATTCCAGCCCCTTCCTTCAGGAATTGTCTCTGCGTCTGCCTCTGCAAGCCCCTTGTAGTCGGGTGCCGTGTTAACTTTCATGAATTCAGATAGATCTTTCTACACGGTAGCCTCACACCCACGTCAACTGCTGCATAAATTTTAGATGTTTCCGTTCCAAAGACCATATATCTGTGAGTCGTGCTGAAGCCAGTGACTTTTACAGACACTCAGGTGGTGGCTCGCCTTGAGGCCCATTTGAGCCGAGAAATGAAACTCTCCAGATTTCTGGTGGGACAGCCCGTATGCTCAGGGTCTTGGAAGACAGAAGAGTGTGGGGAATGCTTAGCATAGCCCATGTCCAGCTGTGGTGTGGGAGGCCAGTGTTCATGACCCTGAAGCCTCCCGTTGACTTGAAGAGAAGCAGACCTTTGAGATGCCCCCGTGTGGGCATCCTTTCATCCTTTCTAATAGGGAACGTGTCGCCGTGAGCTCCTGGGTCTTCTACAGACAGAATGAGTCACGGAACACTAGGTGAAAAAGTACTGAAGTGCTGTATGGGGACTACCAGAACAGAACGAAAGAAGGAAAGAGGGGGAGGGAGGAAGGAATACAAAGAACAAAAAGATACTGCAGGGGAGGAAGGGAGGGAAGGAGGGCGGGCGGGCTTGAAAAAGGGAGACGAGAACCTGGTAGAGAGGCATTAGGGGAAAGAAGAATTTTGAAAGTTGTGAGACAAACATCTGAGAGTTAAGGTTTTGTGCTTGATGACAAAGGGAAGGAACAGAGTCCTCTACTCAGGAGCAGAAACCTGTTATAGGATCTTGGTGATGAGAACCTATGGACCAGATAAACATGCGAGAAAAAGAAAGTGAGAATGGGATGCTGGGGCGTTTCAGATGCGCAAACTCAACCACGTCGCGGACGGAAAGAGGTGCCATGTGAGGGTTTCGGTGCAAGAATCACAGAAGTGTCCTCAAGTGGAGGACACAGAACGTGCAGTGGGTTAGGTGGATGGAGTCGGAAGAGTTGACAGAAATGGGCCCGTGTGGCAGGGTTGTTTCCTCAGGAGCCCTACGAGCGACAGGCCTGATGTAGGAAAGACGTTAGAGTTCAAGGCCAATGGTCAAGAAGGAAGTCTGGAGACGGCTTTGCTGGCAGGAGGTGATTTTTATTAAAGCACAGCGACACGGCCCGTGGGTAGAAAGGGTTGCTTGCTGGGGTCGTGACGGGAGGCTGACTCTCTGGGATGGCACTGGGGGAGGTCAGTCAAAGGGGAGGTTTTGCAAGAAGGTTGCAGGAGGCCAGAGGACACCCAGGATACAGGAGGCTTTGCTCTTGTCAAGTGAAGGTGGTTTTTCCTTCTAGGAAGGCATTAATTGAAAGATGGTGCAGAGCTTCCTGGAGGAATGTTACCTTCCTCCTCTCACAGGTCCTTCTCAAGGGACTGCAGGTTTGAGAAGAAACTCTGTCTTACGGACATTTCCTTTGGCCTCAGCCTCCCTCAGTGTCGTGGAGCAGAGTGAGACATTAGGGCTTCAGGAAATGGAGATCCAGGTCTCTGGAAGGTCGCTGGCCTCTTGTTAAGCAAGCCTCTTCCTGGAGAATCACGGGGACTTTTACAAACTGAGGGAGACTCTGGTCTTGCAGGGTTTTGATCTCCATCGGTGGAGAATCTGTTTTTTCCTTTCCTTAGCTTTAGGGCGGTCAGAGCGCCTGAGGAATATCCCCCATATTGCAGGTTGGGGGGGGGGGGCGGTGTGGCGTGCCAGCTCCTGCCTGGTGCTCAGCTAGCCTTCTCTTCCCTCCTCGTGTGACCCTGACCAGGTTAGAGCCTTGCGTGGTTAAGGTTGTTGAAGGAGGACGGTCTCATCTTTGGTAACTTCTTCCTGATGAATAGGGGCGTAGAGCTGTCCCTAATTCTGGGTCATTCCTGGTCAGCTGGGGGAGGCCGAGCTGGGGGAGGCCTCTGTTGTCAGAGTTGTGAAAGGAAGAGGCCGCTGAGTGCAGGGGAGAACTTGTGACTGGATCTTCCTGAGTGGAAAGGACCATCTGTCCTCTGGAAGTTCCTGCAGTGAAGGGTTCCTGGCACCACCTGCAGAGACGGGGTGGGGTGGTGGGAAACAACAAAACAGGGTGAGAAGAAGAAAGAGAAGGAGAATCCCCATGAAGAGTCCTTTGATAATGGGTGAGAACCCTCCCCAGGCCACGAGTTGAGCCAGTCCTTAAAGAGAGGGATCCTTGGAAGTGTGGATTGGAGCAGTGGCGTCTATTAGGAACCCAGAAATCTCTTTGTGATCGTGGGAATGTACGCACAGCATTGTGTCTTTCGATGGGCATAGGCTCCACCTTGTGCAGCAGTTACAACATATGAAGCCTTTGTGTTTTGTAGAACTGTTTTATGCATTGGGATCATTCCCGTATTTCATTGAGAAATCCTGTTCGGGGTGACATGTAGGGCCTTGGCCGTGTACTCAGTATGACTTCCCCATGCCCCCATGACATCCTCCATTCCCAAAGAGGGCCAAAGATGGATGCTAGGTGGCCACGTAAGTGTAACAGAACACACGTGCACCGTTGTTTGAAGTGGGGAAGGTCGGCTGGGTCGGTGATGGTTTTCATAAGGCGCCCATGCATCTTGGCCCACCCCAAGTGTCCGGTGGCCTCTGGAGCTTGGGGCAACCATGGGCCCAGGTTAGAGCTTCATGGCTATTGGGTCCCAGCTAGGGGCCCTTATCTAATTCTGAATCTCCTTGAACCGCAGTCAGGCTTTCAAGGGCTCCTCGGGTTGGGAGGGCCCTTCTTGGAACGTGCAATCATTTCAGGTCCATATCGGGTTGGCAGGTTACGGCTTGGGAAGAAGTGCCTTTTCTATAAATTGCCTCATGGATGTAGAGGATGAGGAATGCCTGTTGGAGTCAGGATAAATACTTTTAAGATTTTTGCCAGTTAGAACCAGCAGGTGGGCACTAGGATGTCTGCTGTGGGGGCAGACATGTTTGCTGACAGGCTTTGGCCTCAGCAGTCTGAATTCGACTGATGACAGCGTCCCTGGTTCTTCTTACCCCCTTTCCATGAAACTGTTGCCGTTGCTAAAGCACCTGTCCTCTGCATTTTCGTAGGGGCATCTTCAGTCTGGTCTACTTAAGAACCTTTCCAGAGTTATGAGCCATGGGCATAGAGTGGTCGGGTCCAGGCCTTAGCGTCTCTTGGTTTAAAGTTGGGCTGGTTTTGGGTGTTAGTTCAGGCGTATCTGGAAGCGTAAGGTGGTACTTGATAAATTGGCCTCCCAGCATCGTTTGGTGGCCTTTGTTCTCTGTGACGCTCTGGAGCTGATACCAAGTACTTAGAGTCAGGGGCCATCCCCGTATGAATTGAGAGGTTCCTTTTCCCAGGAGGGCAGTTGGATGCTTAGTTGAAGCCTTTGTTTTCCATTGTAGCTGAATAGGGGTGGTTTCTTGGATCAGTAGGACTGGGAGGGAAGAAACCATTCCAAGAGACCATTTTTATTGGAGGTCTCGCCTGAAGATCCTCGTTAGTCAGAGTTGCCGGTATGTGGGAGAAAACTTTTCCAGGAGATAAGGGCCTCCCCAAGTGTATGCTCCACTCCAGTTACAGAGAGAGCGGGGTCCTTCATTGTCTCCGTAAGTCCCCAGAGAACCCTGTGGAGTGGTGTATGTTCTCTGGCTTTGAGGGAAAGTGTTCCTCATCCCAGCCCCATCCAATTGGTCAAGGTGCTCGTTGAGTTCTACAGTCGTGGGGGAATCAATTGCATGTTCCAGGTGTTGAATTAACCCTGAGCCTATGGGGTCCCAGTATTATCCCCACAGAATAAGAAGCAAGGTGACTTCCTATCCACGAGCTAATGTGGAAATGTTTCTGAAGGTGACCTCAAGTTGTCTAGCTTATGTAAGCAACACATATGGAAAGGCCACCAGAGTTAGATGTGAACATCCACAAAGGTGGGCTCTTGAAACCCACTTTTCCTCTTCAAAGGAACACTCCTTTGCAGAGATAGCCAAGTCAGGGCTCATGTCCTTGGCAAGCAAGCCCCACTTTAACCCACGTGGCCCAATTATCGACTGAAGCTCAGCAAGCCTAGTGATCGATCCTGAGTGATCTCTTAGAATCTGCATCCTTGGGACATTTCCGAGGAATCTCTAACCGTTGTCTCTCTAGGCCAGAAGCCAAGGGAAGGGCTTGGCATCAGACGTGCCTCTGATACCTGTGGATTTGGGCAGGTTCCTTTTCCTGAGGTGCCCAATATATCCTGACGTCCCTACACCTGCCAGGTAGTGACACTCCTTAAGATCCTGGTGAGGCAGTGGGGAAGTCTGGAAGCAAGGGGTCAGGCCTGCATTCCCAAGGGGCTTGATGGCCGCCGGCTTTCCGAAAGTAAGCCTCAGTCCCTTAAAGCCCTTTGGTCCCATCTGCATCTCTGCCTAGCTCTCTCCACAGGACAGTCCCATCCAAGCCTTGGTGAGATCACCCATGTTTCCAATGAGGCCCCGGTCCCATAGAAGAGATTCTTACGGACCATAAGGAGATGATGAGGGTTGCCATGGGAGATGAAATGCTTCCTGAGACCTTTTGACTTGGAGGGCTCAGGTAGAGTCAAACGTGCCATGCTTCAACGTGCTTCCAAACGAATGTTGGGTCCCATTTCTGTACGTCCTAGGTGTCTAGCAGTCCTGATTCTTCCTCCATCTGTCATACTCTGCATGATTTCTGGGGACTGGAGGGGACAGCGGGAGGAGGAACAGCTCCTGCAGCAGACAGGGTAAAAGACCGGAAGGCTGCTGTGCCCCTCATTCCCAGGTGGGCACAGTCTCACCAGACAATGTACTGTTGTAGGCCCAAATCCTTGCCTCATGCTCCAAGTGTTGGTCATCAGCAGGGCCTGGGCAGCCAATCTGGGTGTGGTGGGCGACTCAGAGGGTCCTCTTGTCTCATCCTTGGGGTGCCAGTGCTGTTTTCTGGTGGCCTGCACAGAAGTCTTCTCTTTGTTTGGCCTGCAGAGGTCAGGTGCAAGAGAGCCGTTCCTGCAGGCGTGTTTCCTTGTGTTTTTACACCGAGTCTTCCTCTGGGCCCAAATCAAAGCCGCAGGTGGGGCCCCAGGGCCCTCCTGGCTCCCTTTGCCTGAGCACCCCAGGAGACTCTGGTGCCTCGGGGTCGTGGGCAAACTGTCCTGTGGTGCAGCTATGGAGACCACAGGTGGAGTGTTGTGAGATAGTGAGTGGCGTGTGGCCTGGGGCAGGTCTCACCAGAGGCCTATGGTGTTTTGTGGGGCATGTCTTCTGAGGTGTTGAGGTAGAGGTTTCCCTGCAGGACCAATGTGTGACAAGAAGAAAGGGAAGTTTACCGTGGGCCCCCTGTGGCTGAATGAAGGCTCCACTCCCAGAGTCACTCAGGCCCCTTCCCTGACCGTCCTCCTCCATGATGGCCAGGTCCTCCTCCTGCTGGGCTATCCATCCCCAGCCTCTCTGAGAGCCCTCGACATGCCCTTTGTGGGGGGAGGCTTTGCCCACACGAGTGTTGCAGGTGGCGTGGCAGAGATGACGTGCTCCTGATGCCCACGGGACGTGAGTTTGCACTGTCGACAGGCTGTAGGTCCGTGGTGGGTGAAGTGGGAGCAGGATGGGTTTCCTTTCCCTGGTGGGTCTTCCCTGCGGACTGAGGGATTGAGGAGAGTCTCTAGAATATCAAACTCACATAGAGAAATGGTGCCATGAGGGAACCCACTACCTCCCATGAGGCGTCTTGGAGGCTGGGGGCACTGGAGGTGTTGGTCAGATCCTATGGGAGTGGCCAGTATACAAGACTCAGATGGAGAACGGGGCCCCCTCTGTGCCCACAGGGATGCAGCACTGGGAGGGGTGAGCTGTCCTGCTCCTATGAGCCTGGGGGCTTGTCTTGTTTGCTCATTTCTCAGGTGCCTGAAGTGGGAGATGAGGCCACCCCACCACTGTCTCTTCGTGGTGAGTGTCATTCTGGAGCAAGCTGTCTGTTGACTTTTGCAGTGTGGGAGGGGAAGGCTTGGGTCGTGCAGAGTGAGGGGCTCAATGGGGCGTGGAGCCCTTTTTTAGAAGAGCTCAGTGCATGGGCTGCCTGGGGTCCAGTCCCTCCAGGCAGCCAGTGCCCTCCCTCCAAGATCAGCAGCTCCTGGATGACAGTGCCCAACCACCACAGGGAGTTGCATGGATTAGTTGGAGGTTCCCCGTGGGATGTTCTCAGGGTTTCCTAGTGCCTGCAGGGACTGTTTTCCTCTCCTCTCCTCTTTGTGGTCAGAGGCCAGGGCAGCACCCCGGGTTTTTTGTGGTTTCCCGAGGTGCCAACAACAAAGTCAGGTCAAAGAGGGAGAACATGTGTCCATGTTCGCCCGCCCCTTTTCCTGCCCAACTCACCCCATTCCCAAGTCTTCTTCTGCTTCCCTTGTTGTTTCTGTCAAGTCCACAGAAGGGAAGCTTCTTGAGAGCTGAAAGCAAGAGCAGAATGGGGCATGAGCACAGACTCCCTGGCCGCAGAGAACCAAGTGGGAACACCCAGCCCCAGCCTCCCTTCCTGAGGCCCCTTCAGCAGGGTGAGCCATGCCCTGTCAACTCCCAGCCCTCCTCCCTGCTCTGCTGCCCGGGGCTGCTTCCCAGACTCAGCAGCGAGGGGTCAGGGCGATGCTAGGAAAGGGGTGAGGAGGGATGCCCAGGGATTTCATTCAGCAGTTCAGATGCAAAGCCTGAGTGCCAGCAGGAGAATAGGGCCTCCAGGGTCGGCATCGTCAAAGCAGGGAAAGGGGAGGAGCTCGGAGGAGGTGCTATGGACAGAGGAGAGAGGAAGCCCAAGAGATGGAGGTGGAAGGGAATTACAGGTGCAGTGTGGCTCCTTCCATCGGAATCATCATCTTCCGTGGAATCCTCCTTCAGGTCAGAGAGCAGCGAGGATGCTGGGGTGGCCGTGAGAGAGGACAAAAGGGAGTTAGTGGAGCCGACGACCTCTGGCCTGCTGCTCTAGGGATGATGGGCTCTGCCCTCAGTGGGGTGGGTCCCCAGCAGTGAGTCCTCCCTGGCCTTGGTCGCTTGATCCCCACAGGGTGCAGGTGGGTCTCTGGTTGCCCACCTGCTCTTCCCACTTCTGGTTCTCTCCAAGACCCGGAAGCCCGTCCGTGTGATCATTTCCCCCCTGGAGGCCGTCACTGTCCCTAAGGCTGCCTCTGCAGGACTCTGCCTTCCTCCGTCCTTGTTCCTGTCCCTCCCTGCTCCCCTTCGTCGTCGTTCTTCTCCTCCCCTGGAGATGCTCCACGTCCTTCCCCCTGCCAAGCTCCACCAGTCCGACTGCTGTCCAAGAGGGGGCAACCAAGGAAAGAGAGGAAATATCCTGGATCCCCCGGAATCAACCCCCTGATCCCTCTGTGCTGAGAGCAGCTGTTATGGGTCTGGGATTCCTGGGGAACTGCACGGAGACATGGCCCACCACCTCCCCACAGCCCATGTCTGCCCAGGGACTGAGATGACCTTCCCAGGGACATGTTTCCGGCTAATATATTGCTCTCTGTTTCCCTAAGTGTTACAGAGGTTGAATGAAGATGGGAGCACAGGAAATCTCCAGGTGCCCTCAGCTGTTCAGGGCAGCCCTGGAAAATGTCCAGCAGTGTGGTCACTGAAACACAGGATTCCTGCCAGTGCTCCTGCTGAGGCTTGCAGGGAATGGATGGGGTAGGGGTGTCTGTAGGGCCCTGGATAGGCCTGAGGAACATTTGCAGTTTGGGCATGACTGGGGAGTGGGGAGCATGGCCAGGGCTGTGTGCCGGAGAGGTGGGTTTGTGAGAGGAGCCGTGAATCCCTGGCCCTGCCCCAAGAGCCTCTGTGCTATGTCTTGACGACAACTGGTGAGAGGTAGAGTGGACCCGGGGCAGCAAGTGTGTGAAGGAGGTCCAGCGGGCTTGGAGGACCCTGGCCCGTGACAGGGGATCTCCAGGGCAGCTGCATGGGGGCATCCTTCCCTTGGGAGCACATCCACAGGTCAGATTCGGCTGGGGCGTGAAGGCTGGCAGAAGCTATGGGACATGGGAGCCTGTGTAGTGAACCCAGGGCAAGTACGCTTTACCTACTGCAGCTCTGGGAGTCGCCTTGAAGGAACAGCAGCTTGGACAGAACTGGGACGGTTTGGTAGTGGATGTTATGAGGGAGGGAGTGTAGACCTCTCTTCCACCTCCTGGCTCACACCAGAACGTAGTATCCTGGTTCTCTTGCCCAGGAGAGGGTGGTTGGTGCTGCCAAGTCATGAGCATGACCAGGTCTGGGCCCATGCCAAGAAAGATCCAGAATCCCTTGTGCACCATTCCCAAGAGGCCATGAGCAAAAAGACCAAGCTTTGATATGTGGCAGTGGCCAAGGGAGGCAGGAGCAGGTTTGATGGGAAAGATCCTTAAACTAGCCGCCCGAGGAGTCGAGTGGTGATGACAAACCGAGGCTATCCTAAGGGCCCATGGACACAATGTCTGTTTTTTTCCTACAGAAACCGTGAAATGAGCAAGTCATATGTGCCTGTTGCCAAAGCATCCCTTTCCTTCTTCTTTTTTTTTTTTTTTTTTTTTTTTTTTTACCCAACTCCTTCATTCTCCACAGCGTCAGGGGCAACCCCATGTTCCCGGGAGCCCTGTCCCACTGTTCCCTTCCTCTGTGCTGTTCCCTACCTGAAAAGACTTTGTCCTCACTGTTGGAGTCATCGATGTTCTCTTCACGCAAATCTGTATTAACTGAAACAGGAGCAATGCTGTTAGGAGAGGAACCGCCTCACCCCTTCATCCCAGGTGCGTTGAGAGGTCTATGGGCCATGAAGCATCTGCCTGACCCTTTTGCTCCACTGTCAGAGGTTCACAGGGCTGGTGGAGCCAGAGCCCTTCGAGGAGACAGGGATTGGAGTTTCATCCCTTCTAATGGGACCAGGATGCTGCAGCGGTCACCTCAGTGTCAGTTCTATATGCCCATGACCACTCTCCCCTCCCAATGCAACCATCTAGAACTCCAGTCATTATGGGACTCTTGACATGTGGCTAGTGGGAGTGAGCAACTGGACGTTTTGGTTTCCTTGATGATTTCTGTATACTGCATTGAGATAATAAGTGACTGTGGACAATGGATACTAGACAGACTCTTTCCTGGTTATCTCAGCACTAGAAACCAACCAGGAGCGAGAGACAGGGCCTGCTCTCCTGTGTATTTCTCAGGCATTAGTGGCTGGCCTGACATGGCCATTGATAGGGAAGATATTCCCGGGCTCACGCACACCCACCAGGCACTGTTGGAGGTCTTTGGACCCTTAGAGATTAAGGTGAACGCCCAGTTCCTAGAATAAATGGGGAACAGATTCCGTGCAGCACTGACCGAAAGCACAATGTGATGTTCTCAAAACAGAGAAACTGCTAGAATAGATATGGAACCACATAGGAAGACAACGAGCCAAACGGTTTCTGAATATGAAGGAGTAGGTGGTGGGTCCTAGAAGCTGACCTTCCAATACCTTGGATCACTCCCCTGAGCCATCAGGATGGTGCTGGCATTCAAATAGGCAGGGGCACGTGGTAGTGAAATAGAAATGCCCACATAAATGCGCTCATGTTGGCATCACGATGCTTGACAAGAGGACTAGAAAAAGCCTAGATGCCTAGAAAAAGCATCCTCTTCTGAAACAGCAAACAGAATGAAAAGGCAGCCCACAGATTGGAGACACCGTTTGCAATCCTTAATTCAGAAAAGGTGTGTTCACTGACAAAAAGGAAAAAACAACAAAGAAAACAAAAAAAAAGGAAGAAGAATTGTATTTCACCAACTGAAAGAGTCGAGAAAGAGACTTGAATAGAGTGTGCTGCAAAGGGAACAAATGACTTGGCCAGTCAAACAGACATGTGAAAAGGTGCTCAACATAAGGCATTGTGCGGGCAATGCAAATCCGAAGGATGCTGAGCTGTGGTATTGTCTGTTAGGGTAGTGAGGACCCAAACCAGGAATTCAAACCCAAACCCATTTTGGAAGGATGCCAAAAATTTGAGACTTTGTACGGAATTAGTGGAATGCAACTACCCTGGAAAAGCCTGTTGAGTGTCCTCAGAGAGCAGCAAAAGGTATTCCTGTGGATCCTGCACATGCGAGTGAGGAAAAGAGATGTCAGAAAATCAAATTCTATTCAAATACGTGTTTCTCATGAGACAAAGTCTTGTTTGCTGCCAAAGAACCCTGAAACCCTGATTTGGCTCTGTTTCCATTCCCAGGCACTGAACTCCCTGGACTTGTCTATTGGCCCAAACCTCCCGAATAAAACAAGCCCCTCTTGCTCAGACAGATGGCCAGGGAAATGTGTGGTGATTGTCCTGTCACAGCTGTTGAGGTTTGAGGTTCTCTTTCGCCAGCTTGCAATGCACAGAGCACCCTTCGTTCCTGCATGGAGGGGGCCCAGGTCCCCCCAGTGATGCTCAGTCCCTGAAGACAACCTCATTTCCCCTTTGATAGGACACCTTTTGGGCCCACCTCTGAGAGCCCCAGCTAGGACCAGTGGTGGGTGTGTGATTTCCCCTGGGAGAAGGCCAGTTTTCATTCTTAGACACGGTAGCTGCAGGGAAATGGTAGATCTCCACGGAGAAGCACGGAGTGAATCGGCCCCATCTTTTCCTGGGAACAGCTCCTTTGTCAGGGTCCTCCCCGAACGGGCTGTTGCACGAGGCTGCCCCAGAAGCTGCCTGCAGAAGGGAGGAGTGTGTCCCAGCACTCAGTGCTTCTGATGGGAAGATGCATCGTGGGGCCTCTGTTGCAGAGACCTGTGTGTGAGTGAAGTGGCAAGAGGGAGGTACTGTGACCATTCATGCCCGAGACATACCTTGACAGGAGAGACCCATGGACACTGACTGAGTAACAGGGATTGGAAAAGACACACTTTTGTCTTTGGGGCACAGTTTCCCCCTTCCTAGTTAGTGATGGGACTTGTTTTCTAGGGGAATTGATGTGTATTTGCAAGGAAAGAACACCTACTTCAATTGTAGGTATTGAAGAGTTTTCACGTGAATGGACGTTCATGACGTGATGGTGATGGGAAACTTCCCTGAGAACATGGACAACATTAATCACCATGTTGAGGGGACCAGACACGTTTGAGAACATACCATTCACCCACCTCACACACACACCAACCCTGAGAATCACAGCACATGGATTCCCATATAAACACACCTCCTGCCCAGCACCCAATGCTATAGAACCTAAGGACAGCATGGTAGCTTCTGGGGGCAGGTCATGAGTCCTCGGGTCTCGGTCCAGAACATGACCCTTAGTCTTGTTGCAACAGGATCTGGATTCTGGGTGGCTCTCAAGGTGGGGCCGGCAAGGAAGCCCCACCTTGCCCATTGTCCAGGTTGCTCCAAACCAATGAGTGACTCTAGAGGACAGCATACTTACCACTCTCCCTTTCCAGCAGGGCCACCTGCGATTTCAGAAAAGAAAACATGATGAGCATCAAGTCATGCGTTGTCCTGTGTGCACAGGTCTTTTGTTCTCTTGGTGATGGGCAGGTTCATGGACAGTGATATGGAATCTACCTAGAGGTTGCACGCCCTGGGTCCTTTGGACAAAACAGGTGGCAAGTCAGTGTCAGTAGTACCCGTGAAGAAACTCACTACCCTGAGGACTGTAACCAAACCTCTGTTTCCTGCAGGGTCTTTGAGATCGGGTATCCATGGGTAACAGACTCTCCCTCAATAATTTCCCCACCAAGGATATTGTACGTGCTGAGGTGTTGGGGTCTGACTTTGAGTATAAGAGAAACAAGGGATGCTGTACCTCACATGAAGAAAGGCTAACTTACAACCTTGGTGAAAAATGGGGCCTCTCCCTCTGTGCTATGCACATCAAGGCCATCGCACAGGCTAGCCAGGGGATCTAGGTAGATACACACAGAGAGTGTTGGGACCCCGACGGGGCTCTTCAGGAATCGCTCAGGGAGCTTTGCTTGGCGTGCACGTGCGGCCAAGTGAGTGGAGGTGGGGAGCTCCACACTATGGACTGAGCTGCAGTTGGCCCTTCCTGGATGGAGGATGAGAGGTCCTGGAGAGGAGCAGGGACATGAATAGAAACTCTGCCTCCTATTGGAGCTACAGGGCCTGGAGTAGCTGTGAAATAATCCATCTCCAAGGCAAACCTACTCCCTGCACCCAAAGCTGCACCACCTAAGAGCAGCGGAGTAGTTTCCAGGGACAAGGCCATGAGGCCATGGGTATTTGCCAGAAAATACCTTTCTCTTCCTCTGACCTTTATTCTCAGTCCCTCAGGACCTGCAATCAGGGTGGTTCTCATCATAGTGCCTGTGAGGAAGCCCAACCTTTCCCCTTTTCCAGGTGAAGTGAGTGACTCTAGAGTACAAAATACTTAAGGCCATCCCCTTCCAGCAGGGACACCTGTGATTTCAGAAAAGAAAACAGTATGAACATAAATCAGGCTTTGTCCTGTTTGCATGGCTCTTTTGTTCCCTGGGGAATGGGAGAAAACCAGATGGGGAAGTGTGCTAGAGGACCGTGAGCCCCAAAGTATCATGATGGCAAAATAAGTCGTGCACAAATGTGCCCAGTCTTCCTACACGTCCCACGTTCTAGATCCCTCTGGACAAAACAGGTGGCAAGGAGGAATAGCTGCTACCCCTACCAAAGCTCACTGCCTTACAGATGGTAGGTGATCGTGCTGTGGTTGTCCCCGCCCCTCTGCAATGTCCTTGGGTTTAGGTAGCATTTGGTAACAGATTCTCACTAAAACTTCTCCCTACCCTGTCAATTTTGCATACTGAGATTTTTGTATGTGACCTTGATTTAAAAAGGCAGAAGAATTTTGTGTCTCCCACAAAGAAAGGCCAGCATACCACCCTGGTGAAAAATGGGGCATCTTCCTCTGTCGTTCCTGTGGAATGTCCACCTGCCTGTCCATCCAGCATAGCTAGGGAGAGATACACAGAATGTTCAGTCCACTGGTGGGGCTCGGCAGGAAGAGCTCAGGGAGTTTACCTTAGGGTGGGCATGCACGGGAGTGTATGGTGACATTGGGTTACATGGGTATGGACTGAGCAAGCTGCTGCTGCATCAGGAAAGGTCAGGAGAAGGAGCAGGAATGGAGAGAGAAACATTGACTCTGAACTTGAGCTACAGGGAATTGAATCATGGTGAGCTCTTCCGTCCGAAAGAGGTAAACACTAATATGCACACTCCGTTGTACTGACAGGCAAGTTCCTCCAACCAGTGACTGTGCCGTGGTCATTGTCAAGACCGTTTCTTTGCCAGGACCAACCTGTGCCACTCCTACCTCTCTCTCACCTCTTCTAGTAGATTGTATCTCTTCAGGAGAACACTGTGTAGCAGGGTTGCATTCAATGCAAGCACAAGTACCCTAGAGGTTTCTATTTGTTCCTGAGTCCTGCCTGGTCAGGAAAAGCAAAGACACAGGATTTCTATCTACTGACATCTGTGCATTCCAACAGAGTCCCCATCCACAGAGTGCTGATTCTTCCCAGTCTCCCTTTCCTGTGGCATGTGGGTGTGTCCTTCGATTCTTGGGACCCAATTTCTCAGGGCCCACCCGCCCCCAATCAGGAACCGGTAAGTTCATGAGAGAGCGGAGGCCAGGCGAGAGAAGGGCACTCTCTAACCTGGCCATGTAGCAGATTGTCAGGAAGTCTGATCGGGCGCCAAGCTAATGATGAAGATTTCCTGGCAGTTGCCATTTGTCAGTGAACCTTCCCTCTGTGCATTCAAGATGTGAGTGTTTTTGTAAGGCTGGTGATGATGTGTTGGTAGACTAAAGTAGCTTCTGATCCTTTTGTGTTTTGACCCTGTCAGCGCCAAGGACATTGTCTCTTCCCTCTGGCATGTACACACTGGTTGTCCCTCAGAAGCACAAAATGACTTTACCGAGGGGACCGAGTACCTCAGACATGGAAGCTTCTTCCTTCAGCTCAGGACCTGACCCTAGGGTCCTGGGATGGAGCCCCACACTGGGCATCCTGCTCAGAAGGGGAGCCTACTTCTTCCTCTCTCTCTGCTACTCCCCCTGCTTGTGCTCTCGTGCGCTCTGTGTCTCTCTCCTTCTCTGTCTTTCTGTCTTTCAAATAAGTAAAATCTTGAAGAAAAATGAGTTCACCTGAGGGAGAGTCGGAGTTTCTTCCTCGGCCCTCAAAATGGGTAGCTCTTCCATCAGGTCCTCGGGGAGAGCTACAAGGATACAGAGCCACTGTGAGGACACTGGCGTGGCTGCTCAGGAAGTAGGCAGGGAGTTTGGATGGATGAGGACAGGAGGCAAATCTGTGCGTGTGGGTGCTTAGGAAGTACGGACCGCACTGCTCCCAGGGCTTCTCCTTGGTGCAGAGAGGAAGGGATGGGAGAGGAGCAGGGAGGAAACGAGAAGAGGTTTTTTGTCTTTGTAGCGGAAGTGAGCCCAATGAAAGCCAAATAGTCAATCTAATACATGTGAACCCTAACGTGGCTTCTGTGTGAGGACAGAGTCCCATAACCTCTCCTGACTGATGTGCCACTAAGGTGTCACATGCTTCTTCTTTGGAAATGAGTTCTGGGCCCAAGACCCCCATATGCTGTGACTATATGCATCATGTCTCTGTAAGATTTTGCACGGCATAAAGAGCAGCGTTTCTTGCTGGGCTGAATTCAACCCTCAGAAAAGAAGCCTAGTAGTTGTCTTCACTCATCATTTGTCCTCAGAAAATCCCATGTACAACGCTGGAGAACACTGGCATTGTAGCTTATGTAAACAGCTGGCACCATCGATGAGTTTGATAGATTCCTTCCACTATTCTTGAGCTGTACCGTGTGTGTGTGTGTGTGTGTGTGTGTGTGTGTGTGTGTGTGTTTCCCATGAAGACAGTGGCTGTCCAAAGCCTCCCAGGTGTTCTGACCAGTGGGAAGTTCCTTACACAGAGGAGTCTTGGAGTGTGTGCTGACACTCTATAAGCCGGCTTTGTAGGAGATTTGCCCCAGGGGTGTTGGGTCCAAAGCTTCCAACCAAACTTGACCATGATTTCCTATTTGCATGTGGTGTCTGAGTGTGTGCTTAGAGAATTTGAATCTTCCTGAGGCTTACAGAAATCTTATCAAGTACACTAAATTCCCTCTGTTATGTTTTTCTGCCATTGGTCGTGTGTACACATTGAGACCGGCTATGACTGTTGTTGCCCTGTTCCGTCCTCCATGGGTCCACACCCTTTCTAGCATTATGGGCTTGAGCATGAGTATGTGGCTTTTCTCTGTGCCCTTGAGTCCAGGGACCAGGCTGTAATCTTTAACATGGGCTTCTGTCCTTGCCCCATCTTCTGTGACCTTGGAGGTCACTGTGTCATGATGGGTCTTTTCGGGGACCTTTGAAGAATCTAGGTTTTTGGCTGTATGCACAGATGCTTGTGCCCCTTTTCTAGCTAGCACCTATGGTACATCATGACCCTCTGGCTGAGGGACTAACACAGGTGTGTGCCAGAGCAGCTTTCAGATTGAAACCTGAACTCAAATCTTGGCTTTCCAAGTAGGAGGTCAAGGGTTTGGATCATTCCTCTCGGCACCATGCCCGTCTGAGGAAGGCAAACGGAAACATCCTCCAGGTACATCTGTGGTGGACAGGGGAAGGAGTATGTAAAGTGTGCCAGGGTGATGAGAGTGATTTGGAAGGGTGACACTTTGATTGTGATGAAAGTGTGAGAAAGATCTCCTGAGAAAGGCACACATTCGTGTTCACAAGCAAAACACATAGACACAGACAGACAGACACAACCACGCACCCACACACACAGGGCCTTCATCCCACATGCACACAAATCACCCCTTCCATATGTACCAGTTGTTCCAGGTCCTGTACGACGTGGTGACCATGCCTCACTGGACAGCGTCGGTCAGTATCCCCCAAGCCCCATTCTTTGTTGGAACCCAGAATCAGGGGGCGGGCTTCTTTGTACTCTAGATTTCCTCCCAGAGCCCGATGCTCTTAAATACGTACAGCTGTCGTTCCTCCCAGCGTCTACCTGTGATTGGGGAAAAGAAAACACAGTGAGGATCCCAGCATCCTGTACGCTGTTGGGCCAGCTCTTTGGTTTGGGAAGGACTCCAGGCAGTTAATTGGCTGAGGTCCTGTGGTTGAGTCCATGTCCCCCCACCCAAGTGAAAGAGGACAGTTTGAATGCTGCTGGAGCTTTTCATGGCACTTCTCCAAAGTCCGTTCTGATCAACAGATAAACATTCTTTTTCAAGGAGAAACCTTTTCTGCTGAAGAAGGTGTTTGATCCCATCGAGTTTGTAACTCAGGCTGTCTTGTGTCATCACCCTTTTTGGGTCCACTGTCTGTAAGAGGTTGGACCCAGCATTCCTCCACGAGGGGAGACTGCTGCCCCCTTCCCCTGGGAGGTAAAATGCCTGGTGTTCATCAGACTCCGTTGATGGGAGAAATCAAGGAAGGACCATTTCTGTCTCTGAGAAGGAGAGGCGAGCTTACCTCAGGGCGAGCTGGGGCGCCTCCCTCCGTCCAGCCCCTAGGAAGGTCGTTGGACTGGCCCTCCACAGGGTCTAGGAAAACACAGAGGAGCTCTCAGGACACTGGCTACGCTACTCAGGAATGACTTGGGAGTTAACTCTGCTTGATGTGGATGCGGGGCCAGAGTGAATGGATGTGAAGAGTGACCAAGCAAGGCCTGACATGCTGCTGGGCCAGCGTCCTTGGTGTACATAAAAACACAGAGGAGGGGAGCAGGATGGAAAAGGGAAACAGGGCTTTGGATTTCAAACAGGGGGGTTATCAGTGGGAATGCATCAGCGTCAATCTGGGAAACACTCCAGGCACACTGGGTTTCAGGGCGCAGTCCCCTGAGCCCTCCTGCCCACTGTGAAGCCAAGCCAGCTTGCCGCTTCTTCACCTGGTCATGGGGCCTGTTCAGCTGTCTTCCCTGCATCTCTGCTGTGACCCTATAGGTCCTCTATTGCCTTGGAGTAGTGGGTTTTTCGGTGATGGAATCTAAGTAATATTGACGGTTGTATTTGTTAGCACATGTACATTCAGTGACTCTGCTCACATCCCTGATGCTTTGTAGACAGCACTGCCATCTATGTGGAAAGCATTGCCCTCCTATCTCATGTAACCTCTGTACCCATGACGACATGACCGGCCCTCCCCCTTTCCTCCCTGCACTGTACTTTCCACTTTCTGGGTCTATGAAGGTCCCTACTCTAGTGTCCTCAAAGCCTGGGATCGTGTAATGTACCTCTTTCCTTGTGTGCTTGCTCTCAAAATGTGTGTCAGGTTTCCAAGGTCCATCTATTTCCTAAAATATTGAAAACCTTTCTTTCTTCTTATGGCTGAATAGCACTCCATGATGTGTATGGATGCCATTTAATGTGTCCTTTCCTCCCATGATGGATTTGGGGGCTGTGCCTGTTTATGGCTATTGGGCTGCAATTTGCATATTGAATTTGCCCAATTTGTAAAATGGTAAACACGTGGAATGTATGGGGTACTTTAGTTCCCCAAATGTGGTGAGGTCGTTTTGTTCCTTTTAAGGTAGCTAGCACACCCATGTAAGATGTGGCTAATGGACGGAAGTGGAGGGGGGAGATCGTGAAACCTCCTGTCGTATTCTGTTCCATTTTTATGTTCAGCGTTACTGGTGGAAAATGTAGTCTCTTCCTTCCTACACATCTAAGAACCATGTTTCCTGGAGAGACCTATATGAACCTGTGTTCCAAAAAGACCTAAGAGCCATGCCTTCAGCTAGTAGACACTTTTTTCCTGTGCCCCTTGGATCCAGTTTGAATGAGAATTTCATCTTGACGTCTGGACTTAATGGTGACAGATGGCATAGAGGGAAATGGCTACCAGTGAAATCATAGGAAATTGTGTCTCAGCTCTTTTGAAAGCTTCGGTTATGTCTGTGTTACTGAGTGGAAGAATGCATCTCCAATCAATGTAATGAGTCAATATCCAAGGTACCTTCCTCGGTGTCCCTGATGGGGTAGACCCGATCCTGGAAGAATTACCGGACTTTCTTCTTGGGTGGCTGTGGAGGGGCCAGCGTGGTTGTAGTTGGCGCCACATCCTCAGGGGGATGCTCCACACTGATTGCTGGGAGACACATAGAAATAGAGAACAGTGTCGGCATCGTGTTGTCAGAAGACCATAGGGGGATTCGACATTCTTTACTACTAGTCCAACCATCTCCTCCCCTACTCACCAGCTTCCCAGCAGGCATTCCTCCCTCCAGGTGGATCTTAAGAAGATATTGCATTGTGCTGTGCTCTGAATTCCACCCCCCTCCCACGCCCACAGGTTCTGTGGGCAACTGCTTGTATTTAGCAGAGACATTACAGAAATGCAGCAGAGGGCAGTGAGCACGCCTGATGGCCTGGGTTCACATCCCATTGAGCAGCCACACCTACCTGAGAGTGTCCCCGAGAGCCCTCTGTGCCTGGTTTCCCTGCCCTCTGGCCTAGACATTAGTGTGCTGTCATGGTGTCCCAAGTGATTAACTACAAGGAGCCCCTGGGACATAGGAAAGGACGGGATGCTTCCCAGTTGCTCTGTAGGTGTTGAGGAATGGACTGCCTACAGAATCAGCTAGACGGCTGGCTGTGGGTGAATCCAGACATGGGACCTGGAATGCCTCCACGTCATGGGAGGATGGAAGCCCCCTCTTTATCCTTCACATGAGAATGATGCTTTACAGCCACAGAGAATCCATGTCCCTTTCCTCTATCCTCCCCACAGCAGCACCGATGTGAGTGGCAACGGGCTGGAAGCCCCATTTGACAGTGGAGGGCATTGAAATATAGGGTGGTGAAGGGACTGTCCAGAGTTGCCACCCTGATGCGTGATGGATCTGGGACATAAATGTCGTAGTTTCCCTGTGGATGGAGATCTCCGAGCCCCTGACACCAACCCAGGGCTCCTCAGAAAATGTCCTGAACCCCTGAACAAAGAGCTGCCCTTACAATCTCAAATCCCATTGTGCCAGTGTTTCTGTAGGGGAGAGCGATTGTCCTGCAGGATGTGTCTGTGCCACGAGAACAGTCTCACTCCTCAATCACCTCTGTATTTGGGACCCTGTCATATGAGGCGGTTTCTTATAAATGGAGCCCTAGTGAAGGACCAGGAACGTGTAGCATTGGCCACATTCCCCCATCTCTTTGCAAGGTCAGCACAGTCGCCCACGGTCTTCCTGAAGGCCAGTTGACCCCCACTGCCACTAGTGTTCTGCTTGGCTCCCAAGGTGATTCAAAATCCAGGCCATTCCACTCCCAACTGCCACACTATGACCCTGCTGAGAATTCACTTGCCTTCAGCTGGCCAATCCTGAGGACCAGTCCGTGGTAAGAATTAACATGGAGGTGGCCATCTTGGCTGGGGATGGTTGGTTTAAGGAAGGAGATGTATGATGCTGAATGTCCTACTCTTGTTCGGAGGACTGTTCTGAGGAGCCTGGATGGAAGTGAGGCTACCCGGGCTGGAGTGAGTTCCTCCTTACTCTCTCATTCCTCCCCAACATCCCGTGTCTACTCTCAGGTCTCTTGATCCCCTCTGGAGACTGCAGGTTTAGGGGACAGTCTCCTGTCTCCCTCCATAGGTCGGGCCTTGGGAACCCAGCCGAGCAGTATTTTTGAGACCGACAGTCCACTGTGCAGCTGCTGAGTGTTCTTTCCACCAACCTGGTGTCACAGTCCATTCCCATCCACTCCCAAGCGTCATGCAGACAGCCCGTGAAACCCTCTACATCAACCTATGAAAACACCCCGATATCTTCCAGTGTCTCTTCTTCTAAAAATAGCTGCATTTTGACTGCTGACTGTTCCTCTCCAAATTTGTCATCTCCATTGAGAAGAAGTGACCAGAAATTCCTGCCCCTCAAATGTGTTGCCTGGGTCGCACCAAGATTCTCTTGATCAGGACAACAGAGTGGTGTGTGACCTGTGTGTGTTCACTATATGACTGTGTCTGAATTTGGCATTCAGAAATAGTATGGTTTTCTGAACGTAGAAGTGATTTAACGAAGACAGCTTCACCAAGAAATCATACTGAAATAACACAGAAAAACTAACAAATACATGCATCGAACCAGGAGAAGAAATCAGAGGGTGGAAAGGAAAAGCTAAAGAGAAGAATCTGTAAAGGGGAGGCAGCCAACTTGAGAGAAGAGAATTGAGAAAATTGGTAGGCACATACCCGTAGGAAAGCAGTTGAGATTTCCCATTGTCGGCACCTTTACACCTGTTCACCAAAATGCAAGGGGCTCGGCTCAGAGTGCCAGTTAAAACAGAAGGCAGGATGCATGTCATCAGGTCACCATGGCAATGGCTCATGATAGAACTCTCAGAGTGAAGGCATCCCTGCACACTGGGGGGTCATGGAGGGAAGTGGGATGGGGAGGGGTAGATGGATGATAAGCATTGAAGAAGGCACTTGTGATCAGCTCTGAGTGGTGGATATAAGTGATGAATCCCTGAATTCTACTGCAAAACGCAATACTGCACTGTAAGTTAACTAACTACATTTTTTTTCATTAAGAAAAGGCACTCCTGAGGACACATAGGAGACTTAAATTTTCATTTTACATCTGCTACTCTGTAAAACTCCTATTTATACGAGATTGTTTCACAAATCGCTCTACGAATTCTTGGGTGGCTCAGTGGGTTAAGTATTGGCCATTGGCTCAGGTCCTGCTCTTGGAGTCCAGGAATCAAACCAAGCATCAGACTCCCTGCTCAGGGGGCAGTGTTTCTCCCTCTGACCCCCACCCCAGTCATGCCTGCTGTGTTGAATAAGTAAAATATGTAAAAAAAAAAGTGCTTCCTGCAGGGCTCTCCTCGCCAGGAAGGCTTGTGTTCCTTCCAGGAGCCCCTTGGAGCCAAGAGTGACAGTTACTAATATTGTCTGTGGGGCGGATTGCCTGTGCTATGAGCTAAGAATGCAAACATATGTCCACCATTTTCAAGTGAGTTGCATTAATTTGGATCGCAAGGTTCCCTTTCTGCAGGGGGCAGAGAGATACTCTTTGAAAACACTGGATTACCCCTGTGTGTCTGATTTGAAATGCCCTTAGTGCACTGACCTCCCTCTTGCCTCCCACCCATCCTCAATTTCCAGTCGGCAGGGAGGGCCGCCTTTTGTGGACTGTGGGTCGTCTCCACCACTGGATGGTGCCTCTGTGGCCGCATCCATGGCATGCATGCATGGTGTCCTTACATGGACACAGAGGATGAGGCAGGTGACAGTTGAGCAGGCCCATCTTTTCTGCCGAGGTCGGTCTGTGCACTCTGGAGTGTTTGGACCCAAAACCTCTCTGCTGGTTTCACCCCTTGTCCTTGCACTCCCTGGAGCTTGGCACACAGGGGGCGACATCCATTGTAAGTCCCTGGGAGACTGGCCACTGATGTGTGGTCTCTTGGAAAGTGAAAATTCAGAACTCCTTGGCAAAATCCCAGAGGATCTAAGCATTTGCAGGCAGCAAATATAACGTGATTTCTTTAAAATAGTTTCTACCTGGGGTATCTGGGTTTCTCAGTCACTTAAGCAGTTGCCTTCACCTCAGGTCCAGGCCCTGGGATCGAGCCCAAGTCGAGCTTCCTGCTCAGGGGAGGAGAGCCTGCTTCTCCGGCTGCTTCGGCCTGCCACTCTGCCTGCTTGTGAGCTCTATGTCTCTGGCAAAGAAGTGAGTACAATCCTTACAAGATAAATAAACACATTAATAAAAATGAAATGTAAATAAAAATATGATTTCTGCAACATAATATGATGGGAGGGAAAAAAACAGAGTAACAGCATATATTTATACATGACAATGTATTGGTCATGCTGTTTCAGGTAACACAATTATACCATTTTATCCAATTGATATCTAAATAGATCATTTTTCTGGCACAGTTTTGGAAAAATTTCTTAATGATCTTAAGAAAATATGTACTTTTAAGAAATTAAGTTTTGAATAATGTCAAGTAATCTCTGTCACTTTGGCAAATGTCAGATAACAGTTAATTGGAGTTTACGACTTGGCGAGGGTTTCCTTGGTGGTGGTGGTGTGAAAACAAGTATAGCTCTTTAGAGTACCTTATAGACTACGATGGAGGAAATTGGATGGATTTCTGAAGTTCTGTCCAAATAGACATTTCATTTCCGACACCTGGGGCTGGTTCTTTGGAAAGAAATTTTCCGAAAAGACCGAACTGGGAACACATCAATATCAGGAATCTGAATTTAAGATGAGGAGGACTTCAGCATTTTATTGTTTCCTCTGATGTTTGCCATAACCTGATGATGTACAAATAGCCTCACATGGCCCTTTGCATTGGTACAATACCCAACTTTTGTAGCAACATGGACAGGGATGGAAGAGATTATGCTGAGTGAAATAAGTCAAACAGAGAGAGTCAAGTATCATATGGTTTCACTTATTTGTGGAGCATAACAAATAACATAGAGGACAAGGGTAGATGAAGAAGAGAAGGGAGTTGAGGGAAATGGGAAGGGGAGGTGAACCATGAGAGACTATGGACTCTGAAAAACAACCTGAGGGTTTTGAAGGGGTGGGGGGTGGGAGGTTGGGGGAACCAGGTGGTTGGTATTAAGGAGGGCACAGATTGCATGGAGCACTGGGTGTGGTGAAAAAAACAATGAATACTGCTACGCTGAAAATAAATAAAAAATTTAATTTAAAAAGAAAGGGAAAGAAAAGAAAAAAAAATACACAGAGTATCCGAACTCATTTCTAAACTTTGTCCTAGGAACACACTGAGCAATTGATATTTTCACCTTATTCATATCTGTGGACCTTCTCAAGTGAATACACACATAAAACACTAGGTATTCTCCTTCATCTACAAAGATGTCCAGAAGTCACGATTGCTGTTACGTTTTTATGGAGTTATCTAAAAAGTCAAGGGAAGGGATGAAAGAAAAGTATACACACTGGTTTGAAAAATGTTTAAAGAAGTCTATTCAGAAAAATGACTTCATTCATAGGATGGTGGAAGGACCAGTGTCAGCTCTCAAAATCAGTATGTTTGTTACTATGCAAGATAATAAACAGTATATGTCTTATGGCATTTTTATTTTATTTATCATTTAAGGTTGAGATATTTCTCCAAATGCTTAAGATGATTTTAATTGGAATTAATAAAAACTATTTTAATAAAGTATTAGAATTAACAGTTGATACTTCTTCAAGCAGTTAATAACGGAAATCCAAAGGAAAATCTTATTTTTCAAAGTCGATTTAAAGATAAATATGTTATCTATTTTATACTTTCACATAGATATATAATTAAATATTAAAAGGTAAATTACTTACATACTTGTGTGTTAAAAAAACATAAACCTCTGTTTTAACGTAAAGCATGATAGAATTCTTGAAAGAATTGGTCTTGTACCTTCTAATCTCTTATGAACTTGTAGTAAATGTGGTGGAAGTGATATTTTAATCAATGGGTGATATCTACAAGCATCAATGTACTCTTTACTCAGTTTAAGGTAAATTAAACTAAGGTCGGCACTAATTGATATTATATTCATGTGAATGTGATCACTTTAAAGTAATAATAATTCTCTCTGGCAAAATATACAGTAAATAAGTGAAAGCAAATGAACTTGCAAGTATAGGAATTTGAACTAAGAGATTTTCAGAAAAATAACTGAATTTGAAACAGACATGTTATCACTGACTGATACAGCTAACAGGAGGTAATGAACATGAAAATGTTCCTATAAGAAAATGAAAAGTTCCTATAAGTTAAATTAACTCCTAAGACTATGATCTTTTTTAAAATGTGGGTATTTGTTTTTTAGTCTTTCTTTCTCCTTTCATTATTTTTTTTAAAGATTTTATTTATTTATTTGACAGAGAGAGATCACAAGTAGGCAGAGAGGCAGGCAGAGAGAGAGAGAGGGAAGCAGGCTCCCATCAGAGCAGAGAGCCGGACATGGGACTCGATCCCAGGACACTGAGATCATGACCTGAGCCGAAGGCAGCAGCTTAACCCACTGAGCCACCCAGGCACCCCCTCTCCTTTCATTCTTAATGAAGACCTGTAGTGTTGTAAATCTGCCTCACAAAATACATCCTAAGAATGTTTCTTTAAAAAAAAAAACAAAAAAAAAACTAAGCCTCCTCCAGGCATTTCTAGTGGTGCATTATTCTTTTTTTTAAATTTTTATTTATCTTTATATTTATTTTAAGTGTTCCAGAATTCATTGTTTATGCACCACAACCAGTGCTCCATGCAGTATGTGCCCCCCATAATACCCACAACCAGGCTGACCCAACCTCTCAACGCCCTCCCCTCCAAAACCCTCAGATTGTTTTTCAGAGTCCACAGTCTCTCATGGCTCGTCTCACCCCAACTCCCTTCTCCTTTCCATCTCCCCATGTCCTCCGTGTTATTCCTTATACTCCACAAATAAGCGAAACCATAAGATAATTGACTCTCTCAGTTTGGCTTATTTCACTCAGCATAATCTCTTCCAGTCCCATCCATGCTGATGTAAAAGTTGGGTATTCATCCTTTCTGATGGAGGCATAATACTCCATAGTGTATATGGACCGCTTCTTCCTTATCCATTTGTCCGCTGATGGGCATCTTGGTTCTTTCCACAGTTTGGCGACCATGGCTATTGCTGCCATGAACATTGGGGTACAGATGGCCCTTCTGTTCACTACATCTGTATCGTTGGGGTAAATACCCAGTAGTGCAGTTGCAGGGTCATAGGGAAGCTCTATTGTTGATTTCTTAAGGAATTTCCACACTGTTCTTGAAAGCAGCTGCAATGACTTGCATTCCCACCAAGAGTGTAAGAGGGTTCCCCTTTCTCCACATCCTCTCCAACACACACTGTTTACTGTCTTGTTAATTTGGGCCAATCTAACTGGTGTAAGGTGGTATCTAAATGTGGTTTTAATTTTAATCTCCCTGATGGCTAGTGTTGATGAACATTTTTTCATGTGTCTGTTAGCCATTCATATGTCTTCATTGGAGAAGTGTCTGTTCATGTCTTCTGCCCATTTTTTTGGACATGATTATCTGTTTCCTGTGTGTTGAGTTTGAGAAGTTCTTTATAGATCCTGGATATCAGCCCTTTGTTTATATTGTCAGTTGTGAATATCTTCTCCCATTCCGTGGGTTGCCTCTTTGTTTTCTTGAGTGTTTCTTTTGAGTATCATGTGCAGAAGTTTTTGATCTTGATGAAGTCCCAAAAATTCATTTTCACTTTTGTTTCCTTTCCTTGGAGACCTCTCTTGAAAGAAGTTGCTGTGGCTGATATTGAAGAGGTTACTGGCTATGTTTTCCTCTAGGTCAAGTTTCTTTCTTCTACTCATAGCTGTCTAATTATCCCAGCACCATTTATTGAAGAGACTGTATTTTTCCACTGTATATTTTTTCCTGCTTTGTTGAAGATTTTTTTGACCGTAGAGTTGAGGATCCATATCTGGGCTTTCAACTCTCTTCCACTGGTCTATGTGTCTGTTTTTATGCCAGTAAAATGCTGTCTTGGTGATGACAGCTTTGTAGTGAAGCTTGAAATCGGGCAACATGTTGCAACCAGTTTTGTTTTTTTCTTTTTCACCATTTCCTTAGCAATTTGGGGTCTCTTCTGATTCCATACAAATTTTAAGATTGTTTACTCCAGCTGTTTGAAAAATGCCAGTGGAATTTTGATCAGAATGGCATTGAAAGTGTAGATTGCTCTAGACAGTATAGACATTTTAACAGTTGTTATATAACTGATCCATGAGCATGGAATGGTCTTCATTCTTTCTGTGTCTTCTTCATTTTTTTTCATGAGTGTTCTGTAGTTCCTCAAGTACAGATCCTTTACCTGTTTGGTTAGGCTTATTCCCACATATCTTATGGTTCTTGGTGCTACAGTAAATGAAATCAATTCTCTAATTTCCCTTTCTGTATTTTCATTGTTAGTGTATAAGAAAGCAACTGATTTCTGTACATTGATTTTGTATCCCGGCACATTCCTGAACTGCTGAATGAGTTCTAGTAGTTTGGGTGTGGTGTCTTTTGGGTTTTCCATATGAAGTATCATGTCATCTGCAAAGAGAGAGAGTTTGACTTCTTCATTGCCAATTTGAATACATTTTATTTCACTTTGTTGTCTGATTGCTGTAGCTAGGACTTCTAATATTATGTTGAACAAGAGTGGTGGGAGTGGGCATCCTTGTCGTGTTCATGATCTCAAGGGGAAGGGTGTCAGCTTTTTACCATTAAGGATGAGATTTGCTGTGGGTTTTTCATAGATAGATTTTATGAAGTTGAGAAATGTTCCCTCTCTCTATATACCTTGAAGTGTTTTAATCAGGAACTATGCCAAATTTTGTCAAATGCTTTTTCTGCATCAATTGAGGGGACGATGTGGTTCTTCTCTCTTCTCTTATTGATTTGTTCTATTACATTGATTGATTTGAGAATGTTGAACCACGCTTGCAACCCATGGTGGATAATCTTTTTAATGTGCTGTTTGATCCTATTAGCTAGGATCTTGTTGAGAATCTAAGCATCCATATTCATCAGTGATATTGGTCTGAAATTCTCCTTTTAGGTGTGGTCTTTGCCTGGTTTGGGGATCAGGGTAAGCTGGCTTCATAAAAAGAGTCTGGTATTTTCCTTCTGCTTCAATTTTTTGAAACAGCTTCAGGAGAATAGGTGTTATTTCTTCTCTGAAAGTTTGGCAGAATTTCCCAGGGAATCCGTCAGGTCCTGGGCTCTTATTTTGGGGGAAGTTTTTGATCACTGCTTCAAACTTGTTACAATCGGTCTATTCAGGTTGTCAATTTCTTCCTGGTTGAATTTTGGAAGTTTATAATTTTCTAGGAATGTATCCATTTCATCGAGGCTGCTTAACGTATTGGCATGTAATTGTTGATAATTATTCCTTATGATTGCTTCTATTTCCTTGACGTTAATTGTGATCTCTCCCTTTTCATTCATGATTTTATTAATTTGGGCCTTCTTTCTTTTCTTTTGGATTATTTGGCCAATGGTTTATGTAGCGTCCTTCTGTGTCTCTGACTACAGTCTTTAAGTTTAAAGTCTAATTTATCTGATATGAGAATCACTACCTCAGCCTTCTTTTGAGGCCCATTGGCATGAAAGATGCTTCTCCATCCCTTCAATTTCAGTCTGCATGTATCCCTAGGTTCAAAATGAGTCTCTTGTAGACAACATATGGATGGGTCCTGTCGTTTTATCCAATCGGCAACCCTCTGTTGTTTTATGGGCACATTTAGGCCATTCACGTTGAGAGTGATTATTGAGAGATATGTTTTTATTGACATCGTGTTACCTTTGAAGTCATTGTTTCTATAGATTGTCTCCATATATTTCTGTTCAATGATAATCTTAGGATTTTTCTTCTTTTATAGAACCCCCCTTAATATTTCTTGTAGTGTCAGATTGGTGGTCGCATACTCTTTTAAGCCTTGCTGTTCTTGGAAACTCTTTCTCTCTCCATCCATTTTAAATGTCGGTCTTGCTGGATAAAATATTCTTGGCTGCATGTTCTTCTCTTTTAGTGCCCTGAATACATCTTGCCAGCCCTTTCTGGCTTGCCAGGTTTCTGTGGACAGGTCTGATATTATTCTGATGGGCTTTCCTCTGTATATAAGGAGCTTCTTTGTCCTAGCTGCTTTCAGGAGAGCCTGTCTACAACTATGATTCCTCATTCTTACTATCAGGTGTCTTGAGGACTTTTGAGATTCTATAATCTTGGGTGGAGACCGTTCTGCCTCTAGTACGTGAATGCTGGTTCCATTCACGAGATTGGGAAAATTTTTATGGTGAACTTGTTCCACTCTATCTTCTCGACTTCTTTCTTTCTCATCCCCTTCAGGGATTTCAATAATTCTGACATTGGAATGTTTCATGGTATCATTTTTTCCCCTGATTTTTTTTGTGGCTTCTAAGCTGTTTGTTCCAGGCTTCCTCCTGATCCTTTCTCTCTATCTGTTTATCCTCCAGATCACTAATTCTATCTTCTGTCTCAGCTACCCTAGCTTTTAGAGAATTTAGAGTAGGTTGGAACTCATTGAGAACTTTGTGAACATCATCCCTGGTGGCCTTCACTTCTGTCCTCATCAATTACATTTTGTCATTAAAGGCTTTCTCCAGCCTAACTTTTGCCTGGATAATTGGTAGCATGAATTCCCTTTCCAATATACTGTCTATTTCCATATCCAATAGCTCTGATGGAGAGGGCACAGTATCTAAATTTTTCCTCTGTTGAGCATTCCTCCTCCTAGTCATTTTGGTGGGAGTTGTCTGAAGGGATGTGTAGCTGAATGTATCAAGTGTGGTGCAGTCAAGTTACACTCTGAAATGCTTCTGAGCAATTGAGAGACCCCACCAAAAAGAAAGAAAAAGAGAGAGAGAGAGAGAGAGATACAGGAAAAAGAGAAAAGAAAAAATAAAAGAGAAGGCCCAGCCCAAATGGGCCCCAAAGGTAAGACTTATAAAGTATACAAACAAAGACAGACAAACAAAAAGACCGAGAAAAGTAGATGACAATTAAAATAAATAAATAAATAAATAAATAAATAAAAGAACCCAGCCAACATGAACCCCAAGTATAAGATTTATATACTACCAGAACAAAAACGAATACACAGAAAGACTGACAGAAGAAAAAGTTGGGAGTGTCGTTATAAATTCTCAGTGTGGGAGAGGCAGGTTATTTTAATTTTTCCTGCTTGGGGGAGGAGTCAAGATGGCGGAGAAGTAGCAGGCTGAGACGACATCGGGTAGCAGGAGATCAGCTAGATAGCTTATCTAACCATTGTGAACACCTACAAATCCAATGGGAAATCGAAGAGAAGAAGAGCAACAATCCCAGAAACAGAAAATTGATCACTTTCTGAAAGGTAGGACCTGCGGAGAAGTGAATCCAAAGCGACGGGAAGATAGACCCCGGGGGGAGGGGCCGGCACCCGGCAAGCGGCGGAGCGACGGAGCACAAAATCGGGACTTTTAAAAGTCGGCTCCACTGGGAGACATCGCTCCAGAGGCTAAACTGGGGGGAAACCCAGGCGGGGTCAGCATAACCCCAGGACCCGCGGGGTCACAGAAGGACTGGGGGTGTCTGAGTGCTGCAGAGCTCGCAGTTATTAGAGCGGGGAAGCCGGCTATAGCGACAAAGCCGAGGAGTGAGCTCTAAGCCCAGGGTTACCTTGTGCCGGTCGCAGGCTGGGTGGGCTCGGAGCGCGGCCGGAGGCCACGGAGACAAAAGCGACCCGGCGCTTTTCTCCATCTCCAACAATTGACTGCTTTCCTCGAGGCGCGACCGCAAGCCAGGGAGGCGGGGCTATTGGGCGCTTTGCTCTGAGAGCGCACTGAGGAGCGGAACCCCAAGCTCTTGGCTCCTCCGGGCCGAGAGATTGGGAGGCCGCCATCTTCATTCCCGTCCTCCGGAACTCTACGGAAAGCGCTCAGGGAACAAAAGCTCCCGAAAGCAAACCCGAGCGGATTCCTTAGCCCGGCCCCTGGCAAGGGCGGTGCAATTCTGCCTGTGGCAAGGACACTTGAGAATCACAACAACAGGCCCCTCCCCCAGAAGATCAACAAGAAACTGATCCAAAACCAACTTCAGTCACCAAGAACAGCGGAATTCCACAGCAGGAGAAAGCAAATCCTACCTGGACAAAATGACAAGGCGGAAAAACTCACCTCAAAAAAAAGAACAAGAGGCCGTACCGAAGGCTGGAGACCTAATCAATACAGACATAGGTAGCATGACAGATCTAGAGTTCAGAATGACAATTCTCAAGGTTCTAGCCGGGCTCGAAAAAGGCATAGAAGATATTAGAGAAACCCTCTCCGGAGAGATAAAAGCCCTTTCTGGAGAAATAAAAGAACTAAAATCTAACCAAGTTGAAATCAAAAAAGTTATTCATGAGGTGCAATCAAAAATGGAAGCTCTCACTGCCAGGATAAATGAGGCAGAAGAAAGAATTAGTGACATAGAAGACCAAATGACAGAGAATAAAGAAGCTGAGCAAAAGAGAGACAAACAACTACTGGAACATGAGGAGAGGATTCGAGAGATAAGTGACACCATAAGACGACACAACATTAGAATAATTGGGATTCCAGAAGAAGAAGAAAGAGAGAGGGGAGCAGAAGGTATATTGGAGACAATTATTGGAGAGAATTTCCCTAATATGGCAAAGGGAACAAACATCAAAATCCAGGAGATGCTAAGAACGCCCCTCAAAATCAATAAAAATAGGTCCACACCTCGTCACCTGATAGTAAAATTTACAAGTCTTAGCGACAAAGAGAAAATCCTGAAAGCAGCCCGGGAAAAGAAGTCTGTAACATACAAGGGTAAAAACATTAGATTGGCAGCGGACCTATCCACAGAGACCTGGCAGGCCAGAAAGAACTGGCATGATATATTCAGAGCACTAAACGAGAAAAACATGCAGCCAAGAATACTATATCCGGCTAGGCTATCATTGAAAATAGAAGGAGAGATAAAGAGCTTCCAGGACAAACAAAAGCTGAAAGAATTTGCAAACACCAAACCAGCTCTACAGGAAATATTGAAAGGGGTCCTCTAAGCAAAGAGAGACCCTAAAAGTAGTAGATCAGAAAGAAACAGAAACAATATACAGTAACAATCACCTTACAGGCAATACAATGGCACTAAATTCATATCTCTCAATAGTTACCCTGAATGTTAATGGGCTAAATGCCCCAATCAAAAGACACAGGGTATCAGAATGGATAAAAAAACAAAACCCATCAATATGCTGCCTACAAGAAACTCATTTTAGACCCGAAGACACCTCCAGATTTAAAGTGAGGGGGTGGAAAACAATGTACCATGCTAATGGACATCAGAAGAAAGCTGGGGTGGCAATCCTTATATCAGATCAATTAGATTTTAAGCCAAAGACTATAATAAGAGATGAGGAAGGACACTATATCATACTCAAAGGGTCTGTCCAACAAGAAGATCTAACAATCTTAAATATCTATGCCCCTAACATGGGAGCAGCCAACTATATAAACCAATTAGTAACAAAATCAAAGAAATACATCGACAGTAATACAATAATAGCAGGGGACTTTAACACTCCCCTCACTGAAATGGACAGATCATCTAAGCAAAAGATCAACAAGGAAATAAAGGCCTTAAATGACACACTGGACCAGATGGACATCACAGATCTATTCAGAACATTCCATCCCAAAGCAACAGAATATACATTCTTCTCTAGTGCACATGGAACATTCTCCAGAATAGACCACATCCTGGGTCATAAATCAGGTCTCAATCGGTACCAAAAGATCGAGATCATTCCCTGCATATTTTCAGACCACAATGCTCTGAAGCTCGAACTCAATCACAAGAGGAAATTTGGAAAGAACGCAAATACATGGAGACTAAACAGCATCCTTCTAAAAAATGAATGGGTCAACCAGGAAATTAAAGAAGAATTGAAAAAATTCATGGAAACAAATGATAATGAAAACACAACAGTTCAAAATCTGTGGGACACAACAAAGGCAGTCCTGAGAGGAAAATATATAGCAGTGCAAGCCTTTCTCAAGAAACAAGAAAGGTCTCAAATACACAACCTAACCCTACACCTAAAGGAGCTGGAGAGAGAACAACAAAGAAAGCCTAAACCCAGCAGGAGAAGAGAAATCATAAAGATCAGAGCAGAAATCAATGAAATAGAAACTAAAAAAACAATAGAACAAATCAACAAAACTAGGAGCTGGTTCTTTGAAAGAATTAATAAGATTGATAAGCCCCTGGCCAGACTTATCAAAAAGAAAAGAGAAAGGACGCAAATAAATAAAATCATGAATGAAAGAGGAGAGATCACAACCAACACCAAAGAAATACAAACAATTATAAGAACATACTACGAGCAACTCTATGGCAACAAATTTGACAACCTGGAAGAAATGGATACATTTCTAGAGATGTATAAACTACCACAACTGAACCAGGAAGAAATAGATAACCTGAACAGACCCATAACCAGTAAGGAGATTGAAACAGTCATCAAAAATCTCCAAACAAACAAAAGTCCAGGACCAGACGGCTTCCCAGGGGAATTCTACCAAACATTTAAAGAGGAATTAATTCCTATTCTCCCGAAACTGTTCCAAAAAATAGAAATGGAAGGAAAACTTCCAAACTCATTCTATGAGGCCAGCATCACCTTGATCCCAAAACCAGACAAGGATCCCACCAAAAAAGAGAATTACAGACCAATATCCTTGATGAACACAGATGCGAAAATTCTCACCAAAATACTGGCCAATAGGATCCAACAGTACGTTAAAAGGATTATTCACCACGACCAAGTGGGATTTATTCCAGGGCTGCAAGGTTGGTTCAACATCCGCAAATCCATCAATGTGATACAATACATTAATAAAAGAAAGAGTAAGAACCATATGATACTCTCAATAGATGCTGAAAAAGCGTTTGACAAAGTGCAGCATCCCTTCCTGATTAAAACTCTTCAAAGTGTAGGGATAGAAGGCACATACCTCAATATTATCAAAGCCATCTATGAAAAACCCACCGCAAATATCATTCTCAATGGAGAAAAACTGAAAGCTTTTCCGCTAAGGTCAGGAACACGGCAGGGATGTCCGTTATCACCACTGCTGTTCAATATAGTACTAGAAGTCCTAGCCTCAGCAATCAGACAACAAAAAGAAATTAAAGGCATCCAAATCGACAAAGAAGAAGTCAAACTATCACTCTTTGCAGATGATATGATACTATATGTGGAAAACCCAAAAGGCTCCACTCCAAAACTGCTAGAACTTATACAGGAATTCAGTAAAGTGTCAGGATATAAAGTCAATGCACAGAAATCAGTCGCATTTCTTTACACTAACAACAAGACAGAAGAAAGAGAAATTGAGGAGTCGGTCCCATTTACAATCGTACCCAAAACCATAAGATACCTAGGAATAAATCTAACCAAAGAGGCAAAGAATCTATACTCAGAAAACTATAAAGTACTCATGAAAGAAATTGAGGAAGACACAAAGAAATGGAAAAATATTCCATGCTCATGGATTGGAAGAACAAATATTGTGAAAATGTCTATTCTACCTAAAGCAATCTACACATTTAATGCAATCCCTATCAAAATCCCATCCATTTTTTTTTAAAGAAATAGAACAAATAATCCTAAAATTTATATGGAACCAGAAAAGACCTCGAATAGCCAAAGGAATATTGAAAAAGAAAGCCAAAGTCGGTGGTATCACAATTCCAGACTTCAAGCTCTATTACAAAGCTGTCATCATCAAGACAGTATGGTACTGGCACAAAAACAGACATATAGATCAATGGAACAGAATAGAGAGCCCAGAAATAGACCCTCAACTCTATGGTCAACTAATCTTTGACAAAGCAGGAAAGAATATCCAATGGAAAAAAGACAGCCTCTTCAACAAATGGTGCTGGGAAAATTGGACAGCCACATGCAGAAAAATGAAATTGGACTATTTCCTTACACCACACACGAAAATAGACTCAAAGTGGATGAAGGACCTCAATGTGCGAAAGGAATCTATCAAAATCCTTGAGGACAATGCAGGCAGCAACCTCTTTGACCTCCACCGCAGCAACTTCTTCCTAGGAACATCGCCAAAGGCAACAGAAGCAAGGGCAAAAATGAACTATTGGGATTTCATCAAGATCAAAAGCTTTTGCACAGCAAAAGAAACAGTGAACAAAACCAAAAGACAACTGACAGAATGGGAGAAGATATTTGCAAACGACATATCAGATAAAGGGCTCGTATCCAAAATCTATAAAGAGCTTATCAAACTCAATACCCAAAGAACAAATAATCCAGTCAAGAAATGGGCAGAGGACATGAAAAGACATTTCTGCAAGGAAGACATCCAGATGGCCAACAGACACATGAAAAAATGCTCCACATCACTTGGCATCAGGGAAATACAAATCAAAACCACAATGAGATACCACCTCACACCAGTCAGAATGGCTAAAATTAACAAGTCAAGAAATGACAGATGCTGGCGAGGATGCGGAGAGAGGGGAACCCTCCTACACTGTTGGTGGGAATGCAAGCTGGTGCAACCACTCTGGAAAACAGTGTGGAGGTTCCTCAAAAAACTGAAAATAGAGCTACCCTACGACCCAGCAATTGCACTCCTGGGTATATATCCTAAAGATACAAACGTGGTGCTCCGAAGGGGCACGTGCACCCGAATGTTTATAGCAGCAATGTCCACAATAGCCAAACTGTGGAAAGCGCCTAGATGTCCATCAACAGATGAATGGATAAAGAAGATGTGGTATATATACACAATGGAATACTATGCAGCCATCAAAAGACATGAAATCTTGCCATTTGCGACGATGTGGATGGAACTAGAGGGTATCATGCTTAGCGAAATAAGTCAATCGGAGAAATATAACTATCATATGATCTCTTTGATATGAGGAAGTGGAGATGCAAGGTGGGGGGGTTTGGGGGGAGGTAGGAAAAGAAAAAATGAAAAGATGGGATTGGGAGGAAGACAAACCATAAAAGACTCAATCTCAAGAAACAGACTGAGGGTTGCGGGGAGGAAGGGGGACGGGAGAGGGTGGTGGGGAAATGGACATTGGGGAGGGTATGGGCTATGATGAGTGCTGTGAAATGTGTAAACCAGACGATTCACAGACCTGTACCCCTGGGGATAAAAATACATTATATGTTTATTAAAATAAAAAAAATTTAAAAAAAAAATAAAAATAAAAAAAAAAATAAATAAATAAAAATTAAAAAAAATAAAAAAAAATAATTTTTCCTGCTTATATCTTGATATATTTGTGAAAGGACTCAACTTTCCTGAGATAAAGGAGGATAAAAACTGGTTTACCTATAGGGTTAGCATTGACTGGGGAAAAGGGATTACCTTGAAGCTTATCTCTATATGAATATTTTTTAAAAAAAGTAAAGAAAGGAAAAGAAAAAAAAATAAAATAGAAAAGCAAAAGAAAAACACAGGAATATGTATCAAAGTTCAGGTTAAAAGGTTATTATGGAATTCGATGTACTGAACATCTCAGTGTGATGGTAAATAGGTTAAAAAGATACATATTTTAAAAAATGAAAATAACTAGAATAGTGGGAACGAATTAAAAATAAAAGTTGTATCTATGCAGTAGTGGTGGTTGTCCTCTTGACATTTTTTTTTTCTTTTTCATTGGCTTTCTTTGGGAGGGGTCTGTCACGTGAGTTTTCAGGCAATGTTCCTAGAGTTAAGTTCTCCTGCCCCTATCAAGGGGGGTGGGCTCTTAGGAAACTGGTTTTTCAGGCTTTTCTTCTTTGGAGGTTTTTTTGTTTGCTTGTTTGTTTGTTTTTATTTCTTTTCAGCGTAACAGAATTCATTGTTTTTTGCAGCACACCCAGTTTTCCATGTAATATGTGCCCTCCATAATACCCACCACCTGGCTCACCCAAACTCCCAGCCCCTGCCCCTTCAAAACTCTCAGGTTGTTTTTCAGAGTCCACAGTCTCTCATTGTTCACCTCTCCTTTCAATTTCCCTCAACTCCCTTCTCCTCTCCATCTCCCCATGTCCTCCGTGTTATTTGTTATGCTCCACAAATAAGTGAAACCATATGATCATTGACTCTCTCTGCTTGACTTATTTCACTCAGCATAATCTCCTCCAGTCCCGTCCATGTTGCTACAAAAGTTGGATATTCATCCTTTCTGAGGGAGGCATAATACTCCATAGTGTATACGGACCACATCTTCCTTATCCATTTGACCGTTGAAGGGCATCTTGGTTCTTTCCACAGTTTGGCGACCGTGGCCATTGTTGCTATAAACATTGGGGTGCAGATGGCCCTTCTTTTCACTATATCTGTATCTTTGGGGTAAATACCCAGTAGTGCAATTGCAGGGTCACAGGGAAGCTCTATTTTTAGTTTCTTGAAGAATCACCACACTGTTCTCCAAAGTGGCTGCACCAACTTGCATTCCCACCAACAGTGTAAGAGGGTTCTCCTTTCTCCACATCCTCTCAACACACGTTGTTTCCTTTCTTGCTAATTTTGGCCATTCTAACTGGTGTAAGGTGGAATCTCAATGTGGTTTTAACTTGAATCTCCCTGGTGGCTAGCCATGATGAAGCTTTTAGGCTTGTTTTTTCCTTTGCTTTCTCTCCCCTTGGAGGCTTTTGATGGTTTTTGGAAGTTTAGAGGAAAGCAAACAGCACCCAGACCTCCCTCTCAGACAGAAGCTTCAGTTTCTTCCCCTCTGTGTGCTCAGGGGCACATAAATTCTACCTCTGCCACTGGCATAGGCAGTTCCCAGTCATAATCTCTGGGGTTACAGGAATTCCCGCTTGTACCCAAAACCATGAGAAATACTAGCCCTGGCTTCTGGGTGGCTCCAGACTGCCAGAGCAGTCCAGAGCATAGAGTGCACTGAGATTTTCATGCTGGCTTGGGCTGGTAGTGCTCAGACACTCTGGGTCCTATAGAGTGCTGGCTGGCTGGTGCCTGCACACAGCTCTCTCAGGAGAGGGTGTGGGTATGACTCTGACTCTGGTCACACAGCCCACACTTGGAGAGTGCAAAAGGCTGTGGTTCTGCCAGCTGGCGAGGCTACCTCACAATCATGGGCGCTGCCACCCGGAAGCTCTCAGGCATGCCAGTGGCTCAAGGACCAAGACCTGGCTTTTTCACTGCACTCTCTCTGGCTCAGTGCCAGCGGTGGTTGTCTTGGGTTGGCGGGCTTAAGCCCCTGTCCCTAACCGCCCGATTCCCCCAATTTCCCCCTATTATCCTTTGCTCTTTTCGAGTGTTTTCAACCAGACTCCCAAGTTAATGCTGGTCCCCAATCACAGGGAACTCTCGTATTGGTGTATTACTTTTCAAAATACTTTTCACTTCTTATGGCTCCCTCCCCTCCCCCTTTTGATTATTTTCCAATATCAGTCTGATGTTCCCACTCCACTTTACCTGCCCATTGGTGTCTTCTGCCCCCATAATGATGCAGAAGAGTATAATTCCAATCTCAGTCTGATTTCATGGGTGATAAGAGTTCTTTAGTAGGTAATCAGCTTACTTGAGGGGACAGGATGATATGGAGCCTCCTCCTACTTCTCCACCATATTGTCTCCCAGAGGTTAAATATTCTTGAAGGCCAAAATGAAACTACATTTCTTGCAATGTAACCTTTTGCCTATTGGATGTCTGCACATTCTTTTCTGTTAGAGGAGGACAGAGAAGAGTCCATGGCTTAACCAAAAAGGAAGTTTCTTATAATCCATTATTTCTAGGGACGAAGACCTGATCATTTTCTTTATGTTCTAGTTTTGGGAATGTTGTCTCTGATTCCTCGGTTTTTTCCTATAATGTGAATTCATATAACATCGTTCAAAATATATAAAACCAGCTATTGTCAAAAATTAGTTTACTGGACTTAGGCATTCCAAAAAACAAAATGTGCACAAGGAAGCAAACTCCATAGACGTAAGGCAGCTACAGAATCTTGCCCTTTCTCTATACGTCTTTGTCACAAGCCTTCACATTTCAATCAACTCATAATTCTCATCTATTTTTCTGCATACTTCCACTTAGATTCAATATCAGCCTTCTTTTTCAAGGGGTCCATACTTAAGGATAAAATTTAGTATTAGTGTCATTTGAATGACACTCCCATGAACTTCAATTGGTGGAGGAAGGGTGCATTCCATGTCCAGAAGCAAAAAAAAAAAAAAAAATCCTTATTCTGGGAGAGATGGCAACTGTGACCTGTTCTCCTTGGAAAAGTTTGGATGCTTAGTGTAATGCAAAATAACTTGGTCTGTTTTGTGGAAAAGATAAATCTCACAAGCTATTATTTGTCACCCAAAGAAATGCTAAAACCCAACTTGGTCCCAGAAGGATATTTAAAGTTGTATCATTATTACTTTGACAGATAAGATGGTTTTGTCTATTCTGTCTGGGAGTTTCTCTCAAAAACAGCATTCACAATACAATTTTCTATAGTGATTTTTATAAACCACATGTTCCAGTTTCTCTTCTGATACTGTCACAAACTCAGCTATGTCTGTTAAAAAATCTGTTTCCTATTCTTCCTGTGGATAAAATAAAAACTCTACTGTATTCCCTGATTCCACTGTAGTCCACTGGAGCCATGTGACTATGCTGTGCTGTGAGACAAATAAACATAATGTGCAGCACTCCTAGGCCTGGACCATAAGCACCTTCACCCGTCCCGATGCCATCTGAATGTTAACCAAGGCTGCAGACACCTTCACCATCTTTCATGCCTTGCTCCCAAACTATCCGGTCTGGGAGTGAGAAGTGAAGCAAGCTGGCCCCCATCACTCCCACTGCCTAGACAGTTCACCTGACTGTAAAGGATGAAGTTCTCCTCCCTCACTAAAACTTTATGGATTCAGTTTATCTCAGTGACTAATTGCAGTAAATAATACAGAAATCTATAACAGTATGTCTAACAATATTGTTCTCCAGCTTTCCTTCATGGTCATAAGTATGTCTTTTAATTCCTTTACGCATTTACACAAATGGACTTTGAGTGTATAACAAAGAAGAAAGAGTATTTGTTCTTCTCTTCAGTAAATATACATTGAATATAAGCCCCATGTCTAATGGATACACAAAAATGAATTACATAGTGCTGGTGTGTATTGTAGCTGAGGGTGGGTAGTTCTGGAGCCCTAGTTGTAGTACCCACTCCACAGGTAGCACGTGGATGGTGTAACAGCAGCAGCTCCTTTGGCTTCTATTTCTGTAGCATCTTGGGGAATCTTTCTTGCTGAAACATATTTCTTTTGACCTCCCAGTGATTCTGCAAACCATTTAATAATTCTGTGTTTTCTTAAACTAGCTTCAGCGGATTCTCTGAAATGGTTCTCTGAAACTGAAACCTGGGGCCCAAGTATTCAGCATTCCACAAATTTCTTTGACTGGGTCCATGTCCCTGAAGGATATTCACCACATATACTCATTCCCACCTCTCTTGCAAATGTTACCACAGCCCAATATTGTTACTATTTTGCAGTAATTCAGGCATTAATGTAAACAAATATAAAGATGATTTTTTCCTATCCAAGAAACCACAGTATGCTAATACTTATTGTAAATGGCCAGAAAGGTCTAAAGTCTGGGTATACGGTATACGGTATCGAGGGTATAGAGCAATTCCCAAATAGAATGTGTGATTATTTTGTAGGGCAATGGAGATCATTAATATCCAACATTAATATTCAACAGCATTACTATCCAACAGAATGTCAATGTTTTTCAAAACACCATTAAAGGAAAGCTGATCTGTGAAAAGTATTTTGAAAAATCCTGTTGTTAAAATATGACCATCAGCTCACTCCTTTTTTTAAAATCCCAGTAATTGTCAAGAGCCATAATCTCGGTGCTCTTGTGACATGGTCTGCACAAGGCTTGCTCGTTTCCACTTCTGTGGAATGATTCCCGGCAAAGATCATCTTCCTTTTCCTCTCCACTAGGTATTGCCAGACTGCTATGATTTAGGTCAAAATCCCCCTGTCCCAAAAGCCTTTCTTAATGATGTCCGTTTTAGGCTATTATGCTTTATTGTAGAGTCATTGTACATATGCAGATGTATATGCCTCCGCCTAAGAATTGTATCCTCTTAGATGTCAATCTTGCCTTTGTGATTGCAGTGAATGCTTCATTTTGAAGTGTGAACTCTTTTTTTTGCGCTTAATCTGTTCTGTTTGTGCCTCTAAAATGATTTGTGAATTGTACATTTTTATGTGATATTTTCCTTATATATTAGTTGATTTTATCTACTAATATAAAATAACCTCCTGGCTGCTAAACTAAGGAAGCCCCTATCAACATCCCTGCACACGTTTTAGATGGAAGGTAGCAGCATGGTGAGCAAACAGTTGATGGTGACAGGATGGCAACATACATTCAGTGCTTTCATATAAGTGAACATCATTCTTGAGAGCTTATGCATGATGCAAGAAAACACCTTGCAATACCTAGAAAATAAGAAGGAACTAAGCGGTTTTTAACAGGGACTTCATCTATAACATTTCATAAACTAAGGGACAATGTCTAGTTATATCCTGTGTGTAAGACAAATTATGTAAATTTAAATATCAAGGGATTCATGCATTTAAGAAGAGATATATTAAAGTTTTAGGCTTTATTAATTTGGACTGATGGGTATATAAGAGAGTATTGTGCTCTTTGTAACTTTCCATATGTTCATATTTCTTCTAAAAATGAAGATAGGACACCACTCTGCATAATTAACAAGGTTTTTTGTGAGATCAATTTATACCTTGATGTCACTTTATTTGAATCCAATAAATCACTTTTTTAAATCGAGTCTGTACTTTGTAGGCAGCTTTCTGAGTGCAATTGCCTCCCTTAGTGACCTTAGTGTAGTGTTTTGTGGGACTTGTAGTTTTCATTTTAATTAATACTTTAACACTTTGTTGCATAATTGATCAACGTGAAGACTAAGGGTGCTGACTCCCCATGCAGTCGAAGTCTGCGTATAACTTTTAACTCCCCAGAAACTTAACTGCGGATGGTCTACTGTTGGCCAGAAACCTTACCAATAACATAGTCAAGAAGTACATATTTTATATATGTATAATATACTACATTCTTTCAATAAAGTATGAGAGAGAAAACAGTATGTTGTTAAGAAATTCATAAGGAAGAAAACATACATTTACAGTACTGGACTGTATTGAAAAAAAATCTGCATATGAGTGGACCTGCACTATTCACATTGCATTTTTCCAGGGTCTATGATATGTTGCTTTCTGTGCACATGGGTCTGCTCTGGACAGATACATCCATACTTGATGGACTGAAAAATTGTCCAGCTTCCTAAGTCTGTAAGGATGAGAGTCAAACTCTAAAGCAGTGTTTATCAAAGTCTGGTCCAAGGACAACCTACAAAAGAATCATCTGGAAAAAGATGCTGCTTTTAGGTCTTGTGAATGGGAGTCTTTGTGTGTGAATCCCTGGCATCTGTGTGTATATTCTCACGCATGTGAGAAAGAACATTTTCCCAAGTCCTTTGAGTCAAGGCCCCTTGCTAGTTTTCTTACCACAGGCATCGGGCTTCTCTTGGTAACACTTCAATCTTAGCAAATTAATTTTTATTGCAACTACACCAAAACTTACTACTCCCTAGACACAGTGGCACAAAATTTCCTCTACAAATTATTGTCAATTTTAAAAATAGAAAAAATATTCTTAAGAACAGAATTCTGGGGGCACCTGGGTGGCTCAATGGGTTAAGCCTCTGCCTTCGGCTCAGGTCATGATCTCAGGGTCCTGGGATCGAGCCCCGCATCAGGCTCTCTGCTCAGTGGGGAGCCTGCTTCTCCCTCTCTCTCTGCCTGCTGCTCTGCCTGCTTGTGATTCTATCTCTCTCTCTCTGTCAAATAAATAAAAAAATTATAAAAAAATCTAAAAAAACAAAAGAACAGAATTCTGGGGGTGCCTGGGTGGCTCAGTGGGTTAAAGCCTCTGCCTTCGGCTCAGATCATGATCTCAGGGTCCTGGGATTGAGTTCCTCATCAGGCTCTCTGCTCAGCAGGGAGTCTGATCCCCCCCTCCGCCTCTCTCTCTGTCTACTTGTGATCTCTGTCTGTCCAAATAATTTTAAAAAGAACAGAATTCTGAAATTATAAATCATAATTTTATAGGGAAAGCATGACTTCTTATTATGACACTTGTGGTCCAATTATTTCTTTATAATTTTTATGCTTAAGGGGTGCCTGGGTGGCTCCAACAATAAGCTTCTGCCTTCAGGTAAGGTCGTGATCCAAGGGTCCTGGGATCAAGCACCACATGCTGCACCCTGCTCCCCAGGAAGCTTGTTCTCCCTCTCCCACTCGCCCTGCTTGTATTCCCTCTCTGTCAAATAAATAAATAAAATCTTTAATTTTTCTTAAAGAATATGCTTAAGAAAAGGCCTATATTCACTGCATAAAAACTATTATCTGTGTTAGTGTGTCATCCCACTAAAATTACACAGTCATGGTTAATATTTTTTTTAAGAAAGAAGACAATACAAGTACAACAAAAACCCAAGGATTGAAACATCTATAATTTCGCCTCAGTGTCTTGAACTTTACATATTTATCCAGACATTGTTTTAAATTTGACTCATCCCTGAAAAATTTTGTAAGTGTCAACTTGCTATATCTATATCTATATCTACATCTATATATCTATATCTATATCTATATCTATATCTATATCTATATCTATATCTATATCTATATCTATATCTATATCTATCTATCTATATCTATCAAGCAGAGAGATAACCAGAAAAGGAATACAAGCAGGAGCAGAAGAGGGAGAAGGAGGCTTCCCACTGAGCAGGGAGCCCAATGTGGGGCTTGATCCTAGGACCCTGGGATCATGACCTGAGCCAAAGGCAGACACTTAATGACTGAGCCACTCAGGTGTCGCTAAAATATGTTTTAAATTGATATTATTCAAGGTATGTTCTATGAAGTGAGTGACATCCCTATGCTCTGAAAGAGGATATTTAAGATTTCATTTTGACTAACATCTGAGAACAGATTAGCATCACTCTTGGTTCTCAGTGTCTTAGTTCCTAGGTTCTCTGTGTTAAAGGGGCAGCATAGAAAAAAAGCTACAGTGGAAATTCTTCTCACAAATATTCTACTACTGTCCTTCTAAATACAGTCCTTTACTGCTGAATGGAAATCTGTAGTAATTTTAAGTAGAGTAGAAATCTAGCAAGTTTATTTTTATAAAGATGATAAATGAGGTAATTTTTATCAATAGGAGAATGTAGGTCATGGATGTTTTGCTTTAAAAATCTCATAAAGATATAAAATAGCATCATTATTACATTTTAAATAAAATGTATTTTTCACTCTTTATATTTTATTGATACCTATAAGTAAAAAAATGATTATTTTAGAAATTTAGTTTAATTTTTCTGAGTTCCAAGATCAATTATTTATGCACCACACCCAGTGCTCCATGCAATACATGCCCTCCTTAATACCCACCACCAGGCTCACCGATTCCCCATTCCCCGCCCCTCCAAAACCCTCAGTTGGTTTGTCAAAGCCACAGTCTCTCTGCTTCGTCTCCTCTTGCAATTTCCCTCAATTCACTTTTCCATTCCTTCTACTAATGTCCTAAATCTAATTTCTTATGCACAACAAGTAAGTGAAACCATGGATAATTGACTTTCTCTGCTTGACTTATTTCACTCAGCATAATCTCCTCCAGTCCTCCACATTGATACAAAAGTTAGGTATTCATCCCTTTTGAGGAATGTTCCCTCTATACCTGTACTTTGAAGCATTTTAATCAGGAATGGATGCTGTATTTTGTCAAATGCTTTTTCTGCATCATTTGAGAGGACCACGTGGTTCTCTCTTCTCTTATTGATTTCTTCTATCAAATTGATTGCTTTGCGAATATAAAACCATCCTTGCAACCCAGCAATGAATCCCACCTAGTCATGGTGGATAATCTCTATTTTTGGGGGGGGGGTTAATTTTTACTTTTATTTTTTGTATTTTTTCTTCTTATTATTATTTTTTCTTTCTTTTCAGCATAACAGTATTCATTGTTTTTCACCACACCCACTGCTCTATGCAATATGTGCCCTCCTTAATACCCACCACCTGGTTCCCCCAACCTCCCACCCCCGCCCCTTCAAAACCCTCAGGTTGTTTTTCAGAGTCCATAGTCTCTCATGGTTCACCTCCCCTTCCAATTTCCCTCAACTCCCTTCTCCTCTCCATCTACCCTTGTCCTCCATATTATTTGTTATGCTCCACAAACAAGTGAAACCATATGATACTGGACTCTCTCTGCTTGACTTACTTCACTCAGCATAATCTCTTCCAGTCCCGTCCATGTTGCTACAAAAGTTGGGTATTTGTCTTTTCTGATGGAGGCATAATACTCCATAGTGTTTATGGACCACATCTTCCTTATCGATTCATTCGTTGAAGGGCACCTTGGTTCTTTCCACAGTTTGGCGACCATGGCCATTGCTGCTATAAACATTGGGGTACAGATGGTCCTTCTTTTCACTCCATCTGTATCTTTGGGGTAAATACACAGTAGTGCAATTGCAGCGTCATAGGGAAGCTCTATTTTTAATTTCCTGAGGAATCTCCACACTGTTCTCCAAAGTGGCTTCACCAACTTGCATTCCCACCAACAGTGTAAGAGGGTTCCCCTTTCTCTACATCCTTTCCAACACACGATGTTTCCTGACTTGCTAATTTTGGCCATTCGAACTGGTGTAAGGTGGAATCTCAATGTGTTTTTAATTTGAATCTCCCCGATGGCTAGTGATGATGAACATTTTTTTCATGTGTCTGATAGCCGTTTGTATGTCTTCATTGGAGAAGTGTCTGTTCATATCTTCTGCCCATTTTTTAATGTGCTTTTATGTTTTGTGTGTGTTGAGTTTGAGGAGTTCTTTATAGATCTTGGATATCAACCGTTTGTCCGTACTGTCATTTGCAAATATCTTCTCCCATTCCGTGGGTTGCCTCTTTGTTTTATTGATTGTTTCCTTCGCTGTGCAGAAGCATTTGATTTTGATGAAGTCCCAAAAGTTCATTTTCGCTTTTGTTTCCATCACCTTTGGAGACATATCTTGAAAGAAGTTGCTGTGGCTGATATCAAAGAGGTTACTGCCTATGTTCTCCTCTAGGATTCTGATAGATTCCTGTTTCATGTTGAGGTCTCTAATCCATTTCGAGTTTATCTTTGTGTATGTTGTAAGAGAATGGTCGAGTTTCTTTCATCTACATATAGCTGTCCAGTTTTCCCAGCACCATTCATTGAAGAGACTGTCTTTTTTCCACTGGATATTTTTTCCTGCTTTGTTGAAGATGATTTGACCATAGAGTTGAGGGTCCATATCTGGGCTCTCTACTCTATTCCAAGGGTCTATGTGTCTGTTCTTATGCCAGTACCATGCTGTCTTGGTGATCACAGCTTTGGAGTAAAGCTTGAAATCTTGAAGGTAATGTGATGCCGCCAGTTTTATTTTTGTTTTTCACCATTTCTTAGCAATTCGGGGTCTCTTCTGATTCCATACAAATTTTAGGATTATTTGCTCCAGCTCTTTGAAAAATACCGGTGGAATTTTGATCAGAATAACATTAAAAGTATACATTGCTCTGGGCAGTATAGACATTTTAACAATGTTTATTCTTCCAATCCAAGAGCATGGAATGGCCTGCCATCTTTTTGTGTCTTCTTCAATTTCTTTTATGAGTGTTCTGTAGTTCCTCGAGTACAGATCCTTAACCTCTTTGGTTAGGTTTATTCCGAGGTATCTTATGTTTCTTGGTGCTATAGTAAATGGAATCGATTCTCTAATTTGCATTTCTGTATTTTCATTGTTATTGTATAAGAAAGCCACTGATTTCTGTACATTGACTTTGTATCCCGCCGCGTTACTGAATTGCTGTATGAGTTCTACAAGTTTGGGGGTGGAATATTTCGGATTTTCCATATAAAGAATGATGTCATCTGCGAAGAGAGAGTTTGACTTCTTCCTTGCCAATTTGGATACCTTTTATTTTTCTTTGTTGTTTGATTGCTGTTACTAGGACTTCTAATACTATGTTGAACAAGAGTGGTGAGAGTGGGCATCCTTGTCGTGTTCCTGATCTCAACTAGAAGGCTGCAAGCTTTTTCCCATTGAGGATGATATTTTCTGTGGGTCTTTCATAGATAGATTTGATGAAGTTCAGGAATGTTCCCTCTATCCCTATATTTTGAAGCATTTTAATCAGGAACGGATGCTGGGTTTTGTCAAATGATTTTTCTGCATCAATTGAGAGGATCATGTGGTTCTTCTCTCTTCTTTTATTGATTTGTTCTATCACATGGATTGATTTGCGAATGTTGAACCATCCTTGTAACCCAGGGATGAATCCCATCTGGTCATGGCGGATAATCTTTTTAATGTGCTGTTGGATCCTGTTTGCTAGGATCTTGTTGAGAATCGTGGCACCCATATTCATCAGTGATATTGGTCTGAAATTCTCCTTTTTGGCAGGGTCTTTGCCTGGTTTGGGGATCAGGGTAAGTCGGGCTTCATAAAAAGTGTCTGGAAGTTTTCCTTCTGCTTCATTTTTTTGAAACAGCTTCAGGAGAATAGTTGTTATTTCTTCTTTGAAAGTTTGATAGAATACCCCAGGAAATCTGTCAAGTCCTGGGCTCTTGTTTTTTGGGAGGCTTTTGATCACTGATTCAATCTCGTTACTAGATATCGGTCTATTCAGGGTGTCAATTTCTTCCTGGTTCAATTTTGGGAGTTTATAGTTTTCCAGGAATGCATCCATTTCATCTAGGTTGCATAGCTTATTGGCATATAACTGTTGATAATAACTTCTGATGATTGTTTCTATTTCCCTGGTGTTAGTTGTAATCTCTCCCTTTTCATTCATAATTTTATTAATTTGGGCTTTCCCTCTTTTCTTTTGGATTAGTGTGGCCAATGGTTTATTGATCTTATTGATTCTTTCAAAAAACCAGCTTCTAGTTTCATTGATACGTTCTACTGTATCTCTGGTTTCTACCTCATTGATCTCTGCTCTAATCTTGATTATTTCCCTTCTTACGTGTGGAGTTGGTTTGATTTGTTGTTGATTCTCCAATTCTTTAAGGTGTAGGGACAGGTGGTGTATTCTGGATTTTTCAATTTTTTTTGAGGGAGGCTTGGATGGCTCTGTATTTTCCCCTTAGGACCGCCTTTGCTATATCCCATAGGTTTTGGAGTGAAGTGTCTTCATTCTCATTGGTTTCCATGAATTGTTAAAGTTCTTCTTTGATCTCCTGGTTGATCCAATCATTCTTAAGCAAGGTGGTCTTTAGCTTCCAGGTGTTTGAGTTCCTTCTGAACTTTTCCTTGTGATTGAGCTCCAGTTTCGAAGCGTTGTGATCTGAGAATATGCAGGGAACAATCTCAGTCTTTTGGTATCGGTTGATCCCTGATTTGTGACCCAGTATGTGGTCTATTCTGGAGAAGGTTCCATGTGCACTTGAGAAGAATGAGTATTCTGTTGTTTTAGGGTGGAATGTTCTGTATATATCTATGAGGTCCATCTGGTCCAATGTGTCGTTGGAGTATTCTGTTGTTTTAGGGTGGAATGTTCTGTATACATCTATGAGGTCCATCTGGTCCAATGTGTCATTTGATGCTCTTGTTTCTTTATTGATTTTCTGCTTCGATGATCTATTTCTGAGAGAGGCGTGTTAAGATCTCCTACTATTAATGTATTCATATCAATATGACTCTTTATCTTGCTTAATAGTTTTCTTAAGCAATTGGCTGAGAGAGGCGTGTTAAGATCTCCTACTATTAATGTATTCATATCAATATGACTCTTTATCTTGCTTAATAGTTTTCTTATGTAATTGGCTTCTCCCATATCGGCAGAGTAGATATTTACAATTGTTAGATCATCTTGGTGGATAGTCCCTTTAAGTATTATGTAGTGTCCTTCTGTATCTCTGACTACAGTCTTTAGTTTAAAATCTAATTTATATGATATGAGAATCGCTACCCTGGCCTTCTTTTGAGGCCCATTGGCATGAAAGATGCTTCTCCATCCCTTCACTTTCAGGCTGGGTGTATGTTTAGGTTCGGAATGAGTCTCTTGTAAACAATATGGATGGGTCCTGTCGTTTTATCCAATCTGCAACCCCGTGTCGTTTTATGGGCACATTTAGGCCATTCACATTGAGAGTGATTGTTGAGAGATATGTTTTTATTGACATTGTGTTATTTTTGAAGTCTTTCTTTCTTTCAATTGTCTCTATATTTCTGTTCAATGCTATTCTTAGGGTTTTTCCTCTTTTATAGAACCCCCCTTAATATTTCCTGCAGTGTCAGCTTGGTGGTTGCATAGTCTTGTAAGCCTTGCCAGTCTTGGAAACTCTTTATCTCTCCATCCATTTTGAATGTCAGTCTTGCTGGATAAAGTATTTTTGGCTGCATGTTCTTCTAATTTCATGCCCTGAATATATCTTGCCAGCCCTTTCTGGCTTGCCAGGTCTCTGTGGACAGGCCTGACGTTATTCTGACGGGCTTTCCTCTGTACGTAAGAAGCTTCTTTGTCCTAGCAGCTTTCAAGAGATTGTATCTACAATTATGATTTCTCAATTTTACTATCAGGTACCTGGGAATTTTTTTGGAATCTATAATCTTGGGTGGAGACCGTTCTGCCTCTAGTACATGAATGCTCGTCCCATTTGCGAGATTTGGAAAATTTTCATGAGGAACTTGTTCCACTATATCTTCTAGACTTCTTTCTTTCTCCTCCCCTTCAGGTAGTCCAATAATTCTGACGTTGGAATGTTTCATGGCATCATTTATTTCCCTGATTCTGTTTTCGTGGCTTCTAAGCTGTTTGTTCCAGGCTTCCTCCTGATCCTTTCTCTCTATCTGTTTGTCCTCCAGATCACTAATTCTATCTTCTGTCTCAGTTACCCTAGCTTTTAGAGAATTTAGATTAGATTGGAACTCTTTGAGAGCATTGTGAACCTCATCCCTGGTGGCTTTCAGCTCTGCCCTAACATTGTGAACATCATCCCTGGTGGCTTGCAATTCTGCCTTAATCAATTCCGTTTGGTCATCTATAGTTTTCTCCAACCTAGCTATTGCCTGGATAATTGCTAGCCTGAATTATCTTTCTGACATATTATCTATGTCGATAGCCATTAGCTCTGTTGCAGAAGGCCCATCCTCTGTATTTTTCTTTTCTTACGGATTCCTCCTCCTAGTCATTTTGGTGAGAGATGACTGAACAGATGTAGCTGGATGTATTGACCATGGTGCAGTCAAGGTGCATCCTGGAACGCTTCTGAGCACTCAGGATTCCCCACCCAAACGAGAGGAAAAAAAAAAAGAAAAAGAAAAAAGAGAGAGAGAGAGAGAGAGACAGGAAAAAAAGAGAAGATAAAAGAGAGGGTTCAGCCCAGATGGGCCCCAAGGTAAGATACATGAAGTACACAAACAAAAACAGAAACAAAAAGACTGATAAAAGAATATGAAAAGAGAATATATATATGCAAAAAAAGTAAGAACCTCGTCAAAAAGAACCCCAAGTATAAGATTTATATACTATCAGGACAAACACAAATGCACAGAAACCCTGGTGGAAGAAAAAGATGGGAGCATGGTTATAGATTCTCAGTGTGAGCGAGGAAGGTTATTTTGATTATTCCTGGATGTATCTTGATATCTTTGTTAAAGGACTCAACTTTCCTAAGATAAAGGGGGATTAAAAATTGGTTTACCTATAGGGGTAGCATTGATTGGAGAAAGGGGGTTACCTTGAAGTTTAACTCTATATGAATATTAGAAAATAAAAATTAAAAAAAGAGTAAACTGGACTAAACTAAACTAAAATTTAAAAAAAAATTTAAAGTTGAAAAGCAAAAGAAAAACACAGGTGCATGTATCAAAATGTTCGGTTAGAAGTTTATTATGGAATTTGATGTACTGGACATCTCACTGTGATGGTAAATAGGTTAAAAATTATCTATATTAAAAAAGAAAAAAATGAACCAGAATAGTGGGAATGAGTTAAAAATAAAAGTTGTATCTATGAAGTAGTGGTGGTTGTTCTCTTGTAGTTTTTCTTTTTTCTTTCCTGGTTTGTTTTCGGGGAGAGGGGCCTGCCACGTGGGTTTTCAGTAAATGATGTTCCCTGAGTTAAGTCCTCCCGCTCCCCTCAAGGGGGTGGGCTCTGAGGAAACCGTTTTTTTCAGGCTTTTGTTCTCTGGAGGTTTTTATGTTTGCTCACTCCTTTTCTCTCTCCTTGACAGCTTTTGATGGTTTTTGGAGGTTTAGAGGAAAGCAGACTGCACCCCGACCTCCCTTTCAGAGGGAAGCCTCAGTCTGCTCCCCTGTGGGTGCTGCAGAGCTGATGTAAATCCCTTTCACTGCTGGCAGAGCAGGTTCCTAGTTGCGGTCCCTGGGGATGCAGGATCTCCTCCTTGTATGCAAAGCCATGGCAGTGGTGGCTGTCTGGGCAGCTCCAGACCGCCAGAGTGGTTCCAAGCAGGGATCACACACTGAGATTTTCCCACTGGCTAGGGCTGGGAGTGCCTGGTCTTTCCAGGTCTAAGAGTGCTGGGCTTGTGCGCACCTCTCCCAGGGGAGTGTGTGGGGCGCGTGCGTCTCAGGCTCTAGCGAGGTGCGTGTCCCATAGCACCAGGCTGGGCCTTCATGCACCTCTCTCAGGGGAGGGTGTGGGGCACGCGCATCTCAGGCTGATAGCAAGGTGCGTGTTCTGCCATCTGGTGAGGCTCCCAGCCACTCACGGGTGCCGGACTCCACGTGTTCTCAGGCATGCTGGCAGCTCAGGGACCAAGACCTGGTTTCTCTGCCTTCCTCTCTCTGGCTCAGTACCAGGGGAGGCTGTCCTGGGTCCGGGGACTTAAGCCCCTGTCCCTAGCTGCCCCGATTCCCACAATTTCCTGATGCAATCCTTTGCTCCTTTTGAGTGCTTTCAACCAGACTCCAAGTTAATGCTGGTCCCCAGATGCAGGGCACTCTCGTATTGGGGTATTCCTTTCCAATCAGTCACTTCTGGTGGCTCCCTCCCCCTTTTGTTTCTCTTCCGATATCAGTCCAATGTTCTCACTCTGCTTTACCTGCCCACTGGCATCTTCTGCCCCTGTAGAGATCAAGACGTTTATAATTCTGATCTCATGCTGATTTCATGGGTGATTGGAGTTCTTTGGTAGGTAATCAGCTCACTTTAGGGTACAGGTTGAAACGGCGCCTCCTCCTACTTCCACGTCATCTTTTCTCTCTTCTGGTGGATAATCTTTTTAATGTACTGTTGGATCCTATTAGCGAGGATCTTGTTGATAATATTGGTGTCCATATTCATCAGGGGTATTGGTCTGAATTTCTTCTTTTTGATGGGCTCTTTGCCTGGTTTGAGTACCAGGGTACTGCTGGCTTCATAGACTGAGATAGAAAGTTTTCATTCTCTTTCTATTTTTCTATTCATTTTCCTTCTATTTTCTGTTTATGTAAAGAACCCCTTAAGCATTGGCATGGGGTCATCATTGTGAAAGTTCCTACAAATGCTAGTATGGAAAATTTTTAACTCATCTTGACTGTACTTCTCCAAAGGCCAGTCCTGCTGGTAATGCCCAAAGATCAAGACAAGGATTGTGAGTAATAAGCATCCACTTGGACACCATGCCTTATCTTGAGAGAAGCCTGGTGCTGCTTGGGCTTCCGGAGTTTATTGTACACTAAGTGGTACCTCAATAAACCTGGGAAGATATGTCATCACCACTGAAAAACCGGTTCACAGGCTGTAAATGAACAAAAATCATACTTCAGAATCTCTGTTACTGAGTCAGTAATAACTTCATCTAACAAAAAACCTCACCTCTGAGCAGGCTTTAGATTTCCCTCATGGCATTTGATCAAGCATGAGAAAAGAAAAGGTACCATAATGGTCTTTGTGTGTTATGTGACGGAACAGAGACTTGGGGACTATGTAGGCACAGTCAGCATATGAGAAACTGGGCACTAAAGTTTTGGTGCCTTGATTCCAAACACCACACACTTTCTCTCACATCTCCACTGCCTGGAAGGGGCTGTAAATTTCGACTCTGAGTTTGGCAACAACTGTGGCTTTAATCCTTGCTCTGGAGCCTCCTGTGGGGGGCACATGTCAGATGAAAGACATCAGTCCCAGTCCTTGCTCAGCATTCAAGTACTTTTAGCACCCAATGGGTATTACCCACCTGATGCTTCGCTGTTCCTCCTTCCCTCACTCCAAAACTATTTTGATTACAGGCAGTTTCAGAGTGAATCCTCCCACAGTCTTCAAAGTCTGGAGTTCTGGAGCAGTCCTTTTTGCTGTGGCAGTCAGGCCCCAGGGCATTCACATCACACACTGTCCACTGGAAGAGTTGAATAAAATTCACTCCAAATTACCCCAGTTGGGATCTAACATTTCACCTTAGATAATGTTGACAAAAGTGGAAATGCAGTTCCCTTGTGGATAATCTGTCTTCTTCACCTGGGCCAGCCATGGTTTCTGTGTGATTACCAGAAGACACTATCCAAAAAAAAAAAAAAATTAAGAGAGAAAGAAACAAACAAAAGATGTTCTCTTCAGGGATTGAGCATTAAGGTGGGCACCTGGCTTCCTTCTGAAGAGGAAGAAAGAATAGGCTATGTGTTGCAAGTTGGAGGAATTAAAACTCAGCAATGGGAAAGGAAAAGCACCACTTAGGTTTCTCTCAAAGTGACCACTTAAAATTGTCTTTTGCTGTGTTATGTGGACCTTTTGAAGGAAACAAACTTAACTCATCATTTTGGATAAATATAAATATAAAATGAGACAAATTATGTATTGAAGTTTCCTTTTTGATCATATATATATATAAAACATACACATATACATATATATATATGTGTGTATGTGTGTGTGTGTATATATATATATATGAAATATGTTGCATCTGAATGGACTTTGTTTGCCCTGTCAGTGTCAATGTTTCCCTCCACAAAACAAAGTCTGAGACAGCTAGACTCCAGAAACTCCTAGAAATCCATAAACTCCAGATTATCATTCCCATGCCATCAACAGGGAGGCTCTAAGGATCAAGAGAGTTACCTGGTGGATTCCATGAGTGAATGCAGCCCTCAGAGCCGAGGGTTGGGCCTCATGAAGAAAAAGATTCCTGAGGGCATAAGGAAGACACTAGGCACATCAGGCCATGGGGTAGATGAAGTATCTAAGGTTTCAAGATCAGAAGACTAGGTAGAGTGTCCTCACTTCCTGATCTTGCTGAGCTGGGAAGGAAATATCTGCATGAGTAGCAGAAGACTAAAAGCCAGCAAGATTTTGGTGATCATGTGCATCTGACTCGGCTGCTTGAGGGACAAGTGTGGAAGGAATTTGCACAGAATACCTGTATGGCTCATCAGAGGCAATGGGACTGCAATGGCTGGGAGATACTCCCTGATCAGGAAGTATACATGTTGGGGGCCTATGCTTGTGAGAGCATTCTGCTAAGTAGTTACTAAGTCCTCTGGCCCAGGCATGTTTGTAGAGGGTAGCTCAGGACGTAGTATTGGGCCCAGTGCTGACTCAGCAAGTCCTAGGTCAGCCAAACCACAAGATATGTCAAGTTCCTCGGAGGTGATGGGCTGGGTCTTGACAGATTGTGGAAGACAGAGCTGTGGGTACAAGGGAAATAGGCTGAGAGCTAACCTCTTAGGATTTGAGTAGAGCTCTGGAGGGCAGTTGACCTGAGACTTTAAACCTTAGCTTGGTGGCCTGGACCATTCAAAGTCTACTTCAAAGGAGCAGAGACTCTCAGTGCTGGAATGAAACATCGGAGCACATCAAACTATACGCCTTCATTTTATTTATTTATTTATTTATTTATTTATTTATTTATTTAGATTGTATTTATTTATTTGACAGAGAGGACACAGGGAGAAAGAGCACAAGCACGAGAATGGGAGAGGGATAAGCAGACTCTCCACTGAGCAGGGAACCCAATGTGGGGCTCCATCCCAGGACCCTGGGATCATGACCTGAGCCGAAGTCAAATGCTTAATGACTGAGCTACCCAGGTACCTCTATACACCTTCTTTGTAGAAAAGAGAAGACTTGGCTTCATTTTAATACATAAGAGGAAAATTGTTGGATAATATGGTTGTTCTATATCCATTTTTTTAAGTATTTTTACTCCCAATGTGGGGCTCAACCTCATGACCCCAAGATCAAGAGTCACTCACATTTCTGATTGTGTCTGCTGGGTGCCCCTATGTTTAATTTTTTGAGAAAACTTGACACTGTTTTCCATACTGGCTGCACCAATTTACAGTCCACAAACAGAGCCCATTTACAGTCCCACCATTAGAGCACAATTCCCTTTCCTTCACATTTTGGCCAAAATTCTTCTTTGGACTGCTGAATACTAGTCATTCTGACAGGAGACACGTGGCAACATTTTGGGCTTTGATTTGCATTTCCCTGGTGATAAGTGGTGGTGAACATCTCTTCTTGTATTTGTTGGCCCTCTGTGTGATTTCTTTGGAAAAATATCTAGTCTGAACTCTGCTCATCTTGTAACTGCTATCTGTTTTTGTGTTATTGAGTTGTATGAGTTCTTCAATATTGTGGATTTGAGACATTTATCAGTTAGGTACTTTGCAAATATTTTTTTCCTCTTTAGTATGTTGTCTGTTCAATGTGTTGATGACTGAAGATTTTCTTTGCTGTACCGATGGCTTTTAGTTTGATGCAGTCTCAGTTGTTTATTTTTCATTGTAGCCTTTGCTTCTGATGTCAAATCCAAAAGTCAGTGTCAAGAAAGATCTCAAGAAACATTCTTCCAAAAAAATGTGTTAAGGGGATGAATGAATAGATCTATCCTGAAACCTCTGTGCCCCATTGTTTTAATAGGTTCTTGACTGGCTCTAGATCTCAGAATCTGGAGTTCAAATTTTGGTCATGATGCTTATTATAAAAAGGCAAGGGTGTTAATAACATTCTACCTAATTTCCAGCTAGGTATTTTATGGGTGTTGCTCTTTTGTTGAAGTCCTTGCCACATTGTGACTTCTTTATTGTGGATCGGGTGGGAGAGACATTCACTTACATTGCCTTACTTGAGGTTGCCAATGTTTCCAAAGTCACTTATAGTGGAGACTTTTGCTTCCCTATTTTACATTCTTGGAGCTTTTGTTGTAAATCAATTGACTACATATGTGTGGCTTTTCCCCTGGGTTTTCTACTCTGTTCCATTGATCTATGTCTGTCTATAGGTTGATACCATATTATTTTCATTTCTACAACTTTGTAATACACTTTGGATTCAGAAATCATGATGCTTCCAAGTTTGTTTTTTCTCCAGATGGCTTTGGCTATTCAGGGACTTCCGTGATATTATTCACTTTGTAGGATTATTGGATTTATTTCTAAAAATGCCATTAGATCTTGATGGGGTTTGCACTGAATATTTAGATTGCTTTATGCAGTGTGGACCTTTGCATTACATATATTCTAGTGCTCCATTAGCATGGAATGTCTCCAGACTTCATTCTGTCTTCTTCAAATTCTTTCATTAATGATTTAAGTTTTCAGTATGTACTATTTCACCTCCAGGTGAAAATTATTCCTGTGTATATTATTCTTTTTGAGTGATTATCAATTAAAATTATTTTCTTAATTTCTGTCCTTGATAGCATGTTATTAGTGTATAGAGATGAAAATCATCTTTATATATAGAATCTATGTCCTTATGTTTAGGACATAATCCAGCTGTTAGTTCTATAAGGATTTTTGTAGAGTCATTAAGGGATCAAGATATGGCACCATCTTCTCCTAATAAGTAAAAAATAAGCTGGGAATATAAGTTGATGTCTTCTAACTGGGAAAAGAGGATACAGATACACTGAGTGATAGTTTTCAAATTGTCTAAAATGTTTTATGTTTAGTGTAAGCAAAGGAATCCATAAACATGGCTTGTTATCTTTTACTGCTTTCTTGCAACCACATATACAGAGCTGTGGTGTGGACCAGTTATTTCCCACACTATCCCACCGTACACCCTGTGCCTCTTGGGAATCATCCACCATTCTCCTTAGAGAATTCTATCCTGGAACCCAGGGCCTGACTCAGCTACTCAGAAAATATTTCTTGAAATAGTGCGTTTGGGAAAAAGCCCATTTTCCACAGATTTCCTAGAAGACACACTCCAAAACGTTGAATTTTATGGAACTGTTTTGATCTCTCTGTGAATCCTTGAAGATGCCCTACATTGACTTTGTCTTGTTTTGCAGACAGATAAGGGAACTCCTGCAATGACTCCTGTGGCCACCCGAGAGGTGTTTGTGCTCTTAACAAGAACACGGACACTGCTTCACCTCCACAGAAGATACAAGTTAACCTCCTTTTGGGCTTCCTTCACAATCTTAGCCAATTTCTTCAAGGAGAGAATACATATTATTCTATAGATTCTTGCAGATCTATTGACAACTCCCTACAAGTGACAACCTAAGGTACTACAGTGACTTAACTGCATCCGTTCTTACAACTACCAATATATAAATTTATAAATGATTGAATGACGGCCCATGGACCCTTCCCTCAGAAAGACAGAAAAAGAACCTCAAATGGGTCACAGATCTAAATTCAAGAGCTAAAACGACAAAGTTCAGAGAAGAAAGCCTAAGAAGAAATCTTCCCTGACCTTAGCTTTGGCATCCGTTTCTTAAGGATGACACCAGAATCAACAAGTGGAAGAGCAGGTACATGGGTATATTGGTCACTGACATGAATGCCTTTCCTCTGGACTCCACACGTGCTCCCAGGCACCAGGCAGGAACTGTACGACTCATTTATTTCTACATCTCACTTAACAGTACCCATTACATTCTCCTATTTAAGGATGGGGTCTGTAGCTTCAGAGCCCTGCTTGGGGTCACCCAGCTACAAAGAGGCTGAGTGGGGGCCTGAAATGCTGTCTCTCTGCCATAGGATTCTGTGTTCCATGCACACGGCTTGCCCCTGGAACTCAGAGGTGCACAAAGCTCCACATCCAACCCCCAGGCCTGGAGACCTCACTGAATTCAAGGGGCGGTGGTGCCACCTCTGACTCCGGCTTGTCCTGGGTCTGTTGTCTGACAATGCTGTGCCTTGGCACTGAGAACTCTCCCAGTACCAGCCAGCCTTTTTCTGGGTAGGAGGAGGTTTCTCCCTCGGTACGAAGGCTCACATAACCTCAGAGTTGAGAAGTCTCTTCTGAAACATCTGGATGCATCCTTCTTGTGAGGCTGGTCCCACAACGCTGGCAAGGCCCTGGGATAAAATCCTGCCTGTAACTCAATGTGGACCATGGAAAGGGGCAGTTTCTTAAAACCTTGGTTTCCTTCTTCATCAAACCGAGACAGCATTTCTACCTTACACATGGAATTGTTAGTGGGATTGACTGACGTGATGGATGCTCTCAAAAGATACTCAGTATTCCTTAGCTTTACCTGCTAAAATTAGCCCACAGGAAGCACATTGCTATCATGGGCCCTGGGTCTCTGCCTTACTGTGTCCCTTCAGCCTGACAATCCTGGCTCCCCTGACTCAGTTGTCCTTCCAGAAAGACTTCATCCCCTCCAGTATGGGATCCCATAACACTGGTGCTCATCCATCAGACCCAGGCCAGCCCTGGGAGAGGATGTCACCTGGAGCTTGTGTCCTGGACATGGACAATCGTCAGTGTGGAGACTGGCAGACTGGAGCCCCTGGAACTGTCACCTGTTTTTGGAACAAATATCGGGGTACCTTGTGATGGGGTTCTTTGTCCCCCAAGCAGGGAAATTAGCTACCCTCAGTTCCATCATGACTGTCCCACTTTTCCCCCACCATGTAATCATTGGTACATAGCATCTTGGCCTCCTTGGATCCCTGGGTCCCAGAACCTTTTTGTGGTTGGAGTTGGAAGTATTTTATGGGTGCCATTTTGGTTTTTGATGGATCTGTTGGTAGGAGGAAGCCTGGCCACTCCCTATAAGCCAACACAAAGCCTGTGCCACTGACCAATATGGCAGCACCCGGCCCATAGCAGCCCTTCCCCTAGTGCACAGAGCTCTCCTTTCTCACTGAGTCCCACTCATTAGTGTTTCTCTCTCTTCCTGCAGGGAAAGCCCCAAATGTTCTCTCTCTAAGGATATCTTCTGTGCCTGGTTATCTCCAAGTTATGTCAGAGAAGACAGGAATTTATGACGATGGTCTCTAATAGAGTGTCAGATCAAGTGGACTCCCACTTACCTGACTTGGAGGAGGAGAGAGTTCTCAGCAGGGAGCACATTCCCCTCTCTAAGACAAGCTTAACTTGAGGGATACCGAGGTTGGTGTTGGCAGGGTCAGGGGGTCACAGCTATAGCATCCTGAGGGGTGTGGATGAGTGGATGAGGTATGTTCAGTGTCAAAGCCCCTGGTTGAGGCTCTGTCCATCCTGAAGCTTCCATGAGCAGCCACTGTGCTTTGTAAAGGCCTGTCTTGCTCACACAAGTTCAAGTGGTTCTTGCTGTTGCCACTAAAACTACATCTGGATGAACACTTGTCTGTAACCAACTGACCTGCACTGTCTTTATAGGTTCCTCCCAGAGAGGATGGTGTTCATGCAGGAAGTGCAGGGAGCAAGCTGAGAGGAGTGGCCGGGCCTGCACCCCTCTGGTGGCATGGAGCATGGTCTGGTTGTTCTAGTTAGCATCTGAGTTAAGGACCATGAGGGGCTGGGGTGACTGGAGAGTGTCACGAGACAGGGCATGAGTGAGGTGTGTTCCAGGACACAAGGCAGGAAGCTTGTGGGAGAGGACATATGAGAGGAGGTTGTGGGCAGACTCTCTCCTTCTCTATGGTCACTCCCAATACCCCGATGGCATCACTGGTGGCTTGTCCACCTCATGATTTCAGGTCTCATCTATAGAATCTGGGATCCGTCCTTTCCAAACAAGCCTTCACCTTAATAAATAGAGCATAGAGGAGCCAGCAGCCAGTCCCCCCAAAATGTGGTTAACGTGTGTTCTAGTATTGGTATTTATAGGAATCATTCCTAAGGAAACAGAGATTTATGGCACTGACATGCTTATCACTTACATTATGAGAGTCAAATAACTGGAAATGGCTTAGTTGTTCAACAGATGGGGCTGCTGAGTGCTGTCACGGTGAATGTCCAAGGGGACAGCAGCGACAGTGCCTGTCCACTTTTGGAGGCATCAGGGAGAACAAGAGTGCAGTCCTGGAACCTTCCCTGCCCCACTCTGTCACACACATGTGCATGCACATGCGCACAAACACACACACTACACTTACAGGGAAAGGCAGGGAAGACGGACACCGTGTGTTATGGGCGATTATTTCTTGGTAGAAGGAATATGCCATCTCTTTTCATATTTAAATCATCATTTACTACATAAACATAGTGTAGACAAAACCTAAGGAACTACTTACTTCATTACCTAACTTGTTAGCAATAAATGATAATATTTAAGATATGATTTTAATATTTTATAATATGCCCATTAGAATAGTTTAAACCAAGTCTGTCCAGGAAAGTGAAAGACTTGAAAGTGGCTCATGGACCCAGACATTTCTCCTGTAGTTTCTGCTTTTCAAGGCATCCTTACAAAAGGGAACCCTATAACAGATAATGAAAATAGTTCATTTTGGGAATTCCCGTAATCTTTGTTCATTCAGGAACATTCCCATGTAATAAAATGTTATTTGTATATATTTTTTTAAATGTGAAACACTTTTATGTTCTGCAGACAGACAGAAAACGACATATTGTAGGATTCCAGGTACAGGAAAATCCATGACAAGGTAAAGTACGTACCGGAGACAGAGAGAAGAGCAGTGGTTGCAGGGACTGTGGTGAGGGAATGAGCAATGAGTGATTAGTAGCACAGGTGTCTCTGTGATGGAAATGATGTAGAAGTAAATGGTTGTGCCAAACTCTGAATATACCCAATGAGACGTCGATATAACATTGAAAAGGCTCTGAGTAAGATTTTATGTAAACTCAAATTCTACTTTATTTATTTATTTGTTTTTAAATTTCATTTATTTATTTTGACAGAGAGAGATCACAAGTAGGCAGAGAGGCAGTCAGAGAGAGAGGGTGAAGCAGGCTCCCCACTGAGCAGAGAGCCCGATGTGGGGCCCGATCCCAGGACCCTGAGAACATGACTGAAGGCAGCTGAAGGCAGAGGCTTAAATGAGCTGAGCCACCCAGGCGCCCCAAAATCTACTTTATTTAATGAAAAAAATCTATTAAGTCATTATACAGGTGTATATAAATCACAAATATTACAAAGAAGGCAATGACAGGGGAGGGGAAGACATTGGTTGGGGCTGCAGCCTGTACCAGCTGCTTCTTAGGGGATGAGGCTGGTTGCTCCACTGAGGCAGATGGTGATTCAGGCCATTCAGGAACTCCAGGAGCAGGGGCAGGACACTGCTGGACCTCCAGTTCAGGCAAAGACGCTGCTGGCTCTTCCATCTCAGGAGCGTGAATTAGAGCTCTGACTACCACCTCCACTGGCCCCAACAGCACAGGTGAAGTCACTGCTCTTCTTGACTGGTGAGCAACAGCAGCAGGGACTGGGTGGGCCAGCTCAGGCTCCAAAGATGCAGCGGGTGACAGAATGGTTGTTGGGACAGGTTCCTGAGGTGGATCGGGATCTTGCTCTGGTGCTGGTGCTGTAGCTCCAAGAAGAGAAAGTACCATCAGCATGATTGACTTCCCTTTTGCCTTATAAATAAAAGAAACCTTTCCCCCCACTCAATATGGTCTGCATTCAAGACCTAATCCTTGGAAAGTCTCCCCAACTGAAGCCCATGGGAACAAGGATCTGAGACTACTCACTCCTCTCAGACCAATAATTATCTACGGAGGCTTACTCAGTGTGGCTCACGCTCTCTCCTCCTCAGGCCCACATCAGTCACCCCCAGTCCTCCTCACCCCCAGCCTCTGGCTTCGTGAGCTCAAGGTGTTGCAGCTGTGAGAGCAGAAGGTGGGCACGATGCTCCAGGTCTGAGCCTGGCATTTTGAGCCCCATAAATGCCAGCAGCATATTTAGGCTGAGAAATTCTGGAAACCAATATCCCAGGGAACCCCTGTGGGAACCTGAGCCCCTGGATTTCCAGCTCCTGTCAGAGACCAGTCTTAATCCTTCTCCACCTGTTATCTGTCAGTCCTGCCCAGGACAGGCCTGGTCACAGATGGCAGGCTGGCAAAAAGGCATTATGAGTAGGAGTCCTTGATCAATGATGTGAGAATTTCTGTCCTTTTAAGGGTAACTGGACACACTCCTCAGTCTGTCTCCTTGCTCACTTGCCACTTGAATTCAACTGCATGTGCCCAGGGAGTGGTGGTGTCTGGCCTCACTGCATACACCACTTACTCTGCACACACCATTTACCCTAACTGAACACACCACTGCTCTGTAAATATCCAAATAAGGATGGAACAAAAGTATTCTGCCTCTATCCCGTCCTTCCCAGCACCCTCCCAATACCTCAAACTTTGCATCCTCTGCCCATGTGCTGCCTTATGCACTAGGTGCTATGAGTGGGTCTCCTTCCACTGACACTAATCTCCCACAGGTTGTAGGTTGTGTGGTCCCTGACCTCTCACTTGGTCTCCTGAGCACCCTCTGAACACCCAGTGTCCAGGTTCTAACAGACATCTGTGTGATGTTTCCTAAATCCTCAGTTCAGAGTCCTAGAATTGGGGTAAAGATAGGGCTGGCAGGGGGCAGGGATGGAGAATGACCCTCTTAGGGGTTGAAGCTGTCCTCCATCCCACTATGCTTTTCCACAGTGCTCAGACACCAACCACATCTCCCCAGGACACTTTCTCACTTTTCAGAAAAAGGTCTCAGACATTTACACTAAAGAAGGAATAACAGATGTGTGCATGAAGGTACACCAGGCCCTCTAATTCACAATACCTCATGACCCTGGTGGAGAGGAAGGCCCTCCTTTATCAACTGAAGCTCACTCACACATTCCACTTCTCCTGAGCTCTGCTGACCTCATTATAGCTGGAGAAATTGCACCCATATCTAGAGGAGGCCAGGGGGCATCACATGAAATGTCTTGTGGATGCTACCACTCATCTTCTGAGCACCGGCTCGTCTGCACCCCTGAGGTGCTGTCTGTTCTGTGTAGGGATCATATGAAGCTCCTATATAAATGTCTTCACTGAGTGGGGATTCCTGAATGCTTAATGAATGAAATGGCACCGAGCCCATCACAGATATCTGAGTGGGCCTGTCCCCCTGCTCACACCCAGATATCCCTGCTCTGTATTCACCCAGACACAGACCCGAGACCGAGTCTCAGATCTCCCTTTCAATGGCAAAACAGCCCAGCTCAAGACCATAGTATTAGTGAGGGATGAGGAAGAGGCTTCGTCATGAGGAGTGGGAGAATGCTCCAATAGTGTGACCACAGGCCCTTTAGCAGACGCTTCCACAGGAGCAGGCACCCTGGTATACTTTCCCTACATGTCCCCACTGGTTCCCTATAATAACTCCGCCCCAGTTAGGACAAACTGAGGCTTGGGGAAGTTTGGAGACATGCCAAAGTCTCACAACCAGGCATTGGCCAAATCACACTTGGCAGTAAGGGGCAGGGTGCTCACCTTGCAAATAGGAGGTCCAGCACCCCTTGGGTGGTGGCAAAGGCTCGGTATGTAACCAGGAACATGTAGACAGAGTTTAGATCTTTTCTTAGGAAGGCAGGTGCCAGATGTTCTATTTGTGTTTCCAGCGTGTTGGCCTGGTTGGTAAATAGCACAGAGGTCTCATTTCTATTTCTGGTTGAGCTATTTTTACCCTGAGCTGAATCAGAGGAGATATGAGTCAGTGCTATAGCCACCAGGAGAATTGGGTGTTGGAGGGCAGACTGAACCCCCAGATCTCAGTGTCTTATGGCGAGAGGTGGCACAAGAGAGTCCACAGATCTAAAAATAAAAGGGTGACTTGGTGTTTCATTGGGTTAATCATAAGGCTCTTGGTTTTGGTTCAGTTCATGTTCTTAATATCCTGAGACTGAGTTCCTCATAGGACTGAGCACATAGGGCGGTGTCTGCTTGAGGATTCTGTCTCTCCCTCTGCTTCTCCCCACTCTCTCCATGCCTCTCTCTCAAATCTGTCAATCAACCAATCAATTAATAGACCTTTAAGGAAAAAAAAAGTTTCTTGGCATCCATATAAAGAATTGAAGTAAATGACGTCTGAACTGATAGTATCTCAGGCCACTTTGTGAGCTGAGTACTGATAGGACCACCCTGCATGAATGGCATGAATCCTGTGATTTTTTTTATTTATTTCTTTTCAGTGTAACAGAATTCATTGTTTATGCACAACACCCAGTTCTCCATGCATTACGTGCCCTCTATAATACCCACCACCTGGCTCACCCAAACTCCCACCCCCTGCCCCTTCAAAACCCTCAGGTTGTTTTTCAGAGTCCATAGTCTCTCATGGTTCATCTCCTCTTCCAGTTTCCCTCAACTTTCTTCTCTTATCCATCTCTCTATCTCCTCCATGTTATTTGTTATGCTCCTCAAATAAGTGAAACCATATGATACTTAACTCTCTCTGCTTGACTTACTTCACTCAGCATAATCTCTTCCAGCCCCGTCCATGTTGCTACAAAAGTTGGATATTCATCCTTTCTGAGGGAGGCATAATACTCCATAGTGTATACGGACCACATCTTCCTTATCCATTCGTCCGTTGAAGGGCATCTTGGTTCTTTCCACATTTTGGCGAATGTGGCCATTGCTGCTATAAACATTGAGGTACAGATGGCCCTTCTTTTCACTACATCTGTATCTTTGGGGTAAATACCCAGTACTGCAATTGCAGCGTCATAGGGAAGCTCTATTTTTAATTTCTTGAGGAATCTCCACACTCTTCTCCAAAGTGGCTGCACCAACTTGCATTCCCACCAACAGTGTAAGAGGGTTCCCCTTTCTCCACATCCTCTCCAACATAAGTTGTTTCCTGTCTTGCTAATTTGGCCATTCTAACTGGTGTAAGATGGTATCTCAATGTGGTTTTAATTTGAATCTCCCTAATGGCTAGTGATGATGAACATTTTTTCATGTGTCTGATAGCCATTTGTATGTCTTCATTGGAGAAGTGTCTGTTCATGTCTTCTGCCCATTTTTTGAAATGATTATCTGTTTTGTGTGTGTGTTGAGTTTGAGAAGTTCTTTATAGATTCTGGATATCAGCCTTTTGTCTGTACTGCTTTTTTACAAATATCTTCTCCCATTCCGTGAGTTGCTTTTTTGTTTTATTGACTGCTTCCTTTGCTGTGCAGAAGCTTTTGATCTTGTTGAAGTCCCAAAAGTTCATTTCCACTTTGCATTTGGAGACATATCTTGAAAGAAGTTGCTGTGACTGTTATCAAAGAGGTTACTGCCTATGATTTCCTCTATGATTCTGATGGATTCCTGCTTCACATTGAGGTCTTTTATCCATTTTGAGATTATCTTTGTGGATAGTGTAAGAGAATAGACGAGTGTCATTCTTCTACATATAGCTGTCCAATTTTCCCAGCACCATTTATTGAAGAGACTGTCTTTTTTCCACTGGATATTTTTTCCTGCTTTGTCGAAGGTTATTTGACAATAGAGCTCAAGGTCCCTAAATGGGCTCACTACTCTGTTCCACTGGTCTATGTGTCTGTTTTTATACCCGTACCATGCTTTCTTGGTATCTTGGTAATCACAGCTTTGTAGTAAAGCTTGAAATCAGGTAACACGATGCCCCCAGTTTTGTTTTTCTTTTTCACCATTTCCTGAGCAATTCAGGGTCATATCTGATTCTATACAAATTTTAGGATTATTTGCTCCAGCTCTTTGAAAAATATTGGTGGAATTTTTATCAGAATTGCATTAAAAGTATAGATTGCTCTAGGCAGTATAGACATTTTAAAAATGTTTATTCTTCTGATCCAATAGCATGGAACAGTCTTCCATCTTTTTGTGTCTTCTTCAATTCCTTTCGTGAGTGTTCTGTAGTTCCTCGAGTACAGATCATTTACCTCTTTGGTTAGGTTTATTCCCAGGTATCTTATGGTTCTTGGTGCTATAGTAAATGGAATCGATTCTCTAATTTCCCTTTATGCATTTTCATTGTCATTTTATAGGAAAGCAACTGATTTCTGTGCATTGACCTTGTACCCTGCCACATTACTGAATTGCTGTATGAGTTCTAGTAGTTTGGGGATGGAGTTTTTTGGGTTTTCCATATAAAGTATCATATCATCTGCAAAGAGAGAGAATTTCACTTCTTCATTGCCAATTTGGATACCTTTTATTTTTCTTTGCTGTCTGATTGCTGTTGCTAGGACTTCTAATAGTATGTTGAAGAAAAGTGGTGAGAGTTGGCATCCTTGTCATGTTCCTGATCTCAACGGGAAGGCTGTGAGCTTTTTCCCATTGAGGATGATATTTGCTGTGGGTCTTTCATAGACAGATTTGATGAAGTTCAGGAATGTGCCTTCTATCCCTATACTTTGAAGTGTTTTAATTAGGAACGGATGCTGGATTTTGTTAAATGCTTTTTCTGCATCAATTGAGAGGACCATGTGATACTTCTCTCTTCTCTCTTCTTGATTTGTTCTATCACAATGATTGATTTGGAATGTTGAACCACCATTGCACCCAGGGATGAATCCCACCTGGTCATGGTGGATAGTCTTTTTAATGTGCTGTTGGATCCTGTTTGCTAGGATCTTGTTGAGAATCTTAGCATCCATATTCATCAGTGATATTGGTCTGAAATTCTCCTTTCTGGTGGTGTCTTTGCCTAGTTTGGGGATCAGGGTAAGGCTGGCTTCATAAAAGGAGTCTGGAAGTCTTCCTTCTGCTTCAATTTTTTGAAACAGCTTCAGGAGAATAGGTGTTATTTCTCCTTTGAAAGTTTGGTAGAATTCCACAGGGAATCTGTCAGGTCCTGGGCTCTTGTTTTTTGGGCGGCTTTTGATCACTGCTTCAATCTCGTTACTAGATATTGGTCTATTCAGGGTGTCAATTTCTTCCTGGTTCAATTTTGGGAGTTTATAGTTTTCCAGGAATGCATCCATTTCATCTAGGTTGCTTAACTTATTGGCATATAACTGTTGATAATAACTTCTGATGATTGTTTCTATTTCCCTGGTGTTAGTTGTGATCTCTCCCTTTTCATTCATAATTTTATTAATTTGAGCTTTCTCTCTGTTCTTTTGGAATAGAGTGGCCAGTGGTTTATCTATCTTATTGATTCTTTCAGAAAACCAGCTTCTATTTCATTGATATGTTCTACTATATCACTAGTTTCTATCTCATTGATCTCTGCTCTAATCTTGATTATTTCCCTTCTTATGCGTGGAGTTGGTTTAATTTGTTTTTGATTCGCCAGTTCTTTAAGTCGTAGAGACAGCTGGTGTATTCTGGATTTTTCAATTTTTTTGAGGGAGGCTTGGATGGCTATGTATTTCCCCCGTAGGACCGCCTTTGCTGTATCCCATAGGTTTTGGAGTTAAGTGTCTCTATTCTCATTGGTTTCCATGAATTGTTTAAGTTCTTCTTTGATCTCCTGGTTGATCCAAGCATTCTTAAGCAAGGTGATCTTTAGCTTCCAGGTGTTTGAGTTCCTTCTGAACTTTTCCTTGGGATTGAGCTCCAGTTTCAAAGCATTGTGATCTGAGAATATGCAGAGAATAATTTCAGTATTCTATTATCGGTTGAGCCCTGATTTGTGATCCTGTATGTGGTCTATTCTGGAGGTTCCATGTGCACTTGAGAGCATGAGTATTCTCTTGTTTTAGGGTGGAATGTTCTGTGTGTGTGTGTGTGTGTGTGTGTGTGTGTGTGTGTGTGTGTATATTTCATCTTTTCCATTGTGTCATTCAATGCTCTTGTTTCTTTATTGATTTTCTGCTTGGATGATCTATTACTGAAAGAGGTGTGTTAAGATCCCCTACTATTAATGTATTCATATCAATATGACTCTTTATCTTGGTTAATCGTTTTCTTATGTAATCGGCTGTTCCCATATTGGGGGCATAGATATTTACAATTGTTAGATCATCTTGGTGGATAGTCCCTTTAAAAATTACATAGTGCCTTTCTGTATCACTGACTACAGTCTTTAGTATAAAATCTAATTTATCTGACATGAGAATCACTACCCCAGCCTTCTTCTGAGGCCCATTGGCATGAAAGATGTTTCTCCATCCCTTCACTTTCAGTCTGGATGTATCTTTAGGTTCGGAATGAGTCTCTTGTAGATAATATATGGATGGTCCTGTCGTTTTATCCAATCGGCAACCCTCTGTCGTTTTATGGGCACATTTAGGCCATTCACGTTGAGAGTGATTATTGAGAGATACGTTTTTATTGACATCGTGTTACCTTTGAAGTCGTTGTTTCTATAGATTGTCTCCATATATTTCTGTTCAATGATATTCTTAGGATTTTTCTTCTTTTATAGAACCCCCCTTAATATTTCTTGTAGTGTCAGCTTGGTGGTCGCATACTCTTTTAAGCCTTGCTGTTCTTGGAAATTCTTTCTCTCTCCATCCATTTTGAATGTCAGTCTTGCGGGATAAAGTATTCTTGGCCCCATGTTCTTCTCATTTAGTGCCCTGAATATATCTTGCCAGCCCTTTCTGGCTTGCCAGGTTTCTGTGGACAGATCTGACATTATTCTGATGGGCTTTCCTCTGTACGTAAGGATCTTTGTCCTAGCTGCTTTCAGGAGAGCCTGTCTACAACTATGATTCCTCATTCTTACTATCAGGTGTCTTGAGGACTTTGGAGATTCTATAATCTCGGGTGGAGACCGTTCTGCCTCTAGTACGTGAACGCTGGTTCCATTCACGAGATTGGGAAAATTTTCATGGAGAATTTGTTCCACTCTATCTTCTAGACTTCTTTCTTTATCCTCCCCTTCAGGGATTCCAATAATTCTGACGTTGGAACGTTTCATGGCATCATTTATTTCCCTGATTCTGTTTTTTGTGTCTTCTAAGCTGTTTGTTCCAGGCTTCCTCCTGATCCTTTCTCTCTGGCCTCCAGATCACTAATTCTCTCTTCTATCTCAGTTACCCCAGCTTTGAGAGAATTTAGATTAGATTGGAACTCATTGAGAACTTTGTGAACATCATCACTGATGGCTTTCAGTTCTTCCCTAACATTGTGAACGTCATCCCTGGTGGCTTTCAGTTCTGCCCTTATCAATTCCATTTTGTCATCCATGGCTTTCTCTAAACTAGCTACTGCCTGGATAATTGTTAGCCTGAATTCCCTTTCTGACATATTGTCTATGTCGATAGCCATTAGCTCTGTTGCAGAAGGCCAAGCCTCTGAATTTTTCTTCTGTTGGCATTCCTCTTCCTAGTCATTTTGGTTAGAGATGGCTGAATGGATGTAGCTGGATAAATCAACCGTAGTGCCATTGAGGTGCACCCTGGAATGCTTCTGAGCAATCAAGAGTCCCCACCCAAATGAAAGAAAAAAGAAATAAAGAAAAAAGAAGAGAGAGAGAGAGGGAAAAAAAGAAATATAAAATAAAAGAGAAGTCTCAGCTCAAATGGGCCCCAATGTAATATTTATGAAGTATATAAACAAAAACAGACAAGCCAAAAGGCTGATAAAAGTAGATGACAAGAGAAAAAATATATATATATATATATAAAAGCAAAACAAAACAAAAAAGAAACTCATCAAAAAGAATTTTAAGTATAAGATTTATATACTACCAGGACAAACACAAATGCACAGAAACACTGGCAGAAGAAAAAGATGGGAGAGTGGCTATAAATTCTGAGTGTGGGTGAGGAATTTATTTTAATTCTTCCTGGATGTATCTTGATATCCTTGTTGAAGGATTGAACTTTCCTAAGATAAAGGGGGATTAAAAATTGGTTTACCTATAGCAGTAGCATTGATTCGGGAAAGGGGATTACCTTGAAGTTTAACTCTGTATGAATATTAAAAAATAAAAATAAAAAAATCTAAAATAAAATAAAATAAAATAAAATTTAAAGAAATTTAAAAAATAGAAAAGGAAAAGAAAACATGGGTATATGTATCAAAAAGTTCAAGTTTAAAGGTTATTATGGATTTTGATGTACTGGACATCTCACTGTGATGGTAAATAGGTTAAAAATTATGTATAAAAAAGGAACCAGATTAGTGGGTACAAATTAAAAATAAAAGTTGTATCTATGAAGTAGTGGTGGTGGTTCTCTTGCCTTTTTTTTTCCGGTAGGCTTTCTGGGCGAGGGCCTGCCTTGTTGGTTTTCAGGCAGTGTTTCCTGAGTTAAGTCCTCCAGCCCCTCTCAAGGGGGTGGACTCTGAGGAAACCGGTTTTTCAGGCTTTTGTTCTCTGGAGGTTTTTGGTTTGTTCATTTGTTTTCTCTCGCCTTGACAGCTTTTGATGATTTTTAGAGGTTCAGAGGAAAGCAAACTGCACCCAGACCTCCCTCTCAGAGAGAGAATCCTCAGTCTGTTCCCCTGTGGGTGCTACAGAGCACATAAATTCCACCTTGGCCGCTGGCAGAGCACGTTCCAAGTCGCGGTCCCTGTGGACGCAGGAACCCCTGCTTGTACCCAAAACCAGACAGCAGCGTCTGTCTGGGCAGCTCCAGACCATCAGAGTGGTCCCAAGCAGTGATAGCACACTGAGATTTGCCCACTGGCCTGAGCTGGGAGTGCTCAGACTTTCCAGGTCTGAAAGCACCGGGTTGGGGCCTGCACTGTGGGGCGGGACTCAGACTCATACCACTGCATGCAGAGTGCAAAAAGGCTGTGGTCCTACTGGCTGTCGAGGCTCCCAGCCCCTCATGGGAACAGGACCCCACATGCTCTCAGGCGTGCTGGAGGCTCAGAGACCAAGACCTGGTGTCCCCGCCGCACTCTCTCTGACTCAGTGCCAGCGGTGTCTGTCCTTGGTCTGGGGACTTAAGCCCCTGTCCCTAACTGCCCCGATTCCCACAATTTTCCCCCACAATCCTTTGCTCTTTTTGAGTGCTTTCAACCAGACTCCAAGTTAATGCTTGTCCCCAGTTGCAGGCCACTCTCCTATTGGGGTATTACCTTCCAAAGGTCGCTTCTGGTGGTTCCCTCCCCCTTTTGTTTATCTTCCGACATCAGTCCAAGGTTCCTATTCTGCTTTACCTGCCCACTGGTCTCTTCTGCCCCCGTAGAGATCCAGACATGTATAATTCAAATCTCAGGCTGATTTCATAGGTGATCGGAGTTCTTTAGTAGGTAATCAGCTCACTTTAGGGTACAGGTTGAAATGGCGCCTCCTCCTAGTCCTCCACCATCTTGCCAATCCTGTGATTTCTGATAACATATCCCATTCTTGAGACTGGAACACAGAGGTGTTTCAGGTGAGGGGTCTTAGGATATTAGGGCATGGAGGATATAGGATGAAGCACTGTGCATTGGCAACAGAAGGGGATCACATCAAAGTCCTGCATCAGTAAAGGGCTCACTGGCTGTGATAAATGACTGGCCTTCTGGGATGGTGTGCAGCGCAATGGGACCCCTTATCCTGGCCCTGGAGGGACCCCAAAGATGTGTTCCATCAAAACAAAAGGGCAGAGCAAGAGACATAGTACCATGGGCTAAAGGTCCCTTTGGATAAAAGTCTCCCAACTCACCATGATCATTTGCAAGACTTGTAGAACTTGGGGGAGAGCTGTTGGGCCAATGGGGACACCTGAGAGCACGAGATAGGAAAATGCATAGTCCAGTGCAAAATGACTCTAGATAAATGAGATGAGACATGGTTTAAAGTCGCTTTAATGATATTCTTATAAATATGTGGACAATGACTCTGCTTCTGTCCAAAGCGTGGGCAGGACCATGAGGGCAAGTTTGGGAAAGAGATGGGAGGGAGATGCATGTGATTACTGGACTCTAGGAGCCCAGGCTGGCTTCTAGGAAATGAGGCCCTTTGTGCTGCATTGGCATCCTGGGAGTGGGATCTCCCAACACCTGCACTCACCTCGAGCCAGCGATGGACTCTGTTGGCAGTGTGGGGCAGCTTCTTGGCCTTCAAGGAGGTAGAGCAGGGGATCTCATCATTCAGCTCCTGCCCCTCTCCTTTGTAGATCTCTGTAAAGACAGCACCCAGCAGCCAGGCATGAGGCCTCAGAGCCCAGTCTGGATGCCTTTGCTGGTCTTCAGACCAAGGGCACTCCATTACAGACAAACCACACCCCAGTATGCACACACCTCCATCAAGGAGATAAATGTGACACAGCTTCAGGATCTTGTATGGGCTCTGGCACAGGTAAGATGCACCTCAGGAATCCTCTCTCCACCCTGCCCACAGTGACATTGGTGTGAACAAGAGGGGATCACCAGGCTATCCACTGTGCTCAATGTACTATAGCTCATGGTCAGGAAACCCCACATATTCCTTGTTAGGTTCCGTGATCAAAGGAGCGAGACTGATACAAAGTGAAGGTCAAGCAAAGCTTTATTTCACACCAAGCATTGAGAATCAAACTGATTGGTAGGGGCCATCTCTTACGAAGAGACGATGACGATGACCCCGACAAGGCCAGTTCCAAAAAGGCCACTCCAGACAAGGCCAGTCTGGATGAGGCCGCTCCAACAAGGCCGTTCCCCAGACAAGGCCACTCCCCAGATGAGGCCACTCTGGACAAGGCTGCTCCCTGGACAGGCTGCTCCTCGGACAAGGCCACTCCCGACGAGGAAGAGGGGATGATGACTACGAGGACGACAGCCCCAATGATGCAGTCTCTGCTCCCCATGATGCTGCTCCTGACGAGGCCACTGCCGACAAGGCCGCTCCCCAGACAGGGCCACTACCCGGAATGAGGCTGCTCTGGCGAGGCCGCTCCCCAGATGGGGCCGCTGCTCTGGCAAGGCCACTCCAATGAGGCTGCTCCCCGGACGAGGCTGCTCTGGCAAGGCCACTTTCCAGAAGGAGGCTGCTCTGGCAAGGCCACTCCCTAGACGAGGCCGCTCCCAACGACTCTAACAGCTCTTACTGCTCTGGTGGTCTTACTACTCCTACTAGCCTTGCAAACCAACTTTTATTGAGGCACTTTTAGCTAGGCTATACACAGGTAGCCAAAGAGATTGCAATACACAGAGAAAACTGCTAGGTTACACACGGGCGGCCAATTGAATTTCAATTTACCCTAGTAGATATATGCATGCCCCTCTGATTGGATGTCTTCACTTGGCCTGACCTGCCCTTGTATCTAGGCTTTGCAAGGAAGTTCTTCTGGGTGGGGCAGGGTCAATCTAAGTTCACTGCAACAATATGGCTCCCTCTGATTAAGTAGGCCCTTACATTCCTCTTTCCCTAAAACTCAAGAGGAAGGGATGGAGCTACCCTTGGATGGTTCATAAAGGTGTACATTGCCTAGTCTGCTCAGTATTAAGTACCTTATGGCACCTCCTGCCAAATGCCCTAAGGTAATGGGGGCGAGATTTTGGGCCAATGTCTGCAGCATGTGAAAAGGCCAATTCCCTGGGGTTTCTGGAAGACAGACCCCTGGAAAGTAGGCAAGCAGCAAGAGAATATCTTGCCATGTCAGATTTCTCTAGCCAAGTAACCCTGATATGGACTACACTAGAATGTGGGTGCCTGGTTGCAGGGCTCCCAAGTTCTGTTGTGGTCTGTAGTCAAGGAAGTGACATCACTGCCTGGTATCCCCTCCCGCAGGCCATTCCTGGTTTGACACCTAAGCAAACAGTGCTCTGGTTTGCCATCTCCTCATCCCTTTTCTGCATGCAAGGCCACATCTGTACACAGTGACACCAACACACCCCTCTCCACAGGGCCCCAGGGAAGATCTGGGTGCAGCCAGGGCCCCAGCTTCGAAACACATCTGGTTTCAGACATAACTCTCTATACTTACCTGTGTTTGACCCTAGATAAGCTATTGTGCCTGACAGGAATGGTCTTTTCTGTAAAATATGGATGATTTTAGCATGTCCTTCTACCAGGTAGTCACACCCATAGGTTGGATAATATATATGATGTTAGAGGAGTAGTGTCACATGTAGGAAATACCTCCAGCCAAATTTCCTTCCTCCTATCAACGTCTTTGAATCTGCTACTAGTCAGATTCCACCCATAGTCCCTACTGGTTTGCGTGTTTTTGTGTGCACATGCACACTTGCTTCTGTGTGCACAAATGTGTTCATCAGTGCTGACCTTCTAGAGTCCCAGAAGATGACAGCCCCACCTACAACAGGTGGGTAATAGCTTCGCAAGATCTTAGACTTCTAATTTTCAATGCAAACCCTAAATAAGGGATTAGAGCCTTGGCCATTTATGGTCAGAACGCACCCTTACCCTTAGAGACTGCCTGTCCTGAGATGCAAGCCATTACCTCCTTTCCAAAAGGTGTGATGTAGATAGGGGTCCATTCAGTTGTTGCCATAACCTAGGGTCCCTCTCAGACAAGAACATGGGGAGATGTCCCTTTTCTAGGATATCAATGGTCACCCTCAGCCTAATACCATTTCCATGTCTATAGCCACTCCCTTCTAGACAACCTTTTCCAGAGCCCTCCGCGAATGGCTAGGTGCGCCAGAACTTCATATTTGAGGATACACAAAGAGCTGGTCTCATGCCTGGTAAGCCTTCCTACCTGTCTGATTCTGGGCAAGGCAATGACCCTGTAGGGATCATCACCTTCTCCCCTCAGGGGCTCCATTGGTACCCCAACTCCTCTGTGTACATCCTTGTGTAACCCCCTCCCCTGAATGTGGTCTGGATATAGTGATTCAATTCCGTTCGACAGAACATGGGAACATGACCCAAAGACCTTGCTGCGATTTGGATATAAAAGCTCATTGCCCAGCACCATTTTGAATCTGACCCATGTTCTCTCTGAGATCCTCAGACTGGAGTACAAGCCCCTAGGTTGAACCATGACACAGACATATATATGCTTGTGGCCTAGCACTGTGGGTCAACAACAGACAGAAGAACTCGGGTTTTTGAGATGGGCTGTATCTGGCCCATGCCCCTAAGTGATCTCACATTCTCAGTGAAGCAGGTTCTACCTTTTTGTTGTCAACAGCCACAACCTAATGAGAGACTCTGGAAGGAGACCCCGTCTAAGCACTGCTGGATTCCTGATCCCCTGAGGCCGGGAGGCAGTGTTTGTGGTTTCGGCCACTGAGTGTGTGGAAATGCAGTCACACGGCACTGGGAGAAGGGCACTGATACTGTCGAACTGCCCCTGGCCTGGGCCCTCCTACGATCCCTCTCTGCTCTCTTCCTCAGCTTCCTCTGGACACCCTGGCCTCCTTTCTAACCTCCACTCTGGGAACATCGAAATCTGCCTCCAATCGTCTGCTCCATGGTGTCCTCTGCCAGGCTGAATACACTCAGATTCATGCAGGGTTGTCTCCTTCTTTTCCTGCCACAGGAATTCTCAATGTCATCTCAGGATAGCCTTGTCATACCCCTCACCTGGTGGAGCTCAGGACTTAGATGTAGTCCTTTGCTCTTTTCCTATGGAGCAATTGCTCTTTTCAATCTCATTTTTGTTTCTTGTTTGCCCATCTTCTCCTCTAGACCCTGAGCTCGTAGAAGGAGAACCTGCTTGACTGATAAGCACTGGTACCATCTGAGTGTGCAGTGCTCAGTGGTTGAATGAACGGGAGACAGGATCCATCCCAACACTGACCAGCTCCATCGCTTGAGCCTCATCGATTTTGGTAATCTGTAAGTTCTTTAGTTTGGTTTTGGTTTTTTAGTTAACTCTGCCTGATGTGGGGCTCAATCTCATAACCAAGAGATCAAGTATCCTACTGACTGAGGAAGCCAGGTACCTCTTTGGTCATTTTTAAAGGTTTTTAGCTGATAACTCTTGAAGTTAACTTGGTGATTTCAACATGTTTTAGGTATACTACATTATGCTAAATTACCAAGTAACTCCTAAATTTTGGTAGCATGTCACCACAGATTTTCCCCAATGACAGTGCTGAGCGGCTCTTCAGATTAGGAGACTGAAATCCTTTATGTGGTCTTTCAGGAATGCAGATTCCCCCACCATGGGCCTTCATACTCCCTGGGTTGTCATGCACCTCTGACGCCATCAGCACAAGAGGAAAGATGACAAAGAAATACACAAAGGAGGGTGTTTCCAGCCAGGTCTTGAAGGCCTAAGTGTACACTTTTGTTCTCAATCATTTATTTATTTTTTCAGGGTTTTATTTCTTTATTAGAGGGTAAAGAGCACAAGCAGGTGCGGAGGGGCAGAAGGAGGAGAACCAGTGCAATGCTGATGTGAGGAGGACAGGGTGTGGCTGATATAGACTGGTGGAGGAGACAGCTTAGGCTACACAGAGCGAGTCTCCATCAACTGGGCGTCCAGGAGTAATGAGGACTCTCAGATCCCTGTGCCATTCACCTGCCATCAGGGGAGACCTTCCAGGGATTGCTTCATGGACCCAGAGAACATTGAGAGTTGGGAAAATTTTCCTTTATTTAGGAGGGACATGAAAATTCTATATTGGTGATAATTTCTCTTCTTGGACCTATAGCACCAGCCCGAGAAGAAGATCCTGAACCCCCTCAAGAGCAACCGCTAGCTCTCACTGTGGTGCCTGCGGCAGCTTCAGAGCTCAATTGGCATGGGTGGGAATAAGTTGTGCTTGTGATATGACTGTGGATACAGCAGAGTGGCGGCACCTTCCTGAAGGAGCCTACTGCAACATTTTTATTGACAATGAAGTGCTTGATTGAAACACATAGGAGTTGACTACTATGGGGGACATTGATGGCTTTAAACTGTTCAAGTGGTGAAGTGGGGTGGAATCCCAGATGTGACAGCATGACCTCATGATCCCAGGGGTCAGAAGATGAACAGGTAGGGCCAGAATGCTTCAGAGTTCCCAGATATCACTTAGAGAAAAATGGCTGAAAACCATGAAGCTAGGTCCTGGCTTTCTGCTCTGTGTTGCCCTATACTCCGAATCACAGCATGATTGGGCGTCCACTTTCCTGAGAGGGGTCCAGCAATAAACAGAAGCATGGCAAGACCTCCAACACCCTGGAGGTATGGTGTGGGTCCGTGCCACAAGAATCCATAGAAATTGGAATTGGGGCCAGCTGGGTGGCTCAGTTGTTTAAGTAACTGCCTCCGGCTCAGGTCATGATCCCAGAGTCCCTGGATCAGGTCCCACATCAGGTGCCCAGCTCCATGGGGAGTCTGCTTCTCTCTCTGACCTTCTCCCATCTTATTCTCTCTCTCACTTTCTCTCTCAAATAAATAAATAAAATCTTTAAAAACAAAAAAATTGGAGTTATAACTCAGTCACATGCCTGAGATAAAAATGCCTTGTCACGGGCAGCATGAAGACAGAGTTCTGACAGAAACTGAGGAGTTAAGACTGGTGGATTTTTTTTTCCTCTGACGGCGCACTGCAGAGTTGGGGTGCAAATTTTCAGCTCCTAGGTAGAAAGCAGGGTGCAGTGATATTCATCTCATCCATTGGTGCTGCAAGCCTTCAGGGAGTAAAACAGCGCCGCCACATACTGGAATCCAGAGCTGCTGACCGGGAGGCCTGTCTCTGCTGCTTAGGGGAGCTGCACCAGGTGGAGTCCACTTGAGGATCAGGGCAAGAGATCTCTCCCCCAGAGGACCATCACAAACAACTCACTCCTCTCAAGTGTACTGATAATAGAGGGCTGGAAAGCTACACAGCTTAGGGAAAATGCTAAGTAACATTCTTTGAATTTTAATCTTGTAGCCTTTTATTTATCTTTTCAGGTTTTTCTAATTTTTAGTCTCTTTAAATAATTTGTATTAGAGGGAGAGAGTCGGGGTGATGTTGGGCAGAGGCAGAGAATCTTCATGCAGACTCCTTACTGAGCATAGGGTCCAACTCTGGGCAGGATCCCAGGGTCCAAAAGAAAAATACCTGAGCTGAAACTCAACAACTGAGCCACCTAGGCCCCCCTGCAAGAGAGCTTCAAATGAGAAGAAATTCAAATTATATCAATCCTAAATACATAAGAATAAAAAGGAAGAGTAGGAGAAGGAAGAGAAACAAGAACGACAAGAGCAGGGGAAGAGTAGTCAAGGAGTAATATGAATTTTACTACAGTGTGACATGAGACAAAACTAGAAAGAAAGAAAGAACTGTATTAGTAGTATCTTTGCGGTATGACCAAATGTGTTTTATTTTTATTCTACATACTTGAAAAAATACTTGAAAAAATTGTTTCAATTGTATCTTTAATATTTAAAGAAAAGATGTTATATAATTTACTTTCTCAAATGTCTTAGGACTTCTGCCAGGAATTCTCCTCAACCACACTGCAACGCCAAAGGTCTTGGAGGTGATCCTCAACTGTGTTCTTGAACATGAACCAATAATACTAGTCATTCCTGCATCATGTTTGTTTCTTTAATTGTCCTTACCACAATGATAAGTACTTACTAATTTAGTTATGTACATATTAAGTGTGGTTTTCTCTCCCACTTATCAATGCCAAAAGGCATTTTATTCCTAAGGGAGACTTTATATTTTGTATTACATTCTGTGATTTTCTTTCTTTTACCAGATTGCTCTAGGTCATCACCAGCCCACTCGATGAGAATATACTATTTTGTTCAATCAAAACTAAGCAAGAGTTTTAACCCTCCTTCTGAAAAAGAATCTCTTCTTGCTTGGCAAAGACCTTTCCCATGTTTTAGGGTCATTGCCACTAGGGTACTTCCTATGTAACACCATTAAACTTTCCCCAGGAAACCAACCATAAGTCATGGAGTTCCTAGTTCATCCCTTCACGCTCCTTGTCTGGGCTGCATGGGATTCTATACACAGTAAACAAACTGTCTTCTGCTTGGTATTTAGCCTTGTGTAGTATGGGCTATCGCTACTGCTATGCAACTACCAAAGTCTAGTTATGTCTCATATATTGTAAGACTTGGAAGTGGAATGTTGTCTCTTCATTGCCAAAGGCGACACTTGAGACTATTGAGTGATTCAAGTATTTTCAACTTCTCCTGCTCTTTTGCTTTGACATCCATCAGGCCATGTGTAATCAGAGAACAAATATGATCACTCAAAGGAATTAGTGGCTGGTAAATATAGAACTAACCCTTCACACCTGATTCATACAGTGATTGCTTTTCATCTTTCTCTGCATGACACGGAGCTCATCTAAATGAGAAGTACAACTGTTTTCAAAGGCAACTCCCATCACAGCTCAAAACTGTGAAATAATGACAAAAACAAATCCCTTGGTATTATCTGTCCCACCCACCTGACTTTTCATTGCACTCAAGATACCTTAACGATGCGGTTGAATGTTTAATGTTTTTTTTTATTTATTGGCCAGGGTTGCACCTTTTAGAGAAAGATCTTTGAATATTCATCACTGATAAATGATAAGCATGTGGAATTAGAAAGGATATGTTAATCAGCATTAGTGGAAAATCTACCATAAGAAAATTATTGTGATAGGTTTTATGGGAATATAAGGAAAATGTCTTAGTCAGCTTGGGCTGCTATAACAAAATACCATGAACTGAGTAGCTTCTCAACAATAGAAATGAGTATCATCCTGGAGGTTTTAGGTCAGATATCAGAGTGCCGGCACGGTCAGGTTCTGGTGAGAGTCATCTTCCACACAGCAGGTTGCTAACTGCTCATTGTATCCTCATGTGGTGTAAAGAGAGCTAGCTAGCCCTCTGACCTCTTCCTATAAGGACACCAATCGTATACATGAGGGCTCACCCTTGTGACCTAATTATCTCCAAAGGCCCCAACTCCAAATACCATCTTACTGGAATTAGGATTTTAACATATGAATTTTTGAGAGGTACAAATATTCAGTCCATAACAGGTGATGAAAATTAGTTATCTCAAGAACTTCACTTTAGAGTTATAGATCATTAAGGCATAGCTCTGGAACTGTAAGCTTCAAGTTGCTTGAGGAAAATCCTACTGTATACGTCTGAGCCTGTAGTACTCAGTGTGCTTAGGAAACATGCTGTATTGAGTAGAAAATAATCTCTTTTTGCAAATGGTCTTACATAAAGTAGAGAAAAGGTGAGGAGGAAAAAATATCAGAAATCAATCTCGGAATGGTATGTGCAAATTGAAAGTTTAGCTAAATGTTTTTATCACTTACAGTTTCTGAGGGGCAGAGATTCATTCAACCCAGCTTTCCTTCTAGAACGGTTGGCACTCTGTGTCCCTATTACTTTGCTAAGAATATTCTCACTGAGGCTCAATTCTTGCCTCTCTGGGACCCATTATTGCCTCCATCCCCTTCATACATTCTTAGCTCAATGCCATACTTTCCTGAATGCTGCCTTTACATGACATTTGGATCTTATCTACCACATACCTTTATTCTCTTGCCTCAGTATCTTTTTCTGCGTTATTAATGTTTTTCCTTTCCTTTTCCCTTTTGCAACCCTAGTATGAAATGTAAAGTTCATTACCACATGAAACTTTAGAAAACACCTTTATAGAACTATTACTCATGACATGACAGTTGGCTTTTAGCCATGGATCGTATGCTGATATTAATATACATAGGAAGAAATCAATAAACTTCAACTTATACAAAATAAATGAAATAGAACAATATTTGAAAGAAAGATCCACAGTATCACAATAATGTGCCTGGTGCCTGTATCATTTGCAAATGATTGATCCCGATAGTAACTAGAAGTGCCATAAGTTTAGAAAAGAAAGACATGTCTCTGGATTAGTCTAGAACAGTCTCATGGATTATCAATAACCATTGTTAGATTATGAAGATAGATAGAATTTAGAAAGTGAAAAAGATTGGGTAGGTTGTTCTATAGGAAGGTAATCTGTGGTTAATGATGTGTGCATAAATGTATTATAAGTGGAGCTCCACTAAAAATAGTAGTGCATATGTAGCTGAGGTCTAATTCCACCTGAATCTGGGTCTTGATCTCATTACTACCCTCCATGTTTTCTGTATGAATGCCTTGACGGTGTATAGAAAATGTGTACGTGTGTGTGTGTGTGTGTGTATCTATACACTAATAAGTTTCTCACATATATAGTAAGATACTGTTCCATTGTGTGCCTCTGTCTCGACTACAGAGACTGGATTCAAGTGCAAAGTAATAAAAGTATAGAGGATGGAATATTACTATATCAAAGGATATGCTTTCAAATATACTCCAAATAACACTGATAGGGGTTTAGAAGAAATCTCATTTGCTAACTTTTTAAATGCAGGTCAAGTGTATAAACTGTCTCCTGAGAAGAAAACAATATGCTGAGTAAGACTGAGTGAGAATAGCCAACACTAGAGAGGAAATAATCACCCTTCTCTTCACTTTTTGTGTTTAATAATGATGTGAAGGCTAAGTGTTTAGCCTAAGTAAGGTGTTGATTGAAGTCATTGGCATGGCAATATAAACATGAAATGGTGCTTGCCTACATTGTCATTTCTAGTTGTTTTTCTGGAGATTATATGGGGCACGCATACCATTTCATGTTATATATATGTATATGTGTATATATATATATATGATCGGATAGATCAATGCAAAGTACTGAAAGCTCCCATGAAAAAAATATCACCAGCCATATATATATATATATATATATATATATAGAGAGAGAGAGAGAGAGAGAGAGAAAAGTGAGAGAAGATCTCATTGAGAGACAAAAGAGAATAGATACAGGAGAAAGAAGGAGGGAAAGAAAGATAAATCTTCCTCTAAACCCTTGCTTCTGGGCTCTAGAAATTTTCATAGCTTCATGCTTTCTGCAGAAGACTTACAGAAAAGTTTGATCAAAGAAGAAACTACCAATCATAACCCAAGAAAAGTGTCATTATTATCCTTTTACATAAATAAACAAAACGTCTGTAGAGGACAAGCCTCAAAGACAGCAAGAGAAGCAGAATCAATATCATCAGGGATGATAAGTACTTTTCAAGAAGGCCTTCCTCTTAGACGAAGGGATGCAATCTTCCTGTCTCTCTTGTTACTAGTGTATAGTGCTATAGGGAATACAGATTTCCATATCTGGAACTTCTTCTTTTCACATGAAGAATTGAAAGCCCACATCATTCCTTCATCTTGTTTTCAATGATCCTTGAGATAATGAGTGGACATTATAGTTTTCTGCAATAACCATAATGTGAGTTCCTCTTTGCCTCTGACCTAGAGGAAGCCCATGTCATGAAATAAATACTAATCTCGAAGCCATAACAGTCTAGGTTCAAGCCTTATGTTGTCTCTTAAGTCTATGACCCTGGAGAGCCACTCATCAACTTTAACTTTAGTTTCCATCCCTGAGAAAGAGAATGATAATACTTATGTTCTAGAATGATGAGAAGCTTAAGTGAAATTGATGTGTACGGACAACACTTTTAAAAAGTTTTAGGTGTTGTTATTATAAGATCAATACATTAATCATATTTTTTTAAAAAATTAAACCTGATATATTTCAAATTTTTTAGAATTGGTGACTCCCTAAAAAATACTTTTGAATAATGAATATTGTAATTGCAGATCATTTCCATCATTTTAAAAAGTTTGAGTATGTTGCCCAAAACCCAGTAAAGTGATTTTAATTATCAGTCAATGAGATGAACCAAAACACATGATAAAATAATTACATGGATAACTCTGCCTCTCAGATAAAAATATGCCAGTGGCCTCAGAGCACTCTATTACAGGAAATGATGTAATCTTAGCAAGGCTTTTCTTGAAATATAAATAGACACGTTGAATTTATACTTGATATGTAATCTCATTACCACAGTAATGACAACTAATAATTCTAATAAGTCTTCCAGACTGAGTTGTGAAGTTACAAAGATAGCACATCACTGGGAAAACAGCAGGAGTCTTAGAACCAGACATCTGTGGTTTCCATACGTGAGTTATTTAACATCAGGCATGTTATTGACCTTTATGTCTGGAGGGGAATGCCATTTCCCACTCCAGGCTTCCAAGAGGAGGATATCTTCCCTTTGCATATTCTGGCCTTCCTCTACTTCTTCATTCATTCCACCCTGGTAAAAGTGAAGTTGACATAACTAATTGATTACTTCGGGAAAAATAACTACATACTTGAACTAATTTCACTCCTTTCTCTTTTGCTACTAATCTTGTCTTTAAAAAGCACACAATTTCCTCCAGTCCTCTGTATTGCCCATAATCGGGAGGGTAAATCTGCTTAGGTCTGAGGTTCAGGATTAGCAGGAGCATTTGACTCACCTACGGAGAGCCATTCTTGTCAACTAGGTACTATTATAATTTTAACCCCTATTCTGAGGTCTGGACTATTTTTTTCCCCTCAGCGTCTTCAGATTACACCAGGGTAGGGGAGGGACAATAGTAATTTTGTGATGGCTTCGTTAAAACCCCAACATCAAATGTATCAGCCGGAAATACTGAAAATAAAACCAAAAGAATGGAATTTGGGAGACCAAAGTATGCACGTGGAAAGCCATGGTGGTTTAAGGATGAGTAATTTGGGCCTTGGTGCTCTGACTGTGGTGATTTGTAGAGGTAGCATTAGGTTCATACGTGTTTTTAAATTCTATGATTGACTAAATTGAAATATTTTAGCCCAGCCACGTGGTATTTTGGTTGTGGTAGATGACTGTAGCTTGCAGGGTTTTTTGTTGTTGTTGTCATTGTTTTGTTTTTGTTGTTGTTTGTTTGTGTATTTTGTCGGTAATTAAATGGCTTTATTTTCCCGTATACAGACATTTAGACAAAGGTCCCTGGGCCTCAGTAAAGATATTCAAGAAGGGATATCAATGAGAAGGGTCCATGAGAGATGAAACCAGAGATTGACAGTGGGCATCTCAGCAAACTGGGATGGAGCCTCTCAGTTCTCAACAGAGGTGCAGAGTCTGGCAAAGACTCAAAGCTCCAGGGCTTAGAAAGGACAGACTTCCACAATCAGGAAGCTGCAGCCTCCTCCTCTTTTTTTTTTCTTCTTCTGTCTGAAGCAAATGTTCCACTGCAAGGATGAGTACAGGCCTTTTAGGTATTAGTGGGAAATACAGTGTTTGCTGCTTCTAAATTGCCAGGTAGTGAAGTTCTGCATGTGTCTCAAAGCACCACTGGGTTTTTAGCTTAATCCACTGAGCTACCCAGATGCTCCGGATGCATCTATTCTGACACCTCTGTGCTCCACAGTGTTTTTTTATTTTGTATTATTTGTATGTTTTTTTAAAATTTTACTTATCTTTTTAATTTCTTTTCAGTGTTCCATAATTCGTTGTTTATGCACCACACCCTGGGCTCCATGTAATACATGCCCTCCATTATATCCACCACTAGCCTTACCCAACCTCCCAGCCCCTGTCCTTCAAAACCCTCACATTGTTTTCTCAGAGTCCACAGTCTCTCATGGTTCGTCTCCCCTTCCAATTTCCCTCAACTCCCTTCTCCTCTCCATATCCCCATGTCCTCCGTGTTATTTCTTATGCTCCACAAATAAGCAAAACCATATGATATTCACTCTCTCAGCTTGACTTATTTTACTCAGCATAATCTCTCCCAGTCCCGTCTATGTTAATACAAAATTTGGGTATTCATCCTTTCTGATGGAAGCATAATACTCCATAGTATATATGGACACCATCTTCCTTATCCATTCATCTGTTGAAGGACATCTTGGTTCTTTCCACAGTTTGGCGACTGTGGACATTGCTACTATGAACACTAGGATACAGATGGCCCTTCTTTTCACGACATCTGTATCTTTATGTAGGCATAAAGGGCTTATGTATGGCAAGCCCCATATGCGGGCTCTTGGTCCAGCCACTGAGAGAACTTACTTGAGCACGGGGCTCATGATGAGGGTCACAATGCCTGTTTGTGGCCAATGTGGCTCTCACGCATGGGTGTGGCATCATGGGCCATGCTGGTTTCTCCTACCCTGAAGGTTGGACACCATTCCAACAGCAAGGTTTCTTATCATGGGGAGGGAGGAGTTCTGATTTCTGCATCAGGTTCACCTCTGTGCTGTGAATGGAGAATTGGTTTAGGTTCTGAAGCCTGAACACCGAGGTTGGGAAATGACTAAGGCCTAAGGCCATGGTGGGACCAATGTGCTCAGTGTTCGGCCAGCTGTCTGGGAATTGGTCGGGAGGTCTGGGCTCAGGCTGTGTCAGACAGAGCATAAGTGCCCAGGGCAGCCGATAGAATTGGTGTGCAGTCAAGTGTCGTGCTGGTTGACCCTCATTTGGGGTTTCTGGTCAGCCCCATAAGGAAATGATTTTCTTCTGGTGGGCAGGCAGAGTGCTGTGTTGTGACTCCGGAATTCCCAATATAGAGGGCTTGTGGGCCAGGAGTGTGAAGATGGAAGTCTGAGAATACAAGCAGGGGTTAGGTTATAGGGCAAGGGCACGACAGGCCCACTCTGCAGAGGCTGAATCGAGATATCCTGCAACTGAAGTCAAGGCCAGGATCTGATGTTGGATCAGGTTGAAGTTTGTGTCCATAATGGCGCCTTCATGAAGGGGGGGTGCCTCATGAGGCCATGGCGGTTATCCCACGATGGGATATGTGAAATGCTCCAAAGTGCAAGGATACCACCTGAGGGACAGTCGAGTCCAGTTGAAGAGCTCCAGGACGCCCCATACAGAAAGACTCGAGAGAAGGGTTCTAAGGATGGATGCCTGGGCAACGCATTTCGCATTCCCATTGTCTCTTAGCGACTAGGCAGGTTCGATCTGCTGGCTATGGGGCGAGCTTCCCTGAGGGCGAGTTGAAATGGACTCTCCTGAGGATGGGTCATCATGTGGATTTGGGTCCATGGAGACATTGGAATGTGGCGGAGGCCCAGGGGCCCGGAAATATACTCCTAAATGGAGGATTGGACAAAACTCCAAAGAGCAAGTGTCCCATGTGGAGATGAGAGGTGTTCTGACTGGTGCCTTAGGAAACACACATAGGCTGGTATTTGAAAACTGGCCTCTGAGGAGAGATGCCTAGAACCAAAGCAAGGGTTCAGATGAGGGCTTAGGTGATTCTCAGGTTCAATCTTCTGTTTCTGAGGAGATCCGTCTGCATGTCTGAGTGGAGGTAGTTCCTCAGCTTGTGCCAGATCGCCCCTGTTTGCCTAGGGCGGCCTACACTATTGGGATGCCTTGGAGACCTTAGAGGTTTCTCCTAATCTGTAGGGTTGTGGCCAACGGATTGGGCAGAGTTTCCTTGGAGAGGGAAGGCACAGTCCTGTGGTGTGGCTCCAGGGGCCACAACCTGGAGGGTGTGTAGGGCAGGGCTGTGGGGACAGAAGTCTGAAAAGAAAAACTTGCCTTAGGTTTGGGGCCGAGGGTATGGCAGGCCTGATCTACAGACCGTGAGGGGAGTTCCTCGGGATAGGAACGAAGGGCGAGTGTGTGGGGGGCTCAGGCTTTTGTCTCTGGATTTTGAATCCAGGAGGGCCATGGAATGAAGGGTTCGACTCAAGAGCCATGGACGAGTCTCCTTCTCTGGGGATTTGGCCCGGCTCGCAAGAGTTTGACGTCATTCTCTGGGAAGGGTGGAGTCCTGTATTCTGCCTCTGGTGTCCGTCCCAAAGAGGGATTCCAGATCAGAGCCCTGGGTCCGGATGACAGGAAAACCCAAACTCGGGTTAGGATGGGGGCCTAGGGGCATGGAAATCTCCATATGCGGGCTCTTTGCCGAGCCACTGAGAGGGCTTCCTTGAGCACGGGAGCCCGCTTCATGTCCCAATGCGTGTTTGTGCCCAAGTTGGCCCTTAAGCATGGGCGTGGCCTCATGGGCCATGCTGGTTTCACCTACTCTGAATGTCGAACACCATGCCAACAGCAAGGTTTCTTGCCATGGGGATGGAGGAGTTCTGATTTCAGCATCAGGTTCACCACTAAGAAGTGATTGGAGATAAGGTCTAGGATCTGAAGCCTGAAACCCTAGGTTGGGAAGAGAGGACGGCCCCAGGCCATGGCGGGCCCGATGTGCTGGGTTTGTGGCCAGCTGTCTAAGGGTCTGACTGGAAGTCCTGGCTCTGGCTGTGTCAGACAGAGCATGAGTGCCCATGGCAGCCTCTAGAATTGGAGTGCAGTGGAGTGGCGTGCAGGTGGATCCTCATTGGGTGTTTCTGGGTAGCCACCTAGGGCAACGTTATTCTTCTGGTGGGAAGGCCGACTGCTGCATTGTGGCCCAAGAATTCCCAATCGGGAGGGCTTGGGGCCAGGAGTGTGAGGACGGAAGTCTAAGAACACAAGCTAGGGTGAGATTTCGGGCGAGGGCAAGACAGGCCCACTCAGCAGAGGCTGATTTGAGATCTCCTACATCTGGAGACAGGGCGAGGATCCGACATTGGCTCAGGTTGGAGACTGTGTTCATGATGGCCCCATCAGGAAGTGGGGGCCCTCGAGAGACGAATGGAGGTTTTCCCATGCTGGGAGTTGTGAGATGCTCCAAACCGCTAGGATTCCTACTGCTGGACAGTCGAGTCCTGTGAGATGGCTCCAGGACGCCGCATACAGAAAGACTCAAGAGCAGCGTTCTAAGGATGGATGCCTGGGCATCCCACCTCACATTCCCATTGTCTCCTAGGGACAAGGCAGGTTCGATTGCTGGCTCTGGGGGAGTTACGCAGGGGGCTGAGTGGAAATGGACTCTCCTGAGGGTGGGGCATAATGTGGTATTGTGTCCATGGAGACCTAGGAATGTGGCAGTGGCTCAGGGGCCCGGAAGGATTCTCCGAACTGGAGGATTGGACACAGCTCCAAAGAGTAAGTTTCCCTTGTGGAGATGAGAGGTGTTCTGATGGGTGCCTCAGGAAACCTCCGTTTGCTGGTATTGGAATCCAGGCCTCTGAGGAGAGACGCCTGGAAACCAACCAAAGGGTTCAGAGGAAGCCCTAACAGACTGTCCGGTTCCATCTTGTGTCTCTGGGGACATCCGTCTGCTTTTCTGAGTGGAGGGAGTTGCTCAGCTCGTGTCAGATCACCCCTGTGTGTCCAGGGCAGCCTAGACTCTTGGGATGGCCTCGGGATTCTTGGAGCCTCTCCTAATCTCTAGGTTTGTGGCCAGTGGAATGGGCAGAGTTTCCTTGGAGAGGGCAGGCACAGTCATTCGCCGTGGCCCCAGGGGCCCCAGCATTGAGGGTGTGTGGGACAGGACTGCGGGGCCTGAAGTCTGAAAACACAAACTCGGCTTAGGTTTGGGGCCGAGGGTATGGCAGGCCCCATCTACCGACCGCGCTGGGAGCTGCTCTGGATTTGAATGAAGGGCGAGTGTGCGTCTTTTCTCAGGCTTCTGTGTCTGGATTTTGTGTCAAGGAGGGCTGTGGAATGGAGGGGTGGCCTCGTGGGCCATGGATGAGCCTCCCTCTCTGGGGATTTGGCCTGGCTTCCAAGAGTTTCAGGTCATTCTGCGGGAAGGGTGGAGTCCTGTACTCTGCCTCAGGTGTCCCTCCCAAAGAGGGATCCCAGAGAAGAGCCCTGGGTCCCGGCGACTGGAAAACCCAAACTCGGGTTAGGATGGGGGCCCAAGGGGTGTGAGAAGCACCCTCTGCGGGCTCTTGGTCCAGCCACGGAGAGACCTGATTTGAGCACGAGGCTTATGGTGAGGGTCACAATGCGTCTTTGTGCCCAAGGCGACCCTCAAGCATGGCGTGGCCTCATGGGCCATACAGGGTTCTCCTACCGTGAAGGTTGGCTTCAGGCCAACAGCAAGATTTCTTGGATGGGGATGGAGCAGTTCAGATTTCTGCATCAGGTTCCCTCCTGTACAGTGATTGGAGATAATGTCTCGGTTCTGAATCCTGAACACCCAGCTTGGGAAGAGATGACAGCCTAAGGTCATGGCGGGTCTAATGTGATGGGTGTCGGTCGGGATGTCAGGGCTCAGGCAGTGTCAGGCAGAGCACGGGTGCCCATGGCAACCTCGAGAATTGGAGTGTAGTAGAGTGCAGTGCAGGTGGATCCTCATTGGGTGTTTCTGGGTAGTCGCCTAGGGCAAAGTTTTTCTTCTGGTGGGAAGGCAGACTGCTCTATTGTGGCTCCAGAATTCCCAATCTGGAGGGCTTGGGGGCCAGGAATGTGAGGACGGAAGTCTGAGAACACAAGCTAGGGTGAGATTTCGGGCGAGGGCACTCTGCAGAGGCTGAAATGAGATCTCCTGCATCTGGAGACAGGGCGAGGATCCGACATTGGCTCAGGTTGGAGACTGTGTCCATTATGGCCCCATCAGGAAGTGGGGGCCCTCCGGAAGCCATGGAGGTTTTCCCATGCTGGGAGTTGTGAGATGCTCCAAAGCGGAAGGATTCCTACTGCGGGACAGACGAGTCCTGTGAGATGGCTCCAGGACGCCCCATACAGAAAGACTGGAGGGCAGGGTGCTAAGGATGGGTGCCTGGGCATCCCACCTCACATTCCCATTGTCTCCTAGCGACAAGGCAGGTTCAATTGCTGGCTCTGGGGAGCTACGCAGGGGGCTGAGTGGAAATGGACTCTCCTGAGGATGGGTCATAATGTAGGTTTGTGTCCATGGAGACCTTGGAATGTGGCAGTGGCTCTGGGGCCCGGAAGGATTCTCCGAACTGGAGGATTGGACACAGCTCCAAAGAGTAAGTTTCCCCTGTGGAGATGAGAGGTGTTCTGATGGGAGCCTCAGGAAACCTCCATTTGCTGGTATTGGAATCCAGGCCTCGAGGAGAGACGCCTGGAAACCAACCAAAGGGTTCAGATGAAGGCCTAACAGACTGTCCGGTTCCATGTTCTGTCTCTGGCACATCCGTCTGCTTTTCTGAGTGGAGGGAGTTGCTCAGCTTGTGTCAGATCACCCCTGGGTGTCCAGGGCAGCCTACACTATTGGGATGGCCTCGGGGATCTTGGAGCCTTCTCCTAATCTGTAGGTTTGTGGCCAGTGGAATGGGCAGAGTTTCCTTGGAGAGGGCAGGCACAGTCATGCGCTGTGGCCCCAGGGGCCCCAGCGTTGAGGGTGTGTGGGACAGGGCTGCGGGGCCTGAAGTCTGAAAACACAAACTCGGCTTAGGTTTGGGCCAGAGGGTATGGCAGGCCCCATCTACCGACCGTGCTGGGCGCTGCTCTGGATTTGAATGAAGGGCGAGTGTGCGTCCTTTTCTCAGGCTTCTGTGTCTGGATTTTGTGTCAAGGAGGGCTGTGGAATGGAGGGGTAGCCTCCTGGGCCATGGATGAGCCTCACTCTCTGGGGATTTGGCCTGGCTTCCAAGAGTTTCAGGTCATTCTGCTGGAAGGGAGGAGTCCTGTATTCTGCCTTAGGTGTCTCTCCGAAAGAGGGATTCCAGGGCAGAGCCCTGGTACCGGCGACTGGAAAACCCAAACTCGGGTTAGGATGGGGGCCCAAGGGGCGTGGGAAGCACCCTCTGCGGGCTCTTGGTCCAGCCACGGAGAGACCTGATTTGAGCACGAGGCTTATGGTGAGGGTCACCATGCGTCTTTGTGCCCAAGGCGACCCTCAAGCATGGGCGTGGCCTCATAGGCCATGCAGGTTTCTCCTACCCTGAAGGTTGGACACCAGGCTAACAGCAAGGTTTCTTGGATGGGGATGGAGCAGTTCAGATTTCTGCATCAGGTTCCTTACTGTCCAGTGTTTGGAGATAAGGTCTAGGTTCTGAATCCTGAACACCCAGCTTGGGAAGAGATGACAGCCTAAGGTCATGGCGGGTCTGATGTGATGGGTGTCGGTCGGGATGTCAGGGCTCCGGCAGTGTCAGGCTGAGCACGGGTGCCCATGGTAACCTCGAGATTTGGAGTGCAGTAGAGTGGAGTTCAGGTGGATCCTCATTGGCTGTTTCTGGGTAGTCGCCTAGGGAAAGTTCTTCTTCTGGTGGGAAGGCAGACTGCTGTATTGTGGCTCCAGAATTCCCAATCTGGAGGGCTTGGGGGCCAGGAATGTGAGGACGGAAGTCTGAGAACACAAGCTAGGGTGAGATTTCGGGCGAGGGCACTCTGCAGAGGCTGAAATGAGATCTCCTGCATCTGGAGACAGGGCGAGGATCCGACTTTGGCTCAGGTTGGAGACTGTGTCCATTATGGCGCCATCAGGAAGTGGGGGCCTTCCCGAAGCCATGGAGGTTTTCCCATGCTGGGAGTTGTGAGATGCTCCAAACCGCAAGGATTCCTACTGTGGGACAGTCGAGTCCTGAGAGATGGCGCCAGGACGCCCGATACAAAAGACTGCAGTGCAGGGTGCTAAGGATGGAGGCCTGGGCATCCCACCTAACATTCCCATTGTCTCATAGCGACAAGGCAGGTTCGATTGCTGGCTCTGGGGGAGCTACGCAAGGGGCTGAGTGGAAATGGACTCTCCTGAGGATGGGTCATAATGTGGGTTTGTGTCCATGGAGACCTAGGAATGTCGCAGTGGCTCTTGGGCCCGAAAGGATTCTCCGAACTTTAGGATTGGACACAGCTCCAAAGAGTAAGTTTCCCCTGTGGAGATGAGAGGTGTTCTGGTGGGTGCCTCAGGAAACGTCCTTTTGCTGGTGTTGGAATCCAGGCCTCTGAGGAGAGACGCCTGGAAACCAACCAAAGGTTTCAGATGAAGGCCTAAAGACTGTCCGGTTCCATCTTCTGTCTCTGGGGACATCCGTCTGCTTTTCTGATTGGAGGGAGTTGCTCAGCTTGTGTCAGATCACCCCTGTGTGTCCAGGGCTGCCTACACTATTGGGATGGCCTCGGGGATCTTGGAGCCTTCTCCTAATCTGTAGGTTTGTGGCCAGTGGAATCGGCAGAGTTTCCTTGGAGAGGGCAGGCACAGTCGTGCGCTGTGGCCCCAGGGGCCTCAGCGTTGAGCGTGGGTGTGTGGGACAGGGCTGCAAGGCCTGAAGTCTGAAAACACAAACTCGGCTTAGGTTTGGGGTCGAGGGTATGGCAGGCCCCATCTACCGACCGTGCGGGAGCTACTCTGGATTTGAATGAAGGGCGAGTGTGCGTCCTTTTCTCAGGCTTCTGTGTCTGGATTTTGTGTCAAGTAGGGCTGTTTAATGGAGGGGGGGCCTCCTGGGCCTTGGATGAGCCTCCCTCTCTGGGGATTTGGCCTGGCTTCCAAGAGTTTTTTGGTCATTCTGCGGGAAGGGGGGAGTCCTGTATTCTGCCTTAGGTGTCTCTCCCAAAGAGGGATTCCAGGGCAGAGCCCTGGTACCGGCACTGGAAAACCCAAACTCGGGTTAGGATGGGGGCCCAAGGGGCGTGGGAAGCACCCTCTGCGGGCTCTTGGTCCAGCCACGGAGAGACCTGATTTGAGCACGAGGCCTATGGTGAGGGTCACAATGCGTCTTTGTGCCCAAGGCGACCCTCAAGCATGGGCGTGGCCTCATGGGCCATGCAGGGTTCTCCTACCCTGAAGGTTGGAAACCAGGCCAACAGCAAGGTTTCTTGGATGGGGATGGAGGAGTTCAGATTTCTGCATCAGGTTCCCTCCTGTCCAGTGATTGGAGATAAGGTCTAGGTTCCGAATCCTGAACACCCAGCTTGGGAAGAGATGACATCCTAAGGTCATGGCGGGTCTGATGTGATGGGTGTCGGTCGGGATGTCAGGGCTCAGGCAGTGTCAGGCAGAGCACGGGTGCCCATGGCAACCTCGAGATTTGGAGTGCAGTAGAGTCGCGTGCAGGTGGATCCTCATTCGGTGTTTCTGGGTAGTCGCCTAGGGCAACGTTTTTCTTCTGGTGGGAAGGCAGCCTGCTGTATTGTGGCTCCAGAATTCCCAATCTGGAGGGCTTGGGGGCCAGGAATGTGAGGACGGAAGTCGGAGAACACAAGCTAGGGTGAGATTTCGGGCGAGTTCACTCTGCAGAGGCTGAAATGAGATCTCCTGCATCTGGAGACAGGGCGAGGATCCGACATTGGCTCAGGTTGGAGACTGTGTCCATTATGGCCCCATCAGGAAGTGGGGGCCCTCCCGAAGTCATGGAGGTTTTCCCATGCTGGGAGTTGTGAGACGCTCCAAACCGCAAGGATTCCTACTGCGGGACAGTCGAGTCCTGTGAGATGGCTCCAGGAAGCCCCATAGAGAAAGACTGGAGGGCAGGGTGCTACGGATGGATGCCTGGGCATCCCACCTCACATTCCCATTGTCTCCTAGCGACAAGGCAGGTTCGATTGCTGGCTCTGGGGGAGCTACGCATCGCGCTGAGTGGAAATGGACTCCCCTGAAGATGGGTCATAATGTGGGTTTGTGTCAATGGAGACCTAGGACTGTGTCAGTGGCTCTGGGGCCTGGAAGTATTCTCCGAACTTTAGGATTGGACACAGCTCCAAAGAGTAAGTTTCCTCTGTGGAGATGAGAGGTGTTCTGATGGGTGCCTCAGGACACCTCCCTTTGCTGGTATTGGAATGCAGGCCTCTGAGGAGAGACTCCTGGAAACCAACCAAAGGGTTCAGATGAAGGCCTAACAGACTGTCCGGTTCCATCTTCTGTCTCTGGGGACATCCGTCTGCTTTTCTGAGTGGAGGGAGATGCTCAGCTTGTGTCAGATCACCCCTGTGTGTCCAGGGAAGCCTACACTCTTGGGATGGCCTCGGGGATCTTGGATCCTTCCCCTAATCTGTAGGTTTATGGGCTGTGGAATGGGCAGAGTTTCCTTGGGGAGGCCAGGCACAGTCCTGCGCTGTGGTCCCAGGGGCCCCAGCGTTGAGGGTGTGTGGGACAGGGCTGCGGGGACTGAAGTCTGAAAACACAAACTCGGCTTAGGTTTGGGGCCGAGGGTATGGCAGGCCCCATCTACCGACCGTGATGTGAACTGCTCTGGATTTGAATGAAGGGCGAGTGTGCGTCCTTTTCTCAGGCTTCTGTGTCTGGATTTTGTGTCAAGGAGGGCTGTGGAATGGAGGGGTGGCCTCCTGGGCCATGGATGAGCCTCCCTCTCTGGGGATTTGGCCTGGCTTCCAAGAGTTTCAGGTCATTCTGCGGGCAGGGAGGAGTCCTGTATTCTGCCTCAGGTGGCCCTCCCAAAGAGGGATTCCAGAGCAGAGCCCTGGGTACCGGCGACTGGAAAACCCAAACTCGGGTTAGGATGGGGGCCCAAGGGGCGTGAGAAGCACCCTCTTCGGGCTCTTGGTCCAGCCACGGAGAGACCTGATTTGAGCACGAGGCTTATGGTGAGAGTCATAATGCGTCTTTGTGCCTAAGGCGACCCTCAAGCATGGGCGTGGCCTCATGGGCCATGCAAGGTTCTCCTACCCTGAGGGTTGGCTTCAGGCCAACAGCAAGGTTTCTTGGATGGGGATGGAGGAGTTCAGATTTCTGTATCAGGTTCCCTCCTGTCTAGTGATTGGAGATAAGGTCTAGGTTCTGAATCCTGAACACCCAGCTTGGGAAGAGATGACAGCCTAAGGTCATGGCGGGTCTGATGTGATGGGTGTCGGTCAGGATGTCAGGGCTCAGGCAGTGTCAGGCAGAGCGCGGGTGCCCATGGCAACCTCGACAAATGGCGTGCAGTAGAGCGGCGTGCAGGTGGATCCTCATTGGGTGTTTCTGGGTAATCTCTTGGGCAACGTTTTTCTTCTGGTGGAAAGGCAGAGTGCTGTATTGTGGCTCCAGAATTCCCAATCTGGAGGGCTTGGGGGCCAGGAATGTGAGGACGGAAGTCTGAGAACACAAGCTAGGGTGAGATTTCGGCCGACTTCACTCTGCAGAGGCTGAAATGAGATCTCCTGCATCAGGAGACAGGGCGAGGATCCGACATTGGCTCAGGTTGGAGACTGTGTCCATTATGGCCCCATCAGGTTGTGGGGGCCCTCACGAACATGGAGGTTTTCCCATACTGGGGGTTGTGAGATGCTCCAAAGCGCAAGGATTCCTACTGCGGGACAGTCGAGTCCTGTGAGATGGCTCCAGGACGCCCCATACAGAAAGACTGCAGGGCAGGGTGCTAAGGATGGATGCCTGAGCATCCTACCTCACATCCCCATTGTCTCCTAGCGACAAGGCAGGTTCGATTGCTGGCTCTGGGGGAGCTACGCAGGGGGCTGAGTGGAAATGGACTCTCCTGAGGATGGGTCATAATGTGGGATTGTGTCCATGGAGACCTAGGAATGTGGCAGTGGCTCTGGGGCCCGGAAGGATTGTCCGAACAGGAGGATTGGACAAAGCTCGAAAGAGTAAGTTTCCCCTGTGGAGATGAGAGGTGTTCTGATGGGTGCCTCAGGAAACGTCCGTTTGCTGGTATTGGAATCCAGGCCTCTGAGGAGAGACGCCTGGAAACCAACCAAAGGGTTCAGATGAAGGCCTAACAGACTGTCCGGTTCCATCTTCTATCTCTGGGGATATCCGTCTGCTTTTCTGAGTGGAGGGAGTTGCTCAGCTTGTGTCAGATCACCCCTGTGTGTCCAGGGCTGCCTACACTATTGGGATGGCCTCGGGGATCTTGGAGCCTTCTCCTAATCTGTAGGTTTGTGGCCAGTGGAATGGGCAGAGTTTCCTTGGAGAGGCCAGGCACAGTGCTGCGCTGTGGTCCCAGGGCCCCAGCGTTGAGGGTGTGTGGGACAGGGCTGCGGGGACTGAAGTCTGAAAACACAAACTCGGCTTAGGTTTGGGGTCGAGGGTATGGCAGGCCCCATCTACCGACCGTTATGGGAACTGCTCTGGATTTGAATGAAGGGCGAGTGTGCGTCCTTTTCTCAGGCTTCTGTGTCTGGATTTTGTGTCAAGGAGGGCTGTGGAATGGAGGGGTGGCTTCCAGGGCCATGGATGAGCCTCCATCTCTGGGGATTTGGCCTGGCTTCCAAGAGTTTCAGGTCATTCTGCGGGCAGGGAGGAGTCCTGTATTCTGCCTCAGGTGGCCCTCCCAAAGAGGGATTCCAGAGCAGAGCCCTGGGTCCCGGCGACTGGAAAACCCAAACTCGGGTTAGGATGGGGGCCCAACGGCGTGGGAAGCACCCTCTGCGAGCTCTTGGTCCGGCCACGGAGAGACCTGATTTGAGCATGAGGCTTATGGTGAGGGTCACAATGCGTCTTTGTGCCTAAAGCGACCCTCAAGCATGGGCGTGGCCTCATGGGCCATGCAGTGTTCTCCTACCCTGAGGGTTGGATTCAGGTCAACAGCAAGGTTTCTTGGATGGGGATGGAGGAGTTCAGATTTCTGTATCAGGTTCCCTCCTGTGTAGTGATTGGAGATAAGGTCTAGGTTCTGAATCCTGAACACCCAGCTTGGGAAGAGATGACAGCCTAAGGTCATGGCGGGTCTGATGTGATGGGTGTCGGTCGGGATGTAGGGCTCAGGCAGTGTCAGGCAGAGCGCGGGTGCCCATGACAACCTCGAGAAATGTCGTGCAGTAGAGCTCGTGCAGGTGGATCCTCATTGGGTGTTTCTGGGTAATCTCTTGGGCAACGTTTTTCTTCTGGTGGGAAGGCAGAGTGCTGTTTCTGGGTAGTCCCTTGGGCAACGTTTTTCTTCAGGTGGGAAGGCAGACTGCTGTATTGTGGCTCCAGAATTCCCAATCTGGAGGGCTTGGGGGCCAGGAATGTGAAGACGGAAGTCTGACAACACAAGCTAGGGTGAGATTTCGGGCGAGGGCACTCTGCAGAGGCTGAAATGAGATCTCCTGCAACAGGAGACAGGGCGAGGATCCTACATTGGCCTAGGTTGGAGACTGTGTCCATTATGGCCCCATCAGGAAGTGGGGGCCCTCACGAAGCCATGGAGGTTTTCCCATGCTGGGAGTTGTGAGATGCTCCAAAGCGCAAGGATTCCTACTGCGGGACAGTCGAGTCCTGTGAGATGGCTCCAGGACGCCCGATACAGAAAGACTGGAGGGCAGGGTGCTAAGGATGGATGCCTGGGCATCCCACCTCACATTCCCATTGTCTCCTAGCGACAAGGCAGTTTCTATTGCTGGCTCTGGGGGAGCTACGCAGGGGGCTGAGGTGAAATGGACTCTCCTGAGGATGGGTCATCATGTGGGTTTGTGTCCATGGAGACTTTGGAAAGTGGCGGTGGCTCGGGGGCCCGGAAGCCTTCTCCGAACTGGAGGATTGGACACAGCTCCAAAGGGTCAGTTTCCCCTGTGGAGATGAGAGGTGTTCTGATGGGTGCCTCAGGAAACCTCCGTTTGCTGGTATTAGAATCCAGGCCTATGAGGAGAGACGCCTGGAAACCAACCAAAGGGTTCAGATGAAGGCCTAACAGACTGTCCGGTTCCATCTTCTGTCTCTGGGGACATCTGTCTGCTTTTCTGAGTGGAGGGAGTTGCTCAGCTTGTGTCAGATCACCCCTGGGTGTCCAGGGCAGCCTACACTATTGGGATGGCCCCGGGGACCTTGGAGCCTACTCCTAATCTGTAGGTTTGTGGCCAGTGGAATGGGCAGAGTTTCCTTGGAGAGGGCAGGCACAGTCGTGTGCTTTGGCCGCAGGGGCCCCAGCGTTGAGGGTGTGTGGGACAGGGCTGCGGGGCCTGAATCTGAAAACACAAACTCGGCTTAGGTTTGGGGCCGAGGGTATGGAAGGCCCCATCTACCGACCGTGATGGGAGGTGCTCTGGATTTGAATGAAGGGCGAGTGTGCGTCCTATTCTCAGGCTTCTGTGTCTGGATGTTGTGTCAAGGAGGGCTGTGGAATGGAGGGGTAGCCTCGTGGGCCATGGATGAGCCTCACTCTCTGGGGATTTGGCCTGGCTTCCAAGAGTTTCATGTCATTCTGCGTGAAGGGAGGAGTCCTAAACTCTGCCTCAGGTGTCCCTCCCAAAGAGGGATTCCAGAGCAGAGCGCTGGGTTCGGGCGACTGGAAAACCCAAACTCGGGATAGGATGGGGGCCCAAGGGGCATGGGAAGCCCCCTAGGAGGGCTCGTGCTCCAGCCACTGAGAGACCTGATTTGAGCACGAGGCTTATGGTGAGGGTCCCCATGCGTCTTTGTGCCCAAGGCGACCCTGAGGCATGGGCGTGACCTTCTGGGCCATGCAGGTTTGTCCTACCCTAAGGTTGGAAACCAGGCCAACAGCAAGGTTTCTTGGATGGGGATGGAGGAGTTCTGATTTCTGCATCAGGTTCCCTCCTGTCCGGGGATTGGAGATAAGGTCTAGGTTCTGAATCCTGAACACCCAGCTTGGGAAGACATGACAGCCTAAGGTCATGGCGGGTCTGATATGCTTAGTGTGCTGCCTGGTGTCCGGGTGTCGGTCGGGATGTCAGGGCTCAGGCTGCGTCAGACAGAGCATTAGTGCCCAGGGCAGCCGATAGAATTGGGGTGCAGTCACGTGGCGTGCAGGTTGACCCTCATTTGCGGTTTCTGGGCAGCCCCATAGGGCAACATTTTTCTTCTGGTGGGCAGGCAGAGTGCTGCGTTGTGGCTCCAGAATTCCCCATGTGGAGGGCTTGGGGGCCAGGAGTGTGAGGACGGAAGTGTGAGAACAGAAGCTAGGGTTATGTGTCGGGGTGAGGGCACGGCAGGCCCACTCTGCAGAGGCTGAATCGAGATCTCCTGCATCGGAAGTCAGGGCGAGGAACCGACTTTCGCTCAGGTTGGAGTTTGTGTCCATGGTGGCCCCTACAGGAAGAGGGCGCCTCGTGAGGTCATGGAGGTTTTCCCACGCTGGGAGTTGTGACATGCTCCAAAGTGCAAGGATTCCTTCTGCGGGAGAGTCGAGTCCTCTTGGATGGCTCCAGGACGCCCCATTCGGAAAGACTCGAGAGCACGGTTCTAAGGATGGATGCCTGGGCACCCCACCTCGCATACCCATTGGCTCATAGTGACAATGAGGGCTCAATCTGCTGCCTCTGGAGGAGGTATGCGGGGGGTGGGTGGGGCTGAGTTGAAATGGATTCTCCTGAGGATGGGTCATCATGTGCGTTTGTGTCCATGGAGACTTTGGAACGCGGCGGTGGCTCGGGGGCCCGGAAGCATTCTCCGAACTGGAGGATTGGATACAGCTCCAAAGGGTCAGTTTCCCGTGTGGAGATGAGAGGTGTTCTGATGGGTGCCTCAGGAAACCTCCGTTTGCTGGTATTGGAATCCAGGCCTCTGAGGAGAGACGCCTGGAAACCAACCAAAGGGTTCAGATGAAGGCCTAACAGACTGTCCGGTTCCATCTTCTGTCTCTGGGGACATCCGTCTGCTTTCTGAGTGGAGGGAGTTGCTCAACTTGTGTCAGATCACCCCTGGGTGTCCAGGGGAGCCTACACTATTGGGATGGCCTCGGGGATCTTGGAGCCTTCTCCTAATCTGTAGGTTTGTGGCCAGTGGAATGGGCAGAGTTTCCTTGGATAGGGCAGGCACAGTCCTGTGCCGTGGCCCCAGGGGCCCCAGCGTTGAGGGTGTGTGGGACAGGGCTGCGGGGCCTGAAGTCTGAAAACACAAACTCGGCTTACGTTTGGGGCCGAGGGTATGGCAGGCCCCATCTACCGACCGTGATGGGAGCTGCTCTGGATTTGAATGAAGGGCGAGTGTGCGTCCTATTCTCAGGCTTCTGTGTCTGGATGTTGTGTCAAGGAGGGCTGTGGAATGGAGGGGTAGCCTCCTGGGCCATGGATGAGCCTCACTCTCTGGGGATTTGGCCTGGCTTCCAAGAGTTTCAGGTCATTCTGCTGGAAGGGAGGAGTCCTGTATTCTCCCTCAGGTGTCCCTCCCAAAGAGGGATTCCAGAGCAGAGCCCTGGGTACCGGCGACTGGAAAACCCAAACTCAGTTTAGGATGGGCGCCCAGGGGCATGGGAAGCCCCCCAGGCGGGCTCTTTGTCCAGCCACTGAGAGACCTGATTTGAGCACGAGGCTTATGGTGAAGGTCACCATGCGTCTTTGTGCCCAAGGCGACCCTCAAGCATGGGCGTGGCCTCCTGGGCCATCCAGGTTTCTCCTACCCTGAAGGTTGGACACCAGGCCAACAGCAAGGTTTCTAGGATGGGGATGGAGGAGTTCTGATTTCTGCATCAGGTTCCCTCCTTCCGGGGATTGGAGATAAGTCCTAGGTTGTGAATCCTGAACACCCAGCTTAGGAAGACATGACAGCCTAAGGTCAAGGCGGGTCTGATGTGCTGGGTGTGCTGCCTGGTGTCCGGGTGTCGGTCGTGATGTCAGGGCTCAGCTGGGTCAGTCAGAGCATTAGTGCCCAGGGCAGCCCATAGAATTGGGGTGCAGCCACGTGGCGTGCAGGTTGACCCTCATTTGCGGTTTCTGGGCAGACCATAGGGCAACGTTTTTCTTCTGGTAGGCAGGCAGAGAGCTGCGTTGTGGCTCCAGAATTCCCCATGTGGAGGGCTTGGGGGCCAGGAGTGTGAGGACGGAAGTGTGAGAACAGAAGCTAGGGTTATGTGTCGGGGTGAGGGCACGGCAGGCCCACTCTGCAGAGGCTGAATCGAGATCTCCTGCATCGGAAGTCAGGGCGAGTAACCGACTTTGGCTCAGGTTGGAGTTTGTGTCCATGGTGGCCCCTACAGGAAGAGGGCGCCTCGTGAGGTCATGGAGGTTTCCCACGCTGGGAGTTGTGACATGCTCCAAAGTGCAAGGATTCCTTCTGCGGGAGAGTCGAGTCCTCTTGGATGGCTCCAGGACGCCCCACTCGGAAAGACTCGAGAGCACGGTTCTAAGGATGGATGCCTGGGCACCCCACCTCGCATTCCCATTGGCTCGTAGTGACAAAGCAGGCTCAATCTGCTGCCTCTGGGGGAGGTATTCGGGGGGCGGGTGCGGCTGAGTTGAAATGGACTCTCCTGAGGATGGGTCATCATGTGGGTTTGTGTCCATGGAGACTTTGGAAAGTGGCGGTGGCTCGGGGGCCCGGAAGCCTTCTCCGAACTGGAGGTTTGGACACAGCTCCAAAGGGTCAGTTTCCCCTGTGGAGATGAGAGGTGTTCTGATGGGTGCCTCAGGAAACCTCCTTTTGCTGGTATTGGAATCCAGGTCTCTGAGGAGAGACGCCTGGAAACCAACCAAAGGGTTCAGATGAAGGCCTAACAGACTGTCCGGTTCCATCTTCTGTCTCTGGGGACATCCGTCTGCTTTTCTGAGTGGAGGGAGTTGCTCAGCTTGTGTCAGATCACCCCTGGGTGTCCAGGGCAGCCTACACTATTGGGATGGCCTCGGGGATCTTGGAGCCTTCTCCCAATCTGTAGGTTTGTGGCCAGTGGAATGGGCAGAGTTTCCTTGGAGAGGGCAGGCTCAGTCCTGCACCGTGGCTCCAGGGGCCCCAGCGTTGAGGCTGTGTGGGACAGAGCTGCGGGGCCTGAAGTCTGAAAACACAAACTCGGCTTAGGTTTGGGGCCGAGGGTATGGCAGGCCCCATCTACCGACCGTGATGGGAGCTGCTCTGGATTTGAATGAAGGGCGAGTGTGCGTCCTATTCTCAGGCTTCTGTGTCTGGATGTTGTGTCAAGGAGGGCTGTGGAATGGAGGGGTAGCCTCGTGGGCCATGGATGAGACTCCCTCTCTGGGGATTTGGCCTGGCTTCCAAGAGTTTCAGGTCATTCTGCGTGAAGGGAGGAGTGCTGAACTCGGCCTCAGGTTTCCCTCCCAAAGAGGGATTCCAGAGCAGAGCCGTGGGTACCGACGACTGGAAAACCCAAACTCGGGTTAGTATAGGGGCCCAAGGGGAATGGGAAGCCCCCTAGGCAGGCTCGTGGTCCAGCCACTGAGAGACCTGATTTGAGCACGAGGCTTATGGTAGGGTCCCCATGCGTCTTTGTGCCCAAGGCGACCCTGAGGCATGGGCCTGACCTCCTGGGCCATGCAGTTTTGTCCTACCCTGAAGGTTGGACACCAGGCCAAAGGCAAGGTTTCTTGGGTGGGGATGGAGGAGTTCTGATTTCTGCATCAGGTTCCCTCCTGTCCGGGGATTGGAGATAAGGTCTAGGTTCTGAATCCTGAACACCCAGCTTGGGAAGAGATGACAGCCTAAGGTCATGGCGGGTCTGATGTGCTGGGTGTGCTGCCTGGTGTCCGGGTGTCGGTCGGGATGTCAGGGCTCAGGCTGGGTCAGACAGAGCATTAGTGCCCAGGGCAGCCCATAGAATTGGTGTGCAGTCACGTGGCGTGCAGTTTGACCCTCATTTGCGGTTTCTGGGCAGCCCCGTAGGGCAAAGTTTTTCTTCTGGTGGGCAGGCAGAGTGCTGTGTTGTGGCTCCAGAATTCCCCATGTGGAGGGCTTGGGGTCCAGGAGTGTGAGGATGTAATTGTGAGAACAGAAGCTAGGGTTATGTGTCGGGGTGAGGGCACGGCAGGCCCATTCTGCAGAGGCTGAATCGAGATCTCCTGCATCGGAAGTCAGGGCGAAGATCCGACTTTGGCTCATGTTGGAGTTTGTCCATGGTGGCCACTAGAGGAAGAGGGCGCCTCGTGAGGTCATGGAGGTTTTCCCACGCTGGGAGTTGTGACATGCTCCAAAGTGCAAGGATTCCTTCTGCGGGAGAGTCGAGTCCTCTTGGATGGCTCCAGGACGCCCCATTCGGAAAGACTCGAGAGCACGGTTCTAAGGATGGATGCCTGGGCACCCCACCTCGCATTCCCATTGGCTCGTAGTGACAAAGCAGGCTCAATCTGCTGCCTCTGGAGGAGGTATGCGGGGGGTGGGTGGGGCTGAGTTTAAATGGACTCTCCTGAGGATGGGTCATCATGTGGGTTTGTGTCCATGGAGACTTTGGAATGTGGCGGTGGCTCGGGGGCCTGGAAGCATTCTCCGAACTGGAGGATTGGACACAGCTCCAAAGGGTCAGTTTCCCTGTGGAGATGAGAGGTGTTCTGATGGGTGCCTCAGGAAACCTCCGTTTGCTGGTATTGGAATCCAGGCCTCTGATCAGAGACGACTGGAAACCAAGCAAAGGGTTCAGATGAAGGCCTAACAGACTGTCCGGTTCCATCTTCTGTCTCTTGGGACATCCGTCTGCTTTTCTGAGTGGAGGGAGTTGCTCAGCTTGTGTCAGATCACCCCTGGGTGTCCAGGGCAGCCTACACTATTGGGATGGCCTGGGTATCTTGGAGCCTTCTCCTAATCTGTAGGTTTGTGGCCAGTGGAATGAGCAGAGTTTCCTTGGAGAGGGCAGGCACAGTCCTGCGCCGTGGCTCCAGGGGCCCCAGCGTTGAGGGTGTGTGGGACAGGGCTGCGGGGCCTGAAGTCTGAAAACACTAACGCGGCTTAGGTTTGGGCCCGAGGGTATGGCAGGCCCCATCTACCGACCGTGATGGGAGCTGCTCTGGATTTGAATGAAGGGCAAGTGTGCGTCCTATTCTCAGGCTTCTGTGTCTGGATGTTGTGTCACGGAGGGCTGTGGAATGGAGGGGTAGCCTCCTGGGCCATGGATGAGCCTCCCTCTGTCGGGATTTGGCCTGGCTTCCAAGAGTTTCAGGTCATTGTGCGGGCAGGGAGGAGTCCTGTATTCTGCCTCAGGCGTCCCTCCCAAAGAGGGATGCCAGAGCAGAGCCCTGGGTACCGGCGACTGGAAAACCCAAACTCGGGGTAGGATGGGGGCCCAAGGGGCATGGGAAGCTCCCTAGGCGGGCTCGTTGTCCAGCCACTGAGAGACCTGATTTGAGCACGAGGCTTATGGTGAGGGTCACCATGCGTCTTTGTGCACAAGGCGACGCTGAAGCAAGCATGGGCATGGCCTCCTGGGCCATGCAGGTTTCTCCTACCCTCAAGGTTGGACACCAGCCCAACAGCAAGATTTCTTCGATGGGGATGGAGGAGTTCTGATTTCTGCATCAGGTTCCCTCCTGTCTGGGGATTGGAGATAAGGTCTAGGTTTTGAATCCTGAACACCCAGCTTGGGAAGACATGACAGCCTAAGGTCAAGGCGGGTCTGATTTGCTGGGTGTGCTGCCTGGTGTCCGGGTGCCGGTGGGATGCCAGGGCTCAGGCTGGGTCAGTCAGAGCATTAGTGCCCAGGGCAGCCGATAGAATTGGGGTGCAGTCACGTGGCGTGCAGGTTGACCCTCATTTGCGGTTTCTGGGCAGCCCCATAGGGCAACGTTTTTCTTCTGGTGGGCAGGCAGAGTGCTGCGTTGTGGCTCCAGAATTCCCCAAGTGGAGGGCTTGGAGGCCAGGAGTGTGAGGACGGAAGTGTGAGAACACAAGCCAGGGTTATGTGTCGGGGTGAGGGCACGGCAGGCCCACTCTGCAGAGGCTGAATCGAGATCTCCTGCATCGGAAGTCAGGGCGAGGAACCGACTTTGGCTCAGTTTGGAGTTTGTATCCATGGTGGCCCCTTCAGGAAGTGGGCGCCTCGGGAGGTCATGGAGGTTTTCCCACGCTGGGAGTTGTGACATGCTCCAAAGTGCAAGCATTCCTTCTGCGGGACAGTCGAGTCCTCTTGGATGGCTCCAGGACGCCCCATTCGGATAGACTCGAGAGCACGGGTCTAAGGATGGGTGCCTGGGGACCCCACCTCGCATTCCCATTGGCTCGTAGTGACAAAGCAGGCTCAATCTGCTGCCTCTGGGGGAGGTATGCGGGGGGCGGGTGGGGCTGCGTTGAAATGGACTCTCCTGAGGATGGGTCATCATGTGGGTTTGTGTCCAAGGAGACTTTGGAATGTGGGGTGGCTCGGGGACCCAGAAGCATTCTCCGAACTGGAGGATTGGACACAGCTCCAAAGGGTAAGTTTACCCTGTGGAGATGAGAGGTGTTCTGATGGCTGCATCAGGAAACCTCCGTTTGCTGGTATTGGAATCCAGGCCTCTGAGGAGAGACGCCTGGAAACCAACCAAAGGGTTCAGATGAATTCCTAACAGACTTCCGGTTGTATCTTCTGTCTCTGGGGACATCCGTCTGCTTTTCTGTGTGGAGGGAGTTGCTCAACTTGTGTCAGATCACCCCTGGGAGTCCAGGACAGCCTACACTATTGGGATGGCCTCGGGGGTCTCGGAGCCTTCTCCTAATCTGTAGGTTTGTGGCCAGTGGAATGGGCAGAGTTTCCTTGGAGAGGGCAGGCACAGTCCTGCGCCCTGGCTCCAGGGGCCCCAGCGTTGAGGGTGTGTGGGACAGGGCTGCGGGGCCTGATGTCTGAAAACACAAACTCGGCTTAGGTTTGGGGCCGAGGGTATGGCAGGCCCCATCTACCGACCGTGATGGGAGCTGCTCTGGATTTGAATGAAGGGCGAGTGTGCGTCCTTTTCTCAGGCTTCTGTGTCTGGATGTTGTGTCAAGGAGGGCTGTGGAATGGAGGGGTAGCCTCCTGGGCCATGGATGAGCCTCCCTCTCTGGGGATTTGACCTGGCTTCCAAGAGTTTCAGGTCATTCTGCGGGCAGGGAGCAGTCCTGTATTCTGCCTCAGGTGTCCCTCCCAAAGAGGGATTCCAGAGCAGAGCCCTGGGTACCGGCGACAGGAAAACCCAAACTCGGGATAGGATGGGGGCCCAAGGGGCCTGGGAAGCACCCTCTGCGGGCTCTTGGTCCAGCCACGGAGAGACCTGATTTGAGCACGAGGCTTATGGTGAGGGTCACAATGCGTCTTTGTGCCTAAGGCGACCCTGAAGCATGGGCGTGGCCTCATGGGCCATGCAGGGTTCTCCTACCCTGAGGGTTGGCTTCAGGCCAACAGCAAGGTTTCTTGGATGGGGAAGGAGGAGTTCAGATTTCTGTATCAGGTTCCCTCCTGTCTAGTGATTGGAGATAAGGTCTAGGTTCTGAATCCTGAACCCAGCTTGGGAAGAGATGACAGCCTAAGGTCATGGCGGGTCTGATGTGATGGGTGTCGGTCAGGATGTCAGGGCTCAGGCAGTGTCAGGCAGAGCGCGGGTGCCCATGGCAACCTCGACAAATGGCGTGCAGTAGAGCGGCGTGCAGGTGTATCCTCTTTGGGTGTTTCTGGGTAGTCTCTTGGGCAACGTTTTTCTTCTGGTGGGAAGGCAGAGTGCTGTATTGTGTCTCCAGAATTCCCAATCTGGAGGGCTTGGTGGCCATGAATGTGAGGACGGAATTCTGAGAACACAAGCTAGGGTGAGATTTCGGGCGAGTTCACTCTGCAGAGGCTGAAATGAGATCTCCTGCAACAGGAGACAGGGTGAGGATCCGACATTGGCTCAGGTTGGAGACTGTGTCCATTATGGCCCCATCAAGAAGTGGGGTCCCTCACGAATCCATGGATGTTTTCCCATGCTGGGAGTTGTGAGATGCTCCAAAGCGCAAGGATTCCTACTGCGGGACAGTCGAGTCCTGTGAGATGGCTCCAGGACGCCCCATACAGAAAGACTGGAGGGCAGGGTGCTAAGGATGGATGCCTGGGCATCCCACCTCACATTCCCATTGTCTCCTAGCGACAAGGCAGGTTCGATTGCTGGCTCTGGGGGAGCTACGCAGGGGGCTGATGTGAAATGGACTCTCCTGAGGATGGGTCATAATGTAGGTTTGTGTCCATGGAGACCTAGGAATGTGGCAGTGTCTCTGGGGCCCGTAAGGATTCTCCGAACTGGAGGATTGGACACAGCTCCAAAGAGTAAGTTTCCCCTGTGGAGATGAGAGGTGTTCTGATGGGTGCCTCAGGAAACGTCCGTATGCTGGTGTTGGAATCCAGGCCTCTGAGGAGAGACGCCTGGAAACCAACCAAAGGGTTCAGATGAAGGCCTAACAGACTGTCCGGTTCCATCTTCTGTCTCTGGGGAAATCCGTCTGCTTTTCTGAGTGGAGGGAGATGCTCAGCTTGTGTCAGATCACCCCTGTGTGTCCAGGGCAGCCTACACTATTGGGATGGCCTCGGGGATCCTGGAGCCTTCTCCTAATCTGTAGGTTTGTGGCCAGTGGAATGGGCAGGGTTTCCTTGGCGAGGGCAGGCACAGTCGTACGCTGTGGCCCCAGGGGCCCCAACGTTGAGGGTGTGTGGGACAGGGCTGCGGGGCCTGAAGTCTGAAAACAGTAACTCGGCTTAGGTTTGGGGTCGAGGGTATGACAGGCCCCATTACCGACCGTGCGGGAGCTGCTCTGGATTTGAATGAAGGGCGAGTGTGCGTCCTTTTCACAGGCTTCTGTGTCTGGATTTTGTGTCAAGGAGGGCTGTGGAATGGAGGGGTGGCCTCCTGGGCCATGGATGAGCCTCCCTCTCTGGGGATTTGCCCTGGCTTCCAAGAGTTTCAGGTCATTCTGCGGGCAGGGAGGAGTCCTGTATTCTGCCTCAGGTGTCCCTCCCAAAGAGGGATTCCAGAGCAGAGACCTGGGTACCAGCGACTGGAAAACCCAAACTCGGGTTAGGATGGGGGCCCAAGGGGCGTGGGAAGCACCCTCTGCTTGCTCTTGGTCCAGCCACTGAGAGACCTCATTTGAGCACGAGGCTTATGGTGAGGGTCACAATGCGTCTTTGTGCCCAAGGCGACCCTCAAGCATGGGCGTGGCCTAATGGGCCATGCCGGTTTCTCCTACCCTGAAGGTTGGACACCAGGCCAACAGCAAGGTTTCTTGGATGGGCATCGAGGACTTCAGATTTCTGCCTCAGGTGCCCTCCTGTCCCGTGATTGGAGATAAGGTCTAGGTTCTGAATCCTGAACACCCAGCTTGGGAAGAGATGACAGCCTAAGGTCATGGCGGGTCTGATGTGATGGGTGTCGGTCGGGATGTCAGGGCTCAGGCAGTGTCAGGCAGAGCACGGGCGCCCATGGCAAACTCGAGTATTGGAGTGCAGTAGAGTGGAATTCAGGTGGATCCTCATTGGGTGTTTCCGGGTAGTCGCCTAGGGCAACGTTCTTCTTCTGGTGGGAAGGCAGAATACTGCATTGTGGCTCCAGAATTCCAATCTGGAGGGCTTGGGGGCCAGGAATGTGAGGACGGAAGTCTGAGAACACAAGCTAGGGTGAGATTTCGGGCGAGTTCACTCTGCAGAGGCTGAAATGAGATCTCCTGCATCTGGAGACAGGGCGAGGATCCGACATTGGCTCAGGTTGGAGACTGTGTCCCTTATGGCCCCATTAGGAAGTGGGTGCCTTCCCGAAGCCATGGAGGTTTTCCCATGCTGGGAGTTGTGAGATGCTCCAAAGCGCAAGGATTCCTACTGCGGGACAGTCGAGTCCTGTGAGATGGCTCCAGGACGCCCCATACAGAAAGACTGCAGGGCAGGGTGCTAAGGCTGAATGCCTGGGCATCCCACCTCACATTCCCATTGTCTCCTAGCGAAAAGGCAGGTTCGATTGCTGGCTCTGGGGGAGCTACTCAGGGGGCTGAGGTGAAATGGACTCTCCTGAGGATGGGTCATCATGTGGGTTTGTGTCCATGGAGACCTAGGAATGTGGCAGTGGCTCTGGGGCCCGGAGGATTCTCTGAACTGGAGGATTGGACACAGCTCCAAAGAGTAAGTTTCCCCTGTGGAGATGAGAGGTGTTCTGATGGGTGCCTCAGGAAACGTCCATGTGCTGGTATAGGAATCCAGGCCTATGAGGAGAGACGCCTGGTAACCAACCAAAGGGTTCAGAAGAAGGTCTAACAGACTGTCCGGTTCCATCTTCTGTCTCTGGGGACATCCGTCTGCTTTTCTGAGTGGAGGGAGATGCTCAGCTTGTGTCAGATCACCCCTGGGTGTCCAGGGCAGCCTACACTATTGGGATGGCCTCGGGGATCTTGGAGCCTTCTCCTAATCTGTAGGTTTGTGGCCAGTGAAATGGGCAGAGTTTCCTTGGAGAGGGCAGGCACAGTCCAGCGCTGGGGACCCAGGGGCCCCAGCGTTGAGGGTGTGTGGGACAGGGCTCCGGGGCCTGAAGTCTGAAAACACAAACTCGGCTTAGGTTTGGGCCCGAGGGTATGGCAGGCCCCATCTACCGACCGTGATGGGAGCTGCTCTGGATTTGAATGAAGGGCGAGTGTGCGTCCTTTTCTCAGGCTTCTGTGTCTGGATTTTGTGTCAAGGAGGGCTGTGGAATGGAGGGGTGGCCTCCTGGGCCATGGATGAACCTCCCTCTCTGGGGATTGGGCCTGGCTTCCAAGAGTTTCAGGTCATTCTGCGGGCAGGGAGGAGTCCTGTATTCTGCCTCAAGTGTCCCTCCCAAAGAAGGATTCCAGAGCAGAGCCCTGGGTACCGGCGACTAGAAAACCCAAACTCTGGTTAGGATGGGGGCCCAAGGGACGTGGGAAGCCCCCTCTGCGGGCTCTTGGTCCAGCCACTGAGAGACCTGATTTGAGCACGGGGCTTATGGTGAGGGTCACAATGCGTCTTTGTGCTTAAGGCGACCCTTAAGCATGGGCGTGGCCTCATGGGCCATGCAGGGTTCTCCTACCATGGAGGTTGCCTTCAGGTCAACAGCAGGGTTTCTTGAATGGGGATGGAGCAGTTCAGATTTCTGCATCAGGTTCCCTCCTGTGCAGTGATTGGAGATAAGGTCTAGGTTCTGAATCCTGAACACCCAGCTTGGGAAGAGATGACAGCCTAAGGTCTTGGCGGGTCTGATGTGATGGGTGTCGGTCGGGATATCAGGGCTCAGGCATGTCAGGCAGAGCGCGGGTGCCCATGCAACCTCGAGAAATGGCGTGCAGTAGAGCGGCGTGCAGGTGGATCCTCATTGGGTGTTTCTGGGTAGTCTCTTGGGCAACGTTTTTCTTCTGGTGGGAAGGCAGACTGCTGTATTGTGGCTCCAGAATTCCCAATCTGGAGGGCTTGGGGGCCAGGAATGTGAGGACGGAAGTCTGAGAACACAAGCTAGGGTGAGATTTCGGGCGAGTTCACTCTGCAGAGGCTGAAATGAGATCTCCTGCATCAGGAGACAGGGCGAGGATCCGACATTGGCTCAGGTTGGAGACTGTGTCCATTATGGCCCCATCAAGAAGTGGGGTCCCTCACGAATCCATGGATGTTTTCCCATGCTGGGAGTTGTGAGATGCTCCAAAGCGCAAGGATTCCCACTGGGGGACAGTCGAGTCCTGTGAGATGGCTCCAGGACGCCCCATACAGAAAGACTGCAGGGCAGGGTGCTAAGGATGGATGCCTGAGCATCCCACCTCACATCCCCATTGTCTCCTAGCGACAAGGCAGGTTCGATTGCTGGCTCTGGGGGAGCTACGCAGGGGGCTGAGGTGAAATGGACTCTCCTGAGGATGGGTCATCATGTGGGATTGTGTCCATGGAGACCTAGGAATGTGGCAGTGGCTCTGGGGCCTGGAAGGATTGTCCGAACAGGAGGATTGGACACAGCTCCAAAGAGTAAGTTTCCCCTGTGGAGATGAGAGGTGTTCTTATGGGTGCCTCAGGAAACGTCCGTTTGCTGGTATTGGAATCCAGGCCTCTGAGGAGAGACGCCTGGAAACCAACCAAAGGGTTCAGATGAAGGCCTAACAGACTGTCCGGTTCCATCTTCTATCTCTGGGGACATCCGTCTGCTTTTCTGAGTGGAGGGAGTTGCTCAGCTTGTGTCAGATCACCCCTGTGTGTCCAGGGCAGCCTACACTATTGGGATGGCTTCAGGGATTTTGGAGCCTTCTCCTAATCTGTAGGTTTGTGGCCAGTGGAATGGGCAGAGTTTCCTTGGAGAGGCCAGGCACAGTCCTGCGCTGTGGTCCCAGGGGCCCCAGCGTTGAGGGTGTTTTGGACAGGGCTGCGGGGACTGAAGTCTGAAAACACAAACTCGGCTTAGGTTTGGGGTCGAGGGTATGGCAGGCCCCATCTACCGACCGTGATGGGAACTGCTCTGGATTTGAATGAAGGGCGAGTGTGCGTCCTTTTCTCAGGCTTCTGTGTCTGGATTTTGTGTCAAGGAGGGCTGTGGAATGGAGGGGTGGCTTCCTGGGCCATGGATGAGCCTCCCTCTCTGGGGATTTGCCCTGGCTTCCAAGAGTTTCAGGTCATTCTGCGTGAAGGGAGGAGTCCTGAACTCTGCCTCAGGTGTCCCTCCCAAAGAGGGATTCCAGAGCAGAGCCCTGGGTACCGGCGACTGGAAAACCCAAACTCGGGTTAGGTCGGGGGCCCATGGGGCATGGGAAGCCCCCTAGGCGGGCTCTTGGTCCAGCCACTGAGAGACCTGATTTGAGCACGAGGCTTATGGTGAAGGTCACCATGCGTCTTTGTGCCCAAGGCGACCCTCAAGCATGGGCGTGGCCTCCTGGGCCATGAAGGTTTCTCCTACCCTGAAAGTTGGACACCAGGCCAACAGCAAGGTTTCTAGGATGGGGATGGAGGAGTTCTGATTTCTGCATCAGGTTCCCTCCTTCCGGGGATTGGAGATAAGTCCTAGGTTGTGAATCCTGAACACCCAGCTTAGGAAGACATGACAGCCTAAGGTCAAGGCGGGTCTGATGTGCTGGGTGTGCTGCCTGGTGTCCGGGTGTCGGTCGTGATGTCAGGGCTCAGCTGGGTCAGTCAGAGCATTAGTGCCCAGGGCAGCCCATAGAATTGGGGTGCAGTCACGTGGCGTGCAGGTTGACCCTCATTTGCGGTTTCTGGGCAGACCATAGGGCAACGTTTTTCTTCTGGTAGGCAGGCAGAGTACTGCGTTGTGGCTCCAGAATTCCCCATGTGGAGGGCTTGGGGGCCAGGAGTGTGAGGACGGAAGTGTGAGAACAGAAGCTAGGGTTATGTGTCGGGGTGAGGGCACGGCAGGCCCACTCTGCAGAGGCTGAATCGAGATCTCCTGCATCGGAAGTCAGGGCGAGGATCCGACTTTGGCTCAGGTTGGAGTTTGTGTCCATGGTGGCCCCTACAGGAAGAGGGCGCCTCGTGAGGTCATGGAGGTTTCCCACGCTGGGAGTTGTGACATGCTCCAAAGTGCAAGGATTCCTTCTGCGGGAGAGTCGAGTCCTCTTGGATGGCTCCAGGACGCCCCACTCGGAAAGACTCGAGAGCACGGTTCTAAGGATGGATGCCTGGGCACCCCACCTCGCATTCCCATTGGCTCGTAGTGACAAAGCAGGCTCAATCTGCTGCCTCTGGGGGAGGTATTCGGGGGGCGGGTTGGCTGAGTTGAAATGGACTCTCCTGAGGATGGGTCATCATGTGGGTTTGTGTCCATGGAGACTTTGGAAAGTGGCGGTGGCTCGGGGGCCCGGAAGCCTTCTCCGAACTGGAGGTTTGGACACAGCTCCAAAGGGTCAGTTTCCCCTGTGGAGATGAGAGGTGTTCTGATGGGTGCCTCAGGAAACCTCCTTTTGCTGGTATTGGAATCCAGGTCTCTGAGGAGAGACGCCTGGAAACCAACCAAAGGGTTCAGATGAAGGCCTAACAGACTGTCCGGTTCCATCTTCTGTCTCTTGGGACATCCGTCTGCTTTTCTGAGTGGAGGGAGTTGCTCAGCTTGTGTCAGATCACCCCTGGGTGTCCAGGGCAGCCTACACTATTGGGATGGCCTCAGGGATCTTGGAGCCTTCTCCCAATCTGTAGGTTTGTGGCCAGTGGAATGGGCAGAGTTTCCTTGGAGAGGGCAGGCTCAGTCCTGCACCGTGGCTCCAGGGGCCCCAGCGTTGAGGCTGTGTGGGACAGAGCTGCGGGGCCTGAAGTCTGAAAACACAAACTCGGCTTAGGTTTGGGGCCGAGGGTATGGCAGGCCCCATCTACCGACCGTGATGGGAGCTGCTCTGGATTTGAATGAAGGGCGAGTGTGCGTCCTATTCTCAGTCTTCTGTGTCTGGATGTTGTGTCAAGGAGGGCTGTGGAATGGAGGGGTAGCCTCGTGGGCCATGGATGAGCCTCCCTCTCTGGGGATTTGGCCTGGCTTCCAAGAGTTTCAGGTCATTCTGCGTGAAGGGAGGAGTGCTGAACTCGGCCTCAGGTGTCCCTCCCAAAGAGGGATTCCAGAGCAGAGCCGTGGGTACCGACGACTGGAAAACCCAAACTCGGGTTAGTATAGGGGCCCAAGGGGAATGGGAAGCCCCCTAGGCAGGCTCGTGGTCCAGCCTCTGAGAGACCTGATTTGAGCACGAGGCTTATGGTAGGGTCCCCATGCGTCTTTGTGCCCAAGGCGACCCTGAGGCATGGGCCTGACCTCCTGGGCCATGCAGTTTTGTCCTACCCTGAAGGTTGGACACCAGGCCAAAGGCAAGGTTTCTTGGGTGGGGATGGAGGAGTTCTGATTTCTGCATCAGGTTCCCTCCTGTCCGGGGATTGGAGATAAGGTCTAGGTTCTGAATCCTGAACACCCAGCTTGGGAAGAGATGACAGCCTAAGGTCATGGCGGGTCTGATGTGCTGGGTGTGCTGCCTGGTGTCCGGGTGTCGGTCGGGATGTCAGGGCTCAGGCTGGGTCAGACAGAGCATTAGTGCCCAGGGCAGCCCATAGAATTGGTGTGCAGTCACGTGGCGTGCAGTTTGACCCTCATTTGCGGTTTCTGGGCAGCCCCGTAGGGCAAAGTTTTTCTTCTGGTGGGCAGGCAGAGTGCTGTGTTGTGGCTCCAGAATTCCCCATGTGGAGGGCTTGGGGTCCAGGAGTGTGAGGATGTAATTGTGAGAACAGAAGCTAGGGTTATGTGTCGGGGTGAGGGCACGGCAGGCCCATTCTGCAGAGGCTGAATCGAGATCTCCTGCATCGGAAGTCAGGGCGAAGATCCGACTTTGGCTCATGTTGGAGTTTGTCCATGGTGGCCACTAGAGGAAGAGGGCGCCTCGTGAGGTCATGGAGGTTTTCCCACGCTGGGAGTTGTGACATGCTCCAAAGTGCAAGGATTCCTTCTGCGGGAGAGTCGAGTCCTCTTGGATGGCTCCAGGACGCCCCATTCGGAAAGACTCGAGAGCACGGTTCTAAGGATGGATGCCTGGGCACCCCACCTCGCATTCCCATTGGCTCGTAGTGACAAAGCAGGCTCAATCTGCTGCCTCTGGAGGAGGTATGCGGGGGGTGGGTGGGGCTGAGTTTAAATGGACTCTCCTGAGGATGGGTCATCATGTGGGTTTGTGTCCATGGAGACTTTGGAATGTGGCGGTGGCTCGGGGGCCTGGAAGCATTCTCCGAACTGGAGGATTGGACACAGCTCCAAAGGGTCAGTTTCCCTGTGGAGATGAGAGGTGTTCTGATGGGTGCCTCAGGAAACCTCCGTTTGCTGGTATTGGAATCCAGGCCTCTGATCAGAGACGACTGGAAACCAAGCAAAGGGTTCAGATGAAGGCCTAACAGACTGTCCGGTTCCATCTTCTGTCTCTTGGGACATCCGTCTGCTTTTCTGAGTGGAGGGAGTTGCTCAGCTTGTGTCAGATCACCCCTGGGTGTCCAGGGCAGCCTACACTATTGGGATGGCCTGGGTATCTTGGAGCCTTCTCCTAATCTGTAGGTTTGTGGCCAGTGGAATGAGCAGAGTTTCCTTGGAGAGGGCAGGCACAGTCCTGCGCCGTGGCTCCAGGGGCCCCAGCGTTGAGGGTGTGTGGGACAGGGCTGCGGGGCCTGAAGTCTGAAAACACTAACGCGGCTTAGGTTTGGGCCCGAGGGTATGGCAGGCCCCATCTACCGACCGTGATGGGAGCTGCTCTGGATTTGAATGAAGGGCAAGTGTGCGTCCTATTCTCAGGCTTCTGTGTCTGGATGTTGTGTCACGGAGGGCTGTGGAATGGAGGGGTAGCCTCCTGGGCCATGGATGAGCCTCCCTCTGTCGGGATTTGGCCTGGCTTCCAAGAGTTTCAGGTCATTGTGCGGGCAGGGAGGAGTCCTGTATTCTGCCTCAGGCGTCCCTCCCAAAGAGGTATGCCAGAGCAGAGCCCTGGGTACCGGCGACTGGAAAACCCAAACTCGGGGTAGGATGGGGGCCCAAGGGGCATGGGAAGCTCCCTAGGCGGGCTCGTTGTCCAGCCACTGAGAGACCTGATTTGAGCACGAGGCTTATGGTGAGGGTCACCATGCGTCTTTGTGCACAAGGCGACGCTGAAGCAAGCATGGGCATGGCCTCCTGGGCCATGCAGGTTTCTCCTACCCTCAAGGTTGGACACCAGCCCAACAGCAAGATTTCTTCGATGGGGATGGAGGAGTTCTGATTTCTGCATCAGGTTCCCTCCTGTCTGGGGATTGGAGATAAGGTCTAGGTTTTGAATCCTGAACACCCAGCTTGGGAAGACATGACAGCCTAAGGTCAAGGCGGGTCTGATTTGCTGGGTGTGCTGCCTGGTGTCCGGGTGCCGGTGGGATGCCAGGGCTCAGGCTGGGTCAGTCAGAGCATTAGTGCCCAGGGCAGCCGATAGAATTGGGGTGCAGTCACGTGGCGTGCAGGTTGACCCTCATTTGCGGTTTCTGGGCAGCATCATAGGGCAACGTTTTTCTTCTGGTGGGCAGGCAGAGTGCTGCGTTGTGGCTCCAGAATTCCCCAAGTGGAGGGCTTGGAGGCCAGGAGTGTGAAGACGGAAGTGTGAGAACACAAGCCAGGGTTATGTGTCGGGGTGAGGGCACGGCAGGCCCACTCTGCAGAGGCTGAATCGAGATCTCCTGCATCGGAAGTCAGGGCGAGGAACCGACTTTGGCTCAGTTTGGAGTTTGTATCCATGGTGGCCCCTTCAGGAAGTGGGCGCCTCGGGAGGTCATGGAGGTTTTCCCACGCTGGGAGTTGTGACATGCTCCAAAGTGCAAGCATTCCTTCTGCGGGACAATCGAGTCCTCTTGGATGGCTCCAGGACGCCCCATTCGGATAGACTCGAGAGCACGGGTCTAAGGATGGGTGCCTGGGGACCCCACCTCGCATTCCCATTGGCTCGTAGTGACAAAGCAGGCTCAATCTGCTGCCTCTGGGGGAGGTATGAGGGGGGCGGGTGGGGCTGCGTTGAAATGGACTCTCCTGAGGATGGGTCATCATGTGGGTTTGTGTCCAAGGAGACTTTGGAATGTGGGGTGGCTCGGGGACCCAGAAGCATTCTCTGAACTGGAGGATTGGACACAGCTCCAAAGGGTAAGTTTACCCTGTGGAGATGAGAGGTGTTCTGATGGCTGCATCAGGAAACCTCCGTTTGCTGGTATTGGAATCCAGGCCTCTGAGGAGAGACGCCTGGAAACCAACCAAAGGGTTCAGATGAATTCCTAACAGACTTCCGGTTGTATCTTCTGTCTCTGGGGACATCCGTCTGCTTTTCTGTGTGGAGGGAGTTGCTCAACTTGTGTCAGATCACCCCTGGGAGTCCAGGACAGCCTACACTATTGGGATGGCCTCGGGGGTCTTGGAGCCTTCTCCTAATCTGTAGGTTTGTGGCCAGTGGAATGGGCAGAGTTTCCTTGGAGAGGGCAGGCACAGTCCTGCGCCCTGGCTCCAGGGGCCCCAGCGTTGAGGGTGTGTGGGACAGGGCTGCGGGGCCTGATGTCTGAAAACACAAACTCGGCTTAGGTTTGGGGCCGAGGGTATATCAGGCCCCATCTACCGACCGTGATGGGAGCTGCTCTGGATTTGAATGAAGGGCGAGTGTGCGTCCTTTTCTCAGGCTTCTGTGTCTGGATGTTGTGTCAAGGAGGGCTGTGGAATGGAGGGGTAGCCTCCTGGGCCATGGATGAGCCTCCCTCTCTGGGGATTTGACCTGGCTTCCAAGAGTTTCAGGTCATTCTGCGGGCAGGGAGGAGTCCTGTATTCTGCCTCAGGTGTCCCTCCCAAAGAGGGATTCCAGAGCAGAGCCCTGGGTACCGGCGACAGGAAAACCCAAACTCGGGATAGGATGGGGGCCCAAGGGGCCTGGGAAGCACCCTCTGCGGGCTCTTGGTCCAGCCACGGAGAGACCTGATTTGAGCACGAGGCTTATGGTGAGGGTCACAATGCGTCTTTGTGCCTAAGGCGACCCTGAAGCATGGGCGTGGCCTCATGGGCCATGCAGGGTTCTCCTACCCTGAGGGTTGGCTTCAGGCCAACAGCAAGGTTTCTTGGATGGGGAAGGAGGAGTTCAGATTTCTGTATCAGGTTCCCTCCTGTCTAGTGATTGGAGATAAGGTCTAGGTTCTGAATCCTGAACACCCAGCTTGGGAAGAGATGACAGCCTAAGGTCATGGCGGGTCTGATGTGATGGGTGTCGGTCAGGATGTCAGGGCTCAGGCAGTGTCAGGCAGAGCGCGGGTGCCCATGGCAACCTCGACAAATGGCGTGCAGTAGAGCGGCGTGCAGGTGTATCCTCTTTGGGTGTTTCTGGGTAGTCTCTTGGGCAACGTTTTTCTTCTGGTGGGAAGGCAGAGTGCTGTATTGTGTCTCCAGAATTCCCAATCTGGAGGGCTTGGTGGCCATGAATGTGAGGACGGAATTCTGAGAACACAAGCTAGGGTGAGATTTCGGGCGAGTTCACTCTGCAGAGGCTGAAATGAGATCTCCTGCAACAGGAGACAGGGTGAGGATCCGACATTGGCTCAGGTTGGAGACTGTGTCCATTATGGCCCCATCAAGAAGTGGGGTCCCTCACGAATCCATGGATGTTTTCCCATGCTGGGAGTTGTGAGATGCTCCAAAGCGCAAGGATTCCTACTGCGGGACAGTCGAGTCCTGTGAGATGGCTCCAGGACGCCCCATACAGAAAGACTGGAGGGCAGGGTGCTAAGGATGGATGCCTGGGCATCCCACCTCACATTCCCATTGTCTCCTAGCGACAAGGCAGGTTCGATTGCTGGCTCTGGGGGAGCTACGCAGGGGGCTGAGTGGAAATGGACTCTCCTGAGGATGGGTCATAATGTAGGTTTGTGTCCATGGAGACCTAGGAATGTGGCAGTGTCTCTGGGGCCCGTAAGGATTCTCCGAACTGGAGGATTGGACACAGCTCCAAAGAGTAAGTTTCCCCTGTGGAGATGAGAGGTGTTCTGATGGGTGCCTCAGGAAACGTCCGTATGCTGGTGTTGGAATCCAGGCCTCTGAGGAGAGACGCCTGGAAACCAACCAAAGGGTTCAGATGAAGGCCTAACAGACTGTCCGGTTCCATCTTCTGTCTCTGGGGAAATCCGTCTGCTTTTCTGAGTGGAGGGAGATGCTCAGCTTGTGTCAGATCACCCCTGTGTGTCCAGGGCAGCCTACACTATTGGGATGGCCTCGGGGATCCTGGAGCCTTCTCCTAATCTGTAGGTTTGTGGCCAGTGGAATGGGCAGGGTTTCCTTGGCGAGGGCAGGCACAGTCGTACGCTGTGGCCCCAGGGGCCCCAACGTTGAGGGTGTGTGGGACAGGGCTGCGGGGCCTGAAGTCTGAAAACAGTAACTCGGCTTAGGTTTGGGGTCGAGGGTATGACAGGCCCCATTACCGACCGTGCGGGAGCTGCTCTGGATTTGAATGAAGGGCGAGTGTGCGTCCTTTTCACAGGCTTCTGTGTCTGGATTTTGTGTCAAGGAGGGCTGTGGAATGGAGGGGTGGCCTCCTGGGCCATGGATGAGCCTCCCTCTCTGGGGATTTGCCCTGGCTTCCAAGAGTTTCAGGTCATTCTGCGGGCAGGGAGGAGTCCTGTATTCTGCCTCAGGTGTCCCTCCCAAAGAGGGATTCCAGAGCAGAGACCTGGGTACCAGCGACTGGAAAACCCAAACTCGGGTTAGGATGGGGGCCCAAGGGGCGTGGGAAGCACCCTCTGCTTGCTCTTGGTCCAGCCACTGAGAGACCTCATTTGAGCACGAGGCTTATGGTGAGGGTCACAATGCGTCTTTGTGCCCAAGGCGACCCTCAAGCATGGGCGTGGCCTAATGGGCCATGCCGGTTTCTCCTACCCTGAAGGTTGGACACCAGGCCAACAGCAAGGTTTCTTGGATGGGCATCGAGGACTTCAGATTTCTGCCTCAGGTGCCCTCCTGACCCGTGATTGGAGATAAGGTCTAGGTTCTGAATCCTGAACACCCAGCTTGGGAAGAGATGACAGCCTAAGGTCATGGCGGGTCTGATGTGATGGGTGTCGGTCGGGATATCAGGGCTCAGGCAGTGTCAGGCAGAGCACGGGCGCCCATGGCAAACTCGAGTATTGGAGTGCAGTAGAGTGGAATTCAGGTGGATCCTCATTGGGTGTTTCCGGGTAGTCGCCTAGGGCAACGTTCTTCTTCTGGTGGGAAGGCAGAATACTGCATTGTGGCTCCAGAATTCCAATCTGGAGGGCTTGGGGGCCATGAATGTGAACACGGAAGTCTGAGAACACAAGCTAGGGTGAGATTTCGGGCGAGTTCACTCTGCAGAGGCTGAAATGAGATCTCCTGCATCTGGAGACAGGGCGAGGATCCGACATTGGCTCAGGTTGGAGACTGTGTCCCTTATGGCCCCATTAGGAAGTGGGTGCCTTCCCGAAGCCATGGAGGTTTTCCCATGCTGGGAGTTGTGAGATGCTCCAAAGCGCAAGGATTCCTACTGCGGGACAGTCGAGTCCTGTGAGATGGCTCCAGGACGCCCCATACAGAAAGACTGCAGGGCAGGGTGCTAAGGCTGAATGCCTGGGCATCCCACCTCACATTCCCATTGTCTCCTAGCGAAAAGGCAGGTTCGATTGCTGGCTCTGGGGGAGCTACTCAGGGGGCTGAGGTGAAATGGACTCTCCTGAGGATGGGTCATCATGTGGGTTTGTGTCCATGGAGACCTAGGAATGTGGCAGTGGCTCTGGGGCCCGGAGGATTCTCTGAAATGGAGGATTGGACACAGCTCCAAAGAGTAAGTTTCCCCTGTGGAGATGAGAGGTGTTCTGATGGGTGCCTCAGGAAACGTCCATGTGCTGGTATAGGAATCCAGGCCTATGAGGAGAGACGCCTGGTAACCAACCAAAGGGTTCAGAAGAAGGTCTAACAGACTGTCCGTTTCCATCTTCTGTCTCTGGGGACATCCGTCTGCTTTTCTGAGTGGAGGGAGATGCTCAGCTTGTGTCAGATCACCCCTGGGTGTCCAGGGCAGCCTACACTATTGGGATGGCCTCGGGGATCTTGGAGCCTTCTCCTAATCTGTAGGTTTGTGGCCAGTGGAATGGGCAGAGTTTCCTTGGAGAGGGCAGGCACAGTCCTGCGCTGGGGACCCAGGGGCCCCAGCGTTGAGGGTGTGTGGGACAGGGCTCCGGGGCCTGAAGTCTGAAAACACAAACTCGGCTTAGGTTTGGGCCCGAGGGTATGGCAGGCCCCATCTACCGACCGTGATGGGAGCTGCTCTGGATTTGAATGAAGGGCGAGTGTGCGTCCTTTTCTCAGGCTTCTGTGTCTGGATTTTGTGTCAAGGAGGGCTGTGGAATGGAGGGGTGGCCTCCTGGGCCATGGATGAACCTCCCTCTCTGGGGATTGGGCCTGGCTTCCAAGAGTTTCAGGTCATTCTGCGGGCAGGGAGGAGTCCTGTATTCTGCCTCAGGTGTCCCTCCCAAAGAAGGATTCCAGAGCAGAGCCCTGGGTACCGGCGACTGGAAAACCCAAACTCTGGTTAGGATGGGGGCCCAAGGGACGTGGGAAGCACCCTCTGCGGGCTCTTGGTCCAGCCACTGAGAGACCTGATTTGAGCACGGGGCTTATGGTGAGGGTCACAATGCGTCTTTGTGCTTAAGGCGACCCTTAAGCATGGGCGTGGCCTCATGGGCCATGCAGGGTTCTCCTACCATGGAGGTTGCCTTCAGGTCAACAGCAGGGTTTCTTGAATGGGGATGGAGCAGTTCAGATTTCTGCATCAGGTTCCCTCCTGTGCAGTGATTGGAGATAAGGTCTAGGTTCTGAATCCTGAACACCCAGCTTGGGAAGAGATGACAGCCTAAGGTCTTGGCGGGTCTGATGTGATGGGTGTCGGTCGGGATATCAGGGCTCAGGCATATCAGGCAGAGCGCGGGTGCCCATGCAACCTCGAGAAATGGCGTGCAGTAGAGCGGCGTGCAGGTGGATCCTCATTGGGTGTTTCTGGGTAGTCTCTTGGGCAACGTTTTTCTTCTGGTGGGAAGGCAGACTGCTGTATTGTGGCTCCAGAATTCCCAATCTGGAGGGCTTGGGGGCCAGGAATGTGAGGACGGAAGTCTGAGAACACAAGCTAGGGTGAGATTTCGGGCGAGTTCACTCTGCAGAGGCTGAAATGAGATCTCCTGCATCAGGAGACAGGGCGAGGATCCGACATTGGCTCAGGTTGGAGACTGTGTCCATTATGGCCCCATCAAGAAGTGGGGTCCCTCACGAATCCATGGATGTTTTCCCATGCTGGGAGTTGTGAGATGCTCCAAAGCGCAAGGATTCCCACTGGGGGACAGTCGAGTCCTGTGAGATGGCTCCAGGACGCCCCATACAGAAAGACTGCAGGGCAGGGTGCTAAGGATGGATGCCTGAGCATCCCACCTCACATCCCCATTGTCTCCTAGCGACAAGGCAGGTTCGATTGCTGGCTCTGGGGGAGCTACGCAGGGGGCTGAGGTGAAATGGACTCTCCTGAGGATGGGTCATCATGTGGGATTGTGTCCATGGAGACCTAGGAATGTGGCAGTGGCTCTGGGGCCTGGAAGGATTGTCCGAACAGGAGGATTGGACACAGCTCCAAAGAGTAAGTTTCCCCTGTGGAGATGAGAGGTGTTCTTATGGGTGCCTCAGGAAACGTCCGTTTGCTGGTATTGGAATCCAGGCCTCTGAGGAGAGACGCCTGGAAACCAACCAAAGGGTTCAGATGAAGGCCTAACAGACTGTCCGGTTCCATCTTCTATCTCTGGGGACATCCGTCTGCTTTTCTGAGTGGAGGGAGTTGCTCAGCTTGTGTCAGATCACCCCTGTGTGTCCAGGGCTGCCTACACTATTGGGATGGCTTCAGGGATTTTGGAGCCTTCTCCTAATCTGTAGGTTTGTGGCCAGTGGAATGGGCAGAGTTTCCTTGGAGAGGCCAGGCACAGTCCTGCGCTGTGGTCCCAGGGGCCCCAGCGTTGAGGGTGTTTTGGACAGGGCTGCGGGGCCTGAAGTCTGAAAACAGTAACTCGGCTTAGGTTTGGGGTCGAGGGTATGGCAGGCCCCATCTACCGACCGTGATGGGAACTGCTCTGGATTTGAATGAAGGGCGAGTGTGCGTCCTTTTCTCAGGCTTCTGTGTCTGGATTTTGTGTCAAGGAGGGCTGTGGAATGGAGGGGTGGCTTCCTGGGCCATGGATGAGCCTCCCTCTCTGGGGATTTGCCCTGGCTTCCAAGAGTTTCAGGTCATTCTGCGTGAAGGGAGGAGTCCTGAACTCTGCCTCAGGTGTCCCTCCCAAAGAGGGATTCCAGAGCAGATCCCTGGGTACCGGCGACTGGAAAACCCAAACTCGGGTTAGGTCGGGGGCACATGGGGCATGGGAAGCCCCCTAGGCGGGCTCTTGGTCCAGCCACTGAGAGACCTGATTTGAGCACGAGGCTTATGGTGAAGGTCACCATGCGTCTTTGTGCCCAAGGCGACCCTCAAGCATGGGCGTGGCCTCCTGGGCCATGAAGGTTTCTCCTACCCTGAAAGTTGGACACCAGGCCAACAGCAAGGTTTCTTGGATGGGGATGGAGGAGTTCTGATTTCTGCATCAGGTTCCCTCCTGTCCGGGGATTGGAGATAAGGTCTAGGTTCTGAATCCTGAACACCCAGCTTGCGAAGACATGACAGCCTAAGGTCAAGGCAGGTCTGATGTGCTGGGTGTGCTGTCTGGTGTCCGGGTGTCGGTCGGGATGTGAGGGCTCAGGCTGGGTCAGACAGAGCATTAGTGCCCAGGGCAGCCGATAGAATTGGGGTGCAGTCACGTGGCATGCAGGTTGACCCTCATTTGCGTTTTCTGGGCAGCACCATAGGGCAACGTTTTTCTTCTGGTGGGCAGGCAGAGTGCTGCTTTGTGGCTCCAGAATTCCCCATGTGGAGGGCTTGAGGGCCAGGAGTGTGAGGACGTAAGTGTGAGAACACAAGCTAGGGTTATGTGTCGGGGTGAGGGCACGGCAGGCCCACTCTGCAGAGGCTGAAATGAGATCTCCTGCATCGGAAGTCAGGGCGAGGATCCGACTTTGGCTCAGGTTGGAGTTTGTGTCCATGGTGGCCCCTTCAGGAAGAGGGCGCCTCGTGAGGTCATGGAGGTTTTCCCACGTTGGGAGTTGTGACATGCTCTAAATGCAAGGATTCCATCTGCGGGAGAGTCGAGTCCTCTTGGATGGCTCCAGGACGCCCCATTCGGAAAGACTCCAGAGCACGGTTCTAAGGATGGATGCCTGGGCACCCCACCTCGCATTCCCATTTGCTCGTAGTGACAAAGCAGGCTCAATCTGCTACCTCTGGGGGAGGTATGCGGGGGGCGGGTGGGGCTGAGTTGAAATGGTCTCTCCTGAGGATGGGTCATCATGTGGGTTTGTGTCCATGGAGACTTTGGAAGGTGGCGGTGGCTCGGGGGCCCGGAAGCATTCTCCGAACTGGAGGATTGGACACAGCTCGAAAGGGTCAGTTTACCCTGTGGAGATGAGAGGTGTTCTGATGGGTGCCTCAGGAAACCTCCGTTTGCTGGTATTGGAATCCAGGCCTCTGAGGAGAGACGCCTGGAAACCAACCAAAGGTTTCAGATGAAGGCCTAACAGACTGTCCGGTTCCATCTTCTGTCTCTGGGGACATCCGTCTGCTTTTGTGAGAGGAGGGAGTTGCTCAGCTTGTGTCAGATCACCCCTGTGTGTCCAGGGCAGCCTACACTATTGGGATGGCCTCGGGGATCTTGGAGCCTTCTCCTAATCTGTAGGATTGTGGCCAGTGGAATGTGCAGAGTTTCCTTGGAGAGGGCAGGCACAGTCCTGCGCCGTGGCTCCAGGGGACCCATCGTTTAGGGTGTGTGGGACAGGGCTGCGGGGCCTGAAGTCTGAAAACACAAACTCGGCTTGGGTTTGGGGCCGAGGGTATGGCAGGCCCCATCTACCGACCGTGATGGGAGCTTCTCTGGATTTGAATGAAGGGCGAGTGTGCGTCCTTTTCTCAGGCTTCTGTGTCTGGATGTTGTGTCAAGGAGGGCTGTGGAATGGAGGGGTAGCCTCCTGGGCCATGGAGGAGCCTCCCTCTCTGGGGATTTGGCCGGGCTTCCAAGAGTTTCATGTCATTCTGCGTGAAGGGAGGAGTCCTGAACTCTGCCTCAGGTGTCCCTCCCAAAGAGGGATTCCAGAGCAGAGCCCTGGGTACCGGCGACTGGAAAACCCAAACTCGGGATAGGATGAGGGCCCAAGGGGCAAGGAACGCCCCCTAGGCGGGCTCGTGGTACAGCCACTGAGAGACCTGATTTGAGCGCGAGGCTTATGGTGAGGGTCCCCATGCGTCTTTGTGCCCAAGGCGACCCTAAGGCATGGGCGTGACCTCCTGGGCCATGCAGGTTTGTCTTACCCTAAGGTTGGACACCAGGCCAACAGCAAGGTTTCTTGGATGGGGATGGAGGAGTTCTGATTTCTGCATCAGGTTCCCTCCTGTCCGGGGATTGGAGATAAGGTCTAGGTTCTGAATCCTGAACACCCAGCTTGGGAAGACATGACAGCCTAAGGTCATGGCGGGTCTGATGTGCTGGGTGTGCTGCCTGGTGTCCGGGTGTCGGTCGGGATGTCAGGGCTCAGGCTGGGTCAGACAGAGCATTAGTGCCCAGGGCAGCCGATAGAATTGGGGTGCAGTCACGTGGCATGCAGGTTGACCCTCATTTGCGGTTTCTGGGCAGCACCATAGGGCAACGTTTTTCTTCTGGTGGGCAGGCAGAGTGCTGCGTTGTGGCTCCAGAATTCCCCAAGTGGAGGGCTTGAGGGCCAGGAGTGTGAGGACGGAAGTGTGAGAACATAAGCTAGGGTTATGTGTCGGGGTGAGGGCACGGCAGGCCCACTCTGCAGAGTCTGAATCGAGATCTCCTGCATCGGAAGTCAGGGCGAGTAACCGACTTTGGCTCAGGTTGGAGTTTGTGTCCATGGTGGTCCCTTCAGGAAGAGGGCGCCTTGTGAGGTCTTGGAGGTTTTCCCACGTTGGGAGTTGTGACATGCTCTAAATGCAAGGATTCCTTCTGCGGGAGAGTCGAGTCCTCTTGGATGGCTCCAGGACGCCCCATTCGGAAAGACTCGAGAGCACGGTTCTAAGGATGGATGCCTGGGCACACCACCTCGCATTCCCATTGGCTCATAGTGACAAAGCAGGCTCAATCTGCTGCCTCTGGGGGAGGTATGCGGGGGGCGGGTGGGTCTGAGTTGAAATTGACTCTCCTGAGGATGGGTCATCATGTGGGTTTGTGTCCATGGAGACTTTGGAAGGTGGCGGTGGCTCGGGGGCCCGGAAGCATTCTCCGAACTGGAGGATTGGACACAGCTCCAAAGGGTCAGTTTCCCCTGTGGAGATGAGAGGTGTTCTGATGGGTGCCTCAGGAAACCTCCGTTTGCTGGTATTGGAATCCAGGCCTCTGAGGAGAGACGCCTGGAAACCAACCAAAGGTTTCAGATGAAGGCCTAACAGACTGTCCGGTTCCATCTTCTGTCTCTGGGGACATCCGTCTGCTTTTGTGAGTGGAGGGAGTTGCTCAGCTTGTTTCAGATCACCCCTGTGTGTCCAGGGCAGCCTACACTATTGGGATGGCCTCGGGGATCTTGGAGCCTTCTCCTAATCTGTAGGTTTGTGGCCAGTGGAATGGGCAGAGTTTCCTTGGAGAGGGCAGGCACAGTCCTGCGCCGTGGCTCCAGGGGCCCCAGATTGAGGGTGTGTGGGACAGGGCTGCGGGGCCTGAAGTCTGAAAACACAAACTCGGCTTAGGTTTGGGGCCGAGGGTATGGCAGGCCCCATCTACCGACCGTGATGGGAGCTGCTCTGGATTTGAATGAAGGGCGAGTGTGCGTCCTTTTCTCGGGCTTCTGTGTCTGGATGTTGTGTCAAGGAGGGCTGTGGAATGGAGGGGTAGCCTCCTGGGCCATGGATGAGCCTCCCTCTCTGGGGATTTGACCTGGCTTCCAAGAGTTTCAGGTCATTCTGTGGGCAGGGAGGAGTCCTGTATTCTGCCTCAGGTGTCCCTCCCAAAGAGGGATTCCAGAGCAGAGCCCTGGGTACCGGCGACAGGAAAACCCAAACTCGGGATAGGATGGGGACCCAAGGGGCCTGGGAAGCACCCTCTGCGGGCTCTTGGTCCAGCCACGGAGAGACCTGATTTGAGCACGAGGCTTATGGTGAGGGTCACAATGCGTCTTTGTGCCTAAGGCGACCCTGAAGCATGGGCGTGGCCTCATGGGCCATGCAGGGTTCTCCTACCCTGAGGGTTGGCTTCAGGCCAACAGCAAGGTTTCTTGGATGGGGAAGGAGGAGTTCAGATTTCTGTATCAGGTTCCCTCCTGTCTAGTGATTGGAGATAAGGTCTAGGTTCTGAATCCTGAACACCCAGCTTGGGAAGAGATGACAGCCTAAGGTCATGGCGGGTCTGATGTGATGGGTGTCGGTCAGGATGTCAGGGCTCAGGCAGTGTCAGGCAGAGCGCGGGTGCCCATGGCAACCTCGACAAATGGCGTGCAGTAGAGCGGCGTGCAGGTGTATCCTCTTTGGGTGTTTCTGGGTAGTCTCTTGGGCAACGTTTTTCTTCTGGTGGGAAGGCAGAGTGCTGTATTGTGTCTCCAGAATTCCCAATCTGGAGGGCTTGGGGGCCAGGAATGTGAGGGCGGAAGTCTGAGAACACAAGCTAGGGTGAGATTTCGGGCGAGTTCACTCTGCAGAGGCTGAAATGAGATCTCCTGCAACAGGAGACAGGGTGAGGATCCGACATTGGCTCAGGTTGGAGACTGTGTCCATTATGGCCCCATCAAGAAGTGGGGTCCCTCACGAATCCATGGATGTTTTCCCATGCTGGGAGTTGTGAGATGCTCCAAAGCGCAAGGATTCCTACTGCGGGACAGTCGAGTCCTGTGAGATGGCTCCAGGACGCCCCATACAGAAAGACTGGAGGGCAGGGTGCTAAGGATGGATGCCTGGGCATCCCACCTCACATTCCCATTGTCTCCTAGCGACAAGGCAGGTTCGATTGCTGGCTCTGGGGGAGCTACGCAGGGGGCTGAGGTGAAATGGACTCTCCTGAGGATGGGTCATAATGTAGGTTTGTGTCCATGGAGACCTAGGAATGTGGCAGTGTCTCTGGGGCCCGTAAGGATTCTCCGAACTGGAGGATTGGACACAGCTCCAAAGAGTAAGTTTCCCCTGTGGAGATGAGAGGTGTTCTGATGGGTGCCTCAGGAAACGTCCGTATGCTGGTGTTGGAATCCAGGCCTCTGAGGAGAGACGCCTGGAAACCAACCAAAGGGTTCAGATGAAGGCCTAACAGACTGTCCGGTTCCATCTTCTGTCTCTGGGGAAATCCGTCTGCTTTTCTGAGTGGAGGGAGATGCTCAGCTTGTGTCAGATCACCCCTGTGTGTCCAGGGCAGCCTACACTATTGGGATGGCCTCGGGGATCCTGGAGCCTTCTCCTAATCTGTAGGTTTGTGGCCAGTGGAATGGGCAGGGTTTCCTTGGCGAGGGCAGGCACAGTCGTACGCTGTGGCCCCAGGGGCCCCAACGTTGAGGGTGTGTGGGACAGGGCTGCGGGGCCTGAAGTCTGAAAACAGTAACTCGGCTTAGGTTTGGGGTCGAGGGTATGACAGGCCCCATTACCGACCGTGCGGGAGCTGCTCTGGATTTGAATGAAGGGCGAGTGTGCGTCCGTTTCACAGGCTTCTGTGTCTGGATTTTGTGTCAAGGAGGGCTGTGGAATGGAGGGGTGGCCTCCTGGGCCATGGATGAGCCTCCCTCTCTGGGGATTTGCCCTGGCTTCCAAGAGTTTCAGGTCATTCTGCGGGCAGGGAGGAGTCCTGTATTCTGCCTCAGGTGTCCCTCCCAAAGAGGGATTCCAGAGCAGAGACCTGGGTACCAGCGACTGGAAAACCCAAACTCGGGTTAGGATGGGGGCCCAAGGGGCGTGGGAAGCACCCTCTGCTTGCTCTTGGTCCAGCCACTGAGAGACCTCATTTGAGCACGAGGCTTATGGTGAGGGTCACAATGCGTCTTTGTGCCCAAGGCGACCCTCAAGCATGGGCGTGGCCTAATGGGCCATGCCGGTTTCTCCTACCCTGAAGGTTGGACACCAGGCCAACAGCAAGGTTTCTTGGATGGGCATCGAGGACTTCAGATTTCTGCCTCAGGTGCCCTCCTGTCCCGTGATTGGAGATAAGGTCTAGGTTCTGAATCCTGAACACCCAGCTTGGGAAGAGATGACAGCCTAAGGTCATGGCGGGTCTGATGTGATGGGTGTCGGTCGGGATGTCAGGGCTCAGGCAGTGTCAGGCAGAGCACGGGCGCCCATGGCAAACTCGAGTATTGGAGTGCAGTAGAGTGGAATTCAGGTGGATCCTCATTGGGTGTTTCCGGGTAGTCGCCTAGGGCATCGTTCTTCTTCTGGTGGGAAGGCAGAATACTGCATTGTGGCTCCAGAATTCCAATCTGGAGGGCTTGGGGGCCATGAATGTGAACACGGAAGTCTGAGAACACAAGCTAGGGTGAGATTTCGGGCGAGTTCACTCTGCAGAGGCTGAAATGAGATCTCCTGCATCTGGAGACAGGGCGAGGATCCGACATTGGCTCAGGTTGGAGACTGTGTCCCTTATGGCCCCATTAGGAAGTGGGTGCATTCCCGAAGCCATGGAGGTTTTCCCATGCTGGGAGTTGTGAGATGCTCCAAAGCGCAAGGATTCCTACTGCGGGACAGTCGAGTCCTGTGAGATGGCTCCAGGACGCCCCATACAGAAAGACTGCAGGGCAGGGTGCTAAGGCTGAATGCCTGGGCATCCCACCTCACATTCCCATTGTCTCCTAGCAAAAAGGCAGGTTCGATTGCTGGCTCTGGGGGAGCTACTCAGGGGGCTGAGGTGAAATGGACTCTCCTGAGGATGGGTCATTATGTGGGTTTGTGTCCATGGAGACCTAGGAATGTGGCAGTGGCTCTGGGGCCCGGAGGATTCTCCGAACTTGAGGATTGGACAGAGCTCCAAAGAGTAAGTTTCCCCTGTGGAGATGAGAGGTGTTCTGATGGGTGCCTCAGGAAACGTCCGTGTGCTGGTATAGGAATCCAGGCCTATGATGAGAGACGCCTGGTAACCAACCAAAGGGTTCAGAAGAAGGTCTAACAGACTGTCCGGTTCCATCTTCTGTCTCTGGGGACATCCGTCTGCTTTTCTGAGTGGAGGGAGATGCTCAGCTTGTGTCAGATCACCCCTGGGTGTCCAGGGCAGCCTACACTATTGGGATGGCCTCGGGGATCTTGGAGCCTTCTCCTAATCTGTAGGTTTGTGGCCAGTGGAATGGGCAGAGTTTCCTTGGAGAGGGCAGGCACAGTCCTGCGCTGGGGACCCAGGGGCCCCAGCGTTGAGGGTGTGTGGGACAGGGCTCCGGGGCCTGAAGTCTGAAAACACAAACTCGGCTTAGGTTTGGGCCCGAGGGTATGGCAGGCCCCATCTACCGACCGTGATGGGAGCTGCTCTGGATTTGAATGAAGGGCGAGTGTGCGTCCTTTTCTCAGGCTTCTGTGTCTGGATTTTGTGTCAAGGAGGGCTGTGGAATGGAGGGGTGGCCTCCTGGGCCATGGATGAACCTCCCTCTCTGGGGATTGGGCCTGGCTTCCAAGAGTTTCAGGTCATTCTGCGGGAAGGGAGGAGTCCTGTATTCTGCCTCAGGTGTCCCTCCCAAAGAAGGATTCCAGAGCAGAGCCCTGGGTACCGGCGACTGGAAAACCCAAACTCTGGTTAGGATGGGGGCCCAAGGGACGTGGGAAGCACCCTCTGCGGGCTCTTGGTCCAGCCACTGAGAGACCTGATTTGAGCACGGGGCTTATGGTGAGGGTCACAATGCGTCTTTGTGCTTAAGGCGACCCTTAAGCATGGGCGTGGCCTCATGGGCCATGCAGGGTTCTCCTACCATGGAGGTTGCCTTCAGGTCAACAGCAGGGTTTCTTGAATGGGGATGGAGCAGTTCAGATTTCTGCATCAGGTTCCCTCCTGTGCAGTGATTGGAGATAAGGTCTAGGTTCTGAATCCTGAACACCCAGCTTGGGAAGAGATGACAGCCTAAGGTCTTGGCGGGTCTGATGTGATGGGTGTCGGTCGGGATATCAGGGCTCAGGCATGTCAGGCAGAGCGCGGGTGCCCATGCAACCTCGAGAAATGGCGTGCAGTAGAGCGGCGTGCAGGTGGATCCTCATTGGGTGTTTCTGGGTAGTCTCTTGGGCAACGTTTTTCTTCTGGTGGGAAGGCAGACTGCTGTATTGTGGCTCCAGAATTCCCAATCTGGAGGGCTTGGGGGCCAGGAATGTGAGGACGGAAGTCTGAGAACACAAGCTAGGGTGAGATTTCGGGCGAGTTCACTCTGCAGAGGCTGAAATGAGATCTCCTGCATCAGGAGACAGGGCGAGGATCCGACATTGGCTCAGGTTGGAGACTGTGTCCATTATGGCCCCATCAAGAAGTGGGGTCCCTCACGAATCCATGGATGTTTTCCCATGCTGGGAGTTGTGAGATGCTCCAAAGCGCAAGGATTCCCACTGGGGGACAGTCGAGTCCTGTGAGATGGCTCCAGGACGCCCCATACAGAAAGACTGCAGGGCAGGGTGCTAAGGATGGATGCCTGAGCATCCCACCTCACATCCCCATTGTCTCCTAGCGACAAGGCAGGTTCGATTGCTGGCTCTGGGGGAGCTACTCAGGGGGCTGAGGTGAAATGGACTCTCCTGAGGATGGGTCATCATGTGGGATTGTGTCCATGGAGACCTAGGAATGTGGCAGTGGCTCTGGGGCCTGGAAGAATTGTCCGAACAGGAGGATTGGACACAGCTCCAAAGAGTAAGTTTCCCCTGTGGAGATGAGAGGTGTTCTTATGGGTGCCTCAGGAAACGTCCGTTTGCTGGTATTGGAATACAGGCCTCTGAGGAGAGACGCCTGGAAAACAACCAAAGGGTTCAGATGAAGGCCTAACAGACTGTCCGGTTCCATCTTCTATCTCTGGGGACATCCGTCTGCTTTTCTGAGTGGAGGGAGTTGCTCAGCTTGTGTCAGATCACCCCTGTGTGTCCAGGGCTGCCTACACTATTGGGATGGCTTCAGGGATTTTGGAGCCTTCTCCTAATCTGTAGGTTTGTGGCCAGTGGAATGGGCAGAGTTTCCTTGGAGAGGCCAGGCACAGTCCTGCGCTGTGGTCCCAGGGGCCCCAGCGTTGAGGGTGTTTTGGACAGGGCTGCGGGGACTGAAGTCTGAAAACACAAACTCGGCTTAGGTTTGGGGTCGAGGGTATGGCAGGCCCCATCTACCGACCGTGATGGGAACTGCTCTGGATTTGAATGAAGGGCGAGTGTGCGTCCTTTTCTCAGGCTTCTGTGTCTGGATTTTGTGTCAAGGAGGGCTGTGGAATGGAGGGGTGGCTTCCTGGGCCATGGATGAGCCTCCCTCTCTGGGGATTTGCCCTGGCTTCCAAGAGTTTCAGGTCATTCTGCGTGAAGGGAGGAGTCCTGAACTCTGCCTCAGGTGTCCCTCCCAAAGAGGGATTCCAGAGCAGAGCCCTGGGTACCGGCGACTGGAAAACCCAAACTCGGGTTAGGTCGGGGGCCCATGGGGCATGGGAAGCCCCCTAGGCGGGCTCTTGGTCCAGCCACTGAGAGACCTGATTTGAGCACGAGGCTTATGGTGAAGGTCACCATGCGTCTTTGTGCCCAAGGCGACCCTCAAGCATGGGCGTGGCCTCCTGGGCCATGCAGGTTTGTCCTTCCCTGAAGGTTGGACACCAGGCCAACAGCAAGGTTTCTTGGATGGGGATGGAGGAGTTCTGATTTCTGCATCAGGTTCCCTCCTGCCCGGGGATTGGAGATAAGGTCTAGGTTCTGAATCCTGAACACCCAGCTTGGGAAGACATGACAGCCAAAGGTCATGGCGGGTCTGATGTGGTGGGTGTGCTGCCTGGTGTCCGGGTGTCGGTCGGGATGTCAGGGCTGAGGCTGGGTCAGACAGAGCATTAGTGCCCAGGGCAGCCGATAGAATTGGGGTGCAGTCACGTGCCGTGCAGGTTGACCCTCATTTGCGTTTTCTGGGCAGCACCATAGGGCAACGTTTTTCTTCTGGTGGGCAGGCAGAGTGCTGCGTTGTGGCTCCAGAATTCCCCATGTGGAGGGCTTGAGGGCCAGGAGTGTGAGGACGGAAGTGTGAGAACACAAGCTAGGGTTATGTGTTGGGGTGAGGGCACGGCAGGCCCACTCTGCAGAGGCTGAATCGAGATCTCCTGCATCGGAAGTCAGGGCGAGGAACCGACTTTGGCTCAGGTTGGAGTTTGTGTCCATGGTGGCCCCTTCAGGAAGAGGGCGCCTCGTGAGGTCATGGAGGTTTTCCCACGTTGGGAGTTGTGACATGCTCTAAATGCAAGGATTCCTTCTGCGGGAGAGTCGAGTCCTCTTGGATGGCTCCAGGACGCCCCATTCGGAAAGACTCGAGAGCACGGGTCTAAGGATGGATGCCTGGGCAGCCCACCTCGCATTCCCATTGGCTCGTAGTGACAAAGCAGGCTCAATCTGCTGCCTCTGGGGGAGGTATGCGGGGGGAGGGTGGGGCTGAGTTGAAATGGACTCTCCTGAGGATGGGTCATCATGTGGGTTTGTGTCCATGGAGACTTTGGAAGGTGGCGGTGGCTCGGGGGCCCGGAAGCATTCTCCGAACTGGAGGATTGTACACAGCTCCAAAGGGTCAGTCTCCCCTGTGGAGATGAGAGGTGTTCTGATGGCTGCCTCAGGAAAACTCGTTTGCTGGTATTAGAATCCAGGCCTCTGAGGAGAGACACCTGGAAACCAACCAAAGGGTTCAGATGAAGGCCTAACAGACTGACCGGTTCCATCTTCTGTCTCTGGGGACATCCGTCTGCTTTTCTGAGTGGAGGGAGTTGCTCAGCTTGTGTCAGATCACCCCTGGGTGTCCAGGGCAGCCTACACTATTGGGATGGCCTCGGGGATCTTGGAGCCTTCTCCTAATCTGTAGGTTTGTGGCCAGTGGAATGGGCAGAGTTTCCTTGGAGAGGGCAGGCACAGTCCTGTGCCGTGGCTCCAGGGGCCCCAGCGTTGAGGGTGTGTGGGACAGGGCTGCGGGGCCTGAAGTCTGAAAACACAAACTCGGCTTAGGTTTGGGGCCGAGGGTATGGCAGGCCCCATCTACCGACCGTGATGGGAGCTGCTCTAGATTTGAATGAAGGGCGAGTGTGCGTCCTTTTCTCGGGCTTCTGTGTCTGGATGTTGTGTCAAGGAGGGCTGTGGAATGGAGGGGTAGCCTCCTGGGCCATGGATGAGCCTCCCTCTCTGGGGATTTGGCCTGGCTTCCAAGAGTTTCAGGTCATTCTGCGGGAAGGGAGGACTCCTGTATTCTGCCTCAGGTGTCCCTCCCAAAGAGGGATTCCAGAGCAGAGCCCTGGGTACCGGCGACTGGAAAACCCAAACTCGGGTTAGGATGGGGACCCAAGGGGCATGGGAAGCGCCCTAGGCGGGCTCGTGGTCCAGCCACTGAGAGACCTGATTTGAGCACGAGGCTTATCGTGAGGGTCCCCATGCGTCTTGGTGCCCAAGGCGACCCTGAAGCAAGCATGGGCGTGGCCTCCTGGGCCATGCAGGTTTGTCCTTCCCTGAAGGTTGGACACCAGGCCAACAGCAAGGTTTCTTGGATGGGGATGGAGGAGTTCTGATTTCTGCATCAGGTTCCCTCCTGCCCGGGGATTGGAGATAAGGTCTAGGTTCTGAATCCTGAACACCCAGCTTGGGAAGAGATGACAACCTAAGGTCATGGCGGGTCTGATGTGCTTAGTGTGCTGCCTGTTGTCCGGGTGTCGGTCGGGATGTCAGGGCTCAGGCTGGGTCAGACAGAGCATTAATGCCCATGGCAGCCGATAGAATTGGGGTGAAATCACGTGGCGTGCAGGTTGTCCTTCATTTGCGGTTTCTGTGCAGCCCCATAGGGCAAAGTTTTTCTTCTGGTGGGCAGGCAGAGTGCTGGGTTGTGGCTCCAGAATTCCCCATGTGGAGTGCTTGGGGGCCAGGAGTGTGAGGACGGAAGTGTGAGAACACAAGCTAGGGTTATGTGTCGGGGTGTGGGCTCGGCAGGCCCACTCTGCAGAGGCTGAATCGAGATCTCCTGCATCGGAAGTCAGGGCGAGGATCCGATTTTGGCTCAGGTTGGAGTTTGTGTCCATGGTGGCCCCTTCAGCAAGAGGGCGCCTCGTGAGGTCATGGAGGATTTCAGACGCTGGGAGGTGTGATATGCTCCAAAGTGCAAGGATTCCTTCTGCGGGAGAGTCGAGTCCTCTTGGATGGCTCCAGGACGCCCCATTCGGAAAGACTCGAGAGCAAGATTCTAAGGATGGATGCCTGGGCACCCCACCTCCCATTCCCATTGGCTCATAGTGACAAAGCAGGCTCAATCTGCTGCCTCTGGGGGAGGTATGCGGGGGGCGGGTGGGGCTACGTTGAAATGGACTCTCCTGAGGATGGGTCATCATGTGGGTTTGTGTCCAGGGAGACTTTGGAATGTGGCGGTGGGTCGGGGGCTCGGAAGCATTCTCCGAACTGGAGGTTTGGACACAGCTCCAAAGGGTCAGTTTCCCCTGTGGAGATGAGAGGTGTTCGGATGGCTGCCTCAGGAAACCTCCGTTTGCTGGTATTGGAATCCAGGCCTCTGAGGAGAGACGCCTGGAAACCAACCAAAGGTTTCAGATGAAGGCCTAACAGACTGTCCGGTTCCATCTTCTGTCTCTGGGGACATCTGTCTGCTTTTCTGAGTGGAGGGAGTTGCTCAGCTTGTGTCAGATCACCCCTGGGTGTCCAGGGCAGCCTACACTATTGGGATGGCCTCGGGGATCTTGGAGCCTTCTCCTAATCTGTAGGTTTGTGGCCAGTGGAATGGGCAGAGTTTCCTTGGAGAGGGCAGGCTCAGTCCTGCACCGTGGCTCCAGGGGCCCCAGCGTTGAGGGTGTGTGGGACAGGGCTGCGGGGCCTGAAGTCTGAAAACACAAACTCGGCTTGGGTTTGGGGCCGAGGGTATGGCAGGCCCCATCTACCGACCGTGATGGGAGCTGCTCTGGATTTGAATGAAGGGCGAGTGTGCGTCCTATTCTCAGGCTTCTGTCTGGATGTTGTGTCAAGGAGGGCTGTGGAATGGAGGGGTAGCCTCCTGGCCCATGGATGAGCCTCCCTCTCTGGGGATTTGGCCTGGCTTCCAAGAGTTTCAGATCATTCTGCGGCAAGGGAGGACTCCTGTATTCTGCCTCAGGTGTCCCTCCCAAAGAGGTATTCCAGAGCAGAGCCCTGGGTACCGGCGACTGGAAAACCCAAACTCGGGTTAGGATGGGGGCCCAAGGGACATGAGAAGCCCCCTAGACGGGCTCGTTGTCCAGCCACTGAGAGACCTGATTTGAGCACGAGGCTTATGGTGAGGGTCACCATGCGTCTTTGTGCCCAAGGCGACCCTCAAGCAAGCATGGGCTTGGCCTCCTGGTCCATGCAGGTTTCCCCTCCCCTGAAGTTTGGAAACCAGGCCAACAGCAAGGTTTCTTGGATGGGGATGGAGGAGTTTTGATTTCTGCATCAGGTTCCCTCCTGTCCGGGGATTGGAGATAAGGTCTAGGTTCTGAATCCTGAACACCCAGCCTGGGAAGACATGACAGCCAAAAGTCAAGGCAGGTCTGATGTGGTGGGTGTGCTGCCTGGTGTCCGGGTGTCGGTCGGGATGTCAGGGCTGAGGCTGGGTCAGACAGAGCATTAGTGCCCAGGGCAGCCGATAGAATTGGGGTGCAGTCACGTGCCGTGCAGGTTGACTCTCATTTGCGTTTTCTGGGCAGCACCATAGGGCAACGTTTTTCTTCTGGTGGGCAGGCAGAGTGCTGCGTTGTGGCTCCAGAATTCCCCATGTGGAGGGCTTGAGGGCCAGGAGTGTGAGGACGGAAGTGTGAGAACACAAGCTAGGGTTATGTGTTGGGGTGAGGGCACGGCAGGCCCACTCTGCAGAGGCTGAATCGAGATCTCCTGCATCGGAAGTCAGGGCGAGGAACCGACTTTGGCTCAGGTTGGAGTTTGTGTCCATGGTGGCCCCTTCAGGAAGAGGGCGCCTCGTGAGGTCATGGAGGTTTTCCCACGTTGGGAGTTGTGACATGCTCTAAATGCAAGGATTCCTTCTGCGGGAGAGTCGAGTCCTCTTGGATGGCTCCAGGACGCCCCATTCGGAAAGACTCGAGAGCACGGGTCTAAGGATGGATGCCTGGGCAGCCCACCTCGCATTCCCATTGGCTCGTAGTGACAAAGCAGGCTCAATCTGCTGCCTCTGGGGGAGGTATGCGGGGGGAGGGTGGGGCTGAGTTGAAATGGACTCTCCTGAGGATGGGTCATCATGTGGGTTTGTGTCCATGGAGACTTTGGAAGGTGGCGGTGGCTCGGGCGCCCGGAAGCATTCTCCGAACTGGAGGATTGTACACAGCTCCAAAGGGTCAGTCTCCCCTGTGGAGATGAGAGGTGTTCTGATGGCTGCCTCAGGAAAACTCGTTTGCTGGTATTAGAATCCAGGCCTCTGAGGAGAGACACCTGGAAACCAACCAAAGGGTTCAGATGAAGGCCTAACAGACTGACCGGTTCCATCTTCTGTCTCTGGGGACATCCGTCTGCTTTTCTGAGTGGAGGGAGTTGCTCAGCTTGTGTCAGATCACCCCTGGGTGTCCAGGGCAGCCTACACTATTGGGATGGCCTCGGGGATCTTGGAGCCTTCTCCTAATCTGTAGGTTTGTGGCCAGTGGAATGGGCAGAGTTTCCTTGGAGAGGGCAGGCACAGTCCTGTGCCGTGGCTCCAGGGGCCCCAGCGTTGAGGGGGTGTGGGACAGGGCTGCGGGGCCTGAAGTCTGAAAACACAAACTCGGCTTAGGTTTGGGGCCGAGGGTATGGCAGGCCCCATCTACCGACCGTGATGGGAGCTGCTCTGGATTTGAATGAAGGGCGAGTGTGCGTCCTTTTCTCGGGCTTCTGTGTCTGGATGTTGTGTCAAGGAGGGCTGTGGAATGGAGGGGTAGCCTCGTGGGCCATGGATGAGCCTCCCTCTCTGGGGATTTGGCCTGGCTTCCAAGAGTTTCAGGTCATTCTGCGGGAAGGGAGGACTCCTGTATTCTGCCTCAGGTGTCCCTCCCAAAGAGGGATTCCAGAGCAGAGCCCTGGGTACCGGCGACTGGAAAACCCAAACTCGGGTTAGGATGGGGACCCAAGGGGCATGGGAAGCGCCCTAGGCGGGCTCGTGGTCCAGCCACTGAGAGACCTGATTTGAGCACGAGGCTTATCGTGAGGGTCCCCATGCGTCTTGGTGCCCAAGGCGACCCTGAAGCAAGCATGGGCGTGGCCTCCTGGGCCATGCAGGTTTGTCCTTCCCTGAAGGTTGGACACCAGGCCAACAGCAAGGTTTCTTGGATGGGGATGGAGGAGTTCTGATTTCTGCATCAGGTTCCCTCCTGCCCGGGGATTGGAGATAAGGTCTAGGTTCTGAATCCTGAACACCCAGCTTGGGAAGAGATGACAACCTAAGGTCATGGCGGGTCTGATGTGCTTAGTGTGCTGCCTGTTGTCCGGGTGTCGGTCGGGATGTCAGGGCTCAGGCTGGGTCAGACAGAGCATTAATGCCCATGGCAGCCGATAGAATTGGGGTGAAATCACGTGGCGTGCAGGTTGTCCTTCATTTGCGGTTTCTGTGCAGCCCCATAGGGCAAAGTTTTTCTTCTGGTGGGCAGGCAGAGTGCTGGGTTGTGGCTCCAGAATTCCCCATGTGGAGTGCTTGGGGGCCAGGAGTGTGAGGACGGAAGTGTGAGAACACAAGCTAGGGTTATGTGTCGGGGTGTGGGCTCGGCAGGCCCACTCTGCAGAGGCTGAATCGAGATCTCCTGCATCGGAAGTCAGGGCGAGGATCCGATTTTGGCTCAGGTTGGAGTTTGTGTCCATGGTGGCCCCTTCAGCAAGAGGGCGCCTCGTGAGGTCATGGAGGATTTCAGACGCTGGGAGGTGTGATATGCTCCAAAGTGCAAGGATTCCTTCTGCGGGAGAGTCGAGTCCTCTTGGATGGCTCCAGGACGCCCCATTCGGAAAGACTCGAGAGCAAGATTCTAAGGATGGATGCCTGGGCACCCCACCTCCCATTCCCATTGGCTCATAGTGACAAAGCAGGCTCAATCTGCTGCCTCTGGGGGAGGTATGCGGGGGGCGGGTGGGGCTACGTTGAAATGGACTCTCCTGAGGATGGGTCATCATGTGGGTTTGTGTCCAGGGAGACTTTGGAAGGTGGCGGTGGGTCGGGGGCTCGGAAGCATTCTCCGAACTGGAGGTTTGGACACAGCTCCAAAGGGTCAGTTTCCCCTGTGGAGATGAGAGGTGTTCGGATGGCTGCCTCAGGAAACCTCCGTTTGCTGGTATTGGAATCCAGGCCTCTGAGGAGAGATGCCTGGAAACCAACCAAAGGTTTCAGATGAAGGCCTAACAGACTGTCCGGTTCCATCTTCTGTCTCTGGGGACATCTGTCTGCTTTTCTGAGTGGAGGGAGTTGCTCAGCTTGTGTCAGATCACCCCTGGGTGTCCAGGGCAGCCTACACTATTGGGATGGCCTCGGGGATCTTGGAGCCTTCTCCTAATCTGTAGGTTTGTGGCCAGTGGAATGGGCAGAGTTTCCTTGGAGAGGGCAGGCTCAGTCCTGCACCGTGGCTCCAGGGGCCCCAGCGTTGAGGGTGTGTGGGACAGGGCTGCGGGGCCTGAAGTCTGAAAACACAAACTCGGCTTGGGTTTGGGGCCGAGGGTATGGCAGGCCCCATCTACCGACCGTGATGGGAGCTGCTCTGGATTTGAATGAAGGGCGAGTGTGCGTCCTATTCTCAGGCTTCTGTCTGGATGTTGTGTCAAGGAGGGCTGTGGAATGGAGGGGTAGCCTCCTGGCCCATGGATGAGCCTCCCTCTCTGGGGATTTGGCCTGGCTTCCAAGAGTTTCAGATCATTCTGCGGCAAGGGAGGACTCCTGTATTCTGCCTCAGGTGTCCCTCCCAAAGAGGTATTCCAGAGCAGAGCCCTGGGTACCGGCGACTGGAAAACCCAAACTCGGGTTAGGATGGGGGCCCAAGGGACATGAGAAGCCCCCTAGACGGGCTCGTTGTCCAGCCACTGAGAGACCTGATTTGAGCACGAGGCTTATGGTGAGGGTCACCATGCGTCTTTGTGCCCAAGGCGACCCTCAAGCAAGCATGGGCTTGGCCTCCTGGTCCATGCAGGTTTCCCCTCCCCTGAAGTTTGGAAACCAGGCCAACAGCAAGGTTTCTTGGATGGGGATGGAGGAGTTTTGATTTCTGCATCAGGTTCCCTCCTGTCCGGGGATTGGAGATAAGGTCTAGGTTCTGAATCCTGAACACCCAGCCTGGGAAGACATGACAGCCAAAGGTCAAGGCAGGTCTGATGTGGTGGGTGTGCTGCCTGGTGTCCGGGTGTCGGTCGGGATGTCAGGGCTGAGGCTGGGTCAGACAGAGCATTAGTGCCCAGGGCAGCCGATAGAATTGGGGTGCAGTCACGTGCCGTGCAGGTTGACTCTCATTTGCGTTTTCTGGGCAGCACCATAGGGCAACGTTTTTCTTCTGGTGGGCAGGCAGAGTGCTGCGTTGTGGCTCCAGAATTCCCCATGTGGAGGGCTTGAGGGCCAGGAGTGTGAGGACGGAAGTGTGAGAACACAAGCTAGGGTTATGTGTTGGGGTGAGGGCACGGCAGGCCCACTCTGCAGAGGCTGAATCGAGATCTCCTGCATCGGAAGTCAGGGCGAGGAACCGACTTTGGCTCAGGTTGTAGTTTGTGTCCATGGTGGCCCCTTCAGGAAGAGGGCGCCTCGTGAGGTCATGGAGGTTTTCCCACGTTGGGAGTTGTGACATGCTCTAAATGCAAGGATTCCTTCTGCGGGAGAGTCGAGTCCTCTTGGATGGCTCCAGGACGCCCCATTCGGAAAGACTCGAGAGCACGGGTCTAAGGATGGATGCCTGGGCAGCCCACCTCGCATTCCCATTGGCTCGTAGTGACAAAGCAGGCTCAATCTGCTGCCTCTGGGGGAGGTATGCGGGGGGAGGGTGGGGCTGAGTTGAAATGGACTCTCCTGAGGATGGGTCATCATGTGGGTTTGTGTCCATGGAGACTTTGGAAGGTGGCGGTGGCTCGGGGGCCCGGAAGCATTCTCCGAACTGGAGGATTGTACACAGCTCCAAAGGGTCAGTCTCCCCTGTGGAGATGAGAGGTGTTCTGATGGCTGCCTCAGGAAAACTCGTTTGCTGGTATTAGAATCCAGGCCTCTGAGGAGAGACACCTGGAAACCAACCAAAGGGTTCAGATGAAGGCCTAACAGACTGACCGGTTCCATCTTCTGTCTCTGGGGACATCCGTCTGCTTTTCTGAGTGGAGGGAGTTGCTCAGCTTGTGTCAGATCACCCCTGGGTGTCCAGGGCAGCCTACACTATTGGGATGGCCTCGGGGATCTTGGAGCCTTCTCCTAATCTGTAGGTTTGTGGCCAGTGGAATGGGCAGAGTTTCCTTGGAGAGGGCAGGCACAGTCCTGTGCCGTGGCTCCAGGGGCCCCAGCGTTGAGGGTGTGTGGGACAGGGCTGCGGGGCCTGAAGTCTGAAAACACAAACTCAGCTTAGGTTTGGGGCCGAGGGTATGGCAGGCCCCATCTACCGACCGTGATGGGAGCTGCTCTGGATTTGAATGAAGGGCGAGTGTGCGTCCTTTTCTCGGGCTTCTGTGTCTGGATGTTGTGTCAAGGAGGGCTGTGGAATGGAGGGGTAGCCTCCTGGGCCATGGATGAGCCTCCCTCTCTGGGGATTTGGCCTGGCTTCCAAGAGTTTCAGGTCATTCTGCGGGAAGGGAGGACTCCTGTATTCTGCCTCAGGTGTCCCTCCCAAAGAGGGATTCCAGAGCAGAGCCCTGGGTACCGGCGACTGGAAAACCCAAACTCGGGTTAGGATGGGGACCCAAGGGGCATGGGAAGCGCCCTAGGCGGGCTCGTGGTCCAGCCACTGAGAGACCTGATTTGAGCACGAGGCTTATCGTGAGGGTCCCCATGCGTCTTGGTGCCCAAGGCGACCCTGAAGCAAGCATGGGCGTGGCCTCCTGGGCCATGCAGGTTTGTCCTTCCCTGAAGGTTGGACACCAGGCCAACAGCAAGGTTTCTTGGATGGGGATGGAGGAGTTCTGATTTCTGCATCAGGTTCCCTCCTGCCCGGGGATTGGAGATAAGGTCTAGGTTCTGAATCCTGAACACCCAGCTTGGGAAGAGATGACAACCTAAGGTCATGGCGGGTCTGATGTGCTTAGTGTGCTGCCTGGTGTCCGGGTGTCGGTCGGGATGTCAGGGCTCAGGCTGGGTCAGACAGAGCATTAATGCCCATGGCAGCCGATAGAATTGGGGTGAAATCACGTGGCGTGCAGGTTGTCCTTCATTTGCGGTTTCTGTGCAGCCCCATAGGGCAAAGTTTTTCTTCTGGTGGGCAGGCAGAGTGCTGGGTTGTGGCTCCAGAATTCCCCATGTGGAGTGCTTGGGGGCCAGGAGTGTGAGGACGGAAGTGTGAGATCACAAGCTAGGGTTATGTGTCGGGGTGTGAGCTCGGCAGGCCCACTCTGCAGAGGCTGAATCGAGATCTCCTGCATCGGAAGTCAGGGCGAGGATCCGATTTTGGCTCAGGTTGGAGTTTGTGTCCATGTTGGCCCCTTCAGCAAGAGGGCGCCTCGTGAGGTCATGGAGGATTTCAGACGCTGGGAGGTGTGATATGCTCCAAAGTGCAAGGATTCCTTCTGCGGGAGAGTCGAGTCCTCTTGGATGGCTCCAGGACGCCCCATTCGGAAAGACTCGAGAGCAAGATTCTAAGGATGGATGCCTGGGCACCCCACCTCCCATTCCCATTGGCTCGTAGTGACAAAGCAGGCTCAATCTGCTGCCTCTGGGGGAGGTATGCGGGGGGCGGGTGGGGCTGCGTTGAAATGGACTCTCCTGAGGATGGGTCATCATGTGGGTTTGTGTCCAGGGAGACTTTGGAATGTGGGGGTGGATCGGGGGCCCGGAAGCATTCTCCGAACTGGAGGATTGGACACAGCTCCAAAGGGTCAGTTTCCCCTGTGGAGATGAGAGGTGTTCGGATGGCTGCCTCAGGAAACCTCCGTTTGCTGGTATTGGAATCCAGGCCTCTGAGGAGAGACACCTGGAAACCAACCAAAGGTTTCAGATGAAGGCCTAACAGACTGTCTGGTTCCATCTTCTGTCTCTGGGGACATCTGTCTGCTTTTCTGAGTGGAGGGAGTTGCTCAGCTTGTGTCAGATCACACCTGGGTGTCCAGGGCAGCCTACACTATTGGGATGGCCTCAGGGATCTTGGAGCCTTCTCCTAATCTGTAGGTTTGTGGCCAGTGGAATGGGCAGAGTTTCCTTGGAGAGGGCAGGCACAGTCCTGCACTGTGGCTCCAGGGGCCCAAGCGTTGAGGGTGTGTGGGAGAGGGCTGCGGGGCCTGAAGTCTGAAAACACAAACTCGGCTTGGGTTTGGGGCCGAGGGTATGGCAGGCCCCATCTACCGACCGTGATGGGAGCTGCTCTGGATTTGAATGAAGGGCGAGTGTGCGTCCTATTCTCAGGCTACTGTCTGGATGTTGTGTCAAGGAGGGCTGTGGAATGGAGAGGTAGCCTCCTGGGCCATGGATGAGCCTCCCTCTCTGGGGATTTGGCCTGGCTTCCAAGAGTTTCATGTCATTCTGCGTGAAGGGAGGAGTCCTGAACTCTGCCTCAGGTGTCCCTCCCAAAGAGGGATTCCAGAGCAGAGCCCTGGGTACCGGCGACTGGAAAACCCAAACTCGGGTTAGAATGGGGGCCCAAGGGGCATGGGAAGCCCCCTAGGCGGGCTCGTGGTCCAGCCACTGAGAGACCTGATTTGAGCACGTGCTTATGGTGAGGGTCCCCATGCGTCTTTGTGCCCAAGGCGACCCTGAGGCATGGGCGTGGCCTCCTGGGCCATGCAGGTTTCTCCTACCCTGAAGGTTGGACACCAGGCCAACAGCAAGGTTTCTTGGATGGGGATGGAGGAGTTCTGATTTCTGCATCAGGTTCCCTCCTGTCCGGGGATTGGAGATAAGGTCTAGGTTCTGAATCGTGAACACCCAGCTTGGGAAGAGATGACAGCCTAAGGTCATGGCGTGTCTGATGTGCTGGGTGTGCTGCCTGGTGTCCGGGTGTCGGTCCGGATATCAGGGCTCAGGCTGGGTCAGACAGAGCATTAGTGCCCAGGGCAGCCCATAGAATTGGGGTGCAGACACGTGGCGTGCAATTTGACACTCATTTGCGGTTTCTGGGCAGCCCCATAGGGCAAAGTTTTTCTTCTGGTGGGCAGGCAGAGTGCTGCGTTGTGGCTCCAGAATTCCCCATGTGGAGGGCTTGGGGGCCAGGAGTGTGAGGACAGAAGTGTGAGAACACAAGCTAGGGTTATTGCGTCGGGGTGAGGGCACGGCAGGCCCACTCTGCAGAGGCTGAATCGAGATCTCCTGCATCGGAAGTCAGGGCGAGGAACCGACTTTGGCTCAGGTTGGAGTTTGTGTCCATGGTGGCCCGTACAGGAAGAGGGCTCCTCGTGAGGTCATGGGGGTTTTCCCACGCTGGGAGTTGTGACATGCTCCAAAGTGCAAGGATTCCTTCTGCGGGAGAGTCGAGTCCTCTTGGATGGCTCCAGGATGCCCCATTCGGAAAGACTCGAGAGCACGGTTCTAAGGATGGATGCCTGGGCACCCCACCTCGCATTCCCATTGGCTCGTAGTGACAAAGCAGGCTCAATCTGCTGCCTCTGGAGGAGGTATGCGGGGGGTGGGTGGGGCTGAGTTTAAATGGACTCTCCTGAGGATGGGTCATCATGTGGGTTTGTGTCCATGGAGACTTTGGAATGTGGCGGTGGCTCGGGGGCCTGGAAGCATTCTCCGAACTGGAGGATTGGACACAGCTCCAAAGGGTCAGTTTCCCTGTGGAGATGAGAGGTGTTCTGATGGGAGCCTCAGGAAACCTCCGTTTGCTGGTATTGGAATCCAGGCCTCTGATCAGAGACGACTGGAAACCAAGCAAAGGGTTCAGATGAAGGCCTAACAGACTGTCCGGTTCCATCTTCTGTCTCTTGGGACATCCGTCTGCTTTTCTGAGTGGAGGGAGTTGCTCAGCTTGTGTCAGATCACCCCTGGGTGTCCAGGGCAGCCTACACTATTGGGATGGCCTGGGTATCTTGGAGCCTTCTCCTAATCTGTAGGTTTGTGGCCAGTGGAATGAGCAGAGTTTCCTTGGAGAGGGCAGGCACAGTCCTGCGCCGTGGCTCCAGGGGCCCCAGCGTTGAGGGTGTGTGGGACAGGGCTGCGGGGCCTGAAGTCTGAAAACACTAACGCGGCTTAGGTTTGGGCCCGAGGGTATGGCAGGCCCCATCTACCGACCGTGATGGGAGCTGCTCTGGATTTGAATGAAGGGCAAGTGTGCGTCCTATTCTCAGGCTTCTGTGTCTGGATGTTGTGTCACGGAGGGCTGTGGATTGGAGGGGTAGCCTCCTGGGCCATGGATGAGCCTCCCTCTGTCGGGATTTGGCCTGGCTTCCAAGAGTTTCAGGTCATTGTGCGGGCAGGGAGGAGTCCTGTATTCTGCCTCAGGCGTCCCTCCCAAAGAGGGATGCCAGAGCAGAGCCCTGGGTACCGGCGACTGGAAAACCCAAACTCGGGGTAGGATGGGGGCCCAAGGGGCATGGGAAGCTCCCTAGGCGGGCTCGTTGTCCAGCCACTGAGAGACCTGATTTGAGCACGAGGCTTATGGTGAGGGTCACCATGCGTCTTTGTGCACAAGGCGACGCTGAAGCAAGCATGGGCATGGCCTCCTGGGCCATGCAGGTTTCTCCTACCCTCAAGGTTGGACACCAGCCCAACAGCAAGATTTCTTCGATGGGGATGGAGGAGTTCTGATTTCTGCATCAGGTTCCCTCCTGTCTGGGGATTGGAGATAAGGTCTAGGTTTTGAATCCTGAACACCCAGCTTGGGAAGACATGACAGCCTAAGGTCAAGGCGGGTCTGATTTGCTGGGTGTGCTGCCTGGTGTCCGGGTGCCGGTGGGATGCCAGGGCTCAGGCTGGGTCAGTCAGAGCATTAGTGCCCAGGGCAGCCGATAGAATTGGGGTGCAGTCACGTGGCGTGCAGGTTGACCCTCATTTGCGGTTTCTGGGCAGCCCCATAGGGCAACGTTTTTCTTCTGGTGGGCAGGCAGAGTGCTGCGTTGTGGCTCCAGAATTCCCCAAGTGGAGGGCTTGGAGGCCAGGAGTGTGAGGACGGAAGTGTGAGAACACAAGCCAGGGTTATGTGTCGGGGTGAGGGCACGGCAGGCCCACTCTGCAGAGGCTGAATCGAGATCTCCTGCATCGGAAGTCAGGGCGAGGAACCGACTTTGGCTCAGTTTGGAGTTTGTATCCATGGTGGCCCCTTCAGGAAGTGGGCGCCTCGGGAGGTCATGGAGGTTTTCCCACGCTGGGAGTTGTGACATGCTCCAAAGTGCAAGCATTCCTTCTGCGGGACAGTTGAGTCCTCTTGGATGGCTCCAGGACGCCCCATTCGGATAGACTCGAGAGCACGGGTCTAAGGATGGGTGCCTGGGGACCCCACCTCGCATTCCCATTGGCTCGTAGTGACAAAGCAGGCTCAATCTGCTGCCTCTGGGGGAGGTATGCGGGGGGCGGGTGGGGCTGCGTTGAAATGGACTCTCCTGAGGATGGGTCATCATGTGGGTTTGTGTCCAAGGAGACTTTGGAATGTGGGGTGGCTCGGGGACCCAGAAGCATTCTCCGAACTGGAGGATTGGACACAGCTCCAAAGGGTAAGTTTACCCTGTGGAGATGAGAGGTGTTCTTATGGGTGCCTCAGGAAACCTCCGTTTGCTGGTATTGGAATCCAGGCCTCTGAGGAGAGACGCCTGGAAACCAACCAAAGGGTTCAGATGAATTCCTAACAGACTTCCGGTTGTATCTTCTGTCTCTGGGGACATCCGTCTGCTTTTCTGTGTGGAGGGAGTTGCTCAACTTGTGTCAGATCACCCCTGGGAGTCCAGGACAGCCTACACTATTGGGATGGCCTCGGGGGTCTCGGAGCCTTCTCCTAATCTGTAGGTTTGTGGCCAGTGGAATGGGCAGAGTTTCCTTGGAGAGGGCAGGCACAGTCCTGCGCCCTGGCTCCAGGGGCCCCAGCGTTGAGGGTGTGTGGGACAGGGCTGCGGGGCCTGATGTCTGAAAACACAAACTCGGCTTAGGTTTGGGGCCGAGGGTATGGCAGGCCCCATCTACCGACCGTGATGGGAGCTGCTCTGGATTTGAATGAAGGGCGAGTGTGCGTCCTTTTCTCAGGCTTCTGTGTCTGGATGTTGTGTCAAGGAGGGCTGTGGAATGGAGGGGTAGCCTCCTGGGCCATGGATGAGCCTCCCTCTCTGGGGATTTGACCTGGCTTCCAAGAGTTTCAGGTCATTCTGCGGGCAGGGAGGAGTCCTGTATTCTGCCTCAGGTGTCCCTCCCAAAGAGGGATTCCAGAGCAGAGCCCTGGGTACCGGCGACAGGAAAACCCAAACTCGGGATAGGATGGGGGCCCAAGGGGCCTGGGAAGCACCCTCTGCGGGCTCTTGGTCCAGCCACGGAGAGACCTGATTTGAGCACGAGGCTTATGGTGAGGGTCACAATGCGTCTTTGTGCCTAAGGCGACCCTGAAGCATGGGCGTGGCCTCATGGGCCATGCAGGGTTCTCCTACCCTGAGGGTTGGCTTCAGGCCAACAGCAAGGTTTCTTGGATGGGGAAGGAGGAGTTCAGATTTCTGTATCAGGTTCCCTCCTGTCTAGTGATTGGAGATAAGGTCTAGGTTCTGAATCCTGAACACCCAGCTTGGGAAGAGATGACAGCCTAAGGTCATGGCGGGTCTGATGTGATGGGTGTCGGTCAGGATGTCAGGGCTCAGGCAGTGTCAGGCAGAGCGCGGGTGCCCATGGCAACCTCGACAAATGGCGTGCAGTAGAGCGGCGTGCAGGTGTATCCTCTTTGGGTGTTTCTGGGTAGTCTCTTGGGCAACGTTTTTCTTCTGGTGGGAAGGCAGAGTGCTGTATTGTGTCTCCAGAATTCCCAATCTGGAGGGCTTGGTGGCCATGAATGTGAGGACGGAATTCTGAGAACACAAGCTAGGGTGAGATTTCGGGCGAGTTCACTCTGCAGAGGCTGAAATGAGATCTCCTGCAACAGGAGACAGGGTGAGGATCCGACATTGGCTCAGGTTGGAGACTGTGTCCATTATGGCCCCATCAAGAAGTGGGGTCCCTCACGAATCCATGGATGTTTTCCCATGCTGGGAGTTGTGAGATGCTCCAAAGCGCAAGGATTCCTACTGCGGGACAGTCGAGTCCTGTGAGATGGCTCCAGGACGCCCCATACAGAAAGACTGGAGGGCAGGGTGCTAAGGATGGATGCCTGGGCATCCCACCTCACATTCCCATTGTCTCCTAGCGACAAGGCAGGTTCGATTGCTGGCTCTGGGGGAGCTACGCAGGGGGCTGATGTGAAATGGACTCTCCTGAGGATGGGTCATAATGTAGGTTTGTGTCCATGGAGACCTAGGAATGTGGCAGTGTCTCTGGGGCCCGTAAGGATTCTCCGAACTGGAGGATTGGACACAGCTCCAAAGAGTAAGTTTCCCCTGTGGAGATGAGAGGTGTTCTGATGGGTGCCTCAGGAAACGTCCGTATGCTGGTGTTGGAATCCAGGCCTCTGAGGAGAGACGCCTGGAAACCAACCAAAGGGTTCAGATGAAGGCCTAACAGACTGTCCGGTTCCATCTTCTGTCTCTGGGGAAATCCGTCTGCTTTTCTGAGTGGAGGGAGATGCTCAGCTTGTGTCAGATCACCCCTGTGTGTCCAGGGCAGCCTACACTATTGGGATGGCCTCGGGGATCCTGGAGCCTTCTCCTAATCTGTAGGTTTGTGGCCAGTGGAATGGGCAGGGTTTCCTTGGCGAGGGCAGGCACAGTCGTACGCTGTGGCCCCAGGGGCCCCAACGTTGAGGGTGTGTGGGACAGGGCTGCGGGGCCTGAAGTCTGAAAACAGTAACTCGGCTTAGGTTTGGGGTCGAGGGTATGACAGGCCCCATTACCGACCGTGCGGGAGCTGCTCTGGATTTGAATGAAGGGCGAGTGTGCGTCCTTTTCACAGGCTTCTGTGTCTGGATTTTGTGTCAAGGAGGGCTGTGGAATGGAGGGGTGGCCTCCTGGGCCATGGATGAGCCTCCCTCTCTGGGGATTTGCCCTGGCTTCCAAGAGTTTCAGGTCATTCTGCGGGCAGGGAGGAGTCCTGTATTCTGCCTCAGGTGTCCCTCCCAAAGAGGGATTCCAGAGCAGAGACCTGGGTACCAGCGACTGGAAAACCCAAACTCGGGTTAGGATGGGGGCCCAAGGGGCGTGGGAAGCACCCTCTGCTTGCTCTTGGTCCAGCCACTGAGAGACCTCATTTGAGCACGAGGCTTATGGTGAGGGTCACAATGCGTCTTTGTGCCCAAGGCGACCCTCAAGCATGGGCGTGGCCTAATGGGCCATGCCGGTTTCTCCTACCCTGAAGGTTGGACACCAGGCCAACAGCAAGGTTTCTTGGATGGGCATCGAGGACTTCAGATTTCTGCCTCAGGTGCCCTCCTGTCCCGTGATTGGAGATAAGGTCTAGGTTCTGAATCCTGAACACCCAGCTTGGGAAGAGATGACAGCCTAAGGTCATGGCGGGTCTGATGTGATGGGTGTCGGTCGGGATGTCAGGGCTCAGGCAGTGTCAGGCAGAGCACGGGCGCCCATGGCAAACTCGAGTATTGGAGTGCAGTAGAGTGGAATTCAGGTGGATCCTCATTGGGTGTTTCCGGGTAGTCGCCTAGGGCAACGTTCTTCTTCTGGTGGGAAGGCAGAATACTGCATTGTGGCTCCAGAATTCCAATCTGGAGGGCTTGGGGGCCAGGAATGTGAGGACGGAAGTCTGAGAACACAAGCTAGGGTGAGATTTCGGGCGAGTTCACTCTGCAGAGGCTGAAATGAGATCTCCTGCATCTGGAGACAGGGCGAGGATCCGACATTGGCTCAGGTTGGAGACTGTGTCCCTTATGGCCCCATTAGGAAGTGGGTGCATTCCCGAAGCCATGGAGGTTTTCCCATGCTGGGAGTTGTGAGATGCTCCAAAGCGCAAGGATTCCTACTGCGGGACAGTCGAGTCCTGTGAGATGGCTCCAGGACGCCCCATACAGAAAGACTGCAGGGCAGGGTGCTAAGGCTGAATGCCTGGGCATCCCACCTCACATTCCCATTGTCTCCTAGCGAAAAGGCAGGTTCGATTGCTGGCTCTGGGGGAGCTACTCAGGGGGCTGAGGTGAAATGGACTCTCCTGAGGATGGGTCATCATGTGGGTTTGTGTCCATGGAGACCTAGGAATGTGGCAGTGGCTCTGGGGCCCGGAGGATTCTCTGAACTGGAGGATTGGACACAGCTCCAAAGAGTAAGTTTCCCCTGTGGAGATGAGAGGTGTTCTGATGGGTGCCTCAGGAAACGTCCATGTGCTGGTATAGGAATCCAGGCCTATGAGGAGAGACGCCTGGTAACCAACCAAAGGGTTCAGAAGAAGGTCTAACAGACTGTCCGGTTCCATCTTCTGTCTCTGGGGACATCCGTCTGCTTTTCTGAGTGGAGGGAGATGCTCAGCTTGTGTCAGATCACCCCTGGGTGTCCAGGGCAGCCTACACTATTGGGATGGCCTCGGGGATCTTGGAGCCTTCTCCTAATCTGTAGGTTTGTGGCCAGTGAAATGGGCAGAGTTTCCTTGGAGAGGGCAGGCACAGTCCAGCGCTGGGGACCCAGGGGCCCCAGCGTTGAGGGTGTGTGGGACAGGGCTCCGGGGCCTGAAGTCTGAAAACACAAACTCGGCTTAGGTTTGGGCCCGAGGGTATGGCAGGCCCCATCTACCGACCGTGATGGGAGCTGCTCTGGATTTGAATGAAGGGCGAGTGTGCGTCCTTTTCTCAGGCTTCTGTGTCTGGATTTTGTGTCAAGGAGGGCTGTGGAATGGAGGGGTGGCCTCCTGGGCCATGGATGAACCTCCCTCTCTGGGGATTGGGCCTGGCTTCCAAGAGTTTCAGGTCATTCTGCGGGCAGGGAGGAGTCCTGTATTCTGCCTCAAGTGTCCCTCCCAAAGAAGGATTCCAGAGCAGAGCCCTGGGTACCGGCGACTAGAAAACCCAAACTCTGGTTAGGATGGGGGCCCAAGGGACGTGGGAAGCCCCCTCTGCGGGCTCTTGGTCCAGCCACTGAGAGACCTGATTTGAGCACGGGGCTTATGGTGAGGGTCACAATGCGTCTTTGTGCTTAAGGCGACCCTTAAGCATGGGCGTGGCCTCATGGGCCATGCAGGGTTCTCCTACCATGGAGGTTGCCTTCAGGTCAACAGCAGGGTTTCTTGAATGGGGATGGAGCAGTTCAGATTTCTGCATCAGGTTCCCTCCTGTGCAGTGATTGGAGATAAGGTCTAGGTTCTGAATCCTGAACACCCAGCTTGGGAAGAGATGACAGCCTAAGGTCTTGGCGGGTCTGATGTGATGGGTGTCGGTCGGGATATCAGGGCTCAGGCATGTCAGGCAGAGCGCGGGTGCCCATGCAACCTCGAGAAATGGCGTGCAGTAGAGCGGCGTGCAGGTGGATCCTCATTGGGTGTTTCTGGGTAGTCTCTTGGGCAACGTTTTTCTTCTGGTGGGAAGGCAGACTGCTGTATTGTGGCTCCAGAATTCCCAATCTGGAGGGCTTGGGGGCCAGGAATGTGAGGACGGAAGTCTGAGAACACAAGCTAGGGTGAGATTTCGGGCGAGTTCACTCTGCAGAGGCTGAAATGAGATCTCCTGCATCAGGAGACAGGGCGAGGATCCGACATTGGCTCAGGTTGGAGACTGTGTCCATTATGGCCCCATCAAGAAGTGGGGTCCCTCACGAATCCATGGATGTTTTCCCATGCTGGGAGTTGTGAGATGCTCCAAAGCGCAAGGATTCCCACTGGGGGACAGTCGAGTCCTGTGAGATGGCTCCAGGACGCCCCATACAGAAAGACTGCAGGGCAGGGTGCTAAGGATGGATGCCTGAGCATCCCACCTCACATCCCCATTGTCTCCTAGCGACAAGGCAGGTTCGATTGCTGGCTCTGGGGGAGCTACGCAGGGGGCTGAGGTGAAATGGACTCTCCTGAGGATGGGTCATCATGTGGGATTGTGTCCATGGAGACCTAGGAATGTGGCAGTGGCTCTGGGGCCTGGAAGGATTGTCCGAACAGGAGGATTGGACACAGCTCCAAAGAGTAAGTTTCCCCTGTGGAGATGAGAGGTGTTCTTATGGGTGCCTCAGGAAACGTCCGTTTGCTGGTATTGGAATCCAGGCCTCTGAGGAGAGACGCCTGGAAACCAACCAAAGGGTTCAGATGAAGGCCTAACAGACTGTCCGGTTCCATCTTCTATCTCTGGGGACATCCGTCTGCTTTTCTGAGTGGAGGGAGTTGCTCAGCTTGTGTCAGATCACCCCTGTGTGTCCAGGGCAGCCTACACTATTGGGATGGCTTCAGGGATTTTGGAGCCTTCTCCTAATCTGTAGGTTTGTGGCCAGTGGAATGGGCAGAGTTTCCTTGGAGAGGCCAGGCACAGTCCTGCGCTGTGGTCCCAGGGGCCCCAGCGTTGAGGGTGTTTTGGACAGGGCTGCGGGGACTGAAGTCTGAAAACACAAACTCGGCTTAGGTTTGGGGTCGAGGGTATGGCAGGCCCCATCTACCGACCGTGATGGGAACTGCTCTGGATTTGAATGAAGGGCGAGTGTGCGTCCTTTTCTCAGGCTTCTGTGTCTGGATTTTGTGTCAAGGAGGGCTGTGGAATGGAGGGGTGGCTTCCTGGGCCATGGATGAGCCTCCCTCTCTGGGGATTTGCCCTGGCTTCCAAGAGTTTCAGGTCATTCTGCGTGAAGGGAGGAGTCCTGAACTCTGCCTCAGGTGTCCCTCCCAAAGAGGGATTCCAGAGCAGAGCCCTGGGTACCGGCGACTGGAAAACCCAAACTCGGGTTAGGTCGGGGGCCCATGGGGCATGGGAAGCCCCCTAGGCGGGCTCTTGGTCCAGCCACTGAGAGACCTGATTTGAGCACGAGGCTTATGGTGAAGGTCACCATGCGTCTTTGTGCCCAAGGCGACCCTCAAGCATGGGCGTGGCCTCCTGGGCCATGAAGGTTTCTCCTACCCTGAAAGTTGGACACCAGGCCAACAGCAAGGTTTCTAGGATGGGGATGGAGGAGTTCTGATTTCTGCATCAGGTTCCCTCCTTCCGGGGATTGGAGATAAGTCCTAGGTTGTGAATCCTGAACACCCAGCTTAGGAAGACATGACAGCCTAAGGTCAAGGCGGGTCTGATGTGCTGGGTGTGCTGCCTGGTGTCCGGGTGTCGGTCGTGATGTCAGGGCTCAGCTGGGTCAGTCAGAGCATTAGTGCCCAGGGCAGCCCATAGAATTGGGGTGCAGTCACGTGGCGTGCAGGTTGACCCTCATTTGCGGTTTCTGGGCAGACCATAGGGCAACGTTTTTCTTCTGGTAGGCAGGCAGAGTACTGCGTTGTGGCTCCAGAATTCCCCATGTGGAGGGCTTGGGGGCCAGGAGTGTGAGGACGGAAGTGTGAGAACAGAAGCTAGGGTTATGTGTCGGGGTGAGGGCACGGCAGGCCCACTCTGCAGAGGCTGAATCGAGATCTCCTGCATCGGAAGTCAGGGCGAGGATCCGACTTTGGCTCAGGTTGGAGTTTGTGTCCATGGTGGCCCCTACAGGAAGAGGGCGCCTCGTGAGGTCATGGAGGTTTCCCACGCTGGGAGTTGTGACATGCTCCAAAGTGCAAGGATTCCTTCTGCGGGAGAGTCGAGTCCTCTTGGATGGCTCCAGGACGCCCCACTCGGAAAGACTCGAGAGCACGGTTCTAAGGATGGATGCCTGGGCACCCCACCTCGCATTCCCATTGGCTCGTAGTGACAAAGCAGGCTCAATCTGCTGCCTCTGGGGGAGGTATTCGGGGGGCGGGTTGGCTGAGTTGAAATGGACTCTCCTGAGGATGGGTCATCATGTGGGTTTGTGTCCATGGAGACTTTGGAAAGTGGCGGTGGCTCGGGGGCCCGGAAGCCTTCTCCGAACTGGAGGTTTGGACACAGCTCCAAAGGGTCAGTTTCCCCTGTGGAGATGAGAGGTGTTCTGATGGGTGCCTCAGGAAACCTCCTTTTGCTGGTATTGGAATCCAGGTCTCTGAGGAGAGACGCCTGGAAACCAACCAAAGGGTTCAGATGAAGGCCTAACAGACTGTCCGGTTCCATCTTCTGTCTCTGGGGACATCCGTCTGCTTTTCTGAGTGGAGGGAGTTGCTCAGCTTGTGTCAGATCACCCCTGGGTGTCCAGGGCAGCCTACACTATTGGGATGGCCTCAGGGATCTTGGAGCCTTCTCCCAATCTGTAGGTTTGTGGCCAGTGGAATGGGCAGAGTTTCCTTGGAGAGGGCAGGCTCAGTCCTGCACCGTGGCTCCAGGGGCCCCAGCGTTGAGGCTGTGTGGGACAGAGCTGCGGGGCCTGAAGTCTGAAAACACAAACTCGGCTTAGGTTTGGGGCCGAGGGTATGGCAGGCCCCATCTACCGACCGTGATGGGAGCTGCTCTGGATTTGAATGAAGGGCGAGTGTGCGTCCTATTCTCAGGCTTCTGTGTCTGGATGTTGTGTCAAGGAGGGCTGTGGAATGGAGGGGTAGCCTCGTGGGCCATGGATGAGCCTCCCTCTCTGGGGATTTGGCCTGGCTTCCAAGAGTTTCAGGTCATTCTGCGTGAAGGGAGGAGTGCTGAACTCGGCCTCAGGTGTCCCTCCCAAAGAGGGATTCCAGAGCAGAGCCGTGGGTACCGACGACTGGAAAACCCAAACTCGGGTTAGTATAGGGGCCCAAGGGGAATGGGAAGCCCCCTAGGCAGGCTCGTGGTCCAGCCTCTGAGAGACCTGATTTGAGCACGAGGCTTATGGTAGGGTCCCCATGCGTCTTTGTGCCCAAGGCGACCCTGAGGCATGGGCCTGACCTCCTGGGCCATGCAGTTTTGTCCTACCCTGAAGGTTGGACACCAGGCCAAAGGCAAGGTTTCTTGGGTGGGGATGGAGGAGTTCTGATTTCTGCATCAGGTTCCCTCCTGTCCGGGGATTGGAGATAAGGTCTAGGTTCTGAATCCTGAACACCCAGCTTGGGAAGAGATGACAGCCTAAGGTCATGGCGGGTCTGATGTGCTGGGTGTGCTGCCTGGTGTCCGGGTGTCGGTCGGGATGTCAGGGCTCAGGCTGGGTCAGACAGAGCATTAGTGCCCAGGGCAGCCCATAGAATTGGTGTGCAGTCACGTGGCGTGCAGTTTGACCCTCATTTGCGGTTTCTGGGCAGCCCCGTAGGGCAAAGTTTTTCTTCTGGTGGGCAGGCAGAGTGCTGTGTTGTGGCTCCAGAATTCCCCATGTGGAGGGCTTGGGGTCCAGGAGTGTGAGGATGTAATTGTGAGAACAGAAGCTAGGGTTATGTGTCGGGGTGAGGGCACGGCAGGCCCATTCTGCAGAGGCTGAATCGAGATCTCCTGCATCGGAAGTCAGGGCGAAGATCCGACTTTGGCTCATGTTGGAGTTTGTCCATGGTGGCCACTAGAGGAAGAGGGCGCCTCGTGAGGTCATGGAGGTTTTCCCACGCTGGGAGTTGTGACATGCTCCAAAGTGCAAGGATTCCTTCTGCGGGAGAGTCGAGTCCTCTTGGATGGCTCCAGGACGCCCCATTCGGAAAGACTCGAGAGCACGGTTCTAAGGATGGATGCCTGGGCACCCCACCTCGCATTCCCATTGGCTCGTAGTGACAAAGCAGGCTCAATCTGCTGCCTCTGGAGGAGGTATGCGGGGGGTGGGTGGGGCTGAGTTTAAATGGACTCTCCTGAGGATGGGTCATCATGTGGGTTTGTGTCCATGGAGACTTTGGAATGTGGCGGTGGCTCGGGGGCCTGGAAGCATTCTCCGAACTGGAGGATTGGACACAGCTCCAAAGGGTCAGTTTCCCTGTGGAGATGAGAGGTGTTCTGATGGGTGCCTCAGGAAACCTCCGTTTGCTGGTATTGGAATCCAGGCCTCTGATCAGAGACGACTGGAAACCAAGCAAAGGGTTCAGATGAAGGCCTAACAGACTGTCCGGTTCCATCTTCTGTCTCTTGGGACATCCGTCTGCTTTTCTGAGTGGAGGGAGTTGCTCAGCTTGTGTCAGATCACCCCTGGGTGTCCAGGGCAGCCTACACTATTGGGATGGCCTGGGTATCTTGGAGCCTTCTCCTAATCTGTAGGTTTGTGGCCAGTGGAATGAGCAGAGTTTCCTTGGAGAGGGCAGGCACAGTCCTGCGCCGTGGCTCCAGGGGCCCCAGCGTTGAGGGTGTGTGGGACAGGGCTGCGGGGCCTGAAGTCTGAAAACACTAACGCGGCTTAGGTTTGGGCCCGAGGGTATGGCAGGCCCCATCTACCGACCGTGATGGGAGCTGCTCTGGATTTGAATGAAGGGCAAGTGTGCGTCCTATTCTCAGGCTTCTGTGTCTGGATGTTGTGTCACGGAGGGCTGTGGAATGGAGGGGTAGCCTCCTGGGCCATGGATGAGCCTCCCTCTGTCGGGATTTGGCCTGGCTTCCAAGAGTTTCAGGTCATTGTGCGGGCAGGGAGGAGTCCTGTATTCTGCCTCAGGCGTCCCTCCCAAAGAGGTATGCCAGAGCAGAGCCCTGGGTACCGGCGACTGGAAAACCCAAACTCGGGGTAGGATGGGGGCCCAAGGGGCATGGGAAGCTCCCTAGGCGGGCTCGTTGTCCAGCCACTGAGAGACCTGATTTGAGCACGAGGCTTATGGTGAGGGTCACCATGCGTCTTTGTGCACAAGGCGACGCTGAAGCAAGCATGGGCATGGCCTCCTGGGCCATGCAGGTTTCTCCTACCCTCAAGGTTGGACACCAGCCCAACAGCAAGATTTCTTCGATGGGGATGGAGGAGTTCTGATTTCTGCATCAGGTTCCCTCCTGTCTGGGGATTGGAGATAAGGTCTAGGTTTTGAATCCTGAACACCCAGCTTGGGAAGACATGACAGCCTAAGGTCAAGGCGGGTCTGATTTGCTGGGTGTGCTGCCTGGTGTCCGGGTGCCGGTGGGATGCCAGGGCTCAGGCTGGGTCAGTCAGAGCATTAGTGCCCAGGGCAGCCGATAGAATTGGGGTGCAGTCACGTGGCGTGCAGGTTGACCCTCATTTGCGGTTTCTGGGCAGCATCATAGGGCAACGTTTTTCTTCTGGTGGGCAGGCAGAGTGCTGCGTTGTGGCTCCAGAATTCCCCAAGTGGAGGGCTTGGAGGCCAGGAGTGTGAAGACGGAAGTGTGAGAACACAAGCCAGGGTTATGTGTCGGGGTGAGGGCACGGCAGGCCCACTCTGCAGAGGCTGAATCGAGATCTCCTGCATCGGAAGTCAGGGCGAGGAACCGACTTTGGCTCAGTTTGGAGTTTGTATCCATGGTGGCCCCTTCAGGAAGTGGGCGCCTCGGGAGGTCATGGAGGTTTTCCCACGCTGGGAGTTGTGACATGCTCCAAAGTGCAAGCATTCCTTCTGCGGGACAATCGAGTCCTCTTGGATGGCTCCAGGACGCCCCATTCGGATAGACTCGAGAGCACGGGTCTAAGGATGGGTGCCTGGGGACCCCACCTCGCATTCCCATTGGCTCGTAGTGACAAAGCAGGCTCAATCTGCTGCCTCTGGGGGAGGTATGAGGGGGGCGGGTGGGGCTGCGTTGAAATGGACTCTCCTGAGGATGGGTCATCATGTGGGTTTGTGTCCAAGGAGACTTTGGAATGTGGGGTGGCTCGGGGACCCAGAAGCATTCTCTGAACTGGAGGATTGGACACAGCTCCAAAGGGTAAGTTTACCCTGTGGAGATGAGAGGTGTTCTGATGGCTGCATCAGGAAACCTCCGTTTGCTGGTATTGGAATCCAGGCCTCTGAGGAGAGACGCCTGGAAACCAACCAAAGGGTTCAGATGAATTCCTAACAGACTTCCGGTTGTATCTTCTGTCTCTGGGGACATCCGTCTGCTTTTCTGTGTGGAGGGAGTTGCTCAACTTGTGTCAGATCACCCCTGGGAGTCCAGGACAGCCTACACTATTGGGATGGCCTCGGGGGTCTTGGAGCCTTCTCCTAATCTGTAGGTTTGTGGCCAGTGGAATGGGCAGAGTTTCCTTGGAGAGGGCAGGCACAGTCCTGCGCCCTGGCTCCAGGGGCCCCAGCGTTGAGGGTGTGTGGGACAGGGCTGCGGGGCCTGATGTCTGAAAACACAAACTCGGCTTAGGTTTGGGGCCGAGGGTATATCAGGCCCCATCTACCGACCGTGATGGGAGCTGCTCTGGATTTGAATGAAGGGCGAGTGTGCGTCCTTTTCTCAGGCTTCTGTGTCTGGATGTTGTGTCAAGGAGGGCTGTGGAATGGAGGGGTAGCCTCCTGGGCCATGGATGAGCCTCCCTCTCTGGGGATTTGACCTGGCTTCCAAGAGTTTCAGGTCATTCTGCGGGCAGGGAGGAGTCCTGTATTCTGCCTCAGGTGTCCCTCCCAAAGAGGGATTCCAGAGCAGAGCCCTGGGTACCGGCGACAGGAAAACCCAAACTCGGGATAGGATGGGGGCCCAAGGGGCCTGGGAAGCACCCTCTGCGGGCTCTTGGTCCAGCCACGGAGAGACCTGATTTGAGCACGAGGCTTATGGTGAGGGTCACAATGCGTCTTTGTGCCTAAGGCGACCCTGAAGCATGGGCGTGGCCTCATGGGCCATGCAGGGTTCTCCTACCCTGAGGGTTGGCTTCAGGCCAACAGCAAGGTTTCTTGGATGGGGAAGGAGGAGTTCAGATTTCTGTATCAGGTTCCCTCCTGTCTAGTGATTGGAGATAAGGTCTAGGTTCTGAATCCTGAACACCCAGCTTGGGAAGAGATGACAGCCTAAGGTCATGGCGGGTCTGATGTGATGGGTGTCGGTCAGGATGTCAGGGCTCAGGCAGTGTCAGGCAGAGCGCGGGTGCCCATGGCAACCTCGACAAATGGCGTGCAGTAGAGCGGCGTGCAGGTGTATCCTCTTTGGGTGTTTCTGGGTAGTCTCTTGGGCAACGTTTTTCTTCTGGTGGGAAGGCAGAGTGCTGTATTGTGTCTCCAGAATTCCCAATCTGGAGGGCTTGGTGGCCATGAATGTGAGGACGGAATTCTGAGAACACAAGCTAGGGTGAGATTTCGGGCGAGTTCACTCTGCAGAGGCTGAAATGAGATCTCCTGCAACAGGAGACAGGGTGAGGATCCGACATTGGCTCAGGTTGGAGACTGTGTCCATTATGGCCCCATCAAGAAGTGGGGTCCCTCACGAATCCATGGATGTTTTCCCATGCTGGGAGTTGTGAGATGCTCCAAAGCGCAAGGATTCCTACTGCGGGACAGTCGAGTCCTGTGAGATGGCTCCAGGACGCCCCATACAGAAAGACTGGAGGGCAGGGTGCTAAGGATGGATGCCTGGGCATCCCACCTCACATTCCCATTGTCTCCTAGCGACAAGGCAGGTTCGATTGCTGGCTCTGGGGGAGCTACGCAGGGGGCTGAGTGGAAATGGACTCTCCTGAGGATGGGTCATAATGTAGGTTTGTGTCCATGGAGACCTAGGAATGTGGCAGTGTCTCTGGGGCCCGTAAGGATTCTCCGAACTGGAGGATTGGACACAGCTCCAAAGAGTAAGTTTCCCCTGTGGAGATGAGAGGTGTTCTGATGGGTGCCTCAGGAAACGTCCGTATGCTGGTGTTGGAATCCAGGCCTCTGAGGAGAGACGCCTGGAAACCAACCAAAGGGTTCAGATGAAGGCCTAACAGACTGTCCGGTTCCATCTTCTGTCTCTGGGGAAATCCGTCTGCTTTTCTGAGTGGAGGGAGATGCTCAGCTTGTGTCAGATCACCCCTGTGTGTCCAGGGCAGCCTACACTATTGGGATGGCCTCGGGGATCCTGGAGCCTTCTCCTAATCTGTAGGTTTGTGGCCAGTGGAATGGGCAGGGTTTCCTTGGCGAGGGCAGGCACAGTCGTACGCTGTGGCCCCAGGGGCCCCAACGTTGAGGGTGTGTGGGACAGGGCTGCGGGGCCTGAAGTCTGAAAACAGTAACTCGGCTTAGGTTTGGGGTCGAGGGTATGACAGGCCCCATTACCGACCGTGCGGGAGCTGCTCTGGATTTGAATGAAGGGCGAGTGTGCGTCCTTTTCACAGGCTTCTGTGTCTGGATTTTGTGTCAAGGAGGGCTGTGGAATGGAGGGGTGGCCTCCTGGGCCATGGATGAGCCTCCCTCTCTGGGGATTTGCCCTGGCTTCCAAGAGTTTCAGGTCATTCTGCGGGCAGGGAGGAGTCCTGTATTCTGCCTCAGGTGTCCCTCCCAAAGAGGGATTCCAGAGCAGAGACCTGGGTACCAGCGACTGGAAAACCCAAACTCGGGTTAGGATGGGGGCCCAAGGGGCGTGGGAAGCACCCTCTGCTTGCTCTTGGTCCAGCCACTGAGAGACCTCATTTGAGCACGAGGCTTATGGTGAGGGTCACAATGCGTCTTTGTGCCCAAGGCGACCCTCAAGCATGGGCGTGGCCTAATGGGCCATGCCGGTTTCTCCTACCCTGAAGGTTGGACACCAGGCCAACAGCAAGGTTTCTTGGATGGGCATCGAGGACTTCAGATTTCTGCCTCAGGTGCCCTCCTGACCCGTGATTGGAGATAAGGTCTAGGTTCTGAATCCTGAACACCCAGCTTGGGAAGAGATGACAGCCTAAGGTCATGGCGGGTCTGATGTGATGGGTGTCGGTCGGGATATCAGGGCTCAGGCAGTGTCAGGCAGAGCACGGGCGCCCATGGCAAACTCGAGTATTGGAGTGCAGTAGAGTGGAATTCAGGTGGATCCTCATTGGGTGTTTCCGGGTAGTCGCCTAGGGCAACGTTCTTCTTCTGGTGGGAAGGCAGAATACTGCATTGTGGCTCCAGAATTCCAATCTGGAGGGCTTGGGGGCCATGAATGTGAACACGGAAGTCTGAGAACACAAGCTAGGGTGAGATTTCGGGCGAGTTCACTCTGCAGAGGCTGAAATGAGATCTCCTGCATCTGGAGACAGGGCGAGGATCCGACATTGGCTCAGGTTGGAGACTGTGTCCCTTATGGCCCCATTAGGAAGTGGGTGCCTTCCCGAAGCCATGGAGGTTTTCCCATGCTGGGAGTTGTGAGATGCTCCAAAGCGCAAGGATTCCTACTGCGGGACAGTCGAGTCCTGTGAGATGGCTCCAGGACGCCCCATACAGAAAGACTGCAGGGCAGGGTGCTAAGGCTGAATGCCTGGGCATCCCACCTCACATTCCCATTGTCTCCTAGCGAAAAGGCAGGTTCGATTGCTGGCTCTGGGGGAGCTACTCAGGGGGCTGAGGTGAAATGGACTCTCCTGAGGATGGGTCATCATGTGGGTTTGTGTCCATGGAGACCTAGGAATGTGGCAGTGGCTCTGGGGCCCGGAGGATTCTCTGAAATGGAGGATTGGACACAGCTCCAAAGAGTAAGTTTCCCCTGTGGAGATGAGAGGTGTTCTGATGGGTGCCTCAGGAAACGTCCATGTGCTGGTATAGGAATCCAGGCCTATGAGGAGAGACGCCTGGTAACCAACCAAAGGGTTCAGAAGAAGGTCTAACAGACTGTCCGGTTCCATCTTCTGTCTCTGGGGACATCCGTCTGCTTTTCTGAGTGGAGGGAGATGCTCAGCTTGTGTCAGATCACCCCTGGGTGTCCAGGGCAGCCTACACTATTGGGATGGCCTCGGGGATCTTGGAGCCTTCTCCTAATCTGTAGGTTTGTGGCCAGTGGAATGGGCAGAGTTTCTTTGGAGAGGGCAGGCACAGTCCTGCGCTGGGGACCCAGGGGCCCCAGCGTTGAGGGTGTGTGGGACAGGGCTCCGGGGCCTGAAGTCTGAAAACACAAACTCGGCTTAGGTTTGGGCCCGAGGGTATGGCAGGCCCCATCTACCGACCGTGATGGGAGCTGCTCTGGATTTGAATGAAGGGCGAGTGTGCGTCCTTTTCTCAGGCTTCTGTGTCTGGATTTTGTGTCAAGGAGGGCTGTGGAATGGAGGGGTGGCCTCCTGGGCCATGGATGAACCTCCCTCTCTGGGGATTGGGCCTGGCTTCCAAGAGTTTCAGGTCATTCTGCGGGCAGGGAGGAGTCCTGTATTCTGCCTCAGGTGTCCCTCCCAAAGAGGGATTCCAGAGCAGAGCCCTGGGTACCGGCGACAGGAAAACCCAAACTCGGGATAGGATGGGGGCCCAAGGGGCCTGGGAAGCACCCTCTGCGGGCTCTTGGTCCAGCCACGGAGAGACCTGATTTGAGCACGAGGCTTATGGTGAGGGTCACAATGCGTCTTTGTGCCTAAGGCGACCCTGAAGCATGGGCGTGGCCTCATGGGCCATGCAGGGTTCTCCTACCCTGAGGGTTGGCTTCAGGCCAACAGCAAGGTTTCTTGGATGGGGAAGGAGGAGTTCAGATTTCTGTATCAGGTTCCCTCCTGTCTAGTGATTGGAGATAAGGTCTAGGTTCTGAATCCTGAACCCAGCTTGGGAAGAGATGACAGCCTAAGGTCATGGCGGGTCTGATGTGATGGGTGTCGGTCAGGATGTCAGGGCTCAGGCAGTGTCAGGCAGAGCGCGGGTGCCCATGGCAACCTCGACAAATGGCGTGCAGTAGAGCGGCGTGCAGGTGTATCCTCTTTGGGTGTTTCTGGGTAGTCTCTTGGGCAACGTTTTTCTTCTGGTGGGAAGGCAGAGTGCTGTATTGTGTCTCCAGAATTCCCAATCTGGAGGGCTTGGTGGCCATGAATGTGAGGACGGAATTCTGAGAACACAAGCTAGGGTGAGATTTCGGGCGAGTTCACTCTGCAGAGGCTGAAATGAGATCTCCTGCAACAGGAGACAGGGTGAGGATCCGACATTGGCTCAGGTTGGAGACTGTGTCCATTATGGCCCCATCAAGAAGTGGGGTCCCTCACGAATCCATGGATGTTTTCCCATGCTGGGAGTTGTGAGATGCTCCAAAGCGCAAGGATTCCTACTGCGGGACAGTCGAGTCCTGTGAGATGGCTCCAGGACGCCCCATACAGAAAGACTGGAGGGCAGGGTGCTAAGGATGGATGCCTGGGCATCCCACCTCACATTCCCATTGTCTCCTAGCGACAAGGCAGGTTCGATTGCTGGCTCTGGGGGAGCTACGCAGGGGGCTGATGTGAAATGGACTCTCCTGAGGATGGGTCATAATGTAGGTTTGTGTCCATGGAGACCTAGGAATGTGGCAGTGTCTCTGGGGCCCGTAAGGATTCTCCGAACTGGAGGATTGGACACAGCTCCAAAGAGTAAGTTTCCCCTGTGGAGATGAGAGGTGTTCTGATGGGTGCCTCAGGAAACGTCCGTATGCTGGTGTTGGAATCCAGGCCTCTGAGGAGAGACGCCTGGAAACCAACCAAAGGGTTCAGATGAAGGCCTAACAGACTGTCCGGTTCCATCTTCTGTCTCTGGGGAAATCCGTCTGCTTTTCTGAGTGGAGGGAGATGCTCAGCTTGTGTCAGATCACCCCTGTGTGTCCAGGGCAGCCTACACTATTGGGATGGCCTCGGGGATCCTGGAGCCTTCTCCTAATCTGTAGGTTTGTGGCCAGTGGAATGGGCAGGGTTTCCTTGGCGAGGGCAGGCACAGTCGTACGCTGTGGCCCCAGGGGCCCCAACGTTGAGGGTGTGTGGGACAGGGCTGCGGGGCCTGAAGTCTGAAAACAGTAACTCGGCTTAGGTTTGGGGTCGAGGGTATGACAGGCCCCATTACCGACCGTGCGGGAGCTGCTCTGGATTTGAATGAAGGGCGAGTGTGCGTCCTTTTCACAGGCTTCTGTGTCTGGATTTTGTGTCAAGGAGGGCTGTGGAATGGAGGGGTGGCCTCCTGGGCCATGGATGAGCCTCCCTCTCTGGGGATTTGCCCTGGCTTCCAAGAGTTTCAGGTCATTCTGCGGGCAGGGAGGAGTCCTGTATTCTGCCTCAGGTGTCCCTCCCAAAGAGGGATTCCAGAGCAGAGACCTGGGTACCAGCGACTGGAAAACCCAAACTCGGGTTAGGATGGGGGCCCAAGGGGCGTGGGAAGCACCCTCTGCTTGCTCTTGGTCCAGCCACTGAGAGACCTCATTTGAGCACGAGGCTTATGGTGAGGGTCACAATGCGTCTTTGTGCCCAAGGCGACCCTCAAGCATGGGCGTGGCCTAATGGGCCATGCCGGTTTCTCCTACCCTGAAGGTTGGACACCAGGCCAACAGCAAGGTTTCTTGGATGGGCATCGAGGACTTCAGATTTCTGCCTCAGGTGCCCTCCTGTCCCGTGATTGGAGATAAGGTCTAGGTTCTGAATCCTGAACACCCAGCTTGGGAAGAGATGACAGCCTAAGGTCATGGCGGGTCTGATGTGATGGGTGTCGGTCGGGATGTCAGGGCTCAGGCAGTGTCAGGCAGAGCACGGGCGCCCATGGCAAACTCGAGTATTGGAGTGCAGTAGAGTGGAATTCAGGTGGATCCTCATTGGGTGTTTCCGGGTAGTCGCCTAGGGCAACGTTCTTCTTCTGGTGGGAAGGCAGAATACTGCATTGTGGCTCCAGAATTCCAATCTGGAGGGCTTGGGGGCCAGGAATGTGAGGACGGAAGTCTGAGAACACAAGCTAGGGTGAGATTTCGGGCGAGTTCACTCTGCAGAGGCTGAAATGAGATCTCCTGCATCTGGAGACAGGGCGAGGATCCGACATTGGCTCAGGTTGGAGACTGTGTCCCTTATGGCCCCATTAGGAAGTGGGTGCATTCCCGAAGCCATGGAGGTTTTCCCATGCTGGGAGTTGTGAGATGCTCCAAAGCGCAAGGATTCCTACTGCGGGACAGTCGAGTCCTGTGAGATGGCTCCAGGACGCCCCATACAGAAAGACTGCAGGGCAGGGTGCTAAGGCTGAATGCCTGGGCATCCCACCTCACATTCCCATTGTCTCCTAGCGAAAAGGCAGGTTCGATTGCTGGCTCTGGGGGAGCTACTCAGGGGGCTGAGGTGAAATGGACTCTCCTGAGGATGGGTCATCATGTGGGTTTGTGTCCATGGAGACCTAGGAATGTGGCAGTGGCTCTGGGGCCCGGAGGATTCTCTGAACTGGAGGATTGGACACAGCTCCAAAGAGTAAGTTTCCCCTGTGGAGATGAGAGGTGTTCTGATGGGTGCCTCAGGAAACGTCCATGTGCTGGTATAGGAATCCAGGCCTATGAGGAGAGACGCCTGGTAACCAACCAAAGGGTTCAGAAGAAGGTCTAACAGACTGTCCGGTTCCATCTTCTGTCTCTGGGGACATCCGTCTGCTTTTCTGAGTGGAGGGAGATGCTCAGCTTGTGTCAGATCACCCCTGGGTGTCCAGGGCAGCCTACACTATTGGGATGGCCTCGGGGATCTTGGAGCCTTCTCCTAATCTGTAGGTTTGTGGCCAGTGAAATGGGCAGAGTTTCCTTGGAGAGGGCAGGCACAGTCCAGCGCTGGGGACCCAGGGGCCCCAGCGTTGAGGGTGTGTGGGACAGGGCTCCGGGGCCTGAAGTCTGAAAACACAAACTCGGCTTAGGTTTGGGCCCGAGGGTATGGCAGGCCCCATCTACCGACCGTGATGGGAGCTGCTCTGGATTTGAATGAAGGGCGAGTGTGCGTCCTTTTCTCAGGCTTCTGTGTCTGGATTTTGTGTCAAGGAGGGCTGTGGAATGGAGGGGTGGCCTCCTGGGCCATGGATGAACCTCCCTCTCTGGGGATTGGGCCTGGCTTCCAAGAGTTTCAGGTCATTCTGCGGGCAGGGAGGAGTCCTGTATTCTGCCTCAAGTGTCCCTCCCAAAGAAGGATTCCAGAGCAGAGCCCTGGGTACCGGCGACTAGAAAACCCAAACTCTGGTTAGGATGGGGGCCCAAGGGACGTGGGAAGCCCCCTCTGCGGGCTCTTGGTCCAGCCACTGAGAGACCTGATTTGAGCACGGGGCTTATGGTGAGGGTCACAATGCGTCTTTGTGCTTAAGGCGACCCTTAAGCATGGGCGTGGCCTCATGGGCCATGCAGGGTTCTCCTACCATGGAGGTTGCCTTCAGGTCAACAGCAGGGTTTCTTGAATGGGGATGGAGCAGTTCAGATTTCTGCATCAGGTTCCCTCCTGTGCAGTGATTGGAGATAAGGTCTAGGTTCTGAATCCTGAACACCCAGCTTGGGAAGAGATGACAGCCTAAGGTCTTGGCGGGTCTGATGTGATGGGTGTCGGTCGGGATATCAGGGCTCAGGCATGTCAGGCAGAGCGCGGGTGCCCATGCAACCTCGAGAAATGGCGTGCAGTAGAGCGGCGTGCAGGTGGATCCTCATTGGGTGTTTCTGGGTAGTCTCTTGGGCAACGTTTTTCTTCTGGTGGGAAGGCAGACTGCTGTATTGTGGCTCCAGAATTCCCAATCTGGAGGGCTTGGGGGCCAGGAATGTGAGGACGGAAGTCTGAGAACACAAGCTAGGGTGAGATTTCGGGCGAGTTCACTCTGCAGAGGCTGAAATGAGATCTCCTGCATCAGGAGACAGGGCGAGGATCCGACATTGGCTCAGGTTGGAGACTGTGTCCATTATGGCCCCATCAAGAAGTGGGGTCCCTCACGAATCCATGGATGTTTTCCCATGCTGGGAGTTGTGAGATGCTCCAAAGCGCAAGGATTCCCACTGGGGGACAGTCGAGTCCTGTGAGATGGCTCCAGGACGCCCCATACAGAAAGACTGCAGGGCAGGGTGCTAAGGATGGATGCCTGAGCATCCCACCTCACATCCCCATTGTCTCCTAGCGACAAGGCAGGTTCGATTGCTGGCTCTGGGGGAGCTACGCAGGGGGCTGAGGTGAAATGGACTCTCCTGAGGATGGGTCATCATGTGGGATTGTGTCCATGGAGACCTAGGAATGTGGCAGTGGCTCTGGGGCCTGGAAGGATTGTCCGAACAGGAGGATTGGACACAGCTCCAAAGAGTAAGTTTCCCCTGTGGAGATGAGAGGTGTTCTTATGGGTGCCTCAGGAAACGTCCGTTTGCTGGTATTGGAATCCAGGCCTCTGAGGAGAGACGCCTGGAAACCAACCAAAGGGTTCAGATGAAGGCCTAACAGACTGTCCGGTTCCATCTTCTATCTCTGGGGACATCCGTCTGCTTTTCTGAGTGGAGGGAGTTGCTCAGCTTGTGTCAGATCACCCCTGTGTGTCCAGGGCAGCCTACACTATTGGGATGGCTTCAGGGATTTTGGAGCCTTCTCCTAATCTGTAGGTTTGTGGCCAGTGGAATGGGCAGAGTTTCCTTGGAGAGGCCAGGCACAGTCCTGCGCTGTGGTCCCAGGGGCCCCAGCGTTGAGGGTGTTTTGGACAGGGCTGCGGGGACTGAAGTCTGAAAACACAAACTCGGCTTAGGTTTGGGGTCGAGGGTATGGCAGGCCCCATCTACCGACCGTGATGGGAACTGCTCTGGATTTGAATGAAGGGCGAGTGTGCGTCCTTTTCTCAGGCTTCTGTGTCTGGATTTTGTGTCAAGGAGGGCTGTGGAATGGAGGGGTGGCTTCCTGGGCCATGGATGAGCCTCCCTCTCTGGGGATTTGCCCTGGCTTCCAAGAGTTTCAGGTCATTCTGCGTGAAGGGAGGAGTCCTGAACTCTGCCTCAGGTGTCCCTCCCAAAGAGGGATTCCAGAGCAGAGCCCTGGGTACCGGCGACTGGAAAACCCAAACTCGGGTTAGGTCGGGGGCCCATGGGGCATGGGAAGCCCCCTAGGCGGGCTCTTGGTCCAGCCACTGAGAGACCTGATTTGAGCACGAGGCTTATGGTGAAGGTCACCATGCGTCTTTGTGCCCAAGGCGACCCTCAAGCATGGGCGTGGCCTCCTGGGCCATGAAGGTTTCTCCTACCCTGAAAGTTGGACACCAGGCCAACAGCAAGGTTTCTAGGATGGGGATGGAGGAGTTCTGATTTCTGCATCAGGTTCCCTCCTTCCGGGGATTGGAGATAAGTCCTAGGTTGTGAATCCTGAACACCCAGCTTAGGAAGACATGACAGCCTAAGGTCAAGGCGGGTCTGATGTGCTGGGTGTGCTGCCTGGTGTCCGGGTGTCGGTCGTGATGTCAGGGCTCAGCTGGGTCAGTCAGAGCATTAGTGCCCAGGGCAGCCCATAGAATTGGGGTGCAGTCACGTGGCGTGCAGGTTGACCCTCATTTGCGGTTTCTGGGCAGACCATAGGGCAACGTTTTTCTTCTGGTAGGCAGGCAGAGTACTGCGTTGTGGCTCCAGAATTCCCCATGTGGAGGGCTTGGGGGCCAGGAGTGTGAGGACGGAAGTGTGAGAACAGAAGCTAGGGTTATGTGTCGGGGTGAGGGCACGGCAGGCCCACTCTGCAGAGGCTGAATCGAGATCTCCTGCATCGGAAGTCAGGGCGAGGATCCGACTTTGGCTCAGGTTGGAGTTTGTGTCCATGGTGGCCCCTACAGGAAGAGGGCGCCTCGTGAGGTCATGGAGGTTTCCCACGCTGGGAGTTGTGACATGCTCCAAAGTGCAAGGATTCCTTCTGCGGGAGAGTCGAGTCCTCTTGGATGGCTCCAGGACGCCCCACTCGGAAAGACTCGAGAGCACGGTTCTAAGGATGGATGCCTGGGCACCCCACCTCGCATTCCCATTGGCTCGTAGTGACAAAGCAGGCTCAATCTGCTGCCTCTGGGGGAGGTATTCGGGGGGCGGGTTGGCTGAGTTGAAATGGACTCTCCTGAGGATGGGTCATCATGTGGGTTTGTGTCCATGGAGACTTTGGAAAGTGGCGGTGGCTCGGGGGCCCGGAAGCCTTCTCCGAACTGGAGGTTTGGACACAGCTCCAAAGGGTCAGTTTCCCCTGTGGAGATGAGAGGTGTTCTGATGGGTGCCTCAGGAAACCTCCTTTTGCTGGTATTGGAATCCAGGTCTCTGAGGAGAGACGCCTGGAAACCAACCAAAGGGTTCAGATGAAGGCCTAACAGACTGTCCGGTTCCATCTTCTGTCTCTGGGGACATCCGTCTGCTTTTCTGAGTGGAGGGAGTTGCTCAGCTTGTGTCAGATCACCCCTGGGTGTCCAGGGCAGCCTACACTATTGGGATGGCCTCAGGGATCTTGGAGCCTTCTCCCAATCTGTAGGTTTGTGGCCAGTGGAATGGGCAGAGTTTCCTTGGAGAGGGCAGGCTCAGTCCTGCACCGTGGCTCCAGGGGCCCCAGCGTTGAGGCTGTGTGGGACAGAGCTGCGGGGCCTGAAGTCTGAAAACACAAACTCGGCTTAGGTTTGGGGACGAGGGTATGGCAGGCCCCATCTACCGACCGTGATGGGAGCTGCTCTGGATTTGAATGAAGGGCGAGTGTGCGTCCTATTCTCAGTCTTCTGTGTCTGGATGTTGTGTCAAGGAGGGCTGTGGAATGGAGGGGTAGCCTCGTGGGCCATGGATGAGCCTCCCTCTCTGGGGATTTGGCCTGGCTTCCAAGAGTTTCAGGTCATTCTGCGTGAAGGGAGGAGTGCTGAACTCGGCCTCAGGTGTCCCTCCCAAAGAGGGATTCCAGAGCAGAGCCGTGGGTACCGACGACTGGAAAACCCAAACTCGGGTTAGTATAGGGGCCCAAGGGGAATGGGAAGCCCCCTAGGCAGGCTCGTGGTCCAGCCTCTGAGAGACCTGATTTGAGCACGAGGCTTATGGTAGGGTCCCCATGCGTCTTTGTGCCCAAGGCGACCCTGAGGCATGGGCCTGACCTCCTGGGCCATGCAGTTTTGTCCTACCCTGAAGGTTGGACACCAGGCCAAAGGCAAGGTTTCTTGGGTGGGGATGGAGGAGTTCTGATTTCTGCATCAGGTTCCCTCCTGTCCGGGGATTGGAGATAAGGTCTAGGTTCTGAATCCTGAACACCCAGCTTGGGAAGAGATGACAGCCTAAGGTCATGGCGGGTCTGATGTGCTGGGTGTGCTGCCTGGTGTCCGGGTGTCGGTCGGGATGTCAGGGCTCAGGCTGGGTCAGACAGAGCATTAGTGCCCAGGGCAGCCCATAGAATTGGTGTGCAGTCACGTGGCGTGCAGTTTGACCCTCATTTGCGGTTTCTGGGCAGCCCCGTAGGGCAAAGTTTTTCTTCTGGTGGGCAGGCAGAGTGCTGTGTTGTGGCTCCAGAATTCCCCATGTGGAGGGCTTGGGGTCCAGGAGTGTGAGGATGTAATTGTGAGAACAGAAGCTAGGGTTATGTGTCGGGGTGAGGGCACGGCAGGCCCATTCTGCAGAGGCTGAATCGAGATCTCCTGCATCGGAAGTCAGGGCGAAGATCCGACTTTGGCTCATGTTGGAGTTTGTCCATGGTGGCCACTAGAGGAAGAGGGCGCCTCGTGAGGTCATGGAGGTTTTCCCACGCTGGGAGTTGTGACATGCTCCAAAGTGCAAGGATTCCTTCTGCGGGAGAGTCGAGTCCTCTTGGATGGCTCCAGGACGCCCCATTCGGAAAGACTCGAGAGCACGGTTCTAAGGATGGATGCCTGGGCACCCCACCTCGCATTCCCATTGGCTCGTAGTGACAAAGCAGGCTCAATCTGCTGCCTCTGGAGGAGGTATGCGGGGGGTGGGTGGGGCTGAGTTTAAATGGACTCTCCTGAGGATGGGTCATCATGTGGGTTTGTGTCCATGGAGACTTTGGAATGTGGCGGTGGCTCGGGGGCCTGGAAGCATTCTCCGAACTGGAGGATTGGACACAGCTCCAAAGGGTCAGTTTCCCTGTGGAGATGAGAGGTGTTCTGATGGGTGCCTCAGGAAACCTCCGTTTGCTGGTATTGGAATCCAGGCCTCTGATCAGAGACGACTGGAAACCAAGCAAAGGGTTCAGATGAAGGCCTAACAGACTGTCCGGTTCCATCTTCTGTCTCTTGGGACATCCGTCTGCTTTTCTGAGTGGAGGGAGTTGCTCAGCTTGTGTCAGATCACCCCTGGGTGTCCAGGGCAGCCTACACTATTGGGATGGCCTGGGTATCTTGGAGCCTTCTCCTAATCTGTAGGTTTGTGGCCAGTGGAATGAGCAGAGTTTCCTTGGAGAGGGCAGGCACAGTCCTGCGCCGTGGCTCCAGGGGCCCCAGCGTTGAGGGTGTGTGGGACAGGGCTGCGGGGCCTGAAGTCTGAAAACACTAACGCGGCTTAGGTTTGGGCCCGAGGGTATGGCAGGCCCCATCTACCGACCGTGATGGGAGCTGCTCTGGATTTGAATGAAGGGCAAGTGTGCGTCCTATTCTCAGGCTTCTGTGTCTGGATGTTGTGTCACGGAGGGCTGTGGAATGGAGGGGTAGCCTCCTGGGCCATGGATGAGCCTCCCTCTGTCGGGATTTGGCCTGGCTTCCAAGAGTTTCAGGTCATTGTGCGGGCAGGGAGGAGTCCTGTATTCTGCCTCAGGCGTCCCTCCCAAAGAGGTATGCCAGAGCAGAGCCCTGGGTACCGGCGACTGGAAAACCCAAACTCGGGGTAGGATGGGGGCCCAAGGGGCATGGGAAGCTCCCTAGGCGGGCTCGTTGTCCAGCCACTGAGAGACCTGATTTGAGCACGAGGCTTATGGTGAGGGTCACCATGCGTCTTTGTGCACAAGGCGACGCTGAAGCAAGCATGGGCATGGCCTCCTGGGCCATGCAGGTTTCTCCTACCCTCAAGGTTGGACACCAGCCCAACAGCAAGATTTCTTCGATGGGGATGGAGGAGTTCTGATTTCTGCATCAGGTTCCCTCCTGTCTGGGGATTGGAGATAAGGTCTAGGTTTTGAATCCTGAACACCCAGCTTGGGAAGACATGACAGCCTAAGGTCAAGGCGGGTCTGATTTGCTGGGTGTGCTGCCTGGTGTCCGGGTGCCGGTGGGATGCCAGGGCTCAGGCTGGGTCAGTCAGAGCATTAGTGCCCAGGGCAGCCGATAGAATTGGGGTGCAGTCACGTGGCGTGCAGGTTGACCCTCATTTGCGGTTTCTGGGCAGCATCATAGGGCAACGTTTTTCTTCTGGTGGGCAGGCAGAGTGCTGCGTTGTGGCTCCAGAATTCCCCAAGTGGAGGGCTTGGAGGCCAGGAGTGTGAAGACGGAAGTGTGAGAACACAAGCCAGGGTTATGTGTCGGGGTGAGGGCACGGCAGGCCCACTCTGCAGAGGCTGAATCGAGATCTCCTGCATCGGAAGTCAGGGCGAGGAACCGACTTTGGCTCAGTTTGGAGTTTGTATCCATGGTGGCCCCTTCAGGAAGTGGGCGCCTCGGTAGGTCATGGAGGTTTTCCCACGCTGGGAGTTGTGACATGCTCCAAAGTGCAAGCATTCCTTCTGCGGGACAATCGAGTCCTCTTGGATGGCTCCAGGACGCCCCATTCGGATAGACTCGAGAGCACGGGTCTAAGGATGGGTGCCTGGGGACCCCACCTCGCATTCCCATTGGCTCGTAGTGACAAAGCAGGCTCAATCTGCTGCCTCTGGGGGAGGTATGAGGGGGGCCTGTGGGGCTGCGTTGAAATGGACTCTCCTGAGGATGGGTCATCATGTGGGTTTGTGTCCAAGGAGACTTTGGAATGTGGGGTGGCTCGGGGACCCAGAAGCATTCTCTGAACTGGAGGATTGGACACAGCTCCAAAGGGTAAGTTTACCCTGTGGAGATGAGAGGTGTTCTGATGGCTGCATCAGGAAACCTCCGTTTGCTGGTATTGGAATCCAGGCCTCTGAGGAGAGACGCCTGGAAACCAACCAAAGGGTTCAGATGAATTCCTAACAGACTTCCGGTTGTATCTTCTGTCTCTGGGGACATCCGTCTGCTTTTCTGTGTGGAGGGAGTTGCTCAACTTGTGTCAGATCACCCCTGGGAGTCCAGGACAGCCTACACTATTGGGATGGCCTCGGGGGTCTTGGAGCCTTCTCCTAATCTGTAGGTTTGTGGCCAGTGGAATGGGCAGAGTTTCCTTGGAGAGGGCAGGCACAGTCCTGCGCCCTGGCTCCAGGGGCCCCAGCGTTGAGGGTGTGTGGGACAGGGCTGCGGGGCCTGATGTCTGAAAACACAAACTCGGCTTAGGTTTGGGGCCGAGGGTATATCAGGCCCCATCTACCGACCGTGATGGGAGCTGCTCTGGATTTGAATGAAGGGCGAGTGTGCGTCCTTTTCTCAGGCTTCTGTGTCTGGATGTTGTGTCAAGGAGGGCTGTGGAATGGAGGGGTAGCCTCCTGGGCCATGGATGAGCCTCCCTCTCTGGGGATTTGACCTGGCTTCCAAGAGTTTCAGGTCATTCTGCGGGCAGGGAGGAGTCCTGTATTCTGCCTCAGGTGTCCCTCCCAAAGAGGGATTCCAGAGCAGAGCCCTGGGTACCGGCGACAGGAAAACCCAAACTCGGGTTAGGATGGGGGCCCAAGGGGCCTGGGAAGCACCCTCTGCGGGCTCTTGGTCCAGCCACGGAGAGACCTGATTTGAGCACGAGGCTTATGGTGAGGGTCACAATGCGTCTTTGTGCCTAAGGCGACCCTGAAGCATGGGCGTGGCCTCATGGGCCATGCAGGGTTCTCCTACCCTGAGGGTTGGCTTCAGGCCAACAGCAAGGTTTCTTGGATGGGGAAGGAGGAGTTCAGATTTCTGTATCAGGTTCCCTCCTGTCTAGTGATTGGAGATAAGGTCTAGGTTCTGAATCCTGAACACCCAGCTTGGGAAGAGATGACAGCCTAAGGTCATGGCGGGTCTGATGTGATGGGTGTCGGTCAGGATGTCAGGGCTCAGGCAGTGTCAGGCAGAGCGCGGGTGCCCATGGCAACCTCGACAAATGGCGTGCAGTAGAGCGGCGTGCAGGTGTATCCTCTTTGGGTGTTTCTGGGTAGTCTCTTGGGCAACGTTTTTCTTCTGGTGGGAAGGCAGAGTGCTGTATTTTGTCTCCAGAATTCCCAATCTGGAGGGCTTGGTGGCCATGAATGTGAGGACGGAATTCTGAGAACACAAGCTAGGGTGAGATTTCGGGCGAGTTCACTCTGCAGAGGCTGAAATGAGATCTCCTGCAACAGGAGACAGGGTGAGGATCCGACATTGGCTCAGGTTGGAGACTGTGTCCATTATGGCCCCATCAAGAAGTGGGGTCCCTCACGAATCCATGGATGTTTTCCCATGCTGGGAGTTGTGAGATGCTCCAAAGCGCAAGGATTCCTACTGCGGGACAGTCGAGTCCTGTGAGATGGCTCCAGGACGCCCCATACAGAAAGACTGGAGGGCAGGGTGCTAAGGATGGATGCCTGGGCATCCCACCTCACATTCCCATTGTCTCCTAGCGACAAGGCAGGTTCGATTGCTGGCTCTGGGGGAGCTACGCAGGGGGCTGAGTGGAAATGGACTCTCCTGAGGATGGGTCATAATGTAGGTTTGTGTCCATGGAGACCTAGGAATGTGGCAGTGTCTCTGGGGCCCGTAAGGATTCTCCGAACTGGAGGATTGGACACAGCTCCAAAGAGTAAGTTTCCCCTGTGGAGATGAGAGGTGTTCTGATGGGTGCCTCAGGAAACGTCCGTATGCTGGTGTTGGAATCCAGGCCTCTGAGGAGAGACGCCTGGAAACCAACCAAAGGGTTCAGATGAAGGCCTAACAGACTGTCCGGTTCCATCTTCTGTCTCTGGGGAAATCCGTCTGCTTTTCTGAGTGGAGGGAGATGCTCAGCTTGTGTCAGATCACCCCTGTGTGTCCAGGGCAGCCTACACTATTGGGATGGCCTCGGGGATCCTGGAGCCTTCTCCTAATCTGTAGGTTTGTGGCCAGTGGAATGGGCAGGGTTTCCTTGGCGAGGGCAGGCACAGTCGTACGCTGTGGCCCCAGGGGCCCCAACGTTGAGGGTGTGTGGGACAGGGCTGCGGGGCCTGAAGTCTGAAAACAGTAACTCGGCTTAGGTTTGGGGTCGAGGGTATGACAGGCCCCATTACCGACCGTGCGGGAGCTGCTCTGGATTTGAATGAAGGGCGAGTGTGCGTCCTTTTCACAGGCTTCTGTGTCTGGATTTTGTGTCAAGGAGGGCTGTGGAATGGAGGGGTGGCCTCCTGGGCCATGGATGAGCCTCCCTCTCTGGGGATTTGCCCTGGCTTCCAAGAGTTTCAGGTCATTCTGCGGGCAGGGAGGAGTCCTGTATTCTGCCTCAGGTGTCCCTCCCAAAGAGGGATTCCAGAGCAGAGACCTGGGTACCAGCGACTGGAAAACCCAAACTCGGGTTAGGATGGGGGCCCAAGGGGCGTGGGAAGCACCCTCTGCTTGCTCTTGGTCCAGCCACTGAGAGACCTCATTTGAGCACGAGGCTTATGGTGAGGGTCACAATGCGTCTTTGTGCCCAAGGCGACCCTCAAGCATGGGCGTGGCCTAATGGGCCATGCCGGTTTCTCCTACCCTGAAGGTTGGACACCAGGCCAACAGCAAGGTTTCTTGGATGGGCATCGAGGACTTCAGATTTCTGCCTCAGGTGCCCTCCTGACCCGTGATTGGAGATAAGGTCTAGGTTCTGAATCCTGAACACCCAGCTTGGGAAGAGATGACAGCCTAAGGTCATGGCGGGTCTGATGTGATGGGTGTCGGTCGGGATATCAGGGCTCAGGCAGTGTCAGGCAGAGCACGGGCGCCCATGGCAAACTCGAGTATTGGAGTGCAGTAGAGTGGAATTCAGGTGGATCCTCATTGGGTGTTTCCGGGTAGTCGCCTAGGGCAACGTTCTTCTTCTGGTGGGAAGGCAGAATACTGCATTGTGGCTCCAGAATTCCAATCTGGAGGGCTTGGGGGCCATGAATGTGAACACGGAAGTCTGAGAACACAAGCTAGGGTGAGATTTCGGGCGAGTTCACTCTGCAGAGGCTGAAATGAGATCTCCTGCATCTGGAGACAGGGCGAGGATCCGACATTGGCTCAGGTTGGAGACTGTGTCCCTTATGGCCCCATTAGGAAGTGGGTGCCTTCCCGAAGCCATGGAGGTTTTCCCATGCTGGGAGTTGTGAGATGCTCCAAAGCGCAAGGATTCCTACTGCGGGACAGTCGAGTCCTGTGAGATGGCTCCAGGACGCCCCATACAGAAAGACTGCAGGGCAGGGTGCTAAGGCTGAATGCCTGGGCATCCCACCTCACATTCCCATTGTCTCCTAGCGAAAAGGCAGGTTCGATTGCTGGCTCTGGGGGAGCTACTCAGGGGGCTGAGGTGAAATGGACTCTCCTGAGGATGGGTCATCATGTGGGTTTGTGTCCATGGAGACCTAGGAATGTGGCAGTGGCTCTGGGGCCCGGAGGATTCTCTGAAATGGAGGATTGGACACAGCTCCAAAGAGTAAGTTTCCCCTGTGGAGATGAGAGGTGTTCTGATGGGTGCCTCAGGAAACGTCCATGTGCTGGTATAGGAATCCAGGCCTATGAGGAGAGACGCCTGGTAACCAACCAAAGGGTTCAGAAGAAGGTCTAACAGACTGTCCGGTTCCATCTTCTGTCTCTGGGGACATCCGTCTGCTTTTCTGAGTGGAGGGAGATGCTCAGCTTGTGTCAGATCACCCCTGGGTGTCCAGGGCAGCCTACACTATTGGGATGGCCTCGGGGATCTTGGAGCCTTCTCCTAATCTGTAGGTTTGTGGCCAGTGGAATGGGCAGAGTTTCCTTGGAGAGGGCAGGCACAGTCCTGCGCTGGGGACCCAGGGGCCCCAGCGTTGAGGGTGTGTGGGACAGGGCTCCGGGGCCTGAAGTCTGAAAACACAAACTCGGCTTAGGTTTGGGCCCGAGGGTATGGCAGGCCCCATCTACCGACCGTGATGGGAGCTGCTCTGGATTTGAATGAAGGGCGAGTGTGCGTCCTTTTCTCAGGCTTCTGTGTCTGGATTTTGTGTCAAGGAGGGCTGTGGAATGGAGGGGTGGCCTCCTGGGCCATGGATGAACCTCCCTCTCTGGGGATTGGGCCTGGCTTCCAAGAGTTTCAGGTCATTCTGCGGGCAGGGAGGAGTCCTGTATTCTGCCTCAGGTGTCCCTCCCAAAGAAGGATTCCAGAGCAGAGCCCTGGGTACCGGCGACTGGAAAACCCAAACTCTGGTTAGGATGGGGGCCCAAGGGACGTGGGAAGCCCCCTCTGCGGGCTCTTGGTCCAGCCACTGAGAGACCTGATTTGAGCACGGGGCTTATGGTGAGGGTCACAATGCGTCTTTGTGCTTAAGGCGACCCTTAAGCATGGGCGTGGCCTCATGGGCCATGCAGGGTTCTCCTACCATGGAGGTTGCCTTCAGGTCAACAGCAGGGTTTCTTGAATGGGGATGGAGCAGTTCAGATTTCTGCATCAGGTTCCCTCCTGTGCAGTGATTGGAGATAAGGTCTAGGTTCTGAATCCTGAACACCCAGCTTGGGAAGAGATGACAGCCTAAGGTCTTGGCGGGTCTGATGTGATGGGTGTCGGTCGGGATATCAGGGCTCAGGCATGTCAGGCAGAGCGCGGGTGCCCATGCAACCTCGAGAAATGGCGTGCAGTAGAGCGGCGTGCAGGTGGATCCTCATTGGGTGTTTCTGGGTAGTCTCTTGGGCAACGTTTTTCTTCTGGTGGGAAGGCAGACTGCTGTATTGTGGCTCCAGAATTCCCAATCTGGAGGGCTTGGGGGCCAGGAATGTGAGGACGGAAGTCTGAGAACACAAGCTAGGGTGAGATTTCGGGCGAGTTCACTCTGCAGAGGCTGAAATGAGATCTCCTGCATCAGGAGACAGGGCGAGGATCCGACATTGGCTCAGGTTGGAGACTGTGTCCATTATGGCCCCATCAAGAAGTGGGGTCCCTCACGAATCCATGGATGTTTTCCCATGCTGGGAGTTGTGAGATGCTCCAAAGCGCAAGGATTCCCACTGGGGGACAGTCGAGTCCTGTGAGATGGCTCCAGGACGCCCCATACAGAAAGACTGCAGGGCAGGGTGCTAAGGATGGATGCCTGAGCATCCCACCTCACATCCCCATTGTCTCCTAGCGACAAGGCAGGTTCGATTGCTGGCTCTGGGGGAGCTACGCAGGGGGCTGAGGTGAAATGGACTCTCCTGAGGATGGGTCATCATGTGGGATTGTGTCCATGGAGACCTAGGAATGTGGCAGTGGCTCTGGGGCCTGGAAGGATTGTCCGAACAGGAGGATTGGACACAGCTCCAAAGAGTAAGTTTCCCCTGTGGAGATGAGAGGTGTTCTTATGGGTGCCTCAGGAAACGTCCGTTTGCTGGTATTGGAATCCAGGCCTCTGAGGAGAGACGCCTGGAAACCAACCAAAGGGTTCAGATGAAGGCCTAACAGACTGTCCGGTTCCATCTTCTATCTCTGGGGACATCCGTCTGCTTTTCTGAGTGGAGGGAGTTGCTCAGCTTGTGTCAGATCACCCCTGTGTGTCCAGGGCTGCCTACACTATTGGGATGGCTTCAGGGATTTTGGAGCCTTCTCCTAATCTGTAGGTTTGTGGCCAGTGGAATGGGCAGAGTTTCCTTGGAGAGGCCAGGCACAGTCCTGCGCTGTGGTCCCAGGGGCCCCAGCGTTGAGGGTGTTTTGGACAGGGCTGCGGGGCCTGAAGTCTGAAAACAGTAACTCGGCTTAGGTTTGGGGTCGAGGGTATGGCAGGCCCCATCTACCGACCGTGATGGGAACTGCTCTGGATTTGAATGAAGGGCGAGTGTGCGTCCTTTTCTCAGGCTTCTGTGTCTGGATTTTGTGTCAAGGAGGGCTGTGGAATGGAGGGGTGGCTTCCTGGGCCATGGATGAGCCTCCCTCTCTGGGGATTTGCCCTGGCTTCCAAGAGTTTCAGGTCATTCTGCGTGAAGGGAGGAGTCCTGAACTCTGCCTCAGGTGTCCCTCCCAAAGAGGGATTCCAGAGCAGATCCCTGGGTACCGGCGACTGGAAAACCCAAACTCGGGTTAGGTCGGGGGCACATGGGGCATGGGAAGCCCCCTAGGCGGGCTCTTGGTCCAGCCACTGAGAGACCTGATTTGAGCACGAGGCTTATGGTGAAGGTCACCATGCGTCTTTGTGCCCAAGGCGACCCTCAAGCATGGGCGTGGCCTCCTGGGCCATGAAGGTTTCTCCTACCCTGAAAGTTGGACACCAGGCCAACAGCAAGGTTTCTTGGATGGGGATGGAGGAGTTCTGATTTCTGCATCAGGTTCCCTCCTGTCCGGGGATTGGAGATAAGGTCTAGGTTCTGAATCCTGAACACCCAGCTTGCGAAGACATGACAGCCTAAGGTCAAGGCAGGTCTGATGTGCTGGGTGTGCTGTCTGGTGTCCGGGTGTCGGTCGGGATGTGAGGGCTCAGGCTGGGTCAGACAGAGCATTAGTGCCCAGGGCAGCCGATAGAATTGGGGTGCAGTCACGTGGCATGCAGGTTGACCCTCATTTGCGTTTTCTGGGCAGCACCATAGGGCAACGTTTTTCTTCTGGTGGGCAGGCAGAGTGCTGCTTTGTGGCTCCAGAATTCCCCATGTGGAGGGCTTGAGGGCCAGGAGTGTGAGGACGTAAGTGTGAGAACACAAGCTAGGGTTATGTGTCGGGGTGAGGGCACGGCAGGCCCACTCTGCAGAGGCTGAAATGAGATCTCCTGCATCGGAAGTCAGGGCGAGGATCCGACTTTGGCTCAGGTTGGAGTTTGTGTCCATGGTGGCCCCTTCAGGAAGAGGGCGCCTCGTGAGGTCATGGAGGTTTTCCCACGTTGGGAGTTGTGACATGCTCTAAATGCAAGGATTCCATCTGCGGGAGAGTCGAGTCCTCTTGGATGGCTCCAGGACGCCCCATTCGGAAAGACTCCAGAGCACGGTTCTAAGGATGGATGCCTGGGCACCCCACCTCGCATTCCCATTTGCTCGTAGTGACAAAGCAGGCTCAATCTGCTACCTCTGGGGGAGGTATGCGGGGGGCGGGTGGGGCTGAGTTGAAATGGTCTCTCCTGAGGATGGGTCATCATGTGGGTTTGTGTCCATGGAGACTTTGGAAGGTGGCGGTGGCTCGGGGGCCCGGAAGCATTCTCCGAACTGGAGGATTGGACACAGCTCGAAAGGGTCAGTTTACCCTGTGGAGATGAGAGGTGTTCTGATGGGTGCCTCAGGAAACCTCCGTTTGCTGGTATTGGAATCCAGGCCTCTGAGGAGAGACGCCTGGAAACCAACCAAAGGTTTCAGATGAAGGCCTAACAGACTGTCCGGTTCCATCTTCTGTCTCTGGGGACATCCGTCTGCTTTTGTGAGAGGAGGGAGTTGCTCAGCTTGTGTCAGATCACCCCTGTGTGTCCAGGGCAGCCTACACTATTGGGATGGCCTCGGGGATCTTGGAGCCTTCTCCTAATCTGTAGGATTGTGGCCAGTGGAATGTGCAGAGTTTCCTTGGAGAGGGCAGGCACAGTCCTGCGCCGTGGCTCCAGGGGACCCATCGTTTAGGGTGTGTGGGACAGGGCTGCGGGGCCTGAAGTCTGAAAACACAAACTCGGCTTGGGTTTGGGGCCGAGGGTATGGCAGGCCCCATCGACCGACCGTGATGGGAGCTTCTCTGGATTTGAATGAAGGGCGAGTGTGCGTCCTTTTCTCAGGCTTCTGTGTCTGGATGTTGTGTCAAGGAGGGCTGTGGAATGGAGGGGTAGCCTCCTGGGCCATGGAGGAGCCTCCCTCTCTGGGGATTTGGCCGGGCTTCCAAGAGTTTCATGTCATTCTGCGTGAAGGGAGGAGTCCTGAACTCTGCCTCAGGTGTCCCTCCCAAAGAGGGATTCCAGAGCAGAGCCCTGGGTACCGGCGACTGGAAAACCCAAACTCGGGATAGGATGAGGGCCCAAGGGGCAAGGAACGCCCCCTAGGCGGGCTCGTGGTACAGCCACTGAGAGACCTGATTTGAGCGCGAGGCTTATGGTGAGGGTCCCCATGCGTCTTTGTGCCCAAGGCGACCCTAAGGCATGGGCGTGACCTCCTGGGCCATGCAGGTTTGTCCTACCCTAAGGTTGGACACCAGGCCAACAGCAAGGTTTCTTGGATGGGGATGGAGGAGTTCTGATTTCTGCATCAGGTTCCCTCCTGTCCGGGGATTGGAGATAAGGTCTAGGTTCTGAATCCTGAACACCCAGCTTGGGAAGACATGACAGCCTAAGGTCATGGCGGGTCTGATGTGCTGGGTGTGCTGCCTGGTGTCCGGGTGTCGGTCGGGATGTCAGGGCTCAGGCTGGGTCAGACAGAGCATTAGTGCCCAGGGCAGCCGATAGAATTGGGGTGCAGTCACGTGGCATGCAGGTTGACCCTCATTTGCGGTTTCTGGGCAGCACCATAGGGCAACGTTTTTCTTCTGGTGGGCAGGCAGAGTGCTGCGTTGTGGCTCCAGAATTCCCCAAGTGGAGGGCTTGAGGGCCAGGAGTGTGAGGACGGAAGTGTGAGAACATAAGCTAGGGTTATGTGTCGGGGTGAGGGCACGGCAGGCCCACTCTGCAGAGGCTGAATCGAGATCTCCTGCATCGGAAGTCAGGGCGAGTAACCGACTTTGGCTCAGGTTGGAGTTTGTGTCCATGGTGGTCCCTTCAGGAAGAGGGCGCCTTGTGAGGTCTTGGAGGTTTTCCCACGTTGGGAGTTGTGACATGCTCTAAATGCAAGGATTCCTTCTGCGGGAGAGTCGAGTCCTCTTGGATGGCTCCAGGACGCCCCATTCGGAAAGACTCGAGAGCACGGTTCTAAGGATGGATGCCTGGGCACACCACCTCGCATTCCCATTGGCTCATAGTGACAAAGCAGGCTCAATCTGCTGCCTCTGGGGGAGGTATGCGGGGGGCGGGTGGGTCTGAGTTGAAATTGACTCTCCTGAGGATGGGTCATCATGTGGGTTTGTGTCCATGGAGACTTTGGAAGGTGGCGGTGGCTCGGGGGCCCGGAAGCATTCTCCGAACTGGAGGATTGGACACAGCTCCAAAGGGTCAGTTTCCCCTGTGGAGATGAGAGGTGTTCTGATGGGTGCCTCAGGAAACCTCCGTTTGCTGGTATTGGAATCCAGGCCTCTGAGGAGAGACGCCTGGAAACCAACCAAAGGTTTCAGATGAAGGCCTAACAGACTGTCCGGTTCCATCTTCTGTCTCTGGGGACATCCGTCTGCTTTTGTGAGTGGAGGGAGTTGCTCAGCTTGTTTCAGATCACCCCTGTGTGTCCAGGGCAGCCTACACTATTGGGATGGCCTCGGGGATCTTGGAGCCTTCTCCTAATCTGTAGGTTTGTGGCCAGTGGAATGGGCAGAGTTTCCTTGGAGAGGGCAGGCACAGTCCTGCGCCGTGGCTCCAGGGGCCCCAGATTGAGGGTGTGTGGGACAGGGCTGCGGGGCCTGAAGTCTGAAAACACAAACTCGGCTTAGGTTTGGGGCCGAGGGTATGGCAGGCCCCATCTACCGACCGTGATGGGAGCTGCTCTGGATTTGAATGAAGGGCGAGTGTGCGTCCTTTTCTCGGGCTTCTGTGTCTGGATGTTGTGTCAAGGAGGGCTGTGGAATGGAGGGGTAGCCTCCTGGGCCATGGATGAGCCTCCCTCTCTGGGGATTTGACCTGGCTTCCAAGAGTTTCAGGTCATTCTGTGGGCAGGGAGGAGTCCTGTATTCTGCCTCAGGTGTCCCTCCCAAAGAGGGATTCCAGAGCAGAGCCCTGGGTACCGGCGACAGGAAAACCCAAACTCGGGATAGGATGGGGACCCAAGGGGCCTGGGAAGCACCCTCTGCGGGCTCTTGGTCCAGCCACGGAGAGACCTGATTTGAGCACGAGGCTTATGGTGAGGGTCACAATGCGTCTTTGTGCCTAAGGCGACCCTGAAGCATGGGCGTGGCCTCATGGGCCATGCAGGGTTCTCCTACCCTGAGGGTTGGCTTCAGGCCAACAGCAAGGTTTCTTGGATGGGGAAGGAGGAGTTCAGATTTCTGTATCAGGTTCCCTCCTGTCTAGTGATTGGAGATAAGGTCTAGGTTCTGAATCCTGAACACCCAGCTTGGGAAGAGATGACAGCCTAAGGTCATGGCGGGTCTGATGTGATGGGTGTCGGTCAGGATGTCAGGGCTCAGGCAGTGTCAGGCAGAGCGCGGGTGCCCATGGCAACCTCGACAAATGGCGTGCAGTAGAGCGGCGTGCAGGTGTATCCTCTTTGGGTGTTTCTGGGTAGTCTCTTGGGCAACGTTTTTCTTCTGGTGGGAAGGCAGAGTGCTGTATTGTGTCTCCAGAATTCCCAATCTGGAGGGCTTGGTGGCCATGAATGTGAGGACGGAATTCTGAGAACACAAGCTAGGGTGAGATTTCGGGCGAGTTCACTCTGCAGAGGCTGAAATGAGATCTCCTGCAACAGGAGACAGGGTGAGGATCCGACATTGGCTCAGGTTGGAGACTGTGTCCATTATGGCCCCATCAAGAAGTGGGGTCCCTCACGAATCCATGGATGTTTTCCCATGCTGGGAGTTGTGAGATGCTCCAAAGCGCAAGGATTCCTACTGCGGGACAGTCGAGTCCTGTGAGATGGCTCCAGGACGCCCCATACAGAAAGACTGGAGGGCAGGGTGCTAAGGATGGATGCCTGGGCATCCCACCTCACATTCCCATTGTCTCCTAGCGACAAGGCAGGTTCGATTGCTGGCTCTGGGGGAGCTACGCAGGGGGCTGAGTGGAAATGGACTCTCCTGAGGATGGGTCATAATGTAGGTTTGTGTCCATGGATACCTAGGAATGTGGCAGTGTCTCTGGGGCCCGTAAGGATTCTCCGAACTGGAGGATTGGACACAGCTCCAAAGAGTAAGTTTCCCCTGTGGAGATGAGAGGTGTTCTGATGGGTGCCTCAGGAAACGTCCGTATGCTGGTGTTGGAATCCAGGCCTCTGAGGAGAGACGCCTGGAAACCAACCAAAGGGTTCAGATGAAGGCCTAACAGACTGTCCGGTTCCATCTTCTGTCTCTGGGGAAATCCGTCTGCTTTTCTGAGTGGAGGGAGATGCTCAGCTTGTGTCAGATCACCCCTGTGTGTCCAGGGCAGCCTACACTATTGGGATGGCCTCGGGGATCCTGGAGCCTTCTCCTAATCTGTAGGTTTGTGGCCAGTGGAATGGGCAGGGTTTCCTTGGCGAGGGCAGGCACAGTCGTACGCTGTGGCCCCAGGGGCCCCAACGTTGAGGGTGTGTGGGACAGGGCTGCGGGGCCTGAAGTCTGAAAACAGTAACTCGGCTTAGGTTTGGGGTCGAGGGTATGACAGGCCCCATTACCGACCGTGCGGGAGCTGCTCTGGATTTGAATGAAGGGCGAGTGTGCGTCCTTTTCACAGGCTTCTGTGTCTGGATTTTGTGTCAAGGAGGGCTGTGGAATGGAGGGGTGGCCTCCTGGGCCATGGATGAGCCTCCCTCTCTGGGGATTTGCCCTGGCTTCCAAGAGTTTCAGGTCATTCTGCGGGCAGGGAGGAGTCCTGTATTCTGCCTCAGGTGTCCCTCCCAAAGAGGGATTCCAGAGCAGAGACCTGGGTACCAGCGACTGGAAAACCCAAACTCGGGTTAGGATGGGGGCCCAAGGGGCGTGGGAAGCACCCTCTGCTTGCTCTTGGTCCAGCCACTGAGAGACCTCATTTGAGCACGAGGCTTATGGTGAGGGTCACAATGCGTCTTTGTGCCCAAGGCGACCCTCAAGCATGGGCGTGGCCTAATGGGCCATGCCGGTTTCTCCTACCCTGAAGGTTGGACACCAGGCCAACAGCAAGGTTTCTTGGATGGGCATCGAGGACTTCAGATTTCTGCCTCAGGTGCCCTCCTGTCCCGTGATTGGAGATAAGGTCTAGGTTCTGAATCCTGAACACCCAGCTTGGGAAGAGATGACAGCCTAAGGTCATGGCGGGTCTGATGTGATGGGTGTCGGTCGGGATGTCAGGGCTCAGGCAGTGTCAGGCAGAGCACGGGCGCCCATGGCAAACTCGAGTATTGGAGTGCAGTAGAGTGGAATTCAGGTGGATCCTCATTGGGTGTTTCCGGGTAGTCGCCTAGGGCATCGTTCTTCTTCTGGTGGGAAGGCAGAATACTGCATTGTGGCTCCAGAATTCCAATCTGGAGGGCTTGGGGGCCATGAATGTGAACACGGAAGTCTGAGAACACAAGCTAGGGTGAGATTTCGGGCGAGTTCACTCTGCAGAGGCTGAAATGAGATCTCCTGCATCTGGAGACAGGGCGAGGATCCGACATTGGCTCAGGTTGGAGACTGTGTCCCTTATGGCCCCATTAGGAAGTGGGTGCATTCCCGAAGCCATGGAGGTTTTCCCATGCTGGGAGTTGTGAGATGCTCCAAAGCGCAAGGATTCCTACTGCGGGACAGTCGAGTCCTGTGAGATGGCTCCAGGACGCCCCATACAGAAAGACTGCAGGGCAGGGTGCTAAGGCTGAATGCCTGGGCATCCCACCTCACATTCCCATTGTCTCCTAGCAAAAAGGCAGGTTCGATTGCTGGCTCTGGGGGAGCTACTCAGGGGGCTGAGGTGAAATGGACTCTCCTGAGGATGGGTCATTATGTGGGTTTGTGTCCATGGAGACCTAGGAATGTGGCAGTGGCTCTGGGGCCCGGAGGATTCTCCGAACTTGAGGATTGGACAGAGCTCCAAAGAGTAAGTTTCCCCTGTGGAGATGAGAGGTGTTCTGATGGGTGCCTCAGGAAACGTCCGTGTGCTGGTATAGGAATCCAGGCCTATGATGAGAGACGCCTGGTAACCAACCAAAGGGTTCAGAAGAAGGTCTAACAGACTGTCCAGTTCCATCTTCTGTCTCTGGGGACATCCGCCTGCTTTTCTGAGTGGAGGGAGATGCTCAGCTTGTGTCAGATCACCCCTGGGTGTCCAGGGCAGCCTACACTATTGGGATGGCCTCGGGGATCTTGGAGCCTTCTCCTAATCTGTAGGTTTGTGGCCAGTGGAATGGGCAGAGTTTCCTTGGAGAGGGCAGGCACAGTCCTGCGCTGGGGACCCAGGGGCCCCAGCGTTGAGGGTGTGTGGGACAGGGCTCCGGGGCCTGAAGTCTGAAAACACAAACTCGGCTTAGGTTTGGGCCCGAGGGTATGGCAGGCCCCATCTACCGACCGTGATGGGAGCTGCTCTGGATTTGAATGAAGGGCGAGTGTGCGTCCTTTTCTCAGGCTTCTGTGTCTGGATTTTGTGTCAAGGAGGGCTGTGGAATGGAGGGGTGGCCTCCTGGGCCATGGATGAACCTCCCTCTCTGGGGATTGGGCCTGGCTTCCAAGAGTTTCAGGTCATTCTGCGGGAAGGGAGGAGTCCTGTATTCTGCCTCAGGTGTCCCTCCCAAAGAAGGATTCCAGAGCAGAGCCCTGGGTACCGGCGACTGGAAAACCCAAACTCTGGTTAGGATGGGGGCCCAAGGGACGTGGGAAGCACCCTCTGCGGGCTCTTGGTCCAGCCACTGAGAGACCTGATTTGAGCACGGGGCTTATGGTGAGGGTCACAATGCGTCTTTGTGCTTAAGGCGACCCTTAAGCATGGGCGTGGCCTCATGGGCCATGCAGGGTTCTCCTACCATGGAGGTTGCCTTCAGGTCAACAGCAGGGTTTCTTGAATGGGGATGGAGCAGTTCAGATTTCTGCATCAGGTTCCCTCCTGTGCAGTGATTGGAGATAAGGTCTAGGTTCTGAATCCTGAACACCCAGCTTGGGAAGAGATGACAGCCTAAGGTCTTGGCGGGTCTGATGTGATGGGTGTCGGTCGGGATATCAGGGCTCAGGCATGTCAGGCAGAGCGCGGGTGCCCATGCAACCTCGAGAAATGGCGTGCAGTAGAGCGGCGTGCAGGTGGATCCTCATTGGGTGTTTCTGGGTAGTCTCTTGGGCAACGTTTTTCTTCTGGTGGGAAGGCAGACTGCTGTATTGTGGCTCCAGAATTCCCAATCTGGAGGGCTTGGGGGCCAGGAATGTGAGGACGGAAGTCTGAGAACACAAGCTAGGGTGAGATTTCGGGCGAGTTCACTCTGCAGAGGCTGAAATGAGATCTCCTGCATCAGGAGACAGGGCGAGGATCCGACATTGGCTCAGGTTGGAGACTGTGTCCATTATGGCCCCATCAAGAAGTGGGGTCCCTCACGAATCCATGGATGTTTTCCCATGCTGGGAGTTGTGAGATGCTCCAAAGAGCAAGGATTCCTACTGGGGGACAGTCGAGTCCTGTGAGATGGCTCCAGGACGCCCCATACAGAAAGACTGCAGGGCAGGGTGCTAAGGATGGATGCCTGAGCATCCCACCTCACATCCCCATTGTCTCCTAGCGACAAGGCAGGTTCGATTGCTGGCTCTGGGGGAGCTACTCAGGGGGCTGAGGTGAAATGGACTCTCCTGAGGATGGGTCATCATGTGGGATTGTGTCCATGGAGACCTAGGAATGTGGCAGTGGCTCTGGGGCCTGGAAGTATTGTCCGAACAGGAGGATTGGACACAGCTCCAAAGAGTAAGTTTCCCCTGTGGAGATGAGAGGTGTTCTTATGGGTGCCTCAGGAAACGTCCGTTTGCTGGTATTGGAATACAGGCCTCTGAGGAGAGACGCCTGGAAACCAACCAAAGGGTTCAGATGAAGGCCTAACAGACTGTCCGGTTCCATCTTCTATCTCTGGGGACATCCGTCTGCTTTTCTGAGTGGAGGGAGTTGCTCAGCTTGTGTCAGATCACCCCTGTGTGTCCAGGGCTGCCTACACTATTGGGATGGCTTCAGGGATTTTGGAGCCTTCTCCTAATCTGTAGGTTTGTGGCCAGTGGAATGGGCAGAGTTTCCTTGGAGAGGCCAGGCACAGTCCTGCGCTGTGGTCCCAGGGGCCCCAGCGTTGAGGGTGTTTTGGACAGGGCTGCGGGGACTGAAGTCTGAAAACACAAACTCGGCTTAGGTTTGGGGTCGAGGGTATGGCAGGCCCCATCTACCGACCGTGATGGGAACTGCTCTGGATTTGAATGAAGGGCGAGTGTGCGTCCTTTTCTCAGGCTTCTGTGTCTGGATTTTGTGTCAAGGAGGGCTGTGGAATGGAGGGGTGGCTTCCTGGGCCATGGATGAGCCTCCCTCTCTGGGGATTTGCCCTGGCTTCCAAGAGTTTCAGGTCATTCTGCGTGAAGGGAGGAGTCCTGAACTCTGCCTCAGGTGTCCCTCCCAAAGAGGGATTCCAGAGCAGAGCCCTGGGTACCGGCGACTGGAAAACCCAAACTCGGGTTAGGTCGGGGGCCCATGGGGCATGGGAAGCCCCCTAGGCGGGCTCTTGGTCCAGCCACTGAGAGACCTGATTTGAGCACGAGGCTTATGGTGAAGGTCACCATGCGTCTTTGTGCCCAAGGCGACCCTCAAGCATGGGCGTGGCCTCCTGGGCCATGCAGGTTTGTCCTTCCCTGAAGGTTGGACACCAGGCCAACAGCAAGGTTTCTTGGATGGGGATGGAGGAGTTCTGATTTCTGCATCAGGTTCCCTCCTGCCCGGGGATTGGAGATAAGGTCTAGGTTCTGAATCCTGAACACCCAGCTTGGGAAGACATGACAGCCAAAGGTCATGGCGGGTCTGATGTGGTGGGTGTGCTGCCTGGTGTCCGGGTGTCGGTCGGGATGTCAGGGCTGAGGCTGGGTCAGACAGAGCATTAGTGCCCAGGGCAGCCGATAGAATTGGGGTGCAGTCACGTGCCGTGCAGGTTGACCCTCATTTGCGTTTTCTGGGCAGCACCATAGGGCAACGTTTTTCTTCTGGTGGGCAGGCAGAGTGCTGCGTTGTGGCTCCAGAATTCCCCATGTGGAGGGCTTGAGGGCCAGGAGTGTGAGGACGGAAGTGTGAGAACACAAGCTAGGGTTATGTGTTGGGGTGAGGGCACGGCAGGCCCACTCTGCAGAGGCTGAATCGAGATCTCCTGCATCGGAAGTCAGGGCGAGGAACCGACTTTGGCTCAGGTTGGAGTTTGTGTCCATGGTGGCCCCTTCAGGAAGAGGGCGCCTCGTGAGGTCATGGAGGTTTTCCCACGTTGGGAGTTGTGACATGCTCTAAATGCAAGGATTCCTTCTGCGGGAGAGTCGAGTCCTCTTGGATGGCTCCAGGACGCCCCATTCGGAAAGACTCGAGAGCACGGGTCTAAGGATGGATGCCTGGGCAGCCCACCTAGCATTCCCATTGGCTCGTAGTGACAAAGCAGGCTCAATCTGCTGCCTCTGGGGGAGGTATGCGGGGGGAGGGTGGGGCTGAGTTGAAATGGACTCTCCTGAGGATGGGTCATCATGTGGGTTTGTGTCCATGGAGACTTTGGAAGGTGGCGGTGGCTCGGGGGCCCGGAAGCATTCTCCGAACTGGAGGATTGTACACAGCTCCAAAGGGTCAGTCTCCCCTGTGGAGATGAGAGGTGTTCTGATGGCTGCCTCAGGAAAACTCGTTTGCTGGTATTAGAATCCAGGCCTCTGAGGAGAGACACCTGGAAACCAACCAAAGGGTTCAGATGAAGGCCTAACAGACTGACCGGTTCCATCTTCTGTCTCTGGGGACATCCGTCTGCTTTTCTGAGTGGAGGGAGTTGCTCAGCTTGTGTCAGATCACCCCTGGGTGTCCAGGGCAGCCTACACTATTGGGATGGCCTCGGGGATCTTGGAGCCTTCTCCTAATCTGTAGGTTTGTGGCCAGTGGAATGGGCAGAGTTTCCTTGGAGAGGGCAGGCACAGTCCTGTGCCGTGGCTCCAGGGGCCCCAGCGTTGAGGGTGTGTGGGACAGGGCTGCGGGGCCTGAAGTCTGAAAACACAAACTCGGCTTAGGTTTGGGGCCGAGGGTATGGCAGGCCCCATCTACCGACCGTGATGGGAGCTGCTCTGGATTTGAATGAAGGGCGAGTGTGCGTCCTTTTCTCGGGCTTCTGTGTCTGGATGTTGTGTCAAGGAGGGCTGTGGAATGGAGGGGTAGCCTCCTGGGCCATGGATGAGCCTCCCTCTCTGGGGATTTGGCCTGGCTTCCAAGAGTTTCAGGTCATTCTGCGGGAAGGGAGGACTCCTGTATTCTGCCTCAGGTGTCCCTCCCAAAGAGGGATTCCAGAGCAGAGCCCTGGGTACCGGCGACTGGAAAACCCAAACTCGGGTTAGGATGGGGACCCAAGGGGCATGGGAAGCGCCCTAGGCGGGCTCGTGGTCCAGCCACTGAGAGACCTGATTTGAGCACGAGGCTTATCGTGAGGGTCCCCATGCGTCTTATTGCCCAAGGCGACCCTGAAGCAAGCATGGGCGTGGCCTCCTGGGCCATGCAGGTTTGTCCTTCCCTGAAGGTTGGACACCAGGCCAACAGCAAGGTTTCTTGGATGGGGATGGAGGAGTTCTGATTTCTGCATCAGGTTCCCTCCTGCCCGGGGATTGGAGATAAGGTCTAGGTTCTGAATCCTGAACACCCAGCTTGGGAAGAGATGACAACCTAAGGTCATGGCGGGTCTGATGTGCTTAGTGTGCTGCCTGTTGTCCGGGTGTCGGTCGGGATGTCAGGGCTCAGGCTGGGTCAGACAGAGCATTAATGCCCATGGCAGCCGATAGAATTGGGGTGAAATCACGTGGCGTGCAGGTTGTCCTTCATTTGCGGTTTCTGTGCAGCCCCATAGGGCAAAGTTTTTCTTCTGGTGGGCAGGCAGAGTGCTGGGTTGTGGCTCCAGAATTCCCCATGTGGAGTGCTTGGGGGCCAGGAGTGTGAGGACGGAAGTGTGAGAACACAAGCTAGGGTTATGTGTCGGGGTGTGGGCTCGGCAGGCCCACTCTGCAGAGGCTGAATCGAGATCTCCTGCATCGGAAGTCAGGGCGAGGATCCGATTTTGGCTCAGGTTGGAGTTTGTGTCCATGGTGGCCCCTTCAGCAAGAGGGCGCCTCGTGAGGTCATGGAGGATTTCAGACGCTGGGAGGTGTGATATGCTCCAAAGTGCAAGGATTCCTTCTGCGGGAGAGTCGAGTCCTCTTGGATGGCTCCAGGACGCCCCATTCGGAAAGACTCGAGAGCAAGATTCTAAGGATGGATGCCTGGGCACCCCACCTCCCATTCCCATTGGCTCATAGTGACAAAGCAGGCTCAATCTGCTGCCTCTGGGGGAGGTATGCGGGGGGCGGGTGGGGCTACGTTGAAATGGACTCTCCTGAGGATGGGTCATCATGTGGGTTTGTGTCCAGGGAGACTTTGGAAGGTGGCGGTGGGTCGGGGGCTCGGAAGCATTCTCCGAACTGGAGGTTTGGACACAGCTCCAAAGGGTCAGTTTCCCCTGTGGAGATGAGAGGTGTTCGGATGGCTGCCTCAGGAAACCTCCGTTTGCTGGTATTGGAATCCAGGCCTCTGAGGAGAGATGCCTGGAAACCAACCAAAGGTTTCAGATGAAGGCCTAACAGACTGTCCGGTTCCATCTTCTGTCTCTGGGGACATCTGTCTGCTTTTCTGAGTGGAGGGAGTTGCTCAGCTTGTGTCAGATCACCCCTGGGTGTCCAGGGCAGCCTACACTATTGGGATGGCCTCGGGGATCTTGGAGCCTTCTCCTAATCTGTAGGTTTGTGGCCAGTGGAATGGGCAGAGTTTCCTTGGAGAGGGCAGGCTCAGTCCTGCACCGTGGCTCCAGGGGCCCCAGCGTTGAGGGTGTGTGGGACAGGGCTGCGGGGCCTGAAGTCTGAAAACACAAACTCGGCTTGGGTTTGGGGCCGAGGGTATGGCAGGCCCCATCTACCGACCGTGATGGGAGCTGCTCTGGATTTGAATGAAGGGCGAGTGTGCGTCCTATTCTCAGGCTTCTGTCTGGATGTTGTGTCAAGGAGGGCTGTGGAATGGAGGGGTAGCCTCCTGGCCCATGGATGAGCCTCCCTCTCTGGGGATTTGGCCTGGCTTCCAAGAGTTTCAGATCATTCTGCGGCAAGGGAGGACTCCTGTATTCTGCCTCAGGTGTCCCTCCCAAAGAGGTATTCCAGAGCAGAGCCCTGGGTACCGGCGACTGGAAAACCCAAACTCGGGTTAGGATGGGGGCCCAAGGGACATGAGAAGCCCCCTAGACGGGCTCGTTGTCCAGCCACTGAGAGACCTGATTTGAGCACGAGGCTTATGGTGAGGGTCACCATGCGTCTTTGTGCCCAAGGCGACCCTCAAGCAAGCATGGGCTTGGCCTCCTGGTCCATGCAGGTTTCCCCTCCCCTGAAGTTTGGAAACCAGGCCAACAGCAAGGTTTCTTGGATGGGGATGGAGGAGTTTTGATTTCTGCATCAGGTTCCCTCCTGTCCGGGGATTGTAGATAAGGTCTAGGTTCTGAATCCTGAACACCCAGCCTGGGAAGACATGACAGCCAAAGGTCAAGGCAGGTCTGATGTGGTGGGTGTGCTGCCTGGTGTCCGGGTGTCGGTCGGGATGTCAGGGCTGAGGCTGGGTCAGACAGAGCATTAGTGCCCAGGGCAGCCGATAGAATTGGGGTGCAGTCACGTGCCGTGCAGGTTGACTCTCATTTGCGTTTTCTGGGCAGCACCATAGGGCAACGTTTTTCTTCTGGTGGGCAGGCAGAGTGCTGCGTTGTGGCTCCAGAATTCCCCATGTGGAGGGCTTGAGGGCCAGGAGTGTGAGGACGGAAGTGTGAGAACACAAGCTAGGGTTATGTGTTGGGGTGAGGGCACGGCAGGCCCACTCTGCAGAGGCTGAATCGAGATCTCCTGCATCGGAAGTCAGGGCGAGGAACCGACTTTGGCTCAGGTTGGAGTTTGTGTCCATGGTGGCCCCTTCAGGAAGAGGGCGCCTCGTGAGGTCATGGAGGTTTTCCCACGTTGGGAGTTGTGACATGCTCTAAATGCAAGGATTCCTTCTGCGGGAGAGTCGAGTCCTCTTGGATGGCTCCAGGACGCCCCATTCGGAAAGACTCGAGAGCACGGGTCTAAGGATGGATGCCTGGGCAGCCCACCTCGCATTCCCATTGGCTCGTAGTGACAAAGCAGGCTCAATCTGCTGCCTCTGGGGGAGGTATGCGGGGGGAGGGTGGGGCTGAGTTGAAATGGACTCTCCTGAGGATGGGTCATCATGTGGGTTTGTGTCCATGGAGACTTTGGAAGGTGGCGGTGGCTCGGGGGCCCGGAAGCATTCTCCGAACTGGAGGATTGTACACAGCTCCAAAGGGTCAGTCTCCCCTGTGGAGATGAGAGGTGTTCTGATGGCTGCCTCAGGAAAACTCGTTTGCTGGTATTAGAATCCAGGCCTCTGAGGAGAGACACCTGGAAACCAACCAAAGGGTTCAGATGAAGGCCTAACAGACTGACCGGTTCCATCTTCTGTCTCTGGGGACATCTGTCTGCTTTTCTGAGTGGAGGGAGTTGCTCAGCTTGTGTCAGATCACACCTGGGTGTCCAGGGCAGCCTACACTATTGGGATGGCCTCAGGGATCTTGGAGCCTTCTCCTATCTGTAGGTTTGTGGCCAGTGGAATGGGCAGAGTTTCCTTGGAGAGGGCAGGCACAGTCCTGCACCGTGGCTCCAGGGGCCCAAGCGTTGAGGGTGTGTGGGAGAGGGCTGCGGGGCCTGAAGTCTGAAAACACAAACTCGGCTTGGGTTTGGGGCCGAGGGTATGGCAGGCCCCATCTACCGACCGTGATGGGAGCTGCTCTGGATTTGAATGAAGGGCGAGTGTGCGTCCTATTCTCAGGCTACTGTCTGGATGTTGTGTCAAGGAGGGCTGTGGAATGGAGAGGTAGCCTCCTGGGCCATGGATGAGCCTCCCTCTCTGGGGATTTGGCCTGGCTTCCAAGAGTTTCATGTCATTCTGCGTGAAGGGAGGAGTCCTGAACTCTGCCTCAGGTGTCCCTCCCAAAGAGGGATTCCAGAGCAGAGCCCTGGGTACCGGCGACTGGAAAACCCAAACTCGGGTTAGAATGGGGGCCCAAGGGGCATGGGAAGCCCCCTAGGCGGGCTCGTGGTCCAGCCACTGAGAGACCTGATTTGAGCACGTGCTTATGGTGAGGGTCCCCATGCGTCTTTGTGCCCAAGGCGACCCTGAGGCATGGGCGTGGCCTCCTGGGCCATGCAGGTTTCTCCTACCCTGAAGGTTGGACACCAGGCCAACAGCAAGGTTTCTTGGATGGGGATGGAGGAGTTCTGATTTCTGCATCAGGTTCCCTCCTGTCCGGGGATTGGAGATAAGGTCTAGGTTCTGAATCGTGAACACCCAGCTTGGGAAGAGATGACAGCCTAAGGTCATGGCGTGTCTGATGTGCTGGGTGTGCTGCCTGGTGTCCGGGTGTCGGTCCGGATATCAGGGCTCAGGCTGGGTCAGACAGAGCATTAGTGCCCAGGGCAGCCCATAGAATTGGGGTGCAGACACGTGGCGTGCAATTTGACACTCATTTGCGGTTTCTGGGCAGCCCCATAGGGCAAAGTTTTTCTTCTGGTGGGCAGGCAGAGTGCTGCGTTGTGGCTCCAGAATTCCCCATGTGGAGGGCTTGGGGGCCAGGAGTGTGAGGACAGAAGTGTGAGAACACAAGCTAGGGTTATTGCGTCGGGGTGAGGGCACGGCAGGCCCACTCTGCAGAGGCTGAATCGAGATCTCCTGCATCGGAAGTCAGGGCGAGGAACCGACTTTGGCTCAGGTTGGAGTTTGTGTCCATGGTGGCCCGTACAGGAAGAGGGCTCCTCGTGAGGTCATGGGGGTTTTCCCACGCTGGGAGTTGTGACATGCTCCAAAGTGCAAGGATTCCTTCTGCGGGAGAGTCGAGTCCTCTTGGATGGCTCCAGGATGCCCCATTCGGAAAGAATCGAGAGCACGTTTCTAAGGATGGATGCCTGGGCAGCCCACCTCGCATTCCCTTGGCTCGTAGTGACAAAGCAGGCTCAATCTGCTGCCTCTGGGGGAGGTATGCGGGGGGCGGGTGGGGCTGAGTTGAAATGGACTCTCCTGAGGATGGGTCATCATGTGGGTTTGTGTCCATGGAGACTTTGGAAGGTGGCGGTGGCTCGGGGGCCCGGAAGCATTCTCCGAACTGGAGGATTGGGCACAGCTCCAAAGGGTCAGTTTCCCCTGTGGAGATGAGAGGTGTTCTGATGGCTGCCTCAGGAAACCTCCTTTTGCTGGTATTGGAATCCAGGCCTCTGAGGAGAGACACCTGGAAACCAACCAAAGGGTTCAGATGAAGGCCTAACAGACTGTCCGGTTCCATCTTCTGTCTATGGGGACATCCGTCTGCTTTCTGAGTGGAGGGAGTTGCTCAACTTGTGTCAGATCACCCCTGGGTGTCCAGGGTAGCCTACACTATTGGGATGGCCTCGGGGATCTTGGAGCCTTCTCCTAATCTGTAGGTTTGTGGCCAGTGGAATGGGCAGAGTTTCCTTGGAGAGGGCAGGCACAGTCCTGTGCCGTGGCTCCAGGGGCCCCAGCGTTGAGGGTGTGTGGGACTGGGCTGCGGGGCCTGAAGTCTGAAAACACAAACTCGGCTTAGGTTTGGGGCCGAGGGTATGGCAGGCCCCATCTACCGACCGTGATGGGAGCTGCTCTGGATTTGAATGAAGGGCGAGTGTGCGTCCTTTTCTCAGGCTTCTGTGTCTCGATGTTGTGTCAAGGAGTGCTGTGGAATGGAGGGGTAGCCTCCTGGGCCATGGATGAGCCTCCCTCTCTGGGGATTTGGCCTGGCTTCCAAGAGTTTCAGGTCATTCTGCGGGAAGGGAGGAGTCCCGTATTCTGCCTCAGGTGTCCCTCCCAAAGAGGGATTCCAGAGCAGAGCCCTGGGTACCGGCGACTGGAAAACCCAAACTCGGGTTAGGATGGGGGCCCAAGGGGCATGGGAAGCCCCCTAGACGGGCTCGTTGTCCAGCCACTGAGAGACCTGATTTGAGCACGAGGCTTATGGTGAGGGTCACCATGCGTCTTTGTGCCCAAGGCGACCCTCAAGCAAGCATGGGCGTGGCCTCCTGGTCCATGCAGGTTTCCACTACCCTGAAGTTTGGACACCAGGCCAACAGCAAGGTTTCTTGGATGGGGATGGAGGAGTTTTGATTTCTGCATCAGATTCCCTCCTGTCCGGGGATTGGAGATAAGGTCTAGGTTCTGAATCCTGAACACCCAGCCTGGGAAGACATGACAGCCTAAGGTCAAGGCAGGTCTGATGTGCTGGGTGTGCTGCCTGGTGTCCGGGTGTCGGTCGGGATGTCAGGGCAGAGGCTGGGTCAGACAGAGCATTAGTGCCCAGGGCAGCCGATAGAATTGGGGTGCAGTCACGTGGCATGCAGGTTGACCCTCATTTGCGTTTTCTGGGCAGCACCATAGGGCAACGTTTTTCTTCTGGTGGGCAGGCAGAGTGCTGCGTTGTGGCTCCAGAATTCCCCATGTGGAGGGCTTGAGGGCCAGGAGTGTGAGGACGGAAGTGTGAGATCACAAGCTAGGGTTATGTGTCGGGGTGAGGGCACGGCAGGCCCACTCTGCAGAGGCTGAATCGAGATCTCCTGCATCGGAAGTCAGGGCGAGGAACCGACTTTGGCTCAGGTTGGAGTTTGTGTCCATGGTGGCCCCTTCAGGAAGAGGGCGCCTCGTGAGGTCATGGAGGATTTCAGACGCTGGGAGGTGTGATATGCTCCAAAGTGCAAGGATTCCTTCTGCGGGAGAGTCGAGTCCTCTTGGATGGCTCCAGGACGCCCCATTCGGAAAGACTCGAGAGCAAGATTCTAAGGATGGATGCCTGGGCACCCCACCTCGCATTCCCATTGGCTCGTAGTGACAAAGCAGGCTCAATCTGCTGCCTCTGGGGGAGGTATGCGGGGGCGGGTGGGGCTGCGTTGAAATGGACTCTCCTGAGGATGGGTCATCATGTGGGTTTGTGTCCAGGGAGACTTTTGAATGTGGGGGTGGATCGGGGGCCCGGAAGCATTCTCCGAACTGGAGGATTGGACACAGCTCCAAAGGGTCAGTTTCCCCTGTGGAGATGAGAGGTGTTCGGATGGCTGCCTCAGGAAACCTCCGTTGGCTGGTATTGGAATCCAGGCCTCTGAGGAGAGACGCCTGGAAACCAACCAAAGGTTTCAGATGAAGGCCTAACAGACTGTCCGGTTCCATCTTCTGTCTCTGGGGACATCTGTCTGCCTTTCTGAGTGGAGGGAGTTGCTCAGCTTGTGTCAGATCACCCCTGGGTGTCCAGGGCAGCCTACACTATTGGGATGGCCTCGGGGATCTTGGAGCCTTCTCCTAATCTGTAGGTTTGTGGCCAGTGGAATGGGCAGAGATTCCTTGGAGAGGGCAGGCTCAGTCCTGCACCGTGGCTCCAGGGGCCCCAGCGTTGAGGGTGTGTGGGACAGGGCTGCGGGGCCTGAAGTCTGAAAACACAAACTCGGCTTGGGTTTGGGGCCGAGGGTATGGCAGGCCCCATCTACCGACCGTGATGGGAGCTGCTCTGGATTTGAATGAAGGGCGAGTGTGCGTCCTTTTCTCAGGCTTCTGTGTCTGGATGTTGTGTCAAGGAGGGCTGTGGAATGGAGGGGTAGCCTCCTGGGCCATGGATGAGCCTCCCTCTCTGGGGATTTGGCCTGGCTTCCAAGAGTTTCAGATCATTCTGCGGCAAGGGAGGACTCCTGTATTCTGCCTCAGGTGTCCCTCCCAAAGAGGTATTCCAGAGCAGAGCCCTGGGTACCGGCGACTGGAAAACCCAAACTCGGGTTAGGATGGGGGCCCAAGGGACATGAGAAGCCCCCTAGACGGGCTCGTTGTCCAGCCACTGAGAGACCTGATTTGAGCACGAGGCTTATGGTGAGGGTCACCATGCGTCTTTGTGCCCAAGGCGACCCTCAAGCAATCATGGGCGTGGCCTCCTGGTCGATGCAGGTTTCCCCTACCCTGAAGTTTGGAAACCAGGCCAACAGCAAGGTTTCCTGGATGGGGATGGAGGAGTTTTGATTTCTGCATCAGGTTCCCTCCTGTCCGGGGATTGGAGATAAGGTCTAGGTTCTGAATCCTGAACACCCAGCCTGGGAAGACATGACAGCCAAAGGTCAAGGCAGGTCTGATGTGGTGGGTGTGCTGCCTGGTGTCCGGGTGTCGGTCGGGATGTCAGGGCTGAGGCTGGGTCAGACAGAGCATTAGTGACCAGGGCAGCCGATAGAATTGGGGTGCAGTCACGTGGCATGCAGGTTGACCCTCATTTGCGTTTTCTGGGCAGCACCATAGGGCAACGTTTTTCTTCTGGTGGGCAGGCAGAGTGCTGCGTTGTGGCTCCAGAATTCCCCATGTGGAGGGCTTGAGGGCCAGGAGTGTGAGGACGGAAGTGTGAGAACACAAGCTAGGGTTATGTGTTGGGGTGAGGGCACGGCAGGCCCACTCTGCAGAGGCTGAATCGAGATCTCCTGCATCGGAAGTCAGGGCGAGGAACCGACTTTGGCTCAGGTTGGAGTTTGTGTCCATGGGGGCCCCTTCAGGAAGAGGGCGCCTCGTGAGGTCATGGAGGTTTTCCCACGCTGGGAGTTGTGACATGCTCTAAATGCAAGGATTCCTTCTGCGGGAGAGTCGAGTCCTCTTGGATGGCTCCAGGACGCCCCATTCGGAAAGACTCGAGAGCACGGGTCTAAGGATGGATGCCTGGGCACCCCACCTCGCATTCCCATTGGCTCGTAATGACAAAGCAGTCTCAATCTGCTGCCTCTGGGGGAGTTATGCGAGGGGCGGTTGGGGCTGAGTTGAAATGGACTCTCCTGAGGATGGGTCACCATGTGGGTTTGTGTCCATGGAGACTTTGGAATGTGGCGGTGGCTCGGGGGCCCAGAAGCATTCTCCGAACTGGAGGATTGGACACAGCTCCAAAGGGTCAGTTTCCCTGTGGAGATGAGAGGTGTTTTGATGGCTGCCTCAGGAAACCTCCGTTTGCTGGTATTGGAATCCAGGCCTCTGAGGAGAGACGCCTGGAAACCAACCAAAGGATTCAGATGAAGGCCTAACAGACTGTCCGGTTCCATCTTCTGTCTCTGGGGACATCCGTCTGCTTTTGTGAGTGGAAGGAGTTGCTCAGCTTGTGTCAGATCACCCCTGTGTGTCCAGGGCAGCCTACACTATTGGGATGGCCTCGGGGATCTTGGAGCCTTCTCCTAATCTGTAAGATTGTGGCCAGTGGAATGGGCAGAGTTTCCTTGGAGAGGGCAGGCACAGTCCTGCGCCGTGTCTCCAGGGGACCCAGCGTTGAGGGTGTGTGGGACAGGGCTGCGGGGCCTGAAGTCTGAAAACACAAACTCGGCTTAGGTTTGGGGCCGAGGGTATGGCAGGCCCCATCTACCGACCATGATGGGAGCTGCTCTGGATTTGAATGAAGTGGGAGTGTGCGTCCTTTTCTCAGGCTTCTGTGTCTGGATGTTGTGTCAAGGAGGGCTGTGGAATGGAGGGGTAGCCTCCTGGGCCATGGAGGAGCCACCCTCTCTGGGGATTTGGCCGGGCTTCCAAGAGTTTCATGTCATTCTGCGTGAAAGGGAAGAGTCCTGAACTCTGCCTCAGGTGTCCCTCCCAAAGAGGGATTCCAGAGCAGAGCCCTGGGTACCGGCGACTGGAAAACCCAAACTCGGGATAGGATGAGGGGCCAAGGGGCATGGGAAGCCCCCTAGGCGGGCTCGTGGTACAGCCACTGAGAGACCTGATTTGAGCACGAGGCTTATGGTGAGGGTCCCCATGCGTCTTTGTGCCCAAGGCGACCCTGAGGCATGGGCGTGACCTCCTGGGCCATGCAGGTTTGTCCTACCTAAGGTTGGACACCAGGCCAACAGCAAGGTTTCTTGGATGGGGATGGAGGAGTTCTGATTTCTGCATCAGGTTCCCTCCTGTCCGGGGATTGGAGATAAGGTCTAGGTTCTGAATCCTGAACACCCAGCTTGGGAAGACATGACAGCCTAAGGTCAAGGCGGGTCTGATGTGCCGGGTGTGCTGCCTGTTGTCCAGGTGTCGGTCGGGATGTCAGGGCTCAGGCTGTGTCAGATAGAGCATTAGTGCCCAGGGCAGCCGATAGAATTGGGGTGCAGTCACGTGGCGTGCAGGTTGACCCTCATTTGCGGTTTCTGTGCAGCCCCATAGGGCAAAGTTTTTCTTCTGGTGGGCAGGCAGAGTGCTGCGTTGTGGCTCCAGAATTCCCCATGTGGAGGGCTTGGGCGCCAGGAGTGTGAGGACGGAAGTGTGAGAACACAAGCTAGGGTATGTGTCGGGGTGAGGGCCCGGACGGCCCACACTGCAGAGGCTGAATCGAGATCTCCTGCATGGAAGTCAGGGCGAAGAACCGACTTTGGCTCAGGTTGGGGTTTGTGTCCATGGGGGCCCCTTCAGGAAGAGGGCGCCTCGTGAGGTCATGGAGGTTTTCCCACGCTGGGAGTTGTGACATGCTCCAAAGTGCAAGGATTCCTTCTGCGGGAGAGTCGAGTCCTCTTGGATGGCTCCAGGACGCCCCATTCGGAAAGACTCGAGAGCATGGGGCTAAGAATGGATGCCTGGGCACCCCACCTCCCATTCCCATTGGCTCGTAGTGACAAAGCAGGCTCAATCTGCTTCCTCTGGGGGAGTTATGCGAGGGGCAGTTGGGGCTGAGTTGAAATGGACTCTCCTGAGGATGGGTCACCATGTGGGTTTGTGTCCATGGAGACTTTGGAATGTGGCGGTGGCTCGGGGGCCCAGAAGCATTCTCCGAACTGGAGGATTGGACACAGCTCCAAAGGGTAAGTTTCCCCTGTGGAGATGAGAGGTGTTCTGATGGGTGCCTCAGGAAACCTCCGTTTGCTGGTATTGGAATCCAGGCCTCTGAGGAGAGACGCCTGGAACCCAACCAAAGGGTTTAGAGGAAGGCCTAACAGACTGTCCGGTTCCATCTTCTGTCTCTGGGGACATCCGTCTGCTTTTCTGAGTGGAGGGAGTTGCTCAGCTTGTGTCAGATCACCCCTGGTGTCCAGGGCAGCCTACACTATTGGGATGGCCTCGGGGATCTTGGAGCCTTCTCCTAATCTGTAGGTTTGTGGCCAGTAGAATGGGCAGAGTTTCCTCGGAGAGGGTAGGCACAGTCCTGCGCCGTGGCTCCAGGGGCCCCAGCGTGAGGGTGTGTGGGAAAGGGCTGCGCGGCCTGAAGTCTGAAAACACAAACTCGGCTTAGGTTTGGGGCCGAGGGTATGGCAGGCCCCATCTACCGACCATGATGGGAGCTGCTCTGGATTTGAATGAAGGGCGAGTGTGCATCCTTTTCTCGGGCTTCTGTCTCTGGATGTTGTGTCAAGGAGGGCTGTGGAATGTAGGGGTAGCCTCCTGGGCCATGGATGAGCCTCCCTCTCTGGGGATTTGGCCTGGCTTCCATAGTTTCAGGTCATTCTGCGGGAAGGGAGGAGTCCTGTATTCTGCCTCATGTGTCCCTCCCAAAGAGGGATTCCAGAGCAGAGCCCTGGGTACCGACGACTGGAAAACCCAAACTCAGGTTAGGATGGGTGCGCAAGGGGCATGGGAAGCCCCCTAAACGGGCTCTTGCTCCAGCCACTGAGAGACCTGATTTGAGCACGAGGCTTATGGTGAAGGTCACCATGCTTCTTTGTGCCCAAGGCGACCCTGAAGCATGGGCGTGGCCTCATGGGCCATGCACCTTTCTCCTACCCTGAAGGTTGGACACCAGGCCAACAGCAAGGTTTCTTGGATGGGTATGGAGGAGTTCTGATTTCTGCATCAGGTTCCCTCCTGTCCGGGGATTGGAGATAATTTCTACGTTCTGAATCCTGAACACCCAGCTTGGGAAGACATGACGGCCTAAGGTCAAGCGGGTCTGATGTGCTGGGTGTGCTGCCTGGTGTCCGAGTGTCGGTCGGGATGTCAGGTCTCAGGCTGGGTAAGATAGAGCATTAGTGCCCAGGGCAGCCGATAGAATTGGGGTGCAGTCACGTGCCGTGCAGGTTGACCCGCATTTGCGGTTTCTGTGCAGCCCCATAGGGCAACGATTTTCTTCTGGTGGGCAGGCAGAGTGCTGCGTTGTGGCTCCAGAATTCCCCAAGTGGAGGGCTTGGGCGCCAGGAGTGTGAGGACGGAAGTGTGAGAACACAAGCTAGGGTATGTGTCGGGGTGAGGGCACGGAAGGCCCACTCTGCAGAGGCTGAATCGAGATCTCCTGCATCGGAAGTCAGGGCGAAGAACCGACTTTGGCTCAGGTTGGAGTTTGTGTCCATGGTGGCCCCTTCAGGAAGAGGGCGCCTCGTGAGGTCATGGAGTTTTTCCCACGCTGGGAGTTGTGACATGCTCCAAAGTGCAAGGATTCCTTCTGGGGGAGAGTCGAGTCCCCTTGGATGGCTCCAATACGCCCCATTCGGAAAGACTCGAGAGCACGGTTCTAAGGATGGATGCCTGGGCACCCCACCTCGCATTCCCATTGGCTCGTAGTGACAAAGCAGGCTCAATCTGCTGCCTCTGGGGGAGGTATGTGGGGGGCGGGTGGGGCTGAGTTGAAATGGACTCTCCTGAGGATGGGTCATCATGTGGGTTTGTGTCCATGGAGACTTTGGAAGGTGGCGGTGGCTCGGGGGCCCGGAAGCATTCTCCGAACTGGAGGATTGGACACAGCTCCAAAGGGTCAGTTTCCCCTGTGGAGATGAGAGGTGTTCTGATGGGTGCCTCAGGAAACCTCCGTTTGCTGGTATTGGAATCCAGGCCTCTGAGGAGAGACGCCTGGAAACCAACCAAAGGATTCAGATGAAGGCCTAACAGACTGACCGGTTCCATCTTCTGTCTCTGGGGACATCCGTCTGCTTTTCTGAGTGGAGGGATTTTCTCAGCTTGTGTCAGATCACCACTGGGTGTCCAGGGCAGCATACACTATTGGGATGGCCTCGGGGATCTTGGAGCCTTCTCCTAATCTGTAGGTTTTTGGCCAGTAGAATGGGCAGAGTTTCCTTGGAGAGGGTAGGCACAGTCCTGCGCCGTGGCTCCAGGGCCCCAGCGTGAGGGTGCGTGGGAAAGGGCTGCGGGGCCTGAAGTCTGAAAACACAAATTCGGCTTAGGTTTGGGGCCTAGGGTATGGCAGGCCGCATCTACCGACCGCGATGGGAGCTGCTCTGGATTTGAATGAAGGGCGACTGTGCGTGCTTTTCTCAGGCTTCTGTCTCTGGATGTTGTGTCAATGAGGGCTGTGGAATGTAGGGGTAGCCTCCTGGGCCATATATGAGCCTCCCTCTCTGTTGATTTGGCCTGGCTTCCAAGAGTTTCAGGTCATTCTGCGGGAAGGGAGGAGTCCGGTATTCTGCCGCAGGTGTTCCTCCCAAAGAGGGATTCCAGAGCAGAGCCCTGGGTACCGGCGACTGGAAAACCCAAACTCAGGTTAGGATGGGGGCGCAAGGGGCATGGGAAGCCCCCTAAACGGGCTCTTGGTCCAGCCACTGAGAGACCTGATTGGAGCACGAGGCTTATGGTGAGAGTCACAATGCTTCTTTGTGCCCAAGGCGACCCTCAAGCATGGGCGTGGCCTCTTGGGCCATGCACCTTTCTCCTACCCTGAAGGTTGGACACCAGGCCAACAGCAAGGTTTCTTGGATGGGGATGGAGGAGTTCTGATTTCTGCATCAGGTTCCCTCCTGTCCGGGGATTGGAGATAAGGTCTAGGTTCTGAATCCTGAACACCCAGTTAGGGAAGAGATGACAGCCTAAGGTCATGGCTGGTCTGATGTGCTGGGTGTGCTGCCTGGTGTCCGGGTGTCGGTCGGGATGTCAGGGTTCAGGCTGGGTCAGATAGAGCATTAGTGTCCAGGACAGCCAATGGAATTGGGGTGCAGTCACGTGGCGTGCAGGTTATCCCTCATTTAGGGGTTTCTTGGCAGCCCCATAGGGCAACGTTTTTCTTCTGGTGGGCAGGCAGAGTGCTGCTTTTGGCTCCAGAATTCCCCATGTGGAGGGCTTGGGGGCCAGGAGTGTGAGGACGGAAGTGTGAGAACACAAGCTAGGGTTATGCGTCGGAGTGAGGGCACGGCAGGCCCACTCTGCAGAGGCTGAATCGAGATCTCCTGCATCGGAAGTCAGGGCGAGGATCCGACTTTGGCTCAGGTTGGAATTTGTGTCCATGGTGGCCCCTTCAGCAAGAGGGCGCCTCGTGAGGTCATGGAGGATTTCAGACGCTGGGAGGTGTGACATGCTCCAAAGTGCAAGGATTCCTTCTGCGGGAGAGTCGAGTCCTCTTGGATGGCTCCAGGTCGCCCCATTCGGAAAGACTCGAGAGCATGGGGCTAAGAATGGATGCCTGGCACCCCACCTCGCATTCCCATTGGCTCGTAGTGAAAAAGCAGGCTCAATCTGCTTCCTCTGGGGGAGTTATGCGAGGGGCGGTTGGGGCTGAGTTGAAATGGACTCTCCTGAGGATGGGTCACCATGTGGGTTTGTGTCCATGGAGACTTTGGAATGTGGCGGTGGCTCGGAGGCCCGGAAGCATTCTCCGAACTGGAGGATTGGACACAGCTCCAAAGGGTCAGTTTCCCCTGTGGAGATGAGAGGTGTTCTTATGGGTGCCTCAGGAAACCTCCGTTTGCTGGTATTGGAATCCAGGCCTCTGAGGAGAGACGCCTGGAAACCAAGCAAAGGGTTCAGATGAAGGCCTAACAGACTGTCCGGTTCCATCTTCTGTCTCTGGGGACATCCGTCTGCTTTTCTGAGTGGAGGGAGTTGCTCAGCTTGTGTCAGATCACCCCTGGGTGTCCAGGGCAGCCTACACTATTGGGATGGCCTCGGGGATCTTGGAGCCTTCTCCTAATCTGTAGGTTTGTGGCCAGTGGAATGGGCAGAGTTTCCTTGGAGAGGGCAGGCACAGTCCTGCGCTGTGGCTCCAGGGGCCCCAGCGTTGAGGGTGTGTGGAACAGGGCTGCGGGGCCTGAAGTCTGAAAACACAAACTCGGCTTAGGTTTGGGGCCGAGGGTATGGTAGGCCCCATCTACCTACCGTGATGGGAGCTGCTCTGGATTTGAATGAAGGGCGAGTGTGCGTCCTTTTCTCCGGCTTCTGTCTCTGGATGTTGTGTCAAGGAGGGCTGTGGATTGGAGGGGTAGCCTCCTGGGCCATGGATGAGCCTCCCTCTGTGGGGATTTGGCCTGGCTTCCAAGAGTTTCAGGTCATTCTGCGGGAAGGGAGGAGTCCTGTATTCTGCCTCAGGTGTCCTTCCCAAAGAGGGATTCCAGAGCAGAGCCCTGGGTTCCGGCGACTGGAAAACCCAAACTCGGGTTAGGATGGGGGCCAAAGGGGCATGGGAAGCGCCCTAGGTGGGATCGTGGTCCAGCCACCAGAGACCTGATTTGAGCACGAGGCTTATGGTGAGGGTCCCCATGCGTCTTTGTGCCCAAGGCGACCCTGAAGCAAGCATGGGCGTGGCCTCCTGGGCCATGCACGTTTGTCCTACCCTGAAGGTTGGACACCAGGCCAACAGCAAGGTTTCTTGGATGGGGATGGAGGAGTTCTGATTTCTGCATCAGGTTCCCTCCTGTCCGGGGATTGGAGATAAGGTCTAGGTTCTGAATCCTGAACACCCAGCTTGGGAAGACATGACAGCCTAAGGTCAAGCGGGTCTGATGTGCTGGGTGTGCTGCCTGGTTTTCGAGTGTCGGTCGGGATATCAGGGCTCAGGCTGGGTAAGATAGAGCATTAGTGCCCAGGGCAGCCGATAGAATTGGCGTGCAGTCACGTGCCGTGCAGGTTGACCCGAATTTGCGGTTTCTGTGCAGCCACATAGGGCAACGTTTTTCTTCTGGTGGGCAGGCAGAGTGCTGCTTTGTGGCTCCAGAATTCCCCATGTGGAGGGTTAGGGCGCCAGGAGTGTGAGGACGGAAGTGTGAGAACACAAGCTAGGGTATGTGTCGGGGTGAGGGCACGGAAGGCCCACTCTGCAGAGGCTGAATCGAGATCTCCTGCATCGGAAGTCAGGGCGAAGAACCGACTTTGGCTCAGGTTGGAGTTTGTGTCCATGGTGGCCCCTTCAGGAAGAGGGCGCCTCGTGAGGTCATGGAGGTTTTCCCACGCTGGGAGTTGTGACATGCTCCAAAGTGCAAGGATTCCTTCTGCGGGAGAGTCGAGTCCCCTTGGATGGCTCCAGGACGCCCCATTCGGAAAGACTCGAGAGCACGGTTCTAAGGATGGATGCCTGGGCACCCCACCTCCCATTCCCATTGGCTCGTAGTGACAAAGCAGGCTCAATCTGCTGCTCCTGGGGGAGGTATGCGGGGGGCGGGTGGGGCTGAGTTGAAATGGACTCTCCTGAGGATGGGTCATCATGTGGGTTTGTGTCCATGGAGACTTTGGAAGGTGGCGGTGTCTCGGGGGCCCGGAAGCATTCTCCGAACTGGAGGATTGGACACAGCTCCAAAGGGTCAGTTTCCCCTGTGGAGATGAGAGGTGTTCTGATGGGTGCCTCAGGAAACCTCCGTTTGCTGTTATTGGAATCCAGGCCTCTGAGGAGAGACGCCTGGAAACCAACCAAAGGATTCAGATGAAGGCCTAACAGACTGACCGGTTCCATCTTCTGTCTCTGGGGACATCCGTCTGCTTTTCTGAGTGGAGGGAGTTGCTCAGCTTGTGTCAGATCACCCCTGGGTGTCCAGGGCAGCCTACACTACTGGGATGGCCTCGGGGATCTTGGAGCCTTCTCCTAATCTGTAGGATTGTGGCCAGTGGAATGGGCAGAGTTTCCTTGGAGAGGGTAGGCACAGTCCTGCGCCGTGGCTCCAGGGGCCGCAGCGTTGAGGGTGTGTGTGACAGGGCTGCAGGGCCTGATGTCTGAAAACACAAACTCGGCTTAGGTTTGGGGCCGAGGGTATGGCAGGCCCCATCTACCAACCGTGATGGGAGCTGCTCTGGATTTGAATGAAGGGCGAGTGTGCGTGCTTTTCTCAGGCTTCTGTGTCTGGATGTTGTGTCAAGGAGGGCTGTGGAATGGAGGGGTAGCCTCCTGGGCCATGGATGAGCCTACCTCTCTGGGGATTTGGCCTGGCTTCCAAGAGTTTCAGGTTATTCTGCGGGAAGGGAGGAGTCCTGTATTCTGCCTCAGGCGTCCCTCCCAAAGAGGGATTCCAGAGCAGAGCCCTGGGTACCGGCGACTGGAAAACCCAAACTCGGGTTAGGATGGGGGCCCAAGGGGCATGGGAAGCCCCCTAGACGGGCTCGTTGTCCAGCCACTGAGAGACCTGATTTGAGCACGAGGCTTATGGTGAGGGTCACCATGCGTCTTTGTGCCCAAGGCGACCCTCAAGCAAGCATGGGCGTGGCCTCCTGGTCCATGCAGGTTTCCCCTACCCTGAAGGTTGGACACCAGGCCAACAGCAAGGTTTCTTGGATGGGGATGGAGGAGTTCTGATTTCTGCATCAGGTTCCCTCCTCTCCGGGGATTGGAGATAAGGTCTAGGTTCTGAATCGTGAACACCCAGCTTGGGAAGAGATGACAGCCTAAGGTCATGTCGGGTCTGATGTGCTGGGTGTGCTTCCTGGTGTCCGGGTGTCGGTCGGGATGTCAGGGCTCAGGCTGGGTCAGACCGAGCATTAGTGTCCAGAGCAGCCGATAGAATTGGGGTGCAGTCACGTGGCGTGCAGGTTGTCCCTCATTTAGGGGTTTCTGTGCAGCCCCATAGGGCAAAGTTTTTCTTCTGGTGGGCAGGCAGAGTGCTGCTTTGTGGCTCCAGAATTCCCCATGTGGAGGGCTTGGGGGCCAGCAGTGTAAGGACGGAAGTGTGAGAACACAAGCTAGGGTTATGCGTCGGAGTGAGGGCACGGCGGGCCCACTCTGCAGAGGCTGAATCGAGATCTCCTGCATCGGAAGTCAGGGTGAGCATCCGACTTTGGCTCAGGTTGGAATTTGTGTCCATGGTGGCCCCTTCAGCAAGAGGGCGCCTCGTGAGGTCATGGAGGATTTCAGACGCTGGGAGGTGTGACATGCTCCAAAGTGCAAGGATTCCTTCTGCGGGAGAGTCGATTCCTCTTGGATGGATCCAGGTAGCCCCATTTGGAAAGACTCGAGAGCATGGGGCTAAGAATGGATGCCTGGGCACCCCACCTCGCATTCCCATTGGCTCGTAGTGACAAAGCAGGCTCAATCTGCTTCCTCTGGGGGAGTTATGCGAGGGGCGGTTCGGGCTGAGTTGAAATGGACTCTCCTGGGGATGGGTCACCATGTGGGTTTGTGTCCATGGAGACTTTGGAATGTGGCGGTGGCTCGGGGGCCCGGAAGCATTCTCCGAACTGGAGGATTGGACACAACTCCAAAGGGTAAGTTTCCCCTGTGTAGAAGAGAGGTGTTCTGATGGGTGCCTCAGGAAACCTCCGTTTGCTGGTATTGGAATCCAGGCCTCTGAGGAGAGACGTCTGGAAACCAACCAACCAGGGTTCAGATGAAGGCCTAACAGACTGTCCGGTTCCATCTACTGTCTCTGGGGACATCCGTCTGCTTTTCTGAGTGGAGGGAGTTGCTCAGCTTGTGTCAGATCACCCCTGGGTGTCCAGGGCAGCCTACACTATAGGGATGGCCTCGGGGATCTTGGAGCCTTCTCCTAATCTGTAGGATTGTGGCCAGTGGAATGGGCAGAGTTTCCTTGGAGAGGGCAGGCACAGTCCTGCGCTGTGGCTCCAGAGGCCCCAGCGTTGAGGGTGTGTGGAACAGGGCTGCGGGGCCTGAAGTCTGAAAACACAAACTCGGCTTAGGTTTGGGGCCGAGGGTATGGCAGGCCCCATCTACCGACCGTGATGGGAGCTGCTCTGGATTTGAATGAAGGGCGAGTGTGCGTCCTTTTCTCCAGCATCTGTGTCTGGATGTTGTGTCAAAGAGGGCTGTGGAATGGAGGGGTAGCCTCCTGGGCCATGGATGAGCCTACCTCTCTGGGGATTTGGCCTGGCTTCCAAGAGTTTCAGGTCATTCTGCGGGAAGGGAGGAGTCCTGTATTCTGCCTCAGGTGTCCTTCCCAAAGAGGGATTCCAGAGCAGAGCCCTGGGTTCCGGCGACTGGAGAACCCAAACTCGGGTTAGGATGGGGGCCCAAGGGGCATGGGAAGCCCCCTAGGCGGGCTCGTGGTCCAGCCACTGAGAGACCTGATTTGAGCACGAGGCTTATGGTGAGGGTCACCATGCGTCTTTGTGCCCAAGGCGACCCTGAAGCAAGCATGGGCGTGGCCTCCTGGGCCATGCAGGTTTGTCCTACCCTGAAGGTTGGACACCAGGCCAACAGCAAGGTTTCTTGGATGGGGATGGAGGAGTTCTGATTTCTGCATCAGGTTCCCTCCTGTCCGGGGATTGGAGATAAGGTCTAGGTTCTGAATCCTGAACACCCAGCTTGGGAAGAGATGACAGCCTAAGGTCATGTCGGGTCTGATGTGCTGGGTGTGCAGCCTGGTGTCCGGGTGTCGGTTGGGTTGTTAGGGCTCAGGCAGGGTCAGACAGAGCATTAGTGCCATGGGCAGCCGATAGAATTGGGGTGCAGTCACGTGGCGTGCAGGTTGACCCTCATTTGCGGTTTCTGGGCAGCCCCATAGGGCAACGTTTTTCTTCTGGTGGGCAGGCAGAGTGCTGCTTTGTGGCTCCAGAATTCCCCATGTGGAGGGCTTGGGGGCCAGGAGTGTGAGGATGGAAGTGTGAGAATACAAGCTAGGGTTATATGTCGGGTTGAGGGCACAGCAGGCCCACTCTGCAGGGGCTGAATCGAGATCTCCTGCATCGGAAGTCAGGGCGAGGATCCGACTTTGCCTCAGGTTGGAGTTTGTGTCCATGGTGGCCCCTTCAGGAAGAGGGTGCCTCGTGAGGTAATGGAGGATTTCCCACGATCGGAGGTGTGACATGCTCCAAAGTGCAAGGATTCCTTCTGCGGGAGAGTCGAGTCCTCTTGGATGGCTCCAGGACGCCCCATTCGGAAAGACTCGAGAGCACGATTCTAAGGATGGATGCCTGGGCACCCCACCTCGCATTCCCATTGGCTCGTAGTGACAAAGCAGGCTCAATCTGATGCCTCTGGGGGAGGTATGTGGGGGGCGGGTGGGGCTGAGTTGAAATGGACTCTCCTGAGGATGGGTCATCATGTGGGTTTGTGTCCATGGAGACTTTGGAAGGTGGCGGTGGCTCGGGGGCCCGGAAGCATTCTCCGAACTGGAGGATTGGACACAGCTCCAAAGGGTCTGTTTCCCCTGTGGAGATGAGAGGTGTTCTTATGGGTGCCTCAGGAAACCTCCGTTTGCTGGTATTGGAATCCAGGCCTCTGAGGAATGACGCCTGGAAACCAACCAAAGGTTTCAGATGAAGGCCTAACAGACTGACCGGTTCCATCTTCTGTCTCTGGGGACATCCTTCTGCTTTTCTGAGTAGAGGGAGTTGCTCAGCTTGTGTCAGATCACCCCTGGGTGTCCAGGGCAGCCTACACTATTGGGATGGCCTCGGGGATCTTGGAGCCTTCTCCTAATCTGTAGGATTGTGGCCAGTGGAATGGGCAGAGTTTCCTTGGAGAGGGCAGGCACAGACCTGCGCCGTGGCTCCAGGGGCCGCAGCTTTGAGGGTGTGTGGGACAGGGCTGCGGGGCGTGAAGTCTGAAAACACAAACTCGGCTTAGGTTTGGGGCCGAGGGTATGGCAGGCCCCATCTACCGACCGTGATGGGAGCTGCTCTGGATTTGAATGAAGGGCGAGTGTGCGTCCTTTTCTCCGGCTTCTGTGTCTGGATGTTGTGTCAAGGAGGGCTGTGGAATGGAGGGGTAGCCTCCCGGGCCATGGATGAGCCTAGCTCTGTGGGGATTTGGCCTGGCTTCCAAGAGTTTCAGGTCATTCTGCGGGAAGGGAGGAGTCCTGTATTCTGCCTCAGGTGTCCCTCCCAAAGAGGGATTCCAGAGCAGAGCCCTGGGTACCGGCGACTGGAAATCCCAAACTCGGGTTAGAATGGGGGCCCAAGGGGCATGGGAAGCCCCCTAGGCGGGCTCGTGGTCCAGCTACTGAGAGACCTGATATGAGCTCGAGGCTTATGGTGAGGGTCCCCATGCGTCTTTGTGCCCAAGGCGACGCTGAAGCAGGCATGGGCGTGGCCTCCTCGGCCATGCAGGTTTCTCCTACCCTGAAGGTTGGACACCAGGCCAACAGCAAGGTTTCTTGGATGGGGATGGAGGAGTTCTGATTTCTGCATCAGGTTCCCTCCTGTCCGGGGATTGGAGATAAGGTCTAGGTGTTGAATCCTGAACACCCAGCTTGGGAAGACATGACAGCCTAAGGTCAAGGCGGGTCTGATGTGCTGGGTGTGCTGCCTGGTGTCCGGGTGTCGGTCGGGATGTCAGGGCTCAGGCTGGGTCAGACAGAGCTTTAGTGCCCAGGGCATCCCATAGAATTGGGGTGCAGTCACGTGGCGTGCAGGTTGACCCTCATTTGCGGTTTCTGGGCAGCACCATAGGGCAACGATTTTCTTCTGGTGGGCAGGCAGAGTGCTGCGTTGTGGCTCCAGAATTCCCCATGGGGAGGGCTTGGGGGCCAGGAGTGTGAGGACGGAAGTGTGAGAACACAAGCCAGGGTTATGTGTCGGGGTGAGGGCACAGCAGGCCCACTCTGCAGAGGCTGAATCGAGAACTCCTGCATCGGAAGTCAGGGCGAGGAACCGACTTTGGCTCATGTTGGAGTTTGTATCCATGGTGGCCCCATCGGGAAGAGGGCGCCTCGTGAGGTCATGGAGGTTTTCCCACGCTGGGAGTTGTGACATGCTCCAAAGTGCAAGGATTCCTTCTGCGGGACAGTCGAGTCCTCTTGGATGGCTCCAGGACGCCCCATTCGGAAAGACTTGAGAGCACGGTTCTAAGGATGGGTGCCTGGGGACCCCACCTCGCATTCCCATTGGCTCGTAGTGACAAAGCAGGCTCAATCTGCTGGCTCTGGGGGAGGTATGCGGGGGGCGAGTGGGGCTGCGTTGAAATGGACTCTCCTGAGTATGGGTCATCATGTGGGTTTGTGTCCAGGGAGACTTTGGAATGTGGGGGTGGCTCGGGTCCCGGAAGCATTCTCCGAACTGGAGGATTGGACACAGCTCGAAAGGGTCAGTTTACCCTGTGGAGATGAGAGGTGTTCTGATGGCTGCTCAGGAAACATCGTTTGCTGGTATTGGAATCCGGGCCTCTGAGGAGAGACGCCTGGAAACCAACCAAATGGTTCAGATGAAGGCCTAACAGACTGTCCGGTTGTATCTTCTGTCTCTTGGGACATCCGTATGCTTTTCTGTGTGGAGGGAGTTGCTCCGCTTGTGTCAGATCACCCCTGGGAGTCCAGGGCAGCCTACACTATTGGGATGGCCTCGGGGATCTTGGAGCCTTCTCCTAATCTGTAGGTTTGTGGCCAGTGGAATGGGCAGAGTTTCCTTGCAGAGGGCAGGCACAGTCCTATTCCGTGAAACCAGGGGCCCCAGCGTTGAGAGTGTGTGGGACAGGGCTGCGGGGCCTGAAGTCTGAAAACACAAACTCGGCTTAGGTTTGGGGCCGAGGGTATGGCAGGCCCCATCTACCGACCGTGATGGGAGCTGCTCTGGATTTGAATGATGGGCGAGTGTGCGTCCTTTTCTCCGGCTTCTGTGTCTGGATGTTGTGTCAAGGAGGGCTGTGGATTGGAGGGGTAGCCTCCTGGGCCATGGATGAGCCTCCCTCTCTGGGGATTTGGCCTGGCTTCCAAGAGTTTCAGGTCATTCTGCGGGAATGGAGGAGTCCTGTATTCTGCCTCAGGTGTCCCTCCCAAAGAGGGATTCCAGAGCAGAGCCCTGGGTACCGGCGACTGGAAATCCCAAACTCGGGTTAGAATGGGGGCCCAAGGGGCATGGGAAGCCCCCTAGGCGGGCTCGTGGTCCAGCCACTGAGAGACCTGATTTGAGCACGAGGCTTATGGTGAGGGTCCCCATGCGTCTTTGTGCCCAAGGCGACGCTGAAGCAAGCATGGGCGTGGCCTCCTCGGCCATGCAGGTTTGTCCTACCCTGAAGGTTGGACACCAGGCCAACAGCAAGGTTCCTTGGATGGGGATGGAGGAGTTCTGATTTCTGCATCAGGTTCCCTCCTGTCCGGGGATTGGAGATAAGGTCTAGGTGTTGAATCCTGAACACCCAGCTTGGGAAGACATGACAGCCTATGGTCAAGCGGGTCTCATGTGCTGGGTGTGCTGCCTGGTTTCCGAGTGTCGGTCGGGATATCAAGGCTCAGGCTGGGTAAGATAGAGCATTAGTGCCCAGGGCAGCCGATAGAATTGGGGTGCAGTCACGTGCCGTGCAGGTTGACCCGAATTTGCGGTTTCTGTGCAGCCACTTAGGGCAAAGATTTTCTTCTGGTGGGCAGGCAGAGTGCTGCGTTGTGACTCCAGAATTCCCCATGTGGAGGGCTTGGGCGCCAGGAGTGTGAGGACGGAAGTGTGAGAACACAAGCTAGGGTATGTGTCGGGGTGAGGGCTCGGAAGGCCCACTCTGCAGAGGCTGAATCGAGATCTCCTGCATCGGAAGTCAGGGCGAAGAACCGACTTTGGCTCAGGTTGGAGTTTGTGTCCATGGTGGCCCCTTCAGGAAGAGGGCGCCTCGTGAGGTCATGGAGGTTTTCCCACGCTGGGAGTGGTGACATGCTCCAAAGTGCAAGGATTCCTTCTGCGGGAGAGTCGAGTCCTCTTGGATGGCTCCAGGACGCCCCATTCGGAAAGACTCAAGAGCACGGTTCTAAGGATGGATGCCTGGGCACCCCACCTCGCATTCCCATTGGCTCGTAGTGACAAAGCAGGCTCAATCTGCTGCCTCTGGGGGATGTATGCGGGGGGCAGGTGGGGCTGAGTTGAAATGGACTCTCCTGAGGATGGGTCATCATGTGGGTTTGTGTCCATGGAGACTTTGGAAGGTGGCGGTGGCTCGGGGGCCCGGAAGCATTCTCCGAACTGGAGGATTGGACACAGCTCCAAAGGGTCAGTTTCCCCTGTGGAGATGAGAGGCGTTCTGATGGGTGACTCTGGAAACCTCAGTTTGCTGGTATTGGGATCCAGGCCTCTGAGGAGAGACGCCTGGAAACCAACCAAATGATTCAGATGAATTCCTAACAGACTGACCGGTTCCATCTTCTGTCTCTGGGGACATCCGTTTGCTTTTCTGAGTGGAGGGAGTTGCTCAGCTTGTGTCAGATCACCCCTGGGTGTCCAGGGCAGACTACACTATTGGGATGGCCTCGGGGATCTTGGAGCCTTCTCCTAATCTGTAGGATTGTGGCCAGTGGAATGGGCAGAGTTTCCTTGGAGAGGGCAGGCACAGTCCTGCGCCGTGGCTCCAGGGCCCCCAGCGTTGAGGGTGTGTGGGACAGGGCTGGGGGGCATGATGTCTGAAAACACAAACACGGCTTAGGTTTGGGGCCGAGGGTATGGCGGCCCCATCTACCGACCGTGATGGGAGCTGCTCTGGATTTGAATGAAGGGCGAGTGTGCGTCCTTTTCTCCGGCTTCTGTGTCTGGATGTTGTGTCAAGGAGGGCTGTGGAATGGAGGGGTAGCCTCCTGGGCCATGGATGAGCCTCCCTCTCTGGGGATTTGGCCTGGCTTCCAAGAGTTTCAGGTCATTCTGCGGGAAGGGAGGAGTCCTGTATTCTGCCTCAGGTGTCCCTCCCAAAGAGGGATTCCAGAGCAGAGCCCTGGGTACCGGCGACTGGAAATCCCAAACTCGGGTTAGAATGGGGGCCCAAGGGGCATGGGAAGCCCCCTAGGCGGGCTCGTGGTCCAGCCACTGAGAGACCTGATTTGAGCACGAGGCTTATGGTGAGGGTCCCCATGCGTCTTTGTGCCCAAGGCGACGCTGAAGCAAGCATGGGCGTGGCCTCCTCGGCCATGCAGGTTTCTCCTACCCTGAAGGTTGGACACCAGGCCAACAGCAAGGTTTCTTGGATGGGGATGGAGGAGTTCTGATTTCTGCATCAGGTTCCCTCCTGTCCGGGGATTGGAGATAAGGTCTAGGTGTTGAATCCTGAACACCCAGCTTGGGAAGACATGACAGCCTAAGGTCAAGGCGGGTCTGATGTGCTGGGTGTGCTGCCTGGTGTCCGGGTGTCGGTCGGGATGTCAGGGCTCAGGCTGGGTCAGACAGAGCTTTAGTGCCCAGGGCATCCCATAGAATTGGGGTGCAGTCACGTGGCGTGCAGGTTGACCCTCATTTGCGGTTTCTGGGCAGCACCATAGGGCAACGATTTTCTTCTGGTGGGCAGGCAGAGTGCTGCGTTGTGGCTCCAGAATTCCCCATGGGGAGGGCTTGGGGGCCAGGAGTGTGAGGACGGAAGTGTGAGAACACAAGCCAGGGTTATGTGTCGGGGTGAGGGCACGGCAGGCCCACTCTGCAGAGGCTGAATCGAGAACTCCTGCATCGGAAGTCAGGGCGAGGAACCGACTTTGGCTCATGTTGGAGTTTGTATCCATGGTGGCCCCATCGGGAAGAGGGCGCCTCGTGAGGTCATGGAGGTTTTCCCACGCTGGGAGTTGTGACATGCTCCAAAGTGCAAGGATTCCTTCTGCGGGACAGTCGAGTCCTCTTGGATGGCTCCAGGACGCCCCATTCGGAAAGACTCGAGAGCACGGTTCTAAGGATGGGTGCCTGGGGACCCCACCTCGCATTCCCATTGGCTCGTAGTGACAAAGCAGGCTCAATCTGCTGCCTCTGGGGGAGGTATGCCGGGGGCGAGTGGGGCTGCGTTGAAATGGACTCTCCTGAGTATGGGTCATCATGTGGGTTTGTGTCCAGGGAGACTTTGGAATGTGGGGGTGGCTCGGGTCCCGGAAGCATTCTCCGAACTGGAGGATTGGACACAGCTCGAAAGGGTCAGTTTACCCTGTGGAGAAGAGAGGTGTTCTGATGGCTGCCTCAGGAAACCTCCGTTTGCTGGTATTGGAATCCGGGCCTCTGAGGAGAGACCCCTGGAAACCAACCAAAGGGTTCAGAAGAAGGCCTAACAGACTGTCCGGTTGTATCTTCTGTCTCTTGGGACATCCGTCTGCTTTTCTGTGTGGAGGGAGTTGCTCAGCTTGTGTCAGATCACCCCTGGGAGTCCAGGGCAGCCTACACTATTGGGATGGCCTCGGGGATCTTGGAGCCTTCTCCTAATCTGTAGGTTTGTGGCCAGTGGAATGGGCAGAGTTTCCTTGCAGAGGGCAGGCACAGTCATGTTCCGTGAAACCAGGGGCCCCAGCATTGAGGGTGTGTGGGAGAGGGCTGCGGGGCCTGAAGTCTGAAAACACAAACTCGGCTTAGGTTTGGGGCCGAGGGTATGGCAGGCCCCATCTACCGACCGTGATGGGAGCTGCTCTGGATTTGAATGAAGGGCGAGTGTGCGTCCTTTTCTCCGGCTTCTGTGTCTGGATGTTGTGTCAAGGAGGGCTGTGGAATGGAGGGGTAGCCTCCTGGGCCATGGATGAGCCTCCCTCTCTGGGGATTTGGCCTGGCTTCCAAGAGTTTCAGGTCATTCTGCGGGAAGGGAGGAGTCCTGTATTCTGCCTCAGGTGTCCCTCCCAAAGAGGGATTCCAGAGCAGAGCCCTGGGTACCGGCGACTGGAAATCCCAAACTCGGGTTAGAATGGGGGCCCAAGGGGCATGGGAAGCCCCCTAGGCGGGCTCGTGGTCCAGCCACTGAGAGACCTGATTTGAGCACGAGGCTTATGGTGAGGGTCCCCATGCGTCTTTGTGCCCAAGGCGACGCTGAAGCAAGCATGGGCGTGGCCTCCTCGGCCATGCAGGTTTCTCCTACCCTGAAGGTTGGACACCAGGCCAACAGCAAGGTTTCTTGGATGGGGATGGAGGAGTTCTGATTTCTGCATCAGGTTCCCTCCTGTCCGGGGATTGGAGATAAGGTCTAGGTGTTGAATCCTGAACACCCAGCTTGGGAAGACATGACAGCCTAAGGTCAAGGCGGGTCTGATGTGCTGGGTGTGCTGCCTGGTGTCCGGGTGTCGGTCGGGATGTCAGGGCTCAGGCTGGGTCAGACAGAGCTTTAGTGCCCAGGGCATCCCATAGAATTGGGGTGCAGTCACGTGGCGTGCAGGTTGACCCTCATTTGCGGTTTCTGGGCAGCACCATAGGGCAACGATTTTCTTCTGGTGGGCAGGCAGAGTGCTGCGTTGTGGCTCCAGAATTCCCCATGGGGAGGGCTTGGGGGCCAGGAGTGTGAGGACGGAAGTGTGAGAACACAAGCCAGGGTTATGTGTCGGGGTGAGGGCACGGCAGGCCCACTCTGCAGAGGCTGAATCGAGAACTCCTGCATCGGAAGTCAGGGCGAGGAACCGACTTTGGCTCATGTTGGAGTTTGTATCCATGGTGGCCCCATCGGGAAGAGGGCGCCTCGTGAGGTCATGGAGGTTTTCCCACGCTGGGAGTTGTGACATGCTCCAAAGTGCAAGGATTCCTTCTGCGGGACAGTCGAGTCCTCTTGGATGGCTCCAGGACGCCCCATTCGGAAAGACTCGAGAGCACGGTTCTAAGGATGGGTGCCTGGGGACCCCACCTCGCATTCCCATTGGCTCGTAGTGACAAAGCAGGCTCAATCTGCTGCCTCTGGGGGAGGTATGCCGGGGGCGAGTGGGGCTGCGTTGAAATGGACTCTCCTGAGTATGGGTCATCATGTGGGTTTGTGTCCAGGGAGACTTTGGAATGTGGGGGTGGCTCGGGTCCCGGAAGCATTCTCCGAACTGGAGGATTGGACACAGCTCGAAAGGGTCAGTTTACCCTGTGGAGAAGAGAGGTGTTCTGATGGCTGCCTCAGGAAACCTCCGTTTGCTGGTATTGGAATCCGGGCCTCTGAGGAGAGACCCCTGGAAACCAAGCAAAGGGTTCAGATGAAGGCCTAACAGACTGTCCGGTTGTATCTTCTGTCTCTTGGGACATCCGTCTGCTTTTCTGTGTGGAGGGAGTTGCTCAGCTTGTGTCAGATCACCCCTGGGAGTCCAGGGCAGCCTACACTATTGGGATGGCCTCGGGGATCTTGGAGCCTTCTCCTAATCTGTAGGTTTGTGGCCAGTGGAATGGGCAGAGTTTCCTTGCAGAGGGCAGGCACAGTCATGTTCCGTGAAACCAGGGGCCCCAGCATTGAGGGTGTGTGGGAGAGGGCTGCGGGGCCTGAAGTCTGAAAACACAAACTCGGCTTAGGTTTGGGGCCGAGGGTATGGCAGGCCCCATCTACCGACCGTGATGGGAGCTGCTCTGGATTTGAATGAAGGGTGAGTGTGCGTCCTTTTCTCCGGCTTCTGTGTCTGGATGTTGTGTCAAGGAGGGCTGTGGAATGGAGGGGTAGCCTCCTGGGCCATGGATGAGCCTCCCTCTCTGGGGATTTGGCCTGGCTTCCAAGAGTTTCAGGTCATTCTGCGGGAAGGGAGGAGTCCTGTATTCTGCCTCAGGTGTCCCTCCCAAAGAGGGATTCCAGAGCAGAGCCCTGGGTACCGGCGACTGGAAATCCCAAACTCGGGTTAGAATGGGGGCCCAAGGGGCATGGGAAGCCCCCTAGGCGGGCTCGTGGTCCAGCCACTGAGAGACCTGATTTGAGCACGAGGCTTATGGTGAGGGTCCCCATGCGTCTTTGTGCCCAAGGCGACGCTGAAGCAAGCATGGGCGTGGCCTCCTCGGCCATGCAGGTTTCTCCTACCCTGAAGGTTGGACACCAGGCCAACAGCAAGGTTTCTTGGATGGGGATGGAGGAGTTCTGATTTCTGCATCAGGTTCCCTCCTGTCCGGGGATTGGAGATAAGGTCTAGGTGTTGAATCCTGAACACCCAGCTTGGGAAGACATGACAGCCTAAGGTCAAGGCGGGTCTGATGTGCTGGGTGTGCTGCCTGGTGTCCGGGTGTCGGTCGGGATGTCAGGGCTCAGGCTGGGTCAGACAGAGCTTTAGTGCCCAGGGCATCCCATAGAATTGGGGTGCAGTCACGTGGCGTGCAGGTTAACCCTCATTTGCGGTTTCTGGGCAGCATCATAGGGCAACGTTTTTCTTCTGGTGGGCAGGCAGAGTGCTGCGTTGTGGCTCCAGAATTCCCCATGTGGAGGGCTTGGGGGCCAGGAGTGTGAGGACGGAAGTGTGAGAACACAAGCTAGGGTTATGTGTCGGGGTGAGGGCACGGCAGGCCCACTCTGCAGAGGCTGAATCGAGATCTCCTGCATCGGAAGTCAGGGCGAGGATCCGACTTTGGCTCAGGTTGGAGTTTGTGTCCATGGTGGCCCCTTCAGGAAGAGGGCGCCTCGTGAGGTCATGGAGGTTTTCCCACGCTGGGAGTGGTGACATGCTCCAAAGTGCAAGGATTCCTTCTGCGGGAGAGTCGAGTCCTCTTGGATGGCTCCAGGACGCCCCATTCGGAAAGACTCGAGAGCATGGGTCTAAGAATGGATGCCTGGGTACCCCACCTCGCATTCCCATTGGATCCTAGTGACAAAGCAGGCTCAATCTGCTGCCTCTGGGGGAGGTATGCGGGGGGCAGGTGGGGCTGAGTTGAAATGGACTCTCCTGAGGATGGGTCATCATGTGGGTTTGTGTCCATGGAGACTTTGGAAGGTGGCGGTGGCTTGGGGGCCCGGAAGCATTCTCCGAACTCGGATTGGACACAGCTCCAAAGGGTCAGTTTACCCTGTGGAGATGAGAGGTGTTCTTATGGGTGCCTCAGGAAACCTCCGTTTGCTGTTATTGGAATCCAGGCCTCTGAGGAGAGACGCCTGGAAACCATGCAAAGGGTTCAGATGAAGGCCTAACAGACTGTCCGGTTCCATCTTCTGTCTCTGGGGACATCCGTCTGCTTTTCTGAGTGGAGGGAGTTGCTCAGCTTGTGTCAGATCACCCCTGGGAGTCCAGGGCAGACTACACTATTGGGATGGCCTCGGGGATCTTGGAACCTTCTCCTATTCTGTAGGTTTTTGGCCAGTGGAATGGGCAGAGTTTCCTTGGAGAGGGCAGGCACAGTCCTGCGCCGTGGCTCCAGGGGCCCCAGCGTTGAGTGTGTGTGGGACAGGGCTGCGGGGCCTGAAGTCTGAAAACACGAACTCGGCTTAGGTTTGGGGTCGAGGGTATGGCAGGCCCCATCTACCGACCGTGATGGGAGCTGCTCTGGATTTGAATGAAGGGCGAGTGTGCGTCCTTTTCTCAGGCTTCTGTGTCTGGATGTTGTGTCAAGGAGGGCTGTGGAATGGAGGGGTATCCTCCTGGGCCATGGAAGAGCCTCCCTCTCTGGGGATTTGGCCTGGCTTCCAAGAGTTTCAGGTCATTGTGCGGGAAGGGAGGAGTCCCGTATTCTGCCTCAGGTGTCCCTCCCAAAGAGGGAATCCAGAGCAGAGCCCTGGGTACCGGCGACTGGAAAACCCAAACTCGGGTTAGGATGGGGGCCCAAGGGGCATGGGAAGCCCCCTAGGCGGGCTCTTGGTCCAGCCACTGAGAGACCTGATTTGAGCACGAGGCTTATGGTGAAGGTCACCATGCGTCTTGGTGCCCAAGGCGATCCTCAAGCATGGGCGTGTTCTCCTGGGCCATGCAGGTTTCTCCTACCCTGAAGGTTGGACACCAGGCCAACAGCAAGGTTCCTTCGATGGGGATGGAGGAGTTCAGATTTCTGCATCAGGTTCCCTCCTGTCCGGGGATTGGAGATAAGGTCTAGGTTCTGAATCCTGAACACCCAGCTTGGGAAGAGATGACAGCCTAAGGTCATGGCGGGTCTGATGTGCTGGGTGTGCTGCCTGGTGTCCGGGTGTCGGTCGGGATGTCAGGGCTCAGGCTGGGTCAGACAGAGCATTAGTGCCCAAGGCAGCCGATAGAATTGGGGTGCAGTCACGTGGCGTGCAGGTTGTCCCTCATTTAGGGGTTTCTAGGCAGCCCCATAGGGCAACGTTTTTCTTCTGGTGGGCAGGCAGAGTGCTGCGTTGTGGCTCCAGAATTCCCCATGTGGAGGGCTTGGGGGCCAGGAGTGTGAAGATGGAAGTGTGAGAACACAAGCTAGGGTTATGTGTCGCGGTGAGGGCACGGCAGGCCCACTCTGCAGAGGCTGAATCGAGATCTCCTGCATCGGAAGTCAGGGCGAGGATCCGACTTTGGCTCAGGTTGGAGTTTGTGTCCATGGTGGCCCCTTCAGGAAGAGGGCGCCTCGTGAGGTCATGGAGGTTTTCCCACGCTGGGAGTTGTGACATGCTCCAAAGTGCAAGGTTCCTTCTGTGGGAGAGTCGAGTCCTCTTGGATGGCTCCAGGACGCCCCATTCGGAAAGACTCGAGAGCACGGGTCTAAGGATGGATGCCTGGGCACCCCACCTCGCATTCCCATTGGCTCGTAGTGACAAAGAAGGCTCAATCTGCTGCCTCTGGGGGAGATATGCGGGGGGCGGGTGGGGCTGAGTTGAAATGGACTCTCCTGAGGATGGGTCATCATGTCGGTTTGTGTCCATGGAGACTTTGGAATCTGGCGGTGGCTCGGGGGCCCGGAAGCATTCTCCGAACTCGGATTGGACACAGGTCCAAAGGGTCAGTTTACCCTGTGGAGATGAGAGGTGTTCTGATGGGTGCCTCAGGAAACCTCCGTTTGCTGGTATTGGAATCCAGGCCTCTGAGGAGAGTCGCCTGGAAACCAAGCAAAGGGTTCAGATGAAGGCCTAACAGACTGTCCGGTTCCATCTTCTGTCTCTGGGGACATCCGTCTGCTTTCCTGAGTGGTGGGAGTTGCTCAGCTTGTGTCAGATCACCCCTGGGTGTCCAGGGAAGCCTACACTATTGGGATGGCCTCGGGGATCTTGGAGCCTACTCCTAATCTGTAGGTTTGTGGCCAGTGGAATGGGCAGAGTTTCCTTGGAGAGGGCAGGCACAGTCCTGCGCCGTGGCTCCAGGGGCCCCAGCGTTGAGGGTGTGTGGGACAGGGCTGCGGGGCCTGAAGTCTGAAAACACAAACTCGGCTTAGGTTTGGGGCCGAGGTATGGCAGGCCCCATCTACCGACCGTGATGTGAGCTGCTCTGGATTTGAATGAAGGGTGAGTGTGCGTCCTTTTCTCGGGCTTCGGTGTCTGGATGTTGTGTCAAGGAGGGCTGTGGAATGGAGGGGTAGCCTCCCGGGCCATGGATGAGCCTAGCTCTGTGGGGATTTGGCCTGGCTTCCAAGAGTTTCAGGTCATTGTGCTGGAAGGGAGGAGTCCTGTATTCTGCCTAGGTGTACCTCCCAAAGAGGGAATCCAGAGCAGAGCCCTGGGTACCGGCGACTGGAAAACCCAAAATCGGGTTAGGATGGGTGCCCAAGGGGCATGGGAAGCGCCCTAGGCGGGCTCGTGGTCCAGCCACTGAGAGACCTGATTGGAGCACGAGGCTTATGGTGAGGGTCACCATGCGTCTTTGTGCCCAAGGCGACCCTGAAGCAAGCATGAGCGTGGCCTCCTGGGCCATGCAGGTTTCTCCTACCCTGAAGGTTGGACACCAGGCCAACATCAAGTTTTCTTGGGTGGGGATGGAGGAGTTCTGATTTCTGCATCAGGTTCCCTCCTGTCCGGGGATTGGAGATAAGGTCTAGGTTCTGAATCCTGAACACCCAGCTTGGGAAGAGATGACAGCCTAAGGTCAAGGCGGGTCTGATGTGCTGGGTGTGCTGCCTGGTGTCCGGGTGTCGATCGGGATGTCAGGGCTCAGGCTGGTTCAGACAGAGCATTAGTGTCCAGGGCAGCGGATAGAATTGGGGTGCAGTCACGTGGCGTGCAGGTTGTCCCTCATTTAGGGGTTTCTGGGCAGCCCCATAGGGCAACGTTTTTCTTCTGGTGGGCAGGCAGAGTGCTGCGTTGTGGCTCCAGAATTCCCCATGTGGAGGGCTTGGGGGCCAGGAGTGTGAGGACGGAAGTGTGAGAACACAAGCTAGGGTATGTGTCGGGGTGAGGGCACGGCAGGCCCACTCTGCAGAGGCTGAATCGAGATCTCCTGCATCGGAAGTCAGGGCGAAGAACGGACTTTGGCTCAGGTTGGAGTTTGTGTCCATGGTGGCCCCTTCAGGAAGAGGGCGCCTCGTGAGGTCATGGAGGTTTTCCCACGCTGGGAGTTGTGACATGCTCCAAAGTGCAAGGATTCCTTCTGCGGGACAGTCGAGTCCTCTTGGATGGCTCCAGGACGCCCCATTCGGAAAGACTCGAGAGCATGGGGCTAAGAATGGATGCCTGGCACCCCACCTCGCATTCCCATTGGCTCGTAGTGAAAAAGCAGGCTCAATCTGCTTCCTCTGGGGGAGTTATGCGAGGGGCGGTTGGGGCTGAGTTGAAATGGACTCTCCTGAGGATGGGTCACCATGTGGGTTTGTGTCCATGGAGACTTTGGAATGTGGCGGTGGCTCGGAGGCCCGGAAGCATTCTCCGAACTGGAGGATTGGACACAGCTCCATAGGGTCAGTTTCCCCTGTGGAGATGAGAGGTGTTCTTATGGGTGCCTCAGGAAACCTCCGTTTGCTGGTATTGGAATCCAGGCCTCTGAGGAGAGACGCCTGGAAACCAAGCAAAGGGTTCAGATGAAGGCCTAACAGACTGTCCGGTTCCATCTTCTGTCTCTGGGGACATCCGTCTGCTTTTCTGAGTGGAGGGAGTTGCTCAGCTTGTGTCAGATCACCCCTGGGTGTCCAGGGCAGCCTACACTATTGGGATGGCCCCGGGGATCTTGGAGCCTTCTCCTAATCTGTAGGTTTGTGGCCAGTGGAATGGGCAGAGTTTCCTTGGAGAGGGCAGGCACAGTCCTGCGCTGTGGCTCCAGGGGCCCCAGCGTTGAGGGTGTGTGGAACAGGGCTGCGGGGCCTGAAGTCTGAAAACACAAACTCGGCTTAGGTTTGGGGCCGAGGGTATGGTAGGCCCCATCTACCTACCGTGATGGGAGCTGCTCTGGATTTGAATGAAGGGCGAGTGTGCGTCCTTTTCTCCGGCTTCTGTCTCTGGATGTTGTGTCAAGGAGGGCTGTGGATTGGAGGGGTAGCCTCCTGGGCCATGGATGAGCCTCCCTCTGTGGGGATTTGGCCTGGCTTCCAAGAGTTTCAGGTCATTCTGCGGGAAGGGAGGAGTCCTGTATTCTGCCTCAGGTGTCCTTCCCAAAGAGGGATTCCAGAGCAGAGCCCTGGGTTCCGGCGACTGGAAAACCCAAACTCGGGTTAGGATGGGGGCCAAAGGGGCATGGGAAGCGCCCTAGGTGGGATCGTGGTCCAGCCACCAGAGACCTGATTTGAGCACGAGGCTTATGGTGAGGGTCCCCATGCGTCTTTGTGCCCAAGGCGACCCTGAAGCAAGCATGGGCGTGGCCTCCTGGGCCATGCACGTTTGTCCTACCCTGAAGGTTGGACACCAGGCCAACAGCAAGGTTTCTTGGATGGGGATGGAGGAGTTCTGATTTCTGCATCAGGTTCCCTCCTGTCCGGGGATTGGAGATAAGGTCTAGGTTCTGAATCCTGAACACCCAGCTTGGGAAGACATGACAGCCTAAGGTCAAGCGGGTCTGATGTGCTGGGTGTGCTGCCTGGTTTTCGAGTGTCGGTCGGGATATCAGGGCTCAGGCTGGGTAAGATAGAGCATTAGTGCCCAGGGCAGCCGATAGAATTGGCGTGCAGTCACGTGCCGTGCAGGTTGACCCGAATTTGCGGTTTCTGTGCAGCCACATAGGGCAACGTTTTTCTTCTGGTGGGCAGGCAGAGTGCTGCTTTGTGGCTCCAGAATTCCCCATGTGGAGGGTTAGGGCGCCAGGAGTGTGAGGACGGAAGTGTGAGAACACAAGCTAGGGTATGTGTCGGGGTGAGGGCACGGAAGGCCCACTCTGCAGAGGCTGAATCGAGATCTCCTGCATCGGAAGTCAGGGCGAAGAACCGACTTTGGCTCAGGTTGGAGTTTGTGTCCATGGTGGCCCCTTCAGGAAGAGGGCGCCTCGTGAGGTCATGGAGGTTTTCCCACGCTGGGAGTTGTGACATGCTCCAAAGTGCAAGGATTCCTTCTGCGGGAGAGTCGAGTCCCCTTGGATGGCTCCAGGACGCCCCATTCGGAAAGACTCGAGAGCACGGTTCTAAGGATGGATGCCTGGGCACCCCACCTCCCATTCCCATTGGCTCGTAGTGACAAAGCAGGCTCAATCTGCTGCTCCTGGGGGAGGTATGCGGGGGGCGGGTGGGGCTGAGTTGAAATGGACTCTCCTGAGGATGGGTCATCATGTGGGTTTGTGTCCATGGAGACTTTGGAAGGTGGCGGTGTCTCGGGGGCCCGGAAGCATTCTCCGAACTGGAGGATTGGACACAGCTCCAAAGGGTCAGTTTCCCCTGTGGAGATGAGAGGTGTTCTGATGGGTGCCTCAGGAAACCTCCGTTTGCTGTTATTGGAATCCAGGCCTCTGAGGAGAGACGCCTGGAAACCAACCAAAGGATTCAGATGAAGGCCTAACAGACTGACCGGTTCCATCTTCTGTCTCTGGGGACATCCGTCTGCTTTTCTGAGTGGAGGGAGTTGCTCAGCTTGTGTCAGATCACCCCTGGGTGTCCAGGGCAGCCTACACTACTGGGATGGCCTCGGGGATCTTGGAGCCTTCTCCTAATCTGTAGGATTGTGGCCAGTGGAATGGGCAGAGTTTCCTTGGAGAGGGTAGGCACAGTCCTGCGCCGTGGCTCCAGGGGCCGCAGCGTTGAGGGTGTGTGTGACAGGGCTGCAGGGCCTGATGTCTGAAAACACAAACTCGGCTTAGGTTTGGGGCCGAGGGTATGGCAGGCCCCATCTACCAACCGTGATGGGAGCTGCTCTGGATTTGAATGAAGGGCGAGTGTGCGTGCTTTTCTCAGGCTTCTGTGTCTGGATGTTGTGTCAAGGAGGGCTGTGGAATGGAAGGGTAGCCTCCTGGGCCATGGATGAGCCTACCTCTCTGGGGATTTGGCCTGGCTTCCAAGAGTTTCAGGTTATTCTGCGGGAAGGGAGGAGTCCTGTATTCTGCCTCAGGCGTCCCTCCCAAAGAGGGATTCCAGAGCAGAGCCCTGGGTACCGGCGACTGGAAAACCCAAACTCGGGTTAGGATGGGGGCCCAAGGGGCATGGGAAGCCCCCTAGACGGGCTCGTTGTCCAGCCACTGAGAGACCTGATTTGAGCACGAGGCTTATGGTGAGGGTCACCATGCGTCTTTGTGCCCAAGGCGACCCTCAAGCAAGCATGGGCGTGGCCTCCTGGTCCATGCAGGTTTCCCCTACCCTGAAGGTTGGACACCAGGCCAACAGCAAGGTTTCTTGGATGGGGATGGAGGAGTTCTGATTTCTGCATCAGGTTCCCTCCTCTCCGGGGATTGGAGATAAGGTCTAGGTTCTGAATCGTGAACACCCAGCTTGGGAAGAGATGACAGCCTAAGGTCATGTCGGGTCTGATGTGCTGGGTGTGCTTCCTGGTGTCCGGGTGTCGGTCGGGATGTCAGGGCTCAGGCTGGGTCAGACCGAGCATTAGTGTCCAGAGCAGCCGATAGAATTGGGGTGCAGTCACGTGGCGTGCAGGTTGTCCCTCATTTAGGGGTTTCTGGGCAGCCCCATAGGGCAACGTTTTTCTTCTGGTGGGCAGGCAGAGTGCTGCTTTGTGGCTCCAGAATTCCCCATGTGGAGGGCTTGGGGGCCAGCAGTGTAAGGACGGAAGTGTGAGAACACAAGCTAGGGTTATGCGTCGGAGTGAGGGCACGGCGGGCCCACTCTGCAGAGGCTGAATCGAGATCTCCTGCATCGGAAGTCAGGGTGAGCATCCGACTTTGGCTCAGGTTGGAATTTGTGTCCATGGTGGCCCCTTCAGCAAGAGGGCGCCTCGTGAGGTCATGGAGGATTTCAGACGCTGGGAGGTGTGACATGCTCCAAAGTGCAAGGATTCCTTCTGCGGGAGAGTCGATTCCTCTTGGATGGATCCAGGTAGCCCCATTTGGAAAGACTCGAGAGCATGGGGCTAAGAATGGATGCCTGGGCACCCCACCTCGCATTCCCATTGGCTCATAGTGACAAAGCAGGCTCAATCTGCTTCCTCTGGGGGAGTTATGCGAGGGGCGGTTCGGGCTGAGTTGAAATGGACTCTCCTGGGGATGGGTCACCATGTGGGTTTGTGTCCATGGAGACTTTGGAATGTGGCGGTGGCTCGGGGGCCCGGAAGCATTCTCCGAACTGGAGGATTGGACACAACTCCAAAGGGTAAGTTTCCCCTGTGTAGAAGAGAGGTGTTCTGATGGGTGCCTCAGGAAACCTCCGTTTGCTGGTATTGGAATCCAGGCCTCTGAGGAGAGACGCCTGGAAACCAACCAACCAGGGTTCAGATGAAGGCCTAACAGACTGTCCGGTTCCATCTACTGTCTCTGGGGACATCCGTCTGCTTTTCTGAGTGGAGGGAGTTGCTCAGCTTGTGTCAGATCACCCCTGGGTGTCCAGGGCAGCCTACACTATAGGGATGGCCTCGGGGATCTTGGAGCCTTCTCCTAATCTGTAGGATTGTGGCCAGTGGAATGGGCAGAGTTTCCTTGGAGAGGGCAGGCACAGTCCTGCGCTGTGGCTCCAGAGGCCCCAGCGTTGAGGGTGTGTGGAACAGGGCTGCGGGGCCTGAAGTCTGAAAACACAAACTCGGCTTAGGTTTGGGGCCGAGGGTATGGCAGGCCCCATCTACCGACCGTGATGGGAGCTGCTCTGGATTTGAATGAAGGGCGAGTGTGCGTCCTTTTCTCCAGCATCTGTGTCTGGATGTTGTGTCAAAGAGGGCTGTGGAATGGAGGGGTAGCCTCCTGGGCCATGGATGAGCCTACCTCTCTGGGGATTTGGCCTGGCTTCCAAGAGTTTCAGGTCATTCTGCGGGAAGGGAGGAGTCCTGTATTCTGCCTCAGGTGTCCTTCCCAAAGAGGGATTCCAGAGCAGAGCCCTGGGTTCCGGCGACTGGAGAACCCAAACTCGGGTTAGGATGGGGGCCCAAGGGGCATGGGAAGCCCCCTAGGCGGGCTCGTGGTCCAGCCACTGAGAGACCTGATTTGAGCACGAGGCTTATGGTGAGGGTCACCATGCGTCTTTGTGCCCAAGGCGACCCTGAAGCAAGCATGGGCGTGGCCTCCTGGGCCATGCAGGTTTGTCCTACCCTGAAGGTTGGACACCAGGCCAACAGCAAGGTTTCTTGGATGGGGATGGAGGAGTTCTGATTTCTGCATCAGGTTCCCTCCTGTCCGGGGATTGGAGATAAGGTCTAGGTTCTGAATCCTGAACACCCAGCTTGGGAAGAGATGACAGCCTAAGGTCATGTCGGGTCTGATGTGCTGGGTGTGCAGCCTGGTGTCCGGGTGTCGGTCGGGTTGTTAGGGCTCAGGCAGGGTCAGACAGAGCATTAGTGCCATGGGCAGCCGATAGAATTGGGGTGCAGTCACGTGGCGTGCAGGTTGACCCTCATTTGCGGTTTCTGGGCAGCCCCATAGGGCAACGTTTTTCTTCTGGTGGGCAGGCAGAGTGCTGCTTTGTGGCTCCAGAATTCCCCATGTGGAGGGCTTGGGGGCCAGGAGTGTGAGGATGGAAGTGTGAGAATACAAGCTAGGGTTATATGTCGGGTTGAGGGCACAGCAGGCCCACTCTGCAGGGGCTGAATCGAGATCTCCTGCATCGGAAGTCAGGGCGAGGATCCGACTTTGCCTCAGGTTGGAGTTTGTGTCCATGGTGGCCCCTTCAGGAAGAGGGTGCCTCGTGAGGTAATGGAGGATTTCCCACGATCGGAGGTGTGACATGCTCCAAAGTGCAAGGATTCCTTCTGCGGGAGAGTCGAGTCCTCTTGGATGGCTCCAGGACGCCCCATTCGGAAAGACTCGAGAGCACGATTCTAAGGATGGATGCCTGGGCACCCCACCTCGCATTCCCATTGGCTCGTAGTGACAAAGCAGGCTCAATCTGCTGCCTCTGGGGGAGGTATGTGGGGGGCGGGTGGGGCTGAGTTGAAATGGACTCTCCTGAGGATGGGTCATCATGTGGGTTTGTGTCCATGGAGACTTTGGAAGGTGGCGGTGGCTCGGGGGCCCGGAAGCATTCTCCGAACTGGAGGATTGGACACAGCTCCAAAGGGTCTGTTTCCCCTGTGGAGATGAGAGGTGTTCTTATGGGTGCCTCAGGAAACCTCCGTTTGCTGGTATTGGAATCCAGGCCTCTGAGGAATGACGCCTGGAAACCAACCAAAGGTTTCAGATGAAGGCCTAACAGACTGACCGGTTCCATCTTCTGTCTCTGGGGACATCCTTCTGCTTTTCTGAGTAGAGGGAGTTGCTCAGCTTGTGTCAGATCACCCCTGGGTGTCCAGGGCAGCCTACACTATTGGGATGGCCTCGGGGATCTTGGAGCCTTCTCCTAATCTGTAGGATTGTGGCCAGTGGAATGGGCAGAGTTTCCTTGGAGAGGGCAGGCACAGACCTGCGCCGTGGCTCCAGGGGCCGCAGCTTTGAGGGTGTGTGGGACAGGGCTGCGGGGCGTGAAGTCTGAAAACACAAACTCGGCTTAGGTTTGGGGCCGAGGGTATGGCAGGCCCCATCTACCGACCGTGATGGGAGCTGCTCTGGATTTGAATGAAGGGCGAGTGTGCGTCCTTTTCTCCGGCTTCTGTGTCTGGATGTTGTGTCAAGGAGGGCTGTGGAATGGAGGGGTAGCCTCCCGGGCCATGGATGAGCCTAGCTCTGTGGGGATTTGGCCTGGCTTCCAAGAGTTTCAGGTCATTCTGCGGGAAGGGAGGAGTCCTGTATTCTGCCTCAGGTGTCCCTCCCAAAGAGGGATTCCAGAGCAGAGCCCTGGGTACCGGCGACTGGAAATCCCAAACTCGGGTTAGAATGGGGGCCCAAGGGGCATGGGAAGCCCCCTAGGCGGGCTCGTGGTCCAGCTACTGAGAGACCTGATATGAGCTCGAGGCTTATGGTGAGGGTCCCCATGCGTCTTTGTGCCCAAGGCGACGCTGAAGCAGGCATGGGCGTGGCCTCCTCGGCCATGCAGGTTTCTCCTACCCTGAAGGTTGGACACCAGGCCAACAGCAAGGTTTCTTGGATGGGGATGGAGGAGTTCTGATTTCTGCATCAGGTTCCCTCCTGTCCGGGGATTGGAGATAAGGTCTAGGTGTTGAATCCTGAACACCCAGCTTGGGAAGACATGACAGCCTAAGGTCAAGGCGGGTCTGATGTGCTGGGTGTGCTGCCTGGTGTCCGGGTGTCGGTCGGGATGTCAGGGCTCAGGCTGGGTCAGACAGAGCTTTAGTGCCCAGGGCATCCCATAGAATTGGGGTGCAGTCACGTGGCGTGCAGGTTGACCCTCATTTGCGGTTTCTGGGCAGCACCATAGGGCAACGATTTTCTTCTGGTGGGCAGGCAGAGTGCTGCGTTGTGGCTCCAGAATTCCCCATGGGGAGGGCTTGGGGGCCAGGAGTGTGAGGACGGAAGTGTGAGAACACAAGCCAGGGTTATGTGTCGGGGTGAGGGCACAGCAGGCCCACTCTGCAGAGGCTGAATCGAGAACTCCTGCATCGGAAGTCAGGGCGAGGAACCGACTTTGGCTCATGTTGGAGTTTGTATCCATGGTGGCCCCATCGGGAAGAGGGCGCCTCGTGAGGTCATGGAGGTTTTCCCACGCTGGGAGTTGTGACATGCTCCAAAGTGCAAGGATTCCTTCTGCGGGACAGTCGAGTCCTCTTGGATGGCTCCAGGACGCCCCATTCGGAAAGACTTGAGAGCACGGTTCTAAGGATGGGTGCCTGGGGACCCCACCTCGCATTCCCATTGGCTCGTAGTGACAAAGCAGGCTCAATCTGCTGGCTCTGGGGGAGGTATGCGGGGGGCGAGTGGGGCTGCGTTGAAATGGACTCTCCTGAGTATGGGTCATCATGTGGGTTTGTGTCCAGGGAGACTTTGGAATGTGGGGGTGGCTCGGGTCCCGGAAGCATTCTCCGAACTGGAGGATTGGACACAGCTCGAAAGGGTCAGTTTACCCTGTGGAGATGAGAGGTGTTCTGATGGCTGCTCAGGAAACATCGTTTGCTGGTATTGGAATCCGGGCCTCTGAGGAGAGACGCCTGGAAACCAACCAAATGGTTCAGATGAAGGCCTAACAGACTGTCCGGTTGTATCTTCTGTCTCTTGGGACATCCGTATGCTTTTCTGTGTGGAGGGAGTTGCTCCGCTTGTGTCAGATCACCCCTGGGAGTCCAGGGCAGCCTACACTATTGGGATGGCCTCGGGGATCTTGGAGCCTTCTCCTAATCTGTAGGTTTGTGGCCAGTGGAATGGGCAGAGTTTCCTTGCAGAGGGCAGGCACAGTCCTATTCCGTGAAACCAGGGGCCCCAGCGTTGAGAGTGTGTGGGACAGGGCTGCGGGGCCTGAAGTCTGAAAACACAAACTCGGCTTAGGTTTGGGGCCGAGGGTATGGCAGGCCCCATCTACCGACCGTGATGGGAGCTGCTCTGGATTTGAATGATGGGCGAGTGTGCGTCCTTTTCTCCGGCTTCTGTGTCTGGATGTTGTGTCAAGGAGGGCTGTGGATTGGAGGGGTAGCCTCCTGGGCCATGGATGAGCCTCCCTCTCTGGGGATTTGGCCTGGCTTCCAAGAGTTTCAGGTCATTCTGCGGGAATGGAGGAGTCCTGTATTCTGCCTCAGGTGTCCCTCCCAAAGAGGGATTCCAGAGCAGAGCCCTGGGTACCGGCGACTGGAAATCCCAAACTCGGGTTAGAATGGGGGCCCAAGGGGCATGGGAAGCCCCCTAGGCGGGCTCGTGGTCCAGCCACTGAGAGACCTGATTTGAGCACGAGGCTTATGGTGAGGGTCCCCATGCGTCTTTGTGCCCAAGGCGACGCTGAAGCAAGCATGGGCGTGGCCTCCTCGGCCATGCAGGTTTGTCCTACCCTGAAGGTTGGACACCAGGCCAACAGCAAGGTTCCTTGGATGGGGATGGAGGAGTTCTGATTTCTGCATCAGGTTCCCTCCTGTCCGGGGATTGGAGATAAGGTCTAGGTGTTGAATCCTGAACACCCAGCTTGGGAAGACATGACAGCCTATGGTCAAGCGGGTCTCATGTGCTGGGTGTGCTGCCTGGTTTCCGAGTGTCGGTCGGGATATCAAGGCTCAGGCTGGGTAAGATAGAGCATTAGTGCCCAGGGCAGCCGATAGAATTGGGGTGCAGTCACGTGCCGTGCAGGTTGACCCGAATTTGCGGTTTCTGTGCATCCACTTAGGGCAAAGATTTTCTTCTGGTGGGCAGGCAGAGTGCTGCGTTGTGACTCCAGAATTCCCCATGTGGAGGGCTTGGGCGCCAGGAGTGTGAGGACGGAAGTGTGAGAACACAAGCTAGGGTATGTGTCGGGGTGAGGGCTCGGAAGGCCCACTCTGCAGAGGCTGAATCGAGATCTCCTGCATCGGAAGTCAGGGCGAAGAACCGACTTTGGCTCAGGTTGGAGTTTGTGTCCATGGTGGCCCCTTCAGGAAGAGGGCGCCTCGTGAGGTCATGGAGGTTTTCCCACGCTGGGAGTGGTGACATGCTCCAAAGTGCAAGGATTCCTTCTGCGGGACAGTCGAGTCCTCTTGGATGGCTCCAGGACGCCCCATTCGGAAAGACTCAAGAGCACGGTTCTAAGGATGGATGCCTGGGCACCCCACCTCGCATTCCCATTGGCTCGTAGTGACAAAGCAGGCTCAATCTGCTGCCTCTGGGGGAGGTATGCGGGGGGCAGGTGGGGCTGAGTTGAAATGGACTCTCCTGAGGATGGGTCATCATGTGGGTTTGTGTCCATGGAGACTTTGGAAGGTGGCGGTGGCTCGGGGGCCCGGAAGCATTCTCCGAACTGGAGGATTGGACACAGCTCCAAAGGGTCAGTTTCCCCTGTGGAGATGAGAGGCGTTCTGATGGGTGACTCTGGAAACCTCAGTTTGCTGGTATTGGGATCCAGGCCTCTGAGGAGAGACGCCTGGAAACCAACCAAATGATTCAGATGAATTCCTAACAGACTGACCGGTTCCATCTTCTGTCTCTGGGGACATCCGTTTGCTTTTCTGAGTGGAGGGAGTTGCTCAGCTTGTGTCAGATCACCCCTGGGTGTCCAGGGCAGACTACACTATTGGGATGGCCTCGGGGATCTTGGAGCCTTCTCCTAATCTGTAGGATTGTGGCCAGTGGAATGGGCAGAGTTTCCTTGGAGAGGGCAGGCACAGTCCTGCGCCGTGGCTCCAGGGGCCCCAGCGTTGAGGGTGTGTGGGACAGGGCTGGGGGGCATGATGTCTGAAAACACAAACACGGCTTAGGTTTGGGGCCGAGGGTATGGCGGCCCCATCTACCGACCGTGATGGGAGCTGCTCTGGATTTGAATGAAGGGCGAGTGTGCGTCCTTTTCTCCGGCTTCTGTGTCTGGATGTTGTGTCAAGGAGGGCTGTGGAATGGAGGGGTAGCCTCCTGGGCCACGGATGAGCCTCCCTCTCTGGGGATTTGGCCTGGCTTCCAAGAGTTTCAGGTCATTCTGCGGGAAGGGAGGAGTCCTGTATTCTGCCTCAGGTGTCCCTCCCAAAGAGGGATTCCAGAGCAGAGCCCTGGGTACCGGCGACTGGAAAACCCAAACTCGGGTTAGGATGGGGGCCCAAGGGGCATGGGAAGCCCCCTAGACGGGCTCGTTGTCCAGCCACTGAGAGACCTGATATGAGCACGAGGCTTATGGTGAGTGTCCCCATGCGTCTTTGTGCCCAAGGCGACCCTGAAGCAAGCAAGGGCGTGGCCTCCTGGGCCATGCAGGTTTGTCCTACCCTGAAGGTTAGACACCAGGCCAACAGCAAGGTTTCTTGGATGGGGATGGAGGAGTTCTGATTTCTGCATCAGGTTCCCTCCTGTCCGGGGATTGGAGATAAAGTCTAGGTTCTGAATCCTGAACACCCAGCTTGGGAAGGGATGACAGCCTAAGGTCATGTCGGGTCTGATGTGCTGGGTGTGCAGCCTGGTGTCCGGGTGTCGGTCGGGATGTTAGGGCTCAGGCAGGGTCAGACAGAGCATTAGTGCCATGGGCAGCCGATAGAATTGGGGTGCAGTCACGTGGCGTGCAGGTTGACCCTCATTTGCGGTTTCTGGGCAGCCCCATAGGCAACGTTTTTCTTCTGGTGGGCAGGCAGAGTGCTGCTTTGTGGCTCCAGAATTCCCCAGGTGGAGGGCTTGGGGGCCAGGAGTGTGAGGATGGAAGTGTGAGAACACAAGCTAGGGTTATGTGTCGGGGTGAGGGCACAGCAGGCCCACTCTGCAGGGGCTTAATCAAGATCTCCTGCATCGGAATTCAGGGCGAGGATCCGACTTTGCCTCAGGTTGGAGTTTGTGTCCATGGTGGCCCCTTCAGGAAGAGGGTGCCTCGTGAGGTAATGGAGGATTTCCCACGATCTGAGGTGTGACATGCTCCAAAGTTCAAGGATTCCTTCTGCGGGAGAGTCGAGTCCTCTTGGATGGCTCCTGTACGCCCCATTCGGAAAGACTCGAGAGCACGATTCTAAGGATGGATGCCTGGGCACCCCACCTCGCATTCCCATTGGCTCGTAGTGACAAAGCAGGCTCAATCTGCTGCCTCTGGGGGAGGTATGCGGGGGGCGGGTGGGGCTGAGTTGAAATGGACTCTCCTGAGGATGGGTCATCATGTGGGTTTGTGTCCATGGAGACTTTGGAAGGTGGCGGTGGCTCGGGGGCCCGGAAGCATTCTCCGAACTGGAGGATTGGACACAGCTGCAAAGGGTCAGTTTCCTCTGTGGAGATGAGAGGTATTCTGATGGGTGCCTCAGGAAACCTCCGTTTGCTGGTATTGGAATCCAGGCCTCTGAGGAGAGACCCCTGGAAACCAACCAAAGGATTCAGATGAAGGCCTAACAGACTGACCGGTTCCATCTTCTGTCTCTGGGGACATCCGTCTGCTTTTCTGAGTGGAGGGAGTTGCTCAGCTTGTGTCAGATCACCCCTGGGTGTCCAGGGCAGCCTACACTATTGGGATGGCCTCGGGGATCTTGGAGCCTTCTCCTAATCTGTAGGATTGTGGCCAGTGGAATGGGCAGAGTTTCCTTGGAGAGGGCAGGCACAGTCCTGCGCCGTGGCTCCAGGGGCCGCAGCGTTGAGGGTGTGTGGGACAGACCTGCGGGGCGTGAAGTCTGAAAACACAAACTCGGCTTAGGTTTGGGGCCGAGGGTATGGCTGGCCCCATCTACCGACCGTGATGGGAGCTGCTCTGGATTTGAATGAAGGGCGAGTGTGCGTCCTTTTCTCCGGCTTCTGTGTCTGGATGTTGTGTCAAGGAGGGCTGTGGAATGGAGGGGTAGCCTCCTGGGCCATGGATGAGCCTCCCTCTCTGGGGATTTGGCCTGGCTTCCAAGAGTTTCAGGTCATTCTGCGGGAAGGGAGGAGTCCTGTATTCTGCCTCAGGTGTCCCTCCCAAAGAGGGATTCCAGAGCAGAGCCCTGGGTACCGGCGACTGGAAATCCCAAACTCGGGTTAGAATGGGGGCCCAAGGGGCATGGGAAGCCCCCTAGGCGGGCTCGTGGTCCAGCCACTGAGAGACCTGATTTGAGCACGAGGCTTATGGTGAGGGTCCCCATGCGTCTTTGTGCCCAAGGCGACGCTGAAGCAAGCATGGGCGTGGCCTCCTCGGCCATGCAGGTTTCTCCTACCCTGAAGGTTGGACACCAGGCCAACAGCAAGGTTTCTTGGATGGGGATGGAGGAGTTCTGATTTCTGCATCAGGTTCCCTCCTGTCCGGGGATTGGAGATAAGGTCTAGGTGTTGAATCCTGAACACCCAGCTTGGGAAGACATGACAGCCTAAGGTCAAGGCGGGTCTGATGTGCTGGGTGTGCTGCCTGGTGTCCGGGTGTCGGTCGGGATGTCAGGGCTCAGGCTGGGTCAGACAGAGCTTTAGTGCCCAGGGCATCCCATAGAATTGGGGTGCAGTCACGTGGCGTGCAGGTTGACCCTCATTTGCGGTTTCTGGGCAGCACCATAGGGCAACGATTTTCTTCTGGTGGGCAGGCAGAGTGCTGCGTTGTGGCTCCAGAATTCCCCATGGGGAGGGCTTGGGGGCCAGGAGTGTGAGGACGGAAGTGTGAGAACACAAGCCAGGGTTATGTGTCGGGGTGAGGGCACGGCAGGCCCACTCTGCAGAGGCTGAATCGAGAACTCCTGCATCGGAAGTCAGGGCGAGGAACCGACTTTGGCTCATGTTGGAGTTTGTATCCATGGTGGCCCCATCGGGAAGAGGGCGCCTCGTGAGGTCATGGAGGTTTTCCCACGCTGGGAGTTGTGACATGCTCCAAAGTGCAAGGATTCCTTCTGCGGGACAGTCGAGTCCTCTTGGATGGCTCCAGGACGCCCCATTCGGAAAGACTCGAGAGCACGGTTCTAAGGATGGGTGCCTGGGGACCCCACCTCGCATTCCCATTGGCTCGTAGTGACAAAGCAGGCTCAATCTGCTGCCTCTGGGGGAGGTATGCCGGGGGCGAGTGGGGCTGCGTTGAAATGGACTCTCCTGAGTATGGGTCATCATGTGGGTTTGTGTCCAGGGAGACTTTGGAATGTGGGGGTGGCTCGGGTCCCGGAAGCATTCTCCGAACTGGAGGATTGGACACAGCTCGAAAGGGTCAGTTTACCCTGTGGAGAAGAGAGGTGTTCTGATGGCTGCCTCAGGAAACCTCCGTTTGCTGGTATTGGAATCCGGGCCTCTGAGGAGAGACCCCTGGAAACCAACCAAAGGGTTCAGATGAAGGCCTAACAGACTGTCCGGTTGTATCTTCTGTCTCTTGGGACATCCGTCTGCTTTTCTGTGTGGAGGGAGTTGCTCAGCTTGTGTCAGATCACCCCTGGGCGTCCAGGGCAGCCTACACTATTGGGATGGCCTCGGGGATCTTGGAGCCTTCTCCTAATCTGTAGGTTTGTGGCCAGTGGAATGGGCAGAGTTTCCTTGCAGAGGGCAGGCACAGTCATGTTCCGTGAAACCAGGGGCCCCAGCATTGAGGGTGTGTGGGAGAGGGCTGCGGGGCCTGAAGTCTGAAAACACAAACTCGGCTTAGGTTTGGGGCCGAGGGTATGGCAGGCCCCATCTACCGACCGTGATGGGAGCTGCTCTGGATTTGAATGAAGGGCGAGTGTGCGTCCTTTTCTCCGGCTTCTGTGTCTGGATGTTGTGTCAAGGAGGGCTGTGGAATGGAGGGGTAGCCTCCTGGGCCATGGATGAGCCTCCCTCTCTGGGGATTTGGCCTGGCTTCCAAGAGTTTCAGGTCATTCTGCGGGAAGGGAGGAGTCCTGTATTCTGCCTCAGGTGTCCCTCCCAAAGAGGGATTCCAGAGCAGAGCCCTGGGTACCGGCGACTGGAAATCCCAAACTCGGGTTAGAATGGGGGCCCAAGGGGCATGGGAAGCCCCCTAGGCGGGCTCGTGGTCCAGCCACTGAGAGACCTGATTTGAGCACGAGGCTTATGGTGAGGGTCCCCATGCGTCTTTGTGCCCAAGGCGACGCTGAAGCAAGCATGGGCGTGGCCTCCTCGGCCATGCAGGTTTCTCCTACCCTGAAGGTTGGACACCAGGCCAACAGCAAGGTTTCTTGGATGGGGATGGAGGAGTTCTGATTTCTGCATCAGGTTCCCTCCTGTCCGGGGATTGGAGATAAGGTCTAGGTGTTGAATCCTGAACACCCAGCTTGGGAAGACATGACAGCCTAAGGTCAAGGCGGGTCTGATGTGCTGGGTGTGCTGCCTGGTGTCCGGGTGTCGGTCGGGATGTCAGGGCTCAGGCTGGGTCAGACAGAGCTTTAGTGCCCAGGGCATCCCATAGAATTGGGGTGCAGTCACGTGGCGTGCAGGTTGACCCTCATTTGCGGTTTCTGGGCAGCATCATAGGGCAACGTTTTTCTTCTGGTGGGCAGGCAGAGTGCTGCGTTGTGGCTCCAGAATTCCCCATGTGGAGGGCTTGGGGGCCAGGAGTGTGAGGACGGAAGTGTGAGAACACAAGCTAGGGTTATGTGTCGGGGTGAGGGCACGGCAGGCCCACTCTGCAGAGGCTGAATCGAGATCTCCTGCATCGGAAGTCAGGGCGAGGATCCGACTTTGGCTCAGGTTGGAGTTTGTGTCCATGGTGGCCCCTTCAGGAGGAGGGCGCCTCGTGAGGTCATGGAGGTTTTCCCACGCTGGGAGTGGTGACATGCTCCAAAGTGCAAGGATTCCTTCTGCGGGAGAGTCGAGTCCTCTTGGATGGCTCCAGGACGCCCCATTCGGAAAGACTCGAGAGCATGGGTCTAAGAATGGATGCCTGGGTACCCCACCTCGCATTCCCATTGGATCCTAGTGACAAAGCAGGCTCAATCTGCTGCCTCTGGGGGAGGTATGCGGGGGGCAGGTGGGGCTGAGTTGAAATGGACTCTCCTGAGGATGGGTCATCATGTGGGTTTGTGTCCATGGAGACTTTGGAAGGTGGCGGTGGCTTGGGGGCCCGGAAGCATTCTCCGAACTCGGATTGGACACAGCTCCAAAGGGTCAGTTTACCCTGTGGAGATGAGAGGTGTTCTTATGGGTGCCTCAGGAAACCTCCGTTTGCTGTTATTGGAATCCAGGCCTCTGAGGAGAGACGCCTGGAAACCATGCAAAGGGTTCAGATGAAGGCCTAACAGACTGTCCGGTTCCATCTTCTGTCTCTGGGGACATCCGTCTGCTTTTCTGAGTGGAGGGAGTTGCTCAGCTTGTGTCAGATCACCCCTGGGAGTCCAGGGCAGACTACACTATTGGGATGGCCTCGGGGATCTTGGAACCTTCTCCTATTCTGTAGGTTTTTGGCCAGTGGAATGGGCAGAGTTTCCTTGGAGAGGGCAGGCACAGTCCTGCGCCGTGGCTCCAGGGGCCCCAGCGTTGAGTGTGTGTGGGACAGGGCTGCGGGGCCTGAAGTCTGAAAACACGAACTCGGCTTAGGTTTGGGGTCGAGGGTATGGCAGGCCCCATCTACCGACCGTGATGGGAGCTGCTCTGGATTTGAATGAAGGGCGAGTGTGCGTCCTTTTCTCAGGCTTCTGTGTCTGGATGTTGTGTCAAGGAGGGCTGTGGAATGGAGGGGTATCCTCCTGGGCCATGGAAGAGCCTCCCTCTCTGGGGATTTGGCCTGGCTTCCAAGAGTTTCAGGTCATTGTGCGGGAAGGGAGGAGTCCCGTATTCTGCCTCAGGTGTCCCTCCAAAAGAGGGAATCCAGAGCAGAGCCCTGGGTACCGGCGACTGGAAAACCCAAACTCGGGTTAGGATGGGGGCCCAAGGGGCATGGGAAGCCCCCTAGACGGGCTCGTTGTCCAGCCACTGAGAGACCTGATATGAGCACGAGGCTTATGGTGAGTGTCCCCATGCGTCTTTGTGCCCAAGGCGACCCTGAAGCAAGCAAGGGCGTGGCCTCCTGGGCCATGCAGGTTTGTCCTACCCTGAAGGTTAGACACCAGGCCAACAGCAAGGTTTCTTGGATGGGGATGGAGGAGTTCTGATTTCTGCATCAGGTTCCCTCCTGTCCGGGGATTGGAGATAAAGTCTAGGTTCTGAATCCTGAACACCCAGCTTGGGAAGGGATGACAGCCTAAGGTCATGTCGGGTCTGATGTGCTGGGTGTGCAGCCTGGTGTCCGGGTGTCGGTCGGGATGTTAGGGCTCAGGCAGGGTCAGACAGAGCATTAGTGCCATGGGCAGCCGATAGAATTGGGGTGCAGTCACGTGGCGTGCAGGTTGACCCTCATTTGCGGTTTCTGGGCAGCCCCATAGGCAACGTTTTTCTTCTGGTGGGCAGGCAGAGTGCTGCTTTGTGGCTCCAGAATTCCCCAGGTGGAGGGCTTGGGGGCCAGGAGTGTGAGGATGGAAGTGTGAGAACACAAGCTAGGGTTATGTGTCGGGGTGAGGGCACAGCAGGCCCACTCTGCAGGGGCTTAATCAAGATCTCCTGCATCGGAATTCAGGGCGAGGATCCGACTTTGCCTCAGGTTGGAGTTTGTGTCCATGGTGGCCCCTTCAGGAAGAGGGTGCCTCGTGAGGTAATGGAGGATTTCCCACGATCTGAGGTGTGACATGCTCCAAAGTTCAAGGATTCCTTCTGCGGGAGAGTCGAGTCCTCTTGGATGGCTCCTGTACGCCCCATTCGGAAAGACTCGAGAGCACGATTCTAAGGATGGATGCCTGGGCACCCCACCTCGCATTCCCATTGGCTCGTAGTGACAAAGCAGGCTCAATCTGCTGCCTCTGGGGGAGGTATGCGGGGGGCGGGTGGGGCTGAGTTGAAATGGACTCTCCTGAGGATGGGTCATCATGTGGGTTTGTGTCCATGGAGACTTTGGAAGGTGGCGGTGGCTCGGGGGCCCGGAAGCATTCTCCGAACTGGAGGATTGGACACAGCTGCAAAGGGTCAGTTTCCTCTGTGGAGATGAGAGGTATTCTGATGGGTGCCTCAGGAAACCTCCGTTTGCTGGTATTGGAATCCAGGCCTCTGAGGAGAGACCCCTGGAAACCAACCAAAGGATTCAGATGAAGGCCTAACAGACTGACCGGTTCCATCTTCTGTCTCTGGGGACATCCGTCTGCTTTTCTGAGTGGAGGGAGTTGCTCAGCTTGTGTCAGATCACCCCTGGGTGTCCAGGGCAGCCTACACTATTGGGATGGCCTCGGGGATCTTGGAGCCTTCTCCTAATCTGTAGGATTGTGGCCAGTGGAATGGGCAGAGTTTCCTTGGAGAGGGCAGGCACAGTCCTGCGCCGTGGCTCCAGGGGCCGCAGCGTTGAGGGTGTGTGGGACAGACCTGCGGGGCGTGAAGTCTGAAAACACAAACTCGGCTTAGGTTTGGGGCCGAGGGTATGGCTGGCCCCATCTACCGACCGTGATGGGAGCTGCTCTGGATTTGAATGAAGGGCGAGTGTGCGTCCTTTTCTCCGGCTTCTGTGTCTGGATGTTGTGTCAAGGAGGGCTGTGGAATGGAGGGGTAGCCTCCTGGGCCATGGATGAGCCTCCCTCTCTGGGGATTTGGCCTGGCTTCCAAGAGTTTCAGGTCATTCTGCGGGAAGGGAGGAGTCCTGTATTCTGCCTCAGGTGTCCCTCCCAAAGAGGGATTCCAGAGCAGAGCCCTGGGTACCGGCGACTGGAAATCCCAAACTCGGGTTAGAATGGGGGCCCAAGGGGCATGGGAAGCCCCCTAGGCGGGCTCGTGGTCCAGCCACTGAGAGACCTGATTTGAGCACGAGGCTTATGGTGAGGGTCCCCATGCGTCTTTGTGCCCAAGGCGACGCTGAAGCAAGCATGGGCGTGGCCTCCTCGGCCATGCAGGTTTCTCCTACCCTGAAGGTTGGACACCAGGCCAACAGCAAGGTTTCTTGGATGGGGATGGAGGAGTTCTGATTTCTGCATCAGGTTCCCTCCTGTCCGGGGATTGGAGATAAGGTCTAGGTGTTGAATCCTGAACACCCAGCTTGGGAAGACATGACAGCCTAAGGTCAAGGCGGGTCTGATGTGCTGGGTGTGCTGCCTGGTGTCCGGGTGTCGGTCGGGATGTCAGGGCTCAGGCTGGGTCAGACAGAGCTTTAGTGCCCAGGGCATCCCATAGAATTGGGGTGCAGTCACGTGGCGTGCAGGTTGACCCTCATTTGCGGTTTCTGGGCAGCACCATAGGGCAACGATTTTCTTCTGGTGGGCAGGCAGAGTGCTGCGTTGTGGCTCCAGAATTCCCCATGGGGAGGGCTTGGGGGCCAGGAGTGTGAGGACGGAAGTGTGAGAACACAAGCCAGGGTTATGTGTCGGGGTGAGGGCACGGCAGGCCCACTCTGCAGAGGCTGAATCGAGAACTCCTGCATCGGAAGTCAGGGCGAGGAACCGACTTTGGCTCATGTTGGAGTTTGTATCCATGGTGGCCCCATCGGGAAGAGGGCGCCTCGTGAGGTCATGGAGGTTTTCCCACGCTGGGAGTTGTGACATGCTCCAAAGTGCAAGGATTCCTTCTGCGGGACAGTCGAGTCCTCTTGGATGGCTCCAGGACGCCCCATTCGGAAAGACTCGAGAGCACGGTTCTAAGGATGGGTGCCTGGGGACCCTACCTCGCATTCCCATTGGCTCGTAGTGACAAAGCAGGCTCAATCTGCTGCCTCTGGGGGAGGTATGCCGGGGGCGAGTGGGGCTGCGTTGAAATGGACTCTCCTGAGTATGGGTCATCATGTGGGTTTGTGTCCAGGGAGACTTTGGAATGTGGGGGTGGCTCGGGTCCCGGAAGCATTCTCCGAACTGGAGGATTGGACACAGCTCGAAAGGGTCAGTTTACCCTGTGGAGAAGAGAGGTGTTCTGATGGCTGCCTCAGGAAACCTCCGTTTGCTGGTATTGGAATCCGGGCCTCTGAGGAGAGACCCCTGGAAACCAACCAAAGGGTTCAGATGAAGGCCTAACAGACTGTCCGGTTGTATCTTCTGTCTCTTGGGACATCCGTCTGCTTTTCTGTGTGGAGGGAGTTGCTCAGCTTGTGTCAGATCACCCCTGGGCGTCCAGGGCAGCCTACACTATTGGGATGGCCTCGGGGATCTTGGAGCCTTCTCCTAATCTGTAGGTTTGTGGCCAGTGGAATGGGCAGAGTTTCCTTGCAGAGGGCAGGCACAGTCATGTTCCGTGAAACCAGGGGCCCCAGCATTGAGGGTGTGTGGGAGAGGGCTGCGGGGCCTGAAGTCTGAAAACACAAACTCGGCTTAGGTTTGGGGCCGAGGGTATGGCAGGCCCCATCTACCGACCGTGATGGGAGCTGCTCTGGATTTGAATGAAGGGCGAGTGTGCGTCCTTTTCTCCGGCTTCTGTGTCTGGATGTTGTGTCAAGGAGGGCTGTGGAATGGAGGGGTAGCCTCCTGGGCCATGGATGAGCCTCCCTCTCTGGGGATTTGGCCTGGCTTCCAAGAGTTTCAGGTCATTCTGCGGGAAGGGAGGAGTCCTGTATTCTGCCTCAGGTGTCCCTCCCAAAGAGGGATTCCAGAGCAGAGCCCTGGGTACCGGCGACTGGAAATCCCAAACTCGGGTTAGAATGGGGGCCCAAGGGGCATGGGAAGCCCCCTAGGCGGGCTCGTGGTCCAGCCACTGAGAGACCTGATTTGAGCACGAGGCTTATGGTGAGGGTCCCCATGCGTCTTTGTGCCCAAGGCGACGCTGAAGCAAGCATGGGCGTGGCCTCCTCGGCCATGCAGGTTTCTCCTACCCTGAAGGTTGGACACCAGGCCAACAGCAAGGTTTCTTGGATGGGGATGGAGGAGTTCTGATTTCTGCATCAGGTTCCCTCCTGTCCGGGGATTGGAGATAAGGTCTAGGTGTTGAATCCTGAACACCCAGCTTGGGAAGACATGACAGCCTAAGGTCAAGGCGGGTCTGATGTGCTGGGTGTGCTGCCTGGTGTCCGGGTGTCGGTCGGGATGTCAGGGCTCAGGCTGGGTCAGACAGAGCTTTAGTGCCCAGGGCATCCCATAGAATTGGGGTGCAGTCACGTGGCGTGCAGGTTGACCCTCATTTGCGGTTTCTGGGCAGCATCATAGGGCAACGTTTTTCTTCTGGTGGGCAGGCAGAGTGCTGCGTTGTGGCTCCAGAATTCCCCATGTGGAGGGCTTGGGGGCCAGGAGTGTGAGGACGGAAGTGTGAGAACACAAGCTAGGGTTATGTGTCGGGGTGAGGGCACGGCAGGCCCACTCTGCAGAGGCTGAATCGAGATCTCCTGCATCGGAAGTCAGGGCGAGGATCCGACTTTGGCTCAGGTTGGAGTTTGTGTCCATGGTGGCCCCTTCAGGAAGAGGGCACCTCGTGAGGTCATGGAGGTTTTCCCACGCTGGGAGTGGTGACATGCTCCAAAGTGCAAGGATTCCTTCTGCGGGAGAGTCGAGTCCTCTTGGATGGCTCCAGGACGCCCCATTCGGAAAGACTCGAGAGCATGGGTCTAAGAATGGATGCCTGGGTACCCCACCTCGCATTCCCATTGGATCCTAGTGACAAAGCAGGCTCAATCTGCTGCCTCTGGGGGAGGTATGCGGGGGGCAGGTGGGGCTGAGTTGAAATGGACTCTCCTGAGGATGGGTCATCATGTGGGTTTGTGTCCATGGAGACTTTGGAAGGTGGCGGTGGCTTGGGGGCCCGGAAGCATTCTCCGAACTCGGATTGGACACAGCTCCAAAGGGTCAGTTTACCCTGTGGAGATGAGAGGTGTTCTTATGGGTGCCTCAGGAAACCTCCGTTTGCTGTTATTGGAATCCAGGCCTCTGAGGAGAGACGCCTGGAAACCATGCAAAGGGTTCAGATGAAGGCCTAACAGACTGTCCGGTTCCATCTTCTGTCTCTGGGGACATCCGTCTGCTTTTCTGAGTGGAGGGAGTTGCTCAGCTTGTGTCAGATCACCCCTGGGAGTCCAGGGCAGACTACACTATTGGGATGGCCTCGGGGATCTTGGAACCTTCTCCTATTCTGTAGGTTTTTGGCCAGTGGAATGGGCAGAGTTTCCTTGGAGAGGGCAGGCACAGTCCTGCGCCGTGGCTCCAGGGGCCCCAGCGTTGAGTGTGTGTGGGACAGGGCTGCGGGGCCTGAAGTCTGAAAACACAAACTCGGCTTAGGTTTGGGGTCGAGGGTATGGCAGGCCCCATCTACCGACCGTGATGGGAGCTGCTCTGGATTTGAATGAAGGGCGAGTGTGCGTCCTTTTCTCAGGCTTCTGTGTCTGGATGTTGTGTCAAGGAGGGCTGTGGAATGGAGGGGTATCCTCCTGGGCCATGGAAGAGCCTCCCTCTCTGGGGATTTGGCCTGGCTTCCAAGAGTTTCAGGTCATTGTGCGGGAAGGGAGGAGTCCCGTATTCTGCCTCAGGTGTCCCTCCCAAAGAGGGAATCCAGAGCAGAGCCCTGGGTACCGGCGACTGGAAAACCCAAACTCGGGTTAGGATGGGGGCCCAAGGGGCATGGGAAGCCCCCTAGACGGGCTCGTTGTCCAGCCACTGAGAGACCTGATATGAGCACGAGGCTTATGGTGAGTGTCCCCATGCGTCTTTGTGCCCAAGGCGACCCTGAAGCAAGCAAGGGCGTGGCCTCCTGGGCCATGCAGGTTTGTCCTACCCTGAAGGTTAGACACCAGGCCAACAGCAAGGTTTCTTGGATGGGGATGGAGGAGTTCTGATTTCTGCATCAGGTTCCCTCCTGTCCGGGGATTGGAGATAAAGTCTAGGTTCTGAATCCTGAACACCCAGCTTGGGAAGGGATGACAGCCTAAGGTCATGTCGGGTCTGATGTGCTGGGTGTGCAGCCTGGTGTCCGGGTGTCGGTCGGGATGTTAGGGCTCAGGCAGGGTCAGACAGAGCATTAGTGCCATGGGCAGCCGATAGAATTGGGGTGCAGTCACGTGGCGTGCAGGTTGACCCTCATTTGCGGTTTCTGGGCAGCCCCATAGGCAACGTTTTTCTTCTGGTGGGCAGGCAGAGTGCTGCTTTGTGGCTCCAGAATTCCCCAGGTGGAGGGCTTGGGGGCCAGGAGTGTGAGGATGGAAGTGTGAGAACACAAGCTAGGGTTATGTGTCGGGGTGAGGGCACAGCAGGCCCACTCTGCAGGGGCTTAATCAAGATCTCCTGCATCGGAATTCAGGGCGAGGATCCGACTTTGCCTCAGGTTGGAGTTTGTGTCCATGGTGGCCCCTTCAGGAAGAGGGTGCCTCGTGAGGTAATGGAGGATTTCCCACGATCTGAGGTGTGACATGCTCCAAAGTTCAAGGATTCCTTCTGCGGGAGAGTCGAGTCCTCTTGGATGGCTCCTGTACGCCCCATTCGGAAAGACTCGAGAGCACGATTCTAAGGATGGATGCCTGGGCACCCCACCTCGCATTCCCATTGGCTCGTAGTGACAAAGCAGGCTCAATCTGCTGCCTCTGGGGCAGGTATGCGGGGGGCTGGTGGGGCTGAGTTGAAATGGACTCTCCTGAGGATGGGTCATCATGTGGGTTTGTGTCCATGGAGACTTTGGAAGGTGGCGGTGGCTCGGGGGCCCGGAAGCATTCTCCGAACTGGAGGATTGGACACAGCTGCAAAGGGTCAGTTTCCTCTGTGGAGATGAGAGGTATTCTGATGGGTGCCTCAGGAAACCTCCGTTTGCTGGTATTGGAATCCAGGCCTCTGAGGAGAGACCCCTGGAAACCAACCAAAGGATTCAGATGAAGGCCTAACAGACTGACCGGTTCCATCTTCTGTCTCTGGGGACATCCGTCTGCTTTTCTGAGTGGAGGGAGTTGCTCAGCTTGTGTCAGATCACCCCTGGGTGTCCAGGGCAGCCTACACTATTGGGATGGCCTCGGGGATCTTGGAGCCTTCTCCTAATCTGTAGGATTGTGGCCAGTGGAATGGGCAGAGTTTCCTTGGAGAGGGCAGGCACAGTCCTGCGCCGTGGCTCCAGGGGCCGCAGCGTTGAGGGTGTGTGGGACAGACCTGCGGGGCGTGAAGTCTGAAAACACAAACTCGGCTTAGGTTTGGGGCCGAGGGTATGGCTGGCCCCATCTACCGACCGTGATGGGAGCTGCTCTGGATTTGAATGAAGGGCGAGTGTGCGTCCTTTTCTCCGGCTTCTGTGTCTGGATGTTGTGTCAAGGAGGGCTGTGGAATGGAGGGGTAGCCTCCTGGGCCATGGATGAGCCTCCCTCTCTGGGGATTTGGCCTGGCTTCCAAGAGTTTCAGGTCATTCTGCGGGAAGGGAGGAGTCCTGTATTCTGCCTCAGGTGTCCCTCCCAAAGAGGGATTCCAGAGCAGAGCCCTGGGTACCGGCGACTGGAAATCCCAAACTCGGGTTAGAATGGGGGCCCAAGGGGCATGGGAAGCCCCCTAGGCGGGCTCGTGGTCCAGCCACTGAGAGACCTGATTTGAGCACGAGGCTTATGGTGAGGGTCCCCATGCGTCTTTGTGCCCAAGGCGACGCTGAAGCAAGCATGGGCGTGGCCTCCTCGGCCATGCAGGTTTCTCCTACCCTGAAGGTTGGACACCAGGCCAACAGCAAGGTTTCTTGGATGGGGATGGAGGAGTTCTGATTTCTGCATCAGGTTCCCTCCTGTCCGGGGATTGGAGATAAGGTCTAGGTGTTGAATCCTGAACACCCAGCTTGGGAAGACATGACAGCCTAAGGTCAAGGCGGGTCTGATGTGCTGGGTGTGCTGCCTGGTGTCCGGGTGTCGGTCGGGATGTCAGGGCTCAGGCTGGGTCAGACAGAGCTTTAGTGCCCAGGGCATCCCATAGAATTGGGGTGCAGTCACGTGGCGTGCAGGTTGACCCTCATTTGCGGTTTCTGGGCAGCACCATAGGGCAACGATTTTCTTCTGGTGGGCAGGCAGAGTGCTGCGTTGTGGCTCCAGAATTCCCCATGGGGAGGGCTTGGGGGCCAGGAGTGTGAGGACGGAAGTGTGAGAACACAAGCCAGGGTTATGTGTCGGGGTGAGGGCACGGCAGGCCCACTCTGCAGAGGCTGAATCGAGAACTCCTGCATCGGAAGTCAGGGCGAGGAACCGACTTTGGCTCATGTTGGAGTTTGTATCCATGGTGGCCCCATCGGGAAGAGGGCGCCTCGTGAGGTCATGGAGGTTTTCCCACGCTGGGAGTTGTGACATGCTCCAAAGTGCAAGGATTCCTTCTGCGGGACAGTCGAGTCCTCTTGGATGGCTCCAGGACGCCCCATTCGGAAAGACTCGAGAGCACGGTTCTAAGGATGGGTGCCTGGGGACCCCACCTCGCATTCCCATTGGCTCGTAGTGACAAAGCAGGCTCAATCTGCTGCCTCTGGGGGAGGTATGCCGGGGGCGAGTGGGGCTGCGTTGAAATGGACTCTCCTGAGTATGGGTCATCATGTGGGTTTGTGTCCAGGGAGACTTTGGAATGTGGGGGTGGCTCGGGTCCCGGAAGCATTCTCCGAACTGGAGGATTGGACACAGCTCGAAAGGGTCAGTTTACCCTGTGGAGAAGAGAGGTGTTCTGATGGCTGCCTCAGGAAACCTCCGTTTGCTGGTATTGGAATCCGGGCCTCTGAGGAGAGACCCCTGGAAACCAACCAAAGGGTTCAGATGAAGGCCTAACAGACTGTCCGGTTGTATCTTCTGTCTCTTGGGACATCCGTCTGCTTTTCTGTGTGGAGGGAGTTGCTCAGCTTGTGTCAGATCACCCCTGGGAGTCCAGGGCAGCCTACACTATTGGGATGGCCTCGGGGATCTTGGAGCCTTCTCCTAATCTGTAGGTTTGTGGCCAGTGGAATGGGCAGAGTTTCCTTGCAGAGGGCAGGCACAGTCATGTTCCGTGAAACCAGGGGCCCCAGCATTGAGGGTGTGTGGGAGAGGGCTGCGGGGCCTGAAGTCTGAAAACACAAACTCGGCTTAGGTTTGGGGCCGAGGGTATGGCAGGCCCCATCTACCGACCGTGATGGGAGCTGCTCTGGATTTGAATGAAGGGCGAGTGTGCGTCCTTTTCTCCGGCTTCTGTGTCTGGATGTTGTGTCAAGGAGGGCTGTGGAATGGAGGGGTAGCCTCCTGGGCCATGGATGAGCCTCCCTCTCTGGGGATTTGGCCTGGCTTCCAAGAGTTTCAGGTCATTCTGCGGGAAGGGAGGAGTCCTGTATTCTGCCTCAGGTGTCCCTCCCAAAGAGGGATTCCAGAGCAGAGCCCTGGGTACCGGCGACTGGAAATCCCAAACTCGGGTTAGAATGGGGGCCCAAGGGGCATGGGAAGCCCCCTAGGCGGGCTCGTGGTCCAGCCACTGAGAGACCTGATTTGAGCACGAGGCTTATGGTGAGGGTCCCCATGCGTCTTTGTGCCCAAGGCGACGCTGAAGCAAGCATGGGCGTGGCCTCCTCGGCCATGCAGGTTTCTCCTACCCTGAAGGTTGGACACCAGGCCAACAGCAAGGTTTCTTGGATGGGGATGGAGGAGTTCTGATTTCTGCATCAGGTTCCCTCCTGTCCGGGGATTGGAGATAAGGTCTAGGTGTTGAATCCTGAACACCCAGCTTGGGAAGACATGACAGCCTAAGGTCAAGGCGGGTCTGATGTGCTGGGTGTGCTGCCTGGTGTCCGGGTGTCGGTCGGGATGTCAGGGCTCAGGCTGGGTCAGACAGAGCTTTAGTGCCCAGGGCATCCCATAGAATTGGGGTGCAGTCACGTGGCGTGCAGGTTGACCCTCATTTGCGGTTTCTGGGCAGCATCATAGGGCAACGTTTTTCTTCTGGTGGGCAGGCAGAGTGCTGCGTTGTGGCTCCAGAATTCCCCATGTGGAGGGCTTGGGGGCCAGGAGTGTGAGGACGGAAGTGTGAGAACACAAGCTAGGGTTATGTGTCGGGGTGAGGGCACGGCAGGCCCACTCTGCAGAGGCTGAATCGAGATCTCCTGCATCGGAAGTCAGGGCGAGGATCCGACTTTGGCTCAGGTTGGAGTTTGTGTCCATGGTGGCCCCTTCAGGAAGAGGGCACCTCGTGAGGTCATGGAGGTTTTCCCACGCTGGGAGTGGTGACATGCTCCAAAGTGCAAGGATTCCTTCTGCGGGAGAGTCGAGTCCTCTTGGATGGCTCCAGGACGCCCCATTCGGAAAGACTCGAGAGCATGGGTCTAAGAATGGATGCCTGGGTACCCCACCTCGCATTCCCATTGGATCCTAGTGACAAAGCAGGCTCAATCTGCTGCCTCTGGGGGAGGTATGCGGGGGGCAGGTGGGGCTGAGTTGAAATGGACTCTCCTGAGGATGGGTCATCATGTGGGTTTGTGTCCATGGAGACTTTGGAAGGTGGCGGTGGCTTGGGGGCCCGGAAGCATTCTCCGAACTCGGATTGGACACAGCTCCAAAGGGTCAGTTTACCCTGTGGAGATGAGAGGTGTTCTTATGGGTGCCTCAGGAAACCTCCGTTTGCTGTTATTGGAATCCAGGCCTCTGAGGAGAGACGCCTGGAAACCATGCAAAGGGTTCAGATGAAGGCCTAACAGACTGTCCGGTTCCATCTTCTGTCTCTGGGGACATCCGTCTGCTTTTCTGAGTGGAGGGAGTTGCTCAGCTTGTGTCAGATCACCCCTGGGAGTCCAGGGCAGACTACACTATTGGGATGGCCTCGGGGATCTTGGAACCTTCTCCTATTCTGTAGGTTTTTGGCCAGTGGAATGGGCAGAGTTTCCTTGGAGAGGGCAGGCACAGTCCTGCGCCGTGGCTCCAGGGGCCCCAGCGTTGAGTGTGTGTGGGACAGGGCTGCGGGGCCTGAAGTCTGAAAACACAAACTCGGCTTAGGTTTGGGGTCGAGGGTATGGCAGGCCCCATCTACCGACCGTGATGGGAGCTGCTCTGGATTTGAATGAAGGGCGAGTGTGCGTCCTTTTCTCAGGCTTCTGTGTCTGGATGTTGTGTCAAGGAGGGCTGTGGAATGGAGGGGTATCCTCCTGGGCCATGGAAGAGCCTCCCTCTCTGGGGATTTGGCCTGGCTTCCAAGAGTTTCAGGTCATTGTGCGGGAAGGGAGGAGTCCCGTATTCTGCCTCAGGTGTCCCTCCCAAAGAGGGAATCCAGAGCAGAGCCCTGGGTACCGGCGACTGGAAAACCCAAACTCGGGTTAGGATGGGGGCCCAAGGGGCATGGGAAGCCCCCTAGACGGGCTCGTTGTCCAGCCACTGAGAGACCTGATATGAGCACGAGGCTTATGGTGAGTGTCCCCATGCGTCTTTGTGCCCAAGGCGACCCTGAAGCAAGCAAGGGCGTGGCCTCCTGGGCCATGCAGGTTTGTCCTACCCTGAAGGTTAGACACCAGGCCAACAGCAAGGTTTCTTGGATGGGGATGGAGGAGTTCTGATTTCTGCATCAGGTTCCCTCCTGTCCGGGGATTGGAGATAAAGTCTAGGTTCTGAATCCTGAACACCCAGCTTGGGAAGGGATGACAGCCTAAGGTCATGTCGGGTCTGATGTGCTGGGTGTGCAGCCTGGTGTCCGGGTGTCGGTCGGGATGTTAGGGCTCAGGCAGGGTCAGACAGAGCATTAGTGCCATGGGCAGCCGATAGAATTGGGGTGCAGTCACGTGGCGTGCAGGTTGACCCTCATTTGCGGTTTCTGGGCAGCCCCATAGGCAACGTTTTTCTTCTGGTGGGCAGGCAGAGTGCTGCTTTGTGGCTCCAGAATTCCCCAGGTGGAGGGCTTGGGGGCCAGGAGTGTGAGGATGGAAGTGTGAGAACACAAGCTAGGGTTATGTGTCGGGGTGAGGGCACAGCAGGCCCACTCTGCAGGGGCTTAATCAAGATCTCCTGCATCGGAATTCAGGGCGAGGATCCGACTTTGCCTCAGGTTGGAGTTTGTGTCCATGGTGGCCCCTTCAGGAAGAGGGTGCCTCGTGAGGTAATGGAGGATTTCCCACGATCTGAGGTGTGACATGCTCCAAAGTTCAAGGATTCCTTCTGCGGGAGAGTCGAGTCCTCTTGGATGGCTCCTGTACGCCCCATTCGGAAAGACTCGAGAGCACGATTCTAAGGATGGATGCCTGGGCACCCCACCTCGCATTCCCATTGGCTCGTAGTGACAAAGCAGGCTCAATCTGCTGCCTCTGGGGCAGGTATGCGGGGGGCTGGTGGGGCTGAGTTGAAATGGACTCTCCTGAGGATGGGTCATCATGTGGGTTTGTGTCCATGGAGACTTTGGAAGGTGGCGGTGGCTCGGGGGCCCGGAAGCATTCTCCGAACTGGAGGATTGGACACAGCTGCAAAGGGTCAGTTTCCTCTGTGGAGATGAGAGGTATTCTGATGGGTGCCTCAGGAAACCTCCGTTTGCTGGTATTGGAATCCAGGCCTCTGAGGAGAGACCCCTGGAAACCAACCAAAGGATTCAGATGAAGGCCTAACAGACTGACCGGTTCCATCTTCTGTCTCTGGGGACATCCGTCTGCTTTTCTGAGTGGAGGGAGTTGCTCAGCTTGTGTCAGATCACCCCTGGGTGTCCAGGGCAGCCTACACTATTGGGATGGCCTCGGGGATCTTGGAGCCTTCTCCTAATCTGTAGGATTGTGGCCAGTGGAATGGGCAGAGTTTCCTTGGAGAGGGCAGGCACAGTCCTGCGCCGTGGCTCCAGGGGCCGCAGCGTTGAGGGTGTGTGGGACAGACCTGCGGGGCGTGAAGTCTGAAAACACAAACTCGGCTTAGGTTTGGGGCCGAGGGTATGGCTGGCCCCATCTACCGACCGTGATGGGAGCTGCTCTGGATTTGAATGAAGGGCGAGTGTGCGTCCTTTTCTCCGGCTTCTGTGTCTGGATGTTGTGTCAAGGAGGGCTGTGGAATGGAGGGGTAGCCTCCTGGGCCATGGATGAGCCTCCCTCTCTGGGGATTTGGCCTGGCTTCCAAGAGTTTCAGGTCATTCTGCGGGAAGGGAGGAGTCCTGTATTCTGCCTCAGGTGTCCCTCCCAAAGAGGGATTCCAGAGCAGAGCCCTGGGTACCGGCGACTGGAAATCCCAAACTCGGGTTAGAATGGGGGCCCAAGGGGCATGGGAAGCCCCCTAGGCGGGCTCGTGGTCCAGCCACTGAGAGACCTGATTTGAGCACGAGGCTTATGGTGAGGGTCCCCATGCGTCTTTGTGCCCAAGGCGACGCTGAAGCAAGCATGGGCGTGGCCTCCTCGGCCATGCAGGTTTCTCCTACCCTGAAGGTTGGACACCAGGCCAACAGCAAGGTTTCTTGGATGGGGATGGAGGAGTTCTGATTTCTGCATCAGGTTCCCTCCTGTCCGGGGATTGGAGATAAGGTCTAGGTGTTGAATCCTGAACACCCAGCTTGGGAAGACATGACAGCCTAAGGTCAAGGCGGGTCTGATGTGCTGGGTGTGCTGCCTGGTGTCCGGGTGTCGGTCGGGATGTCAGGGCTCAGGCTGGGTCAGACAGAGCTTTAGTGCCCAGGGCATCCCATAGAATTGGGGTGCAGTCACGTGGCGTGCAGGTTGACCCTCATTTGCGGTTTCTGGGCAGCACCATAGGGCAACGATTTTCTTCTGGTGGGCAGGCAGAGTGCTGCGTTGTGGCTCCAGAATTCCCCATGGGGAGGGCTTGGGGGCCAGGAGTGTGAGGACGGAAGTGTGAGAACACAAGCCAGGGTTATGTGTCGGGGTGAGGGCACGGCAGGCCCACTCTGCAGAGGCTGAATCGAGAACTCCTGCATCGGAAGTCAGGGCGAGGAACCGACTTTGGCTCATGTTGGAGTTTGTATCCATGGTGGCCCCATCGGGAAGAGGGCGCCTCGTGAGGTCATGGAGGTTTTCCCACGCTGGGAGTTGTGACATGCTCCAAAGTGCAAGGATTCCTTCTGCGGGACAGTCGAGTCCTCTTGGATGGCTCCAGGACGCCCCATTCGGAAAGACTCGAGAGCACGGTTCTAAGGATGGGTGCCTGGGGACCCCACCTCGCATTCCCATTGGCTCGTAGTGACAAAGCAGGCTCAATCTGCTGCCTCTGGGGGAGGTATGCCGGGGGCGAGTGGGGCTGCGTTGAAATGGACTCTCCTGAGTATGGGTCATCATGTGGGTTTGTGTCCAGGGAGACTTTGGAATGTGGGGGTGGCTCGGGTCCCGGAAGCATTCTCCGAACTGGAGGATTGGACACAGCTCGAAAGGGTCAGTTTACCCTGTGGAGAAGAGAGGTGTTCTGATGGCTGCCTCAGGAAACCTCCGTTTGCTGGTATTGGAATCCGGGCCTCTGAGGAGAGACCCCTGGAAACCAACCAAAGGGTTCAGATGAAGGCCTAACAGACTGTCCGGTTGTATCTTCTGTCTCTTGGGACATCCGTCTGCTTTTCTGTGTGGAGGGAGTTGCTCAGCTTGTGTCAGATCACCCCTGGGAGTCCAGGGCAGCCTACACTATTGGGATGGCCTCGGGGATCTTGGAGCCTTCTCCTAATCTGTAGGTTTGTGGCCAGTGGAATGGGCAGAGTTTCCTTGCAGAGGGCAGGCACAGTCATGTTCCGTGAAACCAGGGGCCCCAGCATTGAGGGTGTGTGGGAGAGGGCTGCGGGGCCTGAAGTCTGAAAACACAAACTCGGCTTAGGTTTGGGGCCGAGGGTATGGCAGGCCCCATCTACCGACCGTGATGGGAGCTGCTCTGGATTTGAATGAAGGGCGAGTGTGCGTCCTTTTCTCCGGCTTCTGTGTCTGGATGTTGTGTCAAGGAGGGCTGTGGAATGGAGGGGTAGCCTCCTGGGCCATGGATGAGCCTCCCTCTCTGGGGATTTGGCCTGGCTTCCAAGAGTTTCAGGTCATTCTGCGGGAAGGGAGGAGTCCTGTATTCTGCCTCAGGTGTCCCTCCCAAAGAGGGATTCCAGAGCAGAGCCCTGGGTACCGGCGACTGGAAATCCCAAACTCGGGTTAGAATGGGGGCCCAAGGGGCATGGGAAGCCCCCTAGGCGGGCTCGTGGTCCAGCCACTGAGAGACCTGATTTGAGCACGAGGCTTATGGTGAGGGTCCCCATGCGTCTTTGTGCCCAAGGCGACGCTGAAGCAAGCATGGGCGTGGCCTCCTCGGCCATGCAGGTTTCTCCTACCCTGAAGGTTGGACACCAGGCCAACAGCAAGGTTTCTTGGATGGGGATGGAGGAGTTCTGATTTCTGCATCAGGTTCCCTCCTGTCCGGGGATTGGAGATAAGGTCTAGGTGTTGAATCCTGAACACCCAGCTTGGGAAGACATGACAGCCTAAGGTCAAGGCGGGTCTGATGTGCTGGGTGTGCTGCCTGGTGTCCGGGTGTCGGTCGGGATGTCAGGGCTCAGGCTGGGTCAGACAGAGCTTTAGTGCCCAGGGCATCCCATAGAATTGGGGTGCAGTCACGTGGCGTGCAGGTTGACCCTCATTTGCGGTTTCTGGGCAGCATCATAGGGCAACGTTTTTCTTCTGGTGGGCAGGCAGAGTGCTGCGTTGTGGCTCCAGAATTCCCCATGTGGAGGGCTTGGGGGCCAGGAGTGTGAGGACGGAAGTGTGAGAACACAAGCTAGGGTTATGTGTCGGGGTGAGGGCACGGCAGGCCCACTCTGCAGAGGCTGAATCGAGATCTCCTGCATCGGAAGTCAGGGCGAGGATCCGACTTTGGCTCAGGTTGGAGTTTGTGTCCATGGTGGCCCCTTCAGGAAGAGGGCGCCTCGTGAGGTCATGGAGGTTTTCCCACGCTGGGAGTGGTGACATGCTCCAAAGTGCAAGGATTCCTTCTGCGGGAGAGTCGAGTCCTCTTGGATGGCTCCAGGACGCCCCATTCGGAAAGACTCGAGAGCATGGGTCTAAGAATGGATGCCTGGGTACCCCACCTCGCATTCCCATTGGATCCTAGTGACAAAGCAGGCTCAATCTGCTGCCTCTGGGGGAGGTATGCGGGGGGCAGGTGGGGCTGAGTTGAAATGGACTCTCCTGAGGATGGGTCATCATGTGGGTTTGTGTCCATGGAGACTTTGGAAGGTGGCGGTGGCTTGGGGGCCCGGAAGCATTCTCCGAACTCGGATTGGACACAGCTCCAAAGGGTCAGTTTACCCTGTGGAGATGAGAGGTGTTCTTATGGGTGCCTCAGGAAACCTCCGTTTGCTGTTATTGGAATCCAGGCCTCTGAGGAGAGACGCCTGGAAACCATGCAAAGGGTTCAGATGAAGGCCTAACAGACTGTCCGGTTCCATCTTCTGTCTCTGGGGACATCCGTCTGCTTTTCTGAGTGGAGGGAGTTGCTCAGCTTGTGTCAGATCACCCCTGGGAGTCCAGGGCAGACTACACTATTGGGATGGCCTCGGGGATCTTGGAACCTTCTCCTATTCTGTAGGTTTTTGGCCAGTGGAATGGGCAGAGTTTCCTTGGAGAGGGCAGGCACAGTCCTGCGCCGTGGCTCCAGGGGCCCCAGCGTTGAGTGTGTGTGGGACAGGGCTGCGGGGCCTGAAGTCTGAAAACACGAACTCGGCTTAGGTTTGGGGTCGAGGGTATGGCAGGCCCCATCTACCGACCGTGATGGGAGCTGCTCTGGATTTGAATGAAGGGCGAGTGTGCGTCCTTTTCTCAGGCTTCTGTGTCTGGATGTTGTGTCAAGGAGGGCTGTGGAATGGAGGGGTATCCTCCTGGGCCATGGAAGAGCCTCCCTCTCTGGGGATTTGGCCTGGCTTCCAAGAGTTTCAGGTCATTGTGCGGGAAGGGAGGAGTCCCGTATTCTGCCTCAGGTGTCCCTCCCAAAGAGGGAATCCAGAGCAGAGCCCTGGGTACCGGCGACTGGAAAACCCAAACTCGGGTTAGGATGGGGGCCCAAGGGGCATGGGAAGCCCCCTAGGCGGGCTCTTGGTCCAGCCACTGAGAGACCTGATTTGAGCACGAGGCTTATGGTGAAGGTCACCATGCGTCTTGGTGCCCAAGGCGATCCTCAAGCATGGGCGTGTTCTCCTGGGCCATGCAGGTTTCTCCTACCCTGAAGGTTGGACACCAGGCCAACAGCAAGGTTCCTTCGATGGGGATGGAGGAGTTCAGATTTCTGCATCAGGTTCCCTCCTGTCCGGGGATTGGAGATAAGGTCTAGGTTCTGAATCCTGAACACCCAGCTTGGGAAGAGATGACAGCCTAAGGTCATGGCGGGTCTGATGTGCTGGGTGTGCTGCCTGGTGTCCGGGTGTCGGTCGGGATGTCAGGGCTCAGGCTGGGTCAGACAGAGCATTAGTGCCCAAGGCAGCCGATAGAATTGGGGTGCAGTCACGTGGCGTGCAGGTTGTCCCTCATTTAGGGGTTTCTAGGCAGCCCCATAGGGCAACGTTTTTCTTCTGGTGGGCAGGCAGAGTGCTGCGTTGTGGCTCCAGAATTCCCCATGTGGAGGGCTTGGGGGCCAGGAGTGTGAAGATGGAAGTGTGAGAACACAAGCTAGGGTTATGTGTCGCGGTGAGGGCACGGCAGGCCCACTCTGCAGAGGCTGAATCGAGATCTCCTGCATCGGAAGTCAGGGCGAGGATCCGACTTTGGCTCAGGTTGGAGTTTGTGTCCATGGTGGCCCCTTCAGGAAGAGGGCGCCTCGTGAGGTCATGGAGGTTTTCCCACGCTGGGAGTTGTGACATGCTCCAAAGTGCAAGGTTCCTTCTGTGGGAGAGTCGAGTCCTCTTGGATGGCTCCAGGACGCCCCATTCGGAAAGACTCGAGAGCACGGGTCTAAGGATGGATGCCTGGGCACCCCACCTCGCATTCCCATTGGCTCGTAGTGACAAAGAAGGCTCAATCTGCTGCCTCTGGGGGAGGTATGCGGGGGGCGGGTGGGGCTGAGTTGAAATGGACTCTCCTGAGGATGGGTCATCATGTCGGTTTGTGTCCATGGAGACTTTGGAATCTGGCGGTGGCTCGGGGGCCCGGAAGCATTCTCCGAACTCGGATTGGACACAGGTCCAAAGGGTCAGTTTACCCTGTGGAGATGAGAGGTGTTCTGATGGGTGCCTCAGGAAACCTCCGTTTGCTGGTATTGGAATCCAGGCCTCTGAGGAGAGTCGCCTGGAAACCAAGCAAAGGGTTCAGATGAAGGCCTAACAGACTGTCCGGTTCCATCTTCTGTCTCTGGGGACATCCGTCTGCTTTCCTGAGTGGTGGGAGTTGCTCAGCTTGTGTCAGATCACCCCTGGGTGTCCAGGGAAGCCTACACTATTGGGATGGCCTCGGGGATCTTGGAGCCTACTCCTAATCTGTAGGTTTGTGGCCAGTGGAATGGGCAGAGTTTCCTTGGAGAGGGCAGGCACAGTCCTGCGCCGTGGCTCCAGGGGCCCCAGCGTTGAGGGTGTGTGGGACAGGGCTGCGGGGCCTGAAGTCTGAAAACACAAACTCGGCTTAGGTTTGGGGCCGAGGTATGGCAGGCCCCACCTACCGACCGTGATGTGAGCTGCTCTGGATTTGAATGAAGGGTGAGTGTGCGTCCTTTTCTCGGGCTTCGGTGTCTGGATGTTGTGTCAAGGAGGGCTGTGGAATGGAGGGGTAGCCTCCCGGGCCATGGATGAGCCTAGCTCTGTGGGGATTTGGCCTGGCTTCCAAGAGTTTCAGGTCATTGTGCTGGAAGGGAGGAGTCCTGTATTCTGCCTAGGTGTACCTCCCAAAGATGGAATCCAGAGCAGAGCCCTGGGTACCGGCGACTGGAAAACCCAAAATCGGGTTAGGATGGGTGCCCAAGGGGCATGGGAAGCGCCCTAGGCGGGCTCGTGGTCCAGCCACTGAGAGACCTGATTGGAGCACGAGGCTTATGGTGAGGGTCACCATGCGTCTTTGTGCCCAAGGCGACCCTGAAGCAAGCATGAGCGTGGCCTCCTGGGCCATGCAGGTTTCTCCTACCCTGAAGGTTGGACACCAGGCCAACATCAAGTTTTCTTGGGTGGGGATGGAGGAGTTCTGATTTCTGCATCAGGTTCCCTCCTGTCCGGGGATTGGAGATAAGGTCTAGGTTCTGAATCCTGAACACCCAGCTTGGGAAGAGATGACAGCCTAAGGTCAAGGCGGGTCTGATGTGCTGGGTGTGCTGCCTGGTGTCCGGGTGTCGATCGGGATGTCAGGGCTCAGGCTGGTTCAGACAGAGCATTAGTGTCCAGGGCAGCGGATAGAATTGGGGTGCAGTCACGTGGCGTGCAGGTTGTCCCTCATTTAGGGGTTTCTGGGCAGCCCCATAGGGCAACGTTTTTCTTCTGGTGGGCAGGCAGAGTGCTGCGTTGTGGCTCCAGAATTCCCCATGTGGAGGGCTTGGGGGCCAGGAGTGTGAGGACGGAAGTGTGAGAACACAAGCTAGGGTATGTGTCGGGGTGAGGGCACGGCAGGCCCACTCTGCAGAGGCTGAATCGAGATCTCCTGCATCGGAAGTCAGGGCGAAGAACGGACTTTGGCTCAGGTTGGAGTTTGTGTCCATGGTGGCCCCTTCAGGAAGAGGGCGCCTCGTGAGGTCATGGAGGTTTTCCCACGCTGGGAGTTGTGACATGCTCCAAAGTGCAAGGATTCCTTCTGCGGGACAGTCGAGTCCTCTTGGATGGCTCCAGGACGCCCCATTCGGAAAGACTCGAGAGCACGGTTCTAAGGATGGGTGCCTGGGGACCCCACCTCGCATTCCCATTGGCTCGTAGTGACAAAGCAGGCTCAATCTGCTGCCTCTGGGGGAGGTATGCGGGGGGCGAGTGGGGCTGCGTTGAAATGGACTCTCCTGAGTATGGGTCATCATGTGGGTTTGTGTCCAGGGAGACTTTGGAATGTGGGGGTGGCTCGGGTCCCGGAAGCATTCTCTGAACTGGAGGATTGGACACAGCTCGAAAGGGTCAGTTTACCCTGTGGAGAAGAGAGGTGTTCTGATGGCTGCCTCAGGAAACATCCGTTTGCTGGTATTGGAATCCGGGCCTCTGAGGAGAGACCCCTGGAAACCAACCAAAGGGTTCAGATGAAGGCCTAACAGACTGTCCGGTTGTATCTTCTGTCTCTTGGGACATCCGTCTGCTTTTCTATGTGGAGGGAGTTGCTCAGCTTGTGTCAGATCACCCCTGGGAGTCCAGGGCAGCCTACACTATTGGGATGGCCTCGGGGATCTTGGAGCCTTCTCCTAATCTGTAGGTTTGTGGCCAGTGGAATGGGCAGAGTTTCCTTGCAGAGGGCAGGCACAGTCATGTTCCGTGAAACCAGGGGCCCCAGCATTGAGGGTGTGTGGGACAGGGCTGCGGGGCCTGAAGTCTGAAAACACAAACTCGGCTTAGGTTTGGGGCCGAGGGTATGGCAGGCCCCATCTACAGACCGTGATGGGAGCTGCTCTGGATTTGAATGAAGGGCGAGTGTGCGTCCTTTTCTCCGGCTTCTGTGTCTGGATGTTGTGTCAAGGAGGGCTGTGGAATGGAGGGGTAGCCTCCCGGGCCATGGATGAGCCTCCCTCTCTGGGGATTTGGCCTGGCTTCCAAGAGTTTCAGGTCATTCTGCGGGAAGGGAGGAGTCCTGTATTCTGCCTCAGGTGTCCCTCCCAAAGAGGGATTCCAGAGCAGAGCCCTGGGTACCGGCGACTGGAAATCCCAAACTCGGGTTAGAATGGGGGCCCAAGGGGCATGGGAAGCCCCCTAGGCGGGCTCGTGGTCCAGCCACTGAGAGACCTGATTTGAGCACGAGGCTTATGGTGAGGGTCCCCATGCGTCTTTGTGCCCAAGGCGACGCTGAAGCAAGCATGGGCGTGGCCTCCTCGGCCATGCAGGTTTCTCCTACCCTGAAGGTTGGACACCAGGCCAACAGCAAGGTTCCTTGGATGGGGATGGAGGAGTTCTGATTTCTGCATCAGGTTCCCTCCTGTCCGGGGATTGGAGATAAGGTCTAGGTTCTGAATCCTGAACACCCAGCTTGGGAAGTGATGACAGCCTAAGGTCAAGGCGGGTCTGATGTGCTGGGTGTGCTGCCTGGTGTCCGGGTGTCGGTCGGGATGTCAGGGCTCAGGCTGGGTCAGACAGAGCTTTAGTGCCCAGGGCATCCCATAGAATTGGGGTGCAGTCACGTGGCGTGCAGGTTGACCCTCATTTGCGGTTTCTGGGCAGCACCATAGGGCAACGTTTTTCTTCTGGTGGGCAGGCAGAGTGCTGCGTTGTGGCTCCAGAATTCCCCATGTGGAGGGCTTGGGGGCCAGGAGTGTGAGGACGGAAGTGTGAGAACACAAGCTAGGGTTATGTGTCGGGGTGAGGGCACGGCAGGCCCACTCTGCAGAGGCTGAATCGAGATCTCCTGCATCGGAAGTCAGGGCGAGGATCCGACTTTGGCTCAGGTTGGAGTTTGTGTCCATGGTGGCCCCTTCAGGAAGAGGGAGCCTCGTGACGTCATGGAGGTTTTCCCACGCTGGGAGTGGTGACATGCTCCAAAGTGCAAGGATTCCTTCTGCGGGAGAGTCGAGTCCTCTTGGATGGCTCCAGGACGCCCCATTCGGAAAGACTCGAGAGCATGGGTCTAAGAATGGATGCCTGGGTACCCCACCTCGCATTCCCATTGGATCCTAGTGACAAAGCAGGCTCAATCTGCTGCCTCTGGGGGAGGTACGCGGGGGGCAGGTGGGGCTGAGTTGAAATGGACTCTCCTGAGGATGGGTCATCATGTGGGTTTGTGTCCATGGAGACTTTGGAAGGTGGCGGTGGCTTGGGGGCCCGGAAGCATTCTCCGAACTCGGATTGGACACAGCTCCAAAGGGTCAGTTTACCCTGTGGAGATGAGAGGTGTTCTTATGGGTGCCTCAGGAAACCTCCGTTTGCTGTTATTGGAATCCAGGCCTCTGAGGAGAGACGCCTGGAAACCATGCAAAGGGTTCAGATGAAGGCCTAACAGACTGTCCGGTTCCATGTTCTGTCTCTGGGGACATCCGTCTGCTTTTCTGAGTGGTGGGAGTTGCTCAGCTTGTGTCAGATCACCCCTGGGAGTCCAGGGCAGACTACACTATTGGGATGGCCTCGGGGATCTTGGAACCTTCTCCTATTCTGTAGGTTTTTGGCCAGTGGAATGGGCAGAGTTTCCTTGGAGAGGGCAGGCACAGTCCTGCGCCGTGGCTCCAGGGGCCCCAGCGTTGAGTGTGTGTGGGACAGGGCTGCGGGGCCTGAAGTCTGAAAACACAAACTCGGCTTAGGTTTGGGGCCGAGGGTATGGCAGGCCCCATCTACCGACCGTGATGGGAGCTGCTCTGGATTTGAATGAAGGGCGAGTGTGCGTCCTTTTCTCAGGCTTCTGTGTCTGGATGTTGTGTCAAGGAGGGCTGTGGAATGGAGGGGTATCCTCCTGGGCCATGGAAGAGCCTCCCTCTCTGGGGATTTGGCCTGGCTTCCAAGAGTTTCAGGTCATTCTGCGGGAAGGGAGGAGTCCCGTATTCTGCCTCAGGTGTCCCTCCCAAAGAGGGAATCCAGAGCAGAGCCCTGGGTACCGGCGACTGGAAAACCCAAACTCGGGTTAGGATGGGGGCCCAAGGGGCATGGGAAGCCCCCTAGGCGGGCTCTTGGTCCAGCCACTGAGAGACCTGATTTGAGCACGAGGCTTATGGTGAAGGTCACCATGCGTCTTGGTGCCCAAGGCGATCCTCAAGCATGGGCGTGTTCTCCTGGGCCATGCAGGTTTCTCCTACCCTGAAGGTTGGACACCAGGCCAACAGCAAGGTTCCTTCGATGGGGATGGAGGAGTTCAGATTTCTGCATCAGGTTCCCTCCTGTCCGGGGATTGGAGATAAGGTCTAGGTTCTGAATCCTGAACACCCAGCTTGGGAAGAGATGACAGCCTAAGGTCATGGCGGGTCTGATGTGCTGGGTGTGCTGCCTGGTGTCCGGGTGTCGGTCGGGATGTCAGGGCTCAGGCTGGGTCAGACAGAGCATTAGTGCCCAAGGCAGCCGATAGAATTGGGGTGCAGTCACGTGGCGTGCAGGTTGTCCCTCATATAGGGGTTTCTAGGCAGCCCCATAGGGCAACGTTTTTCTTCTGGTGGGCAGGCAGAGTGCTGCGTTGTGGCTCCAGAATTCCCCATGTGGAGGGCTTGGGGGCCAGGAGTGTGAAGATGGAAGTGTGAGAACACAAGCTAGGGTTATGTGTCGCGGTGAGGGCACGGCAGGCCCACTCTGCAGAGGCTGAATCGAGATCTCCTGCATCGGAAGTCAGGGCGAGGATCCGACTTTGGCTCAGGTTGGAGTTTGTGTCCATGGTGGCCCCTTCAGGAAGAGGGCGCCTCGTGAGGTCATGGAGGTTTTCCCACGCTGGGAGTTGTGACATGCTCCAAAGTGCAAGGTTCCTTCTGTGGGAGAGTCGAGTCCTCTGGGATGGCTCCAGGACGCCCCATTCGGAAAGACTCGAGAGCACGGGTCTAAGGATGGATGCCTGGGCACCCCACCTCGCATTCCCATTGGCTCGTAGTGACAAAGAAGGCTCAATCTGCTGCCTCTGGGGGAGGTATGCGGGGGGCGGGTGGGGCTGAGTTGAAATGGACTCTCCTGAGGATGGGTCATCATGTCGGTTTGTGTCCATGGAGACTTTGGAATCTGGCGGTGGCTCGGGGGCCCGGAAGCATTCTCCGAACTCGGATTGGACACAGGTCCAAAGGGTCAGTTTACCCTGTGGAGATGAGAGGTGTTCTGATGGGTGCCTCAGGAAACCTCCGTTTGCTGGTATTGGAATCCAGGCCTCTGAGGAGAGTCGCCTGGAAACCAAGCAAAGGGTTCAGATGAAGGCCTAACAGACTGTCCGGTTCCATCTTCTGTCTCTGGGGACATCCGTCTGCTTTTCTGAGTGGTGGGAGTTGCTCAGCTTGTGTCAGATCACCCCTGGGTGTCCAGGGAAGCCTACACTATTGGGATGGCCTCGGGGATCTTGGAGCCTACTCCTAATCTGTAGGTTTGTGGCCAGTGGAATGGGCAGAGTTTCCTTGGAGAGGGCAGGCACAGTCCTGCGCCGTGGCTCCAGGGGCCCCAGCGTTGAGGGTGTGTGGGACAGGGCTGCGGGGCCTGAAGTCTGAAAACACAAACTCGGCTTAGGTTTGGGCCCGAGGGTATGGCAGGCCCCATCTACCGACCGTGATGTGAGCTGCTCTGGATTTGAATGAAGGGTGAGTGTGCGTCCTTTTCTCGGGCTTCGGTGTCTGGATGTTGTGTCAAGGAGGGCTGTGGAATGGAGGGGTAGCCTCCCGGGCCATGGATGAGCCTAGCTCTGTGGGGATTTGGCCTGGCTTCCAAGAGTTTCAGGTCATTGTGCTGGAAGGGAGGAGTCCTGTATTCTGCCTTAGGTGTACCTCCCAAAGAGGGAATCCAGAGCAGAGCCCTGGGTACCGGCGACTGGAAAACCCCAAATCGGGTTAGGATGGGTGCCCAAGGGCTATGGGAAGCGCCCTAGGCGGGCTCGTGGTCCAGCCACTGAGAGACCTGATTGGAGCACGAGGCTTATGGTGAGGGTCACCATGCGTCTTTGTGCCCAAGGCGACCCTGAAGCAAGCATGAGCGTGGCCTCCTGGGCCATGCAGGTTTCTCCTACCCTGAAGGTTGGACACCAGGCCAACATCAAGTTTTCTTGGGTGGGGATGGAGGAGTTCTGATTTCTGCATCAGGTTCCCTCCTGTCCGGGGATTGGAGATAAGGTCTAGGTTCTGAATCCTGAACACCCAGCTTGGGAAGAGATGACAGCCTAAGGTCAAGGCGGGTCTGATGTGCTGGGTGTGCTGCCTGGTGTCCGGGTGTCGATCGGGATGTCAGGGCTCAGGCTGGTTCAGACAGAGCATTAGTGTCCAGGGCAGCGGATAGAATTGGGGTGCAGTCACGTGGCGTGCAGGTTGTCCCTCATTTAGGGGTTTCTGGGCAGCCCCATAGGGCAACGTTTTTCTTCTGGTGGGCAGGCAGAGTGCTGCGTTGTGGCTCCAGAATTCCCCATGTGGAGGGCTTGGGGGCCAGGAGTGTGAGGACGGAAGTGTGAGAACACAAGCTAGGGTATGTGTCGGGGTGAGGGCACGGCAGGCCCACTCTGCAGAGGCTGAATCGAGATCTCCTGCATCGGAAGTCAGGGCGAAGAACGGACTTTGGCTCAGGTTGGAGTTTGTGTCCATGGTGGCCCCTTCAGGAAGAGGGCGCCTCGTGAGGTCATGGAGGTTTTCCCACGCTGGGAGTTGTGACATGCTCCAAAGTGCAAGGATTCCTTCTGCGGGACAGTCGAGTCCTCTTGGATGGCTCCAGGACGCCCCATTCGGAAAGACTCGAGAGCACGGTTCTAAGGATGGGTGCCTGGGGACCCCACCTCGCATTCCCATTGGCTCGTAGTGACAAAGCAGGCTCAATCTGCTGCCTCTGGGGGAGGTATGCGGGGGGCGAGTGGGGCTGCGTTGAAATGGACTCTCCTGAGTATGGGTCATCATGTGGGTTTGTGTCCAGGGAGACTTTGGAATGTGGGGGTGGCTCGGGTCCCGGAAGCATTCTCTGAACTGGAGGATTGGACACAGCTCGAAAGGGTCAGTTTACCCTGTGGAGAAGAGAGGTGTTCTGATGGCTGCCTCAGGAAACATCCGTTTGCTGGTATTGGAATCCGGGCCTCTGAGGAGAGACCCCTGGAAACCAACCAAAGGGTTCAGATGAAGGCCTAACAGACTGTCCGGTTGTATCTTCTGTCTCTTGGGACATCCGTCTGCTTTTCTATGTGGAGGGAGTTGCTCAGCTTGTGTCAGATCACCCCTGGGAGTCCAGGGCAGCCTACACTATTGGGATGGCCTCGGGGATCTTGGAGCCTTCTCCTAATCTGTAGGTTTGTGGCCAGTGGAATGGGCAGAGTTTCCTTGCAGAGGGCAGGCACAGTCATGTTCCGTGAAACCAGGGGCCCCAGCATTGAGGGTGTGTGGGACAGGGCTGCGGGGCCTGAAGTCTGAAAACACAAACTCGGCTTAGGTTTGGGGCCGAGGGTATGGCAGGCCCCATCTACCGACCGTGATGGGAGCTGCTCTGGATTTGAATGAAGGGCGAGTGTGCGTCCTTTTCTCCGGCTTCTGTGTCTGGATGTTGTGTCAAGGAGGGCTGTGGAATGGAGGGTTAGCCTCCTGGGCCATGGATGAGCCTCCCTCTCTGGGGATTTGGCCTGGCTTCCAAGAGTTTCAGGTCATTCTGCGGGAAGGGAGGAGTCCTGTATTCTGCCTCAGGTGTCCCTCCCAAAGAGGGATTCCAGAGCAGAGCCCTGGGTACCGGCGACTGGAAATCCCAAACTCGGGTTAGAATGGGGGCCCAAGGGGCATGGGAAGCCCCCTAGGCGGGCTCGTGGTCCAGCCACTGAGAGACCTGATTTGAGCACGAGGCTTATGGTGAGGGTCCCCATGCGTCTTTGTGCCCAAGGCGACGCTGAAGCAAGCATGGGCGTGGCCTCCTCGGCCATGCAGGTTTCTCCTACCCTGAAGGTTGGACACCAGGCCAACAGCAAGGTTCCTTGGATGGGGATGGAGGAGTTCAGATTTCTGCATCAGGTTCCCTCCTGTCCGGGGATTGGAGATAAGGTCTAGGTTCTGAATCCTGAACACCCAGCTTGGGAAGTGATGACAGCCTAAGGTAAAGGCGGGTCTGATGTGCTGGGTGTGCTGCCTGGTGTCCGGGTGTCGGTCGGGATGTCAGGGCTCAGGCTGGGTCAGACAGAGCTTTAGTGCCCAGGGCATCCCATAGAATTGGGGTGCAGTCACGTGGCGTGCAGGTTGACCCTCATTTGCGGTTTCTGGGCAGCACCATAGGGCAACGTTTTTCTTCTGGTGGGCAGGCAGAGTGCTGCGTTGTGGCTCCAGAATTCCCCATGTGGAGGGCTTGGGGGCCAGGAGTGTGAGGACGGAAGTGTGAGAACACAAGCTAGGGTTATGTGTCGGGGTGAGGGCACGGCAGGCCCACTCTGCAGAGGCTGAATCGAGATCCCCTGCATCGGAAGTCAGGGCGAGGATCCGACTTTGGCTCAGGTTGGAGTTTGTGTCCATGGTGGCCCCTTCAGCAAGAGGGCGCCTCGTGAGGTCATGGAGGTTTTCCCACGCTGGGAGTGGTGACATGCTCCAAAGTGCAAGGATTCCTTCTGCGGGAGAGTCGAGTCCTCTTGGATGGCTCCAGGACGCCCCATTCGGAAAGACTCGAGAGCATGGGTCTAAGAATGGATGCCTGGGTACCCCACCTCGCATTCCCATTGGATCCTAGTGACAAAGCAGGCTCAATCTGCTGCCTCTGGGGGAGGTACGCGGGGGGCAGGTGGGGCTGAGTTGAAATGGACTCTCCTGAGGATGGGTCATCATGTGGGTTTGTGTCCATGGAGACTTTGGAAGGTGGCGGTGGCTCGGGGGCCCGGAAGCATTCTCCGAACTCGGATTGGACACAGCTCCAAAGGGTCAGTTTACCCTGTGGAGATGAGAGGTGTTCTTATGGGTGCCTCAGGAAACCTCCGTTTGCTGTTATTGGAATCCAGGCCTCTGAGGAGAGACGCCTGGAAACCATGCAAAGGGTTCAGATGAAGGCCTAACAGACTGTCCGGTTCCATCTTCTGTCTCTGGGGACATCCGTCTGCTTTTCTGAGTGGTGGGAGTTGCTCAGCTTGTGTCAGATCACCCCTGGGAGTCCAGGGCAGACTACACTATTGGGATGGCCTCGGGGATCTTGGAACCTTCTCCTATTCTGTAGGTTTTTGGCCAGTGGAATGGGCAGAGTTTCCTTGGAGAGGGCAGGCACAGTCCTGCGCCGTGGCTCCAGGGGCCCCAGCGTTGAGTGTGTGTGGGACAGGGCTGCGGGGCCTGAAGTCTGAAAACACAAACTCGGCTTAGGTTTGGGGCCGAGGGTATGGCAGGCCCCATCTACCGACCGTGATGGGAGCTGCTCTGGATTTGAATGAAGGGCGAGTGTGCGTCCTTTTCTCAGGCTTCTGTGTCTGGATGTTGTGTCAAGGAGGGCTGTGGAATGGAGGGGTATCCTCCTGGGCCATGGAAGAGCCTCCCTCTCTGGGGATTTGGCCTGGCTTCCAAGAGTTTCAGGTCATTGTGCGGGAAGGGAGGAGTCCCGTATTCTGCCTCAGGTGTCCCTCCCAAAGAGGGAATCCAGAGCAGAACCCTGGGTACCGGCGACTGGAAAACCCAAACTCGGGTTAGGATGGGGGCCCAAGGGGCATGGGAAGCCCCCTAGGCGGGCTCTTGGTCCAGCCACTGAGAGACCTGATTTGAGCACGAGGCTTATGGTGAAGGTCACCATGCGTCTTGGTGCCCAAGGCGATCCTCAAGCATGGGCGTGTTCTCCTGGGCCATGCAGGTTTCTCCTACCCTGAAGGTTGGACACCAGGCCAACAGCAAGGTTCCTTCGATGGGGATGGAGGAGTTCAGATTTCTGCATCAGGTTCCCTCCTGTCCGGGGATTGGAGATAAGGTCTAGGTTCTGAATCCTGAACACCCAGCTTGGGAAGAGATGACAGCCTAAGGTCATGGCGGGTCTGATGTGCTGGGTGTGCTGCCTGGTGTCCGGGTGTCGGTCGGGATGTCAGGGCTCAGGCTGGGTCAGACAGAGCATTAGTGCCCAAGGCAGCCGATAGAATTGGGGTGCAGTCACGTGGCGTGCAGGTTGTCCCTCATTTAGGGGTTTCTAGGCAGCCCCATAGGGCAACGTTTTTCTTCTGGTGGGCAGGCAGAGTGCTGCGTTGTGGCTCCAGAATTCCCCATGTGGAGGGCTTGGGGGCCAGGAGTGTGAAGATGGAAGTGTGAGAACACAAGCTAGGGTTATGTGTCGCGGTGAGGGCACGGCAGGCCCACTCTGCAGAGGCTGAATCGAGATCTCCTGCATCGGAAGTCAGGGCGAGGATCCGACTTTGGCTCAGGTTGGAGTTTGTGTCCATGGTGGCCCCTTCAGGAAGAGGGCGCCTCGTGAGGTCATGGAGGTTTTCCCACGCTGGGAGTTGTGACATGCTCCAAAGTGCAAGGTTCCTTCTGTGGGAGAGTCGAGTCCTCTTGGATGGCTCCAGGACGCCCCATTCGGAAAGACTCGAGAGCACGGGTCTAAGGATGGATACCTGGGCACCCCACCTCGCATTCCCATTGGCTCGTAGTGACAAAGAAGGCTCAATCTGCTGCCTCTGGGGGAGGTATGCGGGGGGCGGGTGGGGCTGAGTTGAAATGGACTCTCCTGAGGATGGGTCATCATGTCGGTTTGTGTCCATGGAGACTTTGGAATCTGGCGGTGGCTCGGGGGCCCGGAAGCATTCTCCGAACTCGGATTGGACACAGGTCCAAAGGGTCAGTTTACCCTGTGGAGATGAGAGGTGTTCTGATGGGTGCCTCAGGAAACCTCCGTTTGCTGGTATTGGAATCCAGGCCTCTGAGGAGAGTCGCCTGGAAACCAAGCAAAGGGTTCAGATGAAGGCCTAACAGACTGTCCGGTTCCATCTTCTGTCTCTGGGGACATCCGTCTGCTTTTCTGAGTGGTGGGAGTTGCTCAGCTTGTGTCAGATCACCCCTGGGTGTCCAGGGAAGCCTACACTATTGGGATGGCCTCGGGGATCTTGGAGCCTACTCCTAATCTGTAGGTTTGTGCCCAGTGGAATGGGCAGAGTTTCCTTGGAGAGGGCAGGCACAGTCCTGCGCCGTGGCTCCAGGGGCCCCAGCGTTGAGGGTGTGTGGGACAGGGCTGCGGGGCCTGAAGTCTGAAAACACAAACTCGGCTTAGGTTTGGGCCCGAGGGTATGGCAGGCCCCATCTACCGACCGTGATGTGAGCTGCTCTGGATTTGAATGAAGGGTGAGTGTGCGTCCTTTTCTCGGGCTTCGGTGTCTGGATGTTGTGTCAAGGAGGGCTGTGGAATGGAGGGTTAGCCTCCCGGGCCATGGATGAGCCTCCCTCTGTGGGGATTTGGCCTGGCTTCCAAGAGTTTCAGGTCATTGTGCTGGAAGGGAGGAGTCCTGTATTCTGCCTAGGTGTCCCTCCCAAAGAGTGAATCCAGAGCAGAGCCCTGGGTACCGGCGACTGGAAAACCCAAAATCGGGTTAGGATGGGTGCCCAAGGGGCATGGGAATCGCCCTAGGCGGGCTCGTGGTCCAGCCACTGAGAGACCTGATTGGAGCACGAGGCTTATGGTGAGGGTCACCATGCGTCTTTGTGCCCAAGGCGACCCTGAAGCAAGCATGAGCGTGGCCTCCTGGGCCATGCAGGTTTCTCCTACCCTGAAGGTTGGACACCAGGCCAACATCAAGTTTTCTTGGGTGGGGATGGAGGAGTTCTGATTTCTGCATCAGGTTCCCTCCTGTCCGGGGATTGGAGATAAGGTCTAGGTTCTGAATCCTGAACACCCAGCTTGGGAAGAGATGACAGCCTAAGGTCATGGCGGGTCTGATGTGCTGGGTGTGCTGCCTGGTGTCCGGGTGTCGATCGGGATGTCAGGGCTCAGGCTGGGTCAGACAGAGCATTAGTGTCCAGGGCAGCGGATAGAATTGGGGTGCAGTCACGTGGCGTGCAGGTTGTCCCTCATTTAGGGGTTTCTGGGCAGCCCCATAGGGCAACGTTTTTCTTCTGGTGGGCAGGCAGAGTGCTGCGTTGTGGCTCCAGAATTCCCCATGTGGAGGGCTTGGGGGCCAGGAGTGTGAGGACGGAAGTGTGAGAACACAAGCTAGGGTATGTGTCGGGGTGAGGGCACGGCAGGCCCACTCTGCAGAGGCTGAATCGAGATCTCCTGCATCGGAAGTCAGGGCGAAGAACGGACTTTGGCTCAGGTTGGAGTTTGTGTCCATGGTGGCCCCTTCAGGAAGAGGGCGCCTCGTGAGGTCATGGAGGTTTTCCCACGCTGGGAGTTGTGACATGCTCCAAAGTGCAAGGATTCCTTCTGCGGGACAGTCGAGTCCTCTTGGATGGCTCCAGGACGCCCCATTCGGAAAGACTCGAGAGCACGGTTCTAAGGATGGGTGCCTGGGGACCCCACCTCGCATTCCCATTGGCTCGTAGTGACAAAGCAGGCTCAATCTGCTGCCTCTGGGGGAGGTATGCGGGGGGCGAGTGGGGCTGCGTTGAAATGGACTCTCCTGAGTATGGGTCATCATGTGGGTTTGTGTCCAGGGAGACTTTGGAATGTGGGGGTGGCTCGGGTCCCGGAAGCATTCTCTGAACTGGAGGATTGGACACAGCTCGAAAGGGTCAGTTTACCCTGTGGAGAAGAGAGGTGTTCTGATGGCTGCCTCAGGAAACATCCGTTTGCTGGTATTGGAATCCGGGCCTCTGAGGAGAGACCCCTGGAAACCAACCAAAGGGTTCAGATGAAGGCCTAACAGACTGTCCGGTTGTATCTTCTGTCTCTTGGGACATCCGTCTGCTTTTCTATGTGGAGGGAGTTGCTCAGCTTGTGTCAGATCACCCCTGGGAGTCCAGGGCAGCCTACACTATTGGGATGGCCTCGGGGATCTTGGAGCCTTCTCCTAATCTGTAGGTTTGTGGCCAGTGGAATGGGCAGAGTTTCCTTGCAGAGGGCAGGCACAGTCATGTTCCGTGAAACCAGGGGCCCCAGCATTGAGGGTGTGTGGGACAGGGCTGCGGGGCCTGAAGTCTGAAAACACAAACTCGGCTTAGGTTTGGGGCCGAGGGTATGGCAGGCCCCATCTACCGACCGTGATGGGAGCTGCTCTGGATTTGAATGAAGGGCGAGTGTGCGTCCTTTTCTCCGGCTTCTGTGTCTGGATGTTGTGTCAAGGAGGGCTGTGGAATGGAGGGTTAGCCTCCCGGGCCATGGATGAGCCTCCCTCTCTGGGGATTTGGCCTGGCTTCCAAGAGTTTCAGGTCATTCTGCGGGAAGGGAGGAGTCCTGTATTCTGCCTCAGGTGTCCCTCCCAAAGAGGGATTCCAGAGCAGAGCCCTGGGTACCGGCGACTGGAAATCCCAAACTCGGGTTAGAATGGGGGCCCAAGGGGCATGGGAAGCCCCCTAGGCGGGCTCGTGGTCCAGCCACTGAGAGACCTGATTTGAGCACGAGGCTTATGGTGAGGGTCCCCATGCGTCTTTGTGCCCAAGGCGACGCTGAAGCAAGCATGGGCGTGGCCTCCTCGGCCATGCAGGTTTCTCCTACCCTGAAGGTTGGACACCAGGCCAACAGCAAGGTTTCTTGGATGGGGATGGAGGAGTTCTGATTTCTGCATCAGGTTCCCTCCTGTCCGGGGATTGGAGATAAGGTCTAGGTTCTGAATCCTGAACACCCAGCTTGGGAAGTGATGACAGCCTAAGGTCAAGGCGGGTCTGATGTGCTGGGTGTGCTGCCTGGTGTCCGGGTGTCGGTCGGGATGTCAGGGCTCAGGCTGGGTCAGACAGAGCTTTAGTGCCCAGGGCATCCCATAGAATTGGGGTGCAGTCACGTGGCGTGCAGGTTGACAATCATTTGCGGTTTCTGGGCAGCACCATAGGGCAACGTTTTTCTTCTGGTGGGCAGGCAGAGTGCTGCGTTGTGGCTCCAGAATTCCCCATGTGGAGGGCTTGGGGGCCAGGAGTGTGAGGACGGAAGTGTGAGAACACAAGCTAGGGTTATGTGTCGGGGTGAGGGCACGGCAGGCCCACTCTGCAGAGGCTGAATCGAGATCTCCTGCATCGGAAGTCAGGACGAGGATCCGACTTTGGCTCAGGTTGGAGTTTGTGTCCATGGTGGCCCCTTCAGCAAGAGGGCGCCTCGTGAGGTCATGGAGGTTTTCCCACGCTGGGAGTGGTGACATGCTCCAAAGTGCAAGGATTCCTTCTGCGGGAGAGTCGAGTCCTCTTGGATGGCTCCAGGACGCCCCATTCGGAAAGACTCGAGAGCATGGGTCTAAGAATGGATGCCTGGGTACCCCACCTCGCATTCCCATTGGATCCTAGTGACAAAGCAGGCTCAATCTGCTGCCTCTGGGGGAGGTACGCGGGGGGCAGGTGGGGCTGAGTTGAAATGGACTCTCCTGAGGATGGGTCATCATGTGGGTTTGTGTCCATGGAGACTTTGGAAGGTGGCGGTGGCTCGGGGGCCCGGAAGCATTCTCCGAACTCGGATTGGACACAGCTCCAAAGGGTCAGTTTACCCTGTGGAGATGAGAGGTGTTCTTATGGGTGCCTCAGGAAACCTCCGTTTGCTGTTATTGGAATCCAGGCCTCTGAGGAGAGACGCCTGGAAACCATGCAAAGGGTTCAGATGAAGGCCTAACAGACTGTCCGGTTCCATGTTCTGTCTCTGGGGACATCCGTCTGCTTTTCTGAGTGGTGGGAGTTGCTCAGCTTGTGTCAGATCACCCCTGGGAGTCCAGGGCAGACTACACTATTGGGATGGCCTCGGGGATCTTGGAACCTTCTCCTATTCTGTAGGTTTTTGGCCAGTGGAATGGGCAGAGTTTCCTTGGAGAGGGCAGGCACAGTCCTGCGCCGTGGCTCCAGGGGCCCCAGCGTTGAGTGTGTGTGGGACAGGGCTGCGTGGCCTGAAGTCTGAAAACACAAACTCGGCTTAGGTTTGGGGCCGAGGGTATGGCAGGCCCCATCTACCGACCGTGATGGGAGCTGCTCTGGATTTGAATGAAGGGCGAGTGTGCGTCCTTTTCTCAGGCTTCTGTGTCTGGATGTTGTGTCAAGGAGGGCTGTGGAATGGAGGGGTATCCTCCTGGGCCATGGAAGAGCCTCCCTCTCTGGGGATTTGGCCTGGCTTCCAAGAGTTTCAGGTCATTGTGCGGGAAGGGAGGAGTCCCGTATTCTGCCTCAGGTGTCCCTCCCAAAGAGGGAATCCAGAGCAGAGCCCTGGGTACCGGCGACTGGAAAACCCAAACTCGGGTTAGGATGGGGGCCCAAGGGGCATGGGAAGCCCCCTAGGCGGGCTCTTGGTCCAGCCACTGAGAGACCTGATTTGAGCACGAGGCTTATGGTGAAGGTCACCATGCGTCTTGGTGCCCAAGGCGATCCTCAAGCATGGGCGTGTTCTCCTGGGCCATGCAGGTTTCTCCTACCCTGAAGGTTGGACACCAGGCCAACAGCAAGGTTCCTTCGATGGGGATGGAGGAGTTCAGATTTCTGCATCAGGTTCCCTCCTGTCCGGGGATTGGAGATAAGGTCTAGGTTCTGAATCCTGAACACCCAGCTTGGGAAGAGATGACAGCCTAAGGTCATGGCGGGTCTGATGTGCTGGGTGTGCTGCCTGGTGTCCGGGTGTCGGTCGGGATGTCAGGGCTCAGGCTGGGTCAGACAGAGCATTAGTGCCCAAGGCAGCCGATAGAATTGGGGTGCAGTCACGTGGCGTGCAGGTTGTCCCTCATTTAGGGGTTTCTAGGCAGCCCCATAGGGCAACGTTTTTCTTCTGGTGGGCAGGCAGAGTGCTGCGTTGTGGCTCCAGAATTCCCCATGTGGAGGGCTTGGGGGCCAGGAGTGTGAAGATGGAAGTGTGAGAACACAAGCTAGGGTTATGTGTCGCGGTGAGGGCACGGCAGGCCCACTCTGCAGAGGCTGAATCGAGATCTCCTGCATCGGAAGTCAGGGCGAGGATCCGACTTTGGCTCAGGTTGGAGTTTGTGTCCATGGTGGCCCCTTCAGGAAGAGGGCGCCTCGTGAGGTCATGGAGGTTTTCCCACGCTGGGAGTTGTGACATGCTCCAAAGTGCAAGGTTCCTTCTGTGGGAGAGTCGAGTCCTCTTGGATGGCTCCAGGAAGCCCCATTCGGAAAGACTCGAGAGCACGGGTCTAAGGATGGATGCCTGGGCACCCCACCTCGCATTCCCATTGGCTCGTAGTGACAAAGAAGGCTCAATCTGCTGCCTCTGGGGGAGGTATGCGGGGGGCGGGTGGGGCTGAGTTGAAATGGACTCTCCTGAGGATGGGTCATCATGTCGGTTTGTGTCCATGGAGACTTTGGAATCTGGCGGTGGCTCGGGGTCCCGGAAGCATTCTGCGAACTCGGATTGGACACAGGTCCAAAGGGTCAGTTTACCCTGTGGAGATGAGAGGTGTTCTGATGGGTGTCTCAGGAAACCTCCGTTTGCTGGTATTGGAATCCAGGCCTCTGAGGAGAGTCGCCTGAAAACCAAGCAAAGGGTTCAGATGAAGGCCTAACAGACTGTCCGGTTCCATCTTCTGTCTCTGGGGACATCCGTCTGCTTTTCTGAGTGGTGGGAGTTGCTCAGCTTGTGTCAGATCACCCCTGGGTGTCCAGGGAAGCCTACACTATTGGGATGGCCTCGGGGATCTTGGAGCCTACTCCTAATCTGTAGGTTTGTGGCCAGTGGAATGGGCAGAGTTTCCTTGGAGAGGGCAGGCACAGTCCTGCGCCGTGGCTCCAGGGGCCCCAGCGTTGAGGGTGTGTGGGACAGGGCTGCGGGGCCTGAAGTCTGAAAACACAAACTCGGCTTAGGTTTGGGCCCGAGGGTATGGCAGGCCCCATCTACCGACCGTGATGTGAGCTGCTCTGGATTTGAATGAAGGGTGAGTGTGCGTCCTTTTCTCGGGCTTCGGTGTCTGGATGTTGTGTCAAGGAGGGCTGTGGAATGGAGGGGTAGCCTCCCGGGCCATGGATGAGCCTCCCTCTGTGGGGATTTGACCTGGCTTTCAAGAGTTTCAGGTCATTCTGCGGGAAGGGAGGAGTCCTGTATTCTGCCTAGGTGTCCCTCCCAAAGAGGGAATCCAGAGCAGAGCCCTGGGTACCGGCGACTGGAAAACCCAAAATCGGGTTAGGATGGGTGCCCAAGGGGCATGGGAATCGCCCTAGGCGGGCTCGTGGTCCAGCCACTGAGAGACCTGATTGGAGCACGAGGCTTATGGTGAGGGTCACCATGCGTCTTTGTGCCCAAGGCGACCCTGAAGCAAGCATGAGCGTGGCCTCCTGGGCCATGCAGGTTTCTCCTACCCTGAAGGTTGGACACCAGGCCAACATCAAGTTTTCTTGGGTGGGGATGGAGGAGTTCTGATTTCTGCATCAGGTTCCCTCCTGTCCGGGGATTGGAGATAAGGTCTAGGTTCTGAATCCTGAACACCCAGCTTGGGAAGAGATGACAGCCTAAGGTCATGGCGGGTCTGATGTGCTGGGTGTGCTGCCTGGTGTCCGGGTGTCGATCGGGATGTCAGGGCTCAGGCTGGTTCAGACAGAGCATTAGTGTCCAGGGCAGCGGATAGAATTGGGGTGCAGTCACATGGCGTGCAGGTTGTCCCTCATTTAGGGGTTTCTGGGCAGCCCCATAGGGCAACGTTTTTCTTCTGGTGGGCAGGCAGAGTGCTGCGTTGTGGCTCCAGAATTCCCCATGTGGAGGGCTTGGGGGCCAGGAGTGTGAGGACGGAAGTGTGAGAACACAAGCTAGGGTATGTGTCGGGGTGAGGGCACGGCAGGCCCACTCTGCAGAGGCTGAATCGAGATCTCCTGCATCGGAAGTCAGGGCGAAGAACGGACTTTGGCTCAGGTTGGAGTTTGTGTCCATGGTGGCCCCTTCAGGAAGAGGGCGCCTCGTGAGGTCATGGAGGTTTTCCCACGCTGGGAGTTGTGACATGCTCCAAAGTGCAAGGATTCCTTCTGCGGGACAGTCGAGTCCTCTTGGATGGCTCCAGGACGCCCCATTCGGAAAGACTCGAGAGCACGGTTCTAAGGATGGGTGCCTGGGGACCCCACCTCGCATTCCCATTGGCTCGTAGTGACAAAGCAGGCTCAATCTGCTGCCTCTGGGGGAGGTATGCGGGGGGCGAGTGGGGCTGCGTTGAAATGGACTCTCCTGAGTATGGGTCATCATGTGGGTTTGTGTCCAGGGAGACTTTGGAATGTGGGGGTGGCTCGGGTCCCGGAAGCATTCTCTGAACTGGAGGATTGGACACAGCTCGAAAGGGTCAGTTTACCCTGTGGAGAAGAGAGGTGTTCTGATGGCTGCCTCAGGAAACATCCGTTTGCTGGTATTGGAATCCGGGCCTCTGAGGAGAGACCCCTGGAAACCAACCAAAGGGTTCAGATGAAGGCCTAACAGACTGTCCGGTTGTATCTTCTGTCTCTTGGGACATCCGTCTGCTTTTCTATGTGGAGGGAGTTGCTCAGCTTGTGTCAGATCACCCCTGGGAGTCCAGGGCAGCCTACACTATTGGGATGGCCTCGGGGATCTTGGAGCCTTCTCCTAATCTGTAGGTTTGTGGCCAGTGGAATGGGCAGAGTTTCCTTGCAGAGGGCAGGCACAGTCATGTTCCGTGAAACCAGGGGCCCCAGCATTGAGGGTGTGTGGGACAGGGCTGCGGGGCCTGAAGTCTGAAAACACAAACTCGGCTTAGGTTTGGGGCCGAGGGTATGGCAGGCCCCATCTACCGACCGTGATGGGAGCTGCTCTGGATTTGAATGAAGGGCGAGTGTGCGTCCTTTTCTCCGGCTTCTGTGTCTGGATGTTGTGTCAAGGAGGGCTGTGGAATGGAGGGTTAGCCTCCTGGGCCATGGATGAGCCTCCCTCTCTGGGGATTTGGCCTGGCTTCCAAGAGTTTCAGGTCATTCTGCGGGAAGGGAGGAGTCCTGTATTCTGCCTCAGGTGTCCCTCCCAAAGAGGGATTCCAGAGCAGAGCCCTGGGTACCGGCGACTGGAAATCCCAAACTCGGGTTAGAATGGGGGCCCAAGGGGCATGGGAAGCCCCCTAGACGGGCTCGTGGTCCAGCCACTGAGAGACCTGATTTGAGCACGAGGCTTATGGTGAGGGTCCCCATGCGTCTTTGTGCCCAAGGCGACGCTGAAGCAAGCATGGGCGTGGCCTCCTCGGCCATGCAGGTTTCTCCTACCCTGAAGGTTGGACACCAGGCCAACAGCAAGGTTCCTTGGATGGGGATGGAGGAGTTCTGATTTCTGCATCAGGTTCCCTCCTGTCCGGGGATTGGAGATAAGGTCTAGGTTCTGAATCCTGAACACCCAGCTTGGGAAGTGATGACAGCCTAAGGTCAAGGCGGGTCTGATGTGCTGGGTGTGCTGCCTGGTGTCCGGGTGTCGGTCGGGATGTCAGGGCTCAGGCTGGGTCAGACAGAGCTTTAGTGCCCAGGGCATCCCATAGAATTGGGGTGCAGTCACGTGGCGTGCAGGTTGACCCTCATTTGCGGTTTCTGGGCAGCACCATAGGGCAACGTTTTTCTTCTGGTGGGCAGGCAGAGTGCTGCGTTGTGGCTCCAGAATTCCCCATGTGGAGGGCTTGGGGGCCAGGAGTGTGAGGACGGAAGTGTGAGAACACAAGCTAGGGTTATGTGTCGGGGTGAGGGCACGGCAGGCCCACTCTGCAGAGGCTGAATCGAGATCTCCTGCATCGGAAGTCAGGGCGAGGATCCGACTTTGGCTCAGGTTGGAGTTTGTGTCCATGGTGGCCCCTTCAGCAAGAGGGCGCCTCGTGAGGTCATGGAGGTTTTCCCACGCTGGGAGTGGTGACATGCTCCAAAGTGCAAGGATTCCTTCTGCGGGAGAGTCGAGTCCTCTTGGATGGCTCCAGGACGCCCCATTCGGAAAGACTCGAGAGCATGGGTCTAAGAATGGATGCCTGGGTACCCCACCTCGCATTCCCATTGGATCCTAGTGACAAAGCAGGCTCAATCTGCTGCCTCTGGGGGAGGTACGCGGGGGGCAGGTGGGGCTGAGTTGAAATGGACTCTCCTGAGGATGGGTCATCATGTGGGTTTGTGTCCATGGAGACTTTGGAAGGTGGCGGTGGCTTGGGGGCCCGGAAGCATTCTCCGAACTCGGATTGGACACAGCTCCAAAGGGTCAGTTTACCCTGTGGAGATGAGAGGTGTTCTTATGGGTGCCTCAGGAAACCTCCGTTTGCTGTTATTGGAATCCAGGCCTCTGAGGAGAGACGCCTGGAAACCATGCAAAGGGTTCAGATGAAGGCCTAACAGACTGTCCGGTTCCATGTTCTGTCTCTGGGGACATCCGTCTGCTTTTCTGAGTGGTGGGAGTTGCTCAGCTTGTGTCAGATCACCCCTGGGAGTCCAGGGCAGACTACACTATTGGGATGGCCTCGGGGATCTTGGAACCTTCTCCTATTCTGTAGGTTTTTGGCCAGTGGAATGGGCAGAGTTTCCTTGGAGAGGGCAGGCACAGTCCTGCGCCGTGGCTCCAGGGGCCCCAGCGTTGAGTGTGTGTGGGACAGGGCTGCGGGGCCTGAAGTCTGAAAACACAAACTCGGCTTAGGTTTGGGCCCGAGGGTATGGCAGGCCCCATCTACCGACCGTGATGGGAGCTGCTCTGGATTTGAATGAAGGGCGAGTGTGCGTCCTTTTCTCAGGCTTCTGTGTCTGGATGTTGTGTCAAGGAGGGCTGTGGAATGGAGGGGTATCCTCCTGGGCCATGGAAGAGCCTCCCTCTCTGGGGATTTGGCCTGGCTTCCAAGAGTTTCAGGTCATTGTGCGGGAAGGGAGGAGTCCCGTATTCTGCCTCAGGTGTCCCTCCCAAAGAGGGAATCCAGAGCAGAGCCCTGGGTACCGGCGACTGGAAAACCCAAACTCGGGTTAGGATGGGGGCCCAAGGGGCATGGGAAGCCCCCTAGGCGGGCTCTTGGTCCAGCCACTGAGAGACCTGATTTGAGCACGAGGCTTATGGTGAAGGTCACCATGCGTCTTGGTGCCCAAGGCGATCCTCAAGCATGGGCGTGTTCTCCTGGGCCATGCAGGTTTCTCCTACCCTGAAGGTTGGACACCAGGCCAACAGCACGGTTCCTTCGATGGGGATGGAGGAGTTCAGATTTCTGCATCAGGTTCCCTCCTGTCCGGGGATTGGAGATAAGGTCTAGGTTCTGAATCCTGAACACCCAGCTTGGGAAGAGATGACAGCCTAAGGTCATGGCGGGTCTGATGTGCTGGGTGTGCTGCCTGGTGTCCGGGTGTCGGTCGGGATGTCAGGGCTCAGGCTGGGTCAGACAGAGCATTAGTGCCCAAGGCAGCCGATAGAATTGGGGTGCAGTCACGTGGCGTGCAGGTTGTCCCTCATTTAGGGGTTTCTAGGCAGCCCCATAGGGCAACGTTTTTCTTCTGGTGGGCAGGCAGAGTGCTGCGTTGTGGCTCCAGAATTCCCCATGTGGAGGGCTTGGGGGCCAGGAGTGTGAAGATGGAAGTGTGAGAACACAAGCTAGGGTTATGTGTCGGGGTGAGGGCACGGCAGGCCCACTCTGCAGAGGCTGAATCGAGATCTCCTGCATCGGAAGTCAGGGCGAGGATCCGACTTTGGCTCAGGTTGGAGTTTGTGTCCATGGTGGCCCCTTCAGGAAGAGGGCGCCTCGTGAGGTCATGGAGGTTTTCCCACGCTGGGAGTTGTGACATGCTCCAAAGTGCAAGGTTCCTTCTGTGGGAGAGTCGAGTCCTCTTGGATGGCTCCAGGACGCCCCATTCGGAAAGACTCGAGAGCACGGGTCTAAGGATGGATGCCTGGGCACCCCACCTCGCATTCCCATTGGCTCGTAGTGACAAAGAAGGCTCAATCTGCTGCCTCTGGGGGAGGTATGCGGGGGGCGGGTGGGGCTGAGTTGAAATGGACTCTCCTGAGGATGGGTCATCATGTCGGTTTGTGTCCATGGAGACTTTGGAATCTGGCGGTGGCTCGGGGGCCCGGAAGCATTCTCCGAACTCGGATTGGACACAGGTCCAAAGGGTCAGTTTACCCTGTGGAGATGAGAGGTGTTCTGATGGGTGCCTCAGGAAACCTCCGTTTGCTGGTATTGGAATCCAGGCCTCTGAGGAGAGTCGCCTGGAAACCAAGCAAAGGGTTCAGATGAAGGCCTAACAGACTGTCCGGTTCCATCTTCTGTCTCTGGGGACATCCGTCTGCTTTTCTGAGTGGTGGGAGTTGCTCAGCTTGTGTCAGATCACCCCTGGGTGTCCAGGGAAGCCTACACTATTGGGATGGCCTCGGGGATCTTGGAGCCTACTCCTAATCTGTAGGTTTGTGGCCAGTGGAATGGGCAGAGTTTCCTTGGAGAGGGCAGGCACAGTCCTGCGCCGTGGCTCCAGGGGCCCCAGCGTTGAGGGTGTGTGGGACAGGGCTGCGGGGCCTGAAGTCTGAAAACACAAACTCGGCTTAGGTTTGGGCCCGAGGGTATGGCAGGCCCCATCTACCGACCGTGATGTGAGCTGCTCTGGATTTGAATGAAGGGTGAGTGTCCGTCCTTTTCTCGGGCTTCGGTGTCTGGATGTTGTGTCAAGGAGGGCTGTGGAATGGAGGGGTAGCCTCCCGGGCCATGGATGAGCCTAGCTCTGTGGGGATTTGGCCTGGCTTCCAAGAGTTTCAGGTCATTGTGCTGGAAGGGAGGAGTCCTGTATTCTGCCTTAGGTGTACCTCCCAAAGAGGGAATCCAGAGCAGAGCCCTGGGTACCGGCGACTGGAAAACCCAAAATCGGGTTAGGATGGGTGCCCAAGGGCTATGGGAAGCGCCCTAGGCGGGCTCGTGGTCCAGCCACTGAGAGACCTGATTGGAGCACGAGGCTTATGGTGAGGGTCACCATGCGTCTTTGTGCCCAAGGCGACCCTCAAGCAAGCATGAGCGTGGCCTCCTGGGCCATGCAGGTTTCTCCTACCCTGAAGGTTGGACACCAGGCCAACATCAAGTTTTCTTGGGTGGGGATGGAGGAGTTCTGATTTCTGCATCAGGTTCCCTCCTGTCTGGGGATTGGAGATAAGGTCTAGGTTCTGAATCCTGAACACCCAGCTTGGGAAGAGATGACAGCCTAAGGTCAAGGCGGGTCTGATGTGCTGGGTGTGCTGCCTGGTGTCCGGGTGTCGATCGGGATGTCAGGGCTCAGGCTGGTTCAGACAGAGCATTAGTGTCCAGGGCAGCGGATAGAATTGGGGTGCAGTCACGTGGCGTGCAGGTTGTCCCTCATTTAGGGGTTTCTGGGCAGCCCCATAGGGCAACGTTTTTCTTCTGGTGGGCAGGCAGAGTGCTGCGTTGTGGCTCCAGAATTCCCCATGTGGAGGGCTTGGGGGCCAGGAGTGTGAGGACGGAAGTGTGAGAACACAAGCTAGGGTATGTGTCGGGGTGAGGGCACGGCAGGCCCACTCTGCAGAGGCTGAATCGAGATCTCCTGCATCGGAAGTCAGGGCGAAGAACGGACTTTGGCTCAGGTTGGAGTTTGTGTCCATGGTGGCCCCTTCAGGAAGAGGGCGCCTCGTGAGGTCATGGAGGTTTTCCCACGCTGGGAGTTGTGACATGCTCCAAAGTGCAAGGATTCCTTCTGCGGGACAGTCGAGTCCTCTTGGATGGCTCCAGGACGCCCCATTCGGAAAGACTCGAGAGCACGGTTCTAAGGATGGGTGCCTGGGGACCCCACCTCGCATTCCCATTGGCTCGTAGTGACAAAGCAGGCTCAATCTGCTGCCTCTGGGGGAGGTATGCGGGGGGCGAGTGGGGCTGCGTTGAAATGGACTCTCCTGAGTATGGGTCATCATGTGGGTTTGTGTCCAGGGAGACTTTGGAATGTGGGGGTGGCTCGGGTCCCGGAAGCATTCTCTGAACTGGAGGATTGGACACAGCTCGAAAGGGTCAGTTTACCCTGTGGAGAAGAGAGGTGTTCTGATGGCTGCCTCAGGAAACATCCGTTTGCTGGTATTGGAATCCGGGCCTCTGAGGAGAGACCCCTGGAAACCAACCAAAGGGTTCAGATGAAGGCCTAACAGACTGTCCGGTTGTATCTTCTGTCTCTTGGGACATCCGTCTGCTTTTCTATGTGGAGGGAGTTGCTCAGCTTGTGTCAGATCACCCCTGGGAGTCCAGGGCAGCCTACACTATTGGGATGGCCTCGGGGATCTTGGAGCCTTCTCCTAATCTGTAGGTTTGTGGCCAGTGGAATGGGCAGAGTTTCCTTGCAGAGGGCAGGCACAGTCATGTTCCGTGAAACCAGGGGCCCCAGCATTGAGGGTGTGTGGGACAGGGCTGCGGGGCCTGAAGTCTGAAAACACAAACTCGGCTTAGGTTTGGGGCCGAGGGTATGGCAGGCCCCATCTACCGACCGTGATGGGAGCTGCTCTGGATTTGAATGAAGGGCGAGTGTGCGTCCTTTTCTCCGGCTTCTGTGTCTGGATGTTGTGTCAAGGAGGGCTGTGGAATGGAGGGTTAGCCTCCCGGGCCATGGAAGAGCCTCCCTCTCTGGGGATTTGGCCTGGCTTCCAAGAGTTTCAGGTCATTCTGCGGGAAGGGAGGAGTCCTGTATTCTGCCTCAGGTGTCCCTCCCAAAGAGGGATTCCAGAGCAGAGCCCTGGGTACCGGCGACTGGAAATCCCAAACTCGGGTTAGAATGGGGGCCCAAGGGGCATGGGAAGCCCCCTAGGCGGGCTCGTGGTCCAGCCACTGAGAGACCTGATTTGAGCACGAGGCTTATGGTGAGGGTCCCCATGCGTCTTTGTGCCCAAGGCGACGCTGAAGCAAGCATGGGCGTGGCCTCCTCGGCCATGCAGGTTTCTCCTACCCTGAAGGTTGGACACCAGGCCAACAGCAAGGTTCCTTGGATGGGGATGGAGGAGTTCTGATTTCTGCATCAGGTTCCCTCCTGTCCGGGGATTGGAGATAAGGTCTAGGTTCTGAATCCTGAACACCCAGCTTGGGAAGTGATGACAGCCTAAGGTCAAGGCGGGTCTGATGTGCTGGGTGTGCTGCCTGGTGTCCGGGTGTCGGTCGGGATGTCAGGGCTCAGGCTGGGTCAGACAGAGCTTTAGTGCCCAGGGCATCCCATAGAATTGGGGTGCAGTCACGTGGCGTGCAGGTTGTCCCTCATTTAGGGGTTTCTGGGCAGCACCATAGGGCAACGTTTTTCTTCTGGTGGGCAGGCAGAGTGCTGCGTTGTGGCTCCAGAATTCCCCATGTGGAGGGCTTGGGGGCCAGGAGTGTGAGGACGGAAGTGTGAGAACACAAGCTAGGGTTATGTGTCGGGGTGAGGGCACGGCAGGCCCACTCTGCAGAGGCTGAATCGAGATCTCCTGCATCGGAAGTCAGGGCGAGGATCCGACTTTGGCTCAGGTTGGAGTTTGTGTCCATGGTGGCCCCTTCAGCAAGAGGGCGCCTCGTGAGGTCATGGAGGTTTTCCCACGCTGGGAGTGGTGACATGCTCCAAAGTGCAAGGATTCCTTCTGCGGGAGAGTCGAGTCCTCTTGGATGGCTCCAGGACGCCCCATTCGGAAAGACTCGAGAGCATGGGTCTAAGAATGGATGCCTGGGTACCCCACCTCGCATTCCCATTGGATCCTAGTGACAAAGCAGGCTCAATCTGCTGCCTCTGGGGGAGGTACGCGGGGGGCAGGTGGGGCTGAGTTGAAATGGACTCTCCTGAGGATGGGTCATCATGTGGGTTTGTGTCCATGGAGACTTTGGAAGGTGGCGGTGGCTCGGGGGCCCGGAAGCATTCTCCGAACTCGGATTGGACACAGCTCCAAAGGGTCAGTTTACCCTGTGGAGATGAGAGGTGTTCTTATGGGTGCCTCAGGAAACCTCCGTTTGCTGTTATTGGAATCCAGGCCTCTGAGGAGAGACGCCTGGAAACCATGCAAAGGGTTCAGATGAAGGCCTAACAGACTGTCCGGTTCCATCTTCTGTCTCTGGGGACATCCGTCTGCTTTTCTGAGTGGTGGGAGTTGCTCAGCTTGTGTCAGATCACCCCTGGGAGTCCAGGGCAGACTACACTATTGGGATGGCCTCGGGGATCTTGGAACCTTCTCCTATTCTGTAGGTTTTTGGCCAGTGGAATGGGCAGAGTTTCCTTGGAGAGGGCAGGCACAGTCCTGCGCCGTGGCTCCAGGGGCCCCAGCGTTGAGTGTGTGTGGGACAGGGCTGCGGGGCCTGAAGTCTGAAAACACAAACTCGGCTTAGGTTTGGGGCCGAGGGTATGGCAGGCCCCATCTACCGACCGTGATGGGAGCTGCTCTGGATTTGAATGAAGGGCGAGTGTGCGTCCTTTTCTCAGGCTTCTGTGTCTGGATGTTGTGTCAAGGAGGGCTGTGGAATGGAGGGGTATCCTCCTGGGCCATGGAAGAGCCTCCCTCTCTGGGGATTTGGCCTGGCTTCCAAGAGTTTCAGGTCATTGTGCGGGAAGGGAGGAGTCCCGTATTCTGCCTCAGGTGTCCCTCCCAAAGAGGGAATCCAGAGCAGAGCCCTGGGTACCGGCGACTGGAAAACCCAAACTCGGGTTAGGATGGGGGCCCAAGGGGCATGGGAAGCCCCCTAGGCGGGCTCTTGGTCCAGCCACTGAGAGACCTGATTTGAGCACGAGGCTTATGGTGAAGGTCACCATGCGTCTTGGTGCCCAAGGCGATCCTCAAGCATGGGCGTGTTCTCCTGGGCCATGCAGGTTTCTCCTACCCTGAAGGTTGGACACCAGGCCAACAGCAAGGTTCCTTCGATGGGGATGGAGGAGTTCAGATTTCTGCATCAGGTTCCCTCCTGTCCGGGGATTGGAGATAAGGTCTAGGTTCTGAATCCTGAACACCCAGCTTGGGAAGAGATGACAGCCTAAGGTCATGGCGGGTCTGATGTGCTGGGTGTGCTGCCTGGTGTCCGGGTGTCGGTCGGGATGTCAGGGCTCAGGCTGGGTCAGACAGAGCATTAGTGCCCAAGGCAGCCGATAGAATTGGGGTGCAGTCACGTGGCGTGCAGGTTGTCCCTCATTTAGGGGTTTCTAGGCAGCCCCATAGGGCAACGTTTTTCTTCTGGTGGGCAGGCAGAGTGCTGCGTTGTGGCTCCAGAATTCCCCATGTGGAGGGCTTGGGGGCCAGGAGTGTGAAGATGGAAGTGTGAGAACACAAGCTAGGGTTATGTGTCGCGGTGAGGGCACGGCAGGCCCACTCTGCAGAGGCTGAATCGAGATCTCCTGCATCGGAAGTCAGGGCGAGGATCCGACTTTGGCTCAGGTTGGAGTTTGTGTCCATGGTGGCCCCTTCAGGAAGAGGGCGCCTCGTGAGGTCATGGAGGTTTTCCCACGCTGGGAGTTGTGACATGCTCCAAAGTGCAAGGTTCCTTCTGTGGGAGAGTCGAGTCCTCTTGGATGGCTCCAGGACGCCCCATTCGGAAAGACTCGAGAGCACGGGTCTAAGGATGGATGCCTGGGCACCCCACCTCGCATTCCCATTGGCTCGTAGTGACAAAGAAGGCTCAATCTGCTGCCTCTGGGGGAGGTATGCGGGGGGCGGGTGGGGCTGAGTTGAAATGGACTCTCCTGAGGATGGGTCATCATGTCGGTTTGTGTCCATGGAGACTTTGGAATCTGGCGGTGGCTCGGGGTCCCGGAAGCATTCTGCGAACTCGGATTGGACACAGGTCCAAAGGGTCAGTTTACCCTGTGGAGATGAGAGGTGTTCTGATGGGTGCCTCAGGAAACCTCCGTTTGCTGGTATTGGAATCCAGGCCTCTGAGGAGAGTCGCCTGGAAACCAAGCAAAGGGTTCAGATGAAGGCCTAACAGACTGTCCGGTTCCATCTTCTGTCTCTGGGGACATCCGTCTGCTTTTCTGAGTGGTGGGAGTTGCTCAGCTTGTGTCAGATCACCCCTGGGTGTCCAGGGAAGCCTACACTATTGGGATGGCCTCGGGGATCTTGGAGCCTACTCCTAATCTGTAGGTTTGTGGCCAGTGGAATGGGCAGAGTTTCCTTGGAGAGGGCAGGCACAGTCCTGCGCCGTGGCTCCAGGGGCCCCAGCGTTGAGGGTGTGTGGGACAGGGCTGCGGGGCCTGAAGTCTGAAAACACAAACTCGGCTTAGGTTTGGGCCCGAGGGTATGGCAGGCCCCATCTACCGACCGTGATGTGAGCTGCTCTGGATTTGAATGAAGGGTGAGTGTGCGTCCTTTTCTCGGGCTTCGGTGTCTGGATGTTGTGTCAAGGAGGGCTGTGGAATGGAGGGTTAGCCTCCCGGGCCATGGATGAGCCTCCCTCTGTGGGGATTTGGCCTGGCTTCCAAGAGTTTCAGGTCATTGTGCTGGAAGGGAGGAGTCCTGTATTCTGCCTAGGTGTCCCTCCCAAAGAGGGAATCCAGAGCAGAGCCCTGGGTACCGGCGACTGGAAAACCCAAAATCGGGTTAGGATGGGTGCCCAAGGGGCATGGGAATCGCCCTAGGCGGGCTCGTGGTCCAGCCACTGAGAGACCTGATTGGAGCACGAGGCTTATGGTGAGGGTCACCATGCGTCTTTGTGCCCAAGGCGACCCTGAAGCAAGCATGAGCGTGGCCTCCTGGGCCATGCAGGTTTCTCCTACCCTGAAGGTTGGACACCAGGCCAACATCAAGTTTTCTTGGGTGGGGATGGAGGAGTTCTGATTTCTGCATCAGGTTCCCTCCTGTCCGGGGATTGGAGATAAGGTCTAGGTTCTGAATCCTGAACACCCAGCTTGGGAAGAGATGACAGCCTAAGGTCATGGCGGGTCTGATGTGCTGGGTGTGCTGCCTGGTGTCCGGGTGTCGATCGGGATGTCAGGGCTCAGGCTGGTTCAGACAGAGCATTAGTGTCCAGGGCAGCGGATAGAATTGGGGTGCAGTCACGTGGCGTGCAGGTTGTCCCTCATTTAGGGGTTTCTGGGCAGCCCCATAGGGCAACGTTTTTCTTCTGGTGGGCAGGCAGAGTGCTGCGTTGTGGCTCCAGAATTCCCCATGTGGAGGGCTTGGGGGCCAGGAGTGTGAGGACGGAAGTGTGAGAACACAAGCTAGGGTATGTGTCGGGGTGAGGGCACGGCAGGCCCACTCTGCAGAGGCTGAATCGAGATCTCCTGCATCGGAAGTCAGGGCGAAGAACGGACTTTGGCTCAGGTTGGAGTTTGTGTCCATGGTGGCCCCTTCAGGAAGAGGGCGCCTCGTGAGGTCATGGAGGTTTTCCCACGCTGGGAGTTGTGACATGCTCCAAAGTGCAAGGATTCCTTCTGCGGGACAGTCGAGTCCTCTTGGATGGCTCCAGGACGCCCCATTCGGAAAGACTCGAGAGCACGGTTCTAAGGATGGGTGCCTGGGGACCCCACCTCGCATTCCCATTGGCTCGTAGTGACAAAGCAGGCTCAATCTGCTGCCTCTGGGGGAGGTATGCGGGGGGCGAGTGGGGCTGCGTTGAAATGGACTCTCCTGAGTATGGGTCATCATGTGGGTTTGTGTCCAGGGAGACTTTGGAATGTGGGGGTGGCTCGGGTCCCGGAAGCATTTTCTGAACTGGAGGATTGGACACAGCTCGAAAGGGTCAGTTTACCCTGTGGAGAAGAGAGGTGTTCTGATGGCTGCCTCAGGAAACATCCGTTTGCTGGTATTGGAATCCGGGCCTCTGAGGAGAGACCCCTGGAAACCAACCAAAGGGTTCAGATGAAGGCCTAACAGACTGTCCGGTTGTATCTTCTGTCTCTTGGGACATCCGTCTGCTTTTCTATGTGGAGGGAGTTGCTCAGCTTGTGTCAGATCACCCCTGGGAGTCCAGGGCAGCCTACACTATTGGGATGGCCTCGGGGATCTTGGAGCCTTCTCCTAATCTGTAGGTTTGTGGCCAGTGGAATGGGCAGAGTTTCCTTGCAGAGGGCAGGCACAGTCATGTTCCGTGAAACCAGGGGCCCCAGCATTGAGGGTGTGTGGGACAGGGCTGCGGGGCCTGAAGTCTGAAAACACAAACTCGGCTTAGGTTTGGGGCCGAGGGTATGGCAGGCCCCATCTACCGACCGTGATGGGAGCTGCTCTGGATTTGAATGAAGGGCGAGTGTGCGTCCTTTTCTCCGGCTTCTGTGTCTGGATGTTGTGTCAAGGAGGGCTGTGGAATGGAGGGGTAGCCTCCCGGGCCATGGATGAGCCTCCCTCTCTGGGGATTTGGCCTGGCTTCCAAGAGTTTCAGGTCATTCTGCGGGAAGGGAGGAGTCCTGTATTCTGCCTCAGGTGTCCCTCCCAAAGAGGGATTCCAGAGCAGAGCCCTGGGTACCGGCGACTGGAAATCCCAAACTCGGGTTAGAATGGGGGCCCAAGGGGCATGGGAAGCCCCCTAGGCGGGCTCGTGGTCCAGCCACTGAGAGACCTGATTTGAGCACGAGGCTTATGGTGAGGGTCCCCATGCGTCTTTGTGCCCAAGGCGACGCTGAAGCAAGCATGGGCGTGGCCTCCTCGGCCATGCAGGTTTCTCCTACCCTGAAGGTTGGACACCAGGCCAACAGCAAGGTTCCTTGGATGGGGATGGAGGAGTTCTGATTTCTGCATCAGGTTCCCTCCTGTCCGGGGATTGGAGATAAGGTCTAGGTTCTGAATCCTGAACACCCAGCTTGGGAAGTGATGACAGCCTAAGGTCAAGGCGGGTCTGATGTGCTGGGTGTGCTGCCTGGTGTCCGGGTGTCGGTCGGGATGTCAGGGCTCAGGCTGGGTCAGACAGAGCTTTAGTGCCCAGGGCATCCCATAGAATTGGGGTGCAGTCACGTGGCGTGCAGGTTGACCCTCATTTGCGGTTTCTGGGCAGCACCATAGGGCAACGTTTTTCTTCTGGTGGGCAGGCAGAGTGCTGCGTTGTGGCTCCAGAATTCCCCATGTGGAGGGCTTGGGGGCCAGGAGTGTGAGGACGGAAGTGTGAGAACACAAGCTAGGGTTATGTGTCGGGGTGAGGGCACGGCAGGCCCACTCTGCAGAGGCTGAATCGAGATCTCCTGCATCGGAAGTCAGGACGAGGATCCGACTTTGGCTCAGGTTGGAGTTTGTGTCCATGGTGGCCCCTTCAGCAAGAGGGCGCCTCGTGAGGTCATGGAGGTTTTCCCACGCTGGGAGTGGTGACATGCTCCAAAGTGCAAGGATTCCTTCTGCGGGAGAGTCGAGTCCTCTTGGATGGCTCCAGGACGCCCCATTCGGAAAGACTCGAGAGCATGGGTCTAAGAATGGATGCCTGGGTACCCCACCTCGCATTCCCATTGGATCCTAGTGACAAAGCAGGCTCAATCTGCTGCCTCTGGGGGAGGTACGCGGGGGGCAGGTGGGGCTGAGTTGAAATGGACTCTCCTGAGGATGGGTCATCATGTGGGTTTGTGTCCATGGAGACTTTGGAAGGTGGCGGTGGCTCGGGGGCCCGGAAGCATTCTCCGAACTCGGATTGGACACAGCTCCAAAGGGTCAGTTTACCCTGTGGAGATGAGAGGTGTTCTTATGGGTGCCTCAGGAAACCTCCGTTTGCTGTTATTGGAATCCAGGCCTCTGAGGAGAGACGCCTGGAAACCATGCAAAGGGTTCAGATGAAGGCCTAACAGACTGTCCGGTTCCATGTTCTGTCTCTGGGGACATCCGTCTGCTTTTCTGAGTGGTGGGAGTTGCTCAGCTTGTGTCAGATCACCCCTGGGAGTCCAGGGCAGACTACACTATTGGGATGGCCTCGGGGATCTTGGAACCTTCTCCTATTCTGTAGGTTTTTGGCCAGTGGAATGGGCAGAGTTTCCTTGGAGAGGGCAGGCACAGTCCTGCGCCGTGGCTCCAGGGGCCCCAGCGTTGAGTGTGTGTGGGACAGGGCTGCGGGGCCTGAAGTCTGAAAACACAAACTCGGCTTAGGTTTGGGGCCGAGGGTATGGCAGGCCCCATCTACCGACCGTGATGGGAGCTGCTCTGGATTTGAATGAAGGGCGAGTGTGCGTCCTTTTCTCAGGCTTCTGTGTCTGGATGTTGTGTCAAGGAGGGCTGTGGAATGGAGGGGTATCCTCCTGGGCCATGGAAGAGCCTCCCTCTCTGGGGATTTGGCCTGGCTTCCAAGAGTTTCAGGTCATTGTGCGGGAAGGGAGGAGTCCCGTATTCTGCCTCAGGTGTCCCTCCCAAAGAGGGAATCCAGAGCAGAGCCCTGGGTACCGGCGACTGGAAAACCCAAACTCGGGTTAGGATGGGGGCCCAAGGGGCATGGGAAGCCCCCTAGGCGGGCTCTTGGTCCAGCCACTGAGAGACCTGATTTGAGCACGAGGCTTATGGTGAAGGTCACCATGCGTCTTGGTGCCCAAGGCGATCCTCAAGCATGGGCGTGTTCTCCTGGGCCATGCAGGTTTCTCCTACCCTGAAGGTTGGACACCAGGCCAACAGCAAGGTTCCTTCGATGGGGATGGAGGAGTTCAGATTTCTGCATCAGGTTCCCTCCTGTCCGGGGATTGGAGATAAGGTCTAGGTTCTGAATCCTGAACACCCAGCTTGGGAAGAGATGACAGCCTAAGGTCATGGCGGGTCTGATGTGCTGGGTGTGCTGCCTGGTGTCCGGGTGTCGGTCGGGATGTCAGGGCTCAGGCTGGGTCAGACAGAGCATTAGTGCCCAAGGCAGCCGATAGAATTGGGGTGCAGTCACGTGGCGTGCAGGTTGTCCCTCATTTAGGGGTTTCTAGGCAGCCCCATAGGGCAACGTTTTTCTTCTGGTGGGCAGGCAGAGTGCTGCGTTGTGGCTCCAGAATTCCCCATGTGGAGGGCTTGGGGGCCAGGAGTGTGAAGATGGAAGTGTGAGAACACAAGCTAGGGTTATGTGTCGCGGTGAGGGCACGGCAGGCCCACTCTGCAGAGGCTGAATCGAGATCTCCTGCATCGGAAGTCAGGGCGAGGATCCGACTATGCCTCAGGTTGCAGTTTGTGTCCATGGTGGCCACCTTCAGGAAGAGGGCGCCTCGTGAGGTCATGGAGGTTTTCCCACGCTGGGAGTTGTGACATGCTCCAAAGTGCAAGGTTCCTTCTGTGGGAGAGTCGAGTCCTCTTGGATGGCTCCAGGAAGCCCCATTCGGAAAGACTCGAGAGCACGGGTCTAAGGATGGATGCCTGGGCACCCCACCTCGCATTCCCATTGGCTCGTAGTGACAAAGAAGGCTCAATCTGCTGCCTCTGGGGGAGGTATGCGGGGGGCGGGTGGGGCTGAGTTGAAATGGACTCTCCTGAGGATGGGTCATCATGTCGGTTTGTGTCCATGGAGACTTTGGAATCTGGCGGTGGCTCGGGGTCCCGGAAGCATTCTGCGAACTCGGATTGGACACAGGTCCAAAGGGTCAGTTTACCCTGTGGAGATGAGAGGTGTTCTGATGGGTGCCTCAGGAAACCTCCGTTTGCTGGTATTGGAATCCAGGCCTCTGAGGAGAGTCGCCTGGAAACCAAGCAAAGGGTTCAGATGAAGGCCTAACAGACTGTCCGGTTCCATCTTCTGTCTCTGGGGACATCCGTCTGCTTTTCTGAGTGGTGGGAGTTGCTCAGCTTGTGTCAGATCACCCCTGGGTGTCCAGGGAAGCCTACACTATTGGGATGGCCTCGGGGATCTTGGAGCCTACTCCTAATCTGTAGGTTTGTGGCCAGTGGAATGGGCAGAGTTTCCTTGGAGAGGGCAGGCACAGTCCTGCGCCGTGGCTCCAGGGGCCCCAGCGTTGAGGGTGTGTGGGACAGGGCTGCGGGGCCTGAAGTCTGAAAACACAAACTAGGCTTAGGTTTGGGCCCGAGGGTATGGCAGGCCCCATCTACCGACCGTGATGTGAGCTGCTCTGGATTTGAATGAAGGGTGAGTGTGCGTCCTTTTCTCGGGCTTCGGTGTCTGGATGTTGTGTCAAGGAGGGCTGTGGAATGGAGGGGTAGCCTCCCGGGCCATGGATGAGCCTCCCTCTGTGGGGATTTGGCCTGGCTTCCAAGAGTTTCAGGTCATTGTGCTGGAAGGGAGGAGTCCTGTATTCTGCCTAGGTGTCCCTCCCAAAGAGGGAATCCAGAGCAGAGCCCTGGGTACCGGCGACTGGAAAACCCAAAATCGGGTTAGGATGGGTGCCCAAGGGGCATGGGAATCGCCCTAGGCGGGCTCGTGGTCCAGCCACTGAGAGACCTGATTGGAGCACGAGGCTTATGGTGAGGGTCACCATGCGTCTTTGTGCCCAAGGCGACCCTGAAGCAAGCATGAGCGTGGCCTCCTGGGCCATGCAGGTTTCTCCTACCCTGAAGGTTGGACACCAGGCCAACATCAAGTTTTCTTGGGTGGGGATGGAGGAGTTCTGATTTCTGCATCAGGTTCCCTCCTGTCCGGGGATTGGAGATAAGGTCTAGGTTCTGAATCCTGAACACCCAGCTTGGGAAGAGATGACAGCCTAAGGTCATGGCGGGTCTGATGTGCTGGGTGTGCTGCCTGGTGTCCGGGTGTCGATCGGGATGTCAGGGCTCAGGCTGGTTCAGACAGAGCATTAGTGTCCAGGGCAGCGGATAGAATTGGGGTGCAGTCACGTGGCGTGCAGGTTGTCCCTCATTTAGGGGTTTCTGGGCAGCCCCATAGGGCAACGTTTTTCTTCTGGTGGGCAGGCAGAGTGCTGCGTTGTGGCTCCAGAATTCCCCATGTGGAGGGCTTGGGGGCCAGGAGTGTGAGGACGGAAGTGTGAGAACACAAGCTAGGGTATGTGTCGGGGTGAGGGCACGGCAGGCCCACTCTGCAGAGGCTGAATCGAGATCTCCTGCATCGGAAGTCAGGGCGAAGAACGGACTTTGGCTCAGGTTGGAGTTTGTGTCCATGGTGGCCCCTTCAGGAAGAGGGCGCCTCGTGAGGTCATGGAGGTTTTCCCACGCTGGGAGTTGTGACATGCTCCAAAGTGCAAGGATTCCTTCTGCGGGACAGTCGAGTCCTCTTGGATGGCTCCAGGACGCCCCATTCGGAAAGACTCGAGAGCACGGTTCTAAGGATGGGTGCCTGGGGACCCCACCTCGCATTCCCATTGGCTCGTAGTGACAAAGCAGGCTCAATCTGCTGCCTCTGGGGGAGGTATGCGGGGGGCGAGTGGGGCTGCGTTGAAATGGACTCTCCTGAGTATGGGTCATCATGTGGGTTTGTGTCCAGGGAGACTTTGGAATGTGGGGGTGGCTCGGGTCCCGGAAGCATTCTCTGAACTGGAGGATTGGACACAGCTCGAAAGGGTCAGTTTACCCTGTGGAGAAGAGAGGTGTTCTGATGGCTGCCTCAGGAAACATCCGTTTGCTGGTATTGGAATCCGGGCCTCTGAGGAGAGACCCCTGGAAACCAACCAAAGGGTTCAGATGAAGGCCTAACAGACTGTCCGGTTGTATCTTCTGTCTCTTGGGACATCCGTCTGCTTTTCTATGTGGAGGGAGTTGCTCAGCTTGTGTCAGATCACCCCTGGGAGTCCAGGGCAGCCTACACTATTGGGATGGCCTCGGGGATCTTGGAGCCTTCTCCTAATCTGTAGGTTTGTGGCCAGTGGAATGGGCAGAGTTTCCTTGCAGAGGGCAGGCACAGTCATGTTCCGTGAAACCAGGGGCCCCAGCATTGAGGGTGTGTGGGACAGGGCTGCGGGGCCTGAAGTCTGAAAACACAAACTCGGCTTAGGTTTGGGGCCGAGGGTATGGCAGGCCCCATCTACCGACCGTGATGGGAGCTGCTCTGGATTTGAATGAAGGGCGAGTGTGCGTCCTTTTCTCCGGCTTCTGTGTCTGGATGTTGTGTCAAGGAGGGCTGTGGAATGGAGGGGTAGCCTCCCGGGCCATGGATGAGCCTCCCTCTCTGGGGATTTGGCCTGGCTTCCAAGAGTTTCAGGTCATTCTGCGGGAAGGGAGGAGTCCTGTATTCTGCCTCAGGTGTCCCTCCCAAAGAGGGATTCCAGAGCAGAGCCCTGGGTACCGGCGACTGGAAATCCCAAACTCGGGTTAGAATGGGGGCCCAAGGGGCATGGGAAGCCCCCTAGGCGGGCTCGTGGTCCAGCCACTGAGAGACCTGATTTGAGCACGAGGCTTATGGTGAGGGTCCCCATGCGTCTTTGTGCCCAAGGCGACGCTGAAGCAAGCATGGGCGTGGCCTCCTCGGCCATGCAGGTTTCTCCTACCCTGAAGGTTGGACACCAGGCCAACAGCAAGGTTCCTTGGATGGGGATGGAGGAGTTCTGATTTCTGCATCAGGTTCCCTCCTGTCCGGGGATTGGAGATAAGGTCTAGGTTCTGAATCCTGAACACCCAGCTTGGGAAGTGATGACAGCCTAAGGTCAAGGCGGGTCTGATGTGCTGGGTGTGCTGCCTGGTGTCCGGGTGTCGGTCGGGATGTCAGGGCTCAGGCTGGGTCAGACAGAGCTTTAGTGCCCAGGGCATCCCATAGAATTGGGGTGCAGTCACGTGGCGTGCAGGTTGACCCTCATTTGCGGTTTCTGGGCAGCACCATAGGGCAACGTTTTTCTTCTGGTGGGCAGGCAGAGTGCTGCGTTGTGGCTCCAGAATTCCCCATGTGGAGGGCTTGGGGGCCAGGAGTGTGAGGACGGAAGTGTGAGAACACAAGCTAGGGTTATGTGTCGGGGTGAGGGCACGGCAGGCCCACTCTGCAGAGGCTGAATCGAGATCTCCTGCATCGGAAGTCAGGACGAGGATCCGACTTTGGCTCAGGTTGGAGTTTGTGTCCATGGTGGCCCCTTCAGCAAGAGGGCGCCTCGTGAGGTCATGGAGGTTTTCCCACGCTGGGAGTGGTGACATGCTCCAAAGTGCAAGGATTCCTTCTGCGGGAGAGTCGAGTCCTCTTGGATGGCTCCAGGACGCCCCATTCGGAAAGACTCGAGAGCATGGGTCTAAGAATGGATGCCTGGGTACCCCACCTCGCATTCCCATTGGATCCTAGTGACAAAGCAGGCTCAATCTGCTGCCTCTGGGGGAGGTACGCGGGGGGCAGGTGGGGCTGAGTTGAAATGGACTCTCCTGAGGATGGGTCATCATGTGGGTTTGTGTCCATGGAGACTTTGGAAGGTGGCGGTGGCTCGGGGGCCCGGAAGCATTCTCCGAACTCGGATTGGACACAGCTCCAAAGGGTCAGTTTACCCTGTGGAGATGAGAGGTGTTCTTATGGGTGCCTCAGGAAACCTCCGTTTGCTGTTATTGGAATCCAGGCCTCTGAGGAGAGACGCCTGGAAACCATGCAAAGGGTTCAGATGAAGGCCTAACAGACTGTCCGGTTCCATGTTCTGTCTCTGGGGACATCCGTCTGCTTTTCTGAGTGGTGGGAGTTGCTCAGCTTGTGTCAGATCACCCCTGGGAGTCCAGGGCAGACTACACTATTGGGATGGCCTCGGGGATCTTGGAACCTTCTCCTATTCTGTAGGTTTTTGGCCAGTGGAATGGGCAGAGTTTCCTTGGAGAGGGCAGGCACAGTCCTGCGCCGTGGCTCCAGGGGCCCCAGCGTTGAGTGTGTGTGGGACAGGGCTGCGGGGCCTGAAGTCTGAAAACACAAACTCGGCTTAGGTTTGGGGCCGAGGGTATGGCAGGCCCCATCTACCGACCGTGATGGGAGCTGCTCTGGATTTGAATGAAGGGCGAGTGTGCGTCCTTTTCTCAGGCTTCTGTGTCTGGATGTTGTGTCAAGGAGGGCTGTGGAATGGAGGGGTATCCTCCTGGGCCATGGAAGAGCCTCCCTCTCTGGGGATTTGGCCTGGCTTCCAAGAGTTTCAGGTCATTGTGCGGGAAGGGAGGAGTCCCGTATTCTGCCTCAGGTGTCCCTCCCAAAGAGGGAATCCAGAGCAGAGCCCTGGGTACCGGCGACTGGAAAACCCAAACTCGGGTTAGGATGGGGGCCCAAGGGGCATGGGAAGCCCCCTAGGCGGGCTCTTGGTCCAGCCACTGAGAGACCTGATTTGAGCACGAGGCTTATGGTGAAGGTCACCATGCGTCTTGGTGCCCAAGGCGATCCTCAAGCATGGGCGTGTTCTCCTGGGCCATGCAGGTTTCTCCTACCCTGAAGGTTGGACACCAGGCCAACAGCAAGGTTCCTTCGATGGGGATGGAGGAGTTCAGATTTCTGCATCAGGTTCCCTCCTGTCCGGGGATTGGAGATAAGGTCTAGGTTCTGAATCCTGAACACCCAGCTTGGGAAGAGATGACAGCCTAAGGTCATGGCGGGTCTGATGTGCTGGGTGTGCTGCCTGGTGTCCGGGTGTCGGTCGGGATGTCAGGGCTCAGGCTGGGTCAGACAGAGCATTAGTGCCCAAGGCAGCCGATAGAATTGGGGTGCAGTCACGTGGCGTGCAGGTTGTCCCTCATTTAGGGGTTTCTAGGCAGCCCCATAGGGCAACGTTTTTCTTCTGGTGGGCAGGCAGAGTGCTGCGTTGTGGCTCCAGAATTCCCCATGTGGAGGGCTTGGGGGCCAGGAGTGTGAAGATGGAAGTGTGAGAACACAAGCTAGGGTTATGTGTCGCGGTGAGGGCACGGCAGGCCCACTCTGCAGAGGCTGAATCGAGATCTCCTGCATCGGAAGTCAGGGCGAGGATCCGACTATGCCTCAGGTTGCAGTTTGTGTCCATGGTGGCCACCTTCAGGAAGAGGGCGCCTCGTGAGGTCATGGAGGTTTTCCCACGCTGGGAGTTGTGACATGCTCCAAAGTGCAAGGTTCCTTCTGTGGGAGAGTCGAGTCCTCTTGGATGGCTCCAGGAAGCCCCATTCGGAAAGACTCGAGAGCACGGGTCTAAGGATGGATGCCTGGGCACCCCACCTCGCATTCCCATTGGCTCGTAGTGACAAAGAAGGCTCAATCTGCTGCCTCTGGGGGAGGTATGCGGGGGGCGGGTGGGGCTGAGTTGAAATGGACTCTCCTGAGGATGGGTCATCATGTCGGTTTGTGTCCATGGAGACTTTGGAATCTGGCGGTGGCTCGGGGTCCCGGAAGCATTCTGCGAACTCGGATTGGACACAGGTCCAAAGGGTCAGTTTACCCTGTGGAGATGAGAGGTGTTCTGATGGGTGCCTCAGGAAACCTCCGTTTGCTGGTATTGGAATCCAGGCCTCTGAGGAGAGTCGCCTGGAAACCAAGCAAAGGGTTCAGATGAAGGCCTAACAGACTGTCCGGTTCCATCTTCTGTCTCTGGGGACATCCGTCTGCTTTTCTGAGTGGTGGGAGTTGCTCAGCTTGTGTCAGATCACCCCTGGGTGTCCAGGGAAGCCTACACTATTGGGATGGCCTCGGGGATCTTGGAGCCTACTCCTAATCTGTAGGTTTGTGGCCAGTGGAATGGGCAGAGTTTCCTTGGAGAGGGCAGGCACAGTCCTGCGCCGTGGCTCCAGGGGCCCCAGCGTTGAGGGTGTGTGGGACAGGGCTGCGGGGCCTGAAGTCTGAAAACACAAACTAGGCTTAGGTTTGGGCCCGAGGGTATGGCAGGCCCCATCTACCGACCGTGATGTGAGCTGCTCTGGATTTGAATGAAGGGTGAGTGTGCGTCCTTTTCTCGGGCTTCGGTGTCTGGATGTTGTGTCAAGGAGGGCTGTGGAATGGAGGGGTAGCCTCCCGGGCCATGGATGAGCCTCCCTCTGTGGGGATTTGGCCTGGCTTCCAAGAGTTTCAGGTCATTGTGCTGGAAGGGAGGAGTCCTGTATTCTGCCTAGGTGTCCCTCCCAAAGAGGGAATCCAGAGCAGAGCCCTGGGTACCGGCGACTGGAAAACCCAAAATCGGGTTAGGATGGGTGCCCAAGGGGCATGGGAATCGCCCTAGGCGGGCTCGTGGTCCAGCCACTGAGAGACCTGATTGGAGCACGAGGCTTATGGTGAGGGTCACCATGCGTCTTTGTGCCCAAGGCGACCCTGAAGCAAGCATGAGCGTGGCCTCCTGGGCCATGCAGGTTTCTCCTACCCTGAAGGTTGGACACCAGGCCAACATCAAGTTTTCTTGGGTGGGGATGGAGGAGTTCTGATTTCTGCATCAGGTTCCCTCCTGTCCGGGGATTGGAGATAAGGTCTAGGTTCTGAATCCTGAACACCCAGCTTGGGAAGAGATGACAGCCTAAGGTCATGGCGGGTCTGATGTGCTGGGTGTGCTGCCTGGTGTCCGGGTGTCGATCGGGATGTCAGGGCTCAGGCTGGTTCAGACAGAGCATTAGTGTCCAGGGCAGCGGATAGAATTGGGGTGCAGTCACGTGGCGTGCAGGTTGTCCCTCATTTAGGGGTTTCTGGGCAGCCCCATAGGGCAACGTTTTTCTTCTGGTGGGCAGGCAGAGTGCTGCGTTGTGGCTCCAGAATTCCCCATGTGGAGGGCTTGGGGGCCAGGAGTGTGAGGACGGAAGTGTGAGAACACAAGCTAGGGTATGTGTCGGGGTGAGGGCACGGCAGGCCCACTCTGCAGAGGCTGAATCGAGATCTCCTGCATCGGAAGTCAGGGCGAAGAACGGACTTTGGCTCAGGTTGGAGTTTGTGTCCATGGTGGCCCCTTCAGGAAGAGGGCGCCTCGTGAGGTCATGGAGGTTTTCCCACGCTGGGAGTTGTGACATGCTCCAAAGTGCAAGGATTCCTTCTGCGGGACAGTCGAGTCCTCTTGGATGGCTCCAGGACGCCCCATTCGGAAAGACTCGAGAGCACGGTTCTAAGGATGGGTGCCTGGGGACCCCACCTCGCATTCCCATTGGCTCGTAGTGACAAAGCAGGCTCAATCTGCTGCCTCTGGGGGAGGTATGCGGGGGGCGAGTGGGGCTGCGTTGAAATGGACTCTCCTGAGTATGGGTCATCATGTGGGTTTGTGTCCAGGGAGACTTTGGAATGTGGGGGTGGCTCGGGTCCCGGAAGCATTCTCTGAACTGGAGGATTGGACACAGCTCGAAAGGGTCAGTTTACCCTGTGGAGAAGAGAGGTGTTCTGATGGCTGCCTCAGGAAACATCCGTTTGCTGGTATTGGAATCCGGGCCTCTGAGGAGAGACCCCTGGAAACCAACCAAAGGGTTCAGATGAAGGCCTAACAGACTGTCCGGTTGTATCTTCTGTCTCTTGGGACATCCGTCTGCTTTTCTATGTGGAGGGAGTTGCTCAGCTTGTGTCAGATCACCCCTGGGAGTCCAGGGCAGCCTACACTATTGGGATGGCCTCGGGGATCTTGGAGCCTTCTCCTAATCTGTAGGTTTGTGGCCAGTGGAATGGGCAGAGTTTCCTTGCAGAGGGCAGGCACAGTCATGTTCCGTGAAACCAGGGGCCCCAGCATTGAGGGTGTGTGGGACAGGGCTGCGGGGCCTGAAGTCTGAAAACACAAACTCGGCTTAGGTTTGGGGCCGAGGGTATGGCAGGCCCCATCTACCGACCGTGATGGGAGCTGCTCTGGATTTGAATGAAGGGCGAGTGTGCGTCCTTTTCTCCGGCTTCTCTGTCTGGATGTTGTGTCAAGGAGGGCTGTGGAATGGAGGGGTAGCCTCCCGGGCCATGGATGAGCCTCCCTCTCTGGGGATTTGGCCTGGCTTCCAAGAGTTTCAGGTCATTCTGCGGGAAGGGAGGAGTCCTGTATTCTGCCTCAGGTGTCCCTCCCAAAGAGGGATTCCAGAGCAGAGCCCTGGGTACCGGCGACTGGAAATCCCAAACTCGGGTTAGAATGGGGGCCCAAGGGGCATGGGAAGCCCCCTAGGCGGGCTCGTGGTCCAGCCACTGAGAGACCTGATTTGAGCACGAGGCTTATGGTGAGGGTCCCCATGCGTCTTTGTGCCCAAGGCGACGCTGAAGCAAGCATGGGCGTGGCCTCCTCGGCCATGCAGGTTTCTCCTACCCTGAAGGTTGGACACCAGGCCAACAGCAAGGTTCCTTGGATGGGGATGGAGGAGTTCTGATTTCTGCATCAGGTTCCCTCCTGTCCGGGGATTGGAGATAAGGTCTAGGATCTGAATCCTGAACACCCAGCTTGGGAAGTGATGACAGCCTAAGGTCAAGGCGGGTCTGATGTGCTGGGTGTGCTGCCTGGTGTCCGGGTGTCGGTCGGGATGTCAGGGCTCAGGCTGGGTCAGACAGAGCTTTAGTGCCCAGGGCATCCCATAGAATTGGGGTGCAGTCACGTGGCGTGCAGGTTGACCCTCATTTGCGATTTCTGGGCAGCCCCATAGGGCAACGTTTTTCTTCTGGTGGGCAGGCAGAGTGCTGCGTTGTGGCTCCAGAATTCCCCATGTGGAGGGCTTGGGGGCCAGGAGTGTGAGGACGGAAGTGTGAGAACACAAGCTAGGGTTATGTGTCGGGGTGAGGGCACGGCAGGCCCACTCTGCAGAGGCTGAATCGAGATCTCCTGCATCGGAAGTCAGGGCGAGGATCCGACTTTGGCTCAGGTTGGAGTTTGTGTCCATGGTGGCCCCTTCAGGAAGAGGGAGCCTCGTGACGTCATGGAGGTTTTCCCACGCTGGGAGTGGTGACATGCTCCAAAGTGCAAGGATTCCTTCTGCGGGAGAGTCGAGTCCTCTTGGATGGCTCCAGGACGCCCCATTCGGAAAGACTCGAGAGCATGGGTCTAAGAATGGATGCCTGGGTACCCCACCTCGCATTCCCATTGGATCCTAGTGACAAAGCAGGCTCAATCTGCTGCCTCTGGGGGAGGTACGCGGGGGGCAGGTGGGGCTGAGTTGAAATGGACTCTCCTGAGGATGGGTCATCATGTGGGTTTGTGTCCATGGAGACTTTGGAAGGTGGCGGTGGCTCGGGGGCCCGGAAGCATTCTCCGAACTCGGATTGGACACAGCTCCAAAGGGTCAGTTTACCCTGTGGAGATGAGAGGTGTTCTTATGGGTGCCTCAGGAAACCTCCGTTTGCTGTTATTGGAATCCAGGCCTCTGAGGAGAGACGCCTGGAAACCATGCAAAGGGTTCAGATGAAGGCCTAACAGACTGTCCGGTTCCATGTTCTGTCTCTGGGGACATCCGTCTGCTTTTCTGAGTGGTGGGAGTTGCTCAGCTTGTGTCAGATCACCCCTGGGAGTCCAGGGCAGACTACACTATTGGGATGGCCTCGGGGATCTTGGAGCCTACTCCTAATCTGTAGGTTTGTGGCCAGTGGAATGGGCAGAGTTTCCTTGGAGAGGGCAGGCACAGTCCTGCGCCGTGGCTCCAGGGGCCCCAGCATTGAGGGTGTGTGGGACAGGGCTGCGGGGCCTGAAGTCTGAAAACACAAACTCGGCTTAGGTTTGGGCCCGAGGGTATGGCAGGCCCCATCTACCGACCGTGATGGGAGCTGCTCTGGATTTGAATGAAGGGTGAGTGTGCGTCCTTTTCTCGGGCTTCGGTGTCTGGATGTTGTGTCAAGGAGGGCTGTGGAATGGAGGGGTAGCCTCCCGGGCCATGGATGAGCCTCCCTCTGTGGGGATTTGGCCTGGCTTCCAAGAGTTTCAGGTCATTGTGCTGGAAGGGAGGAGTCCTGTATTCTGCCTAGGTGTCCCTCCCAAAGAGGGAATCCAGAGCAGAGCCCTGGGTACCGGCGACTGGAAAACCCAAACTCGGGTTAGGATGGGGGCCCAAGGGGCATGGGAAGCGCCCTAGGCGGGCTCGTGGTCCAGCCACTGAGAGACCTGATTGGAGCACGAGGCTTATGGTGAGGGTCACCATGCGTCTTTGTGCCCAAGGCGACCCTCAAGCAAGCATTGGCGTGGCCTCCTGGGCCATGCAGGTTTCTCCTACCCTGAAGGTTGGACACCAGGCCAACATCAAGTTTTCTTGGGTGGGGATGGAGGAGTTCTGATTTCTGCATCAGGTTCCCTCCTGTCCGGGGATTGGAGATAAGGTCTAGGTTCGGAATCCTGAACACCCAGCTTGGGAAGAGATGACAGCCTAAGGTCATGGCGGGTCTGATGTGCTGGGTGTGCTGCCTGGTGTCCGGGAGTCGGTCGGGATGTCAGGGCTCAGGCTGGGTCAGACAGAGCATTAGTGTCCACGGCAGCCCATAGAATTGGGGTGCAGTCACGTGGCGTGCAGGTTGTCCCTCATTTAGGGGTTTCTGGGCAGCCCCATAGGGCAACGTTTTTCTTCTGGTGGGCAGGCAGAGTGCTGCGTTGTGGCTCCAGAATTCCCCATGTGGAGGGCTTGGGGGCCAGGAGTGTGAGGACGGAAGTGTGAGAACACAAGCTAGGGTTATGTGTCGGGGTGAGGGCACGGCAGGCCCACTCTGCAGAGGCTGAATCGAGATCTCCTGCATCGGAAGTCAGGGCGAGGATCCGACTTTGGCTCAGGTTGGAGTTTGTGTCCATGGTGGCCCCTTCAGGAAGAGGGAGCCTCGTGACGTCATGGAGGTTTTCCCACGCTGGGAGTGGTGACATGCTCCAAAGTGCAAGGATTCCTTCTGCGGGAGAGTCGAGTCCTCTTGGATGGCTCCAGGACGCCCCATTCGGAAAGACTCGAGAGCATGGGTCTAAGAATGGATGCCTGGGTACCCCACCTCGCATTCCCATTGGATCCTAGTGACAAAGCAGGCTCAATCTGCTGCCTCTGGGGGAGGTACGCGGGGGGCAGGTGGGGCTGAGTTGAAATGGACTCTCCTGAGGATGGGTCATCATGTGGGTTTGTGTCCATGGAGACTTTGGAAGGTGGCGGTGGCTCGGGGGCCCGGAAGCCTTCTCCGAACTGGAGGATTGGACACAGGTCCAAAGGGTCAGTTTACCCTGTGGAGATGAGAGGTGTTCTGATGGGTGCCTCAGGAAACCTCCGTTTGCTGGTATTGGAATCCAGGCCTCTGAGGAGAGTCGCCTGAAAACCAAGCAAAGGGTTCAGATGAAGGCCTAACAGACTGTCCGGTTCCATCTTCTGTCTCTGGGGACATCCGTCTGCTTTTCTGAGTGGAGGGAGTTGCTCAGCTTGTCTCAGATCACCCCTGGGTGTCCAGGGAAGCCTACACTATTGGGATGGCCTCGGGGATCTTGGAGCCTACTCCTAATCTGTAGGTTTGTGGCCAGTGGAATGGGCAGAGTTTCCTTGGAGAGGGCAGGCACAGTCCTGCGCCGTGGCTCCAGGGGCCCCAGCGTTGAGGGTGTGTGGGACAGGGCTGCGGGGCCTGAAGTCTGAAAACACAAACTCGGCTTAGGTTTGGGCCCGAGGGTATGGCAGGCCCCATCTACCGACCGTGATGTGAGCTGCTCTGGATTTGAATGAAGGGTGAGTGTGCATCCTTTTCTCGGGCTTCGGTGTCTGGATGTTGTGTCAAGGAGGGCTGTGGAATGGAGGGGTAGCCTCCCGGGCCATGGATGAGCCTAGCTCTGTGGGGATTTGGCCTGGCTTCCAAGAGTTTCAGGTCATTGTGCTGGAAGGGAGGAGTCCTGTATTCTGCCTAGGTGTCCCTCCCAAAGAGGGAATCCAGAGCAGAGCCCTGGGTACCGGCGACTGGAAAACCCAAACTCGGGTTAGGATGGGTGCGCATGGGGCATGGGAAGCGCCCTAGGCGGGCTCGTGGTCCAGCCACTGAGAGACCTGATTGGAGCACGAGGCTTATGGTGAGGGTCACCATGCGTCTTTGTGCCCAAGGCGACCCTGAAGCAAGCATGGGCGTGGCCTCCTGGGCCATGCAGGTTTCTCCTACCCTGAAGGTTGGACACCAGACCAACATCAAGTTTTCTTGGGTGGGGATGGAGGAGTTCTGATTTCTGCATCAGGTTCCCTCCTGTCCGGGGATTGGAGATAAGGTCTAGGTTCTGAATCCTGAACACCCAACTTGGGAAGAGATGACAGCCTAAGGTCATGGCGGGTCTGATGTGCTGGGTGTGCTGCCTGGTGTCCGGGAGTCGGTCGGGATGTCAGGGCTCTGGCTGGGTCAGACAGAGCATTAGTGCCCACGGCAGCTCATAGAATTGGGGTGCAGTCACGTGGCGTGCAGGTTGTCCCTCATTTAGGGGTTTCTGGGCAGCCCCATAGGGCAACGTTTTTCTTCTGGTGGGCAGGCAGAGTGCTGCGTTGTGGCTCCAGAATTCCCCATGTGGAGGGCTTGGGGGCCAGGAGTGTGAGGACGGAAGTGTGAGAACACAAGCTAGGGTTATGTGTCGGGGTGAGGGCACGGCAGGCCCACTCTGCAGAGGCTGAATCGAGATCTCCTGCATCGGAAGTCAGGGCGAAGAACGGACTTTGGCTCAGGTTGGAGTTTGTGTCCATGGTGGCCCCTTCAGGAAGAGGGCGCCTCGTGAGGTCATGGAGGTTTTCCCACGCTGGGAGTGGTGACATGCTCCAAAGTGCAAGGATTCCTTCTGCGGGAGAGTCGAGTCCTCTTGGATGGCTCCAGGACGCCCCATTCGGAAAGACTCGAGAGCACGGGTCTAAGAATGGATGCCTGGGGAACCCACCTCGCATTCCCATTGGATCCTAGTGACAAAGCAGGCTCAATCTGCTGCCTCTGGGGGAGGTACGCGGTGGGCAGGTGGGGCTGAGTTGAAATGGACTCTCCTGAGGATGGGTCATCATGTGGGTTTGTGTCCAGGGAGACTTTGGAAGGTGGCGGTGGCTCGGGGGCCCGGAAGCATTCTCCGAACTGGAGGATTGGACACAGCTCGAAAGGGTCAGTTTACCCGGTAGAGAAGAGAGGTGTTCTGATGGCTGCCTCAGGAAACATCCGTTTGCTGGTATTGGAATCCGGGCCTCTGAGGAGAGACCCCTGGAAACCAACCAAAGGGTTCAGATGAAGGCCTAACAGACTGTCCGGTTGTATCTTCTGTCTCTTGGGACATCCGTCTGCTTTTCTATGTGGAGGGAGTTGCTCAGCTTGTGTCAGATCACCCCTGGGAGTCCAGGGCAGCCTACACTATTGGGATGGCCTCGGGGATCTTGGAGCCTTCTCCTAATCTGTAGGTTTGTGGCCAGTGGAATGGGCAGAGTTTCCTTGCAGAGGGCAGGCACAGTCATGTTCCGTGAAACCAGGGGCCCCAGCATTGAGGGTGTGTGGGACAGGGCTGCGGGGCCTGAAGTCTGAAAACACAAACTCGGCTTAGGTTTGGGGCCGAGGGTATGGCAGGCCCCATCTACCGACCGTGATGGGAGCTGCTCTGGATTTGAATGAAGGGCGAGTGTGCGTCCTTTTCTCCGGCTTCTCTGTCTGGATGTTGTGTCAAGGAGGGCTGTGGAATGGAGGGGTAGCCTCCCGGGCCATGGATGAGCCTCCCTCTCTGGGGATTTGGCCTGGCTTCCAAGAGTTTCAGGTCATTCTGCGGGAAGGGAGGAGTCCTGTATTCTGCCTCAGGTGTCCCTCCCAAAGAGGGATTCCAGAGCAGAGCCCTGGGTACCGGCGACTGGAAATCCCAAACTCGGGTTAGAATGGGGGCCCAAGGGGCATGGGAAGCCCCCTAGGCGGGCTCGTGGTCCAGCCACTGAGAGACCTGATTTGAGCACGAGGCTTATGGTGAGGGTCCCCATGCGTCTTTGTGCCCAAGGCGACGCTGAAGCAAGCATGGGCGTGGCCTCCTCGGCCATGCAGGTTTCTCCTACCCTGAAGGTTGGACACCAGGCCAACAGCAAGGTTCCTTGGATGGGGATGGAGGAGTTCTGATTTCTGCATCAGGTTCCCTCCTGTCCGGGGATTGGAGATAAGGTCTAGGTTCTGAATCCTGAACACCCAGCTTGGGAAGTGATGACAGCCTAAGGTCAAGGCGGGTCTGATGTGCTGGGTGTGCTGCCTGGTGTCCGGGTGTCGGTCGGGATGTCAGGGCTCAGGCTGGGTCAGACAGAGCTTTAGTGCCCAGGGCATCCCATAGAATTGGGGTGCAGTCACGTGGCGTGCAGGTTGACCCTCATTTGCGGTTTCTGGGCAGCCCCATAGGGCAACGTTTTTCTTCTGGTGGGCAGGCAGAGTGCTGCGTTGTGGCTCCAGAATTCCCCATGTGGAGGGCTTGGGGGCCAGGAGTGTGAGGACGGAAGTGTGAGAACACAAGCTAGGGTTATGTGTCGGGGTGAGGGCACGGCAGGCCCACTCTGCAGAGGCTGAATCGAGATCTCCTGCATCGGAAGTCAGGGCGAGGATCCGACTTTGGCTCAGGTTGGAGTTTGTGTCCATGGTGGCCCCTTCAGCAAGAGGGCGCCTCGTGAGGTCATGGAGGTTTTCCCACGCTGGGAGTGGTGACATGCTCCAAAGTGCAAGGATTCCTTCTGCGGGAGAGTCGAGTCCTCTTGGATGGCTCCAGGACGCCCCATTCGGAAAGACTCGAGAGCATGGGTCTAAGAATGGATGCCTGGGTACCCCACCTCGCATTCCCATTGGATCCTAGTGACAAAGCAGGCTCAATCTGCTGCCTCTGGGGGAGGTACGCGGGGGGCAGGTGGGGCTGAGTTGAAATGGACTCTCCTGAGGATGGGTCATCATGTGGGTTTGTGTCCATGGAGACTTTGGAAGGTGGCGGTGGCTTGGGGGCCCGGAAGCATTCTCCGAACTCGGATTGGACACAGCTCCAAAGGGTCAGTTTACCCTGTGGAGATGAGAGGTGTTCTTATGGGTGCCTCAGGAAACCTCCGTTTGCTGTTATTGGAATCCAGGCCTCTGAGGAGAGACGCCTGGAAACCATGCAAAGGGTTCAGATGAAGGCCTAACAGACTGTCCGGTTCCATGTTCTGTCTCTGGGGACATCCGTCTGCTTTTCTGAGTGGTGGGAGTTGCTCAGCTTGTGTCAGATCACCCCTGGGAGTCCAGGGCAGACTACACTATTGGGATGGCCTCGGGGATCTTGGAACCTTCTCCTATTCTGTAGGTTTTTGGCCAGTGGAATGGGCAGAGTTTCCTTGGAGAGGGCAGGCACAGTCCTGCGCCGTGGCTCCAGGGGCCCCAGCGTTGAGTGTGTGTGGGACAGGGCTGCGGGGCCTGAAGTCTGAAAACACAAACTCGGCTTAGGTTTGGGGCCGAGGGTATGGCAGGCCCCATCTACCGACCGTGATGGGAGCTGCTCTGGATTTGAATGAAGGGCGAGTGTGCGTCCTTTTCTCAGGCTTCTGTGTCTGGATGTTGTGTCAAGGAGGGCTGTGGAATGGAGGGGTATCCTCCTGGGCCATGGAAGAGCCTCCCTCTCTGGGGATTTGGCCTGGCTTCCAAGAGTTTCAGGTCATTGTGCGGGAAGGGAGGAGTCCCGTATTCTGCCTCAGGTGTCCCTCCCAAAGAGGGAATCCAGAGCAGAGCCCTGGGTACCGGCGACTGGAAAACCCAAACTCGGGTTAGGATGGGGGCCCAAGGGGCATGGGAAGCCCCCTAGGCGGGCTCTTGGTCCAGCCACTGAGAGACCTGATTTGAGCACGAGGCTTATGGTGAAGGTCACCATGCGTCTTGGTGCCCAAGGCGATCCTCAAGCATGGGCGTGTTCTCCTGGGCCATGCAGGTTTCTCCTACCCTGAAGGTTGGACACCAGGCCAACAGCAAGGTTCCTTCGATGGGGATGGAGGAGTTCAGATTTCTGCATCAGGTTCCCTCCTGTCCGGGGATTGGAGATAAGGTCTAGGTTCTGAATCCTGAACACCCAGCTTGGGAAGAGATGACAGCCTAAGGTCATGGCGGGTCTGATGTGCTGGGTGTGCTGCCTGGTGTCCGGGTGTCGGTCGGGATGTCAGGGCTCAGGCTGGGTCAGACAGAGCATTAGTGCCCAAGGCAGCCGATAGAATTGGGGTGCAGTCACGTGGCGTGCAGGTTGTCCCTCATTTAGGGGTTTCTAGGCAGCCCCATAGGGCAACGTTTTTCTTCTGGTGGGCAGGCAGAGTGCTGCGTTGTGGCTCCAGAATTCCCCATGTGGAGGGCTTGGGGGCCAGGAGTGTGAAGATGGAAGTGTGAGAACACAAGCTAGGGTTATGTGTCGGGGTGAGGGCACGGCAGGCCCACTCTGCAGAGGCTGAATCGAGATCTCCTGCATCGGAAGTCAGGGCGAGGATCCGACTTTGGCTCAGGTTGGAGTTTGTGTCCATGGTGGCCCCTTCAGGAAGAGGGCGCCTCGTGAGGTCATGGAGGTTTTCCCACGCTGGGAGTTGTGACATGTTCCAAAGTGCAAGGTTCCTTCTGTGGGAGAGTCGAGTCCTCTTGGATGGCTCCAGGACGCCCCATTCGGAAAGACTCGAGAGCACGGGTCTAAGGATGGATGCCTGGGCACCCCACCTCGCATTCCCATTGGCTCGTAGTGACAAAGAAGGCTCAATCTGCTGCCTCTGGGGGAGGTATGCGGGGGGCGGGTGGGGCTGAGTTGAAATGGACTCTCCTGAGGATGGGTCATCATGTCGGTTTGTGTCCATGGAGACTTTGGAATCTGGCGGTGGCTCGGGGGCCCGGAAGCATTCTCCGAACTCGGATTGGACACAGGTCCAAAGGGTCAGTTTACCCTGTGGAGATGAGAGGTGTTCTGATGGGTGCCTCAGGAAACCTCCGTTTGCTGGTATTGGAATCCAGGCCTCTGAGGAGAGTCGCCTGGAAACCAAGCAAAGGGTTCAGATGAAGGCCTAACAGACTGTCCGGTTCCATCTTCTGTCTCTGGGGACATCCGTCTGCTTTTCTGAGTGGTGGGAGTTGCTCAGCTTGTGTCAGATCACCCCTGGGTGTCCAGGGAAGCCTACACTATTGGGATGGCCTCGGGGATCTTGGAGCCTACTCCTAATCTGTAGGTTTGTGGCCAGTGGAATGGGCAGAGTTTCCTTGGAGAGGGCAGGCACAGTCCTGCGCCGTGGCTCCAGGGGCCCCAGCGTTGAGGGTGTGTGGGACAGGGCTGCGGGGCCTGAAGTCTGAAAACACAAACTCGGCTTAGGTTTGGGGCCGAGGGTATGGCAGGCCCCATCTACCGACCGTGATGGGAGCTGCTCTGGATTTGAATGAAGGGCGAGTGTGCGTCCTTTTCTCAGGCTTCTGTGTCTGGATGTTGTGTCAAGGAGGGCTGTGGAATGGAGGGGTATCCTCCTGGGCCATGGAAGAGCCTCCCTCTCTGGGGATTTGGCCTGGCTTCCAAGAGTTTCAGGTCATTGTGCGGGAAGGGAGGAGTCCCGTATTCTGCCTCAGGTGTCCCTCCCAAAGAGGGAATCCAGAGCAGAGCCCTGGGTACCGGCGACTGGAAAACCCAAACTCGGGTTAGGATGGGGGCCCAAGGGGCATGGGAAGCCCCCTAGGCGGGCTCTTGGTCCAGCCACTGAGAGACCTGATTTGAGCACGAGGCTTATGGTGAAGGTCACCATGCGTCTTGGTGCCCAAGGCGATCCTCAAGCATGGGCGTGTTCTCCTGGGCCATGCAGGTTTCTCCTACCCTGAAGGTTGGACACCAGGCCAACAGCAAGGTTCCTTCGATGGGGATGGAGGAGTTCAGATTTCTGCATCAGGTTCCCTCCTGTCCGGGGATTGGAGATAAGGTCTAGGTTCTGAATCCTGAACACCCAGCTTGGGAAGAGATGACAGCCTAAGGTCATGGCGGGTCTGATGTGCTGGGTGTGCTGCCTGGTGTCCGGGTGTCGGTCGGGATGTCAGGGCTCAGGCTGGGTCAGACAGAGCATTAGTGCCCAAGGCAGCCGATAGAATTGGGGTGCAGTCACGTGGCGTGCAGGTTGTCCCTCATTTAGGGGTTTCTAGGCAGCCCCATAGGGCAACGTTTTTCTTCTGGTGGGCAGGCAGAGTGCTGCGTTGTGGCTCCAGAATTCCCCATGTGGAGGGCTTGGGGGCCAGGAGTGTGAAGATGGAAGTGTGAGAACACAAGCTAGGGTTATGTGTCGCGGTGAGGGCACGGCAGGCCCACTCTGCAGAGGCTGAATCGAGATCTCCTGCATCGGAAGTCAGGGCGAGGATCCGACTTTGGCTCAGGTTGGAGTTTGTGTCCATGGTGGCCCCTTCAGGAAGAGGGCGCCTCGTGACGTCATGGAGGTTTTCCCACGCTGGGAGTTGTGACATGCTCCAAAGTGCAAGGTTCCTTCTGTGGGAGAGTCGAGTCCTCTTGGATGGCTCCAGGACGCCCCATTCGGAAAGACTCGAGAGCACGGGTCTAAGGATGGATGCCTGGGCACCCCACCTCGCATTCCCATTGGCTCGTAGTGACAAAGAAGGCTCAATCTGCTGCCTCTGGGGGAGGTATGCGGGGGGCGGGTGGGGCTGAGTTGAAATGGACTCTCCTGAGGATGGGTCATCATGTCGGTTTGTGTCCATGGAGACTTTGGATTCTGGCGGTGGCTCGGGGGCCCGGAAGCATTCTCCGAACTCGGATTGGACACAGGTCCAAAGGGTCAGTTTACCCTGTGGAGATGAGAGGTGTTCTGATGGGTGCCTCAGGAAACCTCCGTTTGCTGGTATTGGAATCCAGGCCTCTGAGGAGAGTCGCCTGGAAACCAAGCAAAGGGTTCAGATGAAGGCCTAACAGACTGTCCGGTTCCATCTTCTGTCTCTGGGGACATCCGTCTGCTTTTCTGAGTGGTGGGAGTTGCTCAGCTTGTGTCAGATCACCCCTGGGTGTCCAGGGAAGCCTACACTATTGGGATGGCCTCGGGGATCTTGGAGCCTACTCCTAATCTGTAGGTTTGTGGCCAGTGGAATGGGCAGAGTTTCCTTGGAGAGGGCAGGCACAGTCCTGCGCCGTGGCTCCAGGGGCCCCAGCGTTGAGGGTGTGTGGGACAGGGCTGCGGGGCCTGAAGTCTGAAAACACAAACTCGGCTTAGGTTTGGGCCCGAGGGTATGGCAGGCCCCATCTACCGACCGTGATGGGAGCTGCTCTGGATTTGAATGAAGGGTGAGTGTCCGTCCTTTTCTCGGGCTTCGGTGTCTGGATGTTGTGTCAAGGAGGGCTGTGGAATGGAGGGGTAGCCTCCCGGGCCATGGATGAGCCTAGCTCTGTGGGGATTTGGCCTGGCTTCCAAGAGTTTCAGGTCATTGTGCTGGAAGGGAGGAGTCCTGTATTCTGCCTTAGGTGTACCTCCCAAAGAGGGAATCCAGAGCAGAGCCCTGGGTACCGGCGACTGGAAAACCCAAAATCGGGTTAGGATGGGTGCCCAAGGGCTATGGGAAGCGCCCTAGGCGGGCTCGTGGTCCAGCCACTGAGAGACCTGATTGGAGCACGAGGCTTATGGTGAGGGTCACCATGCGTCTTTGTGCCCAAGGCGACCCTGAAGCAAGCATGAGCGTGGCCTCCTGGGCCATGCAGGTTTCTCCTACCCTGAAGGTTGGACACCAGGCCAACATCAAGTTTTCTTTGGTGGGGATGGAGGAGTTCTGATTTCTGCATCAGGTTCCCTCCTGTCCGGGGATTGGAGATAAGGTCTAGGTTCTGAATCCTGAACACCCAGCTTGGGAAGAGATGACAGCCTAAGGTCAAGGCGGGTCTGATGTGCTGGGTGTGCTGCCTGGTGTCCGGGTGTCGATCGGGATGTCAGGGCTCAGGCTGGTTCAGACAGAGCATTAGTGTCCAGGGCAGCGGATAGAATTGGGGTGCAGTCACGTGGCGTGCAGGTTGTCCCTCATTTAGGGGTTTCTGGGCAGCCCCATAGGGCAACGTTTTTCTTCTGGTGGGCAGGCAGAGTGCTGCGTTGTGGCTCCAGAATTCCCCATGTGGAGGGCTTGGGGGCCAGGAGTGTGAGGACGGAAGTGTGAGAACACAAGCTAGGGTATGTGTCGGGGTGAGGGCACGGCAGGCCCACTCTGCAGAGGCTGAATCGAGATCTCCTGCATCGGAAGTCAGGGCGAAGAACGGACTTTGGCTCAGGTTGGAGTTTGTGTCCATGGTGGCCCCTTCAGGAAGAGGGCGCCTCGTGAGGTCATGGAGGTTTTCCCACGCTGGGAGTTGTGACATGCTCCAAAGTGCAAGGATTCCTTCTGCGGGACAGTCGAGTCCTCTTGGATGGCTCCAGGACGCCCCATTCGGAAAGACTCGAGAGCACGGTTCTAAGGATGGGTGCCTGGGGACCCCACCTCGCATTCCCATTGGCTCGTAGTGACAAAGCAGGCTCAATCTGCTGCCTCGGGGGGAGGTATGCGGGGGGCGAGTGGGGCTGCGTTGAAATGGACTCTCCTGAGTATGGGTCATCATGTGGGTTTGTGTCCAGGGAGACTTTGGAATGTGGGGGTGGCTCGGGTCCCGGAAGCATTCTCTGAACTGGAGGATTGGACACAGCTCGAAAGGGTCAGTTTACCCTGTGGAGAAGAGAGGTGTTCTGATGGCTGCCTCAGGAAACATCCGTTTGCTGGTATTGGAATCCGGGCCTCTGAGGAGAGACCCCTGGAAACCAACCAAAGGGTTCAGATGAAGGCCTAACAGACTGTCCGGTTGTATCTTCTGTCTCTTGGGACATCCGTCTGCTTTTCTATGTGGAGGGAGTTGCTCAGCTTGTGTCAGATCACCCCTGGGAGTCCAGGGCAGCCTACACTATTGGGATGGCCTCGGGGATCTTGGAGCCTTCTCCTAATCTGTAGGTTTGTGGCCAGTGGAATGGGCAGAGTTTCCTTGCAGAGGGCAGGCACAGTCATGTTCCGTGAAACCAGGGGCCCCAGCATTGAGGGTGTGTGGGACAGGGCTGCGGGGCCTGAAGTCTGAAAACACAAACTCGGCTTAGGTTTGGGGCCGAGGGTATGGCAGGCCCCATCTACCGACCGTGATGGGAGCTGCTCTGGATTTGAATGAAGGGCGAGTGTGCGTCCTTTTCTCCGGCTTCTCTGTCTGGATGTTGTGTCAAGGAGGGCTGTGGAATGGAGGGGTAGCCTCCCGGGCCATGGATGAGCCTCCCTCTCTGGGGATTTGGCCTGGCTTCCAAGAGTTTCAGGTCATTCTGCGGGAAGGGAGGAGTCCTGTATTCTGCCTCAGGTGTCCCTCCCAAAGAGGGATTCCAGAGCAGAGCCCTGGGTACCGGCGACTGGAAATCCCAAACTCGGGTTAGAATGGGGGCCCAAGGGGCATGGGAAGCCCCCTAGGCGGGCTCGTGGTCCAGCCACTGAGAGACCTGATTTGAGCACGAGGCTTATGGTGAGGGTCCCCATGCGTCTTTGTGCCCAAGGCGACGCTGAAGCAAGCATGGGCGTGGCCTCCTCGGCCATGCAGGTTTCTCCTACCCTGAAGGTTGGACACCAGGCCAACAGCAAGGTTCCTTGGATGGGGATGGAGGAGTTCTGATTTCTGCATCAGGTTCCCTCCTGTCCGGGGATTGGAGATAAGGTCTAGGTTCTGAATCCTGAACACCCAGCTTGGGAAGTGATGACAGCCTAAGGTCAAGGCGGGTCTGATGTGCTGGGTGTGCTGCCTGGTGTCCGGGTGTCGGTCGGGATGTCAGGGCTCAGGCTGGGTCAGACAGAGCTTTAGTGCCCAGGGCATCCCATAGAATTGGGGTGCAGTCACGTGGCGTGCAGGTTGACCCTCATTTGCGGTTTCTGGGCAGCCCCATAGGGCAACGTTTTTCTTCTGGTGGGCAGGCAGAGTGCTGCGTTGTGGCTCCAGAATTCCCCATGTGGAGGGCTTGGGGGCCAGGAGTGTGAGGACGGAAGTGTGAGAACACAAGCTAGGGTTATGTGTCGGGGTGAGGGCACGGCAGGCCCACTCTGCAGAGGCTGAATCGAGATCTCCTGCATCGGAAGTCAGGGCGAGGATCCGACTTTGGCTCAGGTTGGAGTTTGTGTCCATGGTGGCCCCTTCAGGAAGAGGGCGCCTCGTGAGGTCAAGGAGGTTTTCCCACGCTGGGAGTGGTGACATGCTCCAAAGTGCAAGGATTCCTTCTGCGGGAGAGTCGAGTCCTCTTGGATGGCTCCAGGACGCCCCATTCGGAAAGACTCGAGAGCATGGGTCTAAGAATGGATGCCTGGGTACCCCACCTCGCATTCCCATTGGATCCTAGTGACAAAGCAGGCTCAATCTGCTGCCTCTGGGGGAGGTACGCGGGGGGCAGGTGGGGCTGAGTTGAAATGGACTCTCCTGAGGATGGGTCATCATGTGGGTTTGTGTCCATGGAGACTTTGGAAGGTGGCGGTGGCTCGGGGGCCCGGAAGCATTCTCCGAACTCGGATTGGACACAGCTCCAAAGGGTCAGTTTACCCTGTGGAGATGAGAGGTGTTCTTATGGGTGCCTCAGGAAACCTCCGTTTGCTGTTATTGGAATCCAGGCCTATGAGGAGAGACGCCTGGAAACCATGCAAAGGGTTCAGATGAAGGCCTAACAGACTGTCCGGTTCCATGTTCTGTCTCTGGGGACATCCGTCTGCTTTTCTGAGTGGTGGGAGTTGCTCAGCTTGTGTCAGATCACCCCTGGGAGTCCAGGGCAGACTACACTATTGGGATGGCCTCGGGGATCTTGGAGCCTACTCCTAATCTGTAGGTTTGTGGCCAGTGGAATGGGCAGAGTTTCCTTGGAGAGGGCAGGCACAGTCCTGCGCCGTGGCTCCAGGGGCCCCAGCGTTGAGGGTGTGTGGGACAGGGCTGGGGGCCTGAAGTCTGAAAACACAAACTCGGCTTAGGTTTGGGCCCGAGGGTATGGCAGGCCCCATCTACCGACCGTGATGGGAGCTGCTCTGGATTTGAATGAAGGGTGAGTGTGCGTCCTTTTCTCGGGCTTCGGTGTCTGGATGTTGTGTCAAGGAGGGCTGTGGAATGGAGGGGTAGCCTCCCGGGCCATGGATGAGCCTCCCTCTGTGGGGATTTGGCCTGGCTTCCAAGAGTTTCAGGTCATTGTGCTGGAAGGAAGGAGTCCTGTATTCTGCCTAGGTGTCCCTCCCAAAGAGGGAATCCAGAGCAGAGCCCTGGGTACCGGCGACTGGAAAACCCAAACTCGGGTTAGGATGGGTGCGCAAGGGGCATGGGAAGCGCCCTAGGCGGGCTCGTGGTCCAGCCACTGAGAGACCTGATTGGAGCACGAGGCTTATGGTGAGGGTCACCATGCGTCTTTGTGCCCAAGGCGACCCTCAAGCAAGCATTGGCGTGGCCTCCTGGGCCATGCAGGTTTCTCCTACCCTGAAGGTTGGACACCAGGCCAACATCAAGTTTTCTTGGGTGGGGATGGAGGAGTTCTGATTTCTGCATCAGGTTCCCTCCTGTCCGGGGATTGGAGATAAGGTCTAGGTTCTGAATCCTGAACACCCAGCTTGGGAAGAGATGACAGCCTAAGGTCATGGCGGGTCTGATGTGCTGGGTGTGCTGCCTGGTGTCCGGGAGTCGGTCGGGATGTCAGGGCTCAGGCTGGGTCAGACAGAGCATTAGTGTCCACGGCAGCCCATAGAATTGGGGTGCAGTCACGTGGCGTGCAGGTTGTCCCTCATTTAGGGGTTTCTGGGCAGCCCCATAGGGCAACGTTTTTCTTCTGGTGGGCAGGCAGAGTGCTGCGTTGTGGCTCCAGAATTCCCCATGTGGAGGGCTTGGGGGCCAGGAGTGTGAGGACGGAAGTGTGAGAACACAAGCTAGGGTTATGTGTCGGGGTGAGGGCACGGCAGGCCCACTCTGCAGAGGCTGAATCGAGATCTCCTGCATCGGAAGTCAGGGCGAGGATCCGACTTTGGCTCAGGTTGGAGTTTCTGTCCATGGTGGCCCCTTCAGGAAGAGGGAGCCTCGTGACGTCATGGAGGTTTTCCCACGCTGGGAGTTGTGACATGCTCCAAAGTGCCAGGATTCCTTCTGCGGGAGAGTCGAGTCCTCTTGGATGGCTCCAGGACGCCCCATTCGGAAAGACTCGAGAGCATGGGTCTAAGAATGGATGCCTGGGTACCCCACCTCGCATTCCCATTGGATCCTAGTGACAAAGCAGGCTCAATCTGCTGCCTCTGGGGGAGGTACGCGGGGGGCAGGTGGGGCTGAGTTGAAATGGACTCTCCTGAGGATGGGTCATCATGTGGGTTTGTGTCCATGGAGACTTTGGAATCTGGCGGTGGCTCGGGGGCCCGGAAGCCTTCTCCGAACTGGAGGATTGGACACAGGTCCAAAGGGTCAGTTTACCCTGTGGAGATGAGAGGTGTTCTGATGGGTGCCTCAGGAAACCTCCGTTTACTGGTATTGGAATACAGGCCTCTGAGGAGAGTCGCCTGGAAACCAAGCAAAGGGTTCAGATGAAGGCCTAACAGACTGTCCGGTTCCATCTTCTGTCTCTGGGGACATCCGTCTGCTTTTCTGAGTGGAGGGAGTTGCTCAGCTTGTGTCAGATCACCCCTCGGTGTCCAGGGAAGCCTACACTATTGGGATGGCCTCGGGGATCTTGGAGCCTACTCCTAATCTGTAGGTTTGTGGCCAGTGGAATGGGCAGAGTTTCCTTGGAGAGGGCAGGCACAGTCCTGCGCTGTGGCTCCAGAGGCCCCAGCGTTGAGGGTGTGTGGGACAGGGCTGCGGGGCCTGATCTGAAAACACAAACTCGGCTTAGGTTTGGGCCCGAGGGTATGGCAGGCCCCATCTACCGACCGTGATGGGAGCTGCTCTGGATTTGAATGAAGGGTGAGTGTGCGTCCTTTTCTCGGGCTTCGGTGTCTGGATGTTGTGTCAAGGAGGGCTGTGGAATGGAGGGGTAGCCTCCCGGGCCATGGATGAGCCTCCCTCTGTGGGGATTTGGCCTGGCTTCCAAGAGTTTCAGGTCATTGTGCTGGAAGGGAGGAGTCCTGTATTCTGCCTAGGTGTCCCTCCCAAAGAGGGAATCCAGAGCAGAGCCCTGGGTACCGGCGACTGGAAAACCCAAACTCGGGTTAGGATGGGTGCGCAAGGGGCATGGGAAGCGCCCTAGGCGGGCTCGTGGTCCAGCCACTGAGAGACCTGATTGGAGCAGGAGGCTTATGGTGAGGGTCACCATGCGTCTTTGTGCCCAAGGCGACCCTCAAGCAAGCATGGGCGTGGCCTCCTGGGCCATGCAGGTTTCTCCTACCCTGAAGGTTGGACACCAGACCAACATCAAGTTTTCTTGGGTGGGGATGGAGGAGTTCTGATTTCTGCATCAGGTTCCCTCCTGTCCGGGGATTGGAGATAAGGTCTAGGTTCTGAATCCTGAACACCCAGCTTGGGAAGAGATGACAGCCTAAGGTCATGGCGGGTCTGATGTGCTGGGTGTGCTGCCTGGTGTCCGGGAGTCGGTCGGGATGTCAGGGCTCTGGCTGGGTCAGACAGAGCATTAGTGCCCACGGCAGCTCATAGAATTGGGGTGCAGTCACGTGGCGTGCAGGTTGTCCCTCATTTAGGGGTTTCTGGGCAGCCCCATAGGGCAACGTTTTTCTTCTGGTGGGCAGGCAGAGTGCTGCGTTGTGGCTCCAGAATTCCCCATGTGGAGGGCTTGGGGGCCAGGAGTGTGAGGACGGAAGTGTGAGAACACAAGCTAGGGTTACGTGTCGGAGTGAGGGCACGGCAGGCACAATCTGCAGAGGCTGAATCGAGATCTCCTGCATCGGAAGTCAGGGCGAGGATCCGACTTTGGCTCAGGTTGGAGTTTGTGTCCATGGTGGCCCCTTCAGGAAGAGGGCGCCTCGTGAGGTCATGGAGGTTTTCCCACGCTGGGAGTTGTGACATGCTCCAAAGTGCAAGGATTCCTTCTGCGGGAGAGTCGAGTCCTCTTGGATGGCTCCAGGACGCCCCATTCGGAAAGACTCGAGAGCATGGGTCTAAGAATGGATGCCTGGGTACCCCACCTCGCATTCCCATTGGATCCTAGTGACAAAGCAGGCTCAATCTGCTGCCTCTGGGGGAGGTACGCGGGGGGCTGGTGGGGCTGAGTTGAAATGGACTCTCCTGAGGATGGGTCATCATGTGGGTTTGTGTCCATGGAGACTTTGGAAGGTGGCGGTGGCTCGGGGGCCCGGAAGCATTCTCCGAACTGGAGGATTGGACACAGCTCGAAAGGGTCAGTTTACCCTGTGGAGATGAGAGGTGTTCTGATGGGTGCCTCAGGAAACCTCCGTTTGCTGGTATTGGAATTCAGGCCTCAGAGGAGAGACGCCTGGAAACCAACCAAAGGGTTCAGATGAAGGCCTAACAGACTGTCCGGTTCCATCTTCTGTCTCTGGGGACATCCTTCTGCTTTTCTGAGTGGTGGGAGTTGCTCAGCTTGTGTCAGATCACCCCTGGGTGTCCAGGGCAGACTACACTATTGGGATGGCCTCGGGGATCTTGGAGCCTTCTCCTATTCTGTGGGTTTTTGGCCAGTGGAATTGGCAGAGTTTCCTTGGAGAGGGCAGGCAAAGTCCTGTGCCGTGGCTCCGGGGCCCCAGCGTTGAGGGTTTGTGGGACAGGGCTGCGGGGCCTGATGTCTGAAAACACAAACTCGGCTTAGGTTTGGGGCCGAGGGTATGGCAGGCCCCATCTACCGACAGTGATGGGAGCTGCTCTGGATTTGAATGAAGGGCGAGTGTGCGTCCTTTTCTCAGGCTTCTGTGTCTGGATGTTGTGTCAAGGAGGGCTGTGGAATGGAGGGGTAGCCTCCTGGGCCATGGATGAGCCTCCCTCTCTGGGGATTTGGCCTGGCTTCCAAGAGTTTCAGGTCATTCTGCGGGAAGGGAGGAGTCCTGTATTCTGCCTCAGGTGTACCTCCCAAAGAGGGATTCTAGAGCAGAGCCCTGGGTACCGGCGACTGGAAAACCCAAACTCAGGTTAGGATGGGTGCCCAAGAGGCATGGGAAGCCCCCTAGGCGGGCTCTTGGTCCAGCCACTGAGAGACCTGATTTGAGCACGAGGCTTATGGTGAAGGTCACCATGCGTCTTTGTGCCCAAGGCGACCCTCAGGCATGGGCGTGTTCTCCTGGGCCATGCAGGTTTCTCCTACCCTGAAGGTTGGACACCAGGCCAACAGCAAGTTTCCTTCGATGGGGATGGAGGAGTTCTGATTTCTGCATCAGGTTCCCTCCTGTCCGCGGATTGGAGATAAGGTGTAGGTTTTGAATCCTGAACACCCAGCTTGGGAAGTGATGACAGCCTAAGGTATGGCGGGTCTGATGTGCTGGGTGTGCTGCCTGGTGTCCGGGTGTCGGTCGGGATGTCAGGGCTCAGGCTGGGTCAGACAGAGCATTAGTGCCCAGGGCAGCCGATAGAATTGGGGTGCAGTCACGTGGCGTGCAGTTTGTCCCTCATTTAGGGGTTTCAGGGCAGCCCCATAGGGCAACGTTTTTCTTCTGGTGGGCAGGCAGAGTGCTGCGTTGTGGCTCCAGAATTCCCCATGTGGAGGGCTTGGGGGCCAGGAGTGTGAGGACGGAAGTGTGAGAACACAAGCTAGGGTTATGTGTCGGGGTGAGGGCACGGCAGGCCCACTCTGCAGAGGCTGAATCGAGATCTCCTGCTTCGGAAGTCAGGGCGAGGATCCGACTTTGGCTCAGGTTGGAGTTTGTGTCCATGGTGGCCCCTTCAGGAAGAGGGCGCCTCGTGAGGTCATGGAGGTTTTCCCACGCTGGGAGTTGTGACATGCTCCAAAGTGCAAGGATTCCTTCTGCGGGAGAGTCGAGTCCTCTTGGATGGCTCCAGGACGCCCCATTCGGAAAGACTCGAGAGCACGGTTCTAAGGATGGGTGCCTGGGGACCCCACCTCGCATTCCCATTGGATCCTAGTGACAAAGCAGGCTCAATCTGCTGCCTCTGGGGGAGGTATGCGGGGGGCGAGTGGGGCTGCGTTGAAATGGACTCTCCTGAGTATGGGTCATCATGTGGGTTTGTGTCCAGGGAGACTTTGGAATGTGGGGGTGGCTCGGGTCCCGGAAGCATTCTCCGAACTGGAGGATTGGACACAGCTCGAAAGGGTCAGTTTACCCTGTGGAGATGAGAGGTGTTCTGATGGCTGCCTCAGGAAACATCCGTTTGCTGGTATTGGAATCCTGGCCTCTGAGGAGAGACGCCTGGAAACCAACCAAAGGGTTCAGATGAAGGCCTAACAGACTGTCCGGTTGTATCTTCTGTCTCTTGGGACATCCGTATGCTTTTCTGTGTGGAGGGAGTTGCTCCGCTTGTGTCAGATCACCCCTGGGAGTCCAGGGCAGCCTACACTATTGGGATGGCCTCGGGGATCTTGGAGCCTTCTCCTAATCTGTAGGTTTGTGGCCAGTGGAATGGGCAGAGTTTCCTTGCAGAGGGCAGGCACAGTCCTGTTCCGTGAAACCAGGGGCCCCAGCTTTGAGAGTGTGTGGGACAGGGCTGCGGGGCCTGAAGTCTGAAAACACAAACTCGGCTTAGGTTTGGGGCCGAGGGTATGGCAGGCCCCATCTACCGACCGTGATGGGAGCTGCTCTGGATTTGAATGAAGGGCGAGTGTGCGTCCTTTTCTACGGCTTCTGTGTCTGGATGTTGTGTCAAGGAGGGCTGTGGAATGGAGGGGTAGCCTCCTGGGCCATGATCAGCCTCCCTCTCTGGGGATTTGGCCTGGCTTCCAAGAGTTTCAGGTCATTGTGCTGGAAGGGAGGAGTCCTGTATTCTGCCTCAGGTGTCCCTCCCAAAGAGGGATTCCAGAGCAGAGCCCTGGGTACCGGCGACTGGAAATCCCAAACTCGGGTTAGAATGGGGGCCCAAGGGGCATGGGAAGCCCCCTAGGCGGGCTCGTGGTCCAGCCACTGAGAGACCTGATTTGAGCACGAGGCTTATGGTGAGGGTCACCATGCGTCTTTGTGCCCAAGGCGACGCTGAAGCAAGCATGGGCGTGGCCTCCTCGGCCATGCAGGTTTCTCCTACCCTGAAGGTTGGACACCAGGCCAACAGCAAGGTTTCTTGGATGGGGATGGAGGAGTTCTGATTTCTGCATCAGGTTCCCTCCTGTCCGGGGATTGGCGATAAGGTCTAGGTTCTGAATCCTGAACACCCAGCTTGGGAAGAGATGACAGCCTAAGGTCAAGGCGGGTCTGATGTGCTGGGTGTGCTGCCTGGTGTCCGAGTGTCGGTCGGGATATCAGGGCTCAGGCTGGGTAAGATAGAGCATTAGTGCCCAGGGCAGCCGATAGAATTGGGGTGCAGTCACGTGCCGTGCAGGTTGACCCGAATTTGCGGTTTCTGTGCAGCCACTTAGGGCAAAGATTTTCTTCTGGTGGGCAGGCAGAGTGCTGCTTTGTGGCTCCAGAATTCCCCATGTGGAGGGCTTGGGCGCCAGGAGTGTGAGGACGGAAGTGTGAGAACACAAGCTAGGGTATGTGTCGGGGTGACGGCACGGAAGGCCCACTCTGCAGAGGCTGAATCGAGATCTCCTGCATCGGAAGTCAGGGCGAAGAACCGACTTTGGCTCAGGTTGGAGTTTGTGTCCATGGTGGCCCCTTCAGGAAGAGGGCGCCTCGTGAGGTCATGGAGGTTTTCCCACGCTGGGAGTTGTGACATGCTCCAAAGTGCAAGGATTCCTTCTGCGGGACAGTCGAGTCCTCTTGGATGGCTCCAGGACGCCCCATTCGGAAAGACTCAAGAGCACGGTTCTAAGGATGGATGCCTGGGCACCCCACCTCGCATTCCCATTGGCTCGTAGTGACAAAGCAGGCTCAATCTGCTGCCTCTGGGGGAGGTATGCGGTGGGCAGGTGGGGCTGAGTTGAAATGGACTCTCCTGAGGATGGGTCATCATGTGGGTTTGTGTCCATGGAGACTTTTTTAAGGTGGCGGTGGCTCGGGGGCCCGGAAGCATTCTCCGAACTGGAGGATTGGACACAGCTCCAAAGGGTCAGTTTCCCCTGTGGAGATGAGAGGCGTTCTGATGGGTGCCTCTGGAAACCTCCGTTTGCTGGTATTGGGATCCAGGCCTCTGAGGAGAGACGCCTGGAAACCAACCAAATGATTCAGATGAAGGCCTAACAGACTGACCGGTTCCATCTTCTGTCTCTGGGGACATCCGTTTGCTTTTCTGAGTGGAGGGAGTTGCTCAGCTTGTGTCAGATCACCCCTGGGTGTCCAGGGCAGCCTACACTATTGGGATGGCCTCGGGGATCTTGGAGCCTTCTCCTAATCTGTAGGATTGTGGCCAGTGGAATGGGCAGAGTTTCCTTGGAGAGGGCAGGCACAGTCCTGCGCCGTGGCTCCAGGGGCCCCAGCGTTGAGGGTGTGTGGGACAGGGCTGCGGGGCATGATGTCTGAAAACACAAACTCGGCTTAGGTTTGGGGCCGAGGGTATGGCGGCCCCATCTACCGACCGTGATGGGAGCTGCTCTGGATTTGAATGAAGGGCGAGTGTGCGTCATTTACTCCGGCTTCTGTGTCTGGATGTTGTGTCAAGGAGGGCTGTGGAATGGAGGGGTAGCCTCCTGGGCCATGGATGAGCCTCCCTCTCTGGGGATTTGGCCTGGCTTCCAAGAGTTTCAGGTCATTCTGCGGGAAGGGAGGAGTCCTGTATTCTGCCTAGGTGTCCCTCCCAAAGAGGGATTCCAGAGCAGAGCCCTGGGTACCGGCGACTGGAAAACCCAAACTCGGGTTAGGATGGGGGCCCAAGGGGCATGGGAAGCCCCCTAGACGGGCTCGTTGTCCAGCCACTGAGAGACCTGATTTGAGCACGAGGCTTATGGTGAGTGTCCCCATGCGTCTTTGTGCCCAAGGCGACCCTGAAGCAAGCATGTCCGTGGCCTCCTGGGCCATGCAGGTTTGTCCTACCCTGAAGGTTAGACACCAGGCCAACAGCAAGGTTTCTTGGATGGGGATGGAGGAGTTCTGATTTCTGCATCAGGTTCCCTCCTGTCCGGGGATTGGAGATAAGGTCTAGGTTCTGAATCCTGAACACCCAGCTTGGGAAGAGATGACAGCCTAAGGTCATGTCGGGTCTGATGTGCTGGGTGTGCAGCCTGGTGTCCGGGTGACGGTCGGGATGTTAGGGCTCAGGCAGGGTCAGACAGAGCATTAGTGCCATGGGCAGCCGATAGAATTGGGGTGCAGTCACGTGGCGTGCAGGTTGACCCTCATTTGCGGTTTCTGGGCAGCCCCATAGGCAACGTTTTTCTTCTGGTGGGCAGGCAGAGTGCTGCTTTGTGGCTCCAGAATTCCCCAGGTGGAGGGCTTGGGGGCCAGGAGTGTGAGGATGGAAGTGTGAGAACACAAGCTTGGGTTATGTGTCGGGGTGAGGGCACAGCAGGCCCACTCTGCAGGGGCTGAATCAAGATCTCCTGCATCGGAATTCAGGGCGAGTATCCGACTTTGCCTCAGGTTGGAGTTTGTGTCCATGGTGGCCCCTTCAGGAAGAGGGTGCCTCGTGAGGTAATGGAGGATTTCCCACGATCTGAGGTGTGACATGCTCCAAAGTTCAAGGATTCCTTCTGCGGGAGAGTCGAGTCCTCTTGGATGGCTCCTGTACGCCCCATTCGGAAAGACTCGAGAGCACGATTCTAAGGATGGATGCCTGGGCACCCCACCATTCCCATTGGCTCGTAGTGACAAAGCAGGCTCAATCTGCTGCCTCTGGGGGAGGTATGCGGGGGGCGGGTGGGGCTGAGTTGAAATGGACTCTCCTGAGGATGGGTCATCATGTGGGTTTGTGTCCATGGAGACTTTGGAAGGTGGCGGTGGCTCGGGGGCCCGGAAGCATTCTCCGAACTGGAGGATTGGACACAGCTCGAAAGGGTCAGTTTCCCCTGTGGAGATGAGAGGCGTTCTGATGGGTGCCTCAGGAAACCTCCGTTTGCTGGTATTGGAATCCAGGCCTCTGAGGAGAGACGCCTGGAAACCAACCAAAGGATTCAGATGAAGGCCTAACAGACTGACCGGTTCCATCTTCTGTCTCTGGGGACATCCGTCTGCTTTTCTGAGTGGAGGGAGTTGCTCAGCTTGTGTCAGATCACCCCTGGGTGTCCAGGGCAGCCTACACTATTGGGATGGCCTCGGGGATCTTGGAGCCTACTCCTAATCTGTAGGATTGTGGCCAGTGGAATGGGCAGAGTTTCCTTGGAGAGGGCAGGCACAGTCCTGCGCCGTGGCTCCAGGGGCCCCAGCGTTGAGTGTGTGTGGGACAGGGCTGCGGGGCCTGAAGTCTGAAAACACAAACTCGGCTTAGGTTTGGGGCCGAGGGTATGGCAGGCCCCATCTACCGACCGTGATGGGAGCTGCTCTGGATTTGAATGAAGGGCGAGTGTGCGTCCTTTTCTCAGGCTTCTGTGTCTGGATGTTGTGTCAAGGAGGGCTGTGGAATGGAGGGGTATCCTCCTGGGCCATGGAAGAGCCTCCCTCTCTGGGGATTTGGCCTGGCTTCCAAGAGTTTCAGGTCATTGTGCGGGAAGGGAGGAGTCCCGTATTCTGCCTCAGGTGTCCCTCCCAAAGAGGGAATCCAGAGCAGAGCCCTGGGTACCGGCGACTGGAAAACCCAAACTCGGGTTAGGATGGGGGCCCAAGGGGCATGGGAAGCCCCCTAGGCGGGCTCTTGGTCCAGCCACTGAGAGACCTGATTTGAGCACGAGGCTTATGGTGAAGGTCACCATGCGTCTTGGTGCCCAAGGCGATCCTCAAGCATGGGCGTGTTCTCCCGGGCCATGCAGGTTTCTCCTACCCTGAAGGTTGGACACCAGGCCAACAGCAAGGTTCCTTCGATGGGGATGGAGGAGTTCAGATTTCTGCATCAGGTTCCCTCCTGTCCGGGGATTGGAGATAAGGTCTAGGTTCTGAATCCTGAACACCCAGCTTGGGAAGAGATGACAGCCTAAGGTCATGGCGGGTCTGATGTGCTGGGTGTGCTGCCTGGTGTCCGGGTGTCGGTCGGGATGTCAGGGCTCAGGCTGGGTCAGACAGAGCATTAGTGCCCAAGGCAGCCGATAGAATTGGGGTGCAGTCACGTGGCGTGCAGGTTGTCCCTCATTTAGGGGTTTCTAGGCAGCCCCATAGGGCAACGTTTTTCTTCTGGTGGGCAGGCAGAGTGCTGCGTTGTGGCTCCAGAATTCCCCATGTGGAGGGCTTGGGGGCCAGGAGTGTGAAGATGGAAGTGTGAGAACACAAGCTAGGGTTATGTGTCGCGGTGAGGGCACGGCAGGCCCACTCTGCAGAGGCTGAATCGAGATCTCCTGCATCGGAAGTCAGGGCGAGGATCCGACTTTGGCTCAGGTTGGAGTTTGTGTCCATGGTGGCCCCTTCAGGAAGAGGGCGCCTCGTGAGGTCATGGAGGTTTTCCCACGCTGGGAGTTGTGACATGCTCCAAAGTGCAAGGTTCCTTCTGTGGGAGAGTCGAGTCCTCTTGGATGGCTCCAGGACGCCACATTCGGAAAGACTCGAGAGCACGGGTCTAAGGATGGATGCCTGGGCACCCCACCTCGCATTCCCATTGGCTCGTAGTGACAAGGAAGGCTCAATCTGCTGCCTCTGGGGGAGGTATGCGGGGGGCAGGTGGGGCTGAGTTGAAATGGACTCTCCTGAGGATGGGTCATCATGTGGGTTTGTGTCCATGGAGACTTTGGAATCTGGCGGTGGCTCAGGGGCCCGGAAGCATTCTCCGAACTCGGATTGGACACAGGTCCAAAGGGTGAGTTTACCCTGTGGAGATGAGAGGTGTTCTGATGGGTGCCTCAGGAAACCTCCGTTTGCTGGTATTGGAATCCAGGCCTCTGAGGAGAGTCGCCTGGAAACCAACCAAAGGGTTCAGATGAAGGCCTAACAGACTGTCCGGTTCCATCTTCTGTCTCTGGGGACATCCGTCTGCTTTTCTGAGTGGTGGGAGTTGCTCAGCTTGTGTCAGATCACCCCTGGGTGTCCAGGGAAGCCTACACTATTGGGATGGCCTCGGGGATCTTGGAGCCTACTCCTAATCTGTAGGTTTGTGGCCAGTGGAATGGGCAGAGTTTCCTTGGAGAGGGCAGACACAGTCCTGCGCCGTGGCTCCAGGGGCCCCAGCATTGAGGGTGTGTGGGACAGGGCTGCGGGGCCTGAAGTCTGAAAACACAAACTCGGCTTAGGTTTGGGCCCGAGGGTATGGCAGGCCCCATCTACCGACCGTGATGGGAGCTGCTCTGGATTTGAATGAAGGGTGAGTGTGCGTCCTTTTCTCGGGCTTCGGTGTCTGGATGTTGTGTCAAGGAGGGCTGTGAAATGGAGGGGTAGCCTCCCGGGCCATGGATGAGCCTCCCTCTCTGGGGATTTGGCCTGGCTTCCAAGAGTTTCAGGTCATTGTGCTGGAAGGGAGGAGTCCTGTATTCTGCCTAGGTGTCCCTCCCAAAGAGGGAATCCAGAGCAGAGCCCTGGGTACCGGCGACTGGAAAACCCAAACTCGGGTTAGGATGGGTGGGCAAGGGGCATGGGAAGCGCCCTAGGCGGGCTCGTGGTCCAGCCACTGAGAGACCTGATTGGAGCACGAGGCTTATGGTGAGGGTCACCATGCGTCTTTGTGCCCAAGGCGACCCTCAAGCAAGCATGGGCGTGGCCTCCTGGGCCATGCAGGTTTCTCCTACCCTGAAGGTTGGACACCAGGCCAACATCAAGTTTTCTTGGGTGGGGATGGAGGAGTTCTGATTTCTGCATCAGGTTCCCTCCTGTCCGGGGATTGGAGATAAGGTCTAGGTTCTGAATCCTGAACACCCAGCTTGGGAAGAGATGACAGCCTAAGGTCATGGCGGGTCTGATGTGCTGGGTGTGCTGCCTGGTGTCCGGAGTCGTCGGGATGTCAGGGCTCTGGCTGGGTCAGACAGAGCATTAGTGTCCACGGCAGCCCATAGAATTGGGGTGCAGTCACGTGGCGTGCAGGTTGTCCCTCATTTAGGGGTTTCTGGGCAGCCCCATAGGGCAACGTTTTTCTTCTGGTGGGCAGGCAGAGTGCTGCGTTGTGGCTCCAGAATTCCCCATGTGGAGGGCTTGGGGGCCAGGAGTGTGAGGACGGAAGTGTGAGAACACAAGCTAGGGTTACGTGTCGGGGTGAGGGCACGGCAGGCCCACTCTGCAGAGGCTGAATCGAGATCTCCTGCATCGGAAGTCAGGGGGAGGATCCGACTTTGGCTCAGGTTGGAGTTTGTGTCCATGGTGGCCACTTCAGGAAGAGGGCGCCTCGTGAGGTCATGGAGGTTTTCCCACGCTGGGAGTTGTGACATGCTCCAAAGTGCAAGGATTCCTTCTGCGGGAGAGTCGAGTCCTCTTGGATGGCTCCAGGACGCCCCATTCGGAAAGACTCGAGAGCATGGGTCTAAGAATGGATGCCTGGGTACCCCACCTCGCATTCCCATTGGATCCTAGTGACAAAGCAGGCTCAATCTGCTGCCTCTGGGGGAGGTAACGCGGGGGGCAGGTGGGGCTGAGTTGAAATGGACTCTCCTGAGGATGGGTCATCATGTGGGTTTGTGTCCATGGAGACTTTGGAAGGTGGCGGTGGCTCGGGGGCCCGGAAGCATTCTCCGAACTGGAGGATTGGACACAGGTCCAAAGGGTCAGTTTACCCTGTGGAGATGAGAGGTGTTCTTATGGGTGCCTCAGGAAACCTCCGTTTGCTGGTATTGGAATTCAGGCCTCAGAGGAGAGACCCCTGGAAACCAACCAAAGGGTTCAGATGAAGGCCTAACAGACTGTCCGGTTCCATCTTCTGTCTCTGGGGACATTCTTCTGCTTTTCTGAGTGGTGGGAGTTGCTCAGCTTGTGTCAGATCACCCCTGGGTGTCCAGGGCAGACTACACTATTGGGATGGCCTCGGGGATCTTGGAGCCTTCTCCTATTCTGTGGGTTTTTGGCCAGTGGAATTGGCAGAGTTTCCTTGGAGAGGGCAGGCAAAGTCCTGTGCCGTGGCTCCGGGGCCCCAGCGTTGAGGGTTTGTGGGACAGGGCTGCGGGGCCTGATGTCTGAAAACACAAACTCGGCTTAGGTTTGGGGCCGAGGGTATGGCAGGCCCCATCTACCGACCGTGATGGGAGCTGCTCTGGATTTGAATGAAGGGCGAGTGTGCGTCCTTTTCTCAGGCTTCTGTGTCTGGATGTTGTGTCAAGGAGGGCTGTGGAATGGAGGGGTAGCCTCCTGGGCCATGGATGAGCCTCCCTCTCTGGGGATTTGGCCTGGCTTCCAAGAGTTTCAGGTCATTCTGCGGGAAGGGAGGAGTCCTGTATTCTGCCTCAGGTGTACCTCCCAAAGAGGGATTCTAGAGCAGAGCCCTGGGTACCGGCGACTGGAAAACCCAAACTCAGGTTAGGATGGGTGCCCAAGAGGCATGGGAAGCCCCCTAGGCGGGCTCTTGGTCCAGCCACTGAGAGACCTGATTTGAGCACGAGGCTTATGGTGAAGGTCACCATGCGTCTTTGTGCCCAAGGCGACCCTCAGGCATGGGCGTGTTCTCCTGGGCCATGCAGGTTTCTCCTACCCTGAAGGTTGGACACCAGGCCAACAGCAAGGTTCCTTCGATGGGGATGGAGGAGTTCTGATTTCTGCATCAGGTTCCCTCCTGTCCGGGGATTGGAGATAAGGTGTAGGTTTTGAATCCTGAACACCCAGCTTGGGAAGTGATGACAGCCTAAGGTCATGGCGGGTCTGATGTGCTGGGTGTGCTGCCTGGTGTCCGGGTGTCGGTCGGGATGTCAGGGCTCAGGCTGGGTCAGACAGAGCATTAGTGCCCAGGGCAGCCGATAGAATTGGGGTGCAGTCACGTGGCGTGCAGGTTGTCCCTCATTTAGGGGTTTCTGGGCAGCCCCATAGGGCAACGTTTTTCTTCTGGTGGGCAGGCAGAGTGCTGCGTTGTGGCTCCAGAATTCCCCATGTGGAGGGCTTGGGGGCCAGGAGTGTGAGTACGGAAGTGTGAGAACACAAGCTAGGGTTATGTGTCGGGGTGAGGGCACGACAGGCCCACTCTGCAGAGGCTGAATCGAGATCTCCTGCTTCGGAAGTCAGGGCGAGGATCCGACTTTGGCTCAGGTTGGAGTTTGTGTCCATGGTGGCCCCTTCAGGAAGAGGGCGCCTCGTGAGGTCATGGAGGTTTTCCCACGCTGGGAGTTGTGACATGCTCCAAAGTGCAAGGATTCCTTCTGCGGGACAGTCGAGTCCTCTTGGATGGCTCCAGGACGCCCCATTCGGAAAGACTCGAGAGCAGGGTTCTAAGGATGGGTGCCTGGGGACCCCACCTCGCATTCCCATTGGATCCTAGTGACAAAGCAGGCTCAATCTGCTGCCTCTGGGGGAGGTATGCGGGGGGCGAGTGGGGCTTCGTTGAAATGGACTCTCCTGAGTATGGGTCATCATGTGGGTTTGTGTCCAGGGAGACTTTGGAATGTGGGGGTGGCTCGGGTCCCGGAAGCATTCTCCGAACTGGAGGATTGGACACAGCTCGAAAGGGTCAGTTTACCCTGTGGAGATGAGAGGTGTTCTGATGGCTGCCTCAGGAAACATCCGTTTGCTGGTATTGGAATCCGGGCCTCTGAGGAGAGACGCCTGGAAACCAACCAAAGGGTTCAGATGAAGGCCTAACAGACTGTCCGGTTGTATCTTCTGTCTCTTGGGACATCCGTATGCTTTTCTGAGTGGTGGGAGTTGCTCCGCTTGTGTCAGATCACCCCTGGGAGTCCAGGGCAGCCTACACTATTGGGATGGCCTCGGGGATCTTGGAGACTTCTCCTAATCTGTAGGTTTGTGGCCAGTGGAATGGGCAGAGTTTCCTTGCAGAGGGCAGGCACAGTCCTGTTCCGTGAAACCAGGGGCCCCAGCGTTGAGAGTGTGTGGGACAGGGCTGCGGGGCCTGAAGTCTGAAAACACAAACTCGGCTTAGGTTTGGGGCCGAGGGTATGGCAGGCCCCATCTACCGACCGTGATGGGAGCTGCTCTGTATTTGAATGAAGGGCGAGTGTGCGTCCTTTTCTCCGGCTTCTGTGTCTGGATGTTGTGTCAAGGAGGGCTGTGGAATGGAGGGGTAGCCTCCTGGGCCATGGATGAGCCTCCCTCTCTGGGGATTTGGCCTGGCTTCCAAGAGTTTCAGGTCATTCTGCGGGAAGGGAGGAGTCCTGTATTCTGCCTCAGGTGTCCCTCCCAAAGAGGGATTCCAGAGCAGAGCCCTGGGTACCGGCGACTGGAAATCCCAAACTCGGGTTAGAATGGGGGCCCAAGGGGCATGGGAAGCCCCCTAGGCGGGCTCGTGGTCCAGCCACTGAGAGACCTGATTTGAGCACGAGGCTTATGGTGAGGGTCACCATGCGTCTTTGTGCCCAAGGCGACGCTGAAGCAAGCATGTCCGTGTCCTCCTCGGCCATGCAGGTTTCTCCTACCCTGAAGGTTGGACACCAGGCCAACAGCAAGGTTTCTTGGATGGGGATGGAGGAGTTCTGATTTAGCATCAGGTTCCCTCCTGTCCGGGGATTGGAGATAAGGTCTAGGTGTTGAATCCTGAACACCCAGCTTGGGAAGACATGACAGCCTATGGTCAAGCGGGTCTGATGTGCTGGGTGTGCTGCCTGGTTTCCGAGTGTCGGTCGGGATATCAGGGCTCAGGCTGGGTAAGATAGAGCATTAGTGCCCAGGGCAGCCGATAGAATTGGGGTGCAGTCACGTGCCGTGCAGGTTGACCCGAATTTGCGGTTTCTGTGCAGCCACTTAGGGCAAAGATTTTCTTCTGGTGGGCAGGCAGAGTGCTGCTTTGTGGCTCCAGAATTCCCCATGTGGAGGGCTTGAGCGCCAGGAGTGTGAGGACGGAAGTGTGAGAACACAAGCTAGGGTATGTGTCGGGGTGAGGGCACGGAAGGCCCACTCTGCAGAGGCTGAATCGAGATCTCCTGCATCGGAAGTCAGGGCGAAGAACCGACTTTGGCTCAGGTTGGAGTTTGTGTCCATGGTGGCCCCTTCAGGAAGAGGGCGCCTCGTGAGGTCATGGAGGTTTTCCCACGCTGGGAGTTGTGACATGCTCCAAAGTGCAAGGATTCCTTCTGCGGGACAGTCGAGTCCTCTTGGATGGCTCCAGGACGCCCCATTCGGAAAGACTCAAGAGCACGGTTCTAAGGATGGATGCCTGGGCACCCCACCTCGCATTCCCATTGGCTCGTAGTGACAAAGCAGGCTCAATCTGCTGCCTCTGGGGGAGGTATGCGGGGGGCAGGTGGGGCTGAGTTGAAATGGACTCTCCTGAGGATGGGTCATCATGTGGGTTTGTGTCCATGGAGACTTTGGAATGTGGCGGTGGCTCGGGGGCCCGGAAGCATTCTCCGAACTGGAGGATTGGACACAGCTCCAAAGGGTCAGTTTCCCCTGTGGAGATGAGAGGCGTTCTGATGGGTGCCTCTGGAAACCTCCGTTTGCTGGTATTGGGATCCAGGCCTCTGAGGAGAGACGCCTGGAAACCAACCAAATGATTCAGATGAAGGCCTAACAGACTGACCGGTTCCATCTTCTGTCTCTGGGGACATCCGTTTGCTTTTCTGAGTGGAGGGAGTTGCTCAGCTTGTGTCAGATCACCCCTGGGTGTCCAGGGCAGCCTACACTATTGGGATGGCCTCGGGGATCTTGGAGCCTTCTCCTAATCTGTAGGATTGTGGCCAGTGGAATGGGCAGAGTTTCCTTGGAGAGGGCAGGCACAGTCCTGCGCCGTGGCTCCAGGGGCCCCAGCGTTGAGGGTGTGTGGGACAGGGCTGCGGGGCATGATGTCTGAAAACACAAACTCGGCTTAGGTTTGGGGCCGAGGGTATGGCGGCCCCATCTACCGACCGTGATGGGAGCTGCTCTGGATTTGAATGAAGGGCGAGTGTGCGTCCTTTTCTCCGGCTTCTGTGTCTGGATGTTGTGTCAAGGAGGGCTGTGGAATGGAGGGGTAGCCTCCTGGGCCATGGATGAGCCTCCCTCTCTGGGGATTTGGCCTGGCTTCCAAGAGTTTCAGGTCATTCTGCGGGAAGGGAGGAGTCCTGTATTCTGCCTAGGTGTCCCTCCCAAAGAGGGATTCCAGAGCAGAGCCCTGGGTACCGGCGACTGGAAAATCCAAACTCGGGTTAGGATGGGGGCCCAAGGGGCATGGGAAGCCCCCTAGACGGGCTCGTTGTCCAGACACTGAGAGACCTGATTTGAGCAAGAGGCTTATGGTGAGTGTCCCCATGCGTCTTTGTGCCCAAGGCGACCCTGAAGCAAGCATGTCCGTGGCCTCCTGGGCCATGCAGGTTTGTCCTACCCTGAAGGTTATACACCAGGCCAACAGCAAGGTTTCTTGGATGGGGATGGAGGAGTTCTGATTTCTGCATCAGGTTCCCTCCTGTCCGGGGATTGGAGATAAGGTCTAGGTTCTGAATCCTGAACACCCAGCTTGGGAAGAGATGACAGCCTAAGGTCATGTCGGGTCTGATGTGCTGGGTGTGCAGCCTGGTGTCCGGGTGTCGGTCGGGATGTTAGGGCTCAGGCAGGGTCAGACAGAGCATTAGTGCCATGGGCAGCCGATAGAATTGGGGTGCAGTCACGTGGCGTGCAGGTTGACCCTCATTTGCGGTTTCTGGGCAGCCCCATAGGCAACGTTTTTCTTCTGGTGGGCAGGCAGAGTGCTGCCTTGTGGCTCCAGAATTCCCCAGGTGGAGGGCTTGGGGGCCAGGAGTGTGAGGATGGAAGTGTGAGAACACAAGCTTGGGTTATGTGTCGGGGTGAGGGCACAGCAGGCCCACTCTGCAGGGGCTGAATCAAGATCTCCTGCATCGGAATTCAGGGCGAGGATCCGACTTTGCCTCAGGTTGGAGTTTGTGTCCATGGTGGCCCCTTCAGGAAGAGGGTGCCTCGTGAGGTAATGGAGGATTTCCCACGATCTGAGGTGTGACATGCTCCAAAGTTCAATGATTCCTTCTGCGGGACAGTCGAGTCCTCTTGGATGGCTCCTGTACGCCCCATTCGGAAAGACTCGAGAGCACGATTCTAAGGATGGATGCCTGGGCACCCCACCTCGCATTCCCATTGGCTCGTAGTGACAAAGCAGGCTCAATCTGCTGCCTCTGGGGGAGGTATGCGGGGGGCGGGTGGGGCTGAGTTGAAATGGACTCTCCTGAGGATGGGTCATCATGTGGGTTTGTGTCCATGGAGACTTTGGAAGGTGGCGGTGGCTCGGGGGCCCGGAAGCATTCTCCGAACTGGAGGATTGGACACAGCTCGAAAGGGTCAGTTTCCCCTGTGGAGATGAGAGGCGTTCTGATGGGTGCCTCAGGAAACCTCCGTTTGCTGGTATTGGAATCCAGGCCTCTGAGGAGAGACCCCTGGAAACCAACCAAAGGATTCAGATGAAGGCCTAACAGACTGACCGGTTCCATCTTCTGTCTCTGGGGACATCCGTCTGCTTTTCTGAGTGGAGGGAGTTGCTCAGCTTGTGTCAGATCACCCCTGGGTGTCCAGGGCAGCCTACACTATTGGGATGGCCTCGGGGATCTTGGAGCCTTCTACTAATCTGTAGGATTGTGGCCAGTGGAATGGGCAGAGTTTCCTTGGAGAGGGCAGGCACAGTCCTGCGCCGTGGCTCCAGGGGCCCCAGCGTTGAGTGTGTGTGGGACAGGGCTGCGGGGCCTGAAGTCTGAAAACACAAACTCGGCTTAGGTTTGGGCCCGAGGGTATGGCAGGCCCCATCTACCGACCGTGATGGGAGCTGCTCTGGATTTGAATGAAGGGCGAGTGTGCGTCCTTTTCTCAGGCTTCTGTGTCTGGATGTTGTGTCAAGGAGAACTGTGGAATGGAGGGGTATCCTCCTGGGCCATGGAAGAGCCTCCCTCTCTGGGGATTTGGCCTGGCTTCCAAGAGTTTCAGGTCATTGTGCGGGAAGGGAGGAGTCCCGTATTCTGCCTCAGGTGTCCCTCCCAAAGAGGGAATCCAGAGCAGAGCCCTGGGTACCGGCGACTGGAAAACCCAAACTCGGGTTAGGATGGGGGCCCAAGGGGCATGGGAAGCCCCCTAGGCGGGCTCTTGGTCCAGCCACTGAGAGACCTGATTTGAGCACGAGGCTTATGGTGAAGGTCACCATGCGTCTTGGTGCCCAAGGCGATCCTCAAGCATGGGCGTGTTCTCCTGGGCCATGCAGGTTTCTCCTACCCTGAAGGTTGGACACCAGGCCAACAGCAAGGTTCCTTCGATGGGGATGGAGGAGTTCAGATTTCTGCATCAGGTTCCCTCCTGTCCGGGGATTGGAGATAAGGTCTAGGTTCTGAATCCTGAACACCCAATTGGGAAGACATGACAGCCTAAGGTCATGGCGGGTCTGATGTGCTGGGTGTGCTGCCTGGTGTCCGGGTGTCGGTCGGGATGTCAGGGCTCAGGCTGGGTCAGACAGAGCATTAGTGCCCAAGGCAGCCGATAGAATTGGGGTGCAGTCACGTGGCGTGCAGGTTGTCCCTCATTTAGGGGTTTCTAGGCAGCCCCATAGGGCAACGTTTTTCTTCTGGTGGGCAGGCAGAGTGCTGCGTTGTGGCTCCAGAATTCCCCATGTGGAGGGCTTGGGGGCCAGGAGTGTGAAGATGGAAGTGTGAGAACACAAGCTAGGGTTATGTGTCGCGGTGAGGGCACGGCAGGCCCACTCTGCAGAGGCTGAATCGAGATCTCCTGCATCGGAAGTCAGGGCGAGGATCCGACTTTGGCTCAGGTTGGAGTTTGTGTCCATGGTGGCCCCTTCAGGAAGAGGGCGCCTCGTGAGGTCATGGAGGTTTTCCCACGCTGGGAGTTGTGACATGCTCCAAAGTGCAAGGTTCCTTCTGTGGGAGAGTCGAGTCCTCTTGGATGGCTCCAGGACGCCCCATTCGGAAAGACTCGAGAGCACGGGTCTAAGGATGGGTGCCTGGGCACCCCACCTCGCATTCCCATTGGCTCGTAGTGACAAAGAAGGCTCAATCTGCTGCCTCTGGGGGAGGTATGCGGGGGGCGGGTGGGGCTGAGTTGAAATGGACTCTCCTGAGGATGGGTCATCATGTCGGTTTGTGTCCATGGAGACTTTGGAAGGTGGCGGTGGCTCGGGGGCCCGGAAGCATTCTCCGAACTCGGATTGGACACAGGTCCAAAGGGTCAGTTTACCCTGTGGAGATGAGAGGTGTTCTGATGGGTGCCTCAGGAAACCTCCGTTTGCTGGTATTGGAATCCAGGCCTCTGAGGAGAGTCGCCTGGAAACCAAGCAAAGGGTTCAGATGAAGGCCTAACAGACTGTCCGGTTCCATCTTCTGTCTCTGGGGACATCCGTCTGCTTTTCTGAGTGGTGGGAGTTGCTCAGCTTGTGTCAGATCACCCCTGGGTGTCCAGGGAAGCCTACACTATTGGGATGGCCTCGGGGATCTTGGAGCCTTGTCTTAATCTGTAGGTTTGTGGCCAGTGGAATGGGCAGAGTTTCCTTGGAGAGGGCAGGCACAGTACTGCGCCGTGGCTCCAGGGGCCCCAGCGTTGAGGGTGTGTGGGACAGGGCTGCGGGGCCTGAAGTCTGAAAACACAAACTCGGCTTAGGTTTGGGCCCGAGGGTATGGCAGGCCCCATCTACTGACCGTGATGTGAGCTGCTCTGGATTTGAATGAAGGGTGAGTGTGCGTCCTTTTCTCGGGCTTCGGTGTCTGGATGTTGTGTCAAGGAGGGCTGTGGAATGGAGGGGTAGCCTCCCGGGCCATGGATGAGCCTCCCTCTGTGGGGATTTGGCCTGGCTTCCAAGAGTTTCAGGTCATTGTGCTGGAAGGGAGGAGTCCTGTATTCTGCCTAGGTGTCCCTCCCAAAGAGGGAATCCAGAGCAGAGCCCTGGGTACCGGCGACTGGAAAACCCAAAATCGGGTTAGGATGGGTGCCCAAGGGGCATGGGAAGCGCCCTAGGCGGGCTCGTGGTCCAGCCACTGAGAGACCTGATTAGAGCACGAGGCTTATGGTGAGGGTTACCATGCGTCTTTGTGCCCAAGACGACCCTGAAGCAAGCATGAGCGTGGCCTCCTGGGCCATGCAGGTTTCTCCTACCCTGAAGGTTGGACACCAGGCCAACATCAAGTTTTCTTGGGTGGGGATGGAGGAGTTCTGATTTCTGCATCAGGTTCCCTCCTGTCCGGGGATTGGAGATAAGGTCTAGGTTCTGAATCCTGAACACCCAGCTTGGGAAGTGATGACAGCCTAAGGTCAAGGCGGGTCTGATGTGCTGGGTGTGCTGCCTGGTGTCCGGGTGTCGATCGGGATGTCAGGGCTCAGGCTGGTTCAGACAGAGCATTAGTGTCCAGGGCAGCGGATAGAATTGGGGTGCAGTCACGTGGCGTGCAGGTTGTCCCTCATTTAGGGGTTTCTGGGCAGCCCCATAGGGCAACGTTTTTCTTCTGGTGGGCAGGCAGAGTGCTGCGTTGTGGCTCCAGAATTCCCCATGTGGAGGGCTTGGGGGCCAGGAGTGTGAGGACGGAAGTGTGAGAACACAAGCTAGGGTTATGTGTCGGGGTGAGGGCACGGCAGGCCCACTCTGCAGAGGCTGAATCGAGATCTCCTGCATCGGAAGTCAGGGCGAGGATCCGACTTTGGCTCAGGTTGGAGTTTGTGTCCATGGTGGCCCCTTCAGGAAGAGGGCGCCTCGTGAGGTCATGGAGGTTTTCCCACGCTGGGAGTGGTGACATGCTCCAAAGTGCAAGGATTCCTTCTGCGGGAGAGTTGAGTCCTTTTGGATGGCTCCAGGACGCCCCATTCGGAAAGACTCGAGAGCATGGGTCTAAGAATGGATGCCTGGGTACCCCACCTCGCATTCCCATTGGATCCTAGTGACAAAGCAGGCTCAATCTGCTGCCTCTGGCGGAGGTATGCGGTGGGCAGGTGGGGCTGAGTTGAAATGGACTCTCCTGAGGATGGGTCATCATGTGGGTTTGTGTCCATGGAGACTTTGGAAGGTGGCGGTGGCCCGGGGGCCCGGAAGCCTTCTCCGAACTGGAGGATTGGACACAGCTCGAAAGGGTCAGTTTACCCTGTGGAGATGAGAGGTGTTCTTATGGGTGCCTCAGGAAATCTCCGTTTGCTGGTATTGGAATCCAGGCCTCAGAGGAGAGACGCCTGGAAACCAACCAAAGGGTTCAGATGAAGGCCTAACAGACTGTCCGGTTCCATCTTCTGTCTCTGGGGACATCCTTCTGCTTTTCTGAGTGGTGGGAGTTGCTCAGCTTGTGTCAGATCACCCCTGGGTGTCCAGGGCAGACTACACTATTGGGATGGCCTCGGGGAACTTGGAGCCTTCTCCTATTCTGTAGGTTTTTGGCCAGTGGAATGGGCAGAGTTTCCTTGGAGAGGGCAGGCACAGTCCTGCGCCGTGGCTCCAGGGCCCCAGCGTTGAGGGTGTGTGGGACAGGGCTGCGGGGCCTGAAGTCTGAAAACACAAACTAGGCTTAGGTTTGGGCCCGAGGGTATGGCAGGCCCCATCTACTGACCGTGATGGGAGCTGCTCTGGATTTGAATGAAGGGTGAGTGTGCGTCCTTTTCTCGGGCTTCGGTGTCTGGATGTTGTGTCAAGGAGGGCTGTGGAATGGAGGGGTAGCCTCCCGGGCCATGGATGAGCCTCCCTCTGTGGGGATTTGGCCTGGCTTCCAAGAGTTTCAGGTCATTCTGCGGGAAGGGAGGAGTCCTGTATTCTGCCTCAGGTGTACCTCCCAAAGAGGGATTCTAGAGCAGAGCCCTGGGTACCGGCGACTGGAAAACCCAAACTCAGGTTAGGATGGGGGCCCAAGGGGCATGGGAATCGCCCTAGGCGGGCTCTTGGTCCAGCCACTGAGAGACCTGATTTGAGCACGAGGTATGGTGAAGGTCACCATGCGTCTTTGTGCCCAAGGCGACCCGCAGGCATGGGCGTGTTCTCCTGGGCCATGCAGGTTTCTCCTACCCTGAAGGTTGGACACCAGGCCAACAGCAAGGTTCCTTCGATGGGGATGGAGGAGTTCTGATTTCTGCATCAGGTTCCCTCCTGTCCGGGGATTGGAGATAAGGTGTAGGTTTTGAATCCTGAACACCCAGCTTGGGAAGTGATGACAGCCTAAGGTCATGGCGGGTCTGATGTGCTGGGTGTGCTGCCTGGTGTCCGGGTGTCGGTCGGGATGTCAGGGCTCAGGCTGGGTCAGACAGAGCATTAGTGCCCAGGGCAGCCGATAGAATTGGGGTGCAGTCACGTGGCGTGCAGGTTGTCCCTCATTTAGGGGTTTCTGGGCAGCCCCATAGGGCAACGTTTTTCTTCTGGTGGGCAGGCAGAGTGCTCCGTTGTGGCTCCAGAATTCCCCATGTGGAGGGCTTGGGGGCCAGGAGTGTGAGGACGGAAGTGTGAGAACACAAGCTAGGGTTATGTGTCGGGGTGAGGGCACGGCAGGCCCACTCTGCAGAGGCTGAATCGAGATCTCCTGCTTCGGAAGTCAGGGCGAGGATCCGACATTGGCTCAGGTTGGAGTTTGTGTCCATGGTGGCCCCTTCAGGAAGAGGGCGCCTCGTGAGGTCATGGAGGTTTTCCCACGCTGGGAGTTGTGACATGCTCCAAAGTGCAAGGATTCCTTCTGTGGGAGAGTCGAGTCCTCTTGGATTGCTCCAGGACACCCCACTCGGAAAGACTCGAGAGCACGGGTCTAAAGATGGATGCCTGGGCACCCCATCTCGCATTCCCATTGGCTCGTAATGACAAAGCAGGCTCAATCTGCTGCCTCTGGGGGAGGTATGCGGGGGGCGGGTGGGGCTGAGTTGAAATGGACTCTCCTGAGGATGGGTCATCCTGTGGGTTTGTGTCCATGGAGACTTTGGAATCTGGCGGTGGCTCGGGGGCCCGGAAGCATTCTCCGAACTCGGATTGGACACAGGTCCAAAGGGTCAGTTTACCCTGTGGAGATGAGAGGTGTTCTGATGGGTGCCTCAGGAAACCTCCGTTTGCTGGTATTGGAATCCAGGCCTCTGAGGAGAGTCGCCTGGAAACCAACCAAAGGGTTCAGATGAAGGCCTAACAGACTGACCGGTTCCATCTTCTGTCTCTGGGGACATCCGTCTGCTTTTCTGAGTGGAGGGAGTTGCTCAGCTTGTGTCAGATCACCCCTGGGTGTCCAGGGAAGCCTACACTATTGGGATGGCCTCGGGGATCTTGGAGCCTACTCCTAATCTGTAGGTTTGTGGCCAGTGGAATGGGCAGAGTTTCCTTGGAGAAGGAAGGCACAGTCCTGCGCCATGGCTCCAGGGGCCCCAGCGTTTAGGGTGTGTGGGACAGGGCTGCGGGGCCTGAAGTCTGAAAACACAAACTCGGCTTAGGTTTGGGCCCGAGGGTATGGCAGGCCCCATCTACCGACCGTGATGGGAGCTGCTCTGGATTTGAATGAAGGGTGAGTGTGCGTCCTTTTCTTGGGCTTCGGTGTCTGGATGTTGTTTCAAGGAGGGCTGTGGAATGGAGGGGTAGCCTCCCGGGCCATGGATGAGCCTCCCTCTGTGGGGATTTGGCCTGGCTTCCAAGAGTTTCAGTTCATTGTGCTGGAAGGGAGGAGTCCTGTATTCTGCCTAGGTGTCCCTCCCAAAGAGGGAATCCAGAGCAGAGCCCTGGGTACCGGCGACTGTAAAACCCAAACTCGGGTTAGGATGGGTGCGCAAGGGGCATGGGAAGCGCCCTAGGTAGGCTCGTGGTCCAGCCACTGAGAGACCTGATTGGAGCACGAGGCTTATGGTGAGGGTCACCATGCGTCTTTGTGCCCAAGGCGACCCTCAAGCAAGCATGGGCGTGGCCTCCTGGGCCATGCAGGTTTCTCCTACCCTGAAGGTTGGACACCAGGCCAACATCAAGTTTTCTTGGGTGGGGATGGAGGAGTTCTGATTTCTGCATCAGGTTCCCTCCTGTCCGGGGTTTGGAGATAAGGTCTAGGTTCTGAATCCTGAACACCCAGCTTGGGAAGAGATGACAGCCTAAGGTCATGGCGGGTCTGATGTGCTGGGTGTGCTGCCTGGTGTCCGGGAGTCGTTCGGGATGTCAGGGCTCTGGCTGGGTCAGACAGAGCATTAGTGTCCAGGGCAGCGGATAGAATTGGGGTGCAGTCACGTGGCGTGCAGGTTGTCCCTCATTTTGGGGTTTCTGGGCAGCCCCATAGGGCAAAGTTTTTCTTCTGGTGGGCAGGCAGAGTGCTGCGTTGTGGCTCCAGAATTCCCCATGTGGAGGGCTTGGGGGCCAGGAGTGTGAGGACGGAAGTGTGAGAACACAAGCTAGGGTTATGTGTCGGGGTGAGGGCATGGCAGGCCCACTCTGCAGAGGCTGAATCGAGATCTCCTGCATCGGAAGTCAGGGCGAGGATCCGACTTTGGCTCAGGTTGGAGTTTGTGTCCATGGTGGCCCCTTCAGGAAGAGGGCGCCTCGTGACGTCATGGAGGTTTTCCCACGCTGGGAGTTGTGACATGCTCCAAAGTGCAAGGATTCCTTCTGCGGGAGAGTCGAGTCCTCTTGGATGGCTCCAGGACGCCCCATTCGGAAAGACTCGAGAGCATGGGTCTAAGAATGGATGCCTGGGTACCCCACCTCGCATTCCCATTGGATCCTAGTGACAAAGCAGGCTCAATCTGCTGCCTCTGGGGGAGGTATGCGGGGGGCAGGTGGGGCTGAGTTGAAATGGACTCTCCTGAGGATGGGTCATCATGTGGGTTTTTGTCCATGGAGACTTTGGAAGGTGGCGGTGGCTCGGGGGCCCGGAAGCCTTCTCCGAACTGGAGGATTGGACACAGCTCGAAAGGGTCAGTTTACCCTGTGGAGATGAGAGGTGTTCTTATGGGTGCCTCAGGAAACCTCCGTTTGCTGGTATTGGAATTCGGGCCTCAGAGGAGAGACGCCTGGAAACCAAACAAAGGGTTCAGATGAAGGCCTAACAGACTGTCCGGTTCCATCTTCTGTCTCTGGGGACATCCTTCTGCTTTTCTGAGTGGTGGGAGTTGCTCAGCTTGTGTCAGATCACCCCTGGGTGTCCAGGGCAGACTACACTATTGGGATGGCCTCGGGGATCTTGGAGCCTTCTCCTATTCTGTAGGTTTTTGGCCAGTGGAATGGGCAGAGTTTCCTTGGAGAGGGCAGGCACAGTCCTGCGCCGTGGCTCCAGGGCCCCAGCGTTGAGGGTGTGTGGGACAGGGCTGCGGGGCCTGAAGTCTGAAAACACAAACTCGGCTTAGGTTTGGGGCTGAGGGTATGGCAGGCCCCATCTACCGACCGTGATGGGAGCTGCTCTGGATTTGAATGAAGGGCGAGTGTGCGTCCTTTTCTCAGGCTTCTGTGTCTGGATGTTGTGTCAAGGAGGGCTGTGGAATGGAGGGGTATCCTCCTGGGCCATGGAAGAGCCTCCCTCTCTGGGGATTTGGCCTGGCTTCCAAGAGTTTCAGGTCATTGTGCGGGAAGGGAGGAGTCCCGTATTCTGCCTCAGGTGTCCCTCCCAAAGAGGGAATCCAGAGCAGAGCCCTGGGTACCGGCGACTGGAAAACCCAAACTCGGGTTAGGATGGGGGCCCAAGGGGCATGGGAAGCCCCCTAGGCGGGCTCTTGGTCCAGCCACTGAGAGACCTGATTTGAGCACGAGGCTTATGGTGAAGGTCACCATGCGTCTTGGTGCCCAAGGCGATCCTCAAGCATGGGCGTGTTCTCCTGGGCCATGCAGGTTTCTCCTACCCTGAAGGTTGGACACCAGGCCAACAGCAAGGTTCCTTCGATGGGGATGGAGGAGTTCAGATTTCTGCATCAGGTTCCCTCCTGTCCGGGGATTGGAGATAAGGTCTAGGTTCTGAATCCTGAACACCCAGCTTGGGAAGAGATGACAGCCTAAGGTCATGGCGGGTCTGATGTGCTGGGTGTGCTGCCTGGTGTCCGGGTGTCGGTCGGGATGTCAGGGCTCAGGCTGGGTCAGACAGAGCATTAGTGCCCAAGGCAGCCGATAGAATTGGGGTGCAGTCACGTGGCGTGCAGGTTGTCCCTCATTTAGGGGTTTCTAGGCAGCCCCATAGGGCAACGTTTTTCTTCTGGTGGGCAGGCAGAGTGCTGCGTTGTGGCTCCAGAATTCCCCATGTGGAGGGCTTGGGGGCCAGGAGTGTGAAGATGGAAGTGTGAGAACACAAGCTAGGGTTATGTGTCGCGGTGAGGGCACGGCAGGCCCACTCTGCAGAGGCTGAATCGAGATGTCCTGCATCGGAAGTCAGGGCGAGGATCCGACTTTGGCTCAGGTTGGAGTTTGTGTCCATGGTGGCCCCTTCAGGAAGAGGGCGCCTCGTGACGTCATGGAGGTTTTCCCACGCTGGGAGTTGTGACATGCTCCAAAGTGCAAGGTTCCTTCTGTGGGAGAGTCGAGTCCTCTTGGATGGCTCCAGGACACCCCACTCGGAAAGACTCGAGAGCACGGGTCTAAGGATGGATGCCTGGGCACCCCACCTCGCATTCCCATTGGCTCGTAGTGACAAAGAAGGCTCAATCTGCTGCCTCTGGGGGAGGTATGCGGGGGGCGGGTGGGGCTGAGTTGAAATGGACTCTCCTGAGGATGGGTCATCATGTCGGTTTGTGTCCATGGAGACTTTGGAATCTGGCGGTGGCTCGGGGTCCCGGAAGCATTCTGCGAACTCGGATTGGACACAGGTCCAAAGGGTCAGTTTACCCTGTGGAGATGAGAGGTGTTCTGATGGGTGCCTCAGGAAACCTCCGTTTGCTGGTATTGGAATCCAGGCCTCTGTGGAGAGTCGCCTGGAAACCAACCAAAGGGTTCAGATGAAGGCCTAACAGACTGTCCGGTTCCATCTTCTGTCTCTGGGGACATCCGTCTGCTTTTCTGAGTGGTGGGAGTTGCTCAGCTTGTGTCAGATCACCCCTGGGTGTCCAGGGAAGCCTACACTATTGGGATGGCCTCGGGGATCTTGGAGCCTACTCCTAATCTGTAGGTTTGTGGCCAGTGGAATGGGCAGAGTTTCCTTGGAGAGGGCAGGCACAGTACTGCGCCGTGGCTCCAGGGGCCCCAGCGTTGAGGGTGTGTGGGACAGGGCTGCGGGGCCTGAAGTCTGAAAACACAAACTCGGCTTAGGTTTGGGCCCGAGGGTATGGCAGGCCCCATCTACTGACCGTGATGTGAGCTGCTCTGGATTTGAATGAAGGGTGAGTGTGCGTCCTTTTCTCGGGCTTCGGTGTCTGGATGTTGTGTCAAGGAGGGCTGTGGAATGGAGGGGTAGCCTCCCGGGCCATGGATGAGCCTCCCTCTGTGGGGATTTGGCCTGGCTCCCAAGAGTTTCAGATCATTGTGCTGGAAGGGAGGAGTCCTGTATTCTGCCTAGGTGTCCCTCCCAAAGAGGGAATCCAGAGCAGAGCCCTGGGTACCGGCGACTGGAAAACCCAAAATCGGGTTAGGATGGGTGCCCAAGGGGCATGGGAAGCGCCCTAGGCGGGCTCGTGGTCCAGCCACTGAGAGACCTGATTGGAGCACGAGGCTTATGGTGAGGGTCACCATGCGTCTTTGTGCCCAAGGCGACCCTCAAGCAAGCATGGGCGTGGCCTCCTGGGCCATGCAGGTTTCTCCTACCCTGAAGGTTGGACACCAGGCCAACATCAAGTTTTCTTGGGTGGGGATGGAGGAGTTCTGATTTCTGCATCAGGTTCCCTCCTGTCCGGGGATTGGAGATAAGGTCTAGGTTCTGAATACTGAACACCCAGCTTGGGAAGAGATGACAGCCTAAGGTCATGGCGGGTCTGATGTGCTGGGTGTGCTGCCTGGTGTCCGGGAGTCGGTCGGGATGTCAGGGCTCTGGCTGGGTCAGACAGAGCATTAGTGTCCACGGCAGCCGATAGAATTGGGGTGCAGTCACGTGGCGTGCAGGTTGTCCCTCATTTAGGGGTTTCTGGGCAGCCCCATAGGGCAACGTTTTTCTTCTGGTGGGCAGGCAGAGTGCTGCGTTGTGGCTCAAGAATTCCCCATGTGGAGGGCTTGGGGGCCAGGAGTGTGAGGACGGAAGTGTGAGAACACAAGCTAGGGTTATGTGTCGGGGTGAGGGCATGGCAGGCCCACTCTGCAGAGGCTGAATCGAGATCTCCTGCATCGGAAGTCAGGGCGAGGATCCGACTTTGCCTCAGGTTGGAGTTTGTGTCCATGGTGGCCCCTTCAGGAAGAGGGCGCCTCGTGAGGTCATGGAGGTTTTCCCACGCTGGGAGTTGTGACATGCTCCAAAGTGCAAGGATTCCTTCTGCGGGAGAGTCGAGTCCTCTTGGATGGCTCCAGGACGCCCCATTCGGAAAGACTCGAGAGCATGGGTCTAAGAATGGATGCCTGGGTACCCCACCTCGCATTCCCATTGGATCCTAGTGACAAAGCAGGCTCAATCTGCTGCCTCTGGGGGAGGTACGCGGGGGGCAGGTGGGGCTGAGTTGAAATGGACTCTCCTGAGGATGGGTCATCATGTGGGTTTGTGTCCATGGAGACTTTGGAAGGTGGCGGTGGCTCGGGGGCCCGGAAGCATTCTCCGAACTGGAGGATTGGACACAGCTCGAAAGGGTCAGTTTACCCTGTGGAGATGAGAGGTGTTCTTATGGGTGCCTCAGGAAACCTCCGTTTGCTGGTATTGGAATTCAGGCCTCAGAGGAGAGACGCCTGGAAACCAACCAAAGGGTTCAGATGAAGGCCTAACAGACTGTCCGGTTCCATCTTCTGTCTCTGGGGACATCCTTCTGCTTTTCTGAGTGGTGGGAGTTGCTCAGCTTGTGTCAGATCACCCCTGGGTGTCCAGGGCAGACTACACTATTGGGATGGCCTCGGGGATCTTGGAGCCTTCTCCTATTCTGTGGGTTTTTGGCCAGTGGAATTGGCAGAGTTTCCTTGTAGAGGGCAGGCAAAGTCCTGTGCCGTGGCTCCGGGGCCCCAGCGTTGAGTGTGTGTGGGACAGGGCTGCGGGGCCTGATGTCTGAAAACACAAACTCGGCTTAGGTTTGGGGCCGAGGGTATGGCAGGCCCCATCTACCGACAGTGATGGGAGCTGCTCTGGATTTGAATGAAGGGCGAGTGTGCGTCCTTTTCTCAGGCTTCTGTATCTGGATGTTGTGTCAAGGAGGGCTGTGGAATGGAGGGGTAGCCTCCTGGGCCATGGATGAGCCTCCCTCTCTGGGGATTTGGCCTGGCTTCCATGAGTTTCAGGTCATTCTGCGGGAAGGGAGGAGTCCTGTATTCTGCCTCAGGTGTACCTCCCAAAGAGGGATTCTAGAGCAGAGCCCTGGGTACCGGCGTTTGGAAAACCCAAACTCAGGTTAGGATGGGTGCCCAAGAGGCATGGGAAGCCCCCTAGGCGGGCTCTTGGTCCAGCCACTGAGAGACCTGATTTGAGCACGAGGCTTATGGTGAAGGTCGCCATGCGTCTTTGTGCCCAAGGCGACCCTCAGGCATGGGCGTGTTCTCCTGGGCCATGCAGGTTTCTCCTACCCTGAAGGTTGGACACCAGGCCAACAGCAAGGTTCCTTCGATGGGGATGGAGGAGTTCTGATTTCTGCATCAGGTTCCCTCCTGTCCGGGGATTGGAGATAAGGTGTAGGTTTTGAATCCTGAACACCCAGCTTGGGAAGTGATGACAGCCTAAGGTCATGGCGGGTCTGATGTGCTGGGTGTGCTGACTGGTGTCCGGGTGTCGGTCGGGATGTCAGGGCTCAGGCTGGGTCAGACAGAGCATTAGTGCCCAGGGCAGCCGATAGAATTGGGGTGCAGTCACGTGGCGTGCAGGTTGTCCCTCATTTAGGGGTTTCTGGGCAGCCCCATAGGGCAACGTTTTTCTTCTGGTGGGCAGGCAGAGTGCTGCGTTGTGGCTCCAGAATTCCCCATGTGGAGGGCTTGGGGGCCAGGAGTGTGAGGACGGAAGTGTGAGAACACAAGCTAGGGTTATGTGTCGGGGTGAGGGCACGGCAGGCCCACTCTGCAGAGGCTGAATCGAGATCTCCTGCTTCGGAAGTCAGGGCGAGGATCCGACTTTGGCTCAGGTTGGAGTTTGTGTCCATGGTGGCCCCTTCAGGAAGAGGGCGCCTCGTGACGTCATGGAGGTTTTCCCACGCTGGGAGTTGTGACATGCTCCAAAGTGCAAGGATTCCTTCTACGGGACAGTCGAGTCCTCTTGGATGGCTCCAGGACGCCCCATTCGGAAAGACTCGAGAGCACGGTTCTAAGGATGGGTGCCTGGGGACCCCACCTCGCATTCCCATTGGATCCTAGTGACAAAGCAGGCTCAATCTGCTGCCTCTGGGGGAGGTATGCGGGGGGCGAGTGGGGCTGCGTTGAAATGGACTCTCCTGAGTATGGGTCATCATGTGGGTTTGTGTCCAGGGAGACTTTGGAATGTGGGGGTGGCTCGGGTCCCGGAAGCATTCTCCGAACTGGAGGATTGGACACAGCTCGAAAGGGTCAGTTTACCCTGTGGAGATGAGAGGTGTTCTGATGGCTGCCTCAGGAAACATCCGTTTGCTGGTATTGGAATCCGGGCCTCTGAGGAGAGACGCCTGGAAACCAACCAAAGGGTTCAGATGAAGGCCTAACAGACTGTCCGGTTGTATCTTCTGTCTCTTGGGACATCCGTATGCTTTTCTGTGTGGAGGGAGTTGCTCCGCTTGTGTCAGATCACCCCTGGGAGTCCAGGGCAGCCTACACTATTGGGATGGCCTCGGGGATCTTGGAGCCTTCTCCTAATCTGTAGGTTTGTGGCCAGTGGAATGGGCAGAGTTTCCTTGCAGAGGGCAGGCACAGTCCTGTTCCGTGAAACCAGGGGCCCCAGCGTTGAGAGTGTGTGGGACAGGGCTGCGGGGCCTGAAGTCTGAAAACACAAACTCGGCTTAGGTTTGGGGCCGAGGGTATGGCAGGCCCCATCTACCGACCGTGATGGGAGCTGCTCTGGATTTGAATGAAGGGCGAGTGTGCGTCCTTTTCTCCGGCTTCTGTGTCTGGATGTTGTGTCAAGGAGTGCTGTGGAATGGAGGGGTAGCCTCCTGGGCCATGGATGAGCCTCCCTCTCTGGGGATTTGGCCTGGCTTCCAAGAGTTTCAGGTCATTCTGCGGGAAGGGAGGAGTCCTGTATTCTGCCTAGGTGTCCCTCCCAAAGAGGGATTCCAGAGCAGAGCCCTGGGTACCGGCGACTGGAAAACCCAAACTCGGGTTAGGATGGGGGCCCAAGGGGCATGGGAAGCCCCCTAGACGGGCTCGTTTTTAAGCCACTGAGAGACCTGATTTGAGCACGAGGCTTATGGTGAGTGTCCCCATTCGTCTTTGTGCCCAAGGCGACCCTGAAGCAAGCATGTCCGTGGCCTCCTGGGCCATGCAGGTTTGTCCTACCCTGAAGGTTAGACACCAGGCCAACAGCAAGGTTTCTTGGATGGGGATGGAGGAGTTCTGATTTCTGCATCAGGTTCCCTCCTGTCCGGGGATTGGAGATAAGGTCTAGGTTCTGAATCCTGAACACCCAGCTTGGGAAGAGATGACAGCCTAAGGTCATGGCGGGTCTGATGTGCTGGGTGTGCAGCCTGGTGTCCGGGTGTAGGTCGGGATGTTAGGGCTCAGGCAGGGTCAGACAGAGCATTAGTGCCATGGGCAGCCGATAGAATTGGGGTGCAGTCACGTGGCGTGCAGGTTGACCCTCATTTGCGGTTTCTGGGCAGCCCCATAGGCAACGTTTTTCTTCTGGTGGGCAGGCAGAGTGCTGCTTTGTGGCTCCAGAATTCCCCAGGTGGAGGGCTTGGGGGCCAGGAGTGTGAGGATGGAAGTGTGAGAACACAAGCTTGGGTTATGTGTCGGGGTGAGGGCACAGCAGGCCCACTCTGCAGGGGCTGAATCAAGATCTCCTGCATCGGAATTCAGGGCGAGGATCCGACTTTGCCTCAGGTTGGAGTTTGTGTCCATGGTGGCCCCTTCAGGAAGAGGGTGCCTCGTGAGGTAATGGAGGATTTCCCACGATCTGAGGTGTGACATGCTCCAAAGTTCAAGGATTCCTTCTGCGGGAGAGTCGAGTCCTCTTGGATGGCTCCAGGACGCCCCATTCGGAAAGACTCGAGAGCACGGGTCTAAGGATGGATGCCTGGGCACCCCACCTCGCATTCCCATTGGCTCGTAGTGACAAAGCAGGCTCAATCTGCTGCCTCTGGGGGAGGTATGCGGGGGGCGGGTGGGGCTGAGTTGAAATGGACTCTCCTGAGGATGGGTCATCATGTGGGTTTGTGTCCATGGAGACTTTGGAAGGTGGCGGTGGCTCGGGGGCCCGGAAACATTCTCCGAACTGGAGGATTGGACACAGCTCGAAAGGGTCAGTTTCCCCTGTGGAGATGAGAGGCGTTCTGATGGGTGCCTCAGGAAACCTCCGTTTGCTGGTATTGGAATCCAGGCCTCTGAGGAGAGACCCCTGGAAACCAACCAAAGGATTCAGATGAAGGCCTAACAGACTGACCGGTTCCATCTTCTGTCTCTGGGGACATCCGTCTGCTTTTCTGAGTGGAGGGAGTTGCTCAGCTTGTGTCAGATCACCCCTGGGTGTCCAGGGCAGCCTACACTATTGGGATGGCCTCGGGGATCTTGGAGCCTTCTCCTAATCTGTAGGATTGTGGCCAGTGGAATGGGCAGAGTTTCCTTGGAGAGGGCAGGCACAGTCCTGCGCCGTGGCTCCAGGGGCCGCAGCGTTGAGGGTGTGTGGGACAGGGCTGCGGGGCGTGAAGTCTGAAAACACAAACTCTGCTTAGGTTTGGGGCCGAGGGTATGGCTGGCCCCATCTACCGACCGTGATGGGAGCTGCTCTGGATTTGAATGAAGGGCGAGTGTGCGTCCTTTTCTCCGGCTTCTGTGTCTGGATGTTGTGTCAAGGAGGGCTGTGGAATGGAGGGGTAGCCTCCCGGGCCATGGATGAGCCTCCCTCTGTGGGGATTTGGCCTGGCTTCCAAGAGTTTCAGGTCATTCTGCGGGAAGGGAGGAGTCCTGTATTCTGCCTAGGTGTCCCTCCCAAAGAGGGAATCCAGAGCAGAGCCCTGGGTACCGGCGACTGGAAAACCCAAACTCGGGTTAGGATGGGTGCGCAAGGGGCATGGGAAGCGCCCTAGGCGGGCTCGTGGTCCAGCCACTGAGAGACCTGATTGGAGCACGAGGCTTATGGTGAGGGTCACCATGCGTCTTTGTGCCCAAGGCGACCCTCAAGCAAGCATAGGCGTGGCCTCCTGGGCCATGCAGGTTTCTCCTACCCTGAAGGTTGGACACCAGGCCAACATCAAGTTTTCTTGGGTGGGGATGGAGGAGTTCTGATTTCTGCATCAGGTTCCCTCCTGTCCGGGGATTGGAGATGAGGTCTAGGTTCTGAATCCTGAACACCCAGCTTGGGAAGAGATGACAGCCTAAGGTCAAGGCGGGTCTGATGTGCTGCGTGTGCTGCCTGGTGTCCGGGTGTCGGTCGGGATGTCAGGGCTCAGGCTAGGTCAGACAGAGCATTAGTGCCCAGGGCAGCCGATAGAATTGGGGTGCAGTCACGTGGCGTGCAGGTTGTCCCTCATTTAGGGGTTTCTGGGCAGCCCCATAGGGCAACGTTTTTCTTCTGGTGGGCAGGCAGAGTGCTGCGTTGTGGCTCCAGAATTCCCCATGTGGAGGGCTTGGGGGCCAGGAGTGTGAGGACGGAAGTGTGAGAACACAATCTAGGGTTATGTGTCGGGGTGAGGGCACGGCAGGCCCACTCTGCAGAGGCTGAATCGAGATCTCCTGCATCGGAAGTCAGGGCGAGGATCCGACTTTGGCTCAGGTTGGAGTTTGTGTCCATGGTGGCCCCTTCAGGAAGAGGGCGCCTCGTGACGTCATGGAGGTTTTCCCACGCTGGGAGTGGTGACATGCCCCAAGGTGCAAGGATTCCTTCTGCGGGAGAGTCGAGTCCTCTTGGATGGCTCCAGGACGCCCCATTCGGAAAGACTCGAGAGCATGGGTCTAAGAATGGATGCCTGGGTACCCCACCTCGCATTCCCATTGGATCCTAGTGACAAAGCAGGCTCAATCTGCTGCCTCTGGGGGAGGTACGCGGGGGGCAGGTGGGGCTGAGTTGAAATGGACTCTCCTGAGGATGGGTCATCATGTGGGTTTGTGTCCATGGAGACTTTGGAAGGTGGCGGTGGCTCGGGGGCCCGGAAGCATTCTCCGAACTGGAGGATTGGACACAGCTCGAAAGGGTCAGTTTACCCTGTGGAGATGAGAGGTGTTCTTATGGGTGCCTCAGGAAACCTCCGTTTGCTGGTATTGGAATTCAGGCCTCAGAGGAGAGACGCCTGGAAACCAACCAAAGGGTTCAGATGAAGGCCTAACAGACTGTCCGGTTCCATTTTCTGTCTCTGGGGACATCCTTCTGCTTTTCTGAGTGGTGGGAGTTGCTCAGCTTGTGTCAGATCACCCCTGGGTGTCCAGGGCAGACTACACTATTGGGATGGCCTCGGGGATCTTGGAGCCTTCTCCTATTCTGTGGGTTTTTGGCCAGTGGAATTGGCAGAGTTTCCTTGTAGAGGGCAGGCAAAGTCCTGTGCCGTGGCTCCGGGGCCCCAGCGTTGAGTGTGTGTGGGACAGGGCTGCGGGGCCTGATGTCTGAAAACACAAACTCGGCTTAGGTTTGGGGCCGAGGGTATGGCAGGCCCCATCTACCGACAGTGATGGGAGCTGCTCTGGATTTGAATGAAGGGCGAGTGTGCGTCCTTTTCTCAGGCTTCTGTATCTGGATGTTGTGTCAAGGAGGGCTGTGGAATGGAGGGGTAGCCTCCTGGGCCATGGATGAGCCTCCCTCTCTGGGGATTTGGCCTGGCTTCCAAGAGTTTCAGGTCATTCTGCGGGAAGGGAGGAGTCCTGTATTCTGCCTCAGGTGTACCTCCCAAAGAGGGATTCTAGAGCAGAGCCCTGGGTACCGGCGTTTGGAAAACCCAAACTCAGGTTAGGATGGGTGCCCAAGAGGCATGGGAAGCCCCCTAGGCGGGCTCTTGGTCCAGCCACTGAGAGACCTGATTTGAGCACGAGGCTTATGGTGAAGGTCGCCATGCGTCTTTGTGCCCAAGGCGACCCTCAGGCATGGGCGTGTTCTCCTGGGCCATGCAGGTTTCTCCTACCCTGAAGGTTGGACACCAGGCCAACAGCAAGGTTCCTTCGATGGGGATGGAGGAGTTCTGATTTCTGCATCAGGTTCCCTCCTGTCCGGGGATTGGAGATAAGGTGTAGGTTTTGAATCCTGAACACCCAGCTTGGGAAGTGATGACAGCCTAAGGTCATGGCGGGTCTGATGTGCTGGGTGTGCTGACTGGTGTCCGGGTGTCGGTCGGGATGTCAGGGCTCAGGCTGGGTCAGACAGAGCATTAGTGCCCAGGGCAGCCGATAGAATTGGGGTGCAGTCACGTGGCGTGCAGGTTGTCCCTCATTTAGGGGTTTCTGGGCAGCCCCATAGGGCAACGTTTTTCTTCTGGTGGGCAGGCAGAGTGCTGCGTTGTGGCTCCAGAATTCCCCATGTGGAGGGCTTGGGGGCCAGGAGTGTGAGGACGGAAGTGTGAGAACACAAGCTAGGGTTATGTGTCGGGGTGAGGGCACGGCAGGCCCACTCTGCAGAGGCTGAATCGAGATCTCCTGCTTCGGAAGTCAGGGCGAGGATCCGACTTTGGCTCAGGTTGGAGTTTGTGTCCATGGTGGCCCCTTCAGGAAGAGGGCGCCTCGTGAGGTCATGGAGGTTTTCCCACGCTGGGAGTTGTGACATGCTCCAAAGTGCAAGGATTCCTTCTACGGGACAGTCGAGTCCTCTTGGATGGCTCCAGGACGCCCCATTCGGAAAGACTCGAGAGCACGGTTCTAAGGATGGGTGCCTGGGGACCCCACCTCGCATTCCCATTGGATCCTAGTGACAAAGCAGGCTCAATCTGCTGCCTCTGGGGGAGGTATGCGGGGGGCGAGTGGGGCTGCGTTGAAATGGACTCTCCTGAGTATGGGTCATCATGTGGGTTTGTGTCCAGGGAGACTTTGGAATGTGGGGGTGGCTCGGGTCCCGGAAGCATTCTCCGAACTGGAGGATTGGACACAGCTCGAAAGGGTCAGTTTACCCTGTGGAGATGAGAGGTGTTCTGATGGCTGCCTCAGGAAACATCCGTTTGCTGGTATTGGAATCCGGGCCTCTGAGGAGAGACGCCTGGAAACCAACCAAAGGGTTCAGATGAAGGCCTAACAGACTGTCCGGTTGTATCTTCTGTCTCTTGGGACATCCGTATGCTTTTCTGTGTGGAGGGAGTTGCTCCGCTTGTGTCAGATCACCCCTGGGAGTCCAGGGCAGCCTACACTATTGGGATGGCCTCGGGGATCTTGGAGCCTTCTCCTAATCTGTAGGTTTGTGGCCAGTGGAATGGGCAGAGTTTCCTTGCAGAGGGCAGGCACAGTCCTGTTCCGTGAAACCAGGGGCCCCAGCGTTGAGAGTGTGTGGGACAGGGCTGCGGGGCCTGAAGTCTGAAAACACAAACTCGGCTTAGGTTTGGGGCCGAGGGTATGGCAGGCCCCATCTACCGACCGTGATGGGAGCTGCTCTGGATTTGAATGAAGGGCGAGTGTGCGTCCTTTTCTCCGGCTTCTGTGTCTGGATGTTGTGTCAAGGAGTGCTGTGGAATGGAGGGGTAGCCTCCTGGGCCATGGATGAGCCTCCCTCTCTGGGGATTTGGCCTGGCTTCCAAGAGTTTCAGGTCATTCTGCGGGAAGGGAGGAGTCCTGTATTCTGCCTCAGGTGTCCCTCCCAAAGAGGGATTCCAGAGCAGAGCCCTGGGTACCGGCGACTGGAAATCCCAAACTCGGGTTAGAATGGGGGCCCAAGGGGCATGGGAAGCCCCCTAGGCGGGCTCGTGGTCCAGCCACTGAGAGACCTGATTTGAGCACGAGGCTTATGGTGAGGGTCACCATGCGTCTTTGTGCCCAAGGCGACGCTGAAGCAAGCATGGGCGTGGCCTCCTCGGCCATGCAGGTTTCTCCTACCCTGAAGGTTGGACACCAGGCCAACAGCAAGGTTTCTTGGATGGGGATGGAGGAGTTCTGATTTCTGCATCAGGTTCCCTCCTGTCCGGGGATTGGATATAAGGTCTAGGTGTTGAATCCTGAACACCCAGCTTGGGAAGACATGACAGCCTATGGTCAAGCGGGTCTGATGTGCTGGGTGTGCTGCCTGGTTTCCGAGTGTCGGTCCGGACATCAGGGCTCAGGCTGGGTAAGATAGAGCATTAGTGCCCAGGGCAGCCGATAGAATTGGGGTGCAGTCACGTGCCGTGCAGGTTGACCCGAATTTGCGGTTTCTGTGCAGCCACTTAGGGCAAAGATTTTCTTCTGGTGGGCAGGCAGAGTGCTGCGTTGTGGCTCCAGAATTCCCCATGTGGAGGGCTTGGGGGCCAGGAGTGTGAGGACGGAATTGTGAGAACACAAGCTTGGGTTATGCGTCGGAGTGAGGGCACGGCAGGCCCACTCTGCAGAGGCTGAATCGAGATCTCCTGCATCGGAAGTCAGGGCGAAGAACCGACTTTGGCTCAGGTTGGAGTTTGTGTCCATGGTGGCCCCTTCAGGAAGAGGGCGCCTCGTGAGGTCATGGAGGTTTTCCCACGCTGGGAGTTGTGACATGCTCCAAAGTGCAAGGATTCCTTCTGCGGGACAGTCGAGTCCTCTTGGATGGCTCCAGGACGCCCCATTCGGAAAGACTCAAGAGCACGGTTCTAAGGATGGATGCCTGGGCACCCCACCTCGCATTCCCATTGGCTCGTAGTGACAAAGCAGGCTCAATCTGCTGCCTCTGGGGGAGGTATGCGGGGGGCGGGTGGGGCTGAGTTGAAATGGACTCTCCTGAGGATGGGTCATCATGTGGGTTTGTGTCCATGGAGACTTTGGAAGGTGGCGGTGGCTCGGGGGCCCGGAAGCATTCTCCGAACTGGAGGATTGGACACAGCTCCAAAGGGTCAGTTTCCCCTGTGGAGATGAGAGGCGTTCTGATGGGTGCCTCTGGAAACCTCCGTTTGCTGGTATTGGGATCCAGGCCTCTGAGGAGAGACGCCTGGAAACCAACCAAATGATTCAGATGAAGGCCTAACAGACTGACCGGTTCCATCTTCTGTCTCTGGGGACATCCGTTTGCTTTTCTGAGTGGAGGGAGTTGCTCAGCTTGTGTCAGATCACCCCTGGGTGTCCAGGGCAGCCTACACTATTGGGATGGCCTCGGGGATCTTGGAGCCTTCTCCTAATCTGTAGGATTGTGGCCAGTGGAATGGGCAGAGTTTCCTTGGAGAGGGCAGGCACAGTCCTGCGCCGTGGCTCCAGGGGCCCCAGCGTTGAGGGTGTGTGGGACAGGGCTGCGGGGCATGATGTCTGAAAACACAAACTCGGCTTAGGTTTGGGCCCGAGGGTATGGCGGCCCCATCTACCGACCGTGATGGGAGCTGCTCTGGATTTGAATGAAGGGCGAGTGTGCGTCCTTTTCTCCAGCTTCTGTGTCTGGATGTTGTGTCAAGGAGGGCTGTGGAATGGAGGGGTAGCCTCCTGGGCCATTGATGAGCCTCCCTCTCTGGGGATTTGGCCTGGCTTCCAAGAGTTTCAGGTCATTCTGCGGGAAGGGAGGAGTCCTGTATTCTGCCTAGGTGTCCCTCCCAAAGAGGGATTCCAGAGCAGAGCCCTGGGTACCGGCGACTGGAAAACCCAAACTCGGGTTAGGATGGGGGCCCAAGGGGCATGGGAAGCCCCCTAGACGGGCTCGTTTTTAAGCCACTGAGAGACCTGATTTGAGCACGAGGCTTATGGTGAGTGTCCCCATTCGTCTTTGTGCCCAAGGCGACCCTGAAGCAAGCATGTCCGTGGCCTCCTGGGCCATGCAGGTTTGTCCTACCCTGAAGGTTAGACACCAGGCCAACAGCAAGGTTTCTTGGATGGGGATGGAGGAGTTCTGATTTCTGCATCAGGTTCCCTCCTGTCCGGGGATTGGAGATAAGGTCTAGGTTCTGAATCCTGAACACCCAGCTTGGGAAGAGATGACAGCCTAAGGTCATGGCGGGTCTGATGTGCTGGGTGTGCAGCCTGGTGTCCGGGTGTAGGTCGGGATGTTAGGGCTCAGGCAGGGTCAGACAGAGCATTAGTGCCATGGGCAGCCGATAGAATTGGGGTGCAGTCACGTGGCGTGCAGGTTGACCCTCATTTGCGGTTTCTGGGCAGCCCCATAGGCAACGTTTTTCTTCTGGTGGGCAGGCAGAGTGCTGCTTTGTGGCTCCAGAATTCCCCAGGTGGAGGGCTTGGGGGCCAGGAGTGTGAGGATGGAAGTGTGAGAACACAAGCTTGGGTTATGTGTCGGGGTGAGGGCACAGCAGGCCCACTCTGCAGGGGCTGAATCAAGATCTCCTGCATCGGAATTCAGGGCGAGGATCCGACTTTGCCTCAGGTTGGAGTTTGTGTCCATGGTGGCCCCTTCAGGAAGAGGGTGCCTCGTGAGGTAATGGAGGATTTCCCACGATCTGAGGTGTGACATGCTCCAAAGTTCAAGGATTCCTTCTGCGGGAGAGTCGAGTCCTCTTGGATGGCTCCAGGACGCCCCATTCGGAAAGACTCGAGAGCACGGGTCTAAGGATGGATGCCTGGGCACCCCACCTCGCATTCCCATTGGCTCGTAGTGACAAAGCAGGCTCAATCTGCTGCCTCTGGGGGAGGTATGCGGGGGGCGGGTGGGGCTGAGTTGAAATGGACTCTCCTGAGGATGGGTCATCATGTGGGTTTGTGTCCATGGAGACTTTGGAAGGTGGCGGTGGCTCGGGGGCCCGGAAACATTCTCCGAACTGGAGGATTGGACACAGCTCGAAAGGGTCAGTTTCCCCTGTGGAGATGAGAGGCGTTCTGATGGGTGCCTCAGGAAACCTCCGTTTGCTGGTATTGGAATCCAGGCCTCTGAGGAGAGACCCCTGGAAACCAACCAAAGGATTCAGATGAAGGCCTAACAGACTGACCGGTTCCATCTTCTGTCTCTGGGGACATCCGTCTGCTTTTCTGAGTGGAGGGAGTTGCTCAGCTTGTGTCAGATCACCCCTGGGTGTCCAGGGCAGCCTACACTATTGGGATGGCCTCGGGGATCTTGGAGCCTTCTCCTAATCTGTAGGATTGTGGCCAGTGGAATGGGCAGAGTTTCCTTGGAGAGGGCAGGCACAGTCCTGCGCCGTGGCTCCAGGGGCCGCAGCGTTGAGGGTGTGTGGGACAGGGCTGCGGGGCGTGAAGTCTGAAAACACAAACTCTGCTTAGGTTTGGGGCCGAGGGTATGGCTGGCCCCATCTACCGACCGTGATGGGAGCTGCTCTGGATTTGAATGAAGGGCGAGTGTGCGTCCTTTTCTCCGGCTTCTGTGTCTGGATGTTGTGTCAAGGAGGGCTGTGGAATGGAGGGGTAGCCTCCCGGGCCATGGATGAGCCTCCCTCTGTGGGGATTTGGCCTGGCTTCCAAGAGTTTCAGGTCATTCTGCGGGAAGGGAGGAGTCCTGTATTCTGCCTAGGTGTCCCTCCCAAAGAGGGAATCCAGAGCAGAGCCCTGGGTACCGGCGACTGGAAAACCCAAACTCGGGTTAGGATGGGTGCGCAAGGGGCATGGGAAGCGCCCTAGGCGGGCTCGTGGTCCAGCCACTGAGAGACCTGATTGGAGCACGAGGCTTATGGTGAGGGTCACCATGCGTCTTTGTGCCCAAGGCGACCCTCAAGCAAGCATAGGCGTGGCCTCCTGGGCCATGCAGGTTTCTCCTACCCTGAAGGTTGGACACCAGGCCAACATCAAGTTTTCTTGGGTGGGGATGGAGGAGTTCTGATTTCTGCATCAGGTTCCCTCCTGTCCGGGGATTGGAGATGAGGTCTAGGTTCTGAATCCTGAACACCCAGCTTGGGAAGAGATGACAGCCTAAGGTCAAGGCGGGTCTGATGTGCTGCGTGTGCTGCCTGGTGTCCGGGTGTCGGTCGGGATGTCAGGGCTCAGGCTGGGTCAGACAGAGCATTAGTGTCCAGGGCAGCCGATAGAATTGGGGTGCAGTCACGTGGCGTGCAGGTTGTCCCTCATTTAGGGGTTTCTGGGCAGCCCCATAGGGCAACGTTTTTCTTCTGTTGGGCAGGCAGAGTGCTGCGTTGTGGCTCCAGAATTCCCCATGTGGAGGGCTTGGGGGCCAGGAGTGTGAGGATGGAAGTGTGAGAACGTAAGCTAGGGTTATGTGTCGGGGTGAGGGCACGGCAGGCCCACTCTGCAGAGGCTGAATCGAGATCTCCTGCATCGAAAGTCAGGGCGAGGATCCGACTTTGGCTCAGGTTGGAGTTTGTGTCCATGGTGGCCCCTTCAGGAAGAGGGCGCCTCGTGACGTCATGGAGGATTTCCCACGCTGGGAGTTGTGACATGCTCCAAAGTGCAAGGATTCCTTCTGCGGGAGAGTCGAGTCCTCTTGGATGGCTCCAGGACGCCCCATTCGGAAAGACTCGAGAGCATGGGTCTAAGAATGGATGCCTGGGTACCCCACCTCGCATTCCCATTGGATCCTAGTGACAAAGCAGGCTCAATCTGCTGCCTCTGGGGGAGGTACGCGGGGGGCAGGTGGGGCTGAGTTGAAATGGACTCTCCTGAGGATGGGTCATCATGTGGGTTTGTGTCCATGGAGACTTTGGAAGGTGGCGGTGGCTCGGGGGCCCGGAAGCATTCTCCGAACTCGGATTGGACACAGCTCCAAAGGGTCAGTTTACCCTGTGGAGATGAGAGGTGTTCTTATGGGTGCCTCAGGAAACCTCCGTTTGCTGGTATTGGAATCCAGGCCTCTGAGGAGAGACGCCTGGAAACCATGCAAAGGGTTCAGATGAAGGCCTAACAGACTGTCCGGTTCCATCTTCTGTCTCTGGGGACATCCGTCTGCTTTTCTGAGTGGTGGGAGTTGCTCAGCTTGTGTCAGATCACCCCTGGGTGTCCAGGGCAGACTACACTATTGGGATGGCCTTGGGGATCTTGGAACCTTCTCCTATTCTGTAGGTTTTGGCCAGTGGAATGGGCAGAGTTTCATTGGAGAGGGCAGGCACAGTCCTGCACCGTGGCTCCAGGGGCCACAGCGTTGAGGGTGTGTGGGACAGGGCTGCGGGGCCTGAAGTCTGAAAACACAAACTCGGCTTAGGTTTGGGGCCGAGGGTATGGCAGGCCCCATCTACCGACCGTGATGGGAGCTGCTCTGGATTTGAATGAAGGGTGAGTGTGCGTCCTATTCTCCGGCTTCTGTGTCTGTATGTTGTGTCAAGGAGGGCTGTGGAATGGAGGGGTAGCCTCCCGGGCCATGGATGAGCCTCCCTCTCTGGGGATTTGGCCTGGCTTCCAAGAGTTTCAGGTCATTGTGCGGGAAGGGAGGAGTCCTGTATTCTGCCTAGGTGTCGCTCCCAAAGAGGAAATCCAGAGCAGAGCCCTTGGTACCGGCGACTGGAAAACCCAAACTCGGGTTAGGATGGGGGCGCAAGAGGCATGGGAAGCCCCTAAGCTGGCTCTTGGTCCAGCCACTGAGAGACATGATTTGAGCTCGAGGCTTATGGTGAAGGTCACCTTGCGTCTTTGTGCCCAAGGCGACCCTCAAGCATGGGCGTGTTCTCCTGGGCCATGCAGGTTTCTCCTACCCTGAAGGTTGGACACCAGGCCAACAGCAAGTTTCCTTCGATGGGGATGGAGGAGTTCTGATTTCTGCATCAGGTTCCTTCCTGTCCGGGGATTGGAGATAAGGTCTAGGTTCTGAATCCTGAACACCCAGCTTGGGAAGTGATGACAGCCTAAGGTCATGGCGGGTCTGATGTGCTGGGTGTGCTGCCTGGTGTCCGGGTGTCGGTCGGGATGTCAGGGCTCAGGCTAGGTCAGACAGAGCATTAGTGCCCAGGGCAGCCGATAGAATTGGGGTGCAGTCACGTGGCGTGCAGGTTGTCCCTCATTTAGGGGTTTCTGGGCAGCCCCATAGGGCAACGTTTTTCTTCTGGTGGGCAGGCAGAGTGCTGCGTTGTGGCTCCAGAATTCCCCATGTGGAGGGCTTGGGGGCCAGGAGTGTGAGGACGGAAGTGTGAGAACACAATCTAGGGTTATGTGTCGGGGTGAGGGCACGGCAGGCCCACTCTGCAGAGGCTGAATCGAGATCTCCTGCATCGGAAGTCAGGGCGAGGATCCGACTTTGGCTCAGGTTGGAGTTTGTGTCCATGGTGGCCCCTTCAGGAAGAGGGCGCCTCGTGACGTCATGGAGGTTTTCCCACGCTGGGAGTGGCGACATGCTCCAAAGTGCAAGGATTCCTTCTGCGGGAGAGTCGAGTCCTCTTGGATGGCTCCAGGACGCCCCATTCGGAAAGACTCGAGAGCATGGGTCTAAGAATGGATGCCTGGGTACCCCACCTCGCATTCCCATTGGATCCTAGTGACAAAGCAGGCTCAATCTGCTGCCTCTGGGGGAGGTACGCGGGGGGCAGGTGGGGCTGAGTTGAAATGGACTCTCCTGAGGATGGGTCATCATGTGGGTTTGTGTCCATGGAGACTTTGGAAGGTGGCGGTGGCTCGGGGGCCCGGAAGCATTCTCCGAACTCGGATTGGACACAGCTCCAAAGGGTCAGTTTACCCTGTGGAGATGAGAGGTGTTCTTATGGGTGCCTCAGGAAACCTCCGTTTGCTGTTATTGCAATCCAGGCGACTGAGGAGAGACGCCTGGAAACCATACAAAGGGTTCAGATGAAGGCCTAACAGACTGTCCGGTTCCATCTTCTGTCTCTGGGGACATCCTTCTGCTTTTCTGAGTGGTGGGAGTTGCTCAGCTTGTGTCAGATCACCCCTGGGTGTCCAGGGCAGACTACACTATTGGGATGGCCTCGGGGATCTTGGGACCTTCTCCTATTCTGTAGGTTTTTGGACAGTGGAATGGGCAGAGTTTCCTTGGAATGGGCAGGCACAGTCCTGCGCCGTGGCTCCAGGGGCCCCAGCGTTGAGTGTGTGTGGGACAGGGCTGCGGGGCCTGAAGTCTGAAAACACAAACTCGGCTTAGGTTTGGGGCCGAGGGTATGGCAGGCCCCATCTACCGACCGTGATGGGAGCTGCTCTGGATTTGAATGAAGGGCGAGTGTGCGTCCTTTTCTCAGGCTTCTGTGTCTGGATGTTGTGTCAAGGAGGGCTGTGGAATGGAGGGGTAGCCTCCTGGGCCATGGAAGAGCCTCCCTCGCTGGGGATTTGGCCTGGCTTCCAAGAGTTTCAGGTCATTGTGCGGGAAGGGAGGAGTCCCGTATTCTGCCTCAGGTGTCCCTCCCAAAGAGGGAATCCAGAGCTGAGCCCTGGGTACCGGCGACTGGAAAACCCAAACTCGGGTTAGGATGGGGGCCCAAGGGGCATGGGAACCCCCTAGGCGGGCTCTTGGTCCAGCCACTGAGAGACCTGATTTGAGCACGAGGCTTATGGTGAAGGTCACCATGCGTCTTGGTGCCCAAGGCGATCCTCAAGCATGGGCGTGTTCTCCTGGGCCATGCAGGTTTCTCCTACCCTGAAGGTTGGACACCAGGCCAACAGCAAGGTTCCTTCGATGGGGATGGAGGAGTTCAGATTTCTGCATCAGGTTCCCTCCTGTCCGGGGATTGGAGATAAGGTCTAGGTTCTGAATCCTGAACACCCAGCTTGGGAAGAGATGACAGCCTAAGGTCATGGCGGGTCTGATGTGCTGCGTGTGCTGCCTGGTGTCCGGGTGTCGGTCGGGATGTCAGGGCTCAGGCTGGGTCAGACAGAGCATTAGTGCCCAGGGCAGCCGATAGAATTGGGGTGCAGTCACGTGGCGTGCAGGTTGTCCCTCATTTAGGGGTTTCTGGGCAGCCCCATAGGGCAACGTTTTTCTTCTGGTGGGCAGGCAGAGTGCTGCGTTGTGGCTCCAGATTCCCCATGTGGAGGGCTTGGGGGCCAGGAGTGTGAGGATGGAAGTGTGAGAACACAAGCTAGGGTTATGTGTCGGGGTGAGGGCACGGCAGGCCCACTCTGCAGAGGCTGAATCGAGATCTCCTGCATCGGAAGTCAGGGCGAGGATCCGACTTTGGCTCAGGTTGGAGTTTGTGTCCATGGTGGCCCCTTCAGGAAGAGGGCGCCTCGTGAGGTCATGGAGGTTTTCCCACGCTGGGAGTTGTGACATGCTCCAAAGTGCAAGGTTCCTTCTGCGGGAGAGTCGAGTCCTCTGGGATGGCTCCAGGACGCCCCATTCGGAAAGACTCGAGAGCACGGGTCTAAGGATGGATGCCTGGGCACCCCACCTCGCATTCCCATTGGCTCGTAATGACAAAGAAGGCTCAATCTGCTGCCTCTGGGGGAGGTATGCGGGGGGCGGGTGGGGCTGAGTTGAAATGGACTCTCCTGAGCATGGGTCATCATGTGGGTTTGTGTCCATGGAGACTTTGGAATCTGGCGGTGGCTCGGGGGCCGGAAGCATTCTCCGAACTCGGATTGGACACAGGTCCAAAGGGTGAGTTTACCCTGTGGAGATGAGAGGTGTTCTGATGGGTGCCTCAGGAAACCTCCGTTTGCTGGTATTGGAATCCAGGCCTCTGAGGAGAGTCGCCTGGAAACCAAGCAAAGGGTTCAGATGAAGGCCTAACAGACTGTCCGGTTCCATCTTCTGTCTCTGGGGACATCCGTCTGCTTTTCTGAGTGGTGGGAGTTGCTCAGCTTGTGTCAGATCACCCCTGGGTGTCCAGGGAAGCCTACACTATTGGGATGGCCTCGGGGATCTTGGAGCCTACTCCTAATCTGTAGGTTTGTGGCCAGTGGAATGGGCAGAGTTTCCTTGGAGAGGGCAGGCACAGTCCTGCGCCGTGGCTCCAGGGGCCGCAGCGTTGAGGGTGTGTGGGACAGGGCTGCGGGGCCTGAAGTCTGAAAACACAAACTCGGCTTAGGGTTGGGACCGAGGGTATGGCAGGCCCCATCTACCGGCCTGATGGGAGCTGCTCTGGATTTGAGTGAAGGGTGAGTGTGCGTCCTTTTCTCGGGCTTCGGTGTCTGTATGTTGTTTCAAGGAGGGCTGTGGAATGGAGGGGTAGCCTCCCGGGCCATGGATGAGCCTCCCTCTGTGGGGATTTGGCCTGGCTTCCAAGAGTTACAGGTCATTGTGCTGGAAGGTACGAGTCCTGTATTCTGCCTAGGTGTCCCTCCCAAAGAGGGAATCGAGAGCAGAGCCCTGGGTACCGGCGACTGGAAAACCCAAACTCGGGTTAGGATGGGTCTGCAAGGGGCATGGGTAGCGCCCTAGGCGGGCTCGTGGTCCAGCCACTGAGAGACCTGATTGGAGCACGAGGCTTATGGTGAGGGTCACCATGCGTCTTTGTGCCCAAGGCGACCCTCAAGCAAGCATGGGCGTGGCCTCCTGGGCCATGCAGGTTTCTCCTACCCTGAAGGTTGGACACCAGGCCAACATCAAGTTTTCTTGGGTGGGGATGGAGGAGTTCTGATTTCTGCATCAGGTTCCCTCCTGTCCGGGGATTGGAGATAAGGTCTAGGTTCTGAATCCTGAACACCCAGCTTGGGAAGAGATGACAGCCTAAGGTCAAGGCGGGTCTGATGTGCTGGGTGTGCTGCCTGGTGTCCGGTTGTCGGTCGGGATGTCAGGGCTCAGGCTGGGTCAGACAGAGCATTAGTGCCCAGGGCAGCTGATAGAATTGGGGTGCAGTCACGTGGCGTGCAGGTTGTCCCTCATTTAGGGGTTTCTGGGCAGCCCCAAAGGGCAAATTTTTCTTCTGTTCTGCAGGCAGAGTGCTGCGTTGTGGCTCCAGAATTCCCCATGTGGAGGGCTTGGGGGCCAGGAGTGTGAGGATGGAAGTGTGAGAACACAAGCTAGGGTTATGTGTCGGGGTGAGGGCACGGCAGGCCCACTCTGCAGAGGCTGAATCGAGATCTCCTGCTTCGGAAGTCAGGGCGAGGATCCGACTTTGGCTCAGGTTGGAGTTTGTCCCCATGGTGGCCCCTTCAGGAAGAGGGCGCCTCGTGAGGTCATGGAGGTTTTCCCACACTGGGAGTTGTGACATGCTCCAAAGTGCAAGGATTCCTTCTGCGGGAGAGTCGAGTCCTCTTGGATGGCTCCAGGACGCCCCATTCGGAAAGACTCGAGAGCACGGGTCTAAGGATGGATGCCTGGGCACCCCACCTCCCATTCCCATTGGCTCGTAATGACAAAGCAGGCTCAATCTGCTGCCTCTGGGGGAGGTAACGGGGGGCGGGTGGGGCTCAGTTGAAATGGACTGTCCTGAGGATGGGTCATCATGTGGGTTTGTGTCCATGGAGACTTTGGAATCTGGCGGTGGCTCGGGGGCCCGGAAGCATTCTCCGAACTCGGATTGGACACAGGTCCAAAGGGTCAGTTTACCCTGTGGAGATGAGAGGTGTTCTGATGGGTGCCTCAGGAAACCTCCGTTTGCTGGTATTGGAATCCAGGCCTCTGAGGAGAGTCGCCTGGAAACCAACCAAAGGGGTCAGATGAAGGCCTAACAGACTGTCCGGTTCCATCTTCTGTCTCTGGGGACATCCGTCTGCTTTTCTGAGTGGAGGGAGTTGCTCAGCTTGTGTCAGATCACCCCTGGGTGTCCAGGGAAGCCTACACTATTGGGATGGCCTCGGGGATCTTGGAGCCTACTCCTAATCTGTAGGTTTGTGGCCAGTGGAATGGGCAGAGTTTCCTTGGAGAGGGCAGGCACAGTCCTGCGCCGTGGCTCCAGGGGCCCCAGCGTTGAGGGTGTGTGGGACAGGGCTGCGGGGCCTGAAGTCTGAAAACACAAACTCGGCTTAGGTTTGGGCCCGAGGGTATGGCAGGCCCCATCTACCGACCGTGATGGGAGCTGCTCTGGATTTGAATGAAGGGTGAGTGTGCGTCCTTTTCTCGGGCTTCGGTGTCTGGATGTTGTGTCAAGGAGGGCTGTGGAATGGAGGGGTAGCCTCCCGGGCCATGGATGAGCCTAGCTCTGTGGGGATTTGGCCTGGCTTCCAAGAGTTTCAGGTCATTGTGCTGGAAGGGAGGAGTCCTGTATTCTGCCTAGGTGTCCCTCCCAAAGAGGGAATCCAGAGCAGAGCCCTGGGTACCGGCGACTGGAAAACCCAAACTCGGGTTAGGATGGGTGCGCAAGGGGCATGGGAAGCGCCCTAGGCGGGCTCGTGGTCCAGCCACTGAGAGACCTGATTGGAGCACGAGGCTTATGGTGAGGGTCACCATGCGTCTTTGTGCCCAAGGCGACCCTCAAGCAAGCATGGGCGTGGCCTCCTGGGCCATGCAGGTTTCTCCTACCCTGAAGGTTGGACACCAGGCCAACATCAAGTTTTCTTGGGTGGGGATGGAGGAGTTCTGATTTCTGCATCAGGTTCCCTCCTGTCCGGGGATTGGAGATAAGGTCTAGGTTCTGAATCCTGAACACCCAGCTTGGGAAGAGATGACAGCCTAAGGTCAAGGCGGGTCTGATGTGCTGCGTGTGCTGCCTGGTGTCCGGGTGTCGGTCGGGATGTCAGGGCTCAGGCTGGGTCAGACAGAGCATTAGTGCCCAGGGCAGCCGATAGAATTGGGGTGCAGTCACGTGGCGTGCAGGTTGTCCCTCATTTAGGGGTTTCTGGGCAGCCCCATAGGGCAACGTTTTTCTTCTGGTGGGCAGGCAGAGTGCTGCGTTGTGGCTCCAGAATTCCCCATGTGGAGGGCTTGGGGGCCAGGAGTGTGAGGATGGAAGTGTGAGAACACAAGCTAGGGTTATGTGTCGGGGTGAGGGCACGGCAGGCCCACTCTGCAGAGGCTGAATCGAGATCTCCTGCATCGGAAGTCAGGGCGAGGATCCGACTTTGGCTCAGGTTGGAGTTTGTGTCCATGGTGGCCCCTTCAGGAAGAGGGCGCCTCGTGACGTCATGGAGGTTTTCCCGCGCTGGGAGTGGTGACATGCCCCAAAGTGCAAGGATTCCTTCTGCGGGAGAGTCGAGTCCTCTTGGATGGCTCCAGGACGCCCCATTCGGAAAGACTCGAGAGCATGGGTCTAAGAATGGATGCCTGGGTACCCCACCTCGCATTCCCATTGGATCCTAGTGACAAAGCAGGCTCAATCTGCTGCCTCTGGGGGAGGTACGCGGGGGGCAGGTGGGGCTGAGTTGAAATGGACTCTCCTGAGGATGGGTCATCATGTGGGTTTGTGTCCATGGAGACTTTGGAAGGTGGCGGTGGCTCGGGGGCCCGGAAGCATTCTCCGAACTCGGATTGGACACAGCTCCAAAGGGTCAGTTTACCCTGTGGAGATGAGAGGTGTTCTTATGGGTGCCTCAGGAAACCTCCGTTTGCTGGTATTGGAATCCAGGCCTCTGAGGAGAGACGCCTGGAAACCATGCAAAGGGTTCAGATGAAGGCCTAACAGACTGTCCGGTTCCATCTTCTGTCTCTGGGGACATCCGTCTGCTTTTCTGAGTGGTGGGAGTTGCTCAGCTTGTGTCAGATCACCCCTGGGTGTCCAGGGCAGACTACACTATTGGGATGGCCTCGGGGATCTTGGAGCCATCTCCTATTCTGTAGGTTTTTGGCCAGTGGAATGGGCAGAGTTTCCTTGGAGAGGGCAGGCACAGTCCTGCGCCGTGGCTCCAGGGGCCCCAGCGTTGAGTGTGTGTGGGACAGGGCTGCGGGGCCTGAAGTCTGAAAACACAAACTCGGCTTAGGTTTGGGGCCGAGGGTATGGCAGGCCCCATCTACCGACCGTGATGGGAGCTGCTCTGGATTTGAATGTAGGGCGAGTGTGCGTCCTTTTCTCAGGCTTCTGTGTCTGGATGTTGTGTCAAGGAGGGCTGTGGAATGGAGGGGTAGCCTACTGGGCCATGGAAGAGCCTCCCTCTCTGGGGATTTGGCCTGGCTTCCAAGAGTTTCAGGTCATTGTGCGGGAAGGGAGGAGTCCCGTATTCTGCCTCAGGTGTCCCTCCCAAAGAGGGAATCCAGAGCGAGCCCTGGGTACCGGCGACTGGAAAACCCAAACTCGGGTTAGGATGGGGGCCCAAGGGGCATGGGAAGCCCCCTAGGCGGGCTCTTGGTCCAGCCACTGAGAGACCTGATTTGAGCACGAGGCTTATGGTGAAGGTCACCATGTGTCTTTGTGCCCAAGGCGATCCTCAAGCATGGGCGTGTTCTCCTGGGCCATGCAGGTTTCTCCTACCCTGAAGGTTGGACACCAGGCCAACAGCAAGGTTCCTTCGATGGGGATGGAGGAGTTCAGATTTCTGCATCAGGTTCCCTCCTGTCCGGGGATTGGAGATAAGGTCTAGGTTCTGAATCCTGAACACCCAGCTTGGGAAGTGATGACAGCCTAAGGTCATGGCGGGTCTGATGTGCTGGGTGTGCTGCCTAGTGTCCGGGTGTCGGTCGGGATGTCAGGGCTCAGGCTCGGTCAGACAGAGCATTAGTGCCCAGGGCAGCCGATAGAATTGGGGTGCAGTCACGTGGCGAGCAGGTTGTCCCTCATTTAGGGGTTTCTGGGCAGCCCCAAAGGGCAACGTTTTTCTTCTGGTCTGCAGGCAGAGTGCTGCGTTGTGGCTCCAGAATTCCCCATGTGGAGGGCTTGGGGGCCAGGAGTGAGAGGACGGAAGTGTGAGAACACAAGCTAGGGTTATGTGTCGGGGTGAGGGCACGGCAGGCCCACTCTGCAGAGGCTGAATCGAGATCTCCTGCTTCGGAAGTCAGGGCGAGGATCCGACTTTGGCTCAGGTTGGAGTTTGTCTCCATGGTGGCCCCTTCAGGAAGAGGGCGCCTCGTGAGGTCATGGAGGTTTTCCCACACTGGGAGTTGTGACATGCTCCAAAGTGCAAGGATTCCTTCTGCGGGAGAGTCGAGTCCTCTTGGATGGCTCCAGGACGCCCCATTCGGAAAGACTCGAGAGCACGGGTCTAAGGATGGATGCCTGGGCACCCCACCTCGCATTCCCATTGGCTCGTAATGACAAAGCAGGCTCAATCTGCTGCCTCTGGGGGAGGTATACGGGGGGCGGGTGGGGCTGAGTTGAAATGGACTGTCCTGAGGATGGGTCATCATGTGGGTTTGTGTCCATGGAGACTTTGGAATCTGGCGGTGGCTCGGGGGCCCAGAAGCATTCTCCGAACTCGGATTGGACACAGGTCCAAAGGGTCAGTTTACCCTGTGGAGAAGAGAGGTGTTCTGATGGGTGCCTCAGGAAACCTCCGTTTGCTGGTATTGGAATCCAGGCCTCTGAGGAGAGTCGCCTGGAAACCAACCAAAGGGGTCAGATGAAGGCCTAACAGACTGTCCGGTTCCATCTTCTGTCTCTGGGGACATCCGTCTGCTTTTCTGAGTGGAGGGAGTTGCTCAGCTTGTGTCAGATCACCCCTGGGTGTCCAGGGAAGCCTACACTATTGGGATGGCCTCGGGGATCGTGGAGCCTACTCCTAATCTGTAGGTTTGTGGCCAGTAGAATGGGCAGAGTTTCCTTGGAGAGGGCAGGCACAGTCCTGCGCCGTGGCTCCAGGGGCCCCAGCGTTGAGGGTGTGTGGGACAGGGCTGCGGGGCCTGAAGTCTGAAAACACAAACTCGGCTTAGGTTTGGGCCCGAGGGTATGGCAGGCCCCATCTACCGACCGTGATGGGAGCTGCTCTGGATTTGAATGAAGGGTGAGTGTGCGTCCTTTTCTCGGGCTTCGGTGTCTGGATGTTGTTTCAAGGAGGGCTGTGGAATGGAGGGGTAGCCTCCCGGGCCATGGATGAGCCTCCCTCTGTGGGGATTTGGCCTGGCTTCCAAGAGTTTCAGGTCATTGTGCGGGAAGGGAGGAGTCCTGTATTCTGCCTAGGTGTCCCTCCCAAAGAGGGAATCCAGAGCAGAGCCCTGGGTACCGGCGACTGGAAAACCCAAACTCGGGTTAGGATGGGTGCACAAGGGGCATGGGAAGAGCCCTAGGCGGGCTCGTGGTCCAGCCACTGAGAGACCTGATTGGAGCACGAGGGTTATGGTGAGGGTCACCATGCGTCTTTGTGCCCAAGGCGACCCTCAAGCAAGCATGGGCGTGGCCTCCTGGGCCATGCAGGTTTCTCCTACCCTGAAGGTTGGACACCAGGCCAACATCAAGTTTTCTTGGGTGGGGATGGAGGAGTTCTGATTTCTGCATCAGGTTCCCTCCTGTCCGGGGATTGGAGATAAGGTCTAGGTTCTGAATCCTGAACACCCAGCTTGGGAAGAGATGACAGCCTAAGGTCATGGCGGGTCTGATGTGCTGGGTGTGCTGCCTGGTGTCCGGGTGTCGGTCGGGATGTCAGGGCTCAGGCTGGGTCAGACAGAGCATTAGTGCCCAGGGCAGCCGATAGAATTGGGGTGCAGTCACGTGGCGTGCAGGTTGTCCCTCATTTAGGGGTTTCTGGGCAGCCCCATAGGGCAACGTTTTTCTTCTGGTGGGCAGGCAGAGTGCTGCGTTGTGGCTCCAGATTCCCCATGTGGAGGGCTTGGGGGCCAGGAGTGTGAGGATGGAAGTGTGAGAACACAAGCTAGGGTTATGTGTCGGGGTGAGGGCACGGCAGGCCCACTCTGCAGAGGCTGAATCGAGATCTCCTGCATCGGAAGTCAGGGCGAGGATCCGACTTTGGCTCAGGTTGGAGTTTGTGTCCATGGTGGCCCCTTCAGGAAGAGGGCGCCTCGTGAGGTCATGGAGGTTTTCCCACGCTGGGAGTTGTGACATGCTCCAAAGTGCAAGGTTCCTTCTGCGGGAGAGTCGAGTCCTCTTGGATGGCTCCAGGACGCCCCATTCGGAAAGACTCGAGAGGACGGGTCTAAGGATGGATGCCTGGGCACCCCACCTCGCATTCCCATTGGCTCGTAATGACAAAGAAGGCTCAATCTGCTGCCTCTGGGGGAGGTATGCGGGGGGCGGGTGGGGCTGAGTTGAAATGGACTGTCCTGAGGATGGGTCATCATGTGGGTTTGTGTCCATGGAGACTTTGGAATCTGGCGGTGGCTCGGGGGCCCGGAAGCATTCTCCGAACTCGGATTGGACACAGGTCCAAAGGGTCAGTTTACCCTGTGGAGATGAGAGGTGTTCTGATGGGTGCCTCAGGAAACCTCCGTTTGCTGGTATTGGAATCCAGGCCTCTGAGGAGAGTCGCCTGGAAACCAACCAAAGGGGTCAGATGAAGGCCTAACAGACTCTCCGGTTCCATCTTCTGTCTCTGGGGACATCCGTCTGCTTTTCTGAGTGGAGGGAGTTGCTCAGCTTGTGTCAGATCACCCCTGGGTGTCCAGGGAAGCCTACACTATTGGGATGGCCTCGGGGATCTTGGAGCCTTCTCCTATTCTGTAGGTTTTTGGCCAATGGAATGGGCAGAGTTTCCTTGGAGAGGGCAGGCACAGTCCTGCGCCGTGGCTCCAGGGCCCCAGCGTTGAGGGTGTGTGGGACAGGGCTGCGGGGCCTGAAGTCTGAAAACACAAACTCGGCTTAGGTTTGGGCCCGAGGGTATGGCAGGCCCCATCTACCGACCGTGATGGGAGCTGCTCTGGATTTGAATGAAGGGTGAGTGTGCGTCCTTTTCTCGGGCTTCGGTGTCTGGATGTTGTGTCAAGGAGGGCTGTGGAATGGAGGGGTAGCCTCCCGGGCCATGGATGAGCCTCCCTCTGTGGGGATTTGGCCTGGCTTCCAAGAGTTTCAGGTCATTGTGCTGGAAGGGAGGAGTCCTGTATTCTGCCTAGGTGTCCCTCCCAAAGAGGGAATCCAGAGCAGAGCCCTGGGTACCGGCGACTGGAAAACCCAAACTCGGGTTAGGATGGGTGCGCAAGGGGCATGGGAAGCGCCCTAGGCGGGCTCGTGGTCCAGCCACTGAGAGACCTGATTGGAGCACGAGGCTTATGGTGAGGGTCACCATGCGTCTTTGTGCCCAAGGCGACCCTCAAGCAAGCATGGGCGTGGCCTCCTGGGCCATGCAGGTTTCTCCTACCCTGAAGGTTGGACACCAGGCCAACATCAAGTTTTCTTGGGTGGGGATGGAGGAGTTCTGATTTCTGCATCAGGTTCCCTCCTGTCCGGGGATTGGAGATAAGGTCTAGGTTCTGAATCCTGAACACCCAGCTTGGGAAGAGATGACAGCCTAAGGTCAAGGCGGGTCTGATGTGCTGCGTGTGCTGCCTGGTGTCCGGGTGTCGGTCGGGATGTCAGGGCTCAGGCTGGGTCAGACAGAGCATTAGTGCCCAGGGCAGCCGATAGAATTGGGGTGCAGTCACGTGGCGTGCAGGTTGTCCCTCATTTAGGGGTTTCTGGGCAGCCCCATAGGGCAACGTTTTTCTTCTGGTGGGCAGGCAGAGTGCTGCGTTGTGGCTCCAGAATTCCCAATGTGGAGGGCTTGGGGGCCAGGAGTGTGAGGATGGAAGTGTGAGAACACAAGCTAGGGTTATGTGTCGGGGTGAGGGCACGGCAGGCCCACTCTGCAGAGGCTGAATCGAGATCTCCTGCATCGGAAGTCAGGGCGAGGATCCGACTTTGGCTCAGGTTGGAGTTTGTGTCCATGGTGGCCCCTTCAGGAAGAGGGCGCCTCGTGACGTCATGGAGGTTTTCCCACGCTGGGAGTGGTGACATGCCCCAAAGTGCAAGGATTCCTTCTGCGGGAGAGTCGAGTCCTCTTGGATGGCTCCAGGACGCCCCATTCGGAAAGACTCGAGAGCATGGGTCTAAGAATGGATGCCTGGGTACCCCACCTCGCATTCCCATTGGATCCTAGTGACAAAGCAGGCTCAATCTGCTGCCTCTGGGGGAGGTACGCGGGGGGCAGGTGGGGCTGAGTTGAAATGGACTCTCCTGAGGATGGGTCATCATGTGGGTTTGTGTCCATGGAGACTTTGGAAGGTGGCGGTGGCTCGGGGGCCCGGAAGCATTCTCCGAACTCGGATTGGACACAGCTCCAAAGGGTCAGTTTACCCTGTGGAGATGAGAGGTGTTCTTATGGGTGCCTCAGGAAACCTCCGTTTGCTGGTATTGGAATCCAGGCCTCTGAGGAGAGACGCCTGGAAACCATGCAAAGGGTTCAGATGAAGGCCTAACAGACTGTCCGGTTCCATCTTCTGTCTCTGGGGACATCCGTCTGCTTTTCTGAGTGGTGGGAGTTGCTCAGCTTGTGTCAGATCACCCCTGGGTGTCCAGGGCAGACTACACTATTGGGATGGCCTCGGGGATCTTGGAGCCATCTCCTATTCTGTAGGTTTTTGGCCAGTGGAATGGGCAGAGTTTCCTTGGAGAGGGCAGGCACAGTCCTGCGCCGTGGCTCCAGGGGCCCCAGCGTTGAGTGTGTGTGGGACAGGGCTGCGGGGCCTGAAGTCTGAAAACACAAACTCGGCTTAGGTTTGGGGCCGAGTGTATGGCAGGCCCCATCTACCGACCGTGATGGGAGCTGCTCTGGATTTGAATGTAGGGCGAGTGTGCGTCCTTTTCTCAGGCTTCTGTGTCTGGATGTTGTGTCAAGGAGGGCTGTGGAATGGAGGGGTAGCCTACTGGGCCATGGAAGAGCCTCCCTCTCTGGGGATTTGGCCTGGCTTCCAAGAGTTTCAGGTCATTGTGCGGGAAGGGAGGAGTCCCGTATTCTGCCTCAGGTGTCCCTCCCAAAGAGGGAATCCAGAGCGAGCCCTGGGTACCGGCGACTGGAAAACCCAAACTCGGGTTAGGATGGGGGCCCAAGGGGCATGGGAAGCCCCCTAGGCGGGCTCTTGGTCCAGCCACTGAGAGACCTGATTTGAGCACGAGGCTTATGGTGAAGGTCACCATGTGTCTTTGTGCCCAAGGCGATCCTCAAGCATGGGCGTGTTCTCCTGGGCCATGCAGGTTTCTCCTACCCTGAAGGTTGGACACCAGGCCAACAGCAAGGTTCCTTCGATGGGGATGGAGGAGTTCAGATTTCTGCATCAGGTTCCCTCCTGTCCGGGGATTGGAGATAAGGTCTAGGTTCTGAATCCTGAACACCCAGCTTGGGAAGTGATGACAGCCTAAGGTCATGGCGGGTCTGATGTGCTGGGTGTGCTGCCTGGTGTCCGGGTGTCGGTCGGGATGTCAGGGCTCAGGCTCGGTCAGACAGAGCATTAGTGCCCAGGGCAGCCGATAGAATTGGGGTGCAGTCACGTGGCGAGCAGGTTGTCCCTCATTTAGGGGTTTCTGGGCAGCCCCAAAGGGCAACTTTTTTCTTCTGGTCTGCAGGCAGAGTGCTGCGTTGTGGCTCCAGAATTCCCCATGTGGAGGGCTTGGGGGCCAGGAGTGTGAGGACGGAAGTGTGAGAACACAAGCTAGGGTTATGTGTCGGGGTGAGGGCACGGCAGGCCCACTCTGCAGAGGCTGAATCGAGATCTCCTGCTTCGGAAGTCAGGGCGAGGATCCGACTTTGGCTCAGGTTGGAGTTTGTCTCCATGGTGGCCCCTTCAGGAAGAGGGCGCCTCGTGAGGTCATGGAGGTTTTCCCACACTGGGAGTTGTGACATGCTCCAAAGTGCAAGGATTCCTTCTGCGGGAGAGTCGAGTCCTCTTGGATGGCTCCAGGACGCCCCATTCGGAAAGACTCGAGAGCACGGGTCTAAGGATGGATGCCTGGGCACCCCACCTCGCATTCCCATTGGCTCGTAATGACAAAGCAGGCTCAATCTGCTGCCTCTGGGGGAGGTATACGGGGGGCGGGTGGGGCTGAGTTGAAATGGACTGTCCTGAGATGGGTCATCATGTGGGTTTGTGTCCATGGAGACTTTGGAATCTGGCGGTGGCTCGGGGGCCCAGAAGCATTCTCCGAACTCGGATTGGACACAGGTCCAAAGGGTCAGTTTACCCTGTGGAGATGAGAGGTGTTCTGATGGGTGCCTCAGGAAACCTCCGTTTGCTGGTATTGGAATCCAGGCCTCTGAGGAGAGTCGCCTGGAAACCAACCAAAGGGGTCAGATGAAGGCCTAACAGACTGTCCGGTTCCATCTTCTGTCTCTGGGGACATCCGTCTGCTTTTCTGAGTGGAGGGAGTTGCTCAGCTTGTGTCAGATCACCCCTGGGTGTCCAGGGAAGCCTACACTATTGGGATGGCCTCGGGGATCTTGGAGCCTACTCCTAATCTGTAGGTTTGTGGCCAGTGGAATGGGCAGAGTTTCCTTGGAGAGGGCAGGCACAGTCCTGCGCCGTGGCTCCAGGGGCCCCAGCTTTGAGGGTGTGTGGGACAGGGCTGCGGGGCCTGAAGTCTGAAAACACAAACTCGGCTTAGGTTTGGGGCCGAGGTATGGCAGGCCCCATCTACCGACCGTGATGGGAGCTGCTCTGGATTTGAATGAAGGGTGAGTGTGCGTCCTTTTCTCGGGCTTCGGTGTCTGGATGTTGTTTCAAGGAGGGCTGTGGAATGGAGGGGTAGCCTCCCGGGCCATGGATGAGCCTCCCTCTGTGGGGATTTGGCCTGGCTTCCAAGAGTTTCAGGTCATTGTGCTGGAAGGGAGGAGTCCTGTATTCTGCCTAGGTGTCCCTCCCAAAGAGGGAATCCAGAGCAGAGCCCTGGGTACCGGCGACTGGAAAACCCAAACTCGGGTTAGGATGGGTGCGCAAGGGGCATGGGAAGCGCCCTAGGCGGGCTCGTGGTCCAGCCACTGAGAGACCTGATTGGAGCACGAGGCTTATGGTGAGGGTCACCATGCGTCTTTGTGCCCAAGGCGACCCTCAAGCAAGCATGGGCGTGGCCTCCTGGGCCATGCAGGTTTCTCCTACCCTGAAGGTTGGACACCAGGCCAACATCAAGTTTTCTTGGGTGGGGATGGAGGAGTTCTGATTTCTGCATCAGGTTCCCTCCTGTCCGGGGATTGGAGATAAGGTCTAGGTTCTGAATCCTGAACACCCAGCTTGGGAAGAGATGACAGCCTAAGGTCATGGCGGGTCTGATGTGCTGGGTGTGCTGCCTGGTGTCCGGGTGTCGGTCGGGATGTCAGGGCTCAGGCTGGGTCAGACAGAGCATTAGTGCCCAGGGCAGCCGATAGAATTGGGGTGCAGTCACGTGGCGTGCAGGTTGTCCCTCATTTAGGGGTTTCTGGGCAGCCCCATAGGGCAACGTTTTTCTTCTGGTGGGCAGGCAGAGTGCTGCGTTGTGGCTACAGATTCCCCATGTGGAGGGCTTGGGGGCCAGGAGTGTGAGGATGGAAGTGTGAGAACACAAGCTAGGGTTATGTGTCGGGGTGAGGGCACGGCAGGCCCACTCTGCAGAGGCTGAATCGAGATCTCCTGCATCGGAAGTCAGGGCGAGGATCCGACTTTGGCTCAGGTTGGAGTTTGTGTCCATGGTGGCCCCTTCAGGAAGAGGGCGCCTCGTGAGGTCATGGAGGTTTTCCCACGCTGGGAGTTGTGACATGCTCCAAAGTGCAAGGTTCCTTCTGCGGGAGAGTCGAGTCCTCTTGGATGGCTCCAGGACGCCCCATTCGGAAAGACTCGAGAGGACGGGTCTAAGGATGGATGCCTGGGCACCCCACCTCGCATTCCCATTGGCTCGTAATGACAAAGAAGGCTCAATCTGCTGCCTCTGGGGGAGGTATGCGGGGGGCGGGTGGGGCTGAGTTGAAATGGACTGTCCTGAGGATGGGTCATCATGTGGGTTTGTGTCCATGGAGACTTTGGAATCTGGCGGTGGCTCGGGGGCCCGGAAGCATTCTCCGAACTCGGATTGGACACAGGTCCAAAGGGTCAGTTTACCCTGTGGAGATGAGAGGTGTTCTGATGGGTGCCTCAGGAAACCTCCGTTTGCTGGTATTGGAATCCAGGCCTCTGAGGAGAGTCGCCTGGAAACCAACCAAAGGGGTCAGATGAAGGCCTAACAGACTCTCCGGTTCCATCTTCTGTCTCTGGGGACATCTGTCTGCTTTTCTGAGTGGAGGGAGTTGCTCAGCTTGTGTCAGATCACCCCTGGGTGTCCAGGGAAGCCTACACTATTGGGATGGCCTCGGGGATCTTGGAGCCTTCTCCTATTCTGTAGGTTTTTGGCCAATGGAATGGGCAGAGTTTCCTTGGAGAGGGCAGGCACAGTCCTGCGCCGTGGCTCCAGGGCCCCAGCGTTGAGTGTGTGTGGGACAGGGCTGCGGGGCCTGAAGTCTGAAAACACAAACTCGGCTTAGGTTTGGGCCCGAGGGTATGGCAGGCCCCATCTACCGACCGTGATGGGAGCTGCTCTGGATTTGAATGAAGGGTGAGTGTGCGTCCTTTTCTCGGGCTTCGGTGTCTGATGTTGTGTCAAGGAGGGCTGTGGATAGGAGGGGTAGCCTCCCGGGCCATGGATGAGCCTCCCTCTGTGGGGATTTGGCCTGGCTTCCAAGAGTTTCAGGTCATTGTGCTGGAAGGGAGGAGTCCTGTATTCTGCCTAGGTGTCCCTCCCAAAGAGGGAATCCAGAGCAGAGCCCTGGGTACCGGCGACTGGAAAACCCAAACTCGCGTTAGGATGGGGGCCCAAGGGGCATGGGAAGCGCCCTAGGCGGGCTCGTGGTCCAGCCACTGAGAGACCTGATTGGAGCACGAGGCTTATGGTGAGGGTCACCATGCGTCTTTGTGCCCAAAGCGACCCTCAAAAAAGCATGGGCGTGGCCTCCTGGGCCATGCAGGTTTCTCCTACCCTGAAGGTTGGACACCAGGCCAACATCAAGTTTTCTTGGGTGGGGATGGAGGAGTTCTGATTTCTGCATCAGGTTCCCTCCTGTCCGGGGATTGGAGATAAGGTCTAGGTTCTGAATCCTGAACACCCAGCTTGGGAAGAGATGACAGCCTAAGGTCAAGGCGGGTCTGATGTGCTGGGTGTGCTGCCTGGTGTCCGGGTTTCGGTCGGGATGTCAGGCCTCAGGCTGGGTCAGACAGAGCATTAGTGCCCAGGGCAGCCGATAGAATTGGGGTGCAGTCACGTGGCGTGCAGGTTGTCCCTCATTTAGGGGTTTCTGGGCAGCCCCATAGGGCAACGTTTTTCTTCTGGTGGGCAGGCAGAGTGCTGCGTTGTGGCTCCAGAATTCCCCATGTGGAGGGCTTGGGGGCCAGGAGTGTGAGGACGGAAGTGTGAGAACACAAGCTAGGGTTATGTGTCGGGGTGAGGGCATGGCAGGCCCACTCTGCAGAGGCTGAATCGAGATCTCCTGCATCGGAAGTCAGGGCGAGGATCCGACTTTGGCTCAGGTTGGAGTTTGTGTCCATGGTGGCCCCTTCAGGAAGAGGGCGCCTCGTGACGTCATGGAGGTTTTCCCACGCTGGGAGTGGTGACATGCCCCAAGGTGCAAGGATTCCTTCTGCGGGAGAGTCGAGTCCTCTTGGATGGCTCCAGGACGCCCCATTCGGAAAGACTCGAGAGCATGGGTCTAAGAATGGATGCCTGGGTACCCCACCTCGCATTCCCATTGGATCCTAGTGACAAAGCAGGCTCAATCTGCTGCCTCTGGGGGAGGTACGCGGGGGGCAGGTGGGGCTGAGTTGAAATGGACTCTCCTGAGGATGGGTCATCATGTGGGTTTGTGTCCATGGAGACTTTGGAAGGTGGCGGTGGCTCGGGGGCCCGGAAGCATTCTCCGAACTGGAGGATTGGACACAGCTCCAAAGGGTCAGTTTACCCTGTGGAGATGAGAGGTGTTCTTATGGGTGCCTCAGGAAACCTCCGTTTGCTGGTATTGGAATTCAGGCCTCAGAGGAGAGACCCCTGGAAACCAACCAAAGGGTTCAGATGAAGGCCTAACAGACTGTCCGGTTCCATCTTCTGTCTCTGGGGACATCCGTCTGCTTTTCTGAGTGGTGGGAGTTGCTCAGCTTGTGTCAGATCACCCCTGGGTGTCCAGGGCAGACTACACTATTGGGATGGCCTCGGGGATCTTGGAACCTTCTCCTATTCTGTAGGTTTTTGGCCAGTGGAATGGGCAGAGTTTCCTTGGAGAGGGCAGGCACAGTCCTGCGCCGTGGCTCCAGGGGCCGCAGCGTTGAGGGTGTGTGGGACAGGGCTGCGGGGCCTGAAGGCTGAAAACACAAACTCGGCTTAAGTTTGGGGCCGAGGGTATGGCAGGCCCCATCTACCGACCGTGATGGGAGCTGCTCTGGATTTGAATGAAGGGTGAGTGTGCGTCCTTTTCTCCGGCTTCTGTGTCTGGATGTTGTGTCAAGGAGGGCTGTGGAATGGAGGGGTAGCCTCCCGGGCCATGGATGAGCCTCCCTCTCTGGGGATTTGGCCTGGCTTCCAAGAGTTTCAGGTCATTGTGCGGGAAGGGAGGAGTCCTGTATTCTGCCTAGGTGTCCCTCCCAAAGAGGGAATCCAGAGCAGAGCCCCTGGTACCGGCGACTGGAAAACCCAAACTCGGGTTAGGATGGGGGCACAAGAGGCATAGGAAGCCCCTAAGCGGGCTCTTGGTCCAGCCACTGAGAGACATGATTTGAGCACGAGGCTTATGGTGAAGGTCACCTTGCGTCTTTGTGCCCAAGGCGACCCTCAAGCATGGGCGTGTTCTCCTGGGCCATGCAAGTTTCTCCTACCCTGAAGGTTGGACACCAGGCCAACAGCAAGGTTCCTTCGATGGGGATGGAGGAGTTCTGATTTCTGCATCAGGTTCCCTCCTGTCCGGGGATTGGAGATAAGGTCTAGGTTCTGAATCCTGAACACCCAGCTTGGGAAGTGATGACAGCCTAAGGTCATGGCGGGTCTGATGTGCTGGGTGTGCTGCCGGGTGTCCGGGTGTCGGTCGGGATGTCAGGGCTCAGGCTGGGTCAGACAGAGCATTAGTGCCCAGGGCAGCCGATAGAATTGGGGTGCAGTCACGTGGCGTGCAGGTTGTCCCTCATTTAGGGGTTTTTGGGCAGCCCCATAGGGCAACGTTTTTCTTCTGGTGGGCAGGCAGAGTGCTGCGTTGTGGCTCCAGAATTCCCCATGTGGAGGGCTTGGGGGCCAGGAGTGTGAGGACGGAAGTGTGAGAACACAAGCTAGGGTTATGTGTCGGGGTGAGGGCACGGCAGGCCCACTCTGCAGAGGCTGAATCGAGATCTCCTGCATCGGAAGTCAGGGCGAGGATCCGACTTTGACTCAGGTTGGAGTTTGTGTCCATGGTGGCCCCTTCAGGAAGAGGGCGCCTCGTGAGGTCATGGAGGTTTTCCCACGCTGGGAGTGGTGACATGCTCCAAAGTGCAAGGATTCCTTCTGCGGGAGAGTCGAGTCCTCTTGGATGGCTCCAGGACGCCCCATTCGGAAAGACTCGAGAGCATGGGTCTAAGAATGGATGCCTGGGTACCCCACCTCGCATTCCCATTGGCTCGTAGTGACAAAGCAGGCTCAATCTGCTGCCTCTGGGGGAGGTACGCGGGGGGCAGGTGTGGCTGAGTTGAAATGGACTCTCCTGAGGATGGGTCATCATGTGGGTTTGTGTCCATGGAGACTTTGGAAGGTGGCGGTGGCTCGGGGGCCCGGAAGCATTCTCCGAACTCGGATTGGACACAGGTCCAAAGGGTCAGTTTACCCTGTGGAGATGAGAGGTGTTCTTATGGGTGCCTCAGGAAACCTCCGTTTGCTGGTATTGGATTCCAGGCCTCTGAGGAGAGACGCCTGGAAACCATGCAAAGGGTTCAGATGAAGGCCTAACAGACTGTCCGGTTCCATCTTCTGTCTCTGGGGACATCCGTCTGCTTTTCTGAGTGGTGGGAGTTGCTCAGCTTGTGTCAGATCACCCCTGGGTGTCCAGGGCAGACTACACTATTGGGATGGCCTCGGGGATCTTGGAACCTTCTCCTATTCTGTAGGTTTTTGGCCAGTGGAATGGGCAGAGTTTCCTTGGAGAGGGCAGGCACAGTCCTGCGCCGTGGCTCCAGGGGCCCCAGCGTTGAGTGTGTGTGGGACAGGGCTGCGGGGCCTGAAGTCTGAAAACACAAACTCGGCTTAGGTTTGGGGCCGAGGGTATGGCAGGCCCCATCTACCGACCGTGATGGGAGCTGCTCTGGATTTGAATGAAGGGCGAGTGTGCGTCTTTTTCTCAGGCTTCTGTGTCTGGATGTTGTGTCAAGGAGGGCTGTGGAATGGAGGGGTAGCCTCCTGGGCCATGGAAGAGCCTCCCTCTCTGGGGATTTGGCCTGGCTTCCAAGAGTTTCAGTTCATTGTGCGGGAAGGGAGGAGTCCTGTATTCTGCCTCAGGTGTCCCTCGCAAAGAGGGAATCCAGAGCAGAGCCCTGGGTACCGACGACTGGAAAACCCAAACTCGGGTTAGGATGGGGGCCCAAGGGGCATGGGAAGCCCCCTAGGCGGGCTCTTGGTCCAGCCACTGAGAGACCTGATTTGAGCACGAGGCTTATGGTGAAGGTCACCATGTGTCTTTGTGCCCAAGGCGATCCTCAAGCATGGGCGTGTTCTCCTGGGCCATGCAGGTTTCTCCTACCCTGAAGGTTGGACACCAGGCCAACAGCAAGGTTCCTTCGATGGGGATGGAGGAGTTCTGATTTCTGCATCAGGTTCCCTCCTGTCCGGGGATTGGAGATAAGGTCTAGGTTCTGAATCCTGAACACCCAGCTTGGGAAGTGATGACAGCCTAAGGTCATGGCGGGTCTGATGTGCTGGGTGTGCTGCCTGGTGTCCGGGTGTCGGTCGGGATGTCAGGGCTCAGGCTGGGTCAGACAGAGCATTAGTGCCCAGGGCAGCCGATAGAATTGGGGTGCAGTCACGTGGCGTGCAGTTTGTCCCTCATTTAGGGGTTTCAGGGCAGCCCCATAGGGCAACGTTTTTCTTCTGGTGGGCAGGCAGAGTGCTGCGTTGTGGCTCCAGAATTCCCCATGTGGAGGGCTTGGGGGCCAGGAGTGTGAGGACGGAAGTGTGAGAACACAAGCTAGGGTTATGTGTCGGGGTGAGGGCACGGCAGGCCCACTCTGCAGAGGCTGAATCGAGATCTCCTGCTTCGGAAGTCAGGGCGAGGATCCGACTTTGGCTCAGGTTGGAGTTTGTCTCCATGGTGGCCCCTTCAGGAAGAGGACGCCTCGTGAGGTCATGGAGGTTTTCCCACACTGGGAGTTGTGACATGCTCCAAAGTGCAAGGATTCCTTCTGCGGGAGAGTCGAGTCCTCTTGGATGGCTCCAGGACGCCCCATTCGGAAAGACTCGAGAGCACGGGTCTAAGGATGGATGCCTGGGCACCCCACCTCGCATTCCCATTGGCTCGTAATGACAAAGCAGGCTCAATCTGCTGCCTCTGGGGGAGGTATACGGGGGGCGGGTGGGGCTGAGTTGAAATGGACTGTCCTGAGGATGGGTCATCATGTGGGTTTGTGTCCATGGAGACTTTGGAATCTGGCGGTGGCTCGGGGGCCCAGAAGCATTCTCCGAACTCGGATTGGACACAGGTCCAAAGGGTCAGTTTACCCTGTGGAGATGAGAGGTGTTCTGATGGGTGCCTCAGGAAACCTCCGTTTGCTGGTATTGGAATCCAGGCCTCTGAGGAGAGTCGCCTGGAAACCAACCAAAGGGGTCAGATGAAGGCCTAACAGACTGTCCGGTTCCATCTTCTGTCTCTGGGGACATCCGTCTGCTTTTCTGAGTGGTGGGAGTTGCTCAGCTTGTGTCAGATCACCCCTGGGTGTCCAGGGCAGACTACACTATTGGGATGGCCTCGTGGATCTTGGAACCTTCTCCTATTCTGTAGGTTTTTGGCCAGTGGAATGGGCAGAGTTTCCTTGGAGAGGGCAGGCACAGTCCTGCGCCGTGGCTCCAGGGGCCGCAGCGTTGAGGGTGTGTGGGACAGGGCTGCGGGGCCTGAAGTCTGAAAACACAAACTCGGCTTAAGTTTGGGGCCGAGGGTATGGCAGGCCCCATCTACCGACCGTGATGGGAGCTGCTCTGGATTTGAATGAAGGGTGAGTGTGCGTCCTTTTCTCCAGCTTCTGTGTCTGGATGTTGTGTCAAGGAGGGCTGTGGAATGGAGGGGTAGCCTCCCGGGCCATGGATGAGCCTCCCTCTCTGGGAATTTGGCCTGGCTTCCAAGAGTTTCAGGTCATTGTGCGGGAAGGGAGGAGTCCTGTATTCTGCCTAGGTGTCCCTCCCAAAGAGGGAATCCAGAGCAGAGCCCTTGGTACCGGCGACTGGAAAACCCAAACTCGGGTTAGGATGGGGGCACAAGAGGCATGGGAAGCCCCTAAGCGGGCTCTTGGTGCAGCCACTGAGAGACCTGATTTTAGCACGAGGCTTATGGTGAAGGTCACCTTGCGTCTTTGTGCCCAAGGCGACCCTCAAGCATGGGCGTGTTCTCCTGGGCCATGCAGGTTTCTCCTACCCTGAAGGTTGGACACCAGGCCAACAGCAAGGTTCCTTCGATGGGGATGGAGGAGTTCTGATTTCTGCATCAGGTTCCCTCCTGTCCGGGGATTGGAGATAAGGTCTAGGTTCTGAATCCTGAACACCCAGCTTGGGAAGTGATGACAGCCTAAGGTCATGGCGGGTCTGATGTGCTGGGTGTGCTGCCGGGTGTCCGGGTGTCGGTCGGGATGTCAGGGCTCAGGCTGGGTCAGACAGAGCATTAGTGTCCAGGGCAGCCGATAGAATTGGGGTGCAGTCACGTGGCGTGCAGGTTGTCCCTCATTTAGGGGTTTCTGGGCAGCCCCATAGGGCAACGTTTTTCTTCTGGTGGGCAGGCAGAGTGCTGCGTTGTGGCTCCAGAATTCCCCATGTGGAGGGCTTGGGGGCCAGGAGTGTGAGGACGGAAGTGTGAGAACACAAGCTAGGGTTATGTGTCGGGGTGAGGGCACGGCAGGCCCACGCTGCAGAGGCTGAATCGAGATCTCCTGCATCGGAAGTCAGGGCGAGGATCCGACTTTGGCTCAGGTTGGAGTTTGTGTCCATGGTGGCCCCTTCAGGAAGAGGGCCCCTCGTGAGGTCATGGAGGTTTTCCCACGCTGGGAGTGGTGACATGCTCCAAAGTGCAAGGATTCCTTCTGCGGGAGAGTCGAGTCCTCTTGGATGGCTCCAGGACGCCCCATTCGGAAAGACTCGAGAGCATGGGTCTAAGAATGGATGCCTGGGTACCCCACCTCGCATTCCCATTGGATCCTAGTGACAAAGCAGGCTCAATCTGCTGCCTCTGGGGGAGGTACGCGGGGGGCAGGTGGGGCTGAGTTGAAATGGACTCTCCTGAGGATGGGTCATCATGTGGGTTTGTGTCCATGGAGACTTTGGAAGGTGGCGGTGGCTCGGGGGCCCGGAAGCATTCTCCGAACTCGGATTGGACACAGGTCCAAAGGGTCAGTTTACCCTGTGGAGATGAGAGGTGTTCTTATGGGTGCCTCAGGAAACCTCCGTTTGCTGGTATTGGATTCCAGGCCTCTGAGGAGAGACGCCTGGAAACCATGCAAAGGGTTCAGATGAAGGCCTAACAGACTGTCCGGTTCCATCTTCTGTCTCTGGGGACATCCGTCTGCTTTTCTGAGTGGTGGGAGTTGCTCAGCTTGTGTCAGATCACCCCTGGGTGTCCAGGGCAGACTACACTATTGGGATGGCCTCGGGGATCTTGGAACCTTCTCCTATTCTGTAGGTTTTTGGCCAGTGGAATGGGCAGAGTTTCCTTGGAGAGGGCAGGCACAGTCCTGCGCCGTGGCTCCAGGGGCCCCAGCGTTGAGTGTGTGTGGGACAGGGCTGCGGGGCCTGAAGTCTGAAAACACAAACTCGGCTTAGGTTTGGGGCCGAGGGTATGGCAGGCCCCATCTACCGACCGTGATGGGAGCTGCTCTGGATTTGAATGAAGGGCGAGTGTGCGTCCTTTTCTCAGGCTTCTGTGTCTGGATGTTGTGTCAAGGAGGGCTGTGGAATGGAGGGGTAGCCTCCTGGGCCATGGAAGAGCCTCCCTCTCTGGGGATTTGGCCTGGCTTCCAAGAGTTTCAGTTCATTGTGCGGGAAGGGAGGAGTCCCGTATTCTGCCTCAGGTGTCCCTCGCAAAGAGGGAATCCAGAGCAGAGCCCTGGGTACCGACGACTGGAAAACCCAAACTCGGGTTAGGATGGGGGCCCAAGGGGCATGGGAAGCCCCCTAGGCGGGCTCTTGGTCCAGCCACTGAGAGACATGATTTGAGCACGAGGCTTATGGTGAAGGTCACCATGCGTCTTGGTGCCCAAGGCGATCCTCAAGCATGGGCGTGTTCTCCTGGGCCATGCAGGTTTCTCCTACCCTGAAGGTTGGACACCAGGCCAACAGTAAGGTTTTTTGGATTGGGATGGAGGAGTTCAGATTTCTGCATCAGGTTCCCTCCTGTCCGGGGATTGGAGATAAGGTCTAGGTTCTGAATCCTGAACACCCAGCTTAGGAAGAGATGACAGCCTAAGATCATGGCGGGTCTGATGTGCTGGGTGTGCTGCCTGGTGTCCGGGTGTCGGTCGGGATGTCAGGGCTGAGGCTGGGTCAGACAGAGCATTAGTGCCCAGGGCAGCCGATAGAATTGGGGTGCAGTCACGTGGCGTGCAGGTTGTCCCTCATTTAGGGGTTTCTAGGCAGCCCCATAGGGCAACGTTTTTCTTCTGGTGGGCAGGCAGAGTGCTGCGTTGTGGCTCCAGAATTCCCCATGTGGAGGGCTTGGGGGCCAGGAGTGTGAGGATGGAAGTGTGAGAACACAAGCTAGGGTTATGTGTCGGGGTGAGGGCACGGCAGGCCCACTCTGCAGAGGCTGAATCGAGATCTCCTGCATCGGAAGTCAGGGCGAGGATCCGACTTTGGCTCAGGTTGGAGTTTGTGTCCATGGTGGCCCCTTCAGGAAGAGGGCGCCTCGTGAGGTCATGGAGGTTTTCCCACGCTGGGAGTTGTGACATGCTCCAAAGTGCAAGGTTCCTTCTGCGGGAGAGTCGAGTCCTCTTGGATGGCTCCAGGACGCCCCATTCGGAAAGACTCGAGAGCACGGGTCTAAGGATGGATGCCTGGGCACCCCACCTCGCATTCCCATTGGCTCGTAGTGACAAAGAAGGCTCAATCTGCTGCCTCTGGGGGAGGTATGCGGGGGGCGGGTGGGGCTGAGTTGAAATGGACTCTCCTGAGCATGGGTCATCATGTGGGTTTTTGTCCATGGAGACTTTGGAATCTGGCGGTGGCTCGGGGGCCCGGAAGCATTCTCCGAACTCGGATTGGACACAGGTCCAAAGGGTCAGTTTACCCTGTGGAGATGAGAGGTGTTCTGATGGGTGCCTCAGGAAACCTCCGTTTGCTGGTATTGGAATCCAGGCCTCTGAGGAGAGTCGCCTGGAAACCAACCAAAGGGGTCAGATGAAGGCCTAACAGACTGTCCGGTTCCATCTTCTGTCTCTGGGGACATCCGTCTGCTTTTCTGAGTGGAGGGAGTTGCTCAGCTTGTGTCAGATCACCCCTGGGTGTCCAGGGAAGCCTACACTATTGGGATGGCCTCGGGGATCTTGGAGCCTACTCCTAATCTGTAGGTTTGTGGCCAGTGGAATGGGCAGAGTTTCCTTGGAGAGGGCAGGCACAGTCCTGCGCCGTGGCTCCAGGGGCCCCAGCGTTGAGGGTGTGTGGGACAGGGCTGCGGGGCCTGAAGTCTGAAAACACAAACTCGGCTTAGGTTTGGGCCCGAGGGTATGGCAGGCCCCATCTACCGACCGTGATGGGAGCTGCTCTAGATTTGAATGAAGGGTGAGTGTGCGTCCTTTTCTTGGGCTTCGGTGTCTGGATGTTGTGTCAAGGAGGGCTGTGGAATGGAGGGGTAGCCTCCCGGGCCATGGATGAGCCTCCCTCTGTGGGGATTTGGCCTGGCTTCCAAGAGTTTCAGGTCATTGTGCTGGAAGGGAGGAGTCCTGTATTCTGCCTAGGTGTCCCTCCCAAAGAGGGAATCCAGAGCAGAGCCCTGGGTACCGGCGACTGGAAAACCCAAACTCGGGTTAGGATGGGTGCGCAAGGGGCATGGGAAGCGCCCTAGGCGGGCTCGTGGTCCAGCCACTGAGAGACCTGATTGGAGGACGAGGCTTATGGTGAGGGACACCATGCGTCTTTGTGCCCAAGGCGACCCTCAAGCAAGCATGGGCGTGGCCTCCTGGGCCATGCAGGTTTCTCCTACCCTGAAGGTTGGACACCAGGCCAACATCAAGTTTTCTTGGGTGGGGATGGAGGAGTTCTGATTTCTGCATCAGGTTCCCTCCTGTCCGGGGATTGGAGATAAGGTCTAGGTTCTGAATCCTGAACACCCAGCTTGGGAAGAGATGACAGCCTAAGGTCAAGGCGGGTCTGATGTGCTGCGTGTGCTGCCTGGTGTCCGGGTGTCGGTCGGGATGTCAGGGCTCAGGCTGGGTCAGACAGAGCATTAGTGTCCAGGGCAGCTGATAGAATTGGGGTGCAGTCACGTGGCGTGCAGGTTGTCCCTCATTTAGGGGTTTCTGGGCAGCCCCATAGGGCAACGTTTTTCTTCTGGTGGGCAGGCAGAGTGCTGCGTTGTGGCTCCAGAATTCCCCATGTGGAGGGCTTGGGGGCCAGGAGTGTGAGGACGGAAGTGTGAGAACACAAGCTAGGGTTATGTGTCTGGGTGGGGGCACGGCAGGCCCACTCTGCAGAGGCTGAATCGAGATCTCCTGCATCGGAAGACAGGCGAGGATCCGACTTTGGCTCAGGTTGGAGTTTGTGTCCATGGTGGCCCCTTCAGGAAGAGGGCGCCTCGTGACGTCATGGAGGTTTTCCCACGCTGGGAGTGGTGACATGCCCCAAGGTGCAAGGATTCCTTCTGCGGGAGAGTCGAGTCCTCTTGGATGGCTCCAGGACGCCCCATTCGGAAAGACTCGAGAGCATGGGTCTAAGAATGGATGCCTGGGTACCCCACCTCGCATTCCCATTGGATCCTAGTGACAAAGCAGGCTCAATCTGCTGCCTCTGGGGGAGGTACGCGGGGGGCAGGTGGGGCTGAGTTGAAATGGACTCTCCTGAGGATGGGTCATCATGTGGGTTTGTGTCCATGGAGACTTTGGAATCTGGCGGTGGCTCGGGGGCCCGGAAGCATTCTCCGAACTCGGATTGGACACAGCTCCAAAGGGTCAGTTTACCCTGTGGAGATGAGAGGTGTTCTTATGGGTGCCTCAGGAAACCTCCGTTTGCTGGTATTGGAATCCAGGCCTCTGAGGAGAGACGCCTGGAAACCATGCAAAGGGTTCAGATGAAGGCCTAACAGACTGTCCGGTTCCATCTTCTGTCTCTGGGGACATCCGTCTGCTTTTCTGAGTGGTGGGAGTTGCTCAGCTTGTGTCAGATCACCCCTGGGTGTCCAGGGCAGACTACACTATTGGGATGGCCTTGGGGATCTTGGAACCTTCTCCTATTCTGTAGGTTTTTGGCCAGTGGAATGGGCAGAGTTTCCTTGGAGAGGGCAGGCACAGTCCTGCACCGTGGCTCCAGGGGCCCCAGTGTTGAGTGTGTGTGGGACAGGGCTGCGGGGCCTGAAGTCTGAAAACACAAACTCGGCTTAGGTTTGGGGCCGAGGGTATGGCAGGCCCCATCTACCAACCGTGATGGGAGCTGCTCTGGATTTGAATGTAGGGCGAGTGTGCGTCCTTTTCTCACGCTTCTGTGTCTGGATGTTGTGTCAAGGAGGGCTGTGGAATGGAGGGGTAGCCTACTGGGCCATGGAAGAGCCTCCCTCTCTGGGGATTTGGCCTGGCTTCCAAGAGTTTCAGGTCATTGTGCGGGAAGGGAGGAGTCCCGTATTCTGCCACAGGGGTCCCTCCCAAAGAGGGAATCCAGAGCAGAGCCCTGGGTACCGGCGACTGGAAAACCCAAACTCGGGTAGAATGGGGGCCCAAGGGGCATGGGAAGCGCCCTAGGCGGGCTCGTGGTCCAGCCACTGAGAGACCTGATTGGAGCACGAGGCTTATGGTGAGGGTCACCATGCGTCTTTGTGCCCAAGGCGACCCTCAAGCAAGCATGGGCGTGGCCTCCTGGGCCATGCAGGTTTCTCCTACCCTGAAGGTTGGACACCAGGCCAACAGCAAGGTTCCTTCGATGGGGATGGAGGAGTTCTGATTTCTGCATCAGGTTCCCTCCTGTCCGGGGATTGGAGATAAGGTCTAGGTTCTGAATCCTGAACACCCAGCTTGGGAAGTGATGACAGCCTAAGGTCATGGCGGGTCTGATGTGCTGGGTGTGCTGCCGGGTGTCCGGGTGTCGGTCGGGATGTCAGGGCTCAGGCTGGGTCAGACAGAGCATTAGTGTCCACGGCAGCCCATAGAATTGGGGTGCAGTCACGTGGCGTGCAGGTTGTCCCTCATTTAGGTGTTTCTGGGCAGCCCCATAGGGCAACGTTTTTCTTCTGGTGGGCAGGCAGAGTGCTGCGTTGTGGCTCCAGAATTCCCCATGTGGAGGGCTTGGGGGCCAGGAGTGTGAGGACGGAAGTGTGAGAACACAAGCTAGGGTTATGTGTCGGGGTGAGGGCACGGCAGGCCCACTCTGCAGAGGCTGAATCGAGATCTCCTGCATCGGAAGTCAGGGCGAGGATCCGACTTTGGCTCAGGTTGGAGTTTGTGTCCATGGTGGCCCCTTCAGGAAGAGGGCGCCTCGTGAGGTCATGGAGGTTTTCCCACGCTGGGAGTGGTGACATGCTCCAAAGTGCAAGGATTCCTTCTGCGGGAGAGTCGAGTCCTCTTGGATGGCTCCAGGACGCCCCATTCGGAAAGACTCGAGAGCATGGGTCTAAGAATGGATGCCTGGGTACCCCACCTCGCATTCCCATTGGATCCTAGTGACAAAGCAGGCTCAATCTGCTGCCTCTGGGGGAGGTACGCGGGGGGCAGGTGGGGCTGAGTTGAAATGGACTCTCCTGAGGATGGGTCATCATGTGGGTTTGTGTCCATGGAGACTTTGGAAGGTGGCGGTGGCTCGGGGGCCCGGAAGCATTCTCCGAACTCGGATTGGACACAGGTCCAAAGGGTCAGTTTACCCTGTGGAGATGAGAGGTGTTCTTATGGGTGCCTCAGGAAACCTCCGTTTGCTGGTATTGGATTCCAGGCCTCTGAGGAGAGACGCCTGGAAACCATGCAAAGGGTTCAGATGAAGGCCTAACAGACTGTCCGGTTCCATCTTCTGTCTCTGGGGACATCCGTCTGCTTTTCTGAGTGGTGGGAGTTGCTCAGCTTGTGTCAGATCACCCCTGGGTGTCCAGGGCAGACTACACTATTGGGATGGCCTCGGGGATCTTGGAACCTTCTCCTATTCTGTAGGTTTTTGGCCAGTGGAATGGGCAGAGTTTCCTTGGAGAGGGCAGGCACAGTCCTGCGCCGTGGCTCCAGGGGCCCCAGCGTTGAGTGTGTGTGGGACAGGGCTGCGGGGCCTGAAGTCTGAAAACACAAACTCGGCTTAGGTTTGGGGCCGAGGGTATGGCAGGCCCCATCTACCGACCGTGATGGGAGCTGCTCTGGATTTGAATGAAGGGCGAGTGTGCGTCCTTTTCTCAGGCTTCTGTGTCTGGATGTTGTGTCAAGGAGGGCTGTGGAATGGAGGGGTAGCCTCCTGGGCCATGGAAGAGCCTCCCTCTCTGGGGATTTGGCCTGGCTTCCAAGAGTTTCAGTTCATTGTGCGGGAAGGGAGGAGTCCCGTATTCTGCCTCAGGTGTCCCTCGCAAAGAGGGAATCCAGAGCAGAGCCCTGGGTACCGACGACTGGAAAACCCAAACTCGGGTTAGGATGGGGGCCCAAGGGGCATGGGAAGCCCCCTAGGCGGGCTCTTGGTCCAGCCACTGAGAGACATGATTTGAGCACGAGGCTTATGGTGAAGGTCACCATGCGTCTTGGTGCCCAAGGCGATCCTCAAGCATGGGCGTGTTCTCCTGGGCCATGCAGGTTTCTCCTACCCTGAAGGTTGGACACCAGGCCAACAGCAAGGTTCCTTCGATGGGGATGGAGGAGTTCAGATTTCTGCATCAGGTTCCCTCCTGTCCGGGGATTGGAGATAAGGTCTAGGTTCTGAATCCTGAACACCCAGCTTAGGAAGAGATGACAGCCTAAGATCATGGCGGGTCTGATGTGCTGGGTGTGCTGCCTGGTGTCCGGGTGTCGGTCGGGATGTCAGGGCTGAGGCTGGGTCAGACAGAGCATTAGTGCCCAGGGCAGCCGATAGAATTGGGGTGCAGTCACGTGGCGTGCAGGTTGTCCCTCATTTAGGGGTTTCTAGGCAGCCCCATAGGGCAACGTTTTTCTTCTGGTGGGCAGGCAGAGTGCTGCGTTGTGGCTCCAGAATTCCCCATGTGGAGGGCTTGGGGGCCAGGAGTGTGAGGATGGAAGTGTGAGAACACAAGCTAGGGTTATGTGTCGGGGTGAGGGCACGGCAGGCCCACTCTGCAGAGGCTGAATCGAGATCTCCTGCATCGGAAGTCAGGGCGAGGATCCGACTTTGGCTCAGGTTGGAGTTTGTGTCCATGGTGGCCCCTTCAGGAAGAGGGCGCCTCGTGAGGTCATGGAGGTTTTCAAACGCTGGGAGTTGTGACATGCTCCAAAGTGCAAGGTTCCTTCTGCGGGAGAGTCGAGTCCTCTTGGATGGCTCCAGGACGCCCCATTCGGAAAGACTCGAGAGCACGGGTCTAAGGATGGATGCCTGGGCACCCCACCTCGCATTCCCATTGGCTCGTAGTGACAAAGAAGGCTCAATCTGCTGCCTCTGGGTGAGGTATGCGGGGGGCGGGTGGGGCTGAGTTGAAATGGACTCTCCTGAGCATGGGTCATCATGTGGGTTTTTGTCCATGGAGACTTTGGAATCTGGCGGTGGCTCGGGGGCCCGGAAGCATTCTCCGAACTCGGATTGGACACAGGTCCAAAGGGTCAGTTTACCCTGTGGAGATGAGAGGTGTTCTGATGGGTGCCTCAGGAAACCTCCGTTTGCTGGTATTGGAATCCAGGCCTCTGAGGAGAGTCGCCTGGAAACCAACCAAAGGGTTCAGATGAAGGCCTAACAGACTGTCCGGTTCCATCTTCTGTCTCTGGGGACATCCGTCTGCTTTTCTGAGTGGAGGGAGTTGCTCAGCTTGTGTCAGATCACCCCTGGGTGTCCAGGGAAGCCTACACTATTGGGATGGCCTCGGGGATCTTGGAGCCTACTCCTAATCTGTAGGTTTGTGGCCAGTGGAATGGGCCGAGTTTCCTTGGAGAGGGCAGGCACAGTCCTGCGCCGTGGCTCCAGGGGCCCCAGCGTTGAGGGTGTGTGGGACAGGGCTGCGGGGCCTGAAGTCTGAAAACACAAACTCGGCTTAGGTTTGGGCCCGAGGGTATGGCAGGCCCCATCTACCGACCGTGATGGGAGCTGCTCTAGATTTGAATGAAGGGTGAGTGTGCGTCCTTTTCTTGGGCTTCGGTGTCTGGATGTTGTGTCAAGGAGGGCTGTGGAATGGAGGGGTAGCCTCCCGGGCCATGGATGAGCCTCCCTCTGTGGGGATTTGGCCTGGCTTCCAAGAGTTTCAGGTCATTGTGCTGGAAGGGAGGAGTCCTGTATTCTGCCTAGGTGTCCCTCCCAAAGAGGGAATCCAGAGCAGAGCCCTGGGTACCGGCGACTGGAAAACCCAAACTCGGGTTAGGATGGGTGCGCAAGGGGCATGGGAAGCGCCCTAGGCGGGCTCGTGGTCCAGCCACTGAGAGACCTGATTGGAGGACGAGGCTTATGGTGAGGGACACCATGCGTCTTTGTGCCCAAGGCGACCCTCAAGCAAGCATGGGCGTGGCCTCCTGGGCCATGCAGGTTTCTCCTACCCTGAAGGTTGGACACCAGGCCAACATCAAGTTTTCTTGGGTGGGGATGGAGGAGTTCTGATTTCTGCATCAGGTTCCCTCCTGTCCGGGGATTGGAGATAAGGTCTAGGTTCTGAATCCTGAACACCCAGCTTGGGAAGAGATGACAGCCTAAGGTCAAGGCGGGTCTGATGTGCTGCGTGTGCTGCCTGGTGTCCGGGTGTCGGTCGGGATGTCAGGGCTCAGGCTGGGTCAGACAGAGCATTAGTGTCCAGGGCAGCTGATAGAATTGGGGTGCAGTCACGTGGCGTGCAGGTTGTCCCTCATTTAGGGGTTTCTGGGCAGCCCCATAGGGCAACGTTTTTCTTCTGGTGGGCAGGCAGAGTGCTGCGTTGTGGCTCCAGAATTCCCCATGTGGAGGGCTTGGGGGCCAGGAGTGTGAGGACGGAAGTGTGAGAACACAAGCTAGGGTTATGTGTCGGGGTGAGGGCACGGCAGGCCCACTCTGCAGAGGCTGAATCGAGATCTCCTGCATCGGAAGACAGGCGAGGATCCGACTTTGGCTCAGGTTGGAGTTTGTGTCCATGGTGGCCCCTTCAGGAAGAGGGCGCCTCGTGACGTCATGGAGGTTTTCCCACGCTGGGAGTGGTGACATGCCCCAAGGTGCAAGGATTCCTTCTGCGGGAGAGTCGAGTCCTCTTGGATGGCTCCAGGACGCCCCATTCGGAAAGACTCGAGAGCATGGGTCTAAGAATGGATGCCTGGGTACCCCACCTCGCATTCCCATTGGATCCTAGTGACAAAGCAGGCTCAATCTGCTGCCTCTGGGGGAGGTACGCGGGGGGCAGGTGGGGCTGAGTTGAAATGGACTCTCCTGAGGATGGGTCATCATGTGGGTTTGTGTCCATGGAGACTTTGGAATCTGGCGGTGGCTCGGGGGCCCGGAAGCATTCTCCGAACTCGGATTGGACACAGCTCCAAAGGGTCAGTTTACCCTGTGGAGATGAGAGGTGTTCTTATGGGTGCCTCAGGAAACCTCCGTTTGCTGGTATTGGAATCCAGGCCTCTGAGGAGAGACGCCTGGAAACCATGCAAAGGGTTCAGATGAAGGCCTAACAGACTGTCCGGTTCCATCTTCTGTCTCTGGGGACATCCGTCTGCTTTTCTGAGTGGTGGGAGTTGCTCAGCTTGTGTCAGATCACCCCTGGGTGTCCAGGGCAGACTACACTATTGGGATGGCCTTGGGGATCTTGGAACCTTCTCCTATTCTGTAGGTTTTTGGCCAGTGGAATGGGCAGAGTTTCCTTGGAGAGGGCAGGCACAGTCCTGCGCCGTGGCTCCAGGGGCCCCAGTGTTGAGTGTGTGTGGGACAGGGCTGCGGGGCCTGAAGTCTGAAAACACAAACTCGGCTTAGGTTTGGGGCCGAGGGTATGGCAGGCCCCATCTACCAACCGTGATGGGAGCTGCTCTGGATTTGAATGTAGGGCGAGTGTGCGTCCTTTTCTCACGCTTCTGTGTCTGGATGTTGTGTCAAGGAGGGCTGTGGAATGGAGGGGTAGCCTACTGGGCCATGGATGAGCCTCCCTCTGTGGGGATTTGGCCTGGCTTCCAAGAGTTTCAGGTCATTGTGCTGGAAGGGAGGAATCCTGTATTCTGCCTCAGGGGTCCCTCCCAAAGAGGGAATCCAGAGCAGAGCCCTGGGTACCGGCGACTGGAAAACCCAAACTCGGGTAGAATGGGGGCCCAAGGGGCATGGGAAGCGCCCTAGGCGGGCTCGTGGTCCAGCCACTGAGAGACCTGATTGGAGCACGAGGCTTATGGTGAGGGTCACCATGCGTCTTTGTGCCCAAGGCGACCCTCAAGCAAGCATGGGCGTGGCCTCCTGGGCCATGCAGGTTTCTCCTACCCTGAAGGTTGGACACCAGGCCAACATCAAGTTTTCTTGGGTGGGGATGGAGGAGTTCTGATTTCTGCATCAGGTTCCCTCCTGTCCGGGGATTGGAGATAAGGTCTAGGTTCTGAATCCTGAACACCCAGCTTGGGAAGAGATGACAGCCTAAGGTCATGGCGGGTCTGATGTGCTGGGTGTGCTGCCTGGTGTCCGGGTGTCGGTCGGGATGTCAGGGCTCAGGCTGGGTCAGACAGAGCATTAGTGCCCAGGGCAGCCGATAGAATTGGGGTGCAGTCACGTGGCGTGCAGGTTGTCCCTCATTTAGGGGTTTCTGGGCAGCCCCATAGGGCAACGTTTTTCTTCTGGTGGGCAGGCAGAGTGCTGCGTTGTGGCTACAGATTCCCCATGTGGAGGGCTTGGGGGCCAGGAGTGTGAGGATGGAAGTGTGAGAACACAAGCTAGGGTTATGTGTCGGGGTGAGGGCACGGCAGGCCCACTCTGCAGAGGCTGAATCGAGATCTCCTGCATCGGAAGTCAGGGCGAGGATCCGACTTTGGCTCAGGTTGGAGTTTGTGTCCATGGTGGCCCCTTCAGGAAGAGGGCGCCTCGTGAGGTCATGGAGGTTTTCCCACGCTGGGAGTTGTGACATGCTCCAAAGTGCAAGGTTCCTTCTGCGGGAGAGTCGAGTCCTCTTGGATGGCTCCAGGACGCCCCATTCGGAAAGACTCGAGAGGACGGGTCTAAGGATGGATGCCTGGGCACCCCACCTCGCATTCCCATTGGCTCGTAATGACAAAGAAGGCTCAATCTGCTGCCTCTGGGGGAGGTATGCGGGGGGCGGGTGGGGCTGAGTTGAAATGGACTGTCCTGAGGATGGGTCATCATGTGGGTTTGTGTCCATGGAGACTTTGGAATCTTGCGGTGGCTCGGGGGCCCGGAAGCATTCTCCGAACTCGGATTGGACACAGGTTCAAAGGGTCAGTTTACCCTGTGGAGATGAGAGGTGTTCTGATGGGTGCCTCAGGAAACCTCCGTTTGCTGGTATTGGAATCCAGGCCTCTGAGGAGAGTCGCCTGGAAACCAACCAAAGGGGTCAGATGAAGGCCTAACAGACTCTCCGGTTCCATCTTCTGTCTCTGGGGACATCCGTCTGCTTTTCTGAGTGGAGGGAGTTGCTCAGCTTGTGTCAGATCACCCCTGGGTGTCCAGGGAAGCCTACACTATTGGGATGGCCTCGGGGATCTTGGAGCCTTCTCCTATTCTGTAGGTTTTTGGCCAATGGAATGGGCAGAGTTTCCTTGGAGAGGGCAGGCACAGTCCTGCGCCGTGGCTCCAGGGCCCCAGCGTTGAGTGTGTGTGGGACAGGGCTGCGGGGCCTGAAGTCTGAAAACACAAACTCGGCTTAGGTTTGGGCCCGAGGGTATGGCAGGCCCCATCTACCGACCGTGATGGGAGCTGCTCTGGATTTGAATGAAGGGTGAGTGTGCGTCCTTTTCTCGGGCTTCGGTGTCTGGATGTTGTGTCAAGGAGGGCTGTGGATAGGAGGGGTAGCCTCCCGGGCCATGGATGAGCCTCCCTCTGTGGGGATTTGGCCTGGCTTCCAAGAGTTTCAGGTCATTGTGCTGGAAGGGAGGAGTCCTGTATTCTGCCTAGGTGTCCCTCCCAAAGAGGGAATCCAGAGCAGAGCCCTGGGTACCGGCGACTGGAAAACCCAAACTCGCGTTAGGATGGGGGCCCAAGGGGCATGGGAAGCGCCCTAGGCGGGCTCGTGGTCCAGCCACTGAGAGACCTGATTGGAGCACGAGGCTTATGGTGAGGGTCACCATGCGTCTTTGTGCCCAAGGCGACCCTCAAACAAGCATGGGCGTGGCCTCCTGGGCCATGCAGGTTTCTCCTACCCTGAAGGTTGGACACCAGGCCAACATCAAGTTTTCTTGGGTGGGGATGGAGGAGTTCTGATTTCTGCATCAGGTTCCCTCCTGTCCGGGGATTGGAGATAAGGTCTAGGTTCTGAATCCTGAACACCCAGCTTGGGAAGAGATGACAGCCTAAGGTCAAGGCGGGTCTGATGTGCTGGGTGTGCTGCCTGGTGTCCGGGTTTCGGTCGGGATGTCAGGCCTCAGGCTGGGTCAGACAGAGCATTAGTGCCCAGGGCAGCCGATAGAATTGGGGTGCAGTCACGTGGCGTGCAGGTTGTCCCTCATTTAGGGGTTTCTGGGCAGCCCCATAGGGCAACGTTTTTCTTCTGGTGGGCAGGCAGAGTGCTGCGTTGTGGCTCCAGAATTCCCCATGTGGAGGGCTTGGGGGCCAGGAGTGTGAGGACGGAAGTGTGAGAACACAAGCTAGGGTTATGTGTCGGGGTGAGGGCATGGCAGGCCCACTCTGCAGAGGCTGAATCGAGATCTCCTGCATCGGAAGTCAGGGCGAGGATCCGACTTTGGCTCAGGTTGGAGTTTGTGTCCATGGTGGCCCCTTCAGGAAGAGGGCGCCTCGTGACGTCATGGAGGTTTTCCCACGCTGGGAGTGGTGACATGCCCCAAGGTGCAAGGATTCCTTCTGCGGGAGAGTCGAGTCCTCTTGGATGGCTCCAGGACGCCCCATTCGGAAAGACTCGAGAGCATGGGTCTAAGAATGGATGCCTGGGTACCCAACCTCGCATTCCCATTGGATCCTAGTGACAAAGCAGGCTCAATCTGCTGCCTCTGGGGGAGGTACGCGGGGGGCAGGTGGGGCTGAGTTGAAATGGACTCTCCTGAGGATGGGTCATCATGTGGGTTTGTGTCCATGGAGACTTTGGAAGGTGGCGGTGGCTCGGGGGCCCGGAAGCATTCTCCGAACTGGAGGATTGGACACAGCTCCAAAGGGTCAGTTTACCCTGTGGAGATGAGAGGTGTTCTTATGGGTGCCTCAGGAAACCTCCGTTTGCTGGTATTGGAATTCAGGCCTCAGAGGAGAGACCCCTGGAAACCAACCAAAGGGTTCAGATGAAGGCCTAACAGACTGTCCGGTTCCATCTTCTGTCTCTGGGGACATCCGTCTGCTTTTCTGAGTGGTGGGAGTTGCTCAGCTTGTGTCAGATCACCCCTGGGTGTCCAGGGCAGACTACACTATTGGGATGGCCTCGGGGATCTTGGAACCTTCTCCTATTCTGTAGGTTTTTGGCCAGTGGAATGGGCAGAGTTTCCTTGGAGAGGGCAGGCACAGTCCTGCGCCGTGGCTCCAGGGGCCGCAGCGTTGAGGGTGTGTGGGACAGGGCTGCGGGGCCTGAAGTCTGAAAACACAAACTCGGCTTAAGTTTGGGGCCGAGGGTATGGCAGGCCCCATCTACCGACCGTGATGGGAGCTGCTCTGGATTTGAATGAAGGGTGAGTGTGCGTCCTTTTCTCCGGCTTCTGTGTCTGGATGTTGTGTCAAGGAGGGCTGTGGAATGGAGGGGTAGCCTCCCGGGCCATGGATGAGCCTCCCTCTCTGGGGATTTGGCCTGGCTTCCAAGAGTTTCAGGTCATTGTGCGGGAAGGGAGGAGTCCTGTATTCTGCCTAGGTGTCCCTCCCAAAGAGGGAATCCAGAGCAGAGCCCCTGGTACCGGCGACTGGAAAACCCAAACTCGGGTTAGGATGGGGGCACAAGAGGCATAGGAAGCCCCTAAGCGGGCTCTTGGTCCAGCCACTGAGAGACATGATTTGAGCACGAGGCTTATGGTGAAGGTCACCTTGCGTCTTTGTGCCCAAGGCGACCCTCAAGCATGGGCGTGTTCTCCTGGGCCATGCAAGTTTCTCCTACCCTGAAGGTTGGACACCAGGCCAACAGCAAGGTTCCTTCGATGGGGATGGAGGAGTTCTGATTTCTGCATCAGGTTCCCTCCTGTCCGGGGATTGGAGATAAGGTCTAGGTTCTGAATCCTGAACACCCAGCTTGGGAAGTGATGACAGCCTAAGGTCATGGCGGGTCTGATGTGCTGGGTGTGCTGCCGGGTGTCCGGGTGTCGGTCGGGATGTCAGGGCTCAGGCTGGGTCAGACAGAGCATTAGTGCCCAGGGCAGCCGATAGAATTGGGGTGCAGTCACGTGGCGTGCAGGTTGTCCCTCATTTAGGGGTTTCTGGGCAGCCCCATAGGGCAACGTTTTTCTTCTGGTGGGCAGGCAGAGTGCTGCGTTGTGGCTCCAGAATTCCCCATGTGGAGGGCTTGGGGGCCAGGAGTGTGAGGACGGAAGTGTGAGAACACAAGCTAGGGTTATGTGTCGGGGTGAGGGCACGGCAGGCCCACTCTGCAGAGGCTGAATCGAGATCTCCTGCATCGGAAGTCAGGGCGAGGATCCGACTTTGGCTCAGGTTGGAGTTTGTGTCCATGGTGGCCCCTTCAGGAAGAGGGCGCCTCGTGAGGTCATGGAGGTTTTCCCACGCTGGGAGTGGTGACATGCTCCAAAGTGCAAGGATTCCTTCTGCGGGAGAGTCGAGTCCTCTTGGATGGCTCCAGGACGCCCCATTCGGAAAGAGTCGAGAGCATGGGTCTAAGAATGGATGCCTGGGTACCCCACCTCGCATTCCCATTGGCTCGTAGTGACAAAGCAGGCTCAATCTGCTGCCTCTGGGGGAGGTACGCGGGGGGCAGGTGTGGCTGAGTTGAAATGGACTCTCCTGAGGATGGGTCATCATGTGGGTTTGTGTCCATGGAGACTTTGGAAGGTGGCGGTGGCTCGGGGGCCCGGAAGCATTCTCCGAACTCGGATTGGACACAGCTCCAAAGGGTCAGTTTACCCTGTGGAGATGAGAGGTGTTCTTATGGGTGCCTCAGGAAACCTCCGTTTGCTGGTATTGGATTCCAGGCCTCTGAGGAGAGACGCCTGGAAACCATGCAAAGGGTTCAGATGAAGGCCTAACAGACTGTCCGGTTCCATCTTCTGTCTCTGGGGACATCCGTCTGCTTTTCTGAGTGGTGGGAGTTGCTCAGCTTGTGTCAGATCACCCCTGGGTGTCCAGGGCAGACTACACTATTGGGATGGCCTCGGGGATCTTGGAACCTTCTCCTATTCTGTAGGTTTTTGGCCAGTGGAATGGGCAGAGTTTCCTTGGAGAGGGCAGGCACAGTCCTGCGCCGTGGCTCCAGGGGCCCCAGCGTTGAGTGTGTGTGGGACAGGGCTGCGGGGCCTGAAGTCTGAAAACACAAACTCGGCTTAGGTTTGGGGCCGAGGGTATGGCAGGCCCCATCTACCGACCGTGATGGGAGCTGCTCTGGATTTGAATGAAGGGCGAGTGTGCGTCTTTTTCTCAGGCTTCTGTGTCTGGATGTTGTGTCAAGGAGGGCTGTGGAATGGAGGGGTAGCCTCCTGGGCCATGGAAGAGCCTCCCTCTCTGGGGATTTGGCCTGGCTTCCAAGAGTTTCAGTTCATTGTGCGGGAAGGGAGGAGTCCCGTATTCTGCCTCAGGTGTCCCTCGCAAAGAGGGAATCCAGAGCAGAGCCCTGGGTACCGACGACTGGAAAACCCAAACTCGGGTTAGGATGGGGGCCCAAGGGGCATGGGAAGCCCCCTAGGCGGGCTCTTGGTCCAGCCACTGAGAGACCTGATTTGAGCACGAGGCTTATGGTGAAGGTCACCATGTGTCTTTGTGCCCAAGGCGATCCTCAAGCATGGGCGTGTTCTCCTGGGCCATGCAGGTTTCTCCTACCCTGAAGGTTGGACACCAGGCCAACAGCAAGGTTCCTTCGATGGGGATGGAGGAGTTCAGATTTCTGCATCAGGTTCCCTCCTGTCCGGGGATTGGAGATAAGGTCTAGGTTCTGAATCCTGAACACCCAGCTTGGGAAGTGATGACAGCCTAAGGTCATGGCGGGTCTGATGTGCTGGGTGTGCTGCCTGGTGTCCGGGTGTCGGTCGGGATGTCAGGGCTCAGGCTCGGTCAGACAGAGCATTAGTGCCCAGGGCAGCCGATAGAATTGGGGTGCAGTCACGTGGCGTGCAGGTTGTCCCTCATTTAGGGGTTTCTGGGCAGCCCCAAAGGGCAACTTTTTTCTTCTGGTCTGCAGGCAGAGTGCTGCGTTGTGGCTCCAGAATTCCCCATGTGGAGGGCTTGGGGGCCAGGAGTGTGAGGACGGAAGTGTGAGAACACAAGCTAGGGTTATGTGTCGGGGTGAGGGCACGGCAGGCCCACTCTGCAGAGGCTGAATCGAGATCTCCTGCTTCGGAAGTCAGGGCGAGGATCCGACTTTGGCTCAGGTTGGAGTTTGTCTCCATGGTGGCCCCTTCAGGAAGAGGGCGCCTCGTGAGGTCATGGAGGTTTTCCCACACTGGGAGTTGTGACATGCTCCAAAGTGCAAGGATTCCTTCTGCGGGAGAGTCGAGTCCTCTTGGATGGCTCCAGGACGCCCCATTCGGAAAGACTCGAGAGCACGGGTCTAAGGATGGATGCCTGGGCACCCCACCTCGCATTCCCATTGGCTCGTAATGACAAAGCAGGCTCAATCTGCTGCCTCTGGGGGAGGTATACGGGGGGCGGGTGGGGCTGAGTTGAAATGGACTGTCCTGAGGATGGGTCATCATGTGGGTTTGTGTCCATGGAGACTTTGGAATCTGGCGGTGGCTCGGGGGCCCAGAAGCATTCTCCGAACTCGGATTGGACACAGGTCCAAAGGGTCAGTTTACCCTGTGGAGATGAGAGGTGTTCTGATGGGTGCCTCAGGAAACCTCCGTTTGCTGGTATTGGAATCCAGGCCTCTGAGGAGAGTCGCCTGGAAACCAACCAAAGGGGTCAGATGAAGGCCTAACAGACTGTCCGGTTCCATCTTCTGTCTCTGGGGACATCCGTCTGCTTTTCTGAGTGGTGGGAGTTGCTCAGCTTGTGTCAGATCACCCCTGGGTGTCCAGGGCAGACTACACTATTGGGATGGCCTCGTGGATCTTGGAACCTTCTCCTATTCTGTAGGTTTTTGGCCAGTGGAATGGGCAGAGTTTCCTTGGAGAGGGCAGGCACAGTCCTGCGCCGTGGCTCCAGGGGCCGCAGCGTTGAGGGTGTGTGGGACAGGGCTGCGGGGCCTGAAGTCTGAAAACACAAACTCGGCTTAAGTTTGGGGCCGAGGGTATGGCAGGCCCCATCTACCGACCGTGATGGGAGCTGCTCTGGATTTGAATGAAGGGTGAGTGTGCGTCCTTTTCTCCAGCTTCTGTGTCTGGATGTTGTGTCAAGGAGGGCTGTGGAATGGAGGGGTAGCCTCCCGGGCCATGGATGAGCCTCCCTCTCTGGGAATTTGGCCTGGCTTCCAAGAGTTTCAGGTCATTGTGCGGGAAGGGAGGAGTCCTGTATTCTGCCTAGGTGTCCCTCCCAAAGAGGGAATCCAGAGCAGAGCCCTTGGTACCGGCGACTGGAAAACCCAAACTCGGGTTAGGATGGGGGCACAAGAGGCATGGGAAGCCCCTAAGCGGGCTCTTGGTGCAGCCACTGAGAGACCTGATTTTAGCACGAGGCTTATGGTGAAGGTCACCTTGCGTCGTTGTGCCCAAGGCGACCCTCAAGCATGGGCGTGTTCTCCTGGGCCATGCAGGTTTCTCCTACCCTGAAGGTTGGACACCAGGCCAACAGCAAGGTTCCTTCGATGGGGATGGAGGACTTCTGATTTCTGCATCAGGTTCCCTCCTGTCCGGGGATTGGAGATAAGGTCTAGGTTCTGAATCCTGAACACCCAGCTTGGGAAGTGATGACAGCCTAAGGTCATGGCGGGTCTGATGTGCTGGGTGTGCTGCCGGGTGTCCGGGTGTCGGTCGGGATGTCAGGGCTCAGGCTGGGTCAGACAGAGCATTAGTGTCCACGGCAGCCCATAGAATTGGGGTGCAGTCACGTGGCGTGCAGGTTGTCCCTCATTTAGGGGTTTCTGGGCAGCCCCATAGGGCAACGTTTTTCTTCTGGTGGGCAGGCAGAGTGCTGCGTTGTGACTCCAGAATTCCCCATGTGGAGGGCTTGGGGGCCAGGAGTGTGAGGACGGAAGTGTGAGAACACAAGCTAGGGTTATGTGTCGGGGTGAGGGCACGGCAGGCCCACTCTGCAGAGGCTGAATCGAGATCTCCTGCATCGGAAGTCAGGGCGAGGATCCGACTTTGGCTCAGGTTGGAGTTTGTCTCCATGGTGGCCCCTTCAGGAAGAGGGCGCCTCGTGAGGTCATGGAGGTTTTCCCACGCTGGGAGTGGTGACATGCTCCAAAGTGCAAGGATTCCTTCTGCGGGAGAGTCGAGTCCTCTTGGATGGCTCCAGGACGCCCCATTCGGAAAGACTCGAGAGCATGGGTCTAAGAATGGATGCCTGGGTACCCCACCTCGCATTCCCATTGGATCCTAGTGACAAAGCAGGCTCAATCTGCTGCCTCTGGGGGAGGTACGCGGGGGGCAGGTGGGGCTGAGTTGAAATGGACTCTCCTGAGGATGGGTCATCATGTGGGTTTGTGTCCATGGAGACTTTGGAAGGTGGCGGTGGCTCGGGGGCCCGGAAGCATTCTCCGAACTCGGATTGGACACAGCTCCAAAGGGTCAGTTTACCCTGTGGAGATGAGAGGTGTTCTTATGGGTGCCTCAGGAAACCTCCGTTTGCTGGTATTGGATTCCAGGCCTCTGAGGAGAGACGCCTGGAAACCATGCAAAGGGTTCAGATGAAGGCCTAACAGACTGTCCGGTTCCATCTTCTGTCTCTGGGGACATCCGTCTGCTTTTCTGAGTGGTGGGAGTTGCTCAGCTTGTGTCAGATCACCCCTGGGTGTCCAGGGCAGACTACACTATTGGGATGGCCTCGGGGATCTTGGAACCTTCTCCTATTCTGTAGGTTTTTGGCCAGTGGAATGGGCAGAGTTTCCTTGGAGAGGGCAGGCACAGTCCTGCGCCGTGGCTCCAGGGGCCCCAGCGTTGAGTGTGTGTGGGACAGGGCTGCGGGGCCTGAAGTCTGAAAACACAAACTCGGCTTAGGTTTGGGGCCGAGGGTATGGCAGGCCCCATCTACCGACCGTGATGGGAGCTGCTCTGGATTTGAATGAAGGGCGAGTGTGCGTCCTTTTCTCAGGCTTCTGTGTCTGGATGTTGTGTCAAGGAGGGCTGTGGAATGGAGGGGTAGCCTCCTGGGCCATGGAAGAGCCTCCCTCTCTGGGGATTTGGCCTGGCTTCCAAGAGTTTCAGTTCATTGTGCGGGAAGGGAGGAGTCCCGTATTCTGCCTCAGGTGTCCCTCGCAAAGAGGGAATCCAGAGCAGAGCCCTGGGTACCGACGACTGGAAAACCCAAACTCGGGTTAGGATGGGGGCCCAAGGGGCATGGGAAGCCCCCTAGGCGGGCTCTTGGTCCAGCCACTGAGAGACATGATTTGAGCACGAGGCTTATGGTGAAGGTCACCATGCGTCTTGGTGCCCAAGGCGATCCTCAAGCATGGGCGTGTTCTCCTGGGCCATGCAGGTTTCTCCTACCCTGAAGGTTGGACACCAGGCCAACAGCAAGGTTCCTTCGATGGGGATGGAGGAGTTCAGATTTCTGCATCAGGTTCCCTCCTGTCCGGGGATTGGAGATAAGGTCTAGGTTCTGAATCCTGAACACCCAGCTTAGGAAGAGATGACAGCCTAAGATCATGGCGGGTCTGATGTGCTGGGTGTGCTGCCTGGTGTCCGGGTGTCGGTCGGGATGTCAGGGCTGAGGCTGGGTCAGACAGAGCATTAGTGCCCAGGGCAGCCGATAGAATTGGGGTGCAGTCACGTGGCGTGCAGGTTGTCCCTCATTTAGGGGTTTCTAGGCAGCCCCATAGGGCAACGTTTTTCTTCTGGTGGGCAGGCAGAGTGCTGCGTTGTGGCTCCAGAATTCCCCATGTGGAGGGCTTGGGGGCCAGGAGTGTGAGGATGGAAGTGTGAGAACACAAGCTAGGGTTATGTGTCGGGGTGAGGGCACGGCAGGCCCACTCTGCAGAGGCTGAATCGAGATCTCCTGCATCGGAAGTCAGGGCGAGGATCCGACTTTGGCTCAGGTTGGAGTTTGTGTCCATGGTGGCCCCTTCAGGAAGAGGGCGCCTCGTGAGGTCATGGAGGTTTTCCCACGCTGGGAGTTGTGACATGCTCCAAAGTGCAAGGTTCCTTCTGTGGGAGAGTCGAGTCCTCTTGGATGGCTCCAGGACGCCCCATTCGGAAAGACTCGAGAGCACGGGTCTAAGGATGGATGCCTGGGCACCCCACCTCGCATTCCCATTGGCTCGTAGTGACAAAGAAGGCTCAATCTGCTGCCTCTGGGTGAGGTATGCGGGGGGCGGGTGGGGCTGAGTTGAAATGGACTCTCCTGAGCATGGGTCATCATGTGGGTTTTTGTCCATGGAGACTTTGGAATCTGGCGGTGGCTCGGGGGCCCGGAAGCATTCTCCGAACTCGGATTGGACACAGGTCCAAAGGGTCAGTTTACCCTGTGGAGATGAGAGGTGTTCTGATGGGTGCCTCAGGAAACCTCCGTTTGCTGGTATTGGAATCCAGGCCTCTGAGGAGAGTCGCCTGGAAACCAACCAAAGGGTTCAGATGAAGGCCTAACAGACTGTCCGGTTCCATCTTCTGTCTCTGGGGACATCCGTCTGCTTTTCTGAGTGGAGGGAGTTGCTCAGCTTGTGTCAGATCACCCCTGGGTGTCCAGGGAAGCCTACACTATTGGGATGGCCTCGGGGATCTTGGAGCCTACTCCTAATCTGTAGGTTTGTGGCCAGTGGAATGGGCAGAGTTTCCTTGGAGAGGGCAGGCACAGTCCTGCGCCGTGGCTCCAGGGGCCCCAGCGTTGAGGGTTTGTGGGACAGGGCTGCGGGGCCTGAAGTCTGAAAACACAAACTCGGCTTAGGTTTGGGCCCGAGGGTATGGCAGGCCCCATCTACCGACCGTGATGGGAGCTGCTCTAGATTTGAATGAAGGGTGAGTGTGCGTCCTTTTCTTGGGCTTCGGTGTCTGGATGTTGTGTCAAGGAGGGCTGTGGAATGGAGGGGTAGCCTCCCGGGCCATGGATGAGCCTCCCTCTGTGGGGATTTGGCCTGGCTTCCAAGAGTTTCAGGTCATTGTGCTGGAAGGGAGGAGTCCTGTATTCTGCCTAGGTGTCCCTCCCAAAGAGGGAATCCAGAGCAGAGCCCTGGGTACCGGCGACTGGAAAACCCAAACTCGGGTTAGGATGGGTGCGCAAGGGGCATGGGAAGCGCCCTAGGCGGGCTCGTGGTCCAGCCACTGAGAGACCTGATTGGAGGACGAGGCTTATGGTGAGGGACACCATGCGTCTTTGTGCCCAAGGCGACCCTCAAGCAAGCATGGGCGTGGCCTCCTGGGCCATGCAGGTTTCTCCTACCCTGAAGGTTGGACACCAGGCCAACATCAAGTTTTCTTGGGTGGGGATGGAGGAGTTCTGATTTCTGCATCAGGTTCCCTCCTGTCCGGGGATTGGAGATAAGGTCTAGGTTCTGAATCCTGAACACCCAGCTTGGGAAGAGATGACAGCCTAAGGTCAAGGCGGGTCTGATGTGCTGCGTGTGCTGCCTGGTGTCCGGGTGTCGGTCGGGATGTCAGGGCTCAGGCTGGGTCAGACAGAGCATTAGTGTCCAGGGCAGCTGATAGAATTGGGGTGCAGTCACGTGGCGTGCAGGTTGTCCCTCATTTAGGGGTTTCTGGGCAGCCCCATAGGGCAACGTTTTTCTTCTGGTGGGCAGGCAGATTGCTGCGTTGTGGCTCCAGAATTCCCCATGTGGAGGGCTTGGGGGCCAGGAGTGTGAGGACGGAAGTGTGAGAACACAAGCTAGGGTTATGTGTCGGGGTGAGGGCACGGCAGGCCCACTCTGCAGAGGCTGAATCGAGATCTCCTGCATCGGAAGACAGGCGAGGATCCGACTTTGGCTCAGGTTGGAGTTTGTGTCCATGGTGGCCCCTTCAGGAAGAGGGCGCCTCGTGACGTCATGGAGGTTTTCCCACGCTGGGAGTGGTGACATGCCCCAAGGTGCAAGGATTCCTTCTGCGGGAGAGTCGAGTCCTCTTGGATGGCTCCAGGACGCCCCATTCGGAAAGACTCGAGAGCATGGGTCTAAGAATGGATGCCTGGGTACCCCACCTCGCATTCCCATTGGATCCTAGTGACAAAGCAGGCTCAATCTGCTGCCTCTGGGGGAGGTACGCGGGGGGCAGGTGGGGCTGAGTTGAAATGGACTCTCCTGAGGATGGGTCATCATGTGGGTTTGTGTCCATGGAGACTTTGGAATCTGGCGGTGGCTCGGGGGCCCGGAAGCATTCTCCGAACTCGGATTGGACACAGCTCCAAAGGGTCAGTTTACCCTGTGGAGATGAGAGGTGTTCTTATGGGTGCCTCAGGAAACCTCCGTTTGCTGGTATTGGAATCCAGGCCTCTGAGGAGAGACGCCTGGAAACCATGCAAAGGGTTCAGATGAAGGCCTAACAGACTGTCCGGTTCCATCTTCTGTCTCTGGGGACATCCGTCTGCTTTTCTGAGTGGTGGGAGTTGCTCAGCTTGTGTCAGATCACCCCTGGGTGTCCAGGGCAGACTACACTATTGGGATGGCCTTGGGGATCTTGGAACCTTCTCCTATTCTGTAGGTTTTTGGCCAGTGGAATGGGCAGAGTTTCCTTGGAGAGGGCAGGCACAGTCCTGCGCCGTGGCTCCAGGGGCCCCAGTGTTGAGTGTGTGTGGGACAGGGCTGCGGGGCCTTAAGTCTGAAAACACAAACTCGGCTTAGGTTTGGGGCCGAGGGTATGGCAGGCCCCATCTACCGACCGTGATGGGAGCTGCTCTGGATTTGAATGTAGGGCGAGTGTGCGTCCTTTTCTCACGCTTCTGTGTCTGGATGTTGTGTCAAGGAGGGCTGTGGAATGGAGGGGTAGCCTCCTGGGCCATGGAAGAGCCTCCCTCTCTGGGGATTTGGCCTGGCTTCCAAGAGTTTCAGGTCATTGTGCGGGAAGGGAGGAGTCCCGTATTCTGCCACAGGGGTCCCTCCCAAAGAGGGAATCCAGAGCAGAGCCCTGGGTACCGGCGACTGGAAAACCCAAACTCGGGTAGAATGGGGGCCCAAGGGGCATGGGAAGCCCCCTAGGCGGGCTCTTGGTCCAGCCACTGAGAGACCTGATTTGAGCACGAGGCTTATGGTGAAGGTCAACATGTGTCTTGGTGCCAAAGGCGATCCTCAAGCATGGGCGAGTTCTCCTGGGCCATGCAGTTTTCTCCTACCCTGAAGGTTGGACACCAGGCCAACAGCAAGGTTCCTTCGATGGGGATGGAGGAGTTCTGATTTCTGCATCAGGTTCCCTCCTGTCCGGGGATTGGAGATAAGGTCTAGGTTCTGAATCCTGAACACCCAGCTTGGGAAGAGATGACAGCCTAAGGTCATGGCGGGTCTGATGTGCTGGGTGTGCTGCCTGGTGTCCGGGTGTCGGTCGGTATGTCAGGGCTCAGGCTGGGTCAGACAGAGCATTAGTGTCCAGGGCAGCCGATAGAATGGGGGTGCAGTCACGTGGCGTGCAGGTTGTCCCTCATTTAGGGGTTTCTGGACAGCCCCATAGGGCAACGTTTTTCTTCTGGTGGGCAGGCAGAGTGCTGCGTTGTGGCTCCAGAATTCCCCATGTGGAGGGCTTGGGGGCCAGGAGTGTAAGGACGGAAGTGTGAGAACACAAGCTAGGGTTTTGTGTCGGGGTGAGGGCACGGCAGGCCCACTCTGCAGAGGCTGAATCGAGATCTCCTGCATCGGAAGTCAGGGCGAGGATCCGACTTTGGCTCAGGTTGGAGTTTGTGTCCATGGTGGCCCCTTCAGGAAGAGGGCGCCTCGTGAGGTCATGGAGGTTTTCCCACGCTGGGAGTGGTGACATGCTCCAAAGTGCAAGGTTCCTTCTGCGGGAGAGTCGAGTCCTCTTGGATGGCTCCAGGACGCCCCATTCGGAAAGACTCGAGAGCACGGGTCTAAGGATGGATGCCTGGGCACCCCACCTCGCATTCCCATTGGCTCATAGTGACAAAGAAGGCTCAATCTGCTGCCTCTGGGGGAGGTATGCGGGGGGCGGGTGGGGCTGAGTTGAAATGGACTCTCCTGAGCATGGGTCATCATGTGGGTTTGTGTCCATGGAGACTTTGGAATCTGGCGGTGGCTCGGGGGCCCGGAAGCATTCTCCGAACTCGGATTGGACACGGGTCCAAAGGGTCAGTTTACCCTGTGGAGATGAGAGGTGTTCTGATGGGTGCCTCAGGAAACCTCCGTTTGCTGGTATTGGAATCCAGGCCTCTGAGGAGAGTCGCCTGGAAACCAACCAAAGGGGTCAGATGAAGGCCTAACAGACTGTCCGGTTCCATCTTCTGTCTCTGGGGACATCCGTCTGCTTTTCTGAGTGGAGGGAGTTGCTCAGCTTGTGTCAGATCACCCCTGGGTGTCCAGGGAAGCCTACACTATTGGGATGGCCTCGGGGATCTTGGAGCCTTCTCCTATTCTGTAGGTTTTTGGCCAGTGGAATGGGCAGAGTTTCCTTGGAGAGGGCAGGCACAGTCCTGCGCCGTGGCTCCAGGGCCCCAGCGTTGAGGGTGTGTGGGACAGGGCTGCGGGGCCTGAAGTCTGAAAACACAAACTCGGCTTAGGTTTGGGCCCGAGGGTATGGCAGGCCCCATCTACCGACCGTGATGGGAGCTGCTCTGGATTTGAATGAAGGGTGAGTGTGCGTCCTTTTCTCGGGCTTCGGTGTCTGGATGTTGTGTCAAGGAGGTCTGTGGATAGGAGGGGTAGCCTCCCGGGCCATGGATGAGCCTCCCTCTGTGGGGATTTGGCCTGGCTTCCAAGAGTTTCAGGTCATTGTGCTGGAAGGGAGGAATCCTGTATTCTGCCTCAGGTGTCCCTCCCAAAGAGGGAATCCAGAGCAGAGCCCTGGGTACCGGCGACTGGAAAACCCAAACTCGGGTTAGGATGGGTGCGCAAGGGGCATGGGAAGCGCCCTAGGCGGGCTCGTGGTCCAGCCACTGAGAGACCTGATTGGAGCACGAGGCTTATGGTGAGGGTCACCATGCGTCTTTGTGCCCAAGGCGACCCTCAAGCAAGCATGGCCTTGGCCTCCTGGGCCATGCAGGTTTCTCCTACCCTGAAGGTTGGACACCAGGCCAACATCAAGTTTTCTTGGGTGGGGATGAAGGAGTTCTGATTTCTGCATCAGGTTCCCTCCTGTCCGGAGATTGGAGATAAGGTCTAGGTTCTGAATCCTGAACACCCAGCTTGGGAAGAGATGACAGCCTAAGGTCAAGGCGGGTCTGATGTGCTGGGTGTGCTGCCTGGTGTCCGGGTGTCGGTCGGGATGTCAGGGCTCAGGCTGGGTCAGACAGAGCATTAGTGTCCAGGGCAGCGGATAGAATTGGGGTGCAGTCACGTGGCGTGCAGGTTGTCCCTCATTTAGGGGTTTCTAGGCAGCCCCATAGGGCAACGTTTTTCTTCTGGTGGGCAGGCAGAGTGCTGCGTTGTGGCTCCAGAATTCCCCCTGTGGAGGGCTTGGGGGCCAGGAGTGTGAGGACGGAAGTGTGAGAACACAAGCTAGGGTTATGTGTCGGGGTGAGGGCACGGCAGGCCCACTCTGCAGAGGCTGAATCGAGATCTCCTGCATCGGAAGTCAGGGCGATGATCCGACTTTGCCTCAGGTTGGATTTTGTGTCCATGGTGGCCCCTTCAGGAAGAGGGCGCCTCGTGAGGTCATGGAGGTTTTCCCACGCTGGGAGTTGTGACATGCTCCAAAGTGCAAGGATTCCTTCTGCGGGAGAGTCGAGTCCTCTTGGATGGCTCCAGGACGCCCCATTCGGAAAGACTCGAGAGCATGGGTCTAAGAATGGATGCCTGGGTACCCCACCTCGCATTCCCATTGGCTCCTAGTGACAAAGCAGGCTCAATCTGCTGCCTCTGGGGGAGGTACGCGGGGGGCAGGTGGGGCTGAGTTGAAATGGACTCTCCTGAGGATGGGTCATCATGTGGGTTTGTGTCCATGGAGACTTTGGAAGGTGGCGGTGGCTCGGTGGCCCGGAAGCATTCTCCGAACTGGAGGATTGGACACAGCTCCAAAGGGTCAGTTTACCCTGTGGAGATGAGAGGTGTTCTTATGGGTGCCTCAGGAAACCTCCGTTTGCTGGTATTGGAATTCAGGCCTCAGAGGAGAGACGCCTGGAAACCAACCAAAGGGTTCAGATGAAGGCATAACAGACTGTCCGGTTCCATCTTCTGTCTCTGGGGACATCTGTCTGCTTTTCTGAGTGGTGGGAGTTGCTCAGCTTGTGTCAGATCACCCCTGGGTGTCCAGGGCAGACTACACTATTGGGATGGCCTCGGGGATCTTGGAGCCTTCTCCTATTCTGTAGGTTTTTGGCCAGTGGAATTGGCAGAGTTTCCTTGGAGAGGGCAGGCAAAGTCCTGTGCCGTGGCTCCGGGGCCCCAGCGTTGTGGGTGTGTGGGACAGGGCTGCGGGGCCTGATGTCTGAAAACACAAACTCGGCTTAGGTTTGGGGCCGAGGGTATGGCAGGCCCCATCTACCGACCGTGATGGGAGCTGCTCTGGATTTGAATGAAGGGCGAGTGTGCGTCCTTTTCTCAGGCGTCTGTGTCTGGATGTTGTGTCAAGGAGGGCTGTGGAATGGAGGGGTAGCCTCCTGGGCCATGGATGAGCCTCCCTCTCTGGGGATTTGGCCTGGCTTCCAAGAGTTTCAGGTCATTCTGCGGGAAGGGAGGAGTCCTGTATTCTGCCTCAGGTGTACCTCCCAAAGAGTGATTCTAGAGCAGAGCCCTGGGTACCGGCGTTTGGAAAACCCAAACTCAGGTTAGGATGGGGGCCCAAGGGGCATGGGAAGCCCCCTAGGCGGGCTCTTGGTCCAGCCACTGAGAGACCTGATTTGAGCACGAGGCTTATGGTGAAGGTCACCATGCGTCTTTGTGCCCAAGGCGACCCTCAGGCATGGGCGTGTTCTCCTGGGCCATGCAGGTTTCTCCTACCCTGAAGGTTGGACACCAGGCCAAGAGCAAGGTTCCTTCGATGGGGATGGAGGAGTTCTGATTTCTGCATCAGGTTCCCTCCTGTCCGGGGATTGGAGATAAGGTGTAGGTTTTGAATCCTGAACACCCAGCTTGGGAAGTGATGACAGCCTAAGGTCATGGCGGTTCTGATGTGCTGGGTGTGCTGCCGGGTGTCCGGGTGTCGGTCGGGATGTCAGGGCTCAGGCTGTGTCAGACAGAGCATTAGTGCCCAGGGCAGCCGATAGAATTGGGGTGCAGTCACGTGGCGTGCAGGTTGTCCCTCATTTAGGGGTTTCTGGGCAGCCCCATAGGGCAACGTTTTTCTTCTGGTGGGTAGGCAGAGTGCTGCGTTGTGGCTCCAGAATTCCCCATGTGGAGGGCTTGGGGGCCAGGAGTGTGAGGACGGAAGTGTGAGAACACAAGCTAGGGTTATGTGTCGGGGTGAGGGCACGGCAGGCCCACTCTGCAGAGGCTGAATCGAGATCTCCTGCTTCGGAAGTCAGGGCGAGGATCCGACTTTGGCTCAGGTTGGAGTTTGTGTCCATGGTGGCCCCTTCAGGAAGAGGGCGCCTCGTGAGGTCATGGAGGTTTTCCCACACTGGGAGTTGTGACATGCTCCAAAGTGCAAGGATTCCTTCTGCGGGAGAGTCGAGTCCTCTTGGATGGCTCCAGGACGCCCCATTCGGAAAGACTCGAGAGCACGGGTCTAAGGATGGATGCCTGGGCACCCCACCTCGCATTCCCATTGGCTCGTAATGACAAAGCAGGCTCAATCTGCTGCCTCTGGGGGAGATAAACGGGGGGCGGGTGGGGCTGAGTTGAAATGGACTGTCCTGAGGATGGGTCATCATGTGGGTTTCTGTCCATGGAGACTTTGGAATCTGGCGGTGGCTCGGGGGCCCGGAAGCATTCTCCAAACTGGAGGATTGGACACAGCTACAAAGGTTCAGTTTCCCCTGTGGAGATGAGTGGTGTTCTGATGGGTGCCTCAGGAAACCTCCGTTTGCTGGTATTGGAATCCAGGCCTCTGAGGAGAGTCGCCTGGAAACCAACCAAAGGGGTCAGATGAAGGCCTAACAGACTTTCCGGTTCCATCTTCTGTCTCTGGGGACATCCGTCTGCTTTTCTGAGTGGAGGGAGTTGCTCAGCTTGTGTCAGATCACCCCTGGGTGTCCAGGGCAGCCTACACTATTGGGATGGCCTCGGGGAATTTGGAGCCTTCTCCTAATCTGTAGGTTTGTGGCCAGTGGAATGGGCAGTGTTTCCTTGGAGAGGGCAGTCACAGTTCTGCGCCGTAGATCCAGGGGCCCGAGCATTGAGGGTGTGTGGGACAGGGCTGCAGGGCCTGAAGTCTGAAAACACAAACTCGGCTTAGGTTTGGGCCCGAGGGTATGGCAGGCCCCATCTACCGACCGTGATGGGAGCTGCTCTGGATTTGAATGAAGGCTGAGTGTGCGTCCTTTTCTCCGGCTTCTGTGTCTGGATGTTGTGTCAAGGAGGGCTCTGGAATGGAGGGGTAGCCTCCTGGCCAAGGATGAGCCTCCCTCTCTGGGGATTTGGTCTGGCTTCCAAGAGTATCAGGTCATTCTGCGGGAAGGAGGAGTTCTGTATTCTGCCTCAGGTGTCCCTCCCAAAGAGGGATTCCAGAGCAGAGCCCTGGGTCCCGGCGACTGGAAAACCCAAACTCGGGTTAGGATGGGAGCCCAAGGGGCATGGGAAGCCCCCGAGGCGGACTCGTGGTCCAGCCACTGAGAGACCTGATTTGAGCACGAGGCTTATGGTGAAGGTCACCATGCGTCTTTGTGCCCAAGGAGAACCTGAAGCATGGGCGTGTTCTCCTGGGCCATGCAGGTTTCTCCTACCCAGAAAGTTTTACACCAGGCCAACAGCAAGGTTTCTTGGATGGGGATGGAGGAGTTCTGATTTCTGCATCAGGTTCCCTCCTGTCCGGGGATTGGAGATAAGTTCTAGGTTCTGAATCCTGAACACCCAGCTTGGGAAGAGATGACAGCCTAATGTCATGGCGGGTCAGATGTGCTGGGTGTGCTGCCTGGTGTCCGGGTGTCGGTCGGGATGTCAGGGCTCAGGCTGGGTCAGACAGAGCATTAGTGTCCAGGGCAGCCGATAGAATTGGGGTGCAGTCACGTGGCGTGCAGGTTGTCCCTCATTTAGGGGTTTCTGGGCAGCCCCATAGGGCAACGTTTTTCTTCTGGTGGGCACGCAGAGTGCTGCGTTGTGGCTCCAGAATTCCCCATGTGGAGGGCTTGGGGGCCAGGAGTGTGAGGACGGAAGTGTGAGAACACAAGCTAGGGTTATGTGTCGGGGTGAGGGCACGGCAGGCCCACTCTGCAGAGGCTGAATCGAGATCTCCTGCATCGGAAGACAGGGCGAGGATCCGACTTTGGCTCAGGTTGGAGTTTGTGTCCATGGTGGCCCCTTCAGGAAGAGGGCGCCTCGTGAGGTCATGGAGGATTTCCCACGCTGGGAGTGGTGACATGCTCCAAAGTGCAAGGATTCCTTCTGCGGGAGAGTCGAGTCCTCTTGGATGGCTCCAGGACGCCCCATTCGGAAAGACTTGAGAGCACGGTTCTAAGGATGGGTGCATGGGGACCCCACCTCGCATTCCCATTGGCTCGTAGTGACAAAGCAGGCTCAATCTGCTGCCTCTTGGGGAGGTACGCGGGGGGCAGGTGGGGCTGAGTTGAAATGGACTCTCCTGAGGATGGGTCATCATGTGGGTTTGTGTCCATGGAGACTTTGGAAGGTGGCGGTGGCTCGGGGGCCCGGAAGCATTCTCCGAACTCGGATTGGACACAGCTCCAAAGGGTCAGTTTACCCTGTGGAGATGAGAGGTGTTCTTATGGGTGCCTCAGGAAACCTCCCTTTGCTGGTATTGGAATCCAGGCCTCTGAGGAGATACGCCTGGAAACCATGCAAAGGGTTCAGATGAAGGCCTAACAGACTGTCCGGTTCCATCTTCTGTCACTGGGGACATCCGTCTGCTTTTCTGAGTGGTGGGAGTTGCTCAGCTTGTGTCAGATCACCCCTGGGTGTCCAGGGTAGACTACACTATTGGGATGGCCTCGGGGACCTTGGAACCTTCTCCTATTCTGTAGGTTTGTGGCCAGTGGAATGGGCAGAGTTTCCTTGGAGAGGGCAGGCACAGTCCTGCGCCGTGGCTCCAGGGGCCCCAGCGTTGAGTGTGTGTGGGACAGGGCTGCGGGGCCTGAAGTCTGAAAACACAAACTCGGCTTAGGTTTGGGCCCGAGGGTATGGCAGGCCCCATCTACCGACCGTGATGGGAGCTGCTCTGGATTTGAATGAAGGGCGATTGTGCGTCCTTTTCTCAGGCTTCTGTGTCTGGATGTTGTGTCAAGGAGGGCTGTGGAATGGAGGGGTAGCCTCCTGGGCCATGGAAGAGCCTCCCTCTCTGGGGATTTGGCCTGGCTTCCAAGAGTTTCAGGTCATTGTGCGGGAAGGGAGGAGTCCCGTATTCTGCCTCAGGTGTCCCGCCCAAAGAGGGAATCCAGAGCAGAGCCCTGGGTACCGGCGACTGGAAAACCCAAACTCGGTTAGGATGGGGGCCCAAGGGGCATGGGAAGCCCCCTAGGCGGGCTCTTGGTCCAGCAACTGAGAGACCTGATTTGAGCACGAGGCTTATGGTGTGGGTCACCATGCGTCTTTGTGCCGAAGGCGACCCTGAAGTAAGCATGGGCGTGGCCTCCTGGGCCATGCAGGTTTCTCCTACCCTGAAGGTTGGACACCAGGCCAACAGTAAGGTTTCTTGGATTGGGATGGAGGAGTTCAGATTTCTGCATCAGGTTCCCTCCTCTCCGGGGATTGGAGATAAGCTGTAGGTTCTGAATCCTGAACACCCAGCTTGGGAAGAGATGACAGCCTAAGGTCATGGCGGGTCTGATGTGCTGGGTGTGCTGCCTGGTGTCCGGGTGTCGGTCGGGATGTCAGGGCTCAGGCTGGGTCAGACAGAGCATTAGTGTCCAGGGCAGCCGATAGAATGGGGGTGCAGTCACGTGGCGTGCAGGTTGTCCCTCATTTAGGGGTTTCTGGACAGCCCCATAGGGCAACGTTTTTCTTCTGGTGGGCAGGCAGAGTGCTGCGTTGTGGCTCCAGAATTCCCCATGTGGAGGGCTTGGGGGCCAGGAGTGTAAGGACGGAAGTGTGAGAACACAAGCTAGGGTTTTGTGTCGGGGTGAGGGCACGGCAGGCCCACTCTGCAGAGGCTGAATCGAGATCTCCTGCATCGGAAGTCAGGGCGAGGATCCGACTTTGGCTCAGGTTGGAGTTTGTGTCCATGGTGGCCCCTTCAGGAAGAGGGCGCCTCGTGAGGTCATGGAGGTTTTCCCACGCTGGGAGTGGTGACATGCTCCAAAGTGCAAGGTTCCTTCTGCGGGAGAGTCGAGTCCTCTTGGATGGCTCCAGGACGCCCCATTCGGAAAGACTCGAGAGCACGGGTCTAAGGATGGATGCCTGGGCACCCCACCTCGCATTCCCATTGGCTCATAGTGACAAAGAAGGCTCAATCTGCTGCCTCTGGGGGAGGTATGCGGGGGGCGGGTGGGGCTGAGTTGAAATGGACTCTCCTGAGCATGGGTCATCATGTGGGTTTGTGTCCATGGAGACTTTGGAATCTGGCGGTGGCTCGGGGGCCCGGAAGCATTCTCCGAACTCGGATTGGACACGGGTCCAAAGGGTCAGTTTACCCTGTGGAGATGAGAGGTGTTCTGATGGGTGCCTCAGGAAACCTCCGTTTGCTGGTATTGGAATCCAGGCCTCTGAGGAGAGTCGCCTGGAAACCAACCAAAGGGGTCAGATGAAGGCCTAACAGACTGTCCGGTTCCATCTTCTGTCTCTGGGGACATCCGTCTGCTTTTCTGAGTGGAGGGAGTTGCTCAGCTTGTGTCAGATCACCCCTGGGTGTCCAGGGAAGCCTACACTATTGGGATGGCCTCGGGGATCTTGGAGCCTTCTCCTATTCTGTCGGTTTTTGGCCAGTGGAATGGGCAGAGTTTCCTTGGAGAGGGCAGGCACAGTCCTGCGCCGTGGCTCCAGGGCCCCAGCGTTGAGGGTGTGTGGGACAGGGCTGCGGGGCCTGAAGTCTGAAAACACAAACTCGGCTTAGGTTTGGGCCCGAGGGTATGGCAGGCCCCATCTACCGACCGTGATGGGAGCTGCTCTGGATTTGAATGAAGGGTGAGTGTGCGTCCTTTTCTCGGGCTTCGGTGTCTGGATGTTGTGTCAAGGAGGTCTGTGGATAGGAGGGGTAGCCTCCCGGGCCATGGATGAGCCTCCCTCTGTGGGGATTTGGCCTGGCTTCCAAGAGTTTCAGGTCATTGTGCTGGAAGGGAGGAATCCTGTATTCTGCCTCAGGTGTCCCTCCCAAAGAGGGAATCCAGAGCAGAGCCCTGGGTACCGGCAACTGGAAAACCCAAACTCGGGTTAGGATGGGTGCGCAAGGGGCATGGGAAGCGCCCTAGGCGGGCTCGTGGTCCAGCCACTGAGAGACCTGATTGGAGCACGAGGCTTATGGTGAGGGTCACCATGCGTCTTTGTGCCCAAGGCGACCCTCAAGCAAGCATGGCCTTGGCCTCCTGGGCCATGCAGGTTTCTCCTACCCTGAAGGTTGGACACCAGGCCAACATCAAGTTTTCTTGGGTGGGGATGAAGGAGTTCTGATTTCTGCATCAGGTTCCCTCCTGTCCGGAGATTGGAGATAAGGTCTAGGTTCTGAATCCTGAACACCCAGCTTGGGAAGAGATGACAGCCTAAGGTCAAGGCGGGTCTGATGTGCTGGGTGTGCTGCCTGGTGTCCGGGTGTCGGTCGGGATGTCAGGGCTCAGGCTGGGTCAGACAGAGCATTAGTGTCCAGGGCAGCGGATAGAATTGGGGTGCAGTCACGTGGCGTGCAGGTTGTCCCTCATTTAGGGGTTTCTAGGCAGCCCCATAGGGCAACGTTTTTCTTCTGGTGGGCAGGCAGAGTGCTGCGTTGTGGCTCCAGAATTCCCCCTGTGGAGGGCTTGGGGGCCAGGAGTGTGAGGACGGAAGTGTGAGAACACAAGCTAGGGTTATGTGTCGGGGTGAGGGCACGGCAGGCCCACTCTGCAGAGGCTGAATCGAGATCTCCTGCATCGGAAGTCAGGGCGAGGATCCGACTTTGCCTCAGGTTGGAGTTTGTGTCCATGGTGGCCCCTTCAGGAAGAGGGCGCCTCGTGAGGTCATGGAGGTTTTCCCACGCTGGGAGTTGTGACATGCTCCAAAGTGCAAGGATTCCTTCTGCGGGAGAGTCGAGTCCTCTTGGATGGCTCCAGGACGCCCCATTCGGAAAGACTCGAGAGCATGGGTCTAAGAATGGATGCCTGGGTACCCCACCTCGCATTCCCATTGGCTCGTAGTGACAAAGCAGGCTCAATCTGCTGCCTCTGGGGGAGGTACGCGGGGGGCAGGTGGGGCTGAGTTGAAATGGACTCTCCTGAGGATGGGTCATCATGTGGGTTTGTGTCCATGGAGACTTTGGAAGGTGGCGGTGGCTCGGGGGCCCGGAAGCATTCTCCGAACTGGAGGATTGGACACAGCTCCAAAGGGTCAGTTTACCCTGTGGAGATGAGAGGTGTTCTTATGGGTGCCTCAGGAAACCTCCGTTTGCTGGTATTGGAATCCAGGCCTCTGAGGAGAGACGCCTGGAAACCAAGCAAAGGGTTCAGATGAAGGCCTAACAGACTGTCCGGTTCCATCTTCTGTCTCTGGGGACATCCGTCTGCTTTTCTGAGTGGAGGGAGTTGCTCAGCTTGTGTCAGATCACCCCTGGGTGTCCAGGGGAGCCTACACTATTGGGATGGCCTCGGGGATCTTGGAGCCTTCTCCTAATCTGTAGGTTTGTGGCCAGTGGAATGGGCAGAGTTTAATTGGAGAGGGCAGGCACAGTCCGGCGCCGTGGGTCCAGGGGCCCCAGCGTTGAGGGTGTGTGGGACAGGGCTGCGGGGCCTGAAGTCTGAAAACACAAACTCGGCTTAGGTTTGAGCCCGAGGGTATGGCAGGCCCCATCTACCGACCGTGATGGGAGCTGCTCTGGATTTGAATGAAGGGCGATTCTGCGTCCTTTTCTCAGGCTTCTGTGTCTGGATGTTGGGTCAAGGAGGGCTGTGGAATGGAGGGGTAGCCTCCTGGGCCATGGAAGAGCCTCCCTCTCTGGGGATTTGGCCTGGCTTCCAAGAGTTTCAGGTCATTGTGCGGGAAGGGAGGAGTCCCGTATTCTGCCTCAGGTTTCCCGCCCAAAGAGGGAATCCAGAGCAGAGCCCTGGGTACCGGCGACTGGAAAACCCAAACTCGGGTTAGGATGGGGGCCCAAGGGGCATGGGAAGCCCCCTAGACGGGCTCTTGGTCCAGCCACTGAGAGACCTGATTGGAGCACAAGGCTTGTGGTGAAGGCACCATGCGTCTTTGTGCTCAAGGCGATCCTCAGGCATGGGCGTGTTCTCCAGGGCCATGCAGGTTTCTCCTACCCTGAAGGTTGGACACCAGGCCAACAGAAAGGTTCCTTCGATGGGGATGGAGGAGTTCTGATTTCTGCATCAGGTTCCCTCCTGTCCGGGGATTGGAGATAAGGTCTAGGTTCTGAATCCTGAACACCCAGCTTGGGAAGAGATGACAGCCAAAGGTCAAGGCGGGTCTGATGTGCTGGGCGTGCTGCCTGGTGTCCGGGTGTCGGTCGGGATGTCAGGGCTCAGGCTGGGTCAGACAGAGCATTAGTGTCCAGGGCAGCGGATAGAATTGGGGTGCAGTCTCGTGGCGTGCAGGTTGTCCCTCATTTAGGGGTTTCTGGGCAGCCCCATAGGGCAACGTTTTTCTTCTGGTGGGCAGGCAGAGTGCTGCGTTGTGGCTCCAGAATTCCCCATGTGGAGGGCTTGGGGGCCAGGGGTGTGAGGACGGAAGTGTGAGAACACAAGCTAGGGTTATGTGTCGGGGTGAGGGCACGGCAGGCCCACTCTGCAGAGGCTGAATCGAGATCTCCTGCATCGGAAGTCAGGGCGAGGATCCGACTTTGGCTCAGGTTGGAGTTTGTGTCCATGGTGGCCCCTTCAGGAAGAGGGCGCCTCGTGAGGTCATGGAGGTTTTCCCACGCTGGGAGTTGTGACATGCTCCAAAGTGCAAGGATTCCTTCTGCGGGAGAGTCGAGTCCTCTTGGATGGGTCCAGGACGCCCCATTCGGAAAGACACGAGAGCATGGGTCTAAGAATGGATGCCTGGGCACCGCACCTCGCATTCCCATTGGCTCGTAGTGACAAAGCAGGCTCAATCTGCTGCCTCTGGGGGAGGTACGCGGGGGGCGGGTGGGGCTGAGTTGAAATGGACTCTCCTGAGTATGGGTCATCATGTGGGTTTTTGTTCATGGAGACTTTGGAAGGTGGCGGTGGCTCGGGGGCCCGGAAGCATTCTCCAAACTGGAGGATTGGACACAGCTCCAAAGGGTCAGTTTCCCCTGTGGAGATGAGAGGTGTTCTGATGGGTGCCTCAGGAAACCTCCGTTTGCTGGTATTGCAATCCAAGCCTCTGAGGAGAGACGCCTGGAAACCAAGCAAAGGGTTCAGATGAAGGCCTAAGAGACTGTCCGGTTCCATCTTCTGTCTCTGGGGACATCCGTCTGCTTTTCTGAGTGGAGGGAGTTGCTCAGCTTGTGTCAGATCACCCCTGGGTGTCCAGGGCAGACTACACTATTGGGATGGCCTCGGGGATCTTTTTAGCCTTCTCCTAATCTGCAGGTTTGTGGCCAGTGGAATGGGCAGAGTTTCCTTGGAGAGGGCAGGCACAGTCCTGCGCCATGGCTCCAGGGGCCCCAGCGTTGAGGGTGTGTGGGACAGGGCTGCGGGGCCTGAAGTCTGAAAACACAAACTCAGCTTAGGTTTGGGCCCGAGGTTATGGCAGGCCCCATCTACCGACCGTGATGGGAGCTGCTCTGGATTTGAATGAAGGGCGAGTGTGCGTCCATTTCTCAGGCTTCTGTGTCTGGATGTTGTGTCAAGGAGGGCTGTGGAATGGAGGGGTAGCCTCCTGGGCCATGGATGAGCCTCCCTCTCTGGGGATTTGGCCTGGCTTCCAAGAGTTTCAGGTCATTGTGCGGGAAGGGAGGAGTCCTGTATTCTGCCTCAGGTGTCCCTCCCAAAGAGGGATTCCAGAGCAGAGCCCTGGGTCCCGGCGACTGGAAAACCCAAACTCGGGTTAGGATGGGTGCCCAAGAGGCAAGGGAAGCCCCCTAGGCGGCTCGCGGTCCAGCCACTGAGAGACCTGATTTGAGCACGAGGCTTATGGTGAGGGTCACCATGCGTCTTTGTGCCGACGGCGACCCTGTAGCAAGCATGGGCGTGGCCTCCTGGGCCATGCAGGTTTCTCCTACCCTGAAGGTTGGACACCAGGCCAACAGCAAGGTTTCTTGGATGGGGATGGAGGAGTTCAGATTTCTGCATCAGGTTCCCACCTGTCCGGGGATTGGAGATAAGGTCTAGGTTCTGAATCCTGAACACCCAGCTTGGGAAAAGATGACAGCCTAAGGTCATGGCGGGTCTGATGTGCTGGGTGTGCTGCCTGGTGTCCGGGTGTCGGTCGGGATGTCAGGGCTCAGGCTGGGTCAGACAGAGCATTAGTGCCCAGGGCAGCCGATAGAATTGGGGTGCAGTCACGTGGCGTGCAGGTTGTCCCTCATTTAGGGGTTTCTGGGCAGCCCCATAGGGCAACGTTTTTCTTCTGGTGGGCAGGCAGAGTGCTGCGTTGTGGCTCCAGAATTCCCCATGTGGAGGGCTTGGGGGCCAGGAGTGTGAGGACGGAAGTGTGAGAACACAAGCTAGGGTTATGTGTCGGGGTGAGGGCACGGCAGGCCCACTCTGCAGAGGCTAATCGAGATCTCCTGCATCGGAAGTCAGGGCAAGGATCCGACTTTGGCTCAGGTTGGAGTGTGTCCATGGTGGCCCCTTCAGGAAGAGGGCGCCTCGTGAGGTCATGGAGGTTTTCCCACGCTGGGAGTGGTGACATGCTCCAAAGTGCAAGGATTCCTTCTGCGGGAGAGTCGAGTCCTCTTGGATGGCTCCAGGACGCCCCATTCGGAAAGACTCGAGAGCATGGGTCTAAGAATGGATGCCTGGGTACCCCACCTCGCATTCCCATTGGATCCTAGTGACAAAGCAGGCTCAATCTGCTGCCTCCTGGGGAGGTACCCGGGGGGCAGGTGGGGCTGAGTTGAAATGGACTCTCCTGAGGATGGGTCATCATGTGGGTTTTTGTCCATGGAGACTTTGGAAGGTGGCGGTGGCTCGAGGGCCCGGAAGCATTCTCCGAACTCGGATTGGACACAGCTCCAAAGGGTCAGTTTACCCTGTGGAGATGAGAGGTGTTCTTATGGGTGCCTCAGGAAACCTCCGTTTGCTGGTATTGGAATCCAGGCCTCTGAGGAGAGACGCCTGGAAACCAAGCAAAGGGTTCAGATGAAGGCCTAACAGACTGTCCGGTTCCATCTTCTGTCTCTGGGGACATCCGTCTGCTTTTCTGAGTGGAGGGAGTTGCTCAGCTTGTGTCAGATCACCCCTGGGTGTCCAGGGGAGCCTACACTATTGGGATGGCCTCGGGGATCTTGGAGCCTTCTCCTAATCTGTAGGTTTGTGGCCAGTGGAATGGGCAGAGTTTAATTGGAGAGGGCAGGCACAGTCCGGCGCCGTGGGTCCAGGGGCCCCAGCGTTGAGGGTGTGTGGGACAGGGCTGCGGGGCCTGAAGTCTGAAAACACAAACTCGGCTTAGGTTTGAGCCCGAGGGTATGGCAGGCCCCATCTACCGACCGTGATGGGAGCTGCTCTGGATTTGAATGAAGGGCGATTGTGCGTCCTTTTCTCAGGCTTCTGTGTCTGGATGTTGTGTCAAGGAGGGCTGTGGAATGGAGGGGTAGCTTCCTGGGCCATGGAAGAGCCTCCCTCTCTGGGGATTTGGCCTGGCTTCCAAGAGTTTCAGGTCATTGTGCGGGAAGGGAGGAGTCCCGTATTCTGCCTCAGGTGTCCCGCCCAAAGAGGGAATCCAGAGCAGAGCCCTGGGTACCGGCGACTGGAAAACCCAAACTCGTGTTAGGATGGGGGCCCAAGGGGCATGGGAAGCCCCCTAGGCGGGCTCTTGGTCCAGCCACTGAGAGACCTGATTGGAGCACGAGGCTTATGGTGAAGGCACCATGCGTCTTTGTGCTCAAGGTGATCCTCAAGCATGGGCGTGTTCTCCAGGGCCATGCAGGTTTCTCCTACCCTGAAGGTTGGACACCAGGCCAACAGCAAGGTTCCTTCGATGGGGATGGAGGAGTTCTGATTTCTGCATCAGGTTCCCTCCTGTCCGGGGATTGGAGATAAGGTCTAGGTTCTGAATCCTGAACACCCAGCTTGGGAAGAGATGACAGCCTAAGGTCAAGGCGGGTCTGATGTGCTGGGTGTGCTGCCTGGTGTCCGGGTGTCGGTCGGGATGTCAGGGCTCAGGCTGGGTCAGACAGAGCATTAGTGTCCAGGGCAGCGGATAGAATTGGGGTGCAGTCACGTGGCGTGCAGGTTGTCCCTCATTTAGGGGTTTCTGGGCAGCCCCATAGGGCAACGTTTTTCTTCTGGTGGGCAGGCAGAGTGCTGCGTTGTGGCTCCAGAATTCCCCATGTGGAGGGCTTGGGGGCCAGGAGTGTGAGGACGGAAGTGTGAGAACACAAGCTAGGGTTATGTGTCGGGGTGAGGGCACGGCAGGCCCACTCTGCAGAGGCTGAATCGAGATCTCCTGCATCGGAAGTCAGGGCAAGGATCCGACTTTGGCTCAGGTTGGAGTGTGTCCATGGTGGCCCCTTCAGGAAGAGGGCGCCTCGTGAGGTCATGGAGGTTTTCCCACGCTGGGAGTGGTGACATGCTCCAAAGTGCAAGGATTCCTTCTGCGGGAGAGTCGAGTCCTCTTGGATGGCTCCAGGACGCCCCATTCGGAAAGACTCGAGAGCATGGGTCTAAGAATGGATGCCTGGGTACCCCACCTCGCATTCCCATTGGATCCTAGTGACAAAGCAGGCTCAATCTGCTGCCTCCTGGGGAGGTACCCGGGGGGCAGGTGGGGCTGAGTTGAAATGGACTCTCCTGAGGATGGGTCATCATGTGGGTTTTTGTCCATGGAGACTTTGGAAGGTGGCGGTGGCTCGGGGGCCCGGAAGCATTCTCCGAACTCGGATTGGACACAGCTCCAAAGGGTCAGTTTACCCTGTGGAGATGAGAGGTGTTCTTATGGGTGCTTCAGGAAACCTCCGTTTGCTGGTATTGGAATCCAGGCCTCTGAGGAGAGACGCCTGGAAACCAAGCAAAGGGTTCAGATGAAGGCCTAACAGACTGTCCGGTTCCATCTTCTGTCTCTGGGGACATCCGTCTGCTTTTCTGAGTGGAGGGAGTTGCTCAGCTTGTGTCAGATCACCCCTGGGTGTCCAGGGGAGCCTACACTATTGGGATGGCCTCGGGGATCTTGGAGCCTTCTCCTAATCTGTAGGTTTGTGGCCAGTGGAATGGGCAGAGTTTAATTGGAGAGGGCAGGCACAGTCCGGCGCCGTGGGTCCAGGGGCCCCAGCGTTGAGGGTGTGTGGGACAGGGCTGCGGGGCCTGAAGTCTGAAAACACAAACTCGGCTTAGGTTTGAGCCCGAGGGTATGGCAGGCCCCATCTACCGACCGTGATGGGAGCTGCTCTGGATTTGAATGAAGGGCGATTGTGCGTCCTTTTCTCAGGCTTCTGTGTCTGGATGTTGTGTCAAGGAGGGCTGTGGAATGGAGGGGTAGCCTCCTGGGCCATGGAAGAGCCTCCCTCTCTGGGGATTTGGCCTGGCTTCCAAGAGTTTCAGGTCATTGTGCGGGAAGGGAGGAGTCCCGTATTCTGCCTCAGGTGTCCCGCCCAAAGAGGGAATCCAGAGCAGAGCCCTGGGTACCGGCGACTGGAAAACCCAAACTCGGGTTAGGATGGGGGCCCAAGGGGCATGGGAAGCCCCCTAGGCGGGCTCTTGGTCCAGCCACTGAGAGACCTGATTGGAGCACGAGGCTTATGGTGAAGGCACCATGCCTCTTTGTGCTCAAGGTGATCCTCAAGCATGGGCGTGTTCTCCAGGGCCATGCAGGTTTCTCCTACCCTGAAGGTTGGACACCAGGCCAACAGCAAGGTTCCTTCGATGGGGATGGAGGAGTTCTGATTTCTGCATCAGGTTCCCTCCTGTCCGGGGATTGGAGATAAGGTCTAGGTTCTGAATCCTGAACACCCAGCTTGGGAAGAGATGACAGCCTAAGGTCAAGGCGGGTCTGATGTGATGGGTGTGCTGCCTGGTGTCCGGGTGTCGGTCGGGATGTCAGGGCTCAGGCTGGGTCAGACAGAGCATTAGTGTCCAGGGCAGCGGATAGAATTGGGGTGCAGTCACGTGGCGTGCAGGTTGTCCCTCATTTAGGGGTTTCTGGGCAGCCCCATAGGGCAACGTTTTTCTTCTGGTGGGCAGGCAGAGTGCTGCGTTGTGGCTCCAGAATTCCCCATGTGGAGGGCTTGGGGGCCAGGAGTGTGAGGACGGAAGTGTGAGAACACAAGCTAGGGTTATGTGTCGGGGTGAGGGCACGGCAGGCCCACTCTGCAGAGGCTGAATCGAGATCTCCTGCATCGGAAGTCAGGGCAAGGATCCGACTTTGGCTCAGGTTGGAGTGTGTCCATGGTGGCCCCTTCAGGAAGAGGGCGCCTCGTGAGGTCATGGAGGTTTTCCCACGCTGGGAGTGGTGACATGCTCCAAAGTGCAAGGATTCCTTCTGCGGGAGAGTCGAGTCCTCTTGGATGGCTCCAGGACGCCCCATTCGGAAAGACTCGAGAGCATGGGTCTAAGAATGGATGCCTGGGTACCCCACCTCGCATTCCCATTGGATCCTAGTGACAAAGCAGGCTCAATCTGCTGCCTCCTGGGGAGGTACCCGGGGGGCAGGTGGGGCTGAGTTGAAATGGACTCTCCTGAGGATGGGTCATCATGTGGGTTTTTGTCCATGGAGACTTTGGAAGGTGGCGGTGGCTCGGGGGCCCGGAAGCATTCTCCGAACTCGGATTGGACACAGCTCCAAAGGGTCAGTTTACCCTGTGGAGATGAGAGGTGTTCTTATGGGTGCCTCAGGAAACCTCCGTTTGCTGGTATTGGAATCCAGGCCTCTGAGGAGAGACGCCTGGAAACCAAGCAAAGGGTTCAGATGAAGGCCTAACAGACTGTCCGGTTCCATCTTCTGTCTCTGGGGACATCCGTCTGCTTTTCTGAGTGGAGGGAGTTGCTCAGCTTGTGTCAGATCACCCCTGGGTGTCCAGGGGAGCCTACACTATTGGGATGGCCTCGGGGATCTTGGAGCCTTCTCCTAATCTGTAGGTTTGTGGCCAGTGGAATGGGCAGAGTTTAATTGGAGAGGGCAGGCACAGTCCGGCGCCGTGGGTCCAGGGGCCCCAGCGTTGAGGGTGTGTGGGACAGGGCTGCGGGGCCTGAAGTCTGAAAACACAAACTCGGCTTAGGTTTGAGCCCGAGGGTATGGCAGGCCCCATCTACCGACCGTGATGGGAGCTGCTCTGGATTTGAATGAAGGGCGATTGTGCGTCCTTTTCTCAGGCTTCTGTGTCTGGATGTTGTGTCAAGGAGGGCTGTGGAATGGAGGGGTAGCCTCCTGGGCCATGGAAGAGCCTCCCTCTCTGGGGATTTGGCCTGGCTTCCAAGAGTTTCAGGTCATTGTGCGGGAAGGGAGGAGTCCCGTATTCTGCCTCAGGTGTCCCGCCCAAAGAGGGAATCCAGAGCAGAGCCCTGGGTACCGGCGACTGGAAAACCCAAACTCGGGTTAGGATGGGGGCCCAAGGGGCATGGGAAGCCCCCTAGGCGGGCTCTTGGTCCAGCCACTGAGAGACCTGATTGGAGCACGAGGCTTATGGTGAAGGCACCATGCGTCTTTGTGCTCAAGGTGATCCTCAAGCATGGGCGTGTTCTCCAGGGCCATGCAGGTTTCTCCTACCCTGAAGGTTGGACACCAGGCCAACAGCAAGGTTCCTTCGATGGGGATGGAGGAGTTCTGATTTCTGCATCAGGTTCCCTCCTGTCCGGGGATTGGAGATAAGGTCTAGGTTCTGAATCCTGAACACCCAGCTTGGGAAGAGATGACAGCCTAAGGTCAAGGCGGGTCTGATGTGCTGGGTGTGCTGCCTGGTGTCCGGGTGTCGGTCGGGATGTCAGGGCTCAGGCTGGGTCAGACAGAGCATTAGTGTCCAGGGCAGCGGATAGAATTGGGGTGCAGTCACGTGGCGTGCAGGTTGTTCCTCATTTAGGGGTTTCTGGGCAGCCCCATAGGGCAACGTTTTTCTTCTGGTGGGCAGGCAGAGTGCTGCGTTGTGGCTCCAGAATTCCCCATGTGGAGGGCTTGGGGGCCAGGAGTGTGAGGACGGAAGTGTGAGAACACAAGCTAGGGTTATGTGTCGGGGTGAGGGCACGGCAGGCCCACTCTGCAGAGGCTGAATCGAGATCTCCTGCATCGGAAGTCAGGGCGAGGATCCGACTTTGGCTCAGGTTGGAGTTTGTGTCCATGGTGGCCCCTTCAGGAAGAGGGCGCCTCGTGACGTCATGGAGGTTTTCCCACGCTGGGAGTTGTGACATGCTCCAAAGTGCAAGGATTCCTTCTGCGGGAGAGTCGAGTCCTCTTGGATGGCTCCAGGACGCCCCATTCGGAAAGACTCGAGAGCATGGGTCTAAGAATGGATGCCTGGGTACCCCACCTCGCATTCCCATTGGATCCTAGTGACAAAGCAGGCTCAATCTGCTGCCTCTGGGGGAGGTACGCGGGGGGCAGGTGGGGCTGAGTTGAAATGGACTCTCCTGAGGATGGGTCATCATGTGGGTTTGTGTCCATGGAGACTTTGGAAGGTGGCGGTGGCTCGGGGGCCCGGAAGCATTCTCCGAACTGGAGGATTGGACACAGATCGAAAGGGTCAGTTTACCCTGTGGAGATGAGAGGTGTTCTGATGGGTGCCTCAGGAAACCTCCGTTTGCTGGTATTGGAATTCAGGCCTCAGAGGAGAGACGCCTGGAAACCATGCAAAGGGTTCAGATGAAGGCCTAACAGACTGTCCGGTTCCATCTTCTGTCTCTGGGGACATCCGTCTGCTTTTCTGAGTGGTGGGAGTTGCTCAGCTTGTGTCAGATCACCCCTGGGTGTCCAGGGCAGACTACACTATTGGGATGGCCTCGGGGATCTTGGAGCCTTCTCCTATTCTGTAGGTTTTTGGCCAGTGGAATTGGCAGAGTTTCCTTGGAGAGGGCAGGCAAAGTCCTGTGCCGTGGCTCCGGGGCCCCAGCGTTGAGGGTGTGTGGGACAGGGCTGCGGGGCCTGATGTCTGAAAACACAAACTCGGCTTAGGTTTGGGGCCGAGGGTATGGCAGGCCCCATCTACCGACCGTGATGGGAGCTGCTCTGGATTTGAATGAAGGGCGAGTGTGCGTCCTTTTCTCACGCTTCTGTGTCTGGATGTTGTGTCAAGGAGGGCTGTGGAATGGAGGGGTAGCCTCCTGGGCCATGGAAGAGCCTCCCTCTCTGGGGATTTGGCCTGGCTTCCAAGAGTTTCAGGTCATTCTGCGGGAAGGGAGGAGTCCTGTATTCTGCCTCAGGTGTCCCTCCCAAAGAAGGATTCCAGAGCAGAGCCCTGGGTACCGGCGACTGGAAAACCCAAACTCGGGTTAGGATGGGGGCCCAAGGGGCATGGGAAGCGCCCTAGGCGGGCTCGTGGTCCAGCCACTGAGAGACCTGATTTGAGCACGAGGCTTACGGTGAGGGTCACCATGCGTCTTTGTGCCCAAGGCGACCCTCAAGCATGCGCGTGTTCTCCTGGGCCATACAGGTTTCTCCTACACTGAAGGTTGGACACCAGGCCAACAGCAAGGTTTCTTGGATGGGGATGGAGGAGTTCAGATTTCTGCATCAGATTCCCTCCTGTCCGGGGATTGGAGATAAGGTGTAGGTTTTGAATCCTGAACACCCAGCTTGGGAAGGGATGACAGCCTAGGGTCATGGCGGGTCTGATGTGCTGGGTGTGCTGCCTGGTGTCCGGGTGTCGGTCGGGATGTCAGGGCTCAGGCTGGGTCAGACAGAGCATTAGTGTCCAGGGCAGCCAATAGAATTGGGGTGCAGTCACGTGGCGTGCAGGTTGTCCCTCATTTAGGGGTTTCTGGGCAGCCCCATAGGGCAACGTTTTTCTTCTGGTGGGCAGGCAGAGTGCTGCGTTGTGGCTCCAGAATTCCCCATGTGGAGGGCTTGGGGGCCAGGAGTGTGAGGACGGAAGTGTGAGAACACAAGCTAGGGTTATGTGTCGGGGTGAGGGCACGGCAGGCCCACACTGCAGAGGCTGAATCGAGATCTCCTGCATCGGAAGTCAGGGCGAGGATCCGACTTTGGCTCAGGTTGGAGTTTGTGTCCATGGTGGCCCCTTCAGGAAGAGGGCGCCTCGTGAGGTCATGGAGGTTTCCCACGCTGGGAGTTGTGACATGCTCCAAAGTGCAAGGATTCCTTCTGCGGGAGAGTCGAGTCCTCTTGGATGGCTCCACGATGCCCCATTCGGAAAGACTCGAGAGCATGGGTCTAAGAATGGATGCCTGGGCACCCCACCTCGCATTCCCATTGGCTCGTAGTGACAAAGCAGGCTCAATCTGCTGCCTCTGGGGGAGGTACCCGGGGGGCGGGAGGGGCTGAGTTGAAATGGACTCTCCTGAGGATGGGTCATCATGTGGGTTTGTGTCCATGGAGACTTTGGAAGGTGGCGGTGGCTCGGGGGCCCGGAAGCATTCTCCGAACTGGAGGATTGCACACAGCTCCAAAGGGTCAGTTTACCCTGTGGAGATGAGAGGTGTTCTTATGGGTGCCTCAGGAAACCTCCGTTTGCTGGTATTGGAATCCAGGCCTCAGAGGAGAGACGCCTGGAAACCAAGCAAAGGGTTCAGATGAAGGCCTAACAGACTGTCCGGTTCCATCTTCTGTCTCTGGGGACACCCGTCTGCTTTTCTGAGTGGAGGGAGTTGCTCAGCTTGTGTCAGATCACCCCTGGGTGTCCAGGGGAGCCTACACTATTGGGATGGCCTAGGGGATCTTGGAGCCTTCTCCTAATCTGTAGGATTGTGGCCAGTAGAATGGGCAGAGTTTCCTTGGAGAGGGCAGGCACAGTCCTGCGCCGTGGCTCCAGGGGCCCCAGCGTTGAGGGTGTGTGGGACAGGGCTGCGGGGCCTGAAGTCTGAAAAATGAAACTCGGCTTAGGTTTGGGCCCGAGGGTATGGCAGGCCCCATCTACCGACCGTGATGGGAGCTGCTCTGGATTTGAATGAAGGGCGAGTGTGCGTCCTTTTCTCCGGCTTCTGTGTCTGGATGTTGTGTCAAGGAGGGCTGTGGAATGGAGGGGTAGCCTCCTGGGCCATGGATGAGCCTCCCTCTCTGGGGATTGGCCTGGCTTCCAAGAGTTTCAGGTCATTGTGCGGGAAGGGAGGAGTCCTGTATTCTGCCTCAGGTGTCCCTCCCAAAGAGGGATTCCAGAGCAGAGCCCTGGGTCCCGGCGACTGGAAAACCCAAACTCGGGTTAGGATGGGGGCCCAAGGGGCATGGGAAGCCCCCTAGGCGGGCTCGCGGTCCAGCCACTGAGAGACCTGATTTGAGCACGAGGCTTATGGTGTGGGTCACCATGCGTCTTTGTGCCGAAGGCGACCCTGAAGTAAGCATGGGCGTGGCCTCCTGGGCCATGCAGGTTTCTCCTACCCTGAAGGTTGGACACCAGGCCAACAGTAAGGTTTTTTGGATTGGGATGGAGGAGTTCAGATTTCTGCATCAGGTTCCCTCCTCTCCGGGGATTGGAGATAAGTTGTAGGTTCTGAATCCTGAACACCCAGCTTGGGAAGAGATGACAGCCTAAGGTCATGGCGGGTCTGATGTGCTGGGTGTGCTGCCTGGTGTCCGGGTGTCGGTCGGGATGTCAGGGCTCAGGCTGGGTCAGACAGAGCATTAGTGTCCAGGGCAACCGATAGAATTGGGGTGCAGTCACGTGGTGTGCAGGTTGTCCCTCATTTAGGGGTTTCTGGGCAGCCCCATAGGGCAACGTTTTTCTTCTGGTGGGCAGGCAGAGTGCTGCGTTGTGGCTCCAGAATTCCCCATGTGGAGGGCTTGGGGGCCAGGAGTGTGAGGACGGAAGTGTGAGAACACAAGCTAGGGTTATGTGTCGGGGTGAGGTCCCGGCAGGCCCACTCTGCAGAGGCTGAATAGAGATCTCCTGCATCGGAAGTCAGGGCGAGGATCCGACTTTGGCTCAGGTTAGAGTTTGTGTCCATGGTGGCCCCTTCAGGAAGAGGGCGCCTCGTGAGGTCATGGAGGTTTTCCCACGCTGGGAGTTGTGACATGCTCCAAAGTGCAAGGATTCCTTCTGCGGGAGAGTCGAGTCCTCTTGGATGCCTCCAGGACGCCCCATTCGGAAAGACACGAGAGCATGGGTCTAAGAATGGATGCCTGGGCACCGCACCTTGCATTCCCATTGGCTCGTAGTGACAAAGCAGGCTCAATCTGCTGCCTCTGGGGGAGGTACGCGGGGGGCGGGTGGGGCTGAGTTGAAATGGACTCTCCTGAGTATGGGTCATCATGTGGGTTTTTGTTCATGGAGACTTTGGAAGGTGGCGGTGGCTCGGGGGCCCGGAAGCATTCTCCAAACTGGAGGATTGGACACAGCTCCAAAGGGTCAGTTTCCCCTGTGGAGATGATAGGTGTTCTGATGGGTGCCTCAGGAAACCTCCGTTTGCTGGTATTGCAATCCAGGCCTCTGAGGAGAGACGCCTGGAAACCAAGCAAAGGGTTCAGATGAAGGCCTAACAGACTGTCCGGTTCCATCTTCTGTCTCTGGGGACATCCGTCTGCTTTTCTGAGTGGAGGGAGTTGCTCAGCTTGTGTCAGATCACCCCTGGGTGTCCAGGGCAGACTACACTATTGGGATGGCCTCGGGGATCTTGGAGCCTTCTCCTAATCTGTAGGTTTGTGGCCAGTGGAATGGGCAGAGTTTCCTTGGAGAGGGCAGGCACAGTCCTGCGCCGTGGCTCCAGGGGCCCCAGCGTTGAGGGTGTGTGGGACAGGGCTGCGGGGCCTGAAGTCTGAAAACACAAACTCGGCTTAGGTTTGGGCCCGAGGGTATGGCAGGCCCCATCTACCGACCGTGATGGGAGCTGCTCTGGATTTGAATGAAGGGCGAGTGTGCGTCCATTTCTCAGGCTTCTGTGTCTGGATGTTGTGTCAAGGAGGGCTGTGGAATGGAGGGGTAGCCTCCTGGGCCATGGATGAGCCTCCCTCTCTGGGGATTTGGCCTGGCTTCCAAGAGTTTCAGGTCATTGTGCGGGAAGGGAGGAGTCCTGTATTCTGCCTCAGGTGTCCCTCCCAAAGAGGGATTCCAGAGCAGAGCCCTGGGTCCCGGCGACTGGAAAACCCAAACTCGGGTTAGGATGGGTGCCCAAGGGGCAAGGGAAGCCCCCTAGGCGGGCTCGCGGTCCAGCCACTGAGAGACCTGATTTGAGCACGAGGCTGATGGTGAGAGTCACCATGCGTCTTTGTGCCGACGGCGACCCTGAAGGAAGCATGGGTGTGGCCTCCTGGGCCATGCAGGTTTCTCCTACCCTGAAGGTTGGACACCAGGCCAACAGCAAGGTTTCTTGGATGGGGATGGAGGAGTTCAGATTTCTGCATCAGGTTCCCTCCTGTCCGGGGATTGGAGATAAGGTCTAGGTTCTGAATCCTGAACACCCAACTTGGGAAGAGATGACAGCCTAAGGTCATGGCGGGTCTGATGTGCTGGGTGTGCTGCCTGGTGTCCGGGTGTCGGTCGGGATGTCAGGGCTCAGGCTGGGTCAGACAGAGCATTAGTGCCCAGGGCAGCCGATAGAATTGGGGTGCAGTCTCGTGGCGTGCAGGTTGTCCCTCATTTAGGGGTTTCTGGGCAGCCCCATAGGGCAACGTTTTTCTTCTGGTGGGCAGGCAGAGTGCTGCGTTGTGGCTCCAGAATTCCCCATGTGGAGGGCTTGGGGGCCAGGAGTGTGAGGACGGAAGTGTGAGAACACAAGCTAGGGTTATGTGTCGGGGTGAGGGCACGGCAGGCCCACTCTGCAGAGGCTGAATCGAGATCTCCTGCATCGGAAGTCAGGGCGAGGATCCGACTTTGGCTCAGGTTGGAGTGTGTGTCCATGGTGGCCCCTTCAGGAAGAGGGCGCCTCGTGACGTCATGGAGGATTTCCCACGCTGGGAGTGGTGACATGCTCCAAAGTGCAAGGATTCCTTCTGCGGGAGAGTCGAGTCCTCTTGGATGGCTCCAGGACGCCCCATTCGGAAAGACTCGAGAGCATGGGTCTAAGAATGGATGCCTGGGTACCCCACCTCGCATTCCCATCGGATCCTAGTGAAAAAGCAGGCTCAATCTGCTGCCTCTGGGGGAGGTACGCGGGGGGCAGGTGGGGCTGAGTTGAAATGGACTCTCCTGAGGATGGGTCATCATGTGGGTTTGTGTCCATGGAGACTTTGGAAGGTGGCGGTGGCTCGGGGGCCCGGAAGCATTCTCCGAACTCGGATTGGACACAGCTCCAAAGGGTCAGTTTACCCTGTGGAGATGAGAGATGTTCTTATGGGTGCCTCAGGAAACCTCCGTTTGCTGGTATTGGAATCCAGGCCTCTGAGGAGAGTCGCCTGGAAACCAAGCAAAGGGTTCAGATGAAGGCCTAACAGACTGTCCGGTTCCATCTTCTGTCTCTGGGGACATCCGTCTGCTTTTCTGAGTGGAGGGAGTTGCTCAGCTTGTGTCAGATCACCCCTGGGTGTCCAGGGGAGCCTACACTATTGGGATGGCCTCGGGGATCTTGGAGCCTTCTCCTAATCTGTAGGTTTGTGGCCAGTGGAATGGGCAGAGTTTAATTGGAGAGGGCAGGCACAGTCCTCTGCCGTGGCTCCAGGGACCACAGCGTTGAGGGTGTGTGGGACAGGGCTGCGGGGCCTGAAGTCTGAAAACACAAACTCGGCTTAGGTTTGGGCCCGAGGGTATGGCAGGCCCCATCTACCGACCGTGATGGGAGCTCCTCTGGATTTGAATGAAGGGCGAGTGTGCGTCCTTTTCTCCGGCTTCTGTGTCTGGATGTTGTGTCAAGGAGGGCTCTGGAATGGAGGGGTAGCCTCCTGGGCCATGGATGAGCCTCCCTCTCTGGGGATTGGCCTGGCTTCCAAGAGTTTCAGGTCATTGTGCGGGAAGGGAGGAGTCCTGTATTCTGCCTCAGGTGTCCCTCCCAAAGAGGGATTCCAGAGCAGATCCCTGGGTCCCGGCGACTGTAAAACCCAAACTCGGGTTACGATGGGGGCCCAAGGGACATGGGAAGCCCCCTAGGCGGGCTCGTGGTCCAGCCACTGAGAGACCTGATTTGAGCCCGAGGCTTATGGTGTGGGTCACCATGCGTCTTTGTGCCGAAGGAGACCCTGAAGTAAGCATGGGCGTGGCCTCCTGGGCCATGCAGGTTTCTCCTACCCTGAAGGTTGGACACCAGGCCAACAGTAAGGTTTCTTGGATTGGGATGGAGGAGTTCAGATTTCTGCATCAGGTTCCCTCCTCTCCGGGGATTGGAGATAAGGTGTAGGTTCTGAATCCTGAACACCCAGCTTGGGAAGAGATGACAGCCTAAGGTCATGGCGGGTCTGATGTGCTGGGTGTGCTGCCTGGTGTCCGGGTGTCGGTCGGGATGTCAGGGCTCAGGCTGGGTCAGACAGAGCATTAGTGTCCAGGGCAACCGATAGAATTGGGGTGCAGTCACGTGGTGTGCAGGTTGTCCCTCATTTAGGGGTTTCTGGGCAGCCCCATAGGGCAACGTTTTTCTTCTGGTGGGCAGGCAGAGTGCTGCGTTGTGGCTCCAGAATTCCCCATGTGGAGGGCTTGGGGGCCAGGAGTGTGAGGACGGAAGTGTGAGAACACAAGCTAGGGTTATGTGTCGGGGTGAGGTCCCGGCAGGCCCACTCTGCAGAGGCTGAATAGAGATCTCCTGCATCGGAAGTCAGGGCGAGGATCCGACTTTGGCTCAGGTTGGAGTTTGTGTCCATGGTGGCCCCTTCAGGAAGAGGGCGCCTCGTGAGGTCATGGAGGTTTTCCCACGCTGGGAGTGGTGACATGCTCCAAAGTGCAAGGATTCCTTCTGCGGGAGAGTCGAGTCCTCTTGGATGGCTCCAGGACGCCCCATTCGGAAAGACTTGAGAGCACGGTTCTAAGGATGGGTGCATGGGGACCCCACCTCGCATTCCCATTGGCTCGTAGTGACAAAGCAGGCTCAATCTGCTGCCTCTTGGGGAGGTACGCGGGGGGCAGGTGGGGCTGAGTTGAAATGGACTCTCCTGAGGATGGGTCATCATGTGGGTTTGTGTCCATGGAGACTTTGGAAGGTGGCGGTGGCTCGGGGGCCCGGAAGCATTCTCCGAACTCGGATTGGACACAGCTCCAAAGGGTCAGTTTACCCTGTGGAGATGAGAGGTGTTCTTATGGGTGCCTCAGGAAACCTCCCTTTGCTGGTATTGGAATCCAGGCCTCTGAGGAGATACGCCTGGAAACCATGCAAAGGGTTCAGATGAAGGCCTAACAGACTGTCCGGTTCCATCTTCTGTCACTGGGGACATCCGTCTGCTTTTCTGAGTGGTGGGAGTTGCTCAGCTTGTGTCAGATCACCCCTGGGTGTCCAGGGTAGACTACACTATTGGGATGGCCTCGGGGACCTTGGAACCTTCTCCTATTCTGTAGGTTTGTGGCCAGTGGAATGGGCAGAGTTTCCTTGGAGAGGGCAGGCACAGTCCTGCGCCGTGGCTCCAGGGGCCCCAGCGTTGAGTGTGTGTGGGACAGGGCTGCGGGGCCTGAAGTCTGAAAACACAAACTCGGCTTAGGTTTGGGCCCGAGGGTATGGCAGGCCCCATCTACCGACCGTGATGGGAGCTGCTCTGGATTTGAATGAAGGGCGATTGTGCGTCCTTTTCTCAGGCTTCTGTGTCTGGATGTTGTGTCAAGGAGGGCTGTGGAATGGAGGGGTAGCCTCCTGGGCCATGGAAGAGCCTCCCTCTCTGGGGATTTGGCCTGGCTTCCAAGAGTTTCAGGTCATTGTGCGGGAAGGGAGGAGTCCCGTATTCTGCCTCAGGTGTCCCGCCCAAAGAGGGATTCCAGAGCAGAGCCCTGGGTACCGGCGACTGGAAAACCCAAACTCGGTTAGGATGGGGGCCCAAGGGGCATGGGAAGCCCCCTAGGCGGGCTCTTGGTCCAGCCACTGAGAGACCTGATTTGAGCACGAGGCTTATGGTGTGGGTCACCATGCGTCTTTGTGCCGAAGGCGACCCTGAAGTAAGCATGGGCGTGGCCTCCTGGGCCATGCAGGTTTCTCCTACCCTGAAGGTTGGACACCAGGCCAACAGTAAGGTTTCTTGGATTGGGATGGAGGAGTTCAGATTTCTGCATCAGGTTCCCTCCTCTCCGGGGATTGGAGATAAGCTGTAGGTTCTGAATCCTGAACACCCAGCTTGGGAAGAGATGACAGCCTAAGGTCATGGCGGGTCTGATGTGCTGGGTGTGCTGCCTGGTGTCCGGGTGTCGGTCGGGATGTCAGGGCTCAGGCTGGGTCAGACAGAGCATTAGTGCCCAGGGCAGCCGATAGAATTGGGGTGCAGTCACGTGGCGTGCAGGTTGTCCCTCATTTAGGGGTTTCTGGGCAGCCCCATAGGGCAACGTTTTTCTTCTGGTGGGCAGGCAGAGTGCTGCGTTGTGGCTCCAGAATTCCCCATGTGGAGGGCTTGGGGGCCAGGAGTGTGAGGACGGAAGTGTGAGAACACAAGCTAGGGTTATGTGTCGGGGTGAGGGCACGGCAGGCCCACTCTGCAGAGGCTGAATCGAGATCTCCTGACTCAGAAGTCAGGGCGAGGATCCGACTTTGGCTCAGGTTGGAGTTTGTGTCCATGGTGGCCCCTTCAGGAAGAGGGCGCCTCGTGAGGTCATGGAGGTTTTCCCACGCTGGGAGTTGTGACATGCTCCAAAGTGCAAGGATTCCTTCTGCGGGAGAGTCGAGTCCTCTTGGATGGCTCCAGGACGCCCCATTCGGAAAGACTCGAGAGCATGGGTCTAAGAATGGATGGCTGGGTACCCCACCTCGCATTCCCATTGGATCCTAGTGACAAAGCAGGCTCAATCTGCTGCCTCTGGCGGAGGTATGCGGGGGGCAGGTGGGGCTGAGTTGAAATGGACTCTCCTGAGGATGGGTCATCATGTGGGTTTGTGTCCATGGAGACTTTGGAAGGTGGCGGTGGCCCGGGGGCCCGGAAGCCTTCTCCGAACTGGAGGATTGGACACAGCTCGAAAGGGTCAGTTTACCCTGTGGAGATGAGAGGTGTTCTTATGGGTGCCTCAGGAAACCTCCGTTTGCTGGTATTGGAATCCAGGCCTCAGAGGAGAGACGCCTGGAAACCAACCAAAGGGTTCAGATGAAGGCCTAACAGACTGTCCGGTTCCATCTTCTGTCTCTGGGGACATCCGTCTGCTTTTCTGAGTGGTGGGAGTTGCTCAGCTTGTGTCAGATCACCCCTGGGTGTCCAGGGCAGACTACACTATTGGGATGGCCTCGGGGATCTTGGAGCCTTCTCCTATTCTGTAGGTTTTTGGCCAGTGGAATGGGCAGAGTTTCCTTGGAGAGGGCAGGCACAGTCCTGCGCCGTGGCTCCAGGGACCCAGCGTTGAGGGTGTGTGGGACAGGGCTGCGGGGCCTGAAGTCTGAAAACACAAACTAGGCTTAGGTTTGGGCCCGAGCGTATGGCAGGCCCCATCTACCGACCGTGATGGGAGCTGCTCTGGATTTGAATGAAGGGTGAGTGTGCGTCCTTTTCTCGGGCTTCGGTGTCCGGATGTTGTGTCAAGGAGGGCTGTGGAATGGAGGGGTAGCCTCCCGGGCCATGGATGAGCCTCCCTCTGTGGGGATTTGGCCTGGCTTCCAAGAGTTTCAGGTCATTGTGCTGGAAGGGAGGAGTCCTGTATTCTGCCTAGGTGTCCCTCCCAAAGAGGGAATCCAGAGCAGAGCCCTGGGTACCGGCGACTGGAAAACCCAAACTCGGGTTAGGATGGGGGCCCAAGGGGCATGGGAAGCGCCCTAGGCGGGCTCGTGGTCCAGCCACTGAGAGACCTGATTGGAGCACGAGGCTTATGGTGAGGGTCACCATGCGTCTTTGTGCCGAAGGCGACCCTCAAGCAAGCATGGGCGTGGCCTCCTGGGCCATGCAGGTTTCTCCTACCCTGAAGGTTAGACACCAGGCCAACATCAAGTTTTCTTGGGTGGGGATGGAGGAGTTCTGATTTCTGCATCAGGTTCCCTCCTGTCCGGGGATTGGCGATAAGGTCTAGGTTCTGAATCCTGAACACCCAGCTTGGGAAGAGATGACAGCCTAAGGTCAAGGCGGGTCTGATGTGCTGGGTGTGCTGCCTGGTGTCCGGGTGTCGGTCGGGATGTCAGGGCTCAGGCTGGGTCAGACAGAGCATTAGTGTCCAGGGCAGCGGATAGAATTGGGGTGCAGTCACGTGGCGTGCAGGTTGTCCCTCATTTAGGGGTTTCTGGGCAGCCCCATAGGGCAACGTTTTTCTTCTGGTGGGCAGGCAGAGTGCTGCGTTGTGGCTCCAGAATTCCCCATGTGGAGGGCTTGGGGGCCAGGAGTGTGAGGACGGAAGTGTGAGAACACAAGCTAGGGTTATGTGTCGGGGTGAGTTCCCGGCAGGCCCACTCTGCAGAGGCTGAATCGAGATCTCCTGCATCGGAAGTCAGGGCGAGGATCCGACTTTGGCTCAGGTTGGAGTTTGTGTCCATGGTGGCCCCTTCAGGAAGAGGGCGCCTCGTGAGGTCATGGAGGTTTTCCCACGCTGGGAGTTGTGACATGCTCTAAAGTGCAAGGATTCCTTCTGCGGGAGAGTCGAGTCCTCTTGGATGCCTCCAGGACGCCCCATTCGGAAAGACACGAGAGCATGGGTCTAAGAATGGATGCCTGGGCACCGCACCTCGCATTCCCATTGGCTCGTAGTGACAAAGCAGGCTCAATCTGCTGCCTCTGGGGGAGGTACGCGGGGGGCGGGTGGGGCTGAGTTGAAATGGACTCTCCTGAGTATGGGTCATCATGTGGGTTTTTGTTCATGGAGACTTTGGAAGGTGGCGGTGGCTCGGGGGCCCGGAAGCATTCTCCAAACTGGAGGATTGGACACAGCTCCAAAGGGTCAGTTTCCCCTGTGGAGATGAGAGGTGTTCTGATGGGTGCCTCAGGAAACCTCCGTTTGCTGGTATTGCAATCCAGGCCTCTGAGGAGAGACGCCTGGAAACCAAGCAAAGGGTTCAGATGAAGGCCTAAGAGACTGTCCGGTTCCATCTTCTGTCTCTGGGGACATCCGTCTGCTTTTCTGAGTGGAGGGAGTTGCTCAGCTTGTGTCAGATCACCCCTGGGTGTCCAGGGCAGACTACACTATTGGGATGGCCTCGGGGATCTTTTTAGCCTTCTCCTAATCTGTAGGTTTGTGGCCAGTGGAATGGGCAGAGTTTCCTTGGAGAGGGCAGGCACAGTCCTGCGCCATGGCTCCAGGGGCCCCAGTGTTGAGGGTGTGTGGGACAGGGCTGCGGGGCCTGAAGTCTGAAAACACAAACTCGGCTTAGGTTTGGGCCCGAGGGTATGGCAGGCCCCATCTACCAACCGTGATGGGAGCTGCTCTGGATTTGAATGAAGGGCGAGTGTGCGTCCATTTCTCAGGCTTCTGTGTCTGGATGTTGTGTCAAGGAGGGCTGTGGAATGGAGGGGTAGCCTCCTGGGCCATGGATGAGCCTCCCTCTCTGGGGATTTGGCCTGGCTTCCAAGAGTTTCAGGTCATTGTGCGGGAAGGGAGGAGTCCTGTATTCTGCCTCAGGTGTCCCTCCCAAAGAGGGATTCCAGAGCAGAGCCCTGGGTCCCGGCGACTGGAAAACCCAAACTCGGGTTAGGATGGGTGCCCAAGGGGCAAGGGAAGCCCCCTAGGCGGGCTCGCGGTCCAGCCACTGAGAGACCTGATTTGAGCACGAGGCTTATGGTGAGGGTCACCATGCGTCTTTGTGCCGACGGCGACCCTGAAGGAAGCATGGGCGTGGCCTCCTGGGCCGTGCAGGTTTCTCCTACCCTGAAGGTTGGACACCAGGCCAACAGCAAGGTTTCTTGGATGGGGATGGAGGAGTTCAGATTTCTGCATCAGGTTCCCTCCTGTCCGGGGATTGGAGATAAGGTCTAGGTTCTGAATCCTGAACACCCAGCTTGGGAAGAGATGACAGCCTAAGGTCATGGCGGGTCTGATGTGCTGGGTGTGCTGCCTGGTGTCCGGGTGTCGGTCGGGATGTCAGGGCTCAGGCTGGGTCAGACAGAGCATTAGTGCCCAGGGCAGCCGATAGAATTGGGGTGCAGTCACGTGGCGTGCAGGTTGTCCCTCATTTAGGGGTTTCTGGGCAGCCCCATAGGGCAACGTTTTACTTATGGTGGGCAGGCAGAGTGCTGCGTTGTGGCTCCAGAATTCCCCATGTGGAGGGCTTGGGGGCCAGGAGTGTGAGGATGGAAGTGTGAGAACACAAGCTAGGGTTATGTGTCGGGGTGAGGGCACGGCAGGCCCACTCTGCAGAGGCTGAATCGAGATCTCCTGCATCGGAAGACAGGCGAGGATCCGACTTTGGCTCAGGTTGGAGTTTGTGTCCATGGTGGCCCCTTCAGGAAGAGGGCGCCTCGTGACGTCATGGAGGTTTTCCCACGCTGGGAGTGGTGACATGCCCCAAGGTGCAAGGATTCCTTCTGCGGGAGAGTCGAGTCCTCTTGGATGGCTCCAGGACGCCCCATTCGGAAAGACTCGAGAGCATGGGTCTAAGAATGGATGCCTGGGTACCCCACCTCGCATTCCCATTGGATCCTAGTGACAAAGCAGGCTCAATCTGCTGCCTCTGGGGGAGGTACGCGGGGGGCAGGTGGGGCTGAGTTGAAATGGACTCTCCTGAGGATGGGTCATCATGTGGGTTTGTGTCCATGGAGACTTTGGAAGGTGGCGGTGGCTCGGGGGCCCGGAAGCATTCTCCGAACTCGGATTGGACACAGCTCCAAAGGGTCAGTTTACCCTGTGGAGATGAGAGGTGTTCTTATGGGTGCCTCAGGAAACCTCCGTTTGCTGGTATTGGAATCCAGGCCTCTGAGGAGAATCGCCTGGAAACCAACCAAAGGGTTCAGATGAAGGCCTAACAGACTGTCCGGTTCCATCTTCTGTCTCTGGGGACATCCGTCTGCTTTTCTGAGTGGAGGGAGTTGCTCAGCTTGTGTCAGATCACCCCTGGGTGTCCAGGGGTGCCTACACTATTGGGATGGCCTCGGGGATCTTGGAGCCTTCTCCTAATTTGTAGGTTTGTGGCCAGTGGAATGGGCAGAGTTTAATTGGAGAGGGCAGGCACAGTCCGGCGCCGTGGGTCCAGGGGCCCCAGCGTTGAGGGTGTGTGGGACAGGGCTGCGGGGCCTGAAGTCTGAAAACACAAACTCGGCTTAGGTTTGAGCCCGAGGGTATGGCAGGCCCCATCTACCGACCGTGATGGGAGCTGCTCTGGATTTGAATGAAGGGCGAGTGTGCGTCCTTTTCTCCGGCTTCTGTGTCTGGATGTTGTGTCAAGGAGGGCTGTGGAATGGAGGGGTAGCCGCGGGGCCATGGATGAGCCTCCCTCTCTGGGGATTTGGCCTGGCTTCCAAGAGTTTCAGGTCATTGTGCGGGAAGGGAGGAGTCCTGTATTCTGCCTCAGGTGTCCCTCCCAAAGAAGGATTCCAGAGCAGAGCCCTGGGTACCGGCGACTGGAAAACCCAAACTCGGGTTAGGATGGGGGCCCAAGGGGCATGGGAAGCGCCCTAGGCGGGCTCGTGGTCCAGCCACTGAGAGACCTGATTTGAGCACGAGGCTTACGGTGAGGGTCACCATGCGTCTTTGTGCCCAAGGCGACCCTCAAGCATGCGCGTGTTCTCCTGGGCCATACAGGTTTCTCCTACACTGAAGGTTGGACACCAGGCCAACAGCAAGGTTTCTTGGATGGGGATGGAGGAGTTCAGATTTCTGCATCAGATTCCCTCCTGTCCGGGGATTGGAGATAAGGTCTAGGTTTTGAATCCTGAACACCCAGCTTGGGAAGGGATGACAGCCTAGGGTCATAGCGGGTCTGATGTGCTGGGTGTGCTGCCTGGTGTCCGGGTGTCGTTCGGGATGTCAGGGCTCAGGCTGGGTCAGACAGAGCATTAGTGTCCAGGGCAGCCAATAGAATTGGGGTGCAGTCACGTGGCGTGCAGGTTGTCCCTCATTTAGGGGTTTCTGGGCAGCCCCATAGGGCAACGTTTTTCTTCTGGTGGGCAGGCAGAGTGCTGCGTTGTGGCTCCAGAATTCCCCATGTGGAGGGCTTGGGGGCCAGGAGTGTGAGGACGGAAGTGTGAGAACACAAGCTAGGGTTATGTGTCGGGGTGAGGGCACGGCAGGCCCACTCTGCAGAGGCTGAATCGAGATCTCCTGCATCGGAAGTCAGGGCGAGGATCCGACTTTGGCTCAGGTTGGAGTTTGTGTCCATGGTGGCCCCTTCAGGAAGAGGGCGCCTCGTGAGGTCATGGAGGTTTCCCACGCTGGGAGTTGTGACATGCTCCAAAGTGCAAGGATTCCTTCTGCGGGAGAGTCGAGTCCTCTTGGATGGCTCCAGGATGCCCCATTCGGAAAGACTCGAGAGCATGGGTCTAAGAATGGATGCCTGGGCACCCCACCTCGCATTCCCATTGGCTCGTAGTGACAAAGCAGGCTCAATCTGCTGCCTCTGGGGGAGGTACCCGGGGGGCAGGAGGGGCTGAGTTGAAATGGACTCTCCTGAGGATGGGTCATCATGTGGGTTTGTGTCCATGGAGACTTTGGAAGGTGGCGGTGGCTCGGGGGCCCGGAAGCATTCTCCGAACTGGAGGATTGCACAGAGCTCCAAAGGGTCAGTTTACCCTGTGGAGATGAGAGGTGTTCTTATGGGTGCCTCAGGAAACCTCCGTTTGCTGGTATTGGAATCCAGGCCTCTGAGGAGAGACGCCTGGAAACCAAGCACAGGGTTCAGATGAAGGCCTAACAGACTGTCCGGTTCCATCTTCTGTCTCTGGGGACACCCGTCTGCTTTTCTGAGTGGAGGGAGTTGCTCAGCTTGTGTCAGATCACCCCTGGGTGTCCAGGGGAGCCTACACTATTGGGATGGCCTAGGGGATCTTGGAGCCTTCTCCTAATCTGTAGGATTGTGGCCAGTAGAATGGGCAGAGTTTCCTTGGAGAGGGCAGGCACAGTCCTGCGCCGTGGCTCCAGGGGCCCCAGCGTTGAGGGTGTGTGGGACAGGGCTGCGGGGCCTGAAGTCTGAAAAATGAAACTCGGCTTAGGTTTGGGCCCGAGGGTATGGCAGGCCCCATCTACCGACCGTGATGGGAGCTGCTCTGGATTTGAATGAAGGGCGAGTGTGCGTCCTTTTCTCCGGCTTCTGTGTCTGGATGTTGTGTCAAGGAGGGCTGTGGAATGGAGGGGTAGCCTCCTGGGCCATGGATGAGCCTCCCTCTCTGGGGATTGGCCTGGCTTCCAAGAGTTTCAGGTCATTGTGCGGGAAGGGAGGAGTCCCGTATTCTGCCTCAGGTGTCCCTCCCAAAGAGGGATTCCAGAGCAGAGCCCTGGGTCCCGGCGACTGGAAAACCCAAACTCGGGTTAGGATGGGGGCCCAAGGGGCATGGGAAGCCCCCTAGGCGGGCTCGCGGTCCAGCCACTGAGAGACCTGATTTGAGCACGAGGCTTATGGTGTGGGTCACCATGCGTCTTTGTGCCGAAGGCGACCCTGAAGTAAGCATGGGCGTGGCGTCCTGGGCCATGCAGGTTTCTCCAACCCTGAAGGTTGGACACCAGGCCAACAGTAAGGTTTTTTGGATTGGGATGGAGGAGTTCAGATTTCTGCATCAGGTTCCCTCCTCTCCGGGGATTGGAGATAAGTTGTAGGTTCTGAATCCTGAACACCCAGCTTGGGAAGAGATGACAGCCTAAGGTCATGGCAGGTCTGATGTGCTGGGTGTGCTGCCTGGTGTCCGGGTGTCGGTCGGGATGTCAGGGCTCAGGCTGGGTCAGACAGAGCATTAGTGTCCAGGGCAACCGATAGAATTGGGGTGCAGTCACGTGGTGTGCAGGTTGTCCCTCATTTAGGGGTTTCTGGGCAGCCCCATAGGGCAACGTTTTTCTTCTGGTGGGCAGGCAGAGTGCTGCGTTGTGGCTCCAGAATTCCCCATGTGGAGGGCTTGGGGGCCAGGAGTGTGAGGACGGAAGTGTGAGAACACAAGCTAGGGTTATGTGTCGGGGTGAGGTCCCGGCAGGCCCACTCTGCAGATGCTGAATAGAGATCTCCTGCATCGGAAGACAGGGCGAGGATCCGACTTTGGCTCAGGTTAGAGTTTGTGTCCATGGTGGCCCCTTCAGGAAGAGGGCGCCTCGTGAGGTCATGGAGGTTTTCCCACGCTGGGAGTTGTGACATGCTCCAAAGTGCAAGGATTCCTTCTGCGGGAGAGTCGAGTCCTCTTGGATGCCTCCAGGACGCCCCATTCGGAAAGACACGAGAGCATGGGTCTAAGAATGGATGCCTGGGCACCGCACCTCGCATTCCCATTGGCTCGTAGTGACAAAGCAGGCTCAATCTGCTGCCTCTGGGGGAGGTACGCGGGGGGCGGGTGGGGCTGAGTTGAAATGGACTCTCCTGAGTATGGGTCATCATGTGGGTTTTTGTTCATGGAGACTTTGGAAGGTGGCGGTGGCTCGGGGGCCCGGAAGCATTCTCCAAACTGGAGGATTGGACACAGCTCCAAAGGGTCAGTTTCCCCTGTGGAGATGATAGGTGTTCTGATGGGTGCCTCAGGAAACCTCCGTTTGCTGGTATTGCAATCCAGGCCTCTGAGGAGAGACGCCTGGAAACCAAGCAAAGGGTTCAGATGAAGGCCTAACAGACTGTCCGGTTCCATCTTCTGTCTCTGGGGACATCCGTCTGCTTTTCTGAGTGGAGGGAGTTGCTCAGCTTGTGTCAGATCACCCCTGGGTGTCCAGGGCAGACTACACTATTGGGATGGCCTCGGGGATCTTTTTAGCCTTCTCCTAATCTGTAGGTTTGTGGCCAGTGGAATGGGCAGAGTTTCCTTGGAGAGGGCAGGCACAGTCCTTCGCCATGGCTCCAGGGGCCCCAGCGTTGAGGGTGTGTGGGACAGGGCTGCGGGGCCTGAAGTCTGAAAACACAAACTCGGCTTAGGTTTGGGGCCGAGGGTATGGCAGGCCCCATCTACCGACCGTGATGGGAGCTGCTCTGGATTTGAATGAAGGGCGAGTGTGCGTCCATTTCTCAGGCTTCTGTGTCTGGATGTTGTGTCAAGGAGGGCTGTGGAATGGAGGGGTAGCCTCCTGGGCCATGGATGAGCCTCCCTCTCTGGGGATTTGGCCTGGCTTCCAAGAGTTTCAGGTCATTGTGCGGGAAGGGAGGAGTCCTGTATTCTGCCTCAGGTGTCCCTCCCAAAGAGGGATTCCAGAGCAGAGCCCTGGGTCCCGGCGACTGGAAAACCCAAACTCGGGTTAGGATGGGTGCCCAAGGGGCAAGGGAAGCCCCCTAGGCGGGCTCGCGGTCCAGCCACTGAGAGACCTGATTTGAGCACGAGGCTGATGGTGAGGGTCACCATGCGTCTTTGTGCCGACAGCGACCCTGAAGGAAGCATGGGCGTGGCCTCCTGGGCCATGCAGGTTTCTCCTACCCTGAAGGTTGGACACCAGGCCAACAGCAAGGTTTCTTGGATGGGGATGGAGGAGTTCAGATTTCTGCATCAGGTTCCCTCCTGTCCGGGGATTGGAGATAAGGTCTAGGTTCTGAATCCTGAACACCCAACTTGGGAAGAGATGACAGCCTAAGGTCATGGCGGGTCTGATGTGCTGGGTGTGCTGCCTGGTGTCCGGGTGTCGGTCGGGATGTCAGGGCTCAGGCTGGGTCAGACAGAGCATTAGTGCCCAGGGCAGCCGATAGAATTGGGGTGCAGTCTCGTGGCGTGCAGGTTGTCCCTCATTTAGGGGTTTCTGGGCAGCCCCATAGGGCAAAGTTTTTCTTCTGGTGGGCAGGCAGAGTGCTGCGTTGTGGCTCCAGAATTCCCCATGTGGAGGGCTTGGGGGCCAGGAGTGTGAGGACGGAAGTGTGAGAACACAAGCTAGGGTTATGTGTCGGGGTGAGGGCACGGCAGGCCCACTCTGCAGAGGCTGAATCGAGATCTCCTGCATCGGAAGTCAGGGCGAGGATCCGACTTTGGCTCAGGTTGGAGTTTGTGTCCATGGTGGCCCCTTCAGGAAGAGGGCGCCTCGTGACGTCATGGAGGATTTCCCACGCTGGGAGTTGTGACATGCTCCAAAGTGCAAGGATTCCTTCTGCGGGAGAGTCGAGTCCTCTTGGATGGCTCCAGGACGCCCCATTCGGAAAGACTCGAGAGCATGGGTCTAAGAATGGATGCCTGGGTACCCCACCTCGCATTCCCATCGGATCCTAGTGACAAAGCAGGCTCAATCTGCTGCCTCTGGGGGAGGTACGCGGGGGGCGGGTGGGGCTGAGTTGAAATGGACTCTCCTGAGTATGGGTCATCATGTGGGTTTTTGTTCATGGAGACTTTGGAAGGTGGCGGTGGCTCGGGGGCCCGGAAGCATTCTCCAAACTGGAGGATTGGACACAGCTCCAAAGGGTCAGTTTCCCCTGTGGAGATGATAGGTGTTCTGATGGGTGCCTCAGGAAACCTCCGTTTGCTGGTATTGCAATCCAGGCCTCTGAGGAGAGACGCCTGGAAACCAAGCAAAGGGTTCAGATGAAGGCCTAACAGACTGTCCGGTTCCATCTTCTGTCTCTGGGGACATCCGTCTGCTTTTCTGAGTGGAGGGAGTTGCTCAGCTTGTGTCAGATCACCCCTGGGTGTCCAGGGCAGACTACACTATTGGGATGGCCTCGGGGATCTTTTTAGCCTTCTCCTAATCTGTAGGTTTGTGGCCAGTGGAATGGGCAGAGTTTCCTTGGAGAGGGCAGGCACAGTCCTTCGCCATGGCTCCAGGGGCCCCAGCGTTGAGGGTGTGTGGGACAGGGCTGCGGGGCCTGAAGTCTGAAAACACAAACTCGGCTTAGGTTTGGGGCCGAGGGTATGGCAGGCCCCATCTACCGACCGTGATGGGAGCTGCTCTGGATTTGAATGAAGGGCGAGTGTGCGTCCATTTCTCAGGCTTCTGTGTCTGGATGTTGTGTCAAGGAGGGCTGTGGAATGGAGGGGTAGCCTCCTGGGCCATGGATGAGCCTCCCTCTCTGGGGATTTGGCCTGGCTTCCAAGAGTTTCAGGTCATTGTGCGGGAAGGGAGGAGTCCTGTATTCTGCCTCAGGTGTCCCTCCCAAAGAGGGATTCCAGAGCAGAGCCCTGGGTCCCGGCGACTGGAAAACCCAAACTCGGGTTAGGATGGGTGCCCAAGGGGCAAGGGAAGCCCCCTAGGCGGGCTCGCGGTCCAGCCACTGAGAGACCTGATTTGAGCACGAGGCTGATGGTGAGGGTCACCATGCGTCTTTGTGCCGACGGCGACCCTGAAGGAAGCATGGGCGTGGCCTCCTGGGCCATGCAGGTTTCTCCTACCCTGAAGGTTGGACACCAGGCCAACAGCAAGGTTTCTTGGATGGGGATGGAGGAGTTCTGATTTCTGCATCAGGTTCCCTCCTGTCCGGGGATTGGAGATAAGGTCTAGGTTCTGAATCCTGAACACCCAGCTTGGGAAGAGATGACAGCCTAAGGTCATGGCGGGTCTGATGTGCTGGGTGTGCTGCCTGGTGTCCGGGTGTCGGTCGGGATGTCAGGGCTCAGGCTGGGTCAGACAGAGCATTAGTGCCCAGGGCAGCCGATAGAATTGGGGTGCAGTCTCGTGGCGTGCAGGTTGTCCCTCATTTAGGGGTTTCTGGGCAGCCCCATAGGGCAACGTTTTTCTTCTGGTGGGCAGGCAGAGTGCTGCGTTGTGGCTCCAGAATTCCCCATGTGGAGGGCTTGGGGGCCAGGAGTGTGAGGACGGAAGTGTGAGAACACAAGCTAGGGTTATGTGTCGGGGTGAGGTCCCGGCAGGCCCACTCTGCAGAGGCTGAATCGAGATCTCCTGCATCGGAAGTCAGGGCGAGGATCCGACTTTGGCTCAGGTTGGAGTTTGTGTCCATGGTGGCCCCTTCAGGAAGAGGGCGCCTCGTGAGGTCATGGAGGTTTTCCCACGCTGGGAGTTGTGACATGCTCCAAAGTGCAAGGATTCCTTCTGCGGGAGAGTCGAGTCCTCTTGGATGCCTCCAGGACGCCCCATTCGGAAAGACACGAGAGCATGGGTCTAAGAATGGATGCCTGGGCACCGCACCTCGCATTCCCATTGGCTCGTAGTGACAAAGCAGGCTCAATCTGCTGCCTCTGGGGGAGGTACGCGGGGGGCGGGTGGGGCTGAGTTGAAATGGACTCTCCTGAGTATGGGTCATCATGTGGGTTTTTGTTCATGGAGACTTTGGAAGGTGGCGGTGGCTCGGGGGCCCGGAAGCATTCTCCAAACTGGAGGATTGGACACAGCTCCAAAGGGTCAGTTTCCCCTGTGGAGATGAGAGGTGTTCTGATGGGTGCCTCAGGAAACCTCCGTTTGCTGGTATTGCAATCCAGGCCTCTGAGGAGAGACGCCTGGAAACCAAGCAAAGGGTTCAGATGAAGGCCTAAGAGACTGTCCGGTTCCATCTTCTGTCTCTGGGGACATCCGTCTGCTTTTCTGAGTGGAGGGAGTTGCTCAGCTTCTGTCAGATCACCCCTGGGTGTCCAGGGCAGACTACACTATTGGGATGGCCTCGGGGATCTTTTTAGCCTTCTCCTAATCTGTAGGTTTGTGGCCAGTGGAATGGGCAGAGTTTCCTTGGAGAGGGCAGGCACAGTCCTGCGCCATGGCTCCAGGGGCCCCAGCGTTGAGGGTGTGTGGGACAGGGCTGCGGGGCCTGAAGTCTGAAAACACAAACTCGGCTTAGGTTTGGGCCCGAGGGTATGGCAGGCCCCATCTACCAACCGTGATGGGAGCTGCTCTGGATTTGAATGAAGGGCGAGTGTGCGTCCATTTCTCAGGCTTCTGTGTCTGGATGTTGTGTCAAGGAGGGCTGTGGAATGGAGGGGTAGCCTCCTGGGCCATGGATGAGCCTCCCTCTCTGGGGATTTGGCCTGGCTTCCAAGAGTTTCAGGTCATTGTGCGGGAAGGGAGGAGTCCTGTATTCTGCCTCAGGTGTCCCTCCCAAAGAGGGATTCCAGAGCAGAGCCCTGGGTCCCGGCGACTGGAAAACCCAAACTCGGTTTAGGATGGGTGCCCAAGGGGCATGGGAAGCCCCCTAGGCGGGCTCGCGGTCCAGCCACTGAGAGACCTGATTTGAGCACGAGGCTTATGGTGAGGGTCACCATGCGTCTTTGTGCCGATGGCGACCCTGAAGGAAGCATGGGCGTGGCCTCCTGGGCCATGCAGGTTTCTCCTACCCTGAAGGTTGGACACCAGGCCAACAGCAAGGTTTCTTGGATGGGGATGGAGGAGTTCAGATTTCTGCATCAGGTTCCCTCCTGTCCGGGGATTGGAGATAAGGTCTAGGTTCTGAATCCTGAACACCCAGCTTGGGAAGAGATGACAGCCTAAGGTCATGGCGGGTCTGATGTGCTGGGTGTGCTGCCTGGTGTCCGGGTGTCGGTCGGGATGTCAGGGCTCAGGCTGGGTCAGACAGAGCATTAGTGCCCAGGGCAGCTGATAGAATTGGGGTGCAGTCACGTGGCGTGCAGGTTGTCCCTCATTTAGGGGTTTCTGGGCAGCCCCATAGGGCAACGTTTTACTTCTGGTGGGCAGGCAGAGTGCTGCGTTGTGGCTCCAGAATTCCCCATGTGGAGGGCTTGGGGGCCAGGAGTGTGAGGATGGAAGTGTGAGAACACAAGCTAGGGTTATGTGTCGGGGTGAGGGCACGGCAGGCCCACTCTGCAGAGGCTGAATCGAGATCTCCTGCATCGGAAGTCAGGGCGAGGATCCGACTTTGGCTCAGGTTGGAGTTTGTGTCCATGGTGGCCCCTTCAGGAAGAGGGCGCCTCGTGAGGTCATGGAGGTTTTCCCACGCTGGGAGTTGTGACATGCTCCAAAGTGCAAGGATTCCTTCTGCCATCGAGTCCTCTTGGATGGCTCCAGGACGCCCCATTCGGAAAGACTCGAGAGCATGGGTCTAAGAATGGATGCCTGGGTACCCCACCTCGCATTCCCATTGGATCCTAGTGACAAAGCAGGCACAATCTGCTGCCTCTGGGGGAGGTACGCGGGGGGCAGGTGGGGCTGAGTTGAAATGGACTCTCCTGAGGATGGGTCATCATGTGGGTTTGTGTCCATGGAGACTTTGGAAGGTGGCGGTGGCTCGGGGGCCCGGAAGCATTCTCCGAACTCGGATTGGACACAGCTCCAAAGGGTCAGTTTACCCTGTGGAGATGAGAGGTGTTCTTATGGGTGCCTCAGGAAACCTCCGTTTGCTGGTATTGGAATCCAGGCCTCTGAGGAGAGTCGCCTGGAAACCAACCAAAGGGTTCAGATGAAGGCCTAACAGACTGTCCGGTTCCATCTTCTGTCTCTGGGGACATCCGTCTGCTTTTCTGAGTGGAGGGAGTTGCTCAGCTTGTGTCAGATCACCCCTGGGTGTCCAGGGAAGCCTACACTATTGGGATGGCCTCGGGGATCTTGGAGCCTTCTCCTAATCTGTAGGTTTGTGGCCAGTGGAATGGGCAGAGTTTAATTGGAGAGGGCAGGCACAGTCCGGCGCCGTGGGTCCAGGGGCCCCAGCGTTGAGGGTGTGTGGGACAGGGCTGCGGGGCCTGAAGTCTGAAAACACAAACTCGGCTTAGGTTTGAGCCCGAGGGTATGGCAGGCCCCATCTACCGACCGTGATGGGAGCTGCTCTGGATTTGAATGAAGGGCGAGTGTGCGTCCTTTTCTCCGGCTTCTGTGTCTGGATGTTGTGTCAAGGAGGGCTGTGGAATGGAGGGGTAGCCGCGGGGCCATGGATGAGCCTCCCTCTCTGGGGATTTGGCCTGGCTTCCAAGAGTTTCAGGTCATTGTGCGGGAAGGGAGGAGTCCTGTATTCTGCCTCAGGTGTCCCTCCCAAAGAAGGATTCCAGAGCAGAGCCCTGGGTACCGGCGACTGGAAAACCCAAACTCGGGTTAGGATGGGGGCCCAAGGGGCATGGGAAGCGCCCTAGGCGGGCTCGTGGTCCAGCCACTGAGAGACCTTGGTGCCCATGCGTCTTTGTGCCCAAGGCGACCCTCAAGCATGCGCGTGTTCTCCTGGGCCATACAGGTTTCTCCTACACTGAAGGTTGGACACCAGGCCAACAGCAAGGTTTCTTGGATGGGGATGGAGGAGTTCAGATTTCTGCATCAGATTCCCTCCTGTCCGGGGATTGGAGATAAGGTCTAGGTTTTGAATCCTGAACACCCAGCTTGGGAAGGGATGACAGCCTAGGGTCATGGCGGGTCTGATGTGCTGGGTGTGCTGCCTGGTGTCCGGGTGTCGTTCGGGATGTCAGGGCTCAGGCTGGGTCAGACAGAGCATTAGTGTCCAGGGCAGCCAATAGAATTGGGGTGCAGTCACGTGGCGTGCAGGTTGTCCCTCATTTAGGGGTTTCTGGGCAGCCCCATAGGGCAACGTTTTTCTTCTGGTGGGCAGGCAAAGTGCTGCGTTGTGGCTCCAGAATTCCCCATGTGGAGGGCTTGGGGGCCAGGAGTGTGAGGACGGAAGTGTGAGAACACAAGCTAGGGTTATGTGTCGGGGTGAGGGCACGGCAGGCCCACTCTGCAGAGGCTGAATCGAGATCTCCTGCATCGGAAGTCAGGGCGAGGATCCGACTTTGGCTCAGGTTGGAGTTTGTGTCCATGGTGGCCCCTTCAGGAAGAGGGCGCCTCGTGAGGTCATGGAGGTTTCCCACGCTGGGAGTTGTGACATGCTCCAAAGTGCAAGGATTCCTTCTGCGGGAGAGTCGAGTCCTCTTGGATGGCTCCAGGATGCCCCATTCGGAAAGACTCGAGAGCATGGGTCTAAGAATGGATGCCTGGGCACCCCACCTCGCATTCCCATTGGCTCATAGTGACAAAGCAGGCTCAATCTGCTGCCTCTGGGGGAGGTACCCGGGGGGCGGGTGGGGCTGAGTTGAAATGGACTCTCCTGAGTATGGGTCATCATGTGGGTTTTTGTTCATGGAGACTTTGGAAGGTGGCGGTGGCTCGGGGGCCCGGAAGCATTCTCCAAACTGGAGGATTGGACACAGCTCCAAAGGGTCAGTTTCCCCTGTGGAGATGAGAGGTGTTCTGATGGGTGCCTCAGGAAACCTCCGTTTGCTGGTATTGCAATCCAGGCCTCTGAGGAGAGACGCCTGGAAACCAAGCACAGGGTTCAGATGAAGGCCTAAGAGACTGTCCGGTTCCATCTTCTGTCTCTGGGGACATCCGTCTGCTTTTCTGAGTGGAGGGAGTTGCTCAGCTTGTGTCAGATCACCCCTGGGTGTCCAGGGCAGACTACACTATTGGGATGGCCTCGGGGATCTTTTTAGCCTTCTCCTAATCTGTAGGTTTGTGGCCAGTGGAATGGACAGAGTTTCCTTGGAGAGGGCAGGCACAGTCCTGCGCCGTGGCTCCAGGGGCCCCAGCGTTGAGGGTGTGTGACACAGGGCTGCGGGGCCTGAAGTCTGAAAAATGAAACTCGGCTTAGGTTTGGGCCCGAGGGTATGGCAGGCCCCATCTACCGACCGTGATGGGAGCTGCTCTGGATTTGAATGAAGGGCGAGTGTGCGTCCTTTTCTCCGGCTTCTGTGCCTGCATGTTGTGTCAAGGAGGTCTGTGGAATGGAGGGGTGGCCTCCTGGGCCATGGATGAGCCTCCCTCTCTGGGGATTTGGCCTGGCTTCCAAGATTTCAGGTCATTCTGCGGGAAGGGAGGAGTCCTTTATTCTGCCTCAGGTGTCCCTCCCAAAGAGGGATTCCAGAGCAGAGCCCTGGGTCCCGGCGACTGGAAAACCCAAACTCGGGTTAGGATGGGGCCCTAAGGGGCATGGGAAGCCCCCTAGGCGGGCTCGTGGTCCAGCCACTGAGAGACCTGATTGGAGCACGAGGCTTATGGTGAGGGTCACAAGGCGTCTTTGTGCCGAAGGCGACCCTGAAGTAAGCATGGGCGTCACCTCCTGGGCCATGCAGGTTTCTCCTACCCTGAAGGTTGGACACCAGGCCAACAGCAAGATTTCTTGGATGGGAATGGAGCAGTTCAGATTTCTGCATCAGGTTCCCTCCTGTCCGGGTATTGGAGATAAGGTCTAGCTTCTGAATCCTGAACACCCAGCATGGGAAGAGATGACAGTCTAAGGTCATGGCGGGTCTGATGTGATGGGTGTCGGCCGGGATGTCAGGGCTCAGGCAGTGTCAGACAGAGCATGAGTGCCCGTGGCACCTCGAGATTTCGAGTGCAGTAGAGTGGCGTGCCGGTTGATTCTCATTTGGTGTTTCTGGGTAGTAGCCTAGGGCCACGTTTTTCTTCTGGTGGGAAGGGAGACTACTGCATTGTGGCTACAGATTTGCCGTCTGAAGGGCTTGGGGGGGCAGGATGGTGAGGACGGAGTCTGAGAACACAAGCTAGGGTGAGATTTCGGGCGAGGGCACTCTGCAGAGGCTGAAATGAGATCTCCTGCATCTGGAGACAGGGCGAGGATCCGACATTGGCTCAGGTTGGAGACTGTGTCCATTATGGCCCCATCAGGAAGCGGGGGCCCTCACGAAGCCATGGAGGTTTTCCCATGCTGGGAGTTGTGAGATGCTCCAAAGCACAAGGATTCCTACTGCGGGACAGTCGAGTCCGGTGAGATGGCTCCAGGACGCCCCATACAGAAAAACTGGAGGGCAGGGTGCTAAGGATGGATGCCTGGGCATCCCACCTCCCATTCCCATTGTCTCCTAGCCACAAGGCAGGTTCGATTGCTGGCTCTGGCGGAGCTACGCAGGGCGCCGAGTGGAGATGGACTCTCCTGAGGATGGGTCATTATGTGGGTTTGTGTCCAAGGAGACCTAGGAATGTGGCAGTGGCTCGGGGCCCTGAAGGGTTCTCCGAACTTGAGGATTGGACAGAGCTCCAAAGAGTAAGTTTCCCCTGTGGAGATGAGAGGTGTTCTGATGGGTGCCTCAGGAAACCTCCGTGTGCTGGTATTGGAATCCAGGCCTCTGCGGAGAGACGCCTGGAAACCAACCAAAGGGTTCAGAGGAAGGCCTAACAGACTGTCCGGTTCCATCTTCTGTCTCTGGGGACAGCCGTCTGTTTTTATGCGTGGAGGGAGTTGGTCAGCTTGTGGCAGATCACCCCTGGGTGTCCAGGGCAGCCTACACTATTGGGATGGCCTCAGCGATCTTGGAGCCTTCTCGGAATCTGTAGGTTTATGGCCAGTGGAATGGGCAGAGTTTCCTTGGAGAGAGCAGGCACAGTCCTGCGCTGTGGCTCCATGGGCCCCAGCGATGAGGGTGTGTGGGACAGGGCTGCAGGGTCTGAAGTCTGAAAACTCAAACTCGGCTTAGGTTTGGGGCCGAGGGTATGGCAGGCCCCATCTACCGACCGTGATGGGAGCTGCTCTGGATTTGAATGAAGGGCGAGTGTGCGTCCTTTTCTCAGGCTTCTGTGTCTGGATTTTGTGTGAAGGAGGGCTGTGGAATGAAGGGTGGCCTCCTGGGCCATGGATGAGCCTCCCTCTCTGGGGATTGGCCTAGCTTGCAAGAGTTTCAGGTCATTCTGCGGGAAGGGAGGAGTCCTGTATTCTGCCTCAGGTGTCCCTCCCAAAGAGGGATTCCAGAGCTGAGCCCTGGGTCCCGGCGACTGGAAAACCCAAACTCGGGTTAGGATGGGGGCCCAGGGGCATGGGAAGTCCCCTAGGCGGGCTCGTGGTCCAGCCACTGAGAGATCTGATTGGAGCACGAGGCTTATGGTGAGGGTCACAAGGCGTCTTTGTGCCCAAGGCGCCTCTCAGGCATGGGCGTGGCCTCCTGGGCCATGCAGGTTTCTCCTACCCTGAAGGTTGGACACCAGGCCAACTGCAAGGTTTCTTGGATGGGGATGGAGGAGTTCAGATTTCTGCATCAGGTTCCCTCCTGTCCGGGGATTGGAGATAAGGTCTAGGTTCTGAATCCTGAACACCCAGCTTGGGAAGAGATGACAGCCTACGGTCATAGCGGGTCTGATGTGATGGGTTCGGTCGGGATGTCAGGGCTCAGGCAGTGTCAGACAGAGCATGAGTGCCCATGGCAACCTCGAGAATTGGAGTGCAGTAGAGTGGCGTGCAGGTGGATCCTCATTGGGTGTTTCTGGGTAGTCGCCTAGGGCCACGTTTTTCTTCTGGTGGGAAGGCTGACTGCTGCCTTGTGGCTCCAGAATTGCCAATCTGGAGGGCTTGGGGGGGCAGGAAGGTGAGGACGGAAGTCTGAGAACACAAGCTCGGGTGAGATTTCGGGCGAGGGCACTCTGCAGAGGCTGAAATGGGATATCTTGCATCTGGACTCTTGGCGAGGATCCGACATTGGCTCAGGTTGGAGACTGTGTCCATTATGGCCCCATCAGGAAGTGGGGGCCCTCACGAAGCCATGGAGGTTTTCCTTAGCTGGGAGTTGTGAGATGCTCCAAAGCGCAAGGATTCCTACTGCGGGACAGTTGAGTCCTGTGAGATGGCTCCAGGACGCCCCATACAGAAAGACTGGAGGGCAAGGTGCTAAGGATGGATGCCTGGGCATCCCACCTCCAATTCCCATTGTCTCCTAGCGACAAGGCAGGTTCGATTGCTGGCTCTGGCGGAGCTACGCAGGGCGCCGAGTGGAGATGGACTCTCCTGAGGATGGGTCATAATGTGGGTTTGTGTCCATGGAGACCTAGGAATGTGGCAGTGGCTCGGGGGCCCGGAAGGATTCTCCGACTTTAGGATTGGACACAGCTCCAAAGAGTAAGTTTCCCCTGTGGAGATGAGAGGTGTTTTGAGGGTTGCCTCAGGAAACCTCCGTTTGCTGGTATTTGAATGCAGGCCTCTGAGGAGAGACCCCTGGAAACCAACCAAAGGGTTCAGAGGAAGGCCTAACAGACTGTCCGGTTCCATCTTCTGTCTCTGGGGACATCTGTCTGCTTTTCTGCATGGAGGAAGTTGCTCAGCTTGTGTCAGATAACCCCTGGGTGTCCAGAGAGCCTACACTATTGTGATGGCCTCTGGGATCTTGAAGCATTCTCCTAATCTGTAGGTTTGTGGCCAGTGGAATGGGCAGAGTTTCCTTGGAGAGGGCAGGCACAGTCCTGCACTGCGGCCCCAGTTGCCCCAGCGTTGAGGGTGTGTGGGACAGGGCTGCGGGGCCAGAATTCTGAAAACACAAACTCGGCTTATGTTTGGGGTCGAGGGTATGGCAGGTCCCATCTACCGACCGTGAATGGAGCTGCTCTGGATTTGAATGAAGGGCGAGTGTGCGTCCTTTTCTCAGGTTCTGTGTCTGGATTATGTGTCAAGGAGGGCTGTGGAATGGAGGGGTGGCCTCCTGGGCCATGGATGAGCCTCCCTCTCTGGGGATTTGGCCTGGCTTCCAAGAGTTTCAAGTCATTCTGCGGGAAGGGAAGAGTCCTGTATTCTGCCTCAGGTGTCCCTCCCAAAGAGGGATTCCAGAGCAGAGCCCTCGGTCCCGGTGACTGGAAAACCCAAACTCGGGTTAGAATGGGGGCCCAAGGGGCATGGGCAGCCCCCTATGCGGGCTCGTGGTCCAGCCACTGAGAGACTTGATTGGAGCACGAGGCTTATGGTGAGGGTCACCAGGCGTCTTTGTGCCCAAGGCGACCCTCAAGCATGGGCGTGGCTTCCTGGGCCTTGCAGGTTTCTCCTACCCTGAAGGTTGGACACCAGGCCAACAGCAAGGTTTCTTGGATGGGGATGGAGGAGTTCAGATTTCTGCATCAGGTTCCCTCCTGTCCGGGGATTGGAGATAAGGTCAAGGTTCTGAATCCTGAACACCCAGCTTGGGAAAAGATGACAGCCTACGGTCATGGCGGGTCTGATGTGATGGGTGTCGGTCGGGATGTCAGGGCTCAGGCAGTGTCAGACAGAGCATGAGTGCCCGTGGCACCTCGAGATTTCGAGTGCAGTAGAGTGGCGTGCAGGTTGATTCTCATTGGGTGTTTCTGGGTAGTCGCCTAGGGCCACGTTTTTCTTCTGGTGGGAAGAGAGACTGCTGCATTGTGGCTCCAGAATAGCCATCTGGAGGGCTTGGGGGGGTAGGAAGGTGAGGACGGAAGTCTGAGAACACAAGCTAGGGTGAGATTTCGGGGGAGGGCACTCTACAGAGGCTGAAATGAGATCTCCTGCTTCTGGAGAGAGGGCGAGATTCCAACATTGGCTCAGGTTGGAGACTGTGTCCATTATGGCCCCATCAGGAAGCGGGGGCCCTCACGAAGCCATGGAGGTTTTCCCATGCTGGGAGTTGTGAGATGCTCCAAAGCACAAGGATTCCTACTACGGGACAGTCGAGTCCTGTGAGATGGCTCCAGGACGCCCCATACAGAAAGACTGGAGGGCAGGGTGCTAAGGATGGATGCCTGGGCATCCCACCTCCCATTCCCATTGTCTCCTAGCCACAAGGCAGGTTCGATTGCTGGCTCTGGCGGAGCTACCCAGGGTGCCGAGTGGAGATGGACTCTCCTGAGGATGGGTCATCATGTGGGTTTGTGTCCATGGAGACCTATTTGCGGCAGTGGCTCGGGGGCCCGGAAGGATTCTCCGAACTTTAGATTTGGACACAGCTCCAAAGAGTAAGTTTCCCCTGTGGAGAGGAGAGGTGTTCTGATGGGTGCCTCAGGAAACCTCCGTTTGCTGGTATTGGAATGCAGGCCTCTGAGAAGGGACGCCTGGAAACCAACCAAAGGGTTCAGAGGAAGTCCTAACAGACTCTCCGGTTCCATCTTCTGTCTCTGGGGACATCCGTCTGGTTTTCTGCGTGGAGGGAGTTGCTCAGCTTGTCTCAGATCACCCCTGGGTATCCAGGGCAGCCTACACTATTGGGATGGCCTCTGGGATCTTGGAGCCTTCTCCTAATCTGTAGGTTTGTGGCCAGTGGAATGGGCAGAGTTTCCTTGGAGAGGGCAGGCACAGTCCTGCGCTGTGGCCCCAGGGGCCCCAGCGTTGAGGGTGTGTGGGACAGGGCTGCTGGGCCTGAAGTCTGAAAACAAAAACTCGGCTTAGGTTTGGGGCCGAGGGTATGGCAGGCCCCATCTACCGACCGTGATGGGTACTGCTCTGGATTTGAATGAAGGGCGAGTGTGCGTCCTTTTCTCAAGCTTCTGTGTCTGGATTTTGTGTCAAGGAGGACTGTGGATTAGAAGGGTATCCTCCTGGGCCATGGATGAGCCTCCCTCTCTGGGGATTTGGCCTGGCTTCCAAGAGTTTCAGGTCATTCTGCGGGAAGGGAGGAGTCCTGTATTCTGCCTCAGGTGTCCCTCCCAAAGAGGGATTCCAGAGCAGAGCCCTGGGTCCCGGCGACTGGAAAACCCAAACTCGGGTTAGGATGGGGGCCCAAGGGGCATGGGAAGCCCCCTAGGCGGGCTCGGCGTCCAGCCACTGAGAGACCTGATTGGAGCCCGAGGCTTATGGTGAGGGTCACCAGGCGTCTTTGTGCCCAAGGCGACCCTCAAGCATGGGCGTGGCCTCCTGGGCCATACAGGTTTCTCCTAACCTGAAGGTTGGACACCAGGCCAACAGCAAGGTTTCTTTAATGGGGATGGAGGCGTTCAGATTTCTGCATCAGGTTCCCTCCTGTCCGGGGATTGGAGATAAGGTCTAGGTTCTGAATCCTGAACACCCAGCTTGGGAAAGGATGACAGCCTAAGGTCATGGCGGGTCTTATGTGATGGGTGACGGTCGGGATGTCAGGGCTCAGGCAGTGTCAGACAGAGCATGAGTGCCCATGGCAACCTCGAGATTTGGAGTGCAGTAGAGTGGCGTACAGGTGGATCCTCATTTGGTGTTTCTGGGTAGTCGCCTAGGGCCACGTTTTTCTTCTGGTGGGAAGGCAGACTGCTGCATTGTGGCTCCAGAATTGCCAATCTGGTGGGCTTGGGGGGGCAGGAAGGTGAGGACGGAAGTCTGAGAACACAAGCTAGGGTGAGATTTCGGGCGAGGGCACACTGCAGAGGCTGAAATGAGATCTCCTGCATCTGGAGACAGGGCGAGGATCCGACATTAGCTCAGGTTGGAGACTGTGTCCATGATGGCCACATCAGGAAGTGGGGGCCCTCACGAAGCCATGGAGGTTTTCCCATGCTGGGAGTTGTGAGATGCTCCAAAGCGCAAGGATTCCTACTGCGATACAGCCGAGTCCTGTGAGATGGCTCGAGGGCGCCCCATACTGAAAGACTGGAGGGCAGGGTGCTTAGGATGGATGCCTGGGCATCCCACCTCCCATTACCATTGTCTCCTAGCCACAAGGCAGGTTCGATTGCTGGCTCTGGCGGAGCTACGCAGGGTGCTTAGTGGAGATGGACTCTCCTGAGGATGGGTCATAATGTGGGTTTGTGTCCATGGAGACCTAGGAATGTGGCAGTGGCTCGGGGGCCCGGAAGGATTCTCCGAACTTGAGGACTGGACACAGCTCCAAGAGTAAGTTTCCCCTGTGGAGATGAGAGGTGTTCTGAGGGTTGCCTCAGGAAAGCTCCGTTTGCTGGTATTGGAATCCAGGCCTCTGAGGAGAGACCCCTGGAAACCAACCAAAGGGTTCAGAGGAAGGCCTAACAGACTGTTCGGTTCCATCTTCTGTCTCTGCGGACATCCGTCTGCTTTTCTGCATGGAGGGAGTTGCTCAGCTTGTGTCAGACCACCCCTGGGTATCCAGGGAGCCTACAATATTGTGATGGCCTCTGGGATCTTGAAGCATTCTCCTAATCTGTAGGTTTGTGGCCAGTGGAATGGGCAGAGTTTCCTTGGAGAGGGCAGGCACAGTCCTGCACTGTGGTCCCAGGGGCCCCAGCGTTGAGGGTGTGTGGGACAGGGCTGCGGGGCCAGAATTCTGAAAATACAAACTCGGCTTATGTTTGGGGTCGAGGGTATGGAGGGCCCCATCTACCGACCGTGATGGGAACTGCTCTGGATTTGAATGAAGGGCGAGTGTGCGTCCTTTTCTCAAGCTTCTGTGTCTGGATTTTGTGTCAAGGAGGGCTGTGGATTAGAAGGGTATCCTCCTGGGCCATGGATGAGCCTCCCTCTCTGGGGATTTGGCCTGGCTTCCAAGAGTTTCAGGTCATTCTGCGGGAAGGGAGGAGTCCTGTATTCTGCCTCAGGTGTCCCTCCCAAAGAGGGATTCCAGAGCAGAGCCCTGGGTCCCGGCGACTGGAAAACCCAAACTCGGGTTAGGATGGGGGCCCAAGGGGCATGGGAAGCCCCCTAGGCGGGCTCGTGGTCCAGCCACTGAGAGACCTGATTGGAGCACGAGGCTTATGGTGAGGGTCACCAGGCGTCTTTGTGCCCAAGGCGACCCTCAAGCATGGGCGTGGCCTCCTGGGCCTTGCAGGTTTCTCCTACCCTGAAGGTTGGACACCAGGCCAACGGCAAGTTTTCCTTGATGGGATGGAGGAGTTCAGATTTCTGCATCAGGTCCCCTCCTGTCCGGGGATTGGAGATAAGGTCTAGGTTCTGAATCCTGAACACCCAGCTTGGGGAGAGATGACAGCCTAAGGCAATGGCGGGTCTGATGTGATGGGTGTCTTTCGGGATGTCAGGGCTCAGGCAGTGTCAGACAGAGCATGAGTGCCCGTGGCACCTCGAGATTTGGAGTGCAGTAGAGTGGCGTGCAGGTTGATTCTCATGGGTGTTTCTGGGTAGTCGCCTAGGGCCACGTTTTTCCTCTGGTGGGAAGGCAGACTGCTGCATTGTGGCTCCAGAATTTCCAATCTGGAGGGATTGGGGGAGGGGGGCAGGAAGGTGAGGACGGAAGTCTGAGAACACAAGCTAGGGTGAGATTTCGGCGAGGGGAATAATCTGTAGGTTTGTGGCCAGTGGAATGGGCAGAGTTTCCTTGGAGAGGGCAAGCACAGTCCTGCGCTGTGGCGCCACGGGCTCCAGCGTTGAGGGTGTGTTGGACAGGGCTGCGGGGCCTGAAGTCTGAAAAATGAAACTCGGCTTAGGTTTGGGGCCGAGGGTATGGCAGGGCCCATCTACCGACCGTGAAGGAAGCTGCTCTGGATTTGAATGAAGGGCGAGTGTGCGTCCTTTTCTCAGGCTTCTCTCTCTGGATTTTGTGTCAAGGAGGGCTGTGGAATGGAGGGGTGGCCTCCAGGGACATCGATGAGCCTCCCTCTCTGGGGATTTGGCCTGGCTTCCAAGAGTTTCAGGTCATTCTGCGGGAAGGGAGGAGTCCTGTATTCTGCCTCAGGTGTCCCTCCCAAAGAGGGATTCAAGAGCCGAGCCCTGGGTCCCGGCGACTGGAAAACCCAAACTCGGGTTAGGATGGGGGCCCAAGGGGCATGGGAAGTCCCCTAGGCGGACTCCTGGTCCAGCCACTGAGAGACCTGATTGGAGCACGAGGCTTATGGTGAGGGTCACCAGGTGTCTTTGTGCCCAAGGCGACCCTCAAGAATGGACGTGGCCTCCTGGGCCATGTAGGTTTCTCCTACCCTGAAGGTTGGACACCAGGCCAACAGCAAGGTTTCTTGGATGGGGATGGAGGAGTTCAGATTTCTGCATCAGGTTCCCTCCTGTCCGGGGATTGGAGATAAGGTCAAGGTTCTGAATCCTGAACACCCAGCTTGGGAAAAGATGACAGCCTAGGGTCATGGCGGGTCTGATGTGATGGGTGTCGGTCGGGATGTCAGGGCTCAGACAGTGTCAGACAGAGCATGAGTGCCCGTGGCACCTCGAGATTTCGAGTGCAGTAGAGTGGCGTGCAGGTTGATTCTCATTGGGTGTTTCTGGGTAGTCGCTTAGGGCCACCTTTTTCTTCTGGTGGGAAGAGAGACTGCTGCATTGTGGCTCCAGAATAGCCATCTGGAGGGCTTGGGGGGGTAGGAAGGTGAGGACGGAAGTCTGAGATCACAAGCTAGGGTGAGATTTCGGGGGAGGGCACTCTACAGAGGCTGAAATGAGATCTCCTGCTTCTGGAGACAGGGCGAGGATCCAACATTGGCTCAGGTTGGAGACTGTGTCCATTATGGCCCCATCAGGAAGCGGGGGCCCTCTCGAAGCCATGGAGGTTTTCCCATGCTGGGAGTTGTGAGATGCTCCAAAGCACAAGGATTCCTACTACGGGACAGTCGAGTCCTGTGAGATGGCTCCAGGACGCCCCATACAGAAAGACTGGAGGGCAGGGTGCTAAGGATGGATGCCTGGGCATCCCACCTCCCATTCCCATTGTCTACTAGCCACAAGGCAGGTTCGATTGCTGGCTCTGGCGGAGCTACCCAGGGCGCCGAGTGGAGATGGACTCTCCTGAGGATGGGTCATAATGTGGGTTTGTGTCCATGGAGACCTATTTGCGGCAGTGGCTCGGGGGCCCGGAAGGATTCTCCGAACTTTAGATTTGGACACAGCTCCAAAGAGTAAGTTTCCCCTGTGGAGAGGAGAGGTGTTCTGATGGGTGCCTCAGGAAACCTCCGTTTGCTGGTATTGGAATGAAGGCCTCTGAGAAGGGACGCCTGGAAACCAACCAAAGGGTTCAGAGGAAGTCCTAACAGACTCTCCGGTTCCATCTTCTGTCTCTGGGGACATCCGTCTGGTTTTCTGCGTGGAGGGAGTTGCTCAGCTTGTGTCAGATCACTCCTGGGTATCTAGGGCAGCCTACACTATTGGGATGGCCTCTGGGATCTTGGAGCCTTCTCCTAATCTGTAGGTTTGTGGCCAGTGGAATGGGCAGAGTTTCCTTGGAGAGGGCAGGCACAGTCCTGCGCTGTGGCCCCAGGGGCCCCAGCATTGAGGGTGTGTGGGACAGGGCTGCGGGGCCTGAAGTCTGAAAACTCAAACTCGGCTTAGGTTTGGGGCCTGGGGTATGAATTGCCCCATCTACCGACAGTGATGAGAGCTGCTCTGGATTTGAATGAAGGGCGAGTGTGCGTCCTTTTCTCAGGCTTCTGTGTCTGGATTTTGTGTCAAGGAGGGCTGTGGAATGGGGGGTGGCCTCCTGGGCCATGGATGAGCCTCCCTCTCTGGGGATTTGGCCTGGCTTCCAAGAGTTTCAGGTCATTCTGCGGGAAGGGAGGAGTCCAGTATTCTGCCTCAGGTGTCCCTCCCAAGAGGGATTCCAGAGCAGAGCCCTGGGTCCCGGCGGTTGGAAAACCCAAACTCGGGTTGGGATGGGGGCCCAAGGGTCATGGGAAGCCCCCTAGGCGGGCTTGTGGTCCAGCCACTGGGAGACCTGATTGGAGCACGAGGCTTATGGTGAGGGTCATCAGGCGTCTTTGTGCCCAAGGCGACCCTCAAGCATGGGCGTGGCCTCCTGGGCCATGCAGGTTTCTCCTATCCTGAAGGTTGGACACCAGGCCAACAGCAAGGTTTCTTGGATGGGGATGGAGTGGTTCAGATTTCTGCATCAGGTTCCCCCCTTTCCGGGGATTGGAGATAATGTCAGGGTTCTGAATCCTGAACACCCAGCTTGGGAAGAGATGACAGCCTAAGGTCATGTCTGGTCTGATGTGATGGATGTCGGTCGAGATGTCAGGGTTGAGGCAGTGTTGGACAGAGCATGAGTGCCCATGGCAACCTCGAGAATTGGAGTGCAGTAGAGTGGCGTGCAGGTGGATCCTCATAGGGTGTTTCTGGGTAATCGCCTAGGGCCACGTTTTTCTTCTGATGGGAAGGCAGACTGCTGCATTGTGGCTCCAGAATTGCCAATCGGGAGGGCTTAGGGGGGCAGGATGGTGAGGCTGGAAGTCTGAGAACACAAGCTAGGGTGAGATTTCGGGCGAGGGCACTCTGCAGAGGCTGTAATGAGATCTCCAGCATCTGGAGACAGGGCGAGGATCCGACATTGGCTCAGGTTGCAGACTGTGTCCATGATGGCCCCATCAGGAAGTGGGGGCCCTCACGAAGCCATGGAGGATTTCCCATGCTGGGAGTTGTGAGATGCTCCAAATCGCAAGGATTCCTACTGCGGGACAGTCGAGTCCTGTGAGATGGCTTCAGGACGCCCCATACAGAAAGACTGGAGGGCAGGGTGCTAAGGATGGATGCCTGGGCATCCCACCTCCCATTCCCATTGTCTCCTAGGGACAAGGCAGGTTCGGTTGCTGGCTCTGGGGGAGCTACGCAGGGGGATAAGTGGAGATGGACTCTCCTGAGGATGGGTCATAATGTAGGTTTGTGTCCATGGAGACCTAGGAATGTGGCAGTGGCTCGGGGGCCCGGAAGGATTCTCCGAACTTTAGGATTGGACACAGCTCCAAATTGTGAGTTTCCCCTGTGGAGATTAGAGGTGTTTTGATGGGTGCCTCAGGAAACCTCCGTTTGCTGGTATTGGAATGCAGGCCTCTGAGGAGAGACACCTGGAAATCAACCCAAGGGTTCAGAGGAAGGCCTAACAGACTGTCCGGTTCCATCTTCTGTCTCTTGGGACATCCGTCTGCTTTTCTGCGTGTAGGGAGTTGCTCAGCTTGTGTCAGATCACCCCTGGGTGTCCAGGGCAGCCTACACTATTAGGATGGCCTCCGCGATCTTGGAGCCTTCTCCTAATCTGTAGGTTTGTGGCCAGTGGAATGGGCAGAGTTTCATTGAAGAGGGCAGGCACAGTGCTGCGCTGTGGCCCCAGGGACCCCAGCGTTGAGGGTGTGTGGGACAGGGCTGCGGGGCCTGAAGTCTGAAAACAAAACCTCGGCTTAGGTTTGGGGCCGAGGGTATGGCAGGCCCCATCTACCGACCGTGATGGGTACTGCTCTGGATTTGAATGAAGGGCGAGTGTGCGTCCTTTTCTCAAGTTTCTGTGTCTGGATTTTGTGTCAAGGAGGACTGTGGATTAGAAGGGTATCCTCCTGGGCCATGGATGAGCCTCCCTCTCTGGGGATTTGGCCTGGCTTCCAAGAGTTTCAGGTCATTCTGCGGGAAGGGAGGAGTCCTGTATTCTGCCTCAGGTGTCCCTCCCAATGAGGGATTCCAGAGCAGAGCCCTGGGTCCCGGCGACTAAAAAACCCAAACTCGGGTTAGGATGGGGGCCCAAGGGGCATGGGAAGTCCCCTAGGCGGACTCCTGGTCCAGCCACTGAGAGACCTGATTGGAGCACGAGGCTTATGGTGAGGGTCACAAGTCGTCTTTGTGCCCAAGGCGACCCTCAAGCATGGGCGTGGCCTCCTGGGCCATACAGGTTTCTCCTAACCTGAAGGTTGGACACCAGGCCAACAGCAAGGTTTCTTTAATGGGGATGGAGGCGTTCAGATTTCTGCATCAGGTTCCCTCCTTTCCGGGGATTGGAGATAAGGTCTATTTCTGAATCCTGAACACCCAGCTTGGGAAAGGATGACAGCCTAAGGTCATGGCGGGTCTTATGTGATGGGTGACGGTCGGGATGTCAGGGCTCAGGCAGTGTCAGACAGATCATGAGTGCCCATGGCAACCTCGAGATTTGGAGTGCAGTAGAGTGGCGTACAGGTGGATCCTCATTTGGTGTTTCTGGGTAGTCGCCTAGGGCCACGTTTTTCTTCTGGTGGGAAGGCAGACTGCTGCATTGTGGCTCCAGAATTGCCAATCTGGTGGGCTTGTGGGGGCAGGAAGGTGAGGACGGAAGTCTGAGAACACAAGCTAGGGTGAGATTTCGGGCGAGGGCACACTGCAGAGGCTGAAATGAGATCTCCTGCATCTGGAGACAGGGCGAGGATCCGACATTAGCTCAGGTTGGAGACTGTGTCCATGATGGCCACATCAGGAAGTGGGGGCCCTCACGAAGCCATGGAGGTTTTCCCATGCTGGGAGTTGTGAGATGCTCCAAAGCGCAAGGATTCCTACTGCGATACAGTCGAGTCCTGTGAGATGGCTCGAGGGCGCCCCATACTGAAAGACTGGAGGGCAGGGTGCTTAGGATGGATGCCTGGGCATCCCACCTCCCATTACCATTGTCTCCTAGCCACAAGGCAGGTTCGATTGCTGGCTCTGGCGGAGCTACGCAGGGTGCTTAGTGGAGATGGACTCTCCTGAGGATGGGTCATAATGTGGGTTTGTGTCCATGGAGACCTAGGAATGTGGCAGTGGCTCGGGGGCCCGGAAGGATTCTCCGAACTTGAGGACTGGACACAGCTCCAAAGAGTAAGTTTCCCCTGTGGAGATGAGAGGTGTTCTGAGGGTTGCCTCAGGAAAGCTCCGTTTGCTGGTATTGGAATCCAGGCCTCTGAGGAGAGACCCCTGGAAACCAACCAAAGGGTTCAGAGGAAGGCCTAACAGACTGTTCGGTTCCATCATCTGTCTCTGCGGACATCTGTCTGCTTTTCTGCATGGAGGGAGTTGCTCAGCTTGTGTCAGATCACCCTTGGGTATCCAGGGAGCCTACAATATTGTGATGGCCTCGGGGATCTTGAAGCATTCTCCTAATCTGTAGGTTTGTGGCCAGTGGAATGGGCAGAGTTTCCTTGGAGAGGGCAGGCACAGTCCTGCACTGTGGCCCCAGGGGCCCCAGCGTTGAGGGTGTGTGGGACAGGGCTGCGGGGCCAGAATTCTGAAAATACAAACTCGGCTTATGTTTGGGGTCGAGGGTATGGAGGGCCCCATCTACCGACCGTGATGGGAACTGCTCTGGATTTGAATGAAGGGCGAGTGTGCGTCCTTTTCTCAAGCTTCTGTGTCTGGATTTTGTGTCAAGGAGGGCTGTGGATTAGAAGGGTATCCTCCTGGGCCATGGATGAGCCTCCCTCTCTGGGGATTTGGCCTGGCTTCCAAGAGTTTCAGGTCATTCTGCGGGAAGGGAGGAGTCCTGTATTCTGCCTCAGGTGTCCCTCCCAAAGAGGGATTCCACAGCAGAGCCCTGGGTCCCGGCGACTGGAAAACCCAAACTCGGGTTAGGATGGGGGCCCAAGGGGCATGGGAAACCCCCTAGGCGGGCTCGTGGTCCAGCCACTGAGAGACCTGATTGGAGCACGAGGCTTATGGTGAGGGTCACCAGGCGTCTTTGTGCCCAAGGCGACCCTCAAGCATGGGCGTGGCCTCCTGGGCCTTGCAGGTTTCTCCTACCCTGAAGGTTGGACACCAGGCCAACGGCAAGTTTTCCTTGATGGGATGGAGGAGTTCAGATTTCTGCATCAGGTCCCCTCCTGTCCGGGGATTGGAGATAAGGTCTAGGTTCTGAATCCTGAACACCCAGCTTGGGGAGAGATGACAGCCTAAGGCAATGGCGGGTCTGATGTGATGGGTGTCTTTCGGGATGTCAGGGCTCAGGCAGTGTCAGACAGAGCATGAGTGCCCGTGGCACCTCGAGATTTGGAGTGCAGTAGAGTGGCGTGCAGGTTGATTCTCATGGGTGTTTCTGGGTAGTCGCCTAGGGCCACGTTTTTCCTCTGGTGGGAAGGCAGACTGCTGCATTGTGGCTCCAGAATTTCCAATCTGGAGGGATTGGGGGAGGGGGGCAGGAAGGTGAGGACGGAAGTCTGAGAACACAAGCTAGGGTGAGATTTCGGCGAGGGCAATAATCTGTAGGTTTGTGGCCAGTGGAATGGGCAGATTTTCCTTGGAGAGGGCAAGCACAGTCCTGCGCTGTGGCGCCACGGGCTCCAGCGTTGAGGGTGTGTTGGACAGGGCTGCGGGGCCTGAAGTCTGAAAAATGAAACTCGGCTTAGGTTTGGGGCCGAGGGTATGGCAGGGCCCATCTACCGACCGTGAAGGAAGCTGCTCTGGATTTGAATGAAGGGCGAGTGTGCGTCCTTTTCTCAGGCTTCTCTCTCTGGATTTTGTGTCAAGGAGGGCTGTGGAATGGAGGGGTGGCCTCCAGGGACATCGATGAGCCTCCCTCTCTGGGGATTTGGCCTGGCTTCCAAGAGTTTCAGGTCATTCTGCGGGAAGGGAGGAGTCCTGTATTCTGCCTCAGGTGTCCCTCCCAAAGAGGGATTCAAGAGCCGAGCCCTGGGTCCCGGCGACTGGAAAACCCAAACTCGGGTTAGGATGGGGGCCCAAGGGGCATGGGAAGTCCCCTAGGCGGACTCCTGGTCCAGCCACTGAGAGACCTGATTGGAGCACGAGGCTTATGGTGAGGGTCACCAGGTGTCTTTGTGCCCAAGGCGACCCTCAAGAATGGACGTGGCCTCCTGGGCCATGTAGGTTTCTCCTACCCTGAAGGTTGGACACCAGGCCAACAGCAAGGTTTCTTGGATGGGGATGGAGGAGTTCAGATTTCTGCATCAGGTTCCCTCCTGTCCGGGGATTGGAGATAAGGTCAAGGTTCTGAATCCTGAACACCCAGCTTGGGAAAAGATGACAGCCTAGGGTCATGGCGGGTCTGATGTGATGGGTGTCGGTCGGGATGTCAGGGCTCAGACAGTGTCAGACAGAGCATGAGTGCCCGTGGCACCTCGAGATTTCGAGTGCAGTAGAGTGGCGTGCAGGTTGATTCTCATTGGGTGTTTCTGGGTAGTCGCTTAGGGCCACCTTTTTCTTCTGGTGGGAAGAGAGACTGCTGCATTGTGGCTCCAGAATAGCCATCTGGAGGGCTTGGGGGGGTAGGAAGGTGAGGACGGAAGTCTGAGATCACAAGCTAGGGTGAGATTTCGGGGGAGGGCACTCTACAGAGGCTGAAATGAGATCTCCTGCTTCTGGAGACAGGGCGAGGATCCAACATTGGCTCAGGTTGGAGACTGTGTCCATTATGGCCCCATCAGGAAGCGGGGGCCCTCACGAAGCCATGGAGGTTTTCCCATGCTGGGAGTTGTGAGATGCTCCAAAGCACAAGGATTCCTACTACGGGACAGTCGAGTCCTGTGAGATGGCTCCAGGACGCCCCATACAGAAAGACTGGAGGGCAGGGTGCTAAGGATGGATGCCTGGGCATCCCACCTCCCATTCCCATTGTCTACTAGCCACAAGGCAGGTTCGATTGCTGGCTCTGGCGGAGCTACCCAGGGCGCCGAGTGGAGATGGACTCTCCTGAGGATGGGTCATAATGTGGGTTTGTGTCCATGGAGACCTATTTGCGGCAGTGGCTCGGGGGCCCGGAAGGATTCTCCGAACTTTAGATTTGGACACAGCTCCAAAGAGTAAGTTTCCCCTGTGGAGAGGAGAGGTGTTCTGATGGGTGCCTCAGGAAACCTCCGTTTGCTGGTATTGGAATGAAGGCCTCTGAGAAGGGACGCCTGGAAACCAACCAAAGGGTTCAGAGGAAGTCCTAACAGACTCTCCGGTTCCATCTTCTGTCTCTGGGGACATCCGTCTGGTTTTCTGCGTGGAGGGAGTTGCTCAGCTTGTGTCAGATCACCCCTGGGTATCTAGGGCAGCCTACACTATTGGGATGGCCTCTGGGATCTTGGAGCCTTCTCCTAATCTGTAGGTTTGTGGCCAGTGGAATGGGCAGAGTTTCCTTGGAGAGGGCAGGCACAGTCCTGCGCTGTGGCCCCAGGGGCCCCAGCATTGAGGGTGTGTGGGACAGGGCTGCGGGGCCTGAAGTCTGAAAACTCAAACTCGGCTTAGGTTTGGGGCCTGGGGTATGAATTGCCCCATCTACCGACAGTGATGAGAGCTGCTCTGGATTTGAATGAAGGGCGAGTGTGCGTCCTTTTCTCAGGCTTCTGTGTCTGGATTTTGTGTCAAGGAGGGCTGTGGAATGGGGGGTGGCCTCCTGGGCCATGGATGAGCCTCCCTCTCTGGGGATTTGGCCTGGCTTTCGAGAGTTTCAGGTCATTCTGCGGGAAGGGAGGAGTCCAGTATTCTGCCTCAGGTGTCCCTCCCAAGAGGGATTCCAGAGCAGAGCCCTGGGTCCCGGCGGTTGGAAAACCCAAACTCGGGTTGGGATGGGGGCCCAAGGGTCATGGGAAGCCCCCTAGGCGGGCTTGTGGTCCAGCCACTGGGAGACCTGATTGGAGCACGAGGCTTATGGTGAGGGTCATCAGGCGTCTTTGTGCCCAAGGCGACCCTCAAGCATGGGCGTGGCCTCCTGGGCCATGCAGGTTTCTCCTATCCTGAAGGTTGGACACCAGGCCAACAGCAAGGTTTCTTGGATGGGGATGGAGTGGTTCAGATTTCTGCATCAGGTTCCCCCCTTTCCGGGGATTGGAGATAATGTCAGGGTTCTGAATCCTGAACACCCAGCTTGGGAAGAGATGACAGCCTAAGGTCATGTCTGGTCTGATGTGATGGATGTCGGTCGAGATGTCAGGGTTGAGGCAGTGTTGGACAGAGCATGAGTGCCCATGGCAACCTCGAGAATTGGAGTGCAGTAGAGTGGCGTGCAGGTGGATCCTCATAGGGTGTTTCTGGGTAATCGCCTAGGGCCACGTTTTTCTTCTGATGGGAAGGCAGACTGCTGCATTGTGGCTCCAGAATTGCCAATCGGGAGGGCTTAGGGGGGCAGGATGGTGAGGCTGGAAGTCTGAGAACACAAGCTAGGGTGAGATTTCGGGCGAGGGCACTCTGCAGAGGCTGTAATGAGATCTCCAGCATCTGGAGACAGGGCGAGGATCCGACATTGGCTCAGGTTGCAGACTGTGTCCATGATGGCCCCATCAGGAAGTGGGGGCCCTCACGAAGCCATGGAGGATTTCCCATGCTGGGAGTTGTGAGATGCTCCAAATCGCAAGGATTCCTACTGCGGGACAGTCGAGTCCTGTGAGATGGCTTCAGGACGCCCCATACAGAAAGACTGGAGGGCAGGGTGCTAAGGATGGATGCCTGGGCATCCCACCTCCCATTCCCATTGTCTCCTAGGGACAAGGCAGGTTCGGTTGCTGGCTCTGGGGGAGCTACGCAGGGGGATAAGTGGAGATGGACTCTCCTGAGGATGGGTCATAATGTAGGTTTGTGTCCATGGAGACCTAGGAATGTGGCCGTGGCTCGGGGGCCCGGAAGGATTCTCCGAACTTTAGGATTGGACACAGCTCCAAATTGTGAGTTTCCCCTGTGGAGATTAGAGGTGTTTTGATGGGTGCCTCAGGAAACCTCCGTTTGCTGGTATTGGAATGCAGGCCTCTGAGGAGAGACACCTGGAAATCAACCCAAGGGTTCAGAGGAAGGCCTAACAGACTGTCCGGTTCCATCTTCTGTCTCTTGGGACATCCGTCTGCTTTTCTGCGTGTAGGGAGTTGCTCAGCTTGTGTCAGATCACCCCTGGGTGTCCAGGGCAGCCTACACTATTAGGATGGCCTCCGCGATCTTGGAGCCTTCTCCTAATCTGTAGGTTTGTGGCCAGTGGAATGGGCAGAGTTTCATTGAAGAGGGCAGGCACAGTGCTGCGCTGTGGCCCCAGGGACCCCAGCGTTGAGGGTGTGTGGGACAGGGCTGCGGGGCCTGAAGTCTGAAAACAAAACCTCGGCTTAGGTTTGGGGCCGAGGGTATGGCAGGCCCCATCTACCGACCGTGATGGGTACTGCTCTGGATTTGAATGAAGGGCGAGTGTGCGTCCTTTTCTCAAGTTTCTGTGTCTGGATTTTGTGTCAAGGAGGACTGTGGATTAGAAGGGTATCCTCCTGGGCCATGGATGAGCCTCCCTCTCTGGGGATTTGGCCTGGCTTCCAAGAGTTTCAGGTCATTCTGCGGGAAGGGAGGAGTCCTGTATTCTGCCTCAGGTGTCCCTCCCAAAGAGGGATTCCAGAGCAGAGCCCTGGGTCCCGGCGACTAAAAAACCCAAACTCGGGTTAGGATGGGGGCCCAAGGGGCATGGGAAGTCCCCTAGGCGGACTCCTGGTCCAGCCACTGAGAGACCTGATTGGAGCACGAGGCTTATGGTGAGGGTCACAAGTCGTCTTTGTGCCCAAGGCGACCCTCAAGCATGGGCGTGGCCTCCTGGGCCATACAGGTTTCTCCTAACCTGAAGGTTGGACACCAGGCCAACAGCAAGGTTTCTTTAATGGGGATGGAGGCGTTCAGATTTCTGCATCAGGTTCCCTCCTTTCCGGGGATTGGAGATAAGGTCTATTTCTGAATCCTGAACACCCAGCTTGGGAAAGGATGACAGCCTAAGGTCATGGCGGGTCTTATGTGATGGGTGACGGTCGGGATGTCAGGGCTCAGGCAGTGTCAGACAGATCATGAGTGCCCATGGCAACCTCGAGATTTGGAGTGCAGTAGAGTGGCGTACAGGTGGATCCTCATTTGGTGTTTCTGGGTAGTCGCCTAGGGCCACGTTTTTCTTCTGGTGGGAAGGCAGACTGCTGCATTGTGGCTCCAGAATTGCCAATCTGGTGGGCTTGTGGGGGCAGGAAGGTGAGGACGGAAGTCTGAGAACACAAGCTAGGGTGAGATTTCGGGCGAGGGCACACTGCAGAGGCTGAAATGAGATCTCCTGCATCTGGAGACAGGGCGAGGATCCGACATTAGCTCAGGTTGGAGACTGTGTCCATGATGGCCACATCAGGAAGTGGGGGCCCTCACGAAGCCATGGAGGTTTTCCCATGCTGGGAGTTGTGAGATGCTCCAAAGCGCAAGGATTCCTACTGCGATACAGTCGAGTCCTGTGAGATGGCTCGAGGGCGCCCCATACTGAAAGACTGGAGGGCAGGGTGCTTAGGATGGATGCCTGGGCATCCCACCTCCCATTACCATTGTCTCCTAGCCACAAGGCAGGTTCGATTGCTGGCTCTGGCGGAGCTACGCAGGGTGCTTAGTGGAGATGGACTCTCCTGAGGATGGGTCATAATGTGGGTTTGTGTCCATGGAGACCTAGGAATGTGGCAGTGGCTCGGGGGCCCGGAAGGATTCTCCGAACTTGAGGACTGGACACAGCTCCAAAGAGTAAGTTTCCCCTGTGGAGATGAGAGGTGTTCTGAGGGTTGCCTCAGGAAAGCTCCGTTTGCTGGTATTGGAATCCAGGCCTCTGAGGAGAGACCCCTGGAAACCAACCAAAGGGTTCAGAGGAAGGCCTAACAGACTGTTCGGTTCCATCATCTGTCTCTGCGGACATCTGTCTGCTTTTCTGCATGGAGGGAGTTGCTCAGCTTGTGTCAGATCACCCTTGGGTATCCAGGGAGCCTACAATATTGTGATGGCCTCGGGGATCTTGAAGCATTCTCCTAATCTGTAGGTTTGTGGCCAGTGGAATGGGCAGAGTTTCCTTGGAGAGGGCAGGCACAGTCCTGCACTGTGGCCCCAGGGGCCCCAGCGTTGAGGGTGTGTGGGACAGGGCTGCGGGGCCAGAATTCTGAAAATACAAACTCGGCTTATGTTTGGGGTCGAGGGTATGGAGGGCCCCATCTACCGACCGTGATGGGAACTGCTCTGGATTTGAATGAAGGGCGAGTGTGCGTCCTTTTCTCAAGCTTCTGTGTCTGGATTTTGTGTCAAGGAGGGCTGTGGATTAGAAGGGTATCCTCCTGGGCCATGGATGAGCCTCCCTCTCTGGGGATTTGGCCTGGCTTCCAAGAGTTTCAGGTCATTCTGCGGGAAGGGAGGAGTCCTGTATTCTGCCTCAGGTGTCCCTCCCAAAGAGGGATTCCACAGCAGAGCCCTGGGTCCCGGCGACTGGAAAACCCAAACTCGGGTTAGGATGGGGGCCCAAGGGGCATGGGAAACCCCCTAGGCGGGCTCGTGGTCCAGCCACTGAGAGACCTGATTGGAGCACGAGGCTTATGGTGAGGGTCACCAGGCGTCTTTGTGCCCAAGGCGACCCTCAAGCATGGGCGTGGCCTCCTGGGCCTTGCAGGTTTCTCCTACCCTGAAGGTTGGACACCAGGCCAACGGCAAGTTTTCCTTGATGGGATGGAGGAGTTCAGATTTCTGCATCAGGTCCCCTCCTGTCCGGGGATTGGAGATAAGGTCTAGGTTCTGAATCCTGAACACCCAGCTTGGGAAGAGATGACAGCCTATGGCCATGGCGGGTCTGATGTGATGGGTGTCTTTCGGGATGTCAGGGCTCAGGCAGTGTCAGACAGAGCATGAGTGCCCGTGGCACCTCGAGATTTGGATTGCAGTAGAGTGGCGTGCAGGTTGATTCTCATGGGTGTTTCTGGGTAGTCGCCTAGGGCCACGTTTTTCCTCTGGTGGGAAGGCAGACTGCAGCATTGTGGCTCCAGAATTTCCAATCTGGAGGGATTGGGGGAGGGGGGCAGGAAGGTGAGGACGGAAGTCTGAGAACACAAGCTAGGGTGAGATTTCGGCGAGGGCAATAATCTGTGGGTTTGTGGCCAGTGGAATGGGCAGAGTTTCCTTGGAGAGGGCAGGCACAGTCCTGCGCTGTGGCGCCAGGGGCTCCAGCGTTGAGGGTGTGTTGGAAAGGGCTGCGGGGCCTGAAGTCTGAAAAATGAAACTCGGCTTAGGTTTGGGGCCGAGGGTATGGCAGGGCCCATCTACCGACCGTGATGGGAACTGCTCTGGATTTGAATGAAGGGCGAGTGTGCGTCCTTTTCTCAGGCTTCTCTCTCTGGATTTTGTGTCAAGGAGGGCTGTGGAATGGAGGGGTGGCCTCCAGGGACATCGATGAGCCTCCCTCTCTGGGGATTTGGCCTGGCTTCCAAGAGTTTCAGGTCATTCTGCGGGAAGGGAGGAGTCCTGTATTCTGCCTCAGGTGTCCCTCCCAAAGAGGGATTCAAGAGCAGAGCCCTGGGTCCCGGCGACTGGAAAACCCAAACTCGGGTTAGGATGGGGGCCCAAGGGGCATGGGAAGTCCCCTAGGCGGGCTCCTGGTCCAGCCACTGAGAGACCTGATTGGAGCACGAGGCTTATGGTGAGGGTCACCAGGCGTCTTTGTGCCCAAGGCGACCCTCAAGAATGGACGTGGCCTCCTGGGCCATGTAGGTTTCTCCTACGCTGAAGTTTGGACACCAGGCCAACAGCAAGGTTTCTTGTATGGGGATGGAGGAGTTCAGATTTCTGCATCAGGTTCCCTCCTGTCCGGGGATTGGAGATAATATCTAGGTTCTGAATCCCGAACACCCAGCTTGGGAAAAGATGACAGCCTAAGGTCATGGCGGGTCTGATGTGATGGGTGTCGGTCGGGATGTCAGGGCTTAGGCAGTGTCAGACAGAGCATGAGTGCCCCTGGCACCTCGAGATTTGGAGTGCAGTAGAGTGGCGTGCCGGTTGATTCTCATTGGGTTTTTCTGGGTAGTCGCCTAGAGCCACGTTTTTCTTATGGTGGCAAGGCAGACTGCTGTATTGTGGCTCCAGAATTGCCAATCTGGAGGGCTTTGAGGGCAGGATGGTGAGGACGTAAGACTGAGATCACAAGCTAGGGTTAGATTTCGAGGGAGGGCACTCTGCAGAGTCTGAAATGAGATCTCCTGCATCTGGAGACAGGGCGAGGATCCGACATTTGCTCAGGTTGGAGACTGTGTCCATTATGGCCCCATCAGGAAGCGGGGGCCCTCACGAAGCCATGGAGGTTTTCCCATGCTGGGAGTTGTGAGATGCTCCAAAGCGCAAGGCTTCCTACTTTGGGACAGTCCAGTCCTGTGAGATGGCTCCAGGACGCCCCATACAGAAAGACTGGAGGGCAGGGTGCTAAGGATGGATGCCTGGGCATTCCACCTCCCATTCCCATTGTCTCCTAGAGCCAAGGCAGGTTCGATTGCTGGCTCTGGCGGAGCAACGCAGGGCGCCTAGTGGAGATGGACTCTCCTGAGGATGGGACATAATGTGGGTTTGTTTCCATGGAGATTTAGGAATGGGGCAATGGCTCGGGAGCGTCGAAGGATTCTCCGAACTTGAGGATTGGACACAGCTCCAAAGAATAAGTTTCCCCTGTGGAGATGAGAGTTGTTCTGATAGGTGCCTCAGGAAACCTCCGTGTCCTGGTATAGGAATCCAGGCCTCTGCTGTGAGAAGCCTGGAAACCAACCAAAGGGTTCAGAGGAAGGCCTAACAGACTGTCCGGTTCCATCTTCTGTCTCTGGGGTCATCCGTCTTTTTTCTGCGTGGAGGGAGTTGCTCAGCTTGTGTCAGATCACGCCTGGGTGTCCAGGGCAGCCTACACTATTGGGATGGCCTCGGCGATCTTGGAGCCTTCTCCTAATCTGTAGGTTTGTGGCCAGTGGAATGGGCAGAGTTTCCTTGGAGAGGGCAGGCACAGTCCTGCACTGTGGCCCCAGGGGCCCCAGCGTTGAGGGTGTGTGGGACAGGGCTGCGGGGCCTGAAGTCTGAAATCTGAAACTCGGCTTAGGTTTGCGGCCGAGGGTATGGCAGGCCCCATCTACCGACCGAGATGGGAGCTGTTCTGGATTTGAATGAAGGGCGAGTGTGCGTCCTTTTCTCAGGCTTCTGTGTCTGGATTTTGTGTCAAGGAGGGCTGTGAAATGGAGGGGTGGCCTCCTGGGACATGGATGAGCCTCCCTCTCTGGGGATTGGCCTAGCTTGCAAGAGTTTCAGGTCATTCTGCGGGAAGGGAGGAGTCCTGTATTCTGCCTCAGGTGTCCCTCCCAAAGAGGGATTCCAGAGCTGAGCCCTGGGTCCCGGCGACTGGAAAACCCAAACTCGGGTTAGAATGGGGGCCCAAGGGGCATGGGAAGTCCCCTAGGCGGGCTCGTGGTCCAGCCACTGAGAGACCTGATTGGAGCACGAGGCTTATGGTGAGGGTCACCAGGCGTCTTTGTGCCCAAGGCGCCTCTCAGGCATGGGCGTGGCCTCCTGGGCCATGCAGGTTTCTCCTACCCTGAAGGTTGGACACCAGGCCAACTGCAAGGTTTCTTGGATGGGGATGGAGGAGTTCATATTTCTGCATCAGGTTCCCTCCTGTCCGGGGATTGGAGATACGGTCTAGGTTCTGAATCCTGAACACCCAGCTTGGGAAGAGATGACAGCCTAAGGTCATGGCGGGTCTGATGTGATGGGTTCGGTCGGGATGTCAGGGCTCAGGCAGTGTCAGACAGAGCATGAGTGCCCATGGCAACCTCGAGAATTGGAGTGCAGTAGAGTGGCGTGCAGGTGGATCCTCATTGGGTGTTTCTGGGTAGTCGCCTAGGGCCACGTTTTTCTTCTGGTGGGAAGGCTGACTGCTGCCTTGTGGCTCCAGAATTGCCAATCTGGAGGGCTTGGGGGGGCAGGAAGGTGAGGACGGAAGTCTGAGAACACAAGCTCGGGTGAGATTTCGGGCGAGGGCACTCTGCAGAGGATGAAATGGGATATCTTGCATCTGGACTCTTGGCGAGGATCCGACATTGGCTCAGGTTGGAGACTGTGTCCATTATGGCCCCATCAGGAAGTGGGGGCCCTCACGAAGCCATGGAGGTTTTCCTTAGCTGGGAGTTGTGAGATGCTCCAAAGCGCAAGGATTCCTACTGCGGGACAGTTGAGTCCTGTGAGATGGCTCCAGGACGCCCCATACAGAAAGACTGGAGGGCAAGGTGCTAAGGATGGATGCCTGGGCATCCCACCTCCAATTCCCATTGTCTCCTAGCGACAAGGCAGGTTCGATTGCTGGCTCTGGCGGAGCTACGCAGGGCGCCGAGTGGAGATGGACTCTCCTGAGGATGGGTCATAATGTGGGTTTGTGTCCATGGAGACCTAGGAATGTGGCAGTGGCTCGGGGGCCCGGAAGGATTCTCCGAACTTTAGGATTGGACACAGCTCCAAATTGTGAGTTTCCCCTGTGGAGAGGAGAGGTGTTCTGATGGGTGCCTCAGGAAACCTCCGTTTGCTGGTATTGGAATGCAGGCCTCTGAGAAGGGACGCCTGGAAACCAACCAAAGGGTTCAGAGGAAGTCCTAACAGACTCTCCGGTTCCATCTTCTGTCTCTGGGGACATCCGTCTGGTTTTCTGCGTGGAGGGAGTTGCTCAGCTTGTGTCAGATCACCCCTGGGTATCCAGGGCAGCCTACACTATTGGGATGGTCTCTGGGATCTTGGAGCCTTCTCCTAATCTGTAGGTTTGTGGCCAGTGGAATGGGCAGAGTTTCCTTGGAGAGGGCAGGCACAGTCCTGCGCTGTGGCCCCAGGGGCCCCAGCGTTGAGGGTGTGTGGGACAGGGCTGCGGGGCCTGAAGTCTGAAAACTCAAACTCGGCTTAGGTTTGGGGCCTGGGGTATGACATGCCCCATCTAACGACAGTGATGAGAGCTGCTCTGGATTTGAATGAAGGGCGAGTGTGCGGCCTTTTCTCAGGCTTCTGTGTCTGGATTTTGTGTCAAGGAGGGCTGTGGAATGGGGGGTGGCCTCCTGGGCCATGGATGAGCCTCCCTCTCTGGGGATTTGGCCTGGCTTCCAAGAGTTTCAGGTCATTCTGCGGGAAGGGAGGAGTCCAGTATTCTGCCTCAGGTGTCCCTCCCAAGAGGGATTCCAGAGCAGAGCCCTGGGTCCCGGCGACTGGAAAACCCAAACTCGGGTTAGGATGGGGCCCAAGGGGCATGGGAAGCACCCTAGGCGGGCTTGTGGTCCAGCCACTGGGAGACCTGATTGGAGCACGAGGCTTATGGTGAGGGTCACCAGGCGTCTTTGTGCCCAAGGCGACCCTCAAGCATGGGCGTGGCCTCCTGGGCCATGCAGGTTTCTCCTATCCTGAAGGTTGGACACCAGGCCAACAGCAAGGTTTCTTGGATGGGGATGGAGTGGTTCAGATTTCTGCATCAGGTTCCCTCCTTTCCGGGGATTGGAGATAAGGTCAGGGTTCTGAATCCTGAACATCCAGCTTGGGAAGAGATGACAGCCTAAGGTCATGTCTGGTCTGATGTGATGGATGTCGGTCGAGATGTCAGGGTTGAGGCAGTGTTGGACAGAGCATGAGTGCCCATGGCAACCTCGTGAATTGGAGTGCAGTAGAGTGGCGTGCAGGTGGATCCTCATAGGGTGTTTCTGGGTAATCGCCTAGGGCCACGTTTTTCTTCTGGTGGGAAGGCAGACTGCTGCATTGTGGCTCCAGAATTGCCAATCTGGAGGGCTTGGGGGGGAAGGATGGTGAGGGCGGAAGTCTGAGAACACAAGCTAGGGTGAGATTTCGGGCGAGGGCACTCTGCAGAGGCTGAAATGAGATCTCCTGCATCTGGAGACAGGGCGAGGATCCGACATTGCCTCAGGTTGCAGACTGTGTCCATGATGGCCCCATCAGGAAGTGGGGGCCCTCACGAAGCCATGGAGGATTTCCCATGCTGGGAGTTGTGAGATGCTCCAAAGCGCAAGGATTCCTACTGCGGGACAGTCGAGTCCTGTGAGATGGCTCCAGGACGCCCCATACAGAAAGACTGGAGGGCAGGGTGCTAAGGATGGATGCCTGGGCATCCCACCTCCCATTCCCATTGTCTCCTAGGGACAAGGCAGGTTCGGTAGCTGGCTCTGGGGGAGCTACGCAGGGGGATAAGTGGAGATGGACTCTCCTGAGGATGGGTCATAATGTAGGTTTGTGTCCATGGAGACCTAGGAATGTGGCAGTGGCTCGGGGGCCCGGAAGGATTCTCCGAACTTTAGGATTGGACACAGCTCCAAATTGTGAGTTTCCCCTGTGGAGATTAGAGGTGTTTTGATGGGTGCCTCAGGAAACCTCCGTTTGCTGGTATTGGAATGCAGGCCTCTGAGGAGAGACACCTGGAAATCAACCCAAGGGTTCAGAGGAAGGCCTAACAGACTGTCCGGTTCCATCTTCTGTCTCTTGGGACATCCGTCTGCTTTTCTGCGTGGAGGGAGTTGCTCAGCTTGTGTCAGATCACCCCTGGGTGTCCAGGGCAGCCTACACTATTAGGATGGCCTCCGCGATCTTGGAGCCTTCTCCTAATCTGTAGGTTTGTGGCCAGTGGAATGGGCAGAGTTTCATTGAAGAGGGCAGGCACAGTGCTGCGCTGTGGCCCCAGGGGCCCCAGCGTTGAGGGTGTGTGGGACAGGGCTGCGGGGCCTGAAGTCTGAAAACAAAAACTCGGCTTAGGTTTGGGGCCGAGGGTATGGCAGGCCCCATCTACCGACCGTGATGGGTACTGCTCTGGATTTGAATGAAGGGCGAGTGTGCGTCCTTTTCTCAAGCTTCTTTGTCTGGATTTTGTGTCAAGGAGGACTGTGGATTAGAAGGGTATCCTCCTGGGCCATGGATGAGCCTCCCTCTCTGGGGATTTGGCCTGGCTTCCAAGAGTTTCAGGTCATTCTGCGGGAAGGGAGGAGTCCTGTATTCTGCCTCAGGTGTCCCTCCCAAAGAGGGATTCCAGAGCAGAGCCCTGGGTCCCGGCGACTGGAAAACCCAAACTCGGGTTAGGGGCATGGGAAGCCACCTAGGCGGGCTCGGCGTCCAGCCACTGAGAGACCTGATTGGAGCACGAGGCTTATGGTGAGGGTCACCAGGCGTCTTTGTGCCCAAGGCGACCCTCAAGCATGGGCGTGGCCTCCTGGGCCATACAGGTTTCTCCTAACCTGAAGGTTGGACACCAGACCAACAGCAAGGTTTCTTTAATGGGGATGGAGGCGTTCAGATTTCTGCATCAGGTTCCCTCCTGTCCGGGGATTGGAGATAAGGTCTAGGTTCTGAATCCTGAACACCCAGCTTGGGAAAGGATGACAGCCTAAGGTCATGGCGGGTCTTATGTGATGGGTGACGGTCGGGATGTCAGGGCTCAGGCAGTGTCAGACAGAGCATGAGTGCCCATGGCAACCTCGAGATTTGGAGTGCAGTAGAGTGGCGTACAGGTGGATCCTCATTGGGTGTTTCTGGGTAGTCGCCTAGGGCCACGTTTTTCTTCTGGTGGGAAGGCAGACTGCTGCATTGTGGCTCCAGAATTGCCAATCTGGTGGGCTTGTGGGGGCAGGAAGGTGAGGACGGAGGTCTGAGAACACAAGCTAGGGTGAGATTTCGGGCGAGGGCACACTGCAGAGGCTGAAATGAGATCTCCTGCATCTGGAGACAGGGCGAGGATCCGACATTAGCTCAGGTTGGAGACTGTGTCCATGATGGCCACATCAGGAAGTGGGGGCCCTCACGAAGCCATGGAGGTTTTCCCATGCTGGGAGTTGTGAGATGCTCCAAAGCGCAAGGATTCCTACTGCGATACAGTCGAGTCCTGTGAGATGGCTCGAGGGCGCCCCATACTGAAAGACTGGAGGGCAGGGTGCTTAGGATGGATGCCTGGGCATCCCACCTCCCATTACCATTGTCTCCTAGCCACAAGGCAGGTTCGATTGCTGGCTCTGGCGGAGCTACGCAGGGTGCTTAGTGGAGATGGACTCTCCTGAGGATGGGTCATAATGTGGGTTTGTGTCCATGGAGACCTAGGAATGTGGCAGTGGCTCGGGGGCCCGGAAGGATTCTCCGAACTTGAGGACTGGACACAGCTCCAAGAGTAAGTTTCCCCTGTGGAGATGAGAGGTGTTCTGAGGGTTGCCTCAGGAAAGCTCCGTTTGCTGGTATTGGAATCCAGGCCTCTGAGGAGAGACCCCTGGAAACCAACCAAAGGGTTCAGAGGAAGGCCTAACAGACTGTTCGGTTCCATCTTCTGTCTCTGCGGACATCCGTCTGCTTTTCTGCGTGGAGGGAGTTGCTCAGCTTGTGTCAGATCACCCCTGGGTATCCAGGGAGCCTACAATATTGTGATGGCCTCTGGGATCTTGAAGCATTCTCCTAATCTGTAGGTTTGTGGCCAGTGGAATGGGCAGAGTTTCCTTGGAGAGGGCAGGCACAGTCCTGCACTGTGGCCCCAGGGGCCCCAGCGTTGAGGGTGTGTGGGACAGGGCTGCGGGGCCAGAATTCTGAAAATACAAACTCGGCTTATGTTTGGGGTCGAGGGTATGGAGGGCCCCATCTACCGACCGTGATGGGAACTGCTCTGGATTTGAATGAAGGGCGAGTGTGCGTCCTTTTCTCAAGCTTCTGTGTCTGGATTTTGTGTCAAGGAGGGCTGTGGATTAGAAGGGTATCCTCCTGGGCCATGGATGAGCCTCCCTCTCTGGGGATTTGGCCTGGCTTCCAAGAGTTTCAGGTCATTCTGCGGGAAGGGAGGAGTCCTGTATTCTGCCTCAGGTGTCCCTCCCAAATAGGGATTCCAGAGCAGAGCCCTGGGTCCCGGCGACTGGAAAACCCAAATTCGGGTTAGGATGGGGGCCCAAGGGGCATGGGAAGCCCCCTAGGCGGGCTCGTGGTCCAGCCACTGAGAGACCTGATTGTAGCACGTGGCTTATGGTGAGGGTCACCAGGCGTCTTTGTGCCCAAGGCGACCCTCAAGCATGGGCGTGGCCTCCTGGGCCTTGCAGGTTTCTCCTACCCTGAAGGTTGGACACCAGGCCAACGGCAAGTTTTCCTTGATGGGATAGAGGAGTTCAGATTTCTGCATCAGGTCCCCTCCTGTCCGTGGATTGGAGATAAGGTCTAGGTTCTGAATCCTGAACACCCAGCTTGGGAAGAGATGACAGGCTATGGCCATGGCGGGTCTGATGTGATGGGTGTCTTTCGGGATGTCAGGGCTCAGGCAGTGTCAGACAGAGCATGAGTGCCCGTGGCACCTCGAGATTTGGATTGCAGTAGAGTGGCGTGCAGGTTGATTCTCATGGGTGTTTCTGGGTAGTCGCCTAGGGCCAAGTTTTGCCTCTGGTGGGAAGGCAGACTGCTGCATTGTGGCTCCAGAATTTCCAATCTGGAGGGATTGGGGGAGGGGGGCAGGAAGGTGAGGACGGAAGTCTGAGAACACAAGCTAGGGTGAGATTTCGGCGAGGGCAATAATCTGTGGGTTTGTGGCCAGTGGAATGGGCAGAGTTTCCTTGGAGAGGGCAGGCACAGTCCTGCGCTGTGGCGCCAGGGGCTCCAGCGTTGAGGGTGTGTTGGACAGGGCTGCGGGGCCTGAAGTCTGAAAAATGAAACTCGGCTTAGGTTTGGGGCCGAGGGTATGGCAGGGCCCATCTACCGACCGTGAAGGAAGCTGCTCTGGATTTGAATGAAGGGCGAGTGTGCGTCCTTTTCTCAGGCTTCTCTCTCTGGATTTTGTGTCAAGGAGGGCTGTGGAATGGAGGGGTGGCCTCCAGGGCCATCGATGAGCCTCCCTCTCTGGGGATTTGGCCTGGCTTCCAAGAGTTTCAGGTCATTCTGCGGGAAGGGAGGAGTCCTGTATTCTGCCTCAGGTGTCCCTCCCAAAGAGGGATTCAAGAGCAGAGCCCTGGGTCCCGGCGACTGGAAAACCCAAACTCGGGTTAGGATGGGGGCCCAAGGGGCATGGGAAGTCCCCTAGGCGGGCTCCTGGTCCAGCCACTGAGAGACCTGATTGGAGCACGAGGCTTATGGTGAGGGTCACCAGGCGTCTTTGTGCCCAAGGCGACCCTCAAGAATGGACGTGGCCTCCTGGGCCATGTAGGTTTCTCCTACGCTGAAGGTTGGACACCAGGCCAACAGCAAGGTTTCTTGTATGGGGATGGAGGAGTTCAGATTTCTGCATCAGGTTCCCTCCTGTCCGGGGATTGGAGATAATATCTAGGTTCTGAATCCCGAACACCCAGCTTGGGAAAAGATGACAGCCTAAGGTCATGGCGGGTCTGATGTGATGGGTGTCGGTCGGGATGTCAGGGCTCAGGCAGTGTCAGACAGAGCATGAGTGCCCGTGGCACCTCGAGATTTGGAGTGCAGTAGAGTGGCGTGCCGGTTGATTCTCATTGGGTTTTTCTGGGTAGTCGCCTAGAGCCACGTTTTTCTTATGGTGGCAAGGCAGACTGCTGTATTGTGGCTCCAGAATTGCCAATCTGGAGGGCTTTGAGGGCAGGATGGTGAGGACGTAAGACTGAGATCACAAGCTAGGGTTAGATTTCGAGGGAGGGCACTCTGCAGAGTCTGAAATGAGATCTCCTGCATCTGGAGACAGGGCGAGGATCCGACATTTGCTCAGGTTGGAGACTGTGTCCATTATGGCCCCATCAGGAAGCGGGGGCCCTCACGAAGCCATGGAGGTTTTCCCATGCTGGGAGTTGTGAGATGCTCCGAAGCGCAAGGCTTCCTACTTTGGGACAGTCCAGTCCTGTGAGATGGCTCCAGGACGCCCCATACAGAAAGACTGGAGGGCAGGGTGCTAAGGATGGATGCCTGGGCATTCCACCTCCCATTCCCATTGTCTCCTAGAGCCAAGGCAGGTTCGATTGCTGGCTCTGGCGGAGCAACGCAGGGCGCTGAGTGGAGATGGACTCTCCTGAGGATGGGACATAATGTGGGTTTGTTTCCATGGAGATTTAGGAATGGGGCAATGGCTCGGGAGCGTCGAAGGATTCTCCGAACTTGAGGATTGGACACAGCTCCAAAGAATAAGTTTCCCCTGTGGAGATGAGAGTTGTTCTGATAGGTGCCTCAGGAAACCTCCGTGTCCTGGTATAGGAATCCAGGCCTCTGCTGTGAGAAGCCTGGAAACCAACCAAAGGGTTCAGAGGAAGGCCTAACAGACTGTCCGGTTCCATCTTCTGTCTCTGGGGTCATCCGTCTTTTTTCTGCGTGGAGGGAGTTGCTCAGCTTGTGTCAGATCACGCCTGGGTGTCCAGGGCAGCCTACACTATTGGGATGGCCTCGGCGATCTTGGAGCCTTCTCCTAATCTGTAGGTTTGTGGCCAGTGGAATGGGCAGAGTTTCCTTGGAGAGGGCAGGCACAGTCCTGCACTGTGGCCCCAGGGGCCCCAGCGTTGAGGGTGTGTGGGACAGGGCTGCGGGGCCTGAAGTCTGAAATCTGAAACTCGGCTTAGGTTTGCGGCCGAGGGTATGGCAGGCCCCATCTACTGACCGAGATGGGAGCTGTTCTGGATTTGAATGAAGGGCGAGTGTGCGTCCTTTTCTCAGGCTTCTGTGTCTGGATTTTGTGTCAAGGAGGGCTGTGAAATGGAGGGGTGGCCTCCTGGGACATGGATGAGCCTCCCTCTCTGGGGATTGGCCTAGCTTGCAAGAGTTTCAGGTCATTCTGCGGGAAGGGAGGAGTCCTGTATTCTGCCTCAGGTGTCCCTCCCAAAGAGGGATTCCAGAGCTGAGCCCTGGGTCCCGGCGACTGGAAAACCCAAACTCGGGTTAGGATGGGGGCCCAAGGGGCATGGGAAGTCCCCTAGGCGGGCTCGTGGTCCAGCCACTGAGAGACCTGATTGGAGCACGAGGCTTATGGTGAGGGTCACAAGGCGTCTTTGTGCCCAAGGCGCCTCTCAGGCATGGGCGTGGCCTCCTGGGCCATGCAGGTTTCTCCTACCCTGAAGGTTGGACACCAGGCCAACTGCAAGGTTTCTTGGATGGGGATGGAGGAGTTCATATTTCTGCAGCAGGTTCCCTCCTGTCCGGGGATTGGAGATACGGTCTAGGTTCTGAATCCTGAACACCCAGCTTGGGAAGAGATGACAGCCTAAGGTCATGGGGGTCTGATGTGATGGGTTCGGTCGGGATGTCAGGGCTCAGGCAGTGTCAGACAGAGCATGAGTGCCCATGGCAACCTCGAGAATTGGAGTGCAGTAGAGTGGCGTGCAGGTGGATCCTCATTGGGTGTTTCTGGGTAGTCGCCTAGGGCCACGTTTTTCTTCTGGTGGGAAGGCTGACTGCTGCCTTGTGGCTCCAGAATTGCCAATCTGGAGGGCTTGGGGGGGCAGGAAGGTGAGGACGGAAGTCTGAGAACACAAGCTCGGGTGAGATTTCGGGCGAGGGCACTCTGCAGAGGATGAAATGGGATATCTTGCATCTGGACTCTTGGCGAGGATCCGACATTGGCTCAGGTTGGAGACTGTGTCCATTATGGCCCCATCAGGAAGTGGGGGCCCTCACGAAGCCATGGAGGTTTTCCTTAGCTGGGAGTTGTGAGATGCTCCAAAGCGCAAGGATTCCTACTGCGGGACAGTTGAGTCCTGTGAGATGGCTCCAGGACGCCCCATACAGAAAGACTGGAGGGCAAGGTGCTAAGGATGGATGCCTGGGCATCCCACCTCCAATTCCCATTGTCTCCTAGCGACAAGGCAGGTTCGATTGCTGGCTCTGGCGGAGCTACGCAGGGCGCCGAGTGGAGATGGACTCTCCTGAGGATGGGTCATAATGTGGGTTTGTGTCCATGGAGACCTAGGAATGTGGCAGTGGCTCGGGGGCCCGGAAGGATTCTCCGACTTTAGGATTGGACACAGCTCCAAAGAGTAAGTTTCCCCTGTGGAGATGAGAGGTGTTTTGAGGGTTGCCTCAGGAAACCTCCGTTTGCTGGTATTTGAATGCAGGCCTCTGAGGAGAGACCCCTGGAAACCAACCAAAGGGTTCAGAGGAAGGCCTAACAGACTGTCCGGTTCCATCTTCTGTCTCTGGGGACATCTGTCTGATTTTCTGCATGGAGGAAGTTGCTCAGCTTGTGTCAGATAACCCCTGGGTGTCCAGAGAGCCTACACTATTGTGATGGCCTCTGGGATCTTGAAGCATTCTCCTAATCTGTAGGTTTGTGGCCAGTGGAATGGGCAGAGTTTCCTTGGAGAGGGCAGGCACAGTCCTGCACTGCGGCCCCAGTTGCCCCAGCGTTGAGGGTGTGTGGGACAGGGCTGCGGGGCCAGAATTCTGAAAACACAAACTCGGCTTATGTTTGGGGTCGAGGGTATGGCAGGTCCCATCTACCGACCGTGAATGGAGCTGCTCTGGATTTGAATGAAGGGCGAGTGTGCGTCCTTTTCTCAGGTTCTGTGTCTGGATTATGTGTCAAGGAGGGCTGTGGAATGGAGGGGTGGCCTCCTGGGCCATGGATGAGCCTCCCTCTGTGGGGATTTGGCCTGGCTTCCAAGAGTTTCAAGTCATTCTGCGGGAAGGGAAGAGTCCTGTATTCTGCCTCAGGTGTCCCTCCCAAAGAGGGATTCAAGAGCCGAGCCCTCGGTCCCGGTGACTGGAAAACCCAAACTCGGGTTAGAATGGGGGCCCAAGGGGCATGGGCAGCCCCCTATGCGGGCTCGTGGTCCAGCCACTGAGAGACTTGATTGGAGCACGAGGCTTATGGTGAGGGTCACCAGGCGTCTTTGTGCCCAAGGCGACCCTCAAGCATGGGCGTGGCCTCCTGGGCCTTGCAGGTTTCTCCTACCCTGAAGGTTGGACACCAGGCCAACAGCAAGGTTTCTTGGATGGGGATGGAGGAGTTCAGATTTCTGCATCAGGTTCCCTCCTGTCCGGGGATTGGAGATAAGGTCTTGGTTCTGAATCCTGAACATCCAGCTTGGGAAAAGATGACAGCCTAAGGTCTTGGCGGGTCTGATGTGATGGGTGTCGGCCGGGATGTCAGGGCTCAGGCAGTGTCAGACAGAGCATGAGTGCCCGTGGCACCTCGAGATTTCGAGTGCAGTAGAGTGGCGTGCCGGTTGATTCTCATTTGGTGTTTCTGGGTAGTAGCCTAGGGCCACGTTTTTCTTCTGGTGGGAAGGGAGACTACTGCATTGTGGCTACAGATTTGCCGTCTGGAGGGCTTGGGGGGGCAGGATGGTGAGGACGGAAGTCTGAGAACACAAGCTAGGGTGAGATTTCGGGCGAGGGTACTCTGCAAAGGCTGAAATGAGATCTCCTGCATCTGGAGACAGGGCGAGGATCCGACATTGGCTCAGGTTGGAGACTGTGTCCATTATGGCCCCATCAGGAAGCGGGGGCCCTCACGAAGCCATGGAGGTTTTCCCATGCTGGGAGTTGTGAGATGCTCCAAAGCGCAAGGATTCCTACTGCGGGACAGTCGAGTCCGGTGAGATGGCTCCAGGACGCCCCATACAGATAAACTGGAGGGCAGGGTGCTAAGGATGGATGCCTGGGCATCCCACCTCCCATTCCCATTGTCTCCTAGCCACAAGACAGGTTCGATTGCTGGCTCTGGCGGAGCTACGCAGGGCGCCGATTGGAGATGGACTCTCCTGAGGATGGGTCATTATGTGGGTTTGTGTCCAAGGAGACCTAGGAATGTGGCAGTGGCTCGGGCACCGGAAGGGTTCTCTGAACTTGAGGATTGGACAGAGCTCCAAAGAGTAAGTTTCCCCTGTGGAGATGAGAGGTGTTCTGATGGGTGCCTCAGGAAACCTCCGTGTGCTGGTATTGGAATCCAGGCCTCTGCGGAGAGACGCCTGGAAACCAACCAAAGGGTTAAGAGGAAGGCCTAACAGACTGTCCGGTTCCATCTTCTGTCTCTGGGGACAGCCGTCTGTTTTTCTGCGTGGAGGGAGTTGGTCAGCTTGTGGCAGATCACCCCTGGGTGTCCAGGGCAGCCTACACTATTGGGATGGCCTCAGCGATCTTGGAGCCTTCTCGGAATCTGTAGGTTTGTGGCCAGTGGAATGGGCAGAGTTTCCTTGGAGAGAGCAGGCACAGTCCTGCGCTGTGGCTCCATGGGCCCCAGCGATGAGGGTGTGTGGGACAGGGCTGCAGGGTCTGAAGTCTGAAAACTCAAACTCGGCTTAGGTTTGGGGCCGAGGGTATGGCAGGCCCCATCTACCGACCGTGATGGGAGCTGCTCTGGATTTGAATGAAGGGCGAGTGTGCGTCCTTTTCTCAGGCTTCTGTGTCTGGATTTTGTGTGAAGGAGGGCTGTGGAATGAAGGGTGGCCTCCTGGGCCATGGATGAGCCTCCCTCTCTGGGGATTGGCCTAGCTTGCAAGAGTTTCAGGTCATTCTGCGGGAAGGGAGGAGTCCTGTATTCTGCCTCAGGTGTCCCTCCCAAAGAGGGATTCCAGAGCTGAGCCCTGGGTCCCGGCGACTGGAAAACCCAAACTCGGGTTAGGATGGGGGCCCAGGGGCATGGGAAGTCCCCTAGGCGGGCACGTGGTCCAGCCACTGAGAGACCTGATTGGAGCACGAGGCTTATGGTGAGGGTCACAAGGCGTCTTTGTGCCCAAGGCGCCTCTCAGGCATGGGCGTGGCCTCCTGGGCCATGCAGGTTTCTCCTACCCTGAAGGTTGGACACGAGGCCAACTGCAAGGTTTCTTGGATGGGGATGGAGGAGTTCAGATTTCTGCATCAGGTTCCCTCCTGTCCGGGGATTGGAGATAAGGTCTAGGTTCTGAATCCTGAACACCCAGCTTGGGAAGAGATGACAGCCTACGGTCATGGCGGGTCTGATGTGATGGGTGTCTTTCGGGATGTCAGGGCTCAGGCAGTGTCAGACAGAGAATGAGTGCCCATGGCAACCTCGAGAATTGGAGTGCAGTAGAGTGGCGTGCAGGTGGATCCTCATTGGGTGTTTCTGGGTAGTCGCCTAGGGCCACGTTTTTCTTCTGGTGGGAAGGCTGACTGCTGCCTTGTGGCTCCAGAATTGCCAATCTGGAGGGCTTGGGGGGGCAGGAAGGTGAGGACGGAAGTCTGAGAACACAAGCTCGGGTGAGATTTCGGGCGAGGGCACTCTGCAGAGGATGAAATGGGATATCTTGCATCTGGACTCTTGGCGAGGATCCGACATTGGCTCAGGTTGGAGACTGTGTCCATTATGGCCCCATCAGGAAGTGGGGGCCCTCACGAAGCCATGGAGGTTTTCCTTAGCTGGGAGTTGTGAGATGCTCCAAAGCGCAAGGATTCCTACTGCGGGACAGTTGAGTCCTGTGAGATGGCTCCAGGACGCCCCATACAGAAAGACTGGAGGGCAAGGTGCTAAGGATGGATGCCTGGGCATCCCACCTCCAATTCCCATTGTCTCCTAGCGACAAGGCAGGTTCGATTGCTGGCTCTGGCGGAGCTACGCAGGGCGCCGAGTGGAGATGGACTCTCCTGAGGATGGGTCATAATGTGGGTTTGTGTCCATGGAGACCTATTTGCGGCAGTGGCTCGGGGGCCCGGAAGGATTCTCCGAACTTTAGATTTGGACACAGCTCCAAAGAGTAAGTTTCCCCTGTGGAGAGGAGAGGTGTTCTGATGGGTGCCTCAGGAAACCTCCGTTTGCTGGTATTGGAATGCAGGCCTCTGAGAAGGGACGCCTGGAAACCAACCAAAGGGTTCAGAGGAAGTCCTAACAGACTCTCCGGTTCCATCTTCTGTCTCTGGGGACATCCGTCTGGTTTTCTGCGTGGAGGGAGTTGCTCAGCTTGTGTCAGATCACCCCTGGGTATCCAGGGCAGCCTACACTATTTGGATGGCCTCTGGGATCTTGGAGCCTTCTCCTAATCTGTAGGTTTGTGGCCAGTGGAATGGGCAGAGTTTCCTTGGAGAGGGCAGGCACAGTCCTGCGCTGTGGCCCCAGGGGCCCCAGCGTTGAGGGTGTGTGGGACAGGGCTGCGGGGCCTGAAGTCTGAAAACTCAAACTCGGCTTAGGTTTGGGGCCTGGGGTATGACATGCCCCATCTACCGACAGTGATGAGAGCTGCTCTGGATTTGAATGAAGGGCGAGTGTGCGTCCTTTTCTCAGGCTTCTGTGTCTGGATTTTGTGTCAAGGAGGGCTGTGGAATGGGGGGTGGCCTCCTGGGCCATGGATGAGCCTCCCTCTCTGGGGATTTGGCCTGGCTTCCAAGAGTTTCAGGTCATTCTGCGGGAAGGGAGGAGTCCAGTATTCTGCCTCAGGTGTCCCTCCCAAGAGGGATTCCAGAGCAGAGCCCTGGGTCCCGGCGACTGGAAAACCCAAACTCGGGTTAGGATGGGGGCCCAAGGGGCATGGGAAGCACCCTAGGCGGGCTTGTGGTCCAGCCACTGGGAGACCTGATTGGAGCACGAGGCTGATGGTGAGGGTCACCAGGCGTCTTTGTGCCCAAGGCGACCCTCAAGCATGGGCGTGGCCTCCTGGGCCATGCAGGTTTCTCCTATCCTGAAGGTTGGACACCAGGCCAACAGCAAGGTTTCTTGGATGGGGATGGAGTGGTTCAGATTTCTGCATCAGGTTCCCTCCTTTCCGGGGATTGGAGATAAGGTCAGGGTTCTGAATCCTGAACATCCAGCTTGGGAAGAGATGACAGCCTAAGGTCATGTCTGGTCTGATGTGATGGATGTCGGTCGAGATGTCAGGGTTGAGGCAGTGTTGGACAGAGCATGAGTGCCCATGGCAACCTCGAGAATTGGAGTGCAGTAGAGTGGCGTGCAGGTGGATCCTCATAGGGTGTTTCTTGGTAATCGCCTAGGGCCACGTTTTTCTTCTGGTGGGAAGGCAGACTGCTGCATTGTGGCTCCAGAATTGCCAATCTGGAGGGCTTGGGGGGGAAGGATGGTGAGGGCGGAAGTCTGAGAACACAAGCTAGGGTGAGATTTCGGGCGAGGGCACTCTGCAGAGGCTGAAATGAGATCTCCTGCATCTGGAGACAGGGCGAGGATCCGACATTGGCTCAGGTTGCAGACTGTGTCCATGATGGCCCCATCAGGAAGTGGGGGCCCTCACGAAGCCATGGAGGATTTCCCATGCTGGGAGTTGTGAGATGCTCCAAAGCGCAAGGATTCCTACTGCGGGACAGTCGAGTCCTGTGAGATGGCTCCAGGACGCCCCATACAGAAAGACTGGAGGCCAGGGTGCTAAGGATGGATGCCTGGGCATCCCACCTCCCATTCCCATTGTCTCCTAGCCACAAGGCAGGTTCGATTCCTGGCTCTGGGGGAGCTACGCAGGGGGATAAGTGGAGATGGACTCTCCTGAGGATGGGTCATAATGTAGGTTTGTGTCCATGGAGACCTAGGAATGTGGCAGTGGCTCGGGGGCCCGGAAGGATTCTCCGAACTTTAGGATTGGACACAGCTCCAAATTGTGAGTTTCCCCTGTGGAGATTAGAGGTGTTTTGATGGGTGCCTCAGGAAACCTCCGTTTGCTGGTATTGGAATGCAGGCCTCTGAGGAGAGACACCTGGAAATCAACCCAAGGGTTCAGAGGAAGGCCTAACAGACTGTCCGGTTCCATAATCTGTCTCTTGGGACATCCGTCTGCTTTTCTGCGTGGAGGGAGTTGTTCAGCTTGTGTCAGATCACCCCTGGGTGTCCAGGGCAGCCTACACTATTAGGATGGCCTCCGCGATCTTGGAGCCTTCTCCTAATCTGTAGGTTTGTGGCCAGTGGAATGGGCAGAGTTTCATTGAAGAGGGCAGGCACAGTGCTGCGCTGTGGCCCCAGGGGCCCCAGCGTTGAGGGTGTGTGGGACAGTGCTGCGGGGCCTGAAGTCTGAAAACAAAAACTCGGCTTAGGTTTGGGGCCGAGGGTATGGCAGGCCCCATCTACCGACCGTGATGGGTACTGCTCTGGATTTGAATGAAGGGCGAGTATGCGTCCTTTTCTCAAGCTTCTTTGTCTGGATTTTGTGTCAAGGAGGACTGTGGATTAGAAGGGTATCCTCCTGGGCCATGGATGAGCCTCCCTCTCTGGGGATTTGGCCTGGCTTCCAAGAGTTTCAGGTCATTCTGCGGGAAGGGAGGAGTCCTGTATTCTGCCTCAGGTGTCCCTCCCAAAGAGGGATTCAAGAGCCGAGCCCTGGGTCCCGGCGACTGGAAAACCCAAACTCGGGTTAGGATGGGGGCCCAAGGGGCATGGGAAGTCCCCTAGGCGGACTCCTGGTCCAGCCACTGAGAGACCTGATTGGAGCACGAGGCTTATGGTGAGGGTCACCAGGCGTCTTTGTGCCCAAGGCGACCCTCAAGAATGGACGTGGCCTCCTGGGCCATGTAGGTTTCTCCTACGCTGAAGGTTGGACACCAGGCCAACAGCAAGGTTTCTTGGATGGGGATGGAGGAGTTCAGATTTCTGCATCAGGTTCCCTCCTGTCCGGGGATTGGAGATAAGGTCAAGGTTCTGAATCCTGAACACCCAGCTTGGGAAAAGATGACAGCCTAGGGTCATTGCGGGTCTGATGTGATGGGTGTCGGTCGGGATGTCAGGGCTCAGGCAGTGTCAGACAGAGCATGAGTGCCCGTGGCACCTCGAGATTTCGAGTGCAGTAGAGTGGCGTGCAGGTTGATTCTCATTGGGTGTTTCTGGGTAGTCGCTTAGGGCCACCTTTTTCTTCTGGTGGGAAGAGAGACTGCTGTTTTGTGGCTCCAGAATAGCCATCTGGAGGGCTTGGGGGGGTAGGAAGGTGAGGACGGAAGTCTGAGATCACAAGCTAGGGTGAGATTTCGGGGGAGGGCACTCTACAGAGGCTGAAATGAGATCTCCTGCTTCTGGAGACAGGGCGAGGATCCAACATTGGCTCAGGTTGGAGACTGTGTCCATTATGGCCCCATCAGGAAGCGGGGGCCCTCACGAAGCCATGGAGGTTTTCCCATGCTGGGAGTTGTGAGATGCTCCAAAGCACAAGGATTCCTACCTAGGGACAGTCGAGTCCTGTGAGATGGCTCCAGGACGCCCCATACAGAAAGACTGGAGGGCATGGTGCTAAGGATGGATGCCTGGGCATCCCACCTCCCATTCCCATTGTCTACTAGCCACTAGGCAGGTTCGATTGCTGGCTCTGGCAGAGCTACCCAGGGCGCCGAGTGGAGATGGACTCTCCTGAGGATGGGTCATAATGTGGGTTTGTGTCCATGGAGACCTATTTGCGGCAGTGGCTCGGGGGCCCGGAAGGATTCTCCGAACTTTAGATTTGGACACAGCTCCAAAGAGTAAGTTTCCCCTGTGGAGAGGAGAGGTGTTCTGATGGGTGCCTCAGGAAACCTCCGTTTGCTGGTATTGGAATGAAGGCCTCTGAGAAGGGACGCCTGGAAACCAACCAAAGGGTTCAGAGGAAGTCCTAACAGACTCTCCGGTTCCATCTTCTGTCTCTGGGGACATCCGTCTGGTTTTCTGCGTAGAGTGAGTTGCTCAGCTTGTGTCAGATCACCCCTGGGTATCCAGGGCAGCCTACACTATTGGGATGGCCTCTGGGATCTTGGAGCCTTCTCCTAATCTGTAGGTTTGTGGCCAGTGGAATGGGCAGAGTTTCCGTGGAGAGGGCAGGCACAGTCCTGCGCTGTGGCCCCAGGGGCCCCAGCGTTGAGGGTGTGTGGGACAGGGCTGCGGGGCCTGAAGTCTGAAAACTCAAACTCGGCTTAGGTTTGGGGCCTGGGGTATGACATGCCCCATCTACCGACAGTGATGAGAGCTGCTCTGGATTTGAATGAAGGGCGAGTGTGCGTCCTTTTCTCAGGCTTCTGTGTCTGGATTTTGTGTCAAGGAGGGCTGTGGAATGGGGGGTGGCCTCCTGGGCCATGGATGAGCCTCCCTCTCTGGGGATTTGGCCTGGCTTCCAAGAGTTTCAGGTCATTCTGCGGGAAGGGAGGAGTCCAGTATTCTGCCTCAGGTGTCCCTCCCAAGAGGGATTCCAGAGCAGAGCCCTGGGTCCCGGCGACTGGAAAACCCAAACTCGGGTTGGGATGGGGGCCCAAGGGTCATGGGAAGCCCCCTAGGCGGGCTTGTGGTCCAGCCACTGGGAGACCTGATTGGAGCACGAGGCTTATGGTGAGGGTCACCAGGCGTCTTTGTGCCCAAGGCGACCCTCAAGCATGGGCGTGGCCTCCTGGGCCATGCAGGTTTCTCCTATCCTGAAGGTTGGACACCAGGCCAACAGCAAGGTTTCTTGGATGGGGATGGAGTGGTTCAGATTTCTGCATCAGGTTCCCTCCTTTCCAGGGATTGGAGATAAGGTCAGGGTTCTGAATCCTGAACACCCAGCTTGGGAAGAGATGACAGCCTAAGGTCATGTCTGGTCTGATGTGATGGATGTCGGTCGAGATGTCAGGGTTGAGGCAGTGTTGGACAGAGCATGAGTGCCCATGGCAACCTCGAGAATTGGAGTGCAGTAGAGTGGCGTGCAGGTGGATCCTCATAGGGTGTTTCTGGGTAATCGCCTAGGGCCACGTGTTTTCTTCTGGTGGGAAGGCAGACTGCTGCATTGTGGCTCCAGAATTGCCAATCGGGAGGGCTTGGGGGGGCAGGATGGTGAGGGCGGAAGTCTGAGAACACAAGCTAGGGTGAGATTTCGGGCGAGGGCACTCTGCAGAGGCTGAAATGAGATCTCCTGCATCTGGAGACAGGGCGAGGATCGGACATTGGCTCAGGTTGCAGACTGTGTCCATGATGGCCCCATCAGGAAGTGGGGGCCCTCACGAAGCCATGGAGGATTTCCCATGCTGGGAGTTGTGAGATGCTCCAAATCGCAAGGATTCCTACTGCGGGACAGTCGAGTCCTGTGAGATGGCTTCAGGACGCCCCATACAGAAAGACTGGAGGGCAGGGTGCTAAGGATGGATGCCTGGGCATCCCACCTCCCATTCCCATTGTCTCCTAGGGACAAGGCAGGTTCGGTTGCTGGCTCTGGGGGAGCTACGCAGGGGGATAAGTGGAGATGGACTCTCCTGAGGATGGGTCATAATGTAGGTTTGTGTCCATGGAGACCTAGGAATGTGGCAGTGGCTCGGGGGCCCGGAAGGATTCTCCGAACTTTAGGATTGGACACAGCTACAAATTGTGAGTTTTCCCTGTGGAGATTAGAGGTGTTTTGATGGGTGCCTCAGGAAACCTCCGTTTGCTGGTATTGGAATGCAGGCCTCTGAGGAGAGACACCTGGAAATCAACCCAAGGGTTCAGAGGAAGGCCTAACAGACTGTCCGGTTCCATCTTCTGTCTCTTGGGACATCCGTCTGCTTTTCTGCGTGGAGGGAGTTGCTCAGCTTGTGTCAGATCACCCCTGGGTGTCCAGGGCAGCCTACACTATTAGGATGGCCTCCGCGATCTTGGAGCCTTCTCCTAATCTGTAGGAGTGTGGCCAGTGGAATGGGCAGAGTTTCATTGAAGAGGGCAGGCACAGTGCTGCGCTGTGGCCCCAGGGGCCCCAGCGTTGAGGGTGTGTGGGACAGGGCTGCGGGGCCTGAAGTCTGAAAACAAAAACTCGGCTTAGGTTTGGGGCCGAGGGTATGGCAGGCCCCATCTACCGACCGTGATGGGTACTGCTCTGGATTTGAATGAAGGGCGAGTGTGCGTCCTTTTCTCAGTTTCTGTGTCTGGATTTTGTGTCAAGGAGGACTGTGGATTAGAAGGGTATCCTCCTGGGCCATGGATGAGCCTCCCTCTCTGGGGATTTGGCCTGGCTTCCAAGAGTTTCAGGTCATTCTGCGGGAAGGGAGGAGTCCTGTATTCTGCCTCAGGTGTCCCTCCCAAAGAGGGATTCCAGAGCAGAGCCCTGGGTCCCGGCGACTAAAAAACCCAAATTCGGGTTAGGATGGGGGCCCAAGGGGCATGGGAAGCCCCCTAGGCGGGCTCGTCGTCCAGCCACTGAGAGACCTGATTGGAGCACGAGGCTTATGGTGAGGGTCACCAGGCGTCTTTGTGCCCAAGGCGACCCTCAAGCATGGGCGTGGCCTCCTGGGCCATACAGGTTTCTCCTACCCTGAAGGTTGGACACCAGGCCAACAGCAAGGTTTCTTTAATGGGGATGGAGGCGTTCAGATTTCTGCATCAGGTTCCCTCCTGTCCGGGGATTGGAGATAAGGTCTAGGTTCTGAATCCTGAACACCCTGCTTGGGAAAGGATGACAGCCTAAGGTCATGGCGGGTCTTATGTGATGGGTGACGGTCGGGATGTCAGGGCTCAGGCAGTGTCAGACAGAGCATGAGTGCCCATGGCAACCTCGAGAATTGGAGTGCAGTAGAGTGGCGTACAGGTGGATCCTCATTTGGTGTTTCTGGGTAGTCGCCTAGGGCCACGTTTTTCTTCTGGTGGGAAGGCAGACTGCTGCATTGTGGCTCCAGAATTGCCAATCTGGTGGGCTTGGGGGGGCAGGAAGGTGAGGACGGAAGTCTGAGAACACAAGCTAGGGTGAGATTTCGGGCGAGGGCACACTGCAGAGGCTGAAATGAGATCTCCTGCATCTGGAGACAGGGCGAGGATCCGACATTAGCTGAGGTTGGAGACTGTGTCCATGATGGCCACATCAGGAAGTGGGGGCCCTCACGAAGCCATGGAGGTTTTCCCATGCTGGGAGTTGTGAGATGCTCCAAAGCGCAAGGATTCCTACTGCGATACAGTCGAGTCCTGTGAGATGGCTCGAGGGCGCCCCATACTGAAAGACTGGAGGGCAGGGTGCTTAGGATGGATGCCTGGGCATCCCACCTCCCATTACCATTGTCTCCTAGCCACAAGGCAGGTTCGATTGCTGGCTCTGGCGGAGCTACGCAGGGTGCTTAGTGGAGATGGACTCTCCTGAGGATGGGTCATAATGTGGGTTTGTGTCCATGGAGACCTAGGAATGTGGCAGTGGCTCTGGGGCCCGGAAGGATTCTCCGAACTTGAGGACTGGACACAGCTCCAAGAGTAAGTTTCCCCTGTGGAGATGAGAGGTGTTCTGAGGGTTGCCTCAGGAAAGCTCCGTTTGCTGGTATTGGAATCCAGGCCTCTGAGGAGAGACCCCTGGAAACCAACCAAAGGGTTCAGAGGAAGGCCTAACAGACTGTTCGGTTCCATCTTCTGTCTCTGCGGACATCCGTCTGCTTTTCTGCGTGGAGGGAGTTGCTCAGCTTGTGTCAGATCACCCCTGGGTATCCAGGGAGCCTACAATATTGTGATGGCCTCTGGGATCTTGAAGCATTCTCCTAATCTGTAGGTTTGTGGCCAGTGGAATGGGCAGAGTTTCCTTGGAGAGGGCAGGCACAGTCCTGCACTGTGGCCCCAGGGGCCCCAGCGTTGAGGGTGTGTGGGACAGGGCTGCGGGGCCAGAATTCTGAAAATACAAACTCGGCTTATGTTTGGGGTCGAGGGTATGGAGGGCCCCATCTACCGACCGTGATGGGAACTGCTCTGGATTTGAATGAAGGGCGAGTGTGCGTCCTTTTCTCAAGCTTCTGTGTCTGGATTTTGTGTCAAGGAGGGCTGTGGATTAGAAGGGTATCCTCCTGGGCCATGGATGAGCCTCCCTCTGTGGGGATTTGGCCTGGCTTCCAAGAGTTTCAGGTCATTGTGCGGGAAGGGAGGAGTCCTGTATTCTGCCTCAGGTGTCCCTCCCAAAGAGGGATTCCAGAGCAGAGCCCTGGGTCCCGGCGACTGGAAAACCCAAACTCGGGTTAGGATGGGGGCCCAAGGGGCATGGGAAACCCCCTAGGCGGGCTCGTGGTCCAGCCACTGAGAGACCTGATTGGAGCCCGAGGCTTATGGTGAGGGTCACCAGGCGTCTTTGTGCCCAAGGCGACCCTCAAGCATGGGCGTGGCCTCCTGGGCCTTGCAGGTTTCTCCTACCCTGAAGGTTGGACACCAGGCCAACGGCAAGTTTTCCTTGATGGGATGGAGGAGTTCAGATTTCTGCATCAGGTCCCCTCCTGTCCGGGGATTGGAGATAATATCTAGGTTCTGAATCCCGAACACCCAGCTTGGGAAAAGATGACAGCCTAAGGTCATGGCGGGTCTGATGTGATGGGTGTCGGTCGGGATGTCAGGGCTCAGGCAGTGTCAGACAGAGCATGAGTGCCCGTGGCACCTCGAGATTTGGAGTGCAGTAGAGTGGCGTGCCGGTTGATTCTCATTGGGTGTTTCTGGGTAGTCGCCTAGAGCCACGTTTTTCTTATGGTGGCAAGGCAGACTGCTGTATTGTGGCTCCAGAATTGCCAATCTGGAGGGCTTTGAGGGCAGGATGGTGTGGACGTAAGACTGAGATCACAAGCTAGGGTTAGATTTCGAGGGAGGGCACTCTGCAGAGGCTGAAATGAGATCTCCTGCATCTGGAGACAGGGCGAGGATCCGACATTTGCTCAGGTTGGATACTGTGTCCATTATGGCCACATCAGGAAGCGGGGGCCCTCACGAAGCAATGGAGGTTTTCCCATGCTGGGAGTTGTGAGATGCTCCAAAGCGCAAGGCTTCCTACTTTGGGACAGTCCAGTCCTGTGAGATGGCTCCAGGACGCCCCATACAGAAAGACTGGAGGGCAGGGTGCTAAGGATGGATGCCTGGGCATTCCACCTCCCATTCCCATTGTCTCCTAGAGCCAAGGCAGGTTCGATTGCTGGCTCTGGCGGAGCAACGCAGGGCGCTGAGTGGAGATGGACTCTCCTGAGGATGGGACATAATGTGGGTTTGTTTCCATGGAGATTTAGGAATGGGGCAATGGCTCGGGAGCGTCGAAGGATTCTCCGAACTTGAGGATTGGACACAGCTCCAAAGAATAAGTTTCCCCTGTGGAGATGAGAGTTGTTCTGATAGGTGCCTCAGGAAACCTCCGTGTGCTGGTATAGGAATCCAGGCCTCTGCTGTGAGAAGCCTGGAAACCAACCAAAGGGTTCAGAGGAAGGCCTAACAGACTGTCCGGTTCCATCTTCTGTCTCTGGGGTCATCCGTCTTTTTTCTGCGTGGAGGGAGTTGCTCAGCTTGTGTCAGATCACCCCTGGGTGTCCAGGGCAGCCTACACTATTGGGATGGCCTCGGCGATCTTGGAGCCTTCTCCTAATCTGTAGGGTTGTGGCCAGTGGAATGGGCAGAGTTTCCTTGGAGAGGGCAGGCACAGTCCTGCACTGTGGCCCCAGGGGCCCCAGCGTTGAGGGTGTGTGGGACAGGGCTGCGGGGCCTGAAGTCTGAAATCTGAAACTCGGCTTAGGTTTGCGGCCGAGGGTATGGCAGGCCCCATCTACCGACCGAGATGGGAGCTGTTCTGGATTTGAATGAAGGGCGAGTGTGCGTCCTTTTCTCAGGCTTCTGTGTCTGGATTTTGTGTCAAGGAGGGCTGTGAAATGGAGGGGTGGCCTCCTGGGACATGGATGAGCCTCCCTCTCTGGGGATTGGCCTAGCTTGCAAGAGTTTCAGGTCATTCTGCGGGAAGGGAAGAGTCCTGTATTCTGCCTCAGGTGTCCCTACCAAAGAGGGATTCCAGAGCAGAGCCCTCGGTCCCGGTGACTGGAAAACCCAAACTCGGGTTAGAATGGGGGCCCAAGGGGCATGGGCAGCCCCCTATGCGGGCTCGTGGTCCAGCCACTGAGAGACTTGATTGGAGCACGAGGCTTATGGTGAGGGTCACCAGGCGTCTTTGTGCCCAAGGCGACCCTCAAGCATGGGCGTGGCCTCCTGGGCCTTGCAGGTTTCTCCTACCCTGAAGGTTGGACACCAGGCCAACAGCAAGGTTTCTTGGATGGGGATGGAGGAGTTCAGATTTCTGCATCAGGTTCCCTCCTGTCCGGGGATTGGAGATAAGGTCAAGGTTCTGAATCCTGAACACCCAGCTTGGGAAAAGATGACAGCCTATGGTCATGGCGGGTCTGATGTGATGGGTGTCGGTCGGGATGTCAGGGCTCAGGCAGTGTCAGACAGAGCATGAGTGCCCGTGGCACCTCGAGATTTCGAGTGCAGTAGAGTGGCGTGCAGGTTGATTCTCATTGGGTGTTTCTGGGTAGTCGCCTAGGGCCACGTTTTTCTTCTGGTGGGAAGAGAGACTGCTGCATTGTGGCTCCAGAATAGCCATCTGGAGGGCTTGGGGGGGTAGGAAGGTGAGGACGGAAGTCTGAGAACACAAGCTAGGGTGAGATTTCGGGGGAGGGCACTCTACAGAGGCTGAAATGAGATCTCTTGCTTCTGGAGACAGGGCGAGGATCCAACATTGGCTCAGGTTGGAGACTGTGTCCATTATGGCCCCATCAGGAAGCGGGGGCCCTCACGAAGCCATGGAGGTTTTCCCATGCTGGGAGTTGTGAGATGCTCCAAAGCACAAGGATTCCTACCTAGGGACAGTCGAGTCCTGTGAGATGGCTCCGGGACGCCCCATACAGAAAGACTGGAGGGCAGGGTGCTAAGGATGGATGCCTGGGCATCCCACCTCCCATTCCCATTGTCTCCTAGCCACAAGGCAGGTTCGATTGCTGGCTCTGGCGGAGCTACCCAGGGCGCCGAGTGGAGATGGACTCTCCTGAGGATGGGTCATAATGTGGGTTTGTGTCCATGGAGACCTATTTGCGGCAGTGGCTCGGGGGCCCGGAAGGATTCTCCGAACTTTAGATTTGGACACAGCTCCTAAGAGTAAGTTTCCCCTGTGGAGAGGAGAGGTGTTCTGATGGGTGCCTCAGGAAACCTCCGTTTGCTGGTATTGGAATGCAGGCCTCTGAGAAGGGACGCCTGGAAACCAACCAAAGGGTTCAGAGGAAGTCCTAACAGACTCTCCGGTTCCATCTTCTGTCTCTGGGGACATCCGTCTGGTTTTCTGCGTGGAGGGAGTTGCTCAGCTTGTGTCAGATCACCCCTGGGTATCCAGGGCAGCCTACACTATTGGGATGGCCTCTGGGATCTTGGAGCCTTCTCCTAATCTGTAGGTTTGTGGCCAGTGGAATGGGCAGAGTTTCCTTGGAGAGGGCAGGCACAGTCCTGCGCTGTGGCCCCAGGGGCCCCAGCGTTGAGGGTGTGTGGGACAGGGCTGCGGGGCCTGAAGTCTGAAAACTCAAACTCGGCTTAGGTTTGGGGCCTGGGGTATGACATGCCCCATCTACCGACAGTGATGAGAGCTGCTCTGGATTTGAATGAAGGGCGAGTGTGCGTCCTTTTCTCAGGCTTCTGTGTCTGGATTTTGTGTCAAGGAGGGCTGTGGAATGGGGGGAGGCCTCCTGGGCCATGGATGAGCCTCCCTCTCTGGGGATTTGGCCTGGCTTCCAAGAGTTTCAGGTCATTCTGCGGGAAGGGAGGAGTCCAGTATTCTGCTCAGCTGTCCCTCCCAAGAGGGATTCCAGAGCAGAGCCCTGGGTCCCGGCGACTGGAAAACCCAAACTCGGGTTGGGATGGGGGCCCAAGGGTCATGGGAAGCCCCCTAGGCGGGCTTGTGGTCCAGCCACTGGGAGACCTGATTGGAGCACGAGGCTTATGGTGAGGGTCACCAGGCGTCTTTGTGCCCAAGGCGACCCTCAAGCATGGGCGTGGCCTCCTGGGCCATGCAGGTTTCTCCTATCCTGAAGGTTGGACACCAGGCCAACAGCAAGGTTTCTTGGATGGGGATGGAGTGGTTCAGATTTCTGCATCAGGTTCCCTCCTTTCCGGGGATTGGAGATAAGGTCAGGGTTCTGAATCCTGAACACCCAGCTTGGGAAGAGATGACAGCCTAAGGTCATGTCTGGTCTGATGTGATGGATGTCGGTCGAGATGTCAGGGTTGAGGCAGTGTTGGACAGAGCATGAGTGCCCATGGCAACCTCGAGAATTGGAGTGCAGTAGAGTGGCGTGCAGGTGGATCCTCATAGGGTGTTTCTGGGTAATCGCCTAGGGCCACGTTTTTCTTCTGGTGGGAAGGCAGACTGCTGCATTGTGGCTCCAGAATTGCCAATCTGGAGGGCTTGGGGGGGAAGGATGGTGAGGGCGGAAGTCTGAGAACACAAGCTAGGGTGAGATTTCGGGCGAGGGCACTCTGCAGAGGCTGAAATGAGATCTCCTGCATCTGGAGACAGGGCGAGGATCCGACATTGGCTCAGGTTGCAGACTGTGTCCATGATGGCCCCATCAGGAAGTGGGGGCCCTCACGAAGCCATGGAGGATTTCCCATGCTGGGAGTTGTGAGATGCTCCAAAGCGCAAGGATTCCTACTGCGATACAGTCGAGTCCTGTGAGATGGCTCGAGGGCGCCCCATACTGAAAGACTGGAGGGCAGGGTGCTTAGGATGGATGCCTGGGCATCCCACCTCCCATTACCATTGTCTCCTAGCCACAAGGCAGGTTCGATTGCTGGCTCTGGCGGAGCTACGCAGGGTGCTTAGTGGAGATGGACTCTCCTGAGGATGGGTCATAATGTGGGTTTGTGTCCATGGAGACCTAGGAATGTGGCAGTGGCTCTGGGGCCCGGAAGGATTCTCGGAACTTGAGGACTGGACACAGCTCCAAGAGTAAGTTTCCCCTGTGGAGATGAGAGGTGTTCTGAGGGTTGCCTCAGGAAAGCTCCGTTTGCTGGTATTGGAATCCAGGCCTCTGAGGAGAGACCCCTGGAAACCAACCAAAGGGTTCAGAGGAAGGCCTAACAGACTGTTCGGTTCCATCTTCTGTCTCTGCGGACATCCGTCTGCTTTTCTGCATGGAGGGAGTTGCTCAGCTTGTGTCAGATCACCCCTGGGTGTCCAGGGCAGCCTACACTATTAGGATGGCCTCTGGGATCTTGAAGCATTCTCCTAATCTGTAGGTTTGTGGCCAGTGGAATGGGCAGAGTTTCCTTGGAGAGGGCAGGCACAGTCCTGCACTGTGGCCCCAGGGGCCCCAGCGTTGAGGGTGTGTGGGACAGGGCTGCGGGGCCAGAATTCTGAAAATACAAACTCGGCTTATGTTTGGGGTCGAGGGTATGGCAGGCCCCATCTACCGACCGTGATGGGAACTGCTCTGGATTTGAATGAAGGGCGAGTGTGCGACCTTTTCTCAAGCTTCTGTGTCTGGATTTTGTGTCAAGGAAGGCTGTGGATTAGAAGGGTATCCTCCTGGGCCATGGATGAGCCTCCCTCTCTGGGGATTTGGCCTGGCTTCCAAGAGTTTCAGGTCATTCTGCGGGAAGGGAGGAGTCCTGTATTCTGCCTCAGGTGTCCCTCCCAAAGAGGGATTCCAGAGCAGAGCGCTGGGTCCCGGAGACTGGAAAACCCAAACTCGGTTTAGGATGGGGGCCCAAGGGGCATGGGAAGCCCCCTAGGCGGGCTCGTGGTCCAGCCACTGAGAGACCTGATTGGAGCACGAGGCTTATGGTAAGGGTCACCAGGCGTCTTTGTGCCCAAGGCAACCCTCAAGCATGGGCGTGGCCTCCTGGGCCTTGCAGGTTTCTCCTACCCTGAAGGTTGGACACCAGGCCAACGGCAAGATTTCCTTGATGGGATGGAGGAGTTCAGATTTCTGCATCAGGTCCCCTCCTGTCCGGGGATTGGAGATAAGGTCTAGGTTCTGAATCCTGAACACCCAGCTTGGGAAGAGATGACAGCCTAAGGAAATGGCGGGTCTGATGTGATGGGTGTCTTTCGGGATGTCAGGGCTCAGGCAGTGTCAGACAGAGCATGAGTGCCCGTGGCACCTCGAGATTTGGAGTGCAGTAGAGTGGCGTGCAGGTTGATTCTCATGGGTGTTTCTGGGTAGTCGCCTAGGGCCACGTTTTTCCTCTGGTGGGGAGGCAGACTGCTGCATTGTGGCTCCAGAATTTCCAATCTGGAGGGATTGGGGGAGGGGGGCAGGAAGGTGAGGACGGAAGTCTGAGAACACAAGCTAGGGTGAGATTTCGGCGAGGGCAATAATCTGTAGGTTTGTGGCCAGTGGAATGGGCAGAGTTTCCTTGGAGAGGGCAGGCACAGTCCTGCGCTGTGGCGCCAGGGGCTCCAGCGTTGAGGGTGTGTTGGACAGGGCTGCGGGGCCTGAAGTCTGAAAAATGAAACTCGGCTTAGGTTTGGGGCCGAGGGTATGGCAGGGCCCATCTACCGACCGTGAAGGAAGCTGCTCTGGATTTGAATGAAGGGCGAGTGTGCGTCCTTTTCTCAGGCTTCTCTCTCTGGATTTTGTGTCAAGGAGGGCTGTGGAATGGAGGGGTGGCCTCCAGGGCCATCGATGAGCCTCCCTCTCTGGGGATTTGGCCTGGCTTCCAAGAGTTTCAGGTCATTCTGCGGGAAGGGAGGAGTCCTGTATTCTGCCTCAGGTGTCCCTCCCAAAGAGGGATTCAAGAGCAGAGCCCTGGGTCCCGGCGACTGGAAAACCCAAACTCGGGTTAGGATGGGGGCCCAAGGGGCATGGGAAGTCCCCTAGGCGGACTCCTGGTCCAGCCACTGAGAGACCTGATTGGAGCACGAGGCTTATGGTGAGGGTCACCAGGCGTCTTTGTGCCCAAGGCGACCCTCAAGAATGGACGTGGCCTCCTGGGCCATGTAGGTTTCTCCTACGCTGAAGGTTGGACACCAGGCCAACAGCAAGGTTTCTTGTATGGGGATGGAGGAGTTCAGATTTCTGCATCAGGTTCCCTCCTGTCCGGGGATTGGAGATAATATCTAGGTTCTGAATCCCGAACACCCAGCTTGGGAAAAGATGACATCCTAAGGTCATGGCGGGTCTGATGTGATGGGTGTCGGTCGGGATGTAAGGGCTCAGGCAGTGTCAGACAGAGCATGAGTGCCCGTGGCACCTCGAGATTTGGAGTGCAGTAGAGTGGCGTGCCGGTTGATTCTCATTGGGTGTTTCTGGGTAGTCGCCTAGAGCCACGTTTTTCTTATGGTGGCAAGGCAGACTGCTGTATTGTGGCTCCAGAATTGCCAATCTGGAGGGCTTTGAGGGCAGGATGGTGTGGACGTAAGACTGAGATCACAAGCTAGGGTTAGATTTCGAGGGAGGGCACTCTGCAGAGGCTGAAATGAGATCTCCTGCATCTGGAGACAGGGCGAGGATCCGACATTTGCTCAGGTTGGAGACTGTGTCCATTATGGCCCCATCAGGAAGCGGGGGCCCTCACGAAGCAATGGAGGTTTTCCCATGCTGGGAGTTGTGAGATGCTCCAAAGCGCAAGGCTTCCTACTTTGGGACAGTCCAGTCCTGTGAGATGGCTCCAGGACGCCCCATACAGAAAGACTGGAGGGCAGGGTGCTAAGGATGGATGCCTGGGCATTCCACCTCCCATTCCCATTGTCTCCTAGAGCCAAGGCAGGTTCGATTGCTGGCTCTGGCGGAGCAACGCAGGGCGCCTAGTGGAGATGGACTCTCCTGAGGATGGGACATAATGTGGGTTTGTTTCCATGGAGATTTAGGAATGGGGCAATGGCTCGGGAGCGTCGAAGGATTCTCCGAACTTGAGGATTGGACACAGCTCCAAAGAATAAGTTTCCCCTGTGGAGATGAGAGTTGTTCTGATAGGTGCCTCAGGAAACCTCCGTGTGCTGGTATAGGAATCCAGGCCTCTGCTGTGAGAAGCCTGGAAACCAACCAAAGGGTTCAGAGGAAGGCCTAATAGACTGTCCGGTTCCATCTTCTGTCTCTGGGGTCATCCGTCTTTTTACTGCGTGGAGGGAGTTGCTCAGCTTGTGTCAGATCACCCCTGGGTGTCCAGGGCAGCCTACACTATTGGGATGGCCTCGGCGATCTTGGAGCCTTCTCCTAATTTGTAGGTTTGTGGCCAGTGGAATGGGCAGAGTTTCCTTGGAGAGGGCAGGCACAGTCCTGCACTGTGGCCCCAGGGGCCCCAGCGTTGAGGGTGTGTGGGACAGGGCTGCGGGGCCTGAAGTCTGAAATCTGAAACTCGGCTTAGGTTTGCGGCCGAGGGTATGGCAGGCCCCATCTACCGACCGAGATGGGAGCTGTTCTGGATTTGAATGAAGGGCGAGTGTGCGTCCTTTTCTCAGGCTTCTGTGTCTGGATTTTGTGTCAAGGAGGGCTGTGAAATGGAGGGGTGGCCTCCTGGGACATGGATGAGCCTCCCTCTCTGGGGATTGGCCTAGCTTGCAAGAGTTTCAGGTCATTCTGCGGGAAGGCAGGAGTCCTGTATTCTGCCTCAGGTGTCCCTCCCAAAGAGGGATTCCAGACCTGAGCCCTGGGTCCCGGCGACTGGAAAACCCAAACTCGGGTTAGGATGGGGGCCCAAGGGGCATGGGAAGTCCCCTAGGCGGGCTCGTGGTCCAGCCACTGAGAGACCTGATTGGAGCACGAGGCTTATGGTGAGGGTCACAAGACGTCTTTGTGCCCAAGGCGCCTCTCAGGCATGGGCGTGGCCTCCTGGGCCATGCAGTTTTCTCCTACCCTGAAGGTTGGACACCAGGCCAACTGCAAGGTTTCTTGGATGGGGATGGAGGAGTTCATATTTCTGCATCAGGTTCCCTCCTGTCCGGGGATTGGAGATAAGGTCTAGGTTCTGAATCCTGAACACCCAGCTTGGGAAGAGATGACAGCCTAAGGTCATGGCGGGTCTGATGTGATGGGTTCGGTCGGGATGTCAGGGCTCAGGCAGTGTCAGACAGAGCATGAGTGCCCATGGCAACCTCGAGAATTGGAGTGCAGTAGAGTGGCGTGCAGGTGGATCCTCATTGGGTGTTTCTGGGTAGTCGCCTAGGGCCACGTTTTTCTTCTGGTGGGAAGGCTGACTGCTGCCTGGTGGCTCCAGAATTGCCAATCTGGAGGGCTTGGGTGGGCAGGAAGGTGAGGACGGAAGTCTGAGAACACAAGCTAGGGTGAGATTTCGGGCGAGGGCACTCTGCAGAGGCTGAAATGGGATATCTTGCATCTGGAGACTTGGCGAGGATCCGACATTGGCTCAGGTTGGAGACTGTGTCCATGATGGCCCCATCAGGAAGTGGGGGCCCTCACGAAGCCATGGAGGTTTTCCTTAGCTGGGAGTTGTGAGATGCTCCAAAGCGCAAGGATTCCTACTGCGGGACAGTTGAGTCCTGTGAGATGGCTCCAGGACGCCCCATACAGAAAGACTGGAGGGCAAGGTGCCAAGGATGGATGCCTGGGCATCCCACCTCCAATTCCCATTGTCTCCTAGCGACAAGGCAGGTTCGATTGCTGGCTCTGGCGGAGCTACGCAGGGCGCCGAGTGGAGATGGACTCTCCTGAGGATGGGTCATAATGTGGGTTTGTGTCCATGGAGACCTAGGAATGTGGCAGTGGCTCGGTGGCCCAGAAGGATTCTCCGACTTTAGGATTGGACACAGCTCCAAAGAATAAGTTTCCCCTGTGGAGATGAGAGGTGTTTTGAGGGTTGCCTCAGGATACCTCCGTTTGCTGGTATTAGAATGCAGGCCTCTGAGGAGAGACGCCTGGAAACCAACCAAAGGGTTCAGAGGAAGGCCTAACAGACTGTCCGGTTCCATCTTCTGTCTCTGGGGACATCTGTCTGCTTTTCTGCATGGAGGAAGTTGCTCAGCTTGTGTCAGATAACCCCTGGGTGTCCAGAGAGCCTACACTATTGTGATGGCCTCTAGATCTTGAAGCATTCTCCTAATCTGTAGGTTTGTGGCCAGTGGAATGGGCAGAGTTTCCTTGGAGAGGGCAGGCACAGTCCTGCACTGCGGCCCCAGTTGCCCCAGCGTTGAGGGTGTGTGGGACAGGGCTGCGGGGCCAGAATTCTGAAAACACAAACTCGGCTTATGTTTGGGGTCGAGGGTATGGCAGGTCCCATCTACCGACCATGAATGGAGCTGCTCTGGATTTGAATGAAGGGCGAGTGTGCGTCCTTTTCTCAGGTTCTGTGTCTGGATTTTGTGTCAAGGAGGTCTGTGGAATGGAGGGGTGGCCTCCTGGGCCATGGATGAGCCTCCCTCTGTGGGGATTTGGCCTGGCTTCCAAGAGTTTCAAGTCATTCTGCGGGAAGGGAAGAGTCCTGTATTCTGCCTCAGGTGTCCCTCCCAAAGAGGGATTCCAGAGCAGAGCCCTCGGTCCCGGTGACTGGAAAACCCAAACTCGGGTTAGAATGGGGGCCCAAGGGTCATGGGCAGCCCCCTATGCGGGCTCGTGGTCCAGCCACTGAGAGACCTGATTGGAGCACGAGGCTTATGGTGAGGGTCACCAGGCGTCTTTGTGCCCAAGGCGACCCTCAAGCATGGGCGTGGCCTCCTGGGCCTTGCAGGTTTCTCCTACCCTGAAGGTTGGACACCAGGCCAACAGCAAGGTTTCTTGGATGGGGATGGAGGAGTTCAGATTTCTGCATCAGGTTCCCTCCTGTCCGGGGATTGGAGATAAGGTCAAGGTTCTGAATCCTGAACACCCAGCTTGGGAAAAGATGACAGTCTACGGTCATGGCGGGTCTGATGTGATGGGTGTCGGTCGGGATGTCAGGGCTCAGGCAGTGTCAGACAGAGCATGAGTGCCCGTGGCACCTCGAGATTTCGAGTGCAGTAGAGTGGCGTGCAGGTTGATTCTCATTGGGTGTTTCTGGGTAGTCGCCTAGGGCCACGTTTTTCTTCTGGTGGGAAGAGAGACTGCTGCATTGTGGCTCCAGAATAGCCATCTGGAGGGCTTGGGGGGGTAGGAAGGTGAGGACGGAAGTCTGAGAACACAAGCTAGGGTGAGATTTCGGGGGAGGGCACTCTGCAGAGGCTGAAATGAGATCTCTTGCTTCTGGAGACAGGGCGAGGATCCAACATTGGCTCAGGTTGGAGACTGTGTCCATTATGGCCCCATCAGGAAGCGGGGGCCCTCACGAAGCCATGGAGGTTTTCCCATGCTGGGAGTTGTGAGATGCTCCAAAGCACAAGGATTCCTACCTAGGGACAGTCGAGTCCTGTGAGATGGCTCCGGGACGCCCCATACAGAAAGACTGGAGGGCAGGGTGCTAAGGATGGATGCCTGGGCATCCCACCTCCCATTCCCATTGTCTCCTAGCCACAAGGCAGGTTCGTTTGCTGGCTCTGGCGGAGCTACCCAGGGCGCCGAGTGGAGATGGACTCTCCTGAGGATGGGTCATAATGTGGGTTTGTGTCCATGGAGACCTATTTGCGGCAGTGGCTCGGGGGCCCGGAAGGATTCTCCGAACTTTAGATTTGGACACAGCTCCTAAGAGTAAGTTTCCCCTGTGGAGAGGAGAGGTGTTCTGATGGGTGCCTCAGGAAACCTCCGTTTGCTGGTATTGGAATGCAGGCCTCTGAGAAGGGACGCCTGGAAACCAACCAAAGGGTTCAGAGGAAGTCCTAACAGACTCTCCGGTTCCATCTTCTGTCTCTGGGGACATCCGTCTGGTTTTCTGCGTGGAGGGAGTTGCTCAGCTTGTGTCAGATCACCCCTGGGTATCCAGGGCAGCCTACACTATTGGGATGGCCTCTGCGATCTTGGAGCCTTCTCCTAATCTGTAGGTTTGTGGCCAGTGGAATGGGCAGAGTTTCCTTGGAGAGGGCAGGCACAGTCCTGCGCTGTGGCCCCAGGGGCCCCAGCGTTGAGGGTGTGTGGGACAGGGCTGCGGGGCCTGAAGTCTGAAAACTCAAACTCGGCTTAGGTTTGGGGCCTGGGGTATGACATGCCCCATCTACCGACAGTGATGAGAGCTGCTCTGGATTTGAATGAAGGGCGAGTGTGCGTCCTTTTCTCAGGCTTCTGTGTCTGGATTTTGTGTCAAGGAGGGCTGTGGAATGGGGGGTGGCCTCCTGGGCCATGGATGAGCCTCCCTCTCTGGGGATTTGGCCTGGCTTCCAAGAGTTTCAGGTCATTCTGCGGGAAGGGAGGAGTCCAGTATTCTGCCTCAGGTGTCCCTCCCAAGAGGGATTCCAGAGCAGAGCCCTGGGTCCCGGCGACTGGAAAACCCAAACTCGGGTTGGGATGGGGGCCCAAGGGTCATGGGAAGCCCCCTAGGCGGGCTTGTGGTCCAGCCACTGGGAGACCTGATTGGAGCACGAGGCTTATGGTGAGGGTCACCAGGCGTCTTTGTGCCCAAGGCGACCCTCAAGCATGGGCGTGGCCTCCTGGGCCATACAGGTTTCTCCTAACCTGAAGGTTGGATACCAGGCCAACAGCAAGGTTTCTTTAATGGGGATGGAGTGGTTCAGATTTCTGCATCAGGTTCCCTCCTTTCCGGGGATTGGAGATAAGGTCTAGGTTCTGAATCCTGAACACCCAGCTTGGGAAAGGATGACAGCCTAAGGTCATGGCGGGTCTTATGTGATGGGTGACGGTCGGGATGTCAGGGCTCAGGCAGTGTCAGACAGAGCATGAGTGCCCATGGCAACCTCGAGATTTGGAGTGCAGTAGAGTGGCGTACAGGTGGATCCTCATTTGGTGTTTCTGGGTAGTCGCCTAGGGCCACGTTTTTCTTCTGGTGGGAAGGCAGACTGCTGCATTGTGGCTCCAGAATTGCCAATCTGGTGGGCTTGGGGGGGCAGGAGGTGAGGACGGAAGTCTGAGAACACAAGCTAGGGTGAGATTTCGGGCGAGGGCACACTGCAGAGGCTGAAATGAGATCTCCTGCATCTGGAGACAGGGCGAGGATCCGACATTAGCTCAGGTTGGAGACTGTGTCCATGATGGCCACATCAGGAAGTGGGGGCCCTCACGAAGCCATGGAGGTTTTCCCATGCTGGGAGTTGTGAGATGCTCCAAAGCGCAAGGATTCCTACTGCGATACAGTCGAGTCCTGTGAGATGGCTCGAGGGCGCCCCATACTGAAAGACTGGAGGGCAGGGTGCTAAGGATGGATGCCTGGGCATCCCACCTCCCATTACCATTGTCTCCTAGCCACAAGGCAGGTTCGATTGCTGGCTCTGGCGGAGCTACGCAGGGTGCTTAGTGGAGATGGACTCTCCTGAGGATGGGTCATAATGTGGGTTTGTGTCCATGGAGACCTAGGAATGTGGCAGTGGCTCGGGGGCCCGGAAGGATTCTCCGAACTTGAGGACTGGACACAGCTCCAAGAGTAAGTTTCCCCTGTGGAGATGAGAGGTGTTCTGAGGGTTGCCTCAGGAAAGCTCCGTTTGCTGGTATTGGAATCCAGGCCTCTGAGGAGAGACCCCTGGAAACCAACCAAAGGGTTCAGAGGAAGGCCTAACAGACTGTTCGGTTCCATCTTCTGTCTCTGCGGACATCCGTCTGCTTTTCTGCATGGAGGGAGTTGCTCAGCTTGTGTCAGATCACCCCTGGGTGTCCAGGGCAGCCTACACTATTAGGATGGCCTCTGGGATCTTGAAGCATTCTCCTAATCTGTAGGTTTGTGGCCAGTGGAATGGGCAGAGTTTCCTTGGAGAGGGCAGGCACAGTCCTGCACTGTGGCCCCAGGGGCCCCAGCGTTGAGGGTGTGTGGGACAGGGCTGCGGGGCCAGAATTCTGAAAATACAAACTCGGCTTATGTTTGGGGTCGAGGGTATGGCAGGCCCCATCTACCGACCGTGATGGGAATTGCTCTGGATTTGAATGAAGGGCGAGTGTGCGACCTTTTCTCAAGCTTCTGTGTCTGGATTTTGTGTCAAGGAAGGCTGTGGATTAGAAGGGTATCCTCCTGGGCAATGGATGAGCCTCCCTCTCTGGGGATTTGGCCTGGCTTCCAAGAGTTTCAGGTCATTCTGCGGGAAGGGAGGAGTCCTGTATTCTGCCTCAGGTGTCCCTCCCAAAGAGGGATTCCAGAGCAGAGCCCTGGGTCCCGGAGACTGGAAAACCCAAACTCGGTTTAGGATGGGGGCCCAAGGGGCATGGGAAGCCCCCTAGGCGGGCTCGTGGTCCAGCCACTGAGAGACCTGATTGGAGCACGAGGCTTATGGTAAGGGTCAGCAGGCGTCTTTGTGCCCAAGGCGACCCTCAAGCATGGGCGTGGCCTCCTGGGCCTTGCAGGTTTCTCTACCCTGAAGGTTGGACACCAGGCCAACGGCAAGTTTTCCTTGATGGGATGGAGGAGTTCAGATTTCTGCATCAGGTCCCCTCCTGTCCGGGGATTGGAGATAAGGTCTAGGTTCTGAATCCTGAACACCCAGCTTGGGAAGAGATGACAGCCTAAGGAAATGGCGGGTCTGATGTGATGGGTGTCTTTCGGGATGTCAGGGCTCAGGCAGTGTCAGACAGAGCATGAGTGCCCGTGGCACCTCGAGATTTGGAGTGCAGTAGAGTGGCGTGCAGGTTGATTCTCATGGGTGTTTCTGGGTAGTCGCCTAGGGCCACGTTTTTTCTCTGGTGGGAAGGCAGACTGCTGCATTGTGGCTCCAGAATTTCCAATCTGGAGGGATTGGGGGAGGGGGGCAGGAAGGTGAGGACGGAAGTCTGAGAACACAAGCTAGGGTGAGATTTCGGTGAGGGCAATAATCTGTAGGTTTGTGGCCAGTGGAATGGGCAGAGTTTCCTTGGAGAGGGCAGGCACAGTCCTGCGCTGTGGCGCCAGGGACTCCAGCGTTGAGGGTGTGTTGGACAGGGCTGCCGGGCCTGAAGTCTGAAAAATGAAACTCGGCTTAGGTTTGGGGCCGAGGGTATGGCAGGGCCCATCTACCGACCGTGAAGGAAGCTGCTCTGGATTTGAATGAAGGGCGAGTGTGCGTCCTTTTCTCAGGCTTCTCTCTCTGGATTTTGTGTCAAGGAGGGCTGTGGAATGGAGGGGTGGCCTCCAGGGCCATCGATGAGCCTCCCTCTCTGGGGATTTGGCCTGGCTTCCAAGAGTTTCAGGTCATTCTGCGGGAAGGGAGGAGTCCTGTATTCTGCCTCAGGTGTCCCTCCCAAAGAGGGATTCAAGAGCAGAGCCCTGGGTCCCAGCGACTGGAAAACCCAAACTCGGGTTAGGATGGGGGCCCAAGGGGCATGGGAAGTCCCCTAGGCGGGCTCGTGGTCCAGCCACTGAGAGACCTGATTGGAGCACGAGGCTTATGGTGAGGGTCACCAGGCGTCTTTGTGCCCAAGGCGACCCTCAAGAATGGACGTGGCCCCCTGGGCCATGTAGGTTTCTCCTACGCTGAAGGTTGGACACCAGGCCAACAGCAAGGTTTCTTGGATGGGGATGGAGGAGTTCAGATTTCTGCATCAGGTTCCCTCCTGTCCGGGGATTGGAGATAATATCTAGGTTCTGAATCCCGAACACCCAGCTTGGGAAAAGATGACAGCCTAAGGTCATGGCGGGTCTGATGTGATGGGTGTCGGTCGGGATGTCAGGGCTCAGGCAGTGTCAGACAGAGCATGAGTGCCCGTGGCACCTCGAGATTTGGAGTGCAGTAGAGTGGCTTGCCGGTTGATTCTCATTGGGTGTTTCTGGGTAGTCGCCTAGAGCCACGTTTTTCTTATGGTGGGAAGGCAGACTGCTGTATTGTGGCTCCAGAATTGCCAATCTGGAGGGCTTTGAGGGCAGGATGGTGAGGACGTAAGACTGAGATGACAAGCTAGGGTGAGATTTCGAGGGAGGGCACTCTGCAGAGGCTGAAATGAGATCTCCTGCATCTGGAGACAGGGCGAGGATCCGACATTGGCTCAGGTTGGAGACTGTGTCCATTATGGCCCCATCAGGAAGCGGGGGCCCTCACGAAGCCATGGAGGTTTTCCCATGCTAGGAGTTGTGAGATGCTCCAAAGCGCAAGGCTTCCTACTTTGGGACAGTCCAGTCCTGTGAGATGGCTCCAGGACGCCCAATACAGAAAGACTGGAGGGCAGGGTGCTAAGGATGGATGCCTGGGCATCCCACCTCCCATTCCCATTGTCTCCTAGAGCCAAGGCAGGTTCGATTGCTGTCTCTGGCGGAGCAACGCAGGGCGCTGAGTGGAGATGGACTCTCCTGAGGATGGGACATAATGTGGGTTTGTTTCCATGGAGATTTAGGAATGGGGCAATGGCTCGGGAGCGTCGAAGGATTCTCCGAACTTGAGGATTGGACACAGCTCCAAAGAATAAGTTTCCCCTGTGGAGATGAGAGTTGTTCTGATAGGTGCCTCAGGAAACCTCCGTGTGCTGGTATAGGAATCCAGGCCTCTGCTGTGAGACGCCTGGAAACCAACCAAAGGGTTCAGAGGAAGGCCTAACAGACTGTCCGGTTCCATCTTCTGTCTCTGGGGTCATCCGTCTTTTTTCTGCGTGGGGGGAGTTGCTCAGCTTGTGTCAGATCACCCCTGGGTGTCCAGGGCAGCCTACACTATTGGGATGGCCTCGGCGATCTTGGAGCCTTCTCCTAATCTGTAGGTTTGTGGCCAGTGGAATGGGCAGAGTTTCCTTGGAGAGGGCAGGCACAGTCCTGCACTGTGGCCCCAGGGGCCCCAGCGATGAGGGTGTGTGGGACAGGGCTGCGGGGCCTGAAGTCTGAAATCTGAAACTCGGCTTAGTTTTGCGGCCGAGGGTATGGCAGGCCCCATCTACCGACCGAGATGGGAGCTGTTCTGGATTTGAATGAAGGGCGAGTGTGCGTCCTTTTCTCAGGCTTCTGTGTCTGGATTTTGTGTCAAGGAGGGCTGTGGAATGGAGGGGTGGCCTCCTGGGCCATGGATGAGCCTCCCTCTCTGGGGATTTGGCCTGGCTTCCAAGAGTTTCAGGTCATTCTGCGGGAAGGGAGGAGTCCAGTATTCTGCCTCAGGTGTCCCTCCCAAAGAGGGATTCCAGAGCAGAGCCCTGGATCCCGGCGACTGGAAAACCCAAACTCGGGTTAGGATGGGGGCCCAAGGGGCATGCGAAGTCCCCTAGGCGGCCTCGTCGTCCAGCCTCTGAGAGACCTGATTTGAACACGAGGCTTATGGTGAGGGTCACCAGGCGTCTATGTGCCCAAGGCGACCCTCAAGCATGGGCGTGGCCTCCTGGGCCATGCAGGTTTCTCCTACCCTGAAGGTTGGACACCAGGCCAACAGCAAGGTTTCTTGGATGGGGATGGAGGAGTTCAGATTTCTGCATCAGGTTCCCTCCTGTCCGGTGATTGGAGATAAGGTCTAGGTTCTGAATCCTGAACACCCAGCTTGGGAAGAGATGACAGCCTAAGGTCATGGCGGGTCTGATGTAGTGGGTGTTGGTCGGGGTGTCAGGGCTCAGGCAGTGTCAGACAGAGCCTGAGTGCCCGTGGCACCTCGAGATTTGGAGTGCAGTAGAGTGGCGTGCAGGTTGATTCTCATAGGTGTTTCTCGGTAGTCGCCTAGGGCCACGTTTTTCTTCTGGTGGGAAGGCAGACTGGTGCATTGTGGCTCCAGAATTGCCAATCTGAGGGCTTGGGGGTCAGGATGGTGAGGACTGAAGTCTGAGAACACAAGCTAGGGTGAGATTTCGGGCGAGGGCACTCTGCAGAGGCTGAAATGAGATCTCCTGCATCTGGAGACAGGGCGAGGATCCGACATTGGCTCAGGTTGGAGACTGTGTCCATTATGGCCCCATCAGGAAGCGGGGGCCCTCACAAAGCCAAGGAGGTTTTCCCATGCTGGGAGTTGTGAGATGCTCCAAAGCACAAGGATTCCTACTGCGGGACAGTCGAGTCCTGTGAGATGGCTCCAGGACGCCCCATACAGAAAGACTGGAGGGCAGGGTGCTAAGGATGGATGCCCGGGCATCCCACCTCCCATTCCCATTTTCTCCTAGCGACAAGGCAGGTTCGATTGCTGGCTCTTGCGGAGCTACGCAGGGCGCCGAGTGGAGATGGACTCTCCTGAGGATGGGTCATAATGTGGGTTTGTGTCCATGGAGACCTAGGAATGTGGCAGTGGCTCGGGGGCCCGGAAGGATTCTCCGAACTTTAGGATTGGACAGAGCTCCAAAGAGTAAGTTTCCCCTGTGGAGATGTGAGGTGTTCTGATAGGTGCCTCAGGAAACCTCCGTGTGCTGGTATTGGAATCCAGGCCTCTGAGGAGAGACCCCTGGAAACCAACCAAAGGGTTCAGAGGAAGGCCTAACAGACTGTCCGGTTCCATCTTCTGTCTCTGGGGACATCCGTCTGGTTTTCTGCTGGAGGGAGTTGCTCGGCTTGTGTCAGATCACCCCTGGGTATCCAGTGCAGCCTACACTATTGAGATGGCCTCTGGGATCTTGAAGCATTCTCCTAATCTGTAGGTTTGTGGCCAGTGGAATGGGCAGAGTTTCCTTGGAGAGGGCAGGCACAGTTCTGCGCTGTGGCCCCAGGGGCCCCAGCGTTGAGGGTGTGTGGGACAGGTCTGAGGGGCCAAAATTCTGAAAACACAAACTCGGGTTATGTTTGGGGTCGAGAGTATGGCAGGCCCCATCTACCGACCGTGATGGGAGCTGCTCTGGATTTGAATGAAGGGCGAGTGTGCGTCCTTTCTCAGGCTTCTCTTCTGGATTGTGTCAAAGAGGCCTGTGGAATGGAAGGGTGGCCTCCTGGGCCATGGATGAACCTCCCTCTCTGGGGATTTGGCCTGGCTTCCAAGAGTTTCAGGTCATTCTGCGGGAAGGGAGGAGTCCTGTATTCTGCCTCAGGTGTCCCTCCCAAAGAGGGATTCCAAGCATAGCCCTGGGTCCCGGCGACTGGAAAACCCAAACTGCGTTTAAGATGGGGGCCCAAGGGGCATGGGAAGACCCCTAGGCTGGCTCGTGGTCCAGCCACTGAGAGACCTGATTGGAGCACGAGGCTTATGGTGAGGGTCACCAGACGACCCTCAAGCATGTGCGTGGCGTCCTGGGCCATGCAGGTTTCTCCTACCCTGAAGGTTGGACACCAGGCCAACAGCAAGGTTTCTTGGATGGGGATGGAGGAGTTCAGATTTCTGCATCAGGTTCCCTCCTGTCCGGGGATTGGAGATAAGGTCTAGGTTCTGAATCCTGAACACCCAGCTGGGAAGAGATGACAGCCTAAGGTCATGGCGGGTCTGATGTGATGGGTGTCGGTCGGGATGTCAGGGCTCAGGCAGTGTCAGACAGAGAATGAGTGCCCGTGGCACCTCCAGATTTGGAGTGCAGTAGAGTGGCGTGCAGGTTGATTCTCATGGGTGTATCTCGGTAGTCGCCTAGGGCCACGTTTTTCTTCTGGTGGGAAGGCAGACTGCTGCATTTTGGCTCCAGAATTGCCAAACTGGAGGGCTTGGGGGGGCAGGATGGTGAGGACGGAAGTCTGAGAACACAAGCTAGGGTGAGATTACGGGCGAGGGCACTCTGCAGAGTCTGAAATGAGATCTCTTGCATCTGGAGACTTGGCGAGGATCCGACATTGGCTCAGGTTGAAGACGGTGTCCATTATGGCCCCATCAGGAGGCGGGGGCCCTCACGAAGCCATGGAGGTTTTCCTTAGCTTGGAGTTGTGAGATGCTCCAAAGCGCAAGGATTCCTACTGCGGGACAGTCGAGTCCTGTGAGATGGCTCTAGGACGCCCCATACAGAAAGACTGGAGGGCCAGGTGCTAGGGATGGATGCCTGGGCATCCCACATCCCATTCCAATTGTCTCCTAGCGATAAGGCAGGTTCGATTACTGGCTCTGGCGGAGCTACGCAGGGCGCCGAGTGGAGATGGACTCTCCTGAGGATGGGTCATAATGTGGGTTTGTGTCCATGGAGACTTAGGAATGTGGCAGTGGCTCGGGGACCCGGAAGGATTCTCCGAACTTTAGGATTGGACACAGCTCCAAAGAGTAAGTTTCCCCTGTGGAGATGAGAGGTGTTCTGAGGGTTGCCTCAGGAAACCTCCGTTTGCTGGTATTGGAATGCAGGCCTCTGAGAAGAGACCCCTGGAAACCAACCAAAGGCTTCAGAGGAAGGCCTAACAGACTGTCCGGTTCCATCTTCTGTCTCTGGGGACATCCGTCTGCTTTTCTGCATGGAGGGAGTTGCTCAGCTTGTGTCAGATCACCCCTGGGTGTCCAGGGAGCCTACACTATTGGGATGGCCTCTGGGATCTTGAAGCATTCTCCTAATCTGTAGGATTGTGGCCAGTGTAATGGGCAGAGTTTCCTTGGAGAGGGCAGGCACAGTACTGCACTGGGGCCCCAGGGGCCCCAGCGTTGAGGGTGTGTGGGACAGGACTGCGGGGCCAGAACTCTGAAAACACAAACTCGGCTTATGTTTGGGGTCGAGGGTATGGCAGGCCCCATCTACCGACCGTGAAGGGAGCTGCTCTGGATTTGAATGAGGACGAGTGTGCATCCTTTTCTCAGGCTTCTCTCTCTGGATTTTGTGTCAAGGAGGTCTGTGGAATGGAGGGGTGGCCTCCTGGGCCATGGATGAGCCTCCCTCTCTGGGGATTTGGCCTGGCTTCCAAGTTTCAGGTCATTCTGCGGGAAGGGAGGAGTCCTGTATTCTGCCTCAGGTGTCCCTCCCAAGGAGGGATTCCAGAGCAGAGCCCTTTGTCCGGCGACTGGAAAACCCAAACTCGGGTTAGGATGGGGGACCAAGGGGCATGGGAAGCCCCCTAGGCTGGCTCGTGGCCAGCCACTGAGAGACCTGATTGGAGCACGAGGCTTATGGTGAGGGTCACCAGGCGTCTTTGTGCCCTAGGCGACCTCAAGCATGGGCGTGGCCTCCTGGGCCATGCAGGTTTCTCCTACCCTGAAGGTTGGACACCAGGCCAACAGCAAGGTTTCTTGGATCGGGATGGAGGAGCTCACATTTCTGCATCAGGTTCCCTCCTGTCCGGGGATTGGAGATAATGTCTAGGTTCTGAATCCCGAACACCCAGCTTGGGAAGAGATGACAGCCTAAGGTCATGGCGGGTCTGATGTAATGGGTGTTGGTCGGGTTGTCAGGACTCAGGCAGTGTCAGACAGGGCATGAGTGCCCGTGGCACCTCGAGATTTGGAGTGCAGTAGAGTGGCGTGCAGGTTGATTCTCATAGGTGTTTCTCGGTAGTCGCCTAGGGCCACGTTTTTCTTCTGGTGGGAAGGCAGACTGCTGCATTGTGGCTCCAGAATTGCCAATCTGAGGGCTTGGGGATCAGGATTATGAGGACGGAAGACTGTGAACACAAGCTATGGTGAGATTTCGGGCGAGGGCACTCTGCAGAGGCTGAAATGAGATCTCCTGCATCTGGAGACAGTGCGAGGATCCGACATTGGCTCAGGTTGGAGACTGTGTCCATTATGGCCCCATCAGGAAGCGCGGGCCCTCACGAAGCCATGGAGGTTTTCCTTAGCTGGGAGTTGTGAGATGCTCCAAAGCGAAAGGATTCCTACTGCGGGACAGTCGAGTCCTGTGAGATGGCTCCAGGATGCCCCATACAGAAAGACTGGAGGGCAGGGTGCTAAGGATGGATGCCTGGGCATCCCACCTCCCATTCCCATTTTCTCCTAGCGTCAAGGCAGGTTCGATTGCTGGCTCTGGCGGAGCTACGCAGGGCGCCGAGTGGAGATGGACTCTCCTGAGGATGGGTCATAATGTGGGTTTGTGTCCATGGAGACCTAGGAATGTGGCAGTGGCTCGGGGCCCCAGAAGGATTCTCCGAAGTTTAGGATTGGACACAGCTCCAAAGAATAAGTTTCCCTAGTGGAGATGTGAGGTGTTCTGAGGGTTGCCTCAGGAAACCTCCGTTTGCTGGTATTGGAATCCAGGCCTCTGAGGAGAGACGCCTGGAAACCAACCAAAGGGTTCAGAGGAAGGCCTAACAGACTGTCCGGTTCCATCTTCTGTCTCTGGGGACATCCGTCTGCTTTTCTGCTGGATGGAGTTGCTCAGCTTGTGTCAGATCACCCCTGGGTGTCCAGGGAGCCTACACTATTGAGATGGCCTCTGGGATCTTGAAGCATTCTCCTAATCTGTGGGTTTGTGGCCAGTGGAATGGGCAGAGTTTCCTTGGAGAGGGCAGGCACAGTCCTGCACTGTGGACCCAGGGGCCCCAGCGTTGAGGGTGTGTGGGACAGGGCTGCGGGGCCAAAATTCTGAAAACACAAACTCGGTTTATGTTTGGGGTCGAGAGTATGGCAGGCCCCATCTACCGACCGTGAGGGGAGCTGCTCTGGATTTGAATGAAGGGCGAGTGTGAGTCCTTTCTCAGGCTTCTGTGTCTGGATTTTGTGTCAAAGAGGCCTGTTGAATGGAAGGGTGGCCTCCTGGGCCATGGATGAGCCTCCCTCTCTGGGGATTTGGCCTGGCTTCCAAGAGTTTCAGGTCATTCTGCGGGAAGGGAGGAGTCCTGTATTCTGCCTCAGGTGTCCCTCCCAAAGAGGGATTCCAAGCATAGCCCTGGGTCCCGGCGACTGGAAAACCCAAACTCGGTTTAGGATGGGGGCCTAAGGGGCATGGGAAGCCCCCTAGGCTGGCTCGTGGACCAGCCACTGAGAGACCTGATTGGAGCACGTGGCTTATGGTGAGGGTCACAGGGGACCCTCAAGCATGGGCGTGGCGTCCTGGGCCATGCAGGTTTCTCCTACCCTGAAGGTTGGACACCAGGCCAACAGCAAGGTTTCTTGGATGGGGATGGAGGAGTTCAGATTTCTGCATCAGGTTCCCTCCTGTCCAGGGATTGGAGATAAGGTCTAGGTTCTGAATCCTGAACACTCAGCTTGGGAAGAGATGACAGCCTAAGGTCATGGCGGGTCTGATGTGATGGGTGTCGGTTGGGATGTCAGGGCTCAGGCAGTGTCAGACAGAACATGAGTGCCCGTGGCACCTCGAGATTTGGAGTGCAGTAGAGTGGCGTGCAGGTTGATTCTCATGGGTGTATCTCGGTAGTCGCCTAGGGCCACGTTTTTCTTCTGGTGGGAAGGCAGACTGCTGCATTGTGGCTCCAGAATTGCCAAACTGGAGGGCTTGGGGGGGAAGGATGGTGAGGACGGAAGTCTGAGAACACAAGCTAGGGTGAGATTTCGGCCGAGGGCACTCTGCAGAGGCTGAAATGAGATCTCTTGCATCTGGAGACTTGGCGAGGATCCGACATTGGCTCAGGTTGGAGACGGTGTCCATTATGGCCCATCAGGACCCGGGGGCCCTCAGGAAGCCATGGAGGTTTTCCTTAGCTGGGAGTTGTGAGATGCTCCAAAGCGCAAGAATTCCCACTGCGGGACAGTCGAGTCCTGTGAGATGGCTCTAGGACGCCCCATACAGAAAGACTGTAGGGCCGGGTGCTAAGGATGGATGCCTGGGCATCCCACATCCCATTCCCATTGTCTCCTAGCCGCAAGGCAGGTTCGATTACTGGCTCTGGCAGAGCTACGCAGGGCGCCGAGTGGAGATGGACTCTCCTGAGGATGGGTCATAATGTGGGTTTGTGTCCATGGAGACTTAGGAATGTGGCAGTGGCTCGGGGACCTGGAAGGATTCTCCGAACTTGAGGATTGGACACAGCTCCAAAGAGTAAGTTTCCCCTGTGGAGATGAGAGGTGTTCTGAGGGTTGCCTCAGGAAACCTCCGTTTGCTGGTATGGAATGCAGGCCTCTGAGGAGAGACCCCTGGAAACCAACCAAAGGGTTCAGAGGAAGGCCTAACAGACTGTCCAGTTCCATCTTCTGTCTCTGGGGACATCCGTCTGCTTTTCTGCTGGAGGGAGTTGCTCAGCTTGTGTCAGATCACCCCTGGGTGTCCAGGGAGCCTACACTATTGGGATGGCCTCTGGGATCTTGAAGCATTCTCATAATCTGTAGGTTTGTGGCCAGTGGAATGGGCAGAGTTTCCTTGGAGAGAGCAGGCACAGTACTGCACTGTGGCCACAGGGGCCCCAGCGTTGAGGGTGTGTGGGACAGGACTGCGGGGCCAGAACTCTGAAAACACAAACTCGGCTTATGTTTGGGGTCGAGGGTATGGCAGGCCCCATCTACCGACCGTGAAGGGAGCTGCTCTGGAATTTAATGAAGGGCGAGTGTGCGTCCTTTTCTCAGGCTTCTCTCTCTGGATTTTGTGTCAAGGAGGGCTGTGGAATGGAGGGGTGGCCACCTGGGACATGGATGAGCCTCCCTCTCTGGGGTTTGGCCTGGCTTCCAAGAGTTTCAGGTCATTCTGCGGGAAGGGAGGAGTCCTGTATTCTGCCTCAGGTGTCCCTCCCAAAGAGGGATTCCAGAGCAGAGCCCTGGGTCCCGGCGACTGGAAAACCCAAACTCGGGTTAGGATGGGGGCCCAAGGGGCATGGGAAGCCCCCTAGGTTGGCTCGTGGTCCAGCCACTGAGAGACCTGATTGGAGCACGAGGCTTATGGTGAGGGTCACCAGGCGTCTTTGTGCCCTAGGCGACTCTCAAGCATGGGCGTGGCCTCCTGGGCCTTGCAGGTTTCTCCTACCCTGAAGGTTGGACACCAGGCCAACAGCAAGGTTTCTTGGATGGGGATGGAGGAGTTCAGATTTCTGCATCAGGTTCCCTCCTGTCCGGGGATTGGAGATAAGGTCTAGGTTCTGAATCCCGAACACCCAGCTTGGGAAAAGATGACAGCCTAAGGTCATGGCGGGTCTGATATGATGGGTGTCGGTCGGGATGTCAGGGCTCAGGCAGTGTCAGACAGAGCATGAGTGCCCATGGCAACCTCGAGAATTGGAGTGCAGTAGAGTGGCGTGCAGGTAGATCATCATTGGGTGTTTCTGGGTAGTCGCCTAGGGCCACGTTTTTCCTCTGGTGGGAAGGCACTGCTGCATTGTGGCTCCAGAATTGCCAATCTGGAGGGCTTGGGGGGGGCAGGAAGGTGAGGACGGAAGTCTGAGAACACAAACTAGGGTGAGATTTCGGGCGAGGGCACTCTGCAGAGGCTGAAATGAGATCTCCTGCATCTGGAGAAAGGGCGAGGATCCGACATTGGCTCAGGTTGGAGACTGTGTCCATTATGGCCCCATCAGGAAGCGGGGGCCCTCACGAAGCCATGGAGGTTTTCCCATGCTGGGAGTTGTGAGATGCTCCAAAGAGCAAGGATTCCTACTGCGGGACAGTCGAGTCCTGTGAGATGGCTCCAGGATGCCCCATACAGAAAGACTGGAGGGCAGGGTGCTAAGGATGGATGCCTGGGCATCCCACCTCCCATTCCCATTGTCTCCTAGCGACAAGGCAGGTTCGATTACTGGCTCTGGCGGAGCTACGCAGGGCGCCGAGTGGAGATGGACTCTCCTGAGGATGGGTCATAATGTGGGTTTGTGTCCATGGAGACTTAGGAATGTGGCAGTGGCTCGGGGACCCGGAAGGATTCTCCGAACTTGAGGATTGGACACAGCGCCAAAGAGTAAGTTTCCCCTGTGGAGATGTGAGGTGTTCTGAGGGTTGCCTCAGGAAACCTCCGTTTGCTGGTATTGGAATCCAGGCCTCTGAGGAGAGACGCCTGGAAACCAAACAAAGGGTTCAGAGGAAGGCCTAACAGACTGTCCGGTTCCATCTTCTGTCTCTGGGGACATCCGTCTGCTTTTTGCTGGAGGGAGTTGCTCAGCTTGTGTCAGATCACCCCTGGGTGTCCAGGGAGCCTACACTATTGAGATGGCCTCTGGGATCTTGTAGCATTCTCCTAATCTGTGGGTTTGTGGCCAGTGGAATGGGCAGAGTTTCCTTGGAGAGGGCAGGCACAGTCCTGCACTGTGGACCCAGGGGCCCCAGCGTTGAGGGTGTGTGGGACAGGGCTGCGGGGCCAAAATTCTGAAAACACAAACTCGGTTTATGTTTGGGGCCGAGGGTATGGCAGGCCCCATCTACCGACCGTGATGGGAGCTGCTCTGGATTTGAATGAAGGGCGAGTGTGAGTCCTTTCTCAGGCTTCTCTTTCTGGATTTTGTGTCAAAGAGGCCTGTGGAATGGAAGGGTGGCCTCCTTGGCCATGGATGAGCCTCCCTGTCTGGGGATTTGGCCTGGCTTCCAAGAGTTTCAGGTCATTCTGCGGGAAGGGAGGAGTCCTGTATTCTGCCTCAGGTGTCCCTCCCAAAGAGGGATTCCAAGCAGAGCCCTGGGTCCCGGCGACTGGAAAACCCAAACTCGGTTTAGGATGGGGGCCTAAGGGGCATGGGAAGCCCCCTAGGCTGGCTCGTGGACCAGCCACTGAGAGACCTGATTGGAGCACGTGGCTTATGGTGAGGGTCACCAGGCGACCCTCAAGCATGGGCGTGGCGTCCTGGGCCATGCAGGTTTCTCCTACCCTGAAGGTTGGACACCAGGCCAACAGCAAGGTTTCTTGGATGGGGATGGAGGAGTTCAGATTTCTGCATCAGGTTCCCTCCTGTCCAGGGATTGGAGATAAGGTCTAGGTTCTGAATCCTGAACACTCAGCTTGGGAAGAGATGACAGCCTAAGGTCATGGCGGGTCTGATGTGATGGGTGTCGGTCGGGATGTCAGGGCTCAGGCAGTGTCAGACAGAACATGAGTGCCCGTGGCACCTCGAGATTTGGAGTGCAGTAGAGTGGCGTGCAGGTTGATTCTCATGGGTGTATCTCGGTAGTCGCCTAGGTCCACGTTTTTCTTCTGGTGGGAAGGCAGACTGCTGCATTGTGGCTCCAGAATTGCCAAACTGGAGGGCTTGGGGGGGCAGGATGGTGAGGACGGAAGTCTGAGAACACAAGCTAGGGTGAGATTTCGGGCGAGGGCACTCTGCAGAGGCTGAAATGAGATCTCTTGCATCTGGAGACTTGGCGAGGATCCGACATTGGCTCAGGTTGGAGACGGTGTCCATTATGGCCCCATCAGGAGGCGGGGGCCCTCAGGAAGCCATGGAGGTTTTCCTTAGCTGGGAGTTGTGAGATGCTCCAAAGCGCAAGAATTCCTACTGCGGGACAGTCGAGTCCTGTGAGATGGCTCCAGGACGCCCCATACAGAAAGACTGGAGGGAAGGGTGCTAAGAATGGATGCCTGGGCATCCCACCTCCCATTCCCATTGTCTCCTAGCCACAAGGCAGGTTCTCTTGCTGGGGGCCCAAGGGGCATGGGAAGCCCCCTAGGCTGGCTCGTGGTCCAGCCACTGAGAGACCTGATTGGAGCACGAGGCTTATGGTGATCGTCACCAGGCGTCTTCGTGCCCAAGGCGACCCTCAAGCATGGGCGTGGCGTCCTGGGCCATGCAGGTTTCTCCTACCTTGAAGGTTGGACACCAGGCCAACAGCAAGGTTTCTTGGATGGGGATGGAGGAGTTCAGATTTCTGCATCAGGTTCCCTCCTGTCCGGGGATTGGAGATAAGGTCTAGGTTCTGAATCCTGAACACCCAGCTTGGGAAGAGATGACAGCCTAAGGTCATGGCGGGTCTGATGTGATGTGTGTCGGTCGGGATGTCAGGGCTCAGGCAGTGTCAGACAGAGCATGAGTGCCCATGGCAACCTCGAGAATTGGAGTGTAGTAGAGTGGCGTGCAGGTAGATCCTCATTGGGTGTTTCTGGGTAGTCGCCTAGGGCCACGTTTTTCCTCTGGTGGGAAGGCACTGCTGCATTGTGGCTCCAGAATTGCCAATCTGGAGGGCTTGGGGGGGGCAGGAAGGTGAGGACGGAAGTCTGAGAACACAAACTAGGGTGAGATTTCGGGCGAGGGCACTCTGCAGAGGCTGAAATGAGATCTCCTGCATCTGGAGAAAGGGCGAGGATCCGACATTGGCTCAGGTTGGAGACTGTGTCCATTATGGCCCCATCAGGAAGCGGGGGCCCTCACGAAGCCATGGAGGTTTTCCCATGCTGGGAGTTGTGAGATGCTCCAAAGAGCAAGGATTCCTACTGCGGGACAGTCGAGTCCTGTGAGATGGCTCCAGGATGCCCCATACAGAAAGACTGGAGGGCAGGGTGCTAAGGATGGATGCCTGGGCATCCCACCTCCCATTCCCATTGTCTCCTAGCGACAAGGCAGGTTCGATTACTGGCTCTGGCGGAGCTACGCAGGGCGCCGAGTGGAGATGGACTCTCCTGAGGATGGGTCATAATGTGGGTTTGTGTCCATGGAGACTTAGGAATGTGGCAGTGGCTCGGGGACCCGGAAGGATTCTCCGAACTTGAGGATTGGACACAGCGCCAAAGAGTAAGTTTCCCCTGTGGAGATGTGAGGTGTTCTGAGGGTTGCCTCAGGAAACCTCCGTTTGCTGGTATTGGAATCCAGGCCTCTGAGGAGAGACGCCTGGAAACCAAACAAAGGGTTCAGAGGAAGGCCTAACAGACTGTCCGGTTCCATCTTCTGTCTCTGGGGACATCCGTCTGCTTTTCTGCGGAGGGAGTTGCTCAGCTTGTGTCAGATCACCCCTGGGTGTCCAGGGAGCCTACACTATTGAGATGGCCTCTGGGATCTTGTAGCATTCTCCTAATCTGTGGGTTTGTGGCCAGTGGAATGGGCAGAGTTTCCTTGGAGAGGGCAGGCACAGTCCTGCACTGTGGACCCAGGGGCCCCAGCGTTGAGGGTGTGTGGGACAGGGCTGCGGGGCCAAAATTCTGAAAACACAAACTCGGTTTATGTTTGGGGCCGAGGGTATGGCAGGCCCCATCTACCGACCGTGATGGGTGCTGCTCTGGATTTGAATGAAGGGCGAGTGTGCGTCCTTTCTCAGGCTTCTCTTTCTGGATTTTGTGTCAAAGAGGCCTGTGGAATGGAAGGGTGGCCTCCTGAGCCATGGATAAGCCTCCCTCTCTGGGGATTTGGCCTGGCTTCCAAGAGTTTCAGGTCATTCTGCGGGAAGGGAGGAGTCCTGTATTCTGCCTCAGGTGTCCCTCCCAAAGAGGGATTCCAAGCAGAGCCCTGGGTCCCGGCGACTGGAAAACCCAAACTCGGTTTAGGATGGGGACCCAAGGGGCATGGGAAGCCCCCTAGGCTGGCTCGTGGTCCAGCCACTGAGAGACCTGATTGGAGAACGAGGCTTATGGTGAGGGTCACCAGGCGACCCTCAAGCATGGGCGTGGCGTCCTGGGCCATGCAGGTTTCTCCTACCCTGAAGGTTGGACACCAGGCCAACAGCAAGGTTTCTTGGATGGGGATGGAGGAGTTCAGATTTCTGCATCAGGTTCCCTCCTGTCCGGGGATTGGAGATAAGGTCTAGGTTTTGAATCCTGAACACCCAGCTTGGGAAGAGATGACAGCCTAAGGTCTTGGCGAGTCTGATGTGATGGGTGTCGGTCGGGACATCAGGGCTCAGGCAGTGTCAGACAGAGCATGAGTGCCCATGTCAACCTCGAGAATTGGAGTGCAGTAGAGTGGCGTGCAGGTGGATCCTCTTTGGGTGTTTCTGGGTAGTCGCCAAGGGCCACGTTTTTCCTCTGGTGGGAAGGCAGACTGCTGCATTGTGGCTCCAGAATTGCCATCCTGGAGGGCTTGGGGGGGGCAGGAATGTGAGGTCGGAAGTCTGAGAACACAAGCTAGGGTGAGATTTCGGGCGAGGGCACTCTGCAGAGGCTGAAATGAGATCTCCTGCATCTGGAGACAGGGCGAGGATCCGACATTGGCTCAGGTTGGAGACTGTGTCCATTATGGCCCCATCAGGAAGCGGGGGCCCTCACGAAGCCATGGAGGTTTTCCAATGCTTGGAGTTGTGAGATGCTCCAAAGCGCAAGGATTCCTACTACGGGACAGTCGAGTCCTGTGAGATGGATCCAGGACGCCCCATACAGAAAGACTGGAGGGCAGGGTGCTAAGGATGGATGCCTGGGCATCCCACCTCCCATTCCCATTGTCTCCTAGCGACAAGGCAGGTTCGATTGCTGGCTCTGTCGGAGCTACGCAGGACGCTGAGTGGAGATGGACTCTCCTGAGGATGGGTCATAATGTGGGTTTGTGTCCATGCAGACCTAGGAATGTGACAGTGGCTCGGGGGCCCGGAAGGATTCTCCAAACTTTAGGATTGGACACAGCTCCAAAGAGTAAGTTTCCCCTGTGGAGATGAGAGGTGTTCTGTTGGGTCCCTCAGGAAACCTCCGTGTTCTGGTATTGGAATCCCGGCCTCTGCGGAGTGACGCCTGGAAACCAACCAAAGGGTTCAGAGGAAGGCCTAACAGACTGTCCGGTTCCATCTTCTGTCTCTGGGGACATCCGTCTGCTTTTCTGCGTGGAGGGAGTTGCTCAGCTTGTGTCAGAACACCCCTGGGTGTCCAGGGCAGCCTATACTATTGGGATGGCCTTAGGGATCTTGAAGCATTCTCCTAATCTGTAGGTTTGTGGCCCGTGGAATGGGCAGAGTTTCCTTGGAGAGGGCAGGCACAGTCCTGCGCTGTGGCCCCAGGGGCCTCAGCGTTGAAGGTGTGTTGGACAGTGCTGCGGGGCCTGAAGTCTGAAAACTGAAACTCGGCTTAGGTTTGGGGCCGAGGGTATGGCAGGCCCCATCTACCGACCGTGATGGGAGCTGCTCTGGATTTGAATGAAGGGCGAGTGTGCGTCCTTTTCTCAGGCTTCTGTGTCTGGATTTTGTGTCAAGGAGGGCTGTGGAATGGAGGGGTGGCCTCCTGGGCCATGGATGAGCCTCCCTCTCTGGGGATTTGGCCTGGCTTCCAAAAGTTTCAGGTCATTCTGCGGGAAGGGAGGAGTCCTGTATTCTGCCTCAGGTGTCCCTCCCAAAGAGGGATTCCAGAGCAGAGTCCTGGGTCCCGACGACTGGAAAACCCAAACTCGGGTTAGGATGGGGGCCCAAGGGCATGGGAAGCCCCCTAGGCTGGCTCGTGGTCCAGCCACTGAGAGACCTGATTGGAGCACGAGGCTTATGGTGAGGGTCACCAGGCGTCTTTGTGCCCAAGGCGACCCTCAAGAATGGACGTGGCCTCCTGGGCCATGCAGGTTTCTCCTACGCTGAAGGTTGGACACCAGGCCAACAGCAAGGTTACTTGGATGGGGATGGAGGAGTTCAGATTTCTGCATCAGGTTCCCTCCTGTCCGGGGATTGGAGATAAGGTCTAGGTTCTGAATCCCGAACACCCAGCTTGTTTAAAGATGACAGCCTAAGGTCATGGCGGGTCTGTTGTGATGGGTGTCGGTCGGGATGTCAGGGCTCAGGCAGTGTCAGACAGAGCATGAGTGCCCGTGGCACCTCGAGATTTGGAGTTCAGTAGAGTGGAGTGCCGGTTGATTCTCAATGTGTTTCTGGGTAGTCGCCAAGGGCCACGTTTTTCTTCTGGTGGGAAGGCAGACTGCTGCATTGTGGCTCCAGAATTGCCAATCTGGAGGGCTTGTGGGGGCAGGAAGGTGAGGACGGAAGTCTGAGAACACAAGCTAGGGTGAGATTTCGGGCGAGGGCACTCTGCAGAGGCTGAAATGAGATCTCCTGCATCTGGAGAAAGGGCGAGGATCCGACATTGGCTCAGGTTGGAGACTGTGTCCATTATGGCCCCATCAGGAAGCGGGGGCCCTCACGAAGCCATGGAGGTTTTCCCATGCTGGGAGTTGTGAGATGCTCCAAAGCACAAGGATTCCTACTGCGGGACAGTCGAGTCCGGTGAGATGGCTCCAGGACGCCCCATACAGAAAGACTGGAGGGAAGGGTGCTAAGGATGGATGCCTGGGCATCACACATCCCATTCCCATTGTCTCCAAGCCACAAGGCAGGTTCGATTCCTGGCTCTGGCGGAGCTACGCAGGGCGCTGAGTGGAGATGGACTCTCCTGAGGATGGGTCATAATGTGGTTTCTGTCCATGGAGACCTAGGAATGTGGCAGTGGCCAGGGGGCCCGGAAGGATTCTCCGAACTTTAGGATTGGACACAGCTCAAAAGAATAAGTTTCCCCTGTGGAGATGAGAGGTGTTCTGATGGGTGCCTCAGGAAACCTCCGTTTGCTGGTATTAGAATGCAGGCCTCTGAGGAGAGACGCCTGGAAACCAACCAAAGGGTTCAGAGGAAGGCCTAACAGACTGTCCGGTTCCATCTTCTGTCTCTGGGGACATCCGTCTGCTTTTCTGCATGGAGGGAGTTGCTCAGCTTGTGTCAGATCACCCCTGGGTGTCCTGTGCAGCCTACACTATTGGGATGGCCTCGGGGATCTTGGAGCCTTCTCCTAATCTGTAGGTTTGTGGCCAGTGGAATGGGCAGAGTTTCCATGGAGAGGGCTGGCACAGTCCTGCGCTGTGTCTCCAGGGGCCCCAGCGTTGAGGGTGTGTGGGACGGGGCTGCGGGGCCTGAAGTCGAAAACTCAAACTCGGCTTATGTTTGGGTCCTAGGGTATGACAAGGCCCCATCTACCGACCGTGATGGAAACTGCTCTGGATTTGAATGAAAGGCGAGTGTGCGTCCTTTTCTCAGGCTTCTGTGTCTGGATTTTGTGTCAAGGAGGGCTGTGGAATGGAGGGGTGGCCTCCTGGGCCATGGATGAGCCTCCCTCTCTGGGGATTTGGCCAGGCTTCCAAGAGTTTCTGGTCATTCTGCGGGAAGGGAGGAGTCCTGTATTCTGCCTCAGGTGTCCCTCCCAAAGAGGGATTCCAGAGCAGAGCCCTGGGTCCCGGCGACTGGAAAACCCAAACTCGGGTTAGGATGGGGGCCCAAGGGGCATGGGAAGCCCCCTAGGCTGGCTCGTGGTCCAGCCACTGAGAGACCTGATTGGAGCACGAGGCTTATGGTGAGGGTCACCAGGCGTCTTTGTGCCCAAGGCGACCCTCAAGCATGGGCGTGGCGTCCTGGGCCATGCAGGTTTCTCCTACCCTGAAGGTTGGACACCAGGCCAACAGCAAGGTTTCTTGGATGGGGATGGAGGAGTTCAGATTTCTGCATCAGGTTCCCTCCTGTCCGGGGATTGGAGATAAGGTCTAGGTTCTGAATCCTGAACACGCAGCTTGGGAAGAGATGACAGCCTAAGGTCATGGCGGGTCTGATGTGATGGGTGTCGGTCGGGATGTCAGGGCTCAGGCAGTGTCAGACAGAGCATGAGTGCCCATGGCAACCTCGAGAATTGGAGTGCAGTAGAGTGGCGTGCAGGTAGATCCTCATTGGGTGTTTCTGGGTAGTCGCCTAGGGCCACGTTTTTCCTCTGGTGGGAAGGCACTGCTGCATTGTGGCTCCAGAATTGCCAATCTGGAGGGCTTGGGGGGGGCAGGAAGATGAGGACGGAAGTCTGAGAACACAAACTAGGGTGAGATTTCGGGCGAGGGCACTCTGCAGAGGCTGAAATGAGATCTCCTGCATCAGGAGAAAGGGCGAGGATCCGACATTGGCTCAGGTTGGAGACTGTGTCCATTATGGCCCCATCAGTAAGCGGGGGCCCTCACGAAGCCATGGAGGTTTTCCCATGCTGGGAGTTGTGAGATGCTCCAAAGAGCAAGGATTCCTACTGCGGGACAGTCGAGTCCTGTGAGATGGCTCCAGGATGCCCCATACAGAAAGACTGGAGGGCAGGGTGCTAAGGATGGATGCCTGGGCATCCCACCTCCCATTCCCATTGTCTCCTAGCGACAAGGCAGGTTCGATTGCTGGCTCTGGCGGAGCTACGCAGAGCGCCGGTGGAGATGGACTCTCCTGAGGATGGGTCAAAATGTGGGTTTGTGTCCATGGAGACTTAGGAATGTGGCAGTGGCTCGGGGGCCCGGAAGGATTCTCCGATCTTTAGGATTGGACACAGCTCCAAAGAATAAGTTTCCCCTGTGGAAATGAGAGGTGTTCTGATGGGTGCCTCAGGAAACCTCCGTTTGCTGGTATTGGAATGCAGGCCTCTGAGGAGAGACGCCTGGAAACCAACCAAAGGGTTCAGAGGAAGGCCTAACAGACTGTCCGGTTCCATCTTCTGTCTCTGGGGACATCCGTCTGCTTTTCTGCGTGGAGGGAGTTGCTCAGCTTGTGTCAGAACACCCCTGGGTGTCCAGGGCAGCCTATACTATTGGGATGGCCTTAGGGATCTTGAAGCATTCTCCTAATCTGTAGGTTTGTGGCCCGTGGAATGGGCAGAGTTTCCTTGGAGAGGGCAGGCACAGTCCTGCGCTGTGGCCCTAGGGGCCTCAGCGTTGAAGGTGTGTTGGACAGTGCTGCGGGGCCTGAGGTCTGAAAACTGAAACTCGGCTTAGGTTTGGGGCCGAGGGTATGGCAGGCCCCATCTACCGACCGTGATGGGAGCTGCTCTGGATTTGAATGAAGGGCGAGTGTGCGTCCTTTTCTCAGGCTTCTGTGTCTGGATTTTGTGTCAAGGAGGGCTGTGGAATGGAGGGGTGGCCTCCTGGGCCATGGATGAGCCTCCCTCTCTGGGGATTTGGCCTGGCTTCCAAGAGTTTCAGGTCATTCTGCGGGAAGGGAGGAGTCCTGTATTCTGCCTCAGGTGTCCCTCCCAAAGAGGGATTCCAGAGCAGAGCCCTGGGTCCCGGCGACTGGAAAACCCAAATTCGGGTTAGGATGGGGGCCCAAGGGGCATGGGAAGCCCCCTAGGTTGGCTCGTGGTCCAGCCACTGAGAGACCTGATTGGAGAACGAGGCTTATGGTGAGGGTCACCAGGCGTCTTTGTGCCCTAGGCGACTCTCAAGCATGGGCGTGGCCTCCTGGGCCTTGCAGGTTTCTCCTACCCTGAAGGTTGGACACCAGGCCAACAGCAAGGTTTCTTGGATGGGGATGGAGGAGTTCAGATTTCTGCATCAGGTTCCCTCCTGTCCGGGGATTGGAGATAATGTCTAGGTTCTGAACCCCGAACACCCAGCTTGGGAAAAGATGACAGCCTAAGGTCATGGCGGGTCTGATATGATGGGTGTCGGTCGGGATTTCAGGGCTCAGGCAGTGTCAGACAGAGCATGAGTTCCCGTGGCACCTCGAGATTTGGAGTGCAGTAGAGTGGCGTGCCGGTTGATTCTCATATGTGTTTCTCCGTAGTCGCCTAGGGCCACGTTTTTCTTCTGGTGGGAAGGCAGACTGCTGCATTGTGGCTCCAAAATTGCCAATCTGAGGGCTTGCTCGTCATAATGGTGAGGACGGAAGTCTGAGAACACAAGCTAGGGTGAGATTTCGGGCGAGGGCACTCTGCAGAGGCTGAAATGAGATCTCCTGCATCTGGAGACAGGGCGAGGATCCGACATTGGCTCAGGTTGGAGACTGTGTCCATTATGGCCCCATCAGGAAGCGGGGGCCCTCACGAAGCCATGGAGGTTTTCCCATGCTGGGAGTTGTGAGATGCTCCAAAGCACAAGGATTCCTACTGCGGGACAGTCGAGTCCTGTGAGATGGCTCCAGGACGCACCATACAGAAAGACTGGAGGGCAGGGTGCTAAGGATGGATGCCTGGGCATCCCACCTCCCATTCCCATTTTCTCCTAGCGACAAGGCAGGTTCGATTACTGGCTCTGGCGGAGCTACGCAGGGCGCCGAGTGGAGATGGACTCTCCTGAGGATGGGTCATAATGTGGATTTGTGTCCATGGAGACTTAGGAATGTGGCAGTGGCTCGGGGACCCGGAAGGATTCTCCGAACTTGAGGATTGGACACAGCGCCAAAGAGTAAGTTTCCCCTGTGGAGATGTGAGGTGTTCTGAGGGTTGCCTCAGGAAACCTCCGTTTGCTGGTATTGGAATCCAGGCCTCTGAGGAGAGACGCCTGTAAACCAAACACAGGGTTCAGAGGAAGGCCTAACAGACTGTCCGGTTCCATCTTCTGTCTCTGGGGACATCCGTCTGCTTTTCTGCTGGAGGGAGTTGCTCAGCTTGTGTCAGATCACCCCTGGGTGTCCAGGGAGCCTACACTATTGAGATGGCCTCTGGGATCTTGTAGCATTCTCCTAATCTGTGGGTTTGTGGCCAGTGGAATGGGCAGAGTTTCCTTGGAGAGGGCAGGCACAGTCCTGCACTGTGGACCCAGGGGCCCCAGCATTGAGGTTGTGTGGGACAGGGCTGCTGGGCCTGAAGTCTGAAAACAAAAACTCGGCTTAGGTTTGGGGCCGAGGGTATGGCAGGCCCCATCTACCGACCGTGATGGGAGCTGCTCTGGATTTGAATGAAGGGCGAGTGTGAGTCCTTTCTCAGGCTTCTCTTTCTGGATTTTGTGTCAAAGAGGCCTGTGGAATGGAAGGGTGGCCTCCTGAGCCATGGATGAGCCTCCCTCTCTGGGGATTTGGCCTGGCTTCCAAGAGTTTCAGGTCATTCTGCGGGAAGGGAGGAGTCCTGTATTCTGCCTCAGGTGTCCCTCCCAAAGAGGGATTCCAAGCAGAGCCCTGGGTCCCGGCGACTGGAAAACCCAAACTCGGTTTAGGATGGGGACCCAAGGGGCATGGGAAGCCCCCTAGGCTGGCTCGTGGTCCAGCCACTGAGAGACCTGATTGGAGAACGAGGCTTATGGTGAGGGTCACCAGGCGACCCTCAAGCATGTGCGTGGCGTCCTGGGCCATGCAGGTTTCTCCTACCCTGAAGGTTGGACACCAGGCCAACAGCAAGGTTTCTTGGATGGGGATGGAGGAGTTCAGATTTCTGCATCAGGTTCCCTCCTGTCCGGGGATTGGAGATAAGGTCTAGGTTCTGAATCCTGAACACCCAGCTTGGGAAGAGATGACAGCCTAAGGTCTTAACGAGTCTGATGTGATGGGTGTCGGTCGGGATGTCAGGGCTCAGGCAGTGTCAGATAGAGCATGAGTGTCCATGGCAACCTCGAGAATTGGAGTGCAGTAGAGTGGCGTGCAGGTGGATCCTCATTGGGTGTTTCTGGGTAGTCGCCAAGGGCCACGTTTTTCCTCTGGTGGGAAGGCGGACTGCTGCATTGTGGCTCCAGAATTGCCAATCTGGAGGGCTTGGGGGGGGCAGGAATGTGAGGACGGAAGTCTGAGAACACAAGCTAGGGTGAGATTTCGGGCGAGGGCACTCTGCAGAGGCTGAAATGAGATCTCCTGCATCTGGAGACAGGGCGAGGATCCGACATTGGCTCAGGTTGGAGACTGTGTCCATTATGGCCCCATCAGGAAGCGGGGGCCCTCACGAAGCCATGGAGGTTTTCCAATGCTTGGAGTTGTGAGATGCTCCAAAGCGCAAGGATTCCTACTACGGGACAGTCGAGTCCTGTGAGATGGATCCAGGACGCCCCATACAGAAATACTGGAGGGCAGGGTGCTAAGGATGGATGCCTGGGCATCCCACCTCCCATTCCCATTGTCTCCTAGCGACAAGGCAGGTTCGATTGCTGGCTCTGTCGGAGCTACGCAGGACGCTGAGTGGAGATGGACTCTCCTGAGGATGGGTCATAATGTGGGTTTCTGTCCATGCAGACCTAGGAATGTGACAGTGGCTCGGGGGCCCGGAAGGATTCTCCAAACTTTAGGATTGGACACAGCTCCAAAGAGTAAGTTTCCCCTGTGGAGATGAGAGGTGTTCTGTTGGGTCCCTCAGGAAACCTCCGTGTTCTGGTATTGGAATCCCGGCCTCTGCGGAGTGACGCCTGGAAACCAACCAAAGGGTTCAGAGGAAGGCCTAACAGACTGTCCGGTTCCATCTTCTGTCTCTGGGGACATCCGTCTGCTTTTCTGCGTGGAGGGAGTTGCTCAGCTTGTGTCAGAACACCCCTGGGTGTCCAGGGCAGCCTATACTATTGGGATGGCCTTAGGGATCTTGAAGCATTCTCCTAATCTGTAGGTTTGTGGCCAGTGGAATGGGCAGAGTTTCCTTGGAGAGGGCAGGCACAGTCCTGCGCTGTGGCCCCAGGGGCCTCAGCGTTGAAGGTGTGTTGGACAGTGCTGCGGGGCCTGAAGTCTGAAAACTGAAACTCGGCTTAGGTTTGGGGCCGAGGGTATGGCAGGCCCCATCTACCGACCGTGATGGGAGCTGCTCTGGCTTTGAATGAAGGGCGAGTGTGCGTCCTTTTCTCAGGCTTCTGTGTCTGGATTTTGTGTCAAGGAGGGCTGTGGAATGGAGGGGTGGCCTCCTGGGCCATGGATGAGCCTCCCTCTCTGGGGATTTGGCCTGGCTTCCAAAAGTTTCAGGTCATTCTGCGGGAAGGGAGGAGTCCTGTATTCTGCCTCAGGTGTCCCTCCCAAAGAGGGATTCCAGAGCAGAGTCCTGGGTCCCGACGACTGGAAAACCCAAACTCGGGTTAGGATGGGGGCCCAAGGGCATGGGAAGCCCCCTAGGCTGGCTCGTGGTCCAGCCACTGAGAGACCTGATTGGAGCACGAGGCTTATGGTGAGGGTCACCAGGCGTCTTTGTGCCCAAGGCGACCCTCAAGAATGGACGTGGCCTCCTGGGCCATGCAGGTTTCTCCTACGCTGAAGGTTGGACACCAGGCCAACAGCAAGGTTTCTTGGATGGGGATGGAGGAGTTCAGATTTCTGCATCAGGTTCCCTCCTGTCCGGGGATTGGAGATAAGGTCTAGGTTCTGAATCCCGAACACCCAGCTTGTTTAAAGATGACAGCCTAAGGTCATGGCGGGTCTGTTGTGATGGGTGTCGGTCGGGATGTCAGGGCTCAGGCAGTGTCAGACAGAGCATGAGTGCCCGTGGCACCTCGAGATTTGGAGTGCAGTAGAGTGGAGTGCCGGTTGATTCTCAATGTGTTTCTGGGTAGTCGCCTATGGCCACGTTTTTCTTCTGGTGGGAAGGCAGACTGCTGCATTGTGGCTCCAGAATTGCCAATCTGGAGGGCTTGTGGGGGCAGGAAGGTGAGGACGGAAGTCTGAGAACACAAGCTAGGGTGAGATTACGGGCGAGGGCACTCTGCAGAGGCTGAAATGAGATCTCCTGCATCTGGAGAAAGGGCGAGGATCCGACATTGGCTCAGGTTGGAGACTGTGTCCATTATGGCCCCATCAGTAAGCGGGGGCCCTCACGAAGCCATGGAGGTTTTCCCATGCTGGGAATTGTGAGATGCTCCAAAGCGCAAGGATTCCTACTGCGGGACAGTCGAGTGCTGTGAGATGGCTCCAGGACGCCCCATACAGAAAGACTGGAGGGAAGGGTGCTAAGGATGGATGCCTGGGCATCCCACATCCCATTCCCATTGTCTCCAAGCCACAAGGCAGGTTCGATTCCTGGCTCTGGCGGAGCTACGCAGGGCGCTGAGTGGAGATGGACTCTCCTGAGGATGGGTCATAATGTGGTTTCTGTCCATGGAGACCTAGGAATGTGGCAGTGGCCAGGGGGCCCGGAAGGATTCTCTGAACTTTAGGATTGGACACAGCTCCAAAGAATAAGTTTCCCCTGTGGAGATGAGAGGTGTTCTGATGGGTGCCTCAGGAAACCTCCGTTTGCTGGTATTAGAATGCAGGCCTCTGAGGAGAGACGCCTGGAAACCAACCAAAGGGTTCAGAGGAAGGCCTAACAGACTGTCCGGTTCCATCTTCTGTCTCTGGGGACATCTGTCTGCTTTTCTGCAAGGAGGGAGTTGCTCAGCTTGTGTCAGATCACCCCTGGGTGTCCTGTGCAGCCTACACTATTGGGATGGCCTCGGGGATCTTGGAGCATTCTCCTAATCTGTAGGTTTGTGGCCAGTGGAATGGGCAGAGTTTCCTTGGAGAGGGCAGGCACAGTCCTGCGCTGTGGCTCCAGGGGCCCCAGCTTTGAGGGTGTGTGGGACAGGGCTGCGGGGCCTGAAGTCTGAAAACTGAAACTCGGCTTAGGTTTGTGGCCTAGGTTATGAAAGGCCCCATCTACCGACCGTGATGGGAGCTGCTCTGGATTTGAATGAAGGGCGAGTGTGCATCCTTTTCTCAGGCTTCTGTGTCTGGATTTTGTGTCAAGGAGGGCTGTGGAATGGAGGGGTGGCCTCCTGGGCCATGGATGAGCCTCCCTCTCTGGGGATTTGGCCTGGCTTCCAAAAGTTTCAGGTCATTCTGCGGGAAGGGAGGAGTCCTGTATTCTGCCTCAGGTGTCCCTCCCAAAGAGGGATTCCAGAGCAGAGCCCTGGGTCCCGGCGACTGGAAAACCCAAACTCGGGTTAGGATGGGGGCCCAAGGGCATGGGAAGCCCCATAGGCTGGCTCGTGGTCCAGCCACTGAGAGACCTGATTGGAGCACGAGGCTTATGGTGAGGGTCACCAGGCGTCTTTGTGCCCAAGGCGACCCTCAAGAATGGACGTGGCCTCCTGGGCCATGCAGGTTTCTCCTACGCTGAAGGTTGGACACCAGGCCAACAGCAAGGTTTCTTGGATGGGGATGGAGGAGTTCAGATTTCTGCATCAGGTTCCCTGCTGTCCGGGAATTGGAGATAAGTTCTAGGTTCTGAATCCTGAACACCCAGCTTGGGAAGAGATGACAGCCTAAGGTCATGGCGGGTCTGATGTGATGGGTGTGGGTCCGGATGTCAGGGCTCAGGCAGTGTCAGACAGAGCATGAGTGCCCGTGGCACCTCGAGGTTTGGAGTGCAGTAGAGTGGAGTGCCGGTTGATTCTCAATGTGTTTCTGGGTAGTCGCCTATGGCCACGTTTTTCTTCTGGTGGGAAGGCAGACTGCTGCATTGTGGCTCCAGAATGGCCAATCTGGAGGGCTTGGGGGGGCAGGAAGGTGAGGACGGAAGTCTGAGAACACAAGCTAGGGTGAGATTTCGGGCGAGGGCACTCTGCAGAGGCTGATATGAGATCTCCTGCATCTGGAGACTTGGCGAGGATCCGACATTGGCTCAGGTTGGAGACGGTGTCCATTATGGCCCCATCAGGAAGCGGGGCCCTCACGAAGCCATGGAGGTTTTCCCATGCTGGGAATTGTGAGATGCTCCAAAGCGCAAGGATTCCTACTGCGGGACAGTCGAGTCCTGTGAGATGGCTCCAGGACGCCCCATACAGAAAGACTGGAGGGCAGGGTGCTAAGGATGGATGCCTGGGCATCCCACCTCCCATTCCCATTGTCTCCAAGCCACAAGGCAGGTTCGATTCCTGGCTCTGGCGGAGCTACGCAGGGCGCTGAGTGGAGATGGACTCTCCTGAGGATGGGTCATAATGTGGGTTTCTGTCCATGGAGACCTCGGAATGTGGCAGTGGCCAGGGTCCCAGAAGGATTCTCTGAACTTTAGGATTGGACACAGCTCCAAAGAATAAGTTTCCCCTGTGGAGATGAGAGGTGTTCTGATGGGTGCCTCAGGAAACCTCCGTTTGCTGGTATTAGAATGCAGGCCTCTGAGGAGAGACGCCTGGAAACCAACCAAAGGGTTCAGAGGAAGGCCTAACAGACTGTCCGGTTCCATCTTCTGTCTCTGGGGACATCCGTCTGCTTTTCTGCGTGGAGGGAGTTGCTCAGCTTGTGTCAGATCACCCCTGGGTATCCAGTGCAGCCTACACTATTGGGATGGCCTCGGGGATCTTGGAGCCTTCTCCTAATCTATAGGTTTGTGGCCAGTGGAATGGGCAGAGTTTCCATGGAGAGGGCAGGCACAGTCCTGCGCTGTGGCTCCAGGGGCCCCAGCGTTGAGGGTGTGTGGGACAGGGCTGCGGGGACTGAAGTCTGAAAACTGAAACTCGGCTTAGGTTTGGGGCCTAGGGTATGACAGGCCCCATCTACTGACCGTGGTGGGAACTGCTCTGGATTTGAATTAAGAGTGAGTGTGCGTCCTTTTCTCAGGCTTCTGTGTCTGGATTTTGTGTCAAGGAGGGCTGTGGAATGGAGGGGTGACCTCCTGGGCCACGGATGAGTCTCCCTCTCTGGGGATTTGGCCTGGCTTCCAAGAATTTCAGGTCATTCTGCGGGAAGGGAGGAGTCCTGTATTCTGCCTCAGGTGTCCGTCCCAAAGAGGGATTCCAGAGCAGAGCCCTGGGTCCCGGCGACTGGAACACCCAAACTCGGGTTAGGATGGGGACCCAAGGGGCATAGGAAGCCCCCTAGGCTGGCTCGTGGTCCAGCCACTGAGAGACCTGATTGGAGCCCGAGGCTTATGGTGAGGGTCACCAGGCGTCTTTGTGCCCAAGGCGACCCTCAAGTATGGACGTGGCCTCCTGGGCCATGCAGGTTTCTCCTACCCTGAAGGTTGGACACCAGGCCAACAGCAAGGTTTCTTGGATGGGGATGGAGGAGTTCAGATTTCTGCATCAGGTTCCCTCCTGTCCGGGGATTGGAGATAAGGTCTAGGTTCTGAATCCTGAACACCCAGCTTGGGAAGAGATGACAGCCTAAGGTCTTGGCGAGTCTGATGTGATGGGTGTCGGTCGGGATGTCAGGGCTCAGGCAGTGTCAGACAGAGCATGAGTGCCCATGGCATCCTCGAGAATTGGAGTGCAGTAGAGTGGCGTGCAGATGGATCCTCATTGGGTGTTTCTGGGTAGTCGCCAAGGGCCACGTTTTTCCTCTGGTGGGAAGGCAGACTGCTGCATTGTGGCTCCAGAATTGCCAATCTGGTTGGCTTGGGGGGGGCAGGAAGGTGAGGACGGAAGTCTGAGAACACAAGCCAGCGTGAGATTTCGGGCGAGGGCACTCTGCAGAGGCTGAAATGAGATCTCCTGCATCTGGCGACAGGGCGAGGATCCGACATTGGCTCAGGTTGGAGACTGTGTCCATTATGGCCCCATCAGGAAGCGGGGGCCCTCACGAAGCCATGGAGGTTTTCCAATGCTTGGAGTTGTGAGATGCTCCAAAGCGCAAGGATTCCTACTACGGGACAGTCGAGTCCTGTGAGATGGCTCCAGGACGCCCCATACAGAAAGACTGGAGGGCAGGGTGCTAAGGATGGATGCCTGGGCATCCCACCTCCCATTCCCATTGTCTCCTAGCGACAAGGCAGGTTCGATTGCTGGCTCTGGGGGAGCTACGCAGGGCGCTGAGTGGAGATGGACTCTCCTGAGGTGGGTCATAATGTGGGTTTGTGTCCATGGAGACCTAGGAATGTGACAGTGGCTCGGGGGCCCGGAAGGATTCTCCGAACTTTAGGATTGGACACAGCTCCAAAGAGTAAGTTTCCCCTGTGGAGATGAGAGGTGTTCTGATGGGTGCCTCAGGAAACCTCCGTTTGCTGGTATTAGAATGCAGGCCTCTGAGGAGAGACGCCTGGAAACCAACCAAAGTGTTCAGAGGAAGGCCTAACAGACTGTCCGGTTCCATCTTCTGTCTCTGGGGACATCCGTCTGCTTTTCTGCAAGGAGGGAGTTGCTCAGCTTGTGTCAGATCACCCCTGGGTGTCCTGTGCAGCCTACACTATTGGGATGGCCTCGGGGATCTTGGAGCCTTCTCCTAATCTGTAGGTTTGTGGCCAGTGGAATGGGCAGAGTTTCCTTGGAGAGGGCAGGCACAGTCCTGCGCTGTGGCTCCAGGGGCCCCAGCTTTGAGGGTGTGTGGGACAGGGCTGCGGGGCCTGAAGTCTGAAAACTGAAACTCGGCTTAGGTTTGTGGCCTAGGTTATGAAAGGCCCCATCTACCGACCGTGATGGGAGCTGCTCTGGATTTGAACGAAGGGCGAGTGTGCGTCCTTTTCTCAGGCTTCTGTGTCTGGATTTTGTGTCAAGGAGGGCTGTGGAATGGAGGGGTGGCCTCCTGGGCCATGGATGAGCCTCCCTCTCTGGGGATTTGGCCTGGCTTCCAAAAGTTTCAGGTCATTCTGCGGGAAGGGAGGAGTCCTGTATTCTGCCTCAGGTGTCCGTCCCAAAGAGGGATTCCAGAGCAGAGCCCTGGGTCCCGGCGACTGGAAAACCCAAACTCGGGTTAGGATGGGGGCCCAAGGGCATGGGAAGCCCCATAGGCTGGCTCGTGGTCCAGCCACTGAGAGACCTGATTGGAGCACGAGGCTTATGGTGAGGGTCACCAGGCGTCTTTGTGCCCAAGGCGACCCTCAAGAATGGACGTGGCCTCCTGGGCCATGCAGGTTTCTCCTACGCTGAAGGTTGGACACCAGGCCAACAGCAAGGTTTCTTGGATGGGGATGGAGGAGTTCAGATTTCTGCATCAGGTTCCCTGCTGTCCGGGAATTGGAGATAAGGTCTAGGTTCTGAATCCTGAACACCCAGCTTGGGAAGAGATGACAGCCTAAGGTCATGGCGGGTCTGATGTGATGGGTGTGGGTCCGGATGTCAGGGCTCAGGCAGTGTCAGACAGAGCATGAGTGCCCGTGGCACCTCGAGGTTTGGAGTGCAGTAGAGTGGAGTGCCGGTTGATTCTCAATGTGTTTCTGGGTAGTCGCCTATGGCCACGTTTTTCTTCTGGTGGGAAGGCAGACTGCTGCATTGTGGCTCCAGAATGGCCAATCTGGAGGGCTTGGGGGGGCAGGAAGGTGAGGACGGAAGTCTGAGAACACAAGCTAGGGTGAGATTTCGGGCGAGGGCACTCTGCAGAGGCTGAAATGAGATCTCCTGCATCTGGAGACTTGGCGAGGATCCGACATTGGCTCAGGTTGGAGACGGTGTCCATTATGGCCCCATCAGTAAGCGGGGGCCCTCACGAAGCCATGGAGGTTTTCCCATGCTGGGAATTGTGAGATGCTCCAAAGCGCAAGGATTCCTACTGCGGGACAGTCGAGTCCTGTGAGATGGCTCCAGGACGCCCCATACAGAAAGACTGAAGGGAAGGGTGCTAAGGATGGATGCCTGGGCATCCCACATCCCATTCCCATTGTCTCCAAGACACAAGGCAGGTTCGATTCCTGGCTCTGGCGGAGCTACGCAGGGCGCTGAGTGGAGATGGACTCTCCTGAGGATGGGTCATAATGTGGGTTTCTGTCCATGGAGACCTAGGAATGTGGCAGTGGCCAGGGGGCCCGGAAGGATTCTCCGAACTTTAGGATTGGACACAGCTCCAAAGAATAAGTTTCCCCTGTGGAGATGAGAGGTGTTCTGATGGGTGCCTCAGGAAACCTCCGTTTGCTGGTATTAGAATATAGGCCTCTGAGGAGAGACGCCTGGAAACCAACCAAAGGGTTCAGAGGAAGGCCTAACAGACTGTCCGGTTCCATCTTCTGTCTCTGGGGACATCCGTCTGCTTTTCTGCATGGAGGGAGTTGCTCAGCTTGTGTCAGATCACCCCTGGGTGTCCTGTGCAGCCTACACTATTGGGATGGCCTCGGGGATCTTGGAGCCTTCTCCTAATCTGTAGGTTTGTGGCCAGTGGAATGGGCAGAGTTTCCTTGGAGAGGGCAGGCACAGTCCTGCGCTGTGGCTCCAGGGGCCCCAGCGTTGAGGGTGTGTGGGACAGGGCTGCTGGGCCTGAAGTCTGAAAACTGAAACTCGGCTTAGGTTTGGGGCCTAGGTTATGACAGGCCCCATCTACCGACCGTGATGGGAGCTGCTCTGGATTTGAATGAAGGGCGAGTGTGCGTCCTTTTCTCAGGCTTCTGTGTCTGGATGTTGTGTCAAGGAGGGCTGTGGAATGGAGGGGTTGCCTCCTGGGCCATGGATGAGCCTCCCTCTCTGGGGATTTGGCCTGGCTTCCAAGAGTATCTGGTCATTCTGTGGGAAGGGAGGAGTCCTGTATTCTGCCTCAGGTGTCCCTCCCAAAGAGGGATTCCAGAGCAGAGCCCTGGGTCCCGGCGACTGGAAAACCCAAACTCGGGTTAGGATGGGGGCCCAAGGGGCATGGGAAGCCCCATAGGCTGGCTCCTGGTCCAGCCACTGAGAGACCTGATTGGAGCACGAGGCTTATGGTGAGGGTCACCAGGCGTCTTTGTGCCCAAGGCGACCCTCAAGCATGGGCGTGGCGTCCTGGGCCATGCAGGTTTCTCCTACCCTGAAGGTTGGACACCAGGCCAACAGCAAGGTTTCTTGGATGGGGATGGAGGAGTTCAGATTTCTGCATCAGGTTCCCTCCTGTCCGGGGATTGGAGATAAGGTCTAGGTTCTGAATCCTGAACACCCAGCTTGGGAAGAGATGACAGCCTCAGGTCTTGGCGAGTCTGATGTGATGGGTGTCGGTCGGGACATCAGGGCTCAGGCAGTGTCAGACAGAGCATGATTGCCCATGGCATCCTCGAGAATTGGAGTGCAGTAGAGTGGCGTGCAGATGGATCCTCATTGGGTGTTTCTGGGTAGTCGCCAAGGGCCACGTTTTTCCTCTGGTGGGAAGGCAGACTGCTGCATTGTGGCTCCAGAATTGCCAATCTGCAGGGCTTGGGGGGGGCAGGAAGGTGAGGACGGAAGTCTGAGAACACAAGCCAGCGTGAGATTTCGGGCGAGGGCACTCTGCAGAGGCTGAAATGAGATCTCCTGCATCTGGAGACAGGGCGAGGATCCGACATTGGCTCAGGTTGGAGACTGTGTCCATTATGGCCCCATCAGGAAGCGGGGCCCCTCACGAAACCATGGAGGTTTTCCAATGCTTGGAGTTGTGAGATGCTCCAAAGCGCAAGGATTCCTACTGCGGGACAGTCGAGTCCTGTGAGATGGCTCCAGGACGCCCCATACAGAAAGACTGGAGGGCAGGGTGCTAAGGATGGATGCCTGGGCATCCCACCTCCCATTCCCATTGTCTCCTAGCGACAAGGCAGGTTCCATTGCTGGCTCTGGCGGAGCTACGCAGGGCGCTGAGTGGAGATGGACTCTCCTGAGGTGGGTCATAATGTGGGTTTGTGTCCATGCAGACCTAGGAATGTGACAGTGGCTCGGGGGCCCGGAAGGATTCTCCAAACTTTAGGATTGGACACAGCTCCAAAGAGTAAGTTTCCCCTGTGGAGATGAGAGGTGTTCTGTTGGGTCCCTCAGGAAACCTCCGTGTTCTGGTATTGGAATCCCGGCCTCTGCGGAGTGACGCCTGGAAACCAACCAAAGGGTTCAGAGGAAGGCCTAACAGACTGTCCGGTTCCATCTTCTGTCTCTGGAGACATCCGTCTGCTTTTCTGCGTGGAGGGAGTTGCTCAGCTTGTGTCAGAACACCCTTGGTTGTCCAGGGCAGCGTACACTATTGGGATGGCCTCTGGGATCTTGAAGCATTCTCCTAATCTGTAGGTTTGTGGCCTGTGGAATGGGCAGAGTTTCCTTGGAGAGGGCCGGCACAGTCCTGCGCTGTGTCCCCAGGGGCCTCAGCGTTGAAGGTGTGTTGGACAGGGCTGCGGGGCCTGAAGTCTGAAAACTGAAACTCGGCTTAGGTTTGGGGCCGAGGGTATGGCAGGCCCCATCTACCGACCGTGATGGGAGCTGCTCTGGATTTGAATGAAGGGCGAGTGTGCGTCCTTTTCTCAGGCTTCTGTGTCTGGATTTTGTGTCAAGGAGGGCTGTGGAATGGAAGGGTGGCCTCCTGGGCCATGGATGAGCCTCCCTCTCTGGGGATTTGGCCTGGCTTCCAAAAGTTTCAGGTCATTCTGCGGGAAGGGAGGAGTCCTGTATTCTGCCTCAGGTGTCCGTCCCAAAGAGGGATTCCAGAGCAGAGCCCTGGGTCCCAGCGACTGGAAAACCCAAACTCGGGTTAGGATGGGGGCCCAAGGGCATGGGAAGCCCCATAGGCTGGCTCGTGGTCCAGCCACTGAGAGACCTGATTGGAGCACGAGGCTTATGGTGAGGGTCACCAGGCGTCTTTGTGCCCAAGGCGACCCTCAAGAATGGACGTGGCCTCCTGGGCCATGCAGGTTTCTCCTACGCTGAAGGTTGGACACCAGGCCAACAGCAAGGTTTCTTGGATGGGGATGGAGGAGTTCAGATTTCTGCATCAGGTTCCCTCCTGTCCGGGGATTGGAGATAAGGTATAGGTTCTGAATCCCGAAAACCCAGCTTGTTAAAAGATGACAGCCTAAGGTCATGGCGGGTCTGTTGTGATGGGTGTCGGTCGGGATGTCAGGGCTCAGGCAGTGTCAGACAGAGCATGAGTGCCCGTGGCACCTCAAGATTTGGAGTGCAGTAGAGTGGAGTGCCGGTTGATTCTCAATGTGTTTCTGGGTAGTTGCCTATGGCCACGTTTTTCTTCTGGTGGGAAGGCAGACTGCTGCATTGTGGCTCCAGAATTGCCAAAATGGAGGGCTTGTGGGGGCAGGAAGGTGAGGACGGAAGTCTGAGAACACAAGCTACGGTGAGATTTCGGGCGAGGGCACTCTGCAGAGGCTGAAATGAGATCTCCTGCATCTGGAGACTTGGCGAGGATCCGACATTGGCTCAGGTTGGAGACTGTGTCCATTATGGCCCCATCAGGAAGCGGGGGCCCTCACGAAGCCATGGAGGTTTTCCCATGCTGGGAATTGTGAGATGCTCCAAAGCGCAAGGATTCCTACTGCGGGACAGTCGAGTCCTGTGAGATGGCTCCAGGACGCCCCATACAGAAAGACTGGAGGGAAGGGTGCTACGGATGGATGCCTGGGCATCCCACATCCCATTCCCATTGTCTCCAAGACACAAGGCAGGTTCGATTCCTGGCTCTGGCGGAGCTACGCAGGGCGCTGAGTGGAGATGGACTCTCCTGAGGATGGGTCATAATGTGGGTTTCTGTCCATGGAGACCTAGGAATGTGGCAGTGGCCAGGGGGCCCGGAAGGATTCTCCGAACTTTAGGATTGGACACAGCTCCAAAGAATAAGTTTCCCCTGTGGAGATGAGAGGTGTTCTGATGGGTGCCTCAGGAAACCTCCGTTTGCTGGTATTAGAATATAGGCCTCTGAGGAGAGACGCCTGGAAACCAACCAAAGGGTTCAGAGGAAGGCCTAACAGACTGTCCGGTTCCATCTTCTGTCTCTGGGGACATCCGTCTGCTTTTCTGCATGGAGGGAGTTGCTCAGCTTGTGTCAGATCACCCCTGGGTGTCCTGTGCAGCCTACACTATTGGGATGGCCTCGGGGATCTTGGAGCCTTCTCCTAATCTGTAGGTTTGTGGCCAGTGGAATGGGCAGAGTTTCCTTGGAGAGGGCAGGCACAGTCCTGCGCTGTGGCTCCAGGGGCCCCAGCTTTGAGGGTGTGTGGGACAGGGCTGCGGGGCCTGAAGTCTGAAAACTGAAACTCTGCTTAGGTTTGTGGCCTAGGTTATGACAGGCCCCATCTACCGACCGTGATGGGAGCTGCTCTGGATTTGAATGAAGGGCGAGTGTGCGTCCTTTTCTCAGGCTTCTGTGTCTGGATTTTGTGTCAAGGAGGGCTGTGGAATGGAGGGGTGGCCTCCTGGGCATTGGATGAGCCTCCCTCTCTGGGGAATTGGCCTGGCTTCCAAGAGTATCTGGTCATTCTGCGGGAAGGGAGGAGTCCTGTATTCTGCCTCAGGTGTCCCTCCCAAAGAGGGATTCCAGAGCAGAGCCCTGGGTCCCGGCGACTGGAAAACCCAAACTCGGGTTAGGATGGGGGCCCAAGGGGCATGGGAAGCCCCCTAGGCTGGCTCGTGGTCCAGCCATTGAGAGACCTGATTGGAGCACGAGGCTTATGGTGAGGGTCACCAGGCGTCTTTGTGCCCAAGGCGACCCTCAAGCATGGGCGTGGCGTCCTGGGCCATGCAGGTTTCTCCTACGCTGAAGGTTGGACACCAGGCCAACAGCAAGGTTTCTTGGATGGGGATGGAGGAGTTCAGATTTCTGCATCAGGTTCCCTGCTGTCCGGGAATTGGAGATAAGGTCTAGGTTCTGAATCCTGAACACCCAGCTTGGGAAGAGATGACAGCCTAAGGTCATGGCGGGTCTGATGTGATGGGTGTGGGTCCGGATGTCAGGGCTCAGGCAGTGTCAGACAGAGCATGAGTGCCCGTGGCACCTCGAGATTTCGAGTGCAGTAGAGTGGCGTGCAGGTTGATTCTCATGGGTGTTTCTGGGTAGTCGCCAGGGGCCACGTTTTTCTTCTGTTGGGAAGGCAGACTGCTGCATTGTGGCTCCAGAATTGCCAATCTGGAGGGCTTGGGGGGGCAGGAAGTTGAGGACGGAAGTCTGAGAACACAAGCTAGGGTGAGATTTCGGGTGAGGGCACTCTGCAGAGGCTGAAATGAGATCTCCTGCATCTGGAGACTTGGCGAGGATCCGACATTGGCTCAGGTTGGAGACTGTGTCCATTATGGCCCCATCAGGAAGCGGGGGCCCTCACAAAGCCATGGATTTTTTCCCATGCTGGGACTTGTGAGATGCTCCATGGCGCAAGGATTCCTACTGCGGGACAGTCGAGTCCTGTGAGATGGCTCCAGGACGCCCCATACAGAAAGACTGGAGGGCAGGGTGCTAAGGATGGATGCCTGGGCATCCCACCTCCCATTCCCATTGTCTCCAAGCCACAAGGCAGGTTCGATTCCTGGCTCTGGCGGAGCTACGCAGGGCGCTGAGTGGAGATGGACTCTCCTGAGGATGGGTCATAATGTGGGTTTCTGTCCATGGAGACCTCGGAATGTGGCAGTGGCCAGGGTCCCGGAAGGATTCTCCGAACTTTAGGATTGGACACAGCTCCAAAGAATAAGTTTCCCCTGTGGAGATGAGAGGTGTTCTGATGGGTGCCTCAGGAAACCTCCGTTTGCTGGTATTAGAATGCAGGCCTCTGAGGAGAGACGCCTGGAAACCAACCAAAGGGTTCAGAGGAAGGCCTAACAGACTGTCCGGATCCATCTTCTGTCTCTGGGGACATCCGTCTGCTTTTCTGCATGGAGGGAGTTGCTCAGCTTGTGTCAGATCACCCCTGGGTGTCCAGGGCAGCCTACACTATTGGGATGGCCTCGGGGATCTTGGAGCCTTCTCCTAATCTGTAGGTTTGTGGCCAGTGGAATGGGCAGAGTTTCCTTGGAGAGGGCAGGCACAGTCCTGCGCTGTGGCTCCAGGGGCCCCAGCGTTGAGGGTGTGTGGGACAGGGCTGCGGGGCCTGAAGTCTGAAAACTGAAACTCGGCTTAGGTTTGGGGCGTAGGTTATGACAGGCCCCATCTACCGACCGTGATGGGAGCTGCTCTGGATTTGAATGAAGGGCGAGTGTGCGTCCTTTTCTCAGGCTTCTGTGTCTGGATGTTGTGTCAAGGAGGGCTGTGGAATGGAGGGGTTGCCTCCTGGGCCATGGATGAGCCTCCCTCTCTGGGGATTTGGACTGGCTTCCAAGAGTATCTGGTCATTCTGCGGGAAGGGAGGAGTCCTGTATTCTGCCTCAGGTGTCCCTCCCAAAGAGGGTTTCCAGAGCAGAGCCCTGGGTCCCGGCGACTGGAAAACGCAAACTCGGGTTAGGATGGGGGCCCAAGGGGCATGGGAAGCCCCCTAGGCTGGCTCGTGGTCCAGCCACTGAGAGACCTGATTGGAGCACGAGGCTTATGGTGAGGGTCACCAGGCGTCTTTGTGCCCAAGGCGACCCTCAAGCATGGGCGTGGCCTCCTGGGCCATGCAGGATTCTCCTACCCTGAAGGTTGGACACCAGGCCAACAGCAAGGTTTCTTGGATGGGGATGGAGGAGTTCAGATTTCTGCATCAGGTTCCCTCCTGTCCGGGGATTGGAGATAAGGTCTAGGTTCTGAATCCTGAACACCCAGCTTGGGAAGAGATGACAGCCTCAGGTCTTGGCGAGTCTGATGTGATGGGTGTCGGTCGGGATATCAGGGCTCAGGCAGTGTCAGACAGAGCATGAGTGCCCATGGCATCCTCGAGAATTGGAGTGCAGTAGAGTGGCGTGCAGATGGATCCTCACTGGGTGTTTCTGGGTAGTCGCCAAGGGCCACGTTTTTCCTCTGGTGGGAAGGCAGACTGCTGCATTGTGGCTCCAGAATTGCCAATCTGCAGGGCTTGGGGGGGGGCAGGAAGGTGAGGACGGAAGTCTGAGAACACAAGCTAGGGTGAGATTTCGGGCGAGGGCACTCTGCAGAGGCTGAAATGAGATCTCCTGCATCTGGAGACAGGGCGAGGATCCGACATTGGCTCAGGTTGGAGACTGTGTCCATTATGGCCCCATCAGGAAGCGGGGCCCCTCACGAAGCCATGGAGGTTTTCCAATGCTTGGAGTTGTGAGATGCTCCAAAGCGCAAGGATTCCTACTGCGGGACAGTCGAGTCCTGTGAGATGGCTCCAGGACGCCCCATAAAGAAAGACTGGAGGGCAGGGTGCTAAGGATGGATGCCTGGGCATCCCACCTCCCATTCCCATTGTCTCCTAGCGACAAGGCAGGTTCGATTACTGGCTCTGGCGGAGCTATGCAGGGCGCCGAGTGGAGATGGACTCTCCTGAGGATGGGTCATAATGTGGGTTTGTGTCCATGGAGACTTAGGAATGTGGCAGTGGCTCGGGGACCCGGAAGGATTCTCCGAACTTGAGGATTGGACACAGCGCCAAAGAGTAAGTTTCCCCTGTGGAGATGTGAGGTGTTCTGAGGGTTGCCTCAGGAAACCTCCGTTTGCTGGTATTGGAATCCAGGCCTCTGAGGAGAGACGCCTGGAAACCAAACAAAGGGTTCAGAGGAAGGCCTAACAGACTGTCCGGTTCCATCTTCTGTCTCTGGGGACATCCGTCTGCTTTTCTGCGGAGGGAGTTGCTCAGCTTGTGTCAGATCACCCCTGGGTGTCCAGGGAGCCTACACTATTGAGATGGCCTCTGGGATCTTGTAGCATTCTCCTAATCTGTGGGTTTGTGGCCAGTGGAATGGGCAGAGTTTCCTTGGAGAGGGCCGGCACAGTCCTGCACTGTGGACCCAGGGGCCCCAGCGTTGAGGGTGTGTGGGACAGGGCTGCGGGGCCAAAATTCTGAAAACACAAACTCGGTTTATGTTTGGGGCCGAGGGTATGGCAGGCCCCATCTACCGACCGTGATGGGAGCTGCTCTGGATTTGAATGAAGGGTGAGTGTGAGTCCTTTCTCAGGCTTCTCTTTCTGGATTTTGTGTCAAAGAGGCCTGTGGAATGGAAGGGTGGCCTCCTTGGCCATGGATGAGCCTCCCTCTCTGGGGATTTGGCCTGGCTTCCAAGAGTTTCAGGTCATTCTGCGGGAAGGGAGGAGTCCTGTATTCTGCCTCAGGTGTCCCTCCCAAAGAGGGATTCCAAGCAGAGCCCTGGGTCCCGGCGACTGGAAAACCTAAACTCGGTTTAGGATGGGGGCCTAAGGGGCATGGGAAGCCCCCTAGGCTGGCTCGTGGACCAGCCACTGAGAGACCTGATTGGAGCACGTGGCTTATGGTGAGGGTCACCAGGCGACCCTCAAGCATGGGCGTGGCGTCCTGGGCCATGCAAGTTTCTCCTACCCTGAAGGTTGGACACCAGGCCAACAGCAAGGTTTCTTGGATGGGGATGGAGGAGTTCAGATTTCTGCATCAGGTTCCCTCCTGTCCGGGGATTGGAGATAAGGTCTAGGTTCTGAATCCTGAACACTCAGCATGGGAAGAGATGACAGCCTAAGGTCATGGCGGGTCTGATGTGATGGGTGTCGGTCGGGATGTCAGGGCTCAGGCAGTGTCAGACAGAACATGAGTGCCCGTGGCACCTCGAGATTTGGAGTGTAGTAGAGTGGCGTGCAGGTTGATTCTCATGGGTGTATCTCGGTATTCGCCTAGGGCCACGTTTTTCTTCTGGTGGGAAGGCAGACTGCTGCATTGTGGCTCCAGAATTGCCAAACTGGAGGGCTTGGGGGGGCAGGATGGTGAGGACGGAAGTCTGAGAACACAAGCTAGGGTGAGATTTCGGGCGAGGGCACTCTGCAGAGGCTGAAATGAGATCTCTTGCATCTGGAGACTTGGCGAGGATCCGACATTGGCTCAGGTTGGAGACGGTGTCCATTATGGCCCCATCAGGAGGCGGGGGCCCTCAGGAAGCCATGGAGGTTTTCCTTAGCTGGGAGTTGTGAGATGCTCCAAAGCGCAAGAATTCCTACTGCGGGACAGTCGAGTCCTGTGAGATGGCTCCAGGACGCCCCATACAGAAAGACTGGAGGGAAGGGTGCTAAGGATGGATGCCTGGGCATCCCACCTCCCATTCCCATTGTCTCCTAGCCACAAGGCAGGTTCTCTTGCTGGGGGCCCAAGGGGCATGGGAAGCCCCCTAGGCTGGCTCGTGGTCCAGCCACTGAGAGACCTGATTGGAGCACGAGGCTTATGGTGATCGTCACCAGGCGTCTTTGTGCCCAAGGCGACCCTCAAGCATGGGCGTGGCGTCCTGGGCCATGCAGGTTTCTCCTACCCTGAATGTTGGACACCAGGCCAACAGCAAGGTTTCTTGGATGGGGATGGAGGAGTTCAGATTTCTGCATCAGGTTCCCTCCTGTCCGGGGATTGGAGATAAGGTCTAGGTTCTGAATCCTGAACACCCAGCTTGGGAAGAGATGACAGCCTAAGGTCATGGCGGGTCTGATGTGATGTGTGTCGGTCGGGATGTCAGGGCTCAGGCAGTGTCAGACAGAGCATGAGTGCCCATGGCAACCTCGAGAATTGGAGTGCAGTAGAGTGGCGTGCAGGTAGATCCTCATTGGGTGTTTCTGGGTAGTCGCCTAGGGCCACGTTTTTCCTCTTGTGGGAAGGCACTGCTGCATTGTGGCTCCAGAATTGCCAATCTGGAGGGCTTGGGGGGGGCAGGAAGGTGAGGACGGAAGTCTGAGAACACAAACTAGGGTGAGATTTCGGGCGAGGGCACTCTGCAGAGGCTGAAATGAGATCTCCTGCATCTGGAGAAAGGGCGAGGATCCGACATTGGCTCAGGTTGGAGACTGTGTCCATGATGGCCCCATCAGGAATCGGGGGCCCTCACGAAGCCATGGAGGTTTTCCCATGCTGGGAGTTGTGAGATGCTCCAAAGAGCAAGGATTCCTACTGCGGGACAGTCGAGTCCTGTGAGATGGCTCCAGGATGCCCCATACAGAAAGACTGGAGGGCAGGGTGCTAAGGATGGATGCCTGGGCATCCCACCTCCCATTCCCATTGTCTCCTAGCGACAAGGCAGGTTCGATTACTGGCTCTGGCGGAGCTACGCAGGGCGCCGAGTGGAGATGGACTCTCCTGAGGATGGGTCATAATGTGGGTTTGTGTCCATGGAGACTTAGGAATGTGGCAGTGGCTCGGGGACCCGGAAGGATTCTCCGAACTTGAGGATTGGACACAGCGCCAAAGAGTAAGTTTCCCCTGTGGAGATGTGAGGTGTTCTGAGGGTTGCCTCAGGAAACCTCCGTTTGCTGGTATTGGAATCCAGGCCTCTGAGGAGAGACGCCTGGAAACCAAACAAAGGGTTCAGAGGAAGGCCTAACAGACTGTCCGGTTCCATCTTCTGTCTCTGGGGACATCCGTCTGCTTTTCTGCGGAGGGAGTTGCTCAGCTTGTGTCAGATCACCCCTGGGTGTCCAGGGAGCCTACACTATTGAGATGGCCTCTGGGATCTTGTAGCATTCTCCTAATCTGTGGGTTTGTGGCCAGTGGAATGGGCAGAGTTTCCTTGGAGAGGGCAGGCACAGTCCTGCACTGTGGACCCAGGGGCCCCAGCGTTGAGGGTGTGTGGGACAGGGCTGCGGGGCCAAAATTCTGAAAACACAAACTCGGCTTAGGTTTGGGGCCGAGGGTATGGCAGGCCCCATCTACCGACCGTGATGGGTGCTGCTCTGGATTTGAATGAAGGGCGAGTGTGCGTCCTTTCTCAGGCTTCTCTTTCTGGATTTTGTGTCAAAGAGGCCTGTGGAATGGAAGGGTGGCCTCCTGAGCCATGGATGAGCCTCCCTCTCTGGGGATTTGGCCTGGCTTCCAAGAGTTTCAGGTAATTCTGCGGGAAGGGAGGAGTCCTGTATTCTGCCTCAGGTGTCCCTCCCAAAGAGGGATTCCAAGCAGAGCCCTGGGTCCCGGCGACTGGAAAACCCAAACTCGGTTTAGGATGGGGACCCAAGGGGCATGGGAAGCCCCCTAGGCTGGCTCGTGGTCCAGCCACTGAGAGACCTGATTGGAGAACGAGGCTTATGGTGAGGGTCACCAGGCGACCCTCAAGCATGGGCGTGGCGTCCTGGGCCATGCAGGTTTCTCCTACCCTGAAGGTTGGACACCAGGCCAACAGCAAGGTTTCTTGGATGGGGATGGAGGAGTTCAGATTTCTGCATCAGGTTCCCTCCTGACCGGGGATTGGAGATAAGGTCTAGGTTCTGAATCCTGAACACCCAGCTTGGGAAGAGATGACAGCCTAAGGTCTTGGCGAGTCTGATGTGATGGGTGTCGGTCGGGATGTCAGGGCTCAGGCAGTGTCAGACAGAGCATGAGTGCCCATGGCAACCTCGAGAATTGGAGTGCAGTAGAGTGGCGTGCAGGTGGATCCTCATTGGGTGTTTCTGGGTAGTCGCCAAGGGCCACGTTTTTCCTCTGGTGGGAAGGCAGACTGCTGCATTGTGGCTCCAGAATTGCCAATCTGGAGGGCTTGGGGGGGGCAGGAATGTGAGGACGGAAGTCTGAGAACACAAGCTAGGGTGAGATTTCGGGCGAGGGCACTCTGCAGAGGCTGAAATGAGATCTCCTGCATCTGGAGACAGGGCGAGGATCCGACATTGGCTCAGGTTGGAGACTGTGTCCATTATGGCCCCATCAGGAAGCGGGGGCCCTCACGAAGCCATGGAGGTTTTCCAATGCTTGGAGTTGTGAGATGCTCCAAAGCGCAAGGATTCCTACTACGGGACAGTCGAGTCCTGTGAGATGGATCCAGGACGCCCCATACAGAAAGACTGGAGGGCAGGGTGCTAAGGATGGATGCCTGGGCATCCCACCTCCCATTCCCATTGTCTCCTAGCGACAAGGCAGGTTCGATTGCTGGCTCTGTCGGAGCTACGCAGGACGCTGAGTGGAGATGGACTCTCCTGAGGATGGGTCATAATGTGGGTTTGTGTCCATGCAGACCTAGGAATGTGACAGTGGCTCGGGGGCCCGGAAGGATTCTCCAAACTTTAGGATTGGACACAGCTCCAAAGAGTAAGTTTCCCCTGTGGAGATGAGAGGTGTTCTGTTGGGTCCCTCAGGAAACCTCCGTGTTCTGAAATTGGAATCCCGGCCTCTGCGGAGTGACGCCTGGAAACCAACCAAAGGGTTCAGAGGAAGGCCTAACAGACTGTCCGGTTCCATCTTCTGTCTCTGGGGACATCCGTCTGCTTTTCTGCGTGGAGGGAGTTGCTCAGCTTGTGTCAGAACACCCCTGGGTGTCCAGGGCAGCCTATACTATTGGGATGGCCTTAGGGATCTTGAAGCATTCTCCTAATCTGTACGTTTGTGGCCAGTGGAATGGGCAGAGTTTCCTTGGAGAGGGCAGGCACAGTCCTGCGCTGTGGCCCCAGGGGCCTCAGCGTTGAAGGTGTGTTGGACAGTGCTGCGGGGCCTGAAGTCTGAAAACTGAAACTCGGCTTAGGTTTGGGGCCGAGGGTATGGCAGGCCCCATCTACCGACCGTGATGGGAGCTGCTCTGGATTTGAATGAAGGGCGAGTGTGCGTCCTTTTCTCAGGCTTCTGTGTCTGGATTTTGTGTCAAGGAGGGCTGTGGAATGGAGGGGTGGCCTCCTGGGCCATGGATGAGCCTCCCTCTCTGGGGATTTGGCCTGGCTTCCAAAAGTTTCAGGTCATTCTGCGGGAAGGGAGGAGTCCTGTATTCTGCCTCAGGTGTCCCTCCCAAAGAGGGACTCCAGAGCAGAGTCCTGGGTCCCGACGACTGGAAAACCCAAACTCGGGTTAGGATGGGGGCCCAAGGGCATGGGAAGCCCCCTAGGCTGGCTCGTGGTCCAGCCACTGAGAGACCTGATTGGAGCACGAGGCTTATGGTGAGGGTCACCAGGCGTCTTTGTGCCCAAGGCGACCCTCAAGAATGGACGTGGCCTCCTGGGCCATGCAGGTTTCTCCTACGCTGAAGGTTGGACACCAGGCCAACAGCAAGGTTACTTGGATGGGGATGGAGGAGTTCAGATTTCTGCATCAGGTTCCCTCCTGTCCGGGGATTGGAGAAAAGGTCTAGGTTCTGAATCCCGAACACCCAGCTTGTTTAAAGATGACAGCCTAAGGTCATGGCGGGTCTGTTGTGATGGGTGTCGGTCGGGATGTCAGGGCTCAGGCAGTGTCAGACAGAGCATGAGTGCCCGTGGCACCTCGAGATTTGGAGTGCAGTAGAGTGGAGTGCCGGTTGATTCTCAATGTGTTTCTGGGTAGTCGCCTATGGCCACGTTTTTCTTCTGGTGGGAAGGCAGACTGCTGCATTGTGGCTCCAGAATTGCCAATCTGGAGGGCTTGTGGGGGCAGGAAGGTGAGGACGGAAGTCTGAGAACACAAGCTAGGGTGAGATTTCGGGCGAGGGCACTCTGCAGAGGCTGAAATGAGATCTCCTGCATCTGGAGACTTGGCGAGGATCCGACATTGGCTCAGGTTGGAGACTGTGTCCATTATGGCCCCATCAGGAAGCGGGGGCCCTCACGAAGCCATGGAGGTTTTCCCATGCTGGGAATTGTGAGATGCTCCAATGCGCAAGGATTCCTACTGCGGGACAGTCGAGTGCTGTGAGATGGCTCCAGGACGCCCCATACAGAAAGACTGGAGGGAAGGGTGCTAAGGATGGATGCCTGGGCATCCCACCTCCCATTCCCATTGTCTCCAAGCCACAAGGCAGGTTCGATTCCTGGCTCTGGCGGAGCTACGCAGGGCGCTGAGTGGAGATGGACTCTCCTGAGGATGGGTCATAATGTGGTTTCTGTCCATGGAGACCTAGGAATGTGGCAGTGGCCAGGGGGCCCGGAAGGATTCTCCGAACTTTAGGATTGGACACAGCTCCAAAGAATAAGTTTCCCCTGTGGAGATGAGAGGTGTTCTGATGGGTGCCTCAGGAAACCTCCGTTTGCTGGTATTAGAATGCAGGCCTCTGAGGAGAGACGCCTGGAAACCAACCAAAGGGTTCAGAGGAAGGCCTAACAGACTGTCCGGTTCCATCTTCTGTCTCTGGGGACATCCGTCTGCTTTTCTGCATGGAGGGAGTTGCTCAGCTTGTGTCAGATCACCCCTGGGTGTCCTGTGCAGCCTACACTATTGGGATGGCCTCGGGGATCTTGGAGCCTTCTCCTAATCTGTAGGTTTGTGGCCAGTGGAATGGGCAGAGTTTCCATGGAGAGGGCTGGCACAGTCCTGCGCTGTGTCTCCAGGGGCCCCAGCGTTGAGGGTGTGTGGGACGGGGCTGCGGGGCCTGAAGTCGAAAACTCAAACTCGGCTTATGTTTGGGTCCTAGGGTATGACAAGGCCCCATCTACCGACCGTGATGGAAACTGCTCTGGATTTGAATGAAAGGCGAGTGTGCGTCCTTTTCTCAGGCTTCTGTGTCTGGATTTTGTGTCAAGGAGGGCTGTGGAATGGAGGGGTGGCCTCCTGGGCCATGGATGAGCCTCCCTCTCTGGGGATTTGGCCAGGCTTCCAAGAGTTTCTGGTCATTCTGCGGGAAGGGAGGAGTCCTGTATTCTGCCTCAGGTGTCCCTCCCAAAGAGGGATTCCAGAGCAGAGCCCTGGGTCCCGGCGACTGGAAAACCCAAACTCGGGTTAGGATGGGGGCCCAAGGGGCATGGGAAGCCCCCTAGGCTGGCTCGTGGTCCAGCCACTGAGAGACCTGATTGGAGCACGAGGCTTATGGTGAGGGTCACCAGGCGTCTTTGTGCCCAAGGCGACCCTCAAGCATGGGCGTGGCGTCCTGGGCCATGCAGGTTTCTCCTACCCTGAAGGTTGGACACCAGGCCAACAGCAAGGTTTCTTGGATGGGGATGGAGGAGTTCAGATTTCTGCATCAGGTTCCCTCCTGTCCGGGGATTGGAGATAAGGTCTAGGTTCTGAATCCTGAACACGCAGCTTGGGAAGAGATGACAGCCTAAGGTCATGGCGGGTCTGATGTGATGGGTGTCGGTCGGGATGTCAGGGCTCAGGCAGTGTCAGACAGAGCATGAGTGCCCATGGCAACCTCGAGAATTGGAGTGCAGTAGAGTGGCGTGCAGGTAGATCCTCATTGGGTGTTTCTGGGTAGTCACCTAGGGCCACGTTCTTCCTCTGGTGGGAAGGCACTGCTGCATTGTGGCTCCAGAATTGCCAATCTGGAGGGCTTGGTGGGGGGCAGGAAGATGAGGACGGAAGTCTGAGAACACAAGCTAGGGTGAGATTTCGGGCGAGGGCACTCTGCAGAGGCTGAAATGAGATCTCCTGCATCTGGAGAAAGGGCGAGGATCCGACATTGGCTCAGGTTGGAGACTGTGTCCATTATGGCCCCATCAGTAAGCGGGGGCCCTCACGAAGCCATGGAAGTTTTCCCATGCTGGGAGTTGTGAGATGCTCCAAAGAGCAAGGATTCCTACTGCGGGACAGTCGAGTCCTGTGAGATGGCTCCAGGATGCCCCATACAGAAAGACTGGAGGGCAGGGTGCTAAGGATGGATGCCTGGGCATCCCACCTCCCATTCCCATTGTCTCCTAGCGACAAGGCAGGTTCGATTGCTGGCTCTGGCGGAGCTACGCAGAGCGCCGAGTGGAGATGGACTCTCCTGAGGATGGGTCAAAATGTGGGTTTCTGTCCATGGAGACCTCGGAATGTGGTAGTGGCCAGGGTCCCAGAAGGATTCTCCGAACTTTAGGATTGGACACAGCTCCAAAGAATAAGTTTCCCCTGTGGAAATGAGAGGTGTTCTGATGGGTGCCTCAGGAAACCTCCGTTTGCTGGTATTGGAATGCAGGCCTCTGAGGAGAGACGCCTGGAAACCAACCAAAGGGTTCAGAGGAAGGCCTAACAGACTGTCCGGTTCCATCTTCTGTCTCTGGGGACATCCGTCTGCTTTTCTGCGTGGAGGGAGTTGCTCAGCTTGTGTCAGAACACCCCTGGGTGTCCAGGGCAGCCTATACTATTGGGATGGCCTTAGGGATCTTGAAGCATTCTCCTAATCTGTAGGTTTGTGGCCCGTGGAATGGGCAGAGTTTCCTTGGAGAGGGCAGGCACAGTCCTGCGCTGTGGCCCCAGGGGCCTCAGCGTTGAAGGTGTGTTGGACAGTGCTGCGGGGCCTGAGGTCTGAAAACTGAAACTCGGCTTAGGTTTGGGGCCGAGGGTATGGCAGGCCCCATCTACCGACCGTGATGGGAGCTGCTCTGGATTTGAATGAAGGGCGAGTGTGCGTCCTTTTCTCAGGCTTCTGTGTCTGGATTTTGTGTCAAGGAGGGCTGTGGAATGGAGGGGTGGCCTCCTGGGCCATGGATGAGCCTCCCTCTCTGGGGATTTGGCCTGGCTTCCAAGAGTTTCAGGTCATTCTGCGGGAAGGGAGGAGTCCTGTATTCTGCCTCAGGTGTCCCTCCCAAAGAGGGATTCCAGAGCAGAGCCCTGGGTCCCGGCGACTGGAAAACCCAAACTCGGGTTAGGATGGGGGCCCAAGGGGCATGGGAAGCCCCCTAGGTTGGCTCGTGGTCCAGCCACTGAGAGACCTGATTGGAGAACGAGGCTTATGGTGAGGGTCACCAGGCGTCTTTGTGCCCTAGGCGACTCTCAAGCATGGGCGTGGCCTCCTGGGCCTTGCAGGTTTCTCCTACCCTGAAGGTTGGACACCAGGCCAACAGCAAGGTTTCTTGGATGGGGATGGAGGAGTTCAGATTTCTGCATCAGGTTCCCTCCTGTCCGGGGATTGGAGATAATGTCTAGGTTCTGAATCCCGAACACCCAGCTTGGGAAAGGATGACAGCCTAAGGTCATGGCGGGTCTGATATGATGGGTGTCGGTCGGGATTTCAGGGCTCAGGCAGTGTCAGACAGAGCAATAGTTCCCGTGGCACCTCGAGATTTGGAGTGCAGTAGAGTGGCGTGCCGGTTGATTCTCATATGTGTTTCTCCGTAGTCGCCTAGGGCCACGTTTTTCTTCTGGTGGGAAGGCAGACTGCTGCATTGTGGCTCCAAAATTGCCAATCTGAGGGCTTGCTCGTCATAATGGTGAGGACGGAAGTCTGAGAACACAAGCTAGGGTGAGATTTCGGGCGAGAGCACTCTGCAGAGGCTGAAATGAGATCTCCTGCATCTGGAGACAGGGCGAGGATCCGACATTGGCTCAGGTAGGAGACTGTGTCCATTATGGCCCCATCAGGAAGCGGGGGCCCTCACGAAGCCATGGAGGTTTTCCCATGCTGGGAGTTGTGAGATGCTCCAAAGCACAAGGATTCCTACTGCGGGACAGTCGAGTCCTGTGAGATGGCTCCAGGACGCACCATACAGAAAGACTGGAGGGCAGGGTGCTAAGGATGGATATCTGGGCATCCCACCTCCCATTCCCATTGTCTCCTAGCGACAAGGCAGGTTCGATTACTGGCTCTGGCGGAGCTACGCAGGGCGCCGAGTGGAGATGGACTCTCCTGAGGATGGGTCATAATGTGGGTTTGTGTCCATGGAGACTTAGGAATGTGGCAGTGGCTCGGGGACCCGGAAGGATTCTCCGAACTTGAGGATTGGACACAGCGCCAAAGAGTAAGTTTCCCCTGTGGAGATGTGAGGTGTTCTGAGGGTTGCCTCAGGAAACCTCCGTTTGCTGGTATTGGAATGCAGGCCTCTGAGGAGAGACGCCTGGAAACCAAACAAAGGGTTCAGAGGAAGGCCTAACAGACTGTCCGGTTCCATCTTCTGTCTCTGGGGACATCCGTCTGCTTTTCTGCTGGAGGGAGTTGCTCAGCTTGTGTCAGATCACCCCTGGGTGTCCAGGGAGCCTACACTATTGAGATGGCCTCTGGGATCTTGTAGCATTCTCCTAATCTGTGGGTTTGTGGCCAGTGGAATGGGCAGAGTTTCCTTGGAGAGGGCAGGCACAGTCCTGCACTGTGGACCCAGGGGCCCCAGCGTTGAGGTTGTGTGGGACAGGGCTGCTGGGCCTGAAGTCTGAAAACAAAAACTCGGCTTAGGTTTGGGGCCGAGGGTATGGCAGGCCCCATCTACCGACCGTGATAGGAGCTGCTCTGGATTTGAATGAAGGGCGAGTGTGCGTCCTTTCTCAGGCTTCTCTTTCTGGATTTTGTGTCAAAGAGGCCTGTGGAATGGAAGGGTGGCCTCCTGAGCCATGGATGAGCCTCCCTCTCTGGGGATTTGGCCTGGCTTCCAAGAGTTTCAGGTCATTCTGCGGGAAGGGAGGAGTCCTGTATTCTGCCTCAGGTGTCCCTCCCAAAGAGGGATTCCAAGCAGAGCCCTGGGTCCCGGCGACTGGAAAACCCAAACTCGGTTTAGGATGGGGACCCAAGGGGCATGGGAAGCCCCCTAGGCTGGCTCGTGGTCCAGCCACTGAGAGACCTGATTGGAGAACGAGGCTTATGGTGAGGGTCACCAGGCGACCCTCAAGCATGGGCGTGGCGTCCTGGGCCATGCAGGTTTCTCCTACCCTGAAGGTTGGACACCAGGCCAACAGCAAGGTTTCTTGGATGGGGATGGAGGAGTTCAGATTTCTGCATCAGGTTCCCTCCTGTCCGGGGATTGGAGATAAGGTCTAGGTTCTGAATCCTGAACACCCAGCTTGGGAAGAGATGACAGCCTAAGGTCTTGGCGAGTCTGATGTGATGGGTGTGGGTCGGGATGTCAGGGCTCAGGCAGTGTCAGACAGAGCATGAGTGTCCATGGCAACCTCGAGAATTGGAGTGCAGTAGAGTGGCGTGCAGGTGGATCCTCATTGGGTGTTTCTGGGTAGTCGCCAAGGGCCACGTTTTTCCTCTGGTGGGAAGGCAGACTGCTGCATTGTGGCTCCAGAATTGCCAATCTGGAGGGCTTGGGGGGGGCAGGAATGTGAGGACGGAAGTCTGAGAACACAAGCTAGGGTGAGATTTCGGGCGAGGGCACTCTGCAGAGGCTGAAATGAGATCTCCTGCATCTGGAGACAGGGCGAGGATCCGACATTGGCTCAGGTTGGAGACTGTGTCCATTATGGCCCCATCAGGAAGCGGGGCCCCTCACGAAGCCATGGAGGTTTTCCAATGCTTGGAGTTGTGAGATGCTCCAAAGCGCAAGGATTCCTACTACGGGACAGTCGAGTCCTGTGAGATGGATCCAGGACGCCCCATACAGAAATACTGGAGGGCAGGGTGCTAAGGATGGATGCCTGGGCATCCCACCTCCCATTCCCATTGTCTCCTAGCGACAAGGCAGGTTCGATTGCTGGCTCTGTCGGAGCTACGCAGGGCGCTGAGTGGAGATGGACTCTCCTGAGGATGGGTCATAATGTGGGTTTCTGTCCATGCAGACCTAGGAATGTGACAGTGGCTCGGGGGCCCGGAAGGATTCTCCAAACTTTAGGATTGGACACAGCTCCAAAGAGTAAGTTTCCCCTGTGGAGATGAGAGGTGTTCTGTTGGGTCCCTCAGGAAACCTCCGTGTTCTGGTATTGGAATCCTGGCCTCTGCGGAGTGACGCCTGGAAACCAACCAAAGGGTTCAGAGGAAGGCCTAACAGACTGTCCGGTTCCATCTTCTGTCTCTGGGGACATCCGTCTGCTTTTCTGCAAGGAGGGAGTTGCTCAGCTTCTGTCAGATCACCCCTGGGTGTCCTGTGCAGCCTACACTATTGGGATGGCCTCGGGGATCTTGGAGCCTTCTCCTAATCTGTAGGTTTGTGGCCAGTGGAATGGGCAGAGTTTCCTTGGAGAGGGCAGGCACAGTCCTGCGCTGTGGCTCCAGGGGCCCCAGCTTTGAGGGTGTGTGGGACAGGGCTGCGGGGCCTGAAGTCTGAAAACTGAAACTCGGCTTAGGTTTGTGGCCTAGGTTATGAAAGGCCCCATCTACCGACCGTGATGGGAGCTGCTCTGGATTTGAATGAAGGGCGAGTGTGCGTCCTTTTCTCAGGCTTCTGTGTCTGGATTTTGTGTCAAGGAGGGCTGTGGAATGGAGGGGTGGCCTCCTGGGCCATGGATGAGCCTCCCTCTCTGGGGATTTGGCCTGGCTTCCAAAAGTTTCAGGTCATTCTGCGGGAAGGGAGGAGTCCTGTATTCTGCCTCAGGTGTCCGTCCCAAAGAGGGATTCCAGAGCAGAGCCCTGGGTCCCGGCGACTGGAAAACCCAAACTCGGGTTAGGATGGGGGCCCAAGGGCATGGGAAGCCCCATAGGCTGGCTCGTGGTCCAGCCACTGAGAGACCTGATTGGAGCACGAGGCTTATGGTGAGGGTCACCAGGCGTCTTTGTGCCCAAGGCGACCCTCAAGAATGGACGTGGCCTCCTGGGCCATGCAGGTTTCTCCTACGCTGAAGGTTGGACACCAGGCCAACAGCAAGGTTTCTTGGATGGGGATGGAGGAGTTCAGATTTCTGCATCAGGTTCCCTGCTGTCCGGGAATTGGAGTAAGGTCTAGGTTCTGAATCCTGAACACCCAGCTTGGGAAGAGATGACTGCCTAAGGTCATGGCGGGTCTGATGTGATGGGTGTGGGTCCGGATGTCAGGGCTCAGGCAGTGTCAGACAGAGCATGAGTGCCCGTGGCACCTCGAGGTTTGGAGTGCAGTAGAGTGGAGTGCCGGTTGATTCTCAATGTGTTTCTGGGTAGTCGCCTATGGCCACGTTTTTCTTCTGGTGGGAAGGCAGACTGCTGCATTGTGGCTCCAGAATGGCCAATCTGGAGGGCTTGGGGGGGCAGGAAGGTGAGGACGGAAGTCTGAGAACACAAGCTAGGGTGAGATTTCGGGCGAGGGCACTCTGCAGAGGCTGAAATGAGATCTCCTGCATCTGGAGACTTGGCGAGGATCCGACATTGGCTCAGGTTGGAGACGGTGTCCATTATGGCCCCATCAGTAAGCGGGGGCCCTCACGAAGCCATGGAGGTTTTCCCATGCTGGGAATTGTGAGATGCTCCAAAGCGCAAGGATTCCTACTGCGGGACAGTCGAGTCCTGTGAGATGGCTCCAGGACGCCCCATACAGAAAGACTGGAGGGAAGGGTGCTAAGGATGGATGCCTGGGCATCCCACCTCCCATTCCCATTGTCTCCAAGCCACAAGGCAGGTTCGATTCCTGGCTCTGGCGGAGCTACGCAGGGCGCTGAGTGGAGATGGACTCTCCTGAGGATGGGTCATAATGTGGGTTTCTGTCCATGGAGACCTCGGAATGTGGCAGTGGCCAGGGTCCCGGAAGGATTCTCCGAACTTTAGGATTGGACACAGCTCCAAAGAATAAGTTTCCCCTGTGGAGATGAGAGGTGTTCTGATGGGTGCCTCAGGAAACCTCCGTTTGCTGGTATTAGAATGCAGGCCTCTGAGGAGAGACGCCTGGAAACCAACCAAAGGGTTCAGAGGAAGGCCTAACAGACTGTCCGGTTCCATCTTCTGTCTCTGGGGACATCCGTCTGCTTTTCTGCAAGGAGGGAGTTGCTCAGCTTGTGTCAGATCACCCCTGGGTGTCCTGTGCAGCCTACACTATTGGGATGGCCTCGGGGATCTTGGAGCCTTCTCCTAATCTGTAGGTTTGTGGCCAGTGGAATGGGCAGAGTTTCCTTGGAGAGGGCAGGCACAGTCCTGCGCTGTGGCTCCAGGGGCCCCAGCGTTGAGGGTGTGTGGGACAGGGCTGCGGGGCCTGAAGTCTGAAAACTGAAACTCGGCTTAGGTTTGGGGCCTAGGTTATGACAGGCCCCATCTACCGACCGTGATGGGAGCTGCTCTGGATTTGAATGAAGGGCGAGTGTGCGTCCTTTTCTCAGGCTTCTGTGTCTGGATGTTGTGTCAAGGAGGGCTGTGGAATGGAGGGGTTGCCTCCTGGGCCATGGATGAGCCTCCTTCTCTGGGGATTTGGCCTGGCTTCCAAGAGTATCTGGTCATTCTGTGGGAAGGGAGGAGTCCTGTATTCTGCCTCAGGTGTCCCTCCCAAAGAGGGATTCCAGAGCAGAGCCCTGGGTCCCGGCGACTGGAAAACCCAAACTCGGGTTAGGATGGGGGCCCAAGGGGCATGGGAAGCCCCCTAGGCTGGCTCCTGGTCCAGCCACTGAGAGACCTGATTGGAGCACGAGGCTTATGGTGAGGGTCACCAGGCGTCTTTGTGCCCAAGGCGACCCTCAAGCATGGGCGTGGCCTCCTGGGCCATGCAGGTTTCTCCTACCCTGAAGGTTGGACACCAGGCCAACAGCAAGATTTCTTGGATGGGGATGGAGGAGTTCAGATTTCTGCATCAGGTTCCCTCCTGTCCGGGGATTGGAGATAAGGTCTAGGTTCTGAATCCTGAACACCCAGCTTGGGAAGAGATGACAGCCTCAGGTCTTGGCGAGTCTGATGTGATGGGTGTCGGTCGGGACATCAGGGCTCAGGCAGTGTCAGACAGAGCATGAGTGCCCATGGCATCCTCGAGAATTGGAGTGCAGTAGAGTGGCGTGCAGATGGATCCTCATTGGGTGTTTCTGGGTAGTCGCCAAGGGCCACGTTTTTCCTCTGGTGGGAAGGCAGACTGCTGCATTGTGGCTCCAGAATTGCCAATCTGCAGGGCTTGGGGGGGGCAGGAAGGTGAGGACGGAAGTCTGAGAACACAAGCTAGGGTGAGATTTCGGGCGAGGGCACTCTGCAGAGGCTGAAATGAGATCTCCTGCATCTGGAGACTTGGCGAGGATCCGACATTGGCTCAGGTTGGAGACTGTGTCCATTATGGCCCCATCAGGAAGCGGGGGCCCTCACGAAGCCATGGAGGTTTTCCCATGCTGGGAATTGTGAGATGCTCCAAAGCGCAAGGATTCCTACTGCGGGACAGTCGAGTGCTGTGAGATGGCTCCAGGACGCCCCATACAGAAAGACTGGAGGGAAGGGTGCTAAGGATGGATGCCTGGGCATCCCACCTCCCATTCCCATTGTCTCCAAGCCACAAGGCAGGTTCGATTCCTGGCTCTGGCGGAGCTACGCAGGGCGCTGAGTGGAGATGGACTCTCCTGAGGATGGGTCATAATGTGGTTTCTGTCCATGGAGACCTAGGAATGTGGCAGTGGCCAGGGGGCCCGGAAGGATTCTCCGAACTTTAGGATTGGACACAGCTCCAAAGAATAAGTTTCCCCTGTGGAGATGAGAGGTGTTCTGATGGGTGCCTCAGGAAACCTCCGTTTGCTGGTATTAGAATGCAGGCCTCTGAGGAGAGACGCCTGGAAACCAACCAAAGGGTTCAGAGGAAGGCCTAACAGACTGTCCGGTTCCATCTTCTGTCTCTGGGGACATCCGTCTGCTTTTCTGCATGGAGGGAGTTGCTCAGCTTGTGTCAGATCACCCCTGGGTGTCCTGTGCAGCCTACACTATTGGGATGGCCTCGGGGATCTTGGAGCCTTCTCCTAATCTGTAGGTTTGTGGCCAGTGGAATGGGCAGAGTTTCCATGGAGAGGGCTGGCACAGTCCTGCGCTGTGTCTCCAGGGGCCCCAGCGTTGAGGGTGTGTGGGACGGGGCTGCGGGGCCTGAAGTCGAAAACTCAAACTCGGCTTATGTTTGGGTCCTAGGGTATGACAAGGCCCCATCTACCGACCGTGATGGAAACTGCTCTGGATTTGAATGAAAGGCGAGTGTGCGTCCTTTTCTCAGGCTTCTGTGTCTGGATTTTGTGTCAAGGAGGGCTGTGGAATGGAGGGGTGGCCTCCTGGGCCATGGATGAGCCTCCCTCTCTGGGGATTTGGCCAGGCTTCCAAGAGTTTCTGGTCATTCTGCGGGAAGGGAGGAGTCCTGTATTCTGCCTCAGGTGTCCCTCCCAAAGAGGGATTCCAGAGCAGAGCCCTGGGTCCCGGCGACTGGAAAACCCAAACTCGGGTTAGGATGGGGGCCCAAGGGGCATGGGAAGCCCCCTAGGCTGGCTCGTGGTCCAGCCACTGAGAGACCTGATTGGAGCACGAGGCTTATGGTGAGGGTCACCAGGCGTCTTTGTGCCCAAGGCGACCCTCAAGCATGGGCGTGGCGTCCTGGGCCATGCAGGTTTCTCCTACCCTGAAGGTTGGACACCAGGCCAACAGCAAGGTTTCTTGGATGGGGATGGAGGAGTTCAGATTTCTGCATCAGGTTCCCTCCTGTCCGGGGATTGGAGATAAGGTCTAGGTTCTGAATCCTGAACACGCAGCTTGGGAAGAGATGACAGCCTAAGGTCATGGCGGGTCTGATGTGATGGGTGTCGGTCGGGATGTCAGGGCTCAGGCAGTGTCAGACAGAGCATGAGTGCCCATGGCAACCTCGAGAATTGGAGTGCAGTAGAGTGGCGTGCAGGTAGATCCTCATTGGGTGTTTCTGGGTAGTCACCTAGGGCCACGTTCTTCCTCTGGTGGGAAGGCACTGCTGCATTGTGGCTCCAGAATTGCCAATCTGGAGGGCTTGGTGGGGGGCAGGAAGATGAGGACGGAAGTCTGAGAACACAAGCTAGGGTGAGATTTCGGGCGAGGGCACTCTGCAGAGGCTGAAATGAGATCTCCTGCATCTGGAGAAAGGGCGAGGATCCGACATTGGCTCAGGTTGGAGACTGTGTCCATTATGGCCCCATCAGTAAGCGGGGGCCCTCACGAAGCCATGGAAGTTTTCCCATGCTGGGAGTTGTGAGATGCTCCAAAGAGCAAGGATTCCTACTGCGGGACAGTCGAGTCCTGTGAGATGGCTCCAGGATGCCCCATACAGAAAGACTGGAGGGCAGGGTGCTAAGGATGGATGCCTGGGCATCCCACCTCCCATTCCCATTGTCTCCTAGCGACAAGGCAGGTTCGATTGCTGGCTCTGGCGGAGCTACGCAGAGCGCCGAGTGGAGATGGACTCTCCTGAGGATGGGTCAAAATGTGGGTTTCTGTCCATGGAGACCTCGGAATGTGGTAGTGGCCAGGGTCCCAGAAGGATTCTCCGAACTTTAGGATTGGACACAGCTCCAAAGAATAAGTTTCCCCTGTGGAAATGAGAGGTGTTCTGATGGGTGCCTCAGGAAACCTCCGTTTGCTGGTATTGGAATGCAGGCCTCTGAGGAGAGACGCCTGGAAACCAACCAAAGGGTTCAGAGGAAGGCCTAACAGACTGTCCGGTTCCATCTTCTGTCTCTGGGGACATCCGTCTGCTTTTCTGCGTGGAGGGAGTTGCTCAGCTTGTGTCAGAACACCCCTGGGTGTCCAGGGCAGCCTATACTATTGGGATGGCCTTAGGGATCTTGAAGCATTCTCCTAATCTGTAGGTTTGTGGCCCGTGGAATGGGCAGAGTTTCCTTGGAGAGGGCAGGCACAGTCCTGCGCTGTGGCCCCAGGGGCCTCAGCGTTGAAGGTGTGTTGGACAGTGCTGCGGGGCCTGAGGTCTGAAAACTGAAACTCGGCTTAGGTTTGGGGCCGAGGGTATGGCAGGCCCCATCTACCGACCGTGATGGGAGCTGCTCTGGATTTGAATGAAGGGCGAGTGTGCGTCCTTTTCTCAGGCTTCTGTGTCTGGATTTTGTGTCAAGGAGGGCTGTGGAATGGAGGGGTGGCCTCCTGGGCCATGGATGAGCCTCCCTCTCTGGGGATTTGGCCTGGCTTCCAAGAGTTTCAGGTCATTCTGCGGGAAGGGAGGAGTCCTGTATTCTGCCTCAGGTGTCCCTCCCAAAGAGGGATTCCAGAGCAGAGCCCTGGGTCCCGGCGACTGGAAAACCCAAACTCGGGTTAGGATGGGGGCCCAAGGGGCATGGGAAGCCCCCTAGGTTGGCTCGTGGTCCAGCCACTGAGAGACCTGATTGGAGAACGAGGCTTATGGTGAGGGTCACCAGGCGTCTTTGTGCCCTAGGCGACTCTCAAGCATGGGCGTGGCCTCCTGGGCCTTGCAGGTTTCTCCTACCCTGAAGGTTGGACACCAGGCCAACAGCAAGGTTTCTTGGATGGGGATGGAGGAGTTCAGATTTCTGCATCAGGTTCCCTCCTGTCCGGGGATTGGAGATAATGTCTAGGTTCTGAATCCCGAACACCCAGCTTGGGAAAGGATGACAGCCTAAGGTCATGGCGGGTCTGATATGATGGGTGTCGGTCGGGATTTCAGGGCTCAGGCAGTGTCAGACAGAGCAATAGTTCCCGTGGCACCTCGAGATTTGGAGTGCAGTAGAGTGGCGTGCCGGTTGATTCTCATATGTGTTTCTCCGTAGTCGCCTAGGGCCACGTTTTTCTTCTGGTGGGAAGGCAGACTGCTGCATTGTGGCTCCAAAATTGCCAATCTGAGGGCTTGCTCGTCATAATGGTGAGGACGGAAGTCTGAGAACACAAGCTAGGGTGAGATTTCGGGCGAGGGCACTCTGCAGAGGCTGAAATGAGATCTCCTGCATCTGGAGACAGGGCGAGGATCCGACATTGGCTCAGGTAGGAGACTGTGTCCATTATGGCCCCATCAGGAAGCGGGGGCCCTCACGAAGCCATGGAGGTTTTCCCATGCTGGGAGTTGTGAGATGCTCCAAAGCACAAGGATTCCTACTGCGGGACAGTCGAGTCCTGTGAGATGGCTCCAGGACGCACCATACAGAAAGACTGGAGGGCAGGGTGCTAAGGATGGATATCTGGGCATCCCACCTCCCATTCCCATTGTCTCCTAGCGACAAGGCAGGTTCGATTACTGGCTCTGGCGGAGCTACGCAGGGCGCCGAGTGGAGATGGACTCTCCTGAGGATGGGTCATAATGTGGGTTTGTGTCCATGGAGACTTAGGAATGTGGCAGTGGCTCGGGGACCCGGAAGGATTCTCCGAACTTGAGGATTGGACACAGCGCCAAAGAGTAAGTTTCCCCTGTGGAGATGTGAGGTGTTCTGAGGGTTGCCTCAGGAAACCTCCGTTTGCTGGTATTGGAATGCAGGCCTCTGAGGAGAGACGCCTGGAAACCAAACAAAGGGTTCAGAGGAAGGCCTAACAGACTGTCCGGTTCCATCTTCTGTCTCTGGGGACATCCGTCTGCTTTTCTGCTGGAGGGAGTTGCTCAGCTTGTGTCAGATCACCCCTGGGTGTCCAGGGAGCCTACACTATTGAGATGGCCTCTGGGATCTTGTAGCATTCTCCTAATCTGTGGGTTTGTGGCCAGTGGAATGGGCAGAGTTTCCTTGGAGAGGGCAGGCACAGTCCTGCACTGTGGACCCAGGGGCCCCAGCGTTGAGGTTGTGTGGGACAGGGCTGCTGGGCCTGAAGTCTGAAAACAAAAACTCGGCTTAGGTTTGGGGCCGAGGGTATGGCAGGCCCCATCTACCGACCGTGATAGGAGCTGCTCTGGATTTGAATGAAGGGCGAGTGTGCGTCCTTTCTCAGGCTTCTCTTTCTGGATTTTGTGTCAAAGAGGCCTGTGGAATGGAAGGGTGGCCTCCTGAGCCATGGATGAGCCTCCCTCTCTGGGGATTTGGCCTGGCTTCCAAGAGTTTCAGGTCATTCTGCGGGAAGGGAGGAGTCCTGTATTCTGCCTCAGGTGTCCCTCCCAAAGAGGGATTCCAAGCAGAGCCCTGGGTCCCGGCGACTGGAAAACCCAAACTCGGTTTAGGATGGGGACCCAAGGGGCATGGGAAGCCCCCTAGGCTGGCTCGTGGTCCAGCCACTGAGAGACCTGATTGGAGAACGAGGCTTATGGTGAGGGTCACCAGGCGACCCTCAAGCATGGGCGTGGCGTCCTGGGCCATGCAGGTTTCTCCTACCCTGAAGGTTGGACACCAGGCCAACAGCAAGGTTTCTTGGATGGGGATGGAGGAGTTCAGATTTCTGCATCAGGTTCCCTCCTGTCCGGGGATTGGAGATAAGGTCTAGGTTCTGAATCCTGAACACCCAGCTTGGGAAGAGATGACAGCCTAAGGTCTTGGCGAGTCTGATGTGATGGGTGTGGGTCGGGATGTCAGGGCTCAGGCAGTGTCAGACAGAGCATGAGTGTCCATGGCAACCTCGAGAATTGGAGTGCAGTAGAGTGGCGTGCAGGTGGATCCTCATTGGGTGTTTCTGGGTAGTCGCCAAGGGCCACGTTTTTCCTCTGGTGGGAAGGCAGACTGCTGCATTGTGGCTCCAGAATTGCCAATCTGGAGGGCTTGGGGGGGGGCAGGAATGTGAGGACGGAAGTCTGAGAACACAAGCTAGGGTGAGATTTCGGGCGAGGGCACTCTGCAGAGGCTGAAATGAGATCTCCTGCATCTGGAGACAGGGCGAGGATCCGACATTGGCTCAGGTTGGAGACTGTGTCCATTATGGCCCCATCAGGAAGCGGGGCCCCTCACGAAGCCATGGAGGTTTTCCAATGCTTGGAGTTGTGAGATGCTCCAAAGCGCAAGGATTCCTACTACGGGACAGTCGAGTCCTGTGAGATGGATCCAGGACGCCCCATACAGAAATACTGGAGGGCAGGGTGCTAAGGATGGATGCCTGGGCATCCCACCTCCCATTCCCATTGTCTCCTAGCGACAAGGCAGGTTCGATTGCTGGCTCTGTCGGAGCTACGCAGGGCGCTGAGTGGAGATGGACTCTCCTGAGGATGGGTCATAATGTGGGTTTCTGTCCATGCAGACCTAGGAATGTGACAGTGGCTCGGGGGCCCGGAAGGATTCTCCAAACTTTAGGATTGGACACAGCTCCAAAGAGTAAGTTTCCCCTGTGGAGATGAGAGGTGTTCTGTTGGGTCCCTCAGGAAACCTCCGTGTTCTGGTATTGGAATCCTGGCCTCTGCGGAGTGACGCCTGGAAACCAACCAAAGGGTTCAGAGGAAGGCCTAACAGACTGTCCGGTTCCATCTTCTGTCTCTGGGGACATCCGTCTGCTTTTCTGCAAGGAGGGAGTTGCTCAGCTTCTGTCAGATCACCCCTGGGTGTCCTGTGCAGCCTACACTATTGGGATGGCCTCGGGGATCTTGGAGCCTTCTCCTAATCTGTAGGTTTGTGGCCAGTGGAATGGGCAGAGTTTCCTTGGAGAGGGCAGGCACAGTCCTGCGCTGTGGCTCCAGGGGCCCCAGCTTTGAGGGTGTGTGGGACAGGGCTGCGGGGCCTGAAGTCTGAAAACTGAAACTCGGCTTAGGTTTGTGGCCTAGGTTATGAAAGGCCCCATCTACCGACCGTGATGGGAGCTGCTCTGGATTTGAATGAAGGGCGAGTGTGCGTCCTTTTCTCAGGCTTCTGTGTCTGGATTTTGTGTCAAGGAGGGCTGTGGAATGGAGGGGTGGCCTCCTGGGCCATGGATGAGCCTCCCTCTCTGGGGATTTGGCCTGGCTTCCAAAAGTTTCAGGTCATTCTGCGGGAAGGGAGGAGTCCTGTATTCTGCCTCAGGTGTCCGTCCCAAAGAGGGATTCCAGAGCAGAGCCCTGGGTCCCGGCGACTGGAAAACCCAAACTCGGGTTAGGATGGGGGCCCAAGGGCATGGGAAGCCCCATAGGCTGGCTCGTGGTCCAGCCACTGAGAGACCTGATTGGAGCACGAGGCTTATGGTGAGGGTCACCAGGCGTCTTTGTGCCCAAGGCGACCCTCAAGAATGGACGTGGCCTCCTGGGCCATGCAGGTTTCTCCTACGCTGAAGGTTGGACACCAGGCCAACAGCAAGGTTTCTTGGATGGGGATGGAGGAGTTCAGATTTCTGCATCAGGTTCCCTGCTGTCCGGGAATTGGAGTAAGGTCTAGGTTCTGAATCCTGAACACCCAGCTTGGGAAGAGATGACTGCCTAAGGTCATGGCGGGTCTGATGTGATGGGTGTGGGTCCGGATGTCAGGGCTCAGGCAGTGTCAGACAGAGCATGAGTGCCCGTGGCACCTCGAGGTTTGGAGTGCAGTAGAGTGGAGTGCCGGTTGATTCTCAATGTGTTTCTGGGTAGTCGCCTATGGCCACGTTTTTCTTCTGGTGGGAAGGCAGACTGCTGCATTGTGGCTCCAGAATGGCCAATCTGGAGGGCTTGGGGGGGCAGGAAGGTGAGGACGGAAGTCTGAGAACACAAGCTAGGGTGAGATTTCGGGCGAGGGCACTCTGCAGAGGCTGAAATGAGATCTCCTGCATCTGGAGACTTGGCGAGGATCCGACATTGGCTCAGGTTGGAGACGGTGTCCATTATGGCCCCATCAGTAAGCGGGGGCCCTCACGAAGCCATGGAGGTTTTCCCATGCTGGGAATTGTGAGATGCTCCAAAGCGCAAGGATTCCTACTGCGGGACAGTCGAGTCCTGTGAGATGGCTCCAGGACGCCCCATACAGAAAGACTGGAGGGAAGGGTGCTAAGGATGGATGCCTGGGCATCCCACCTCCCATTCCCATTGTCTCCAAGCCACAAGGCAGGTTCGATTCCTGGCTCTGGCGGAGCTACGCAGGGCGCTGAGTGGAGATGGACTCTCCTGAGGATGGGTCATAATGTGGGTTTCTGTCCATGGAGACCTCGGAATGTGGCAGTGGCCAGGGTCCCGGAAGGATTCTCCGAACTTTAGGATTGGACACAGCTCCAAAGAATAAGTTTCCCCTGTGGAGATGAGAGGTGTTCTGATGGGTGCCTCAGGAAACCTCCGTTTGCTGGTATTAGAATGCAGGCCTCTGAGGAGAGACGCCTGGAAACCAACCAAAGGGTTCAGAGGAAGGCCTAACAGACTGTCCGGTTCCATCTTCTGTCTCTGGGGACATCCGTCTGCTTTTCTGCAAGGAGGGAGTTGCTCAGCTTGTGTCAGATCACCCCTGGGTGTCCTGTGCAGCCTACACTATTGGGATGGCCTCGGGGATCTTGGAGCCTTCTCCTAATCTGTAGGTTTGTGGCCAGTGGAATGGGCAGAGTTTCCTTGGAGAGGGCAGGCACAGTCCTGCGCTGTGGCTCCAGGGGCCCCAGCGTTGAGGGTGTGTGGGACAGGGCTGCGGGGCCTGAAGTCTGAAAACTGAAACTCGGCTTAGGTTTGGGGCCTAGGTTATGACAGGCCCCATCTACCGACCGTGATGGGAGCTGCTCTGGATTTGAATGAAGGGCGAGTGTGCGTCCTTTTCTCAGGCTTCTGTGTCTGGATGTTGTGTCAAGGAGGGCTGTGGAATGGAGGGGTTGCCTCCTGGGCCATGGATGAGCCTCCTTCTCTGGGGATTTGGCCTGGCTTCCAAGAGTATCTGGTCATTCTGTGGGAAGGGAGGAGTCCTGTATTCTGCCTCAGGTGTCCCTCCCAAAGAGGGATTCCAGAGCAGAGCCCTGGGTCCCGGCGACTGGAAAACCCAAACTCGGGTTAGGATGGGGGCCCAAGGGGCATGGGAAGCCCCCTAGGCTGGCTCGTGGTCCAGCCACTGAGAGACCTGATTGGAGCACGAGGCTTATGGTGAGGGTCACCAGGCGTCTTTGTGCCCAAGGCGACCCTCAAGCATGGGCGTGGCGTCCTGGGCCATGCAGGTTTCTCCTACCCTGAAGGTTGGACACCAGGCCAACAGCAAGATTTCTTGGATGGGGATGGAGGAGTTCAGATTTCTGCATCAGGTTCCCTCCTGTCCGGGGATTGGAGATAAGGTCTAGGTTCTGAATCCTGAACACCCAGCTTGGGAAGAGATGACAGCCTCAGGTCTTGGCGAGTCTGATGTGATGGGTGTCGGTCGGGACATCAGGGCTCAGGCAGTGTCAGACAGAGCATGAGTGCCCATGGCATCCTCGAGAATTGGAGTGCAGTAGAGTGGCGTGCAGATGGATCCTCATTGGGTGTTTCTGGGTAGTCGCCAAGGGCCACGTTTTTCCTCTGGTGGGAAGGCAGACTGCTGCATTGTGGCTCCAGAATTGCCAATCTGCAGGGCTTGGGGGGGGCAGGAAGGTGAGGACGGAAGTCTGAGAACACAAGCTAGGGTGAGATTTCGGGCGAGGGCACTCTGCAGAGGCTGAAATGAGATCTCCTGCATCTGGAGACTTGGCGAGGATCCGACATTGGCTCAGGTTGGAGACTGTGTCCATTATGGCCCCATCAGGAAGCGGGGGCCCTCACGAAGCCATGGAGGTTTTCCCATGCTGGGAATTGTGAGATGCTCCAAAGCGCAAGGATTCCTACTGCGGGACAGTCGAGTGCTGTGAGATGGCTCCAGGACGCCCCATACAGAAAGACTGGAGGGAAGGGTGCTAAGGATGGATGCCTGGGCATCCCACATCCCATTCCCATTGTCTCCAAGCCACAAGGCAGGTTCGATTCCTGGCTCTGGCGGAGCTACGCAGGGCGCTGAGTGGAGATGGACTCTCCTGAGGATGGGTCATAATGTGGTTTCTGTCCATGGAGACCTAGGAATGTGGCAGTGGCCAGGGGGCCCGGAAGGATTCTCCGAACTTTAGGATTGGACACAGCTCCAAAGAATAAGTTTCCCCTGTGGAGATGAGAGGTGTTCTGATGGGTGCCTCAGGAAACCTCCGTTTGCTGGTATTAGAATGCAGGCCTCTGAGGAGAGACGCCTGGAAACCAACCAAAGGGTTCAGAGGAAGGCCTAACAGACTGTCCGGTTCCATCTTCTGTCTCTGGGGACATCCGTCTGCTTTTCTGCGTGGAGGGAGTTGCTCAGCTTGTGTCAGATCACCCCTGGGTGTCCTGTGCAGCCTACACTATTGGGATGGCCTCGGGGATCTTGGAGCATTCTCCTAATCTGTAGGTTTGTGGCCAGTGGAATGGGCAGAGTTTCCATGGAGAGGGCAGGCACAGTCCTGCGCTGTGGCTCCAGGGGCCCCAGCTTTGAGGGTGTGTGGGACAGGGCTGCGGGGCCTGAAGTCTGAAAACTGAAACTCGGCTTAGGTTTGTGGCCTAGGTTATGAAAGGCCCCATCTACCGACCGTGATGGGAGCTGCTCTGGATTTGAATGAAGGGCGAGTGTGCGTCCTTTTCTCAGGCTTCTGTGTCTGGATTTTGTGTCAAGGAGGGCTGTGGAATGGAGGGGTGGCCTCCTGGGCCATGGATGAGCCTCCCTCTCTGGGGATTTGGCCTGGCTTCCAAAAGTTTCAGGTCATTCTGCGGGAAGGGAGGAGTCCTGTATTCTGCCTCAGGTGTCCCTCCCAAAGAGGGATTCCAGAGCAGAGCCCTGGGTCCCGGCGACTGGAAAACCCAAACTCGGGTTAGGATGGGGGCCCAAGGGCATGGGAAGCCCCATAGGCTGGCTCGTGGTCCAGCCACTGAGAGACCTGATTGGAGCACGAGGCTTATGGTGAGGGTCACCAGGCGTCTTTGTGCCCAAGGCGACCCTCAAGAATGGACGTGGCCTCCTGGGCCATGCAGGTTTCTCCTACGCTGAATGTTGGACACCAGGCCAACAGCAAGGTTTCTTGGATGGGGATGGAGGAGTTCAGATTTCTGCATCAGGTTCCCTGCTGTCCGGGAATTGGAGATAAGTTCTAGGTTCTGAATCCTGAACACCCAGCTTGGGAAGAGATGACAGCCTAAGGTCATGGCGGGTCTGATGTGATGGGTGTGGGTCCGGATGTCAGGGCTCAGGCAGTGTCAGACAGAGCATGAGTGCCCGTGGCACCTCGAGGTTTGGAGTGCAGTAGAGTGGAGTGCCGGTTGATTCTCAATGTGTTTCTGGGTAGTCGCCTATGGCCACGTTTTTCTTCTGGTGGGAAGGCAGACTGCTGCATTGTGGCTCCAGAATGGCCAATCTGGAGGGCTTGGGGGGGCAGGAAGGTGAGGACGGAAGTCTGAGAACACAAGCTAGGGTGAGATTTCGGGCGAGGGCACTCTGCAGAGGCTGAAATGAGATCTCCTGCATCTGGAGACTTGGCGAGGATCCGACATTGGCTCAGGTTGGAGACGGTGTCCATTATGGCCCCATCAGTAAGCGGGGGCCCTCACGAAGCCATGGAGGTTTTCCCATGCTGGGAATTGTGAGATGCTCCAAAGCGCAAGGATTCCTACTGCGGGACAGTCGAGTCCTGTGAGATGGCTCCAGGACGCCCCATACAGAAAGACTGGAGGGCAGGGTGCTAAGGATGGATCCCTGGGCATCCCACCTCCCATTCCCATTGTCTCCAAGCCACAAGGCAGGTTCGATTCCTGGCTCTGGCGGAGCTACGCAGGGCGCTGAGTGGAGATGGACTCTCCTGAGGATGGGTCATAATGTGGGTTTCTGTCCATGGAGACCTCGGAATGTGGCAGTGGCCAGGGTCCCAGAAGGATTCTCCGAACTTTAGGATTGGACACAGCTCCAAAGAATAAGTTTCCCCTGTGGAGATGAGAGGTGTTCTGATGGGTGCCTCAGGAAACCTCCGTTTGCTGGTATTAGAATGCAGGCCTCTGAGGAGAGACGCCTGGAAACCAACCAAAGGGTTCAGAGGAAGGCCTAACAGACTGTCCGGTTCCATCTTCTGTCTCTGGGGACATCCGTCTGCTTTTCTGCGTGGAGGGAGTTGCTCAGCTTGTGTCAGATCACCCCTGGGTATCCAGTGCAGCCTACACTATTGGGATGGCCTCGGGGATCTTGGAGCCTTCTCCTAATCTGTAGGTTTGTGGCCAGTGGAATGGGCAGAGTTTCCATGGAGAGGGCAGGCACAGTCCTGCGCTGTGGCTCCAGGGGCCCCAGCGTTGAGGGTGTGTGGGACAGGGCTGCGGGGACTGAAGTCTGAAAACTGAAACTCGGCTTAGGTTTGGGGCCTAGGGTATGACAGGCCCCATCTACTGACCGTGATGGGAGCTGCTCTGGATTTGAATGAAGGGCGAGTGTGCGTCCTTTTCTCAGGCTTCTGTGTCTGGATGTTGTGTCAAGGAGGGCTGTGGAATGGAGGGGTTGCCTCCTGGGCCATGGATGAGCCTCCCTCTCTGGGGATTTGGCCTGGCTTCCAAGAGTATCTGGTCATTCTGTGGGAAGGGAGGAGTCCTGTATTCTGCCTCAGGTGTCCCTCCCAAAGAGGGATTCCAGAGCAGAGCCCTGGGTCCCGGCGACTGGAAAACCCAAACTCGGGTTAGGATGGGGGCCCAAGGGGCATGGGAAGCCCCCTAGGCTGGCTCGTGGTCCAGCCACTGAGAGACCTGATTGGAGCACGAGGCTTATGGTGAGGGTCACCAGGCGTCTTTGTGCCCAAGGCGACCCTCAAGCATGGGCGTGGCGTCCTGGGCCATGCAGGTTTCTCCTACCCTGAAGGTTGGACACCAGGCCAACAGCAAGGTTTCTTGGATGGGGATGGAGGAGTTCAGATTTCTGCATCAGGTTCCCTCCTGTCCGGGGATTGGAGATAAGGTCTAGGTTCTGAATCCTGAACACCCAGCTTGGGAAGAGATGACAGCCTCAGGTCTTGGCGAGTCTGATGTGATGGGTGTCGGTCGGGACATCAGGGCTCAGGCAGTGTCAGACAGAGCATGAGTGCCCATGGCATCCTCGAGAATTGGAGTGCAGTAGAGTGGCGTGCAGATGGATCCTCATTGGGTGTTTCTGGGTAGTCGCCAAGGGCCACGTTTTTCCTCTGGTGGGAAGGCAGACTGCTGCATTGTGGCTCCAGAATTGCCAATCTGCAGGGCTTGGGGGGGGCAGGAAGGTGAGGACGGAAGTCTGAGAACACAAGCTAGGGTGAGATTTCGGGCGAGGGCACTCTGCAGAGGCTGAAATGAGATCTCCTGCATCTGGAGACAGGGCGAGGATCCGACATTGGCTCAGGTTGGAGACTGTGTCCATTATGGCCCCATCAGGAAGCGGGGGCCCTCACGAAGCCATGGAGGTTTTCCCATGCTGGGAATTGTGAGATGCTCCAAAGCGCAAGGATTCCTACTGCGGGACAGTCGAGTCCTGTGAGATGGCTCCAGGACGCCCCATACAGAAAGACTGGAGGGCAGGGTGCTAAGGATGGATCCCTGGGCATCCCACCTCCCATTCCCATTGTCTCCAAGCCACAAGGCAGGTTCGATTCCTGGCTCTGGCGGAGCTACGCAGGGCGCTGAGTGGAGATGGACTCTCCTGAGGATGGGTCATAATGTGGGTTTCTGTCCATGGAGACCTCGGAATGTGGCAGTGGCCAGGGTCCCAGAAGGATTCTCCGAACTTTAGGATTGGACACAGCTCCAAAGAATAAGTTTCCCCTGTGGAGATGAGAGGTGTTCTGATGGGTGCCTCAGGAAACCTCCGTTTGCTGGTATTAGAATGCAGGCCTCTGAGGAGAGACGCCTGGAAACCAACCAAAGGGTTCAGAGGAAGGCCTAACAGACTGTCCGGTTCCATCTTCTGTCTCTGGGGACATCCGTCTGCTTTTCTGCGTGGAGGGAGTTGCTCAGCTTGTGTCAGATCACCCCTGGGTATCCAGTGCAGCCTACACTATTGGGATGGCCTCGGGGATCTTGGAGCCTTCTCCTAATCTGTAGGTTTGTGGCCAGTGGAATGGGCAGAGTTTCCATGGAGAGGGCAGGCACAGTCCTGCGCTGTGGCTCCAGGGGCCCCAGCGTTGAGGGTGTGTGGGACAGGGCTGCGGGGACTGAAGTCTGAAAACTGAAACTCGGCTTAGGTTTGGGGCCTAGGGTATGACAGGCCCCATCTACTGACCGTGATGGGAGCTGCTCTGGATTTGAATGAAGGGCGAGTGTGCGTCCTTTTCTCAGGCTTCTGTGTCTGGATGTTGTGTCAAGGAGGGCTGTGGAATGGAGGGGTTGCCTCCTGGGCCATGGATGAGCCTCCCTCTCTGGGGATTTGGCCTGGCTTCCAAGAGTATCTGGTCATTCTGTGGGAAGGGAGGAGTCCTGCATTCTGCCTCAGGTGTCCCTCCCAAAGAGGGATTCCAGAGCAGAGCCCTGGGTCCCGGCGACTGGAAAACCCAAACTCGGGTTAGGATGGGGGCCCAAGGGGCATGGGAAGCCCCCTAGGCTGGCTCGTGGTCCAGCCACTGAGAGACCTGATTGGAGCACGAGGCTTATGGTGAGGGTCACCAGGCGTCTTTGTGCCCAAGGCGACCCTCAAGCATGGGCGTGGCGTCCTGGGCCATGCAGGTTTCTCCTACCCTGAAGGTTGGACACCAGGCCAACAGCAAGGTTTCTTGGATGGGGATGGAGGAGTTCAGATTTCTGCATCAGGTTCCCTCCTGTCCGGGGATTGGAGATAAGGTCTAGGTTCTGAATCCTGAACACCCAGCTTGGGAAGAGATGACAGCCTCAGGTCTTGGCGAGTCTGATGTGATGGGTGTCGGTCGGGACATCAGGGCTCAGGCAGTGTCAGACAGAGCATGAGTGCCCATGGCATCCTCGAGAATTGGAGTGCAGTAGAGTGGCGTGCAGATGGATCCTCATTGGGTGTTTCTGGGTAGTCGCCAAGGGCCACGTTTTTCCTCTGGTGGGAAGGCAGACTGCTGCATTGTGGCTCCAGAATTGCCAATCTGCAGGGCTTGGGGGGGGCAGGAAGGTGAGGACGGAAGTCTGAGAACACAAGCTAGGGTGAGATTTCGGGCGAGGGCACTCTGCAGAGGCTGAAATGAGATCTCCTGCATCTGGAGACAGGGCGAGGATCCGACATTGGCTCAGGTTGGAGACTGTGTCCATTATGGCCCCATCAGGAAGCGGGGGCCCTCACGAAGCCATGGAGGTTTTCCCATGCTGGGAATTGTGAGATGCTCCAAAGCGCAAGGATTCCTACTGCGGGACAGTCGAGTGCTGTGAGATGGCTCCAGGACGCCCCATACAGAAAGACTGGAGGGAAGGGTGCTAAGGATGGATGCCTGGGCATCCCACATCCCATTCCCATTGTCTCCAAGCCACAAGGCAGGTTCGATTCCTGGCTCTGGCGGAGCTACGCAGGGCGCTGAGTGGAGATGGACTCTCCTGAGGATGGGTCATAATGTGGTTTCTGTCCATGGAGACCTAGGAATGTGGCAGTGGCCAGGGGGCCCGGAAGGATTCTCCGAACTTTAGGATTGGACACAGCTCCAAAGAATAAGTTTCCCCTGTGGAGATGAGAGGTGTTCTGATGGGTGCCTCAGGAAACCTCCGTTTGCTGGTATTAGAATGCAGGCCTCTGAGGAGAGACGCCTGGAAACCAACCAAAGGGTTCAGAGGAAGGCCTAACAGACTGTCCGGTTCCATCTTCTGTCTCTGGGGACATCCGTCTGCTTTTCTGCGTGGAGGGAGTTGCTCAGCTTGTGTCAGATCACCCCTGGGTGTCCTGTGCAGCCTACACTATTGGGATGGCCTCGGGGATCTTGGAGCATTCTCCTAATCTGTAGGTTTGTGGCCAGTTGAATGGGCAGAGTTTCCATGGAGAGGGCAGGCACAGTCCTGCGCTGTGGCTCCAGGGGCCCCAGCTTTGAGGGTGTGTGGGACAGGGCTGCGGGGCCTGAAGTCTGAAAACTGAAACTCGGCTTAGGTTTGTGGCCTAGGTTATGAAAGGCCCCATCTACCGACCGTGATGGGAGCTGCTCTGGATTTGAATGAAGGGCGAGTGTGCGTCCTTTTCTCAGGCTTCTGTGTCTGGATTTTGTGTCAAGGAGGGCTGTGGAATGGAGGGGTGGCCTCCTGGGCCATGGATGAGCCTCCCTCTCTGGGGATTTGGCCTGGCTTCCAAAAGTTTCAGGTCATTCTGCGGGAAGGGAGGAGTCCTGTATTCTGCCTCAGGTGTCCGTCCCAAAGAGGGATTCCAGAGCAGAGCCCTGGGTCCCGGCGACTGGAAAACCCAAACTCGGGTTAGGATGGGGGCCCAAGGGCATGGGATGCCCCATAGGCTGGCTCGTGGTCCAGCCACTGAGAGACCTGATTGGAGCACGAGGCTTATGGTGAGGGTCACCAGGCGTCTTTGTGCCCAAGGCGACCCTCAAGAATGGACGTGGCCTCCTGGGCCATGCAGGTTTCTCCTACCCTGAAGGTTGGACACCAGGCCAACAGCAAGGTTTCTTGGATGGGGATGGAGGAGTTCAGATTTCTGCATCAGGTTCCCTCCTGTCCGGGGATTGGAGATAAGGTCTAGGTTCTGAATCCTGAACACGCAGCTTGGGAAGAGATGACAGCCTAAGGTCATGGCGGGTCTGATGTGATGGGTGTCGGTCGGGATGTCAGGGCTCAGGCAGTGTCAGACAGAGCATGAGTGCCCATGGCAACCTCGAGAATTGGAGTGCAGTAGAGTGGCGTGCAGGTAGATCCTCATTGGGTGTTTCTGGGTAGTCACCTAGGGCCACGTTCTTCCTCTGGTGGGAAGGCACTGCTGCATTGTGGCTCCAGAATTGCCAATCTGGAGGGCTTGGTGGGGGGCAGGAAGATGAGGACGGAAGTCTGAGAACACAAGCTAGGGTGAGATTTCGGGCGAGGGCACTCTGCAGAGGCTGAAATGAGATCTCCTGCATCTGGAGAAAGGGCGAGGATCCGACATTGGCTCAGGTTGGAGACTGTGTCCATTATGGCCCCATCAGTAAGCGGGGGCCCTCACGAAGCCATGGAAGTTTTCCCATGCTGGGAGTTGTGAGATGCTCCAAAGAGCAAGGATTCCTACTGCGGGACAGTCGAGTCCTGTGAGATGGCTCCAGGATGCCCCATACAGAAAGACTGGAGGGCAGGGTGCTAAGGATGGATGCCTGGGCATCCCACCTCCCATTCCCATTGTCTCCTAGCGACAAGGCAGGTTCGATTGCTGGCTCTGGCGGAGCTACGCAGAGCGCCGAGTGGAGATGGACTCTCCTGAGGATGGGTCAAAATGTGGGTTTCTGTCCATGGAGACCTCGGAATGTGGTAGTGGCCAGGGTCCCAGAAGGATTCTCCGAACTTTAGGATTGGACACAGCTCCAAAGAATAAGTTTCCCCTGTGGAAATGAGAGGTGTTCTGATGGGTGCCTCAGGAAACCTCCGTTTGCTGGTATTGGAATGCAGGCCTCTGAGGAGAGACGCCTGGAAACCAACCAAAGGGTTCAGAGGAAGGCCTAACAGACTGTCCGGTTCCATCTTCTGTCTCTGGGGACATCCGTCTGCTTTTCTGCGTGGAGGGAGTTGCTCAGCTTGTGTCAGAACACCCCTGGGTGTCCAGGGCAGCCTATACTATTGGGATGGCCTTAGGGATCTTGAAGCATTCTCCTAATCTGTAGGTTTGTGGCCCGTGGAATGGGCAGAGTTTCCTTGGAGAGGGCAGGCACAGTCCTGCGCTGTGGCCCCAGGGGCCTCAGCGTTGAAGGTGTGTTGGACAGTGCTGCGGGGCCTGAGGTCTGAAAACTGAAACTCGGCTTAGGTTTGGGGCCGAGGGTATGGCAGGCCCCATCTACCGACCGTGATGGGAGCTGCTCTGGATTTGAATGAAGGGCGAGTGTGCGTCCTTTTCTCAGGCTTCTGTGTCTGGATTTTGTGTCAAGGAGGGCTGTGGAATGGAGGGGTGGCCTCCTGGGCCATGGATGAGCCTCCCTCTCTGGGGATTTGGCCTGGCTTCCAAGAGTTTCAGGTCATTCTGCGGGAAGGGAGGAGTCCTGTATTCTGCCTCAGGTGTCCCTCCCAAAGAGGGATTCCAGAGCAGAGCCCTGGGTCCCGGCGACTGGAAAACCCAAACTCGGGTTAGGATGGGGGCCCAAGGGGCATGGGAAGCCCCCTAGGTTGGCTCGTGGTCCAGCCACTGAGAGACCTGATTGGAGAACGAGGCTTATGGTGAGGGTCACCAGGCGTCTTTGTGCCCTAGGCGACTCTCAAGCATGGGCGTGGCCTCCTGGGCCTTGCAGGTTTCTCCTACCCTGAAGGTTGGACACCAGGCCAACAGCAAGGTTTCTTGGATGGGGATGGAGGAGTTCAGATTTCTGCATCAGGTTCCCTCCTGTCCGGGGATTGGAGATAATGTCTAGGTTCTGAATCCCGAACACCCAGCTTGGGAAAGGATGACAGCCTAAGGTCATGGCGGGTCTGATATGATGGGTGTCGGTCGGGATTTCAGGGCTCAGGCAGTGTCAGACAGAGCAATAGTTCCCGTGGCACCTCGAGATTTGGAGTGCAGTAGAGTGGCGTGCCGGTTGATTCTCATATGTGTTTCTCCGTAGTCGCCTAGGGCCACGTTTTTCTTCTGGTGGGAAGGCAGACTGCTGCATTGTGGCTCCAAAATTGCCAATCTGAAGGCTTGCTCGTCATAATGGTGAGGACGGAAGTCTGAGAACACAAGCTAGGGTGAGATTTCGGGCGAGGGCACTCTGCAGAGGCTGAAATGAGATCTCCTGCATCTGGAGACAGGGCGAGGATCCGACATTGGCTCAGGTAGGAGACTGTGTCCATTATGGCCCCATCAGGAAGCGGGGGCCCTCACGAAGCCATGGAGGTTTTCCCATGCTGGGAGTTGTGAGATGCTCCAAAGCACAAGGATTCCTACTGCGGGACAGTCGAGTCCTGTGAGATGGCTCCAGGACGCACCATACAGAAAGACTGGAGGGCAGGGTGCTAAGGATGGATATCTGGGCATCCCACCTCCCATTCCCATTGTCTCCTAGCGACAAGGCAGGTTCGATTACTGGCTCTGGCGGAGCTACGCAGGGCGCCGAGTGGAGATGGACTCTCCTGAGGATGGGTCATAATGTGGGTTTGTGTCCATGGAGACTTAGGAATGTGGCAGTGGCTCGGGGACCCGGAAGGATTCTCCGAACTTGAGGATTGGACACAGCGCCAAAGAGTAAGTTTCCCCTGTGGAGATGTGAGGTGTTCTGAGGGTTGCCTCAGGAAACCTCCGTTTGCTGGTATTGGAATGCAGGCCTCTGAGGAGAGACGCCTGGAAACCAAACAAAGGGTTCAGAGGAAGGCCTAACAGACTGTCCGGTTCCATCTTCTGTCTCTGGGGACATCCGTCTGCTTTTCTGCTGGAGGGAGTTGCTCAGCTTGTGTCAGATCACCCCTGGGTGTCCAGGGAGCCTACACTATTGAGATGGCCTCTGGGATCTTGTAGCATTCTCCTAATCTGTGGGTTTGTGGCCAGTGGAATGGGCAGAGTTTCCTTGGAGAGGGCAGGCACAGTCCTGCACTGTGGACCCAGGGGCCCCAGCGTTGAGGTTGTGTGGGACAGGGCTGCTGGGCCTGAAGTCTGAAAACAAAAACTCGGCTTAGGTTTGGGGCCGAGGGTATGGCAGGCCCCATCTACCGACCGTGATAGGAGCTGCTCTGGATTTGAATGAAGGGCGAGTGTGCGTCCTTTCTCAGGCTTCTCTTTCTGGATTTTGTGTCAAAGAGGCCTGTGGAATGGAAGGGTGGCCTCCTGAGCCATGGATGAGCCTCCCTCTCTGGGGATTTGGCCTGGCTTCCAAGAGTTTCAGGTCATTCTGCGGGAAGGGAGGAGTCCTGTATTCTGCCTCAGGTGTCCCTCCCAAAGAGGGATTCCAAGCAGAGCCCTGGGTCCCGGCGACTGGAAAACCCAAACTCGGTTTAGGATGGGGACCCAAGGGGCATGGGAAGCCCCCTAGGCTGGCTCGTGGTCCAGCCACTGAGAGACCTGATTGGAGAACGAGGCTTATGGTGAGGGTCACCAGGCGACCCTCAAGCATGGGCGTGGCGTCCTGGGCCATGCAGGTTTCTCCTACCCTGAAGGTTGGACACCAGGCCAACAGCAAGGTTTCTTGGATGGGGATGGAGGAGTTCAGATTTCTGCATCAGGTTCCCTCCTGTCCGGGGATTGGAGATAAGGTCTAGGTTCTGAATCCTGAACACCCAGCTTGGGAAGAGATGACAGCCTAAGGTCTTGGCGAGTCTGATGTGATGGGTGTGGGTCGGGATGTCAGGGCTCAGGCAGTGTCAGACAGAGCATGAGTGTCCATGGCAACCTCGAGAATTGGAGTGCAGTAGAGTGGCGTGCAGGTGGATCCTCATTGGGTGTTTCTGGGTAGTCGCCAAGGGCCACGTTTTTCCTCTGGTGGGAAGGCAGACTGCTGCATTGTGGCTCCAGAATTGCCAATCTGGAGGGCTTGGGGGGGGCAGGAATGTGAGGACGGAAGTCTGAGAACACAAGCTAGGGTGAGATTTCGGGCGAGGGCACTCTGCAGAGGCTGAAATGAGATCTCCTGCATCTGGAGACAGGGCGAGGATCCGACATTGGCTCAGGTTGGAGACTGTGTCCATTATGGCCCCATCAGGAAGCGGGGCCCCTCACGAAGCCATGGAGGTTTTCCAATGCTTGGAGTTGTGAGATGCTCCAAAGCGCAAGGATTCCTACTACGGGACAGTCGAGTCCTGTGAGATGGATCCAGGACGCCCCATACAGAAATACTGGAGGGCAGGGTGCTAAGGATGGATGCCTGGGCATCCCACCTCCCATTCCCATTGTCTCCTAGCGACAAGGCAGGTTCGATTGCTGGCTCTGTCGGAGCTACGCAGGGCGCTGAGTGGAGATGGACTCTCCTGAGGATGGGTCATAATGTGGGTTTCTGTCCATGCAGACCTAGGAATGTGACAGTGGCTCGGGGGCCCGGAAGGATTCTCCAAACTTTAGGATTGGACACAGCTCCAAAGAGTAAGTTTCCCCTGTGGAGATGAGAGGTGTTCTGTTGGGTCCCTCAGGAAACCTCCGTGTTCTGGTATTGGAATCCTGGCCTCTGCGGAGTGACGCCTGGAAACCAACCAAAGGGTTCAGAGGAAGGCCTAACAGACTGTCCGGTTCCATCTTCTGTCTCTGGGGACATCCGTCTGCTTTTCTGCAAGGAGGGAGTTGCTCAGCTTCTGTCAGATCACCCCTGGGTGTCCTGTGCAGCCTACACTATTGGGATGGCCTCGGGGATCTTGGAGCCTTCTCCTAATCTGTAGGTTTGTGGCCAGTGGAATGGGCAGAGTTTCCTTGGAGAGGGCAGGCACAGTCCTGCGCTGTGGCTCCAGGGGCCCCAGCTTTGAGGGTGTGTGGGACAGGGCTGCGGGGCCTGAAGTCTGAAAACTGAAACTCGGCTTAGGTTTGTGGCCTAGGTTATGAAAGGCCCCATCTACCGACCGTGATGGGAGCTGCTCTGGATTTGAATGAAGGGCGAGTGTGCGTCCTTTTCTCAGGCTTCTGTGTCTGGATTTTGTGTCAAGGAGGGCTGTGGAATGGAGGGGTGGCCTCCTGGGCCATGGATGAGCCTCCCTCTCTGGGGATTTGGCCTGGCTTCCAAAAGTTTCAGGTCATTCTGCGGGAAGGGAGGAGTCCTGTATTCTGCCTCAGGTGTCCGTCCCAAAGAGGGATTCCAGAGCAGAGCCCTGGGTCCCGGCGACTGGAAAACCCAAACTCGGGTTAGGATGGGGGCCCAAGGGCATGGGAAGCCCCATAGGCTGGCTCGTGGTCCAGCCACTGAGAGACCTGATTGGAGCACGAGGCTTATGGTGAGGGTCACCAGGCGTCTTTGTGCCCAAGGCGACCCTCAAGAATGGACGTGGCCTCCTGGGCCATGCAGGTTTCTCCTACGCTGAAGGTTGGACACCAGGCCAACAGCAAGGTTTCTTGGATGGGGATGGAGGAGTTCAGATTTCTGCATCAGGTTCCCTGCTGTCCGGGAATTGGAGTAAGGTCTAGGTTCTGAATCCTGAACACCCAGCTTGGGAAGAGATGACTGCCTAAGGTCATGGCGGGTCTGATGTGATGGGTGTGGGTCCGGATGTCAGGGCTCAGGCAGTGTCAGACAGAGCATGAGTGCCCGTGGCACCTCGAGGTTTGGAGTGCAGTAGAGTGGAGTGCCGGTTGATTCTCAATGTGTTTCTGGGTAGTCGCCTATGGCCACGTTTTTCTTCTGGTGGGAAGGCAGACTGCTGCATTGTGGCTCCAGAATGGCCAATCTGGAGGGCTTGGGGGGGCAGGAAGGTGAGGACGGAAGTCTGAGAACACAAGCTAGGGTGAGATTTCGGGCGAGGGCACTCTGCAGAGGCTGAAATGAGATCTCCTGCATCTGGAGACTTGGCGAGGATCCGACATTGGCTCAGGTTGGAGACGGTGTCCATTATGGCCCCATCAGTAAGCGGGGGCCCTCACGAAGCCATGGAGGTTTTCCCATGCTGGGAATTGTGAGATGCTCCAAAGCGCAAGGATTCCTACTGCGGGACAGTCGAGTCCTGTGAGATGGCTCCAGGACGCCCCATACAGAAAGACTGGAGGGAAGGGTGCTAAGGATGGATGCCTGGGCATCCCACCTCCCATTCCCATTGTCTCCAAGCCACAAGGCAGGTTCGATTCCTGGCTCTGGCGGAGCTACGCAGGGCGCTGAGTGGAGATGGACTCTCCTGAGGATGGGTCATAATGTGGGTTTCTGTCCATGGAGACCTCGGAATGTGGCAGTGGCCAGGGTCCCGGAAGGATTCTCCGAACTTTAGGATTGGACACAGCTCCAAAGAATAAGTTTCCCCTGTGGAGATGAGAGGTGTTCTGATGGGTGCCTCAGGAAACCTCCGTTTGCTGGTATTAGAATGCAGGCCTCTGAGGAGAGACGCCTGGAAACCAACCAAAGGGTTCAGAGGAAGGCCTAACAGACTGTCCGGTTCCATCTTCTGTCTCTGGGGACATCCGTCTGCTTTTCTGCAAGGAGGGAGTTGCTCAGCTTGTGTCAGATCACCCCTGGGTGTCCTGTGCAGCCTACACTATTGGGATGGCCTCGGGGATCTTGGAGCCTTCTCCTAATCTGTAGGTTTGTGGCCAGTGGAATGGGCAGAGTTTCCTTGGAGAGGGCAGGCACAGTCCTGCGCTGTGGCTCCAGGGGCCCCAGCGTTGAGGGTGTGTGGGACAGGGCTGCGGGGCCTGAAGTCTGAAAACTGAAACTCGGCTTAGGTTTGGGGCCTAGGTTATGACAGGCCCCATCTACCGACCGTGATGGGAGCTGCTCTGGATTTGAATGAAGGGCGAGTGTGCGTCCTTTTCTCAGGCTTCTGTGTCTGGATGTTGTGTCAAGGAGGGCTGTGGAATGGAGGGGTTGCCTCCTGGGCCATGGATGAGCCTCCTTCTCTGGGGATTTGGCCTGGCTTCCAAGAGTATCTGGTCATTCTGTGGGAAGGGAGGAGTCCTGTATTCTGCCTCAGGTGTCCCTCCCAAAGAGGGATTCCAGAGCAGAGCCCTGGGTCCCGGCGACTGGAAAACCCAAACTCGGGTTAGGATGGGGGCCCAAGGGGCATGGGAAGCCCCCTAGGCTGGCTCCTGGTCCAGCCACTGAGAGACCTGATTGGAGCACGAGGCTTATGGTGAGGGTCACCAGGCGTCTTTGTGCCCAAGGCGACCCTCAAGCATGGGCGTGGCCTCCTGGGCCATGCAGGTTTCTCCTACCCTGAAGGTTGGACACCAGGCCAACAGCAAGATTTCTTGGATGGGGATGGAGGAGTTCAGATTTCTGCATCAGGTTCCCTCCTGTCCGGGGATTGGAGATAAGGTCTAGGTTCTGAATCCTGAACACCCAGCTTGGGAAGAGATGACAGCCTCAGGTCTTGGCGAGTCTGATGTGATGGGTGTCGGTCGGGACATCAGGGCTCAGGCAGTGTCAGACAGAGCATGAGTGCCCATGGCATCCTCGAGAATTGGAGTGCAGTAGAGTGGCGTGCAGATGGATCCTCATTGGGTGTTTCTGGGTAGTCGCCAAGGGCCACGTTTTTCCTCTGGTGGGAAGGCAGACTGCTGCATTGTGGCTCCAGAATTGCCAATCTGCAGGGCTTGGGGGGGGCAGGAAGGTGAGGACGGAAGTCTGAGAACACAAGCTAGGGTGAGATTTCGGGCGAGGGCACTCTGCAGAGGCTGAAATGAGATCTCCTGCATCTGGAGACTTGGCGAGGATCCGACATTGGCTCAGGTTGGAGACTGTGTCCATTATGGCCCCATCAGGAAGCGGGGGCCCTCACGAAGCCATGGAGGTTTTCCCATGCTGGGAATTGTGAGATGCTCCAAAGCGCAAGGATTCCTACTGCGGGACAGTCGAGTGCTGTGAGATGGCTCCAGGACGCCCCATACAGAAAGACTGGAGGGAAGGGTGCTAAGGATGGATGCCTGGGCATCCCACATCCCATTCCCATTGTCTCCAAGCCACAAGGCAGGTTCGATTCCTGGCTCTGGCGGAGCTACGCAGGGCGCTGAGTGGAGATGGACTCTCCTGAGGATGGGTCATAATGTGGTTTCTGTCCATGGAGACCTAGGAATGTGGCAGTGGCCAGGGGGCCCGGAAGGATTCTCCGAACTTTAGGATTGGACACAGCTCCAAAGAATAAGTTTCCCCTGTGGAGATGAGAAGTGTTCTGATGGGTGCCTCAGGAAACCTCCGTTTGCTGGTATTAGAATGCAGGCCTCTGAGGAGAGACGCCTGGAAACCAACCAAAGGGTTCAGAGGAAGGCCTAACAGACTGTCCGGTTCCATCTTCTGTCTCTGGGGACATCCGTCTGCTTTTCTGCGTGGAGGGAGTTGCTCAGCTTGTGTCAGATCACCCCTGGGTGTCCTGTGCAGCCTACACTATTGGGATGGCCTCGGGGATCTTGGAGCATTCTCCTAATCTGTAGGTTTGTGGCCAGTGGAATGGGCAGAGTTTCCATGGAGAGGGCAGGCACAGTCCTGCGCTGTGGCTCCAGGGGCCCCAGCTTTGAGGGTGTGTGGGACAGGGCTGCGGGGCCTGAAGTCTGAAAACTGAAACTCGGCTTAGGTTTGTGGCCTAGGTTATGAAAGGCCCCATCTACCGACCGTGATGGGAGCTGCTCTGGATTTGAATGAAGGGCGAGTGTGCGTCCTTTTCTCAGGCTTCTGTGTCTGGATTTTGTGTCAAGGAGGGCTGTGGAATGGAGGGGTGGCCTCCTGGGCCATGGATGAGCCTCCCTCTCTGGGGATTTGGCCTGGCTTCCAAAAGTTTCAGGTCATTCTGCGGGAAGGGAGGAGTCCTGTATTCTGCCTCAGGTGTCCCTCCCAAAGAGGGATTCCAGAGCAGAGCCCTGGGTCCCGGCGACTGGAAAACCCAAACTCGGGTTAGGATGGGGGCCCAAGGGCATGGGAAGCCCCATAGGCTGGCTCGTGGTCCAGCCACTGAGAGACCTGATTGGAGCACGAGGCTTATGGTGAGGGTCACCAGGCGTCTTTGTGCCCAAGGCGACCCTCAAGAATGGACGTGGCCTCCTGGGCCATGCAGGTTTCTCCTACGCTGAATGTTGGACACCAGGCCAACAGCAAGGTTTCTTGGATGGGGATGGAGGAGTTCAGATTTCTGCATCAGGTTCCCTGCTGTCCGGGAATTGGAGATAAGTTCTAGGTTCTGAATCCTGAACACCCAGCTTGGGAAGAGATGACAGCCTAAGGTCATGGCGGGTCTGATGTGATGGGTGTGGGTCCGGATGTCAGGGCTCAGGCAGTGTCAGACAGAGCATGAGTGCCCGTGGCACCTCGAGGTTTGGAGTGCAGTAGAGTGGAGTGCCGGTTGATTCTCAATGTGTTTCTGGGTAGTCGCCTATGGCCACGTTTTTCTTCTGGTGGGAAGGCAGACTGCTGCATTGTGGCTCCAGAATGGCCAATCTGGAGGGCTTGGGGGGGCAGGAAGGTGAGGACGGAAGTCTGAGAACACAAGCTAGGGTGAGATTTCGGGCGAGGGCACTCTGCAGAGGCTGAAATGAGATCTCCTGCATCTGGAGACTTGGCGAGGATCCGACATTGGCTCAGGTTGGAGACGGTGTCCATTATGGCCCCATCAGTAAGCGGGGGCCCTCACGAAGCCATGGAGGTTTTCCCATGCTGGGAATTGTGAGATGCTCCAAAGCGCAAGGATTCCTACTGCGGGACAGTCGAGTCCTGTGAGATGGCTCCAGGACGCCCCATACAGAAAGACTGGAGGGCAGGGTGCTAAGGATGGATCCCTGGGCATCCCACCTCCCATTCCCATTGTCTCCAAGCCACAAGGCAGGTTCGATTCCTGGCTCTGGCGGAGCTACGCAGGGCGCTGAGTGGAGATGGACTCTCCTGAGGATGGGTCATAATGTGGGTTTCTGTCCATGGAGACCTCGGAATGTGGCAGTGGCCAGGGTCCCAGAAGGATTCTCCGAACTTTAGGATTGGACACAGCTCCAAAGAATAAGTTTCCCCTGTGGAGATGAGAGGTGTTCTGATGGGTGCCTCAGGAAACCTCCGTTTGCTGGTATTAGAATGCAGGCCTCTGAGGAGAGACGCCTGGAAACCAACCAAAGGGTTCAGAGGAAGGCCTAACAGACTGTCCGGTTCCATCTTCTGTCTCTGGGGACATCCGTCTGCTTTTCTGCGTGGAGGGAGTTGCTCAGCTTGTGTCAGATCACCCCTGGGTATCCAGTGCAGCCTACACTATTGGGATGGCCTCGGGGATCTTGGAGCCTTCTCCTAATCTGTAGGTTTGTGGCCAGTGGAATGGGCAGAGTTTCCATGGAGAGGGCAGGCACAGTCCTGCGCTGTGGCTCCAGGGGCCCCAGCGTTGAGGGTGTGTGGGACAGGGCTGCGGGGACTGAAGTCTGAAAACTGAAACTCGGCTTAGGTTTGGGGCCTAGGGTATGACAGGCCCCATCTACTGACCGTGATGGGAGCTGCTCTGGATTTGAATGAAGGGCGAGTGTGCGTCCTTTTCTCAGGCTTCTGTGTCTGGATGTTGTGTCAAGGAGGGCTGTGGAATGGAGGGGTTGCCTCCTGGGCCATGGATGAGCCTCCCTCTCTGGGGATTTGGCCTGGCTTCCAAGAGTATCTGGTCATTCTGTGGGAAGGGAGGAGTCCTGTATTCTGCCTCAGGTGTCCCTCCCAAAGAGGGATTCCAGAGCAGAGCCCTGGGTCCCGGCGACTGGAAAACCCAAACTCGGGTTAGGATGGGGGCCCAAGGGGCATGGGAAGCCCCCTAGGCTGGCTCGTGGTCCAGCCACTGAGAGACCTGATTGGAGCACGAGGCTTATGGTGAGGGTCACCAGGCGTCTTTGTGCCCAAGGCGACCCTCAAGCATGGGCGTGGCGTCCTGGGCCATGCAGGTTTCTCCTACCCTGAAGGTTGGACACCAGGCCAACAGCAAGGTTTCTTGGATGGGGATGGAGGAGTTCAGATTTCTGCATCAGGTTCCCTCCTGTCCGGGGATTGGAGATAAGGTCTAGGTTCTGAATCCTGAACACCCAGCTTGGGAAGAGATGACAGCCTCAGGTCTTGGCGAGTCTGATGTGATGGGTGTCGGTCGGGACATCAGGGCTCAGGCAGTGTCAGACAGAGCATGAGTGCCCATGGCATCCTCGAGAATTGGAGTGCAGTAGAGTGGCGTGCAGATGGATCCTCATTGGGTGTTTCTGGGTAGTCGCCAAGGGCCACGTTTTTCCTCTGGTGGGAAGGCAGACTGCTGCATTGTGGCTCCAGAATTGCCAATCTGCAGGGCTTGGGGGGGGCAGGAAGGTGAGGACGGAAGTCTGAGAACACAAGCTAGGGTGAGATTTCGGGCGAGGGCACTCTGCAGAGGCTGAAATGAGATCTCCTGCATCTGGAGACAGGGCGAGGATCCGACATTGGCTCAGGTTGGAGACTGTGTCCATTATGGCCCCATCAGGAAGCGGGGGCCCTCACGAAGCCATGGAGGTTTTCCCATGCTGGGAATTGTGAGATGCTCCAAAGCGCAAGGATTCCTACTGCGGGACAGTCGAGTCCTGTGAGATGGCTCCAGGACGCCCCATACAGAAAGACTGGAGGGCAGGGTGCTAAGGATGGATCCCTGGGCATCCCACCTCCCATTCCCATTGTCTCCAAGCCACAAGGCAGGTTCGATTCCTGGCTCTGGCGGAGCTACGCAGGGCGCTGAGTGGAGATGGACTCTCCTGAGGATGGGTCATAATGTGGGTTTCTGTCCATGGAGACCTCGGAATGTGGCAGTGGCCAGGGTCCCAGAAGGATTCTCCGAACTTTAGGATTGGACACAGCTCCAAAGAATAAGTTTCCCCTGTGGAGATGAGAGGTGTTCTGATGGGTGCCTCAGGAAACCTCCGTTTGCTGGTATTAGAATGCAGGCCTCTGAGGAGAGACGCCTGGAAACCAACCAAAGGGTTCAGAGGAAGGCCTAACAGACTGTCCGGTTCCATCTTCTGTCTCTGGGGACATCCGTCTGCTTTTCTGCGTGGAGGGAGTTGCTCAGCTTGTGTCAGATCACCCCTGGGTATCCAGTGCAGCCTACACTATTGGGATGGCCTCGGGGATCTTGGAGCCTTCTCCTAATCTGTAGGTTTGTGGCCAGTGGAATGGGCAGAGTTTCCATGGAGAGGGCAGGCACAGTCCTGCGCTGTGGCTCCAGGGGCCCCAGCGTTGAGGGTGTGTGGGACAGGGCTGCGGGGACTGAAGTCTGAAAACTGAAACTCGGCTTAGGTTTGGGGCCTAGGGTATGACAGGCCCCATCTACTGACCGTGATGGGAGCTGCTCTGGATTTGAATGAAGGGCGAGTGTGCGTCCTTTTCTCAGGCTTCTGTGTCTGGATGTTGTGTCAAGGAGGGCTGTGGAATGGAGGGGTTGCCTCCTGGGCCATGGATGAGCCTCCCTCTCTGGGGATTTGGCCTGGCTTCCAAGAGTATCTGGTCATTCTGTGGGAAGGGAGGAGTCCTGTATTCTGCCTCAGGTGTCCCTCCCAAAGAGGGATTCCAGAGCAGAGCCCTGGGTCCCGGCGACTGGAAAACCCAAACTCGGGTTAGGATGGGGGCCCAAGGGGCATGGGAAGCCCCCTAGGCTGGCTCGTGGTCCAGCCACTGAGAGACCTGATTGGAGCACGAGGCTTATGGTGAGGGTCACCAGGCGTCTTTGTGCCCAAGGCGACCCTCAAGCATGGGCGTGGCGTCCTGGGCCATGCAGGTTTCTCCTACCCTGAAGGTTGGACACCAGGCCAACAGCAAGGTTTCTTGGATGGGGATGGAGGAGTTCAGATTTCTGCATCAGGTTCCCTCCTGTCCGGGGATTGGAGATAAGGTCTAGGTTCTGAATCCTGAACACCCAGCTTGGGAAGAGATGACAGCCTCAGGTCTTGGCGAGTCTGATGTGATGGGTGTCGGTCGGGACATCAGGGCTCAGGCAGTGTCAGACAGAGCATGAGTGCCCATGGCATCCTCGAGAATTGGAGTGCAGTAGAGTGGCGTGCAGATGGATCCTCATTGGGTGTTTCTGGGTAGTCGCCAAGGGCCACGTTTTTCCTCTGGTGGGAAGGCAGACTGCTGCATTGTGGCTCCAGAATTGCCAATCTGCAGGGCTTGGGGGGGGCAGGAAGGTGAGGACGGAAGTCTGAGAACACAAGCTAGGGTGAGATTTCGGGCGAGGGCACTCTGCAGAGGCTGAAATGAGATCTCCTGCATCTGGAGACAGGGCGAGGATCCGACATTGGCTCAGGTTGGAGACTGTGTCCATTATGGCCCCATCAGGAAGCGGGGGCCCTCACGAAGCCATGGAGGTTTTCCCATGCTGGGAATTGTGAGATGCTCCAAAGCGCAAGGATTCCTACTGCGGGACAGTCGAGTGCTGTGAGATGGCTCCAGGACGCCCCATACAGAAAGACTGGAGGGAAGGGTGCTAAGGATGGATGCCTGGGCATCCCACATCCCATTCCCATTGTCTCCAAGCCACAAGGCAGGTTCGATTCCTGGCTCTGGCGGAGCTACGCAGGGCGCTGAGTGGAGATGGACTCTCCTGAGGATGGGTCATAATGTGGTTTCTGTCCATGGAGACCTAGGAATGTGGCAGTGGCCAGGGGGCCCGGAAGGATTCTCCGAACTTTAGGATTGGACACAGCTCCAAAGAATAAGTTTCCCCTGTGGAGATGAGAGGTGTTCTGATGGGTGCCTCAGGAAACCTCCGTTTGCTGGTATTAGAATGCAGGCCTCTGAGGAGAGACGCCTGGAAACCAACCAAAGGGTTCAGAGGAAGGCCTAACAGACTGTCCGGTTCCATCTTCTGTCTCTGGGGACATCCGTCTGCTTTTCTGCGTGGAGGGAGTTGCTCAGCTTGTGTCAGATCACCCCTGGGTGTCCTGTGCAGCCTACACTATTGGGATGGCCTCGGGGATCTTGGAGCATTCTCCTAATCTGTAGGTTTGTGGCCAGTTGAATGGGCAGAGTTTCCATGGAGAGGGCAGGCACAGTCCTGCGCTGTGGCTCCAGGGGCCCCAGCTTTGAGGGTGTGTGGGACAGGGCTGCGGGGCCTGAAGTCTGAAAACTGAAACTCGGCTTAGGTTTGTGGCCTAGGTTATGAAAGGCCCCATCTACCGACCGTGATGGGAGCTGCTCTGGATTTGAATGAAGGGCGAGTGTGCGTCCTTTTCTCAGGCTTCTGTGTCTGGATTTTGTGTCAAGGAGGGCTGTGGAATGGAGGGGTGGCCTCCTGGGCCATGGATGAGCCTCCCTCTCTGGGGATTTGGCCTGGCTTCCAAAAGTTTCAGGTCATTCTGCGGGAAGGGAGGAGTCCTGTATTCTGCCTCAGGTGTCCGTCCCAAAGAGGGATTCCAGAGCAGAGCCCTGGGTCCCGGCGACTGGAAAACCCAAACTCGGGTTAGGATGGGGGCCCAAGGGCATGGGATGCCCCATAGGCTGGCTCGTGGTCCAGCCACTGAGAGACCTGATTGGAGCACGAGGCTTATGGTGAGGGTCACCAGGCGTCTTTGTGCCCAAGGCGACCCTCAAGAATGGACGTGGCCTCCTGGGCCATGCAGGTTTCTCCTACGCTGAATGTTGGACACCAGGCCAACAGCAAGGTTTCTTGGATGGGGATGGAGGAGTTCAGATTTCTGCATCAGGTTCCCTGCTGTCCGGGAATTGGAGATAAGTTCTAGGTTCTGAATCCTGAACACCCAGCTTGGGAAGAGATGACAGCCTAAGGTCATGGCGGGTCTGATGTGATGGGTGTGGGTCCGGATGTCAGGGCTCAGGCAGTGTCAGACAGAGCATGAGTGCCCGTGGCACCTCGAGGTTTGGAGTGCAGTAGAGTGGAGTGCCGGTTGATTCTCAATGTGTTTCTGGGTAGTCGCCAAGGGCCACGTTTTTCCTCTGGTGGGAAGGCAGACTGCTGCATTGTGGCTCCAGAATGGCCAATCTGGAGGGCTTGGGGGGGCAGGAAGGTGAGGACGGAAGTCTGAGAACACAAGCTAGGGTGAGATTTCGGGCGAGGGCACTCTGCAGAGGCTGATATGAGATCTCCTGCATCTGGAGACTTGGCGAGGATCCGACATTGGCTCAGGTTGGAGACGGTGTCCATTATGGCCCCATCAGTAAGCGGGGGCCCTCACGAAGCCATGGAGGTTTTCCCATGCTGGGAATTGTGAGATGCTCCAAAGCGCAAGGATTCCTACTGCGGGACAGTCGAGTCCTGTGAGATGGCTCCAGGACGCCCCATACAGAAAGACTGGAGGGCAGGGTGCTAAGGATGGATCCCTGGGCATCCCACCTCCCATTCCCATTGTCTCCAAGCCACAAGGCAGGTTCGATTCCTGGCTCTGGCGGAGCTACGCAGGGCGCTGAGTGGAGATGGACTCTCCTGAGGATGGGTCATAATGTGGGTTTCTGTCCATGGAGACCTCGGAATGTGGCAGTGGCCAGGGTCCCAGAAGGATTCTCCGAACTTTAGGATTGGACACAGCTCCAAAGAATAAGTTTCCCCTGTGGAGATGAGAGGTGTTCTGATGGGTGCCTCAGGAAACCTCCGTTTGCTGGTATTAGAATGCAGGCCTCTGAGGAGAGACGCCTGGAAACCAACCAAAGGGTTCAGAGGAAGGCCTAACAGACTGTCCGGTTCCATCTTCTGTCTCTGGGGACATCCGTCTGCTTTTCTGCGTGGAGGGAGTTGCTCAGCTTGTGTCAGATCACCCCTGGGTATCCAGTGCAGCCTACACTATTGGGATGGCCTCGGGGATCTTGGAGCCTTCTCCTAATCTGTAGGTTTGTGGCCAGTGGAATGGGCAGAGTTTCCATGGAGAGGGCAGGCACAGTCCTGCGCTGTGGCTCCAGGGGCCCCAGCGTTGAGGGTGTGTGGGACAGGGCTGCGGGGACTGAAGTCTGAAAACTGAAACTCGGCTTAGGTTTGGGGCCTAGGGTATGACAGGCCCCATCTACTGACCGTGATGGGAGCTGCTCTGGATTTGAATGAAGGGCGAGTGTGCGTCCTTTTCTCAGGCTTCTGTGTCTGGATGTTGTGTCAAGGAGGGCTGTGGAATGGAGGGGTTGCCTCCTGGGCCATGGATGAGCCTCCCTCTCTGGGGATTTGGCCTGGCTTCCAAGAGTATCTGGTCATTCTGTGGGAAGGGAGGAGTCCTGTATTCTGCCTCAGGTGTCCCTCCCAAAGAGGGATTCCAGAGCAGAGCCCTGGGTCCCGGCGACTGGAAAACCCAAACTCGGGTTAGGATGGGGGCCCAAGGGGCATGGGAAGCCCCCTAGGCTGGCTCGTGGTCCAGCCACTGAGAGACCTGATTGGAGCACGAGGCTTATGGTGAGGGTCACCAGGCGTCTTTGTGCCCAAGGCGACCCTCAAGCATGGGCGTGGCGTCCTGGGCCATGCAGGTTTCTCCTACCCTGAAGGTTGGACACCAGGCCAACAGCAAGGTTTCTTGGATGGGGATGGAGGAGTTCAGATTTCTGCATCAGGTTCCCTCCTGTCCGGGGATTGGAGATAAGGTCTAGGTTCTGAATCCTGAACACCCAGCTTGGGAAGAGATGACAGCCTCAGGTCTTGGCGAGTCTGATGTGATGGGTGTCGGTCGGGACATCAGGGCTCAGGCAGTGTCAGACAGAGCATGAGTGCCCATGGCATCCTCGAGAATTGGAGTGCAGTAGAGTGGCGTGCAGATGGATCCTCATTGGGTGTTTCTGGGTAGTCGCCAAGGGCCACGTTTTTCCTCTGGTGGGAAGGCAGACTGCTGCATTGTGGCTCCAGAATTGCCAATCTGCAGGGCTTGGGGGGGGCAGGAAGGTGAGGACGGAAGTCTGAGAACACAAGCTAGGGTGAGATTTCGGGCGAGGGCACTCTGCAGAGGCTGAAATGAGATCTCCTGCATCTGGAGACAGGGCGAGGATCCGACATTGGCTCAGGTTGGAGACTGTGTCCATTATGGCCCCATCAGGAAGCGGGGGCCCTCACGAAGCCATGGAGGTTTTCCCATGCTGGGAATTGTGAGATGCTCCAAAGCGCAAGGATTCCTACTGCGGGACAGTCGAGTGCTGTGAGATGGCTCCAGGACGCCCCATACAGAAAGACTGGAGGGAAGGGTGCTAAGGATGGATGCCTGGGCATCCCACATCCCATTCCCATTGTCTCCAAGCCACAAGGCAGGTTCGATTCCTGGCTCTGGCGGAGCTACGCAGGGCGCTGAGTGGAGATGGACTCTCCTGAGGATGGGTCATAATGTGGTTTCTGTCCATGGAGACCTAGGAATGTGGCAGTGGCCAGGGGGCCCGGAAGGATTCTCCGAACTTTAGGATTGGACACAGCTCCAAAGAATAAGTTTCCCCTGTGGAGATGAGAGGTGTTCTGATGGGTGCCTCAGGAAACCTCCGTTTGCTGGTATTAGAATGCAGGCCTCTGAGGAGAGATGCCTGGAAACCAACCAAAGGGTTCAGAGGAAGGCCTAACAGACTGTCCGGTTCCATCTTCTGTCTCTGGGGACATCCGTCTGCTTTTCTGCAAGGAGGGTGTTGCTCAGCTTGTGTCAGATCACCCCTGGGTGTCCTGTGCAGCCTACACTATTGGGATGGCCTCGGGGATCTTGGAGCATTCTCCTAATCTGTAGGTTTGTGGCCAGTGGATGGGCAGAGTTTCCATGGAGAGGGCAGGCACAGTCCTGCGCTGTGGCTCCAGGGGCCCCAGCTTTGAGGGTGTGTGGGACAGGGCTGCGGGGCCTGAAGTCTGAAAACTGAAACTCGGCTTAGGTTTGTGGCCTAGGTTATGAAAGGCCCCATCTACCGACCGTGATGGGAGCTGCTCTGGATTTGAATGAAGGGCGAGTGTGCGTCCTTTTCTCAGGCTTCTGTGTCTGGATTTTGTGTCAAGGAGGGCTGTGGAATGGAGGGGTGGCCTCCTGGGCCATGGATGAGCCTCCCTCTCTGGGGATTTGGCCTGGCTTCCAAAAGTTTCAGGTCATTCTGCGGGAAGGGAGGAGTCCTGTATTCTGCTTCAGGTGTCCCTCCCAAAGAGGGATTCCAGAGCAGAGCCCTGGGTCCCGGCGACTGGAAAACCCAAACTCGGGTTAGGATGGGGGCCCAAGGGCATGGGAAGCCCCATAGGCTGGCTCGTGGTCCAGCCACTGAGAGACCTGATTGGAGCACGAGGCTTATGGTGAGGGTCACCAGGCGTCTTTGTGCCCAAGGCGACCCTCAAGAATGGACGTGGCCTCCTGGGCCATGCAGGTTTCTCCTACGCTGAATGTTGGACACCAGGCCAACAGCAAGGTTTCTTGGATGGGGATGGAGGAGTTCAGATTTCTGCATCAGGTTCCCTGCTGTCCGGGAATTGGAGATAAGTTCTAGGTTCTGAATCCTGAACACCCAGCTTGGGAAGAGATGACAGCATAAGGTCATGGCGGGTCTGATGTGATGGGTGTGGGTCCGGATGTCAGGGCTCAGGCAGTGTCAGACAGAGCATGGGTGCCCGTGGCACCTCGAGGTTTGGAGTGCAGTAGAGTGGAGTGCCGGTTGATTCTCAATGTGTTTCTGGGTAGTCGCCTATGGCCACGTTTTTCTTCTGGTGGGAAGGCAGACTGCTGCATTGTGGCTACAGAATTGCCAATCTGGAAGGCTTGGGGGGGCAGGAAGGTGAGGACGGAAGTCTGAGAACACAAGCTAGGGTGAGATTTCGGGCGAGGGCACTCTGCAGAGGCTGATATGAGATCTCCTGCATCTGGAGACTTGGCGAGGATCCGACATTGGCTCAGGTTGGAGACTGTGTCCATTATGGCCCCATCAGTAAGCGGGGGCCCTCACGAAGCCATGGAGGTTTTCCCATGCTGGGAATTGTGAGATGCTCCAAAGCGCAAGGATTCCTACTGCGGGACAGTCGAGTCCTGTGAGATGGCTCCAGGACGCCCCATACAGAAAGACTGGAGGGCAGGGTGCTAAGGATGGATCCCTGGGCATCCCACCTCCCATTCCCATTGTCTCCAAGCCACAAGGCAGGTTCGATTCCTGGCTCTGGCGGAGCTACGCAGGGCGCTGAGTGGAGATGGACTCTCCTGAGGATGGGTCATAATGTGGGTTTCTGTCCATGGAGACCTCGGAATGTGGCAGTGGCCAGGGTCCCAGAAGGATTCTCCGAACTTTAGGATTGGACACAGCTCCAAAGAATAAGTTTCCCCTGTGGAGATGAGAGGTGTTCTGATGGGTGCCTCAGGAAACCTCCGTTTGCTGGTATTAGAATGCAGGCCTCTGAGGAGAGACGCCTGGAAACCAACCAAAGGGTTCAGAGGAAGGCCTAACAGACTGTCCGGTTCCATCTTCTGTCTCTGGGGACATCCGTCTGCTTTTCTGCGTGGAGGGAGTTGCTCAGCTTGTGTCAGATCACCCCTGGGTATCCAGTGCAGCCTACACTATTGGGATGGCCTCGGGGATCTTGGAGCCTTCTCCTAATCTGTAGGTTTGTGGCCAGTGGAATGGGCAGAGTTTCCATGGAGAGGGCAGGCACAGTCCTGCGCTGTGTCTCCAGGGGCCCCAGCGTTGAGGGTGTGTGGGACAGGGCTGCGGGGACTGAAGTCTGAAAACTGAAACTCGGCTTAGGTTTGGGGCCTAGGGTATGACAGGCCCCATCTACTGACCGTGGTGGGAACTGCTCTGGATTTGAATTAAGGGTGAGTGTGCGTCCTTTTCTCAGGCTTCTGTGTCTGGATTTTGTGTCAAGGAGGGCTGTGGAATGGAGGGGTGGCCTCCTGGGCCACGGATGAGCCTCCCTCTCTGGGGATTTGGCCTGGCTTCCAAGAATTTCAGGTCATTCTGCGGGAAGGGAGGAGTCCTGTATTCTGCCTCAGGTGTCCGTCCCAAAGAGGGATTCCAGAGCAGAGCCCTGGGTCCCGGCGACTGGAACACCCAAACTCGGGTTAGGATGGGGACCCAAGGGGCATAGGAAGCCCCCTAGGCTGGCTCGTGGTCCAGCCACTGAGAGACCTGATTGGAGCCCGAGGCTTATGGTGAGGGTCACCAGGCGTCTTTGTGCCCAAGGCGACCCTCAAGCATGGACGTGGCCTCCTGGGCCATGCAGGTTTCTCCTACCCTGAAGGTTGGACACCAGGCCAACAGCAAGGTTTCTTGGATGGGGATGGAGGAGTTCAGATTTCTGCATCAGGTTCCCTCCTGTCCGGGGATTGGAGATAAGGTCTAGGTTCTGAATCCTGAACACCCAGCTTGGGAAGAGATGACAGCCTCAGGTCTTGGCGAGTCTGATGTGATGGGTGTCTGTCGGGATGTCAGGGCTCAGGCAGTGTCAGACAGAGCATGAGTGCCCATGGCATCCTCGAGAATTGGAGTGCAGTAGAGTGGCGTGCAGATGGATCCTCATTGGGTGTTTCTGGGTAGTCGCCAAGGGCCACGTTTTTCCTCTGGTGGGAAGGCAGACTGCTGCATTGTGGCTCCAGAATTGCCAATCTGGAGGGCTTGGGGGGAGCAGGAAGGTGAGGACGGAAGTCTGAGAACACAAGCTAGGGTGAGATTTCGGGCGAGGGCACTCTGCAGAGGCTGAAATGAGATCTCCTGCATCTGGAGACAGGGCGAGGATCCGACATTGGCTCAGGTTGGAGACTGTGTCCATTATGGCCCCATCAGGAAGCGGGGGCCCTCACGAAGCCATGGAGGTTTTCCAATGCTTGGAGTTGTGAGATGCTCCAAAGCGCAAGGATTCCTACTACGGGACAGTCGAGTCCTGTGAGATGGCTCCAGGACGCCCCATACAGAAAGACTGGAGGGCAGGGTGCTAAGGATGGATGCCTGGGCATCCCACCTCCCATTCCCATTGTCTCCTAGCGACAAGGCAGGTTCGATTGCTGGCTCTGGCGGAGCTACGCAGGGCGCTGAGTGGAGATGGACTCTCCTGAGGTGGGTCATAATGTGGGTTTGTGTCCATGCAGACCTAGGAATGTGACAGTGGCTCGGGGGCCCGGAAGGATTCTCCAAACTTTAGGATTGGACACAGCTCCAAAGAATAAGTTTCCCCTGTGGAGATGAGAGGTGTTCTGATGGGTGCCTCAGGAAACCTCCGTTTGCTGGTATTAGAATGCAGGCCTCTGAGGAAAGACGCCTGGAAACCAACCAAAGGGTTCAGAGGAAGGCCTAACAGACTGTCCGGTTCCATCTTCTGTCTCTGGGGACATCCGTCTGCTTTTCTGCAAGGAGGGAGTTGCTCAGCTTGTGTCAGATCACCCCTGGGTGTCCTGTGCAGCCTACACTATTGGGATGGCCTCGGGGATCTTGGAGCCTTCTCCTAATCTGTAGGTTTGTGGCCAGTGGAATGGGCAGAGTTTCCTTGGAGAGGGCAGGCACAGTCCTGCGCTGTGGCTCCAGGGGCCCCAGCTTTGAGGGTGGGTGGGACAGGGCTGCGGGGCCTGAAGTCTGAAAACTGAAACTCGGCTTAGGTTTGTGGCCTAGGTTATGAAAGGCCCCATCTACCGACCGTGATGGGAGCTGCTCTGGATTTGAATGAAGGGCGAGTGTGCGTCCTTTTCTCAGGCTTCTGTGTCTGGATTTTGTGTCAAGGAGGGCTGTAGAATGGAGGGGTGGCCTCCTGGGCCATGGATGAGCCTCCCTCTCTGGGGATTTGGCCTGGCTTCCAAAAGTTTCAGGTCATTCTGCGGGAAGGGAGGAGTCCTGTATTCTGCCTCAGGTGTCCGTACCAAAGAGGGATTCCAGAGCAGAGCCCTGGGTCCCGGCGACTGGAAAACCCAAACTCGGGTTAGGATGGGGGCCCAAGGGCATGGGAAGCCCCATAGGCTGGCTCGTGGTCCAGCCACTGAGAGACCTGATTGGAGCACGAGGCTTATGGTGAGGGTCACCAGGCGTCTTTGTGCCCAAGGCGACCCTCAAGAATGGACGTGGCCTCCTGGGCCATGCAGGTTTCTCCTACGCTGAAGGTTGGACACCAGGCCAACAGCAAGGTTTCTTGGATGGGGATGGAGGAGTTCAGATTTCTGCATCAGGTTCCCTGCTGTCCGGGAATTGGAGATAAGGTCTAGGTTCTGAATCCTGAACACCCAGCTTGGGAAGAGATGACAGCCTAAGGTCATGGCGGGTCTGATGTGATGGGTGTGGGTCCGGATGTCAGGGCTCAGGCAGTGTCAGACAGAGCATGAGTGCCCGTGGCACCTCGAGGTTTGGAGTGCAGTAGAGTGGAGTGCCGGTTGATTCTCAATGTGTTTCTGGGTAGTCGCCTATGGCCACGTTTTTCTTCTGGTGGGAAGGCAGACTGCTGCATTGTGGCTCCAGAATGGCCAATCTGGAGGGCTTGGGGGGGCAGGAAGGTGAGGACGGAAGTCTGAGAACACAAGCTAGGGTGAGATTTCGGGCGAGGGCACTCTGCAGAGGCTGAAATGAGATCTCCTGCATCTGGAGACTTGGCGAGGATCCGACATTGGCTCAGGTTGGAGACGGTGTCCATTATGGCCCCATCAGTAAGCTGGGGCCCTCACGAAGCCATGGAGGTTTTCCCATGCTGGGAATTGTGAGATGCTCCAAAGCGCAAGGATTCCTACTGCGGGACAGTCGAGTCCTGTGAGATGGCTCCAGGACGCCCCATACAGAAAGACTGGAGGGAAGGGTGCTAAGGATGGATGCCTGGGCATCCCACCTCCCATTCCCATTGTCTCCAAGCCACAAGGCAGGTTCGATTCCTGGCTCTGGTGGAGCTACGCAGGGCGCTGAGTGGAGATGGACTCTCTTGAGGATGGGTCATAATGTGGGTTTCTGTCCATGGAGACCTCGGAATGTGGCAGTGGCCAGGGTCCCGGAAGGATTCTCCGAACTTTAGGATTGGACACAGCTCCAAAGAATAAGTTTCCCCTGTGGAGATGAGAGGTGTTCTGATGGGTGCCTCAGGAAACCTCCGTTTGCTGGTATTAGAATGCAGGCCTCTGAGGAGAGACGCCTGGAAACCAACCAAAGGGTTCAGAGGAAGGCCTAACAGACTGTCCGGTTCCATCTTCTGTCTCTGGGGACATCCGTCTGCTTTTCTGCAAGGAGGGAGTTGCTCAGCTTGTGTCAGATCACCCCTGGGTGTCCTGTGCAGCCTACACTATTGGGATGGCCTCGGGGATCTTGGAGCCTTCTCCTAATCTGTAGGTTTGTGGCCAGTGGAATGGGCAGAGTTTCCTTGGAGAGGGCAGGCACAGTCCTGCGCTGTGGCTCCAGGGGCCCCAGCGTTGAGGGTGTGTGGGACAGGGCTGCGGGGCCTGAAGTCTGAAAACTGAAACTCGGCTTAGGTTTGGGGCCTAGGTTATGACAGGCCCCATCTACCGACCGTGATGGGAGCTGCTCTGGATTTGAATGAAGGGCGAGTGTGCGTCCTTTTCTCAGGCTTCTGTGTCTGGATGTTGTGTCAAGGAGGGCTGTGGAATGGAGGGGTTGCCTCCTGGGCCATGGATGAGCCTCCCTCTCTGGGGATTTGGCCTGGATTCCAAGAGTATCTGGTCATTCTGTGGGAAGGGAGGAGTCCTGTATTCTGCCTCAGGTGTCCCTCCCAAAGAGGGATTCCAGAGCAGAGCCCTGGGTTCCGGCGACTGGAAAACCCAAACTCGGGTTAGGATGGGGGCCCAAGGGGCATGGGAAGCCCCCTAGGCTGGCTCGTGGTCAAGCCACTGAGAGACCTGATTGGAGCACGAGGCTTATGGTGAGGGTCACCAGGCGTCTTTGTGCCCAAGGCGACCCTCAAGCATGGGCGTGGCGTCCTGGGCCATGCAGGTTTCTCCTACTCTGAAGGTTGGACACCAGGCCAACAGCAAGGTTTCTTGGATGGGGATGGAGGAGTTCAGATTTCTGCATCAGGTTCCCTCCTGTCCGGGGATTGGAGATAAGGTCTAGGTTCTGAATCCTGAACACCCAGCTTGGGAAGAGATGACAGCCTCAGGTCTTGGCGAGTCTGATGTGATGGGTGTCGGTCGGGATATCAGGGCTCAGGCAGTGTCAGACAGAGCATGAGTGCCCATGGCATCCTCGAGAATTGGAGTGCAGTAGAGTGGCGTGCAGATGGATCCTCATTGGGTGTTTGTGGGTAGTCGCCAAGGGCCACGTTTTTCCTCTGGTGGGAAGGCAGACTGCTGCATTGTGGCTCCAGAATTGCCAATCTGCAGGGCTTGGGGGGGGCAGGAAGGTGAGGACGGAAGTCTGAGAACACAAGCTAGGGTGAGATTTCGGGCGAGGGCACTCTGCAGAGGCTGAAATGAGATCTCCTGCATCTGGAGACAGGGCGAGGATCCGACATTGGCTCAGGTTGGAGACTGTGTCCATTATGGCCCCATCAGGAAGCGGGGCCCCTCACGAAGCCATGGAGGTTTTCCAATGCTTGGAGTTGTGAGATGCTCCAAAGCGCAAGGATTCCTACTGCGGGACAGTCGAGTCCTGTAAGATGGCTCCAGGACGCCCCATACAGAAAGACTGGAGGGCAGGGTGCTAAGGATGGATGCCTGGGCATCCCACCTCCCATTCCCATTGTCTCCTAGCGACAAGGCAGGTTCGATTGCTGGCTCTGGCGGAGCTACGCAGGGCGCTGAGTGGAGATGGACTCTCCTGAGGTGGGTCATAATGTGGGTTTGTGTCCATGCAGACCTAGGAATGTGACAGTGGCTCGGGGGCCCGGAAGGATTCTCCAAACTTTAGGATTGGACACAGCTCCAAAGAGTAAGTTTCCCCTGTGGAGATGAGAGGTGTTCTGTTGGGTCCCTCAGGAAACCTCCGTGTTCTGGTATTGGAATCCCGGCCTCTGCGGAGTGACGCCTGGAAACCAACCAAAGGGTTCAGAGGAAGGCCTAACAGACTGTCCGGTTCCATCTTCTGTCTCTGGGGACATCCGTCTGCTTTTCTGCGTGGAGGGAGTTGCTCAGCTTGTGTCAGAACACCCTTGGTGTCCAGGGCAGCGTACACTATTGGGATGGCCTCTGGGATCTTGAAGCATTCTCCTAATCTGTAGGTTTGTGGCCAGTGGAATGGGCAGAGTTTCCTTGGAGAGGGCCGGCACAGTCCTGCGCTGTGTCCCCAGGGGCCTCAGCGTTGAAGGTGTGTTGGACAGGGCTGCGGGGCCTGAAGTCTGAAAACTGAAACTCGGCTTAGGTTTGGGGCCGAGGGTATGGCAGGCCCCATCTACCGACCGTGATGGGAGCTGCTCTGGATTTGAATGAAGGGCGAGTGTGCGTCCTTTTCTCAGGCTTCTGTGTCTGGATTTTGTGTCAAGGAGGGCTGTGGAATGGAGGGGTGGCCTCTTGGGCCATGGATGAGCCTCCCTCTCTGGGGATTTGGCCTGGCTTCCAAAAGTTTCAGGTCATTCTGCGGGAAGGGAGGAGTCCTGTATTCTGCCTCAGGTGTCCGTCCCAAAGAGGGATTCCAGAGCAGAGCCCTGGGTCCCGGCGACTGGAAAACCCAAACTCGGGTTAGGATGGGGGCCCAAGGGCATGGGAAGCCCCATAGGCTGGCTCGTGGTCCAGCCACTGAGAGACCTGATTGGAGCACGAGGCTTATGGTGAGGGTCACCAGGCGTCTTTGTGCCCAAGGCGACCCTCAAGAATGGACGTGGCCTCCTGGGCCATGCAGGTTTCTCCTACGCTGAAGGTTGGACACCAGGCCAACAGCAAGGTTTCTTGGATGGGGATGGAGTAGTTCAGATTTCTGCATCAGGTTCCCTCCTGTCCGGGGATTGGAGATAAGGTATAGGTTCTGAATCCCGAACACCCAGCTTGTTAAAAGATGACAGCCTAAGGTCATGGCGGGTCTGTTGTGATGGGTGTCGGTCGGGATGTCAGGGCTCAGGCAGTGTCAGACAGAGCATGATTGCCCGTGGCACCTCGAGATTTGGAGTGCAGTAGAGTGGAGTGCCGGTTGATTCTCAATGTGTTTCTGGGTAGTTGCCTATGGCCACGTTTTTCTTCTGGTGGGAAGGCAGACTGCTGCATTGTGGCTCCAGAATTGCCAATCTGGAGGGCTTGTGGGGGCAGGAAGGTGAGGACGGAAGTCTGAGAACACAAGCTAGGGTGAGATTTCGGGCGAGGGCACTCTGCAGAGGCTGAAATGAGATCTCCTGCATCTGGAGACTTGGCGAGGATCCGACATTGGCTCAGGTTGGAGACTGTGTCCATTATGGCCCCATCAGTAAGCGGGGGCCCTCACGAAGCCATGGAGGTTTTCCCATGCTGGGAATTGTGAGATGCTCCAAAGCGCAAGGATTCCTACTGCGGGACAGTCGAGTCCTGTGAGATGGCTCCAGGACGCCCCATACAGAAAGACTGGAGGGAAGGGTGCTAAGGATGGATGCCTGGGCATCCCACCTCCCATTCCCATTGTCTCCAAGACACAAGGCAGGTTCGATTCCTGGCTCTGGCGGAGCTACGCAGGGCGCTGAGTGGAGATGGACTCTCCTGAGGATGGGTCATAATGTGGGTTTCTGTCCATGGAGACCTAGGAATGTGGCAGTGGCCAGGGGGCCCGGAAGGATTCTCCGAACTTTAGGATTGGACACAGCTCCAAAGAATAAGTTTCCCCTGTGGAGATGAGAGGTGTTCTGATGGGTGCCTCAGGAAACCTCCGTTTGCTGGTATTGGAATCCAGGCCTCTGAGGAGAGACGCCTGGAAACCAACCAAAGGGTTCAGAGGAAGGCCTAACAGACTGTCCGGTTCCATCTTCTGTCTCTGGGGACATCCGTCTGCTTTTCTGCATGGAGGGAGTTGCTCAGCTTGTGTCAGATCACCCCTGGGTGTCCTGTGCAGCCTACACTATTGGGATGGCCTCGGGGATCTTGGAGCCTTCTCCTAATCTGTAGGTTTGTGGCCAGTGGAATGGGCAGAGTTTCCATGGAGAGGGCAGGCACAGTCCTGCGCTGTGGCTCCAGGGGCCCCAGCTTTGAGGGTGTGTGGGACAGGGCTGCGGGGCCTGAAGTCTGAAAACTGAAACTCTGCTTAGGTTTGTGGCCTAGGTTATGACAGGCCCCATCTACCGACCGTGATGGGAGCTGCTCTGGATTTGAATGAAGGGCGAGTGTGCGTCCTTTTCTCAGGCTTCTGTGTCTGGATTTTGTGTCAAGGAGGGCTGTGGAATGGAGGGGTGGCCTCCTGGGCATTGGATGAGCCTCCCTCTCTGGGGAATTGGCCTGGCTTCCAAGAGTATCTGGTCATTCTGCGGGAAGGGAGGAGTCCTGTATTCTGCCTCAGGTGTCCGTCCCAAAGAGGGATTCCAGAGCAGAGCCCTGGGTCCCGGCGACTGGAAAACCCAAACTCGGGTTAGGATGGGGGCCCAAGGGGCATGGGAAGCCCCCTAGGCTGGCTCGTGGTCCAGCCATTGAGAGACCTGATTGGAGCACGAGGCTTATGGTGAGGGTCACCAGGCGTCTTTGTGCCCAAGGCGACCCTCAAGCATGGGCGTGGCGTCCTGGGCCATGCAGGTTTCTCCTACGCTGAAGGTTGGACACCAGGCCAACAGCAAGGTTTCTTGGATGGGGATGGAGGAGTTCAGATTTCTGCATCAGGTTCCCTGCTGTCCGGGAATTGGAGATAAGTTCTAGGTTCTGAATCCTGAACACCCAGCTTGGGAAGAGATCACAGCCTAAGGTCATGGCGGGTCTGATGTGATGGGTGTGGGTCCGGATGTCAGGGCTCAGGCAGTGTCAGACAGAGCATGAGTGCCCGTGGCACCTCGAGGTTTGGAGTGCAGTAGAGTGGCGTGCAGGTTGATTCTCATGGGTGTTTCTGGGTAGTCGCCAGGGGCCACGTTTTTCTTCTGTTGGGAAGGCAGACTGCTGCATTGTGGCTCCAGAATTGCCAATCTGGAGGGCTTGGGGGGGCAGGAAGTTGAGGACGGATATCTGAGAACACAAGCTAGGGTGAGATTTCGGGCGAGGGCACTCTGCAGAGGCTGAAATGAGATCTCCTGCATCTGGAGACTTGGCGAGGATCCGACATTGGCTCAGGTTGGAGACTGTGTCCATTATGGCCCCATCAGGAAGCGGGGGCCCTCACAAAGCCATTGAGGTTTTCCCATGCTGGGACTTGTGAGATGCTCCATGGCGCAAGGATTCCTACTGCGGGACAGTCGAGTCCTGTGAGATGGCTCCAGGACGCCCCATACAGAAAGACTGGAGGGCAGGGTGCTAAGGATGGATGCCTGGGCATCCCACCTCCCATTCCCATTGTCTCCAAGCCACAAGGCAGGTTCGATTCCTGGCTCTGGCGGAGCTACGCAGGGCGCTGAGTGGAGATGGACTCTCCTGAGGATGGGTCATAATGTGGGTTTCTGTCCATGGAGACCTCGGAATGTGGCAGTGGCCAGGGTCCCGGAAGGATTCTCCGAACTTTAGGATTGGACACAGCTCCAAAGAATAAGTTTCCCCTGTGGAGATGAGAGGTGTTCTGATGGGTGCCTCAGGAAACCTCCGTTTGCTGGTATTAGAATGCAGGCCTCTGAGGAGAGACGCCTGGAAACCAACCAAAGGGTTCAGAGGAAGGCCTAACAGACTGTCCGGTTCCATCTTCTGTCTCTGGGGACATCCGTCTGCTTTTCTGCATGGAGGGAGTTGCTCAGCTTGTGTCAGATCACCCCTGGGTGTCCAGGGCAGACTACACTATTGGGATGGCCTCGGGGATCTTGGAGCCTTCTCCTAATCTGTAGGTTTGTGGCCAGTGGAATGGGCAGAGTTTCCTTGGAGAGGGCAGGCACAGTCCTGCGCTGTGGCTCCAGGGGCCCCAGCGTTGAGGGTGTGTGGGACAGGACTGCGGGGCCTGAAGTCTGAAAACTGAAACTCGGCTTAGGGTGGGGCCTAGGTTATGACAGGCCCCATCTACCGATCGTGATGGGAGCTGCTCTGGATTTGAATGAAGGGCGAGTGTGCGTCCTTTTCTCAGGCTTCTGTGTCTGGATGTTGTGTCAAGGAGGGCTGTGGAATGGAGGGGTTGCCTCCTGGGCCATGGATGAGCCTCCCTCTCTGGGGATTTGGACTGGCTTCCAAGAGTATCTGGTCATTCTGCGGGAAGGGAGGAGTCCTGTATTCTGCCTCAGGTGTCCCTCCCAAAGAGGGATTCCAGAGCAGAGCCCTGGGTCCCGGCGACTGGAAAACCCAAACTCGGGTTAGGATGGGGGCCCAAGGGGCATGGGAAGCCCCCTAGGCTGGCTCGTGGTCCAGCCACTGAGAGACCTGATTGGAGCACGAGGCTTATGGTGAGGGTCACCAGGCGTCTTTGTGCCCAAGGCGACCCTCAAGCATGGGCGTGGCCTCCTGGGCCATGCAGGATTCTCCTACCCTGAAGGTTGGACACCAGGCCAACAGCAAGGTTTCTTGGATGGGGATGGAGGAGTTCAGATTTCTGCATCAGGTTCCCTCCTGTCCGGGGATTGGAGATAAGGTCTAGGTTCTGAATCCTGAACACCCAGCTTGGGAAGAGATGACAGCCTCAGGTCTTGGCGAGTCTGATGTGATGGGTGTCGGTCGGGATATCAGGGCTCAGGCAGTGTCAGACAGAGCATGAGTGCCCATGGCATCCTCGAGAATTGGAGTGCAGTAGAGTGGCGTGCAGATGGATCCTCATTGGGTGTTTCTGGGTAGTCGCCAAGGGCCACGTTTTTCCTCTGGTGGGAAGGCAGACTGCTGCATTGTGGCTCCAGAATTGCCAATCTGCAGGGCTTGGGGGGGGGGCAGGAAGGTGAGGACGGAAGTCTGAGAACACAAGCTAGGGTGAGATTTCGGGCGAGGGCACTCTGCAGAGGCTGAAATGAGATCTCCTGCATCTGGAGACAGGGCGAGGATCCGACATTGGCTCAGGTTGGAGACTGTGTCCATTATGGCCCCATCAGGAAGCGGGGGCCCTCACGAAGCCATGGAGGTTTTCCAATGCTTGGAGTTGTGAGATGCTCCAAAGCGCAAGGATTCCTACTGCGGGACAGTCGAGTCCTGTGAGATGGCTCCAGGACGCCCCATACAGAAAGACTGGAGGGCAGGGTGCTAAGGATGGATGCCTGGGCATCCCACCTCCCATTCCCATTGTCTCCTAGCGACAAGGCAGGTTCGATTGCTGGCTCTGGCGGAGCTACGCAGGGCGCTGAGTGGAGATGGACTCTCCTGAGGATGGGTCATAATGTGGGTTTGTGTCCATGCAGACCTAGGAATGTGACAGTGGCTCGGGGGCCCGGAAGGATTCTCCAAACTTTAGGATTGGACACAGCTCCAAAGAGTAAGTTTCCCCTGTGGAGATGAGAGGTGTTCTGTTGGGTCCCTCAGGAAACCTCCGTGTTCTGGTATTGGAATCCCGGCCTCTGCGGAGTGACGCCTGGTTTAGGGTGGGTGGTACAGGGCTGCGGGGCCTGAAGTCTGAAAACTCAAACTCGGCTTAGGTTTGGGGCCTAAGGTATGACAGGCCCCATCTACTGACCGTGATGGAACTATTCTGGATTTGAATGAAGGGCGAGTGTGCGTCCTTTTCTCAGGCTTCTGTGTCTGGATTTTGTGTCAAGGAGGGCTGTGGAATGGAGGGGTGGCCTCCTGAGCCATGGATGAGCCTCCCTCTCTGGGGATTTGGTTTGGCTTCCAAGAGTTTCAGGTCATTCTGCGGGAAGGGAGGAGTCCTGTATTCTGCCTCAGGTGTCCCTCCCAAAGAGGGATTCCAGAGTAGAGCCCTTGGTCCCGGCGAATGGAACACCCAAACTCGGGTTAGGATGGGGACCCAAGGGGCATAGGAAGCCCCCTAGCCTGGCTCGTGGTCCAGCCACTGAGAGACCTGATTGGAGCACGAGGCTTATGGTGAGGGTCACCAGGCGTCTTTTTGCCCAAGGCGACCCTCAAGCATGGGCGTGGCCTCCTGGGCCATGCAGGTTTCTCCTACCCTGAAGGTTGGACACCAGGCCAACAGCAAGGTTTCTTGGATGGGGATGGAGTAGTTCAGATTTCTGCATCAGGTTCCCTCCTGTCCGGGGATTGGAGATAAGGTATAGGTTCTGAATCCCGAACACCCAGCTTGTTAAAAGATGACAGCCTAAGGTCATGGCGGGTCTGTTGTGATGGGTGTCGGTCGGGATGTCAGGGCTCAGGCAGTGTCAGACAGAGCATGAGTGCCCGTGGCACCTCATGATTTGGAGTGCAGTAGAGTGGAGTGCCGGTTGATTCTCAATGTGTTTCTGGGTAGTCGCCTAGGGCCACGTTTTTCTTCTGGTGGGAAGGCAGACTGTTGCATTGTGGCTCCAGAATTGCCAATCTGGAATTCTTGGGAGGGCAGGAAGTTGAGGACGGAAGTCTGAGAACACAAGCTAGGGTGAGATTTCGGGCGAGGGCACTCTGCAGAGGCTGAAATGAGATCTCCTGCATCTGGAGACTTGGCGAGGATCCGACATTGGCTCAGGTTGGAGACTGTGTCCATTATGGCCCCATCAGGAAGCCGGGGCCCTCAGGAGCCATGGAGGTTTTCCCATGCTGGGAATTGTGAGATGCTCCAAAGCGCAAGGATTCCTACTGCGGGACAGTCGAGTCCTGTGAGATGGCTCCAGGACGCCCCATACAGAAAGACTGGAGGGCAGGGTGCTAAGGATGGATGCCTGGGCATCCCACCTCCCATTCCCATTGTCTCCTAGCGACAAGGCAGGTTCGATTCCTGGCTCTGGCGGAGTCACGCAGGGCGCTGAGTGGAGATGGACTCTCCTGAGGTGGGTCATAATGTGGGTTTGTGTCCATGAGAATTAGGAATGTGGCAGTGGCTCGGAGGCCCTGAAGGATTCTCCGAACTTTAGGATTGGACACAGCTCCAAAGAATAAGTTTCCCCTGTGGAGATGAGAGGTGTTCTGATGGGTGCCTCAGGAAACCTCCGTTTGCTGGTATTGGAATGCAGGCCTCTGAGGAGAGACGCCTGGAAACCAACCAAAGGGTTCAGAGGAAGGCCTAACAGACTGTCCGGTTCCATCTTCTGTCTCTGGGGACATCCGTCTGCTTTTCTGCGTGGAGGGAGTTGCTCAGCTTGTGTCAGATCAACCCTGGGTGTCCAGTGCAGCCTACACTATTGGGATGGCCTCGGGGATCTTGGAGCCTTCTCCTAATCTGTAGGTTTGTGGCCAGTGGAATGGGCAGAGTTTCTTGGAGAGGGCAGGCACAGTCCTGCGCTGGGGCCCCAGGTGCCCCAGGGTTGAGGGTGGGTGGGACAGGGCTGCGGGGCCTGAAGTCTGAAAACTCAAACTCGGCTTAGGTTTGGGGCCTAAGGTATGACAGGCTCCATCTACTGACCGTGATGGGAACTATTCTGGATTTGAATGAAGGGCGAGTGTGCGTCCTTTTCTCAGGCTTCTGTGTCTGGATTTTGTGTCAAGGAGGGCTGTGGAATGGAGGGGTGGCCTCCTGGGCCATGGATGAGCCTCCCTCTCTGGGGATTTGGCCTGGCTTCCAAGAGTTTCAGGTCATTCTGCGGGAAGGGAGGAGTCCTGTATTCTGCCTCAGGTGTCCCTCCCAAAGAGGGATTCCAGAGTAGAGCCCTGGGTCCCGGCGAATGGAACACCCAAACTCGGGTTAGGATGGTGACCCAAGGGGCATAGTAAGCCCCCTAGCCTGGCTCGTGGTCCAGCCACTGAGAGACCTGATTGGAGCACGAGGCTGATGCTGAGGGTCACCAGGCGTCTTTTTGCCCAAGGCGACCCTCAAGCATGGGCGTGGCCTCCTGGGCCATGTAGGTTTCTCCAACCTTGAAGGTTGGACACCAGGCGAACAGCAAGGTTTCTTGGATGGGGATGGAGGAGTTCAGATTTCTGACTCTGCTTCCATCCTGTCCGGGGATTGGAGATAAGGTCTAGGTTCTGAATCCTGAACACCCAGCTTGGGAAGAGATGACAGCCTAAGGTCATGGCGGGTCTGATGTGATGGGTGTCGGTCGGGATGTCAGGGCTCAGGCAGTGTCAGACAGAGCATGAGTGCCCGTGGCACCTCGAGATTTGGAGTGCACAAGAGTGGCGTGCAGGCTGATTCTCATGGGTGTGTCTGGGTAGTCGCCTAGGGCCACGTTTTTCTTCTGGTCGGAAGGCAGACTGCTGCATTGTGGCTCCAGAATTGCCAATCTGGATGGCTTGGGGGGGGAAGAAGGTGAGGACGGAAGTCTGAGAACAAAAGCTAGGGTGAGATTTAGGGCGAGGGCACTCTGCAGAGGCTGAAATCAGATCTCCTTCATCTGGAGACTTTGCGAGGATCCGACATTGGCTCAGGATGGAGACTGTTTCCATTATGGCCCCATCAGGAAGCGTGGGCCCTCACGAAGCCATGGAGGTTTTCCCATGCTGGGAATTGTGAGATGCTCCAAAGCGCAAGGATTCCTACTGCGGGACAGTCGAGTCCTGTGAGATGGCTCCAGGACGCCCCATACAGAAAACTGGAGGGCAGGGTGCTAAGGATGGATGCCTGGGCATCCCAGCACCCATTCCCATTGTCTCCTAGCGACAAGGCAGGTTCGATAGCTGGCTCTGGCGGAGCTACACAGGTTGCTGAGTGGAGATGGACTCTCCTGAGGATGGGTCATAATGTGGTTTGTGTCCATGGAGACCTAGGAATGTGGCAGTGGCTCGGGGGTACGGAAGGATTCTCCGACCTGTAGGATTGGACACAGCTCCAAAGAGTAAGTTTCCCCTGTGGAGATGAGAGGTGTTCTGATGGGTGCCTTAGGAAACCTCCGTTTGCTGGTATTGGAATCCAGGCCTCTGAGGAGAGACCCCTGGAAACCAACCAAAGGGTTCAGAGGAAGGCCTAACAGACTGTCCGGTTCCATCTTCTGTCTCTGGGGACATCCGTCTGCTTTTCTGCGTGGAGGGAGTTGCTCAGCTTGTGTCAGATCACCCCTGTGTGTCCAGGGCAGCCTACACTATTGGGATGGCTCTGGGATCTTGAAGCATTCTCCTAATCTGTAGGTTTCAGGCCAGTGGAATGGGCAGAGTTTCCTTGGAGAGGGCAGACACAGTCCTGCACTGTGGCCCCCAGGGCCCCAGGGTTTAGGGTGGGTGGGACAGGGCTGCGGGGCCTGAAGTCTGAAAACAAAAACTCGGCTTAGGTTTGGGGCCGAGGGTATGGCAGGCCCCATCTACCGACTATGATGGGAGCTGCTCTGGATTTGAATGAAGGGCGAGTGTGCGTCCTTTTCTCAGGCTTCTGTGTCTGGATTTTGTATCCAGCAGGGCTGTGGAATGGAGGGGTGGCCTCCTGGTCTATGGATGAGCCTCCCTCTCTGGGGATTTGGCCTGGCTTCCAGGAGATTCAGGTCATTCTGCGGGAAGGGAGGAGTCCTGTATTCTGCCTCAGGTGTCCCTCCCAAAGAGGGATTCCACAGCAGAGCCCTGGGTCCCAGCGACTGGAAAACCCATACTCGGGTTAGGATGGGGGCCCAAGGGGCATGGGAAGCCCCCTAGGCGGGCTCGTGGTCCAGCCACTGAGAGACCTGATTGGAGAACGAGGCTGATGCTGAGGGTCACCATGCGTCTTTGTGCCCAAGGCGACCCTGAAGCATGGGCGTGGCCTCCTGGGCCATGCAGGTTTCTCCCACCCTGAAGGTTGGACACCAGGCCAACAGCAAGGTTTCTTGGATGGGGATGGAGGAGTTCTGATTTCGGCATCAGGTTCCCTCCTGTCCGGGGATTGGAGATAAGGTCTAGGTTCTGAATCCTGAACACCCAGCTTGGGAAGAGATGACAGCCTCAGGTCATGGCGGGTCTGATGTGCTGGGTGTGCTGCCTGGTGTCCGGGTGTCGGTCGGGATGTCAGAGCTCAGGCTGTGTCAGACAGAGCATTAGTGCCCTAGGCAGCCAACAGAATTGGGGTGCAGTCACGTGGCGTGCAGGTTGACCCTCCTTTGGGATTTCTGGGCAGCCCTATAGGGCAACGTTTTTCTTCTGGTGGGCAGGCAGAGTGCTGCCTTGTGGCTCCAGAATTCCCCATGTGGAGGGCTTGGGGGCCAGGAGTGTGAGGACGGAAGTGTGAGAACACAAGCTAGGGTTATGTGTCGGGGTGAGGGCACGGCAGGCCCACTCTGCAGAGGCTGAATCGAGATCTCCTGCATCGGAAGTCAGGGCGAGGATCCGACTTTGGCTCAGGTTGGAGTTTGTGTCCATGGTGGCCCCTTCAGGAAGAGGGCGCCTCGTGAGGTCATGGAGGTTTGCCCACGCTGGGAGTTGTGACATGCTCCAAAGTGCAAGGATTCCTTCTGCGGGGGAGTCGAGTCCTCTGGGATGGCTCCAGGACGCCCCATTCGGAAAGACTCGAGAGCATGGGTCTAAGAATGGATGCCTGGGTACCCCACCTCGCATTCCCATTGGCTCGTAGAGACAAAGCAGGCTCAATCTGCTGCCTCTGGGGGAGGTAGGCGGGGGGCGGGTGGGGCTGAGTTGAAACGGACTCTCCTGAGGAGGGGTCATCATGTGGGTTTGTGTCCATAGAGACTTTGGAATGTGGCGGTGGCTCGGGGGCCCGGATGGATTCTCATCAACGGAAGGTTGGACACAGCTCCAAAGAGCAAGCTTCCCACGAGGAGATGAGAGGTTTTCCGTTTGGTGCCTCAGGAAACCCCCATCGACTGGTATTGGAAAGCAGGCTTCTGAGGAGAGACACCTGGAAACCAAAGCAAGTGTTCAGCTGAGGGCCTACGGGCCTCTACGGTTCAATCTTCTATCTCTGGGGACACCCGTCTGATGTCTGAGTGGAGGTAGTTGGTCAGCTTGTGCCAGATCGCCCCTGTTTGTTCAGGGCAGCCTACACTATTGGGATGGCCTCAGGGACCTTGGAGGATCCTCTTAATCTGTAGGGTTGTGACCAACGGATTGGGCAGAGGTTCCTTGGAGAGCGCAGGCACAGTCCTGCGGTGTGGCTCCAGGGGCCCCAAGCTGGAGAGTGTGTGGGCCAGGGCTGTGGGGACAGAAGTCTGAAAAGAAAAACTGGCCTTAGGTTTGGGGCCGAGGGTATGGCAGGCGTGATCTACAGACCGTGAGGGGAGTTCCTCGGGATAGGAACGAAGGGCGAGTGTGTGGGGGTTTCAGGCTTTTGTCTCTGGATTTTGAATCCAGGAGGGCCATGGAATGGAGGGTTGGACTCATGGGCCACGGACGAGTCTCCTTCTCTGGGGATTTGGCCCGGCTCGCCAGAGTTTGATGTCATTCTCTGGGAAGGGTGGAGTCCTGTATTCTGCCTCAGGTGTCCGTCCCAAAGAGGGATTCCAGATGCGAGCCCTGGGTCCGGCTGACAGGAAAACCCAAACTCGGGTTAGGATGGGGGCCTCGGGGCATGGCAATCTCCATATGCGTGCTCTTTGTCCAGCCACTGAGAGGGCTTCCTTGAGCACGGGGCTCCGCTTCATGTCCCGGTGCGTGTTTGTGCCCAAGGTGGCCCTCAAGCATGGGCGTGGCCTCATGGGCCATGCTGGTTTCTCCTACTCTGAATGTCGAACGCCATGCCAACAGCAAGGTTTCTTGCCATGGCGATGGAGGAGTTCTGATTTCCGCATCAGGTTCACCCCTATGAAGTTATCAGAGATAAGGTCGAGGTTCTGAAGCCAGAAACCCTAGGTTGGGAAGAGAGGACGGCCTCAGGCCATGGCGGGCCCGATGTGCTGGGTGTGTGGCCAGCTGTCCCAGGGTCCGACTGGAAGTCCGGGCTCTGGCTGTGTCAGGCAGAGCATGAGTGCCCATGGCAGCCTCTAGAATTGGAGGGCAGTGGAGTGGCGTGCAGGTGGATCCTCATTGGGTGTTTCTGGGTAGCCGCCTAGGGCAACGTTTTTCTTCTGGTGGGCAGGCAGAGTGCTGCCTTGTGGCTCCAGAGTTGCCAATCTGGAGGGCTTGGGGGCCAGGAATGTGAGGACGGAAGTCTGAGAACACAAGCTAGGGTGAGATTTCGGGCGAGGGCACTGTGCAGAGGCTGAAATGAGATCTCCTGCATCTGGAGACAGGGCGAGGATCCGACATTGGCTCAGGTTGGAGACTGTGTCATTGATGGCCCCATCAGGAAGTGGGCGCCCTCACGAGGCCATGGAGGTTTTCCCATGCTGGGAGTTGTGAGATGCTCCAAACCGCAAGGATTCCTACTGCGGGACAGTCGAGTCCTGTGAGATGGTTCCAGGACGCCCCATACAGAAAGACTCGCGGGCTGGGTTCTAAGGATGGATGCCTGGGCATCCACCTCACATTCCCATTGTCTCCGAGCGACAAGGCAAGTCCGATTGCTGGCTCTGGGGGAGCTATGCAGGGGGCTGAGTGGAAATGGACTCTCCTGAGGATGGGTCATCATGTGGGTTTGTGTCCATGGAGACCTAGGAATGTGGCAGTGGCTCGGGGGCCCGGAAGGATTCTCCGACCTGGAGGATTGGACACAGCTCCAAAGAGTACGTTTCCCCTGTGGAGATGAGAGGTGTTCTGATGGGTGCCTCAGGAAACCTCCGTTTGCTGGTATTGGAATGCAGGCCTCTGAGGAGAGACGCCTGGAAACCAAACAAAGGGTTCAGAGGAAGGCCTAACAGACTGTCCGGTTCCATCTTGTGTCTCTGGGGACATCCGTCTGCTCTTCTGAGTGGAGGGAGTTGCTCAGCTTGTGTCAGATCACCCCTGTGTGTCCAGGGCAGCCTACACTATTGGGATGGCCTCAGGGATCTTGGAGCCTTGTCTTAATCTGTAGGTTTGTGGCCAGTGGAATGGGCAGAGTTTCCTTGGAGAGGGCAGGCACAGTCCTGCGCTGTGGCTCCAGGGGCCCCAGGGTTGAGGGTGGGTGGGACAGGGCTGCGGGGCCTGAAGTCTGAAAACACAAACTCGGCTTAGGTTTGGGGCCGAGGGTATGGCAGGCCTCATCTACCGACCGTGATAGGAGCTGCTCTGGATTTGAATGAAGGGCGAGTGTTCGTCCTTTTCTCAGGCTTCTGTGTCTGGATTTTGTATCCAGCAGGGCTGTGGAATGGAGGGGTGGCCTCCTGGGCCATGGATGAGCCTCCCTCTCTGGGGATTTGGCCTGGCTTCCAGGAGTTTCAGGTCATTCTGCGGGAAGGGAGGAGTCCTGTATTCTGCCTCAGGTGTCCCTCCCAAAGAGGGATTCCACAGCAGAGCCCTGGGTCCCGGCGACTGGAAAACCCAAACTCGGGTAGGATGGGGGCCCAAGGGGCATGGGAAGTCCCCTAGGCGGGCTCGTGGTCCAGCCACTGAGAGGCCTGATTGGAGCACGAGGCTTATGGTGAGGGTCACAAGGCGTCTTTGTGCCCAAGGCGCCTCTCAGGCGTGGCCTCCTGGGCCATGCAGGTTTCTCCTACCCTGAAGGTTGGACACCAGGCCAACTGCAAGGTTTCTTGGATGGGGATGGAGGAGTTCAGATTTCTGCATCAGGTTCCCTCCTGTCCGGGGATTGGAGATAAGGTCTAGGTTCTGAATCCTGAACACCCAGCTTGGGAAGAGATGACAGCCTAAGGTCATGGCGGGTCTGATGTGATGGGTTCGGTCGGGATGTCAGGGCTCAGGCAGTGTCAGACAGAGCATGAGTGCCCATGGCAACCTCGAGAATTGGAGTGCAGTAGAGTGGCGTGCAGGTGGATCCTCATTGGGTGTTTCTGGGTAGTCGCCTAGGGCCAAGTTTTTCTTCTGGTGGGAAGGCTGACTGCAGCCTTGTGGCTCCAGAATTGCCAATCTGGAGGGCTTGTGGGGGCAGGATGGTGAGGACGGAAGTCTGAGAACACAAGCTAGGGTGAGATTTCGGGCGAGGGCACTCTGCAGAGGCTGAAATGGGATATCTTGCATCTGGAGACTTGGCGAGGATCCGACATTGTCTCAGGTTGGAGACTGTGTCCATTATGGCCCCATCAGGAAGTGGGGGCCCTCACGAAGCCATGGTAGTTTTCCTTAGCTGGGAGTTGTGAGATGCTCCAAAGCGCAAGGATTCCTACTGCGGGACAGTTGAGTCCTGTGAGATGGCTCCAGGACGCCCCATACAGAAAGACTGGAGGGCAAGGTGCTAAGGATGGATGCCTGGGCATCCCACCTCCAATTCCCATTGTCTCCTAGCGACAAGGCAGGTTCGATTGCTGGCTCTGGCGGAGCTACGCAGGGCGCCGAGTGGAGATGGACTCTCCTGAGGATGGGTCATAATATGCGTTTGTGTCCATGGAGACCTAGGAATGTGGCAGTGGCTCGGGGGCCCGGAAGGATTCTCCGACTTTAGGATTGGACACAGCTCCAAAGAGTAAGTTTCCCCTGTGGAGATGAGAGGTGTTTTGAGGGTTGCCTCAGGAAACCTCCGTTTGCTGGTATTTGAATGCAGGCCTCTGAGGAGAGACCCCTGGAAACCAACCAGAGGAAGGCCTAACAGACTGTCCGGTTCCATCTTCTGTCTCTGGGGATATCTGTCTGCTTTTCTGCATGGAGGAAGTTGCTCAGCTTGTGTCAGGTAACCCCTGGGTGTCCAGAGAGCCTACACTATTGTGATGGCCTCTGGGATCTTGAAGCATTCTCCTAATCTGTAGGTTTGTGGCCAGTGAAATGGGCAGAGTTTCCTTGGAGAGGGCAGGCACAGTCCTGCACTGCGGCCCCAGTTGCCCCAGCGTTGAGGGTGTGTGGGACAGGGCTGCGGGGCCTGAAGTCTGAAAACACAAACTCGGCTTATGTTTGGGGTCGAGGTTATGGCAGGTCCCATCTACCGACCGTGAATGGAGCTGCTCTGGATTTGAATGAAGGGCGAGTGTGCGTCCTTTTCTCAGGTTCTGTGTCTGGATTTTGTGTCAAGGAGGGCTGTGGAATGGAGGGGTGGCCTCCTGGGCCATGGATGAGCCTCCCTCTCTGGGGATTTGGCCTGGCTTCCAAGAGTTTCAAGTCATTCTGCGGGAAGGGAAGAGTCCTGTATTCTGCCTCAGGTGTCCCTCCCAAAGAGGGATTCCAGAGCAGAGCCCTCGGTCCCGGTGACTGGAAAACCCAAACTCGGGTTAGAATGGGGGCCCAAGGGGCATGGGCAGCCCCCTATGCGGGCTCGTGGTCCAGCCTCTGAGAGACTTGATTGGAGCACGAGGCTTATGGTGAGGGTCACCAGGCGTCTTTGTGCCCAAGGCGACCCTCAAGCATGGGCGTGACCTCCTGGGCCTTGCAGGTTTCTCCTACCCTGAAGGTTGGACACCAGGCCAACAGCAAGGTTTCTTGGATGGGGATGGAGGAGTTCAGATTTCTGCATCAGGTTCCCTCCTGTCCGGGGATTGGAGATAAGGTCTTGGTTCTGAATCCTGAACATCCAGCTTGGGAAAAGATGACAGCCTAAGGTCTTGGCGGGTCTGATGTGATGGGTGTCGGCCGGGATGTCAGGGCTCAGGCAGTGTCAGACAGAGCATGAGTGCCCGTGGCACCTCGAGATTTCGAGTGCAGTAGAGTGGCGTGCCGGTTGATTCTCATTTGGTGTTTCTGGGTAGTAGCCTAGGGCCACGTTTTTCTTCTGGTGGGAAGGGAGACTACTGCATTGTGGCTACAGATTTGCCGTCTGGAGGGCTTGGGGGGGCAGGATGGTGAGGACGGAAGTCTGAGAACACAAGCTAGGGTGAGATTTCGGGCGAGGGCCCTCTGCAGAGGCTGAAATGAGATCTCCTGCATCTGAAGACAGGGCGAGGATCCGACATTGGCTCAGGTTGGAGACTGTGTCCATTATGGCCCCATCAGGAAGCGGGGGCCCTCACGAAGCCATGGAGGTTTTCCCATGCTGGGAGTTGTGAGATGCTCCAAAGCACAAGGATTCCTACTGCGGGACAGTCGAGTCCGGTGAGATGGCTCCAGGACGCCCCATACAGAAAAACTGGAGGGCAGGGTGCTAAGGATGGATGCCTGGGCATCCCACCTCCCATTCCCATTGTCTCCTAGCCACAAGGCAGGTTCGATTGCTGGCTCTGGCGGAGCTACGCAGGGCGCCGAGTGGAGATGGACTCTCCTGAGGATGGGTCATTATGTGGGTTTGTGTCCAAGGAGACCTAGGAATGTGGCAGTGGCTCGGGGCCCGGAAGGGTTCTCCGAACATGAGGATTGGACAGAGCTCCAAAGAGTAAGTTTCCCCTGTGGAGATGAGAGGTGTTCTGATGGGTGCCTCAGGAAACCTCCGTGTGCTGGTATTGGAATCCAGGCCTCTGCGGAGAGACGCCTGGAAACCAACCAAAGGGTTCAGAGGAAGGCCTAACAGACTGTCCGGTTCCATCTTCTGTCTCTGGGGACAGCCGTCTGTTTTTCTGCGTGGAGGGAGTTGGTCAGCTTGTGGCAGATCACCCCTGGGTGTCCAGGGCAGCCTTCACTATTGGGATGGCCTCAGCGATCTTGTAGCCTTCTCGGAATCTGTAGGTTTTTGGCCAGTGGAATGGGCAGAGTTTCCTTGGAGAGAGCAGGCACAGTCCTGCGCTGTGGCTCCATGGGCCCCAGCGATGAGGGTGTGTGGGACAGGGCTGCAGGGTCTGAAGTCTGAAAACTCAAACTCGGCTTAGGTTTGGGGCCGAGGGTATGGCAGGCCCCATCTACCGACCGTGATGGGAGCTGCTCTGGATTTGAATGAAGGGCGAGTGTGCGTCCTTTTCTCAGGCTTCTGTGTCTGGATTTTGTGTGAAGGAGGGCTGTGGAATGAAGGGTGGCCTCCTGGGCCATGGATGAGCCTCCCTCTCTGGGGATTGGCCTAGCTTGCAAGAGTTTCAGGTCATTCTGCGGGAAGGGAGGAGTCCTGTATTCTGCCTCAGGTGTCCCTCCCAAAGAGGGATTCCACAGCAGAGCCCTGGGTCCCGGCGACTGGAAAACCCAAACTCGGGTAGGATGGGGGCCCAAGGGGCATGGGAAGTCCCCTAGGCGGGCTCGTGGTCCAGCCACTGAGAGACCTGATTGGAGCACGAGGCTTATGGTGAGGGTCACAAGGCGTCTTTGTGCCCAAGGCGCCTCTCAGGCGTGGCCTCCTGGGCCATGCAGGTTTCTCCTACCCTGAAGGTTGGACAGAAGGCCAACTGCAAGGTTTCTTGGATGGGGATGGAGGAGTTCATATTTCTGCATCAGGTTCCCTCCTGTCCGGGGATTGGAGATAAGGTCTAGGTTCTGAATCCTGAACACCCAGCTTGGGAAGAGATGACAGCCTAAGGTCATGGCGGGTCTGATGTGATGGGTTCGGTCGGGATGTCAGGGCTCAGGCAGTGTCAGACAGAGCATGAGTGTCCATGGCAACCTCGAGAATTGGAGTGCAGTAGAGTGGCGTGCAGGTGGATCCTCATTGGGTGTTTCTGGGTAGTCGCCTAGGGCCACGTTTTTCTTCTGGTGGGAAGGCTGACTGCTGCCTTGTGGCTCCAGAATTGCCAATCTGGAGGGCTTGGGGGGGCAGGAAGGTGAGGACGGAAGTCTGAGAACACAAGCTCGGGTGAGATTTCGGGCGAGGGCACTCTGCAGAGGCTGAAATGGGATATCTTGCATCTGGACTCTTGGCGAGGATCCGACATTGGCTCAGGTTGGAGACTCTGTCCATTTTGGCCCCATCAGGAAGTGGGGGCCCTCACGAAGCCATGGAGGTTTTCCTTAGCTGGGAGTTGTGAGATGCTCCAAAGCGCAAGGATTCCTACTGCGGGACAGTTGAGTCCTGTGAGATGGCTTCAGGGCGCCCCATACAGAAAGACTGGAGGGCAAGGTGCTAAGGATGGATGCCTGGGCATCCCACCTCCAATTCCCATTGTCTCCTAGCGACAAGGCAGGTTCGATTGCTGGCTCTGGCGGAGCTACGCAGGGCGCCGAGTGGAGATGGACTCTCCTGAGGTTGGGTCATAATGTGGGTTTGTGTCCATGGAGACCTAGCAATGTGGCAGTGGCTCGGGGGTTCGGAAGGATTCTCCGACTTTAGGATTGGACACAGCTCCAAAGAGTAAGTTTCCCCTGTGGAGATGAGAGGTGTTTTGAGGGTTGCCTCAGGAAACCTCCGTTTGCTGGTATTTGAATGCAGGCCTCTGAGGAGAGACCCCTGGAAACCAACCAAAGGGTTCAGAGGAAGGCCTAACAGACTGTCCGGTTCCATCTTCTGTCTCTGGGGACATCTGTCTGCTTTTCTGCATGGAGGAAGTTGCTCAGCTTGTGTCAGGTAACCCCTGGGTGTCCAGAGAGCCTACACTATTGTGATGGCCTCTGGGATCTTGAAGCATTCTCCTAATCTGTTGGTTTGTGGCCAGTGGAATGGGCAGAGTTTCCTTGGAGAGGGCAGGCACAGTCCTGCACTGCGGCCCCAGTTGCCCCAGCGTTGAGGGTGTGTGGGACAGGGCTGCGGGGCCAGAATTCTGAAAACACTAACTCGGCTTATGTTTGGGGTCGAGGGTATGGCAGGTCCCATCTACCGACCGTGAATGGAGCTGCTCTGGATTTGAATGAAGGGCGAGTGTGCGTCCTTTTCTCAGGTTCTGTGTCTGGATTTTGTGTCAAGGAGGGCTGTGGAATGGAGGGGTGGCCTCCTGGGCCATGGATGAGCCTCCCTCTCTGGGGATTTGGCCTGGCTTCCAAGAGTTTCAAGTCATTCTGCGGGAAGGGAAGAGTCCTGTATTCTGCCTCAGGTGTCCCTCCCAAAGAGGGATTCCAGAGCAGAGCCCTCGGTCCCGGTGACTGGAAAACCCAAACTCGGGTTAGAATGGGGGCCCAAGGGGCATGGGCAGCCCCCTATGCGGGCTCGTGGTCCAGCCACTGAGAGACTTGATTGGAGCACGAGGCTTATGGTGAGGGTCACCAGGCGTCTTTGTGCCCAAGGCGACCCTCAAGCATGGGTGTGGCCTCCTGGGCCTTGCAGGTTTCTCCTACCCTGAAGGTTGGACACCAGGCCAACAGCAAGGTTTCTTGGATGGGGATGGAGGAGTTCAGATTTCTGCATCAGGTTCCCTCCTGTCCGTGGATTGGAGATAAGGTCAAGGTTCTGAATCCTGAACACCCAGCTTGGGAAAAGATGACAGCCTACGGTCACGGCGGGTCTGATGTGATGGGTGTCGGTCGGGATGTCAGGGCTCAGGCAGTGTCAGACAGAGCATGAGTGCCAGTGGCACCTCGAGATTTCGAGTGCAGTAGAGTGGCGTGCAGGTTGATTCTCATTGGGTGTTTCTGGGTAGTCGCCTATGGCCACGTTTTTCTTCTGGTGGGAAGAGAGACTGCTGCATTGTGGCTCCAGAATAGCCATCTGGAGGGCTTGGGGGGGTAGGAAGGTGAGGACGGAAGTCTGAGAACACAAGCTAGGGTGAGATTTCCGGGGAGGGCACTCTACAGAGGCTGAAATGAGATCTCCTGCTTCTGGAGACAGGGCGAGGATCCAACATTGGCTCAGGTTGGAGACTGTGTCCATTATGGCCCCATCAGGAAGCGGGGGCCCTCACGAAGCCATGGAGGTTTTCCCATGCTGGGAGTTGTGAGATGCTCCAAAGCACAAGGATTCCTACCTAGGGACAGTCAAGTCCTGTAAGATGGCTCCAGGACGCCCCATACAGGAAGACTGGAGGGCAGGGTGCTTAGGATGGATGCCTGGGCATCCCACCTCCCATTCCCATTGTCTCCTAGCCACAAGGCAGGTTCGATTGCTGGCTCTGGCGGAGCTACCCAGGGCGCCGAGTGGAGATGGACTCTCCTGAGGATGGGTCATAATGTGGGTTTGTGTCCATGGAGACCTATTTGCGGCAGTGGCTCTGGGGCCCGGAAGGATTCTCCGAACTTTAGATTTGGACACAGCTCCAAAGAGTAAGTTTCCCCTGTGGAGAGGAGAGGTGTTCTGATGGGTGCCTCAGGAAACCTCCGTTTGCTGGTATTGGAATGAAGGCCTCTGAGAAGGGACGCCTGGAAACCAACCAAAGGGTTCAGAGGAAGTCCTAACAGACTCTCCGGTTCCATCTTCTGTCTCTGGGGACATCCGTCTGGTTTTCTGCGTGGAGGGAGTTGCTCAGCTTGTGTCAGATCACACCTGGGTATCCAGGGCAGCCTACACTATTGGGATGGCCTCGGGGATCTTGGAGCCTTCTCCTAATCTGTAGGTTTGTGGCCAGTGGAATGGGCAGAGTTTCCTTGGAGAGGGCAGGCACAGTCCTGCGCTGTGGCCCCAGGGGCCCCAGCGTTGAGGGTGTGTGGGACAGGGCTGCGGGGCCTGAAGTCTGAAAACAAAAACTCGGCTTAGGTTTGGGGCCTGGGGTATGACATGCCCCATCTACCGACAGTGATGAGAGCTGCTCTGGATTTGAATGAAGGGCTAGTGTGCGTCCTTTTCTCAGGCTTCTGTGTCTGGATTTTGTGTCATGGAGGGCTGTGGAATGGGGGGTGGCCTCCTGGGCCATGGATGAGCCTCCCTCTCTGGGGATTTGGCCTGGCTTCCAAGAGTTTCAGGTCATTCTGCGGGAAGGGAGGAGTCCAGTATTCTGCCTCAGGTGTCCCTCCCAAGAGGGATTCCAGAGCAGAGCCCTGGGTCCCGGCGACTGGAAAACCCAAACTCGGGTTTGGATGGGGGCCCAAGGGTCATGGGAAGCCCCCTAGGCGGGCTTGTGGTCCAGCCACTGGGAGACCTGATTGGAGCACGAGGCTTATGGTGAGGGTCACCAGGCGTCTTTGTGTCCAGGGCGACCCTCAAGCATGGGCGTGGCATCCTGGGCCATGCAGGTTTCTCCTATCCTGAAGGTTGGACACCAGGCCAACAGCAAGGTTTCTTGGATGGGGATGGAGTGGTTCAGATTTCTGCATCAGGTTCCCTCCTTTCCGGGGATTGGAGATAAGGTCAGGGTTCTGAATCCTGAACACCCAGCTTGGGAAGAGATGACAGCCTAAGGTCATGTCTGGTCTGATGTGATGGATGTCGGTCGAGATGTCAGGGTTGAGGCAGTGTTGGACAGAGCATGAGTGCCCATGGCAACCTCGAGAATTGGAGTGCAGTAGAGTGGCGTGCAGGTGGATCCTCATAGGGTGTTTCTGGGTAATCGCCTAGGGCCACGTTTTTCTTCTGGTGAGAAGGCAGACTGCTGCATTGTGGCTCCAGAATTGCCAATCTGGAGGGCTTGGGAGGGCAGGATGGTGAGGGCGGAAGTCTGAGAACACAAGCTAGGGTGAGATTTCGGGCGAGGGCCCTCTGCAGAGGCTGAAATGAGATCTCCTGCATCTGGAGACAGGGCGAGGATCCGACATTGGCTCAGGTTGCAGACTGTGTCCATGATGGCCCCATCAGGAAGTGGGGGCCCTCACGAAGCCATGGAGGATTTCCCATGCTGGGAGTTGTGAGATGCTCCAAATCGCAAGGATTCCTACTGCGGGACAGTCGAGTCCTGTGAGATGGCTTCAGGACGCCCCATACAGAAAGACTGGAGGGCAGGGTGCTAAGGATGGATGCCTGGGCATCCCACCTCCCATTCCCATTGTGTCCTAGGGACAAGGCAGGTTCGGTTGCTGGCTCTGGGGGATCTACGCAGGGGGATAAGTGGAGATGGACTCTCCTGAGGATGGGTCATAATGTAGGTTTGTGTCCATGGAGACCTAGGAATGTGGCAGTGGCTCGGGGGCCCGGAAGGATTGTCCGAACTTTAGGATTGGACACAGCTCCGAATTGTGAGTTTCCCCTGTGGAGATTAGAGGTGTTTTGATGGGTGCCTCAGGAAACCTCCGTTTGCTGGTATTGGAATGCAGGCCTCTGAGGAGAGACACCTGGAAATCAACCCAAGGGTTCAGAGGAAGGCCTAACAACTGTCCGGTTCCATCTTCTGTCTCTTGGGACATCCGTCTGCTTTTCTGCGTGGAGGGAGTTGCTCAGCTTGTGTCAGATCACCCCTGGGTGTCCAGGGCAGCCTACACTATTAGGATGGCCTCCGCGATCTTGGAGCCTTCTCCTAATCTGTAGGTTTGTGGCCAGTGGAATGGGCAGAGTTTCATTGAAGAGGGCAGGCACAGTGCTGCGCTGGGGCCCCAGGGGCCCCAGCGTTGAGGGTGTGTGGGACAGGGCTGCGGGGCCTGAAGTCTGAAAACAAAAACTCGGCTTAGGTTTGGGGCCGAGGGTATGGCAGGCCCCATCTACCGACCGTGATGGGTACTGCTCTGGATTTGAATGAAGGGCGAGTGTGCGTCCTTTTCTCAAGCTTCTGTGTCTGGATTTTGTGTCAAGGAGGACTGTGGATTAGAAGGGTATCCTCCTGGGCCATGGATGAGCCTCCCTCTCTGGGGATTTGGCCTGGCTTCCAAGAGTTTCAGGTCATTCTGCGGGAAGGGAGGAGTCCTGTATTCTGCCTCAGGTGTCCCTCCCAAAGAGGGATTCCACAGCAGAGCCCTGGGTCCCGGCGACTGGAAAACCCAAACTCGGGTTAGGATGGGGGCCCAAGGGCATGGGAAGCCCCATAGGCTGGCTCGTGGTCCAGCCACTGAGAGACCTGATTGGAGCACGAGGCTTATGGTGAGGGTCACCAGGCGTCTTTGTGCCCAAGGCGACCCTCAAGCATGGACGTGGCCTCCTGGGCCATGCAGGTTTCTCCTACCCTGAAGGTTGGACACCAGGCCAACAGCAAGGTTTCTTGGATGGGGATGGAGGACTTCAGATTTCTGCATCAGGTTCCCCCCTGTCCGGGGATTGGAGATAAGGTCTAGGTTCTGAATCCCGAACACCCAGCTTGGGAAGAGATGACAGCCTAACGTCATGGCGGGTCTGATGTAATGGGTGTTGGTCAGGATGTCAGGGCTCAGGCAGTGTCAGACAGAGCATGAGTGCCCGTGGCACCTCGAGATTTGGAGTGCAGTAGAGTGGAGTGCCGGTTGATTCTCATTGGGTGTTTCTGGGTAGTCACCTAGGGCCATGTTTTTCTTCTGGTGGGAAGGCAGACTGCTGCATTGTGGCTCCAGAATTGCCAATCTGGAGGGCTTGGGGGGGCAGGATGTTGAGGACGGAAGTCTGAGAACACAAACTAGGGTGAGATTTCGGGCGAGGGCACTCTGCAGAGGCTGAAATGAGATCTCCTGCATCTGGAGACAGGGCGAGGATCCGACATTGGCTCAGGTTGGAGACTGTGTCCATTATGGCCCCATCAGGAAGCGGGGGCCCTCACGAAGCCATGGAGGTTTTCCCATGCTGGGAGTTGTGAGATGCTCCAAAGCGCAAGGATTCCTACTGCGGGACAGTCGAGTCCTGTGAGATGGCTCCATGATTCCCCATACAGAAAGACTGGAGGGCAGGGTGCTAAGGATGGATGCCTTGGCATCCCACCTCCCATTCCCATTGTCTCCTAGCGACAACGCAGGTTCGATTGCTGGCTCTGGCGGAGCTACGCAGGGCGCCGAGTGGAGATGGACTCTCCTGAGGATGGGTCAAAATGTGGGTTTGTGTCCATGGAGACTTAGGAATGTGGCAGTGGCCTGGGGGCCCGGAAGAATTCTCCGAACTTTAGGATTGGACACAGCTCCAAAGAATAAGTTTCCCCTGTGGAGATGAGAGGTGTTCTGATGGGTGTCTCAGGAAACCTCCGTCTGCTGGTATTGGAATGCAGGCCTCTGAGGAGAGACGCCTGGAAACCACCAAAGGGTTCAGAGGAAGGCCTAACAGACTGTCCGGTTCCATCTTCTGTCTCTGGGGACATCCGTCTGCTTTTCTGCGTGGAGGGAGTTGCTCAGCTTGTGTCAGATCACCCCTGGGTATCCAGTGCAGCCTACACTATTGGGATGGCCTCGGGGATCTTGGAGCCTTCTCCTAATCTGTAGGTTTGTGGCCGGTGGAATGGGCAGAGTTTCCATGGAGAGGGCAGGCACAGTCCTGCCCTGTGGCTCCAGGGGCCCCAGCGTTGAGGGTGTGTGGGACAGGGCTGCGGGGCCTGAAGTCTGAAAACTGAAACTCGGCTTAGGTTTGGGGCCTAGGGTATGACAGGCCCCATCTACTGACCGTGGTGGGAACTGCTCTGGATTTGAATGAAGGGCGAGTGTGCGTCCTTTTCTCAGGCTTCTGTGTCTGGATTTTGTGTCAAGGAGGGCTGTGGAATGGAGAGGTGGCCTCCTGGGCCATGGATGAGCCTCCCTCTCTGGGGATTTGGCCTGGCTTCCACGAATTTCAGGTCATTCTGCGGGAAGGGAGGAGTCCTGTATTCTGCCTCAGGTGTCCGTCCCAAAGAGTGATTCCAGAGCAGAGCCCTGGGTCCCGGCGACTGGAAAACCCAAACTCGGGTTAGGATGGGGACCCAAGGGGCATAGGAAGCCCCCTATGCTGGCTCGTGGTCCAGCCACTGAGAGACCTGATTGGAGCCCGAGGCTTATGGTGAGGGTCACCAGGCGTCTTTGTGCACAAGGCGACCCTCAAGCATGGGTGTGGCCTCCTGGGCCATGCAGGTTTCTCCTACCCTGAAGGTTGGACACCAGGCCAACAGCAAGGTTTCTTGGATGGGGATGGAGGAGTTCAGATTTCTGCATCAGGTTCCCTCCTGTCCGGGGATTGGAGATAAGGTCTAGGTTCTGAATCCTGAACACCCAGCTTGGGAAGAGATGACAGCCTCAGGTCTTGGCGAGTCTGATGTGATGGGTGTCGGTCGGGATGTCAGGGCTCAGGCAGTGTCAGACAGAGCATGAGTGCCCATGGCATCCTCGAGAATTGGAGTGCAGTAGAGTGGCGTGCAGATGGATCCTCATTGGGTGTTTCAGGGTAGTCGCCAAGGGCCCCGTTTTTCCTCTGGTGGGAAGGCAGACTGCTGCATTGTGGCTCCAGAATTGCCAATCTGGAGGGCTTGGGGGGGGGCAGGAAGGTGAGGACGGAAGTCTGAGAACACAAGCTAGGGTGAGATTTCAGGCGAGGGCACTCTGCAGAGGCTGAAATGAGATCTCCTGCATCTGGAGACAGGGCGAGGATCCGACATTGGCTCAGGTTGGAGACTGTGTCCATTATGGCCCCATCAGGAAGCAGGGGCCCTCACGAAGCCATGGAGGTTTTCCAATGCTATGAGTTGTGAGATGCTCCAAAGCGCAAGGATTCCTACTGCGGGACAGTCGAGTCCTGTGAGATGGCTCCAGGACGCCCCATACAGAAAGACTGGAGGGCAGGGTGCTAAGGATGGATGCCTGGGCATCCCACCACCCATTCCCATTGTCTCCTAGCGACAAGGCAGGTTCGATTGCTGGCTCTGTCGGAGCTACGCAGGGCGCTGAGTGGAGATGGACTCTCCTGAGGATGGGTCATAATGTGGGTTTGTGTCCATGCAGACCTAGGAATGTGACAGTGGCTCGGGGGCCCGGAAGGATTCTCCGAACTTTAGGATTGGACACAGCTCCAAAGAGTAAGTTTCCCCTGTGGAGATGAGAGGTGTTCTGTTGGGTCCCTCAGGAAACCTCCGTGTTCTGGTATTGGAATCCCGGCCTCTGCGGAGTGACGCCTGGAAACCAACCAAAGGGTTCAGAGGAAGGCTTAACAGACTGTCCGGTTCCATCTTCTGTCTCTGGGGACATCCGTCTGCTTTTCTGCGTGGAGGGAGTTGCTCAGCTTGTGTCAGAACACCCTTGGTTGTCCAGGGCAGCGTACACTATTGGGATGGCCTCTGGGATCTTGAAGCATTCTCCTAATCTGTAGGTTTGTGGCCAGTGGAATGGGCAGAGTTTCCTTGGAGAGGGCCGGCAGAGTCCTGCGCTGTGTCCCCAGGGGCCTCAGCGTTGAAGGTGTGTTGGACAGGGCTGCGGGGCCTGAAGTCTGAAAACTGAAACTCGGCTTAGGTTTGGGGCCGAGGGTATGGCAGGCCCCATCTACCGACCGTGATGGGAGCTGCTCTGGATTTGAATGAAGGGCGAGTGTGCGTCCTTTTCTCAGGCTTCTGTGTCTGGATTTTGTGTCAAGGAGGGCTGTGGAATGGAGGGGTGGCCTCCTGGGCCATGGATGAGCCTCCCTCTCTGGGGATTTGGCCTGGCTTCCAAAAGTTTCAGGTTACTCTGCGGGAAGGGAGGAGTCCTGTATTCTGCCTCAGGTGTCCCTCCCAAAGAGGGATTCCAGAGCAGAGCCCTGGGTCCCGGCGACTGGAAAACCCAAACTCGGGTTAGGATGGGGGCCCAAGGGCATGGGAAGCCCCATAGGCTGGCTCGTGGTCCAGCCACTGAGAGACCTGATTGGAGCACGAGGCTTATGGTGAGGGTCACCAGGCGTCTTTGTGCCCAAGGCGACCCTCAAGAATGGACGTGGCCTCCTGGGCCATGCAGGTTTCACCTACGCTGAAGGTTGGACACCAGGCCAACAGCAAGGTTTCTTGGATGGGGATGGAGTAGTTCAGATTTCTGCATCAAGTTCCCTCCTGTCCGGGGATTGGAGATAAGGTATAGGTTCTGAATCCCGAACACCCAGCTTGTTAATAGATGACAGCCTAAGGTCATGGCGGGTCTGTTGTGATGGGTGTCGGTCGGGATGTCAGGGCTCCGGCAGTGTCAGACAGAGCATGAGTGCCCGTGGCACCTCGAGATTTGGAGTGCAGTAGAGTGGAGTGCCGGTTGATTCTCAATGTGTTTCTGGGTAGTCGCCTATGGCCACGTTTTTCTTCTGGTGGGAAGGCAGACTGCTGCATTGTGGCTCCAGAATTGCCAATCTGGAGGGCTTGTGGGGGCAGGAAGTTGAGGACGGAAGTCTGAGAACACAAGCTAGGGTGAGATTTCGGGCGAGGGCACTCTGCAGAGGCTGAAATGAGATCTCCTGCATCTGGAGACTTGTCGAGGATCCGACATTGGCTCAGGTTGGAGACTGTGTCCATTATGGCCCCATCAGTAAGCGGGGGCCCTCACGAAGCCATGGAGGTTTTCCCATGCTGGGAATTGTGAGATGCTCCAAAGGGCAAGGATTCCTACTGCGGGACAGTCGAGTCCTGTGAGATGGCTCCAGGACGCCCCATACAGAAAGACTGGAGGGAAGGGTGCTAAGGATGGATGCCTGGGCATCCCACCTCCCATTCCCATTGTCTCCAAGCCACAAGGCAGGTTCGATTCCTGGCTCTGGCGGAGCTACGCAGGGCGCTGAGTGGAGATGGACTCTCCTGAGGATGGGTCATAATGTGGGTTTCTGTCCATGGAGACCTAGGAATGTGGCAGTGGCCAGGGGTCCCGGAAGGATTCTCCGAACTTTAGGATAGGACACAGCTCCAAAGAATAAGTTTCCCCTGTGGAGATGAGAGGTGTTCTGATGGGTGCCTCAGGAAACCTCCGTTTGCTGGTATTAGAATGCAGGCCTCTGAGGAGAGACGCCTGGAAACCAACCAAAGGGTTCAGAGGAAGGCCTAACAGACTGTCCGGTTCCATCTTCTGTCTCTGGGGACATCCGTCTGCTTTTCTGCAAGGAGGGAGTTGCTCAGCTTGTGTCAGATCACCCCTGGGTGTCCTTTGCAGCCTACACTATTGGGATGGCCTCGGGGATCTTGGAGCCTTCTCCCAATCTGTAGGTTTGTGGCCAGTGGAATGGGCAGAGTTTCCTTGGAGAGGGCAGGCACAGTCCTGCGCTGTGGCTCCAGGGGCCCCAGCTTTGAGGGTGTGTGGGACAGGGCTGCGGGGCCTGAAGTCTGAAAACTGAAACTCTGCTTAGGTTTGTGGCCTAGGTTATGACAGGCCCCATCTACCGACCGTGATGGGAGCTGCTCTGGATTTGAATGAAGGGCGAGTGTGCGTCCTTTTCTCAGGCTTCTGTGTCTGGATGTTGTGTCAAGGAGGGCTGTGGAATGGAGGGGTGGCCTCCTGGGCATTGGATGAGCCTCCCTCTCTGGGGATTTGGCCTGGCTTCCAAAAGTTTCAGGTCATTCTGCGGGAAGGGAGGAGTCCTGTATTCTGCCTCAGGTGTCCCTCCCAAAGAGGGATTCCAGAGCAGAGCCCTGGGTCCCGGCGACTGGAAAACCCAAACTCGGGTTAGGATGGGGGCCCAAGGGGCATGGGAAGCCCCCTAGGCTGGTTCGTGGTCCAGCCACTGAGAGACCTGATTGGAGCACGAGGCTTATGGTGAGGGTCACCAGGCGTCTTTGTGCCCAAGGCGACCCTCAAGCATGGGCGTGGCCTCCTGGGCCATGCAGGTTTCTCCTACCCTGAAGGTTGGACACCAGGCCAACAGCAAGGTTTCTTGGATGGGGATGGAGGAGTTCAGATTTCTGCATCAGGTTCCCTGCTGTCCGGGAATTGGAGATAAGGTCTAGGTTCTGAATCCTGAACACCCAGCTTGGGAAGAGATGACAGCCTAAGGTCATGGCGGGTCTGATGTGATGGGTGTGGGTCCGGATGTCAGGGCTCAGGCAGTGTCAGACAGAGCATGAGTGCCCGTGGCACCTCGAGATTTGGAGTGCAGTAGAGTGGAGTGCCGGTTGATTCTCAATGTGTTTCTGGGTAGTCGCCTATGGCCACGTTTTTCTTCTGGTGGGAAGGCAGACTGCTGCATTGTGGCTCCAGAATTGCCAATCTGGAGGGCTTGGGGGGGCAGGAAGGTGAGGACGGAAGTCTGAGAACACAAGCTAGGGTGAGATTTCGGGCGAGGGCACTCTGCAGAGGCTGAAATGAGATCTCCTGCATCTGGAGACTTGGCGAGGATCCGACATTGGCTCAGGTTGGAGACTGTGTCCATTATGGCCCCATCAGGAAGCGGGGGCCCTCACGAGGCCATGGAGGTTTTCCTTAGCTGGGAGTTGTGAGATGCTCCAAAGCGCAAGGATTCCTACTGCGGGACAGTCGAGTCCTGTGAGATGGCTCCAGGACGCCCCATACAGAAAGACTGGAGGGAAGGGTGCTAAGGATGGATGCCTGGGCATCCCACCTCCCATTCCCATTGTCTCCTAGTGACAAGGCAGGTTCGATTGCTGGCTCTGGCGGAGCTACGCAGGGCGCTGAGTGGAGATGGACTCTCCTGAGGATGGGTCATAATGTGGGTTTGTGTCCATGCAGACCTAGGAATGTGACAGTAGCTCGGGGGCCTGGAAGGATTCTCCAAACTTTAGGATTGGACACAGCTCCAAAGAGTAAGTTTCCCCTGTGGAGATGAGAGGTGTTCTGTTGGGTCCCTCAGGAAACCTCCGTGTTCTGGTATTGGAATCCCGGCCTCTGCGGAGTGACGCCTGGAAACCAACCAAAGGGTTCAGAGGAAGGCCTAACAGACTGTCCGGTTCCATCTTCTGTCTCTGGGGACATCCGTCTGCTTTTCTGCATGGAGGGAGTTGCTCAGCTTGTGTCAGATCACCCCTGGGTGTCCAGGGCAGCCTACACTATTGGGATGGCCTCGGGGATCTTGGAGCCTTCTCCTAATCTGTAGGTTTGTGGCCAGTGGAATGGGCAGAGTTTCCATGGAGAGGGCTGGCACAGTCCTGCGCTGTGGCTCCAGGGGCCCCAGCGTTGAGGGTGAGTGGGACAGGGCTGCGGGGCCTGAAGTCGAAAACTCAAACTCGGCTTATGTTTGGGTCCTAGGGTATGACAAGGCCCCATCTACCGAACGTGATGGAAACTGCTCTGGATTTGAATGAAAGGCGAGTGTGCGTCCTTTTCTCAGGCTTCTGTGTCTGGATTTTGTGTCAAGGAGGGCTGTGGAATGGAGGGGTGGCCTCCTGGGCCATGGATGAGCCTCCCTCTCTGGGGATTTGGCCAGGCTTCCAAGAGTTTCTGGTCATTCTGCGGGAAGGGAGGAGTCCTGTATTCTGCCTCAGGTGTCCCTCCCAAAGAGGGATTCCAGAGCAGAGCCCTGGGTCCCGGCGACTGGAAAACCCAAACTCGGGTTAGGATGGGGGCCCAAGGGGCATGGGAAGCCCCCTAGGCTGGCTCGTGGTCCAGCCACTGAGAGACCTGATTGGAGCACGAGGCTTATGGTGAGGGTCACCAGGCGTCTTTGTGCCCAAGGCGACCCTCAAGCATGGGCGTGGCCTCCTGGGCCATGTAGGTTTCTCCTACGCTGAAGGTTGGACACCAGGCCAACAGCAAGGTTTCTTGGATGGGGATGGAGTAGTTCAGATTTCTGCATCAGGTTCCCTCCTGTCCGGGGATTGGAGATAAGGTATAGGTTCTGAATCCCGAACACCCAGCTTGTTAAAAGATGACAGCCTAAGGTCATGGCGGGTCTGTTGTGATGGGTGTCGGTCGGGATGTCAGGGCTCAGGCAGTGTCAGACAGAGCATGAGTGCCCGTGGCACCTCAAGATTTGGAGTGCAGTAGAGTGGAGTGCCGGTTGATTCTCAATGTGTTTCTGGGTAGTTGCCTATGGCCACGTTTTTCTTCTGGTGGGAAGGCAGACTGCTGCATTGTGGCTCCAGAATGGCCAATCTGGAGGGCTTGTGGGGGCAGGAAGGTGAGGACGGAAGTCTGAGAACACAAGCTACGGTGAGATTTCGGGCGAGGGCACTCTGCAGAGGCTGAAATGAGATCTCCTGCATCTGGAGACTTGGCGAGGATCCGACATTGGCTCAGGTTGGAGACTGTGTCCATTATGGCCCCATCAGTAAGCGGGGGCCCTCACGAAGCCAGGGAGGTTTTCCCATGCTGGGAATTGTGAGATGCTCCAAAGCGCAAGGATTCCTACTGCGGGACAGTCGAGTCCTGTGAGATGGCTCCAGGACGCCCCATACAGAAAGACTGGAGGGAAGGGTGCTAAGGATGGATGCCTGGGCATCCCACATCCCATTCCCATTGTCTCCAAGACACAAGGCAGGTTCGATTCCTGGCTCTGGAGGAGCTACGCAGGGCGCTGAGTGGAGATGGACTCTCCTGAGGATGGGTCATAATGTGGGTTTCTGTCCATGGAGACCTAGGAATGTGGCAGTGGCCAGGGGGGCCGGAAGGATTCTCCGAACTTTAGGATTGGACACAGCTCCAAAGAATAAGTTTCCCCTGTGGAGATGAGAGGTGTTCTGATGGGTGCCTCAGGAAACCTCCGTTTGCTGGTATTAGAATGCACGCCTCTGAGGAGAGACGCCTGGAAACCAACCAAAGGGTTCAGAGGAAGGCCTAACAGACTGTCCGGTTCCATCTTCTGTCTCTGGGGACATCCGTCTGCTTTTCTGCATGGAGGGAGTTGCTCAGCTTGTGTCAGATCACCCCTGGGTGTCCAGGGCAGCCTACACTATTGGGATGGCCTCGGGGATCTTGGAGCCTTCTCCTAATCTGTAGGTTTGTGGCCGGTGGAATGGGCAGAGTTTCCATGGAGAGGGCTGGCACAGTCCTGCGCTGTGGCTCCAGGGGCTCCAGCGTTGAGGGTGTGTGGGACAGGGCTGCGGGGCCTGAAGTCGAAAACTCAAACTCGGCTTATGTTTGGGTCCTAGGGTATGACAAGGCCCCATCTACCGACCGTGATGGGAGCTGCTCTGGATTTGAATGAAAGGCGAGTGTGCGTCCTTTTCTCAGGCTTCTGTGTCTGGATTTTGTGTCAAGGAGGGCTGTGGAATGGAGGGGTGGCCTCCTGGGCCATGGATGAGCCTCCCTCTCTGGGGATTTGGCCAGGCTTCCAAGAGTTTCTGGTCATTCTGCGGGAAGGGAGGAGTCCTGTATTCTGCCTCAGGTGTCCCTCCCAAAGAGGGATTCCAGAGCAGAGCCCTGGGTCCCGGCGACTGGAAAACCCAAACTCGGGTTAGGATGGGGGCCCAAGGGGCATGGGAAGCCCCCTAGGCTGGCTCGTGGTCCAGCCACTGAGAGACCTGATTGGAGCACGAGGCTTATGGTGAGGGTCACCAGGCGTCTTTGTGCCCAAGGCGACCCTCAAGCATGGGCGTGGCGTCCTGGGCCATGCAGGTTTCTCCTACCCTGAAGGTTGGACACCAGGCCAACAGCAAGGTTTCTTGGATGGGGATGGAGGAGTTCAGATTTCTGCATCAGGTTCCCTCCTGTCCGGGGATTGGAGATAAGGTCTAGGTTCTGAATCCTGAACACCCAGCTTGGGAAGAGATGACAGTCTAAGGTCATGGCTGGTCTGATGTGATGGGTGTGGGTCCGGATGTCAGGGCTCAGGCAGTGTCAGACAGAGCATGAGTGCCCGTGGCACCTCGAGATTTGGAGTGCAGTAGAGTGGCGTGCAGGTTGATTCTCATGGGTGTTTCTGGGTAGTCGCCAGGGGCCACGTTTTTCTTCTGTTGGGAAGGCAGACTGCTGCATTGTGGCTCCAGAATTGCCAATCTGGAGGGCTTGGGGGGGCAGGAAGTTGAGGACGGATATCTAAGAACACAAGCTAGGGTGAGATTTCGGGCGAGGGCACTCTGCAGAGGCTGAAATGAGATCTCCTGCATCTGGAGACTTGGCGAGGATCCGACATTGGCTCAGGTTGGAGACTGTGTCCATTATGGCCCCATCAGGAAGCGGGGGCCCTCACAAAGCCATGGAGGTTTTCCCATGCTGGGACTTGTGAGATGCTCCATGGCGCAAGGATTCCTACTGCGGGACAGTCGAGTCCTGTGAGATGGCTCCAGGACGCCCCATACAGAAAGACTGGAGGCCAGGGTGCTAAGGATGGATGCCTGGGCATCCCACCTCCCATTCCCATTGTCTCCTAGCCACAAGGCAGGTTCGATTCCTGGCTCTGGCAGAGCTACGCAGGGCGCTGAGTGGAGATGGACTCTCCTGAGGATGGTTCATAATGTGGGTTTCTGTCCATGGAGACCTCGGAATGTGGCAGTGGCCAGGGTCCCGGAAGGATTCTCCGAACTTTAGGATTGGACACAGCTCCAAAGAATAAGTTTCCCCTGTGGAGATGAGAGGTGTTCTGATGGGTGCCTCAGGAAACCTCCGTTTGCTGGTATTGGAATGCAGGCCTCTGAGGAGAGACGCCTGGAAACCAACCAAAGGGTTCAGAGGAAGGCCTAACAGACTGTCCGGTTCCATCTTCTGCCTCTGTGGACATCCGTCTGCTTTTCTGCGTGGAGGGAGTTGCTCAGCTTGTGTCAGATCACCCCTGGGTGTCCAGGGCAGCCTACACTATTGGGATGGCCTCGGCGATCTTGGAGCCTTCTCCTAATCTGTAGGTTTGTGGCCAGTGGAATGGGCAGAGTTTCCATGGAGAGGGTGGCACAGTCCTGCGCTGTGGCTCCAGGGGCCCCAGCGTTGAGGGTGTGTGGGACAGGGCTGCGGGGCCTGAAGTCGAAAACTCAAACTCGGCTTAGGTTTGGCGCCAAGGGTATGACAGGCCCCATCTACCGATCGTGATGGGAACTGCTCTGGATTTGAATGATGGGCGAGTGTGCATCGTTTTCTCAGGCTTCTATGTCTGGATTTTGTGTCAAGGAGGGCTGTGGAATGGAGGGGTGGCCTCCTGGGCCAAGGATGAGCCTCCCTCTCTGGGGATTTGGCCTGGTTTCCAAGAGTTTCTGGTCATTATGCGGGAAGGGAGGAGTCCTGTATTCTGCCTCAGGTGTCCCTCCCAAAGAGGGATTCCAGAGCAGAGCCCTGGGTCCCGGCGACTTGAAAACCCAAACTCGGGTTAGGATGAGGGCCCAAGGGGCATGGGAAGCCCCCTAGGCTTTCTCGAGGTCCAGCCACTGAGACCTGATTGGAGCACGAGGCTTATGGTGAGGGTCACCAGGCGTCTTTGTGCCCAAGGCGACCCTCAAGCATGGGCGTGGCCTCCTGGGCCATGCAGGTTTCTCCTACCCTGAAGGTTGGACACCAGGCCAACAGCAAGGTTTCTTGGATGGGGATGGAGGAGTTCAGATTTCTGCATCAGGTTCCCTCCTGTCCGGGGATTGGAGATAAGGTCTAGGTTCTGAATCCTGAACACCCAGCTTGGGAAGAGATGACAGCCACAGGTCTTGGCGAGTCTGATGTGATGGGTGTCGGTCGGGATGTCAGGGCTCAGGCAGTGTCAGACAGAGCATGAGTGCCCATGGCAACCTCGAGCATTGGAGTGCAGTAGAGTGGCGTGCAGGTAGATCCTCATTGGGTGTTTCTGGGTAGTTGCCAAGGGCCACGTTTTTCTTCTGGTGGGAAGGCAGACTGCTGCATTGTGGCTCCAGAATTGCCAATCTGGAGGGCTTGGGGGGGGGCAGGAAGGTGAGGACGGAAGTCTGAGAACACAAGCTAGGGTGAGATTTCGGGCGACGGCACTCTGCAGAGGCTGAAATGAGATCTCCTGCATCTGGAGACAGGGCGAGGATCCGACATTGGCTCAGGTTGGAGACTGTGTCCATTATGGCCCCATTAGGAAGCGGGGACCCTCACGAAGCCATGGAGGTTTTCCCATGCTGCGAGTTGTGAGATGCTCCAAAGCGCAAGGATTCCTACTGCGGAACAGTCGAGTCCTGTGAGATGGCTCCAGGACGCCCCATACAGAAAGACTGGAGGGCAGGGTGCTAAGGATGGATGCCTGGGCATCCCACCTCCCATTCCCATTGTCTCCTAGCGACAAGGCAGGTTCGATTGCTGGCTCTGGCGGAGCTACGCCGGGCGCCCAGTGGAGATGGACTCTCCTGAGGATGGGTCATAATGTGGGTTTGTGTCCATGGAGACTTAGGAATGTGGCAGTGGCTCGGGGGCCCGGAAGGATTCTCCGAACTTTAGGATTGGACACAGCTCCAAAGAGTAAGTTTCCCCTGTGGAGATGAGAGGTGTTCTGATCGGTGCCTCAGGAAACCTCCGTTTGCTGGTATTGGAATGCAGGCCTCTGAGGAGAGACGCCTGGAAACCAACGAAAGGGTTCAGAGGAAGGCCTAACAGACTGTCCGGATCCATCTTCTCTCTCTGGGGACATCTGTCTGCTTTTCTGCGTGGAGGGAGTTGCTCAGCTTTTGTCAGAACACTCCTGGGTATCCAGGGCAGCCTATACTATTGGGATGGCCTCAGGGATCTTGAAGCATTCTCTTAATCTGTAGGTTTGTGGCCAGTGGAATGGGCAGAGTTTCCTTGGAGAGGGCCGGCACAGTCCTGCGCTGTGTCCCCAGGGGCCTCAGCGTTGAAGGTGTGTTGGACAGGGCTGCGGGGCCTGAAGTCTGAAAACTGAAACTCGGCTTAGGTTTGGGGCCGAGGGTATGGCAGGCCCCATCTACCGACCGTGATGGGAGCTGCTCTGGATTTGAATGAAGGGCGAGTGTGCGTCCTTTTGTCAGGCTTCTGTGTCTGGATTTTGTGTCAAGGAGGGCTGTGGAATGGAGGGGTGGCCTCCTGGGCCATGGATGAGCCTCCCTCTCTGGGGATTTGGCCTGGCTTGCAAGAGTTTCAGGTCATTCTGGGAGAAGGGAGGAGTCCTGTATTCTGCCTCAGGTGTCCCTCCCAAAGAGGGAATCCAGAGCAGAGCCCTGGGTCCCGGCGACTGGAAAACCCAAACTCGGGTTAGGATGGGGGCCCAAGGGCATGGGAAGCCCCATAGGCTGGCTCGTGGTCCAGCCACTGAGAGACCTGATTGGAGCACGAGGCTTATGGTGAGGGTCACCAGGCGTCTTTGTGCCCAAGGCGACCCTCAAGAATGGACGTGGCCTCCTGGGCCATGCAGGTTTCTCCTACGCTGAAGGTTGGACACCAGGCCAACAGCAAGGTTTCTTGGATGGGGATGGAGTAGTTCAGATTTCTGCATCAAGTTCCCTCCTGTCCGGGGATTGGAGATAAGGTATAGGTTCTGAATCCCGAACACCCAGCTTGTTAATAGATGACAGCCTAAGGTCATGGCGGGTCTGTTGTGATGGGTGTCGGTCGGGATGTCAGGGCTCAGGCAGTGTCAGACAGAGCATGAGTGCCCGTGGCACCTCGAGATTTGGAGTGCAGTAGAGTGGAGTGCCGGTTGATTCTCAATGTGTTTCTGGGTAGTCGCCTATGGCCACGTTTTTCTTCTGGTGGGAAGGCAGACTGCTGCATTGTGGCTCCAGAATTGCCAATCTGGAGGGCTTGTGGGGGCAGGAAGTTGAGGACGGAAGTCTGAGAACACAAGCTAGGGTGAGATTTCGGGCGAGGGCACTCTGCAGAGGCTGAAATGAGATCTCCTGCATCTGGAGACTTGTCGAGGATCCGACATTGGCTCAGGTTGGAGACTGTGTCCATTATGGCCCCATCAGTAAGCGGGGGCCCTCACGAAGCCATGGAGGTTTTCCCATGCTGGGAATTGTGAGATGCTCCAAAGGGCAAGGATTCCTACTGCGGGACAGTCGAGTCCTGTGAGATGGCTCCAGGACGCCCCATACAGAAAGACTGGAGGGAAGGGTGCTAAGGATGGATGCCTGGGCATCCCACCTCCCATTCCCATTGTCTCCAAGCCACAAGGCAGGTTCGATTCCTGGCTCTGGCGGAGCTACGCAGGGCGCTGAGTGGAGATGGACTCTCCTGAGGATGGGTCATAATGTGGGTTTCTGTCCATGGAGACCTAGGAATGTGGCAGTGGCCAGGGGGCCCGGAAGGATTCTCCGAACTTTAGGATAGGACACAGCTCCAAAGAATAAGTTTCCCCTGTGGAGATGAGAGGTGTTCTGATGGGTGCCTCAGGAAACCTCCGTTTGCTGGTATTAGAATGCAGGCCTCTGAGGAGAGACGCCTGGAAACCAACCAAAGGGTTCAGAGGAAGGCCTAACAGACTGTCCGGTTCCATCTTCTGTCTCTGGGGACATCCGTCTGCTTTTCTGCAAGGAGGGAGTTGCTCAGCTTGTGTCAGATCACCCCTGGGTGTCCTTTGCAGCCTACACTATTGGGATGGCCTCGGGGATCTTGGAGCCTTCTCCCAATCTGTAGGTTTGTGGCCAGTGGAATGGGCAGAGTTTCCTTGGAGAGGGCAGGCACAGTCCTGCGCTGTGGCTCCAGGGGCCCCAGCTTTGAGGGTGTGTGGGACAGGGCTGCGGGGCCTGAAGTCTGAAAACTGAAACTCTGCTTAGGTTTGTGGCCTAGGTTATGACAGGCCCCATCTACCGACCGTGATGGGAGCTGCTCTGGATTTGAATGAAGGGCGAGTGTGCGTCCTTTTCTCAGGCTTCTGTGTCTGGATGTTGTGTCAAGGAGGGCTGTGGAATGGAGGGGTGGCCTCCTGGGCATTGGATGAGCCTCCCTCTCTGGGGATTTGGCCTGGCTTCCAAAAGTTTCAGGTCATTCTGCGGGAAGGGAGGAGTCCTGTATTCTGCCTCAGGTGTCCCTCCCAAAGAGGGATTCCAGAGCAGAGCCCTGGGTCCCGGCGACTGGAAAACCCAAACTCGGGTTAGGATGGGGGCCCAAGGGGCATGGGAAGCCCCCTAGGCTGGTTCGTGGTCCAGCCACTGAGAGACCTGATTGGAGCACGAGGCTTATGGTGAGGGTCACCAGGCGTCTTTGTGCCCAAGGCGACCCTCAAGCATGGGCGTGGCCTCCTGGGCCATGCAGGTTTCTCCTACCCTGAAGGTTGGACACCAGGCCAACAGCAAGGTTTCTTGGATGGGGATGGAGGAGTTCAGATTTCTGCATCAGGTTCCCTGCTGTCCGGGAATTGGAGATAAGGTCTAGGTTCTGAATCCTGAACACCCAGCTTGGGAAGAGATGACAGCCTAAGGTCATGGCGGGTCTGATGTGATGGGTGTGGGTCCGGATGTCAGGGCTCAGGCAGTGTCAGACAGAGCATGAGTGCCCGTGGCACCTCGAGATTTGGAGTGCAGTAGAGTGGAGTGCCGGTTGATTCTCAATGTGTTTCTGGGTAGTCGCCTATGGCCACGTTTTTCTTCTGGTGGGAAGGCAGACTGCTGCATTGTGGCTCCAGAATTGCCAATCTGGAGGGCTTGGGGGGGCAGGAAGGTGAGGACGGAAGTCTGAGAACACAAGCTAGGGTGAGATTTCGGGCGAGGGCACTCTGCAGAGGCTGAAATGAGATCTCCTGCATCTGGAGACTTGGCGAGGATCCGACATTGGCTCAGGTTGGAGACTGTGTCCATTATGGCCCCATCAGGAAGCGGGGGCCCTCACGAGGCCATGGAGGTTTTCCTTAGCTGGGAGTTGTGAGATGCTCCAAAGCGCAAGGATTCCTACTGCGGGACAGTCGAGTCCTGTGAGATGGCTCCAGGACGCCCCATACAGAAAGACTGGAGGGAAGGGTGCTAAGGATGGATGCCTGGGCATCCCACCTCCCATTCCCATTGTCTCCAAGCCACAAGGCAGGTTCGATTCCTGGCTCTGGCGGAGCTACGCAGGGCGCTGAGTGGAGATGGACTCTCCTGAGGATGGGTCATAATGTGGGTTTGTGTCCATGCAGACCTAGGAATGTGACAGTAGCTCGGGGGCCTGGAAGGATTCTCCAAACTTTAGGATTGGACACAGCTCCAAAGAGTAAGTTTCCCCTGTGGAGATGAGAGGTGTTCTGATGGGTGCCTCAGGAAACCTCCGTGTGCTGGTATTGGAATCCCGGCCTCTGAGGAGAGACCCCTGGAAACCAACCAAAGGGTTCAGAGGAAGGCCTAACAGACTGTCCGGTTCCATCTTCTGTCTCTGGGGACATCCGTCTGCTTTTCTGCGTGGAGGGAGTTGCTCAGCTTGTGTCAGATCACCCCTGTGTGTCCAGGGCAGCCTACACTATTGGGATGGCTCTGGGATCTTGAAGCATTCTCCTAATCTGTAGGTTTCAGGCCAGTGGAATGGGCAGAGTTTCCTTGGAGAGGGCAGACACAGTCCTGCACTGTGGCCCCCAGGGCCCCAGGGTTTAGGGTGGGTGGGACAGGGCTGCGGGGCCTGAAGTCTGAAAACAAAAACTCGGCTTAGGTTTGCGGCCGAGGGTATGGCAGGCCCCATCTACCGACTATGATGGGAGCTGCTCTGGATTTGAATGAAGGGCGAGTGTGCGTCCTTTTCTCAGGCTTCTGTGTCTGGATTTTGTATCCAGCAGGGCTGTGGAATGGAGGCGTGGCCTCCTGGTCTATGGATGAGCCTCCCTCTCTGGGGATTTGGCCTGGCTTCCAGGAGATTCAGGTCATTCTGCGGGAAGGGAGGAGTCCTGTATTCTGCCTCAGGTGTCCCTCCCAAAGAGGGATTCCACAGCAGAGCCCTGGGTCCCAGCGACTGGAAAACCCATACTCGGGTTAGGATGGGGGCCCAAGGGGCATGGGAAGCCCCCTAGGCGGGCTCGTGGTCCAGCCACTGAGAGACCTGATTGGAGAACGAGGCTGATGCTGAGGGTCACCATGCGTCTTTGTGCCCAAGGCGACCCTGAAGCATGGGCGTGGCCTCCTGGGCCATGCAGGTTTCTCCCACCGTGAAGGTTGGACACCAGGCCAACAGCAAGGTTTCTTGGATGGGGATGGAGGAGTTCTGATTTCGGCATCAGGTTCCCTCCTGTCCGGGGATTGGAGATAAGGTCTAGGTTCTGAATCCTGAACACCCAGCTTGGGAAGAGATGACAGCCTCAGGTCATGGCGGGTCTGATGTGCTGGGTGTGCTGCCTGGTGTCCGGGTGTCGGTCGGGATGTCAGAGCTCAGGCTGTGTCAGACAGAGCATTAGTGCCCAAGGCAGCCAACAGAATTGGGGTGCAGTCACGTGGCGTGCAGGTTGACCCTCCTTTGGGATTTCTGGGCAGCCCTATAGGGCAACGTTTTTCTTCTGGTGGGCAGGCAGAGTGCTGCCTTGTGGCTCCAGAATTCCCCATGTGGAGGGCTTGGGGGCCAGGAGTGTGAGGACGGAAATGTGAGAACACAAGCTAGGGTTATGTGTCGGGGTGAGGGCACGGCAGGCCCACTCTGCAGAGGCTGAATCGAGATCTCCTGCATCGGAAGTCAGGGCGAGGATCCGACTTTGGCTCAGGTTGGAGTTTGTGTCCATGGTGGCCCCTTCAGGAAGAGGGCGCCTCGTGAGGTCATGGAGGTTTTCCCACGCTGGGAGTTGTGACATGCTCCAAAGTGCAAGGATTCCTTCTGCGGGGGAGTCGAGTCCTCTGGGATGGCTCCAGGACGCCCCATTCGGAAAGACTCGAGAGCACGGTTCTAAGGATGGATGCCTGGGCACCCCACCTCGCATTCCCATTGGCTCGTAGAGACAAAGCAGGCTCAATCTGCTGCCTCTGGGGGAGGTAGGCGGGGGGCGGGTGGGGCTGAGTTGAAACGGACTCTCCTGAGGAGGGGTCATCATGTGGGTTTGTGTCCATAGAGACTTTGGAATGTGGCGGTGGCTCGGGGGCCCGGATGGATTCTCATCAACGGAAGGTTGGACACAGCTCCAAAGAGCAAGCTTCCCACGAGGAGATGAGAGGTTTTCCGTTTGGTGCCTCAGGAAACCCCCATCGACTGGTATTGGAAAGCAGGCTTCTGAGGAGAGACACCTGGAAACCAAAGCAAGTGTTCAGCTGAGGGCCTACGGGCCTCTACGGTTCAATCTTCTATCTCTGGGGACACCCGTCTGATGTCTGAGTGGAGGTAGTTGGTCAGCTTGTGCCAGATCGCCCCTGTTTGTTCAGGGCAGCCTACACTATTGGGATGGCCTCAGGGACCTTGGAGGATCCTCTTAATCTGTAGGGTTGTGACCAACGGATTGGGCAGAGGTTCCTTGGAGAGCGCAGGCACAGTCCTGCGGTGTGGCTCCAGGGGCCCCAAGCTGGAGAGTGTGTGGGCCAGGGCTGTGGGGACAGAAGTCTGAAAAGAAAAACTGGCCTTAGGTTTGGGGCCGAGGGTATGGCAGGCGTGATCTACAGACCGTGAGGGGAGTTCCTCGGGATAGGAACGAAGGGCGAGTGTGTGGGGGTTTCAGGCTTTTGTCTCTGGATTTTGAATCCAGGAGGGCCATGGAATGGAGGGTTGGACTCATGGGCCACGGACGAGTCTCCTTCTCTGGGGATTTGGCCCGGCTCGCCAGAGTTTGATGTCATTCTCTGGGAAGGGTGGAGTCCTGTATTCTGCCTCAGGTGTCCGTCCCAAAGAGGGATTCCAGATGCGAGCCCTGGGTCCGGCTGACAGGAAAACCCAAACTCAGGTTAGGATGGGGGCCTCGGGGCATGGCAATCTCCATATGCGTGCTCTTTGTCCAGCCACTGAGAGGGCTTCCTTGAGCACGGGGCTCCGCTTCATGTCCCGGTGCGTGTTTGTGCCCAAGGTGGCCCTCAAGCATGGGCGTGGCCTCATGGGCCATGCTGGTTTCTCCTACTCTGAATGTCGAACGCCATGCCAACAGCAAGGTTTCTTGCCATGGCGATGGAGGAGTTCTGATTTCCGCATCAGGTTCACCCCTATGAAGTTATCAGAGATAAGGTCGAGGTTCTGAAGCCAGAAACCCTAGGTTGGGAAGAGAGGACGGCCTCAGGCCATGGCGGGCCCGATGTGCTGGGTGTGTGGCCAGCTGTCCCAGGGTCCGACTGGAAGTCCGGGCTCTGGCTGTGTCAGGCAGAGCATGAGTGCCCATGGCAGCCTCTAGAATTGGAGGGCAGTGGAGTGGCGTGCAGGTGGATCCTCATTGGGTGTTTCTGGGTAGCCGCCTAGGGCAACGTTTTTCTTCTGGTGGGCAGGCAGAGTGCTGCCTTGTGGCTCCAGAGTTGCCAATCTGGAGGGCTTGGGGGCCAGGAATGTGAGGACGGAAGTCTGAGAACACAAGCTAGGGTGAGATTTCGGGCGAGGGCACTGTGCAGAGGCTGAAATGAGATCTCCTGCATCTGGAGACAGGGCGAGGATCCGACATTGGCTCAGGTTGGAGACTGTGTCATTGATGGCCCCATCAGGAAGTGGGCGCCCTCACGAGGCCATGGAGGTTTTCCCATGCTGGGAGTTGTGAGATGCTCCAAACCGCAAGGATTCCTACTGCGGGACAGTCGAGTCCTGTGAGATGGTTCCAGGACGCCCCATACAGAAAGACTCGCGGGCTGGGTTCTAAGGATGGATGCCTGGGCATCCACCTCACATTCCCATTGTCTCCGAGCGACAAGGCAAGTCCGATTGCTGGCTCTGGGGGAGCTACGCAGGGGGCTGAGTGGAAATGGACTCTCCTGAGGATGGGTCATCATGTGGGTTTGTGTCCATGGAGACCTAGGAATGTGGCAGTGGCTCGGGGGCCCGGAAGGATTCTCCGACCTGGAGGATTGGACACAGCTCCAAAGAGTACGTTTCCCCTGTGGAGATGAGAGGTGTTCTGATGGGTGCCTCAGGAAACCTCCGTTTGCTGGTATTGGAATGCAGGCCTCTGAGGAGAGACGCCTGGAAACCAAACAAAGGGTTCAGAGGAAGGCCTAACAGACTGTCCGGTTCCATCTTCTGTCTCTGGGGACATCCGTCTGCTCTTCTGAGTGGAGGGAGTTGCTCAGCTTGTGTCAGATCACCCCTGTGTGTCCAGGGCAGCCTACACTATTGGGATGGCCTCGGGGATCTTGGAGCCTTGTCTTAATCTGTAGGTTTGTGGCCAGTGGAATGGGCAGAGTTTCCTTGGAGAGGGCAGGCACAGTCCTGCGCTGTGGCTCCAGGGGCCCCAGGGTTGAGGGTGGGTGGGACAGGGCTGCGGGGCCTGAAGTCTGAAAACACAAACTCGGCTTAGGTTTGGGGCCGAGGGTATGGCAGGCCTCATCTACCGACCGTGATAGGAGCTGCTCTGGATTTGAATGAAGGGCGAGTGTTCGTCCTTTTCTCAGGCTTCTGTGTCTGGATTTTGTATCCAGCAGGGCTGTGGAATGGAGGGGTGGCCTCTGGGCCATGGATGAGCCTCCCTCTCTGGGGATTTGGCCTGGCTTCCAGGAGTTTCAGGTCATTCTGCGGGAAGGGAGGAGTCCTGTATTCTGCCTCAGGTGTCCCTCCCAAAGAGGGATTCCACAGCAGAGCCCTGGGTCCCGGCGACTGGAAAACCCAAACTCGGGTAGAATGGGGGCCCAAGGGGCATGGGAAGTCCCCTAGGCGGGCTCGTGGTCCAGCCACTGAGAGACCTGATTGGAGCACGAGGCTTATGGTGAGGGTCACAAGGCGTCTTTCTGCCCAAGGCGCCTCTCAGGCGTGGCCTCCTGGGCCATGCAGGTTTCTCCTACCCTGAAGGTTGGACACCAGGCCAACTGCAAGGTTTCTTGGATGGGGATGGAGGAGTTCATATTTCTGCATCAGGTTCCCTCCTGTCCGGGGATTGGAGATAAGGTCTAGGTTCTGAATCCTGAACACCCAGCTTGGGAAGAGATGACAGCCTAAGGTCATGGCGGGTCTGATGTGATGGGTTCGGTCGGGATGTCAGGGCTCAGGCAGTGTCAGACAGAGCATGAGTGCCCATGGCAACCTCGAGAATTGGAGTGCAGTAGAGTGGCGTGCAGGTGGATCCTCATTGGGTGTTTCTGGATAGTCGCCTAGGGCCACGTTTTTCTTCTGGTGGGAAGGCTGACTGCTGCCTTGTGGCTCCAGAATTGCCAATCTGGAGGGCTTGTGGGGGCAGGAAGGTGAGGACGGAAGTCTGAGAACACAAGCTAGGGTGAGATTTCGGGCGAGGGCACTCTGCAGAGGCTGAAATGGGATATCTTGCATCTGGAGACTTGGCGAGGATCCGACATTGTCTCAGGTTGGAGACTGTGTCCATTATGGCCCCATCAGGAAGTGGGGGCCCTCACGAAGCCATGGAGGTTTTCCTTAGCTGGGAGTTGTGAGATGCTCCAAAGCGCAAGGATTCCTACTGCGGGACAGTTGAGTCCTGTGAGATGGCTCCAGGACGCCCCATACAGAAAGACTGGAGGGCAAGGTGCTAAGGATGGATGCCTGGGCATCCCACCTCCAATTCCCATTGTCTCCTAGCGACAAGGCAGGTTCGATTGCTGACTCTGGCGGAGCTACGCAGGGCGCCGAGTGGAGATGGACTCTCCTGAGGATGGGTCATAATATGCGTTTGTGTCCATGGAGACCTAGGAATGTGGCAGTGGCTCGGGGGCCCGGAAGGATTCTCCGACTTTAGGATTGGACACAGCTCCAAAGAGTAAGTTTCCCCTGTGGAGATGAGAGGTGTTTTGAGGGTTGCCTCAGGAAACCTCCGTTTGCTGGTATTTGAATGCAGGCCTCTGAGGAGAGACCCCTGGAAACCAACCAGAGGAAGGCCTAACAGACTGTCCGGTTCCATCTTCTGTCTCTGGGGACATCTGTCTGCTTTTCTGCATGGAGGAAGTTGCTCAGCTTGTGTCAGGTAACCCCTGGGTGTCCAGAGAGCCTACACTATTGTGATGGCCTCTGGAATCTTGAAGCATTCTCCTAATCTGTAGGTTTGTGGCCAGTGAAATGGGCAGAGTTTCCTTGGAGAGGGCAGGCACAGTCCTGCACTGCGGCCCCAGTTGCCCCAGCGTTGAGGGTGTGTGGGACAGGGCTGCGGGGCCTGAAGTCTGAAAACACAAACTCCGCTTATGTTTGGGGTCGAGGTTATGGCAGGTCCCATCTACCGACCGTGAATGGAGCTGCTCTGGATTTGAATGAAGGGCGAGTGTGCGTCCTTTTCTCAGGTTCTGTGTCTTGATTTTGTGTCAAGGAGGGCTGTGGAATGGAGGGGTGGTCTCCTGGGCCATGGATGAGCCTCCCTCTCTGGGGATTTGGCCTGGCTTCCAAGAGTTTCAAGTCATTCTGCGGGAAGGGAAGAGTCCTGTATTCTGCCTCAGGTGTCCCTCCCAAAGAGGGATTCCAGAGCAGAGCCCTCGGTCCCGGTGACTGGAAAACCCAAACTCGGGTTAGAATGGGGGTCCAAGGGGCATGGGCAGCCCCCTATGCGGGCTCGTGGTCCAGCCTCTGAGAGACTTGATTGGAGCACGAGGCTTATGGTGAGGGTCACCAGGCGTCTTTGTGCCCAAGGCGACCCTCAAGCATGGGCGTGGCCTCCTGGGCCTTGCAGGTTTCTCCTACCCTGAAGGTTGGACACCAGGCCAACAGCAAGGTTTCTTGGATGGGGATGGAGGAGTTCAGATTTCTGCATCAGATTCCCTCCTGTCCGGGGATTGGAGATAAGGTCTTGGTTCTGAATCCTGAACATCCAGCTTGGGAAAAGATGACAGCCTAAGGTCTTGGCGGGTCTGATGTGATGGGTGTCGGCCGGGATGTCAGGGCTCAGGCAGTGTCAGACAGAGCATGAGTACCCGTGGCACCTCGAGATTTCGAGTGCAGTAGAGTGGCGTGCCGGTTGATTCTCATTTGGTGTTTCTGGGTAGTAGCCTAGGGCCACGTTTTTCTTCTGGTGGGAAGGGAGACTACTGCATTGTGGCTACAGATTTGCCGTCTGGAGGGCTTGGGGGGGCAGGATGGTGAGGACGGAAGTCTGAGAACACAAGCTAGGGTGAGATTTCGGGCGAGGGCACTCTGCAGAGGCTGAAATGAGATCTCCTGCATCTGGAGACAGGGCGAGGATCCGACATTGGCTCAGGTTGGAGACTGTGTCCATTATGGCCCCATCAGGAAGCGGGGGCCCTCACGAAGCCATGGAGGTTTTCCCATGCTGGGAGTTGTGAGATGCTCCAAAGCACAAGGATTCCTACTGCGGGACAGTCGAGTCCGGTGAGATGGCTCCAGGACGCCCCATACAGAAAAACTGGAGGGCAGGGTGCTAAGGATGGATGCCTGGGCATCCCATCTCCCATTCCCATTGTCTCCTAGCCACAAGGCAGGTTCGATTGCTGGCTCTGGCGGAGCTACGCAGGGCGCCGAGTGGAGATGGACTCTCCTGAGGATGGGTCATTATGTGGGTTTGTGTCCAAGGAGACCTAGGAATGTGGCAGTGGCTCGGGGCCCGGAAGGGTTCTCCCAACTTGAGGATTGGACAGAGCTCCAAAGAGTAAGTTTCCCCTGTGGAGATGAGAGGTGTTCTGATGGGTGCCTCAGGAAACCTCCGTGTGCTGGTATTGGAATCCAGGCCTCTGCGGAGAGACGCCTGGAAACCAACCAAAGGGTTCAGAGGAAGGCCTAACAGACTGTCCGGTTCCATCTTCTGTCTCTGGGGACAGCCGTCTGTTTTTCTGCGTGGAGGGAGTTGGTCAGCTTGTGGCAGATCACCCCTGGGTGTCCAGGGCAGCCTTCACTATTGGGATGGCCTCAGCGATCTTGGAGCCTTCTCGGAATCTGTAGGTTTGTGGCCAGTGGAATGGGCAGAGTTTCCTTGGAGAGAGCAGGCACAGTCCTGCGCTGTGGCTCCATGGGCCCCAGCGATGAGGGTGTGTGGGACAGGGCTGCAGGGTCTGAAGTCTGAAAACTCAAACTCGGCTTAGGTTTGGGGCCGAGGGTATGGCAGGCCCCATCTACCGACCGTGATGGGAGCTGCTCTGGATTTGAATGAAGGGCGAGTGTGCGTCCTTTTCTCAGGCTTCTGTGTCTGGATTTTGTGTGAAGGAGGGCTGTGGAATGAAGGGTGGCCTCCTGGGCCATGGATGAGCCTCCCTCTCTGGGGATTGGCCTAGCTTGCAAGAATTTCAGGTCATTCTGCGGGAAGGGAGGAGTCCTGTATTCTGCCTCAGGTGTCCCTCCCAAAGAGGGATTCCAGAGCTGAGCCCTGGGTCCCGGCGACTGGAAAACCCAAACTCGGGTTAGGATGGGGGCCCAAGGGGCATGGGAAGTCCCCTAGGCGGGCTCGTGGTCCAGCCACTGAGAGACCTGATTGGAGCACGAGGCTTATGGTGAGGGTCACAAGGCGTCTTTGTGCCCAAGGAGCCTCTCAGGCATGGGCGGGGCCTCCTGGGCCATGCAGGTTTCTCCTACCCTGAAGGTTGGACACCAGGCCAACTGCAAGGTTTCTTGGATGGGGCTGGAGGAGTTCATATTTCTGCATCAGGTTCCCTCCTGTCCGGGGATTCGAGATAAGGTCTAGGTTCTGAATCCTGAACACCCAGCTTGGGAAGAGATGACAGCCTAAGGTCATGGCGGGTCTGATGTGATGGGTTCGGTCGGGATGTCAGGGCTCAGGCAGTGTCAGACAGAGCATGAGTGTCCATGGCAACCTCGAGAATTGGAGTGCAGTAGAGTGGCGTGCAGGTGGATCCTCATTGGGTGTTTCTGGGTAGTCGCCTAGGGCCACGTTTTTCTTCTGGTGGGAAGGCTGACTGCTGCCTTGTGGCTCCAGAATTGCCAATCTGGAGGGCTTGGGGGTGCAGGAAGGTGAGGACGGAAGTCTGAGAACACAAGCTCGGGTGAGATTTCGGGCGAGGGCACTCTGCAGAGGCTGAAATGGGATATCTTGCATCTGGACTCTTGGCGAGGATCCGACATTGGCTCAGGTTGGAGACTCTGTCCATTTTGGCCCCATCAGGAAGTGGGGGCCCTCACGAAGCCATGGAGGTTTTCCTTAGCTGGGAGTTGTGAGATGCTCCAAAGCGCAAGGATTCCTACTGCGGGACAGTTGAGTCCTGTGAGATGGCTCCAGGACGCCCCATACAGAAAGACTGGAGGGCAAGGTGCTAAGGATGGATGCCTGGGCATCCCACCTCCAATTCCCATTGTCTCCTAGCGACAAGGCAGGTTCGATTGCTGGCTCTGGCGGAGCTACGCAGGGCGCCGAGTGGAGATGGACTCTCCTGAGGATGGGTCATAATGTGGGTTTGTGTCCATGGAGACCTAGCAATGTGGCAGTGGCTCGGGGGCCCGGAAGGATTCTCCGACTTTAGGATTAGACAGATCTCCAAAGAGTAAGTTTCCCCTGTGGAGATGAGAGGTGTTTTGAGGGTTGCCTCAGGAAACCTCCGTTTGCTGGTATTTGAATGCAGGCCTCTGAGGAGAGACCCCTGGAAACCAACCAAAGGGTTCAGAGGAAGGCCTAACAGACTGTCCGGTTCCATCTTCTGTCTCTGGGGACATCTGTCTGCTTTTCTGCATGGAGGAAGTTGCTCAGCTTGTGTCAGATAACCCCTGGGTGTCCAGAGAGCCTACACTATTGTGATGGCCTCTGGGATCTTGAAGCATTCTCCTTATCTGTTGGTTTGTGGCCAGTGGAATGGGCAGAGTTTCCTTGGAGAGGGCAGGCACAGTCCTGCACTGCGGCCCCAGTTGCCCCAGCGTTGAGGGTGTGTGGGACAGGGCTGCGGGGCCAGAATTCTGAAAACACAAACTCGGCTTATGTTTGGGGTCGAGGGTATGGCAGGTCCCATCTACCGACCGTGAATGGAGCTGCTCTGGATTTGAATGAAGGGCGAGTGTGCGTCCTTTTCTCAGGTTCTGTGTCTGGATTTTGTGTCAAGGAGGGCTGTGGAATGGAGGGGTGGCCTCCTGGGCCATGGATGAGCCTCCCTCTCTGGGGATTTGGCCTGGCTTCCAAGAGTTTCAAGTCATTCTGCGGGAAGGGAAGAGTCCTGTATTCTGCCTCAGGTGTCCCTCCCAAAGAAGGATTCCAGAGCAGAGCCCTCGGTCCCGGTGACTGGAAAACCCAAACTCGGGTTAGAATGGGGGCCCAAGGGGCATGGGCAGCCCCCTATGCGGGCTCGTGGTCCAGCCACTGAGAGACTTGATTGGAGCACGAGGCTTATGGTGAGGGTCACCAGGCGTCTTTGTGCCCAAGGCGACCCTCAAGCATGGGTGTGGCCTCCTGGGCCTTGCAGGTTTCTCCTACCCTGAAGGTTGGACACCAGGCCAACAGCAAGGTTTCTTGGATGGGGATGGAGGAGTTCAGATTTCTGCATCAGGTTCCCTCCTGTCCGTGGATTGGAGATAAGGTCAAGGTTCTGAATCCTGAACACCCAGCTTGGGAAAAGATGACAGCCTACGGTCATGGCGGGTCTGATGTGATGGGTGTCGGTCGGGATGTCAGGGCTCAGGCAGTGTCAGACAGAGCATGAGTGCCCGTGGCACCTCGAGATTTCGAGTGCAGTAGAGTGGCGTGCCGGTTGATTCTCATTGGGTGTTTCTGGGTAGTCGCCTAGGGCCACGTTTTTCTTCTGGTGGGAAGAGAGACTGCTGCATTGTGGCTCCAGAATAGCCATCTGGAGGGCTTGGGGGGGTAGGAAGGTGAGGACGGAAGTCTGAGAACACAAGCTAGGGTGAGATTTCGGGGGAGGGCACTCTACAGAGGCTGAAATGAGATCTCCTGCTTCTGGAGACAGGGCGAGGATCCAACATTGGCTCAGGTTGGAGACTGTGTCCATTATGGCCCCATCAGGAAGCGGGGGCCCTCACGAAGCCATGGAGGTTTTCCCATGCTGGGAGTTGTGAGATGCTCCAAAGCACAAGGATTCCTACCTAGGGACAGTCGAGTCCTGTGAGATGGCTCCAGGACGCCCCATAGAGAAAGACTGGAGGGCAGGGTGCTAAGGATTGATGCCTGGGCATCCCACCTCCCATTCCCATTGTCTCCTAGCCACAAGGCAGGTTCGATTCCTGGCTTTGGCGGAGCTACGCAGGGCGCTGAGTGGAGATGGACTCTCCTGAGGATGGGTCATAATATTGGTTTGTGTCCATGGAGACTTAGGAATGTGGCAGTGGCTCGGAGGCCCGGAAGGATTCTCCGAACTTTAGGATTGGACACAGCTCCAAAGAATAAGTTTCCCCTGTGGAAATGAGAGGTGTTCTGATGGGTGCCTCAGGAAACCTCCTTTTGCTGGTATTGGAATGCAGGCCTCTGATTAGAGACGCCTGGAAACCAACCAAAGGGTTCAGAGGAAGGCCTAACAGACTGTCCGGTTCCATCTTCTGCCTCTGTGGACATCCGTCTGCTCTTCTGCGTGGAGGGAGTTGCTCAGCTTGTGTCAGATCACCCCTGGGTGTCCAGGGCAGCCTACACTATTGGGATGGCCTCGGCGATCTTGGAGCCTTCTCCTAATCTGTAGGTTTGTGGCCAGTGGAATGGGCAGAGTTTCCATGGAGAGGGTGGCACAGTCCTGCGCTGTGGCTCCAGGGGCCCCAGCGTTGAGGGTGTGTGGGACAGGGCTGCGGGGCCTGAAGTCGAAAACTCAAACTCGGCTTAGGTTTGGCGCCAAGGGTATGACAGGCCCCATCTACCGATCGTAATGGGAACTGCTCTGGATTTGAATGATGGGCGAGTGTGCGTCCTTTTCTCAGGCTTCTGTGTCTGGATTTTGTGTCAAGGAGGGCTGTGGAATGGAGGGGTGGCCTCCTGGGCCAAGGATGAGCCTCCCTCTCTGGGGATTTGGCCTGGTTTCCAAGAGTTTCTGGTCATTATGCGGGAAGGGAGGAGTCCTGTATTCTGCCTCAGGTGTCCCTCCCAAAGAGGGATTCCAGAGCAGAGCCCTGGGTCCCGGCGACTTGAAAACCCAAACTCGGGTTAGGATGAGGGCCCAAGGGGCATGGGAAGCCCCCTAGGCTTTCTCGAGGTCCAGCCACTGAGACCTGATTGGAGCACGAGGCTTATGGTGAGGGTCACCAGGCGCCTTTGTGCCCAAGGCGACCCTCAAGCATGGGCGTGGCCTCCTGGGCCATGCAGGTTTCTCCTACCCTGAAGGTTGGACACCAGGCCAACAGCAAGGTTTCTTGGATGGGGATGGAGGAGTTCAGATTTCTGCATCAGGTTCCCTCCTGTCCGGGGATTGGAGATAAGGTCTAGGTTCTGAATCCTGAACACCCAGCTTGTGAAGAGATGACAGCCACAGGTCTTGGCGAGTCTGATGTGATGGGTGTCGGTCGGGATGTCAGGGCTCAGGCAGTGTCAGACAGAGCATGAGTGCCCATGGCAACCTCGAGCATTGGAGTGCAGTAGAGTGGCGTGCAGGTAGATCCTCATTGGGTGTTTCTGGGTAGTTGCCAAGGGCCACGTTTTTCTTCTGGTGGGAAGGCAGACTGCTGCATTGTGGCTCCAGAATTGCCAATCTGGAGGGCTTGGGGGGGGGGCAGGAAGGTGAGGACGGAAGTCTGAAAACACAAGCTAGGGTGAGATTTCGGGCGACGGCACTCTGCAGAGGCTGAAATGAGATCTCCTGCTTCTGGAGACAGGGCGAGGATCCGACATTGTCTCAGGTTGGAGACTGTGTCCATTATGGCCCCATTAGGAAGCGGGGGCCCTGACGAAGCCATGGAGGTTTTCCCATGCTGCGAGTTGTGAGATGCTCCAAAGCGCAAGGATTCCTACTGCGGAACAGTCGAGTCCTGTGAGATGGCTCCAGGACGCCCCATACAGAAAGACTGGAGGGCAGGGTGCTAAGGATGGATGCCTGGGCATCCCACCTCCCATTCCCATTGTCTCCTAGCGACAAGGCAGGTTCGATTGCTGGCTCTGGCGGAGCTACGCAGGGCGCCGAGTGGAGATGGACTCTCCTGAGGATGGGTCATAATGTGGGTTTGTGTCCATGGAGACTTAGGAATGTGGCAGTGGCTCGGGGGCCCGGAAGGATTCTCCGAACTTTAGGATTGGACACAGCTCCAAAGAATAAGTTTCCCCTGTGGAAATGAGAGGTGTTTGATGGGTGCCTCAGAAAACCTCCGTTTGCTGGTATTGGAATGCAGGCCTCTGAGGAGAGACGCCTGGAAACCAACGAAAGGGTTCAGAGGAAGGCCTAACAGACTGTCCGGTTCCATCTTCTCTCTCTGGGGACATCTGTCTGCTTTTCTGCGTGGAGGGAGTTGCTCAGCTTTTGTCAGAACACTCCTGGGTATCCAGGGCAGCCTATACTATTGGGATGGCCTCAGGGATCTTGAAGCATTCCCTTAATCTGTAGGTTTGTGGCCAGTGGAAAGGGCAGAGTTTCCTTGGAGAGGGCAGGCACAGTCCTGCGCTGTGGCCCCAGGGGCCTCAGCGTTGAAGGTGTGTTGGACAGGGCTGCGGGACGTGAAGTCTGAAAACTCAAACTCGGCTTAGGTTTGGGGCCGAGGGTATGGCAGGCCCCATCTACCGACATGATGGGAGCTGCTCTGGATTTGAATGAAGGGCGAGTGTGCGTCCTTTTCTCAGGCTTCTGTGTCTGGATTTTGTATCCAGCAGGGCTGTGGAATGGAGGGGTGGCCTCCTGGGCCATGGATGAGCCTCCCTCTCTGGGGATTTGGCCTGGCTTCCAGGAGATTCAGGTCATTCTGCGGGAAGGGAGGAGTCCTGTATTCTGCCTCAGGTGTCCCTCCCAAAGAGGGATTCCAGAGCAGAGCCCTGGGTCCCGGCGACTGGAAAACCCAAACTCGGGTTAGGATGGGGGCCCAAGGGGCATGGGAAGCCCCCTAGGCTGGCTCGTGGTCCAGCCACTGAGAGACCTGATTGGAGCACGAGGCTTATGGTGAGGGTCACCAGGCGTCTTTGTGCCCAAGGCGACCCTCAAGCATGGGCGTGGCCTCCTGGGCCATGCAGGTTTCTCCTACCCTGAAGGTTGGACACCAGGCCAACAGCAAGGTTTCTTGGATGGGGATGGAGGAGTTCAGATTTCTGCATCAGGTTCCCTCCTGTCCGGGGATTGGAGATAAGGTCTAGGTTCTGAATCCTGAACACCCAGCTTGGGAAGAGATGACAGCCTAAGGACATGGCGGGTCTGATGTGATGGGTGTCGGTCGGGATGTCAGGGCTCAGGCAGTGTCAGACAGAGCATGAGTGCCCGTAGCACCTCGAGATTTGGAGTGCAGTAGAGTGGAGTGCCGGTTGATTCTCATGGGTGTTTCTGGGTAGTCGCCTAGGGCCACGTTTTTCTTCTGGTGGGAAGGCAGACTGTTGCATTGTGGCTCCAGAATTGCCAATCTGGAGTTCTTGGGAGGGCAGGAAGTTGAGGACGGAAGTCTGAGAACACAAGCTAGGGTGAGATTTCGGGCGAGGGCACTCTGCAGAGGCTGAAATGAGATCTCCTGCATCTGGAGACTTGGCGAGGATCCGACATTGGCTCAGGTTGGAGACTGTGTCCATTATGGCCCCATCAGGAAGCGGGGGCCCTCAGGAGCCATGGAGGTTTTCCCATGCTGGGAATTGTGAGATGCTCCAAAGCGCAAGGATTCCTACTGCGGGACAGTCGAGTCCTGTGAGATGGCTCCAGGACGCCCCATACAGAAAGACTGGAGGGCAGGGTGCTAAGGATGGATGCCTGGGCATCCCAGCACCCATTCCCATTGTCTCCTAGCGACAAGGCAGGTTCGATAGCTGGCTCTGGCGGAGCTACACAGGTTGCTGAGTGGAGATGGACTCTCCTGAGGATGGGTCATAATGTGGTTTGTGTCCATGGAGACCTAGGAATGTGGCAGTGGCTCGGGGGTACGGAAGGATTCTCCGACCTGTAGGATTGGACACAGCTCCAAAGAGTAAGTTTCCCCTGTGGAGATGAGAGGTGTTCTGATGGGTGCCTCAGGAAACCTCCGTTTGCTGGTATTGGAATCCAGGCCTCTGAGGAGAGACCCCTGGAAACCAACCAAAGGGTTCAGAGGAAGGCCTAAGAGACTGTCCGGTTAAATCTTCTGTCTCTGGGGACATCCGTCTGCTTTTCTGCGTGGAGGGAGTTGCTCAGCTTGTGTCAGATCACCCCTGTGTGTCCAGGGCAGCCTACACTATTGGGATGGCTCTGGGATCTTGAAGCATTCTCCTAATCTGTAGGTTTCAGGCCAGTGGAATGGGCAGAGTTTCCTTGGAGAGGGCAGACACAGTCCTGCACTGTGGCCCCCAGGGCCCCAGGGTTTAGGGTGGGTGGGACAGGGCTGCGGGGCCTGAAGTCTGAAAACAAAAACTCGGCTTAGGTTTGGGGCCGAGGGTATGGCAGGCCCCATCTACCGACATGATGGGAGCTGCTCTGGATTTGAATGAAGGGCGAGTGTGCGTCCTTTTCTCAGGCTTCTGTGTCTGGATTTTGTATCCAGCAGGGCTGTGGAATGGAGGGGTGGCCTCCTGGTCTATGGATGAGCCTCCCTCTCTGGGGATTTGGCCTGGCTTCCAGGAGATTCAGGTCATTCTGCGGGAAGGGAGGAGTCCTGTATTCTGCCTCAGGTGTCCCTCCCAAAGAGGGATTCCACAGCAGAGCCCTGGGTCCCAGCGACTGGAAAACCCATACTCGGGTTAGGATGGGGGCCCAAGGGGCATGGGAAGCCCCCTAGGCGGGCTCGTGGTCCAGCCACTGAGAGACCTGATTGGAGAACGAGGCTGATGCTGAGGGTCACCATGCGTCTTTGTGCCCAAGGCGACCGTGAAGCATGGGCGTGGCCTCCTGGGCCATGCAGGTTTCTCCCACCGTGAAGGTTGGACACCAGGCCAACAGCAAGGTTTCTTGGATGGGGATGGAGGAGTTCTGATTTCGGCATCAGGTTCCCTCCTGTCCGGGGATTGGAGATAAGGTCTAGGTTCTGAATCCTGAACACCCAGCTTGGGAAGAGATGACAGCCTCAGGTCATGGCGGGTCTGATGTGCTGGGTGTGCTGCCTGGTGTCCGGGTGTCGGTCGGGATGTCAGAGCTCAGGCTGTGTCAGACAGAGCATTAGTGCCCAAGGCAGCCAACAGAATTGGGGTGCAGTCACGTGGCGTGCAGGTTGACCCTCCTTTGGGATTTCTGGGCAGCCCTATAGGGCAACGTTTTTCTTCTGGTGGGCAGGCAGAGTGCTGCCTTGTGGCTCCAGAATTCCCCATGTGGAGGGCTTGGGGGCCAGGAGTGTGAGGACGGAAGTGTGAGAACACAAGCTAGGGTTATGTGTCGGGGTGAGGGCACGGCAGGCCCACTCTGCAGAGGCTGAATCGAGATCTCCTGCATCGGAAGTCAGGGCGAGGATCCGACTTTGGCTCAGGTTGGAGTTTGTGTCCATGGTGGCCCCTTCAGGAAGAGGGCGCCTCGTGAGGTCATGGAGGTTTGCCCACGCTGGGAGTTGTGACATGCTCCAAAGTGCAAGGATTCCTTCTGCGGGGGAGTCGAGTCCTCTGGGATGGCTCCAGGACGCCCCATTCGGAAAGACTCGAGAGCATGGGTCTAAGAATGGATGCCTGGGTACCCCACCTCGCATTCCCATTGGCTCGTAGAGACAAAGCAGGCTCAATCTGCTGCCTCTGGGGGAGGTAGGCGGGGGGCGGGTGGGGCTGAGTTGAAACGGACTCTCCTGAGGAGGGGTCATCATGTGGGTTTGTGTCCATAGAGACTTTGGAATGTGGCGGTGGCTCGGGGGCCCGGATGGATTCTCATCAACGGAAGGTTGGACACAGCTCCAAAGAGCAAGCTTCCCACGAGGAGATGAGAGGTTTTCCGTTTGGTGCCTCAGGAAACCCCCATCGACTGGTATTGGAAAGCAGGCTTCTGAGGAGAGACACCTGGAAACCAAAGCAAGTGTTCAGCTGAGGGCCTACGGGCCTCTACGGTTCAATCTTCTATCTCTGGGGACACCCGTCTGATGTCTGAGTGGAGGTAGTTGGTCAGCTTGTGCCAGATCGCCCCTGTTTGTTCAGGGCAGCCTACACTATTGGGATGGCCTCAGGGACCTTGGAGGATCCTCTTAATCTGTAGGGTTGTGACCAACGGATTGGGCAGAGGTTCCTTGGAGAGCGCAGGCACAGTCCTGCGGTGTGGCTCCAGGGGCCCCAAGCTGGAGAGTGTGTGGGCCAGGGCTGTGGGGACAGAAGTCTGAAAAGAAAAACTGGCCTTAGGTTTGGGGCCGAGGGTATGGCAGGCGTGATCTACAGACCGTGAGGGGAGTTCCTCGGGATAGGAACGAAGGGCGAGTGTGTGGGGGTTTCAGGCTTTTGTCTCTGGATTTTGAATCCAGGAGGGCCATGGAATGGAGGGTTGGACTCATGGGCCACGGACGAGTCTCCTTCTCTGGGGATTTGGCCCGGCTCGCCAGAGTTTGATGTCATTCTCTGGGAAGGGTGGAGTCCTGTATTCTGCCTCAGGTGTCCGTCCCAAAGAGGGATTCCAGATGCGAGCCCTGGGTCCGGCTGACAGGAAAACCCAAACTCGGGTTAGGATGGGGGCCTCGGGGCATGGCAATCTCCATATGCGTGCTCTTTGTCCAGCCACTGAGAGGGCTTCCTTGAGCACGGGGCTCCGCTTCATGTCCCGGTGCGTGTTTGTGCCCAAGGTGGCCCTCAAGCATGGGCGTGGCCTCATGGGCCATGCTGGTTTCTCCTACTCTGAATGTCGAACGCCATGCCAACAGCAAGGTTTCTTGCCATGGCGATGGAGGAGTTCTGATTTCCGCATCAGGTTCACCCCTATGAAGTTATCAGAGATAAGGTCGAGGTTCTGAAGCCAGAAACCCTAGGTTGGGAAGAGAGGACGGCCTCAGGCCATGGCGGGCCCGATGTGCTGGGTGTGTGGCCAGCTGTCCCAGGGTCCGACTGGAAGTCCGGGCTCTGGCTGTGTCAGGCAGAGCATGAGTGCCCATGGCAGCCTCTAGAATTGGAGGGCAGTGGAGTGGCGTGCAGGTGGATCCTCATTGGGTGTTTCTGGGTAGCCGCCTAGGGCAACGTTTTTCTTCTGGTGGGCAGGCAGAGTGCTGCCTTGTGGCTCCAGAGTTGCCAATCTGGAGGGCTTGGGGGCCAGGAATGTGAGGACGGAAGTCTGAGAACACAAGCTAGGGTGAGATTTCGGGCGAGGGCACTGTGCAGAGGCTGAAATGAGATCTCCTGCATCTGGAGACAGGGCGAGGATCCGACATTGGCTCAGGTTGGAGACTGTGTCATTGATGGCCCCATCAGGAAGTGGGCGCCCTCACGAGGCCATGGAGGTTTTCCCATGCTGGGAGTTGTGAGATGCTCCAAACCGCAAGGATTCCTACTGCGGGACAGTCGAGTCCTGTGAGATGGTTCCAGGACGCCCCATACAGAAAGACTCGCGGGCTGGGTTCTAAGGATGGATGCCTGGGCATCCACCTCACATTCCCATTGTCTCCGAGCGACAAGGCAAGTCCGATTGCTGGCTCTGGGGGAGCTACGCAGGGGGCTGAGTGGAAATGGACTCTCCTGAGGATGGGTCATCATGTGGGTTTGTGTCCATGGAGACCTAGGAATGTGGCAGTGGCTCGGGGGCCCGGAAGGATTCTCCGACCTGGAGGATTGGACACAGCTCCAAAGAGTACGTTTCCCCTGTGGAGATGAGAGGTGTTCTGATGGGTGCCTCAGGAAACCTCCGTTTGCTGGTATTGGAATGCAGGCCTCTGAGGAGAGACGCCTGGAAACCAACCAAAGGGTTCAGAGGAAGGCCTAACAGACTGTCCGGTTCCATCTTGTGTCTCTGGGGACATCCGTCTGCTCTTCTGAGTGGAGGGAGTTGCTCAGCTTGTGTCAGATCACCCCTGTGTGTCCAGGGCAGCCTACACTATTGGGATGGCCTCGGGGATCTTGGAGCCTTGTCTTAATCTGTAGGTTTGTGGCCAGTGGAATGGGCAGAGTTTCCTTGGAGAGGGCAGGCACAGTCCTGCGCTGTGGCTCCAGGGGCCCCAGGGTTGAGGGTGGGTGGGACAGGGCTGCGGGGCCTGAAGTCTGAAAACACAAACTCGGCTTAGGTTTGGGGCCGAGGGTATGGCAGGCCTCATCTACCGACCGTGATAGGAGCTGCTCTGGATTTGAATGAAGGGCGAGTGTTCGTCCTTTTCTCAGGCTTCTGTGTCTGGATTTTGTATCCAGCAGGGCTGTGGAATGGAGGGGTGGCCTCCTGGGCCATGGATGAGCCTCCCTCTCTGGGGATTTGGCCTGGCTTCCAGGAGTTTCAGGTCATTCTGCGGGAAGGGAGGAGTCCTGTATTCTGCCTCAGGTGTCCCTCCCAAAGAGGGATTCCACAGCAGAGCCCTGGGTCCCGGCGACTGGAAAACCCAAACTCGGGTAGGATGGGGGCCCAAGGGGCATGGGAAGTCCCCTAGGCGGGCTCGTGGTCCAGCCACTGAGAGACCTGATTGGAGCACGAGGCTTATGGTGAGGGTCACAAGGCGTCTTTGTGCCCAAGGCGCCTCTCAGGCGTGGCCTCCTGGGCCATGCAGGTTTCTCCTACCCTGAAGGTTGGACACCAGGCCAACTGCAAGGTTTCTTGGATGGGGATGGAGGAGTTCATATTTCTGCATCAGGTTCCCTCCTGTCCGGGGATTGGAGATAAGGTCTAGGTTCTGAATCCTGAACACCCAGCTTGGGAAGAGATGACAGCCTAAGGTCATGGCGGGTCTGATGTGATGGGTTCGGTCGGGATGTCAGGGCTCAGGCAGTGTCAGACAGAGCATGAGTGCCCATGGCAACCTCGAGAATTGGAGTGCAGTAGAGTGGCGTGCAGGTGGATCCTCATTGGGTGTTTCTGGGTAGTCGCCTAGGGCCACGTTTTTCTTCTGGTGGGAAGGCTGACTGCTGCCTTGTGGCTCCAGAATTGCCAATCTGGAGGGCTTGTGGGGGCAGGAAGGTGAGGACGGAAGTCTGAGAACACAAGCTAGGGTGAGATTTCGGGCGAGGGCACTCTGCAGAGGCTGAAATGGGATATCTTGCATCTGGAGACTTGGCGAGGATCCGACATTGTCTCAGGTTGGAGACTGTGTCCATTATGGCCCCATCAGGAAGTGGGGGCCCTCACGAAGCCATGGTAGTTTTCCTTAGCTGGGAGTTGTGAGATGCTCCAAAGCGCAAGGATTCCTACTGCGGGACAGTTGAGTCCTGTGAGATGGCTCCAGGACGCCCCATACAGAAAGACTGGAGGGCAAGGTGCTAAGGATGGATGCCTGGGCATCCCACCTCCAATTCCCATTGTCTCCTAGCGACAAGGCAGGTTCGATTGCTGGCTCTGGCGGAGCTACGCAGGGCGCCGAGTGGAGATGGACTCTCCTGAGGATGGGTCATAATATGCGTTTGTGTCCATGGAGACCTAGGAATGTGGCAGTGGCTCGGGGGCCCGGAAGGATTCTCCGACTTTAGGATTGGACACAGCTCCAAAGAGTAAGTTTCCCCTGTGGAGATGAGAGGTGTTTTGAGGGTTGCCTCAGGAAACCTCCGTTTGCTGGTATTTGAATGCAGGCCTCTGAGGAGAGACCCCTGGAAACCAACCAGAGGAAGGCCTAACAGACTGTCCGGTTCCATCTTCTGTCTCTGGGGACATCTGTCTGCTTTTCTGCATGGAGGAAGTTGCTCAGCTTGTGTCAGGTAACCCCTGGGTGTCCAGAGAGCCTACACTATTGTGATGGCCTCTGGGATCTTGAAGCATTCTCCTAATCTGTAGGTTTGTGGCCAGTGAAATGGGCAGAGTTTCCTTGGAGAGGGCAGGCACAGTCCTGCACTGCGGCCCCAGTTGCCCCAGCGTTGAGGGTGTGTGGGACAGGGCTGCGGGGCCTGAAGTCTGAAAACACAAACTCGGCTTAGGTTTGGGGCCGAGGGTATGGCAGGCCTCATCTACCGACCGTGATAGGAGCTGCTCTGGATTTGAATGAAGGGCGAGTGTTCGTCCTTTTCTCAGGCTTCTGTGTCTGGATTTTGTATCCAGCAGGGCTGTGGAATGGAGGGGTGGCCTCCTGGGCCATGGATGAGCCTCCCTATCTGGGGATTTGGCCTGGCTTCCAGGAGATTCAGGTCATTCTGCGGGAAGGGAGGAGTCCTGTATTCTGCCTCAGGTGTCCCTCCCAAAGAGGGATTCCACAGCAGAGCCCTGGGTCCCGGCGACTGGAAAACCCAAACTCGGGTAGGATGGGGGCCCAAGGGGCATGGGAAAGCCCCTAGGCGGGCTCGTGGTCCAGCCACTGAGAGACCTGATTGGAGCACGAGGCTTATGGTGAGGGTCACAAGGCGTCTTTGTGCCCAAGGCGCCTCTCAGGCGTGGCCTCCTGGGCCATGCAGGTTTCTCCTACCCTGAAGGTTGGACACCAGGCCAACTGCAAGGTTTCTTGGATGGGGATGGAGGAGTTCATATTTCTGCATCAGGTTCCCTCCTGTCCGGGGATGGAGATAAGGTCTAGGTTCTGAATCCTGAACACCCAGCTTGGGAAGAGATGACAGCCTAAGGTCATGGCGGGTCTGATGTGATGGGTTCGGTCGGGATGTCAGGGCTCAGGCAGTGTCAGACAGAGCATGAGTGCCCATGGCAACCTCGAGAATTGGAGTGCAGTAGAGTGGCGTGCAGGTGGATCCTCATTGGGTGTTTCTGGGTAGTCGCCTAGGGCCACGTTTTTCTTCTGGTGGGAAGGCTAACTGCTGCCTTGTGGCTCCAGAATTGCCAATCTGGAGGGCTTGTGGGGGCAGGAAGGTGAGGACGGAAGTCTGAGAACACAAGCTAGGGTGAGATTTCGGGCGAGGGCACTCTGCAGAGGCTGAAATGGGATATCTTGCATCTGGAGACTTGGCGAGGATCCGACATTGTCTCAGGTTGGAGACTGTGTCCATTATGGCCCCATCAGGAAGTGGGGGCCCTCACGAAGCCATGGTAGTTTTCCTTAGCTGGGAGTTGTGAGATGCTCCAAAGCGCAAGGATTCCTACTGCGGGACAGTTGAGTCCTGTGAGATGGCTCCAGGACGCCCCATACAGAAAGACTGGAGGGCAAGGTGCTAAGGATGGATGCCTGGGCATCCCACCTCCAATTCCCATTGTCTCCTAGCGACAAGGCAGGTTCGATTGCTGGCTCTGGCGGAGCTACGCAGGGCGCCGAGTGGAGATGGACTCTCCTGAGGATGGGTCATAATATGCGTTTGTGTCCATGGAGACCTAGGAATGTGGCAGTGGCTCGGGGGCCCGGAAGGATTCTCCGACTTTAGGATTGGACACAGCTCCAAAGAGTAAGTTTCCCCTGTGGAGATGAGAGGTGTTTTGAGGGTTGCCTCAGGAAACCTCCGTTTGCTGGTATTTGAATGCAGGCCTCTGAGGAGAGACCCCTGGAAACCAAGCAGAGGAAGGCCTAACAGACTGTCCGGTTCCATCTTCTGTCTCTGGGGACATCTGTCTGCTTTTCTGCATGGAGGAAGTTGCTCAGCTTGTGTCAGGTAACCCCTGGGTGTGCAGAGAGCCTACACTATTGTGATGGCCTCTGGGATCTTGAAGCATTCTCCTAATCTGTAGGTTTGTGGCCAGTGAAATGGGCAGAGTTTCCTTGGAGAGGGCAGGCACAGTCCTGCACTGTGGCCCCAGTTGCCCCAGCGTTGAGGGTGTGTGGGACAGGGCTGCGGGGCCTGAAGTCTGAAAACACAAACTCGGCTTATGTTTGGGGTCGAGGTTATGGCAGGTCCCATCTACCGACCGTGAATGGAGCTGCTCTGGATTTGAATGAAGGGCGAGTGTGCGTCCTTTTCTCAGGTTCTGTGTCTGGATTTTGTGTCAAGGAGGGCTGTGGAATGGAGGGGTGGCCTCCTGGGCCATGGATGAGCCTCCCTCTCTGGGGATTTGGCCTGGCTTCCAAGAGTTTCAAGTCATTCTGCGGGAAGGGAAGAGTCCTGTATTCTGCGTCAGGTGTCCCTCCCAAAGAGGGATTCCAGAGCAGAGCCCTCGGTCCCGGTGACTGGAAAACCCAAACTCGGGTTAGAATGGGGGTCCAAGGGGCATGGGCAGCCCCCTATGCGGGCTCGTGGTCCAGCCTCTGAGAGACTTGATTGGAGCCCGAGGCTTATGGTGAGGGTCACCAGGCGTCTTTGTGCCCAAGGCGACCCTCAAGCATGGGCGTGGCCTCCTGGGCCTTGCAGGTTTCTCTTACCCTGAAGGTTGGACACCAGGCCAACAGCAAGGTTTCTTGGATGGGGATGGAGGAGTTCAGATTTCTGCATCAGGTTCCCTCCTGTCCGGGGATTGGAGATAAGGTCTTGGTTCTGAATCCTGAACATCCAGCTTGGGAAAAGATGACAGCCTAAGGTCTTGGCGGGTCTGATGTGATGGGTGTCGGCCGGGATGTCAGGGCTCAGGCAGTGTCAGACAGAGCATGAGTGCCCGTGGCACCTCGAGATTTCGAGTGCAGTAGAGTGGCGTGCCGGTTGATTCTCATTTGGTGTTTCTGGGTAGTAGCCTAGGGCCACGTTTTTCTTCTGGTGGGAAGGGAGACTACTGCATTGTGGCTACAGATTTGCCGTCTGGAGGGCTTGGGGGGGCAGGATGGTGAGGACGGAAGTCTGAGAACACAAGCTAGGGTGAGATTTCGGGCGAGGGCACTCTGCAGAGGCTGAAATGAGATCTCCTGCATCTGGAGACAGGGCGAGGATCCGACATTGGCTCAGGTTGGAGACTGTGTCCATTATGGCCCCATCAGGAAGCGGGGGCCCTCACGAAGCCATGGAGGTTTTCCCATGCTGGGAGTTGTGAGATGCTCCAAAGCACAAGGATTCCTACTGCGGGACAGTCGAGTCCGGTGAGATGGCTCCAGGACGCCCCATACAGATAAACTGGAGGGCAGGGTGCTAAGGATGGATGCCTGGGCATCCCACCTCCCATTCCCATTGTCTCCTAGCCACAAGGCAGGTTCGATTGCTGGCTCTGGCGGAGCTACGCAGGGCGCCGAGTGGAGATGGACTCTCCTGAGGATGGGTCATTATGTGGGTTTGTGTCCAAGGAGACCTAGGAATGTGGCAGTGGCTCGGGGCCCGGAAGGGTTCTCCGAACTTGAGGATTGGACAGAGCTCCAAAGAGTAAGTTTCCCCTGTGGAGATGAGAGGTGTTCTGATGGGTGCCTCAGGAAACCTCCGTGTGCTGGTATTGGAATCCAGGCCTCTGCGGAGAGACGCCTGGAAACCAACCAAAGGGTTCAGAGGAAGGCCTAACAGACTGTCCGGTTCCATCTTCTGTCTCTGGGGACAGCCGTCTGTTTTTCTGCGTGGAGGGAGTTGGTCAGCTTGTGGCAGATCACCCCTGGGTGTCCAGGGCAGCCTTCACTATTGGGATGGCCTCAGCGATCTTGGAGCCTTCTCGGAATCTGTAGGTTTGTGGCCAGTGGAATGGGCAGAGTTTCCTTGGAGAGAGCAGGCACAGTCCTGCGCTGTGGCTCCATGGGCCCCAGCGATGAGGGTGTGTGGGACAGGGCTGCAGGGTCTGAAGTCTGAAAACTCAAACTCGGCTTAGGTTTGGGGCCGAGGGTATGGCAGGCCCCATCTACCGACCGTGATGGGAGCTGTTCTGGATTTGAATGAAGGGCGAGTGTGCGTCCTTTTCTCAGGCTTCTGTGTCTGGATTTTGTGTCAAGGAGGGCTGTGGAATGAAGGGTGGCCTCCTGGGCCTTGGATGAGCCTCCCTCTCTGGGGATTGGCCTAGCTTGCAAGAGTTTCAGGTCATTCTGCGGGAAGGGAGGAGTCCTGTATTCTGCCTCAGGTGTCCCTCCCAAAGAGGGATTCCAGAGCTGAGCCCTGGGTCCCGGCGACTGGAAAACCCAAACTCGGGTTAGGATGGGGGCCCAAGGGGCATGGGAAGTCCCCTAGGCGGGCTCGTGGTCCAGCCACTGAGAGACCTGATTGGAGCACGAGGCTTATGGTGAGGGTCACCAGGCGTCTTTGTGCCCAAGGCGCCTCTCAGGCATGGGCGTGGCCTCCTGGGCCATGCAGGTTTCTCCTACCCTGAAGGTTGGACAGCAGGCCAACTGCAAGGTTTCTTGGATGGGGCTGGAGGAGTTCATATTTCTGCATCAGGTTCCCTCCTGTCCGGGGATTGGAGATAAGGTCTAGGTTCTGAATCCTGAACACCCAGCTTGGGAAGAGATGACAGCCTAAGGTCATGGCGGGTCTGATGTGATGGGTTCGGTCGGGATGTCAGGGCTCAGGCAGTGTCAGACAGAGCATGAGTGTCCATGGCAACCTCGAGAATTGGAGTGCAGTAGAGTGGCGTGCAGGTGGATCCTCATTGGGTGTTTCTGGGTAGTCGCCTAGGGCCACGTTTTTCTTCTGGTGGGAAGGCTGACTGCTGCCTTGTGGCTCCAGAATTGCCAATCTGGAGGGCTTGGGGGGGCAGGAAGGTGAGGACGGAAGTCTGAGAACACAAGCTCGGGTGAGATTTCGGGCGAGGGCACTCTGCAGAGGCTGAAATGGGATATCTTGCATCTGGACTCTTGGCGAGGATCCGACATTGGCTCAGGTTGGAGACTCTGTCCATTTTGGCCCCATCAGGAAGTGGGGGCCCTCACGAAGCCATGGAGGTTTTCCTTAGCTGGGAGTTGTGAGATGCTCCAAAGCGCAAGGATTCCTACTGCGGGACAGTTGAGTCCTGTGAGATGGCTCCAGGGCGCCCCATACAGAAAGACTGGAGGGCAAGGTGCTAAGGATGGATGCCTGGGCATCCCACCTCCAATTCCCATTGTCTCCTAGCGACAAGGCAGGTTCGATTGCTTGCTCTGGCGGAGCTACGCAGGGCGCCGAGTGGAGATGGACTCTCCTGAGGATGGGTCATAATGTGGGTTTGTGTCCATGGAGACCTAGCAATGTGGCAGTGGCTTGGGGGCCCGGAAGGATTCTCCGACTTTAGGATTGGACACAGCTCCAAAGAGTAAGTTTCCCCTGTGGAGATGAGAGGTGTTTTGAGGGTTGCCTCAGGAAACCTCCGTTTGCTGGTATTTGAATGCAGGCCTCTGAGGAGAGACCCCTGGAAACCAACCAAAGCGTTCAGAGGAAGGCCTAACAGACTGTCCGGTTCCATCTTCTGTCTCTGGGGACATCTGTCTGCTTTTCTGCATGGAGGAAGTTGCTCAGCTTGTGTCAGATAACCCCTGGGTGTCCAGAGAGCCTACACTATTGTGATGGCCTCTGGGATCTTGAAGCATTCTCCTAATCTGTTGGTTTGTGGCCAGTGGAATGGGCAGAGTTTCCTTGGAGAGGGCAGGCACAGTCCTGCACTGCGGCCCCAGTTGCCCCAGCGTTGAGGGTGTGTGGGACAGGGCTGCGGGGCCAGAATTCTGAAAACACAAACTCGGCTTATGTTTGGGGTCGAGGGTATGGCAGGTCCCATCTACCGACCGTGAATGGAGCTGCTCTGGATTTGAATGAAGGGCGAGTGTGCGTCCTTTTCTCAGGTTCTGTGTCTGGATTATGTGTCAAGGAGGGCTGTGGAATGGAGGGGTGGCCTCCTGGGCCATGGATGAGCCTCCCTCTCTGGGGATTTGGCCTGGCGTCCAAGAGTTTCAAGTCATTCTGCGGGAAGGGAAGAGTCCTGTATTCTGCCTCAGGTGTCCCTCCCAAAGAGGGATTCCAGAGCAGAGCCCTCGGTCCCGGTGACTGGAAAACCCAAACTCGGGTTAGAATGGGGGCCCAAGGGGCATGGGCAGCCCCTATGCGGGCTCGTGGTCCAGCCACTGAGAGACTTGATTGGAGCACGAGGCTTATGGTGAGGGTCACCAGGCGTCTTGTGCCCAAGGCGACCCTCAAGCATGGGTGTGGCCTCCTGGGCCATGCAGGTTTCTCCTACCCTGAAGGTTGGACACCAGGCCAACAGCAAGGTTTCTTGGATGGGGATGGAGGAGTTCAGATTTCTGCATCAGGTTCCCTCCTGTCCGTGGATTGGAGATAAGGTCAAGTTTCTGAATCCTGAACACCCAGCTTGGGAAAAGATGACAGCCTACGGTCATGGCGGGTCTGATGTGATGGGTGTCGGTCGGGATGTCAGGGCTCAGGCAGTGTCAGACAGAGCATGAGTGCCCGTGGCACCTCGAGATTTCGAGTGCAGTAGAGTGGCGTGCAGGTAGATCCTCATTGGGTGTTTCTGGGTAGTTGTCAAGGGCCACGTTTTTCTTCTGGTGGGAAGGCAGACTGCTGCATTGTGGCTCCAGAATTGCCAATCTGGAGGGCTTGGGGGGGGGGCAGGAAGGTGAGGACGGAAGTCTGAGAACACAAGCTAGGGTGAGATTTCGGGCGACGGCACTCTGCAGAGGCTGAAATGAGATCTCCTGCATCTGGAGACAGGGCGAGGATCCGACATTGGCTCAGGTTGGAGACTGTGTCCATTATGGCCCCATTAGGAAGCGGGGGCCCTCACGAAGCCATGGAGGTTTTCCCATGCTGCGAGTTGTGAGATGCTCCAAAGCGCAAGGATTCCTACTGCGGAACAGTCGAGTCCTGTGAGATGGCTCCAGGACGCCCCATACAGAAAGACTGGAGGGCAGGGTGCTAAGGATGGATGCCTGGGCATCCCACCTCCCATTCCCATTGTCTCCTAGCGACAAGGCAGGTTCGATTGCTGGCTCTGGCGGAGCTACGCCGGGCGCCCAGTGGAGATGGACTCTCCTGAGGATGGGTCATAATGTGGGTTTGTGTCCATGGAGACTTAGGAATGTGGCAGTGGCTCGGGGGCCCGGAAGGATTCTCCGAACTTTAGGATTGGACACAGCTCCAAAGAGTAAGTTTCCCCTGTGGAGATGAGAGGTGTTCTGATGGGTGCCTCAGGAAACCTCCGTTTGCTGGTATTGGAATGCAGGCCTCTGAGGAGAGACGCCTGGAAACCAACGAAAGGGTTCAGAGGAAGGCCTAACAGACTGTCCGGTTCCATCTTCTCTCTCTGGGGACATCTGTCTGCTTTTCTGCTTGGAGGGAGTTGCTCAGCTTTTGTCAGAACACTCCTGGGTATCCAGGGCAGCCTATACTATTGGGATGGCCTCAGGGATCTTGAAGCATTCTCTTAATCTGTAGGTTTGTGGCCAGTGGAATGGGCAGAGTTTCCTTGGAGAGGGCAGGCACAGTCCTGCGCTGTGGCCCCAGGGGCCTCAGCGTTGAAGGTGTGTTGGACAGGGCTGCGGGACGTGAAGTCTGAAAACTCAAACTCGGCTTAGGTTTGGGGCCGAGGGTATGGCAGGCCCCATCTACCGACCGTGATGGGAGCTGCTCTGGATTTGTATGAAAGGCGAGTGTGCGTCCTTTTCTCAGGCTTCTGTGTCTGGATTTTGTGTCAAGGAGGGCTGTGGAATGGAGGGGTGGCCTCCTGGGCCATGGATGAGCCTCCCTCTCTGGGGATTTGGCCTGGCTTGCAAGAGTTTCAGGTCATTCTGGGAGAAGGGAGGAGTCCTGTATTCTGCCTCAGGTGTCCCTCCCAAAGAGGGAATCCAGAGCAGAGCCCTGGGTCCCGGCGACTGGAAAACCCAAACTCGGGTTAGGATGGGGTCCCAAGGGGCATGGGAAGCCACCTAGGCTGGCTCGTGGTCCAGCCACTGAGAGACCTGATTGGAGCACGGGGCTTATGGTGAGGGTCACCAGGCGTCTTTGTGCCCAAGGCGACCCTCAAGCATGGGCGTGGCCTCCTGGGCCATGCAGGTTTCTCCTACCCTGAAGGTTGGACACCAGGCCAACAGCAAGGTTTCTTGGATGGGGATGGAGGAGTTCAGATTTCTGCATCAGGTTCCCTCCTGTCCGGGGATTGGAGATAAGGTCTAGGTTCTGAATCCTGAACACCCAGCTTGGGAAGAGATGACAGCCTAAGGACATGGCGGGTCTGATGTGATGGGTGTCGGTCGGGATGTCAGGGCTCAGGCAGTGTCAGACAGAGCATGAGTGCCCGTAGCACCTCGAGATTTGGAGTGCAGTAGAGTGGAGTGCCGGTTGATTCTCATGGGTGTTTCTGGGTAGTCGCCTAGGGCCACGTTTTTCTTCTGGTGGGAAGGCAGACTGTTGCATTGTGGCTCCAGAATTGCCAATCTGGAGTTTTTGGGAGGGCAGGAAGTTGAGGACGGAAGTCTGAGAACACAAGCTAGGGTGAGATTTCGGGCGAGGGCACTCTGCAGAGGCTGAAATGAGATCTCCTGCATCTGGAGACTTGGCGAGGATCCGACATTGGCTCAGGATGGAGACTGTTTCCATTATGGCCCCATCAGGAAGCGGGGGCCCTCAGGAGCCATGGAGGTTTTCCCATGCTGGGAATTGTGAGATGCTCCAAAGCGCAAGGATTCCTACTGCGGGACAGTCGAGTCCTGTGAGATGGCTCCAGGACGCCCCATAGAGAAAGACTGGAGGGCAGGGTGCTAAGGATGTATGCCTGGGCATCCCACCTCCCATTCCCATTGTCTCCTAGCGACAAGGCAGGTTCGATTCCTGGCTCTGGCGGAGTCACGCAGGGCGCTGAGTGGAGATGGACTCTCCTGAGGATGGGTCATAATGTGGGTTTGTGTCCATGCGAATTAGGAATGTGGCAGTGGCTCGGAGGCCCGGAAGGATTCTCCGAACTTTAGGATTGGACACAGCTCCAAAGAATAAGTTTCCCCTGTGGAGATGAGAGGTGTTCTGATGGGTGCCTCAGGAAACCTCCATTTGCTGGTATTGGAATGCAGGCCTCTGAGGAGAGACGCCTGGAAACCAACCAAAGGGTTCAGAGCAAGGCCTAACAGACTGTCCGGTTCCATCTTCTGTCTCTGGGGACATCCGTCTGCTTTTCTGCGTGGAGGGAGTTGCTCAGCTTGTGTCAGATCAACCCTGGGTGTCCAGTGCAGCCTACACTATTGGGATGGCCTCGGGGATCTTGGAGCCTTCTCCTAATCTGTAGGTTTGTGGCCAGTGGAATGGGCAGAGTTTCCATGGAGAGGGCAGGCACAGTCCTGCGCTGGGGCCCCAGGGGTCCCAGGGTTGAGGGTGGGTGGGACAGGGCTGCGGGGCCTGAAGTCTGAAAACTCAAACTCGGCTTAGGTTTGGGGCCTAAGGTATGACAGGCCCCATCTACTGACCGTGATGGGAACTATTCTGGATTTGAATGAAGGGCGAGTGTGCGTCCTTTTCTCAGGCTTCTGTGTCTGGATTTTGTGTCAAGGAGGGCTGTGGAATGGAGGGGTGGCCTCCTGGCCATGGATGAGCCTCCCTCTCTGGGGATTTGGCCTGGCTTCCAAGAGTTTCAGGTCATTCTGCGGGAAGGGAGGAGTCCTGTATTCTGCCTCAGGTGTCCCTCCCAAAGAGGGATTCCAGAGCAGAGCCCTGGGTCCCGGCGACTGGAAAACCCAAACTCGGGTTAGGATGGGGGCCCAAGGGCATGGGAAGCCCCATAGGCTGGCTCGTGGTCCAGCCACTGAGAGACCTGATTGGAGCACGAGGCTTATGGTGAGGGTCACCAGGCGTCTTTGTGCCCAAGGCGACCCTCAAGCATGGGCGTGGCCTCCTGGGCCATGCAGGTTTCTCCTACCCTGAAGGTTGGACACCAGGCGAACAGCAAGGTTTCTTGGATGGGGATGGAGGAGTTGAGATTTCTGACTCTGCTTCCATCCTGTCCGGGGATTGGAGATAAGGTCTAGGTTCTGAATCCTGAACACCCAGCTTGGGAAGAGATGACAGCCTAAGGTCATGGCGGGTCTGATGTGATGGGTGTCGGTCGGGATGTCAGGGCTCAGGCAGTGTCAGACAGAGCATGAGTGCCCGTGGCACCTCGAGATTTGGAGTGCACAAGAGTGGCGTGCAGGCTGATTCTCATGGGTGTTTCTGGGTAGTCGCCTAGGGCCACGTTTTTCTTCTGGTGGGAAGGCAGACTGCTGCATTGTGGCTCCAGAATTGCCAATCTGGATGGCTTGGGTGGGGAGGAAGGTGAGGACGGAAGTCTGAGAACAAAAGCTAGGGTGAGATTTAGGGCGAGGGCACTCTGCAGAGGCTGAAATGAGATCTCCTTCATCTGGAGACTTGGCGAGGATCCGACATTGGCTCAGGATGGAGACTGTTTCCATTATGGCCCCATCAGGAAGCGTGGGCCCTCACGAAGCCATGGAGGTTTTCCCATGCTGGGAATTGTGAGATGCTCCAAAGCGCAAGGATTCCTACTGCGGGACAGTCGAGTCCTGTGAGATGGCTCCAGGACGCCCCATACAGAAAGCTGGAGGGCAGGGTGCTAAGGATGTATGCCTGGGCATCCCACCTCCCATTCCCATTGTCTCCTAGCGACAAGGCAGGTTCGATTCCTGGCTCTGGCGGAGTCACGCAGGGCGCTGAGTGGAGATGGACTCTCCTGAGGATGGGTCATAATGTGGGTTTGTGTCCATGCGAATTAGGAATGTGGCAGTGGCTCGGAGGCCCGGAAGGATTCTCCGAACTTTAGGATTGGACACAGCTCCAAAGAATAAGTTTCCCCTGTGGAGATGAGAGGTGTTCTGATGGGTGCCTCAGGAAACCTCCGTTTGCTGGTATTGGAATGCAGGCCTCTGAGGAGAGACGCCTGGAAACCAACCAAAGGGTTCAGAGGAAGGCCTAACAGACTGTCCGGTTCCATCTTCTGTCTCTGGGGACATCCGTCTGCTTTTCTGCGTGGAGGGAGTTGCTCAGCTTGTGTCAGATCAACCCTGGGTGTCCAGTGCAGCCTACACTATTGGGATGGCCTCGGGGATCTTGGAGCCTTCTCCTAATCTGTAGGTTTGTGGCCAGTGGAATGGGCAGAGTTTCCATGGAGAGGGCAGGCACAGTCCTGCGCTGGGGCCCCAGGGGTCCCAGGGTTGAGGGTGGGTGGGACAGGGCTGCGGGGCCTGAAGTCTGAAAACTCAAACTCGGCTTAGGTTTGGGGCCTAAGGTATGACAGGCCCCATCTACTGACCGTGATGGGAACTATTCTGGATTTGAATGAAGGGCGAGTGTGCGTCCTTTTCTCAGGCTTCTGTGTCTGGATTTTGTGTCAAGGAGGGCTGTGGAATGGAGGGGTGGCCTCCTGGCCATGGATGAGCCTCCCTCTCTGGGGATTTGGCCTGGCTTCCAAGAGTTTCAGGTCATTCTGCGGGAAGGGAGGAGTCCTGTATTCTGCCTCAGGTGTCCCTCCCAAAGAGGGATTCCAGAGCAGAGCCCTGGGTCCCGGCGACTGGAAAACCCAAACTCGGGTTAGGATGGGGGCCCAAGGGCATGGGAAGCCCCATAGGCTGGCTCGTGGTCCAGCCACTGAGAGACCTGATTGGAGCACGAGGCTTATGGTGAGGGTCACCAGGCGTCTTTGTGCCCAAGGCGACCCTCAAGCATGGGCGTGGCGTCCTGGGCCATGCAGGTTTCTCCTACCCTGAAGGTTGGACACCAGGCGAACAGCAAGGTTTCTTGGATGGGGATGGAGGAGTTGAGATTTCTGACTCTGCTTCCATCCTGTCCGGGGATTGGAGATAAGGTCAAGGTTCTGAATCCTGAACACCCAGCTTGGGAAAAGATGACAGCCTACGGTCATGGCGGGTCTGATGTGATGGGTGTCGGTCGGGATGTCAGGGCTCAGGCAGTGTCAGACAGAGCATGAGTGCCCGTGGCACCTCGAGATTTGGAGTGCACAAGAGTGGCGTGCAGGCTGATTCTCATGGGTGTTTCTGGGTAGTCGCCTAGGGCCACGTTTTTCTTCTGGTGGGAAGGCAGACTGCTGCATTGTGGCTCCAGAATTGCCAATCTGGATGGCTTGGGGGGGGAGGAAGGTGAGGACGGAAGTCTGAGAACAAAAGCTAGGGTGAGATTTAGGGCGAGGGCACTCTGCAGAGGCTGAAATGAGATCTCCTTCATCTGGAGACTTGGCGAGGATCCGACATTGGCTCAGGATGGAGACTGTTTCCATTATGGCCCCATCAGGAAGCGTGGGCCCTCACGAAGCCATGGAGGTTTTCCCATGCTGGGAATTGTGAGATGCTCCAAAGCGCAAGGATTCCTACTGCGGGACAGTCGAGTCCTGTGAGATGGCTCCAGGACGCCCCATACAGAAAGCTGGAGGGCAGGGTGCTAAGGATGGATGCCTGGGCATCCCAGCACCCATTCCCATTGTCTCCTAGCGACAAGGCAGGTTCGATAGCTGGCTCTGGCGGAGCTACACAGGTTGCTGAGTGGAGATGGACTCTCCTGAGGATGGGTCATAATGTGGTTTGTGTCCATGGAGACCTAGGAATGTGGCAGTGGCTCGGGGGTACGGAAGGATTCTCCGACCTGTAGGATTGGACACAGCTCCAAAGAGTAAGTTTCCCCTGTGGAGATGAGAGGTGTTCTGATGGGTGCCTCAGGAAACCTCCGTTTGCTGGTATTGGAATCCCGGCCTCTGAGGAGAGACCCCTGGAAACCAACCAAAGGGTTCAGAGGAAGGCCTAACAGACTGTCCGGTTCCATCTTCTGTCTCTGGGGACATCCGTCTGCTTTTCTGCGTGGAGGGAGTTGCTCAGCTTGTGTCAGATCACCCCTGTGTGTCCAGGGCAGCCTACACTATTGGGATGGCTCTGGGATCTTGAAGCATTCTCCTAATCTGTAGGTTTCAGGCCAGTGGAATGGGCAGAGTTTCCTTGGAGAGGGCAGACACAGTCCTGCACTGTGGCCCCCAGGGCCCCAGGGTTTAGGGTGGGTGGGACAGGGCTGCGGGGCCTGAAGTCTGAAAACAAAAACTCGGCTTAGGTTTGGGGCCGAGGGTATGGCAGGCCCCATCTACCGACTATGATGGGAGCTGCTCTGGATTTGAATGAAGGGCGAGTGTGCGTCCTTTTCTCAGGCTTCTGTGTCTGGATTTTGTATCCAGCAGGGCTGTGGAATGGAGGCGTGGCCTCCTGGTCTATGGATGAGCCTCCCTCTCTGGGGATTTGGCCTGGCTTCCAGGAGATTCAGGTCATTCTGCGGGAAGGGAGGAGTCCTGTATTCTGCCTCAGGTGTCCCTCCCAAAGAGGGATTCCACAGCAGAGCCCTGGGTCCCAGCGACTGGAAAACCCATACTCGGGTTAGGATGGGGGCCCAAGGGGCATGGGAAGCCCCCTAGGCGGGCTCGTGGTCCAGCCACTGAGAGACCTGATTGGAGAACGAGGCTGATGCTGAGGGTCACCATGCGTCTTTGTGCCCAAGGCGACCCTGAAGCATGGGCGTGGCCTCCTGGGCCATGCAGGTTTCTCCCACCCTGAAGGTTGGACACCAGGCCAACAGCAAGGTTTCTTGGATGGGGATGGAGGAGTTCTGATTTCGGCATCAGGTTCCCTCCTGTCCGGGAATTGGAGATAAGGTCTAGGTTCTGAATCCTGAACACCCAGCTTGGGAAGAGATGACAGCCTCAGGTCATGGCGGGTCTGATGTGCTGGGTGTGCTGCCTGGTGTCCGGGTGTCGGTCGGGATGTCAGAGCTCAGGCTGTGTCAGACAGAGCATTAGTGCCCAAGGCAGCCAACAGAATTGGGGTGCAGTCACGTGGCGTGCAGGTTGACCCTCCTTTGGGATTTCTGGGCAGCCCTATAGGGCAACGTTTTTCTTCTGGTGGGCAGGCAGAGTGCTGCCTTGTGGCTCCAGAATTCCCCATGTGGAGGGCTTGGGGGCCAGGAGTGTGAGGACGGAAGTGTGAGAACACAAGCTAGGGTTATGTGTCGGGGTGAGGGCACGGCAGGCCCACTCTGCAGAGGCTGAATCGAGATCTCCTGCATCGGAAGTCAGGGCGAGGATCCGACTTTGGCTCAGGTTGGAGTTTGTGTCCATGGTGGCCCCTTCAGGAAGAGGGCGCCTCGTGAGGTCATGGAGGTTTTCCCACGCTGGGAGTTGTGACATGCTCCAAAGTGCAAGGATTCCTTCTGCGGGGGAGTCGAGTCCTCTGGGATGGCTCCAGGACGCCCCATTCGGAAAGACTCGAGAGCACGGTTCTAAGGATGGATGCCTGGGCACCCCACCTCGCATTCCCATTGGCTCGTAGAGACAAAGCAGGCTCAATCTGCTGCCTCTGGGGGAGGTAGGCGGGGGGCGGGTGGGGCTGAGTTGAAACGGACTCTCCTGAGGAGGGGTCATCATGTGGGTTTGTGTCCATAGAGACTTTGGAATGTGGCGGTGGCTCGGGGGCCCGGATGGATTCTCATCAACGGAAGGTTGGACACAGCTCCAAAGAGCAAGCTTCCCACGAGGAGATGAGAGGTTTTCCGTTTGGTGCCTCAGGAAACCCCCATCGACTGGTATTGGAAAGCAGGCTTCTGAGGAGAGACACCTGGAAACCAAAGCAAGTGTTCAGCTGAGGGCCTACGGGCCTCTACGGTTCAATCTTCTATCTCTGGGGACACCCGTCTGATGTCTGAGTGGAGGTAGTTGGTCAGCTTGTGCCAGATCGCCCCTGTTTGTTCAGGGCAGCCTACACTATTGGGATGGCCTCAGGGACCTTGGAGGATCCTCTTAATCTGTAGGGTTGTGACCAACGGATTGGGCAGAGGTTCCTTGGAGAGCGCAGGCACAGTCCTGCGGTGTGGCTCCAGGGGCCCCAAGCTGGAGAGTGTGTGGGCCAGGGCTGTGGGGACAGAAGTCTGAAAAGAAAAACTGGCCTTAGGTTTGGGGCCGAGGGTATGGCAGGCGTGATCTACAGACCGTGAGGGGAGTTCCTCGGGATAGGAACGAAGGGCGAGTGTGTGGGGGTTTCAGGCTTTTGTCTCTGGATTTTGAATCCAGGAGGGCCATGGAATGGAGGGTTGGACTCATGGGCCACGGACGAGTCTCCTTCTCTGGGGATTTGGCCCGGCTCGCCAGAGTTTGATGTCATTCTCTGGGAAGGGTGGAGTCCTGTATTCTGCCTCAGGTGTCCGTCCCAAAGAGGGATTCCAGATGCGAGCCCTGGGTCCGGCTGACAGGAAAACCCAAACTCGGGTTAGGATGGGGGCCTCGGGGCATGGCAATCTCCATATGCGTGCTCTTTGTCCAGCCACTGAGAGGGCTTCCTTGAGCACGGGGCTCCGCTTCATGTCCCGGTGCGTGTTTGTGCCCAAGGTGGCCCTCAAGCATGGGCGTGGCCTCATGGGCCATGCTGGTTTCTCCTACTCTGAATGTCGAACGCCATGCCAACAGCAAGGTTTCTTGCCATGGCGATGGAGGAGTTCTGATTTCCGCATCAGGTTCACCCCTATGAAGTTATCAGAGATAAGGTCGAGGTTCTGAAGCCAGAAACCCTAGGTTGGGAAGAGAGGACGGCCTCAGGCCATGGCGGGCCCGATGTGCTGGGTGTGTGGCCAGCTGTCCCAGGGTCCGACTGGAAGTCCGGGCTCTGGCTGTGTCAGGCAGAGCATGAGTGCCCATGGCAGCCTCTAGAATTGGAGGGCAGTGGAGTGGCGTGCAGGTGGATCCTCATTGGGTGTTTCTGGGTAGCCGCCTAGGGCAACGTTTTTCTTCTGGTGGGCAGGCAGAGTGCTGCCTTGTGGCTCCAGAGTTGCCAATCTGGAGGGCTTGGGGGCCAGGAATGTGAGGACGGAAGTCTGAGAACACAAGCTAGGGTGAGATTTCGGGCGAGGGCACTGTGCAGAGGCTGAAATGAGATCTCCTGCATCTGGAGACAGGGCGAGGATCCGACATTGGCTCAGGTTGGAGACTGTGTCATTGATGGCCCCATCAGGAAGTGGGCGCCCTCACGAGGCCATGGAGGTTTTCCCATGCTGGGAGTTGTGAGATGCTCCAAACCGCAAGGATTCCTACTGCGGGACAGTCGAGTCCTGTGAGATGGCTCCAGGACGCCCCATAGAGAAAGACTGGAGGGCAGGGTGCTAAGGATGTATGCCTGGGCATCCCACCTCCCATTCCCATTGTCTCCTAGCGACAAGGCAGGTTCGATTCCTGGCTCTGGCGGAGTCACGCAGGGCGCTGAGTGGAGATGGACTCTCCTGAGGATGGGTCATAATGTGGGTTTGTGTCCATGCGAATTAGGAATGTGGCAGTGCCTCGGAGGCCCGGAAGGATTCTCCGAACTTTAGGATTGGACACAGCTCCAAAGAATAAGTTTCCCCTGTGGAGATGAGAGGTGTTCTGATGGGTGCCTCAGGAAACCTCCGTTTGCTGGTATTGGAATGCAGGCCTCTGAGGAGAGACGCCTGGAAACCAACCAAAGGGTTCAGAGCAAGGCCTAACAGACTGTCCGGTTCCATCTTCTGTCTCTGGGGACATCCGTCTGCTTTTCTGCGTGGAGGGAGTTGCTCAGCTTGTGTCAGATCAACCCTGGGTGTCCAGTGCAGCCTACACTATTGGGATGGCCTCGGGGATCTTGGAGCCTTCTCCTAATCTGTAGGTTTGTGGCCAGTGGAATGGGCAGAGTTTCCATGGAGAGGGCAGGCACAGTCCTGCGCTGGGGCCCCAGGGGTCCCAGGGTTGAGGGTGGGTGGGACAGGGCTGCGGGGCCTGAAGTCTGAAAACTCAAACTCGGCTTAGGTTTGGGGCCTAAGGTATGACAGGCCCCATCTACTGACCGTGATGGGAACTATTCTGGATTTGAATGAAGGGCGAGTGTGCGTCCTTTTCTCAGGCTTCTGTGTCTGGATTTTGTGTCAAGGAGGGCTGTGGAATGGAGGGGTGGCCTCCTGGCCATGGATGAGCCTCCCTCTCTGGGGATTTGGCCTGGCTTCCAAGAGTTTCAGGTCATTCTGCGGGAAGGGAGGAGTCCTGTATTCTGCCTCAGGTGTCCCTCCCAAAGAGGGATTCCAGAGCAGAGCCCTGGGTCCCGGCGACTGGAAAACCCAAACTCGGGTTAGGATGGGGGCCCAAGGGCATGGGAAGCCCCATAGGCTGGCTCGTGGTCCAGCCACTGAGAGACCTGATTGGAGCACGAGGCTTATGGTGAGGGTCACCAGGCGTCTTTGTGCCCAAGGCGACCCTCAAGCATGGGCGTGGCCTCCTGGGCCATGCAGGTTTCTCCTACCCTGAAGGTTGGACACCAGGCGAACAGCAAGGTTTCTTGGATGGGGATGGAGGAGTTGAGATTTCTGACTCTGCTTCCATCCTGTCCGGGGATTGGAGATAAGGTCTAGGTTCTGAATCCTGAACACCCAGCTTGGGAAGAGATGACAGCCTAAGGTCATGGCGGGTCTGATGTGATGGGTGTCGGTCGGGATGTCAGGGCTCAGGCAGTGTCAGACAGAGCATGAGTGCCCGTGGCACCTCGAGATTTGGAGTGCACAAGAGTGGCGTGCAGGCTGATTCTCATGGGTGTTTCTGGGTAGTCGCCTAGGGCCACGTTTTTCTTCTGGTGGGAAGGCAGACTGCTGCATTGTGGCTCCAGAATTGCCAATCTGGATGGCTTGGGGGGGGAGGAAGGTGAGGACGGAAGTCTGAGAACAAAAGCTAGGGTGAGATTTAGGGCGAGGGCACTCTGCAGAGGCTGAAATGAGATCTCCTTCATCTGGAGACTTGGCGAGGATCCGACATTGGCTCAGGATGGAGACTGTTTCCATTATGGCCCCATCAGGAAGCGTGGGCCCTCACGAAGCCATGGAGGTTTTCCCATGCTGGGAATTGTGAGATGCTCCAAAGCGCAAGGATTCCTACTGCGGGACAGTCGAGTCCTGTGAGATGGCTCCAGGACGCCCCATACAGAAAGCTGGAGGGCAGGGTGCTAAGGATGTATGCCTGGGCATCCCACCTCCCATTCCCATTGTCTCCTAGCGACAAGGCAGGTTCGATTCCTGGCTCTGGCGGAGTCACGCAGGGCGCTGAGTGGAGATGGACTCTCCTGAGGATGGGTCATAATGTGGGTTTGTGTCCATGCGAATTAGGAATGTGGCAGTGGCTCGGAGGCCCGGAAGGATTCTCCGAACTTTAGGATTGGACACAGCTCCAAAGAATAAGTTTCCCCTGTGGAGATGAGAGGTGTTCTGATGGGTGCCTCAGGAAACCTCCGTTTGCTGGTATTGGAATGCAGGCCTCTGAGGAGAGACGCCTGGAAACCAACCAAAGGGTTCAGAGCAAGGCCTAACAGACTGTCCGGTTCCATCTTCTGTCTCTGGGGACATCCGTCTGCTTTTCTGCGTGGAGGGAGTTGCTCAGCTTGTGTCAGATCAACCCTGGGTGTCCAGTGCAGCCTACACTATTGGGATGGCCTCGGGGATCTTGGAGCCTTCTCCTAATCTGTAGGTTTGTGGCCAGTGGAATGGGCAGAGTTTCCATGGAGAGGGCAGGCACAGTCCTGCGCTGGGGCCCCAGGGGTCCCAGGGTTGAGGGTGGGTGGGACAGGGCTGCGGGGCCTGAAGTCTGAAAACTCAAACTCGGCTTAGGTTTGGGGCCTAAGGTATGACAGGCCCCATCTACTGACCGTGATGGGAACTATTCTGGATTTGAATGAAGGGCGAGTGTGCGTCCTTTTCTCAGGCTTCTGTGTCTGGATTTTGTGTCAAGGAGGGCTGTGGAATGGAGGGGTGGCCTCCTGGCCATGGATGAGCCTCCCTCTCTGGGGATTTGGCCTGGCTTCCAAGAGTTTCAGGTCATTCTGCGGGAAGGGAGGAGTCCTGTATTCTGCCTCAGGTGTCCCTCCCAAAGAGGGATTCCAGAGCAGAGCCCTGGGTCCCGGCGACTGGAAAACCCAAACTCGGGTTAGGATGGGGGCCCAAGGGCATGGGAAGCCCCATAGGCTGGCTCGTGGTCCAGCCACTGAGAGACCTGATTGGAGCACGAGGCTTATGGTGAGGGTCACCAGGCGTCTTTGTGCCCAAGGCGACCCTCAAGCATGGGCGTGGCGTCCTGGGCCATGCAGGTTTCTCCTACCCTGAAGGTTGGACACCAGGCGAACAGCAAGGTTTCTTGGATGGGGATGGAGGAGTTGAGATTTCTGACTCTGCTTCCATCCTGTCCGGGGATTGGAGATAAGGTCAAGGTTCTGAATCCTGAACACCCAGCTTGGGAAAAGATGACAGCCTACGGTCATGGCGGGTCTGATGTGATGGGTGTCGGTCGGGATGTCAGGGCTCAGGCAGTGTCAGACAGAGCATGAGTGCCCGTGGCACCTCGAGATTTGGAGTGCACAAGAGTGGCGTGCAGGCTGATTCTCATGGGTGTTTCTGGGTAGTCGCCTAGGGCCACGTTTTTCTTCTGGTGGGAAGGCAGACTGCTGCATTGTGGCTCCAGAATTGCCAATCTGGATGGCTTGGGGGGGGAGGAAGGTGAGGACGGAAGTCTGAGAACAAAAGCTAGGGTGAGATTTAGGGCGAGGGCACTCTGCAGAGGCTGAAATGAGATCTCCTTCATCTGGAGACTTGGCGAGGATCCGACATTGGCTCAGGATGGAGACTGTTTCCATTATGGCCCCATCAGGAAGCGTGGGCCCTCACGAAGCCATGGAGGTTTTCCCATGCTGGGAATTGTGAGATGCTCCAAAGCGCAAGGATTCCTACTGCGGGACAGTCGAGTCCTGTGAGATGGCTCCAGGACGCCCCATACAGAAAGCTGGAGGGCAGGGTGCTAAGGATGGATGCCTGGGCATCCCAGCACCCATTCCCATTGTCTCCTAGCGACAAGGCAGGTTCGATAGCTGGCTCTGGCGGAGCTACACAGGTTGCTGAGTGGAGATGGACTCTCCTGAGGATGGGTCATAATGTGGTTTGTGTCCATGGAGACCTAGGAATGTGGCAGTGGCTCGGGGGTACGGAAGGATTCTCCGACCTGTAGGATTGGACACAGCTCCAAAGAGTAAGTTTCCCCTGTGGAGATGAGAGGTGTTCTGATGGGTGCCTCAGGAAACCTCCGTTTGCTGGTATTGGAATCCCGGCCTCTGAGGAGAGACCCCTGGAAACCAACCAAAGGGTTCAGAGGAAGGCCTAACAGACTGTCCGGTTCCATCTTCTGTCTCTGGGGACATCCGTCTGCTTTTCTGCGTGGAGGGAGTTGCTCAGCTTGTGTCAGATCACCCCTGTGTGTCCAGGGCAGCCTACACTATTGGGATGGCTCTGGGATCTTGAAGCATTCTCCTAATCTGTAGGTTTCAGGCCAGTGGAATGGGCAGAGTTTCCTTGGAGAGGGCAGACACAGTCCTGCACTGTGGCCCCCAGGGCCCCAGGGTTTAGGGTGGGTGGGACAGGGCTGCGGGGCCTGAAGTCTGAAAACAAAAACTCGGCTTAGGTTTGGGGCCGAGGGTATGGCAGGCCCCATCTACCGACTATGATGGGAGCTGCTCTGGATTTGAATGAAGGGCGAGTGTGCGTCCTTTTCTCAGGCTTCTGTGTCTGGATTTTGTATCCAGCAGGGCTGTGGAATGGAGGCGTGGCCTCCTGGTCTATGGATGAGCCTCCCTCTCTGGGGATTTGGCCTGGCTTCCAGGAGATTCAGGTCATTCTGCGGGAAGGGAGGAGTCCTGTATTCTGCCTCAGGTGTCCCTCCCAAAGAGGGATTCCACAGCAGAGCCCTGGGTCCCAGCGACTGGAAAACCCATACTCGGGTTAGGATGGGGGCCCAAGGGGCATGGGAAGCCCCCTAGGCGGGCTCGTGGTCCAGCCACTGAGAGACCTGATTGGAGAACGAGGCTGATGCTGAGGGTCACCATGCGTCTTTGTGCCCAAGGCGACCCTGAAGCATGGGCGTGGCCTCCTGGGCCATGCAGGTTTCTCCCACCCTGAAGGTTGGACACCAGGCCAACAGCAAGGTTTCTTGGATGGGGATGGAGGAGTTCTGATTTCGGCATCAGGTTCCCTCCTGTCCGGGAATTGGAGATAAGGTCTAGGTTCTGAATCCTGAACACCCAGCTTGGGAAGAGATGACAGCCTCAGGTCATGGCGGGTCTGATGTGCTGGGTGTGCTGCCTGGTGTCCGGGTGTCGGTCGGGATGTCAGAGCTCAGGCTGTGTCAGACAGAGCATTAGTGCCCAAGGCAGCCAACAGAATTGGGGTGCAGTCACGTGGCGTGCAGGTTGACCCTCCTTTGGGATTTCTGGGCAGCCCTATAGGGCAACGTTTTTCTTCTGGTGGGCAGGCAGAGTGCTGCCTTGTGGCTCCAGAATTCCCCATGTGGAGGGCTTGGGGGCCAGGAGTGTGAGGACGGAAGTGTGAGAACACAAGCTAGGGTTATGTGTCGGGGTGAGGGCACGGCAGGCCCACTCTGCAGAGGCTGAATCGAGATCTCCTGCATCGGAAGTCAGGGCGAGGATCCGACTTTGGCTCAGGTTGGAGTTTGTGTCCATGGTGGCCCCTTCAGGAAGAGGGCGCCTCGTGAGGTCATGGAGGTTTTCCCACGCTGGGAGTTGTGACATGCTCCAAAGTGCAAGGATTCCTTCTGCGGGGGAGTCGAGTCCTCTGGGATGGCTCCAGGACGCCCCATTCGGAAAGACTCGAGAGCACGGTTCTAAGGATGGATGCCTGGGCACCCCACCTCGCATTCCCATTGGCTCGTAGAGACAAAGCAGGCTCAATCTGCTGCCTCTGGGGGAGGTAGGCGGGGGGCGGGTGGGGCTGAGTTGAAACGGACTCTCCTGAGGAGGGGTCATCATGTGGGTTTGTGTCCATAGAGACTTTGGAATGTGGCGGTGGCTCGGGGGCCCGGATGGATTCTCATCAACGGAAGGTTGGACACAGCTCCAAAGAGCAAGCTTCCCACGAGGAGATGAGAGGTTTTCCGTTTGGTGCCTCAGGAAACCCCCATCGACTGGTATTGGAAAGCAGGCTTCTGAGGAGAGACACCTGGAAACCAAAGCAAGTGTTCAGCTGAGGGCCTACGGGCCTCTACGGTTCAATCTTCTATCTCTGGGGACACCCGTCTGATGTCTGAGTGGAGGTAGTTGGTCAGCTTGTGCCAGATCGCCCCTGTTTGTTCAGGGCAGCCTACACTATTGGGATGGCCTCAGGGACCTTGGAGGATCCTCTTAATCTGTAGGGTTGTGACCAACGGATTGGGCAGAGGTTCCTTGGAGAGCGCAGGCACAGTCCTGCGGTGTGGCTCCAGGGGCCCCAAGCTGGAGAGTGTGTGGGCCAGGGCTGTGGGGACAGAAGTCTGAAAAGAAAAACTGGCCTTAGGTTTGGGGCCGAGGGTATGGCAGGCGTGATCTACAGACCGTGAGGGGAGTTCCTCGGGATAGGAACGAAGGGCGAGTGTGTGGGGGTTTCAGGCTTTTGTCTCTGGATTTTGAATCCAGGAGGGCCATGGAATGGAGGGTTGGACTCATGGGCCACGGACGAGTCTCCTTCTCTGGGGATTTGGCCCGGCTCGCCAGAGTTTGATGTCATTCTCTGGGAAGGGTGGAGTCCTGTATTCTGCCTCAGGTGTCCGTCCCAAAGAGGGATTCCAGATGCGAGCCCTGGGTCCGGCTGACAGGAAAACCCAAACTCGGGTTAGGATGGGGGCCTCGGGGCATGGCAATCTCCATATGCGTGCTCTTTGTCCAGCCACTGAGAGGGCTTCCTTGAGCACGGGGCTCCGCTTCATGTCCCGGTGCGTGTTTGTGCCCAAGGTGGCCCTCAAGCATGGGCGTGGCCTCATGGGCCATGCTGGTTTCTCCTACTCTGAATGTCGAACGCCATGCCAACAGCAAGGTTTCTTGCCATGGCGATGGAGGAGTTCTGATTTCCGCATCAGGTTCACCCCTATGAAGTTATCAGAGATAAGGTCGAGGTTCTGAAGCCAGAAACCCTAGGTTGGGAAGAGAGGACGGCCTCAGGCCATGGCGGGCCCGATGTGCTGGGTGTGTGGCCAGCTGTCCCAGGGTCCGACTGGAAGTCCGGGCTCTGGCTGTGTCAGGCAGAGCATGAGTGCCCATGGCAGCCTCTAGAATTGGAGGGCAGTGGAGTGGCGTGCAGGTGGATCCTCATTGGGTGTTTCTGGGTAGCCGCCTAGGGCAACGTTTTTCTTCTGGTGGGCAGGCAGAGTGCTGCCTTGTGGCTCCAGAGTTGCCAATCTGGAGGGCTTGGGGGCCAGGAATGTGAGGACGGAAGTCTGAGAACACAAGCTAGGGTGAGATTTCGGGCGAGGGCACTGTGCAGAGGCTGAAATGAGATCTCCTGCATCTGGAGACAGGGCGAGGATCCGACATTGGCTCAGGTTGGAGACTGTGTCATTGATGGCCCCATCAGGAAGTGGGCGCCCTCACGAGGCCATGGAGGTTTTCCCATGCTGGGAGTTGTGAGATGCTCCAAACCGCAAGGATTCCTACTGCGGGACAGTCGAGTCCTGTGAGATGGTTCCAGGACGCCCCATACAGAAAGACTCGCGGGCTGGGTTCTAAGGATGGATGCCTGGGCATCCACCTCACATTCCCATTGTCTCCGAGCGACAAGGCAAGTCCGATTGCTGGCTCTGGGGGAGCTACGCAGGGGGCTGAGTGGAAATGGACTCTCCTGAGGATGGGTCATCATGTGGGTTTGTGTCCATGGAGACCTAGGAATGTGGCAGTGGCTCGGGGGCCCGGAAGGATTCTCCGACCTGGAGGATTGGACACAGCTCCAAAGAGTACGTTTCCCCTGTGGAGATGAGAGGTGTTCTGATGGGTGCCTCAGGAAACCTCCGTTTGCTGGTATTGGAATGCAGGCCTCTGAGGAGAGACGCCTGGAAACCAAACAAAGGGTTCAGAGGAAGGCCTAACAGACTGTCCGGTTCCATCTTGTGTCTCTGGGGACATCCGTCTGCTCTTCTGAGTGGAGGGAGTTGCTCAGCTTGTGTCAGATCACCCCTGTGTGTCCAGGGCAGCCTACACTATTGGGATGGCCTCGGGGATCTTGGAGCCTTGTCTTAATCTGTAGGTTTGTGGCCAGTGGAATGGGCAGAGTTTCCTTGGAGAGGGCAGGCACAGTCCTGCGCTGTGGCTCCAGGGGCCCCAGGGTTGAGGGTGGGTGGGACAGGGCTGCGGGGCCTGAAGTCTGAAAACACAAACTCGGCTTAGGTTTGGGGCCGAGGGTATGGCAGGCCTCATCTACCGACCGTGATAGGAGCTGCTCTGGATTTGAATGAAGGGCGAGTGTTCGTCCTTTTCTCAGGCTTCTGTGTCTGGATTTTGTATCCAGCAGGGCTGTGGAATGGAGGGGTGGCCTCCTGGGCCATGGATGAGCCTCCCTCTCTGGGGATTTGGCCTGGCTTCCAGGAGTTTCAGGTCATTCTGCGGGAAGGGAGGAGTCCTGTATTCTGCCTCAGGTGTCCCTCCCAAAGAGGGATTCCACAGCAGAGCCCTGGGTCCCGGCGACTGGAAAACCCAAACTCGGGTAGGATGGGGGCCCAAGGGGCATGGGAAGTCCCCTAGGCGGGCTCGTGGTCCAGCCACTGAGAGACCTGATTGGAGCACGAGGCTTATGGTGAGGGTCACAAGGCGTCTTTCTGCCCAAGGCGCCTCTCAGGCGTGGCCTCCTGGGCCATGCAGGTTTCTCCTACCCTGAAGGTTGGACACCAGGCCAACTGCAAGGTTTCTTGGATGGGGATGGAGGAGTTCATATTTCTGCATCAGGTTCCCTCCTGTCCGGGGATTGGAGATAAGGTCTAGGTTCTGAATCCTGAACACCCAGCTTGGGAAGAGATGACAGCCTAAGGTCATGGCGGGTCTGATGTGATGGGTTCGGTCGGGATGTCAGGGCTCAGGCAGTGTCAGACAGAGCATGAGTGCCCATGGCAACCTCGAGAATTGGAGTGCAGTAGAGTGGCGTGCAGGTGGATCCTCATTGGGTGTTTCTGGGTAGTCGCCTAGGGCCACGTTTTTCTTCTGGTGGGAAGGCTGACTGCTGCCTTGTGGCTCCAGAATTGCCAATCTGGAGGGCTTGTGGGGGCAGGAAGGTGAGGACGGAAGTCTGAGAACACAAGCTAGGGTGAGATTTCGGGCGAGGGCACTCTGCAGAGGCTGAAATGGGATATCTTGCATCTGGAGACTTGGCGAGGATCCGACATTGTCTCAGGTTGGAGACTGTGTCCATTATGGCCCCATCAGGAAGTGGGGGCCCTCACGAAGCCATGGTAGTTTTCCTTAGCTGGGAGTTGTGAGATGCTCCAAAGCGCAAGGATTCCTACTGCGGGACAGTTGAGTCCTGTGAGATGGCTCCAGGACGCCCCATACAGAAAGACTGGAGGGCAAGGTGCTAAGGATGGATGCCTGGGCATCCCACCTCCAATTCCCATTGTCTCCTAGCGACAAGGCAGGTTCGATTGCTGGCTCTGGCGGAGCTACGCAGGGCGCCGAGTGGAGATGGACTCTCCTGAGGATGGGTCATAATATGCGTTTGTGTCCATGGAGACCTAGGAATGTGGCAGTGGCTCGGGGGCCCGGAAGGATTCTCCGACTTTAGGATTGGACACAGCTCCAAAGAGTAAGTTTCCCCTGTGGAGATGAGAGGTGTTTTGAGGGTTGCCTCAGGAAACCTCCGTTTGCTGGTATTTGAATGCAGGCCTCTGAGGAGAGACCCCTGGAAACCAACCAGAGGAAGGCCTAACAGACTGTCCGGTTCCATCTTCTGTCTCTGGGGACATCTGTCTGCTTTTCTGCATGGAGGAAGTTGCTCAGCTTGTGTCAGGTAACCCCTGGGTGTCCAGAGAGCCTACACTATTGTGATGGCCTCTGGGATCTTGAAGCATTCTCCTAATCTGTAGGTTTGTGGCCAGTGAAATGGGCAGAGTTTCCTTGGAGAGGGCAGGCACAGTCCTGCACTGCGGCCCCAGTTGCCCCCGCGTTGAGGGTGTGTGGGACAGGGCTGCGGGGCCTGAAGTCTGAAAACACAAACTCGGCTTAGGTTTGGGGCCGAGGGTATGGCAGGCCTCATCTACCGACCGTGATAGGAGCTGCTCTGGATTTGAATGAAGGGCGAGTGTTCGTCCTTTTCTCAGGCTTCTGTTTCTGGATTTTGTATCCAGCAGGGCTGTGGAATGGAGGGGTGGCCTCCTGGGCCATGGATGAGCCTCCCTCTCTGGGGATTTGGCCTGGCTTCCAGGAGATTCAGGTCATTCTGCGGGAAGGGAGGAGTCCTGTATTCTGCCTCAGGTGTCCCTCCCAAAGAGGGATTCCACAGCAGAGCCCTGGGTCCCGGCGACTGGAAAACCCAAACTCGGGTAGGATGGGGGCCCAAGGGGCATGGGAAGTCCCCTAGGCGGGCTCGTGGTCCAGCCACTGAGAGACCTGATTGGAGCACGAGGCTTATGGTGAGGGTCACAAGGCGTCTTTGTGCCCAAGGCGCCTCTCAGGCGTGGCCTCCTGGGCCATGCAGGTTTCTCCTACCCTGAAGGTTGGACACCAGGCCAACTGCAAGGTTTCTTGGATGGGGATGGAGGAGTTCATATTTCTGCATCAGGTTCCCTCCTGTCCGGGGATTGGAGATAAGGTCTAGGTTCTGAATCCTGAACACCCAGCTTGGGAAGAGATGACAGCCTAAGGTCATGGCGGGTCTGATGTGATGGGTTCGGTCGGGATGTCAGGGCTCAGGCAGTGTCAGACAGAGCATGAGTGCCCATGGCAACCTCGAGAATTGGAGTGCAGTAGAGTGGCGTGCAGGTGGATCCTCATTGGGTGTTTCTGGGTAGTCGCCTAGGGCCACGTTTTTCTTCTGGTGGGAAGGCTGACTGCTGCCTTGTGGCTCCAGAATTGCCAATCTGGAGGGCTTGTGGGGGCAGGAAGGTGAGGACGGAAGTCTGAGAACACAAGCTAGGGTGAGATTTCGGGCGAGGGCACTCTGCAGAGGCTGAAATGGGATATCTTGCATCTGGAGACTTGGCGAGGATCCGACATTGTCTCAGGTTGGAGACTGTGTCCATTATGGCCCCATCAGGAAGTGGGGGCCCTCACGAAGCCATGGTAGTTTTCCTTAGCTGGGAGTTGTGAGATGCTCCAAAGCGCAAGGATTCCTACTGCGGGACAGTTGAGTCCTGTGAGATGGCTCCAGGACGCCCCATACAGAAAGACTGGAGGGCAAGGTGCTAAGGATGGATGCCTGGGCATCCCACCTCCAATTCCCATTGTCTCCTAGCGACAAGGCAGGTTCGATTGCTGGCTCTGGCGGAGCTACGCAGGGCGCCGAGTGGAGATGGACTCTCCTGAGGATGGGTCATAATATGCGTTTGTGTCCATGGAGACCTAGGAATGTGGCAGTGGCTCGGGGGCCCGGAAGGATTCTCCGACTTTAGGATTGGACACAGCTCCAAAGAGTAAGTTTCCCCTGTGGAGATGAGAGGTGTTTTGAGGGTTGCCTCAGGAAACCTCCGTTTGCTGGTATTTGAATGCAGGCCTCTGAGGAGAGACCCCTGGAAACCAACCAGAGGAAGGCCTAACAGACTGTCCGGTTCCATCTTCTGTCTCTGGGGACATCTGTCTGCTTTTCTGCATGGAGGAAGTTGCTCAGCTTGTGTCAGGTAACCCCTGGGTGTCCAGAGAGCCTACACTATTGTGATGGCCTCTGGGATCTTGAAGCATTCTCCTAATCTGTAGGTTTGTGGCCAGTGAAATGGGCAGAGTTTCCTTGGAGAGGGCAGGCACAGTCCTGCACTGCGGCCCCAGTTGCCCCAGCGTTGAGGGTGTGTGGGACAGGGCTGCGGGGCCTGAAGTCTGAAAACACAAACTCGGCTTATGTTTGGGGTCGAGGTTATGGCAGGTCCCATCTACCGACCGTGAATGGAGCTGCTCTGGATTTGAATGAAGGGCGAGTGTGCGTCCTTTTCTCAGGTTCTGTGTCTGGATTTTGTGTCAAGGAGGGCTGTGGAATGGAGGGGTGGCCTCCTGGGCCATGGATGAGCCTCCCTCTCTGGGGATTTGGCTTGACTTCCAAGAGTTTCAAGTCATTCTGCGGGAAGGGTAGAGTCCTGTATTCTGCGTCAGGTGTCCCTCCCAAAGAGGGATTCCAGAGCAGAGCCCTCGGTCCCGGTGACTGGAAAACCCAAACTCGGGTTAGAATGGGGGTCCAAGGGGCATGGGCAGCCCCCTATGCGGGCTCGTGGTCCAGCCTCTGAGAGACTTGATTGGAGCCCGAGGCTTATGGTGAGGGTCACCAGGCGTCTTTGTGCCCAAGGCGACCCTCAAGCATGGGCGTGGCCTCCTGGGCCTTGCAGGTTTCTCCTACCCTGAAGGTTGGACACCAGGCCAACAGCAAGGTTTCTTGGATGGGGATGGAGGAGTTCAGATTTCTGCATCAGGTTCCCTCCTGTCCGGGGATTGGAGATAAGGTCTTGGTTCTGAATCCTGAACATCCAGCTTGGGAAAAGATGACAGCCTAAGGTCTTAGCGGGTCTGATGTGATGGGTGTCGGCCGGGATGTCAGGGCTCAGGCAGTGTCAGACAGAGCATGAGTGCCCGTGGCACCTCGAGATTTCGAGTGCAGTAGAGTGGCGTGCCGGTTGATTCTCATTTGGTGTTTCTGGGTAGTAGCCTAGGGCCACGTTTTTCTTCTGGTGGGAAGGGAGACTACTGCATTGTGGCTACAGATTTGCCGTCTGGAGGGCTTGGGGGGGCAGGATGGTGAGGACGGAAGTCTGAGAACACAAGCTAGGGTGAGATTTCGGGCGAGGGCACTCTGCAGAGGCTGAAATGAGATCTCCTGCATCTGGAGACAGGGCGAGGATCCGACATTGGCTCAGGTTGGAGACTGTGTCCATTATGGCCCCATCAGGAAGCGGGGGCCCTCACGAAGCCATGGAGGTTTTCCCATGCTGGGAGTTGTGAGATACTCCAAAGCACAAGGATTCCTACTGCGGGACAGTCGAGTCCGGTGAGATGGCTCCAGGACGCCCCATACAGATAAACTGGAGGGCAGGGTGCTAAGGATGGATGCCTGGGCATCCCACCTCCCATTCCCATTGTCTCCTAGCCACAAGGCAGGTTCGATTGCTGGCTCTGGCGGAGCTACGCAGGGCGCCGAGTGGAGATGGACTCTCCTGAGGATGGGTCATTATGTGGGTTTGTGTCCAAGGAGACCTAGGAATGTGGCAGTGGCTCGGGGCCCGGAAGGGTTCTCCGAACTTGAGGATTGGACAGAGCTCCAAAGAGTAAGTTTCCCCTGTGGAGATGAGAGGTGTTCTGATGGGTGCCTCAGGAAACCTCCGTGTGCTGGTATTGGAATCCAGGCCTCTGCGGAGAGACGCCTGGAAACCAACCAAAGGGTTCAGAGGAAGGCCTAACAGACTGTCCGGTTCCATCTTCTGTCTCTGGGGACATCCGTCTGGTTTTCTGCGTGGAGGGAGTTGCTCAGCTTGTGTCAGATCACCCCTGGGTATCCAGGGCAGCCTACACTATTGGGATGGCCTCTGGGATCTTGGAGCCTTCTCCTAATCTGTAGGTTTGTGGCCAGTGGAATGGGCAGAGTTTCCTTGGAGAGGGCAGGCACAGTCCTGCGCTGTGGCCCCAGGGGCCCCAGCGTTGAGGGTGTGTGGGACAGGGCTGCGGGGCCTGAAGTCTGAAAACTCAAACTCGGCTTAGGTTTGGGGCCTGGGGTATGACATGCCCCATCTACCGACAGTGATGAGAGCTGCTCTGGATTTGAATGAAGGTCGAGTGTGCGTCCTTTTCTCAGGCTTCTGTGTCTGGATTTTGTGTCAAGGAGGGCTGTGGAATGGGGGGTGGCCTCCTGGGCCATGGATGAGCCTCCCTCTCTGGGGATTTGGCCTGGCTTCCAAGAGTTTCAGGTCATTCTGCGTGAAGGGAGGAGTCCAGTATTCTGCCTCAGGTGTCCCTCCCAAGAGGGATTCCAGAGCAGAGCCCTGGGTCCCGGCGACTGGAAAACCCAAACTCGGGTTGGGATGGGGGCCCAAGGGGCATGGGAAGCCCCCTAGGCGGGCTTGTGGTCCAGCCACTGGGAGACCTGATTGGAGCACGAGGCTTATGGTGAGGGTCACCAGGCGTCTTTGTGTCCAGGGCGACCCTCAAGCATGGGCGTGGCATCCTGGGCCATGCAGGTTTCTCCTATCCTGAAGGTTGGACACCAGGCCAACAGCAAGGTTTCTTGGATGGGGATGGAGTGGTTCAGATTTCTGCATCAGGTTCCCTCCTTTCCGGGGATTGGAGATAAGGTCAGGGTTCTGAATCCTGAACACCCAGCTTGGGAAGAGATGACAGCCTAAGGTCATGTCTGGTCTGATGTGATGGATGTCGGTCGAGATGTCAGGGTTGAGGCAGTGTTGGACAGAGCATGAGTGCCCATGGCAACCTCGAGAATTGGAGTGCAGTAGAGTGGCGTGCAGGTGGATCCTCATAGGGTGTTTCTGGGTAATCGCCTAGGGCCACGTTTTTCTTCTGGTGGGAAGGCAGACTGCTGCATTGTGGCTCCAGAATTGCCAATCTGGAGGGCTTGGGGGGGCAGGATGGTGAGGGCGGAAGTCTGAGAACACAAGCTAGGGTGAGATTTCGGGCGAGGGCACTCTGCAGAGGCTGAAATGAGATCTCCTGCATCTGGAGACAGGGCGAGGATCCCACATTGGCTCAGGTTGCAGACTGTGTCCATGATGGCCCCATCAGGAAGTGGGGGCCCTCACGAAGCCATGGAGGATTTCCCATGCTGGGAGTTGTGAGATGCTCCAAATCGCAAGGATTCCTACTGCGGGACAGTCGAGTCCTGTGAGATGGCTTCAGGACGCCCCATACAGAAAGACTGGAGGGCAGGGTGCTAAGGATGGATGCCTGGGCATCCCACCTCCCATTCCCATTGTGTCCTAGGGACAAGGCAGGTTCGGTTGCTGGCTCTGGGGGATCTACGCAGGGGGATAAGTGGAGATGGACTCTCCTGAGGATGGGTCATAATGTAGGTTTGTGTCCATGGAGACCTAGGAATGTGGCAGTGGCTCGGGGGCCCGGAAGGATTCTCCGAACTTTAGGATTGGACACAGCTCCAAATTGTGAGTTTCCCCTGTGGAGATTAGAGGTGTTTTGATGGGTGCCTCAGGAAACCTCCGTTTGCTGGTATTGGAATGCAGGCCTCTGAGGAGAGACACCTGGAAATCAACCCAAGGGTTCAGAGGAAGGCCTAACAGACTGTCCGATTCCATCTTCTGTCTCTTGGGACATCCGTCTGCTTTTCTGCGTGGAGGGAGTTGCTCAGCTTGTGTCAGATCACCCCTGGGTGTCCAGGGCAGCCTACACTATTAGGATGGCCTCCGCGATCTTGGAGCCTACTCCTAATCTGTAGGTTTGTGGCTAGTGGAATGGGCAGAGTTTCATTGAAGAGGGCAGGCACAGTGCTGCGCTGTGGCCCCAGGGGCCCCAGCGTTGAGGGTGTGTGGGACAGGGCTGCGGGGCCTGAAGTCTGAAAACAAAAACTCGGCTTAGGTTTGGGGCCGAGGGTATGGCAGGCCCCATCTACCGACCGTGATGGGTACTGCTCTGGATTTGAATGAAGGGCGAGTGTGCGTCCTTTTCTCAGGCTTCTGTGTCTGGATTTTGTGTCAAGGAGGACTGTGGATTAGAAGGGTATCCTCCTGGGCCATGGATGAGCCTCCCTCTCTGGGGATTTGGCCTGGCTTCCAAGAGTTTCAGGTCATTCTGCGGGAAGGGATGAGTCCTGTATTCTGCCTCAGGTGTCCCTCCCAAAGAGGGATTCCACAGCAGAGCCCTGGGTCCCGGCGACTGGAAAACCCAAACTCGGGTTAGGATGGGGGCCCAAGGGGCATGGGAAGCCCCCTAGGCGGGCTCGTCGTCCAGCCACTGAGAGACCTGATTGGAGCACGAGGCTTATGGTGAGGGTCACCAGGCGTCTTTGTGCCCAAGGCGACCCTCAAGAATGGACGTGGCCTCCTGGGCCATGCAGGTTTCTCCTACCCTGAAGGTTGGACACCAGGCCAACAGCAAGGTTTCTTGGAAGGGGATGGAGGACTTCAGATTTCTGCATCAGGTTCCCCCCTGTCTGGGGATTGGAGATAAGGTCTAGGTTCTGAATCCCGAACACCCAGCTTGGGAAGAGATGACAGCCTAAGGTCATGGCGGGTCTGATGTAATGGGTGTTGGTCGGGATGTCAGGGCTCAGGCAGTGTCAGACAGAGCATGAGTGCCCGTGGCACCTCGAGATTTGGAGTGCAGTAGAGTGGAGTGCCGGTTGATTCTCATTGGGTGTTTCTGGGTAGTCACCTAGGGCCATGTTTTTCTTCTGGTGGGAAGGCAGACTGCTGCATTGTGGCTCCAGAATTGCCAATCTGGAGGGCTTGGGGGGCAGGATGTTGAGGACGGAAGTCTGAGAACACAAGCTAGGGTGAGATTTCGGGCGAGGGCACTCTGCAGAGGCTGAAATGAGATCTCCTGCATCTGGAGACAGGGCGAGGATCCGACATTGGCTCAGGTTGGAGACTGTGTCCATTATGGCCCCATCAGGAAGCGGGGGCCCTCACGAAGCTATGGAGGTTTTCCCATGCTGGGAGTTGTGAGATGCTCCAAAGCGCAGGGATTCCTACTGCGGGACAGTCGAGTCCTGTGAGATGGCTCCATGATTCCCCATTCAGAAAGACTGGAGGGCAGGGTGCTAAGGATGGATGCCTTGGCATCCCACCTCCCATTCCCATTGTCTCCTAGCGACAACGCAGGTTCGATTGCTGGCTCTGGCGGAGCTACGCAGGGCGCCGAGTGGAGATGGACTCTCCTGAGGATGGGTCAAAATGTGGGTTTGTGTCCATGGAGACTTAGGAATGTGGCAGTGGCCTGGGGGCCCGGAAGGATTCTCCGAACTTTAGGATTGGACACAGCTCCAAAGAATAAGTTTCCCCTGTGGAGATGAGAGGTGTTCTGATGGGTGTCTCAGGAAACCTCCGTCTGCTGGTATTGGAATGCAGGCCTCTGAGGAGAGACACCTGTAAACCACCAAAGGGTTCAGAGGAAGGCCTAACGGACTGTCCGGTTCCATCTTCTGTCTCTGGGGACATCCGTCTGCTTTTCTGCGTGGAGGGAGTTGCTCAGCTTGTGTCAGATCACCCCTGGGTATCCAGTGCAGCCTACACTATTGGGATGGCCTCGGGGATCTTGGAGCCTTCTCCTAATCTGTAGGATTGTGGCCAGTGGAATGGGCAGAGTTTCCATGGAGAGGGCAGGCACAGTCCTGCCCTGTGGCTCCAGGGGCCCCAGCGTTGAGGGTGTGCGGGACAGGGCTGCGGGGCCTGAAGTCTGAAAACTGAAACTCGGCTTAGGTTTGGGGCCTAGGGTATGACAGGCCCCATCTACTGACCGTGGTGGGAACTGCTCTGGATTTGAATGAAGGGCGAGTGTGCGTCCTTTTCTCAGGCTTCTCTGTCTGGATTTTGTGTCAAGGAGGGCTGTGGAATGGAGGGGTGGCCTCCTGGGCCATGGATGAGCCTCCCTCTCTGGGGATTTGGCCTGGCTTCCAAGAATTTCAGGTCATTCTGCGGGAAGGGAGGAGTCCTGTATTCTGCCTCAGGTGTCCGTCCCAAAGAGTGATTCCAGAGCAGAGCCCTGGGTCCCGGCGACTGGAAAACCCAAACTCGGGTTAGGATGGGGACCCAAGGGGCATAGGAAGCCCCCTAGGCTGGCTCGTGGTCCAGCCACTGAGAGACCTGATTGGAGCCCGAGGCTTATGGTGAGGGTCACCAGGCGTCTTTGTGCACAAGGCGACCCTCAAGCATGGGTGTGGCCTCCTGGGCCATGCAGGTTTCTCCTACCCTGAAGGTTGGACACCAGGCCAACAGCAAGGTTTCTTGGATGGGGATGGAGGAGTTCAGATTTCTGCATCAGGTTCCCTCCTGTCCGGGGATTGGAGATAAGGTCTAGGTTCTGAATCCTGAACACCCAGCTTGGGAAGAGATGACAGCCTCAGGTCTTGGCGAGTCTGATGTGATGGGTGTCGGTCGGGATGTCAGGGCTCAGGCAGTGTCAGACAGAGCATGAGTGCCCATGGCATCCTCGAGAATTGGAGTGCAGTAGAGTGGCGTGCAGATGGATCCTCATTGGGTGTTTCTGGGTAGTCGCCAAGGGCCACGTTTTTCCTCTGGTGGGAAGGCAGACTGCTGCATTGTGGCTCCAGAATTGCCAATCTGGAGGGCTTGGGGGGGGGCAGGAAGGTGAGGACGGAAGTCTGAGAACACAAGCTAGGGTGAGATTTCAGGCGAGGGCACTCTGCAGAGGCTGAAATGAGATCTCCTGCATCTGGAGACAGGGCGAGGATCCGACATTGGCTCAGGTTGGAGACTGTGTCCATTATGGCCCCATCAGGAAGCAGGGGCCCTCACGAAGCCATGGAGGTTTTCCCATGCTGCGAGTTGTGAGATGCTCCAAAGCGCAAGGATTCCTACTGCGGGACAGTCGAGTCCTGTGAGATGGCTCCAGGACGCCCCATACAGAAAGACTGGAGGGCAGGGTGCTAAGGATGGATGCCTGGGCATCCCACCTCCCATTCCCATTGTCTCCTAGCGACAAGGCAGGTTCGATTGCTGGCTCTGTCGGAGCTACGCAGGGCGCTGAGTGGAGATGGACTCTCCTGAGGATGGGTCATAATGTGGGTTTGTGTCCATGCAGACCTAGGAATGTGACAGTGGCTCGGGGGTCCTGAAGGATTCTCCGAACTTTAGGATTGGACACAGCTCCAAAGAGTAAGTTTCCCCTGTGGAGATGAGAGGTGTTCTGTTGGGTCCCTCAGGAAACCTCCGTGTTCTGGTATTGGAATCCCGGCATCTGCGGAGTGACGCCTGGAAACCAACCAAAGGGTTCAGAGGAAGGCCTAACAGACTGTCCGGTTCCATCTTCTGTCTCTGGGGACATCCGTCTGCTTTTCTGCAAGGAGGGAGTTGCTCAGCTTGTGTCAGATCACCCCTGGGTGTCCTTTGCAGCCTACACTATTGGGATGGCCTCGGGGATCTTGGAGCCTTCTCCTAATCTGTAGGTTTGTGGCCAGTGGAATGGGCAGAGTTTCCTTGGAGAGGGCAGGCACAGTCCTGCGCTGTGGCTCCAGGGGCCCCAGCTTTGAGGGTGTGTGGGACAGGGCTGCGGGGCCTGAAGTCTGAAAACTGAAACTCGGCTTAGGTTTGTGGCCTAGGATATGACAGGCCCCATCTACCGACCGTGATGGGAGCTGCTCTGGATTTGAATGAAGGGCGAGTGTGCGTCCTTTTCTCAGGCTTCTGTGTCTGGATTTTGTGTCAAGGAGGGCTGTGGAATGGAGGGGTGGCCTCCTGGGCCATGGATGAGCCTCCCTCTCTGGCGATTTGGCCTGGCTTCCAAAAGTTTCAGGTCATTCTGAGGGAAGGGAGGAGTCCTGTATTCTGCCTCAGGTGTCCCTCCCAAAGAGGGATTCCAGAGCAGAGCCCTGGGTCCCGGCGACTGGAAAACCCAAACTCGGGTTAGGATGGGGGCCCAATGGGCATGGGAAGCCCCCTAGGCTGGCTCGTGGTCCAGCCACTGAGAGACCTGATTGGAGCACGAGGCTTATGGTGAGGGTCACCAGGCGTCTTTGTGCCCAAGGCGACCCTCAAGCATGGGCGTGGCCTCCTGGGCCATGCAGGTTTCTCCTACGCTGAAGGTTGGACACCAGGCCAACAGCAAGGTTTCTTGGATGGGGATGGAGGAGTTCAGATTTCTGCATCAGGTTCCCTGCTGTCCGGGAATTGGAGATAAGGTCTAGGTTCTGAATCCTTAACACCCAGCTTGGGAAGAGATGACAGCCTAAGGTCATGGCGGGTCTGATGTGATGGGTGTGGGTCCGGATGTCAGGGCTCAGGCAGTGTCAGACAGAGCATGAGTGCCCGTGGCACCTCGAGATTTGGAGTGCAGTAGAGTGGAGTGCCGGTTGATTCTCAATGTGTTTCTGGGTAGTCGCCTATGGCCACGTTTTTCTTCTGGTGGGAAGGCAGACTGCTGCATTGTGGCTCCAGAATTGCCAATCTGGAGGGCTTGGGGGGGCAGGAAGGTGAGGACGGAAGTCTGAGAACACAAGCTAGGGTGAGATTTCGGGCGAGGGCACTCTGCAGAGGCTGAAATGAGATCTCCTGCATCTGGAGACTTGGCGAGGATCCGACATTGGCTCAGGTTGGAGACTGTGTCCATTATGGCCCCATCAGTAAGCGGGGGCCCTCACGAAGCCATGGAGGTTTTCCTTAGCTGGGAGTTGTGAGATGCTCCAAAGCGCAAGGATTCCTACTGCGGGACAGTCGAGTCCTGTGAGATGGCTCCAGGACGCCCCATACAGAAAGACTGGAGGGAAGGGTGCTAAGGATGGATGCCTGGGCATCCCACCTCCCATTCCCATTGTCTCCAAGCCACAAGGCAGGTTCGATTCCTTGCTCTGGCGGAGCTACGCAGGGCGCTGAGTGGAGATGGACTCTCCTGAGGATGGGTCATAATGTGTGTTTCTGTCCATGGAGACCTAGGAATGTGGCAGTGGCCAGGGTCCCGGAAGGATTCTCCGAACTTTAGGATTGGACACAGCTCCAAAGAATAAGTTTCCCCTGTGGAGATGAGAGGTGTTCTGATGGGTGCCTCAGGAAACCTCCGTTTGCTGGTATTAGAATGCAGACCTCTGAAGAGAGACGCCTGGAAACCAACCAAAGGGTTCAGAGGAAGGCCTAACAGACTGTCCGGTTCCATCTTCTGTCTCTGGGGACATCCGTCTGCTTTTCTGCATGGAGGGAGTTGCTCAGCTTGTGTCAGATCACCCCTGGGTGTCCTGTGCAGCCTACACTATTGGGATGGCCTCAGGGATCTTGGAGCCTTCTCCTAATCTGTAGGTTTGTGGCCAGTGGAATGGGCAGAGTTTCCTTGGAGAGGGCAGGCACAGTCCTGCGCTGTGGCTCCAAGGGCCCCAGCGTTGAGGGTGTGTGGGACAGGGCTGCGGGGCCTGAAGTCTGAAAACTGAATCTCGGCTTAGGTTTGGGGCCTAGGTTATGACAGGCCCCATCTACCGACCGTGATGGGAGCTGCTCTGGATTTGAATGAAGGGCGAGTGTGCGTCCTTTTCTCAGGCTTCTGTGTCTGGATTTTGTGTCAAGGAGGGCTGTGGAATGGAGGGGTGGCCTCCTGGGCCATGGATGAGCCTCCCTCTCTGGGGATTTGGCCTGGCTTCCAAGAGTATCTGGTCATTCTGCGGGAAGGGAGGAGTCCTGTATTCTGCCTCAGGTGTCCCTCCCAAAGAGGGATTCCAGAGCAGAGCCCTGGGTCCCGGCGACTGGAAAACCCAAACTCGGGTTAGGATGGGGGCCCAAGGGGCATGGGAAGCCCCCTAGGCTGGCTCGTGGTCCAGCCACTGAGAGACCTGATTGGAGCACGAGGCTTATGGTGAGGGTCACCAGGCGTCTTTGTGCCCAAGGCGACCCTCAAGCATGGGCGTGGCCTCCTGGGCCATGCAGGTTTCTCCTACCCTGAAAGTTGGACACCAGGCCAACAGCAAGGTTTCTTGGATGGGGATGGAGGAGTTCAGATTTCTGCATCAGGTTCCCTCCTGTCCGGGGATTGGAGATAAGGTCTAGGTTCTGAATCCTGAACACCCAGGTGGGAAGAGATGACAGCCTCAGGTCTTGGCGAGTCTGATGTGATGGGTGTCGGTCAGGATATCAGGGCTCAGGCAGTGTCAGACAGAGCATGAGTGCCCAAGGCATCCTCGAGAATTGGAGTGCAGTAGAGTGGCGTGCAGATGGATCCTCATTGGGTGTTTCTGGGTAGTCGCCAAGGGCCACGTTTTTCCTCTGGTGGGAAGGCAGACTGCTGCATTGTGGCTCCAGAATTGCCAATCTGCAGGGCTTGGGGGGGGCAGGAAGGTGAGGACGGAAGTCTGAGAACACAAGCTAGGGTGAGATTTCGGGCGAGGGCACTCTGCAGAGGCTGAAATGAGATCTCCTGCATCTGGAGACAGGGCGAGGATCCGACATTGGCTCAGGTTGGAGACTGTGTCCATTATGGCCCCATCAGGAAGCGGGGGCCCTCACGAAGCCATGGAGGTTTTCCAATGCTTGGAGTTGTGAATTGCTCCAAAGCGCAAGGATTCCTACTGCGGGACAGTCGAGTCCTGTGAGATGGCTCCAGGACGCCCCATACAGAAAGACTGGAGGGCAGGGTGCTAAGGATGGATGCCTGGGCATCCCACCTCCCATTCCCATTGTCTCCTAGCGACAAGGCAGGTTCGATTGCTGGCTCTGGCGGAGCTACGCAGGGCGCTGAGTGGAGATGGACTCTCCTGAGGATGGGTCATAATGTGGGTTTGTGTCCATGCAGACCTAGGAATGTGACAGTGGCTCGGGGGCCCGGAAGGATTCTCCAAACTTTAGGATTGGACACAGCTCCAAAGAGTAAGTTTCCCCTGTGGAGATGAGAGGTGTTCTGTTGGGTCCCTCAGGAAACCTCCGTGTTCTGGTATTGGAATCCCGGCCTCTGCGCAGTGACGCCTGGAAACCAAACAAAGGGTTCAGAGGAAGGCCTAACAGACTGTCCGGTTCCATCTTCTGTCTCTGGGGACATCCGTCTGCTTTTCTGCGTGGAGGGAGTTGCTCAGCTTGTGTCAGAACACCCTTGGTTGTCCAGGGCAGCGTACACTATTGGGATGGCCTCTGGGATCTTGAAGCATTCTCCTAATCTGTAGGTTTCTGGCCAGTGGAATGGGCACAGTTTCCTTGGAGAGGGCCGGACCAGTCCTGCGCTGTGTCCCCAGGGGCCTCAGCGTTGAAGGTGTGTTGGACAGGGCTGCGGGGCCTGAAGTCTGAAAACTGAAACTCGGCTTAGGTTTGGGGCCGAGGGTATGGCAGGCCCCAACTACCGACCGTGATGGGAGCTGCTCTGGATTTGAATGAAGGGCGAGTGTGCGTCCTTTTCTCAGGCTTCTGTGTCTGGATTTTGTGTCAAGGAGGGCTGTGGAATGGAGGGGTGGCCTCCTGGGCATTGGATGAGCCACCCTCTCTGGGGATTTGGCCTGGCTTCCAAAAGTTTCAGGTCATTCTGCAGGAAGGGAGGAGTCCTGTATTCTGCCTCAGGTGTCCCTCCCAAAGAGGGATTCCAGAGCAGAGCCCTGGGTCCCGGCGACTGGAAAACCCAAACTCGGGTTAGGATGGGGGCCCAAGGGCATGGGAAGCCCCATAGGCTGGCTCGTGGTCCAGCCACTGAGAGACCTGATTGGAGCACGAGGCTTATGGTGAGGGTCACCAGGCGTCTTTGTGCCCAAGGCGACCCTCAAGAATGGACCTGGCCTCCTGGGCCATGCAGGTTTCTCCTACGCTGAAGGTTGGACACCAGGCCAACAGTAAGGTTTCTTGGATGGGGATGGAGTAGTTCAGATTTCTGCATCAGGTTCCCTCCTGTCCGGGGATTGGAGATAAGGTATAGGTTCTGAATCCCGAACACCCAGCTTGTTAAAAGATGACAGCCTAAGGTCATGGCGGGTCTGTTGTGATGGGTGTCGGTCGGGATGTCAGGGCTCAGGCAGTGTCAGACAGAGCATGAGTGCCCGAGGCACCTCAAGATTTGGAGTGCAGTAGAGTGGAGTGCCGGTTGATTCTCAATGTGTTTCTGGGTATTTGCCGATGGCCACGTTTTTCTTCTGGTGGGAAGGCAGACTGCTGCATTGTGGCTCCAGAATTGCCAATCTGGAGGGCTTGTGGGGGCAGGAAGGTGAGGACGGAAGTCTGAGAACACAAGCTAGGGTGAGATTTCGGGCGAGGGCACTCTGCAGAGGCTGAAATGAGATCTCCTGCATCTGGAGACTTGTCGAGGATCCGACATTGGCTCAGGTTGGAGACTGTGTCCATTATGGCCCCATCAGTAAGCGGGGGCCCTCACGAAGCCATGGAGGTTTTCCCATGCTGGGAATTGTGAGATGCTCCAAAGTGCAAGGATTCCTACTGCGGGACAGTCGAGTCCTGTGAGATGGCTCCAGGACGCCCCATACTGAAAGACTGGAGGGAAGGGTGCTAAGGATGAATGCCTGGGCATCCCACATCCCATTCCCATTGTCTCCAAGACACAAGGCAGGTTCGATTCCTGGCTCTGGCGGAGCTACGCAGGGCGCTGAGTGGAGATGGACTCTCCTGACGATGGGTCATAATGTGGGTTTCTGTCCATGGAGACCTAGGAATGTGGCAGTGGCCAGGGGGCCCGGAAGGATTCTCCGAACTTTAGGATTGGACACAGCTCCAAAGAATAAGTTTCCCCTGTGGAGATGAGAGGTGTTCTGATGGGTGCCTCAGGAAACCTCCGTTTGCTGGTATTAGAATGCAGGCCTCTGAGGAGAGACGCCTGGAAACCAACCAAAGGGTTCAGAGGAAGGCCTAACAGACTGTCCGGTTCCATCTTCTGTCTCTGGGGACATCCGTCTGCTTTTCTGCATGGAGGGAGTTGCTCAGCTTGTGTCAGATCACCCCTGGGTGTCCTGTGCAGCCTACACTATTGGGATGGCCTCGGGGATCTTGGAGCCTTCTCCTAATCTGTAGGTTTGTGGCCAGTGGAATGGGCAGAGTTTCCTTGGAGAGGGCAGGCACAGTCCTGCGCTGTGGCTCCAGGGGCCCCAGCTTTGAGGGTGTGTGGGACAGGGCTGCGGGGCCTGAAGTCTGAAAACTGAAACTCTGCTTAGGTTTGTGGCCTAGGTTATGACAGGCCCCATCTACCGACCGTGATGGGAGCTGCTCTGGATTTGAATGAAGGGCGAGTGTGCGTCCTTTTCTCAGGCTTCTGTGTCTGGATTTTGTGTCAAGGAGGGCTGTGGAATGGAGGGGTGGCCTCCTGGGCATTGGATGAGCCTCCCTCTCTGGGGATTTGGCCTGGCTTCCAAGAGTATCTGGTCATTCTGCGGGAAGGGAGGAGTCCTGTATTCTGCCTCAGGTGTCCCTCCCAAAGAGGGATTCCAGAGCAGAGCCCTGGGTCCCGGCGACTGGAAAACCCAAACTCGGGTTAGGATGGGGGCCCAAGGGGCATGGGAAGCCCCCTAGGCTGGCTCGTGGTCCAGCCACTGAGAGACCTGATTGGAGCACGAGGCTTATGGTGAGGGTCACCAGGCGTCCTTGTGCCCAAGGCGACCCTCAAGCATGGGCGTGGCCTCCTGGGCCATGCAGGTTTCTCCTACGCTCAAGGTTGGACACCAGGCCAACAGCAAGGTTTCTTGGATGGGGATGGAGGAGTTCAGATTTCTGCATCAGGTTCCCTGCTGTCCGGGAATTGGAGATAAGGTCTAGGTTCTGAATCCTGAACACCCAGCTTGGGAAGAGATGACAGCCTAAGGTCATGGCGGGTCTGATGTGATGGGTGTGGGTCCGGATGTCAGGGCTCAGGCAGTGTCAGACAGAGCATGAGTGCCCGTGGCACCTCGAGGTTTGGAGTGCAGTAGAGTGGCGTGCAGGTTGATTCTCATGGGTGTTTCTGGGTAGTCGCCAGGGGCCACGTTTTTCTTCTGTTGGGAAGGCAGACTGCTGCATTGTGGCTCCAGAATTGCCAATCTGGAGGGCTTGGGGGGGCAGGAAGTTGAGGACGGAGATCTGAGAACACAAGCTAGGGTGAGATTTCGGGCGAGGGCACTCTGCAGAGGCTGAAATGAGATCTCCTGCATCTGGAGACTTGGCGAGGATCCGACATTGGCTCAGGTTGGAGACTGTGTCCATTATGGCCCCATCAGGAAGCGGGGGCCCTCACAAAGCCATGGAGGTTTTCCCATGCTGGGACTTGTGAGATGCTCCATGGCGCAAGGATTCCTACTGCGGGACAGTCGAGTCCTGTGAGATGGCTCCAGGACGCCCCATACAGAAAGACTGGAGGGCAGGGTGCTAAGGATGGATGCCTGGGCATCCCACCTCCCATTCCCATTGTCTCCTAGCCACAAGGCAGGTTCGATTCCTGGCTTTGGCGGAGCTACGCAGGGCGCTGAGTGGAGATGGACTCTTCTGAGGATGGGTCATAATATTGGTTTGTGTCCATGGAGACTTAGGAATGTGGCAGTGGCTCGGGGGCCCGGAAGGATTCTCCGAACTTTAGGATTGGACACAGCTCCAAAGAATAAGTTTCCCCTGTGGAGATGAGAGGTGTTCTGATGGGTGCCTCAGGAAACCTCCTTTTGCTGGTATTGGAATGCAGGCCTCTGATGAGAGACGCCTGGAAACCAACCAAAGGGTTCAGAGGAAGGCCTAACAGACTGTCCGGTTCCATCTTCTGTCTCTGGGGACATCCGTCTGCTTTTCTGCGTGGAGGGAGTTGCTCAGCTTGTGTCAGATCACCCCTGGGTGTCCAGGGCAGCCTACACTATTGGGATGGCCTCGGCGATCTTGGAGCATTCTCCTAATCTGTAGGTTTGTGGCCAGTGGAATGGGCAGAGTTTCCATGGAGAGGGTGGCACAGTCCTGCGCTGTGGCTCCAGGGGCCCCAGCGTTGAGGGTGTGTGGGACAGGGCTGCGGGGCCTGAAGTCGAAAACTCAAACTCGGCTTAGGTTTGGCTCCAAGGGTATGACAGGCCCCATCTACCGATCGTAATGGGAACTGCTCTGGATTTGAATGATGGGCGAGTGTGCGTCCTTTTCTCAGGCTTCTGTGTCTGGATTTTGTGTCAAGGAGGGCTGTGGAATGGAGGGGTGGCCTCCTGGGCCAAGGATGAGCCTCCCTCTCTGGGGATTTTGCCTGCTTTCCAAGAGTTTCTGGTCATTATGCGGGAAGGGAGGAGTCCTGTATTCTGCCTCAGGTGTCCCTCCCAAAGAGGGATTCCAGAGCAGAGCCCTGGGTCCCGGCGACTTGAAAACCCAAACTCGGGTTAGGATGAGGGCCCAAGGGGCATGGGAAGCCCCCTAGGCTTTCTCGAGGTCCAGCCACTGAGACCTGATTGGAGCACGAGGCTTATGGTGAGGGTCACCAGGCGTCTTTGTGCCCAAGGCGACCCTCAAGCATGGGCGTGGCCTCCTGGGCCATGCAGGTTTCTCCTACCCTGAAGGTTGGACACCAGGCCAACAGCAAGGTTTCTTGGATGGGGATGGAGGAGTTCAGATTTCTGCATCAGGTTCCCTCCTGTCCGGGGATTGGAGATAAGGTCTAGGTTCTGAATCCTGAACACCCAGCTTGGGAAGAGATGACAGCCACAGGTCTTGGCGAGTCTGATGTGATGGGTGTCGGTCGGGATGTCAGGGCTCAGGCAGTGTCAGACAGAGCATGAGTGCCCATGGCAACCTCGAGCATTGGAGTGCAGTAGAGTGGCGTGCAGGTAGATCCTCATTGGGTGTTTCTGGGTAGTTGCCAAGGGCCACGTTTTTCTTCTGGTGGGAAGGCAGACTGCTGCATTGTGGCTCCAGAATTGCCAATCTGGAGGGCTTGGGGGGGGGCAGGAAGGTGAGGACGGAAGTCTGAAAACACAAGCTAGGGTGAGATTTCGGGCGACGGCACTCTGCAGAGGCTGAAATGAGATCTCCTGCATCTGGAGACAGGGCGAGGATCCGACATTGTCTCAGGTTGGAGACTGTGTCCATTATGGCCCCATTAGGAAGCGGGGGCCCTCACGAAGCCATGGAGGTTTTCCCATGCTGCGAGTTGTGAGATGCTCCAAAGCGCAAGGATTCCTACTGCGGAACAGTCGAGTCCTGTGAGATGGCTCCAGGACGCCCCATACAGAAAGACTGGAGGGCAGGGTGCTAAGAATGGATGCCTGGGCATCCCACCTCCCATTCCCATTGTCTCCTAGCGACAAGGCAGGTTCGATTGCTGGCTCTGGCGGAGCTACGCAGGGCGCCGAGTGGAGATGGACTCTCCTGAGGATGGGTCATAATGTGGGTTTGTGTCCATGGAGACTTAGGAATGTGGCAGTGGCTCGGGGGCCCGGAAGGATTCTCCGAACTTTAGGATTGGACACAGCTCCAAAGAATAAGTTTCCCCTGTGGAAATGAGAGGTGTTCTGATGGGTGCCTCAGAAAACCTCCGTTTGCTGGTATTGGAATGCAGGCCTCTGAGGAGAGACGCCTGGAAACCAACGAAAGGGTTCAGAGGAAGGCCTAACAGACTGTCCGGTTCCATCTTCTCTCTCTGGGGACATCTGTCTGCTTTTCTGCGTGGAGGGAGTTGCTCAGCTTTTGTCAGAACACTCCTGGGTATCCAGGGCAGCCTATACTATTGGGATGGCCTCAGGGATCTTGAAGCATTCTCTTAATCTGTAGGTTTGTGGCCAGTGGAATGGGCAGAGTTTCCTTGGAGAGGGCAGGCACAGTCCTGCGCTGTGGCCCCAGGGGCCTCAGCGTTGAAGGTGTGTTGGACAGGGCTGCGGGACGTGAAGTCTGAAAACTCAAACTCGGCTTAGGTTTGGGGCCGAGGGTATGGCAGGCCCCATCTACCGACCGTGATGGGAGCTGCTCTGGATTTGTATGAAGGGCGAGTGTGCGTCCTTTTCTCAGGCTTCTGTGTCTGGATTTTGTGTCAAGGAGGGCTGTGGAATGGAGGGGTGGCCTCCTGGGCCATGGATGAGCCTCCCTCTCTGGGGATTTGGCCTGGCTTGCAAGAGTTTCAGGTCATTCTGCGGGAAGGGAGGAGTCCTGTATTCTGCCTCAGGTGTCCCTCCCAAAGAGGGATTCCAGAGCAGAGCCCTGGGTCCCGGCGACTGGAAAACCCAAACTCGGGTTAGGATGGGGGCCCAAGGGGCATGGGAAGCCCCCTAGGCTGGCTCGTGGTCCAGCCACTGAGAGACCTGATTGGAGCACGAGGCTTATGGTGAGGGTCACCAGGCGTCTTTGTGCCCAAGGCGACCCTCAAACATGGGCGTGGCCTCCTGGGCCATGCAGGTTTCTCCTACCCTGAAGGTTGGACACCAGGCGAACAGCAAGGTTTCTTGGATGGGGATGGAGGAGTTCAGATTTCTGCATCAGGTTCCCTCCTGTCCGGGGATTGGAGATAAGGTCTAGGTTCTGAATCCTGAACACCCAGCTTGGGAAGAGATGACAGCCTAAGGACATGGCGGGTCTGATGTGATGGGTGTCGGTCGGGATGTCAGGGCTCAGGCAGTGTCAGACAGAGCATGAGTGCCCGTAGCACCTCGAGATTTGGAGTGCAGTAGAGTGGAGTGCCGGTTGATTCTCATGGGTGTTTCTGGGTAGTCGCCTAGGGCCACGTTTTTCTTCTGGTTTGGAAGGCAGACTGTTGCATTGTGGCTCCAGAATTGCCAATCTGGAGTTCTTGGCAGGGCAGGAAGTTGAGGACGGAAGTCTGAGAACACAAGCTAGGGTGAGATTTCGGGAGAGGGCACTCTGCAGAGGCTGAAATGAGATCTCCTGCATCTGGAGACTTGGCGAGGATCCGACATTGGCTCAGGTTGGAGACTGTGTCCATTATGGCCCCATCAGGAAGCGTGGGCCCTCAGGAGCCATGGAGGTTTTCCCATGCTGGGAATTGTGAGATGCTCCAAAGCGCAAGGATTCCTTCTGCGGGACAGACGAGTCCTGTGAGATGGCTCCAGGACGCCCCATACAGAAAGACTGGAGGGCAGGGTGCTAAGGATGGATGCCTGGGCATCCCACCTCCCATTCCCATTGTCTCCTAGCGACAAGGCAGGTTTGATTCCTGGCTCTGGCGGAGTCACGCAGGGCGCTGAGTGGAGATGGACTCTCCTGAGGATGGGTCATAATGTGGGTTTGTGTCCATGCGAATTAGGAATGTGGCAGTGGCTCGGAGGCCCGGAAGGATTCTCCGAACTTTAGGATTGGACACAGCTCCAAAGAATAAGTTTCCCCTGTGGAGATGAGAGGTGTTCTGATGGGTGCCTCAGGAAACCTCCGTTTGCTGGTATTGGAATGCAGGCCTCTGAGGAGAGACGCCTGGAAACCAACCAAAGGGTTCAGAGGAAGGCCTAACAGACTGTCCGGTTCCATCTTCTGTCTCTGGGGACATCCGTCTGCTTTTCTGCGTGGAGGGAGTTGCTCAGCTTGTGTCAGATCAACCCTGGGTGTCCAGTGCAGCCTACACTATTGGGATGGCCTCGGGGATCTTGGAGCCTTCTCCTAATCTGTAGGTTTGTGGCCAGTGGAATGGGCAGAGTTTCCATGGAGAGGGCAGGCACAGTCCTGCGCTGGGGCCCCAGGGGCCCCAGGGTTGAGGGTGGGTGGGACAGGGCTGCGGGGCCTGAAGTCTGAAAACTCAAACTCGGCTTAGGTTTGGGGCCTAAGGTATGACAGGCCCCATCTACTGACCGTGATGGGAACTATTCTGGATTTGAATGAAGGGCGAGTGTGCGTCCTTTTCTCAGGCTTCTGTGTCTGGATTTTGTGTCAAGGAGGGCTGTGGAATGGAGGGGTGGCCTCCTGGGCCATGGATGAGCCTCCCTCTCTGGGGATTTGGCCTGGCTTCCAAGAGTTTCAGGTCATTCTGCGGGAAGGGAGGAGTCCTGTATTCTGCCTCAGGTGTCCCTCCCAAAGAGGGATTCCAGAGTAGAGCCCTGGGTCCCGGCGAATGGAACACCCAAACTCGGGTTAGGATGGGGACCCAAGGGGCATAGGAAGCCCCCTAGCCTGGCTCGTGGTCCAGCCACTGAGAGACCTGATTGGAGCACGAGGCTTATGGTGAGGGTCACCAGGCGTCTTTGTGCCCAAGGCGACCCTCAAGCATGGGCGTGGCCTCCTGGGCCATGCAGGTTTCTCCTACCCTGATGGTTGGACACCAGGCGAACAGCAAGGTTTCTTGGATGGGGATGGAGGAGTTCAGATTTCTGACTCTGCTTCCATCCTGTCCGGGGATTGGAGATAAGGTCTAGGTTCTGAATCCTGAACACCCAGCTTGGGAAGAGATGACAGCCTAAGGTCATGGCGGGTCTGATGTGATGGGTGTCGGTCGGGATGTCAGGGCTCAGGCAGTGTCAGACAGAGCATGAGTGCCCGTGGCACCTCGAGATTTGGAGTGCACAAGAGTGGCGTGCAGGCTGATTCTCATGGGTGTTTCTGGGTAGTCGCCTAGGGCCACGTTTTTCTTCTGGTGGGAAGGCAGACTGCTGCATTGTGGCTCCAGAATTGCCAATCTGGATGGCTTGGGGGGGGAGGAAGGTGAGGACGGAAGTCTGAGAACAAAAGCTAGGGTGAGATTTAGGGCGAGGGCACTCTGCAGAGGCTGAAATGAGATCTCCTTCATCTGGAGACTTGGCGAGGATCCGACATTGGCTCAGGATGGAGACTGTTTCCATTATGGCCCCATCAGGAAGCGTGGGCCCTCACGAAGCCATGGAGGTTTTCCCATGCTGGGAATTGTGAGATGCTCCAAAGCGCAAGGATTCCTACTGCGGGACAGTCGAGTCCTGTGAGATGGCTCCAGGACGCCCCATACAGAAAGCTGGAGGGCAGGGTGCTAAGGATGGATGCCTGGGCATCCCAGCACCCATTCCCATTGTCTCCTAGCGACAAGGCAGGTTCGATAGCTGGCTCTGGCGGAGCTACACAGGTTGCTGAGTGGAGATGGACTCTCCTGAGGATGGGTCATAATGTGGTTTGTGTCCATGGAGACCTAGGAATGTGGCAGTGGCTCGGGGGTACGGAAGGATTCTCCGACCTGTAGGATTGGACACAGCTCCAAAGAGTAAGTTTCCCCTGTGGAGATGAGAGGTGTTCTGATGGGTGCCTCAGGAAACCTCCGTTTGCTGGTATTGGAATCCAGGCCTCTGAGGAGAGACCCCTGGAAACCAACCAAAGGGTTCAGAGGAAGGCCTAAGAGACTGTCCGGTTAAATCTTCTGTCTCTGGGGACATCCGTCTGCTTTTCTGCGTGGAGGGAGTTGCTCAGCTTGTGTCAGATCACCCCTGTGTGTCCAGGGCAGCCTACACTATTGGGATGGCTCTGGGATCTTGAAGCATTCTCCTAATCTGTAGGTTTCAGGCCAGTGGAATGGGCAGAGTTTCCTTGGAGAGGGCAGACACGGTCCTGCACTGTGGCCCCCAGGGCCCCAGGGTTTAGGGTGGGTGGGACAGGGCTGCGGGGCCTGAAGTCTGAAAACAAAAACTCGGCTTAGGTTTGGGGCCGAGGGTATGGCAGGCCCCATCTACCGACTATGATGGGAGCTGCTCTGGATTTGAATGAAGGGCGAGTGTGCGTCCTTTTCTCAGGCTTCTGTGTCTGGATTTTGTATCCAGCAGGGCTGTGGAATGGAGGGGTGGCCTCCTGGTCTATGGATGAGCCTCCCTCTCTGGGGATTTGGCCTGGCTTCCAGGAGATTCAGGTCATTCTGCGGGAAGGGAGGAGTCCTGTATTCTGCCTCAGGTGTCCCTCCCAAAGAGGGATTCCACAGCAGAGCCCTGGGTCCCAGCGACTGGAAAACCCATACTCGGGTTAGGATGGGGGCCCAAGGGGCATGGGAAGCCCCCTAGGCGTGCTCGTGGTCCAGCCACTGAGAGACCTGATTGGAGAACGAGGCTGATGCTGAGGGTCACCATGCGTCTTTGTGCCCAAGGCGACCGTGAAGCATGGGCGTGGCCTCCTGGGCCATGCAGGTTTCTCCCACCGTGAAGGTTGGACACCAGGCCAACAGCAAGGTTTCTTGGATGGGGATGGAGGAGTTCTGATTTCGGCATCAGGTTCCCTCCTGTCCGGGGATTGGAGATAAGGTCTAGGTTCTGAATCCTGAACACCCAGCTTGGGAAGAGATGACAGCCTCAGGTCATGGCGGGTCTGATGTGCTGGGTGTGCTGCCTGGTGTCCGGGTGTCGGTCGGGATGTCAGAGCTCAGGCTGTGTCAGAGAGAGCATTAGTGCCCAAGGCAGCCAACAGAATTGGGGTGCAGTCACGTGGCGTGCAGGTTGACCCTCCTTTGGGATTTCTGGGCAGCCCTATAGGGCAACGTTTTTCTTCTGGTGGGCAGGCAGAGTGCTGCCTTGTGGCTCCAGAATTCCCCATGTGGAGGGCTTGGGGGCCAGGAGTGTGAGGACGGAAGTGTGAGAACACAAGCTAGGGTTATGTGTCGGGGTGAGGGCACGGCAGGCCCACTCTGCAGAGGCTGAATCGAGATCTCCTGCATCGGAAGTCAGGGCGAGGATCCGACTTTGGCTCAGGTTGGAGTTTGTGTCCATGGTGGCCCCTTCAGGAAGAGGGCGCCTCGTGAGGTCATGGAGGTTTTCCCACGCTGGGAGTTGTGACATGCTCCAAAGTGCAAGGATTCCTTCTGCGGGGGAGTCGAGTCCTCTGGGATGGCTCCAGGACGCCCCATTCGGAAAGACTCGAGAGCACGGTTCTAAGGATGGATGCCTGGGCACCCCACCTCGCATTCCCATTGGCTCGTAGAGACAAAGCAGGCTCAATCTGCTGCCTCTGGGGGAGGTAGGCGGGGGCGGGTGGGGCTGAGTTGAAACGGACTCTCCTGAGGAGGGGTCATCATGTGGGTTTGTGTCCATAGAGACTTTGGAATGTGGCGGTGGCTCGGGGGCCCGGATGGATTCTCATCAACGGAAGGTTGGACACAGCTCCAAAGAGCAAGCTTCCCACGAGGAGATGAGAGGTTTTCCGTTTGGTGCCTCAGGAAACCCCCATCGACTGGTATTGGAAAGCAGGCTTCTGAGGAGAGACACCTGGAAACCAAAGCAAGTGTTCAGCTGAGGGCCTACGGGCCTCTACGGTTCAATCTTCTATCTCTGGGGACACCCGTCTGATGTCTGAGTGGAGGTAGTTGGTCAGCTTGTGCCAGATCGCCCCTGTTTGTTCAGGGCAGCCTACACTATTGGGATGGCCTCAGGGACCTTGGAGGATCCTCTTAATCTGTAGGGTTGTGACCAACGGATTGGGCAGAGGTTCCTTGGAGAGCGCAGGCACAGTCCTGCGGTGTGGCTCCAGGGCCCCAAGCTGGAGAGTGTGTGGGCCAGGGCTGTGGGGACAGAAGTCTGAAAAGAAAAACTGGCCTTAGGTTTGGGGCCGAGGGTATGGCAGGCGTGATCTACAGACCGTGAGGGGAGTTCCTCGGGATAGGAACGAAGGGCGAGTGTGTGGGGGTTTCAGGCTTTTGTCTCTGGATTTTGAATCCAGGAGGGCCATGGAATGGAGGGTTGGACTCATGGGCCACGGACGAGTCTCCTTCTCTGGGGATTTGGCCCGGCTCGCCAGAGTTTGATGTCATTCTCTGGGAAGGGTGGAGTCCTGTATTCTGCCTCAGGTGTCCGTCCCAAAGAGGGATTCCAGATGCGAGCCCTGGGTCCGGCTGACAGGAAAACCCAAACTCGGGTTAGGATGGGGGCCTCGGGGCATGGCAATCTCCATATGCGTGCTCTTTGTCCAGCCACTGAGAGGGCTTCCTTGAGCACGGGGCTCCGCTTCATGTCCCGGTGCGTGTTTGTGCCCAAGGTGGCCCTCAAGCATGGGCGTGGCCTCATGGGCCATGCTGGTTTCTCCTACTCTGAATGTCGAACGCCATGCCAACAGCAAGGTTTCTTGCCATGGCGATGGAGGAGTTCTGATTTCCGCATCAGGTTCACCCCTATGAAGTTATCAGAGATAAGGTCGAGGTTCTGAAGCCAGAAACCCTAGGTTGGGAAGAGAGGACGGCCTCAGGCCATGGCGGGCCCGATGTGCTGGGTGTGTGGCCAGCTGTCCCAGGGTCCGACTGGAAGTCCGGGCTCTGGCTGTGTCAGGCAGAGCATGAGTGCCCATGGCAGCCTCTAGAATTGGAGGGCAGTGGAGTGGCGTGCAGGTGGATCCTCATTGGGTGTTTCTGGGTAGCCGCCTAGGGCAACGTTTTTCTTCTGGTGGGCAGGCAGAGTGCTGCCTTGTGGCTCCAGAGTTGCCAATCTGGAGGGCTTGGGGGCCAGGAATGTGAGGACGGAAGTCTGAGAACACAAGCTAGGGTGAGATTTCGGGCGAGGGCACTGTGCAGAGGCTGAAATGAGATCTCCTGCATCTGGAGACAGGGCGAGGATCCGACATTGGCTCAGGTTGGAGACTGTGTCATTGATGGCCCCATCAGGAAGTGGGCGCCCTCACGAGGCCATGGAGGTTTTCCCATGCTGGGAGTTGTGAGATGCTCCAAACCGCAAGGATTCCTACTGCGGGACAGTCGAGTCCTGTGAGATGGTTCCAGGACGCCCCATACAGAAAGACTCGCGGGCTGGGTTCTAAGGATGGATGCCTGGGCATCCACCTCACATTCCCATTGTCTCCGAGCGACAAGGCAAGTCCGATTGCTGGCTCTGGGGGAGCTACGCAGGGGGCTGAGTGGAAATGGACTCTCCTGAGGATGGGTCATCATGTGGGTTTGTGTCCATGGAGACCTAGGAATGTGGCAGTGGCTCGGGGGCCCGGAAGGATTCTCCGACCTGGAGGATTGGACACAGCTCCAAAGAGTACGTTTCCCCTGTGGAGATGAGAGGTGTTCTGATGGGTGCCTCAGGAAACCTCCGTTTGCTGGTATTGGAATCCAGGCCTCTGAGGAGAGACGCCTGGAAACCAACCAAAGGGTTCAGAGGAAGGCCTAACAGACTGTCCGGTTCCATCTTGTGTCTCTGGGGACATCCGTCTGCTCTTCTAAGTGGAGGGAGTTGCTCAGCTTGTGTCAGATCACCCCTGTGTGTCCAGGGCAGCCTACACTATTGGGATGGCCTCGGGGATCTTGGAGCCTTGTCTTAATCTGTAGGTTTGTGGCCAGTGGAATGGGCAGAGTTTCCTTGGAGAGGGCAGGCACAGTCCTGCGCTGTGGCTCCAGGGGCCCCAGGGTTGAGGGTGGGTGGGACAGGGCTGCGGGGCCTGAAGTCTGAAAACAAAAACTCGGCTTAGGTTTGGGGCCGAGGGTATGGCAGGCCTCATCTACCGACCGTGATAGGAGCTGCTCTGGATTTGAATGAAGGGCGAGTGTTCGTCCTTTTCTCAGGCTTCTGTGTCTGGATTTTGTATCCAGCAGGGCTGTGGAATGGAGGGGTGGCCTCCTGGGCCATGGATGAGCCTCCCTCTCTGGGGATTTGGCCTGGCTTCCAGGAGTTTCAGGTCATTCTGCGGGAAGGGAGGAGTCCTGTATTCTGCCTCAGGTGTCCCTCCCAAAGAGGGATTCCACAGCAGAGCCCTGGGTCCCGGCGACTGGAAAACCCAAACTCGGGTAGGATGGGGGCCCAAGGGGCATGGGAAGTCCCCTAGGCGGGCTCGTGGTCCAGCCACTGAGAGACCTGATTGGAGCACGAGGCTTATGGTGAGGGTCACAAGGCGTCTTTGTGCCCAAGGCGCCTCTCAGGCGTGGCCTCCTGGGCCATGCAGGTTTCTCCTACCCTGAAGGTTGGACACCAGGCCAACTGCAAGGTTTCTTGGATGGGGATGGAGGAGTTCATATTTCTGCATCAGGTTCCCTCCTGTCCGGGGATTGGAGATAAGGTCTAGGTTCTGAATCCTGAACACCCAGCTTGGGAAGAGATGACAGCCTAAGGTCATGGCGGGTCTGATGTGATGGGTTCGGTCGGGATGTCAGGGCTCAGGCAGTGTCAGACAGAGCATGAGTGCCCATGGCAACCTCGAGAATTGGAGTGCAGTAGAGTGGCGTGCAGGTGGATCCTCATTGGGTGTTTCTGGGTAGTCGCCTAGGGCCACGTTTTTCTTCTGGTGGGAAGGCTGACTGCTGCCTTGTGGCTCCAGAATTGCCAATCTGGAGGGCTTGGGGGGGCAGGAAGGTGAGGACGGAAGTCTGAGAACACAAGCTAGGGTGAGATTTCGGGCGAGGGCACTCTGCAGAGGCTGAAATGGGATATCTTGCATCTGGAGACTTGGCGAGGATCCGACATTGGCTCAGGTTGGAGACTGTGTCCATTATGGCCCCATCAGGAAGTGGGGGCCCTCACGAAGCCATGGAGGTTTTCCTTAGCTGGGAGTTGTGAGATGCTCCAAAGCGCAAGGATTCCTACTGCGGGACAGTTGAGTCCTGTGAGATGGCTCCAGGACGCCCCATACAGAAAGACTGGAGGGCAAGGTGCTAAGGATGGATGCCTGGGCATCCCACCTCCAATTCCCATTGTCTCCTAGCGACAAGGCAGGTTCGATTGCTGGCTCTGGCGGAGCTACGCAGGGCGCCGAGTGGAGATGGACTCTCCTGAGGATGGGTCATAATATGCGTTTGTGTCCATGGAGACCTAGGAATGTGGCAGTGGCTCGGGGGCCCGGAAGGATTCTCCGACTTTAGGATTGGACACAGCTCCAAAGAGTAAGTTTCCCCTGTGGAGATGAGAGGTGTTTTGAGGGTTGCCTCAGGAAACCTCCGTTTGCTGGTATTTGAATGCAGGCCTCTGAGGAGAGACCCCTGGAAACCAACCAGAGGAAGGCCTAACAGACTGTCCGGTTCCATCTTCTGTCTCTGGGGACATCTGTCTGCTTTTCTGCATGGAGGAAGTTGCTCAGCTTGTGTCAGGTAACCCCTGGGTGTCCAGAGAGCCTACACTATTGTGATGGCCTCTGGGATCTTGAAGCATTCTCCTAATCTGTAGGTTTGTGGCCAGTGAAATGGGCAGAGTTTCCTTGGAGAGGGCAGGCACAGTCCTGCACTGCGGCCCCAGTTACCCCAGCGTTGAGGGTGTGTGGGACAGGGCTGCGGGGCCTGAAGTCTGAAAACACAAACTCGGCTTATGTTTGGGGTCGAGGTTATGGCAGGTCCCATCTACCGACCGTGAATAGAGCTGCTCTGGATTTGAATGAAGGGCGAGTGTGCGTCTTTTTCTCAGGTTCTGTGTCTTGATTTTGTGTCAAGGAGGGCTGTGGAATGGAGGGGTGGTCTCCTGGGCCATGGATGAGCCTCCCTCTCTGGGGATTTGGCCTGGCTTCCAAGAGTTTCAAGTCATTCTGCGGGAAGGGAAGAGTCCTGTATTCTGCCTCAGGTGTCCCTCCCAAAGAGGGATTCCAGAGCAGAGCCCTCGGTCCCGGTGACTGGAAAACCCAAACTCGGGTTAGAATGGGGGTCCAAGGGGCATGGGCAGCCCCCTATGCGGGCTCGTGGTCCAGCGTCTGAGAGACTTGATTGGAGCACGAGGCTTATGGTGAGGGTCACCAGGCGTCTTTGTGCCCAAGGCGACCCTCAAGCATGGGCGTGGCCTCCTGGGCCATGCAGGATTCTCCTACCCTGAAGGTTGGACACCAGGCCAACAGCAAGGTTTCTTGGATGGGGATGGAGGAGTTCAGATTTCTGCATCAGGTTCCCTCCTGTCCGGGGATTGGAGATAAGGTCTTGGTTCTGAATCCTGAACATCCAGCTTGGGAAAAGATGACAGCCTAAGGTCTTGGCGGGTCTGATGTGATGGGTGTCGGCCGGGATGTCAGGGCTCAGGCAGTGTCAGGCAGAGCATGAGTGCCCGTGGCACCTCGAGATTTCGAGTGCAGTAGAGTGGCGTGCCGGTTGATTCTCATTTGGTGTTTCTGGGTAGTAGCCTAGGGCCACGTTTTTCTTCTGGTGGGAAGGGAGACTACTGCATTGTGGCTACAGATTTGCCGTCTGGAGGGCTTGGGTGGGCAGGATGGTGAGGACGGAAGTCTGAGAACACAAGCTAGGGTGAGATTTCGGGCGAGGGCACTCTGCAGAGGCTGAAATGAGATCTCCTGCATCTGGAGACAGGGCGAGGATCCGACATTGGCTCAGGTTGGAGACTGTGTCCATTATGGCCCCATCAGGAAGCGGGGGCCCTCACGAAGCCATGGAGGTTTTCCCATGCTGGGAGTTGTGAGATGCTCCAAAGCACAAGGATTCCTACTGCGGGACAGTCGAGTCCGGTGAGATGGCTCCAGGACGCCCCATACAGAAAAACTGGAGGGCAGGGTGCTAAGGATGGATGCCTTGGCATCCCATCTCCCATTCCCATTGTCTCCTAGCCACAAGGCAGGTTCGATTGCTGGCTCTGGCGGAGCTACGCAGGGCGCCGAGTGGAGATGGACTCTCCTGAGGATGGGTCATTATGTGGGTTTGTGTCCAAGGAGACCTAGGAATGTGGCAGTGGCTCGGGTCCCGGAAGGGTTCTCCCAACTTGAGGATTGGACAGAGCTCCAAAGAGTAAGTTTCCCCTGTGGAGATGAGAGGTGTTCTGATGGGTGCCTCAGGAAACCTCCGTGTGCTGGTATTGGAATCCAGGCCTCTGCGGAGAGACGCCTGGAAACCAACCAAAGGGTTCAGAGGAAGGCCTAACAGACTGTCCGGTTCCATCTTCTGTCTCTGGGGACAGCCGTCTGTTTTTCTGCGTGGAGGGAGTTGGTCAGCTTGTGGCAGATCACCCCTGGGTGTCCAGGGCAGCCTTCACTATTGGGATGGCCTCAGCGATCTTGGAGCCTTCTCGGAATCTGTAGGTTTGTGGCCAGTGGAATGGGCAGAGTTTCCTTGGAGAGAGCAGGCACAGTCCTGCGCTGTGGCTCCATGGGCCCCAGCGATGAGGGTGTGTGGGACAGGGCTGCAGGGTCTGAAGTCTGAAAACTCAAACTCGGCTTAGGTTTGGGGCCGAGGGTATGGCAGGCCCCATCTACCGACCGTGATGGGAGCTGCTCTGGATTTGAATGAAGGGCGAGTGTGCGTCCTTTTCTCAGGCTTCTGTGTCTGGATTTTGTGTCAAGGAGGGCTGTGGAATGAAGGGTGGCCTCCTGGGCCATGGATGAGCCTCCCTCTCTGGGGATTGGCCTAGCTTGCAAGAGTTTCAGGTCATTCTGCGGGAAGGGAGGAGTCCTGTATTCTGCCTCAGGTGTCCCTCCCAAAGAGGGATTCCAGAGCTGAGCCCTGGGTCCTGGCGACTGGAAAACCCAAACTCGGGTTAGGATGGGGGCCCAAGGGGCATGGGAAGTCCCCTAGGCGGGCTCGTGGTCCAGCCACTGAGAGACCTGATTGGAGCACGAGGCTTATGGTGAGGGTCACAAGGCGTCTTTGTGCCCAAGGAGCCTCTCAGGCATGGGCGTGGCCTCCTGGGCCATGCAGGTTTCTCCTACGCTGAAGGTTGGACACCAGGCCAACTGCAAGGTTTCTTGGATGGGGCTGGAGGAGTTCATATTTCTGCATCAGGTTCCCTCCTGTCCGGGGATTCGAGATAAGGTCTAGGTTCTGAATCCTGAACACCCAGCTTGGGAAGAGATGACAGCCTAAGGTCATGGCGGGTCTGATGTGATGGGTGTCGGCCGGGATGTCAGGGCTCAGGCAGTGTCAGGCAGAGCATGAGTGCCCGTGGCACCTCGAGATTTCGAGTGCAGTAGAGTGGCGTGCCGGTTGATTCTCATTGGGTGTTTCTGGGTAGTCGCCTAGGGCCACGTTTTTCTTCTGGTGGGAAGAGAGACTGCTGCATTGTGGCTCCAGAATAGCCATCTGGAGGGCTTGGGGGGGTAGGAAGGTGAGGACGGAAGTCTGAGAACACAAGCTAGGGTGAGATTTCGGGGGAGGGCACTCTACAGAGGCTGAAATGAGATCTCCTGCTTCTGGAGACAGGGCGAGGATCCAACATTGGCTCAGGTTGGAGACTGTGTCCATTATGGACCCATCAGGAAGCGGGGGCCCTCACGAAGCCATGGAGGTTTTCCCATGCTGGGAGTTGTGAGATGCTCCAAAGCACAAGGATTCCTACCTAGGGGCAGTCGAGTCCTGTGAGATGGCTCCAGGACGCCCCATACAGGAAGACTGGAGGGCAGGGTGCTTAGGATGGATGCCTGGGCATCCCACCTCCCATTCCCATTGTCTCCTAGCCACAAGGCAGGTTCGATTTCTGGCTCTGGCGGAGCTACCCAGGGCGCCGAGTGGAGATGGACTCTCCTGAGGATGGGTCATAATGTGGGTTTGTGTCCATGGAGACCTATTTGCGGCAGTGGCTCTGGGGCCCGGAAGGATTCTCCGAACTTTAGAATTGGACACAGCTCCAAAGAGTAAGTTTCCCCTGTGGAGAGGAGAGGTGTTCTGATGGGTGCCTCAGGAAACCTCCGTTTGCTGGTATTGGAATGAAGGCCTCTGAGAAGGGACGCCTGGAAACCAACCAAAGGATTCAGAGGAAGTCCTAACAGACTCTCCGGTTCCATCTTATGTCTCTGGGGACATCCGTCTGGTTTTCTGCATGGAGGGAGTTGCTCAGCTTGTGTCAGATCACCCCTGGGTGTCCTGTGCAGCCTACACTATTGGGATGGCCTCGGGGATCTTGGAGCCTTCTCCTAATCTGTAGGTTTGTGGCCAGTGGAATGGGCAGAGTTTCCTTGGAGAGGGCAGGCACAGTCCTGCGCTGTGGCTCCAAGGGCCCCAGCGTTGAGGGTGTGTGGGACAGGGCTGCGGGGCCTGAAGTCTGAAAACTGAATCTCGGCTTAGGTTTGGGGCCTAGGTTATGACAGGCCCCATCTACCGACCGTGATGGGAGCTGCTCTGGATTTGAATGAAGGGCGAGTGTGCGTCCTTTTCTCATGCTTCTGTGTCTGGATTTTGTGTCAAGGAGGGCTGTGGAATGGAGGGGTGGCCTCCTGGGCATTGGATGAGCCTCCCTCTCTGGGGATTTGGCCTGGCTTCCAAGAGTATCTGGTCATTCTGCGGGAAGGGAGGAGTCCTGTATTCTGCCTCAGGTGTCCCTCCCAAAGAGGGATTCCAGAGCAGAGCCCTGGGTCCCGGCGACTGGAAAACCCAAACTCGGGTTAGGATGGGGGCCCAAGGGGCATGGGAAGCCCCCTAGGCTGGCTCTTGGTCCAGCCACTGAGAGACCTGATTGGAGCACGAGGCTTATGGTGAGGGTCACCAGGCGTCTTTGTGCCCAAGGCGACCCTCAAGCATGGGCGTGGCCTCCTGGGCCATGCAGGTTTCTCCTACCCTGAAGGTTGGACACCAGGCCAACAGCAAGGTTTCTTAGATGGGGATGGAGGAGTTCAGATTTCTGCATCAGGTTCCCTCCTGTCCGGGGATTGGAGATAAGGTATAGGTTCTGAATCCCGAACACCCAGCTTGTTAAAAGATGACAGCCTAAGGTCATGGCGGGTCTGTTGTGATGGGTGTCGGTCGGGATGTCAGGGCTCAGGCAGTGTCAGACAGAGCATGAGTGCCCGAGGCACCTCAAGATTTGGAGTGCAGTAGAGTGGAGTGCCGGTTGATTCTCAATGTGTTTCTGGGTATTTGCCTATGGCCACGTTTTTCTTCTGGTGGGAAGGCAGACTGCTGCATTGTGGCTCCAGAATTGCCAATCTGGAGGGCTTGGGGGGGCAGGAAGTTGAGGACGGAAATCTGAGAACACAAGCTAGGGTGAGATTTCGGGCGAGGGCACTCTGCAGAGGCTGAAATGAGATCTCCTGCATCTGGAGACTTGGCGAGGATCCGACATTGGCTCAGGTTGGAGACTGTGTCCATTATGGCCCCATCAGGAAGCGGGGGCCCTCACAAAGCCATGGAGGTTTTCCCATGCTGGGACTTGTGAGATGCTCCATGGCGCAAGGATTCCTACTGCGGGACAGTCGAGTCCTGTGAGATGGCTCCAGGATGCCCCATACAGAAAGACTGGAGGGCAGGGTGCTAAGGATGGATGCCTGGGCATCCCACCTCCCATTCCCATTGTCTCCTAGCCACAAGGCAGGTTCGATTCCTGGCTTTGGCGGAGCTACGCAGGGCGCTGAGTGGAGATGGACTCTCCTGAGGATGGGTCATAATATTGGTTTGTGTCCATGGAGACTTAGGAATGTGGCAGTGGCTCGGGGGCCCGGAAGGATTCTCCGAACTTTAGGATTGGACACAGCTCCAAAGAATAAGTTTCCCCTGTGGAAATGAGAGGTGTTCTGATGGGTGCCTCAGGAAACCTCCGTTTGCTGGTATTGGAATGCAGGCCTCTGAGGAGAGACGCCTGGAAACCAACCAAAGGGTTCAGAGGAAGGCCTAACAGACTGTCCGGTTCCATCTTCTGCCTCTGTGGACATCCGTCTGCTTTTCTGCGTGGAGGGAGTTGCTCAGCTTGTGTCAGATCACCCCTGGGTGTCCAGGGCAGCCTACACTATTGGGATGGCCTCGGCGATCTTGGAGCCTTCTCCTAATCTATAGGTTTGTGGCCAGTGGAATGGGCAGAGTTTCCATGGAGAGGGTGGCACAGTCCTGCGCTGTGGCTCCAGGGTCCCCAGCGTTGAGGGTGTGTGGGACAGGGCTGCGGGGCCTGAAGTCGAAAACTCAAACTCGGCTTAGGTTTCGCGCCAAGGGTATGACAGGCCCCATCTACCGATCGTAATGGGAACTGCTCTGGATTTGAATGATGGGCGAGTGTGCGTCCTTTTCTCAGGCTTCTGTGTCTGGATTTTGTGTCAAGGAGGGCTGTGGAATGGAGGGGTGGCCTCCTGGGCCAAGGATGAGCCTCCCTCTCTGGGGATTTGGCCTGGTTTCCAATAGTTTCTGGTCATTATGCGGGAAGGGAGGAGTCCTGTATTCTGCCTCAGGTGTCCCTCCCAAAGAGGGATTCCAGAGCAGAGCCCTGGGTCCCGGCGACTTGAAAACCCAAACTCGGGTTAGGATGAGGGCCCAAGGGGCATGGGAAGCCCCCTAGGCTTTCTCGAGGTCCAGCCACTGAGACCTGATTGGAGCACGAGGCTTATGGTGAGGGTCACCAGGCGTCTTTGTGCCCAAGGCGACCCTCAAGCATGGGCGTGGCCTCCTGGGCCATGCAGGTTTCTCCTACCCTGAAGGTTGGACACCAGGCCAACAGCAAGGTTTCTTGGATGGGGATGGAGGAGTTCAGATTTCTGCATCAGGTTCCCTCCTGTCCGGGGATTGGAGATAAGGTCTAGGTTCTGAATCCTGAACACCCAGCTTGGGAAGAGATGACAGCCACAGGTCTTGGCGAGTCTGATGTGATGGGTGTCGGTCGGGATGTCAGGGCTCAGGCAGTGTCAGACAGAGCATGAGTGCCCATGGCAACCTCGAGCATTGGAGTGCAGTAGAGTGGCGTGCAGGTGGATCCTCATTGGGTGTTTCTGGGTAGTTGCCAAGGGCCACGTTTTTCTTCTGGTGGGAAGGCAGACTGCTGCATTGTGGCTCCAGAATTGCCAATCTGGAGGGCTTGGGGGGGGGCAGGAAGGTGAGGACCGAAGTCTGAAAACACAAGCTAGGGTGAGATTTCGGGCGAGGGCACTCTGCAGAGGCTGAAATGAGATCTCCTGCATCTGGAGACAGGGCGAGGATCCGACATTGTCTCAGGTTGGAGACTGTGTCCATTATGGCCCCATTAAGAAGCGGGGGCCCTCACGAAGCCATGGAGGTTTTCCCATGCTGCGAGTTGTGAGATGCTCCAAAGCGCAAGGATTCCTACTGCGGAACAGTCGAGTCCTGTGAGATGGCTCCAGGACGCCCCATACAGAAAGACTGGAGGGCAGGGTGCTAAGGATGGATGCCTGGGCATCCCACCTCCCATTCCCATTGTCTCCTAGCGACAAGGCAGGTTCGATTGCTGGCTCTGGCGGAGCTACGCTGGGCGCCGAGTGGAGATGGACTCTCCTGAGGATGGGTCATAATGTGGGTTTGTGTCCATGGAGACTTAGGAATGTGGCAGTGGCTCGGGGGCCCGGAAGGATTCTCCGAACTTTAGGATTGGACACAGCTCCAAAGAATAAGTTTCCCCTGTGGAAATGAGAGGTGTTCTGATGGGTGCCTCAGAAAACCTCCGTTTGCTGGTATTGGAATGCAGGCCTCTGAGGAGAGACGCCTGGAAACCAACCAAAGGGTTCAGAGGAAGGCCTAACAGACTGTCCGGTTCCATCTTCTCTCTCTGGGGACATCTGTCTGCTTTTCTGCGTGGAGGGAGTTGCTCAGCTTTTGTCAGAACACTCCTGGGTATCCAGGGCAGCCTATACTATTGGGATGGCCTCAGGGATCTTGAAGCATTCTCTTAATCTGTAGGTTTGTGGCCAGTGGAATGGGCAGAGTTTCCTTGGAGAGGGCAGGCACAGTCCTGCGCTGTGGCCCCAGGGGACTCAGCGTTGAAGGTGTGTTGGACAGGGCTGCGGGACGTGAAGTCTGAAAACTCAAACTCGGCTTAGGTTTGGGGCCGAGGGTATGGCAGGCCCCATCTACCGACCGTGATGGGAGCTGCTCTGGATTTGTATGAAGGGCGAGTGTGCGTCCTTTTCTCAGGCTTCTGTGTCTGGATTTTGTGTCAAGGAGGGCTGTGGAATGGAGGGGTGTCCTCCTGGGCCATGGATGAGCCTCCCTCTCTGGGGATTTGGCCTGGCTTGCAAGAGTTTCAGGTCATTCTGCGGGAAGGGAGGAGTCCTGTATTCTGCCTCAGGTGTCCCTCCCAAAGAGGGATTCCAGAGCAGAGCCCTGGGTCCCGGCGACTGGAAAACCCAAACTCGGGTTAGGATGGGGGCCCAAGGGGCATGGGAAGCCCCCTAGGCTGGCTCGTGGTCCAGCCACTGAGAGACCTGATTGGAGCACGAGGCTTATGGTGAGGGTCACCAGGCGTCTTTGTGCCCAAGGCGACCCTCAAGCATGGGCGTGGCCTCCTGGGCCATGCAGGTTTCTCCTACCCTGAAGGTTGGACACCAGGCCAACAGCAAGGTTTCTTGGATGGGGATGGAGGAGTTCAGATTTCTGCATCAGGTTCCCTCCTGTCCGGGGATTGGAGATAAGGTCTAGGTTCTGAATCCTGAACACCCAGCTTGGGAAGAGATGACAGCCACAGGTCTTGGCGAGTCTGATGTGATGGGTGTCGGTCGGGATGTCAGGGCTCAGGCAGTGTCAGACAGAGCATGAGTGCCCATGGCAACCTCGAGCATTGGAGTGCAGTAGAGTGGCGTGCAGGTAGATCCTCATTGGGTGTTTCTGGGTAGTTGCCAAGGGCCACGTTTTTCTTCTGGTGGGAAGGCAGACTGCTGCATTGTGGCTCCAGAATTGCCAATCTGGAGGGCTTGGGGGGGGGCAGGAAGGTGAGGACGGAAGTCTGAAAACACAAGCTAGGGTGAGATTTCGGGCGACGGCACTCTGCAGAGGCTGAAATGAGATCTCCTGCATCTGGAGACAGGGCGAGGATCCGACATTGTCTCAGGTTGGAGACTGTGTCCATTATGGCCCCATTAGGAAGCGGGGGCCCTCACGAAGCCATGGAGGTTTTCCCATGCTGCGAGTTGTGAGATGCTCCAAAGCGCAAGGATTCCTACTGCGGGACAGTCGAGTCCTGTGAGATGGCTCCAGGACGCCCCATACAGAAAGACTGGAGGGCAGGGTGCTAAGGATGGATGCCTGGGCATCCCACCTCCCATTCCCATTGTCTCCTAGCGACAAGGCAGGTTCGATAGCTGGCTCTGGCGGAGCTACACAGGTTGCTGAGTGGAGATGGACTCTCCTGAGGATGGGTCATAATGTGGTTTGTGTCCATGGAGACCTAGGAATGTGGCAGTGGCTCGGGGGTACGGAAGGATTCTCCGACCTGTAGGATTGGACACAGCTCCAAAGAGTAAGTTTCCCCTGTGGAGATGAGAGGTGTTCTGATGGGTGCCTCAGGAAACCTCCGTTTGCTGGTATTGGAATCCAGGCCTCTGAGGAGAGACGCCAGGAAACCAACCAAAGGGTTCAGAGGAAGGCCTAAGAGACTGTCCGGTTAAATCTTCTGTCTCTGGGGACATCCGTCTGCTTTTCTGCGTGGAGGGAGTTGCTCAGCTTGTGTCAGATCACCCCTGTGTGTCCAGGGCAGCCTACACTATTGGGATGGCTCTGGGATCTTGAAGCATTCTCTTAATCTGTAGGTTTCAGGCCAGTGGAATGGGCAGAGTTTCCTTGGAGAGGGCAGACACAGTCCTGCACTGTGGCCCCCAGGGCCCCAGGGTTTAGGGTGGGTGGGACAGGGCTGCGGGGCCTGAAGTCTGAAAACAAAAACTCGGCTTAGGTTTGGGGCCGAGGGTATGACAGGCCCCATCTACCGACTATGATGGGAGCTGCTCTGGATTTGAATGAAGGGCGAGTGTGCGTCCTTTTCTCAGGCTTCTGTGTCTGGATTTTGTATCCAGCAGGGCTGTGGAATGGAGGGGTGGCCTCCTGGTCTATGGATGAGCCTCCCTCTCTGGGGATTTGGCCTGGCTTCCAGGAGATTCAGGTCATTCTGCGGGAAGGGAGGAGTCCTGTATTCTGCCTCAGGTGTCCCTCCCAAAGAGGGATTCCACAGCAGAGCCCTGGGTCCCAGCGACTGGAAAACCCATACTCGGGTTAGGATGGGGGCCCAAGGGGCATGGGAAGCCCCCTAGGCGGGCTCGTGGTCCAGCCACTGAGAGACCTGATTGGAGAACGAGGCTGATGCTGAGGGTCACCATGCGTCTTTGTGCCCAAGGCGACCGTGAAGCATGGGCGTGGCCTCCTGGGCCATGCAGGTTTCTCCCACCGTGAAGGTTGGACACCAGGCCAACAGCAAGGTTTCTTGGATGGGGATGGAGGAGTTCTGATTTCGGCATCAGGTTCCCTCCTGTCCGGGGATTGGAGATAAGGTCTAGGTTCTGAATCCTGAACACCCAGCTTGGGAAGAGATGACAGCCTCAGGTCATGGCGGGTCTGATGTGCTGGGTGTGCTGCCTGGTGTCCGGGTGTCGGTCGGGATGTCAGAGCTCAGGCTGTGTCAGACAGAGCATTAGTGCTCAAGGCAGCCAACAGAATTGGGGTGCAGTCACGTGGCGTGCAGGTTGACCTTCCTTTGGGATTTCTGGGCAGCCCTATAGGGCAACGTTTTTCTTCTGGTGGGCAGGCAGAGTGCTGCCTTGTGGCTCCAGAATTCCCCATGTGGAGGGCTTGGGGGCCAGGAGTGTGAGGACGGAAGTGTGAGAACACAAGCTAGGGTTATGTGTCGGGGTGAGGGCACGGCAGGCCCACTCTGCAGAGGCTGAATCGAGATCTCCTGCATCGGAAGTCAGGGCGAGGATCCGACTTTGGCTCAGGTTGGAGTTTGTGTCCATGGTGGCCCCTTCAGGAAGAGGGCGCCTCGTGAGGTCATGGAGGTTTTCCCACGCTGGGAGTTGTGACATGCTCCAAAGTGCAAGGATTCCTTCTGCGGGGGAGTCGAGTCCTCTGGGATGGCTCCAGGACGCCCCATTCGGAAAGACTCGAGAGCACGGTTCTAAGGATGGATGCCTGGGCACCCCACCTCGCATTCCCATTGGCTCGTAGAGACAAAGCAGGCTCAATCTGCTGCCTCTGGGGGAGGTAGGCGGGGGGCGGGTGGGGCTGAGTTGAAACGGACTCTCCTGAGGAGGGGTCATCATGTGGGTTTGTGTCCATAGAGACTTTGGAATGTGGCGGTGGCTCGGGGGCCCGGATGGATTCTCATCAACGGAAGGTTGGACACAGCTCCAAAGAGCAAGCTTCCCACGAGGAGATGAGAGGTTTTCCGTTTGGTGCCTCAGGAAACCCCCATCGACTGGTATTGGAAAGCAGGCTTCTGAGGAGAGACACCTGGAAACCAAAGCAAGTGTTCAGCTGAGGGCCTACGGGCCTCTACGGTTCAATCTTCTATCTCTGGGGACACCCGTCTGATGTCTGAGTGGAGGTAGTTGGTCAGCTTGTGCCAGATCGCCCCTGTTTGTTCAGGGCAGCCTACACTATTGGGATGGCCTCAGGGACCTTGGAGGATCCTCTTAATCTGTAGGGTTGTGACCAACGGATTGGGCAGAGGTTCCTTGGAGAGCGCAGGCACAGTCCTGCGGTGTGGCTCCAGGGGCCCCAAGCTGGAGAGTGTGTGGGCCAGGGCTGTGGGGACAGAAGTCTGAAAAGAAAAACTGGCCTTAGGTTTGGGGCCGAGGGTATGGCAGGCGTGATCTACAGACCGTGAGGGGAGTTCCTCGGGATAGGAACGAAGGGCGAGTGTGTGGGGGTTTCAGGCTTTTGTCTCTGGATTTTGAATCCAGGAGGGCCATGGAATGGAGGGTTGGACTCATGGGCCACGGACGAGTCTCCTTCTCTGGGGATTTGGCCCGGCTCGCCAGAGTTTGATGTCATTCTCTGGGAAGGGTGGAGTCCTGTATTCTGCCTCAGGTGTCCGTCCCAAAGAGGGATTCCAGATGCGAGCCCTGGGTCCGGCTGACAGGAAAACCCAAACTCGGGTTAGGATGGGGGCCTCGGGGCATGGCAATCTCCATATGCGTGCTCTTTGTCCAGCCACTGAGAGGGCTTCCTTGAGCACGGGGCTCCGCTTCATGTCCCGGTGCGTGTTTGTGCCCAAGGTGGCCCTCAAGCATGGGCGTGGCCTCATGGGCCATGCTGGTTTCTCCTACTCTGAATGTCGAACGCCATGCCAACAGCAAGGTTTCTTGCCATGGCGATGGAGGAGTTCTGATTTCCGCATCAGGTTCACCCCTATGAAGTTATCAGAGATAAGGTCGAGGTTCTGAAGCCAGAAACCCTAGGTTGGGAAGAGAGGACGGCCTCAGGCCATGGCGGGCCCGATGTGCTGGGTGTGTGGCCAGCTGTCCCAGGGTCCGACTGGAAGTCCGGGCTCTGGCTGTGTCAGGCAGAGCATGAGTGCCCATGGCAGCCTCTAGAATTGGAGGGCAGTGGAGTGGCGTGCAGGTGGATCCTCATTGGGTGTTTCTGGGTAGCCGCCTAGGGCAACGTTTTTCTTCTGGTGGGCAGGCAGAGTGCTGCCTTGTGGCTCCAGAGTTGCCAATCTGGAGGGCTTGGGGGCCAGGAATGTGAGGACGGAAGTCTGAGAACACAAGCTAGGGTGAGATTTCGGGCGAGGGCACTGTGCAGAGGCTGAAATGAGATCTCCTGCATCTGGAGACAGGGCGAGGATCCGACATTGGCTCAGGTTGGAGACTGTGTCATTGATGGCCCCATCAGGAAGTGGGCGCCCTCACGAGGCCATGGAGGTTTTCCCATGCTGGGAGTTGTGAGATGCTCCAAACCGCAAGGATTCCTACTGCGGGACAGTCGAGTCCTGTGAGATGGTTCCAGGACGCCCCATACAGAAAGACTCGCGGGCTGGGTTCTAAGGATGGATGCCTGGGCATCCACCTCACATTCCCATTGTCTCCGAGCGACAAGGCAAGTCCGATTGCTGGCTCTGGGGGAGCTACGCAGGGGGCTGAGTGGAAATGGACTCTCCTGAGGATGGGTCATCATGTGGGTTTGTGTCCATGGAGACCTAGGAATGTGGCAGTGGCTCGGGGGCCCGGAAGGATTCTCCGACCTGGAGGATTGGACACAGCTCCAAATAGTACGTTTCCCCTGTGGAGATGAGAGGTGTTCTGATGGGTGCCTCAGGAAACCTCCGTTTGCTGGTATTGGAATGCAGGCCTCTGAGGAGAGACGCCTGGAAACCAACCAAAGGGTTCAGAGGAAGGCCTAACAGACTGTCCGGTTCCATCTTGTGTCTCTGGGGACATCCGTCTGCTCTTCTGAGTGGAGGGAGTTGCTCAGCTTGTGTCAGATCACCCCTGTGTGTCCAGGGCAGCCTACACTATTGGGATGGCCTCGGGGATCTTGGAGCCTTGTCTTAATCTGTAGGTTTGTGGCCAGTGGAATGGGCAGAGTTTCCTTGGAGAGGGCAGGCACAGTCCTGCGCTGTGGCTCCAGGGGCCCCAGGGTTGAGGGTGGGTGGGACAGGGCTGCGGGGCCTGAAGTCTGAAAACACAAACTCGGCTTAGGTTTGGGGCCGAGGGTATGGCAGGCCTCATCTACCGACCGTGATAGGAGCTGCTCTGGATTTGAATGAAGGGCGAGTGTTCGTCCTTTTCTCAGGCTTCTGTGTCTGGATTTTGTATCCAGCAGGGCTGTGGAATGGAGGGGTGGCCTCCTGGGCCATGGATGAGCCTCCCTCTCTGGGGATTTGGCCTGGCTTCCAGGAGTTTCAGGTCATTCTGCGGGAAGGGAGGAGTCCTGTATTCTGCCTCAGGTGTCCCTCCCAAAGAGGGATTCCACAGCAGAGCCCTGGGTCCCGGCGACTGGAAAACCCAAACTCGGGTAGAATGGGGGCCCAAGGGGCATGGGAAGTCCCCTAGGCGGGCTCGTGGTCCAGCCACTGAGAGACCTGATTGGAGCACGAGGCTTATGGTGAGGGTCACAAGGCGTCTTTCTGCCCAAGGCGCCTCTCAGGCGTGGCCTCCTGGGCCATGCAGGTTTCTCCTACCCTGAAGGTTGGACACCAGGCCAACTGCAAGGTTTCTTGGATGGGGATGGAGGAGTTCATATTTCTGCATCAGGTTCCCTCCTGTCCGGGGATTGGAGATAAGGTCTAGGTTCTGAATCCTGAACACCCAGCTTGGGAAGAGATGACAGCCTAAGGTCATGGCGGGTCTGATGTGATGGGTTCGGTCGGGATGTCAGGGCTCAGGCAGTGTCAGACAGAGCATGAGTGCCCATGGCAACCTCGAGAATTGGAGTGCAGTAGAGTGGCGTGCAGGTGGATCCTCATTGGGTGTTTCTGGGTAGTCGCCTAGGGCCACGTTTTTCTTCTGGTGGGAAGGCTGACTGCTGCCTTGTGGCTCCAGAATTGCCAATCTGGAGGGCTTGTGGGGGCAGGAAGGTGAGGACGGAAGTCTGAGAACACAAGCTAGGGTGAGATTTCGGGCGAGGGCACTCTGCAGAGGCTGAAATGGGATATCTTGCATCTGGAGACTTGGCGAGGATCCGACATTGTCTCAGGTTGGAGACTGTGTCCATTATGGCCCCATCAGGAAGTGGGGGCCCTCACGAAGCCATGGAGGTTTTCCTTAGCTGGGAGTTGTGAGATGCTCCAAAGCGCAAGGATTCCTACTGCGGGACAGTTGAGTCCTGTGAGATGGCTCCAGGACGCCCCATACAGAAAGACTGGAGGGCAAGGTGCTAAGGATGGATGCCTGGGCATCCCACCTCCAATTCCCATTGTCTCCTAGCGACAAGGCAGGTTCGATTGCTGACTCTGGCGGAGCTACGCAGGGCGCCGAGTGGAGATGGACTCTCCTGAGGATGGGTCATAATATGCGTTTGTGTCCATGGAGACCTAGGAATGTGGCAGTGGCTCGGGGGCCCGGAAGGATTCTCCGACTTTAGGATTGGACACAGCTCCAAAGAGTAAGTTTCCCCTGTGGAGATGAGAGGTGTTTTGAGGGTTGCCTCAGGAAACCTCCGTTTGCTGGTATTTGAATGCAGGCCTCTGAGGAGAGACCCCTGGAAACCAACCAGAGGAAGGCCTAACAGACTGTCCGGTTCCATCTTCTGTCTCTGGGGACATCTGTCTGCTTTTCTGCATGGAGGAAGTTGCTCAGCTTGTGTCAGGTAACCCCTGGGTGTCCAGAGAGCCTACACTATTGTGATGGCCTCTGGAATCTTGAAGCATTCTCCTAATCTGTAGGTTTGTGGCCAGTGAAATGGGCAGAGTTTCCTTGGAGAGGGCAGGCACAGTCCTGCACTGCGGCCCCAGTTGCCCCAGCGTTGAGGGTGTGTGGGACAGGGCTGCGGGGCCTGAAGTCTGAAAACACAAACTCCGCTTATGTTTGGGGTCGAGGTTATGGCAGGTCCCATCTACCGACCGTGAATGGAGCTGCTCTGGATTTGAATGAAGGGCGAGTGTGCGTCCTTTTCTCAGGTTCTGTGTCTTGATTTTGTGTCAAGGAGGGCTGTGGAATGGAGGGGTGGTCTCCTGGGCCATGGATGAGCCTCCCTCTCTGGGGATTTGGCCTGGCTTCCAAGAGTTTCAAGTCATTCTGCGGGAAGGGAAGAGTCCTGTATTCTGCCTCAGGTGTCCCTCCCAAAGAGGGATTCCAGAGCAGAGCCCTCGGTCCCGGTGACTGGAAAACCCAAACTCGGGTTAGAATGGGGGTCCAAGGGGCATGGGCAGCCCCCTATGCGGGCTCGTGGTCCAGCCTCTGAGAGACTTGATTGGAGCACGAGGCTTATGGTGAGGGTCACCAGGCGTCTTTGTGCCCAAGGCGACCCTCAAGCATGGGCGTGGCCTCCTGGGCCTTGCAGGTTTCTCCTACCCTGAAGGTTGGACACCAGGCCAACAGCAAGGTTTCTTGGATGGGGATGGAGGAGTTCAGATTTCTGCATCAGATTCCCTCCTGTCCGGGGATTGGAGATAAGGTCTTGGTTCTGAATCCTGAACATCCAGCTTGGGAAAAGATGACAGCCTAAGGTCTTGGCGGGTCTGATGTGATGGGTGTCGGCCGGGATGTCAGGGCTCAGGCAGTGTCAGACAGAGCATGAGTACCCGTGGCACCTCGAGATTTCGAGTGCAGTAGAGTGGCGTGCCGGTTGATTCTCATTTGGTGTTTCTGGGTAGTAGCCTAGGGCCACGTTTTTCTTCTGGTGGGAAGGGAGACTACTGCATTGTGGCTACAGATTTGCCGTCTGGAGGGCTTGGGGGGGCAGGATGGTGAGGACGGAAGTCTGAGAACACAAGCTAGGGTGAGATTTCGGGCGAGGGCACTCTGCAGAGGCTGAAATGAGATCTCCTGCATCTGGAGACAGGGCGAGGATCCGACATTGGCTCAGGTTGGAGACTGTGTCCATTATGGCCCCATCAGGAAGCGGGGGCCCTCACGAAGCCATGGAGGTTTTCCCATGCTGGGAGTTGTGAGATGCTCCAAAGCACAAGGATTCCTACTGCGGGACAGTCGAGTCCGGTGAGATGGCTCCAGGACGCCCCATACAGAAAAACTGGAGGGCAGGGTGCTAAGGATGGATGCCTGGGCATCCCATCTCCCATTCCCATTGTCTCCTAGCCACAAGGCAGGTTCGATTGCTGGCTCTGGCGGAGCTACGCAGGGCGCCGAGTGGAGATGGACTCTCCTGAGGATGGGTCATTATGTGGGTTTGTGTCCAAGGAGACCTAGGAATGTGGCAGTGGCTCGGGGCCCGGAAGGGTTCTCCCAACTTGAGGATTGGACAGAGCTCCAAAGAGTAAGTTTCCCCTGTGGAGATGAGAGGTGTTCTGATGGGTGCCTCAGGAAACCTCCGTGTGCTGGTATTGGAATCCAGGCCTCTGCGGAGAGACGCCTGGAAACCAACCAAAGGGTTCAGAGGAAGGCCTAACAGACTGTCCGGTTCCATCTTCTGTCTCTGGGGACAGCCGTCTGTTTTTCTGCGTGGAGGGAGTTGGTCAGCTTGTGGCAGATCACCCCTGGGTGTCCAGGGCAGCCTTCACTATTGGGATGGCCTCAGCGATCTTGGAGCCTTCTCGGAATCTGTAGGTTTGTGGCCAGTGGAATGGGCAGAGTTTCCTTGGAGAGAGCAGGCACAGTCCTGCGCTGTGGCTCCATGGGCCCCAGCGATGAGGGTGTGTGGGACAGGGCTGCAGGGTCTGAAGTCTGAAAACTCAAACTCGGCTTAGGTTTGGGGCCGAGGGTATGGCAGGCCCCATCTACCGACCGTGATGGGAGCTGCTCTGGATTTGAATGAAGGGCGAGTGTGCGTCCTTTTCTCAGGCTTCTGTGTCTGGATTTTGTGTGAAGGAGGGCTGTGGAATGAAGGGTGGCCTCCTGGGCCATGGATGAGCCTCCCTCTCTGGGGATTGGCCTAGCTTGCAAGAATTTCAGGTCATTCTGCGGGAAGGGAGGAGTCCTGTATTCTGCCTCAGGTGTCCCTCCCAAAGAGGGATTCCAGAGCTGAGCCCTGGGTCCCGGCGACTGGAAAACCCAAACTCGGGTTAGGATGGGGGCCCAAGGGGCATGGGAAGTCCCCTAGGCGGGCTCGTGGTCCAGCCACTGAGAGACCTGATTGGAGCACGAGGCTTATGGTGAGGGTCACAAGGCGTCTTTGTGCCCAAGGAGCCTCTCAGGCATGGGCGGGGCCTCCTGGGCCATGCAGGTTTCTCCTACCCTGAAGGTTGGACACCAGGCCAACTGCAAGGTTTCTTGGATGGGGCTGGAGGAGTTCATATTTCTGCATCAGGTTCCCTCCTGTCCGGGGATTCGAGATAAGGTCTAGGTTCTGAATCCTGAACACCCAGCTTGGGAAGAGATGACAGCCTAAGGTCATGGCGGGTCTGATGTGATGGGTTCGGTCGGGATGTCAGGGCTCAGGCAGTGTCAGACAGAGCATGAGTGTCCATGGCAACCTCGAGAATTGGAGTGCAGTAGAGTGGCGTGCAGGTGGATCCTCATTGGGTGTTTCTGGGTAGTCGCCTAGGGCCACGTTTTTCTTCTGGTGGGAAGGCTGACTGCTGCCTTGTGGCTCCAGAATTGCCAATCTGGAGGGCTTGGGGGTGCAGGAAGGTGAGGACGGAAGTCTGAGAACACAAGCTCGGGTGAGATTTCGGGCGAGGGCACTCTGCAGAGGCTGAAATGGGATATCTTGCATCTGGACTCTTGGCGAGGATCCGACATTGGCTCAGGTTGGAGACTCTGTCCATTTTGGCCCCATCAGGAAGTGGGGGCCCTCACGAAGCCATGGAGGTTTTCCTTAGCTGGGAGTTGTGAGATGCTCCAAAGCGCAAGGATTCCTACTGCGGGACAGTTGAGTCCTGTGAGATGGCTCCAGGACGCCCCATACAGAAAGACTGGAGGGCAAGGTGCTAAGGATGGATGCCTGGGCATCCCACCTCCAATTCCCATTGTCTCCTAGCGACAAGGCAGGTTCGATTGCTGGCTCTGGCGGAGCTACGCAGGGCGCCGAGTGGAGATGGACTCTCCTGAGGATGGGTCATAATGTGGGTTTGTGTCCATGGAGACCTAGCAATGTGGCAGTGGCTCGGGGGCCCGGAAGGATTCTCCGACTTTAGGATTAGACAGATCTCCAAAGAGTAAGTTTCCCCTGTGGAGATGAGAGGTGTTTTGAGGGTTGCCTCAGGAAACCTCCGTTTGCTGGTATTTGAATGCAGGCCTCTGAGGAGAGACCCCTGGAAACCAACCAAAGGGTTCAGAGGAAGGCCTAACAGACTGTCCGGTTCCATCTTCTGTCTCTGGGGACATCTGTCTGCTTTTCTGCATGGAGGAAGTTGCTCAGCTTGTGTCAGATAACCCCTGGGTGTCCAGAGAGCCTACACTATTGTGATGGCCTCTGGGATCTTGAAGCATTCTCCTTATCTGTTGGTTTGTGGCCAGTGGAATGGGCAGAGTTTCCTTGGAGAGGGCAGGCACAGTCCTGCACTGCGGCCCCAGTTGCCCCAGCGTTGAGGGTGTGTGGGACAGGGCTGCGGGGCCAGAATTCTGAAAACACAAACTCGGCTTATGTTTGGGGTCGAGGGTATGGCAGGTCCCATCTACCGACCGTGAATGGAGCTGCTCTGGATTTGAATGAAGGGCGAGTGTGCGTCCTTTTCTCAGGTTCTGTGTCTGGATTTTGTGTCAAGGAGGGCTGTGGAATGGAGGGGTGGCCTCCTGGGCCATGGATGAGCCTCCCTCTCTGGGGATTTGGCCTGGCTTCCAAGAGTTTCAAGTCATTCTGCGGGAAGGGAAGAGTCCTGTATTCTGCCTCAGGTGTCCCTCCCAAAGAAGGATTCCAGAGCAGAGCCCTCGGTCCCGGTGACTGGAAAACCCAAACTCGGGTTAGAATGGGGGCCCAAGGGGCATGGGCAGCCCCCTATGCGGGCTCGTGGTCCAGCCACTGAGAGACTTGATTGGAGCACGAGGCTTATGGTGAGGGTCACCAGGCGTCTTTGTGCCCAAGGCGACCCTCAAGCATGGGTGTGGCCTCCTGGGCCTTGCAGGTTTCTCCTACCCTGAAGGTTGGACACCAGGCCAACAGCAAGGTTTCTTGGATGGGGATGGAGGAGTTCAGATTTCTGCATCAGGTTCCCTCCTGTCCGTGGATTGGAGATAAGGTCAAGGTTCTGAATCCTGAACACCCAGCTTGGGAAAAGATGACAGCCTACGGTCATGGCGGGTCTGATGTGATGGGTGTCGGTCGGGATGTCAGGGCTCAGGCAGTGTCAGACAGAGCATGAGTGCCCGTGGCACCTCGAGATTTCGAGTGCAGTAGAGTGGCGTGCCGGTTGATTCTCATTGGGTGTTTCTGGGTAGTCGCCTAGGGCCACGTTTTTCTTCTGGTGGGAAGAGAGACTGCTGCATTGTGGCTCCAGAATAGCCATCTGGAGGGCTTGGGGGGGTAGGAAGGTGAGGACGGAAGTCTGAGAACACAAGCTAGGGTGAGATTTCGGGGGAGGGCACTCTACAGAGGCTGAAATGAGATCTCCTGCTTCTGGAGACAGGGCGAGGATCCAACATTGGCTCAGGTTGGAGACTGTGTCCATTATGGCCCCATCAGGAAGCGGGGGCCCTCACGAAGCCATGGAGGTTTTCCCATGCTGGGAGTTGTGAGATGCTCCAAAGCACAAGGATTCCTACCTAGGGACAGTCGAGTCCTGTGAGATGGCTCCAGGACGCCCCATAGAGAAAGACTGGAGGGCAGGGTGCTAAGGATTGATGCCTGGGCATCCCACCTCCCATTCCCATTGTCTCCTAGCCACAAGGCAGGTTCGATTCCTGGCTTTGGCGGAGCTACGCAGGGCGCTGAGTGGAGATGGACTCTCCTGAGGATGGGTCATAATATTGGTTTGTGTCCATGGAGACTTAGGAATGTGGCAGTGGCTCGGAGGCCCGGAAGGATTCTCCGAACTTTAGGATTGGACACAGCTCCAAAGAATAAGTTTCCCCTGTGGAAATGAGAGGTGTTCTGATGGGTGCCTCAGGAAACCTCCTTTTGCTGGTATTGGAATGCAGGCCTCTGATTAGAGACGCCTGGAAACCAACCAAAGGGTTCAGAGGAAGGCCTAACAGACTGTCCGGTTCCATCTTCTGCCTCTGTGGACATCCGTCTGCTCTTCTGCGTGGAGGGAGTTGCTCAGCTTGTGTCAGATCACCCCTGGGTGTCCAGGGCAGCCTACACTATTGGGATGGCCTCGGCGATCTTGGAGCCTTCTCCTAATCTGTAGGTTTGTGGCCAGTGGAATGGGCAGAGTTTCCATGGAGAGGGTGGCACAGTCCTGCGCTGTGGCTCCAGGGGCCCCAGCGTTGAGGGTGTGTGGGACAGGGCTGCGGGGCCTGAAGTCGAAAACTCAAACTCGGCTTAGGTTTGGCGCCAAGGGTATGACAGGCCCCATCTACCGATCGTAATGGGAACTGCTCTGGATTTGAATGATGGGCGAGTGTGCGTCCTTTTCTCAGGCTTCTGTGTCTGGATTTTGTGTCAAGGAGGGCTGTGGAATGGAGGGGTGGCCTCCTGGGCCAAGGATGAGCCTCCCTCTCTGGGGATTTGGCCTGGTTTCCAAGAGTTTCTGGTCATTATGCGGGAAGGGAGGAGTCCTGTATTCTGCCTCAGGTGTCCCTCCCAAAGAGGGATTCCAGAGCAGAGCCCTGGGTCCCGGCGACTTGAAAACCCAAACTCGGGTTAGGATGAGGGCCCAAGGGGCATGGGAAGCCCCCTAGGCTTTCTCGAGGTCCAGCCACTGAGACCTGATTGGAGCACGAGGCTTATGGTGAGGGTCACCAGGCGCCTTTGTGCCCAAGGCGACCCTCAAGCATGGGCGTGGCCTCCTGGGCCATGCAGGTTTCTCCTACCCTGAAGGTTGGACACCAGGCCAACAGCAAGGTTTCTTGGATGGGGATGGAGGAGTTCAGATTTCTGCATCAGGTTCCCTCCTGTCCGGGGATTGGAGATAAGGTCTAGGTTCTGAATCCTGAACACCCAGCTTGTGAAGAGATGACAGCCACAGGTCTTGGCGAGTCTGATGTGATGGGTGTCGGTCGGGATGTCAGGGCTCAGGCAGTGTCAGACAGAGCATGAGTGCCCATGGCAACCTCGAGCATTGGAGTGCAGTAGAGTGGCGTGCAGGTAGATCCTCATTGGGTGTTTCTGGGTAGTTGCCAAGGGCCACGTTTTTCTTCTGGTGGGAAGGCAGACTGCTGCATTGTGGCTCCAGAATTGCCAATCTGGAGGGCTTGGGGGGGGGGCAGGAAGGTGAGGACGGAAGTCTGAAAACACAAGCTAGGGTGAGATTTCGGGCGACGGCACTCTGCAGAGGCTGAAATGAGATCTCCTGCATCTGGAGACAGGGCGAGGATCCGACATTGTCTCAGGTTGGAGACTGTGTCCATTATGGCCCCATTAGGAAGCGGGGGCCCTGACGAAGCCATGGAGGTTTTCCCATGCTGCGAGTTGTGAGATGCTCCAAAGCGCAAGGATTCCTACTGCGGAACAGTCGAGTCCTGTGAGATGGCTCCAGGACGCCCCATACAGAAAGACTGGAGGGCAGGGTGCTAAGGATGGATGCCTGGGCATCCCACCTCCCATTCCCATTGTCTCCTAGCGACAAGGCAGGTTCGATTGCTGGCTCTGGCGGAGCTACGCAGGGCGCCGAGTGGAGATGGACTCTCCTGAGGATGGGTCATAATGTGGGTTTGTGTCCATGGAGACTTAGGAATGTGGCAGTGGCTCGGGGGCCCGGAAGGATTCTCCGAACTTTAGGATTGGACACAGCTCCAAGAATAAGTTTCCCCTGTGGAAATGAGAGGTGTTTGATGGGTGCCTCAGAAAACCTCCGTTTGCTGGTATTGGAATGCAGGCCTCTGAGGAGAGACGCCTGGAAACCAACGAAAGGGTTCAGAGGAAGGCCTAACAGACTGTCCGGTTCCATCTTCTCTCTCTGGGGACATCTGTCTGCTTTTCTGCGTGGAGGGAGTTGCTCAGCTTTTGTCAGAACACTCCTGGGTATCCAGGGCAGCCTATACTATTGGGATGGCCTCAGGGATCTTGAAGCATTCCCTTAATCTGTAGGTTTGTGGCCAGTGGAAAGGGCAGAGTTTCCTTGGAGAGGGCAGGCACAGTCCTGCGCTGTGGCCCCAGGGGCCTCAGCGTTGAAGGTGTGTTGGACAGGGCTGCGGGACGTGAAGTCTGAAAACTCAAACTCGGCTTAGGTTTGGGGCCGAGGGTATGGCAGGCCCCATCTACCGACATGATGGGAGCTGCTCTGGATTTGAATGAAGGGCGAGTGTGCGTCCTTTTCTCAGGCTTCTGTGTCTGGATTTTGTATCCAGCAGGGCTGTGGAATGGAGGGGTGGCCTCCTGGGCCATGGATGAGCCTCCCTCTCTGGGGATTTGGCCTGGCTTCCAGGAGATTCAGGTCATTCTGCGGGAAGGGAGGAGTCCTGTATTCTGCCTCAGGTGTCCCTCCCAAAGAGGGATTCCAGAGCAGAGCCCTGGGTCCCGGCGACTGGAAAACCCAAACTCGGGTTAGGATGGGGGCCCAAGGGGCATGGGAAGCCCCCTAGGCTGGCTCGTGGTCCAGCCACTGAGAGACCTGATTGGAGCACGAGGCTTATGGTGAGGGTCACCAGGCGTCTTTGTGCCCAAGGCGACCCTCAAGCATGGGCGTGGCCTCCTGGGCCATGCAGGTTTCTCCTACCCTGAAGGTTGGACACCAGGCCAACAGCAAGGTTTCTTGGATGGGGATGGAGGAGTTCAGATTTCTGCATCAGGTTCCCTCCTGTCCGGGGATTGGAGATAAGGTCTAGGTTCTGAATCCTGAACACCCAGCTTGGGAAGAGATGACAGCCTAAGGACATGGCGGGTCTGATGTGATGGGTGTCGGTCGGGATGTCAGGGCTCAGGCAGTGTCAGACAGAGCATGAGTGCCCGTAGCACCTCGAGATTTGGAGTGCAGTAGAGTGGAGTGCCGGTTGATTCTCATGGGTGTTTCTGGGTAGTCGCCTAGGGCCACGTTTTTCTTCTGGTGGGAAGGCAGACTGTTGCATTGTGGCTCCAGAATTGCCAATCTGGAGTTCTTGGGAGGGCAGGAAGTTGAGGACGGAAGTCTGAGAACACAAGCTAGGGTGAGATTTCGGGCGAGGGCACTCTGCAGAGGCTGAAATGAGATCTCCTGCATCTGGAGACTTGGCGAGGATCCGACATTGGCTCAGGTTGGAGACTGTGTCCATTATGGCCCCATCAGGAAGCGGGGGCCCTCAGGAGCCATGGAGGTTTTCCCATGCTGGGAATTGTGAGATGCTCCAAAGCGCAAGGATTCCTACTGCGGGACAGTCGAGTCCTGTGAGATGGCTCCAGGACGCCCCATACAGAAAGACTGGAGGGCAGGGTGCTAAGGATGGATGCCTGGGCATCCCAGCACCCATTCCCATTGTCTCCTAGCGACAAGGCAGGTTCGATAGCTGGCTCTGGCGGAGCTACACAGGTTGCTGAGTGGAGATGGACTCTCCTGAGGATGGGTCATAATGTGGTTTGTGTCCATGGAGACCTAGGAATGTGGCAGTGGCTCGGGGGTACGGAAGGATTCTCCGACCTGTAGGATTGGACACAGCTCCAAAGAGTAAGTTTCCCCTGTGGAGATGAGAGGTGTTCTGATGGGTGCCTCAGGAAACCTCCGTTTGCTGGTATTGGAATCCAGGCCTCTGAGGAGAGACCCCTGGAAACCAACCAAAGGGTTCAGAGGAAGGCCTAAGAGACTGTCCGGTTAAATCTTCTGTCTCTGGGGACATCCGTCTGCTTTTCTGCGTGGAGGGAGTTGCTCAGCTTGTGTCAGATCACCCCTGTGTGTCCAGGGCAGCCTACACTATTGGGATGGCTCTGGGATCTTGAAGCATTCTCCTAATCTGTAGGTTTCAGGCCAGTGGAATGGGCAGAGTTTCCTTGGAGAGGGCAGACACAGTCCTGCACTGTGGCCCCCAGGGCCCCAGGGTTTAGGGTGGGTGGGACAGGGCTGCGGGGCCTGAAGTCTGAAAACAAAAACTCGGCTTAGGTTTGGGGCCGAGGGTATGGCAGGCCCCATCTACCGACATGATGGGAGCTGCTCTGGATTTGAATGAAGGGCGAGTGTGCGTCCTTTTCTCAGGCTTCTGTGTCTGGATTTTGTATCCAGCAGGGCTGTGGAATGGAGGGGTGGCCTCCTGGTCTATGGATGAGCCTCCCTCTCTGGGGATTTGGCCTGGCTTCCAGGAGATTCAGGTCATTCTGCGGGAAGGGAGGAGTCCTGTATTCTGCCTCAGGTGTCCCTCCCAAAGAGGGATTCCACAGCAGAGCCCTGGGTCCCAGCGACTGGAAAACCCATACTCGGGTTAGGATGGGGGCCCAAGGGGCATGGGAAGCCCCCTAGGCGGGCTCGTGGTCCAGCCACTGAGAGACCTGATTGGAGAACGAGGCTGATGCTGAGGGTCACCATGCGTCTTTGTGCCCAAGGCGACCGTGAAGCATGGGCGTGGCCTCCTGGGCCATGCAGGTTTCTCCCACCGTGAAGGTTGGACACCAGGCCAACAGCAAGGTTTCTTGGATGGGGATGGAGGAGTTCTGATTTCGGCATCAGGTTCCCTCCTGTCCGGGGATTGGAGATAAGGTCTAGGTTCTGAATCCTGAACACCCAGCTTGGGAAGAGATGACAGCCTCAGGTCATGGCGGGTCTGATGTGCTGGGTGTGCTGCCTGGTGTCCGGGTGTCGGTCGGGATGTCAGAGCTCAGGCTGTGTCAGAGAGAGCATTAGTGCCCAAGGCAGCCAACAGAATTGGGGTGCAGTCACGTGGCGTGCAGGTTGACCCTCCTTTGGGATTTCTGGGCAGCCCTATAGGGCAACGTTTTTCTTCTGGTGGGCAGGCAGAGTGCTGCCTTGTGGCTCCAGAATTCCCCATGTGGAGGGCTTGGGGGCCAGGAGTGTGAGGACGGAAGTGTGAGAACACAAGCTAGGGTTATGTGTCGGGGTGAGGGCACGGCAGGCCCACTCTGCAGAGGCTGAATCGAGATCTCCTGCATCGGAAGTCAGGGCGAGGATCCGACTTTGGCTCAGGTTGGAGTTTGTGTCCATGGTGGCCCCTTCAGGAAGAGGGCGCCTCATGAGGTCATGGAGGTTTTCCCACGCTGGGAGTTGTGACATGCTCCAAAGTGCAAGGATTCCTTCTGCGGGGGAGTCGAGTCCTCTGGGATGGCTCCAGGACGCCCCATTCGGGAAGACTCGAGAGCACGGTTCTAAGGATGGATGCCTGGGCACCCCACCTCGCATTCCCATTGGCTCGTAGAGACAAAGCAGGCTCAATCTGCTGCCTCTGGGGGAGGTAGGCGGGGGGCGGGTGGGGCTGAGTTGAAACGGACTCTCCTGAGGAGGGGTCATCATGTGGGTTTGTGTCCATAGAGACTTTGGAATGTGGCGGTGGCTCGGGGGCCCGGATGGATTCTCATCAACGGAAGGTTGGACACAGCTCCAAAGAGCAAGCTTCCCACGAGGAGATGAGAGGTTTTCCGTTTGGTGCCTCAGGAAACCCCCATCGACTGGTATTGGAAAGCAGGCTTCTGAGGAGAGACACCTGGAAACCAAAGCAAGTGTTCAGCTGAGGGCCTACGGGCCTCTACGGTTCAATCTTCTATCTCTGGGGACACCCGTCTGATGTCTGAGTGGAGGTAGTTGGTCAGCTTGTGCCAGATCGCCCCTGTTTGTTCAGGGCAGCCTACACTATTGGGATGGCCTCAGGGACCTTGGAGGATCCTCTTAATCTGTAGGGTTGTGACCAACGGATTGGGCAGAGGTTCCTTGGAGAGTGCAGGCACAGTCCTGCGGTGTGGCTCCAGGGGCCCCAAGCTGGAGAGTGTGTGGGCCAGGGCTGTGGGGACAGAAGTCTGAAAAGAAAAACTGGCCTTAGGTTTGGGGCCGAGGGTATGGCAGGCGTGATCTACAGACCGTGAGGGGAGTTCCTCGGGATAGGAACGAAGGGCGAGTGTGTGGGGGTTTCAGGCTTTTGTCTCTGGATTTTGAATCCAGGAGGGCCATGGAATGGAGGGTTGGACTCATGGGCCACGGACGAGTCTCCTTCTCTGGGGATTTGGCCCGGCTCGCCAGAGTTTGATGTCATTCTCTGGGAAGGGTGGAGTCCTGTATTCTGCCTCAGGTGTCCGTCCCAAAGAGGGATTCCAGATGCGAGCCCTGGGTCCGGCTGACAGGAAAACCCAAACTCGGGTTAGGATGGGGGCCTCGGGGCATGGCAATCTCCATATGCGTGCTCTTTGTCCAGCCACTGAGAGGGCTTCCTTGAGCACGGGGCTCCGCTTCATGTCCCGGTGCGTGTTTGTGCCCAAGGTGGCCCTCAAGCATGGGCGTGGCCTCATGGGCCATGCTGGTTTCTCCTACTCTGAATGTCGAACGCCATGCCAACAGCAAGGTTTCTTGCCATGGCGATGGAGGAGTTCTGATTTCCGCATCAGGTTCACCCCTATGAAGTTATCAGAGATAAGGTCGAGGTTCTGAAGCCAGAAACCCTAGGTTGGGAAGAGAGGACGGCCTCAGGCCATGGCGGTCCCGATGTGCTGGGTGTGTGGCCAGCTGTCCCAGGGTCCGACTGGAAGTCCGGGCTCTGGCTGTGTCAGGCAGAGCATGAGTGCCCATGGCAGCCTCTAGAATTGGAGGGCAGTGGAGTGGCGTGCAGGTGGATCCTCATTGGGTGTTTCTGGGTAGCCGCCTAGGGCAACGTTTTTCTTCTGGTGGGCAGGCAGAGTGCTGCCTTGTGGCTCCAGAGTTGCCAATCTGGAGGGCTTGGGGGCCAGGAATGTGAGGACGGAAGTCTGAGAACACAAGCTAGGGTGAGATTTCGGGCGAGGGCACTGTGCAGAGGCTGAAATGAGATCTCCTGCATCTGGAGACAGGGCGAGGATCCGACATTGGCTCAGGTTGGAGACTGTGTCATTGATGGCCCCATCAGGAAGTGGGCGCCCTCACGAGGCCATGGAGGTTTTCCCATGCTGGGAGTTGTGAGATGCTCCAAACCGCAAGGATTCCTACTGCGGGACAGTCGAGTCCTGTGAGATGGTTCCAGGACGCCCCATACAGAAAGACTCGCGGGCTGGGTTCTAAGGATGGATGCCTGGGCATCCACCTCACATTCCCATTGTCTCCGAGCGACAAGGCAAGTCCGATTGCTGGCTCTGGGGGAGCTACGCAGGGGGCTGAGTGGAAATGGACTCTCCTGAGGATGGGTCATCATGTGGGTTTGTGTCCATGGAGACCTAGGAATGTGGCAGTGGCTCGGGGGCCCGGAAGGATTCTCCGACCTGGAGGATTGGACACAGCTCCAAAGAGTACGTTTCCCCTGTGGAGATGAGAGGTGTTCTGATGGGTGCCTCAGGAAACCTCCGTTTGCTGGTATTGGAATGCAGGCCTCTGAGGAGAGACGCCTGGAAACCAACCAAAGGGTTCAGAGGAAGGCCTAACAGACTGTCCGGTTCCATCTTGTGTCTCTGGGGACATCCGTCTGCTCTTCTGAGTGGAGGGAGTTGCTCAGCTTGTGTCAGATCACCCCTGTGTGTCCAGGGCAGCCTACACTATTGGGATGGCCTCGGGGATCTTGGAGCCTTGTCTTAATCTGTAGGTTTGTGGCCAGTGGAATGGGCAGAGTTTCCTTGGAGAGGGCAGGCACAGTCCTGCGCTGTGGCTCCAGGGGCCCCAGGGTTTAGGGTGGGTGGGACAGGGCTGCGGGGCCTGAAGTCTGAAAACACAAACTCGGCTTAGGTTTGGGGCCGAGGGTATGGCAGGCCTCATCTACCGACCGTGATAGGAGCTGCTCTGGATTTGAATGAAGGGCGAGTGTTCGTCCTTTTCTCAGGCTTCTGTGTCTGGATTTTGTATCCAGCAGGGCTGTGGAATGGAGGGGTGGCCTCCTGGGCCATGGATGAGCCTCCCTCTCTGGGGATTTGGCCTGGCTTCCAGGAGTTTCAGGTCATTCTGCGGGAAGGGAGGAGTCCTGTATTCTGCCTCAGGTGTCCCTCCCAAAGAGGGATTCCACAGCAGAGCCCTGGGTCCCGGCGACTGGAAAACCCAAACTCGGGTAGGATGGGGGCCCAAGGGGCATGGGAAGTCCCCTAGGCGGGCTCGTGGTCCAGCCACTGAGAGACCTGATTGGAGCACGAGGCTTATGGTGAGGGTCACAAGGCGTCTTTGTGCCCAAGGCGCCTCTCAGGCGTGGCCTCCTGGGCCATGCAGGTTTCTCCTACCCTGAAGGTTGGACACCAGGCCAACTGCAAGGTTTCTTGGATGGGGATGGAGGAGTTCATATTTCTGCATCAGGTTCCCTCCTGTCCGGGGATTGGAGATAAGGTCTAGGTTCTGAATCCTGAACACCCAGCTTGGGAAGAGATGACAGCCTAAGGTCATGGCGGGTCTGATGTGATGGGTTCGGTCGGGATGTCAGGGCTCAGGCAGTGTCAGACAGAGCATGAGTGCCCATGGCAACCTCGAGAATTGGAGTGCAGTAGAGTGGCGTGCAGGTGGATCCTCATTGGGTGTTTCTGGGTAGTCGCCTAGGGCCACGTTTTTCTTCTGGTGGGAAGGCTGACTGCTGCCTTTTGGCTCCAGAATTGCCAATCTGGAGGGCTTGGGTGGGCAGGAAGGTGAGGACGGAAGTCTGAGAACACAAGCTCGGGTGAGATTTCGGGCGAGGGCACTCTGCAGAGGCTGAAATGGGATATCTTGCATCTGGACTCTTGGCGAGGATCCGACATTGGCTCAGGTTGGAGACTGTGTCCATTATGGCCCCATCAGTAAGCCGGGCCCTCACGAAGCCATGGAGGTTTTCCCATGCTGGGAATTGTGAGATGCTCCAAAGCGCAAGGATTCCTACTGCGGGACAGTTGAGTCCTGTGAGATGGCTCCAGGACGCCCCATACAGAAAGACTGGAGGGCAAGGTGCTAAGGATGGATGCCTGGGCATCCCACCTCCAATTCCCATTGTCTCCTAGCGACAAGGCAGGTTCGATTGCTGGCTCTGGCGGAGCTACGCAGGGCGCCGAGTGGAGATGGACTCTCCTGAGGATGGGTCATAATATGCGTTTGTGTCCATGGAGACCTAGGAATGTGGCAGTGGCTCGGGGGCCCGGAAGGATTCTCCGACTTTAGGATTGGACACAGCTCCAAAGAGTAAGTTTCCCCTGTGGAGATGAGAGGTGTTTTGAGGGTTGCCTCAGGAAACCTCCGTTTGCTGGTATTTGAATGCAGGCCTCTGAGGAGAGACCCCTGGAAACCAACCAGAGGAAGGCCTAACAGACTGTCCGGTTCCATCTTCTGTCTCTGGGGACATCTGTCTGCTTTTCTGCATGGAGGAAGTTGCTCAGCTTGTGTCAGGTAACCCCTGGGTGTCCAGAGAGCCTACACTATTGTGATGGCCTCTGGGATCTTGAAGCATTCTCCTAATCTGTAGGTTTGTGGCCAGTGAAATGGGCAGAGTTTCCTTGGAGAGGGCAGGCACAGTCCTGCACTGCGGCCCCAGTTGCCCCAGCGTTGAGGGTGTGTGGGACAGGGCTGCGGGGCCTGAAGTCTGAAAACACAATCTCGGCTTATGTTTGGGGTCGAGGTTATGGCAGGTTCCATCTACCGACCGTGAATGGAGGTGCTCTGGATTTGAATGAAGGGCGAGTGTGCGTCCTTTTCTCAGGTTCTGTGTCTGGATTTTGTGTCAAGGAGGGCTGTGGAATGGAGGGGTGGTCTCCTGGGCCATGGATGAGCCTCCCTCTCTGGGGATTTGGCCTGGCTTCCAAGAGTTTCAAGTCATTCTGCGGGAAGGGAAGAGTCCTGTATTCTGCCTCAGGTGTCCCTCCCAAAGAGGGATTCCAGAGCAGAGCCCTCGGTCCCGGTGACTGGAAAACCCAAACTCGGGTTAGAATGGGGGTCCAAGGGGCATGGGCAGCCCCCTATGCGGGCTCGTGGTCCAGCCTCTGAGAGACTTGATTGGAGCACGAGGCTTATGGTGAGGGTCACCAGGCGTCTTTGTGCCCAAGGCGACCCTCAAGCATGGGCGTGGCCTCCTGGGCCTTGCAGGTTTCTCCTACCCTGAAGGTTGGACACCAGGCCAACAGCAAGGTTTCTTGGATGGGGATGGAGGAGTTCAGATTTCTGCATCAGGTTCCCTCCTGTCCGGGGATTGGAGATAAGGTCTTGGTTCTGAATCCTGAACATCCAGCTTGGGAAAAGATGACAGCCTAAGGTCTTGGCGGGTCTGATGTGATGGGTGTCGGCCGGGATGTCAGGGCTCAGGCAGTGTCAGACAGAGCATGAGTGCCCGTGGCACCTCGAGATTTCGAGTGCAGTAGAGTGGCGTGCCGGTTGATTCTCATTTGGTGTTTCTGGGTAGTAGCCTAGGGCCACGTTTTTCTTCTGGTGGGAAGGGAGACTACTGCATTGTGGCTACAGATTTGCCGTCTGGAGGGCTTGCGGGGGCAGGATGGTGAGGACGGAAGTCTGAGAACACAAGCTAGGGTGAGATTTCGGGCGAGGGCACTCTGCAGAGGCTGAAATGAGATCTCCTGCATCTGGAGACAGGGCGAGGATCCGACATTGGCTCAGGTTGGAAACTGTGTCCATTATGGCCCCATCAGGAAGCGGGGGCCCTCACGAAGCCATGGAGGTTTTCCCATGCTGGGAGTTGTGAGATGCTCCAAAGCACAAGGATTCCTACTGCGGGACAGTCGAGTCCGGTGAGATGGCTCCAGGACGCCCCATACAGAAAAACTGGAGGGCAGGGTGCTAAGGATGGATGCCTGGGCATCCCATCTCCCATTCCCATTGTCTCCTAGCCACAAGGCAGGTTCGATTGCTGGCTCTGGCGGAGCTACGCAGGGCGCCGAGTGGAGATGGACTCTCCTGAGGATGAGTCATTATGTGGGTTTGTGTCCAAGGAGACCTAGGAATGTGGCAGTGGCTCGGGGCCCGGAAGGGTTCTCCGAACTTGAGGATTGGACAGAGCTCCAAAGAGTAAGTTTCCCCTGTGGAGATGAGAGGTGTTCTGATGGGTGCCTCAGGAAACCTCCGTGTGCTGGTATTGGAATCCAGGCCTCTGCGGAAAGACGCCTGGAAACCAACCAAAGGGTTCAGAGGAAGGCCTAACAGACTCTCCGGTTCCATCTTCTGTCTCTGGGGACAGCCGTCTGTTTTTCTGCGTGGAGGGAGTTGGTCAGCTTGTGGCAGATCACCCCTGGGTGTCCAGGGCAGCCTTCACTATTGGGATGGCCTCAGCGATCTTGGAGCCTTCTCGGAATCTGTAGGTTTGTGGCCAGTGGAATGGGCAGAGTTTCCGTGGAGAGAGCAGGCACAGTCCTGCGCTGTGGCTCCATGGGCCCCAGCGATGAGGGTGTGTGGGACAGGGCTGCAGGGTCTGAAGTCTGAAAACTCAAACTCGGCTTAGGTTTGGGGCCGAGGGTATGGCAGGCCCCATCTACCGACCGTGATGGGAGCTGCTCTGGATTTGAATGAAGGGCGAGTGTGCGTCCTTTTCTCAGGCTTCTGTGTCTGGATTTTGTGTGAAGGAGGGCTGTGGAATGAAGGGTGGCCTCCTGGGCCAAGGATCAGCCTCCCTCTCTGGGGATTGGCCTAGCTTGCAAGAATTTCAGGTCATTCTGCGGGAAGGGAGGAGTCCTGTATTCTGCCTCAGGTGTCCCTCCCAAAGAGGGATTCCAGAGCTGAGCCCTGGGTCCCGGCGACTGGAAAACCCAAACTCGGGTTAGGATGGGGGCCCAAGGGGCATGGGAAGTCCCCTAGGCGGGCTCGTGGTCCAGCCACTGAGAGACCTGATTGGAGCACGAGGCTTATGGTGAGGGTCACAAGGCGTCTTTGTGCCCAAGGAGCCTCTCAGGCATGGGCGTGGCCTCCTGGGCCATGCAGGTTTCTCCTACGCTGAAGGTTGGACACCAGGCCAACTGCAAGGTTTCTTGGATGGGGCTGGAGGAGTTCATATTTCTGCATCAGGTTCCCTCCTGTCCGGGGATTCGAGATAAGGTCTAGGTTCTGAATCCTGAACACCCAGCTTGGGAAGAGATGACAGCCTAAGGTCATGGCGGGTCTGATGTGATGGGTTCGGTCGGGATGTCAGGGCTCAGGCAGTGTCAGACAGAGCATGAGTGTCCATGGCAACCTCGAGAATTGGAGTGCAGTAGAGTGGCGTGCAGGTGGATCCTCATTGGGTGTTTCTGGGTAGTCGCCTAGGGCCACGTTTTTCTTCTGGTGGGAAGGCTGACTGCTGCCTTGTGGCTCCAGAATTGCCAATCTGGAGGGCTTGGGGGGGCAGGAAGGTGAGGACGGAAGTCTGAGAACACAAGCTCGGGTGAGATTTCGGGCGAGGGCACTCTGCAGAGGCTGAAATGGGATATCTTGCATCTGGACTCTTGGCGAGGATCCGACATTGGCTCAGGTTGGAGACTCTGTCCATTTTGGCCCCATCAGGAAGTGGGGGCCCTCACGAAGCCATGGAGGTTTTCCTTAGCTGGGAGTTGTGAGATGCTCCAAAGCGCAAGGATTCCTACTGCGGGACAGTTGAGTCCTGTGAGATGGCTCCAGGACGCCCCATACAGAAAGACTGGAGGGCAAGGTGCTAAGGATGGATGCCTGGGCATCCCACCTCCAATTCCCATTGTCTCCTAGCGACAAGGCAGGTTCGATTGCTGGCTCTGGCGGAGCTACGCAGGGCGCCGAGTGGAGATGGACTCTCCTGAGGATGGGTCATAATGTGGGTTTGTGTCCATGGAGACCTAGCAATGTGGCAGAGGCTCGGGGGCCCGGAAGGATTCTCCGACTTTAGGATTAGACAGAGCTCCAAAGAGTAAGTTTCCCCTGTGGAGATGAGAGGTGTTTTGAGGGTTGCCTCAGGAAACCTCCGTTTGCTGGTATTTGAATGCAGGCCTCTGAGGAGAGACCCCTGGAAACCAACCAAAGGGTTCAGAGGAAGGCCTAACAGACTGTCCGGTTCCATCTTCTGTCTCTGGGGACATCTGTCTGCTTTTCTGCATGGAGGAAGTTGCTCAGCTTGTGTCAGATAACCCCTGGGTGTCCAGAGAGCCTACACTATTGTGATGGCCTCTGGGATCTTGAAGCATTCTCCTAATCTGTTGGTTTGTGGCCAGTGGAATGGGCAGAGTTTCCTTGGAGAGGGCAGGCACAGTCCTGCACTGCGGCCCCAGTTGCCCCAGCGTTGAGGGTGTGTGGGACAGGGCTGCGGGGCCAGAATTCTGAAAACACAAACTCGGCTTATGTTTGGGGTCGAGGGTATGGCAGGTCCCATCTACCGACCGTGAATGGAGCTGCTCTGGATTTGAATGAAGGGCGAGTGTGCGTCCTTTTCTCAGGTTCTGTGTCTGGATTTTGTGTCAAGGAGGGCTGTGGAATGGAGGGGTGGCCTCCTGGGCCATGGATGAGCCTCCCTCTCTGGGGATTTGGCCTGGCTTCCAAGAGTTTCAAGTCATTCTGCGGGAAGGGAAGAGTCCTGTATTCTGCCTCAGGTGTCCCTCCCAAAGAGGGATTCCAGAGCAGAGCCCTCGGTCCCGGTGACTGGAAAACCCAAACTGGGTTAGAATGGGGGCCCAAGGGGCATGGGCAGCCCCCTATGCGGGCTCGTGGTCCAGCCACTGAGAGACTTGATTGGAGCACGAGGCTTATGGTGAGGGTCACCAGGCGTCTTTGTGCCCAAGGCGACCCTCAAGCATGGGCGTGGCCTCCTGGGCCATACAGGTTTCTCCTACCCTGAAGGTTGGACACCAGGCCAACAGCAAGGTTTCTTGGATGGGGATGGAGGAGTTCATATTTCTGCATCAGGTTCCCTCCTGTCCGGGGATTGGAGATAAGGTCAAGGTTCTGAATCCTGAACACCCAGCTTGGGAAAAGATGACAGCCTACGGTCATGGCGGGTCTGATGTGATGGGTGTCGGTCGGGATGTCAGGGCTCAGGCAGTGTCAGACAGAGCATGAGTGCCCGTGGCACCTCGAGATTTCGAGTGCAGTAGAGTGGCGTGCCGGTTGATTCTCATTGGGTGTTTCTGGGTAGTCGCCTAGGGCCACGTTTTTCTTCTGGTGGGAAGGCAGACTGCTGCATTGTGGCTCCAGAATAGCCATCTGGAGGGCTTGGGGGGGTAGGAAGGTGAGGACGGAAGTCTGAGAACACAAGCTAGGGTGAGATTTCGGGGGAGGGCACTCTACAGAGGCTGAAATGAGATCTCCTGCTTCTGGAGACAGGGCGAGGATCCAACATTGGCTCAGGTTGGAGACTGTGTCCATTATGGCCCCAACAGGAAGCGGGGGCCCTCACGAAGCCATGGAGGTTTTCCCATGCTGGGAGTTGTGAGATGCTCCAAAGCACAAGGATTCCTACCTAGGGGCAGTCGAGTCCTGTGAGATGGCTCCAGGACGCCCCATACAGGAAGACTGGAGGGCAGGGTGCTTAGGATGGATGCCTGGGCATCCCACCTCCCATTCCCATTGTCTCCTAGCCACAAGGCAGGTTCGATTGCTGGCTCTGGCGGAGCTACCCAGGGCAACGAGTGGAGATGGACTTTCCTGAGGATGGGTCATAATGTGGGTTTGTGTCCATGGAGACCTATTTGCGGCAGTGGCTCTGGGGCCCGGAAGGATTCTCCGAACTTTAGATTTGGACACAGCTCCAAAGAGTAAGTTTCCCCTGTGGAGAGGAGAGGTGTTCTGATGGGTGCCTCAGGAAACCTCCGTTTGCTGGTATTGGAATGAAGGCCTCTGAGAAGGGACGCCTGGAAACCAACCAAAGGGTTCAGAGGAAGTCCTAACAGACTGTCCGGTTCCATCTTCTGTCTCTGGGGACATCCGTCTGGTTTTCTGCGTGGAGGGAGTTGCTCAGCTTGTGTCAGATCACTCCTGGGTATCCAGGGCAGCCTACACTATTGGGATGGCCTCTGGGATCTTGGAGCCTTCTCCTAATCTGTAGGTTTGTGGCCAGTGGAATGGGCAGAGTTTCCTTGGAGAGGGCAGGCACAGTCCTGCGCTGTGGCCCCAGGGGCCCCAGCGTTGAGGGTGTGTGGGACAGGGCTGCGGGGCCTGAAGTCTGAAAACTCAAACTCGGCTTAGGTTTGGGGCCTGGGGTATGACATGCCCCATCTACCGACAGTGATGAGAGCTGCTCTGGATTTGAATGAAGGGCGAGTGTGCGTCCTTTTCTCAGGCTTCTGTGTCTGGATTTTGTGTCAAGGAGGGCTGTGGATTGGGGGGTGGCCTCCTGGGCCATGGATGAGCCTCCCTCTCTGGGGATTTGGCCTGGCTTCCAAGAGTTTCAGTCATTCTGCGGGAAGGGAGGAGTCCAGTATTCTGCCTCAGGTGTCCCTCCCAAGAGGGATTCCAGAGCAGAGCCCTGGGTCCCGGCGACTGGAAAACCCAAACTCGGGTTGGGATGGGGGCCCAAGGGTCATGGGAAGCCCCCTAGGCGGGCTTGTGGTGCAGCCACTGGGAGACCTGATTGGAGCACGAGGCTTATGGTGAGGGTCACCAGGCGTCTTTGTGTCCAGGGCGACCCTCAAGCATGGGCGTGGCATCCTGGGCCATGCAGGTTCCTCCTATCCTGAAGGTTGGACACCAGGCCAACAGCAAGGTTTCTTGGATGGGGATGGAGTGGTTCAGATTTCTGCATCAGGTTCCCTCCTTTCCGGGGATTGGAGATAAGGTCAGGGTTCTGAAACCTGAACTCCCAGCTTGGGAAGAGATGACAGCCTAAGGTCATGGCGGGTCTGATGTGATGGATGTCGGTCGAGATGTCAGGGTTGAGGCAGTGTTGGACAGAGCATGAGTGCCCATGGCAACCTCGAGAATTGGAGTGCAGTAGAGTGGCGTGCAGGTGGATCCTCATAGGGTGTTTCTGGGTAATCGCCTAGGGCCACGTTTTTCTTCTGGTGGGAAGGCAGACTGCTGCATTGTGGCTCCAGAATTGCCAATCTGGAGGGCTTGGGGGGGCAGGATGGTGAGGGCGGAAGTCTGAGAACACAAGCTCGGGTGAGATTTCGGGCGAGGGCACTCTGCAGAGGCTGAAATGAGATCTCCTGCATCTGGAGACAGGGCGAGGATCCGACATTGGCTCAGGTTGCAGACTGTGTCCATGATGGCCCCATCAGGAAGTGGGGGCCCTCACGAAGCCATGGAGGATTTCCCATGCTGGGAGTTGTGAGATGCTCCAAATCGCAAGGATTCCTACTGCGGGACAGTCGAGTCCTGTGAGATGGCTTCAGGACGCCCCATACAGAAAGACTGGAGGGCAGGGTGCTAAGGATGGATGCCTGGGCATCCCACCTCCCATTCCCATTGTCTCCTAGGGACAAGGCAGGTTCGGTTGCTGGCTCTGGGGGATCTACGCAGGGGGATAAGTGGAGATGGACTCTCCTGAGGATGGGTCATAATGTAGGTTTGTGTCCATGGAGACCTAGGAATGTGGCAGTGGCTCGGGGGCCCGGAAGGATTCTCCGAACTTTAGGATTGGACACAGCTCCAAATTGTGAGTTTCCCCTGTGGAGATTAGAGGTGTTTTGATGGTTGCCTCAGGAAACCTCCGTTTGCTGGTATTGGAATGCAGGCCTCTGAGGAGAGACACCAGGAAATCAACCCAAGGGTTCAGAGGAAGGCCTAACAGACTGTCCGGTTCCATCTTCTGTCTCTTGGGACATCCGTCTGCTTTTCTGCGCGGAGGGAGTTGCTCAGCTTGTGTCAGATCACCCCTGGGTGTCCAGGGCAGCCTACACTATTAGGATGGCCTCCGCGATCTTGGAGCATTCTCCTAATCTGTAGGTTTGTGGCCAGTGGAATGGGCAGAGTTTCATTGAAGAGGGCAGGCACAGTGCTGCGCTGTGGCCCCAGGGGCCCCAGCGTTGAGGGTGTGTGGGACAGGGCTGCGGGGCCTGAAGTCTGAAAACAAAAACTCGGCTTAGGTTTGGGGCCGAGGGTATGGCAGGCCCCATCTACCGACCGTGATGGGTACTGCTCTGGATTTGAATGAAGGGCGAGTGTGCATCCTTTTCTCAAGCTTCTGTGTCTGGATTTTGTGTCAAGGAGGACTGTGGATTAGAAGGGTATCCTCCTGGGCCATGGATGAGCCTCCCTCTCTGGGGATTTGGCCTGGCTTCCAAGAGTTTCAGGTCTTTCTGCGGGAAGGGAAGAGTCCTGTATTCTGCCTCAGGTGTCCCTCCCAAAGAGGGATTCCAGAGCAGAGCCCTGGGTCCCGGCGACTGGAAAACCCAAACTCGGGTTAGGATGGGGCCCAAGGGGCATGGGAAGTCCCCTAGGCGGCCTCGTCGTCCAGCCTCTGAGAGACCTGATTTGAACACGAGGCTTATGGTGAGGGTCACCAGGTGTCTATGTGCCCAAGGCGACCCTCAAGCATGGGCGTGGCGTCCTGGGCCATGCAGGCTTCTCCTACCCTGAAGTTTGGACACCAGGCCAACAGCAAGGTTTCTTGGATGGGGATGGAGGAGTTCAGATTTCTGCATCAGGTTCCCTCCTGTCCGGGGATTGGAGATAAGGTCTAGGTTCTGAATCCTGAACACCCAGCTTGGGAAGAGATGACAGCCTAAGGTCATGGCGGATCTGATGTAGTGGGTGTTGGTCGGGATGTCAGGGCTCAGGCAGTGTCAGACAGAGCATGAGTGCCCGTGGCACCTCGAGATTTGGAGTGCAGTAGAGTGGCGTGCAGGTTGATTCTCATAGGTGTTTCTCGGTAGTCGCCTAGGGCCACGTTTTTCTTCTGGTGGGAAGGCAGACTGGTGCATTGTGTCTCCAGAATTGCCAATCTGAGGGCTTGGGGGTCAGGATGGTGAGGACTGAAGTCTGAGAACACAAGCTAGGGTGAGATTTCGGGCGAGGGCACTCTGCAGAGGCTGAAATGAGATCTCCTGCATCTGGAGACAGGGCGAGGATCCGACATTGGCTCAGGTTGGAGACTGTGTCCATTATGGCCACATCAGGAAGCGGGGGCCCTCACAAAGCCAAGGAGGTTTTCCCATGCTGGGAGTTGTGAGATGCTCCAAAGCACAAGGATTCCTACTGGGGGACAGTCGAGTCCTGTGAGATGGCTCCAAGACGCCCCATACAGAAAGACTGGAGGGCAGGGTGCTAAGGATGGATGCCTGGGCATCCCACCTCCCATTCCCATTTTCTCCTAGCGACAAGGCAGGTTCGATTGCTGGCTCTGGCGGAGCTACGCAGGGCGCCGAGTGGAGATGGACTCTCCTGAGGACGGGTCATAATGTGGGTTTGTGTCCATGGAGACTTAGGAATGTGGCAGTGGCTCGGGGACCCGGAAGGATTCTCCGAACTTTAGGATTGGACACAGCTCCAAAGAGTAAGTTTCCCCTGTGAAGATGAGAGGTGTTCTGAGGGTTGCCTCAGGAAACCTCCGTTTGCTGGTATTGGAATGCAGGCCTCTGAGGAGAGACCCCTGGAAACCAACCAAAGGGTTCAGAGGAAGGCCTAACAGACTGTCCGGTTCCATCTTCTGTCTCTGAGGACATCCGTCTGCTTTTCTGCATGGAGGGAGTTGCTCAGCTTGTGTCAGATCACCCCTGGGTGTCCAGGGAGCCTACACTATTGGGATGGCCTCTGGGATCTTGAAGCATTCTCCTAATCTGTCGGTTTGTGGCCAGTGGAATGGGCAGAGTTTCCTTGGAGAGGGCAGGCACAGTACTGCACTGTGGCCCCAGGGGCCCCAGCGTTGAGGGTGTGTGGGACAGGACTGCGGGGCCAGAACTCTGAAAACACAAACTCGGCTTATGTTTGGGGTCGAGGGTATGGCAGGCCCCATCTACCGACCGTGAAGGGAGCTGCTCTGGATTTGAATGAAGGGCGAGTGTGCGTCCTTTTCTCAGGCTTCTCTCTCTGGATTTTGTGTCAAGGAGGGCTGTGGAATGGAGGGATGGCCTCCTGGGCCATGGATGAGCCTCCCTCTCTGGGGATTTGGCCTGGCTTCCAAGAGTTTCAGGTCATTCTGCGGGAACGGAGGAGTCCTGTATTCTGCCTCAGGTGTCCCTCCCAAAGAGGGATTCCAGAGCAGAGCCCTGGGTCCGGCGAGTGGAAAACCCAAACTCGGGTTAGGATGGGGGACCAAGGGGCATGGGAAGCCCCCTAGGCTGGCTCGTGGCCAGCCACTGAGAGACCTGATTGGAGCACGAGGCTTATGGTGAGGGTCACCAGGCGTCTTTGTGCCCTAGGCGACCTCAAGCATGGGCGTGGCCTCCTGGGCCATGCAGGTTTCTCCTACCCTGAAGGTTGGACACCAGGCCAACAGCAAGGTTTCTTGGATGGGGATGGAGGAGCTCAGATTTCTGCATCAGGTTCCCTCCTGTCCGGGGATTGGAGATAATGTCTAGGTTCTGAATCCCGAACACCCAGCTTGGGAAGAGATGACAGCCTAAGGTCATGGCGGGTCTGATGTAATGGGTGTTGGTCGGGTTGTCAGGGCTCAGGCAGTGTCAGACAGGGCATGAGTGCCCGTGGCACCTCGAGATTTGGAGTGCAGTAGAGTGTCGTGCAGGTTGATTCTCATAGGTGTTTCTCGGTAGTCGCCTAGGGCCACGTTTTTCTTCTGGTGGGAAGGCAGACTGCTGCATTGTGGCTCCAGAATTGCCAATCTGAGGGCTTGGGGGTCAGGATTATGAGGACGGAAGTCTGAGAACACAAGCTATGGTGAGATTTCGGGCGAGGGCACTCTGCAGAGGCTGAAATGAGATCTCCTGCATCTGGAGACAGGGCGAGGATCCGACATTGGCTCAGGTTGGAGACTGTGTCCATTATGACCCCATCAGGAAGCGGGGGCCCTCACGAAGCCATGGAGGTTTTCCTTAGCTGGGAGTTGTGAGATGCTCCAAAGCGCAAGGATTCCTACTGCGGGACAGTCGAGTCCTGTGAGATGGCTCCAGGATGCCCCATACAGAAAGACTGGAGGGCAGGGTGCTAAGGATGGATGCCTGGGCATCCCACCTCCCATTCCCATTGTCTCCTAGCGACAAGGCAGGTTCGATTGCTGGCTCTGGCGGAGCTACGCAGGGCGCCGAGTGGAGATGGACTCTCCTGAGGATGGGTCATAATGTGGGTTTGTGTCCATGGAAACCTAGGAATGTGGCAGTGGCTCGGGGCCCCGGAAGGATTCTCCGAAGTTTAGGATTGGACACAGCTCCAAAGAGTAAGTTTCCCCAGTGGAGATGTGAGGTGTTCTGAGGGTTGCCTCAGGAAACCTCCGTTTGCTGGTATTGGAATCCAGGCCTCTGAGGAGAGACCCCTGGAAACCAACCAAAGGGTTCAGAGGAAGGCCTAACAGACTGTCCGGTTCCATCTTCTGTCTCTGGGGACATCCGTCTGCTTTTCTGCTGGAGGGAGTTGCTCAGCTTGTGTCAGATCACCCCTGGGTGTCCAGGGAGCCTACACTATTGAGATGGCCTCTGGGATCTTGAAGCATTCTCCTAATCTGTGGGTTTGTGGCCAGTGGAATGGGCAGAGTTTCCTTGGAGAGGGCAGGCACAGTCCTGCACTGTGGACCCAGGGGCCCCAGCGTTGAGGGTGTGTGGGACAGGGCTGCGGGGCCAAAATTCTGAAAACACAAACTCGGTTTATGTTTGGGGTCGAGAGTATGGCAGGCCCCATCTGCCGACCGTGAGGGGAGCTGCTCTGGATTTGAATGAAGGGCGAGTGTGAGTCCTTTCTCAGGCTTCTCTTTCTGGATTTTGTGTCAAAGAGGCCTGTGGAATGGAAGGGTGGCCTCCTGGGCCATGGATGAGCCTCCCTCTCTGGGGATTTGGCCTGGCTTCCAAGAGTTTCAGGTCATTCTGCGGGAAGGGAGGAGTCCTGTATTCTGCCTCAGGTGTCCCTCCCAAAGAGGGATTCCAAGCAGAGCCCTGGGTCCCGGCGACTGGAAAACCCAAACTCGGTTTAGGATGGGGGCCTAAGGGGCATGGGAAGCCCCCTAGGCTGGCTCGTGGACCAGCCACTGAGAGACCTGATTGGAGCACGTGGCTTATGGTGAGGGTCACCAGGCGACCCTCAAGCATGGGCGTGGCGTCCTGGACCATGCAGGTTTCTCCTACCCTGAAGGTTGGACACCAGGCCAACAGCAAGGTTTCTTGGATGGGGATGGAGGAGTTCAGATTTCTGCATCAGGTTCCCTCCTGTCCAGGGATTGGAGATAAGGTCTAGGTTCTGAATCCTTAACACTCAGCTTGGGAAGAGATGACAGCCTAAGGTCATGGCGGGTCTGATGTGATGGGTGTCGGTCGGGATGTCAGGGTTCAGGCAGTGTCAGACAGAACATGAGTGCCCGTGGCACCTCGAGATTTGGAGTGCAGTAGAGTGGCGTGCAGGTTGATTCTCATGGGTGTATCTCGGTAGTCGCCTAGGGCCACGTTTTTCTTCTGGGGGGAAGGCAGACTGCTGCATTGTGGCTCCAGAATTGCCAATCTGAGGGCTTGGGGGTCAGGATTATGAGGACGGAAGTCTGAGAACACAAGCTATGGTGAGATTTCGGGCGAGGGCACTCTGCAGAGGCTGAAATGAGATCTCCTGCATCTGGAGACAGGGCGAGGATCCGACATTGGCTCAGGTTGGAGACTGTGTCCATTATGACCCCATCAGGAAGCGGGGGCCCTCACGAAGCCATGGAGGTTTTCCTTAGCTGGGAGTTGTGAGATGCTCCAAAGCGCAAGGATTCCTACTGCGGGACAGTCGAGTCCTGTGAGATGGCTCCAGGATGCCCCATACAGAAAGACTGGAGGGCAGGGTGCTAAGGATGGATGCCTGGGCATCCCACCTCCCATTCCCATTTTCTCCTAGCGACAAGGCAGGTTCGATTGCTGGCTCTGGCGGAGCTACGCAGGGCGCCGAGTGGAGATGGACTCTCCTGAGGATGGGTCATAATGTGGGTTTGTGTCCATGGAGACCTAGGAATGTGGCAGTGGCTCGGGGCCCCGGAAGGATTCTCCGAAGTTTAGGATTGGACACAGCTCCAAAGAGTAAGTTTCCCCAGTGGAGATGTGAGGTGTTCTGAGGGTTGCCTCAGGAAACCTCCGTTTGCTGGTATTGGAATCCAGGCCTCTGAGGAGAGACGCCTGGAAACCAACCAAAGGGTTCAGAGGAAGGCCTAACAGACTGTCCGGTTCCATCTTCTGTCTCTGGGGACATCCGTCTGCTTTTCTGCTGGAGGGAGTTGCTCAGCTTGTGTCAGATCACCCCTGGGTGTCCAGGGAGCCTACACTATTGAGATGGCCTCTGGGATCTTGAAGCATTCTCCTAATCTGTGGGTTTGTGGCCAGTGGAATGGGCAGAGTTTCCTTGGAGAGGGCAGGCACAGTCCTGCACTGTGGACCCAGGGGCCCCAGCGTTGAGGGTGTGTGGGACAGGGCTGCGGGGCCAAAATTCTGAAAACACAAACTCGGTTTATGTTTGGGGTCGAGAGTATGGCAGGCCCCATCTGCCGACCGTGAGGGGAGCTGCTCTGGATTTGAATGAAGGGCGAGTGTGAGTCCTTTCTCAGGCTTCTCTTTCTGGATTTTGTGTCAAAGAGGCCTGTGGAATGGAAGGGTGGCCTCCTGGGCCATGGATGAGCCTCCCTCTCTGGGGATTTGGCCTGGCTTCCAAGAGTTTCAGGTCATTCTGCGGGAAGGGAGGAGTCCTGTATTCTGCCTCAGGTGTCCCTCCCAAAGAGGGATTCCAAGCAGAGCCCTGGGTCCCGGCGACTGGAAAACCCAAACTCGGTTTAGGATGGGGGCCTAAGGGGCATGGGAAGCCCCCTAGGCTGGCTCGTGGACCAGCCACTGAGAGACCTGATTGGAGCACGTGGCTTATGGTGAGGGTCACCAGGCGACCCTCAAGCATGGGCGTGGCGTCCTGGGCCATGCAGGTTTCTCCTACCCTGAAGGTTGGACACCAGGCCAACAGCAAGGTTTCTTGGATGGGGATGGAGGAGTTCAGATTTCTGCATCAGGTTCCCTCCTGTCCAGGGATTGGAGATAAGGTCTAGGTTCTGAATCCTGAACACTCAGCTTGGGAAGAGATGACAGCCTAAGGTCATGGCGGGTCTGATGTGATGGGTGTCGGTCGGGATGTCAGGGTTCAGGCAGTTTCAGACAGAACATGAGTGCCCGTGGCACCTCGAGATTTGGAGTGCAGTAGAGTGGCGTGCAGGTTGATTCTCATGGGTGTATCTCGGTAGTCGCCTAGGGCCACGTTTTTCTTCTGGGGGGAAGGCAGACTGCTGCATTGTGGCTCCAGAATTGCCAAACTGGAGTGCGTGGGGGGGCAGGATGGTGAGGACGGAAGTCTGAGAACACAAGCTAGGGTGAGATTTCGGGCGAGGGCACTATGCAGAGGCTGAAATGAGATCTCTTGCATCTGGAGACTTGGCGAGGATCCGACATTGGCTCAGGTTGGAGACTGTGTCCATTATGGCCCCATCAGGAGGCGGGGGCCCTCAGGAAGCCATGGAGGTTTTTCTTAGCTGGGAGTTGTGAGATGCTCCAAAGCACAAGAATTCCTACTGCGGGACAGTCGAGTCCTGTGAGATGGCTCCAGGACGCCCCATACAGAAAGACTGAAGGGCAGGATGCTAAGGATGGATGCCTGGGCATCCCACATCCCATTCCCATTTTCTCCTAGCGACAAGGCAGGTTCGATTGCTGGCTCTGGCGGAGCTACGCAGGGCGCCGAGTGGAGATGGACCCTCCTGAGGATGGGTCATAATGTGGGTTTGTGTCCATGGAGACCTAGAAATGTGGCAGTGGCTCCGGGGCCCGGAAGGATTCTCCGAACCTTAGGATTGGACACAGCGCCAAAGAGTAAGTTTCCCCTGTGGAGATGTCAGGTGTTCTGAGGGTTGCCTCAAGAAACCTCCGTTTGCTGGTATTGGAATCCAGGCCTCTGAGGAGAGACGCCTGGAAACCAACCAAAGGGTTCAGAGGAAGGCCTAACAGACTGTCCGGTTCCATCTTCTGTCTCTGGGGACATCCGTCTGCTTTTCTGCTGGAGGGAGTTGCTCAGCTTGTGTCAGAACACCCCTGGATGTCCAGGGAGCCTACACTATTGAGATGGCCTCTGGGATCTTGAAGCATTCTCCTAATCTGTGGGTTTGTAGCCAGTGGAATGGGCAGAGTTTCCTTGGAGAGGGCAGGCACAGTCCTGCACTGTGGACCCAGGGGCCCCAGCGTTGAGGGTGTGTGGGACAGGGCTGCGGGGCCAAAATTCTGAAAACACAAACTCGGTTTATGTTTGGGGTCGAGAGTATGGCAGGCCCCATCTACCGACCGTGAGGGGAGCTGCTCTGGATTTGAATGAAGGGCGAGTGTGAGTCCTTTCTCAGGCTTCTCTTTCTGGATTTTGTGTCAAAGAGGCCTGTGGAATGGAAGGGTGGCCTCCTGGGCAATGGATGAGCCTCCCTCTCTGGGGATTTGGCCTGGCTTCCAAGAGTTTCAGGTCATTCTGCGGGAAGGGAGGAGTCCTGTATTCTGCCTCAGGTGTCCCTCCCAAAGAGGGATTCCAAGCAGAGCCCTGGGTCCCGGCGACTGGAAAACCCAAACTCGGTTTAGGATGGGGGCCTAAGGGGCATGGGAAGCCCCCTAGGCTGGCTCGTGGACCAGCCACTGAGAGACCTGATTGGAGCACGTGGCTTATGGTGAGGGTCACCAGGCGACCCTCAAGCATGGGCGTGGCGTCCTGGGCCATGCAGGTTTCTCCTACCCTGAACGTTGGACACCAGGCCAACAGCAAGGTTTCTTGGATGGGGATGGAAGAGTTCAGATTTCTGCATCAGGTTCCCTCCTGTCCAGGGATTGGAGATAAGGTCTAGGTTCTGAATCCTGAACACTCAGCTTGGGAAGAGATGACAGCCTAAGGTCATGGCGGGTCTGATGTGATGGGTGTCGGTCGGGATGTCAGGTCTCAGGCAGTGTCAGACAGAACATGAGTGCCCGTGGCACCTCGAGATTTGGAGTGCAGTAGACTGGCGTGCAGGTTGATTCTCATGGGTGTATCTCGGTAGTCGCCTAGGGCCACGTTTTTCTTCTGGTGGGAAGGCAGACTGCTGCATTTTTCCTCCAGAATTGCCAAACTGGAGGGCTTGGGGGGGCAGGATGGTGAGGACGGAAGTCTGAGAACACAAGCTAGGGTGAGATTTCGGGCGAGGGCACTCTGCAGAGGCTGAAATGAGATCTCTTGCATCTGGAGACTTGGCGAGGATCCGACATTGGCTCAGGTTGGAGACGGTGTCCATTATGGGCCCATCAGGAGGCGGGGGCCGTCAGGAAGCCATGGAGGTTTTCCTTAGCTGGGAGTTGTGAGATGCTCCAAAGCGCAAGAATTCCTACTGCGGGACAGACAAGTCCTGTGAGATGGCTCTAGGACGCCCCATACAGAAAGACTGTAGGGCCGGGTGCTAAGGATGGAGGCCTGGGCATCCCACATCCCAATCCAATTGTCTCCTAGCCACAAGGCAGGTTCGATTGCTGGCTCTGTCGGAGCTACGCAGGGCGCCGAGTGGAGATGGACTCTCCTGAGGATGGGTCATAATGTGGGTTTGTGTCCATGGAGACTTAGGAATGTGGCAGTGGCTCGGGGACCCGGAAGGATTCTCCGAACTTGAGGATTGGACACAGCTCCAAAGAGTAAGTTTCCCCTGTGGAGATGTGAGGTGTTCTGAGGGTTGCCTCAGGAAACCTCCGTTTGCTGGTATTGGAATCCAGGCCTCTGAGGAGAGACGCCTGGAAACCAAACAAAGGGTTACAGAGGAAGGCCTAACAGACTGTCCGGTTCCATCTTCTGTCTCTGGGGACATCCGTCTGCTTTTCTGCTGGAGTGAGTTGCTCATCTTGTGTCAGATCACCCCTGGGTGTCCAGGGAGCCTACACTATTGAGATGGCCTCTGGGATCTTGTAGCATTCTCCTAATCTGTGGGTTTGTGGCCAGTGGAATGGGCAGAGTTTCCTTGGAGAGGGCAGGCACAGCCCTGCACTGTGGACCCAGGGGCCCCAGCGTTGAGGGTGTGTGGGACAGGGCTGCGGGGTCAAAATTCTGAAAACACAAACTCGGTTTATGTTTGGGGCCGAGGGTATGGCAGGCCCCATCTACCGACCGTGATGGGAGCTGCTCTGGATTTGAATGAAGGGCGAGTGTGCGTCCTTTCTCAGGCTTCTCTTTCTGGATTTTGTGTCAAAGAGGCCTGTGGAATGGAAGGGTGGCCTCCTGAGCCATGGATGAGCCTCCCTCTCTGGGGATTTGGCCTGGCTTCCAAGAGTTTCAGGTCATTCTGCGGGAAGGGAGGAGTCCTGTATTCTGCCTCAGGTGTCCCTCACAAAGAGGGATTCCAAGCAGAGCCCTGGGTCCCGGCGACTGGAAAACCCAAACTCGGTTTAGGATGGGGACCTAAGGGGCATGGGAAGCCCCCTGGGTTGGCTCGTGGTCCAGCCACTGAGAGACCTGATTGGAGAACGAGGCTTATGGTGAGGGTCACCAGGCGACCCTCAAGCATGGGCGTGGCGTCCTGGGCCATGCAGGTTTCTCCTACCCTGAAGGTTGGACACCAGGCCAACAGCAAGGTTTCTTGGATGGGGATGGAGGAGTTCAGATTTCTGCATCAGGTTCCCTCCTGTCCGGGGATTGGAGATAAGGTCTAGGTTCTGAATCCTGAACACCCAGCTTGGGAAGAGATGACAGCCTAAGGTCTTGGCGAGTCTGATGTGATGGGTGTCGGTCGGGATGTCAGGGCTCAGGCAGTGTCAGACAGAGCATGAGTGCCCATGGCAACCTCGAGAATTGGAGTGCAGTAGAGTGGCGTGCAGGTGGATCCTCATTGGGTGTTTCTGGGTAGTCGCCTAGGGCCACGTTTTTCCTCTGGTGGGAAGGCAGACTGCTGCATTGTGGCTCCAGAATTGCCAATCTGGAGGCCTTGGGGGGGGCAGGAAGGTGAGGACGGAAGTCTGAGAACACAAGCTAGGGTGAGATTTCGGGCGAGGGCACTCTGCAGAGGCTGAAATGAGATCTCCTGCATCTGGAGACAGGGCGAGGATCCGACATTTGCTCAGGTTGGAGACTGTGTCCATTATGGCCCCATCAGGAAGCGGGGGCCCTCACGAAGCCATGGAGGTTTCCCATGCTGGGAGTTGTGAGATGCTCCAAAGCGCAAGGATTCCTACTGCGGGACAGTCGAGTCCTGTGAGATGGCTCCAGGATGCCCAATACAGAAAGACTGGAGGGCAGGGTGCTAAGGATGGATGCCTGGGCATCCCACCTCCCATTCCCATTGTCTCCAAGCCACAAGGCAGGTTCGATTGCTGGCTCTGACGGAGCTACGCAGGGCGCCGAGTGGAGATGGACTCTCCTGAGGATGGGTCAAAATGTGGGTTTGTGTCCATGGAGACTTAGGAATGTGGCAGTGGCCTGGGGGCCCGGAAGGATTCTCCGAACTTTAGGATTGGACACAGCTCCAAAGAATAAGTTTCCCCTGTGGAGATGAGAGGTGTTCTGATGGGTGTCTCAGGAAACCTCCGTCTGCTGGTATTGGAATGCAGGCCTCTGAGGAGAGACGCCTGGAAACCAACCAAAGGGTTCAGAGGAAGGCCTAACAGACTGTCCGGTTCCATCTTCTGTCTCTGGGGACATCCGTCTGCTTTTCTGCGTGGAGGGAGTTGCTCAGCTTGTGTCAGATCAGCCCTGGGTATCCAGTGCAGCCTACACTATTGGGATGGCCTCGGGGATCTTGGAGCCTTCTCCTAATCTGTAGGTTTGTGGCCAGTGGAATCAGCAGAGTTTCCATGGAGAGGGCAGGCACAGTCCTGCGCTGTGGCTCCAGGGGCCCCAGCGTTGAGGGTGTGTGGGACAGGGCTGCGGGGCCTGAAGTCTGAAAACTGAAACTCGGCTTAGGTTTGGGGCCTAGGGTATGACAGGCCCCATCTACTGACCGTGGTGGGAACTGCTCTGGATTTGAATTAAGGGCGAGTGTGCGACCTTTTCTCAGGCTTCTGTGTCTGGATTTTGTGTCAAGGAGGGCTGTGGAATGGAGGGGTGGCCTCCTGGGCCACGGATGAGCCTCCCTCTCTGGGGATTTGGCCAGCCTTCCAAGAGTTTCAGGTCATTCTGCGGGAAGGGAGGAGTCCTGTATTCTGCCTCAGGTGTCCCTCCCAAAGAGGGATTCCAGAGCAGAGCCCTGGGTCCCGGCGACTGGAAAACCCAAACTCGGGTTAGGATGGGGGCCCAAGGGGCATGGGAAGCCCCCTAGGCAGGCTCGTGGTCCAGCCACTGAGAGACCTGATTGGAGCACGAGGCTGATGCTGAGGGTCACCAGGCGTCTTTGTGCCCAAGGCGACCCTCAAGCATGGGCGTGGCCTCCTGGGCCATACAGGTTTCTCCTACCCTGAAGGTTGGACACCAGGCCAACAGCAAGGTTTCTTGGATGGGGATGGAGGAGTTCAGATTTCTGCATCAGGTTCCCTCCTGTCCGGGGATTGGAGATAAGGTCTAGGTTCTGAATCCTGAACACCCAGCTTGGGAAGAGATGACACACTAAGGTCATGGCGGGTCTGATGTGATGGGTGTCGGTCGGGATGTCAGGGCTCAGGCAGTGTCAGACAGAGCATGAGTGCCCATGGCAACCTCGAGAATTGGAGTGCAGTAGAGTGGCGTGCAGGTAGATCCTCATTGGGTGTTTCTGGGTAGTCGCCTAGGGCCACGTTTTTCCTCTGGTGGGAAGGCACTACTGCATTGTGGCTCCAGAATTGCCAATCTGGAGGGCTTGGGGGGGGCAGGAAGGTGAGGACGGAAGTCTGAGAACACAAACTAGGGTGAGATTTCGGGCGAGGGCACTCTGCAGAGGCTGAAATGAGATCTCCTGCATCTGGAGACAGGGCGAGGATCCGACATTGGCTCAGGTTGGAGACTGTGTCCATTATGGCCCCATCAGGAAGCGGGGGCCATCACGAAGCCATGGAGGTATTCCCATGCTGGGAGTTGTGAGATGCTCCAAAGCGCAAGGATTCCTACTGCGGGACAGTCGAGTCCTGTGAGATGGCTCCAGGATGCCCCATACAGAAAGACTGGAGGGCAGGGTGCTAAGGATGGATGCCTGGGCATCCCACCTCCCATTCCCATTGTCTCCTAGCGACAAGGCAGGTTCGATTGCTGGCTCTGGCGGAGCTACGCAGAGCGCCGAGTGGAGATGGACTCTCCTGAGGATGGGTCAAAATGTGGGTTTCTGTCCATGGAGACTTAGGAATGTGGCAGTGGCTCGGGGGCCCGGAAGGATTCTCCGAACTTTAGGATTGGACACAGCTCCAAAGAATAAGTTTCCCCTGTGGAAATGAGAGGTGTTCTGATGGGTGCCTCAGGAAACCTCCGTTTGCTGGTATTGGAATGCAGGCCTCTGAGGAGAGACGCCTGGAAACCAACCAAAGGGTTCAGAGGAAGGCCTAACAGACTGTCCGGTTCCATCTTCTGTCTCTGGGGACATCCGTCTGCTTTTCTGCGTGGAGGGAGTTGCTCAGCTTGTGTCAGAACACCCCTGGGTGTCCAGGGCAGCCTATACTATTGGGATGGCCTTAGGGATCTTGAAGCATTCTCCTAATCTGTAGGTTTGTGGCCAGTGGAATGGGCAGAGTTTCCTTGGAGAGGGCAGGCACAGTCCTGAGCTGTGGCCCCAGGGGCCTCAGCGTTGAAGGTGTGTTGGACAGTGCTGCGGGGCCTGAAGTCTGAAAACTGAAACTCGGCTTAGGTTTGGGGCCGAGGGTATGGCAGGCCCCATCTACCGACCGTGATGGGAGCTGCTCTGGATTTGAATGAAGGGCGAGTGTGCGTCCTTTTCTCAGGCTTCTGTGTCTGGATTTTGTGTCAAGGAGGGCTGTGGAATGGAGGGGTGGCCTCCTGGGCCATGGATGAGCCTCCCTCTCTGGGGATTTGGCCTGGCTTCCAAGAGTTTCAGGTCATTCTGCGGGAAGGGAGGAGTCCTGTATTCTGCCTCAGGTGTCCCTCCCAAAGAGGGATTCCAGAGCAGAGCCCTGGGTCCCGGCGACTGGAAAACCCAAACTCGGGTTAGGATGGGGGCCAAAGGGGCATGTGAAGCCCCCTAGGCTGGCTCGTGGTCAAGCCACTGAGAGACCTGATTGGAGCACGAGGCTTATGGTGAGGGTCACCAGGCGTCTTTGTGCCCAAGGCGACCCTCAAGAATGGACGTGGCCTCCTGGGCCATGCAGGTTTCTCCTACCCTGAAGGTTGGACACCAGGCCAACAGCAAGGTTTCTTGGATGGGGATGGAGGAGTTCAGATTTCTGCATCAGTTTCCTTCCTGTCCGGGGATTGGAGATAATGTCTAGGTTCTGAATCCCGAACACCCAGCTTGGGAAGAGATGACAGCCTAAGGTCATGGCGGGTCTGATGTGATGGGTGTCGGTCGGGATGTCAGGGCTCAGGCAGTGTCAGACAGAGCATGAGTGCCCATGGCAACCTGGAGAATTGGAGTGCAGAAGAGTGGCGTGCAGGCTGATTTTCATGGGTGTTTCTGGGTAGTCGCCTAGGGCCACGTTTTTCTTCTGGTGGGAAGGCAGACTGCTGCATTGTGGCTCCAGAATTGCCAATCTGGATGGCTTGGGGGGGGAGGAAGGTGAGGACGGAAGTCTGAGAACAAAAGCTAGGGTGAGATTTAGGGCGAGGGCACTCTGCAGAGGCTGAAATGAGATATCCTTCATCTGGTGACTTGGCGAGGATGCGACATTGGCTCAGGATGGAGACTGTGTCCATTATGGCCCCATTAGGAAGCGTGGGCCCTCACGAAGCCATGGAGGTTTTCCCATGCTGGGAATTGTGAGATGCTCCAAAGCGCAAGGATTCCTACTGCGGGACAGTCGAGTCCTGTGAGATGGTTCCAGGACGCCCCATACAGAAAGACTGGAGGGCAGGGTGCTAAGGATGGATGCCTGGGCATCCCACCTCCCATTACCATTGTCTCCTAGCCACAAGGCAGGTTCGATTGCTGGCTCTGGCGGAGCTACGCAGGGTGCTTAGTGGAGATGGACTCTCCTGAGGATGGGTCATAATGTGGGTTTGTGTCCATGGAGACCTAGGAATGTGGCAGTGGCTCGGGGGCCCGGAAGGATTCTCCGAACTTGAGGACTGGACACAGCTCCAAGAGTAAGTTTCCCCTGTGGAGATGAGAGGTGTTCTGAGGGTTGCCTCAGGAAACCTCCGTTTGCTGGTATTGGAATGCAGGCCTCTGAGGAGAGACGCCTGGAAACCAACCAAAGGGTTCAGAGGAAGGCCTAACAGACTGTCCGGTTCCATCTTCTGTCTCTGGGGACATCCGTCTGCTTTTCTGCGTGGAGGGAGTTGCTCAGCTTGTGTCAGATCACCCCTGGGTGTCCAGAGCAGCCTACACTATTGGGATGGCCTCGCGGATCTTGGAGCCTTCTCTTAATCTGTAGGTTTGTGGCCAGTGGCATGGGCAGAGTTTCCTTGGAGAGGGCAGGCACAGTCCTGCGCTGGGGCTCCAGTGGCCCCAGCGTTGAGGGTGTGTGGGACAGGGCTGCGGGACCTGAAGTCTGAAAACTGAAACTCGGCTTATGTTTGGGTCCTAGGGTATGACAAGGCCCCATCTACCGACCGTGATGGAAACTGCTCTGGATTTGAATGAAAGGCGAGTGTGCGTCCTTTTCTCAGGCTTCTGTGTCTGGATTTTGTGTCAAGGAGGGCTGTGGAATGGAGGGGTGGCCTCCTGGGCCATGGATGAGCCTCCCTCTCTGGGGATTCGGCCAGGCTTCCAAGAGTTTCTAGTCATTCTGCGGGAAGGGAGGAGTCCTGTATTCTGCCTCAGGTGTCCCTCCCAAAGAGGGATTCCAGAGCAGAGCCCTGGGTCCCGGCGACTGGAAAACCCAAACTCGGGTTAGGATGGGGGCCCAAGGGGCATGGGAAGCCCCCTAGGCTGGCTCGTGGTCCAGCCACTGAGAGACCTGATTGGAGCACGAGGCTGATGCTGAGGGTCACCAGGCGTCTTTGTGCCCAAGGCGACCCTCAAGCATGGGCGTGGCCTCCTGGGCCATGCAGGTTTCTCCTACCCTGAAGGTTGGACACCAGGCCAACAGCAAGTTTTCTTGGATGGGGATGGAGGAGTTCAGATTTCTGCATCAGGTTCCCTCCTGTCCGGGGATTGGAGATAAGTTCTAGGTTCTGAATCCTGAACACCCAGCTTGGGAAGAGATGACAGCCTAAGGTCATGGCGGGTCTGATGTGATGGGTGTCGGTCGGGATGTCAGGGCTCAGGCAGTGTCAGACAGAGCATGAGTGCCCATGGCAACCTCGAGAATTGGAGTGCAGTAGAGTGGCGTGCAGGTAGATCCTCATTGGGTGTTTCTGGGTAGTCGCCTAGGGCCACGTTTTTCCTCTGGTGGGAAGGCACTGCTGCATTGTGGCTCCAGAATTGCCAATCTGGAGGGCTTGGGGGGGGCAGGAAGGTGAGGACGGAAGTCTGAGAACACAAACTAGGGTGAGATTTCGGGCGAGGGCACTCTGCAGAGGCTGAAATGAGATCTCCTGCATCTGGAGACAGGGCGAGGATCCGACATTGGCTCAGGTTGGAGACTGTGTCCATTATGGCCCCATCAGGAAGCGGGGGCCCTCACGAAGCCATGGAGGTTTTCCCATGCTGGGAGTTGTGAGATGCTCCAAAGCGCAAGGATTCCTACTGCGGGACAGTCGAGTCCTGTGAGATGGCTCCAGGATGCCCCATACAGAAAGACTGGAGGGCAGGGTGCTAAGGATGGATGCCTGGGCATCCCACCTCCCATTCCCATTGTCTCCTAGCGACAAGGCAGGTTCGACTGCTGGCTCTGGCGGAGCTACGCAGGGCGCCGAGTGGAGATGGACTCTCCTGAGGATGGGTCAAAATGTGGGTTTGTGTCCATGGAGACTTAGGAATGTGGCAGTGGCTCTGGGGCCCGGAAGGATTCTCCGAACTTTAGGATTGGACACAGCTCCAAAGAATAAGTTTCCCCTGTGGAAATGAGAGGTGTTCTGATGGGTGCCTCAGGAAACCTCCGTTTGCTGGTATTGGAATGCAGGCCTCTGAGGAGAGACGCCTGGAAACCAACCAAAGGGTTCAGAGGAAGGCCTAACAGACTGTCCGGTTCCATCTTCTGTCCTGGGGACATCCGTCTGCTTTTCTGCGTGGAGGGAGTTGCTCAGCCTGTGTCAGATCACCCCTGGGTGTCCAGGGCAGCCTATACTATTGGGATGGCCTTAGGGATCTTGAGGTATTCTCCTAATCTGTAGGTTTGTGGCCAGTGGAATGGGCAGAGTTTCCTTGGAGAGGGCAGGCACAGTCCTGCGCTGTGGCCCCAGGGGCCTCAGGGTTGAAGGTGTGTTGGACAGTGCTGCGGGGCCTGAAGTCTGAAAACTGAAACTCGGCTTAGGTTTGGGGCCGAGGGTATGGCAGGCCCCATCTACCGACCGTGATGGGAGCTTCTCTGGATTTGAATGAAGGGCGAGTGTGCGTCCTTTTCTCAGGCTTCTGTGTCTGGATTTTGTGTCAAGGAGGGCTGTGGAATGGAGGGGTGGCCTCCTGGGCCATGGATGAGCCTCCCTCTCTGGGGATTTGGCCTGGCTTCCAAGAGTTTCAGGTCATTCTGCGGGAAGGGAGGAGTCCTGTATTCTGCCTCAGGTGTCCCTCCCAAAGAGGGATTCCAGAGCAGAGCCCTGGTCCCGGCGACTGGAAAACCCAAACTCGGGTTAGGATGGGGGCCAAAGGGGCATGGGAAGCCCCCTAGGCTGGCTCGTGGTCCAGCCACTGAGAGACCTGATTGGAGCACGAGGCTTATGGTGAGGGTCACCAGGCGTCTTTGTGCCCAAGGCGACCCTCAAGAATGGACGTGGCCTCCTGGGCCATGCAGGTTTCTCCTACCCTGAAGGTTGGACACCAGGCCAACAGCAAGGTTTCTTGGATGGGGATGGAGGAGTTCAGATTTCTGCATCAGGTTCCCTCCTGTCCGGGGATTGGAGATAAGGTCTAGGTTCTGAATCCCGAACACCCAGCTTGGGAAGAGATGACAGCCTAAGGTCATGGCGGGTCTGATGTAATGGGTGTTGGTCGGGATGTCAGGGCTCAGGCAGTGTCAGACAGAGCATGAGTGCCCGTGGCACCTCGAGATTTGGAGTGCAGTAGAGTGGAGTGCCGGTTGATTCTCATTGGGTGTTTCTGGGTAGTCACCTAGGGCCATGTTTTTCTTCTGGTAGGAAGGCAGACTGCTGCATTGTGGCTCCAGAATTGCCAATCTGGAGGGCTTGGGGGGGGCAGGATGTTGAGGACGGAAGTCTGAGAACACAAACTAGGGTGAGATTTCGGGCGAGGGCACTCTGCAGAGGCTGAAATGAGATCTCCTGCATCTGGAGACAGGGCGAGGATCCGACATTGGCTCAGGTTGGAGACTGTGTCCATTATGGCCCCATCAGGAAGCGGGGGCCCTCACGAAGCTATGGAGGTTTTCCCATGCTGGGAGTTGTGAGATGCTCCAAAGCGCAAGGATTCCTACTGCGGGACAGTCGAGTCCTGTGAGATGGCTCCAGGATGCCCCATACAGAAAGACTGGAGGGCAGGGTGCTAAGGATGGATGCCTGGGCATCCCACCTCCCATTCCCATTGTCTCCTAGCGACAACGCAGGTTCGATTGCTGGCTCTGGCGGAGCTAGGCAGGGCGCCGAGTGGAGATGGACTCTCCTGAGGATGGGTCAAAATGTGGGTTTGTGTCCATGGAGACTTAGGAATGTGGCAGTGGCCTGGGGGCCCGGAAGGATTCTCCGAACTTTAGGATTGGACACAGCTCCAAAGAATAAGTTTCCCCTGTGGAGATGAGAGGTGTTCTGATGGGTGTCTCAGGAAACCTCCGTCTGCTGGTATTGGAATGCAGGCCTCTGAGGAGCGACACCTGGAAACCAACCAAAGGGTTCAGAGGAAGGCCTAACAGACTGTCCGGTTCCATCTTCTGTCTCTGGGGACATCCGTCTGCTTTTCTGCGTGGAGGGAGTTGCTCAGCTTGTGTCAGATCAGCCCTGGGTATCCAGTGCAGCCTACACTATTGGGATGGCCTCGGGGATATTGGAGCCTTCTCCTAATCTGTAGGTTTGTGGCCAGTGGAATGGGCAGAGTTTCCATGGAGAGGGCAGGCACAGTCCTGCGCTGTGGCTCCAGGGGCCCCAGCGTTGAGGGTGTGTGGGACAGGGCTGCGGGGCCTGAAGTCTGAAAACTGAATCTTGGCTTAGGTTTGGGGCCTAGGGTATGACAGGCCCCATCTACTGACCGTGGTGGGAACTGCTCTGGATTTGAATGAAGGGCGAGTGTGCGTCCTTTTCTCAGGCTTCTGTGTCTGGATTTTGTGTCAAGGAGGGCTGTGGAATGGAGGGGTGGCCTCCTGGGCCATGGATGAACCTCCCTCTCTGGGGATTTGGCCTGGCTTCCAAGAATTTCAGGTCATTCTGCGGGAAGGGAGGAGTCCTGTATTCTGCCTCAGGTGTCCGTCCCAAAAAGTGATTCCAGAGCAGAGCCCTGGGTCCCGGCGACTGGAACACCCAAACTCGGGTTAGGATGGGGACCCAAGGGGCATAGGAAGCCCCCTAGGCTGGCTCGTGGTCCAGCCACTGAGAGACCTGATTGGAGCCCGAGGCTTATGGTGAGGGTCACCAGGCGTCTTTGTGCCCAAGGCGACCCTCAAGCATGGGCGTGGCGTCCTGGGCCATGCAGGTTTCTCCTACCCTGAAGGTTGGACACCAGGCCAACAGCAAGGTTTCTTGGATGGGGATGGAGGAGTTCAGATTTCTGCATCAGGTTCCCTCCTGTCCGGGGATTGGAGATAAGGTCTAGGTTCTGAATCCTGAACACCCAGCTTGGGAAGAGATGACAGCCTAAGGTCATGGCGGGTCTGATGTGATGGGTGTCGGTCGGGATGTCAGGGCTCAGGCAGTGTCAGACAGAGCATGAGTGCCCATGGCACCTCGAGATTTGGAGTGCAGAAGAGTGGCGTGCAGGCTGATTCTCATGGGTGTTTCTGGGTAGTCGCCTAGGGCCACGTTTTTCTTCTGGTGGGAAGGCAGACTGCTGCATTGTGGCTCCAGAATTGCCAATCTGGATGGCTTGGGGGGGGAGGAAGGTGAGGACGGAAGTCTGAGAACAAAAGCTAGGGTGAGATTTAGGGCGAGGGCACTCTGCAGAGGCTGAAATGAGATCTCCTTCATCTGGTGACTTGGCCAGGATCCGACATTGGCTCAGGATGGAGACTGTGTCCATTATGGCCCCATCAGGAAGCGTGGGCCCTCACGAAGCCATGGAGGTTTTCCAATGCTGGGAATTGTGAGATGCTCCAAAGCGCAAGGATTCCTACTGCGGGACAGTCGAGTCCTGTGAGATGGCTCCAGGACGCCCCATACAGAAAGACTGGATGGAAGGGTGCTAAGGATGGATGCCTGGGCATCCCACATCCCATTCCCATTGTCTCCTAGCCACAAGGCAGGTTCGATTCCTGGCTCTGGCGGTGCTACGCAGGGCGCTGAGTAGAGATGGACTCTCCTGAGGATGGGTCATAATGTGGGTTTCTGTCCATGGAGACCTAGGAATGTGGCAGTGGCTAGGGGGCCCGGAAGAATTCTCCGAACTTTAGGATTGGACACAGCTCCAAAGAATAAGTTTCCCCTGTGGAGATGAGAGGTGTTCTGATGGGTGCCTCAGGAAACCTCTGTTTGCTGGTATTAGAATGCAGGCCTCTGAGGAGAGACGCCTGGAAACCAACCAAAGGGTTCAGAGGAAGGCCTAACAGACTGTCCGGTTCCATCTTCTGTCTCTGGGGACATCCGTCTGCTTTTCTGCGTGGAGGGAGTTGCTCAGCTTGTGTCAGATCCCCCCTGGGTGTCCTGTGCAGCCTACACTATTGGGATGGCCTCGGGGATCTTGGAGCCTTCTCCTAATCTGTAGGATTGTGGCCAGTGGAATGGGCAGAGTTTCCATGGAGAGGGCTGGCACAGTCCTGCGCTGTGGCCCCAGGAGCCTCAGCGTTGAAGGTGTGTTCGACAGGGCTGCGGGGCCTGAAGTCTGAAAACTGAAACTCGGCTTAGGTTTGGGGCCGAGGGTATGGCAGGCCCCATCTACCGACCGTGATGGGAACTGCTCTGGATTTGAATGAAGGGCGAGTGTGCGTCCTTTTCTCAGGCTTCTGTGTCTGGATTTTGTGTCAAGGAGGGCTGTGGAATGGAGGGGGGGCCTCCTGGGCCATGGATGAGCCTCCCTCTCTGGGGATTTGGTCAGGCTTCCAAGAGTTTCTGGTCATTCTGCGGGAAGGGAGGAGTCCTGTATTCTGCCTCAGGTGTCCGTCCCAAAGAGGGATTCCAGAGCAGAGCCCTGGGTCCCGGCGACTGGAAAACCCAAACTCGGGTTAGGATGGGGGCCCAAGGGGCATGGGAAGCCCCCTAGGCTGGCTCGTGGTCCAGCCACTGAGAGACCTGATTGGAGCACGAGGCTTATGGTGAGGGTCACCAGGCGTCTTTGTGCCCAAGGCGACCCTCAAGCATGGGCGTGGCGTCGTGGGCCATGCAGGTTTCTCCTACCCTGAAGGTTGGACACCAGGCCAACAGCAAGTTTTCTTGGATGGGGATGGAGGAGTTCAGATTTCTGCATCAGGTTCCCTCCTGTCCGGGGATTGGAGATAAGGTCTAGGTTCTGAATCCTGAACACCCAGCTTGGGAAGAGATGACAGCCTAAGGTCATGGCGGGTCTGATGTGATGGGTGTCGGTCGGGATGTCAGGGCTCAGGCAGTGTCAGACAGAGCATGAGTGCCCATGGCAACCTCGAGAATTGGAGTGCAGTAGAGTGGCGTGCAGGTAGATCCTCATTGGGTGTTTCTGGGTAGTCGCCTAGGGCCACGTTTTTCCTCTGGTTGGAATGCACTGCTGCATTGTGGCTCCAGAATTGCCAATCTGGAGGGCTTGGGTGGGGGCAGGAAGGTGAGGACGGAAGTCTGAGAACACAAGCTAGGGTGAGATTTCGGGCGAGGGCACTCTGCAGAGGCTAAAATGAGATCTCCTGCATCTGGAGACAGGGCGAGGATCCGACATTGGCTCAGTTTGGAGACTGTGTCCATTATGGCCCCATCAGGAAGCGGGGGCCCTCACGAAGCCATGGAGGTTTTCCCATGCTGGGACTTGTGAGATGCTCCAAAGCGCAAGGATTCCTACTGCGGGACAGTCGAGTCCTGTGAGATGGCTCCAGGATGCCCCATACAGAAAGACTGGAGGGCAGGGTGCTAAGGATGGATGCCTGGGCATCCCACCTCCCGTTCCCATTGTCTCCTAGCAACAAGGCAGTTTCGATTGCTGGCTCTGGCGGAGCTACGCAGGGCGCCGAGTGGAGATGGACTCTCCTGAGGATGGGTCAAAATGTGGGTTTGTGTCCATGGAGACTTAGGAATGTGGCAGTGGCCGGGGGCCCGGATGGATTCTCCGAACTTTAGGATTGGACACAGCTCCAAAGAATAAGTTTCCCCTGTGGAGATGAGAGGTGTTCTGATGGGTGTCTCAGGAAACCTCCGTCTGCTGGTATTGGAATGCAGGCATCTGAGGAGAGACGCCTGGAAACCAACCAAAGGGTTCAGAGGAAGGCCTAACAGACTGTCCGGTTCCATCTTCTGTCTCTGGGGACATCCGTCTGCTTTTCTGCTTGGAGGGAGTTGCTCAGCTTGTGTCAGATCACCCCTGGGTATCCAGTGCAGCCTACACTATTGGGATGGCCTCGGGGATCTTGGAGCCTTCTCCTAATCTGTAGGTTTGTGGCCAGTGGAATCAGCAGAGTTTCCATCGAGAGGGCAGGCACAGTCCTGCGCTGTGGCTCCAGGGGCCCCAGCGTTGAGGGTGTGTGGGACAGGGCTGTGGGGCCTGAAGTCTGAAAACTGAAACTCGGCTTAGGTTTGGGGCCTAGGGTATGACAGGCCCCATCTACTGACCGTGGTGGGAACTGCTCTGGATTTGAATGAAGGGCGAGTGTGCGTCCTTTTCTCAGGCTTCTGTGTCTGGATTTTGTGTCAAGGAGGGCTGTGGAATGGAGGGGTGGCCTCCTGGGCCACGGATGAGCCTCCCTCTCTGGGGATTTGGCCAGGCTTCCAAGAATTTCAGGTCATTCTGCGGGAAGGGAGGAGTCCTGTATTCTGCCTCAGGTGTCCCTCCCAAAGAGGGATTCCAGAGCAGAGCCCTGGGTCCCGGCGACTGGAACACCCAAACTCGGGTTAGGGAGGGGACCCAAGGGGCATAGGAAGCCCCCTAGGCTGGCTCGTGGTCCAGCCACTGAGAGACCTGATTGGAGCACGAGGCTTATGGTGAGGGTCACCAGGCGTCTTTGTGCCCAAGGCGACCCTCAAGCATGGACGTGGCCTCCTGGGCCATGCAGGTTTCTCCTACCCTGAAGGTTGGACACCAGGCCAACAGCAAGGTTTCTTGGATGGGGATGGAGGAGTTCAGATTTCTGCATCAGGTTCCCTCCTGTCCGGGGATTGGAGATAAGGTCTAGGTTCTGAATCCTGAACACCCAGCTTGGGAAGAGATGACAGCCTCAGGTCTTGGCGAGTCTGATGTGATGGGTGTCGGTCGGGATGTCAGGGCTCAGGCAGTGTCAGACAGAGCATGATTGCCCATGGCAACCTCGAGAATTGGAGTGCAGTAGAGTGGCGTGCAGGTGGATCCTCATTGGGTGTTTCTGGGTAGTCGCCAAGGGCCACGTTTTTCCTCTGGTGGGAAGGCAGACTGCTGCATTGTGGCTCCAGAATTGCCAATCTGGAGGGCTAGGGTGGGGGCAGGAAGGTGAGGACGGAAGTCTGAGAACACAAGCTAGGGTGAGATTTCGGGCGAGGGCACTCTGCAGAGGCTGAAATGAGATCTCCTGCATCTGGAGACAGGGCGAGGATCCGACATTGGCTCAGGTTGGAGACTGTGTCCATTATGGCCCCATCAGGAAGCGGGGGCCCTCACGAAGCCATGGAGGTTTTCCCATGCTGGGAGTTGTGAGATGCTCCAAAGCGCAAGGATTCCTACTACGGGACAGTCGAGTCCTGTGAGATGGCTCCAGGACGCCCCATACAGAAAGACTGGAGGGCAGGGTGCTAAGGATGGATGCCTGGGCATCCCACCTCCCATTCCCATTGTCTCCTAGCGACAAGGCAGGTTCGATTGCTGGCTCTGTCGGAGCTACGCAGGGCGCTGAGTGGAAATGGACTCTCCTGAGGGTGGGTCATAATGTGGGTTTGTGTCCATGCAGACCTAGGAATGTGACAGTGGCTCGGGGGCCCGGAAGGATTCTCCAAACTTTAGGATTGGACACAGCTCCAAAGAGTAAGTTTCCCCTGTGGAGATGAGAGGTGTTCTGTTGGGTCCCTCAGGAAACCTCCGTGTTCTGGTATTGGAATCCCGGCCTCTGCGGAGTGACGCCTGGAAACCAACCAAAGGGTTCAGAGGAAGGCCTAACAGACTGTCCGGTTCCATCTTCTGTCTCTGGGGACATCCGTCTGCTTTTCTGCGTGGAGGGAGTTGCTCAGCTTGTGTCAGAACACCCCTGGGTGTCCAGAGCAGCGTACACTATTGGGATGGCCTCTGGGATCTTGAAGCATTCTCCTAATCTGTAGGTTTGTGGCCAGTGGAATGGGCAGAGTTTCCTTGGAGAGGGCAGGCACAGTCCTGCGCTGTGGCCCCAGGAGCCTCAGCGTTGAAGGTGTGTTGGACAGGGCTGCGGGGCCTGAAGTCTGAAAACTGAAACTCGGCTTAGGTTTGGGGCCGAGGGTATGGCAGGCCCCATCTACCGACCGTGATGGGAACTGCTCTGGATTTGAATGAAGGGCGAGTGTGCGTCCTTTTCTCAGGCTTCTCTGTCTGGATTTTGTGTCAAGGAGGGCTGTGGAATGGAGGGGTGGCCTCCTGGGCCATGGATGAGCCTCCCTCTCTGGGGATTTGGCCTGGCTTCCAAAAGTTTCAGGTCATTCTGCGGGAAGGGAGGAGTCCTGTATTCTGCCTCAGGTGTCCCTCCCAAAGAGGGATTCCAGAGCAGAGTCCTGGGTCCCGACGACTGGAAAACCCAAACTCGGGTTAGGATGGGGGCCCAAGGGCATGGGAAGCCCCCTAGGCTGGCTCGTGGTCCAGCCACTGAGAGACCTGATTGGAGCACGAGGCTTATGGTGAGGGTCACCAGGCGTCTTTGTGCCCAAGGCGACCCTCAAGAATGGACTTGGCCTCCTGGGCCATGCAGGTTTCTCCTACCCTGAAGGTTGGACACCAGGCCAACAGCAAGGTTACTTGGATGGGGATGGAGGAGTTCAGATTTCTGCATCAGGTTCCCTCCTGTCCGGGGATTGGAGATAAGGTCTAGGTTCTGAATCCCGAACACCCAGCTTGTTTAAAGATGACAGCCTAAGGTCATGGCGGGTCTGTTGTGATGGGTGTCGGTCGGGATGTCAGGACTCAGGCATTGTCAGACAGAGCATGAGTGCCCGTGGCACCTCGAGATTTGGAGTGCAGTAGAGTGGAGTGCCGGTTGATTCTCAATGTGTTTCTGGGTAGTCGCCTATGGCCACGTTTTTCTTCTGGTGGGAAGGCAGACTGCTGCATTGTGGCTCCAGAATTGCCAATCTGGAGGGCTTGTGGGGGCAGGAAGGTGAGGACGGAAGTCTGAGAACACAAGCTAGGGTGAGATTTCGGGCGAGGGCACTCTGCTGAGGCTGAAATGAGATCTCCTGCATCTGGAGACTTGGCGAGGATCCGACATTGGCTCAGGATGGAGACTGTGTCCATTATGGCCCCATCAGTAAGCGGGGGCCCTCACGAAGCCATGGAGGTTTTCCCATGCTGGGAATTGTGAGATGCTCCAAAGCGCAAGGATTCCTACTGCGGGACAGTCGAGTGCTGTGAGATGTCTCCAGGACGCCCCATACAGAAAGACTGGAGGGAAGGGTGCTAAGGATGGATGCCTGGGCATCCCACCTCCCGTTCCCATTGTCTCCAAGCCACAAGGCAGGTTCGATTCCTGGCTCTGGCGGAGCTACGCAGGGCGCTGAGTGGAGATGGACTCTCCTGAGGATGGGTCATAATGTGGTTTCTGTCCATAGAGACCTAGGAATGTGGCGGTGGCCAGGGGGCCCGGAAGGATTCTCCGAACTTTAGGATTGGACACAGCTCCAAAGAATAAGTTTCCCCTGTGGAGATGAGAGGTGTTCTGATGGGTGCCTCAGGAAACCTCCGTTTGCTGGTATTAGAATGCAGGCCTCTGAGGAGAGACGCCTGGAAACCAACCAAAGGGTTCAGAGGAAGGCCTAACAGACTGTCCGGTTCCATCTTCTGTCTCTGGGGACATCCGTCTGCTTTTCTGCATGGAGGGAGTTGCTCAGCTTGTGTCAGATCACCCCTGGGTGTCCTGTGCAGCCTACACTATTGGGATGGCCTCGGGGATCTTGGAGCCTTCTCCTAATCTGTAGGTTTGTGGCCAGTGGAATGGGCAGAGTTTCCATGGAGAGGGCTGGCACAGTCCTGCGCTGTGGCTCCAGGGGCCCCAGCGTTGAGGGTGTGTGGGACAGGGCTGCGGGGCCTGAAGTCGAAAACTCAAACTCGGCTTATGTTTGGGTCCTAGGGTATGACAAGGCCCCATCTACCGACCGTGATGGAAACTGCTCTGGATTTGAATGAAAGGCGAGTGTGCGTCCTTTTCTCAGGCTTCTGTGTCTGGATTTTGTGTCAAGGAGGGCTGTGGAATGGAGGGGTGGCCTCCTGGGCCATGGATGAGCCTCCCTCTCTGGGGATTTGGCCAGGCTTCCAAGAGTTTCTGGTCATTCTGCGGGAAGGGAGGAGTCCTGTATTCTGCCTCAGGTGTCCCTCCCAAAGAGGGATTCCAGAGCAGAGCCCTGGGTCCCGGCGACTGGAAAACCCAAACCCGGGTTAGGATGGGGGCCCAAGGGGCATGGGAAGCCCCCTAGGCTGGCTCGTGGTCCAGCCACTGAGAGACCTGATTGGAGCATGAGGCTTATGGTGAGGGTCACCAGGCGTCTTTGTGCCCAAGGCGACCCTCAAGCATGGGCGTGGCGTCCTGGGCCATGCAGGTTTCTCCTACCCTGATGGTTGGACACCAGGCCAACAGCAAGGTTTCTTGGATGGGGATGGAGGAGTTCAGATTTCTGCATCAGGTTCCCTCCTGTCCGGGGATTGGAGATAAGGTCTAGGTTCTGAATCCTGAACACCCAGCTTGGGAAGAGATGACAGCCTAAGGTCATGGCGGGTCTGATGTGATGGGTGTCGGTCGGGATGTCAGGGCTCAGGCAGTGTCAGACAGAGCATGAGTGCCCATGGCAACCTCGAGAATTGGAGTGCAGAGGAGTGGCGTGCAGGTAGATCCTCATTGGGTGTTTCTGGGTAGTCGCTTAGGGCCACGTTTTTCCTCTGGTGGGAAGGCACTGCTGCATTGTGGCTCCAGAATTGCCAATCTGGAGGGCTTGGGGGGGGGCAGGAAGGTGAGGACGGAAGTCTGAGAACACAAACTAGGGTGAGATTTCGGGCGAGGGCACTCTGCAGAGGCTGAAATGAGATCTCCTGCATCTGGAGACAGGGCGAGGATCCGACATTGGCTCAGGTTGGAGACTGTGTCCATTATGGCCCCATCAGGAAGCGGGGGCCCTCACGAAGCCATGGAGGTTTTCCCATGCTGGGAGTTGTGAGATGCTCCAAAGCGCAAGGATTCCTACTGCGGGACAGTCGAGTCCTGTGAGATGGCTCCAGGATGCCCCATACAGAAAGACTGGAGGGCAGGGTGCTAAGGATGGATGCCTGGGCATCCCACCTCCCATTCCCATTGTCTCCTAGCGACAACGCAGGTTCGATTGCTGGCTCTGGCGGAGCTACGCAGGGCGCCGAGTGGAGATGGACTCTCCTGAGGATGGGTCAAAATGTGGGTTTGTGTCCATGGAGACTTAGGAATGTGGCAGTGGCCTGGGGGCCCGGAAGGATTCTCCGAACTTAAGGATTGGACACAGCTCCAAAGAATAAGTTTCCCCTGTGGAGATGAGAGGTGTTCTGATGGGTGTCTCAGGAAACCTCCGTCTGCTGGTATTGGAATGCAGGCCTCTGAGGAGAGACACCTGGAAACCAACCAAAGGGTTCAGAGGAAGGCCTAACAGACTGTCCGATTCCATCTTCTGTCTCTGGGGACATCCGTCTGCTTTTCTGCATGGAAGGGAGTTGCTCAGCTTGTGTCAGATCACCCCTGGGTATCCAGTGCATCCTACACTATTGGGATGGCCTCGGGGATCTTGGAGCCTTCTCCTAATCTGTAGGTTTGTGGCCAGTGGGATGGGCAGAGTTTCCATGGAGAGGGCAGGCACAGTCCTGCGCTGTGGCTTCAGGGGCCCCAGCGTTGAGGGTGTGTGGGACAGGGCTGCGGGGCCTGAAGTCTGAAAACTGAAACTCGGCTTAGGTATGGGGTCTAGGGTATGACAGGCCCCATCTACAGACCGTGGTGGGAACTGCTCTGGATTTGAATGAAGGGCGAGTGTGCGTCCTTTTCTCAGGCTTCTGTGTCTGGATTTTGTGTCAAGGAGGGCTGTGGAATGGAGGGGTGGCCTCCTGGGCCATGGATGAACCTCCCTCTCTGGGGATTTGGCCTGGCTTCCAAGAATTTCAGGTCATTCTGCGGGAAGGGAGGAGTCCTGTATTCTGCCTCAGGTGTCCGTCCCAAAGAGTGATTCCAGAGCAGAGCCCTGGGTCCCGGTGACTGGAACACCCAAACTCGGGTTAGGATGGGGACCCAAGGGGCATAGGAAGCCCCCTAGGCTGGCTCGTGGTCCAGCCACTGAGAGACCTGATTGGAGCCCGAGGCTTATGGTGAGGGTCACCAGGCGTCTTTGTGCCCAAGGCGACCCTCAAGCATGGGCGTGGCGTCCTGGGCCATGCAGGTTTCTCCTACCCTGAAGGTTGGACACCAGGCCAACAGCAAGGTTTCTTGGATGGGGATGGAGGAGTTCAGATTTCTGCATCAGGTTCCCTCCTGTCTGGGGATTGGAGATAATGTCTAGGTTCTGAATCCCGAACACCCAGCTTGGGAAGAGATGACAGCCTAAGGTCATGGCGGGTCTGATGTGATGGGTGTTGGTCGGGATGTCAGGGCTCAGGCAGTGTCAGACAGAGCATGAGTGCCCGTGGCACCTCGAGATTTGGAGTGCAGAAGAGTGGCGTGCAGGCTGATTCTCATGGGTGTTTCTGGGTAGTCGCCTAGGGCCACGTTTTTCTTCTGGTGGGAAGGCAGACTGCTGCATTGTGGCTCCAGAATTGCCAATCTGGATGGCTTGGGGGGGGAGGAAGGTGAGGACGGAAGTCTGAGAACAAAAGCTAGGGTGAGATTTAGGGCGAGGGCACTCTGCAGAGGCTGAAATGAGATCTCCTTCATCTGGTGACTTGGCGAGGATGCGACATTGGCTCAGGATGGAGACTGTGTCCATTATGGCCCCATCAGGAAGCGGGGGCCCTCACGAAGCCATGGAGGTTTTCCCATGCTGGGAATTGTGAGATGCTCCAAAGCGCAAGGATTCCTACTGCGGGACAGTCGAGTCCTGTGAGATGGTTCCAGGACGCCCCATACAGAAAGACTGGAGGGCAGGGTGCTAAGGATGGATGCCTGGGCATCCCACCTCCCATTACCATTGTCTCCTAGCCACAAGGCAGGTTCGATTGCTGGCTCTGGCGGAGCTACGCAGGGTGCTTAGTGGAGATGGACTCTCCTGAGGATGGGTCATAATGTGGGTTTGTGTCCATGGAGACCTAGGAATGTGGCAGTGGCTCGGGGGCCCGGAAGGATTCTCCGAACTTGAGGACTGGACACAGCTCCAAGAGTAAGTTTCCCCTGTGGAGATGAGAGGTGTTCTGATGGGTGCCTCAGGAAACCTCCGTTTGCTGGTATTGGAATGCAGGCCTCTGAGGAGAGACGCCTGGAAACCAACCAAAGGGTTCAGAGGAAGGCCTAACAGACTGTCCGGTTCCATCTTCTGTCTCTGGGGACATCCGTCTGCTTTTCTGCGTGGAGGGAGTTGCTCAGCTTGTGTCAGATCACCCCTGGGTGTCCAGAGCAGCCTACACTATTGGGATGGCCTCGCGGATCTTGGAGCCTTCTCTTAATCTGTAGGTTTGTGGCCAGTGGCATGGGCAGAGTTTCCTTGGAGAGGGCAGGCACAGTCTTGCGCTGGGGCTCCAGTGGCCCCAGCGTTGAGGGTGTGTGGGACAGGGCTGCGGGGCCTGAAGTCGAAAACTCAAACTCGGCTTATGTTTGGGTCCTAGGGTATGACAAGGCCCCATCTACCGACCGTGATGGAAACTGCTCTGGATTTGAATGAAAGGCGAGTGTGCGTCCTTTTCTCAGGCTTCTGTGTCTGGATTTTGTGTCAAGGAGGGCTGTGGAATGGAGGGGTGGCCTCCTGGGCCATGGATGAGCCTCCCTCTCTGGGGATTTGGCCAGGCTTCCAAGAGTTTCTGGTCATTCTGCGGGAAGGGAGGAGTCCTGTATTCTGCCTCAGGTGTCCCTCCCAAAGAGGGATTCCAGAGCAGAGCCCTGGGTCCCGGCGACTGGAAAACCCAAACCCGGGTTAGGATGGGGGCCCAAGGGGCATGGGAAGCCCCCTAGGCTGGCTCGTGGTCCAGCCACTGAGAGACCTGATTGGAGCACGAGGCTTATGGTGAGGGTCACCAGGCGTCTTTGTGCCCAAGGCGACCCTCAAGCATGGGCGTGGCGTCCTGGGCCATGCAGGTTTCTCCTACCCTGAAGGTTGGACACCAGGCCAACAGCAAGGTTTCTTGGATGGGGATGGAGGAGTTCAGATTTCTGCATCAGGTTCCCTCCTGTCCGGGGATTGGAGATAAGGTCTAGGTTCTGAATCCTGAACACCCAGCTTGGGAAGAGATGACAGCCTAAGGTCATGGCGGGTCTGATGTGATGGGTGTCGGTCGGGATGTCAGGGCTCAGGCAGTGTCAGACAGAGCATGAGTGCCCATGGCAACCTCGAGAATTGGAGTGCAGAGGAGTGGCGTGCAGGTAGATCCTCATTGGGTGTTTCTGGGTAGTCGCTTAGGGCCACGTTTTTCCTCTGGTGGGAAGGCACTGCTGCATTGTGGCTCCAGAATTGCCAATCTGGAGGGCTTGGGGGGGGGGCAGGAAGGTGAGGACGGAAGTCTGAGAACACAAACTAGGGTGAGATTTCGGGCGAGGGCACTCTGCAGAGGCTGAAATGAGATCTCCTGCATCTGGAGACAGGGCGAGGATCCGACATTGGCTCAGGTTGGAGACTGTGTCCATTATGGCCCCATCAGGAAGCGGGGGCCCTCACGAAGCCATGGAGGTTTTCCCATGCTGGGAGTTGTGAGATGCTCCAAAGCGCAAGGATTCCTACTGCGGGACAGTCGAGTGCTGTGAGATGGCTCCAGGACGCCCCATACAGAAAGACTGGAGGGAAGGGTGCTAAGGATGGATGCCTGGGCATCCCACATCCCATTCCCATTGTCTCCAAGCCACAAGGCAGGTTCGATTCCTGGCTCTGGCGGAGCTACGCAGGGCACTGAGTGGATATGGACTCTCCTGAGGATGGGTCATAATGTGGTTTCTGTCCATGGAGACCTAGGAATGTGGCAGTGGCCAGGGGGCCCGGAAGGATTCTCCGAACTTTAGGATTGGACACAGCTCCGAAGAATAAGTTTCCCCTGTGGAGATGAGAGGTGTTCTGATGGGTGCCTCAGGAAACCTCCGTTTGCTGGTATTAGAATGCAGGCCTCTGAGGAGAGACGCCTGGAAACCAACCAAAGGGTTCAGAGGAAGGCCTAACAGACTGTCCGGTTCCATCTTCTGTCTCTGGGGACATCCGTCTGCTTTTCTGCATGGAGGGAGTTGCTCAGCTTGTGTCAGATCACCCCTGGGTGTCCTGTGCAGCCTACACTATTGGGATGGCCTCGGGGATCTTGGAGCCTTCTCCTAATCTGTAGGTTTGTGGCCAGTGGAATGGGCAGAGTTTCCATGGAGAGGGCTGGCACAGTCCTGCTCTGTGTCTCCATGGGCCCCAGCGTTGAGGGTGTGTGGGACAGGGCTGCGGGGCCTGAAGTCGATAACTCAAACTCGGCTTATGTTTGGGTCCTAGGGTATGACAAGGCCCCATCTACCGACCGTGATGGAAACTGCTCTGGATTTGAATGAAAGGCGAGTGTGCGTCCTTTTCTCAGGCTTCTGTGTCTGGATTTTGTGTCAAGGAGGGCTGTGGAATGGAGGGGTGGCCTCCTGGGCCATGGATGAGCCTCCCTCTCTGGGGATTTGGCCAGGCTTCCAAGAGTTTCAGGTCATTCTGCGGGAAGGGAGGAGTCCTGTATTCTGCCTCAGGTGTCCCTCCCAAAGAGGGATTCCAGAGCAGAGCCCTGGGTCCCGGCGACTGGAAAACCCAAACTCGGGTTAGGATGGGGGCCCAAGGGGCATGGGAAGCACCCTAGGCAGGCTCGAGGTCCAGCCACTGAGAGACCTGATTGGAGCACGAGGCTGATGCTGAGGGTCACCAGGCGTCTTTGTGCCCAAGGCGACCCTCAAGCATGGGCGTGGCCTCCTGGGCCATGCAGGTTTCTCCTACCCTGAAGGTTGGACACCAGGCCAACAGCAAGGTTTCTTGGATGGGGATGGAGGAGTTCAGATTTCTGCATCAGGTTCCCTCCTGTCCGGGGATTGGAGATAAGGTCTAGGTTCTGAATCCTGAACACCCAGCTTGGGAAGAGATGACACACTAAGGTCATGGCGGGTCTGATGTGATGGGTGTCGGTCGGGATGTCAGGGCTCAGGCAGTGTCAGACAGAGCATGAGTGCCCATGGCAACCTCGAGAATTGGAGTGCAGTAGAGTGGCTTGCAGGTAGATCCTCATTGGGTGTTTCTGGGTAGTCGCCTAGGGCCACGTTTTTCCTCTGGTGGGAAGGCACTACTGCATTGTGGCTCCAGAATTGCCAATCCGGAGGGCTTGGGGGGGGCAGGAAGGTGAGGACGGAAGTCTGAGAACACAAACTAGGGTGAGATTTCGGGCGAGGGCACTCTGCAGAGGCTGAAATGAGATCTCCTGCATCTGGAGACAGGGCGAGGATCCGACATTGGCTCAGGTTGGAGACTGTGTCCATTATGGCCCCATCAGGAAGCGGGGGCCATCACGAAGCCATGGAGGTATTCCCATGCTGGGAGTTGTGAGATGCTCCAAAGCGCAAGGATTCCTACTGCGGGACAGTCGAGTCCTGTGAGATGGCTCCAGGATGCCCCATACAGAAAGACTGGAGGGCAGGGTGCTAAGGATGGATGCCTGGGCATCCCACCTCCCATTCCCATTGTCTCCTAGCGACAAGGCAGGTTCGATTGCTGGCTCTGGCGGAGCTACGCAGAGCGCCGAGTGGAGATGGACTCTCCTGATGATGGGTCAAAATGTGGGTTTCTGTCCATGGAGACTTAGGAATGTGGCAGTGGCTCGGGGGCCCGGAAGGATTCTCCGAACTTTAGGATTGGACACAGCTCCAAAGAATAAGTTTCCCCTGTGGAAATGAGAGGTGTTCTGATGGGTGCCTCAGGAAACCTCCGTTTGCTGGTATTGGAATGCAGGCCTCTGAGGAGAGACGCCTGGAAACCAACCAAAGGGTTCAGAGGAAGGCCTAACAGACTGTCCGGTTCCATCTTCTGTCTCTGGGGACATCCGTCTGCTTTTCTGAGTGGAGGGAGTTGCTCAGCTTGTGTCAGAACACCCCTGGGTGTCCAGGGCAGCCTATACTATTGGGATGGCCTTAGGGATCTTGAAGCATTCTCCTAATCTGTAGGTTTGTGGCCAGTGGAATGGGCAGAGTTTCCTTGGAGAGGGCAGGCACAGTCCTGCGCTGTGGCCCCAGGGGCCTCAGCGTTGAAGGTGTGTTGGACAGTGCTGCGGGGCCTGAAGTCTGAAAACTGAAACTCGGCTTAGGTTTGGGGCCGAGGGTATGGCAGGCCCCATCTACCGACCGTGATGGGAGCTGCTCTGGATTTGAATGAAGGGCGAGTGTGCGTCCTTTTCTCAGGCTTCTGTGTCTGGATTTTGTGTCAAGGAGGGCTGTGGAATGGAGGGGTGGCCTCCTGGGCCATGGATGAGCCTCCCTCTCTGGGGATTTGGCCTGGCTTCCAAGAGTTTCAGGTCATTCTGCGGGAAGGGAGGAGTCCTGTATTCTGCCTCAGGTGTCCCTCCCAAAGAGGGATTCCAGAGCAGAGCCCTGGGTCCCGGCGACTGGAAAACCCAAACTCGGGTTAGGATGGGGGCCAAAGGGGCATGTGAAGCCCCCTAGGCTGACTCGTGGTCAAGCCACTGAGAGACCTGATTGGAGCACGATGCTTATGGTGAGGGTCACCAGGCGTCTTTGTGCCCAAGGCGACCCTCAAGAATGGACGTGGCCTCCTGGGCCATGCAGGTTTCTCCTACCCTGAAGGTTGGACACCAGGCCAACAGCAAGGTTTCTTGGATGGGGATGGAGGAGTTCAGATTTCTGCATCAGTTTCCCTCCTGTCCGGGGATTGGAGATAATGTCTAGGTTCTGAATCCCGAACACCCAGCTTGGGAAGAGATGACAGCCTAAGGTCATGGCGGGTCTGATGTGATGGGTGTTGGTCGGGATGTCAGGGCTCAGGCAGTGTCAGACAGAGCATGAGTGCCCGTGGCACCTCGAGATTTGGAGTGCAGAAGAGTGGCGTGCAGGCTGATTTTCATGGGTGTTTCTGGGTAGTCGCCTAGGGCCACGTTTTTCTTCTGGTGGGAAGGCAGACTGCTGCATTGTGGCTCCAGAATTGCCAATCTGGATGGCTTGGGGGGGGAGGAAGGTGAGGACGGAAGTCTGAGAACAAAAGCTAGGGTGAGATTTAGGGCGAGGGCACTCTGCAGAGGCTGAAATGAGATATCCTTCATCTGGTGACTTGGCGAGGATGCGACATTGGCTCAGGAGGGAGACTGTGTCCATTATGGCCCCATCAGGAAGCGTGGGCCCTCACGAAGCCATGGAGGTTTTCCCATGCTGGGAATTGTGAGATGCTCCAAAGCGCAAGGATTCCTACTGCGGGACAGTCGAGTCCTGTGAGATGGTTCCAGGACGCCCCATACAGAAAGACTGGAGGGCAGGGTGCTAAGGATGGATGCCTGGGCATCCCACCTCCCATTACCATTGTCTCCTAGCCACAAGGCAGGTTCGATTGCTGGCTCTGGCGGAGCTACGCAGGGTGCTTAGTGGAGATGGACTCTCCTGAGGATGGGTCATAATGTGGGTTTGTGTCCATGGAGACCTAGGAATGTGGCAGTGGCTCGGGGGCCCGGAAGGATTCTCCGAACTTGAGGACTGGACACAGCTCCAAGAGTAAGTTTCCCCTGTGGAGATGAGAGGTGTTCTGAGGGTTGCCTCAGGAAACCTCCGTTTGCTGGTATTGGAATGCAGGCCTCTGAGGAGAGACGCCTGGAAACCAACCAAAGGGTTCAGAGGAAGGCCTAACAGACTGTCCGGTTCCATCTTCTGTCTCTGGGGACATCCGTCTGCTTTTCTGCGTGGAGGGAGTTGCTCAGCTTGTGTCAGATCACCCCTGGGTGTCCAGAGCAGCCTACACTATTGGGATGGCCTCGCGGATCTTGGAGCCTTCTCTTAATCTGTAGGTTTGTGGCCAGTGGCATGGGCAGAGTTTCCTTGGAGAGGGCAGGCACAGTCCTGCGCTGGGGCTCCAGTGGCCCCAGCGTTGAGGGTGTGTGGGACAGGGCTGCGGGGCCTGAAGTCTGAAAACTGAAACTCGGCTTATGTTTGGGTCCTAGGGTATGACAAGGCCCCATCTACCGACCGTGATGGAAACTGCTCTGGATTTGAATGAAAGGCGAGTGTGCGTCCTTTTCTCAGGCTTCTGTGTCTGGATTTTGTGTCAAGGAGGGCTGTGGAATGGAGGGGTGGCCTCCTGGGCCATGGATGAGCCTCCCTCTCTGGGGATTCGGCCAGGCTTCCAAGAGTTTCTAGTCATTCTGCGGGAAGGGAGGAGTCCTGTATTCTGCCTCAGGTGTCCCTCCCAAAGAGGGATTCCAGAGCAGAGCCCTGGGTCCCGGCGACTGGAAAACCCAAACTCGGGTTAGGATGGGGGCCCAAGGGGCATGGGAAGCCCCCTAGGCTGGCTCGTGGTCCAGCCACTGAGAGACCTGATTGGAGCACGAGGCTTATGGTGAGGGTCACCAGGCGTCTTTGTGCCCAAGGCGACCCTCAAGCATGGGCGTGGCGTCCTGGGCCATGCAGGTTTCTCCTACCCTGAAGGTTGGACACCAGGCCAACAGCAAGTTTTCTTGGATGGGGATGGAGGAGTTCAGATTTCTGCATCAGGTTCCCTCCTGTCCGGGGATTGGAGATAAGGTCTAGGTTCTGAATCCTGAACACCCAGCTTGGGAAGAGATGACACACTAAGGTCATGGCGGGTCTGATGTGATGGGTGTCGGTCGGGATGTCAGGGCTCAGGCAGTGTCAGACAGAGCATGAGTGCCCATGGCAACCTCGAGAATTGGAGTGCAGTAGAGTGGCGTGCAGGTAGATCCTCATTGGGTGTTTCTGGGTAGTCGCCTATGGCCACGTTTTTCCTCTGGTGGGAAGGCACTGCTGCATTGTGGCTCCAGAATTGCCAATCTGGAGGGCTTGGGGGGGGCAGGAAGGTGAGGACGGAAGTCTGAGAACACAAACTAGGGTGAGATTTCGGGCGAGGGCACTCTGCAGAGGCTGAAATGAGATCTCCTGCATCTGGAGACAGGGCGAGGATCCGACATTGGCTCAGGTTGGAGACTGTGTCCATTATGGCCCCATCAGGAAGCGGGGGCCCTCACGAAGCCATGGAGGTTTTCCCATGCTGGGAGTTGTGAGATGCTCCAAAGCGCAAGGATTCCTACTGCGGGACAGTCGAGTCCTGTGAGATGGCTCCAGGATGCCCCATACAGAAAGACTGGAGGGCAGGGTGCTAAGGATGGATGCCTGGGCATCCCACCTCCCATTCCCATTGTCTCCTAGCGACAAGGCAGGTTCGACTGCTGGCTCTGGCGGAGCTACGCAGGGCGCCGAGTGGAGATGGACTCTCCTGAGGATGGGTCAAAATGTGGGTTTGTGTCCATGGAGACTTAGGAATGTGGCAGTGGCTCTGGGGTCCGGAAGGATTCTCCGAACTTTAGGATTGGACACAGCTCCAAAGAATAAGTTTCCCCTGTGGAAATGAGAGGTGTTCTGATGGGTGCCTCAGGAAACCTCCGTTTGCTGGTATTGGAATGCAGGCCTCTGAGGAGAGACGCCTGGAAACCAACCAAAGGGTTCAGAGGAAGGCCTAACAGACTGTCCGGTTCCATCTTCTGTCCTGGGGACATCCGTCTGCTTTTCTGCGTGGAGGGAGTTGCTCAGCCTGTGTCAGATCACCCCTGGGTGTCCAGGGCAGCCTATACTATTGGGATGGCCTTAGGGATCTTGAGGTATTCTCCTAATCTGTAGGTTTGTGGCCAGTGGAATGGGCAGAGTTTCCTTGGAGAGGGCAGGCACAGTCCTGCGCTGTGGCCCCAGGGGCCTCAGCGTTGAAGGTGTGTTGGACAGTGCTGCGGGGCCTGAAGTCTGAAAACTGAAACTCGGCTTAGGTTTGGGGCCGAGGGTATGGCAGGCCCCATCTACCGACCGTGATGGGAGCTGCTCTGGATTTGAATGAAGGGCGAGTGTGCGTCCTTTTCTCAGGCTTCTGTGTCTGGATTTTGTGTCAAGGAGGGCTGTGGAATGGAGGGGTGTCCTCCTGGGCCATGGATGAGCCTCCCTCTCTGGGGATTTGGCCTGGCTTCCAAGAGTTTCAGGTCATTCTGCGGGAAGGGAGGAGTCCTGTATTCTGCCTCAGGTGTCCCTCCCAAAGAGGGATTCCAGAGCAGAGCCCTGGGTCCCGGCGACTGGAAAACCCAAACTCGGGTTAGGATGGGGGCCAAAGGGGCATGTGAAGCCCCCTAGGCTGGCTCGTGGTCAAGCCACTGAGAGACCTGATTGGAGCACGAGGCTTATGGTGAGGGTCACCAGGCGTCTTTGTGCCCAAGGCGACCCTCAAGAATGGACGTGGCCTCCTGGGCCATGCAGGTTTCTCCTACCCTGAAGGTTGGACACCAGGCCAACAGCAAGGTTTCTTGGATGGGGATGGAGGAGTTCAGATTTCTGCATCAGTTTCCCTCCTGTCCGGGGATTGGAGATAATGTCTAGGTTCTGAATCCCGAACACCCAGCTTGGGAAGAGATGACAGCCTAAGGTCATGGCGGGTCTGATGTGATGGGTGTTGGTCGGGATGTCAGGGCTCAGGCAGTGTCAGACAGAGCATGAGTGCCCGTGGCACCTCGAGATTTGGAGTGCAGAAGAGTGGCGTGCAGGCTGATTTTCATGGGTGTTTCTGGGTAGTCGCCTAGGGCCACGTTTTTCTTCTGGTGGGAAGGCAGACTGCTGCATTGTGGCTCCAGAATTGCCAATCTGGATGGCTTGGGGGGGGAGGAAGGTGAGGACGGAAGTCTGAGAACAAAAGCTAGGGTGAGATTTAGGGCGAGGGCACTCTGCAGAGGCTGAAATGAGATATCCTTCATCTGGTGACTTGGCGAGGATGCGACATTGGCTCAGGATGGAGACTGTGTCCATTATGGCCCCATCAGGAAGCGTGGGCCCTCACGAAGCCATGGAGGTTTTCCCATGCTGGGAATTGTGAGATGCTCCAAAGCGCAAGGATTCCTACTGCGGGACAGTCGAGTCCTGTGAGATGGTTCCAGGAAGCCCCATACAGAAAGACTGGAGGGCAGGGTGCTAAGGATGGATGCCTGGGCATCCCACTTCCCATTACCATTGTCTCCTAGCCACAAGGCAGGTTCGATTGCTGGCTCTGGCGGAGCTACGCAGGGTGCTTAGTGGAGATGGACTCTCCTGAGGATGGGTCATAATGTGGGTTTGTGTCCATGGAGACCTAGGAATGTGGCAGTGGCTCGGGGGCCCGGAAGGATTCTCCGAACTTGAGGACTGGACACAGCTCCAAGAGTAAGTTTCCCCTGTGGAGATGAGAGGTGTTCTGAGGGTTGCCTCAGGAAACCTCCGTTTGCTGGTATTGGAATGCAGGCCTCTGAGGAGAGACGCCTGGAAACCAACCAAAGGGTTCAGAGGAAGGCCTAACAGACTGTCCGGTTCCATCTTCTGTCTCTGGGGACATCCGTCTGCTTTTCTGCGTGGAGGGAGTTGCTCAGCTTGTGTCAGATCACCCCTGGGTGTCCAGAGCAGCCTACACTATTGGGATGGCCTCGCGGATCTTGGAGCCTTCTCTTAATCTGTAGGTTTGTGGCCAGTGGCATGGGCAGAGTTTCCTTGGAGAGGGCAGGCACAGTCCTGCGCTGGGGCTCCAGTGGCCCCAGCGTTGAGGGTGTGTGGGACAGGGCTGCGGGGCCTGAAGTCTGAAAACTGAAACTCGGCTTATGTTTGGGTCCTAGGGTATGACAAGGCCCCATCTACCGACCGTGATGGAAACTGCTCTGGATTTGAATGAAAGGCGAGTGTGCGTCCTTTTCTCAGGCTTCTGTGTCTGGATGTTGTGTCAAGGAGGGCTGTGGAATGGAGGGGTGGCCTCCTGGGCCATGGATGAGCCTCCCTCTCTGGGGATTCGGCCAGGCTTCCAAGAGTTTCTAGTCATTCTGCGGGAAGGGAGGAGTCCTGTATTCTGCCTCAGGTGTCCCTCCCAAAGAGGGATTCCAGAGCAGAGCCCTGGGTCCCGGCGACTGGAAAACCCAAACTCGGGTTAGGATGGGGGCCCAAGGGGCATGGGAAGCCCCCTAGGCTGGCTCGTGGTCCAGCCACTGAGAGACCTGATTGGAGCACGAGGCTTATGGTGAGGGTCACCAGGCGTCTTTGTGCCCAAGGCGACCCTCAAGCATGGGCGTGGCGTCCTGGGCCATGCAGGTTTCTCCTACCCTGAAGGTTGGACACCAGGCCAACAGCAAGGTTTCTTGGATGGGGATGGAGGAGTTCAGATTTCTGCATCAGGTTCCCTCCTGTCCGGGGATTGGAGATAAGGTCTAGGTTCTGAATCCTGAACACCAAGCTTGGGAAGAGATGACACACTAAGGTCATGGCGGGTCTGATGTGATGGGTGTCGGTCGGGATGTCAGGGCTCAGGCAGTGTCAGACAGAGCATGAGTGCCCATGGCAACCTCGAGAATTGGAGTGCAGTAGAGTGGCGTGCAGGTAGATCCTCATTGGGTGTTTCTGGGTAGTCGCCTAGGGCCACGTTTTTCCTCTGGTGGGAAGGCACTGCTGCATTGTGGCTCCAGAATTGCCAATCTGGAGGGCTTGGGGGGGGCAGGAAGGTGAGGACGGAAGTCTGAGAACACAAACTAGGGTGAGATTTCGGGCGAGGGCACTCTGCAGAGGCTGAAATGAGATCTCCTGCATCTGGAGACAGGGCGAGGATCCGACATTGGCTCAGGTTGGAGACTGTGTCCATTATGGCCCCATCAGGAAGCGGGGGCCCTCACGAAGCCATGGAGGTTTTCCCATGCTGGGAGTTGTGAGATGCTCCAAAGCGCAAGGATTCCTACTGCGGGACAGTCGAGTCCTGTGAGATGGCTCCAGGATGCCCCATACAGAAAGACTGGAGGGCAGGGTGCTAAGGATGGATGCCTGGGCATCCCACCTCCCATTCCCATTGTCTCCTAGCGACAAGGCAGGTTCGACTGCTGGCTCTGGCGGAGCTACGCAGGGCGCCGAGTGGAGATGGACTCTCCTGAGGATGGGTCAAAATGTGGGTTTGTGTCCATGGAGACTTAGGAATGTGGCAGTGGCTCTGGGGTCCGGAAGGATTCTCCGAACTTTAGGATTGGACACAGCTCCAAAGAATAAGTTTCCCCTGTGGAAATGAGAGGTGTTCTGATGGGTGCCTCAGGAAACCTCCGTTTGCTGGTATTGGAATGCAGGCCTCTGAGGAGAGACGCCTGGAAACCAACCAAAGGGTTCAGAGGAAGGCCTAACAGACTGTCCGGTTCCATCTTCTGTCCTGGGGACATCCGTCTGCTTTTCTGCGTGGAGGGAGTTGCTCAGCCTGTGTCAGATCACCCCTGGGTGTCCAGGGCAGCCTATACTATTGGGATGGCCTTAGGGATCTTGAGGTATTCTCCTAATCTGTAGGTTTGTGGCCAGTGGAATGGGCAGAGTTTCCTTGGAGAGGGCAGGCACAGTCCTGCGCTGTGGCCCCAGGGGCCTCAGCGTTGAAGGTGTGTTGGACAGTGCTGCGGGGCCTGAAGTCTGAAAACTGAAACTCGGCTTAGGTTTGGGGCCGAGGGTATGGCAGGCCCCATCTACCGACCGTGATGGGAGCTGCTCTGGATTTGAATGAAGGGCGAGTGTGCGTCCTTTTCTCAGGCTTCTGTGTCTGGATTTTGTGTCAAGGAGGGCTGTGGAATAAGGGGTGGCCTCCTGGGCCATGGATGAGCCTCCCTCTCTGGGGATTTGGCCTGGCTTCCAAGAGTTTCAGGTCATTCTGCGGGAAGGGAGGAGTCCTGTATTCTGCCTCAGGTGTCCCTCCCAAAGAGGGATTCCAGAGCAGAGCCCTGGGTCCCGGCGACTGGAAAACCCAAACTCGGGTTAGGATGGGGGCCAAAGGGGCATGTGAAGCCCCCTAGGCTGGCTCGTGGTAAAGCCACTGAGAGACCTGATTGGAGCACGAGGCTTATGGTGAGGGTCACCAGGCGTCTTTGTGCCCAAGGCGACCCTCAAGAATGGACGTGGCCTCCTGGGCCATGCAGGTTTCTCCTACCCTGAAGGTTGGACACCAGGCCAACAGCAAGGTTTCTTGGATGGGGATGGAGGAGTTCAGATTTCTGCATCAGTTTCCCTCCTGTCCGGGGATTGGAGATAATGTCTAGGTTCTGAATCCCGAACACCCAGCTTGGGAAGAGATGACAGCCTAAGGTCATGGCGGGTCTGATGTGATGGGTGTTGGTCGGGATGTCAGGGCTCAGGCAGTGTCAGACAGAGCATGAGTGCCCGTGGCACCTCGAGATTTGGAGTGCAGAAGAGTGGCGTGCAGGCTGATTTTCATGGGTGTTTCTGGGTAGTCGCCTAGGGCCACGTTTTTCTTCTGGTGGGAAGGCAGACTGCTGCATTGTGGCTCCAGAATTGCCAATCTGGATGGCTTGGGGGGGGAGAAAGGTGAGGACGGAAGTCTGAGAACAAAAGCTAGGGTGAGATTTAGGGCGAGGGCACTCTGCAGAGGCTGAAATGAGATATCCTTCATCTGGTGACTTGGCGAGGATGCGACATTGGCTCAGGATGGAGACTGTGTCCATTATGGCCCCATCAGGAAGCGTGGGCCCTCACGAAGCCATGGAGGTTTTCCCATGCTGGGAATTGTGAGATGCTCCAAAGCGCAAGGATTCCTACTGCGGGACAGTCGAGTCCTGTGAGATGGTTCCAGGAAGCCCCATACAGAAAGACTGGAGGGCAGGGTGCTAAGGATGGATGCCTGGGCATCCCACTTCCCATTACCATTGTCTCCTAGCCACAAGGCAGGTTCGATTGCTGGCTCTGGCGGAGCTACGCAGGGTGCTTAGTGGAGATGGACTCTCCTGAGGATGGGTCATAATGTGGGTTTGTGTCCATGGAGACCTAGGAATGTGGCAGTGGCTCGGGGGCCCGGAAGGATTCTCCGAACTTGAGGACTGGACACAGCTCCAAGAGTAAGTTTCCCCTGTGGAGATGAGAGGTGTTCTGAGGGTTGCCTCAGGAAACCTCCGTTTGCTGGTATTGGAATGCAGGCCTCTGAGGAGAGACGCCTGGAAACCAACCAAAGGGTTCAGAGGAAGGCCTAACAGACTGTCCGGTTCCATCTTCTGTCTCTGGGGACATCCGTCTGCTTTTCTGCGTGGAGGGAGTTGCTCAGCTTGTGTCAGATCACCCCTGGGTGTCCAGAGCAGCCTACACTATTGGGATGGCCTCGCGGATCTTGGAGCCTTCTCTTAATCTGTAGGTTTGTGGCCAGTGGCATGGGCAGAGTTTCCTTGGAGAGGGCAGGCACAGTCCTGCGCTGGGGCTCCAGTGGCCCCAGCGTTGAGGGTGTGTGGGACAGGGCTGCGGGGCCTGAAGTCTGAAAACTGAAACTCGGCTTATGTTTGGGTCCTAGGGTATGACAAGGCCCCATCTACCGACCGTGATGGAAACTGCTCTGGATTTGAATGAAAGGCGAGTGTGCGTCCTTTTCTCAGGCTTCTGTGTCTGGATTTTGTGTCAAGGAGGGCTGTGGAATGGAGGGGTGGCCTCCTGGGCCATGGATGAGCCTCCCTCTCTGGGGATTCGGCCAGGCTTCCAAGAGTTTCTAGTCATTCTGCGGGAAGGGAGGAGTCCTGTATTCTGCCTCAGGTGTCCCTCCCAAAGAGGGATTCCAGAGCAGAGCCCTGGGTCCCGGCGACTGGAAAACCCAAACTCGGGTTAGGATGGGGGCCCAAGGGGCATGGGAAGCCCCCTAGGCTGGCTCGTGGTCCAGCCACTGAGAGACCTGATTGGAGCACGAGGCTTATGGTGAGGGTCACCAGGCGTCTTTGTGCCCAAGGCGACCCTCAAGCATGGGCGTGGCGTCCTGGGCCATGCAGGTTTCTCCTACCCTGAAGGTTGGACACCAGGCCAACAGCAAGGTTTCTTGGATGGGGATGGAGGAGTTCAGATTTCTGCATCAGGTTCCCTCCTGTCCGGGGATTGGAGATAAGGTCTAGGTTCTGAATCCTGAACACCAAGCTTGGGAAGAGATGACACACTAAGGTCATGGCGGGTCTGATGTGATGGGTGTCGGTCGGGATGTCAGGGCTCAGGCAGTGTCAGACAGAGCATGAGTGCCCATGGCAACCTCGAGAATTGGAGTGCAGTAGAGTGGCGTGCAGGTAGATCCTCATTGGGTGTTTCTGGGTAGTCGCCTAGGGCCACGTTTTTCCTCTGGTGGGAAGGCACTGCTGCATTGTGGCTCCAGAATTGCCAATCTGGAGGGCTTGGGGGGGGCAGGAAGGTGAGGACGGAAGTCTGAGAACACAAACTAGGGTGAGATTTCGGGCGAGGGCACTCTGCAGAGGCTGAAATGAGATCTCCTGCATCTGGAGACAGGGCGAGGATCCGACATTGGCTCAGGTTGGAGACTGTGTCCATTATGGCCCCATCAGGAAGCGGGGGCCCTCACGAAGCCATGGAGGTTTTCCCATGCTGGGAGTTGTGAGATGCTCCAAAGCGCAAGGATTCCTACTGCGGGACAGTCGAGTCCTGTGAGATGGCTCCAGGATGCCCCATACAGAAAGACTGGAGGGCAGGGTGCTAAGGATGGATGCCTGGGCATCCCACCTCCCATTCCCATTGTCTCCTAGCGACAAGGCAGGTTCGACTGCTGGCTCTGGCGGAGCTACGCAGGGCGCCGAGTGGAGATGGACTCTCCTGAGGATGGGTCAAAATGTGGGTTTGTGTCCATGGAGACTTAGGAATGTGGCAGTGGCTCTGGGGTCCGGAAGGATTCTCCGAACTTTAGGATTGGACACAGCTCCAAAGAATAAGTTTCCCCTGTGGAAATGAGAGGTGTTCTGATGGGTGCCTCAGGAAACCTCCGTTTGCTGGTATTGGAATGCAGGCCTCTGAGGAGAGACGCCTGGAAACCAACCAAAGGGTTCAGAGGAAGGCCTAACAGACTGTCCGGTTCCATCTTCTGTCCTGGGGACATCCGTCTGCTTTTCTGCGTGGAGGGAGTTGCTCAGCCTGTGTCAGATCACCCCTGGGTGTCCAGGGCAGCCTATACTATTGGGATGGCCTTAGGGATCTTGAGGTATTCTCCTAATCTGTAGGTTTGTGGCCAGTGGAATGGGCAGAGTTTCCTTGGAGAGGGCAGGCACAGTCCTGCGCTGTGGCCCCAGGGGCCTCAGGGTTGAAGGTGTGTTGGACAGTGCTGCGGGGCCTGAAGTCTGAAAACTGAAACTCGGCTTATGTTTGGGGCCGAGGGTATGGCAGGCCCCATCTACCGACCGTGATGGGAGCTTCTCTGGATTTGAATGAAGGGCGAGTGTGCGTCCTTTTCTCAGGCTTCTGTGTCTGGATTTTGTGTCAAGGAGGGCTGTGGAATGGAGGGGTGGCCTCCTGGGCCATGGATGAGCCTCCCTCTCTGGGGATTTGGCCTGGCTTCCAAGAGTTTCAGGTCATTCTGCGGGAAGGGAGGAGTCCTGTATTCTGCCTCAGGTGTCCCTCCCAAAGAGGGATTCCAGAGCAGAGCCCTGGTCCCGGCGACTGGAAAACCCAAACTCGGGTTAGGATGGGGGCCAAAGGGGCATGGGAAGCCCCCTAGGCTGGCTCGTGGTCCAGCCACTGAGAGACCTGATTGGAGCCCGAGGCTTATGGTGAGGGTCACCAGGCGTCTTTGTGCCCAAGGCGACCCTCAAGCATGGGCGTGGCGTCCTGGGCCATGCAGGTTTCTCCTACCCTGAAGGTTGGACACCAGGCCAACAGCAAGGTTTCTTGGATGGGGATGGAGGAGTTCAGATTTCTGCATCAGGTTCCCTCCTGTCCGGGGATTGGAGATAAGGTCTAGGTTCTGAATCCCGAACACCCAGCTTGGGAAGAGATGACAGCCTAAGGTCATGGCGGGTCTGATGTGATGGGTGTCGGTCGGGATGTCAGGGCTCAGGCAGTGTCAGATAGAGCATGAGTGCCCGTGGCACCTCGAGATTTGGAGTGCAGAAGAGTGGCGTGCAGGCTGATTCTCATGGGTGTTTCTGGGTAGTCGCCTAGGGCCACGTTTTTCTTCTGGTGGGAAGGCAGACTGCTGCATTGTGGCTCCAGAATTGCCAATCTGGATGGCTTGGGGGGGGAGGAAGGTGAGGACGGAAGTCTGAGAACAAAAGCTAGGGTGAGATTTAGGGCGAGGGCACTCTGCAGAGGCTGAAATGAGATCTCCTTCATCTGGTGACTTGGCCAGGATCCGACATTGGCTCAGGATGGAGACTGTGTCCATTATGGCCCCATCAGGAAGCGTGGGCCCTCACGAAGCCATGGAGGTTTTCCAATGCTGGGAATTGTGAGATGCTCCAAAGCGCAAGGATTCCTACTGCGGGACAGTCGAGTCCTGTGAGATGGCTCCAGGATGCCCCATACAGAAAGACTGGATGGAAGGGTGCTAAGGATGGATGCCTGGGCATCCCACATCCCATTCCCATTGTCTCCTAGCCACAAGGCAGGTTCGATTCCTGGCTCTGGCGGTGCTACGCAGGGCGCTGAGTAGAGATGGACTCTCCTGAGGATGGGTCATAATGTGGGTTTCTGTCCATGGAGACCTAGGAATGTGGCAGTGGCTAGGGGGCCCCGAAGGATTCTCCGAACTTTAGGATTGGACACAGCTCCAAAGAATAAGTTTCCCCTGTGGAGATGAGAGGTGTTCTGATGGGTGCCTCAGGAAACCTCCGTTTGCTGGTATTAGAATGCAGGCCTCTGAGGAGAGACGCCTGGAAACCAACCAAAGGGTTCAGAGGAAGGCCTAACAGACTGTCCGGTTCCATCTTCTGTCTCTGGGGACATCCGTCTGCTTTTCTGCATGGAGGGAGTTGCTCAGCTTGTGTCAGATCACCCCTGGGTGTCCTGTGCAGCCTACACTATTGGGATGGCCTCGGGGATCTTGGAGCCTTCTCCTAATCTGTAGGTTTGTGGCCAGTGGAATGGGCAGAGTTTCCATGGAGAGGGCTGGCACAGTCCTGCGCTGTGGCTCCAGGGGCCCCAGCGTTGAGGGTGTGTGGGACAGGGCTGCGGGGCCTGAAGTCGAAAACTCAAACTCGGCTTATGTTTGGGTCCTAGGGTATGACAAGGCCCCATCTACCGACCGTGATGGGAACTGCTCTGGATTTGAATGAAAGGCGAGTGTGCGTCCTTTTCTCAGGCTTCTGTGTCTGGATTTTGTGTCAAGGAGGGCTGTGGAATGGAGGGGGGGCCTCCTGGGCCATGGATGAGCCTCCCTCTCTGGGGATTTGGTCAGGCTTCCAAGAGTTTCTGGTCATTCTGCGGGAAGGGAGGAGTCCTGTATTCTGCCTCAGGTGTCCGTCCCAAAGAGGGATTCCAGAGCAGAGCCCTGGGTCCCGGCGACTGGAAAACCCAAACTCGGGTTAGGATGGGGGCCCAAGGGGCATGGGAAGCCCCCTAGGCTGGCTCGTGGTCCAGCCACTGAGAGACCTGATTGGAGCACGAGGCTTATGGTGAGGGTCACCAGGCGTCTTTGTGCCCAAGGCGACCCTCAAGCATGGGCGTGGCGTCCTGGGCCATGCAGGTTTCTCCTACGCTGAAGGTTGGACACCAGGCCAACAGCAAGGTTTCTTGGATGGGGATGGAGGAGTTCAGATTTCTGCATCAGGTTCCCTCCTGTCCGGGGATTGGAGATAAGGTCTAGGTTCTGAATCCTGAACACCCAGCTTGGGAAGAGATGACAGCCTAAGGTCATGGCGGGTCTGATGTGATGGGTGTCGGTCGGGATGTCAGGGCTCAGGCAGTGTCAGACAGAGCATGAGTGCCCATGGCAACCTCGAGAATTGGAGTGCAGTAGAGTGGCGTGCAGGTAGATCCTCATTGGGTGTTTCTGGGTAGTCGCCTAGGGCCACGTTTTTCCTCTGGTTGGAAGGCACTGCTGCATTGTGGCTCCAGAATTGCCAATCTGGAGGGCTTGGGTGGGGGCAGGAAGGTGAGGACGGAAGTCTGAGAACACAAGCTAGGGTGAGATTTCGGGCGAGGGCACTCTGCAGAGGCTGAAATGAGATCTCCTGCATCTGGAGACAGGGCGAGGATCCGACATTGGCTCAGGTTGGAGACTGTGTCCATTATGGCCCCATCAGGAAGCGGGGGCCCTCACGAAGCCATGGAGGTTTCCCATGCTGGGAGTTGTGAGATGCTCCAAAGCGCAAGGATTCCTACTGCGGGACAGTTGAGTCCTGTGAGATGGCTCCAGGATGCCCCATACAGAAAGACTGGAGGGCAGGGTGCTAAGGATGGATGCCTGGGCATCCCACCTCCCATTCCCATTGTCTCCTAGCAACAAGGCAGTTTCGATTGCTGGCTCTGGCGGAGCTACGCAGGGCGCCGAGTGGAGATGGACTCTCCTGAGGATGGGTCAAAATGTGGGTTTGTGTCCATGGAGACTTAGGAATGTGGCAGTGGCCTGGGGGCCCGGAAGGATTCTCCGAACTTTAGGATTGGACACAGCTCCAAAGAATAAGTTTCCCCTGTGGAGATGAGAGGTGTTCTGATGGGTGTCTCAGGAAACCTCCGTCTGCTGGTATTGGAATGCAGGCATCTGAGGAGAGACGCCTGGAAACCAACCAAAGGGTTCAGAGGAAGGCCTAACAGACTGTCCGGTTCCATCTTCTGTCTCTGGGGACATCCGTCTGCTTTTCTGCTTGGAGGGAGTTGCTCAGCTTGTGTCAGATCACCCCTGGGTATCCAGTGCAGCCTACACTATTGGGATGGCCTCGGGGATCTTGGAGCCTTCTCCTAATCTGTAGGTTTGTGGCCAGTGGAATCAGCAGAGTTTCCATCGAGAGGGCAGGCACAGTCCTGCGCTGTGGCTCCAGGGGCCCCAGCGTTGAGGGTGTGTGGGACAGGGCTGTGGGGCCTGAAGTCTGAAAACTGAAACTCGGCTTAGGTTTGGGGCCTAGGGTATGACAGGCCCCATCTACTGACCGTGGTGGGAACTGCTCTGGATTTGAATTAAGGGCGAGTGTGCGTCCTTTTCTCAGGCTTCTGTGTCTGGATTTTGTGTCAAGGAGGGCTGTGGAATGGAGGGGTGGCCTCCTGGGCCACGGATGAGCCTCCCTCTCTGGGGATTTGGCCAGGCTTCCAAGAATTTCAGGTCATTCTGCGGGAAGGGAGGAGTCCTGTATTCTGCCTCAGGTGTCCGTCCCAAAGAGGGATTCCAGAGCAGAGCCCTGGGTCCCGGCGACTGGAACACCCAAACTCGGGTTAGGGAGGGGACCCAAGGGGCATAGGAAGCCCCCTAGGCTGGCTCGTGGTCCAGCCACTGAGAGACCTGATTGGAGCACGAGGCTTATGGTGAGGGTCACCAGGTGTCTTTGTGCCCAAGGCGACCCTCAAGCATGGACGTGGCCTCCTGGGCCATGCAGGTTTCTCCTACCCTGAAGGTTGGACACCAGGCCAACAGCAAGGTTTCTTGGATGGGGATGGAGGAGTTCAGATTTCTGCATCAGGTTCCCTCCTGTCCGGGGATTGGAGATAAGGTCTAGGTTCTGAATCCTGAACACCCAGCTTGGGAAGAGATGACAGCCTCAGGTCTTGGCGAGTCTGATGTGATGGGTGTCGGTCGGGATGTCAGGGCTCAGGCAGTGTCAGACAGAGCATGATTGCCCATGGCAACCTCGAGAATTGGAGTGCAGTAGAGTGGCGTGCAGGTGGATCCTCATTGGGTGTTTCTGGGTAGTCGCCAAGGGCCACGTTTTTCCTCTGGTGGGAAGGCAGACTGCTGCATTGTGGCTCCAGAATTGCCAATCTGGAGGGCTAGGGTGGGGGCAGGAAGGTGAGGACGGAAGTCTGAGAACACAAGCTAGGGTGAGATTTCGGGCGAGGGCACTCTGCAGAGGCTGAAATGAGATCTCCTGCATCTGGAGACAGGGCGAGGATCCGACATTGGCTCAGGTTGGAGACTGTGTCCATTATGGCCCCATCAGGAAGCGGGGGCCCTCACGAAGCCATGGAGGTTTTCCCATGCTGGGAGTTGTGAGATGCTCCAAAGCGCAAGGATTCCTACTACGGGACAGTCGAGTCCTGTGAGATGGCTCCAGGACGCCCCATACAGAAAGACTGGAGGGCAGGGTGCTAAGAATGGATGCCTGGGCATCCCACCTCCCATTCCCATTGTCTCCTAGCGACAAGGCAGGTTCGATTGCTGGCTCTGTCGGAGCTACGCAGGGCGCTGAGTGGAAATGGACTCTCCTGAGGGTGGGTCATAATGTGGGTTTGTGTCCATGCAGACCTAGGAATGTGACAGTGGCTCGGGGGCCCGGAAGGATTCTCCAAACTTTAGGATTGGACACAGCTCCAAAGAGTAAGTTTCCCCTGTGGAGATGAGAGGTGTTCTGTTGGGTCCCTCAGGAAACCTCCGTGTTCTGGTATTGGAATCCCGGCCTCTGCGGAGTGACGCCTGGAAACCAACCAAAGGGTTCAGAGGAAGGCCTAACAGACTGTCCGGTTCCATCTTCTGTCTCTGGGGACATCCGTCTGCTTTTCTGCGTGGAGGGAGTTGCTCAGCTTGTGTCAGAACACCCCTGGGTGTCCAGAGCAGCGTACACTATTGGGATGGCCTCTGGGATCTTGAAGCATTCTCCTAATCTGTAGGTTTGTGGCCAGTGGAATGGGCAGAGTTTCCTTGGAGAGGGCAGGCACAGTCCTGCGCTGTGGCCCCAGGAGCCTCAGCGTTGAAGGTGTGTTGGACAGGGCTGCGGGGCCTGAAGTCTGAAAACTGAAACTCGGCTTAGGTTTGGGGCCGAGGGTATGGCAGGCCCCATCTACCGACCGTGATGGGAACTGCTCTGGATTTGAATGAAGGGCGAGTGTGCGTCCTTTTCTCAGGCTTCTCTGTCTGGATTTTGTGTCAAGGAGGGCTGTGGAATGGAGGGGTGGCCTCCTGGGCCATGGATGAGCCTCCCTCTCTGGGGATTTGGCCTGGCTTCCAAAAGTTTCAGGTCATTCTGCGGGAAGGGAGGAGTCCTGTATTCTGCCTCAGGTGTCCCTCCCAAAGAGGGATTCCAGAGCAGAGCCCTGGGTCCCGGCGACTGGAAAACCCAAACTCGGGTTAGGATGGGGGCCCAAGGGGCATGGGAAGCCCCCTAGGCTGGCTCGTGGTCCAGCCACTGAGAGACCTGATTGGAGCACGAGGCTTATGGTGAGGGTCACCAGGCGTCTTTGTGCCCAAGGCGACCCTCAAGCATGGGCGTGGCGTCCTGGGCCATGCAGGTTTCTCCTACCCTGAAGGTTGGACACCAGGCCAACAGCAAGTTTTCTTGGATGGGGATGGAGGAGTTCAGATTTCTGCATCAGGTTCCCTCCTGTCCGGGGATTGGAGATAAGGTCTAGGTTCTGAATCCTGAACACCCAGCTTGGGAAGAGATGACACACTAAGGTCATGGCGGGTCTGATGTGATGGGTGTCGGTCGGGATGTCAGGGCTCAGGCAGTGTCAGACAGAGCATGAGTGCCCATGGCAACCTCGAGAATTGGAGTGCAGTAGAGTGGCGTGCAGGTAGATCCTCATTGGGTGTTTCTGGGTAGTCGCCTAGGGCCACGTTTTTCCTCTGGTGGGAAGGCACTGCTGCATTGTGGCTCCAGAATTGCCAATCTGGAGGGCTTGGGGGGGGCAGGAAGGTGAGGACGGAAGTCTGAGAACACAAACTAGGGTGAGATTTCGGGCGAGGGCACTCTGCAGAGGCTGAAATGAGATCTCCTGCATCTGGAGACAGGGCGAGGATCCGACATTGGCTCAGGTTGGAGACTGTGTCCATTATGGCCCCATCAGGAAGCGGGGGCCCTCACGAAGCCATGGAGGTTTTCCCATGCTGGGAGTTGTGAGATGCTCCAAAGCGCAAGGATTCCTACTGCGGGACAGTCGAGTCCTGTGAGATGGCTCCAGGATGCCCCATACAGAAAGACTGGAGGGCAGGGTGCTAAGGATGGATGCCTGGGCATCCCACCTCCCATTCCCATTGTCTCCTAGCGACAAGGCAGGTTCGACTGCTGGCTCTGGCGGAGCTACGCAGGGCGCCGAGTGGAGATGGACTCTCCTGAGGATGGGTCAAAATGTGGGTTTGTGTCCATGGAGACTTAGGAATGTGGCAGTGGCTCTGGGGTCCGGAAGGATTCTCCGAACTTTAGGATTGGACACAGCTCCAAAGAATAAGTTTCCCCTGTGGAAATGAGAGGTGTTCTGATGGGTGCCTCAGGAAACCTCCGTTTGCTGGTATTGGAATGCAGGCCTCTGAGGAGAGACGCCTGGAAACCAACCAAAGGGTTCAGAGGAAGGCCTAACAGACTGTCCGGTTCCATCTTCTGTCCTGGGGACATCCGTCTGCTTTTCTGCGTGGAGGGAGTTGCTCAGCCTGTGTCAGATCACCCCTGGGTGTCCAGGGCAGCCTATACTATTGGGATGGCCTTAGGGATCTTGAGGTATTCTCCTAATCTGTAGGTTTGTGGCCAGTGGAATGGGCAGAGTTTCCTTGGAGAGGGCAGGCACAGTCCTGCGCTGTGGCCCCAGGGGCCTCAGGGTTGAAGGTGTGTTGGACAGTGCTGCGGGGCCTGAAGTCTGAAAACTGAAACTCGGCTTAGGTTTGGGGCCGAGGGTATGGCAGGCCCCATCTACCGACCGTGATGGGAGCTGCTCTGGATTTGAATGAAGGGCGAGTGTGCGTCCTTTTCTCAGGCTTCTGTGTCTGGATTTTGTGTCAAGGAGGGCTGTGGAATGGAGGGGTGGCCTCCTGGGCCATGGATGAGCCTCCCTCTCTGGGGATTTGGCCTGGCTTCCAAGAGTTTCAGGTCATTCTGCGGGAAGGGAGGAGTCCTGTATTCTGCCTCAGGTGTCCCTCCCAAAGAGGGATTCCAGAGCAGAGCCCTGGGTCCCGGCGACTGGAAAACCCAAACTCGGGTTAGGATGGGGGCCAAAGGGGCATGTGAAGCCCCCTAGGCTGGCTCGTGGTCCAGCCACTGAGAGACCTGATTGGAGCACGAGGCTTATGGTGAGGGTCACCAGGCGTCTTTGTGCCCAAGGCGACCCTCAAGAATGGACGTGGCCTCCTGGGCCATGCAGGTTTCTCCTACCCTGAAGGTTGGACACCAGGCCAACAGCAAGGTTTCTTGGATGGGGATGGAGGAGTTCAGATTTCTGCATCAGTTTCCCTCCTGTCCGGGGATTGGAGATAATGTCTAGGTTCTGAATCCCGAACACCCAGCTTGGGAAGAGATGACAGCCTAAGGTCATGGCGGGTCTGATGTGATGGGTGTTGGTCGGGATGTCAGGGCTCAGGCAGTGTCAGACAGAGCATGAGTGCCCGTGGCACCTCGAGATTTGGAGTGCAGAAGAGTGGCGTGCAGGCTGATTTTCATGGGTGTTTCTGGGTAGTCGCCTAGGGCCACGTTTTTCTTCTGGTGGGAAGGCAGACTGCTGCATTGTGGCTCCAGAATTGCCAATCTGGATGGCTTGGGGGGGGAGGAAGGTGAGGACGGAAGTCTGAGAACAAAAGCTAGGGTGAGATTTAGGGCGAGGGCACTCTGCAGAGGCTGAAATGAGATATCCTTCATCTGGTGACTTGGCGAGGATGCGACATTGGCTCAGGATGGAGACTGTGTCCATTATGGCCCCATCAGGAAGCGTGGGCCCTCACGAAGCCATGGAGGTTTTCCCATGCTGGGAATTGTGAGATGCTCCAAAGCGCAAGGATTCCTACTGCGGGACAGTCGAGTCCTGTGAGATGGTTCCAGGAAGCCCCATACAGAAAGACTGGAGGGCAGGGTGCTAAGGATGGATGCCTGGGCATCCCACTTCCCATTACCATTGTCTCCTAGCCACAAGGCAGGTTCGATTGCTGGCTCTGGCGGAGCTACGCAGGGTGCTTAGTGGAGATGGACTCTCCTGAGGATGGGTCATAATGTGGGTTTGTGTCCATGGAGACCTAGGAATGTGGCAGTGGCTCGGGGGCCCAGAAGGATTCTCCGAACTTGAGGACTGGACACAGCTCCAAGAGTAAGTTTCCCCTGTGGAGATGAGAGGTGTTCTGAGGGTTGCCTCAGGAAACCTCCGTTTGCTGGTATTGGAATGCAGGCCTCTGAGGAGAGACGCCTGGAAACCAACCAAAGGGTTCAGAGGAAGGCCTAACAGACTGTCCGGTTCCATCTTCTGTCTCTGGGGACATCCGTCTGCTTTTCTGCGTGGAGGGAGTTGCTCAGCTTGTGTCAGATCACCCCTGGGTGTCCAGAGCAGCCTACACTATTGGGATGGCCTCGCGGATCTTGGAGCCTTCTCTTAATCTGTAGGTTTGTGGCCAGTGGCATGGGCAGAGTTTCCTTGGAGAGGGCAGGCACAGTCCTGCGCTGGGGCTCCAGTGGCCCCAGCGTTGAGGGTGTGTGGGACAGGGCTGCGGGGCCTGAAGTCTGAAAACTGAAACTCGGCTTATGTTTGGGTCCTAGGGTATGACAAGGCCCCATCTACCGACCGTGATGGAAACTGCTCTGGATTTGAATGAAAGGCGAGTGTGCGTCCTTTTCTCAGGCTTCTGTGTCTGGATTTTGTGTCAAGGAGGGCTGTGGAATGGAGGGGTGGCCTCCTGGGCCATGGATGAGCCTCCCTCTCTGGGGATTCGGCCAGGCTTCCAAGAGTTTCTAGTCATTCTGCGGGAAGGGAGGAGTCCTGTATTCTGCCTCAGGTGTCCCTCCCAAAGAGGGATTCCAGAGCAGAGCCCTGGGTCCCGGCGACTGGAAAACCCAAACTCGGGTTAGGATGGGGGCCCAAGGGGCATGGGAAGCCCCCTAGGCTGGCTCGTGGTCCAGCCACTGAGAGACCTGATTGGAGCACGAGGCTTATGGTGAGGGTCACCAGGCGTCTTTGTGCCCAAGGCGACCCTCAAGCATGGGCGTGGCGTCCTGGGCCATGCAGGTTTCTCCTACCCTGAAGGTTGGACACCAGGCCAACAGCAAGTTTTCTTGGATGGGGATGGAGGAGTTCAGATTTCTGCATCAGGTTCCCTCCTGTCCGGGGATTGGAGATAAGGTCTAGGTTCTGAATCCTGAACACCAAGCTTGGGAAGAGATGACACACTAAGGTCATGGCGGGTCTGATGTGATGGGTGTCGGTCGGGATGTCAGGGCTCAGGCAGTGTCAGACAGAGCATGAGTGCCCATGGCAACCTCGAGAATTGGAGTGCAGTAGAGTGGCGTGCAGGTAGATCCTCATTGGGTGTTTCTGGGTAGTCGCCTAGGGCCACGTTTTTCCTCTGGTGGGAAGGCACTGCTGCATTGTGGCTCCAGAATTGCCAATCTGGAGGGCTTGGGGGGGGCAGGAAGGTGAGGACGGAAGTCTGAGAACACAAACTAGGGTGAGATTTCGGGCGAGGGCACTCTGCAGAGGCTGAAATGAGATCTCCTGCATCTGGAGACAGGGCGAGGATCCGACATTGGCTCAGGTTGGAGACTGTGTCCATTATGGCCCCATCAGGAAGCGGGGGCCCTCACGAAGCCATGGAGGTTTTCCCATGCTGGGAGTTGTGAGATGCTCCAAAGCGCAAGGATTCCTACTGCGGGACAGTCGAGTCCTGTGAGATGGCTCCAGGATGCCCCATACAGAAAGACTGGAGGGCAGGGTGCTAAGGATGGATGCCTGGGCATCCCACCTCCCATTCCCATTGTCTCCTAGCGACAAGGCAGGTTCGACTGCTGGCTCTGGCGGAGCTACGCAGGGCGCCGAGTGGAGATGGACTCTCCTGAGGATGGGTCAAAATGTGGGTTTGTGTCCATGGAGACTTAGGAATGTGGCAGTGGCTCTGGGGTCCGGAAGGATTCTCCGAACTTTAGGATTGGACACAGCTCCAAAGAATAAGTTTCCCCTGTGGAAATGAGAGGTGTTCTGATGGGTGCCTCAGGAAACCTCCGTTTGCTGGTATTGGAATGCAGGCCTCTGAGGAGAGACGCCTGGAAACCAACCAAAGGGTTCAGAGGAAGGCCTAACAGACTGTCCGGTTCCATCTTCTGTCCTGGGGACATCCGTCTGCTTTTCTGCGTGGAGGGAGTTGCTCAGCCTGTGTCAGATCACCCCTGGGTGTCCAGGGCAGCCTATACTATTGGGATGGCCTTAGGGATCTTGAGGTATTCTCCTAATCTGTAGGTTTGTGGCCAGTGGAATGGGCAGAGTTTCCTTGGAGAGGGCAGGCACAGTCCTGCGCTGTGGCCCCAGGGGCCTCAGGGTTGAAGGTGTGTTGGACAGTGCTGCGGGGCCTGAAGTCTGAAAACTGAAACTCGGCTTAGGTTTGGGGCCGAGGGTATGGCAGGCCCCATCTACCGACCGTGATGGGAGCTGCTCTGGATTTGAATGAAGGGCGAGTGTGCGTCCTTTTCTCAGGCTTCTGTGTCTGGATTTTGTGTCAAGGAGGGCTGTGGAATGGAGGGGTGGCCTCCTGGGCCATGGATGAGCCTCCCTCTCTGGGGATTTGGCCTGGCTTCCAAGAGTTTCAGGTCATTCTGCGGGAAGGGAGGAGTCCTGTATTCTGCCTCAGGTGTCCCTCCCAAAGAGGGATTCCAGAGCAGAGCCCTGGGTCCCGGCGACTGGAAAACCCAAACTCGGGTTAGGATGGGGGCCAAAGGGGCATGTGAAGCCCCCTAGGCTGGCTCGTGGTCAAGCCACTGAGAGACCTGATTGGAGCACGAGGCTTATGGTGAGGGTCACCAGGCGTCTTTGTGCCCAAGGCGACCCTCAAGAATGGACGTGGCCTCCTGGGCCATGCAGGTTTCTCCTACCCTGAAGGTTGGACACCAGGCCAACAGCAAGGTTTCTTGGATGGGGATGGAGGAGTTCAGATTTCTGCATCAGTTTCCCTCCTGTCCGGGGATTGGAGATAATGTCTAGGTTCTGAATCCCGAACACCCAGCTTGGGAAGAGATGACAGCCTAAGGTCATGGCGGGTCTGATGTGATGGGTGTTGGTCGGGATGTCAGGGCTCAGGCAGTGTCAGACAGAGCATGAGTGCCCGTGGCACCTCGAGATTTGGAGTGCAGAAGAGTGGCGTGCAGGCTGATTTTCATGGGTGTTTCTGGGTAGTCGCCTAGGGCCACGTTTTTCTTCTGGTGGGAAGGCAGACTGCTGCATTGTGGCTCCAGAATTGCCAATCTGGATGGCTTGGGGGGGGAGGAAGGTGAGGACGGAAGTCTGAGAACAAAAGCTAGGGTGAGATTTAGGGCGAGGGCACTCTGCAGAGGCTGAAATGAGATATCCTTCATCTGGTGACTTGGCGAGGATGCGACATTGGCTCAGGATGGAGACTGTGTCCATTATGGCCCCATCAGGAAGCGTGGGCCCTCACGAAGCCATGGAGGTTTTCCCATGCTGGGAATTGTGAGATGCTCCAAAGCGCAAGGATTCCTACTGCGGGACAGTCGAGTCCTGTGAGATGGTTCCAGGAAGCCCCATACAGAAAGACTGGAGGGCAGGGTGCTAAGGATGGATGCCTGGGCATCCCACTTCCCATTACCATTGTCTCCTAGCCACAAGGCAGGTTCGATTGCTGGCTCTGGCGGAGCTACGCAGGGTGCTTAGTGGAGATGGACTCTCCTGAGGATGGGTCATAATGTGGGTTTGTGTCCATGGAGACCTAGGAATGTGGCAGTGGCTCGGGGGCCCAGAAGGATTCTCCGAACTTGAGGACTGGACACAGCTCCAAGAGTAAGTTTCCCCTGTGGAGATGAGAGGTGTTCTGAGGGTTGCCTCAGGAAACCTCCGTTTGCTGGTATTGGAATGCAGGCCTCTGAGGAGAGACGCCTGGAAACCAACCAAAGGGTTCAGAGGAAGGCCTAACAGACTGTCCGGTTCCATCTTCTGTCTCTGGGGACATCCGTCTGCTTTTCTGCGTGGAGGGAGTTGCTCAGCTTGTGTCAGATCACCCCTGGGTGTCCAGAGCAGCCTACACTATTGGGATGGCCTCGCGGATCTTGGAGCCTTCTCTTAATCTGTAGGTTTGTGGCCAGTGGCATGGGCAGAGTTTCCTTGGAGAGGGCAGGCACAGTCCTGCGCTGGGGCTCCAGTGGCCCCAGCGTTGAGGGTGTGTGGGACAGGGCTGCGGGGCCTGAAGTCTGAAAACTGAAACTCGGCTTATGTTTGGGTCCTAGGGTATGACAAGGCCCCATCTACCGACCGTGATGGAAACTGCTCTGGATTTGAATGAAAGGCGAGTGTGCGTCCTTTTCTCAGGCTTCTGTGTCTGGATTTTGTGTCAAGGAGGGCTGTGGAATGGAGGGGTGGCCTCCTGGGCCATGGATGAGCCTCCCTCTCTGGGGATTCGGCCAGGCTTCCAAGAGTTTCTAGTCATTCTGCGGGAAGGGAGGAGTCCTGTATTCTGCCTCAGGTGTCCCTCCCAAAGAGGGATTCCAGAGCAGAGCCCTGGGTCCCGGCGACTGGAAAACCCAAACTCGGGTTAGGATGGGGGCCCAAGGGGCATGGGAAGCCCCCTAGGCTGGCTCGTGGTCCAGCCACTGAGAGACCTGATTGGAGCACGAGGCTTATGGTGAGGGTCACCAGGCGTCTTTGTGCCCAAGGCGACCCTCAAGCATGGGCGTGGCGTCCTGGGCCATGCAGGTTTCTCCTACCCTGAAGGTTGGACACCAGGCCAACAGCAAGTTTTCTTGGATGGGGATGGAGGAGTTCAGATTTCTGCATCAGGTTCCCTCCTGTCCGGGGATTGGAGATAAGGTCTAGGTTCTGAATCCTGAACACCAAGCTTGGGAAGAGATGACACACTAAGGTCATGGCGGGTCTGATGTGATGGGTGTCGGTCGGGATGTCAGGGCTCAGGCAGTGTCAGACAGAGCATGAGTGCCCATGGCAACCTCGAGAATTGGAGTGCAGTAGAGTGGCGTGCAGGTAGATCCTCATTGGGTGTTTCTGGGTAGTCGCCTAGGGCCACGTTTTTCCTCTGGTGGGAAGGCACTGCTGCATTGTGGCTCCAGAATTGCCAATCTGGAGGGCTTGGGGGGGGCAGGAAGGTGAGGACGGAAGTCTGAGAACACAAACTAGGGTGAGATTTCGGGCGAGGGCACTCTGCAGAGGCTGAAATGAGATCTCCTGCATCTGGAGACAGGGCGAGGATCCGACATTGGCTCAGGTTGGAGACTGTGTCCATTATGGCCCCATCAGGAAGCGGGGGCCCTCACGAAGCCATGGAGGTTTTCCCATGCTGGGAGTTGTGAGATGCTCCAAAGCGCAAGGATTCCTACTGCGGGACAGTCGAGTCCTGTGAGATGGCTCCAGGATGCCCCATACAGAAAGACTGGAGGGCAGGGTGCTAAGGATGGATGCCTGGGCATCCCACCTCCCATTCCCATTGTCTCCTAGCGACAAGGCAGGTTCGACTGCTGGCTCTGGCGGAGCTACGCAGGGCGCCGAGTGGAGATGGACTCTCCTGAGGATGGGTCAAAATGTGGGTTTGTGTCCATGGAGACTTAGGAATGTGGCAGTGGCTCTGGGGTCCGGAAGGATTCTCCGAACTTTAGGATTGGACACAGCTCCAAAGAATAAGTTTCCCCTGTGGAAATGAGAGGTGTTCTGATGGGTGCCTCAGGAAACCTCCGTTTGCTGGTATTGGAATGCAGGCCTCTGAGGAGAGACGCCTGGAAACCAACCAAAGGGTTCAGAGGAAGGCCTAACAGACTGTCCGGTTCCATCTTCTGTCCTGGGGACATCCGTCTGCTTTTCTGCGTGGAGGGAGTTGCTCAGCCTGTGTCAGATCACCCCTGGGTGTCCAGGGCAGCCTATACTATTGGGATGGCCTTAGGGATCTTGAGGTATTCTCCTAATCTGTAGGTTTGTGGCCAGTGGAATGGGCAGAGTTTCCTTGGAGAGGGCAGGCACAGTCCTGCGCTGTGGCCCCAGGGGCCTCAGGGTTGAAGGTGTGTTGGACAGTGCTGCGGGGCCTGAAGTCTGAAAACTGAAACTCGGCTTAGGTTTGGGGCCGAGGGTATGGCAGGCCCCATCTACCGACCGTGATGGGAGCTTCTCTGGATTTGAATGAAGGGCGAGTGTGCGTCCTTTTCTCAGGCTTCTGTGTCTGGATTTTGTGTCAAGGAGGGCTGTGGAATGGAGGGGTGGCCTCCTGGGCCATGGATGAGCCTCCCTCTCTGGGGATTTGGCCTGGCTTCCAAGAGTTTCAGGTCATTCTGCGGGAAGGGAGGAGTCCTGTATTCTGCCTCAGGTGTCCCGCCCAAAGAGGGATTCCAGAGCAGAGCCCTGGTCCCGGCGACTGGAAAACCCAAACTCGGGTTAGGATGGGGGCCAAAGGGGCATGGGAAGCCCCCTAGGCTGGCTCGTGGTCCAGCCACTGAGAGATCTGATTGGAGCCCGAGGCTTATGGTGAGGGTCACCAGGCGTCTTTGTGCCCAAGGCGACCCTCAAGAATGGACGTGGCCTCCTGGGCCATGCAGGTTTCTCCTACCCTGAAGGTTGGACACCAGGCCAACAGCAAGGTTTCTTGGATGGGGATGGAGGAGTTCAGATTTCTGCATCAGGTTCCCTCCTGTCCGGGGATTGGAGATAAGGTCTAGGTTCTGAATCCCGAACACCCAGCTTGGGAAGAGATGACAGCCTAAGGTCATGGCGGGTCTGATGTAATGGGTGTTGGTCGGGATGTCAGGGCTCAGGCAGTGTCAGACAGAGCATGAGTGCCCGTGGCACCTCGAGATTTGGAGTGCAGTAGAGTGGAGTGCCGGTTGATTCTCATTGGGTGTTTCTGGGTAGTCACCTAGGGCCATGTTTTTCTTCTGGTGGGAAGGCAGACTGCTGCATTGTGGCTCCAGAATTGCCAATCTGGAGGGCTTGGGGGGGGCAGGATGTTGAGGACGGAAGTCTGAGAACACAAACTAGGGTGAGATTTCGGGCGAGGGCACTCTGCAGAGGCTGAAATGAGATCTCCTGCATCTGGAGACAGGGCGAGGATCCGACATTGGCTCAGGTTGGAGACTGTGTCCATTATGGCCCCATCAGGAAGCGGGGGCCCTCACGAAGCTATGGAGGTTTTCCCATGCTGGGAGTTGTGAGATGCTCCAAAGCGCAAGGATTCCTACTGCGGGACAGTCGAGTCCTGTGAGATGGCTCCAGGATGCCCCATACAGAAAGACTGGAGGGCAGGGTGCTAAGGATGGATGCCTGGGCATCCCACCTCCCATTCCCATTGTCTCCTAGCGACAACGCAGGTTCGATTGCTGGCTCTGGCGGAGCTACGCAGGGCGCCGAGTGGAGATGGACTCTCCTGAGGATGGGTCAAAATGTGGGTTTGTGTCCATGGAGACTTAGGAATGTGGCAGTGGCCTGGGGGCCCGGAAGGATTCTCCGAACTTTAGGATTGGACACAGCTCCAAAGAATAAGTTTCCCCTGTGGAGATGAGAGGTGTGCTGATGGGTGTCTCAGGAAACCTCCGTCTGCTGGTATTGGAATGCAGGCCTCTGAGGAGAGACACCTGGAAACCAACCAAAGGGTTCAGAGGAAGGCCTAACAGACTGTCCGGTTCCATCTTCTGTCTCTGGGGACATCCGTCTGCTTTTCTGCGTGGAGGGAGTTGCTCAGCTTGTGTCAGATCACCCCTGGGTATCCAGTGCAGCCTACACTATTGGGATGGCCTCGGGGATATTGGAGCCTTCTCCTAATCTGTAGGTTTGTGGCCAGTGGAATGGGCAGAGTTTCCATGGAGAGGGCAGGCACAGTCCTGCGCTGTGGCTTCAGGGGCCCCAGCGTTGAGGGTGTGTGGGACAGGGCTGCGGGGCCTGAAGTCTGAAAACTGAATCTTGGCTTAGGTTTGGGGCCTAGGGTATGACAGGCCCCATCTACTGACCGTGGTGGGAACTGCTCTGGATTTGAATGAAGGGCGAGTGTGCGTCCTTTTCTCAGGCTTCTGTGTCTGGATTTTGTGTCAAGGAGGGCTGTGGAATGGAGGGGTGGCCTCCTGGGCCACGGATGAACCTCCCTCTCTGGGGATTTGGCCTGGCTTCCAAGAATTTCAGGTCATTCTGCGGGAAGGGAGGAGTCCTGTATTCTGCCTCAGGTGTCCGTCCCAAAAAGTGATTCCAGAGCAGAGCCCTGGGTCCCGGCGACTGGAACACCCAAACTCGGGTTAGGATGGGGACCCAAGGGGCATAGGAAGCCCCCTAGGCTGGCTCGTGGTCCAGCCACTGAGAGACCTGATTGGAGCCCGAGGCTTATGGTGAGGGTCACCAGGCGTCTTTGTGCCCAAGGCGACCCTCAAGCATGGGCGTGGCGTCCTGGGCCATGCAGGTTTCTCCTACCCTGAAGGTTGGACACCAGGCCAACAGCAAGGTTTCTTGGATGGGGATGGAGGAGTTCAGATTTCTGCATCAGGTTCCCTCCTGTCCGGGGATTGGAGATAAGGTCTAGGTTCTGAATCCTGAACACCCAGCTTGGGAAGAGATGACAGCCTAAGGTCATGGCGGGTCTGATGTGATGGGTGTCGGTCGGGATGTCAGGGCTCAGGCAGTGTCAGATAGAGCATGAGTGCCCATGGCACCTCGAGATTTGGAGTGCAGAAGAGTGGCGTGCAGGCTGATTCTCATGGGTGTTACTGGGTAGTCGCCTAGGGCCACGTTTTTCTTCTGGTGGGAAGGCAGACTGCTGCATTGTGGCTCCAGAATTGCCAATCTGGATGGCTTGGGGGGGGAGGAAGGTGAGGACGGAAGTCTGAGAACAAAAGCTAGGGTGAGATTTAGGGCGAGGGCACTCTGCAGAGGCTGAAATGAGATCTCCTTCATCTGGTGACTTGGCCAGGATCCGACATTGGCTCAGGATGGAGACTGTGTCCATTATGGCCCCATCAGGAAGCGTGGGCCCTCACGAAGCCATGGAGGTTTTCCAATGCTGGGAATTGTGAGATGCTCCAAAGCGCAAGAATTCCTACTGCGGGACAGTCGAGTCCTGTGAGATGGCTCCAGGACGCCCCATACAGAAAGACTGGATGGAAGGGTGCTAAGGATGGATGCCTGGGCATCCCACATCCCATTCCCATTGTCTCCTAGCCACAAGGCAGGTTCGATTCCTGGCTCTGGCGGTGCTACGCAGGGCGCTGAGTAGAGATGCACTCTCCTGAGGATGGGTCATAATGTGGGTTTCTGTCCATGGAGACCTAGGAATGTGGCAGTGGCTAGGGGGCCCCGAAGGATTCTCCGAACTTTAGGATTGGACACAGCTCCAAAGAATAAGTTTCCCCTGTGGAGATGAGAGGTGTTCTGATGGGTGCCTCAGGAAACCTCCGTCTGCTGGTATTGGAATGCAGGCCTCTGAGGAGAGACACCTGGAAACCAACCAAAGGGTTCAGAGGAAGGCCTAACAGACTGTCCGGTTCCATCTTCTGTCTCTGGGGACATCCGTCTGCTTTTCTGCGTGGAGGGAGTTGCTCAGCTTGTGTCAGATCACCCCTGGGTATCCAGTGCATCCTACACTATTGGGATGGCCTCGGGGATCTTGGAGCCTTCTCCTAATCTGTAGGTTTGTGGCCAGTGGGATGGGCAGAGTTTCCATGGAGAGGGCAGGCACAGTCCTGCGCTGTGGCTTCAGGGGCCCCAGCGTTGAGGGTGTGTGGGACAGGGCTGCGGGGCCTGAAGTCTGAAAACTGAAACTCGGCTTAGGTATGGGGCCTAGGGTATGACAGGCTTCATCTACTGACCGTGGTGGGAACTGCTCTGGATTTGAATGAAGGGCGAGTGTGCGTCCTTTTCTCAGGCTTCTGTGTCTGGATTTTGTGTCAAGGAGGGCTGTGGAATGGAGGGGTGGCCTCCTGGGCCATGGATGAACCTCCCTCTCTGGGGATTTGGCCTGGCTTCCAAGAATTTCAGGTCATTCTGCGGGAAGGGAGGAGTCCTGTATTCTGCCTCAGGTGTCCGTCCCAAAGAGTGATTCCAGAGCAGAGCCCTGGGTCCCGGCGACTGGAACACCCAAACTCGGGTTAGGATGGGGACCCAAGGGGCATAGGAAGCCCCCTAGGCTGGCTCGTGGTCCAGCCACTGAGAGACCTGATTGGAGCCCGAGGCTTATGGTGAGGGTCACCAGGCGTCTTTGTGCCCAAGGCGACCCTCAAGGATGGGCGTGGCGTCCTGGGCCATGCAGGTTTCTCCTACCCTGAAGGTTGGACACCAGGCCAACAGCAAGGTTTCTTGGATGGGGATGGAGGAGTTCAGATTTCTGCATCAGGTTCCCTCCTGTCCGGGGATTGGAGATAATGTCTAGGTTCTGAATCCCGAACACCCAGCTTGGGAAGAGATGACAGCCTAAGGTCATGGCGGGTCTGATGTGATGGGTGTTGGTCGGTATGTCAGGGCTCAGGCAGTGTCAGACAGAGCATGAGTGCCCGTGGCACCTCGAGATTTGGAGTGCAGAAGAGTGGCGTGCAGGCTGATTCTCATGGGTGTTTCTGGGTAGTCGCCTAGGGCCACGTTTTTCTTCTGGTGGGAAGGCAGACTGCTGCATTGTGGCTCCAGAATTGCCAATCTGGAGGGCTTGTGGGGGCAGGAAGGTGAGGACGGAAGTCTGAGAACACAAGCTAGGGTGAGATTTCGGGCGAGGGCACTCTGCAGAGGCTGAAATGAGATCTCCTTCATCTGGTGACTTGGCGAGGATGCGACATTGGCTCAGGATGGAGACTGTGTCCATTATGGCCCCATCAGGAAGCGTGGGCCCTCACGAAGCCATGGAGGTTTTCCCATGCTGGGAATTGTGAGATGCTCCAAAGCGCAAGGATTCCTACTGCGGGACAGTCGAGTGCTGTGAGATGGCTCCAGGACGCCCCATACAGAAAGACTGGAGGGAAGGGTGCTAAGGATGGATGCCTGGGCATCCCACCTCCCATTCCCATTGTCTCCAAGCCACAAGGCAGGTTCGATTCCTGGCTCTGGCGGAGCTACGCAGGGCGCTGAGTGGAGATGGACTCTCCTGAGGATGGGTCATAATGTGGTTTCTGTCCATAGAGACCTAGGAATGTGGCAGTGGCCAGGGGGCCCGGAAGGATTCTCCGAACTTTAGGATTGGACACAGCTCCAAAGAATAAGTTTCCCCTGTGGAGATGAGAGGTGTTCTGATGGGTGCCTCAGGAAACCTCCGTTTGCTGGTATTAGAATGCAGGCCTCTGAGGAGAGACGCCTGGAAACCAACCAAAGGGTTCAGAGGAAGGCCTAACAGACTGTCCGGTTCCATCTTCTGTCTCTGGGGACATCCGTCTGCTTTTCTGCATGGAGGGAGTTGCTCAGCTTGTGTCAGATCACCCCTGGGTGTCCTGTGCAGCCTACACTATTGGGATGGCCTCGGGGATCTTGGAGCCTTCTCCTAATCTGTAGGTTTGTGGCCAGTGGAATGGGCAGAGTTTCCATGGAGAGGGCTGGCACAGTCCTGCGCTGTGGCTCCAGGGGCCCCAGCGTTGAGGGTGTGTGGGACAGGGCTGCGGGGCCTGAAGTCGAAAACTCAAACTCGGCTTATGTTTGGGTCCTAGGGTATGACAAGACCCCATCTACCGACCGTGATGGAAACTGCTCTGGATTTGAATGAAAGGCGAGTGTGCGTCCTTTTCTCAGGCTTCTGTGTCTGGATTTTGTGTCAAGGAGGGCTGTGGAATGGAGGGGTGGCCTCCTGGGCCATGGATGAGCCTCCCTCTCTGGGGATTTGGCCAGGCTTCCAAGAGTTTCTGGTCATTCTGCGGGAAGGGAGGAGTCCTGTATTCTGCCTCAGGTGTCCCTCCCAAAGAGGGATTCCAGAGCAGAGCCCTGGGTCCCGGCGACTGGAAAACCCAAACTCGGGTTAGGATGGGGGCCCAAGGGGCATGGGAAGCCCCCTAGGCTGGCTCGTGGTCCAGCCACTGAGAGACCTGATTGGAGCACGAGGCTTATGGTGAGGGTCACCAGGCGTCTTTGTGCCCAAGGCAACCCTCAAGCATGGGCGTGACGTCCTGGGCCATGCAGGTTTCTCCTACCCTGAAGGTTGGACACCAGGCCAACAGCAAGTTTTCTTGGATGGGGATGGAGGAGTTCAGATTTCTGCATCAGGTTCCCTCCTGTCCGGGGATTGGAGATAAGGTCTAGGTTCTGAATCCTGAACACCCAGCTTGGGAAGAGATGACAGCCTAAGGTCATGGCGGGTCTGATGTGATGGGTGTCGGTCGGGATGTCAGGGCTCAGGCAGTGTCAGACAGAGCATGAGTGCCCATGGCAACCTCGAGAATTGGAGTGCAGTAGAGTGGCGTGCAGGTAGATCCTCATTGGGTGTTTCTGGGTAGTCGCCTAGGGCCACGTTTTTCCTCTGGTGGGAAGGCACTGCTGCATTGTGGCTCCAGAATTGCCAATCTGGAGGGCTTGGGGGGGGCAGGAAGGTGAGGACGGAAGTCTGAGAACACAAACTAGGGTGAGATTTCGGGCGAGGGCACTCTGCAGAGGCTGAAATGAGATCTCCTGCATCTGGAGACAGGGCGAGGATCCGACATTGGCTCAGGTTGGAGACTGTGTCCATTATGGCCCCATCAGGAAGCTGGGGCCCTCACGAAGCCATGGAGGTTTTCCCATGCTGGGAGTTGTGAGATGCTCCAAAGCGCAAGGATTCCTACTGCGGGACAGTCGAGTCCTGTGAGATGGCTCCAGGATGCCCCATACAGAAAGACTGGAGGGCAGGGTGCTAAGGATGGATGCCTGGGCATCCCACCTCCCATTCCCATTGTCTCCTAGCGACAAGGCAGGTTCGACTGCTGGCTCTGGCGGATCTACGCAGGGCGCCGAGTGGAGATGGACTCTCCTGAGGATGTGTCAAAATGTGGGTTTGTGTCCATGGAGACTTAGGAATGTGGCAGTGGCTCTGGGGTCCGGAAGGATTCTCCGAACTTTAGGATTGGACACAGCTCCAAAGAATAAGTTTCCCCTGTGGAAATGAGAGGTGTTCTGATGGGTGCCTCAGGAAACCTCCGTTTGCTGGTATTGGAATGCAGGCCTCTGAGGAGAGACGCCTGGAAACCAACCAAAGGGTTCAGAGGAAGGCCTAACAGACTGTCCGGTTCCATCTTCTGTCCTGGGGACATCCGTCTGCTTTTCTGCGTGGAGGGAGTTGCTCAGCCTGTGTCAGATCACCCCTGGGTGTCCAGGGCAGCCTATACTATTGGGATGGCCTTAGGGATCATGAGGTATTCTCCTAATCTGTAGGTTTGTGGCCAGTGGAATGGGCAGAGTTTCCTTGGAGAGGGCAGGCACAGTCCTGCGCTGTGGCCCCAGGGGCCTCAGGGTTGAAGGTGTGTTGGACAGTGCTGCGGGGCCTGAAGTCTGAAAACTGAAACTCGGCTTAGGTTTGGGGCCGAGGGTATGGCAGGCCCCATCTACCGACCGTGATGGGAGCTGCTCTGGATTTGAATGAAGGGCGAGTGTGCGTCCTTTTCTCAGGCTTCTGTGTCTGGATTTTGTGTCAAGGAGGGCTGTGGAATGGAGGGGTGGCCTCCTGGGCCATGGATGAGCCTCCCTCTCTGGGGATTTGGCCTGGCTTCCAAGAGTTTCAGGTCATTCTGCGGGAAGGGAGGAGTCCTGTATTCTGCCTCAGGTGTCCCTCCCAAAGAGGGATTCCAGAGCAGAGCCCTGGTCCCGGCGACTGGAAAACCCAAACTCGGGTTAGGATGGGGGCCAAAGGGGCATGGGAAGCCCCCTAGGCTGGCTCGTGGTCCAGCCACTGAGAGACCTGATTGGAGCCCGAGGCTTATGGTGAGGGTCACCAGGCGTCTTTGTGCCCAAGGCGACCCTCAAGAATGGACGTGGCCTCCTGGGCCATGCAGGTTTCTCCTACCCTGAAGGTTGGACACCAGGCCAACAGCAAGGTTTCTTGGATGGGGATGGAGGAGTTCAGATTTCTGCATCAGGTTCCCTCCTGTCCGGGGATTGGAGATAAGGTCTAGGTTCTGAATCCCGAACACCCAGCTTGGGAAGAGATGACAGCCTAAGGTCATGGCGGGTCTGATGTAATGGGTGTTGGTCGGGATGTCAGGGCTCAGGCAGTGTCAGACAGAGCATGAGTGCCCGTGGCACCTCGAGATTTGGAGTGCAGTAGAGTGGAGTGCCGGTTGATTCTCATTGGGTGTTTCTGGGTAGTCACCTAGGGCCATGTTTTTCTTCTGGTGGGAAGGCAGACTGCTGCATTGTGGCTCCAGAATTGCCAATCTGGAGGGCTTGGGGGGGGCAGGATGTTGAGGACCGAAGTCTGAGAACACAAACTAGGGTGAGATTTCGGGCGAGGGCACTCTGCAGAGGCTGAAATGAGATCTCCTGCATCTGGAGACAGGGCGAGGATCCGACATTGGCTCAGGTTGGAGACTGTGTCCATTATGGCCCCATCAGGAAGCGGGGGCCCTCACGAAGCTATGGAGGTTTTCCCATGCTGGGAGTTGTGAGATGCTCCAAAGCGCAAGGATTCCTACTGCGGGACAGTCGAGTCCTGTGAGATGGCTCCAGGATGCCCCATACAGAAAGACTGGAGGGCAGGGTGCTAAGGATGGATGCCTGGGCATCCCACCTCCCATTCCCATTGTCTCCTAGCGACAACGCAGGTTCGATTGCTGGCTCTGGCGGAGCTACGCAGGGCGCCGAGTGGAGATGGACTCTCCTGAGGATGGGTCAAAATGTGGGTTTGTGTCCATGGAGACTTAGGAATGTGGCAGTGGCCTGGGGGCCCGGAAGGATTCTCCGAACTTTAGGATTGGACACAGCTCCAAAGAATAAGTTTCCCCTGTGGAGATGAGAGATGTTCTGATGGGTGTCTCAGGAAACCTCCGTCTGCTGGTATTGGAATGCAGGCCTCTGAGGAGAGACACCTGGAAACCAACCAAAGGGTTCAGAGGAAGGCCTAACAGACTGTCCGGTTCCATCTTCTGTCTCTGGGGACATCCGTCTGCTTTTCTGCGTGGAGGGAGTTGCTCAGCTTGTGTCAGATCACCCCTGGGTATCCAGTGCAGCCTACACTATTGGGATGGCCTCGGGGATATTGGAGCCTTCTCCTAATCTGTAGGTTTGTGGCCAGTGGAATGGGCAGAGTTTCCATGGAGAGGGCAGGCACAGTCCTGCGCTGTGGCTTCAGGGGCCCCAGCGTTGAGGGTGTGTGGGACAGGGCTGCGGGGCCTGAAGTCTGAAAACTGAATCTTGGCTTAGGTTTGGGGCCTAGGGTATGACAGGCCCCATCTACTGACCGTGGTGGGAACTGCTCTGGATTTGAATGAAGGGCGAGTGTGCGTCCTTTTCTCAGGCTTCTGTGTCTGGATTTTGTGTCAAGGAGGGCTGTGGAATGGAGGGGTGGCCTCCTGGGCCATGGATGAACCTCCCTCTCTGGGGATTTGGCCTGGCTTCCAAGAATTTCAGGTCATTCTGCGGGAAGGGAGGAGTCCTGTATTCTGCCTCAGGTGTCCGTCCCAAAAAGTGATTCCAGAGCAGAGCCCTGGGTCCCGGCGACTGGAACACCCAAACTCGGGTTAGGATGGGGACCCAAGGGGCATAGGAAGCCCCCTAGGCTGGCTCGTGGTCCAGCCACTGAGAGACCTGATTGGAGCCCGAGGCTTATGGTGAGGGTCACCAGGCGTCTTTGTGCCCAAGGCGACCCTCAAGCATGGGCGTGGCGTCCTGCGCCATGCAGGTTTCTCCTACCCTGAAGGTTGGACACCAGGCCAACAGCAAGGTTTCTTGGATGGGGATGGAGGAGTTCAGATTTCTGCATCAGGTTCCCTCCTGTCCGGGGATTGGAGATAAGGTCTAGGTTCTGAATCCTGAACACCCAGCTTGGGAAGAGATGACAGCCTAAGGTCATGGCGGGTCTGATGTGATGGGTGTCGGTCGGGATGTCAGGGCTCAGGCAGTGTCAGATAGAGCATGAGTGCCCGTGGCACATCGAGATTTGGAGTGCAGAAGAGTGGCGTGCAGGCTGATTCTCATGGGTGTTTCTGGGTAGTCGCCTAGGGCCACGTTTTTCTTCTGGTGGGAAGGCAGACTGCTGCATTGTGGCTCCAGAATTGCCAATCTGGATGGCTTGGGGGGGGAGGAAGGTGAGGACGGAAGTCTGAGAACAAAAGCTAGGGTGAGATTTAGGGCGAGGGCACTCTGCAGAGGCTGAAATGAGATCTCCTTCATCTGGTGACTTGGCCAGGATCCGACATTGGCTCAGGATGGAGACTGTGTCCATTATGGCCCCATCAGGAAGCGTGGGCCCTCACGAAGCCATGGAGGTTTTCCAATGCTGGGAATTGTGAGATGCTCCAAAGCGCAAGGATTCCTACTGCGGGACAGTCGAGTCCTGTGAGATGGCTCCAGGACGCCCCATACAGAAAGACTGGATGGAAGGGTGCTAAGGATGGATGCCTGGGCATCCCACATCCCATTCCCATTGTCTCCTAGCCACAAGGCAGGTTCGATTCCTGGCTCTGGCGGTGCTACGCAGGGCGCTGAGTAGAGATGGACTCTCCTGAGGATGGGTCATAATGTGGGTTTCTGTCCATGGAGACCTAGGAATGTGGCAGTGGCTAGGGGGCCCCGAAGGATTCTCCGAACTTTAGGATTGGACACAGCTCCAAAGAATAAGTTTCCCCTGTGGAGATGAGAGGTGTTCTGATGGGTGCCTCAGGAAACCTCCGTTTGCTGGTATTAGAATGCAGGCCTCTGAGGAGAGACGCCTGGAAACCAACCAAAGGGTTCAGAGGAAGGCCTAACAGACTGTCCGGTTCCATCTTCTGTCTCTGGGGACATCCGTCTGCTTTTCTGCATGGAGGGAGTTGCTCAGCTTGTGTCAGATCACCCCTGGGTGTCCTGTGCAGCCTACACTATTGGGATGGCCTCGGGGATCTTGGAGCCTTCTCCTAATCTGTAGGTTTGTGGCCAGTGGAATGGGCAGAGTTTCCATGGAGAGGGCTGGCACAGTCCTGCGCTGTGGCTCCAGGGGCCCCAGCGTTGAGGGTGTGTGGGACAGGGCTGCGGGGCCTGAAGTCGAAAACTCAAACTCGGCTTAGTTTTGGGTCCTAGGGTATGACAAGGCCCCATCTACCGACCGTGATGGGAACTGCTCTGGATTTGAATGAAAGGCGAGTGTGCGTCCTTTTCTCAGGCTTCTGTGTCTGGATTTTGTGTCAAGGAGGGCTGTGGAATGGAGGGGGGGCCTCCTGGGCCATGGATGAGCCTCCCTCTCTGGGGATTTGGTCAGGCTTCCAAGAGTTTCTGGTCATTCTGCGGGAAGGGAGGAGTCCTGTATTCTGCCTCAGGTGTCCCTCCCAAAGAGGGATTCCAGAGCAGAGCCCTGGGTCCCGGCGACTGGAAAACCCAAACTCGGGTTAGGATGGGGGCCCAAGGGGCATGGGAAGCCCCCTAGGCTGGCTCGTGGTCCAGCCACTGAGAGACCTGATTGGAGCACGAGGCTTATGGTGAGGGTCACCAGGCGTCTTTGTGCCCAAGGCGACCCTCAAGCATGGGCGTGGCGTCCTGGGCCATGCAGGTTTCTCCTACGCTGAAGGTTGGACACCAGGCCAACAGCAAGGTTTCTTGGATGGGGATGGAGGAGTTCAGATTTCTGCATCAGGTTCCCTCCTGTCCGGGGATTGGAGATAAGGTCTAGGTTCTGAATCCTGAACACCCAGCTTGGGAAGAGATGACAGCCTAAGGTCATGGCGGGTCTGATGTGATGGGTGTCGGTCGGGATGTCAGGGCTCAGGCAGTGTCAGACAGAGCATGAGTGCCCATGGCAACCTCGAGAATTGGAGTGCAGTAGAGTGGCGTGCAGGTAGATCCTCATTGGGTGTTTCTGGGTAGTCGCCTAGGGCCACGTTTTTCCTCTGGTTGGAAGGCACTGCTGCATTGTGGCTCCAGAATTGCCAATCTGGAGGGCTTGGGTGGGGGCAGGAAGGTGAGGACGGAAGTCTGAGAACACAAGCTAGGGTGAGATTTCGGGCGAGGGCACTCTGCAGAGGCTGAAATGAGATCTCCTGCATCTGGAGACAGGGCGAGGATCCGACATTGGCTCAGGTTGGAGACTGTGTCCATTATGGCCCCATCAGGAAGCGGGGGCCCTCACGAAGCCATGGAGGTTTCCCATGCTGGGAGTTGTGAGATGCTCCAAAGCGCAAGGATTCCTACTGCGGGACAGTTGAGTCCTGTGAGATGGCTCCAGGATGCCCCATACAGAAAGACTGGAGGGCAGGGTGCTAAGGATGGATGCCTGGGCATCCCACCTCCCATTCCCATTGTCTCCTAGCAACAAGGCAGTTTCGATTGCTGGCTCTGGCGGAGCTACGCAGGGCGCCGAGTGGAGATGGACTCTCCTGAGGATGGGTCAAAATGTGGGTTTGTGTCCATGGAGACTTAGGAATGTGGCAGTGGCCTGGGGGCCCGGAAGGATTCTCCGAACTTTAGGATTGGACACAGCTCCAAAGAATAAGTTTCCCCTGTGGAGATGAGAGGTGTTCTGATGGGTGTCTCAGGAAACCTCCGTCTGCTGGTATTGGAATGCAGGCATCTGAGGAGAGACGCCTGGAAACCAACCAAAGGGTTCAGAGGAAGGCCTAACAGACTGTCCGGTTCCATCTTCTGTCTCTGGGGACATCCGTCTGCTTTTCTGCTTGGAGGGAGTTGCTCAGCTTGTGTCAGATCACCCCTGGGTATCCAGTGCAGCCTACACTATTGGGATGGCCTCGGGGATCTTGGAGCCTTCTCCTAATCTGTAGGTTTGTGGCCAGTGGAATCAGCAGAGTTTCCATGGAGAGGGCAGGCACAGTCCTGCGCTGTGGCTCCAGGGGCCCCAGCGTTGAGGGTGTGTGGGACAGGGCTGTGGGGCCTGAAGTCTGAAAACTGAAACTCGGCTTAGGTTTGGGGCCTAGGGTATGACAGGCCCCATCTACTGACCGTGGTGGGAACTGCTCTGGATTTGAATTAAGGGCGAGTGTGCGTCCTTTTCTCAGGCTTCTGTGTCTGGATTTTGTGTCAAGGAGGGCTGTGGAATGGAGGGGTGGCCTCCTGGGCCACGGATGAGCCTCCCTCTCTGGGGATTTGGCCAGGCTTCCAAGAATTTCAGGTCATTCTGCGGGAAGGGAGGAGTCCTGTATTCTGCCTCAGGTGTCCGTCCCAAAGAGGGATTCCAGAGCAGAGCCCTGGGTCCCGGCGACTGGAACACCCAAACTCGGGTTAGGGAGGGGACCCAAGGGGCATAGGAAGCCCCCTAGGCTGGCTCGTGGTCCAGCCACTGAGAGACCTGATTGGAGCACGAGGCTTATGGTGAGGGTCACCAGGCGTCTTTGTGCCCAAGGCGACCCTCAAGCATGGACGTGGCCTCCTGGGCCATGCAGGTTTCTCCTACCCTGAAGGTTGGACACCAGGCCAACAGCAAGGTTTCTTGGATGGGGATGGAGGAGTTCAGATTTCTGCATCAGGTTCCCTCCTGTCCGGGGATTGGAGATAAGGTCTAGGTTCTGAATCCTGAACACCCAGCTTGGGAAGAGATGACAGCCTCAGGTCTTGGCGAGTCTGATGTGATGGGTGTCGGTCGGGATGTCAGGGCTCAGGCAGTGTCAGACAGAGCATGATTGCCCATGGCAACCTCGAGAATTGGAGTGCAGTAGAGTGGCGTGCAGGTGGATCCTCATTGGGTGTTTCTGGGTAGTCGCCAAGGGCCACGTTTTTCCTCTGGTGGGAAGGCAGACTGCTGCATTGTGGCTCCAGAATTGCCAATCTGGAGGGCTAGGGTGGGGGCAGGAAGGTGAGGACGGAAGTCTGAGAACACAAGCTAGGGTGAGATTTCGGGCGAGGGCACTCTGCAGAGGCTGAAATGAGATCTCCTGCATCTGGAGACAGGGCGAGGATCCGACATTGGCTCAGGTTGGAGACTGTGTCCATTATGGCCCCATCAGGAAGCGGGGGCCCTCACGAAGCCATGGAGGTTTTCCCATGCTGGGAGTTGTGAGATGCTCCAAAGCGCAAGGATTCCTACTACGGGACAGTCGAGTCCTGTGAGATGGCTCCAGGACGCCCCATACAGAAAGACTGGAGGGCAGGGTGCTAAGAATGGATGCCTGGGCATCCCACCTCCCATTCCCATTGTCTCCTAGCGACAAGGCAGGTTCGATTGCTGGCTCTGTCGGAGCTACGCAGGGCGCTGAGTGGAAATGGACTCTCCTGAGGGTGGGTCATAATGTGGGTTTGTGTCCATGCAGACCTAGGAATGTGACAGTGGCTCGGGGGCCCGGAAGGATTCTCCAAACTTTAGGATTGGACACAGCTCCAAAGAGTAAGTTTCCCCTGTGGAGATGAGAGGTGTTCTGTTGGGTCCCTCAGGAAACCTCCGTGTTCTGGTATTGGAATCCCGGCCTCTGCGGAGTGACGCCTGGAAACCAACCAAAGGGTTCAGAGGAAGGCCTAACAGACTGTCCGGTTCCATCTTCTGTCTCTGGGGACATCCGTCTGCTTTTCTGCGTGGAGGGAGTTGCTCAGCTTGTGTCAGAACACCCCTGGGTGTCAGAGCAGCGTACACTATTGGGATGGCCTCTGGGATCTTGAAGCATTCTCCTAATCTGTAGGTTTGTGGCCAGTGGAATGGGCAGAGTTTCCTTGGAGAGGGCAGGCACAGTATTGCGCTGTGGCCCCAGGAGCCTCAGCGTTGAAGGTGTGTTGGACAGGGCTGCGGGGCCTGAAGTCTGAAAACTGAAACTCGGCTTAGGTTTGGGGCCGAGGGTATGGCAGGCCCCATCTACCGACCGTGATGGGAACTGCTCTGGATTTGAATGAAGGGCGAGTGTGCGTCCTTTTCTCAGGCTTCTCTGTCTGGATTTTGTGTCAAGGAGGGCTGTGGAATGGAGGGGTGGCCTCCTGGGCCATGGATGAGCCTCCCTCTCTGGGGATTTGGCCTGGCTTCCAAAAGTTTCAGGTCATTCTGCGGGAAGGGAGGAGTCCTGTATTCTGCCTCAGGTGTCCCTCCCAAAGAGGGATTCCAGAGCAGAGTCCTGGGTCCCGACGACTGGAAAACCCAAACTCGGGTTAGGATGGGGGCCCAAGGGCATGGGAAGCCCCCTAGGCTGGCTCGTGGTCCAGCCACTGAGAGACCTGATTGGAGCACGAGGCTTATGGTGAGGGTCACCAGGCGTCTTTGTGCCCAAGGCGACCCTCAAGAATGGACTTGGCCTCCTGGGCCATGCAGGTTTCTCCTACCCTGAAGGTTGGACACCAGGCCAACAGCAAGGTTACTTGGATGGGGATGGAGGAGTTCAGATTTCTGCATCAGGTTCCCTCCTGTCCGGGGATTGGAGATAAGGTCTAGGTTCTGAATCCCGAACACCCAGCTTGTTTAAAGATGACAGCCTAAGGTCATGGCGGGTCTGTTGTGATGGGTGTCGGTCGGGATGTCAGGGCTCAGGCAGTGTCAGACAGAGCATGAGTGCCCGTGGCACCTCGAGATTTGGAGTACAGTAGAGTGGAGTGCCGGTTGATTCTCAATGTGTTTCTGGGTAGTCGCCTATGGCCACGTTTTTCTTCTGGTGGGAAGGCAGACTGCTGCATTGTGGCTCCAGAATTCCCAATCTGGAGGGCTTGTGGGGGCAGGAAGGTGAGGACGGAAGTCTGAGAACACAAGCTAGGGTGAGATTTCGGGCGAGGGCACACTGCTGAGGCTGAAATGAGATCTCCTGCATCTGGAGACTTGGCGAGGATCCGACATTGGCTCAGGATGGAGACTGTGTCCATTATGGCCCCATCAGTAAGCGGGGGCCCTCACGAAGCCATGGAGGTTTTCCCATGCTGGGAATTGTGAGATGCTCCAAAGCGCAAGGATTCCTACTGCGGGACAGTCGAGTGCTGTGAGATGGCTCCAGGACGCCCCATACAGAAAGACTGGAGGGAAGGGTGCTAAGGATGGATGCCTGGGCATCCCACCTCCCATTCCCATTGTCTCCAAGCCACAAGGCAGGTTCGATTCCTGGCTCTGGCGGAGCTACGCAGGGCGCTGAGTGGAGATGGACTCTCCTGAGGATGGGTCATAATGTGGTTTCTGTCCATAGAGACCTAGGAATGTGGCAGTGGCCAGGGGGCCCGGAAGGATTCTCCGAACTTTAGGATTGGACACAGCTCCAAAGAATAAGTTTCCCCTGTGGAGATGAGAGGTGTTCTGATGGGTGCCTCAGGAAACCTCCGTTTGCTGGTATTAGAATGCAGGCCTCTGAGGAGAGACGCCTGGAAACCAACCAAAGGGTTCAGAGGAAGGCCTAACAGACTGTCCGGTTCCATCTTCTGTCTCTGGGGACATCCGTCTGCTTTTCTGCATGGAGGGAGTTGCTCAGCTTGTGTCAGATCACCCCTGGGTGTCCTGTGCAGCCTACACTATTGGGATGGCCTCGGGGATCTTGGAGCCTTCTCCTAATCTGTAGGTTTGTGGCCAGTGGAATGGGCAGAGTTTCCATGGAGAGGGCTGGCACAGTCCTGCGCTGTGGCTCCAGGGGCCCCAGCGTTGAGGGTGTGTGGGACAGGGCTGCGGGGCCTGAAGTCGAAAACTCAAACTCGGCTTATGTTTGGGTCCTAGGGTATGACAAGGCCCCATCTACCGACCGTGATGGAAACTGCTCTGGATTTGAATGAAAGGCGAGTGTGCGTCCTTTTCTCAGGCTTCTGTGTCTGGATTTTGTGTCAAGGAGGGCTGTGGAATGGAGGGGTGGCCTCCTGGGCCATGGATGAGCCTCCCTCTCTGGGGATTTGGCCAGGCTTCCAAGAGTTTCTAGTCATTCTGCGGGAAGGGAGGAGTCCTGTATTCTGCCTCAGGTGTCCGTCCCAAAGAGGGATTCCAGAGCAGAGCCCTGGGTCCCGGCGACTGGAAAACCCAAACTCGGGTTAGGATGGGGGCCCAAGGGGCATGGGAAGCCCCCTAGGCTGGCTCGTGGTCCAGCCACTGAGAGACCTGATTGGAGCACGAGGCTTATGGTGAGGGTCACCAGGCGTCTTTGTGCCCAAGGCGACCCTCAAGCATGGGCGTGGCGTCCTGGGCCATGCAGGTTTCTCCTACCCTGAAGGTTGGACACCAGGCCAACAGCAAGGTTTCTTGGATGGGGATGGAGGAGTTCAGATTTCTGCATCAGGTTCCCTCCTGTCCGGGGATTGGAGATAATGTCTAGGTTCTGAATCCCGAACACCCAGCTTGGGAAGAGATGACAGCCTAAGGTCATGGCGGGTCTGATGTGATGGGTGTTGGTCGGTATGTCAGGGCTCAGGCAGTGTCAGACAGAGCATGAGTGCCCGTGGCACCTCGAGATTTGGAGTGCAGAAGAGTGGCGTGCAGGCTGATTCTCATGGGTGTTTCTGGGTAGTCGCCTAGGGCCACGTTTTTCTTCTGGTGGGAAGGCAGACTGCTGCATTGTGGCTCCAGAATTGCCAATCTGGAGGGCTTGGGGGGGGGCAGGAAGGTGAGGACGGAAGTCTGAGAACACAAACTAGGGTGAGATTTCGGGCGAGGGCACTCTGCAGAGGCTGAAATGAGATCTCCTGCATCTGGAGACAGGGCGAGGATCCGACATTGGCTCAGGTTGGAGACTGTGTCCATTATGGCCCCATCAGGAAGCGGGGGCCCTCACGAAGCCATGGAGGTTTTCCCATGCTGGGAGTTGTGAGATGCTCCAAAGCGCAAGGATTCCTACTGCGGGACAGTCGAGTCCTGTGAGATGGCTCCAGGATGCCCCATACAGAAAGACTGGAGGGCAGGGTGCTAAGGATGGATGCCTTGGCATCCCACCTCCCATTCCCATTGTCTCCTAGCGACAACGCAGGTTCGATTGCTGGCTCTGGCGGAGCTACGCAGGGCGCCGAGTGGAGATGGACTCTCCTGAGGATGGGTCAAAATGTGGGTTTGTGTCCATGGAGACTTAGGAATGTGGCAGTGGCCTGGGGGCCCGGAAGGATTCTCCGAACTTTAGGATTGGACACAGCTCCAAAGAATAAGTTTCCCCTGTGGAAATGAGAGGTGTTCTGATGGGTGTCTCAGGAAACCTCCGTCTGCTGGTATTGGAATGCAGGCCTCTGAGGAGAGACACCTGGAAACCAACCAAAGGGTTCAGACGAAGGCCTAACAGACTGTCCGGTTCCATCTTCTGTCTCTGGGGACATCCGTCTGCTTTTCTGCGTGGAGGGAGTTGCTCAGCTTGTGTCAGATCACCCCTGGGTATCCAGTGCAGCCTACACTATTGGGATGGCCTCGGGGATCTTGGAGCCTTCTCCTAATCTGTAGGTTTGTGGCCAGTGGAATGGGCAGAGTTTCCATGGAGAGGGCAGGCACAGTCCTGCGCTGTGGCTCCAGGGGCCCCAGCGTTGAGGGTGTGTGGGACAGGGATGCGGGGCCTGAAGTCTGAAAACTGAAACTCGGCTTAGGTTTGGGGCCTAGGGTATGACAGGCCCCATCTACTGACCGTGGTGGGAACTGCTCTGGATTTGAATTAAGGGCGAGTGTGCGTCCTTTTCTCAGGCTTCTGTGTCTGGATTTTGTGTCAAGGAGGGCTGTGGAATGGAGGGGTGGCCTCCTGGGCCATGGATGAGCCTCCCTCTCTGGGGATTTGGCCTGGCTTCCAAGAATTTCAGGTCATTCTGCGGGAAGGGAGGAGTCCTGTATTCTGCCTCAGGTGTCCGTCCCAAAGAGTGATTCCAGAGCAGAGCCCTGGGTCCCGGCGACTGGAACACCCAAACTCGGGTTAGGATGGGGACCCAAGGGGAATAGGAAGCCCCCTAGGCTGGCTCGTGGTCCAGCCACTGAGAGACCTGATTGGAGCCCGAGGCTTATGGTGAGGGTCACCAGGCGTCTTTGTGCACAAGGCGACCCTCAAGCATGGGCGTGGCGTCCTGGGCCATGCAGGTTTCTCCTACCCTGAAGGTTGGACACCAGGCCAACAGCAAGGTTTCTTGGATGGGGATGGAGGAGTTCAGATTTCTGCATCAGGTTCCCTCCTGTCCGGGGATTGGAGATAAGGTCTAGGTTCTGAATCCTGAACACCCAGCTTGGGAAGAGATGACAGCCTAAGGTCATGGCGGGTCTGATGTGATGGGTGTCCGTCGGGATGTCAGGGCTCAGGCAGTGTCAGACAGAGCATGAGTGCCCGTGGCACCTCGAGATTTGGAGTGCAGAAGAGTGGCGTGCAGGCTGATTCTCATGGGTGTTTCTGGGTAGTCGCCTATGGCCACGTTTTTCTTCTGGTGGGAAGGCAGACTGCTGCATTGTGGCTCCAGAATTGCCAATCTGGATGGCTTGGGGGGGGAGGAAGGTGAGGACGGAAGTCTGAGAACAAAAGCTAGGGTGAAATTTAGGGCGAGGGCACTCTGCAGAGGCTGAAATGAGATCTCCTTCATCTGGTGACTTGGCGAGGATCCGACATTGGCTCAGGTTGGAGACTGTGTCCATTATGGCCCCATCAGGAAGCGGGGGCCCTCACGAAGCTATGGAGGTTTTCCCATGCTGGGAGTTGTGAGATGCTCCAAAGCGCAAGGATTCCTACTGCGGGACAGTCGAGTCCTGTGAGATGGCTCCAGGATGCCCCATACAGAAAGACTGGAGGGCAGGGTGCTAAGGATGGATGCCTTGGCATCCCACCTCCCATTCCCATTGTCTCCTAGCGACAACGCAGGTTCGATTGCTGGCTCTGGCGGAGCTACGCAGGACGCCGAGTGGAGATGGACTCTCCTGAGGATGGGTCAAAATGTGGGTTTGTGTCCATGGAGACTTAGGAATGTGGCAGTGGCCTGGGGGCCCGGAAGGATTCTCCGAACTTTAGGATTGGACACAGCTCCAAAGAATAAGTTTCCCCTGTGGAAATGAGAGGTGTTCTGATGGGTGTCTCAGGAAACCTCCGTCTGCTGGTATTGGAATGCAGGCCTCTGAGGAGAGACACCTGGAAACCAACCAAAGGGTTCAGACGAAGGCCTAACAGACTGTCCGGTTCCATCTTCTGTCTCTGGGGACATCCGTCTGCTTTTCTGCGTGGAGGGAGTTGCTCAGCTTGTGTCAGATCACCCCTGGGTATCCAGTGCAGCCTACACTATTGGGATGGCCTCGGGGATCTTGGAGCCTTCTCCTAATCTGTAGGTTTGTGGCCAGTGGAATGGGCAGAGTTTCCATGGAGAGGGCAGGCACAGTCCTGCGCTGTGGCTCCAGGGGCCCCAGCGTTGAGGGTGTGTGGGACAGGGCTGCGGGGCCTGAAGTCTGAAAACTGAAACTCGGCTTAGGTTTGGGGCCTAGGGTATGACAGGCCCCATCTACTGACCGTGGTGGGAACTGCTCTGGATTTGAATTAAGGGCGAGTGTGCGTCCTTTTCTCAGGCTTCTGTGTCTGGATTTTGTGTCAAGGAGGGCTGTGGAATGGAGGGGTGGCCTCCTGGGGCATGGATGAGCCTCCCTCTCTGGGGATTTGGCCTGGCTTCCAAGAATTTCAGGTCATTCTGCGGGAAGGGAGGAGTCCTGTATTCTGCCTCAGGTGTCCGTCCCAAAGAGTGATTCCAGAGCAGAGCCCTGGGTCCCGGCGACTGGAACACCCAAACTCGGGTTAGGATGGGGACCCAAGGGGAATAGGAAGCCCCCTAGGCTGGCTCGTGGTCCAGCCACTGAGAGACCTGATTGGAGCACGAGGCTTATGGTGAGGGTCACCAGGCGTCTTTGTGCCCAAGGCGACCCTCAAGCATGGGCGTGGCGTCCTGGGCCATGCAGGTTTCTCCTACCCTGAAGGTTGGACACCAGGCCAACAGCAAGGTTTCTTGGATGGGGATGGAGGAGTTCAGATTTCTGCATCAGGTTCCCTCCTGTCCGGGGATTGGAGATAAGGTCTAGGTTCTGAATCCTGAACACCCAGCTTGGGAAGAGATGACAGCCTAAGGTCATGGCGGGTCTGATGTGATGGGTGTCCGTCGGGATGTCAGGGCTCAGGCAGTGTCAGACAGAGCATGAGTGCCCGTGGCACCTCGAGATTTGGAGTGCAGAAGAGTGGCGTGCAGGCTGATTCTCATGGGTGTTTCTGGGTAGTCGCCTATGGCCACGTTTTTCTTCTGGTGGGAAGGCAGACTGCTGCATTGTGGCTCCAGAATTGCCAATCTGGATGGCTTGGGGGGGGAGGAAGGTGAGGACGGAAGTCTGAGAACAAAAGCTAGGGTGAGATTTAGGGCGAGGGCACTCTGCAGAGGCTGAAATGAGATCTCCTTCATCTGGTGACTTGGCGAGGATCCGACATTGGCTCAGGTTGGAGACTGTGTCCATTATGGCCCCATCAGGAAGCGGGGGCCCTCACGAACCATGGAGGTTTTCCCATGCTGGGAGTTGTGAGATGCTCCAAAGCGCAAGGATTCCTACTGCGGGACAGTCGAGTCCTGTGAGATGGCTCCAGGATGCCCCATACAGAAAGACTGGAGGGCAGGGTGCTAAGGATGGATGCCTGGGCATCCCACCTCCCATTCCCATTGTCTCCTAGCGACAAGGCAGGTTCGACTGCTGGCTCTGGCGGAGCTACGCAGGGCGCCGAGTGGAGATGGACTCTCCTGAGGATGGGTCAAAATGTGGGTTTGTGTCCATGGAGACTTAGGAATGTGGCAGTGGCTCTGGGGCCCGGAAGGATTCTCCGAACTTTAGGATTGGACACAGCTCCAAAGAATAAGTTTCCCCTGTGGAAATGAGAGGTGTTCTGATGGGTGCCTCAGGAAACCTCCGTTTGCTGGTATTGGAATGCAGGCCTCTGAGGAGAGACACCTGGAAACCAACCAAAGGGTTCAGAGGAAGGCCTAACAGACTGTCCGGTTCCATCTTCTGTCTCTGGGGACATCCGTCTGCTTTTCTGCATGGAGGGAGTTGCTCAGCTTGTGTCAGATCACCCCTGGGTGTCCTGTGCAGCCTACACTATTGGGATGGCCTCGGGGATCTTGGAGCCTTCTCCTAATCTGTAGGTTTGTGGCCAGTGGAATGGGCAGAGTTTCCATGGAGAGGGCTGGCACAGTCCTGCGCTGTGGCTCCAGGGGCCCCAGCGTTGAGGGTGTGTGGGACAGGGCTGCGGGGCCTGAAGTCGAAAACTCAAACTCGGCTTATGTTTGGGTCCTAGGGTATGACAAGGCCCCATCTACCGACCGTGATGGAAACTGCTCTGGATTTGAATGAAAGGCGAGTGTGCGTCCTTTTCTCAGGCTTCTGTGTCTGGATTTTGTGTCAAGGAGGGCTGTGGAATGGAGGGGTGGCCTCCTGGGCCATGGATGAGCCTCCCTCTCTGGGGATTTGGCCAGGCTTCCAAGAGTTTCTGGTCATTCTGCGGGAAGGGAGGAGTCCTGTATTCTGCCTCAGGTGTCCCTCCCAAAGAGGGATTCCAGAGCAGAGCCCTGGGTCCCGGCGACTGGAAAACCCAAACTCGGGTTAGGATGGGGGCCCAAGGGGCATGGGAAGCCCCCTAGGCTGGCTCGTGGTCCAGCCACTGAGAGACCTGATTGGAGCACGAGGCTTATGGTGAGGGTCACCAGGCGTCTTTGTGCCCAAGGCGACCCTCAAGCATGGGCGTGGCGTCCTGGGCCATGCAGGTTTCTCCTACCCTGAAGGTTGGACACCAGGCCAACAGCAAGGTTTCTTGGATGGGGATGGAGGAGTTCAGATTTCTGCATCAGGTTCCCTCCTGTCCGGGGATTGGAGATAAGGTCTAGGTTCTGAATCCTGAACACCCAGCTTGGGAAGAGATGACAGCCTAAGGTCATGGCGGGTCTGATGTGATGGGTGTCGGTCGGGATGTCAGGGCTCAGGCAGTGTCAGACAGAGCATGAGTGCCCATGGCAACCTCGAGAATTGGAGTGCAGTAGAGTGGCGTGCAGGTAGATCCTCATTGGGTGTTTCTGGGTAGTCGCCTAGGGCCACGTTTTTCCTCTGGTGGGAAGGCACTGCTGCATTGTGGCTCCAGAATTGGCAATCTGGAGTGCTTGGGGGGGGCAGGAAGGTGATGACGGAAGTCTGAGAACACAAACTAGGGTGAGATTTCGGGCGAGGGCACTCTGCAGAGGCTGAAATGAGATCTCCTGCATCTGGAGACAGGGCGAGGATCCGACATTGGCTCAGGTTGGAGACTGTGTCCATTATGGCCCCATCAGGAAGCGGGGGCCCTCACGAAGCCATGGAGGTTTTCCCATGCTGGGAGTTGTGAGATGCTCCAAAGCGCAAGGATTCCTACTGCGGGACAGTCGAGTCCTGTGAGATGGCTCCAGGATGCCCCATACAGAAAGACTGGAGGGCAGGGTGCTAAGGATGGATGCCTGGGCATCCCACCTCCCATTCCCATTGTCTCCTAGCGACAAGGCAGGTTCGACTGCTGGCTCTGGCGGAGCTACGCAGGGCGCCGAGTGGAGATGGACTCTCCTGAGGATGGGTCAAAATGTGGGTTTGTGTCCATGGAGACTTAGGAATGTGGCAGTGGCTCGGGGGCCCGGAAGGATTCTCCGAACTTTAGGATTGGACACAGCTCCAAAGAATAAGTTTCCCCTGTGGAGATGAGAGGTGTTCTGATGGGTGCCTCAGGAAACCTCCGTTTGCTGGTATTGGAATGCAGGCCTCTGAGGAGAGACGCCTGGAAACCAACCAAAGGGTTCAGAGGAAGGCCTAACAGACTGTCCGGTTCCATCTTCTGTCCTGGGGACATCCGTCTGCTTTTCTGCGTGGAGGGAGTTGCTCAGCCTGTGTCAGAACACCCCTGGGTGTCCAGGGCAGCCTATACTATTGGGATGGCCTTAGGGATCTTGAGGTATTCTCCTAATCTGTAGGTTTGTGGCCAGTGGAATGGGCAGAGTTTCCTTGGAGAGGGCAGGCACAGTCCTGCGCTGTGGCCCCAGGGGCCTCAGGGTTGAAGGTGTGTTGGACAGTGCTGCGGGGCCTGAAGTCTGAAAACTGAAACTTGGCTTAGGTTTGGGGCCGAGGGTATGGCAGGCCCCATCTACCGACCGTGATGGGAGCTGCACTGGATTTGAATGAAGGGCGAGTGTGCGTCCTTTTCTCAGGCTTCTGTGTCTGGATTTTGTGTCAAGGAGGGCTGTGGAATGGAGGGGTGGCCTCCTGGGCCATGGATGAGCCTCCCTCTCTGGGGATTTGGCCTGGCTTCCAAGAGTTTCAGGTCATTCTGCGGGAAGGGATTAGTCCTGTATTCTGCCTCAGGTGTCCCTCCCAAAGAGGGATTCCAGAGCAGAGCCCTGGGTCCCGGCGACTGGAACACCCAAACTCGGGTTAGGATGGGGACCCAAGGGGAATAGGAAGCCCCCTAGGCTGGCTCGTGGTCCAGCCACTGAGAGACCTGATTGGAGCACGAGGCTTATGGTGAGGGTCACCAGGCGTCTTTGTGCCCAAGGCGACCCTCAAGCATGGGCGTGGCGTCCTGGGCCATGCAGGTTTCTCCTACCCTGAAGGTTGGACACCAGGCCAACAGCAAGGTTTCTTGGATGGGGATGGAGGAGTTCAGATTTCTGCATCAGGTTCCCTCCTGTCCGGGGATTGGAGATAAGGTCTAGGTTCTGAATCCTGAACACCCAGCTTGGGAAGAGATGACAGCCTAAGGTCATGGCGGGTCTGATGTGATGGGTGTCCGTCGGGATGTCAGGGCTCAGGCAGTGTCAGACAGAGCATGAGTGCCCGTGGCACCTCGAGATTTGGAGTGCAGAAGAGTGGCGTGCAGGCTGATTCTCATGGGTGTTTCTGGGTAGTCGCCTATGGCCACGTTTTTCTTCTGGTGGGAAGGCAGACTGCTGCATTGTGGCTCCAGAATTGCCAATCTGGATGGCTTGGGGGGGGAGGAAGGTGAGGACGGAAGTCTGAGAACAAAAGCTAGGGTGAAATTTAGGGCGAGGGCACTCTGCAGAGGCTGAAATGAGATCTCCTTCATCTGGTGACTTGGCGAGGATCCGACATTGGCTCAGGTTGGAGACTGTGTCCATTATGGCCCCATCAGGAAGCGGGGGCCCTCACGAAGCTATGGAGGTTTTCCCATGCTGGGAGTTGTGAGATGCTCCAAAGCGCAAGGATTCCTACTGCGGGACAGTCGAGTCCTGTGAGATGGCTCCAGGATGCCCCATACAGAAAGACTGGAGGGCAGGGTGCTAAGGATGGATGCCTTGGCATCCCACCTCCCATTCCCATTGTCTCCTAGCGACAACGCAGGTTCGATTGCTGGCTCTGGCGGAGCTACGCAGGACGCCGAGTGGAGATGGACTCTCCTGAGGATGGGTCAAAATGTGGGTTTGTGTCCATGGAGACTTAGGAATGTGGCAGTGGCCTGGGGGCCCGGAAGGATTCTCCAAACTTTAGGATTGGACACAGCTCCAAAGAATAAGTTTCCCCTGTGGAAATGAGAGGTGTTCTGATGGGTGTCTCAGGAAACCTCCGTCTGCTGGTATTGGAATGCAGGCCTCTGAGGAGAGACACCTGGAAACCAACCAAAGGGTTCAGACGAAGGCCTAACAGACTGTCCGGTTCCATCTTCTGTCTCTGGGGACATCCGTCTGCTTTTCTGCGTGGAGGGAGTTGCTCAGCTTGTGTCAGATCACCCCTGGGTATCCAGTGCAGCCTACACTATTGGGATGGCCTCGGGGATCTTGGAGCCTTCTCCTAATCTGTAGGTTTGTGGCCAGTGGAATGGGCAGAGTTTCCATGGAGAGGGCTGGCACAGTCCTGCGCTGTGGCTCCAGGGGCCCCAGCGTTGAGGGTGTGTGGGACAGGGCTGCGGGGCCTGAAGTCGAAAACTCAAACTCGGCTTATGTTTGGGTCCTAGGGTATGACAAGGCCCCATCTACCGACCGTGATGGAAACTGCTCTGGATTTGAATGAAAGGCGAGTGTGCGTCCTTTTCTCAGGCTTCTGTGTCTGGATTTTGTGTCAAGGAGGGCTGTGGAATGGAGGGGTGGCCTCCTGGGCCATGGATGAGCCTCCCTCTCTGGGGATTTGGCCAGGCTTCCAAGAGTTTCTGGTCATTCTGCGGGAAGGGAGGAGTCCTGTATTCTGCCTCAGGTGTCCCTCCCAAAGAGGGATTCCAGAGCAGAGCCCTGGGTCCCGGCGACTGGAAAACCCAAACTCGGGTTAGGATGGGGGCCCAAGGGGCATGGGAAGCCCCCTAGGCTGGCTCGTGGTCCAGCCACTGAGAGACCTGATTGGAGCACGAGGCTTATGGTGAGGGTCACCAGGCGTCTTTGTGCCCAAGGCGACCCTCAAGCATGGGCGTGGCGTCCTGGGCCATGCAGGTTTCTCCTACCCTGAAGGTTGGACACCAGGCCAACAGCAAGGTTTCTTGGATGGGGATGGAGGAGTTCAGATTTCTGCATCAGGTTCCCTCCTGTCCGGGGATTGGAGATAAGGTCTAGGTTCTGAATCCTGAACACCCAGCTTGGGAAGAGATGACAGCCTAAGGTCATGGCGGGTCTGATGTGATGGGTGTCGGTCGGGATGTCAGGGCTCAGGCAGTGTCAGACAGAGCATGAGTGCCCATGGCAACCTCGAGAATTGGAGTGCAGTAGAGTGGCGTGCAGGTAGATCCTCATTGGGTGTTTCTGGGTAGTCGCCTAGGGCCACGTTTTTCCTCTGGTGGGAAGGCACTGCTGCATTGTGGCTCCAGAATTGGCAATCTGGAGTGCTTGGGGGGGGCAGGAAGGTGATGACGGAAGTCTGAGAACACAAACTAGGGTGAGATTTCGGGCGAGGGCACTCTGCAGAGGCTGAAATGAGATCTCCTGCATCTGGAGACAGGGCGAGGATCCGACATTGGCTCAGGTTGGAGACTGTGTCCATTATGGCCCCATCAGGAAGCGGGGGCCCTCACGAAGCCATGGAGGTTTTCCCATGCTGGGAGTTGTGAGATGCTCCAAAGCGCAAGGATTCCTACTGCGGGACAGTCGAGTCCTGTGAGATGGCTCCAGGATGCCCCATACAGAAAGACTGGAGGGCAGGGTGCTAAGGATGGATGCCTGGGCATCCCACCTCCCATTCCCATTGTCTCCTAGCGACAAGGCAGGTTCGACTGCTGGCTCTGGCGGAGCTACGCAGGGCGCCGAGTGGAGATGGACTCTCCTGAGGATGGGTCAAAATGTGGGTTTGTGTCCATGGAGACTTAGGAATGTGGCAGTGGCTCGGGGGCCCGGAAGGATTCTCCGAACTTTAGGATTGGACACAGCTCCAAAGAATAAGTTTCCCCTGTGGAGATGAGAGGTGTTCTGATGGGTGCCTCAGGAAACCTCCGTTTGCTGGTATTGGAATGCAGGCCTCTGAGGAGAGACGCCTGGAAACCAACCAAAGGGTTCAGAGGAAGGCCTAACAGACTGTCCGGTTCCATCTTCTGTCCTGGGGACATCCGTCTGCTTTTCTGCGTGGAGGGAGTTGCTCAGCCTGTGTCAGAACACCCCTGGGTGTCCAGGGCAGCCTATACTATTGGGATGGCCTTAGGGATCTTGAGGTATTCTCCTAATCTGTAGGTTTGTGGCCAGTGGAATGGGCAGAGTTTCCTTGGAGAGGGCAGGCACAGTCCTGCGCTGTGGCCCCAGGGGCCTCAGGGTTGAAGGTGTGTTGGACAGTGCTGCGGGGCCTGAAGTCTGAAAACTGAAACTTGGCTTAGGTTTGGGGCCGAGGGTATGGCAGGCCCCATCTACCGACCGTGATGGGAGCTGCACTGGATTTGAATGAAGGGCGAGTGTGCGTCCTTTTCTCAGGCTTCTGTGTCTGGATTTTGTGTCAAGGAGGGCTGTGGAATGGAGGGGTGGCCTCCTGGGCCATGGATGAGCCTCCCTCTCTGGGGATTTGGCCTGGCTTCCAAGAGTTTCAGGTCATTCTGCGGGAAGGGATTAGTCCTGTATTCTGCCTCAGGTGTCCCTCCCAAAGAGGGATTCCAGAGCAGAGCCCTGGGTCCCGGCGACTGGAACACCCAAACTCGGGTTAGGATGGGGACCCAAGGGGAATAGGAAGCCCCCTAGGCTGGCTCGTGGTCCAGCCACTGAGAGACCTGATTGGAGCACGAGGCTTATGGTGAGGGTCACCAGGCGTCTTTGTGCCCAAGGCGACCCTCAAGCATGGGCGTGGCGTCCTGGGCCATGCAGGTTTCTCCTACCCTGAAGGTTGGACACCAGGCCAACAGCAAGGTTTCTTGGATGGGGATGGAGGAGTTCAGATTTCTGCATCAGGTTCCCTCCTGTCCGGGGATTGGAGATAAGGTCTAGGTTCTGAATCCTGAACACCCAGCTTGGGAAGAGATGACAGCCTAAGGTCATGGCGGGTCTGATGTGATGGGTGTCCGTCGGGATGTCAGGGCTCAGGCAGTGTCAGACAGAGCATGAGTGCCCGTGGCACCTCGAGATTTGGAGTGCAGAAGAGTGGCGTGCAGGCTGATTCTCATGGGTGTTTCTGGGTAGTCGCCTATGGCCACGTTTTTCTTCTGGTGGGAAGGCAGACTGCTGCATTGTGGCTCCAGAATTGCCAATCTGGATGGCTTGGGGGGGGAGGAAGGTGAGGACGGAAGTCTGAGAACAAAAGCTAGGGTGAAATTTAGGGCGAGGGCACTCTGCAGAGGCTGAAATGAGATCTCCTTCATCTGGTGACTTGGCGAGGATCCGACATTGGCTCAGGTTGGAGACTGTGTCCATTATGGCCCCATCAGGAAGCGGGGGCCCTCACGAAGCTATGGAGGTTTTCCCATGCTGGGAGTTGTGAGATGCTCCAAAGCGCAAGGATTCCTACTGCGGGACAGTCGAGTCCTGTGAGATGGCTCCAGGATGCCCCATACAGAAAGACTGGAGGGCAGGGTGCTAAGGATGGATGCCTTGGCATCCCACCTCCCATTCCCATTGTCTCCTAGCGACAACGCAGGTTCGATTGCTGGCTCTGGCGGAGCTACGCAGGACGCCGAGTGGAGATGGACTCTCCTGAGGATGGGTCAAAATGTGGGTTTGTGTCCATGGAGACTTAGGAATGTGGCAGTGGCCTGGGGGCCCGGAAGGATTCTCCGAACTTTAGGATTGGACACAGCTCCAAAGAATAAGTTTCCCCTGTGGAAATGAGAGGTGTTCTGATGGGTGTCTCAGGAAACCTCCGTCTGCTGGTATTGGAATGCAGGCCTCTGAGGAGAGACACCTGGAAACCAACCAAAGGGTTCAGACGAAGGCCTAACAGACTGTCCGGTTCCATCTTCTGTCTCTGGGGACATCCGTCTGCTTTTCTGCGTGGAGGGAGTTGCTCAGCTTGTGTCAGATCACCCCTGGGTATCCAGTGCAGCCTACACTATTGGGATGGCCTCGGGGATCTTGGAGCCTTCTCCTAATCTGTAGGTTTGTGGCCAGTGGAATGGGCAGAGTTTCCATGGAGAGGGCAGGCACAGTCCTGCGCTGTGGCTCCAGGGGCCCCAGCGTTGAGGGTGTGTGGGACAGGGCTGCGGGGCCTGAAGTCTGAAAACTGAAACTCGGCTTAGGTTTGGGGCCTAGGGTATGACAGGCCCCATCTACTGACCGTGGTGGGAACTGCTCTGGATTTGAATTAAGGGCGAGTGTGCGTCCTTTTCTCAGGCTTCTGTGTCTGGATTTTGTGTCAAGGAGGGCTGTGGAATGGAGGGGTGGCCTCCTGGGGCATGGATGAGCCTCCCTCTCTGGGGATTTGGCCTGGCTTCCAAGAATTTCAGGTCATTCTGCGGGAAGGGAGGAGTCCTGTATTCTGCCTCAGGTGTCCGTCCCAAAGAGTGATTCCAGAGCAGAGCCCTGGGTCCCGGCGACTGGAACACCCAAACTCGGGTTAGGATGGGGACCCAAGGGGAATAGGAAGCCCCCTAGGCTGGCTCGTGGTCCAGCCACTGAGAGACCTGATTGGAGCACGAGGCTTATGGTGAGGGTCACCAGGCGTCTTTGTGCCCAAGGCGACCCTCAAGCATGGGCGTGGCGTCCTGGGCCATGCAGGTTTCTCCTACCCTGAAGGTTGGACACCAGGCCAACAGCAAGGTTTCTTGGATGGGGATGGAGGAGTTCAGATTTCTGCATCAGGTTCCCTCCTGTCCGGGGATTGGAGATAAGGTCTAGGTTCTGAATCCTGAACACCCAGCTTGGGAAGAGATGACAGCCTAAGGTCATGGCGGGTCTGATGTGATGGGTGTCCGTCAGGATGTCAGGGCTCAGGCAGTGTCAGACAGAGCATGAGTGCCCGTGGCACCTCGAGATTTGGAGTGCAGAAGAGTGACGTGCAGGCTGATTCTCATGGGTGTTTCTGGGTAGTCGCCTATGGCCACGTTTTTCTTCTGGTGGGAAGGCAGACTGCTGCATTGTGGCTCCAGAATTGCCAATCTGGATGGCTTGGGGGGGGAGGAAGGTGAGGACGGAAGTCTGAGAACAAAAGCTAGGGTGAGATTTAGGGCGAGGGCACTCTGCAGAGGCTGAAATGAGATCTCCTTCATCTGGTGACTTGGCGAGGATCCGACATTGGCTCAGGTTGGAGACTGTGTCCATTATGGCCCCATCAGGAAGCGGGGGCCCTCACGAACCATGGAGGTTTTCCCATGCTGGGAGTTGTGAGATGCTCCAAAGCGCAAGGATTCCTACTGCGGGACAGTCGAGTCCTGTGAGATGGCTCCAGGATGCCCCATACAGAAAGACTGGAGGGCAGGGTGCTAAGGATGGATGCCTGGGCATCCCACCTCCCATTCCCATTGTCTCCTAGCGACAAGGCAGGTTCGACTGCTGGCTCTGGCGGAGCTACGCAGGGCGCCGAGTGGAGATGGACTCTCCTGAGGATGGGTCAAAATGTGGGTTTGTGTCCATGGAGACTTAGGAATGTGGCAGTGGCTCTGGGGCCCGGAAGGATTCTCCGAACTTTAGGATTGGACACAGCTCCAAAGAATAAGTTTCCCCTGTGGAAATGAGAGGTGTTCTGATGGGTGCCTCAGGAAACCTCCGTTTGCTGGTATTGGAATGCAGGCCTCTGAGGAGAGACACCTGGAAACCAACCAAAGGGTTCAGAGGAAGGCCTAACAGACTGTCCGGTTCCATCTTCTGTCTCTGGGGACATCCGTCTGCTTTTCTGCATGGAGGGAGTTGCTCAGCTTGTGTCAGATCACCCCTGGGTGTCCTGTGCAGCCTACACTATTGGGATGGCCTCGGGGATCTTGGAGCCTTCTCCTAATCTGTAGGTTTGTGGCCAGTGGAATGGGCAGAGTTTCCATGGAGAGGGCTGGCACAGTCCTGCGCTGTGGCTCCAGGGGCCCCAGCGTTGAGGGTGTGTGGGACAGGGCTGCGGGGCCTGAAGTCGAAAACTCAAACTCGGCTTATGTTTGGGTCCTAGGGTATGACAAGGCCCCATCTACCGACCGTGATGGAAACTGCTCTGGATTTGAATGAAAGGCGAGTGTGCGTCCTTTTCTCAGGCTTCTGTGTCTGGATTTTGTGTCAAGGAGGGCTGTGGAATGGAGGGGTGGCCTCCTGGGCCATGGATGAGCCTCCCTCTCTGGGGATTTGGCCAGGCTTCCAAGAGTTTCTGGTCATTCTGCGGGAAGGGAGGAGTCCTGTATTCTGCCTCAGGTGTCCCTCCCAAAGAGGGATTCCAGAGCAGAGCCCTGGGTCCCGGCGACTGGAAAACCCAAACTCGGGTTAGGATGGGGGCCCAAGGGGCATGGGAAGCCCCCTAGGCTGGCTCGTGGTCCAGCCACTGAGAGACCTGATTGGAGCACGAGGCTTATGGTGAGGGTCACCAGGCGTCTTTGTGCCCAAGGCGACCCTCAAGCATGGGCGTGGCGTCCTGGGCCATGCAGGTTTCTCCTACCCTGAAGGTTGGACACCAGGCCAACAGCAAGGTTTCTTGGATGGGGATGGAGGAGTTCAGATTTCTGCATCAGGTTCCCTCCTGTCCGGGGATTGGAGATAAGGTCTAGGTTCTGAATCCTGAACACCCAGCTTGGGAAGAGATGACAGCCTAAGGTCATGGCGGGTCTGATGTGATGGGTGTCGGTCGGGATGTCAGGGCTCAGGCAGTGTCAGACAGAGCATGAGTGCCCATGGCAACCTCGAGAATTGGAGTGCAGTAGAGTGGCGTGCAGGTAGATCCTCATTGGGTGTTTCTGGGTAGTCGCCTAGGGCCACGTTTTTCCTCTGGTGGGAAGGCACTGCTGCATTGTGGCTCCAGAATTGCCAATCTGGAGGGCTTGGGGGGGGCAGGAAGGTGAGGACGGAAGTCTGAGAACACAAACTAGGGTGAGATTTCGGGCGAGGGCACTCTGCAGAGGCTGAAATGAGATCTCCTGCATCTGGAGACAGGGCGAGGATCCGACATTGGCTCAGGTTGGAGACTGTGTCCATTATGGCCCCATCAGGAAGCGGGGGCCCTCACGAAGCCATGGAGGTTTTCCCATGCTGGGAGTTGTGAGATGCTCCAAAGCGCAAGGATTCCTACTGCGGGACAGTCGAGTCCTGTGAGATGGCTCCAGGATGCCCCATACAGAAAGACTGGAGGGCAGGGTGCTAAGGATGGATGCCTGGGCATCCCACCTCCCATTCCCATTGTCTCCTAGCGACAAGGCAGGTTCGACTGCTGGCTCTGGCGGAGCTACGCAGGGCGCCGAGTGGAGATGGACTCTCCTGAGGATGGGTCAAAATGTGGGTTTGTGTCCATGGAGACTTAGGAATGTGGCAGTGGCTCGGGGGCCCGGAAGGATTCTCCGAACTTTAGGATTGGACACAGCTCCAAAGAATAAGTTTCCCCTGTGGAGATGAGAGGTGTTCTGATGGGTGCCTCAGGAAACCTCCGTTTGCTGGTATTGGAATGCAGGCCTCTGAGGAGAGACGCCTGGAAACCAACCAAAGGGTTCAGAGGAAGGCCTAACAGACTGTCCGGTTCCATCTTCTGTCCTGGGGACATCCGTCTGCTTTTCTGCGTGGAGGGAGTTGCTCAGCCTGTGTCAGAACACCCCTGGGTGTCCAGGGCAGCCTATACTATTGGGATGGCCTTAGGGATCTTGAGGTATTCTCCTAATCTGTAGGTTTGTGGCCAGTGGAATGGGCAGAGTTTCCTTGGAGAGGGCAGGCACAGTCCTGCGCTGTGGCCCCAGGGGCCTCAGGGTTGAAGGTGTGTTGGACAGTGCTGCGGGGCCTGAAGTCTGAAAACTGAAACTTGGCTTAGGTTTGGGGCCGAGGGTATGGCAGGCCCCATCTACCGACCGTGATGGGAGCTGCACTGGATTTGAATGAAGGGCGAGTGTGCGTCCTTTTCTCAGGCTTCTGTGTCTGGATTTTGTGTCAAGGAGGGCTGTGGAATGGAGGGGTGGCCTCCTGGGCCATGGATGAGCCTCCCTCTCTGGGGATTTGGCCTGGCTTCCAAGAGTTTCAGGTCATTCTGCGGGAAGGGATTAGTCCTGTATTCTGCCTCAGGTGTCCCTCCCAAAGAGGGATTCCAGAGCAGAGCCCTGGTCCCGGCGACTGGAAAACCCAAACTCGGGTTAGGATGGGGGCCCAAGGGGCATGGGAAGCCCCCTAGGCTGGCTCGTGGTCCAGCCACTGAGAGACCTGATTGGAGCACGAGGCTTATGGTGAGGGTCACCAGGCGTCTTTGTGCCCAAGGCCACCCTCAAGAATGGACGTGGCCTCCTGGGCCATGCAGGTTTCTCCTACCCTGAAGGTTGGACACCAGGCCAACAGCAAGGTTTCTTGGATGGGGATGGAGGAGTTCAGATTTCTGCATCAGGTTCCCTCCTGTCCGGGGATTGGAGATAAGGTCTAGGTTCTGAATCCCGAACACCCAGCTTGGGAAGAGATGACAGCCTAAAGTCATGGCGGGTCTGATGTAATGGGTGTTGGTCGGGATGTCAGGGCTCAGGCAGTGTCAGACAGAGCATGAGTGCCCGTGGCACCTCGAGGTTTGGAGTGCAGTAGAGTGGAGTGCCGGTTGATTCTCATTGGGTGTTTCTGGGTAGTCACCTAGGGCCATGTTTTTCTTCTGGTGGGAAGGCAGACTGCTGCATTGTGGCTCCAGAATTGCCAATCTGGAGGGCTTGGGGGGGCAGGATGTTGAGGACGGAAGTCTGAGAACACAAACTAGGGTGAGATTTCGGGCGAGGGCACTCTGCAGAGGCTGAAATGAGATCTCCTGCATCTGGAGACAGGGCGAGGATCCGACATTGGCTCAGGTTGGAGACTGTGTCCATTATGGCCCCATCAGGAAGCGGGGGCCCTCACGAAGCTATGGAGGTTTTCCCATGCTGGGAGTTGTGAGATGCTCCAAAGCGCAAGGATTCCTACTGCGGGACAGTCGAGTCCTGTGAGATGGCTCCAGGATGCCCCATACAGAAAGACTGGAGGGCAGGGTGCTAAGGATGGATGCCTGGGCATCCCACCTCCCATTCCCATTGTCTCCTAGCGACAACGCAGGTTCGATTGCTGGCTCTGGCGGAGCTACGCAGGACGCCGAGTGGAGATGGACTCTCCTGAGGATGGGTCAAAATGTGGGTTTGTGTCCATGGAGACTTAGGAATGTGGCAGTGGCCTGGGGGCCCGGAAGGATTCTCCGAACTTTAGGATTGGACACAGCTCCAAAGAATAAGTTTCCCCTGTGGAAATGAGAGGTGTTCTGATGGGTGTCTCAGGAAACCTCCGTCTGCTGGTATTGGAATGCAGGCCTCTGAGGAGAGACACCTGGAAACCAACCAAAGGGTTCAGACGAAGGCCTAACAGACTGTCCGGTTCCATCTTCTGTCTCTGGGGACATCCGTCTGCTTTTCTGCGTGGAGGGAGTTGCTCAGCTTGTGTCAGATCACCCCTGGGTATCCAGTGCAGCCTACACTATTGGGATGGCCTCGGGGATCTTGGAGCCTTCTCCTAATCTGTAGGTTTGTGGCCAGTGGAATGGGCAGAGTTTCCATGGAGAGGGCAGGCACAGTCCTGCGCTGTGGCTCCAGGGGCCCCAGCGTTGAGGGTGTGTGGGACAGGGCTGCGGGGCCTGAAGTCTGAAAACTGAAACTCGGCTTAGGTTTGGGGCCTAGGGTATGACAGGCCCCATCTACTGACCGTGGTGGGAACTGCTCTGGATTTGAATGAAGGGCGAGTGTGCGTCCTTTTCTCAGGCTTCTGTGTCTGGATTTTGTGTCAAGGAGGGCTGTGGAATGGAGGGGTGGCCTCCTGGGCCATGGATGAGCCTCCCTCTCTGGGGATTTGGCCTGGCTTCCAAGAATTTCAGGTCATTCTGCGGGAAGGGAGGAGTCCTGTATTCTGCCTCAGGTGTCCGTCCCAAAGAGTGATTCCAGAGCAGAGCCCTGGGTCCCGGCGACTGGAACACCCAAACTCGGGTTAGGATGGGGACCCAAGGGGCATAGGAAGCCCCCTAGGCTGTCTCGTGGTCTAGCCACTGAGAGACCTGATTGGAGCCCGAGGCTTATGGTGAGGGTCACCAGGCGTCTTTGTGCACAAGGCGACCCTCAAGCATGGGCGTGGCATCCTGGGCCATGCAGGTTTCTCCTACCCTGAAGGTTGGACACCAGGCCAACAGCAAGGTTTCTTGGATGGGGATGGAGGAGTTCAGATTTCTGCATCAGGTTCCCTCCTGTCCGGGGATTGGAGATAATGTCTAGGTTCTGAATCCTGAACACCCAGCTTGGGAAGAGATGACAGCCTAAGGTCATGGCGGGTCTGATGTGATGGGTGTCGGTCGGGATGTCAGGGCTCAGGCAGTGTCAGACAGAGCATGAGTACCCGTGGCACCTCGAGATTTGGAGTGCAGAAGAGTGGCGTGCAGGCTGATTCTCATGGGTGTTTCTGGGTAGTCGCCTAGGGCCACGTTTTTCTTCTGGTGGGAAGGCAGACTGCTGCATTGTGGCTCCAGAATTGCCAATCTGGATGGCTTGGGGGGGGAGGAAGGTGAGGACGGAAGTCTGAGAACAAAAGCTAGGGTGAGATTTAGGGCGAGGGCACTCTGCAGAGGCTGAAATGAGATCTCCTTCATCTGGTGACTTGGCGAGGATCCGACATTGGCTCAGGTTGGAGACTGTGTCCATTATGGCCCCATCAGGAAGCGGGGGCCCTCACGAAGCCATGGATGTTTTCCCATGCTGGGAGTTGTGAGATGCTCCAAAGCGCAAGGATTCCTACTGCGGGACAGTCGAGTCCTGTGAGATGGCTCCAGGATGCCCCATACAGAAAGACTGGAGGGCAGGGTGCTAAGGATGGATGCCTGGGCATCCCACCTCCCATTCCCATTGTCTCCTAGCGACAAGGCAGGTTCGACTGCTGGCTCTGTCGGAGCTACGCAGGGCGCCGAGTGGAGATGGACTCTCCTGAGGATGGGTCAAAATGTGGGTTTGTGTCCATGGAGACTTAGGAATGTGGCAGTGGCTCTGGGGCCCGGAAGGATTCTCCGAACTTTAGGATTGGACACAGCTCCAAAGAATAAGTTTCCCCTGTGGAGATGAGAGGTGTTCTGATGGGTGCCTCAGGAAACCTCCGTTTGCTGGTATTGGAATGCAGGCCTCTGAGGAGAGTCGCCTGGAAACCAACCAAAGGGTTCAGAGGAAGGCCTAACAGACTGTCCGGTTCCATCTTCTGTCTCTGGGGACATCCGTCTGCTTTTCTGCATGGAGGGAGTTGCTCAGCTTGTGTCAGATCACCCCTGGGTGTCCTGTGCAGCCTACACTATTGGGATGGCCTTGGGGATCTTGGAGCCTTCTCCTAATCTGTAGGTTTGTGGCCAGTGGAATGGGCAGAGTTTCCATGGAGAGGGCTGGCACAGACCTGCGCTGTGGCTCCAGGGGCCCCAGCGTTGAGGGTGTGTGGGACAGGGCTGCGGGGCCTGAAGTCGAAAACTCAAACTCGGCTTATGTTTGGGTCCTAGGGTATGACAAGGCCCCATCTACCGACCGTGATGGAAACTGCTCTGGATTTGAATGAAAGGCGAGTGTGCGTCCTTTTCTCAGGCTTCTGTGTCTGGATTTTGTGTCAAGGAGGGCTGTGGAATGGAGGGGTGGCCTCCTGGGCCATGGATGAGCCTCCCTCTCTGGGGATTTGGCCAGGCTTCCAAGAGTTTCTGGTCATTCTGCGGGAAGGGAGGAGTCCTGTATTCTGCCTCAGGTGTCCGTCCCAAAGAGGGATTCCAGAGCAGAGCCCTGGGTCCCGGCGACTGGAAAACCCAAACTCGGGTTAGGATGGGGGCCCAAGGGGCATAGGAAGCCCCCTAGGCTGGCTCGTGGTCCAGCCACTGAGAGACCTGATTGGAGCACGAGGCTTATGGTGAGGGTCACCAGGCGTCTTTGTGCCCAAGGCGACCCTCAAGCATGGGCGTGGCGTCCTGGGCCATGCAGGTTTCTCCTACCCTGAAGGTTGGACACCAGGCCAACAGCAAGGTTTCTTGGATGGGGATGGAGGAGTTCAGATTTCTGCATCAGGTTCCCTCCTGTCCGGGGATTGGAGATAAGGTCTAGGTTCTGAATCCTGAACACCCAGCTTGGGAAGAGATGACAGCCTAAGGTCATGGCGGGTCTGATGTGATGGGTGTCGGTCGGGATGTCAGGGCTCAGGCAGTGTCAGACAGAGCATGAGTGCCCATGGCAACCTCGAGAATTGGAGTGCAGTAGAGTGGCGTGCAGGTAGATCCTCATTGGGTGTTTCTGGGTAGTCGCCTAGGGCCACGTTTTTCCTCTGGTGGGAAGGCACTGCTGCATTGTGGCTCCAGAATTGCCAATCTGGAGTGCTTGGGGGGGGCAGGAAGGTGATGACGGAAGTCTGAGAACACAAACTAGGGTGAGATTTCGGGCGAGGGCACTCTGCAGAGGCTGAAATGAGATCTCCTGCATCTGGAGACAGGGCGAGGATCCGACATTGGCTCAGGTTGGAGACTGTGTCCATTATGGCCCCATCAGGAAGCGGGGGCCCTCACGAAGCCATGGAGGTTTTCCCATGCTGGGAGTTGTGAGATGCTCCAAAGCGCAAGGATTCCTACTGCGGGACAGTCGAGTCCTGTGAGATGGCTCCAGGATGCCCCATACAGAAAGACTGGAGGGCAGGGTGCTAAGGATGGATGCCTGGGCATCCCACCTCCCATTCCCATTGTCTCCTAGCGACAAGGCAGGTTCGACTGCTGGCTCTGGCGGAGCTACGCAGAGCGCCGAGTGGAGATGGACTCTCCTGAGGATGGGTCAAAATGTGGGTTTGTGTCCATGGAGACTTAGGAATGTGGCAGTGGCTCGGGGGCCCGGAAGGATTCTCCGAACTTTAGGATTGGACACAGCTCCAAAGAATAAGTTTCCCCTGTGGAAATGAGAGGTGTTCTGATGGGTGCCTCAGGAAACCTCCGTTTGCTGGTATTGGAATGCAGGCCTCTGAGGAGAGACGCCTGGAAACCAACCAAAGGGTTCAGAGGAAGGCCTGACAGACTGTCCGGTTCCATCTTGTGTCCTGGGGACATCCGTCTGCTTTTCTGCGTGGAGGGAGTTGCTCAGCCTGTGTCAGAACACCCTGGGTGTCCAGGGCAGCCTATACTATTGGGATGGCCTTAGGGATCTTGAGGTATTCTCCTAATCTGTAGGTTTGTGGCCAGTGGAATGGGCAGAGTTTCCTTGGAGAGGGCAGGCACAGTCCTGCGCTGTGGCCCCAGGGGCCTCAGGGTTGAAGGTGTGTTGGACAGTGCTGCGGGGCCTGAAGTCTGAAAACTGAAACTCGGCTTAGGTTTGGTGCCGAGGGTATGGCAGGCCCCATCTACCGACCGTGATGGGAGCTGCTCTGGATTTGAATGAAGGGCGAGTGTGCGTCCTTTTCTCAGGCTTCTGTGTCTGGATGTTGTGTCAAGGAGGGCTGTGGAATGGAGGGGTGGCCTCCTGGGCCATGGATGAGCCTCCCTCTCTGGGGATTTGGCCTGGCTTCCAAGAGTTTCAGGTCATTCTGCGGGAAGGGATTAGTCCTGTATTCTGCCTCAGGTGTCCCTCCCAAAGAGGGATTCCAGAGCAGAGCCCTGGTCCCGGCGACTGGAAAACCCAAACTCTGGTTAGGATGGGGGCCCAAGGGGCATGGGAAGCCCCCTAGGCTGGCTCGTGGTCCAGCCACTGAGAGACCTGATTGGAGCACGAGGCTTATGGTGAGGGTCACCAGGCGTCTTTGTGCCCAAGGCCACCCTCAAGAATGGACGTGGCCTCCTGGGCCATGCAGGTTTCTCCTACCCTGAAGGTTGGACACCAGGCCAACAGCAAGGTTTCTTGGATGGGGATGGAGGAGTTCAGATTTCTGCATCAGGTTCCCTCCTGTCCGCGGATTGGAGATAAGGTCTAGGTTCTGAATCCCGAACACCCAGCTTGGGAAGAGATGACAGCCTAAAGTCATGGCGGGTCTGATGTAATGGGTGTTGGTCGGGATGTCAGGGCTCAGGCAGTGTCAGACAGAGCATGAGTGCCCGTGGCACCTCGAGATTTGGAGTGCAGGAGAGTGGAGTGCCGGTTGATTCTCATTGGGTGTTTCTGGGTAGTCACCTAGGGCCATGTTTTTCTTCTGGTGGGAAGGCAGACTGCTGCATTGTGGCTCCAGAATTGCCAATCTGGAGGGCTTGGGGGGGCAGGATGTTGAGGACGGAAGTCTGAGAACACAAACTAGGGTGAGATTTCGGGCGAAGGCTCTCTGCAGAGGCTGAAATGAGATCTCCTGCATCTGGAGACAGGGCGAGGATCCGACATTGGCTCAGGTTGGAGACTGTGTCCATTATGGCCCCATCAGGAAGCGGGGGCCCTCACGAAGCTATGGAGGTTTTCCCATGCTGGGAGTTGTGAGATGCTCCAAAGCGCAAGGATTCCTACTGCGGGACAGTCGAGTCCTGTGAGATGGCTCCAGGACGCCCCATAGAGAAAGACTGGAGGGCAGGGTGCTAAGGATGGATGCCTGGGCATCCCACCTCCCATTCCCATTGTCTCCTAGCGACAACGCAGGTTCGATTGCTGGCTCTGGCGGAGCTACGCAGGGCGCCGAGTGGAGATGGACTCTCCTGAGGATGGGTCAAAATGTGGGTTTGTGTCCATGGAGACTTAGGAATGTGGCAGTGGCCTGGGGGCCCGGAAGGATTCTCCGAACTTTAGGATTGGACACAGCTCCAAAGAATAAGTTTCCCCTGTGGAAATGAGAGGTGTTCTGATGGGTGTCTCAGGAAACCTCCGTCTGCTGGTATTGGAATGCAGGCCTCTGAGGAGAGACACCTGGAAACCAACCAAAGGGTTCAGAGGAAGGCCTAACAGACTGTCCGGTTCCATCTTCTGTCTCTGGGGACATCCGTCTGCTTTTCTGCGTGGAGGGAGTTGCTCAGCTTGTGTCAGATCACCCCTGGGTATCCAGTGCAGCCTACACTATTGGGATGGCCTCGGGGATCTTGGAGCCTTCTCCTAATCTGTAGGTTTGTGGCCAGTGGAATGGGCAGAGTTTCCATGGAGAGGGCAGGCACAGTCCTGCGCTGTGGCTCCAGGGGCCCCAGCGTTGAGGGTGTGTGGGACAGGGCTGCGGGGCCTGAAGTCTGAAAACTGAAACTCGGCTTAGGTTTGGGGCCTAGGGTATGACAGGCCCCATCTACTGACCGTGGTGGGAACTGCTCTGGATTTGAATGAAGGGCGAGTGTGCGTCCTTTTCTCAGGCTTCTGTGTCTGGATTTTGTGTCAAGGAGGGCTGTGGAATGGAGGGGTGGCCTCCTGGGCCATGGATGAGCCTCCCTCTCTGGGGATTTGGCCTCGCTTCCAAGAATTTCAGGTCATTCTGCGGGAAGGGAGGAGTCCTGTCTTCTGCCTCAGGTGTCCGTCCCAAAGATTGATTCCAGAGCAGAGCCCTGGGTCCCGGCGACTGGAACACCCAAACTCGGGTTAGGATGGGGACCCAAGGGGCATAGGAAGCCCCCTAGGCTGGCTCGTGGTCCAGCCACTGAGAGACCTGATTGGAGCCCGAGGCTTATGGTGAGGGTCACCAGGCGTCTTTGTGCACAAGGCGACCCTCAAGCATGGGCGTGACCTCCTGGGCCATGCAGGTTTCTCCTACCCTGAAGGTTGGACACCAGGCCAACAGCAAGGTTTCTTGGATGGGGATGGAGGAGTTCAGATTTCTGCATCAGGTTCCCTCCTGTCCGGGGATTGGAGATAAGGTCTAGGTTCTGAATCCTGAACACCCAGCTTGGGAAGAGATGACAGCCTAAGGTCATGGCGGGTCTGATGTGATGGGTGTCGGTCGGGATGTCAGGGCTCAGGCAGTGTCAGACAGAGCATGAGTGCCCGTGGCACCTCGAGATTTGGAGTGCAGAAGAGTGGCGTGCAAGCTGATTCTCATGGGTGTTTCTGGGTAGTCGCCTAGGGCCACGTTTTTCTTCTGGTGGGAAGGCAGACTGCTGCATTGTGGCTCCAGAATTGCCAATCTGGATGGCTTGGGGGGGGAGGAAGGTGAGGACGGAAGTCTGAGAACAAAAGCTAGGGTGAGATTTAGGGCGAGGGCACTCTGCAGAGGCTGAAATGAGATCTCCTTCATCTGGTGACTTGGCGAGGATCCGACATTGGCTCAGGATGGAGACTGTGTCCATTATGGCCCCATCAGGAAGCGGGGGCCCTCACGAAGCCATGGAGGTTTTCCAATGCTGGGAATTGTGAGATGCTCCAAAGCGCAAGGATTCCTACTGCGGGACAGTCGAGTCCTGTGAGATGGCTCCAGGACGCCCCATACAGAAAGACTGGATGGAAGGGTGCTAAGGATGGATGCCTGGGCATCCCACATCCCATTCCCATTGTCTCCTAGCCACAAGGCAGGTTCGATTCCTGGCTCTGGCGGTGCTACGCAGGGCGCTGAGTAGAGATGGACTCTCCTGAGGATGGGTCATAATGTGGGTTTCTGTCCATGGAGACCTAGGAATGTGGCAGTGGCTAGGGGGCCCCGAAGGATTCTCCGAACTTTAGGATTGGACACAGCTCCAAAGAATAAGTTTCCCCTGTGGAGATGAGAGGTGTTCTGATGGGTGCCTCAGGAAACCTCTGTTTGCTGGTATTAGAATGCAGGCCTCTGAGGAGAGACGCCTGGAAACCAAACAAAGGGTTCAGAGGAAGGCCTAACAGACTGTCCGGTTCCATCTTCTGTCTCTGGGGACATCCGTCTGCTTTTCTGCATGGAGGGAGTTGCTCAGCTTGTGTCAGATCACCCCTGGGTGTCCTGTGCAGCCTACACTATTGGGATGGCCTCGGGGATCTTGGAGCCTTCTCCTAATCTGTAGGTTTGTGGCCAGTGGAATGGGCAGAGTTTCCATGGAGAGGGCTGGCACAGTCCTGCGCTGTGGCTCCAGGGGCCCCAGCGTTGAGGGTGTGTGGGACAGGGCTGCCGGGCCTGAAGTCGAAAACTCAAACTCGGCTTAGGTTTGGGTCCTAGGGTATGACAAGGCCCCATCTACCGACCGTGATGGGAACTGCTCTGGATTTGAATGAAAGGCGAGTGTGCATCCTTTTCTCAGGCTTCTGTGTCTGGATTTTGTGTCAAGGAGGGCTGTGGAATGGAGGGGGGGCCTCCTGGGCCATGGATGAGCCTCCCTCTCTGGGGATTTGGCCTGGCTTCCAAGAGTTTCTGGTCATTCTGCGGGAAGGGAGGAGTCCTGTATTCTGCCTCAGGTGTCCCTCCCAAAGAGGAATTATAGAGCAGAGCCCTGGGTCCCGGCGACTGGAAAACCCAAACTCGGGTTAGGATGGGGGCCCAAGGGGCATGGGAAGCCCCCTAGGCTGGCTCGTGGTCCAGCCACTGAGAGACCTGATTGGAGCACGAGGCTTATGGTGAGGGTCACCAGGCGTCTTTGTGCCCAAGGCGACCCTCAAGCATGGGCGTGGCCTCCTGGGCCATGCAGGTTTCTCCTACCCTGAAGGTTGGACACCAGGCCAACAGCAAGGTTTCTTGGATGGGGATGGAGGAGTTCAGATTTCTGCATCAGGTTCCCTCCTGTCCGGGGATTGGAGATAAGGTCTAGGTTCTGAATCCTGAACACCCAGCTTGGGAAGAGATGACAGCCTAAGGTCATGGCGGGTCTGATGTGATGGGTGTCGGTCGGGATGTCAGGGCTCAGGCAGTGTCAGACAGAGCATGAGTGCCCATGGCAACCTCGAGAATTGGAGTGCAGTAGAGTGGCGTGCAGGTAGATCCTCATTGGGTGTTTCTGGGTAGTCGCCTAGGGCCACGTTTTTCCTCTGGTGGGAAGGCACTGCTGCATTGTGGCTCCAGAATTGCCAATCTGGAGGGCTTGTGGGGGGGCAGGAAGGTGAGGACGGAAGTCTGAGAACACAAACTAGGGTGAGATTTCGGGCGAGGGCACTCTGCAGAGGCTGAAATGAGATCTCCTGCATCTGGAGACAGGGCGAGGATCCGACATTGGCTCAGGTTGGAGACTGTGTCCATTATGGCCCCATCAGGAAGCGGGGGCCCTCACGAAGCCATGGAGGTTTTCCCATGCTGGGAGTTGTGAGATGCTCCAAAGCGCAAGGATTCCTACTGCGGGACAGTCGAGTCCTGTGAGATGGCTCCAGGATGCCCCATACAGAAAGACTGGAGGGCAGGGTGCTAAGGATGGATGCCTGGGCATCCCACCTCCCATTCCCATTGTCTCCTAGCGACAAGGCAGGTTCGACTGCTGGCTCTGGCGGAGCTACGCAGAGCGCCGAGTGGAGATGGACTCTCCTGAGGATGGGTCAAAATGTGGGTTTGTGTCCATGGAGACTTAGGAATGTGGCAGTGGCTCGGGGGCCCGGAAGGATTCTCCGAACTTTAGGATTGGACACAGCTCCAAAGAATAAGTTTCCCCTGTGGAAATGAGAGGTGTTCTGATGGGTGCCTCAGGAAACCTCCGTTTGCTGGTATTGGAATGCAGGCCTCTGAGGAGAGACGCCTGGAAACCAACCAAAGGGTTCAGAGGAAGGCCTGACAGACTGTCCGGTTCCATCTTGTGTCCTGGGGACATCCGTCTGCTTTTCTGCGTGGAGGGAGTTGCTCAGCCTGTGTCAGAACACCCTGGGTGTCCAGGGCAGCCTATACTATTGGGATGGCCTTAGGGATCTTGAGGTATTCTCCTAATCTGTAGGTTTGTGGCCAGTGGAATGGGCAGAGTTTCCTTGGAGAGGGCAGGCACAGTCCTGCGCTGTGGCCCCAGGGACCTCAGGGTTGAAGGTGTGTTGGACAGTGCTGCGGGGCCTGAAGTCTGAAAACTGAAACTCGGCTTAGGTTTGGTGCCGAGGGTATGGCAGGCCCCATCTACCGACCGTGATGGGAGCTGCTCTGGATTTGAATGAAGGGCGAGTGTGCGTCCTTTTCTCAGGCTTCTGTGTCTGGATGTTGTGTCAAGGAGGGCTGTGGAATGGAGGGGTGGCCTCCTGGGCCATGGATGAGCCTCCCTCTCTGGGGATTTGGCCTGGCTTCCAAGAGTTTCAGGTCATTCTGCGGGAAGGGATTAGTCCTGTATTCTGCCTCAGGTGTCCCTCCCAAAGAGGGATTCCAGAGCAGAGCCCTGGTCCCGGCGACTGGAAAACCCAAACTCTGGTTAGGATGGGGGCCCAAGGGGCATGGGAAGCCCCCTAGGCTGGCTCGTGGTCCAGCCACTGAGAGACCTGATTGGAGCACGAGGCTTATGGTGAGGGTCACCAGGCGTCTTTGTGCCCAAGGCCACCCTCAAGAATGGACGTGGCCTCCTGGGCCATGCAGGTTTCTCCTACCCTGAAGGTTGGACACCAGGCCAACAGCAAGGTTTCTTGGATGGGGATGGAGGAGTTCAGATTTCTGCATCAGGTTCCCTCCTGTCCGCGGATTGGAGATAAGGTCTAGGTTCTGAATCCCGAACACCCAGCTTGGGAAGAGATGACAGCCTAAAGTCATGGCGGGTCTGATGTAATGGGTGTTGGTCGGGATGTCAGGGCTCAGGCAGTGTCAGACAGAGCATGAGTGCCCGTGGCACCTCGAGATTTGGAGTGCAGGAGAGTGGAGTGCCGGTTGATTCTCATTGGGTGTTTCTGGGTAGTCACCTAGGGCCATGTTTTTCTTCTGGTGGGAAGGCAGACTGCTGCATTGTGGCTCCAGAATTGCCAATCTGGAGGGCTTGGGGGGGCAGGATGTTGAGGACGGAAGTCTGAGAACACAAACTAGGGTGAGATTTCGGGCGAGGGCACTCTGCAGAGGCTGAAATGAGATCTCCTGCATCTGGAGACAGGGCGAGGATCCGACATTGGCTCAGGTTGGAGACTGTGTCCATTATGGCCCCATCAGGAAGCGGGGGCCCTCACGAAGCCATGGAGGTTTTCCCATGCTGGGAGTTGTGAGATGCTCCAAAGCGCAAGGATTCCTACTGCGGGACAGTCGAGTCCTGTGAGATGGCTCCAGGACGCCCCATACAGAAAGACTGGAGGGCAGGGTGCTAAGGATGGATGCCTGGGCATCCCACCTCCCATTCCCATTGTCTCCTAGCGACAACGCAGGTTCGATTGCTGGCTCTGGCGGAGCTACGCAGGGCGCCGAGTGGAGATGGACTCTCCTGAGGATGGGTCAAAATGTGGGTTTGTGTCCATGGAGACTTAGGAATGTGGCAGTGGCCTGGGGGCCCGGAAGGATTCTCCGAACTTTAGGATTGGACACAGCTCCAAAGAATAAGTTTCCCCTGTGGAAATGAGAGGTGTTCTGATGGGTGTCTCAGGAAACCTCCGTCTGCTGGTATTGGAATGCAGGCCTCTGAGGAGAGACACCTGGAAACCAACCAAAGGGTTCAGAGGAAGGCCTAACAGACTGTCCGGTTCCATCTTCTGTCTCTGGGGACATCCGTCTGCTTTTCTGCGTGGAGGGAGTTGCTCAGCTTGTGTCAGATCACCCCTGGGTATCCAGTGCAGCCTACACTATTGGGATGGCCTCGGGGATCTTGGAGCCTTCTCCTAATCTGTAGGTTTGTGGCCAGTGGAATGGGCAGAGTTTCCATGGAGAGGGCAGGCACAGTCCTGCGCTGTGGCTCCAGGGGCCCCAGCGTTGAGGGTGTGTGGGACAGGGCTGCGGGGCCTGAAGTCTGAAAACTGAAACTCGGCTTAGGTTTGGGGCCTAGGGTATGACAGGCCCCATCTACTGACCGTGGTGGGAACTGCTCTGGATTTGAATGAAGGGCGAGTGTGCGTCCTTTTCTCAGGCTTCTGTGTCTGGATTTTGTGTCAAGGAGGGCTGTGGAATGGAGGGGTGGCCTCCTGGGCCATGGATGAGCCTCCCTCTCTGGGGATTTTGCCTGGCTTCCAAGAATTTCAGGTCATTCTGCGGGAAGGGAGGAGTCCTGTATTCTGCCTCAGGTGTCCGTCCCAAAGATTGATTCCAGAGCAGAGCCCTGGGTCCCGGCGACTGGAACACCCAAACTCGGGTTAGGATGGGGACCCAAGGGGCATAGGAAGCCCCCTAGGCTGGCTCGTGGTCCAGCCACTGAGAGACCTGATTGGAGCCCGAGGCTTATGGTGAGGGTCACCAGGCGTCTTTGTGCACAAGGCGACCCTCAAGCATGGGCGTGACCTCCTGGGCCATGCAGGTTTCTCCTACCCTGAAGGTTGGACACCAGGCCAACAGCAAGGTTTCTTGGATGGGGATGGAGGAGTTCAGATTTCTGCATCAGGTTCCCTCCTGTCCGGGGATTGGAGATAAGGTCTAGGTTCTGAATCCTGAACACCCAGCTTGGGAAGAGATGACAGCCTAAGGTCATGGCGGGTCTGATGTGATGGGTGTCGGTCGGGATGTCAGGGCTCAGGCAGTGTCAGACAGAGCATGAGTGCCCGTGGCACCTCGAGATTTGGAGTGCAGAAGAGTGGCGTGCAGGCTGATTCTCATGGGTGTTTCTGGGTAGTCGCCTAGGGCCACGTTTTTCTTCTGGTGGGAAGGCAGACTGCTGCATTGTGGCTCCAGAATTGCCAATCTGGATGGCTTGGGGGGGGAGGAAGGTGAGGACGGAAGTCTGAGAACAAAAGCTAGGGTGAGATTTAGGGCGAGGGCACTCTGCAGAGGCTGAAATGAGATCTCCTTCATCTGGTGACTTGGCGAGGATCCGACATTGGCTCAGGATGGAGACTGTGTCCATTATGGCCCCATCAGGAAGTGTGGGCCCTCACGAAGCCATGGAGGTTTTCCAATGCTGGGAATTGTGAGATGCTCCAAAGCGCAAGGATTCCTACTGCGGGACAGTCGAGTCCTGTGAGATGGCTCCAGGACGCCCCATACAGAAAGACTGGATGGAAGGGTGCTAAGGATGGATGCCTGGGCATCCCACATCCCATTCCCATTGTCTCCTAGCCACAAGGCAGGTTCGATTGCTGGCTCTGGCGGAGCTACGCAGGGCGCTGAGTGGAGATGGACTCTCCTGAGGATGGGTCATAATGTGGCTTTGTGTCCATGGAGACCTAGGAATGTGGCAGTGGCTAGGGGGCCCGGAAGGATTCTCCGAACTTTAGGATTGGACACAGCTCCAAAGAATAAGTTTCCCCTGTGGAGATGAGAGGTGTTCTGATGGGTGCCTCAGGAAACCTCTGTTTGCTGGTATTAGAATGCAGGCCTCTGAGGAGAGACGCCTGGAAACCAACCAAAGGGTTCAGAGGAAGGCCTAACAGACTGTCCGGTTCCATCTTCTGTCTCTGGGGACATCCGTCTGCTTTTCTGCATGGAGGGAGTTGCTCAGCTTGTGTCAGATCACCCCTGGGTGTCCTGTGCAGCCTACACTATTGGGATGGCCTCGGGGATCTTGGAGCCTTCTCCTAATCTGTAGGTTTGTGGCCAGTGGAATGGGCAGAGTTTCCATGGAGAGGGCTGGCACAGTCCTGCGCTGTGGCTCCAGGGGCCCCAGCGTTGAGGGTGTGTGGGACAGGGCTGCCGGGCCTGAAGTCGAAAACTCAAACTCGGCTTAGGTTTGGGTCCTAGGGTATGACAAGGCCCCATCTACCGACCGTGATGGGAACTGCTCTGGATTTGAATGAAAGGCGAGTGTGCGTCCTTTTCTCAGGCTTCTGTGTCTGGATTTTGTGTCAAGGAGGGCTGTGGAATGGAGGGGGGGCCTCCTGGGCCATGGATGAGCCTCCCTCTCTGGGGATTTGGCCTGGCTTCCAAGAGTTTCTGGTCATTCTGCGGGAAGGGAGGAGTCCTGTATTCTGCCTCAGGTGTCCCTCCCAAAGAGGAATTATAGAGCAGAGCCCTGGGTCCCGGCGACTGGAAAACCCAAACTCGGGTTAGGATGGGGCCCAAGGGGCATGGGAAGCCCCCTAGGCTGGCTCGTGGTCCAGCCACTGAGAGACCTGATTGGAGCACGAGGCTTATGGTGAGGGTCACCAGGCGTCTTTGTGCCCAAGGCGACCCTCAAGCATGGGCGTGGCCTCCTGGGCCATGCAGGTTTCTCCTACCCTGAAGGTTGGACACCAGGCCAACAGCAAGGTTTCTTGGATGGGGATGGAGGAGTTCAGATTTCTGCATCAGGTTCCCTCCTGTCCGGGGATTGGAGATAAGGTCTAGGTTCTGAATCCTGAACACCCAGCTTGGGAAGAGATGACAGCCTAAGGTCATGGCGGTTCTGATGTGATGTGTGTCGGTCGGGATGTCAGGGCTCAGGCAGTGTCAGACAGAGCATGAGTGCCCATGGCAACCTCGAGAATTGGAGTGCAGTAGAGTGGCGTGCAGGTAGATCCTCATTGGGTGTTTCTGGGTAGTCGCCTAGGGCCACGTTTTTCCTCTGGTGGGAAGGCACTGCTGCATTGTGGCTCCAGAATTGCCAATCTGGAGGGCTTCGGTGGGGGCAGGAAGGTGAGGACGGAAGTCTGAGAACACAAGCTAGGGTGAGATTTCGGGCGAGGGCACTCTGCAGAGGCTGAAATGAGATCTCCTGCATCTGGAGACAGGGCGAGGATCCGACATTGGCTCAGGTTGGAGACTGTGTCCATTATGGCCCCATCAGGAAGCGGGGGCCCTCACGAAGCCATGGAGGTTTTCCCATGCTGGGAGTTGTGAGATGCTCCAAAGCGCAAGGATTCCTACTGCGGGACAGTCGAGTCCTGTGAGATGGCTCCAGGATGCCCCATACAGAAAGACTGGAGTGCAGGGTGCTAAGGATGGATGCCTGGGCATCCCACCTCCCATTCCCATTGTCTCCTAGCGACAAGGCAGGTTCGATTGCTGGCTCTGGCGGAGCTACGCAGGGCGCCAGTGGAGATGGACTCTCCTGAGGATGGGTCAAAATGTGGGTTTGTGTCCATGGAGACTTAGGAATGTGGCAGTGGCTCGGGGGCCCGGAAGGATTCTCCGAACTTTAGGATTGGACACAGCTCCAAAGAGTAAGTTTCCCCTGTGGAGATGAGAGGTGTTCTGTTGGGTCCCTCAGGAAACCTCCGTGTTCTGGTATTGGAATCCCGGCCTCTGCGGAGTGACGCCTGGAAACCAACCAAAGGGTTCAGAGGAAGGCCTAACAGACTGTCCGGTTCCATCTTCTGTCTCTGGGGACATCCGTCTGCTTTTCTGCGTGGAGGGAGTTGCTCAGCTTGTGTCAGAACACCCTTGGTTGTCCAGGGCAGCGTACACTATTGGGATGGCCTCTGGGATCTTGAAGCATTCTCCTAATCTGTAGGTTTGTGGCCAGTGGAATGGGCAGAGTTTCCTTGGAGAGGGCCGGCACAGTCCTGCGCTGTGTCCCCAGGGGCCTCAGCGTTGAAGGTGTGTTGGACAGGGCTGCGAGGCCTGAAGTCTGAAAACTGAAACTCGGCTTAGGTTTGGGGCCGAGGGTATGGCAGGCCCCATCTACCGACCGTGATGGGAGCTGCTCTGGATTTGAATGAAGGGCGAGTGTGCGTCCTTTTCTCAGGCTTCTGTGTCTGGATTTTGTGTCAAGGAGTTCTGTGGAATGGAGGGGTGGCCTCCTGGGCCATGGATGAGCCTCCCTCTCTGGGGATTTGGCCTGGCTTCCAAAAGTTTCAGGTCATTCAGTGGGAAGGGAGGAGTCCTGTATTCTGCCTCAGGTGTCCCTCCCAAAGAGGGATTCCAGAGCAGAGCCCTGGGTCCCGGCGACTGGAAAACCCAAACTCGGGTTAGGATGGGGGCCCAAGGGGCATGGGAAGCCCCCTAGGCTGGCTCGTGGTCCAGCCACTGAGAGACCTGATTGGAGCACGAGGCTTATGGTGAGGGTCACCAGGCGTCTTTGTGCCCAAGGCGACCCTCAAGCATGGGCGTGGCGTCCTGGGCCATGCAGGTTTCTCCTACGCTGAAGGTTGGACACCAGGCCAACAGCAAGGTTTCTTGGATGGGGATGGAGGAGTTCAGATTTCTGCATCAGGTTCCCTGCTGTCCGGGAATTGGAGATAAGGTCTAGGTTCTGAATCCTGAACACCCAGCTTGGGAAGAGATGACAGCCTAAGGTCATGGCGGGTCTGATGTGATGGGTGTGGGTCCGGATGTCAGGGCTCAGGCAGTGTCAGACAGAGCATGAGTGCCCGTGGCACCTCGAGGTTTGGAGTGCAGTAGAGTGGCGTGCAGGTTGATTCTCATGGGTGTTTCTGGGTAGTCGCCAGGGGCCACGTTTTTCTTCTGTTGGGAAGGCAGACTGCTGCATTGTGGCTCCAGAATTGCCAATCTGGAGGGCTTGGGGGGGCAGGAAGTTGAGGACGGAAATCTGAGAACACAAGCTAGGGTGAGATTTCGGGCGAGGGCACTCTGCAGAGGCTGAAATGAGATCTCCTGCATCTGGAGACTTGGCGAGGATCCGACATTGGCTCAGGTTGGAGACTGTGTCCATTATGGCCCCATCAGGAAGCGGGGGCCCTCACGAAGCCATGGAGGTTTTCCCATGCTGGGACTTGTGAGATGCTCCATGGCGCAAGGATTCCTACTGCGGGACAGTCGAGTCCTGTGAGATGGCTCCAGGACGCCCCATACAGAAAGACTGGAGGGCAGGGTGCTAAGGATGGATGCCTGGGCATCCCACCTCCCATTCCCATTGTCTCCTAGCCACAAGGCAGGTTCGATTCCTGGCTTTGTCGGAGCTACGCAGGGCGCTGAGTGGAGATGGACTCTCCTGAGGATGGGTCATAATATTGGTTTGTGTCCATGGAGACTTAGGAATGTGGCAGTGGCTCGGGGCCCGGAAGGATTCTCCGAACTTTAGGATTGGACACAGCTCCAAAGAATAAGTTTCCCCTGTGGAAATGAGAGGTGTTCTGATGGGTGCCTCAGGAAACCTCCTTTTGCTGGTATTGGAATGCAGGCCTCTGAGGAGAGACGCCTGGAAACCAACCAAAGGGTTCAGAAGAAGGCCTAACAGACTGTCCGGTTCCATCTTCTCTCTCTGGGGACATCTGTCTGCTTTTCTGCGTGGAGGGAGTTGCTCAGCTTTTGTCAGAACACTCCTGGGTATCCAGGGCAGCCTATACTATTGGGATGGCCTCAGGGATCTTGAAGCATTCTCTTAATCTGTAGGTTTGTGGCCAGTGGAATGGGCAGAGTTTCCTTGGAGAGGGCAGGCACAGTCCTGCGCTGTGGCCCCAGGGGCCTCAGCGTTGAAGGTGTGTTGGACAGGGCTGCGGGACGTGAAGTCTGAAAACTCAAACTCGGCTTAGGTTTGGGGCCGAGGGTATGGCAGGCCCCATCTACCGACCGTGATGGGAGCTGCTCTGGATTTGTATGAAGGGCGAGTGTGCGTCCTTTTCTCAGGCTTCTGTGTCTGGATTTTGTATCCAGCAGGGCTGTGGAATGGAGGGGTGGCCTCCTGGGCCATGGATGAGCCTCCCTCTCTGGGGATTTGGCCTGGCTTCCAGGAGATTCAGGTCATTCTGCGGGAAGGGAGGAGTCCTGTATTCTGCCTCAGGTGTCCCTCCCAAAGAGGGATTCCACAGCAGAGCCCTGGGTCCCAGCGACTGGAAAACCCATACTCGGGTTAGGATGGGGGCCCAAGGGGCATGGGAAGCCCCCTAGGCGGGCTCGTGGTCCAGCCACTGAGAGACCTGATTGGAGAACGAGGCTGATGCTGAGGGTCACCATGCGTCTTTGTGCCCAAGGCGACCCTGAAGCATGGGCGTGGCCTCCTGGGCCATGCAGGTTTCTCCCACCCTGAAGGTTGGACACCAGGCCAACAGCAAGGTTTCTTGGATGGGGATGGAGGAGTTCTGATTTCGGCATCAGGTTCCCTCCTGTCCGGGGATTGGAGATAAGGTCTAGGTTCTGAATCCTGAACACCCAGCTTGGGAAGAGATGACAGCCTCAGGTCATGGCGGGTCTGATGTGCTGGGTGTGCTGCCTGGTGTCCGGGTGTCGGTCGGGATGTCAGAGCTCAGGCTGTGTCAGACAGAGCATTAGTGCCCAAGGCAGCCAACAGAATTGGGGTGCAGTCACGTGGCGTGCAGGTTGACCCTCCTTTGGGATTTCTGGGCAGCCCTATAGGGCAACGTTTTTCTTCTGGTGGGCAGGCAGAGTGCTGCCTTGTGGCTCCAGAATTCCCCATGTGGAGGGCTTGGGGGCCAGGAGTGTGAGGACGGAAGTGTGAGAACACAAGCTAGGGTTATGTGTCGGGGTGAGGGCACGGCAGGCCCACTCTGCAGAGGCTGAATCGAGATCTCCTGCATCGGAAGTCAGGGCGAGGATCCGACTTTGGCTCAGGTTGGAGTTTGTGTCCATGGTGGCCCCTTCAGGAAGAGGGCGCCTCGTGAGGTCATGGAGGTTTTCCCACGCTGGGAGTTGTGACATGCTCCAAAGTGCAAGGATTCCTTCTGCGGGGGAGTCGAGTCCTCTGGGATGGCTCCAGGACGCCCCATTCGGAAAGACTCGAGAGCACGGTTCTAAGGATGGATGCCTGGGCACCCCACCTCGCATTCCCATTGGCTCGTAGAGACAAAGCAGGCTCAATCTGCTGCCTCTGGGGGAGGTAGGCGGGGGGCGGGTGGGGCTGAGTTGAAACGGACTCTCCTGAGGAGGGGTCATCATGTGGGTTTGTGTCCATAGAGACTTTGGAATGTGGCGGTGGCTCGGGGGCCCGGATGGATTCTCATCAACGGAAGGTTGGACACAGCTCCAAAGAGCAAGCTTCCCACGAGGAGATGAGAGGTTTTCCGTTTGGTGCCTCAGGAAACCCCCATCGACTGGTATTGGAAAGCAGGCTTCTGAGGAGAGACACCTGGAAACCAAAGCAAGTGTTCAGCTGAGGGCCTACGGGCCTCTACGGTTCAATCTTCTATCTCTGGGGACACCCGTCTGATGTCTGAGTGGAGGTAGTTGGTCAGCTTGTGCCAGATCGCCCCTGTTTGTTCAGGGCAGCCTACACTATTGGGATGGCCTCAGGGACCTTGGAGGATCCTCTTAATCTGTAGGGTTGTGACCAACGGATTGGGCAGAGGTTCCTTGGAGAGCGCAGGCACAGTCCTGCGGTGTGGCTCCAGGGGCCCCAAGCTGGAGAGTGTGTGGGCCAGGGCTGTGGGGACAGAAGTCTGAAAAGAAAAACTGGCCTTAGGTTTGGGGCCGAGGGTATGGCAGGCGTGATCTACAGACCGTGAGGGGAGTTCCTCGGGATAGGAACGAAGGGCGAGTGTGTGGGGGTTTCAGGCTTTTGTCTCTGGATTTTGAATCCAGGAGGGCCATGGAATGGAGGGTTGGACTCATGGGCCACGGACGAGTCTCCTTCTCTGGGGATTTGGCCCGGCTCGCCAGAGTTTGATGTCATTCTCTGGGAAGGGTGGAGTCCTGTATTCTGCCTCAGGTGTCCGTCCCAAAGAGGGATTCCAGATGCGAGCCCTGGGTCCGGCTGACAGGAAAACCCAAACTCGGGTTAGGATGGGGGCCTCGGGGCATGGCAATCTCCATATGCGTGCTCTTTGTCCAGCCACTGAGAGGGCTTCCTTGAGCACGGGGCTCCGCTTCATGTCCCGGTGCGTGTTTGTGCCCAAGGTGGCCCTCAAGCATGGGCGTGGCCTCATGGGCCATGCTGGTTTCTCCTACTCTGAATGTCGAACGCCATGCCAACAGCAAGGTTTCTTGCCATGGCGATGGAGGAGTTCTGATTTCCGCATCAGGTTCACCCCTATGAAGTTATCAGAGATAAGGTCGAGGTTCTGAAGCCAGAAACCCTAGGTTGGGAAGAGAGGACGGCCTCAGGCCATGGCGGGCCCGATGTGCTGGGTGTGTGGCCAGCTGTCCCAGGGTCCGACTGGAAGTCCGGGCTCTGGCTGTGTCAGGCAGAGCATGAGTGCCCATGGCAGCCTCTAGAATTGGAGGGCAGTGGAGTGGCGTGCAGGTGGATCCTCATTGGGTGTTCCTGGGTAGCCGCCTAGGGCAACGTTTTTCTTCTGGTGGGCAGGCAGAGTGCTGCCTTGTGGCTCCAGAGTTGCCAATCTGGAGGGCTTGGGGGCCAGGAATGTGAGGACGGAAGTCTGAGAACACAAGCTAGGGTGAGATTTCGGGCGAGGGCACTGTGCAGAGGCTGAAATGAGATCTCCTGCATCTGGAGACAGGGCGAGGATCCGACATTGGCTCAGGTTGGAGACTGTGTCATTGATGGCCCCATCAGGAAGTGGGCGCCCTCACGAGGCCATGGAGGTTTTCCCATGCTGGGAGTTGTGAGATGCTCCAAACCGCAAGGATTCCTACTGCGGGACAGTCGAGTCCTGTGAGATGGTTCCAGGACGCCCCATACAGAAAGACTCGCGGGCTGGGTTCTAAGGATGGATGCCTGGGCATCCACCTCACATTCCCATTGTCTCCGAGCGACAAGGCAAGTCCGATTGCTGGCTCTGGGGGAGCTACGCAGGGGGCTGAGTGGAAATGGACTCTCCTGAGGATGGGTCATCATGTGGGTTTGTGTCCATGGAGACCTAGGAATGTGGCAGTGGCTCGGGGGCCCGGAAGGATTCTCCGACCTGGAGGATTGGACACAGCTCCAAAGAGTACGTTTCCCCTGTGGAGATGAGAGGTGTTCTGATGGGTGCCTCAGGAAACCTCCGTTTGCTGGTATTGGAATGCAGGCCTCTGAGGAGAGACGCCTGGAAACCAACCAAAGGGTTCAGAGGAAGGCCTAACAGACTGTCCGGTTCCATCTTCTGTCTCAGGGGACATCCGTCTGCTCTTCTGAGTGGAGGGAGTTGCTCAGCTTGTGTCAGATCACCCCTGTGTGTCCAGGGCAGCCTACACTATTGGGATGGCCTCGGGGATCTTGGAGCCTTGTCTTAATCTGTAGGTTTGTGGCCAGTGGAATGGGCAGAGTTTCCTTGGAGAGGGCAGGCACAGTCCTGCCCTGTGGCTCCAGGGGCCCCAGGGTTGAGGGTGTGTGGGACAGGGCTGCGGGGCCTGAAGTCTGAAAACACAAACTCGGCTTAGGTTTGGGGCCGAGGGTATGGCAGGCCTCACCTACCGACCGTGATAGGAGCTGCTCTGGATTTGAATGAAGGGCGAGTGTTCGTCCTTTTCTCAGGCTTCTGTGTCTGGATTTTGTATCCAGCAGGGCTGTGGAATGGAGGGGTGGCCTCCTGGGCCATGGATGAGCCTCCCTCTCTGGGGATTTGGCCTGGCTTCCAGGAGTTTCAGGTCATTCTGCGGGAAGGGAGGAGTCCTGTATTCTGCCTCAGGTGTCCCTCCCAAAGAGGGATTCCAGAGCAGAGCCCTGGGTCCCGGCGACTGGAAAACCCAAACTCGGGTTAGGATGGGGGCCCAAGGGGCATGGGAAGCCCCCTAGGCAGGCTCGTGGTCCAGCCACTGAGAGACCTGATTGGAGCACGAGGCTGATGCTGAGGGTCACCAGGCGTCTTTGTGCCCAAGGCGACCCTCAAGCATGGGCGTGGCCTCCTGGGCCATGCAGGTTTCTCCTACCCTGAAGGTTGGACACCAGGCCTACAGCAAGGTTTCTTGGATGGGGATGGAGGAGTTCAGATTTCTGCATCAGGTTCCCTCCTGTCCGGGGATTGGAGATAAGGTCTAGGTTCTGAATCCTGAACACCCAGCTTGGGAAGAGATGACAGCCTAAGGTCTTGGCGAGTCTGATGTGATGGGTGTCGGTCGGGATGTCAGGGCTCAGGCAGTGTCAGACAGAGCATGAGTGCCCATGGCAACCTCGAGAATTGGAGTGCAGTAGAGTGGCGTGCAGGTGGATCCTCATTGGGTGTTTCTGGGTAGTCGCCAAGGGCCACGTTTTTCCTCTGGTGGGAAGGCAGACTGCTGCATTGTGGCTCCAGAATTGCCAATCTGGAGGGCTTGGGGGGGGCAGGAAGGTGAGGACGGAAGTCTGAGAACACAAGCTAGGGTGATATTTCGGGCGACGGCACTCTGCAGAGGCTGAAATGAGATCTCCTGCATCTGGAGACAGGGCGAGGATCCGACATTGGCTCAGGTTGGAGACTGTGTCCATTATGGCCCCATCAGGAAGCGGGGGCCCTCACGAAGCCATGGAGGTATTCCAATGCTTGGAGTTGTGAGATGCTCCAAAGCGCAAGGATTCCTACTACGGGACAGTCGAGTCCTGTGAGATGGCTCCAGGACGCCCCATACAGAAAGAGTGGAGTGCAGGGTGCTAAGGATGGATGTCTGGGCATCCCACCTCCCATTCCCATTGTCTCCTAGCGACAAGGCAGGTTCGATTGCTGGCTCTGGGGGAGCTACGCAGGGCGCTGAGTGGAGATGGACTCTCCTGAGGATGGGTCATAATGTGGGTTTGTGTCCATGCAGACCTAGGAATGTGACAGTGGCTCGGGGGCCCGGAAGGATTCTCCAAACTTTAGGATTGGACACAGCTCCAAAGAGTAAGTTTCCCCTGTGGAGATGAGTGGTGTTCTGTTGGGACCCTCAGGAAACCTCCGTTTGCTGGTATTGGAATCCCGGCCTCTGCGGAGTGACGCCTGGAAACCAACCAAAGGGTTCAGAGGAAGGCCTAACAGACTGTCCGGTTCCATCTTCTGTCTCTGGGGACATCCGTCTGCTTTTCTGCGTGGAGGGAGTTGCTCAGCTTGTGTCAGAACACCCTTGGTTGTCCAGGGCAGCGTACACTATTGGGATGGCCTCTGGGATCTTGAAGCATTCTCCTAATCTGTAGGTTTGTGGCCAGTGGAATGGGCAGAGTTTCCTTGGAGAGGGCAGGCACAGTCCTGCGCTGTGGCCCCAGGGGCCTCAGCGTTGAAGGTGTGTTGGACAGGGCTGCGGGGCCTGAAGTCTGAAAAGTGAAACTCGGCTTAGGTTTGGGGCCGAGGGTATGGCAGGCCCCATCTACCGACCGTGATGGGAGCTGCTCTGGATTTGAATGAAGGGCGAGTGTGCGTCCTTTTCTCAGGCTTCTGTGTCTGGATTTTGTGTCAAGGAGGGCTGTGGAATAGAGGGGTGGGTTCCTGGGCCATGGATGAGCCTCACTCTCTGGGGATTTGGCCTGGCTTCCAAAAGTTTCATGTCATTCTGCGGGAAGGGAGGAGTCCTGTATTCTGCCTCAGGTGTCCCTCCCAAAGAGGGATTCTAGAGCAGAGCCCTGGGTCCCGGCGACTGGAAAACCCAAACTCGGGTTAGGATGGGGGCCCAAGGGCATGGGAAGCCCCATAGACTGGCTCGTGGTCCAGCCACTGAGAGACCTGATTGGAGCACGAGGCTTATGGTGAGGGTCACCAGGCGTCTTTGTGCCCAAGGCGACCCTCAAGAATGGACGTGGCCTCCTGGGCCATGCAGGTTTCTCCTACGCTGAAGGTTGGACACCAGGCCAACAGCAAGGTTTCTTGGATGGGGATGGAGGAGTTCAGATTTCTGCATCAGGTTCCCTCCTGTCCGCGGATTGGAGATAAGGTCTAGGTTCTGAATCCCGAACACCCAGCTTGTTAAAAGATGACAGCCTAAGGTCATGGCGGGTCTGTTGTGATGGGTGTCGGTCGGGATGTCAGGGCTCAGGCAGTGTCAGACAGAGCATGAGTGCCCGTGGCACCTCGAGATTTGGAGTGCAGTAGAGTGGAGTGCCGGTTGATTCTCAATGTGTTTCTGGGTATCGCCTATGGCCACGTTTTTCTTCTGGTGGGAAGGCAGACTGCTGCATTGTGGCTCCAGAATTGCCAATCTGGAGGGCTTGTGGGGGCAGGAAGGTGAGGACGGAAGTCTGAGAACACAAGCTAGGGTGAGATTTCGGGCGAGGGCACTCTGCAGAGGCTGAAATGAGATCTCCTGCATCTGGAGACTTGGCGAGGATCCGACATTGGCTCAGGTTGGAGACTGTGTCCATTATGGCCCCATCAGTAAGCGGGGGCCCTCACGAAGCCATGGAGGTTTTCCCATGCTGGGAATTGTGAGATGCTCCAAAGCGCAAGGATTCCTACTGCGGGACAGTCGAGTCCTGTGAGATGGCTCCAGGACGCCCCATACAGAAAGACTGGAGGGAAGGGTGCTAAGGATGGATGCCTGGGCATCCCACCTCCCATTCCCATTGTCTCCAAGCCACAAGGCAGGTTCGATTCCTGGCTCTGGCGGAGCTACGCAGGGCGCTGAGTGGAGATGGACTCTCCTGAGGATGGGTCATAATGTGGGTTTCTGTCCATGGAGACCTAGGAATGTGGCAGTGGCCAGGGGGCCCGGAAGGATTCTCCGAACTTTAGGATTGGACACAGCTCCAAAGAATTAGTTTCCCCTGTGGAGATGAGAGGTGTTCTGATGGGTGTCTCAGGAAACCTCCGTTTGCTGGTATTAGAATGCAGGCCTCTGAGGAGAGACGCCTGGAAACCAACCAAAGGGTTCAGAGGAAGGCCTAACAGACTGTCCGGTTCCATCTTCTGTCTCTGGGGACATCCGTCTGCTTTTCTGCATGGAGGGAGTTGCTCAGCTTGTGTCAGATCACCCCTGGGTGTCCTGTGCAGCCTACACTATTGGGATGGCCTCGGGGATCTTGGAGCCTTCTCTTAATCTGTAGGTTTGTGGCCAGTGGAATGGGTAGAGTTTCCTTGGAGAGGGCAGGCACAGTCCTGCGCTGTGGCTCCAGGGGCCCCAGCTTTGAGGGTGTGTGGGACAGGGCTGCGGGGCCTGAAGTCTGAAAACTGAAACTCGGCTTAGGTTTGTGGCCTAGGTTATGACAGGCCCCATCTACCGACCGTGATGGGAGCTGCTCTGGATTTGAATGAAGGGCGAGTGTGCGTCCTTTTCTCAGGCTTCTGTGTCTGGATTTTGTGTCAAGGAGGGCTGTGGAATGGAGGGGTGGCCTCCTGGGCATTGGATGAGCCTACCTCTCTGGGGATTTGGCCTGGCTTCCAAGAGTATCTGGTCATTCTGCGGGAAGGGAGGAGTCCTGTATTCTGCCTCAGGTGTCCCTCCCAAAGAGGGATTCCAGAGCAGAGCCCTGGGTCCCGGCGACTGGAAAACCCAAACTCGGGTTAGGATGGGGGCCCAAGGGGCATGGGAAGCCCCCTAGGCTGGCTCGTGGTCCAGCCACTGAGAGACCTGATTGGAGCACGAGGCTTATGGTGAGGGTCACCAGGCGTCTTTGTGCCCAAGGCGACCCTCAAGCATGGGCGTGGCGTCCTGGGCCATGCAGGTTTCTCCTACGCTGAAGGTTGGACACCAGGCCAACAGCAAGGTTTCTTGGATGGGGATGGAGGAGTTCAGATTTCTGCATCAGGTTCCCTGCTGTCCGGGAATTGGAGATAAGGTCTAGGTTCTGAATCCTGAACACCCAGCTTGGGAAGAGATGACAGCCTAAGGTCATGGCGGGTCTGATGTGATGGGTGTGGGTCCGGATGTCAGGGCTCAGGCAGTGTCAGACAGAGCATGAGTGCCCGTGGCACCTCGAGGTTTGGAGTGCAGAAGAGTGGCGTGCAGGTTGATTCTCATGGGTGTTTCTGGGTAGTCGCCAGGGGCCACGTTTTTCTTCTGTTGGGAAGGCAGACTGCTGCATTGTGGCTCCAGAATTGCCAATCTGGAGGGCTTGGGGAGGCAGGAAGTTGAGGACGGAAATCTGAGAACACAAACTAGGGTGAGATTTCGGGCGAGGGCACTCTGCAGAGGCTGAAATGAGATCTCCTGCATCTGGAGACTTGGCGAGGATCCGACATTGGCTCAGGTTGGAGACTGTGTCCATTATGGCCCCATCAGGAAGCGGGGGCCCTCACAAAGCCATGGAGGTTTTCCCATGCTGGGACTTGTGAGATGCTCCATGGCGCAAGGATTCCTACTGCGGGACAGTCGAGTCCTGTGAGATGGCTCCAGGACGCCCCATACAGAAAGACTGGAGGGCAGGGTGCTAAGGATGGATGCCTGGGCATCCCACCTCCCATTCCCATTGTCTCCTAGCCACAAGGCAGGTTCGATTCCTGGCTTTGGCAGAGCTACGCAGGGCGCTGAGTGGAGATGGACTCTCCTGAGGATGGGTCATAATATTGGTTTGTGTCCATGGAGACTTAGGAATGTGGCAGTGGCTCTGGGGCCCGGAAGGATTCTCCGAACTTTAGGATTGGACGCAGCTCCAAAGAATAAGTTTCCCCTGTGGAAATGAGAGGTGTTCTGATGGGTGCCTCAGGAAACCTCCGTTTGCTGGTATTGGAATGCAGGCCTCTGAGGAGAGACGCTTGGAAACCAACCAAAGGGTTCAGCGGAAGGCCTAACAGACTGTCCGGTTCCATCTTCTGCCTCTGTGGACATCCGTCTGCTTTTCTGCGTGGAGGGAGTTGCTCAGCTTGTGTCAGATCACCCCTGGGTGTCCAGGGCAGCCTACACTATTGGGATGGCCTCGGCGATCTTGGAGCCTTCTCCTAATCTGTAGGTTTGTGGCCAGTGGAATGGGCAGAGTTTCCATGGAGAGGGTGGCACAGTCCTGCGCTGTGGCTCCAGGGGCCCCAGCGTTGAGGGTGTGTGGGACAGGGCTGCCGGGCCTGAAGTCGAAAACTCAAACTTGGCTTAGGTTTGGCGCCAAGGGTATGACAGGCCCCATCTACCGACCGTGATTGGAGCTGCTCTGGATTTGAATGATGGGCGAGTGTGCGTCCTTTTCTCAGGCTTCTGTGTCTGGATTTTGTGTCAAGGAGGGCTGTGGAATGGAGGGGTGCCCTCCTGGGCCAAGGATGAGCCTCCCTCTCTGGGGATTTGGCCTGGTTTCCAAGAGTTTCTGGTCATTATGCGGGAAGGGAGGAGTCCTGTATTCTGCCTCAGGTGTCCCTCGCAAAGAGGGATTCCAGAGCAGAGCCCTGGGTCCCGGCGACTGGAAAACCCAAACTCGGGTTAGGATGGGGGCCCAAGGGGCATGGGAAGCCCCCTAGGCTTTCTCGAGGTCCAGCCACTGAGACCTGATTGGAGCACGAGGCTTATGGTGAGGGTCACCAGGCGTCTTTGTGCCCAAGGCGACCCTCAAGCATGGGCGTGGCCTCCTGGGCCATGCAGGTTTCTCCTACCCTGAAGGTTGGACACCAGGCCAACAGCAAGGTTTCTTGGATGGGGATGGAGGAGTTCAGATTTCTGCATCAGGTTCCCTCCTGTCCGGGGATTGGAGATAAGGTCTAGGTTCTGAATCCTGAACACCCAGCTTGGGAAGAGATGACAGCCTGAGGTCTTGGCGAGTCTGATGTGATGGGTGTCGGTCGGGATGTCAGGGCTCAGGCAGTGTCAGACAGAGCATGAGTGCCCATGGCAACCTCGAGCATTGGAGTGCAGTAGAGTGGCGTGCAGGTAGATCCTCATTGGGTGTTTCTGGGTAGTTGCCAAGGGCCACGTTTTTCTTCAGGTGGGAAGGCAGACTGCTGCATTGTGGCTCCAGAATTGCCAATCTGGAGGGCTTGGGGGGGGGCAGGAAGGTGAGGACGGAAGTCTGAGAACACAAGCTAGGGTGAGATTTCGGGCGAGGGCACTCTGCAGAGGCTGAAATGAGATCTCCTGCATCTGGAGACAGGGCGAGGATCCGACATTGGCTCAGGTTGGAGACTGTGTCCATTATGGCCCCATTAGGAAGCGGGGGCCCTCACGAAGCCATGGAGGTTTTCCCATGCTGCGAGTTGTGAGATGCTCCAAAGCGCAAGGATTCCTACTGCGGAACAGTCGTGTCCTGTGAGATGGCTCCAGGACGCCCCATACAGAAAGACTGGAGGGCAGGGTGCTAAGGATGGATGCCTGGGCATCCCACCTCCCATTCCCATTGTCTCCTAGCGACAAGGCAGGTTCGATTGCTGGCTCTGGCGGAGCTACGCAGGGCGCCGAGTGGAGATGGACTCTCCTGAGGATGGGTCATAATGTGGGTTTGTGTCCATGGAGACTTAGGAATGTGGCAGTGGCTCGGGGGCCCGGAAGGATTCTCCGAACTTTAGGATTGGACACAGCTCCAAAGAATAAGTTTCCCCTGTGGAAATGAGAGGTGTTCTGTTGGGTGCCTCAGGAAACCTCCGTGTTCTGGTATTGGAATCCCGGCCTCTGCGGAGTGACGCCTGGAAACCAACGAAAGGGTTCAGAGGAAGGCCTAACAGACTGTCCGGTTCCATCTTCTCTCTCTGGGGACATCTGTCTGCTTTTCTGCGTGGAGGGAGTTGCTCAGCTTTTGTCAGAACACTCCTGGGTATCCAGGGCAGCCTATACTATTGGGATGGCCTCAGGGATCTTGAAGCATTCTCTTAATCCGTAGGTTTGTGGCCAGTGGAATGGGCAGAGTTTCCTTGGAGAGGGCAGGCACAGTCCTGCGCTGTGGCCCCAGGGGCCTCAGCGTTGAAGGTGTGTTGGACAGGGCTGCGGGGCCTGAAGTCTGAAAACTGAAACTCGGCTTAGGTTTGGGGCCGAGGGTATGGCAGGCCCCTTCTACCGACCGTTATGGGAGCTGCTCTGGATTTGTATGAAGGGCGAGTGTGCGTCCTTTTCTCAGGCTTCTGTGTCTGGATTTTGTGTCAAGGAGGGCTGTGGAATGGAGGGGTGGCCTCCTGGGCCATGGATGAGCCTCCCTCTCTGGGGATTTGGCCTGGCTTCCAAGAGTTTCAGGTCATTCTGCGGGAAGGGAGGAGTCCTGTATTCTGCCTCAGGTGTCCGTCCCAAAGAGGGATTCCAGAGCAGAGCCCTGGGTCCCGGCGACTGGAAAACCCAAACTCGGGTTAGGATGGGGGCCCAAGGGGCATGGGAAGCCCCCTAGGCAGGCTCGTGGTCCAGCCACTGAGAGAGCTGATTGGAGCACGAGGCTGATGCTGAGGGTCACCAAGCGTCTTTGTGCCCAAGGCGACCCTCAAGCATGGGCGTGGCCTCCTGGGCCATGCAGGTTTCTCCTACGCTGAAGGTTGGACACCAGGCCAACAGCAAGGTTTCTTGGATGGGGATGGAGGAGTTCAGATTTCTGCATCAGGTTCCCTCCTGTCCGGGGATTGGAGATAAGGTCTAGGTTCTGAATCCTGAACACCCAGCTTGGGAAGAGATGACAGCCTAAGGACATGGCGGGTCTGATGTGATGGGTGTCGGTCGGGATGTCAGGGCTCAGGCAGTGTCAGACAGAGCATGAGTGCCCGTAGCACCTCGAGATTTGGAGTGCAGTAGAGTGGAGTGCCGGTTGATTCTCATGGGTGTTTCTGGGTAGTCGCCAGGGGCCACGTTTTTCTTCTGGTGGGAAGGCAGACTGTTGCATTGTGGCTCCAGAATTGCCAATCTGGAGTTCTTGGGAGGGCAGGAAGTTGAGGACGGAAGTCTGAGAACACAAGCTAGGGTGAGATTTCGGGCGAGGGCACTCTGCAGAGGCTGAAATGAGATCTCCTGCATCTGGAGACTTGTCGAGGATCCGACATTGGCTCAGGTTGGAGACTGTGTCCATTATGGCCCCATCAGGAAGCGGGGGCCCTCAGGAGCCATGGAGGTTTTCCCATGCTGGGAATTGTGAGATGCTCCAAAGCGCAAGGATTCCTACTGCGGGACAGTCGAGTCCTGTGAGATGGCTCCAGGACGCCCCATACAGAAAGACTGTAGGGCAGGGTGCTAAGGATGGATGCCTGGGCATCCCACCTCCCATTCCCATTGTCTCCTAGCGACAAGGCAGGTTCGATTCCTGGCTCTGGCGGAGTCACGCAGGGCGCTGAGTGGAGATGGACTCTCCTGAGGATGGGTCATAATGTGGGTTTGTGTCCATGAGAATTAGGAATGTGGCAGTGGCTCGGAGGCCCGGAAGGATTCTCCGAACTTTAGGATTGGACACAGCTCCAAAGAATAAGTTTCCCCTGTGGAGATGAGAGGTGTTCTGATGGGTGCCTCAGGAAACCTCCTTTTGCTGGTATTGGAATGCAGGCCTCTGAGGAGAGACGCCTGGAAACCAACCAAAGGGTTCAGAGGAAGGCCTAACAGACTGTCCGGTTCCATCTTCTGTCTCTGGGGACATCCGTCTGCTTTTCTGCGTGGAGGGAGTTGCTCAGCTTGTGTCAGATCAACCCTGGGTGTCCAGTGCAGCCTACACTATTGGGATGGCCTCGGGGATCTTGGAGCCTTCTCCTAATCTGTAGGTTTGTGGCCAGTGGAATGGGCAGAGTTTCCATGGAGAGGGCAGGCACAGTCCTGCGCTGGGGCCCCAGGTGCCCCAGGGTTTAGGGTGGGTGGGACAGGGCTGCGGGGCCTGAAGTCTGAAAACTCAAACTCGGCTTAGGTTTGGGGCCTAAGGTATGACAGGCCCCATCTACTGACCGTGATGGAACTATTCTGGATTTGAATGAAGGGCGAGTGTGCGTCCTTTTCTCAGGCTTCTGTGTCTGGATTTTGTGTCAAGGAGGGCTGTGGAATGGAGGGGTGGCCTCCTGAGCCATGGATGAGCCTCCCTCTCTGGGGATTTGGTTTGGCTTCCAAGAGTTTCAGGTCATTCTGCGGGAAGGGAGGAGTCCTGTATTCTGCCTCAGGTGTCCCTCCCAAAGAGGGATTCCAGAGTAGAGCCCTGGGTCCCGGCGAATGGAACACCCAAACTCGGGTTAGGATGGGGACCCAAGGGGCATAGGAAGCCCCCTAGCCTGGCTCGTGGTCCAGCCACTGAGAGACCTGATTGGAGCACGAGGCTTATGGTGAGGGTCACCAGGCGTCTTTTTGCCCAAGGCGACCCTCAAGCATGGGCGTGGCCTCCTGGGCCATGCAGGTTTCTCCTACCCTGAAGGTTGGACACCAGGCGAACAGCAAGGTTTCTTGGATGGGGATGGAGGAGTTCAGATTTCTGCATCAGGTTCCCTCCTGTCCGGGGATTGGAGATAAGGTCTAGGTTCTGAATCCTGAACACCCAGCTTGGGAAGAGATGACAGCCTAAGGTCATGGCGGGTCTGATGTGATGGGTGTCGGTCGGGATGTCAGGGCTCAGGCAGTGTCAGACAGAGCATGAGTGCCCGTGGCACCTCGAGATTTGGAGTGCACAAGAGTGGCGTGCAGGCTGATTCTCATGGGTGTTTCTGGGTAGTCGCCTAGGGCCACGTTTTTCTTCTGGTGGGAAGGCAGACTGCTGCATTGTGGCTCCAGAATTGCCAATCTGGATGGCTTGGGGGGGGAGGAAGGTGAGGACGGAAGTCTGAGAACAAAAGCTAGGGTGAGATTTAGGGCGAGGGCACTCTGCAGAGGCTGAAATGAGATCTCCTTCATCTGGAGACTTGGCGAGGATCCGACATTGGCTCAGGATGGAGACTGTTTCCATTATGGCCCCATCAGGAAGCGTGGGCCCTCACGAAGCCATGGAGGTTTTCCCATGCTGGGAATTGTGAGATGCTCCAAAGCGCAAGGATTCCTACTGCGGGACAGTCGAGTCCTGTGAGATGGCTCCAGGACGCCCCATACAGAAAACTGGAGGGCAGGGTGCTAAGGATGGATGCCTGGGCATCCCAGCACCCATTCCCATTGTCTCCTAGCGACAAGGCAGGTTCGATAGCTGGCTCTGGCGGAGCTACACAGGTTGCTGAGTGGAGATGGACTCTCCTGAGGATGGGTCATAATGTGGTTTGTGTCCATGGAGACCTAGGAATGTGGCAGTGGCTCGGGGGTACGGAAGGATTCTCCGACCTGTAGGATTGGACACAGCTCCAAAGAGTATGTTTCCCCTGTGGAGATGAGAGGTGTTCTGATGGGTGCCTCAGGAAACCTCCGTTTGCTGGTATTGGAATCCAGGCCTCTGAGGAGAGACCCCTGGAAACCAACCAAAGGGTTCAGGGAAAGCCTAACAGACTGTCCGGTTCCATCTTCTGTCTCTGGGGACATCCGTCTGCTTTTCTGCGTGGAGGGAGTTGCTCAGCTTGTGTCAGATCACCCCTGTGTGTCCAGGGCAGCCTACACTATTGGGATGGCTCTGGGATCTTGAAGCATTCTCCTAATCTGTAGGTTTCAGGCCAGTGGAATGGGCAGAGTTTCCTTGGAGAGGGCAGACACAGTCCTGCACTGTGGCCCCCAGGGCCCCAGGGTTTAGGGTGGGTGGGACAGGGCTGCGGGGCCTGAAGTCTGAAAACAAAAACTCGGCTGAGGTTTGGGGCCGAGGGTATGGCAGGCCCCATCTACCGACTATGATGGGAGCTGCTCTGGATTTGAATGAAGGGCGAGTGTGCGTCCTTTTCTCAGGCTTCTGTGTCTGGATTTTGTATCCAGCAGGGCTGTGGAATGGAGGGGTGGCCTCCTGGTCTATGGATGAGCCTCCCTCTCTGGGGATTTGGCCTGGCTTCCAGGAGATTCAGGTCATTCTGCGGGAAGGGAGGAGTCCTGTATTCTGCCTCAGGTGTCCCTCCCAAAGAGGGATTCCACAGCAGAGCCCTGGGTCCCAGCGACTGGAAAACCCATACTCGGGTTAGGATGGGGGCCAAAGGGGCATGGGAAGCCCCCTAGGCGGGCTCGTGGTCCAGCCACTGAGAGACCTGATTGGAGAACGAGGCTGATGCTGAGGGTCACCATGCGTCTTTGTGCCCAAGGCGACCCTGAAGCATGGGCGTGGCCTCCTGGGCCATGCAGGTTTCTCCCACCCTGAAGGTTGGACACCAGGCCAACAGCAAGGTTTCTTGGATGGGGATGGAGGAGTTCTGATTTCGGCATCAGGTTCCCTCCTGTCCGGGGATTGGAGATAAGGTCTAGGTTCTGAATCCTGAACACCCAGCTTGGGAAGAGATGACAGCCTCAGGTCATGGCGGGTCTGATGTGCTGGGTGTGCTGCCTGGTGTCCGGGTGTCGGTCGGGATGTCAGAGCTCAGGCTGTGTCAGACAGAGCATTAGTGCCCAAGGCAGCCAACAGAATTGGGGTGCAGTCACGTGGCGTGCAGGTTGACCCTCCTTTGGGATTTCTGGGCAGCCCTATAGGGCAACGTTTTTCTTCTGGTGGGCAGGCAGAGTGCTGCCTTGTGGCTCCAGAATTCCCCATGTGGAGGGCTTGGGGGCCAGGAGTGTGAGGACGGAAGTGTGAGAACACAAGCTAGGGTTATGTGTCGGGGTGAGGGCACGGCAGGCCCACTCTGCAGAGGCTGAATCGAGATCTCCTGCATCGGAAGTCAGGGCGAGGATCCGACTTTGGCTCAGGTTGGAGTTTGTGTCCATGGTGGCCCCTTCAGGAAGAGGGCGCCTCGTGAGGTCATGGAGGTTTTCCCACGCTGGGAGTTGTGACATGCTCCAAAGTGCAAGGATTCCTTCTGCGGGGGAGTCGAGTCCTCTGGGATGGCTCCAGGACGCCCCATTCGGAAAGACTCGAGAGCACGGTTCTAAGGATGGATGCCTGGGCACCCCACCTTGCATTCCCATTGGCTCGTAGAGACAAAGCAGGCTCAATCTGCTGCCTCTGGGGGAGGTAGGCGGGGGGCGGGTGGGGCTGAGTTGAAACGGACTCTCCTGAGGAGGGGTCATCATGTGGGTTTGTGTCCATAGAGACTTTGGAATGTGGCGGTGGCTCGGGGGCCCGGATGGATTCTCATCAACGGAAGGTTGGACACAGCTCCAAAGAGCAAGCTTCCCACGAGGAGATGAGAGGTTTTCCGTTTGGTGCCTCAGGAAACCCCCATCGACTGGTATTGGAAAGCAGGCTTCTGAGGAGAGACACCTGGAAACCAAAGCAAGTGTTCAGCTGAGGGCCTACGGGCCTCTACGGTTCAATCTTCTATCTCTGGGGACACCCGTCTGATGTCTGAGTGGAGGTAGTTGGTCAGCTTGTGCCAGATCGCCCCTGTTTGTTCAGGGCAGCCTACACTATTGGGATGGCCTCAGGGACCTTGGAGGATCCTCTTAATCTGTAGGGTTGTGACCAACGGATTGGGCAGAGGTTCCTTGGAGAGCGCAGGCACAGTCCTGCGGTGTGGCTCCAGGGGCCCCAAGCTGGAGAGTGTGTGGGCCAGGGCTGTGGGGACAGAAGTCTGAAAAGAAAAACTGGCCTTAGGTTTGGGGCCGAGGGTATGGCAGGCGTGATCTACAGACCGTGAGGGGAGTTCCTCGGGATAGGAACGAAGGGCGAGTGTGTGGGGGTTTCAGGCTTTTGTCTCTGGATTTTGAATCCAGGAGGGCCATGGAATGGAGGGTTGGACTCATGGGCCACGGACGAGTCTCCTTCTCTGGGGATTTGGCCCGGCTCGCCAGAGTTTGATGTCATTCTCTGGGAAGGGTGGAGTCCTGTATTCTGCCTCAGGTGTCCGTCCCAAAGAGGGATTCCAGATGCGAGCCCTGGGTCCGGCTGACAGGAAAACCCAAACTCGGGTTAGGATGGGGGCCTCGGGGCATGGCAATCTCCATATGCGTGCTCTTTGTCCAGCCACTGAGAGGGCTTCCTTGAGCACGGGGCTCCGCTTCATGTCCCGGTGCGTGTTTGTGCCCAAGGTGGCCCTCAAGCATGGGCGTGGCCTCATGGGCCATGCTGGTTTCTCCTACTCTGAATGTCGAACGCCATGCCAACAGCAAGGTTTCTTGCCATGGCGATGGAGGAGTTCTGATTTCCGCATCAGGTTCACCCCTATGAAGTTATCAGAGATAAGGTCGAGGTTCTGAAGCCAGAAACCCTAGGTTGGGAAGAGAGGACGGCCTCAGGCCATGGCGGGCCCGATGTGCTGGGTGTGTGGCCAGCTGTCCCAGGGTCCGACTGGAAGTCCGGGCTCTGGCTGTGTCAGGCAGAGCATGAGTGCCCATGGCAGCCTCTAGAATTGGAGGGCAGTGGAGTGGCGTGCAGGTGGATCCTCATTGGGTGTTCCTGGGTAGCCGCCTAGGGCAACGTTTTTCTTCTGGTGGGCAGGCAGAGTGCTGCCTTGTGGCTCCAGAGTTGCCAATCTGGAGGGCTTGGGGGCCAGGAATGTGAGGACGGAAGTCTGAGAACACAAGCTAGGGTGAGATTTCGGGCGAGGGCACTGTGCAGAGGCTGAAATGAGATCTCCTGCATCTGGAGACAGGGCGAGGATCCGACATTGGCTCAGGTTGGAGACTGTGTCATTGATGGCCCCATCAGGAAGTGGGCGCCCTCACGAGGCCATGGAGGTTTTCCCATGCTGGGAGTTGTGAGATGCTCCAAACCGCAAGGATTCCTACTGCGGGACAGTCGAGTCCTGTGAGATGGTTCCAGGACGCCCCATACAGAAAGACTCGCGGGCTGGGTTCTAAGGATGGATGCCTGGGCATCCACCTCACATTCCCATTGTCTCCGAGCGACAAGGCAAGTCCGATTGCTGGCTCTGGGGGAGCTACGCAGGGGGCTGAGTGGAAATGGACTCTCCTGAGGATGGGTCATCATGTGGGTTTGTGTCCATGGAGACCTAGGAATGTGGCAGTGGCTCGGGGGCCCGGAAGGATTCTCCGACCTGGAGGATTGGACACAGCTCCAAAGAGTACGTTTCCCCTGTGGAGATGAGAGGTGTTCTGATGGGTGCCTCAGGAAACCTCCGTTTGCTGGTATTGGAATGCAGGCCTCTGAGGAGAGACGCCTGGAAACCAACCAAAGGGTTCAGAGGAAGGCCTAACAGACTGTCCGGTTCCATCTTCTGTCTCAGGGGACATCCGTCTGCTCTTCTGAGTGGAGGGAGTTGCTCAGCTTGTGTCAGATCACCCCTGTGTGTCCAGGGCAGCCTACACTATTGGGATGGCCTCGGGGATCTTGGAGCCTTGTCTTAATCTGTAGGTTTGTGGCCAGTGGAATGGGCAGAGTTTCCTTGGAGAGGGCAGGCACAGTCCTGCCCTGTGGCTCCAGGGGCCCCAGGGTTGAGGGTGTGTGGGACAGGGCTGCGGGGCCTGAAGTCTGAAAACACAAACTCGGCTTAGGTTTGGGGCCGAGGGTATGGCAGGCCTCACCTACCGACCGTGATAGGAGCTGCTCTGGATTTGAATGAAGGGCGAGTGTTCGTCCTTTTCTCAGGCTTCTGTGTCTGGATTTTGTATCCAGCAGGGCTGTGGAATGGAGGGGTGGCCTCCTGGGCCATGGATGAGCCTCCCTCTCTGGGGATTTGGCCTGGCTTCCAGGAGTTTCAGGTCATTCTGCGGGAAGGGAGGAGTCCTGTATTCTGCCTCAGGTGTCCCTCCCAAAGAGGGATTCCAGAGCAGAGCCCTGGGTCCCGGCGACTGGAAAACCCAAACTCGGGTTAGGATGGGGGCCCAAGGGGCATGGGAAGCCCCCTAGGCAGGCTCGTGGTCCAGCCACTGAGAGAGCTGATTGGAGCACGAGGCTGATGCTGAGGGTCACCAAGCGTCTTTGTGCCCAAGGCGACCCTCAAGCATGGGCGTGGCCTCCTGGGCCATGCAGGTTTCTCCTACGCTGAAGGTTGGACACCAGGCCAACAGCAAGGTTTCTTGGATGGGGATGGAGGAGTTCAGATTTCTGCATCAGGTTCCCTCCTGTCCGGGGATTGGAGATAAGGTCTAGGTTCTGAATCCTGAACACCCAGCTTGGGAAGAGATGACAGCCTAAGGACATGGCGGGTCTGATGTGATGGGTGTCGGTCGGGATGTCAGGGCTCAGGCAGTGTCAGACAGAGCATGAGTGCCCGTAGCACCTCGAGATTTGGAGTGCAGTAGAGTGGAGTGCCGGTTGATTCTCATGGGTGTTTCTGGGTAGTCGCCAGGGGCCACGTTTTTCTTCTGGTGGGAAGGCAGACTGTTGCATTGTGGCTCCAGAATTGCCAATCTGGAGTTCTTGGGAGGGCAGGAAGTTGAGGACGGAAGTCTGAGAACACAAGCTAGGGTGAGATTTCGGGCGAGGGCACTCTGCAGAGGCTGAAATGAGATCTCCTGCATCTGGAGACTTGTCGAGGATCCGACATTGGCTCAGGTTGGAGACTGTGTCCATTATGGCCCCATCAGGAAGCGGGGGCCCTCAGGAGCCATGGAGGTTTTCCCATGCTGGGAATTGTGAGATGCTCCAAAGCGCAAGGATTCCTACTGCGGGACAGTCGAGTCCTGTGAGATGGCTCCAGGACGCCCCATACAGAAAGACTGTAGGGCAGGGTGCTAAGGATGGATGCCTGGGCATCCCACCTCCCATTCCCATTGTCTCCTAGCGACAAGGCAGGTTCGATTCCTGGCTCTGGCGGAGTCACGCAGGGCGCTGAGTGGAGATGGACTCTCCTGAGGATGGGTCATAATGTGGGTTTGTGTCCATGAGAATTAGGAATGTGGCAGTGGCTCGGAGGCCCGGAAGGATTCTCCGAACTTTAGGATTGGACACAGCTCCAAAGAATAAGTTTCCCCTGTGGAGATGAGAGGTGTTCTGATGGGTGCCTCAGGAAACCTCCTTTTGCTGGTATTGGAATGCAGGCCTCTGAGGAGAGACGCCTGGAAACCAACCAAAGGGTTCAGAGGAAGGCCTAACAGACTGTCCGGTTCCATCTTCTGTCTCTGGGGACATCCGTCTGCTTTTCTGCGTGGAGGGAGTTGCTCAGCTTGTGTCAGATCAACCCTGGGTGTCCAGTGCAGCCTACACTATTGGGATGGCCTCGGGGATCTTGGAGCCTTCTCCTAATCTGTAGGTTTGTGGCCAGTGGAATGGGCAGAGTTTCCATGGAGAGGGCAGGCACAGTCCTGCGCTGGGGCCCCAGGTGCCCCAGGGTTTAGGGTGGGTGGGACAGGGCTGCGGGGCCTGAAGTCTGAAAACTCAAACTCGGCTTAGGTTTGGGGCCTAAGGTATGACAGGCCCCATCTACTGACCGTGATGGAACTATTCTGGATTTGAATGAAGGGCGAGTGTGCGTCCTTTTCTCAGGCTTCTGTGTCTGGATTTTGTGTCAAGGAGGGCTGTGGAATGGAGGGGTGGCCTCCTGAGCCATGGATGAGCCTCCCTCTCTGGGGATTTGGTTTGGCTTCCAAGAGTTTCAGGTCATTCTGCGGGAAGGGAGGAGTCCTGTATTCTGCCTCAGGTGTCCCTCCCAAAGAGGGATTCCAGAGTAGAGCCCTGGGTCCCGGCGAATGGAACACCCAAACTCGGGTTAGGATGGGGACCCAAGGGGCATAGGAAGCCCCCTAGCCTGGCTCGTGGTCCAGCCACTGAGAGACCTGATTGGAGCACGAGGCTTATGGTGAGGGTCACCAGGCGTCTTTTTGCCCAAGGCGACCCTCAAGCATGGGCGTGGCCTCCTGGGCCATGCAGGTTTCTCCTACCCTGAAGGTTGGACACCAGGCGAACAGCAAGGTTTCTTGGATGGGGATGGAGGAGTTCAGATTTCTGCATCAGGTTCCCTCCTGTCCGGGGATTGGAGATAAGGTCTAGGTTCTGAATCCTGAACACCCAGCTTGGGAAGAGATGACAGCCTAAGGTCATGGCGGGTCTGATGTGATGGGTGTCGGTCGGGATGTCAGGGCTCAGGCAGTGTCAGACAGAGCATGAGTGCCCGTGGCACCTCGAGATTTGGAGTGCACAAGAGTGGCGTGCAGGCTGATTCTCATGGGTGTTTCTGGGTAGTCGCCTAGGGCCACGTTTTTCTTCTGGTGGGAAGGCAGACTGCTGCATTGTGGCTCCAGAATTGCCAATCTGGATGGCTTGGGGGGGGAGGAAGGTGAGGACGGAAGTCTGAGAACAAAAGCTAGGGTGAGATTTAGGGCGAGGGCACTCTGCAGAGGCTGAAATGAGATCTCCTTCATCTGGAGACTTGGCGAGGATCCGACATTGGCTCAGGATGGAGACTGTTTCCATTATGGCCCCATCAGGAAGCGTGGGCCCTCACGAAGCCATGGAGGTTTTCCCATGCTGGGAATTGTGAGATGCTCCAAAGCGCAAGGATTCCTACTGCGGGACAGTCGAGTCCTGTGAGATGGCTCCAGGACGCCCCATACAGAAAACTGGAGGGCAGGGTGCTAAGGATGGATGCCTGGGCATCCCAGCACCCATTCCCATTGTCTCCTAGCGACAAGGCAGGTTCGATAGCTGGCTCTGGCGGAGCTACACAGGTTGCTGAGTGGAGATGGACTCTCCTGAGGATGGGTCATAATGTGGTTTGTGTCCATGGAGACCTAGGAATGTGGCAGTGGCTCGGGGGTACGGAAGGATTCTCCGACCTGTAGGATTGGACACAGCTCCAAAGAGTATGTTTCCCCTGTGGAGATGAGAGGTGTTCTGATGGGTGCCTCAGGAAACCTCCGTTTGCTGGTATTGGAATCCAGGCCTCTGAGGAGAGACCCCTGGAAACCAACCAAAGGGTTCAGGGAAAGCCTAACAGACTGTCCGGTTCCATCTTCTGTCTCTGGGGACATCCGTCTGCTTTTCTGCGTGGAGGGAGTTGCTCAGCTTGTGTCAGATCACCCCTGTGTGTCCAGGGCAGCCTACACTATTGGGATGGCCTCTGGGATCTTGAAGCATTCTCCTAATCTGTAGGTTTCAGGCCAGTGGAATGGGCAGAGTTTCCTTGGAGAGGGCAGACACAGTCCTGCACTGTGGCCCCCAGGGCCCCAGGGTTTAGGGTGGGTGGGACAGGGCTGCGGGGCCTGAAGTCTGAAAACAAAAACTCGGCTGAGGTTTGGGGCCGAGGGTATGGCAGGCCCCATCTACCGACTATGATGGGAGCTGCTCTGGATTTGAATGAAGGGCGAGTGTGCGTCCTTTTCTCAGGCTTCTGTGTCTGGATTTTGTATCCAGCAGGGCTGTGGAATGGAGGGGTGGCCTCCTGGTCTATGGATGAGCCTCCCTCTCTGGGGATTTGGCCTGGCTTCCAGGAGATTCAGGTCATTCTGCGGGAAGGGAGGAGTCCTGTATTCTGCCTCAGGTGTCCCTCCCAAAGAGGGATTCCACAGCAGAGCCCTGGGTCCCAGCGACTGGAAAACCCATACTCGGGTTAGGATGGGGGCCAAAGGGGCATGGGAAGCCCCCTAGGCGGGCTCGTGGTCCAGCCACTGAGAGACCTGATTGGAGAACGAGGCTGATGCTGAGGGTCACCATGCGTCTTTGTGCCCAAGGCGACCCTGAAGCATGGGCGTGGCCTCCTGGGCCATGCAGGTTTCTCCCACCCTGAAGGTTGGACACCAGGCCAACAGCAAGGTTTCTTGGATGGGGATGGAGGAGTTCTGATTTCGGCATCAGGTTCCCTCCTGTCCGGGGATTGGAGATAAGGTCTAGGTTCTGAATCCTGAACACCCAGCTTGGGAAGAGATGACAGCCTCAGGTCATGGCGGGTCTGATGTGCTGGGTGTGCTGCCTGGTGTCCGGGTGTCGGTCGGGATGTCAGAGCTCAGGCTGTGTCAGACAGAGCATTAGTGCCCAAGGCAGCCAACAGAATTGGGGTGCAGTCACGTGGCGTGCAGGTTGACCCTCCTTTGGGATTTCTGGGCAGCCCTATAGGGCAACGTTTTTCTTCTGGTGGGCAGGCAGAGTGCTGCCTTGTGGCTCCAGAATTCCCCATGTGGAGGGCTTGGGGGCCAGGAGTGTGAGGACGGAAGTGTGAGAACACAAGCTAGGGTTATGTGTCGGGGTGAGGGCACGGCAGGCCCACTCTGCAGAGGCTGAATCGAGATCTCCTGCATCGGAAGTCAGGGCGAGGATCCGACTTTGGCTCAGGTTGGAGTTTGTGTCCATGGTGGCCCCTTCAGGAAGAGGGCGCCTCGTGAGGTCATGGAGGTTTTCCCACGCTGGGAGTTGTGACATGCTCCAAAGTGCAAGGATTCCTTCTGCGGGGGAGTCGAGTCCTCTGGGATGGCTCCAGGACGCCCCATTCGGAAAGACTCGAGAGCACGGTTCTAAGGATGGATGCCTGGGCACCCCACCTCGCATTCCCATTGGCTCGTAGAGACAAAGCAGGCTCAATCTGCTGCCTCTGGGGGAGGTAGGCGGGGGGCGGGTGGGGCTGAGTTGAAACGGACTCTCCTGAGGAGGGGTCATCATGTGGGTTTGTGTCCATAGAGACTTTGGAATGTGGCGGTGGCTCGGGGGCCCGGATGGATTCTCATCAACGGAAGGTTGGACACAGCTCCAAAGAGCAAGCTTCCCACGAGGAGATGAGAGGTTTTCCGTTTGGTGCCTCAGGAAACCCCCATCGACTGGTATTGGAAAGCAGGCTTCTGAGGAGAGACACCTGGAAACCAAAGCAAGTGTTCAGCTGAGGGCCTACGGGCCTCTACGGTTCAATCTTCTATCTCTGGGGACACCCGTCTGATGTCTGAGTGGAGGTAGTTGGTCAGCTTGTGCCAGATCGCCCCTGTTTGTTCAGGGCAGCCTACACTATTGGGATGGCCTCAGGGACCTTGGAGGATCCTCTTAATCTGTAGGGTTGTGACCAACGGATTGGGCAGAGGTTCCTTGGAGAGCGCAGGCACAGTCCTGCGGTGTGGCTCCAGGGGCCCCAAGCTGGAGAGTGTGTGGGCCAGGGCTGTGGGGACAGAAGTCTGAAAAGAAAAACTGGCCTTAGGTTTGGGGCCGAGGGTATGGCAGGCGTGATCTACAGACCGTGAGGGGAGTTCCTCGGGATAGGAACGAAGGGCGAGTGTGTGGGGGTTTCAGGCTTTTGTCTCTGGATTTTGAATCCAGGAGGGCCATGGAATGGAGGGTTGGACTCATGGGCCACGGACGAGTCTCCTTCTCTGGGGATTTGGCCCGGCTCGCCAGAGTTTGATGTCATTCTCTGGGAAGGGTGGAGTCCTGTATTCTGCCTCAGGTGTCCGTCCCAAAGAGGGATTCCAGATGCGAGCCCTGGGTCCGGCTGACAGGAAAACCCAAACTCGGGTTAGGATGGGGGCCTCGGGGCATGGCAATCTCCATATGCGTGCTCTTTGTCCAGCCACTGAGAGGGCTTCCTTGAGCACGGGGCTCCGCTTCATGTCCCGGTGCGTGTTTGTGCCCAAGGTGGCCCTCAAGCATGGGCGTGGCCTCATGGGCCATGCTGGTTTCTCCTACTCTGAATGTCGAACGCCATGCCAACAGCAAGGTTTCTTGCCATGGCGATGGAGGAGTTCTGATTTCCGCATCAGGTTCACCCCTATGAAGTTATCAGAGATAAGGTCGAGGTTCTGAAGCCAGAAACCCTAGGTTGGGAAGAGAGGACGGCCTCAGGCCATGGCGGGCCCGATGTGCTGGGTGTGTGGCCAGCTGTCCCAGGGTCCGACTGGAAGTCCGGGCTCTGGCTGTGTCAGGCAGAGCATGAGTGCCCATGGCAGCCTCTAGAATTGGAGGGCAGTGGAGTGGCGTGCAGGTGGATCCTCATTGGGTGTTCCTGGGTAGCCGCCTAGGGCAACGTTTTTCTTCTGGTGGGCAGGCAGAGTGCTGCCTTGTGGCTCCAGAGTTGCCAATCTGGAGGGCTTGGGGGCCAGGAATGTGAGGACGGAAGTCTGAGAACACAAGCTAGGGTGAGATTTCGGGCGAGGGCACTGTGCAGAGGCTGAAATGAGATCTCCTGCATCTGGAGACAGGGCGAGGATCCGACATTGGCTCAGGTTGGAGACTGTGTCATTGATGGCCCCATCAGGAAGTGGGCGCCCTCACGAGGCCATGGAGGTTTTCCCATGCTGGGAGTTGTGAGATGCTCCAAACCGCAAGGATTCCTACTGCGGGACAGTCGAGTCCTGTGAGATGGTTCCAGGACGCCCCATACAGAAAGACTCGCGGGCTGGGTTCTAAGGATGGATGCCTGGGCATCCACCTCACATTCCCATTGTCTCCGAGCGACAAGGCAAGTCCGATTGCTGGCTCTGGGGGAGCTACGCAGGGGGCTGAGTGGAAATGGACTCTCCTGAGGATGGGTCATCATGTGGGTTTGTGTCCATGGAGACCTAGGAATGTGGCAGTGGCTCGGGGGCCCGGAAGGATTCTCCGACCTGGAGGATTGGACACAGCTCCAAAGAGTAAGTTTCCCCTGTGGAGATGAGAGGTGTTCTGATGGGTGCCTCAGGAAACCTCCGTTTGCTGGTATTGGAATGCAGGCCTCTGAGGAGAGACGCCTGGAAACCAACCAAAGGGTTCAGAGGAAGGCCTAACAGACTGTCCGGTTCCATCTTGTGTCTCTGGGGACATCCGTCTGCTCTTCTGAGTGGAGGGAGTTGCTCAGCTTGTGTCAGATCACCCCTGTGTGTCCAGGGCAGCCTACACTATTGGGATGGCCTCGGGGATCTTGGAGCCTTGTCTTAATCTGTAGGTTTGTGGCCAGTGGAATGGGCAGAGTTTCCTTGGAGAGGGCAGGCACAGTCCTGCCCTGTGGCTCCAGGGGCCCCAGGGTTGAGGGTGTGTGGGACAGGGCTGCGGGGCCTGAAGTCTGAAAACACAAACTCGGCTTAGGTTTGGGGCCGAGGGTATGGCAGGCCTCACCTACCGACCGTGATAGGAGCTGCTCTGGATTTGAATGAAGGGCGAGTGTTCGTCCTTTTCTCAGGCTTCTGTGTCTGGATTTTGTATCCAGCAGGGCTGTGGAATGGAGGGGTGGCCTCCTGGGCCATGGATGAGCCTCCCTCTCTGGGGATTTGGCCTGGCTTCCAGGAGTTTCAGGTCATTCTGCGGGAAGGGAGGAGTCCTGTATTCTGCCTCAGGTGTCCCTCCCAAAGAGGGATTCCAGAGCAGAGCCCTGGGTCCCGGCGACTGGAAAACCCAAACTCGGGTTAGGATGGGGGCCCAAGGGGCATGGGAAGCCCCCTAGGCAGGCTCGTGGTCCAGCCACTGAGAGACCTGATTGGAGCACGAGGCTGATGCTGAGGGTCACCAGGCGTCTTTGTGCCCAAGGCGACCCTCAAGCATGGGCGTGGCCTCCTGGGCCATGCAGGTTTCTCCTACCCTGAAGGTTGGACACCAGGCCAACAGCAAGGTTTCTTGGATGGGGATGGAGGAGTTCAGATTTCTGCATCAGGTTCCCTCCTGTCCGGGGATTGGAGATAAGGTCTAGGTTCTGAATCCTGAACACCCAGCTTGGGAAGAGATGACAGCCTAAGGTCTTGGCGAGTCTGATGTGATGGGTGTCGGTCGGGATGTCAGGGCTCAGGCAGTGTCAGACAGAGCATGAGTGCCCATGGCAACCTCGAGAATTGGAGTGCAGTAGAGTGGCGTGCAGGTGGATCCTCATTGGGTGTTTCTGGGTAGTCGCCAAGGGCCACGTTTTTCCTCTGGTGGGAAGGCAGACTGCTGCATTGTGGCTCCAGAATTGCCAATCTGGAGGGCTTGGGGGGGGCAGGAAGGTGAGGACGGAAGTCTGAGAACACAAGCTAGGGTGATATTTCAGGCGACGGCACTCTGCAGAGGCTGAAATGAGATCTCCTGCATCTGGAGACAGGGCGAGGATCCGACATTGGCTCAGGTTGGAGACTGTGTCCATTATGGCCCCATCAGGAAGCGGGGGCCCTCACGAAGCCATGGAGGTATTCCAATGCTTGGAGTTGTGAGATGCTCCAAAGCGCAAGGATTCCTACTACGGGACAGTCGAGTCCTGTGAGATGGCTCCAGGACGCCCCATACAGAAAGAGTGGAGTGCAGGGTGCTAAGGATGGATGTCTGGGCATCCCACCTCCCATTCCCATTGTCTCCTAGCGACAAGGCAGGTTCGATTGCTGGCTCTGGGGGAGCTACGCAGGGCGCTGAGTGGAGATGGACTCTCCTGAGGATGGGTCATAATGTGGGTTTGTGTCCATGCAGACCTAGGAATGTGACAGTGGCTCGGGGGCCCGGAAGGATTCTCCAAACTTTAGGATTGGACACAGCTCCAAAGAGTAAGTTTCCCCTGTGGAGATGAGTGGTGTTCTGTTGGGACCCTCAGGAAACCTCCGTTTGCTGGTATTGGAATCCCGGCCTCTGCGGAGTGACGCCTGGAAACCAACCAAAGGGTTCAGAGGAAGGCCTAACAGACTGTCCGGTTCCATCTTCTGTCTCTGGGGACATCCGTCTGCTTTTCTGCGTGGAGGGAGTTGCTCAGCTTGTGTCAGAACACCCTTGGGTGTCCAGGGCAGCGTACACTATTGGGATGGCCTCTGGGATCTTGAAGCATTCTCCTAATCTGTAGGTTTGTGGCCAGTGGAATGGGCAGAGTTTCCTTGGAGAGGGCAGGCACAGTCCTGCGCTGTGGCCCCAGGGGCCTCAGCGTTGAAGGTGTGTTGGACAGGGCTGCGGGGCCTGAAGTCTGAAAAGTGAAACTCGGCTTAGGTTTGGGGCCGAGGGTATGGCAGGCCCCATCTACCGACCGTGATGGGAGCTGCTCTGGATTTGAATGAAGGGCGAGTGTGCGTCCTTTTCTCAGGCTTCTGTGTCTGGATTTTGTGTCAAGGAGGGCTGTGGAATAGAGGGGTGGGTTCCTGGGCCATGGATGAGCCTCACTCTCTGGGGATTTGGCCTGGCTTCCAAAAGTTTCATGTCATTCTGAGGGAAGGGAGGAGTCCTGTATTCTGCCTCAGGTGTCCCTCCCAAAGAGGGATTCCAGAGCAGAGCCCTGGGTCCCGGCGACTGGAAAACCCAAACTCGGGTTAGGATGGGGGCCCAAGGGCATGGGAAGCCCCATAGACTGGCTCGTGGTCCAGCCACTGAGAGACCTGATTGGAGCACGAGGCTTATGGTGAGGGTCACCAGGCGTCTTTGTGCCCAAGGCGACCCTCAAGAATGGACGTGGCCTCCTGGGCCATGCAGGTTTCTCCTACGCTGAAGGTTGGACACCAGGCCAACAGCAAGGTTTCTTGGATGGGGATGGAGGAGTTCAGATTTCTGCATCAGGTTCCCTCCTGTCCGCGGATTGGAGATAAGGTCTAGGTTCTGAATCCCGAACACCCAGCTTGTTAAAAGATGACAGCCTAAGGTCATGGCGGGTCTGTTGTGATGGGTGTCGGTCGGGATGTCAGGGCTCAGGCAGTGTCAGACAGAGCATGAGTGCCCGTGGCACCTCGAGATTTGGAGTGCAGTAGAGTGGAGTGCCGGTTGATTCTCAATGTGTTTCTGGGTATCGCCTATGGCCACGTTTTTCTTCTGGTGGGAAGGCAGACTGCTGCATTGTGGCTCCAGAATTGCCAATCTGGAGGGCTTGTGGGGGCAGGAAGGTGAGGACGGAAGTCTGAGAACACAAGCTAGGGTGAGATTTCGGGCGAGGGCACTCTGCAGAGGCTGAAATGAGATCTCCTGCATCTGGAGACTTGGCGAGGATCCGACATTGGCTCAGGTTGGAGACTGTGTCCATTATGGCCCCATCAGTAAGCGGGGGCCCTCACGAAGCCATGGAGGTTTTCCCATGCTAGGAATTGTGAGATGCTCCAAAGCGCAAGGATTCCTACTGCGGGACAGTCGAGTCCTGTGAGATGGCTCCAGGACGCCCCATACAGAAAGACTGGAGGGAAGGGTGCTAAGGATGGATGCCTGGGCATCCCACCTCCCATTCCCATTGTCTCCTAGCCACAAGGCAGGTTCGATTCCTGGCTCTGGCGGAGCTACGCAGGGCGCTGAGTGGAGATGGACTCTCCTGAGGATGGGTCATAATGTCGGTTTCTGTCCATGGAGACCTAGGAATGTGGCAGTGGCCAGGGGGCCCGGAAGGATTCTCCGAACTTTAGGATTGGACACAGCTCCAAAGAATTAGTTTCCCCTGTGGAGATGAGAGGTGTTCTGATGGGTGTCTCAGGAAACCTCCGTTTGCTGGTATTAGAATGCAGGCCTCTGAGGAGAGACGCCTGGAAACCAACCAAAGGGTTCAGAGGAAGGCCTAACAGACTGTCCGGTTCCATCTTCTGTCTCTGGGGACATCCGTCTGCTTTTCTGCATGGAGGGAGTTGCTCAGCTTGTGTCAGATCACCCCTGGGTGTCCTGTGCAGCCTACACTATTGGGATGGCCTCGGGGATCTTGGAGCCTTCTCTTAATCTGTAGGTTTGTGGCCAGTGGAATGGGTAGAGTTTCCTTGGAGAGGGCAGGCACAGTCCTGCGCTGTGGCTCCAGGGGCCCCAGCTTTGAGGGTGTGTGGGACAGGGCTGCGGGGCCTGAAGTCTGAAAACTGAAACTCGGCTTAGGTTTGTGGCCTAGGTTATGACAGGCCCCATCTACCGACCGTGATGGGAGCTGCTCTGGATTTGAATGAAGGGCGAGTGTGCGTCCTTTTCTCAGGCTTCTGTGTCTGGATTTTGTGTCAAGGAGGGCTGTGGAATGGAGGGGTGGCCTCCTGGGCATTGGATGAGCCTACCTCTCTGGGGATTTGGCCTGGCTTCCAAGAGTATCTGGTCATTCTGCGGGAAGGGAGGAGTCCTGTATTCTGCCTCAGGTGTCCCTCCCAAAGAGGGATTCCAGAGCAGAGCCCTGGGTCCCGGCGACTGGAAAACCCAAACTCGGGTTAGGATGGGGGCCCAAGGGGCATGGGAAGCCCCCTAGGCTGGCTCGTGGTCCAGCCACTGAGAGACCTGATTGGAGCACGAGGCTTATGGTGAGGGTCACCAGGCGTCTTTGTGCCCAAGGCGACCCTCAAGCATGGGCGTGGCGTCCTGGGCCATGCAGGTTTCTCCTACGCTGAAGGTTGGACACCAGGCCAACAGCAAGGTTTCTTGGATGGGGATGGAGGAGTTCAGATTTCTGAATCAGGTTCCCTGCTGTCCGGGAATTGGAGATAAGGTCTAGGTTCTGAATCCTGAACACCCAGCTTGGGAAGAGATGACAGCCTAAGGTCATGGCGGGTCTGATGTGATGGGTGTGGGTCCGGATGTCAGGGCTCAGGCAGTGTCAGACAGAGCATGAGTGCCCGTGGCACCTCGAGGTTTGGAGTGCAGAAGAGTGGCGTGCAGGTTGATTCTCATGGGTGTTTCTGGGTAGTCGCCAGGGGCCACGTTTTTCTTCTGTTGGGAAGGCAGACTGCTGCATTGTGGCTCCAGAATTGCCAATCTGGAGGGCTTGGGGAGGCAGGAAGTTGAGGACGGAAATCTGAGAACACAAACTAGGGTGAGATTTCGGGCGAGGGCACTCTGCAGAGGCTGAAATGAGATCTCCTGCATCTGGAGACTTGGCGAGGATCCGACATTGGCTCAGGTTGGAGACTGTGTCCATTATGGCCCCATCAGGAAGCGGGGGCCCTCACAAAGCCATGGAGGTTTTCCCATGCTGGGACTTGTGAGATGCTCCATGGCGCAAGGATTCCTACTGCGGGACAGTCGAGTCCTGTGAGATGGCTCCAGGACGCCCCATACAGAAAGACTGGAGGGCAGGGTGCTAAGGATGGATGCCTGGGCATCCCACCTCCCATTCCCATTGTCTCCTAGCCACAAGGCAGGTTCGATTCCTGGCTTTGGCAGAGCTACGCAGGGCGCTGAGTGGAGATGGACTCTCCTGAGGATGGGTCATAATATTGGTTTGTGTCCATGGAGACTTAGGAATGTGGCAGTGGCTCTGGGGCCCGGAAGGATTCTCCGAACTTTAGGATTGGACGCAGCTCCAAAGAATAAGTTTCCCCTGTGGAAATGAGAGGTGTTCTGATGGGTGCCTCAGGAAACCTCCTTTTGCTGGTATTGGAATGCAGGCCTCTGAGGAGAGACGCTTGGAAACCAACCAAAGGGTTCAGCGGAAGGCCTAACAGACTGTCCGGTTCCATCTTCTGCCTCTGTGGACATCCGTCTGCTTTTCTGCGTGGAGGGAGTTGCTCAGCTTGTGTCAGATCACCCCTGGGTGTCCAGGGCAGCCTACACTATTGGGATGGCCTCGGCGATCTTGGAGCCTTCTCCTAATCTGTAGGTTTGTGGCCAGTGGAATGGGCAGAGTTTCCATGGAGAGGGTGGCACAGTCCTGCGCTGTGGCTCCAGGGGCACCAGCGTTGAGGGTGTGTGGGACAGGGCTGCGGGGCCTGAAGTCGAAAACTCAAACTTGGCTTAGGTTTGGCGCCAAGGGTATGACAGGCCCCATCTACCGACCGTGATGGGAGCTGCTCTGGATTTGAATGATGGGCGAGTGTGCGTCCTTTTCTCAGGCTTCTGTGTCTGGATTTTGTGTCAAGGAGGGCTGTGGAATGGAGGGGTGCCCTCCTGGGCCAAGGATGAGCCTCCCTCTCTGGGGATTTGGCCTGGTTTCCAAGAGTTTCTGGTCATTATGCGGGAAGGGAGGAGTCCTGTATTCTGCCTCAGGTGTCCCTCGCAAAGAGGGATTCCAGAGCAGAGCCCTGGGTCCCGGCGACTGGAAAACCCAAACTCGGGTTAGGATGGGGGCCCAAGGGGCATGGGAAGCCCCCTAGGCTTTCTCGAGGTCCAGCCACTGAGACCTGATTGGAGCACGAGGCTTATGGTGAGGGTCACCAGGCGTCTTTGTGCCCAAGGCGACCCTCAGGCATGGGCGTGGCCTCCTGGGCCATGCAGGTTTCTCCTACCCTGAAGGTTGGACACCAGGCCAACAGCAAGGTTTCTTGGATGGGGATGGAGGAGTTCAGATTTCTGCATCAGGTTCCCTCCTGTCCGGGGATTGGAGATAAGGTCTAGGTTCTGAATCCTGAACACCCAGCTTGGGAAGAGATGACAGCCTGAGGTCTTGGCGAGTCTGATGTGATGGGTGTCGGTCGGGATGTCAGGGCTCAGGCAGTGTCAGACAGAGCATGAGTGCCCATGGCAACCTCGAGCATTGGAGTGCAGTAGAGTGGCGTGCAGGTAGATCCTCATTGGGTGTTTCTGGGTAGTTGCCAAGGGCCACGTTTTTCTTCAGGTGGGAAGGCAGACTGCTGCATTGTGGCTCCAGAATTGCCAATCTGGAGGGCTTGGGGGGGGGCAGGAAGGTGCGGACGGAAGTCTGAGAACACAAGCTAGGGTGAGATTTCGGGAGAGGGCACTGTGCAGAGGCTGAAATGAGATCTCCTGCATCTGGAGACAGGGCGAGGATCCGACATTGGCTCAGGTTGGAGACTGTGTCATTGATGGCCCCATCAGGAAGTGGGCGCCCTCACGAGGCCATGGAGGTTTTCCCATGCTGGGAGTTGTGAGATGCTCCAAACTGCAAGGATTCCTACTGCGGGACAGTCGAGTCCTGTGAGATGGCTCCAGGACGCCCCATACAGAAAGACTCGAGGGCTGGGTGCTAAGGATGGATGCCTGGGCAACCCACCTCACATTCCCATTATTTCCTAGGGACAAGGCAGGTTCGACTGCTGGCTCTGGGGGAGCTACGCAGGGGGCTGAGTGGAAATGGACTCTCCTGAGGATGGGTCATAATGTGGGTTTGTGTCCATGGAGATCTAGGAATGTGGCAGTCGCTTGGGGGCCCGGAAGGATTCTCCGACCTGGAGGATTGGACACAGCTCCAAAGAGTACGTTTCCACTGTGGAGAGGAGAGGTGTTCTGATGGGTGCCTCAGGAAACCTCCGTTTGCTGGTATTGGAATCCAGGCCTCTGAGGAGAGACGCCTGGAAACCAACAAAAGGGTTCAGATGAAGGCCTAACAGGCTGACCGGTTCCATCTTCTGTCTTGGGGACATCCGTCTGCTTTTCTGAGTGGAGGGAGTTGCTCAGCTTGTGTCAGATCACCCCTGGGTGTCCAGGGCAACCTACACTATTGGGATGGCCTCGCGGATCTTGGAGCCTTCTCCTAATCTGTAGGTTTGTGGCCATTGGAATGGGCAGAGTTTCCTTGAAGAGGGCAGGCACAGTCCTCCGCTGTGGCTCCAGGGGCCCCAGCGTTGAGGGTCTGTGGGACAGGGCTGCGTGGCCTGAAGTCTGAAAACACAAACTCGACTTAGGTTTGGGGCCGAGTGTATGGCAGGCCCCTTCTACCGACCGTGATGGAAGCTAGTCTGGATTTGAATGAAGGGCGAGTGTACGTCCTTTTCTCAGGCTTCTGTGTCTGGATTTTGTGTCAAGGAGGGCTGTGGAATGGAGGGGTAGCCTCCTGGGCCATGGATGAGCCTCCCTCTCCGGGGATTTGGCCTGGCTTCCAAGAGTTTCAGGTCATTCTGCGGGAAGAGAGGAGTCCTGTATTCTGCCTCAGGTGTCCATCCCAAAGAGGGATTCCAGAGCAGAGCCCTGGGTCCCGGCGACTGGAAAACCCAAACTCGGGTTAGGATGGGGGCCCAAGGGGCATGGGAAGCCCCCTAGGCGGGCTCGTGGTCTAGCCACTGAGAGACCTGATTTGAGCACAAGGCTTATGGGGAGGGTCACCATGCGTCTTTGTGCCCAAGGCGACCCTCAAGCATGGGCGTGGCCTCCTGGGCCATGCAGGTTTCTCCCACCCTGAATGTTGGACACCAGGCCAACAGCAAGTTTTCTTGCATGTGGAAGGAGGAGTTCTGATTTCTACATCAGGCTCCCTCCTGTCCGGGATTTGAGATAAAGTGTATCTTCTGAATCCTGAACACCCAGCTTGGGAAGAGATGATAGCCTAAGGTCATGGCGGGTCTGATGTGCTGGGTGTGCTCCCTGGTGTCCGGGTGTCGTTCGGGATATCAGGGCTCAGGCTGTGTCAGACAGAGCATTAGTGCCCAGGGCAGCCGATAGAATTGGGGTGCAGTCATGTGGCGTGCAGGTTGACCCTCCTTTGGGGTTTCTTGGCAGTCCCATAGGGCAACGTTTTTCTTCTGGTGGGCAGGCAGAGTGCTGCGTTGTGGCTCCAGAATTTCCCATGTGGAGGGCTTGGGGGCCAGGAGTGTGAGGACGGAATTGTGAGAACACAGCTAGGGTTATGTCTCGGGGTGAGGGCACGGCAGGCCCACACTGCAGAGGCTGAATCGAGATCTCCTGCATCGGAAGTCAGGGCGAGGATCCGACTTTGGCTCAGGTTGGAGTTTGTGTCCATGGTGGCCCCTTCAGGAAGCGGGCGCCTCGTGAGGTCATGGAGGTTTTCCCACGCTGGGAGTTGTGACATGCTCCAAAGTGCAAGGATTCCTTCTGAGGGAGAGTCGAGTCCTCTTGGATGGCTCCAGGACGCCCCATTCGGAGAGACTCGAGAGCACGGTTCTAAGGATGGATGCCTGGGCACCCCACCTCGCATTCCCATTGGCTCGTAGAGACAAAGCAGGCTCAATCTGCTGCCTCTGGGGGAGGTATGCGGGGGGCGGGTGGGGCTGAGTTGAAATGGACTCTCCTGAGGATGGGTCATCATGTGGGTTTGTGTCCATGGAGATCTTGGGATGTGGCGGTGGCTCAGGGGCCCGGATGGATTCTCATCAATGGAAGGTTGGACACAGCTCCAAAGAGCAACCTTCCTACGAAGAGATGAGAAGTTTTCCATTTGGTGCCTCAGGAAACCCTCATATACTGGTATTGAAAACCAGGCTTCTGAGGAGGGACACCTGGAAACCAAAGCAAGTGTTCAGCTGAGGGCCTAGGGACCTCTATGGTTCAATCTTCTATCTCTGGGGACATCCTTCTGATGTCTGAGTGGAGGTGTTGGTCAGATTGTGCCAGATCGCTCTGTTTGTTCAGGGCAGCCTACACTATTGGGATGGCCTCAGGGACCATGGAGGATCATCTTAATCTGTAGGGTTGAGGCCAACGGATTAGGCAGAGTTTCCTTGGAGAGGGCAGGTGCAGTCCTTCGGTGTGGCTCCAGGGGCCCCAACCTGGAGGGTGTGTGGGCCAGGGCTGTGGGGACAGAAGTCTGAAAAGAAAAACTTGCCTCAGTTTTGGGTCCGAGGGTGTGGCAGGCCTGATCTACAGACCGTGAGGGCAGTTCCTTGGGATATGAACGAAGGGCGAGTTTGTGGGCATTTCAGGCTTTTGTCTTGGATTTTGAATCCAAGATGGCCATGGAATGGAGGGCTGGACTCATGGGACATGGACGAGTCTCCTTCTCTGGGGACTTGGCCCCTCTCAAAATAGTTTGATGTCATTCTCTGGGAAGGGTGGAGTCCTGTATTCTGCCTCAGGTGTCCGTCCCAAAGAGGGATTCCAAGTCAGAGCCCTGGGTCCGGATGATGGGAAAACCCAAACTCAGGTTAGGATGCAGGCCTAGGGGCATGGCAATCTCCATATGCGGGCTCTTTTTCCAGCCACTGAGAGGGTTTCCTCGAGCACGGGGCTCCCGCTTCATGTCCCAATGCGTGTTTGTGCCCAAGGTGGCCCTCAAGCATGGGCGTGGCCTCTTGGGCCATGATGCTTTCTCCTACTCTGAATGTTAAACACCATGCCAACAGCAAGGTTTCTTCCCATGGGGATGGAGGAGTTCTGATTTCCGCATCAGGCTCACCCCTATGAAGGGATTGGAGATAAGGTCTAGGTTCTGAAGCCTGAAACCCTAGGTTGGGAAGAGAGGACGGCCTCAGGCCATGGCGGGCCCGTTGTGCTGGGTGTGTGGCCAGCTGTCTCAGGGTCCGACTGGATTCCGGTCTCTGGCTGTGTCTGACAGAGCATGAGTGCCAATGGCAGCCTCTAGAATTCGAGTGCAGTGGAGTGGAGTGCAGGTTGATCCTCATTGGGTGTTTCTGGGTAGCCGCCTAGGGCAACGTTTTTCTTCTGATGCGATGGCAGACTGCTGCATTGTGGCTCCAGAATTCCGCATCTGGAGGGCTTGGGGGCCAGGAATGTGAGGATGGAAGTCTGAGAACACAAGCTAGGGTGAGATTTCGGGCGAGGGCACTCTGCAGAGGCTGAAATGAGATCTCCTGCATCTGGAGACTTGTCGAGGATCCGACATTGGCTCAGGTTGGAGACTGTGTCCATTATGGCCCCATCAGGAAGCGGGGGCCCTCAGGAGCCATGGAGGTTTTCCCATGCTGGGAATTGTGAGATGCTCCAAAGCGCAAGGATTCCTACTGCGGGACAGTCGAGTCCTGTGAGATGGCTCCAGGACGCCCCATACAGAAAGACTGTAGGGCAGGGTGCTAAGGATGGATGCCTGGGCATCCCACCTCCCATTCCCATTGTCTCCTAGCGACAAGGCAGGTTCGATTCCTGGCTCTGGCGGAGTCACGCAGGGCGCTGAGTGGAGATGGACTCTCCTGAGGATGGGTCATAATGTGGGTTTGTGTCCATGAGAATTAGGAATGTGGCAGTGGCTCGGAGGCCCGGAAGGATTCTCCGAACTTTAGGATTGGACACAGCTCCAAAGAATAAGTTTCCCCTGTGGAGATGAGAGGTGTTCTGATGGGTGCCTCAGGAAACCTCCTTTTGCTGGTATTGGAATGCAGGCCTCTGAGGAGAGACGCCTGGAAACCAACCAAAGGGTTCAGAGGAAGGCCTAACAGACTGTCCGGTTCCATCTTCTGTCTCTGGGGACATCCGTCTGCTTTTCTGCGTGGAGGGAGTTGCTCAGCTTGTGTCAGATCAACCCTGGGTGTCCAGTGCAGCCTACACTATTGGGATGGCCTCGGGGATCTTGGAGCCTTCTCCTAATCTGTAGGTTTGTGGCCAGTGGAATGGGCAGAGTTTCCATGGAGAGGGCAGGCACAGTCCTGCGCTGGGGCCCCAGGTGCCCCAGGGTTTAGGGTGGGTGGGACAGGGCTGCGGGGCCTGAAGTCTGAAAACTCAAACTCGGCTTAGGTTTGGGGCCTAAGGTATGACAGGCCCCATCTACTGACCGTGATGGAACTATTCTGGATTTGAATGAAGGGCGAGTGTGCGTCCTTTTCTCAGGCTTCTGTGTCTGGATTTTGTGTCAAGGAGGGCTGTGGAATGGAGGGGTGGCCTCCTGAGCCATGGATGAGCCTCCCTCTCTGGGGATTTGGTTTGGCTTCCAAGAGTTTCAGGTCATTCTGCGGGAAGGGAGGAGTCCTGTATTCTGCCTCAGGTGTCCCTCCCAAAGAGGGATTCCAGAGTAGAGCCCTGGGTCCCGGCGAATGGAACACCCAAACTCGGGTTAGGATGGGGACCCAAGGGGCATAGGAAGCCCCCTAGCCTGGCTCGTGGTCCAGCCACTGAGAGACCTGATTGGAGCACGAGGCTTATGGTGAGGGTCACCAGGCGTCTTTTTGCCCAAGGCGACCCTCAAGCATGGGCGTGGCCTCCTGGGCCATGCAGGTTTCTCCTACCCTGAAGGTTGGACACCAGGCGAACAGCAAGGTTTCTTGGATGGGGATGGAGGAGTTCAGATTTCTGCATCAGGTTCCCTCCTGTCCGGGGATTGGAGATAAGGTCTAGGTTCTGAATCCTGAACACCCAGCTTGGGAAGAGATGACAGCCTAAGGTCATGGCGGGTCTGATGTGATGGGTGTCGGTCGGGATGTCAGGGCTCAGGCAGTGTCAGACAGAGCATGAGTGCCCGTGGCACCTCGAGATTTGGAGTGCACAAGAGTGGCGTGCAGGCTGATTCTCATGGGTGTTTCTGGGTAGTCGCCTAGGGCCACGTTTTTCTTCTGGTGGGAAGGCAGACTGCTGCATTGTGGCTCCAGAATTGCCAATCTGGATGGCTTGGGGGGGGAGGAAGGTGAGGACGGAAGTCTGAGAACAAAAGCTAGGGTGAGATTTAGGGCGAGGGCACTCTGCAGAGGCTGAAATGAGATCTCCTTCATCTGGAGACTTGGCGAGGATCCGACATTGGCTCAGGATGGAGACTGTTTCCATTATGGCCCCATCAGGAAGCGTGGGCCCTCACGAAGCCATGGAGGTTTTCCCATGCTGGGAATTGTGAGATGCTCCAAAGCGCAAGGATTCCTACTGCGGGACAGTCGAGTCCTGTGAGATGGCTCCAGGACGCCCCATACAGAAAACTGGAGGGCAGGGTGCTAAGGATGGATGCCTGGGCATCCCAGCACCCATTCCCATTGTCTCCTAGCGACAAGGCAGGTTCGATAGCTGGCTCTGGCGGAGCTACACAGGTTGCTGAGTGGAGATGGACTCTCCTGAGGATGGGTCATAATGTGGTTTGTGTCCATGGAGACCTAGGAATGTGGCAGTGGCTCGGGGGTACGGAAGGATTCTCCGACCTGTAGGATTGGACACAGCTCCAAAGAGTATGTTTCCCCTGTGGAGATGAGAGGTGTTCTGATGGGTGCCTCAGGAAACCTCCGTTTGCTGGTATTGGAATCCAGGCCTCTGAGGAGAGACCCCTGGAAACCAACCAAAGGGTTCAGGGAAAGCCTAACAGACTGTCCGGTTCCATCTTCTGTCTCTGGGGACATCCGTCTGCTTTTCTGCGTGGAGGGAGTTGCTCAGCTTGTGTCAGATCACCCCTGTGTGTCCAGGGCAGCCTACACTATTGGGATGGCCTCTGGGATCTTGAAGCATTCTCCTAATCTGTAGGTTTCAGGCCAGTGGAATGGGCAGAGTTTCCTTGGAGAGGGCAGACACAGTCCTGCACTGTGGCCCCCAGGGCCCCAGGGTTTAGGGTGGGTGGGACAGGGCTGCGGGGCCTGAAGTCTGAAAACAAAAACTCGGCTTAGGTTTGGGGCCGAGGGTATGGCAGGCCCCATCTACCGACTATGATGGGAGCTGCTCTGGATTTGAATGAAGGGCGAGTGTGCGTCCTTTTCTCAGGCTTCTGTGTCTGGATTTTGTATCCAGCAGGGCTGTGGAATGGAGGGGTGGCCTCCTGGTCTATGGATGAGCCTCCCTCTCTGGGGATTTGGCCTGGCTTCCAGGAGATTCAGGTCATTCTGCGGGAAGGGAGGAGTCCTGTATTCTGCCTCAGGTGTCCCTCCCAAAGAGGGATTCCACAGCAGAGCCCTGGGTCCCAGCGACTGGAAAACCCATACTCGGGTTAGGATGGGGGCCAAAGGGGCATGGGAAGCCCCCTAGGCGGGCTCGTGGTCCAGCCACTGAGAGACCTGATTGGAGAACGAGGCTGATGCTGAGGGTCACCATGCGTCTTTGTGCCCAAGGCGACCCTGAAGCATGGGCGTGGCCTCCTGGGCCATGCAGGTTTCTCCCACCCTGAAGGTTGGACACCAGGCCAACAGCAAGGTTTCTTGGATGGGGATGGAGGAGTTCTGATTTCGGCATCAGGTTCCCTCCTGTCCGGGGATTGGAGATAAGGTCTAGGTTCTGAATCCTGAACACCCAGCTTGGGAAGAGATGACAGCCTCAGGTCATGGCGGGTCTGATGTGCTGGGTGTGCTGCCTGGTGTCCGGGTGTCGGTCGGGATGTCAGAGCTCAGGCTGTGTCAGACAGAGCATTAGTGCCCAAGGCAGCCAACAGAATTGGGGTGCAGTCACGTGGCGTGCAGGTTGACCCTCCTTTGGGATTTCTGGGCAGCCCTATAGGGCAACGTTTTTCTTCTGGTGGGCAGGCAGAGTGCTGCCTTGTGGCTCCAGAATTCCCCATGTGGAGGGCTTGGGGGCCAGGAGTGTGAGGACGGAAGTGTGAGAACACAAGCTAGGGTTATGTGTCGGGGTGAGGGCACGGCAGGCCCACTCTGCAGAGGCTGAATCGAGATCTCCTGCATCGGAAGTCAGGGCGAGGATCCGACTTTGGCTCAGGTTGGAGTTTGTGTCCATGGTGGCCCCTTCAGGAAGAGGGCGCCTCGTGAGGTCATGGAGGTTTTCCCACGCTGGGAGTTGTGACATGCTCCAAAGTGCAAGGATTCCTTCTGCGGGGGAGTCGAGTCCTCTGGGATGGCTCCAGGACGCCCCATTCGGAAAGACTCGAGAGCACGGTTCTAAGGATGGATGCCTGGGCACCCCACCTCGCATTCCCATTGGCTCGTAGAGACAAAGCAGGCTCAATCTGCTGCCTCTGGGGGAGGTAGGCGGGGGGCGGGTGGGGCTGAGTTGAAACGGACTCTCCTGAGGAGGGGTCATCATGTGGGTTTGTGTCCATAGAGACTTTGGAATGTGGCGGTGGCTCGGGGGCCCGGATGGATTCTCATCAACGGAAGGTTGGACACAGCTCCAAAGAGCAAGCTTCCCACGAGGAGATGAGAGGTTTTCCGTTTGGTGCCTCAGGAAACCCCCATCGACTGGTATTGGAAAGCAGGCTTCTGAGGAGAGACACCTGGAAACCAAAGCAAGTGTTCAGCTGAGGGCCTACGGGCCTCTACGGTTCAATCTTCTATCTCTGGGGACACCCGTCTGATGTCTGAGTGGAGGTAGTTGGTCAGCTTGTGCCAGATCGCCCCTGTTTGTTCAGGGCAGCCTACACTATTGGGATGGCCTCAGGGACCTTGGAGGATCCTCTTAATCTGTAGGGTTGTGACCAACGGATTGGGCAGAGGTTCCTTGGAGAGCGCAGGCACAGTCCTGCGGTGTGGCTCCAGGGGCCCCAAGCTGGAGAGTGTGTGGGCCAGGGCTGTGGGGACAGAAGTCTGAAAAGAAAAACTGGCCTTAGGTTTGGGGCCGAGGGTATGGCAGGCGTGATCTACAGACCGTGAGGGGAGTTCCTCGGGATAGGAACGAAGGGCGAGTGTGTGGGGGTTTCAGGCTTTTGTCTCTGGATTTTGAATCCAGGAGGGCCATGGAATGGAGGGTTGGACTCATGGGCCACGGACGAGTCTCCTTCTCTGGGGATTTGGCCCGGCTCGCCAGAGTTTGATGTCATTCTCTGGGAAGGGTGGAGTCCTGTATTCTGCCTCAGGTGTCCGTCCCAAAGAGGGATTCCAGATGCGAGCCCTGGGTCCGGCTGACAGGAAAACCCAAACTCGGGTTAGGATGGGGGCCTCGGGGCATGGCAATCTCCATATGCGTGCTCTTTGTCCAGCCACTGAGAGGGCTTCCTTGAGCACGGGGCTCCGCTTCATGTCCCGGTGCGTGTTTGTGCCCAAGGTGGCCCTCAAGCATGGGCGTGGCCTCATGGGCCATGCTGGTTTCTCCTACTCTGAATGTCGAACGCCATGCCAACAGCAAGGTTTCTTGCCATGGCGATGGAGGAGTTCTGATTTCCGCATCAGGTTCACCCCTATGAAGTTATCAGAGATAAGGTCGAGGTTCTGAAGCCAGAAACCCTAGGTTGGGAAGAGAGGACGGCCTCAGGCCATGGCGGGCCCGATGTGCTGGGTGTGTGGCCAGCTGTCCCAGGGTCCGACTGGAAGTCCGGGCTCTGGCTGTGTCAGGCAGAGCATGAGTGCCCATGGCAGCCTCTAGAATTGGAGGGCAGTGGAGTGGCGTGCAGGTGGATCCTCATTGGGTGTTCCTGGGTAGCCGCCTAGGGCAACGTTTTTCTTCTGGTGGGCAGGCAGAGTGCTGCCTTGTGGCTCCAGAGTTGCCAATCTGGAGGGCTTGGGGGCCAGGAATGTGAGGACGGAAGTCTGAGAACACAAGCTAGGGTGAGATTTCGGGCGAGGGCACTGTGCAGAGGCTGAAATGAGATCTCCTGCATCTGGAGACAGGGCGAGGATCCGACATTGGCTCAGGTTGGAGACTGTGTCATTGATGGCCCCATCAGGAAGTGGGCGCCCTCACGAGGCCATGGAGGTTTTCCCATGCTGGGAGTTGTGAGATGCTCCAAACCGCAAGGATTCCTACTGCGGGACAGTCGAGTCCTGTGAGATGGTTCCAGGACGCCCCATACAGAAAGACTCGCGGGCTGGGTTCTAAGGATGGATGCCTGGGCATCCACCTCACATTCCCATTGTCTCCGAGCGACAAGGCAAGTCCGATTGCTGGCTCTGGGGGAGCTACGCAGGGGGCTGAGTGGAAATGGACTCTCCTGAGGATGGGTCATCATGTGGGTTTGTGTCCATGGAGACCTAGGAATGTGGCAGTGGCTCGGGGGCCCGGAAGGATTCTCCGACCTGGAGGATTGGACACAGCTCCAAAGAGTACGTTTCCCCTGTGGAGATGAGAGGTGTTCTGATGGGTGCCTCAGGAAACCTCCGTTTGCTGGTATTGGAATGCAGGCCTCTGAGGAGAGACGCCTGGAAACCAACCAAAGGGTTCAGAGGAAGGCCTAACAGACTGTCCGGTTCCATCTTCTGTCTCAGGGGACATCCGTCTGCTCTTCTGAGTGGAGGGAGTTGCTCAGCTTGTGTCAGATCACCCCTGTGTGTCCAGGGCAGCCTACACTATTGGGATGGCCTCGGGGATCTTGGAGCCTTGTCTTAATCTGTAGGTTTGTGGCCAGTGGAATGGGCAGAGTTTCCTTGGAGAGGGCAGGCACAGTCCTGCCCTGTGGCTCCAGGGGCCCCAGGGTTGAGGGTGTGTGGGACAGGGCTGCGGGGCCTGAAGTCTGAAAACACAAACTCGGCTTAGGTTTGGGGCCGAGGGTATGGCAGGCCTCACCTACCGACCGTGATAGGAGCTGCTCTGGATTTGAATGAAGGGCGAGTGTTCGTCCTTTTCTCAGGCTTCTGTGTCTGGATTTTGTATCCAGCAGGGCTGTGGAATGGAGGGGTGGCCTCCTGGGCCATGGATGAGCCTCCCTCTCTGGGGATTTGGCCTGGCTTCCAGGAGTTTCAGGTCATTCTGCGGGAAGGGAGGAGTCCTGTATTCTGCCTCAGGTGTCCCTCCCAAAGAGGGATTCCAGAGCAGAGCCCTGGGTCCCGGCGACTGGAAAACCCAAACTCGGGTTAGGATGGGGGCCCAAGGGGCATGGGAAGCCCCCTAGGCAGGCTCGTGGTCCAGCCACTGAGAGAGCTGATTGGAGCACGAGGCTGATGCTGAGGGTCACCAAGCGTCTTTGTGCCCAAGGCGACCCTCAAGCATGGGCGTGGCCTCCTGGGCCATGCAGGTTTCTCCTACGCTGAAGGTTGGACACCAGGCCAACAGCAAGGTTTCTTGGATGGGGATGGAGGAGTTCAGATTTCTGCATCAGGTTCCCTCCTGTCCGGGGATTGGAGATAAGGTCTAGGTTCTGAATCCTGAACACCCAGCTTGGGAAGAGATGACAGCCTAAGGACATGGCGGGTCTGATGTGATGGGTGTCGGTCGGGATGTCAGGGCTCAGGCAGTGTCAGACAGAGCATGAGTGCCCGTAGCACCTCGAGATTTGGAGTGCAGTAGAGTGGAGTGCCGGTTGATTCTCATGGGTGTTTCTGGGTAGTCGCCAGGGGCCACGTTTTTCTTCTGGTGGGAAGGCAGACTGTTGCATTGTGGCTCCAGAATTGCCAATCTGGAGTTCTTGGGAGGGCAGGAAGTTGAGGACGGAAGTCTGAGAACACAAGCTAGGGTGAGATTTCGGGCGAGGGCACTCTGCAGAGGCTGAAATGAGATCTCCTGCATCTGGAGACTTGTCGAGGATCCGACATTGGCTCAGGTTGGAGACTGTGTCCATTATGGCCCCATCAGGAAGCGGGGGCCCTCAGGAGCCATGGAGGTTTTCCCATGCTGGGAATTGTGAGATGCTCCAAAGCGCAAGGATTCCTACTGCGGGACAGTCGAGTCCTGTGAGATGGCTCCAGGACGCCCCATACAGAAAGACTGTAGGGCAGGGTGCTAAGGATGGATGCCTGGGCATCCCACCTCCCATTCCCATTGTCTCCTAGCGACAAGGCAGGTTCGATTCCTGGCTCTGGCGGAGTCACGCAGGGCGCTGAGTGGAGATGGACTCTCCTGAGGATGGGTCATAATGTGGGTTTGTGTCCATGAGAATTAGGAATGTGGCAGTGGCTCGGAGGCCCGGAAGGATTCTCCGAACTTTAGGATTGGACACAGCTCCAAAGAATAAGTTTCCCCTGTGGAGATGAGAGGTGTTCTGATGGGTGCCTCAGGAAACCTCCTTTTGCTGGTATTGGAATGCAGGCCTCTGAGGAGAGACGCCTGGAAACCAACCAAAGGGTTCAGAGGAAGGCCTAACAGACTGTCCGGTTCCATCTTCTGTCTCTGGGGACATCCGTCTGCTTTTCTGCGTGGAGGGAGTTGCTCAGCTTGTGTCAGATCAACCCTGGGTGTCCAGTGCAGCCTACACTATTGGGATGGCCTCGGGGATCTTGGAGCCTTCTCCTAATCTGTAGGTTTGTGGCCAGTGGAATGGGCAGAGTTTCCATGGAGAGGGCAGGCACAGTCCTGCGCTGGGGCCCCAGGTGCCCCAGGGTTTAGGGTGGGTGGGACAGGGCTGCGGGGCCTGAAGTCTGAAAACTCAAACTCGGCTTAGGTTTGGGGCCTAAGGTATGACAGGCCCCATCTACTGACCGTGATGGAACTATTCTGGATTTGAATGAAGGGCGAGTGTGCGTCCTTTTCTCAGGCTTCTGTGTCTGGATTTTGTGTCAAGGAGGGCTGTGGAATGGAGGGGTGGCCTCCTGAGCCATGGATGAGCCTCCCTCTCTGGGGATTTGGTTTGGCTTCCAAGAGTTTCAGGTCATTCTGCGGGAAGGGAGGAGTCCTGTATTCTGCCTCAGGTGTCCCTCCCAAAGAGGGATTCCAGAGTAGAGCCCTGGGTCCCGGCGAATGGAACACCCAAACTCGGGTTAGGATGGGGACCCAAGGGGCATAGGAAGCCCCCTAGCCTGGCTCGTGGTCCAGCCACTGAGAGACCTGATTGGAGCACGAGGCTTATGGTGAGGGTCACCAGGCGTCTTTTTGCCCAAGGCGACCCTCAAGCATGGGCGTGGCCTCCTGGGCCATGCAGGTTTCTCCTACCCTGAAGGTTGGACACCAGGCGAACAGCAAGGTTTCTTGGATGGGGATGGAGGAGTTCAGATTTCTGCATCAGGTTCCCTCCTGTCCGGGGATTGGAGATAAGGTCTAGGTTCTGAATCCTGAACACCCAGCTTGGGAAGAGATGACAGCCTAAGGTCATGGCGGGTCTGATGTGATGGGTGTCGGTCGGGATGTCAGGGCTCAGGCAGTGTCAGACAGAGCATGAGTGCCCGTGGCACCTCGAGATTTGGAGTGCACAAGAGTGGCGTGCAGGCTGATTCTCATGGGTGTTTCTGGGTAGTCGCCTAGGGCCACGTTTTTCTTCTGGTGGGAAGGCAGACTGCTGCATTGTGGCTCCAGAATTGCCAATCTGGATGGCTTGGGGGGGGAGGAAGGTGAGGACGGAAGTCTGAGAACAAAAGCTAGGGTGAGATTTAGGGCGAGGGCACTCTGCAGAGGCTGAAATGAGATCTCCTTCATCTGGAGACTTGGCGAGGATCCGACATTGGCTCAGGATGGAGACTGTTTCCATTATGGCCCCATCAGGAAGCGTGGGCCCTCACGAAGCCATGGAGGTTTTCCCATGCTGGGAATTGTGAGATGCTCCAAAGCGCAAGGATTCCTACTGCGGGACAGTCGAGTCCTGTGAGATGGCTCCAGGACGCCCCATACAGAAAACTGGAGGGCAGGGTGCTAAGGATGGATGCCTGGGCATCCCAGCACCCATTCCCATTGTCTCCTAGCGACAAGGCAGGTTCGATAGCTGGCTCTGGCGGAGCTACACAGGTTGCTGAGTGGAGATGGACTCTCCTGAGGATGGGTCATAATGTGGTTTGTGTCCATGGAGACCTAGGAATGTGGCAGTGGCTCGGGGGTACGGAAGGATTCTCCGACCTGTAGGATTGGACACAGCTCCAAAGAGTATGTTTCCCCTGTGGAGATGAGAGGTGTTCTGATGGGTGCCTCAGGAAACCTCCGTTTGCTGGTATTGGAATCCAGGCCTCTGAGGAGAGACCCCTGGAAACCAACCAAAGGGTTCAGGGAAAGCCTAACAGACTGTCCGGTTCCATCTTCTGTCTCTGGGGACATCCGTCTGCTTTTCTGCGTGGAGGGAGTTGCTCAGCTTGTGTCAGATCACCCCTGTGTGTCCAGGGCAGCCTACACTATTGGGATGGCCTCTGGGATCTTGAAGCATTCTCCTAATCTGTAGGTTTCAGGCCAGTGGAATGGGCAGAGTTTCCTTGGAGAGGGCAGACACAGTCCTGCACTGTGGCCCCCAGGGCCCCAGGGTTTAGGGTGGGTGGGACAGGGCTGCGGGGCCTGAAGTCTGAAAACAAAAACTCGGCTTAGGTTTGGGGCCGAGGGTATGGCAGGCCCCATCTACCGACTATGATGGGAGCTGCTCTGGATTTGAATGAAGGGCGAGTGTGCGTCCTTTTCTCAGGCTTCTGTGTCTGGATTTTGTATCCAGCAGGGCTGTGGAATGGAGGGGTGGCCTCCTGGTCTATGGATGAGCCTCCCTCTCTGGGGATTTGGCCTGGCTTCCAGGAGATTCAGGTCATTCTGCGGGAAGGGAGGAGTCCTGTATTCTGCCTCAGGTGTCCCTCCCAAAGAGGGATTCCACAGCAGAGCCCTGGGTCCCAGCGACTGGAAAACCCATACTCGGGTTAGGATGGGGGCCAAAGGGGCATGGGAAGCCCCCTAGGCGGGCTCGTGGTCCAGCCACTGAGAGACCTGATTGGAGAACGAGGCTGATGCTGAGGGTCACCATGCGTCTTTGTGCCCAAGGCGACCCTGAAGCATGGGCGTGGCCTCCTGGGCCATGCAGGTTTCTCCCACCCTGAAGGTTGGACACCAGGCCAACAGCAAGGTTTCTTGGATGGGGATGGAGGAGTTCTGATTTCGGCATCAGGTTCCCTCCTGTCCGGGGATTGGAGATAAGGTCTAGGTTCTGAATCCTGAACACCCAGCTTGGGAAGAGATGACAGCCTCAGGTCATGGCGGGTCTGATGTGCTGGGTGTGCTGCCTGGTGTCCGGGTGTCGGTCGGGATGTCAGAGCTCAGGCTGTGTCAGACAGAGCATTAGTGCCCAAGGCAGCCAACAGAATTGGGGTGCAGTCACGTGGCGTGCAGGTTGACCCTCCTTTGGGATTTCTGGGCAGCCCTATAGGGCAACGTTTTTCTTCTGGTGGGCAGGCAGAGTGCTGCCTTGTGGCTCCAGAATTCCCCATGTGGAGGGCTTGGGGGCCAGGAGTGTGAGGACGGAAGTGTGAGAACACAAGCTAGGGTTATGTGTCGGGGTGAGGGCACGGCAGGCCCACTCTGCAGAGGCTGAATCGAGATCTCCTGCATCGGAAGTCAGGGCGAGGATCCGACTTTGGCTCAGGTTGGAGTTTGTGTCCATGGTGGCCCCTTCAGGAAGAGGGCGCCTCGTGAGGTCATGGAGGTTTTCCCACGCTGGGAGTTGTGACATGCTCCAAAGTGCAAGGATTCCTTCTGCGGGGGAGTCGAGTCCTCTGGGATGGCTCCAGGACGCCCCATTCGGAAAGACTCGAGAGCACGGTTCTAAGGATGGATGCCTGGGCACCCCACCTCGCATTCCCATTGGCTCGTAGAGACAAAGCAGGCTCAATCTGCTGCCTCTGGGGGAGGTAGGCGGGGGGCGGGTGGGGCTGAGTTGAAACGGACTCTCCTGAGGAGGGGTCATCATGTGGGTTTGTGTCCATAGAGACTTTGGAATGTGGCGGTGGCTCGGGGGCCCGGATGGATTCTCATCAACGGAAGGTTGGACACAGCTCCAAAGAGCAAGCTTCCCACGAGGAGATGAGAGGTTTTCCGTTTGGTGCCTCAGGAAACCCCCATCGACTGGTATTGGAAAGCAGGCTTCTGAGGAGAGACACCTGGAAACCAAAGCAAGTGTTCAGCTGAGGGCCTACGGGCCTCTACGGTTCAATCTTCTATCTCTGGGGACACCCGTCTGATGTCTGAGTGGAGGTAGTTGGTCAGCTTGTGCCAGATCGCCCCTGTTTGTTCAGGGCAGCCTACACTATTGGGATGGCCTCAGGGACCTTGGAGGATCCTCTTAATCTGTAGGGTTGTGACCAACGGATTGGGCAGAGGTTCCTTGGAGAGCGCAGGCACAGTCCTGCGGTGTGGCTCCAGGGGCCCCAAGCTGGAGAGTGTGTGGGCCAGGGCTGTGGGGACAGAAGTCTGAAAAGAAAAACTGGCCTTAGGTTTGGGGCCGAGGGTATGGCAGGCGTGATCTACAGACCGTGAGGGGAGTTCCTCGGGATAGGAACGAAGGGCGAGTGTGTGGGGGTTTCAGGCTTTTGTCTCTGGATTTTGAATCCAGGAGGGCCATGGAATGGAGGGTTGGACTCATGGGCCACGGACGAGTCTCCTTCTCTGGGGATTTGGCCCGGCTCGCCAGAGTTTGATGTCATTCTCTGGGAAGGGTGGAGTCCTGTATTCTGCCTCAGGTGTCCGTCCCAAAGAGGGATTCCAGATGCGAGCCCTGGGTCCGGCTGACAGGAAAACCCAAACTCGGGTTAGGATGGGGGCCTCGGGGCATGGCAATCTCCATATGCGTGCTCTTTGTCCAGCCACTGAGAGGGCTTCCTTGAGCACGGGGCTCCGCTTCATGTCCCGGTGCGTGTTTGTGCCCAAGGTGGCCCTCAAGCATGGGCGTGGCCTCATGGGCCATGCTGGTTTCTCCTACTCTGAATGTCGAACGCCATGCCAACAGCAAGGTTTCTTGCCATGGCGATGGAGGAGTTCTGATTTCCGCATCAGGTTCACCCCTATGAAGTTATCAGAGATAAGGTCGAGGTTCTGAAGCCAGAAACCCTAGGTTGGGAAGAGAGGACGGCCTCAGGCCATGGCGGGCCCGATGTGCTGGGTGTGTGGCCAGCTGTCCCAGGGTCCGACTGGAAGTCCGGGCTCTGGCTGTGTCAGGCAGAGCATGAGTGCCCATGGCAGCCTCTAGAATTGGAGGGCAGTGGAGTGGCGTGCAGGTGGATCCTCATTGGGTGTTCCTGGGTAGCCGCCTAGGGCAACGTTTTTCTTCTGGTGGGCAGGCAGAGTGCTGCCTTGTGGCTCCAGAGTTGCCAATCTGGAGGGCTTGGGGGCCAGGAATGTGAGGACGGAAGTCTGAGAACACAAGCTAGGGTGAGATTTCGGGCGAGGGCACTGTGCAGAGGCTGAAATGAGATCTCCTGCATCTGGAGACAGGGCGAGGATCCGACATTGGCTCAGGTTGGAGACTGTGTCATTGATGGCCCCATCAGGAAGTGGGCGCCCTCACGAGGCCATGGAGGTTTTCCCATGCTGGGAGTTGTGAGATGCTCCAAACCGCAAGGATTCCTACTGCGGGACAGTCGAGTCCTGTGAGATGGTTCCAGGACGCCCCATACAGAAAGACTCGCGGGCTGGGTTCTAAGGATGGATGCCTGGGCATCCACCTCACATTCCCATTGTCTCCGAGCGACAAGGCAAGTCCGATTGCTGGCTCTGGGGGAGCTACGCAGGGGGCTGAGTGGAAATGGACTCTCCTGAGGATGGGTCATCATGTGGGTTTGTGTCCATGGAGACCTAGGAATGTGGCAGTGGCTCGGGGGCCCGGAAGGATTCTCCGACCTGGAGGATTGGACACAGCTCCAAAGAGTAAGTTTCCCCTGTGGAGATGAGAGGTGTTCTGATGGGTGCCTCAGGAAACCTCCGTTTGCTGGTATTGGAATGCAGGCCTCTGAGGAGAGACGCCTGGAAACCAACCAAAGGGTTCAGAGGAAGGCCTAACAGACTGTCCGGTTCCATCTTGTGTCTCTGGGGACATCCGTCTGCTCTTCTGAGTGGAGGGAGTTGCTCAGCTTGTGTCAGATCACCCCTGTGTGTCCAGGGCAGCCTACACTATTGGGATGGCCTCGGGGATCTTGGAGCCTTGTCTTAATCTGTAGGTTTGTGGCCAGTGGAATGGGCAGAGTTTCCTTGGAGAGGGCAGGCACAGTCCTGCCCTGTGGCTCCAGGGGCCCCAGGGTTGAGGGTGTGTGGGACAGGGCTGCGGGGCCTGAAGTCTGAAAACACAAACTCGGCTTAGGTTTGGGGCCGAGGGTATGGCAGGCCTCACCTACCGACCGTGATAGGAGCTGCTCTGGATTTGAATGAAGGGCGAGTGTTCGTCCTTTTCTCAGGCTTCTGTGTCTGGATTTTGTATCCAGCAGGGCTGTGGAATGGAGGGGTGGCCTCCTGGGCCATGGATGAGCCTCCCTCTCTGGGGATTTGGCCTGGCTTCCAGGAGTTTCAGGTCATTCTGCGGGAAGGGAGGAGTCCTGTATTCTGCCTCAGGTGTCCCTCCCAAAGAGGGATTCCAGAGCAGAGCCCTGGGTCCCGGCGACTGGAAAACCCAAACTCGGGTTAGGATGGGGGCCCAAGGGGCATGGGAAGCCCCCTAGGCAGGCTCGTGGTCCAGCCACTGAGAGACCTGATTGGAGCACGAGGCTGATGCTGAGGGTCACCAGGCGTCTTTGTGCCCAAGGCGACCCTCAAGCATGGGCGTGGCCTCCTGGGCCATGCAGGTTTCTCCTACCCTGAAGGTTGGACACCAGGCCAACAGCAAGGTTTCTTGGATGGGGATGGAGGAGTTCAGATTTCTGCATCAGGTTCCCTCCTGTCCGGGGATTGGAGATAAGGTCTAGGTTCTGAATCCTGAACACCCAGCTTGGGAAGAGATGACAGCCTAAGGTCTTGGCGAGTCTGATGTGATGGGTGTCGGTCGGGATGTCAGGGCTCAGGCAGTGTCAGACAGAGCATGAGTGCCCATGGCAACCTCGAGAATTGGAGTGCAGTAGAGTGGCGTGCAGGTGGATCCTCATTGGGTGTTTCTGGGTAGTCGCCAAGGGCCACGTTTTTCCTCTGGTGGGAAGGCAGACTGCTGCATTGTGGCTCCAGAATTGCCAATCTGGAGGGCTTGGGGGGGGCAGGAAGGTGAGGACGGAAGTCTGAGAACACAAGCTAGGGTGATATTTCAGGCGACGGCACTCTGCAGAGGCTGAAATGAGATCTCCTGCATCTGGAGACAGGGCGAGGATCCGACATTGGCTCAGGTTGGAGACTGTGTCCATTATGGCCCCATCAGGAAGCGGGGGCCCTCACGAAGCCATGGAGGTATTCCAATGCTTGGAGTTGTGAGATGCTCCAAAGCGCAAGGATTCCTACTACGGGACAGTCGAGTCCTGTGAGATGGCTCCAGGACGCCCCATACAGAAAGAGTGGAGTGCAGGGTGCTAAGGATGGATGTCTGGGCATCCCACCTCCCATTCCCATTGTCTCCTAGCGACAAGGCAGGTTCGATTGCTGGCTCTGGGGGAGCTACGCAGGGCGCTGAGTGGAGATGGACTCTCCTGAGGATGGGTCATAATGTGGTTTTGTGTCCATGCAGACCTAGGAATGTGACAGTGGCTCGGGGGCCCGGAAGGATTCTCCAAACTTTAGGATTGGACACAGCTCCAAAGAGTAAGTTTCCCCTGTGGAGATGAGTGGTGTTCTGTTGGGACCCTCAGGAAACCTCCGTTTGCTGGTATTGGAATCCCGGCCTCTGCGGAGTGACGCCTGGAAACCAACCAAAGGGTTCAGAGGAAGGCCTAACAGACTGTCCGGTTCCATCTTCTGTCTCTGGGGACATCCGTCTGCTTTTCTGCGTGGAGGGAGTTGCTCAGCTTGTGTCAGAACACCCTTGGGTGTCCAGGGCAGCGTACACTATTGGGATGGCCTCTGGGATCTTGAAGCATTCTCCTAATCTGTAGGTTTGTGGCCAGTGGAATGGGCAGAGTTTCCTTGGAGAGGGCAGGCACAGTCCTGCGCTGTGGCCCCAGGGGCCTCAGCGTTGAAGGTGTGTTGGACAGGGCTGCGGGGCCTGAAGTCTGAAAAGTGAAACTCGGCTTAGGTTTGGGGCCGAGGGTATGGCAGGCCCCATCTACCGACCGTGATGGGAGCTGCTCTGGATTTGAATGAAGGGCGAGTGTGCGTCCTTTTCTCAGGCTTCTGTGTCTGGATTTTGTGTCAAGGAGGGCTGTGGAATAGAGGGGTGGGTTCCTGGGCCATGGATGAGCCTCACTCTCTGGGGATTTGGCCTGGCTTCCAAAAGTTTCATGTCATTCTGCGGGAAGGGAGGAGTCCTGTATTCTGCCTCAGGTGTCCCTCCCAAAGAGGGATTCCAGAGCAGAGCCCTGGGTCCCGGCGACTGGAAAACCCAAACTCGGGTTAGGATGGGGGCCCAAGGGCATGGGAAGCCCCATAGACTGGCTCGTGGTCCAGCCACTGAGAGACCTGATTGGAGCACGAGGCTTATGGTGAGGGTCACCAGGCGTCTTTGTGCCCAAGGCGACCCTCAAGAATGGACGTGGCCTCCTGGGCCATGCAGGTTTCTCCTACGCTGAAGGTTGGACACCAGGCCAACAGCAAGGTTTCTTGGATGGGGATGGAGGAGTTCAGATTTCTGCATCAGGTTCCCTCCTGTCCGCGGATTGGAGATAAGGTCTAGGTTCTGAATCCCGAACACCCAGCTTGTTAAAAGATGACAGCCTAAGGTCATGGCGGGTCTGTTGTGATGGGTGTCGGTCGGGATGTCAGGGCTCAGGCAGTGTCAGACAGAGCATGAGTGCCCGTGGCACCTCGAGATTTGGAGTGCAGTAGAGTGGAGTGCCGGTTGATTCTCAATGTGTTTCTGGGTATCGCCTATTGCCACGTTTTTCTTCTGGTGGGAAGGCAGACTGCTGCATTGTGGCTCCAGAATTGCCAATCTGGAGGGCTTGTGGGGGCAGGAAGGTGAGGACGGAAGTCTGAGAACACAAGCTAGGGTGAGATTTCGGGCGAGGGCACTCTGCAGAGGCTGAAATGAGATCTCCTGCATCTGGAGACTTGGCGAGGATCCGACATTGGCTCAGGTTGGAGACTGTGTCCATTATGGCCCCATCAGTAAGCGGGGGCCCTCACGAAGCCATGGAGGTTTTCCCATGCTGGGAATTGTGAGATGCTCCAAAGCGCAAGGATTCCTACTGCGGGACAGTCGAGTCCTGTGAGATGGCTCCAGGACGCCCCATACAGAAAGACTGGAGGGAAGGGTGCTAAGGATGGATGCCTGGGCATCCCACCTCCCATTCCCATTGTCTCCTAGCCACAAGGCAGGTTCGATTCCTGGCTCTGGCGGAGCTACGCAGGGCGCTGAGTGGAGATGGACTCTCCTGAGGATGGGTCATAATGTCGGTTTCTGTCCATGGAGACCTAGGAATGTGGCAGTGGCCAGGGGGCCCGGAAGGATTCTCCGAACTTTAGGATTGGACACAGCTCCAAAGAATTAGTTTCCCCTGTGGAGATGAGAGGTGTTCTGATGGGTGTCTCAGGAAACCTCCGTTTGCTGGTATTAGAATGCAGGCCTCTGAGGAGAGACGCCTGGAAACCAACCAAAGGGTTCAGAGGAAGGCCTAACAGACTGTCCGGTTCCATCTTCTGTCTCTGGGGACATCCGTCTGCTTTTCTGCATGGAGGGAGTTGCTCAGCTTGTGTCAGATCACCCCTGGTTGTCCTGTGCAGCCTACACTATTGGGATGGCCTCGGGGATCTTGGAGCCTTCTCTTAATCTGTAGGTTTGTGGCCAGTGGAATGGGTAGAGTTTCCTTGGAGAGGGCAGGCACAGTCCTGCGCTGTGGCTCCAGGGGCCCCAGCTTTGAGGGTGTGTGGGACAGGGCTGCGGGGCCTGAAGTCTGAAAACTGAAACTCGGCTTAGGTTTGTGGCCTAGGTTATGACAGGCCCCATCTACCGACCGTGATGGGAGCTGCTCTGGATTTGAATGAAGGGCGAGTGTGCGTCCTTTTCTCAGGCTTCTGTGTCTGGATTTTGTGTCAAGGAGGGCTGTGGAATGGAGGGGTGGCCTCCTGGGCATTGGATGAGCCTACCTCTCTGGGGATTTGGCCTGGCTTCCAAGAGTATCTGGTCATTCTGCGGGAAGGGAGGAGTCCTGTATTCTGCCTCAGGTGTCCCTCCCAAAGAGGGATTCCAGAGCAGAGCCCTGGGTCCCGGCGACTGGAAAACCCAAACTCAGGTTAGGATGGGGGCCCAAGGGGCATGGGAAGCCCCCTAGGCTGGCTCGTGGTCCAGCCACTGAGAGACCTGATTGGAGCACGAGGCTTATGGTGAGGGTCACCAGGCGTCTTTGTGCCCAAGGCGACCCTCAAGCATGGGCGTGGCGTCCTGGGCCATGCAGGTTTCTCCTACGCTGAAGGTTGGACACCAGGCCAACAGCAAGGTTTCTTGGATGGGGATGGAGGAGTTCAGATTTCTGCATCAGGTTCCCTGCTGTCCGGGAATTGGAGATAAGGTCTAGGTTCTGAATCCTGAACACCCAGCTTGGGAAGAGATGACAGCCTAAGGTCATGGCGGGTCTGATGTGATGGGTGTGGGTCCGGATGTCAGGGCTCAGGCAGTGTCAGACAGAGCATGAGTGCCCGTGGCACCTCGAGGTTTGGAGTGCAGTAGAGTGGCGTGCAGGTTGATTCTCATGGGTGTTTCTGGGTAGTCGCCAGGGGCCACGTTTTTCTTCTGTTGGGAAGGCAGACTGCTGCATTGTGGCTCCAGAATTGCCAATCTGGAGGGCTTGGGGAGGCAGGAAGTTGAGGACGGAAATCTGAGAACACAAACTAGGGTGAGATTTCGGGCGAGGGCACTCTGCAGAGGCTGCAATGAGATCTCCTGCATCTGGAGACTTGGCGAGGATCCGACATTGGCTCAGGTTGGAGACTGTGTCCATTATGGCCCCATCAGGAAGCGGGGCCCTCACAAAGCCATGGAGGTTTTCCCATGCTGGGACTTGTGAGATGCTCCATGGCGCAAGGATTCCTACTGCGGGACAGTCGAGTCCTGTGAGATGGCTCCAGGACGCCCCATACAGAAAGACTGGAGGGCAGGGTGCTAAGGATGGATGCCTGGGCATCCCACCTCCCATTCCCATTGTCTCCTAGCCACAAGGCAGGTTCGATTCCTGGCTTTGGCAGAGCTACGCAGGGCGCTGAGTGGAGATGGACTCTCCTGAGGATGGGTCATAATATTGGTTTGTGTCCATGGAGACTTAGGAATGTGGCAGTGGCTCTGGGGCCCGGAAGGATTCTCCGAACTTTAGGATTGGACGCAGCTCCAAAGAATAAGTTTCCCCTGTGGAAATGAGAGGTGTTCTGATGGGTGCCTCAGGAAACCTCCTTTTGCTGGTATTGGAATGCAGGCCTCTGAGGAGAGACGCTTGGAAACCAACCAAAGGGTTCAGCGGAAGGCCTAACAGACTGTCCGGTTCCATCTTCTGCCTCTGTGGACATCCGTCTGCTTTTCTGCGTGGAGGGAGTTGCTCAGCTTGTGTCAGATCACCCCTGGGTGTCCAGGGCAGCCTACACTATTGGGATGGCCTCGGCGATCTTGGAGCCTTCTCCTAATCTGTAGGTTTGTGGCCAGTGGAATGGGCAGAGTTTCCATGGAGAGGGTGGCACAGTCCTGCGCTGTGGCTCCAGGGGCACCAGCGTTGAGGGTGTGTGGGACAGGGCTGCGGGGCCTGAAGTCGAAAACTCAAACTCGGCTTAGGTTTGGCGCCAAGGGTATGACAGGCCCCATCTACCGACCGTGATGGGAGCTGCTCTGGATTTGAATGATGGGCGAGTGTGCGTCCTTTTCTCAGGCTTCTGTGTCTGGATTTTGTGTCAAGGAGGGCTGTGGAATGGAGGGGTGCCCTCCTGGGCCAAGGATGAGCCTCCCTCTCTGGGGATTTGGCCTGGTTTCCAAGAGTTTCTGGTCATTATGCGGGAAGGGAGGAGTCCTGTATTCTGCCTCAGGTGTCCCTCGCAAAGAGGGATTCCAGAGCAGAGCCCTGGGTCCCGGCGACTGGAAAACCCAAACTCGGGTTAGGATGGGGGCCCAAGGGGCATGGGAAGCCCCCTAGGCTTTCTCGAGGTCCAGCCACTGAGACCTGATTGGAGCACGAGGCTTATGGTGAGGGTCACCAGGCGTCTTTGTGCCCAAGGCGACCCTCAGGCATGGGCGTGGCCTCCTGGGCCATGCAGGTTTCTCCTACCCTGAAGGTTGGACACCAGGCCAACAGCAAGGTTTCTTGGATGGGGATGGAGGAGTTCAGATTTCTGCATCAGGTTCCCTCCTGTCCGGGGATTGGAGATAAGGTCTAGGTTCTGAATCCTGAACACCCAGCTTGGGAAGAGATGACAGCCTGAGGTCTTGGCGAGTCTGATGTATGGGTGTCGGTCGGGATGTCAGGGCTCAGGCAGTGTCAGACAGAGCATGAGTGCCCATGGCAACCTCGAGCATTGGAGTGCAGTAGAGTGGCGTGCAGGTAGATCCTCATTGGGTGTTTCTGGGTAGTTGCCAAGGGCCACGTTTTTCTTCAGGTGGGAAGGCAGACTGCTGCATTGTGGCTCCAGAATTGCCAATCTGGAGGGCTTGGGGGGGGGCAGGAAGGTGAGGACGGAAGTCTGAGAACACAAGCTAGGGTGAGATTTCGGGCGAGGGCACTCTGCAGAGGCTGAAATGAGATCTCCTGCATCTGGAGACAGGGCGAGGATCCGACATTGGCTCAGGTTGGAGACTGTGTCCATTATGGCCCCATTAGGAAGCGGGGGCCCTCACGAAGCCATGGAGGTTTTCCCATGCTGCGAGTTGTGAGATGCTCCAAAGCGCAAGGATTCCTACTGCGGAACAGTCGAGTCCTGTGAGATGGCTCCAGGACGCCCCATACAGAAAGACTGGAGGGCAGGGTGCTAAGGATGGATGCCTGGGCATCCCACCTCCCATTCCCATTGTCTCCTAGCGACAAGGCAGGTTCGATTGCTGGCTCTGGCGGAGCTACGCAGGGCGCCGAGTGGAGATGGACTCTCCTGAGGATGGGTCATAATGTGGGTTTGTGTCCATGGAGACTTAGGAATGTGGCAGTGGCTCGGGGGCCCGGAAGGATTCTCCGAACTTTAGGATTGGACACAGCTCCAAAGAATAAGTTTCCCCTGTGGAAATGAGAGGTGTTCTGATGGGTGCCTCAGGAAACCTCCGTGTTCTGGTATTGGAATCCCGGCCTCTGCGGAGTGACGCCTGGAAACCAACGAAAGGGTTCAGAGGAAGGCCTAACAGACTGTCCGGTTCCATCTTCTCTCTCTGGGGACATCTGTCTGCTTTTCTGCGTGGAGGGAGTTGCTCAGCTTTTGTCAGAACACTCCTGGGTATCCAGGGCAGCCTATACTATTGGGATGGCCTCAGGGATCTTGAAGCATTCTCTTAATCTGTAGGTTTGTGGCCAGTGGAATGGGCAGAGTTTCCTTGGAGAGGGCAGGCACAGTCCTGCGCTGTGGCCCCAGGGGCCTCAGCGTTGAAGGTGTGTTGGACAGGGCTGCGGGGCCTGAAGTCTGAAAACTGAAACTCGGCTTAGGTTTGGGGCCGAGGGTATGGCAGGCCCCTTCTACCGACCGTTATGGGAGCTGCTCTGGATTTGTATGAAGGGCGAGTGTGCGTCCTTTTCTCAGGCTTCTGTGTCTGGATTTTGTGTCAAGGAGGGCTGTGGAATGGAGGGGTGGCCTCCTGGGCCATGGATGAGCCTCCCTCTCTGGGGATTTGGCCTGGCTTCCAAGAGTTTCAGGTCATTCTGCGGGAAGGGAGGAGTCCTGTATTCTGCCTCAGGTGTCCGTCCCAAAGAGGGATTCCAGAGCAGAGCCCTGGGTCCCGGCGACTGGAAAACCCAAACTCGGGTTAGGATGGGGGCCCAAGGGGCATGGGAAGCCCCCTAGGCAGGCTCGTGGTCCAGCCACTGAGAGAGCTGATTGGAGCACGAGGCTGATGCTGAGGGTCACCAAGCGTCTTTGTGCCCAAGGCGACCCTCAAGCATGGGCGTGGCCTCCTGGGCCATGCAGGTTTCTCCTACGCTGAAGGTTGGACACCAGGCCAACAGCAAGGTTTCTTGGATGGGGATGGAGGAGTTCAGATTTCTGCATCAGGTTCCCTCCTGTCCGGGGATTGGAGATAAGGTCTAGGTTCTGAATCCTGAACACCCAGCTTGGGAAGAGATGACAGCCTAAGGACATGGCGGGTCTGATGTGATGGGTGTCGGTCGGGATGTCAGGGCTCAGGCAGTGTCAGACAGAGCATGAGTGCCCGTAGCACCTCGAGATTTGGAGTGCAGTAGAGTGGAGTGCCGGTTGATTCTCATGGGTGTTTCTGGGTAGTCGCCTAGGGCCACGTTTTTCTTCTGGTGGGAAGGCAGACTGTTGCATTGTGGCTCCAGAATTGCCAATCTGGAGTTCTTGGGAGGGCAGGAAGTTGAGGACGGAAGTCTGAGAACACAAGCTAGGGTGAGATTTCGGGCGAGGGCACTCTGCAGAGGCTGAAATGAGATCTCCTGCATTTGGAGACTTGGCGAGGATCCGACATTGGCTCAGGTTGGAGACTGTGTCCATTATGGCCCCATCAGGAAGTGGGGGCCCTCAGGAGCCATGGAGGTTTTCCCATGCTGGGAATTGTGAGATGCTCCAAAGCGCAAGGATTCCTACTGCGGGACAGTCGAGTCCTGTGAGATGGCTCCAGGACGCCCCATACAGAAAGACTGTAGGGCAGGGTGCTAAGTATGGATGCCTGGGCATCCCACCACCCATTCCCATTGTCTCCTAGCGACAAGGCAGGTTCGATTGCTGGCTCTGGCGGAGTCACGCAGGGCGCTGAGTGGAGATGGACTCTCCTGAGGATGGGTCATAATGTGGGTTTGTGTCCATGAGAATTAGGAATGTGGCAGTGGCTCGGAGGCCCGGAAGGATTCTCCGAACTTTAGGATTGGACACAGCTCCAAAGAATAAGTTTCCCCTGTGGAGATGAGAGGTGTTCTGATGGGTGCCTCAGGAAACCTCCGTTTGCTGGTATTGGAATGCAGGCCTCTGAGGAGAGACGCCTGGAAACCAACCAAAGGGTTCAGAGGAAGGCCTAACAGACTGTCCGGTTCCATCTTCTGTCTCTGGGGACATCCGTCTGCTTTCTGCATGGAGGGAGTTGCTCAGCTTGTGTCAGATCACCCCTGGGTGTCCTGTGCAGCCTACACTATTGGGATGGCCTCGGGGATCTTGGAGCCTTCTCCTAATCTGTAGGTTTGTGGCCAGTGGACTGGGCAGAGTTTCCTTGGAGAGGGCAGGCACAGTCCTGCGCTGTGGCTCCAGGGGCCCCAGCTTTGAGGGTGTGTGGGACAGGGCTGCGGGGCCTGAAGTCTGAAAACTGAAACTCGGCTTAGGTTTGTGGCCTAGGTTATGACAGGCCCCATCTACCGACCGTGATGGGAGCTGCTCTGGATTTGAATGAAGGGCGAGTGTGCGTCCTTTTCTCAGGCTTCTGTGTCTGGATTTTGTGTCAAGGAGGGCTGTGGAATGGAGGGGTGGCCTCCTGGGCATTGGATGAGCCTCCCTCTCTGGGGATTTGGCCTGGCTTCCAAGAGTATCTGGTCATTCTGCGGGAAGGGAGGAGTCCTGTATTCTGCCTCAGGTGTGCCTCCCAAAGAGGGATTCCAGAGTAGAGCCCTGGGTCCCGGCGAATGGAACACCCAAACTCGGGTTAGGATGGGGACCCAAGGGGCATAGGAAGCCCCCTAGCCTGGCTCGTGGTCCAGCCACTGAGAGACCTGATTGGAGCACGAGGCTGTTGCTGAGGGTCACCAAGCGTCTTTGTGCCCAAGGCGACCCTCAAGCATGGGCGTGGCCTCCTGGGCCATGCAGGTTTCTCCTACCCTGAAGGTTGGACACCAGGCCAACAGCAAGGTTTCTTGGATGGGGATGGAGGAGTTCAGATTTCTGCATCAGGTTCCCTCCTGTCCAGGAATTGGAGATAAGGTCTAGGTTCTGAATCCTGAACACCCAGCTTGGGAAGAGATGACAGCCTAAGGACATGGCGGGTCTGATGTGATGGGTGTCGGTCGGGATGTCAGGGCTCAGGCAGTGTCAGACAGAGCATGAGTGCCCGTAGCACCTCGAGATTTGGAGTGCAGTAGAGTGGAGTGCCGGTTGATTCTCATGGGTGTTTCTGGGTAGTCGCCTAGGGCCACGTTTTTCTTCTGGTGGGAAGGCAGACTGTTGCATTGTGGCTCCAGAATTGCCAATCTGGAGTTCTTGGGAGGGCAGGAAGTTGAGGACGGAAGTCTGAGAACACAAGCTAGGGTGAGATTTCGGGCGAGGGCACTCTGCAGAGGCTGAAATGAGATCTCCTGCATCTGGAGACTTGGCGAGGATCCGACATTGGCTCAGGTTGGAGACTGTGTCCATTATGGCCCCATCAGGAAGCGGGGGCCCTCAGGAGCCATGGAGGTTTTCCCATGCTGGGAATTGTGAGATGCTCCAAAGCACAAGGATTCCTACTGCGGGACAGTCGAGTCCTGTGAGATGGCTCCAGGACGCCCCATACAGAAAGACTGTAGGGCAGGGTGCTAAGGATGGATGCCTGGGCATCCCACCTCCCATTCCCATTGTCTCCTAGCGACAAGGCAGGTTCGATTGCTGGCTCTGGCGGAGCTACGCAGGGCGCCGAGTGGAGATGGACTCTCCTGAGGATGGGTCAAAATGTGGGTTTGTGTCCATGGAGACTTAGGAATGTGGCAGTGGCTCTGGGGCCCGGAAGGATTCTCCGAACTTTAGGATTGGACACAGCTCCAAAGAATAAGTTTCCCCTGTGGAGATGAGAGGTGTTCTGATGGGTGCCTCAGGAAACCTCCGTTTGCTGGTATTGGAATGCAGGCCTCTGAGGAGAGACGCCTGGAAACCAACCAAAGGGTTCAGAGGAAGGCCTAACAGACTGTCCGGTTCCATCTTCTGTCTCTGGGGACATCCGTCTGCTTTTCTGCGTGGAGGGAGTTGCTCAGCTTGTGTCAGATCAACCCTGGGTGTCCAGTGCAGCCTACACTATTGGGATGGCCTCGGGGATCTTGGAGCCTTCTCCTAATCTGTAGGTTTGTGGCCAGTGGAATGGGCAGAGTTTCCATGGATAGGGCAGGCACAGTCTTGCGCTGGGGCCCCAGGGGCCCCAGGGTTGAGGGTGGGTGGGACAGGGCTGCGGGGCCTGAAGTCTGAAAACTCAAACTCGGCTTAGGTTTGGGGCCTAAGATATGACAGGCCCCATCTACTGACCGTGATGGGAACTATTCTGGATTTGAATGAAGGGCGAGTGTGCGTCCTTTTCTCAGGCTTCTGTGTCTGGATTTTGTGTCAAGGAGGGCTGTGGAATGGAGGGGTGGCCTCCTGGGCCATGGATGAGCCTCCCTCTCTGGGGATTTGGCCTGGCTTCCAAGAGTTTCAGGTCATTCTGCGGGAAGGGAGGAGTCGTGTATTCTGCCTCAGGTGTCCCTCCCAAAGAGGGATTCCAGAGTAGAGCCCTGGGTCCCGGCGAATGGAACACCCAAACTCGGGTTAGGATGGGGACCCAAGGGGCATAGGAAGCCCCCTAGCCTGGCTCGTGGTCCAGCCACTGAGAGACCTGATTGGAGCACGAGGCTTATGGTGAGGGTCACCAGGCGTCTTTGTGCCCAAGGCGACCCTCAAGCATGGGCGTGGCCTCCTGGGCCATGCAGGTTTCTCCTACCCTGAAGGTTGGACACCAGGCCAACAGCAAGGTTTCTTGGATGGGGATGGAGGAGTTCAGATTTCTGACTCTGCTTCCATCCTGTCCGGAGATTGGAGATAAGGTCTAGGTTCTGAATCCTGAACACCCAGCTTGGGAAGAGATGACAGCCTAAGGTCATGGCGGGTCTAATGTGATGGGTGTCGGTCGGGATGTCAGGGCTCAGGCAGTGTCAGACAGAGCATGAGTGCCCGTGGCACCTCGAGATTTGGAGTGAACAAGAGTGGCGTGCAGGCTGATTCTCATGGGTGTTTCTGGGTAGTCGCCTATGGCCACGTTTTTCTTCTGGTGGGAAGGCAGACTGCTGCATTGTGGCTCCAGAATTGCCAATCTGGATGGCTTGGGGGGGGAGGAAGGTGAGGACGGAAGTGTGAGAACAAAAGCTAGGGTGAGATTTAGGGCGAGGGCACTCTGCAGAGGCTGAAATGAGATCTCCTGCATCTGGAGACTTGGCGAGGATCCGACATTGGCTCAGGATGGAGACTGTTTCCATTATGGCCCCATCAGGAAGCGTGGGCCCTCACGAAGCCATGGAGGTTTTCCCATGCTGGGAATTGTGAGATGCTCCAAAGCGCAAGGATTCCTACTGCGGGACAGTCGAGTCCTGTGAGATGGCTCCAGGACGCCCCATACAGAAAACTGGAGGGCAGGGTGCTAAGGATGGATGCCTGGGCATCCCAGCACCCATTCCCATTGTCTCCTAGCGACAAGGCAGGTTCGATAGCTGGCTCTGGCGGAGCTACACAGGTTGCTGAGTGGAGATGGACTCTCCTGAGGATGGGTCATAATGTGGTTTGTGTCCATGGAGACCTAGGAATGTGGCAGTGGCTCCTGGGTACGGAAGGATTCTCCGACCTGTAGGATTGGACACAGCTCCGAAGAGTAAGTTTCCCCTGTGGAGATGAGAGGTGTTCTGATGGGTGCCTCAGGAAACCTCCGTTTGCTGGTATTGGAATCCAGGCCTCTGAGGAGAGACCCCTGGAAACCAACCAAAGGGTTCAGAGGAAGTCCTAACAGACTGTCCGGTTCCATCTTCTGTCTCTGGGGACATCCGTCTGCTTTTCTGCGTGGAGGGAGTTGCTCAGCTTGTGTCAGATCACCCCTGTGTGTCCAGGGCAGCCTACACTATTGGGATGGCCTCTGGGATCTTGAAGCATTCTCCTAATCTGTAGGTTTCAGGCCAGTGGAATGGGCAGAGTTTCCTTGGAGAGGGCAGACACAGTCCTGCACTGTGGCCCCCAGGGCCCCAGGGTTTAGGGTGGGTGGGACAGGGCTGCGGGGCCTGAAGTCTGAAAACAAAAACTCGGCTTAGGTTTGGGGCCGAGGGTATGGCAGGCCCCATCTACCGACTATGATGGGAGCTGCTCTGGATTTGAATGAAGGGCGAGTGTGCGTCCTTTTCTCAGGCTTCTGTGTAGGATTTTGTATCCAGCAGGGCTGTGGAATGGAGGGGTGGCCTCCTGGTCTATGGATGAGCCTCCCTCTCTGGGGATTTGGCCTGGCTTCCAGGAGATTCAGGTCATTCTGCGGGAAGGGAGGAGTCCTGTATTCTGCCTCAGGTGTCCCTCCCAAAGAGGGATTCCACAGCAGAGCCCTGGGTCCCAGCGACTGGAAAACCCATACTCGGGTTAGGATGGGGGCCCAAGGGGCATGGGAAGCCCCCTAGGCGGGCTCGTGGTCCAGCCACTGAGAGACCTGATTGGAGAACGAGGCTGATGCTGAGGGTCACCATGCGTCTTTGTGCCCAAGGCGACCCTGAAGCATGGGCGTGGCCTCCTGGGCCATGCAGGTTTCTCCCACCCTGAAGGTTGGACACCAGGCCAACAGCAAGGTTTCTTGGATGGGGATGGAGGAGTTCTGATTTCGGCATCAGGTTCCCTCCTGTCCGGGGATTGGAGATAAGGTCTAGGTTCTGAATCCTGAACGCCCAGCTTGGGAAGAGATGACAGCCTCAGGTCATGGCGGGTCTGATGTGCTGGGTGTGCTGCCTGGTGTCCGGGTGTCGGTCGGGATGTCAGAGCTCAGGCTGTGTCAGACAGAGCATTAGTGCCCAAGGCAGCCAACAGAATTGGGGTGCAGTCACGTGGCGTGCAGGTTGACCCTCCTTTGGGATTTCTGGGCAGCCCTATAGGGCAACGTTTTTCTTCTGGTGGGCAGGCAGAGTGCTGCCTTGTGGCTCCAGAATTCCCCATGTGGAGGGCTTGGGGGCCAGGAGTGTGAGGACGGAAGTGTGAGAACACAAGCTAGGGTTATGTGTCGGGGTGAGGGCACGGCAGGCCCACTCTGCAGAGGCTGAATCGAGATCTCCTGCATCGGAAGTCAGGGCGAGGATCCGACTTTGGCTCAGGTTGGAGTTTGTGTCCATGGTGGCCCCTTCAGGAAGAGGGCGCCTCGTGAGGTCATGGAGGTTTTCCCACGCTGGGAGTTGTGACATGCTCCAAAGTGCAAGGATTCCTTCTGCGGGGGAGTCGAGTCCTCTGGGATGGCTCCAGGACGCCCCATTCGGAAAGACTCGAGAGCACGGTTCTAAGGATGGATGCCTGGGCACCCCACCTCGCATTCCCATTGGCTCGTAGAGACAAAGCAGGCTCAATCTGCTGCCTCTGGGGGAGGTAGGCGGGGGGCGGGTGGGGCTGAGTTGAAACGGACTCTCCTGAGGAGGGGTCATCATGTGGGTTTGTGTCCATAGAGACTTTGGAATGTGGCGGTGGCTCGGGGGCCCGGATGGATTCTCATCAACGGAAGGTTGGACACAGCTCCAAAGAGCAAGCTTCCCACGAGGAGATGAGAGGTTTTCCGTTTGGTGCCTCAGGAAACCCCCATCGACTGGTATTGGAAAGCAGGCTTCTGAGGAGAGACACCTGGAAACCAAAGCAAGTGTTCAGCTGAGGACCTACGGGCCTCTACGGTTCAATCTTCTATCTCTGGGGACACCCGTCTGATGTCTGAGTGGAGGTAGTTGGTCAGCTTGTGCCAGATCGCCCCTGTTTGTTCAGGGCAGCCTACACTATTGGGATGGCCTCAGGGACCTTGGAGGATCCTCTTAATCTGTAGGGTTGTGACCAACGGATTGGGCAGAGGTTCCTTGGAGAGCGCAGGCACAGTCCTGCGGTGTGGCTCCAGGGGCCCCAAGCTGGAGAGTGTGTGGGCCAGGGCTGTGGGGACAGAAGTCTGAAAAGAAAAACTGGCCTTAGGTTTGGGGCCGAGGGTATGGCAGGCGTGATCTACAGACCGTGAGGGGAGTTCCTCGGGATAGGAACGAAGGGCGAGTGTGTGGGGGTTTCAGGCTTTTGTCTCTGGATTTTGAATCCAGGAGGGCCATGGAATGGAGGGTTGGACTCATGGGCCACGGACGAGTCTCCTTCTCTGGGGATTTGGCCCGGCTCGCCAGAGTTTGATGTCATTCTCTGGGAAGGGTGGAGTCCTGTATTCTGCCTCAGGTGTCCGTCCCAAAGAGGGATTCCAGATGCGAGCCCTGGGTCCGGCTGACAGGAAAACCCAAACTCGGGTTAGGATGAGGGCCTCGGGGCATGGCAATCTCCATATGCGTGCTCTTTGTCCAGCCACTGAGAGGGCTTCCTTGAGCACGGGGCTCCGCTTCATGTCCCGGTGCGTGTTTGTGCCCAAGGTGGCCCTCAAGCATGGGCGTGGCCTCATGGGCCATGCTGGTTTCTCCTACTCTGAATGTCGAACGCCATGCCAACAGCAAGGTTTCTTGCCATGGCGATGGAGGAGTTCTGATTTCCGCATCAGGTTCACCCCTATGAAGTTATCAGAGATAAGGTCGAGGTTCTGAAGCCAGAAACCCTAGGTTGGGAAGAGAGGACGGCCTCAGGCCATGGCGGGCCCGATGTGCTGGGTGTGTGGCCAGCTGTCCCAGGGTCCGACTGGAAGTCCGGGCTCTGGCTGTGTCAGGCAGAGCATGAGTGCCCATGGCAGCCTCTAGAATTGGAGGGCAGTGGAGTGGCGTGCAGGTGGATCCTCATTGGGTGTTCCTGGGTAGCCGCCTAGGGCAACGTTTTTCTTCTGGTGGGCAGGCAGAGTGCTGCCTTGTGGCTCCAGAGTTGCCAATCTGGAGGGCTTGGGGGCCAGGAATGTGAGGACGGAAGTCTGAGAACACAAGCTAGGGTGAGATTTCGGGCGAGGGCACTGTGCAGAGGCTGAAATGAGATCTCCTGCATCTGGAGACAGGGCGAGGATCCGACATTGGCTCAGGTTGGAGACTGTGTCATTGATGGCCCCATCAGGAAGTGGGCGCCCTCACGAGGCCATGGAGGTTTTCCCATGCTGGGAGTTGTGAGATGCTCCAAACCGCAAGGATTCCTACTGCGGGACAGTCGAGTCCTGTGAGATGGTTCCAGGACGCCCCATACAGAAAGACTCGCGGGCTGGGTTCTAAGGATGGATGCCTGGGCATCCACCTCACATTCCCATTGTCTCCTAGCGACAAGGCAAGTCCGATTGCTGGCTCTGGGGGAGCTACGCAGGGGGCTGAGTGGAAATGGACTCTCCTGAGGATGGGTCATCATGTGGGTTTGTGTCCATGGAGACCTAGGAATGTGGCAGTGGCTCGGGGGCCCGGAAGGATTCTCCGACCTGGAGGATTGGACACAGCTCCAAATAGTACGTTTCCCCTGTGGAGATGACAGGTGTTCTGATGGGTGCCTCAGGAAACCTCCGTTTGCTGGTATTGGAATGCAGGCCTCTGAGGAGAGACGCCTGGAAACCAACCAAAGGGTTCAGAGGAAGGCCTAACAGACTGTCCGGTTCCATCTTGTGTCTCTGGGGACATCCGTCTGCTCTTCTGAGTGGAGGGAGTTGCTCAGCTTGTGTCAGATCACCCCTGTGTGTCCAGGGCAGCCTACACTATTGGGATGGCCTCGGGGATCTTGGAGCCTTGTCTTAATCTGTAGGTTTGTGGCCAGTGGAATGGGCAGAGTTTCCTTGGAGAGGGCAGGCACAGTCCTGCCCTGTGGCTCCAGGGGCCCCAGGGTTGAGGGTGTGTGGGACAGGGCTGCGGGGCCTGAAGTCTGAAAACACAAACTCGGCTTAGGTTTGGGGCCGAGGGTATGGCAGGCCTCACCTACCGACCGTGATAGGAGCTGCTCTGGATTTGAATGAAGGGCGAGTGTTCGTCCTTTTCTCAGGCTTCTGTGTCTGGATTTTGTATCCAGCAGGGCTGTGGAATGGAGGGGTGGCCTCCTGGGCCATGGATGAGCCTCCCTCTCTGGGGATTTGGCCTGGCTTCCAGGAGTTTCAGGTCATTCTGCGGGAAGGGAGGAGTCCTGTATTCTGCCTCAGGTGTCCCTCCCAAAGAGGGATTCCAGAGCAGAGCCCTGGGTCCCGGCGACTGGAAAACCCAAACTCGGGTTAGGATGGGGGCCCAAGGGGCATGGGAAGCCCCCTAGGCAGGCTCGTGGTCCAGCCACTGAGAGACCTGAATGGAGCACGAGGCTGATGCTGAGGGTCACCAGGCGTCTTTGTGCCCAAGGCGACCCTCAAGCATGGGCGTGGCCTCCTGGGCCATGCAGGTTTCTCCTACCCTGAAGGTTGGACACCAGGCCAACTGCAAGGTTTCTTGGATGGGGATGGAGGAGTTCAGATTTCTGCATCAGGTTCCCTCCTGTCCGGGGATTGGAGATAAGGTCTAGGTTCTGAATCCTGAACACCCAGCTTGGGAAGAGATGACAGCCTAAGGTCATGGCGGGTCTGATGTGATGGGTTCGGTCGGGATTTCAGGGCTCAGGCAGTGTCAGACAGAGCATGAGTGCCCATGGCAACCTCGAGAATTGGAGTGCAGTAGAGTTGCGTGCAGGTGGATCCTCATTGGGTGTTTCTGGGTAGTCGCCTAGGGCCACGTTTTTCTTCTGGTGGGAAGGCTGACTGCTGCCTTGTGGCTCCAGAATTGCCAATCTGGAGGGCTTGGGGGGGCAGGAAGGTGAGGACGGAAGTCTGAGAACACAAGCTAGGGTGAGATTTCGGGCGAGGGCACTCTGCAGAGGCTGAAATGGGATATCTTGCATCTGGAGACTTGGCGAGGATCCGACATTGGCTCAGGTTGGAGACTGTGTCCATTATGGCCCCATCAGGAAGTGGGGGCCCTCACGAAGCCATGGAGGTTTTCCTTAGCTGGGAGTTGTGAGATGCTCCAAAGCGCAAGGATTCCTACTGCGGGACAGTTGAGTCCTGTGAGATGGCTCCAGGACGCCCCATACAGAAAGACTGGAGGGCAAGGTGCTAAGGATGGATGCCTGGGCATCCCACCTCCAATTCCCATTGTCTCCTAGCGACAAGGCAGGTTCGATTGCTGACTCTGGCGGAGCTACGCAGGGCGCCGAGTGGAGATGGACTCTCCTGAGGATGGGTCATAATATGCGTTTGTGTCCATGGAGACCTAGGAATGTGGCAGTGGCTCGGGGGCCCGGAAGGATTCTCCGACTTTAGGATTGGACACAGCTCCAAAGAGTAAGTTTCCCCTGTGGAGATGAGAGGTGTTTTGAGGGTTGCCTCAGGAAACCTCCGTTTGCTGGTATTTGAATGCAGGCCTCTGAGGAGAGACCCCTGGAAACCAACCAGAGGAAGGCCTAACAGACTGTCCGGTTCCATCTTCTGTCTCTGGGGACATCTGTCTGCTTTTCTGCATGGAGGAAGTTGCTCAGCTTGTGTCAGGTAACCCCTGGGTGTCCAGAGAGCCTACACTATTGTGATGGCCTCTGGGATCTTGAAGCATTCTCCTAATCTGTAGGTTTGTGGCCAGTGAAATGGGCAGAGTTTCCTTGGAGAGGGCAGGCACAGTCCTGCACTGCGGCCCCAGTTGCCCCAGCGTTGAGGGTGTGTGGGACAGGGCTGCGGGGCCTGAAGTCTGAAAACACAAACTCGGCTTATGTTTGGGGTCGAGGTTATGGCAGGTCCCATCTACCGACCGTGAATGGAGCTGCTCTGGATTTGAATGAAGGGCGAGTGTGCGTCCTTTTCTCAGGTTCTGTGTCTTGATTTTGTGTCAAGGAGGGCTGTGGAATGGAGGGGTGGTCTCCTGGGCCATGGATGAGCCTCCCTCTCTGGGGATTTGGCCTGGCTTCCAAGAGTTTCAAGTCATTCTGCGGGAAGGGAAGAGTCCTGTATTCTGCCTCAGGTGTCCCTCCCAAAGAGGGATTCAAGAGCAGAGCCCTCGGTCCCGGTGACTGGAAAACCCAAACTCGGGTTAGAATGGAGGTCCAAGGGGCATGGGCAGCCCCCTATGCGGGCTCGTGGTCCAGCCTCTGAGAGACTTGATTGGAGCACGAGGCTTATGGTGAGGGTCACCAGGCGTCTTTGTGCCCAAGGCGACCCTCAAGCATGGGCGTGGCCTCCTGGGCCATGCAGGTTTCTCCCACCCTGAAGGTTGGACACCAGGCCAACAGCAAGGTTTCTTGGATGGGGATGGAGGAGTTCTGATTTCGGCATCAGGTTCCCTCCTGTCCGGGGATTGGAGATAAGGTCTAGGTTCTGAATCCTGAACGCCCAGCTTGGGAAGAGATGACAGCCTCAGGTCATGGCGGGTCTGATGTGCTGGGTGTGCTGCCTGGTGTCCGGGTGTCGGTCGGGATGTCAGAGCTCAGGCTGTGTCAGACAGAGCATTAGTGCCCAAGGCAGCCAACAGAATTGGGGTGCAGTCACGTGGCGTGCAGGTTGACCCTCCTTTGGGATTTCTGGGCAGCCCTATAGGGCAACGTTTTTCTTCTGGTGGGCAGGCAGAGTGCTGCCTTGTGGCTCCAGAATTCCCCATGTGGAGGGCTTGGGGGCCAGGAGTGTGAGGACGGAAGTGTGAGAACACAAGCTAGGGTTATGTGTCGGGGTGAGGGCACGGCAGGCCCACTCTGCAGAGGCTGAATCGAGATCTCCTGCATCGGAAGTCAGGGCGAGGATCCGACTTTGGCTCAGGTTGGAGTTTGTGTCCATGGTGGCCCCTTCAGGAAGAGGGCGCCTCGTGAGGTCATGGAGGTTTTCCCACGCTGGGAGTTGTGACATGCTCCAAAGTGCAAGGATTCCTTCTGCGGGGGAGTCGAGTCCTCTGGGATGGCTCCAGGACGCCCCATTCGGAAAGACTCGAGAGCACGGTTCTAAGGATGGATGCCTGGGCACCCCACCTCGCATTCCCATTGGCTCGTAGAGACAAAGCAGGCTCAATCTGCTGCCTCTGGGGGAGGTAGGCGGGGGGCGGGTGGGGCTGAGTTGAAACGGACTCTCCTGAGGAGGGGTCATCATGTGGGTTTGTGTCCATAGAGACTTTGGAATGTGGCGGTGGCTCGGGGGCCCGGATGGATTCTCATCAACGGAAGGTTGGACACAGCTCCAAAGAGCAAGCTTCCCACGAGGAGATGAGAGGTTTTCCGTTTGGTGCCTCAGGAAACCCCCATCGACTGGTATTGGAAAGCAGGCTTCTGAGGAGAGACACCTGGAAACCAAAGCAAGTGTTCAGCTGAGGGCCTACGGGCCTCTACGGTTCAATCTTCTATCTCTGGGGACACCCGTCTGATGTCTGAGTGGAGGTAGTTGGTCAGCTTGTGCCAGATCGCCCCTGTTTGTTCAGGGCAGCCTACACTATTAGGATGGCCTCAGGGACCTTGGAGGATCCTCTTAATCTGTAGGGTTGTGACCAACGGATTGGGCAGAGGTTCCTTGGAGAGCGCAGGCACAGTCCTGCGGTGTGGCTCCAGGGGCCCCAAGCTGGAGAGTGTGTGGGCCAGGGCTGTGGGGACAGAAGTCTGAAAAGAAAAACTGGCCTTAGGTTTGGGGCCGAGGGTATGGCAGGCGTGATCTACAGACCGTGAGGGGAGTTCCTCGGGATAGGAACGAAGGGCGAGTGTGTGGGGGTTTCAGGCTTTTGTCTCTGGATTTTGAATCCAGGAGGGCCATGGAATGGAGGGTTGGACTCATGGGCCACGGACGAGTCTCCTTCTCTGGGGATTTGGCCCGGCTCGCCAGAGTTTGATGTCATTCTCTGGGAAGGGTGGAGTCCTGTATTCTGCCTCAGGTGTCCGTCCCAAAGAGGGATTCCAGATGCGAGCCCTGGGTCCGGCTGACAGGAAAACCCAAACTCGGGTTAGGATGGGGGCCTCGGGGCATGGCAATCTCCATATGCGTGCTCTTTGTCCAGCCACTGAGAGGGCTTCCTTGAGCACGGGGCTCCGCTTCATGTCCCGGTGCGTGTTTGTGCCCAAGGTGGCCCTCAAGCATGGGCGTGGCCTCATGGGCCATGCTGGTTTCTCCTACTCTGAATGTCGAACGCCATGCCAACAGCAAGGTTTCTTGCCATGGCGATGGAGGAGTTCTGATTTCCGCATCAGGTTCACCCCTATGAAGTTATCAGAGATAAGGTCGAGGTTCTGAAGCCAGAAACCCTAGGTTGGGAAGAGAGGACGGCCTCAGGCCATGGCGGGCCCGATGTGCTGGGTGTGTGGCCAGCTGTCCCAGGGTCCGACTGGAAGTCCGGGCTCTGGCTGTGTCAGGCAGAGCATGAGTGCCCATGGCAGCCTCTAGAATTGGAGGGCAGTGGAGTGGCGTGCAGGTGGATCCTCATTGGGTGTTCCTGGGTAGCCGCCTAGGGCAACGTTTTTCTTCTGGTGGGCAGGCAGAGTGCTGCCTTGTGGCTCCAGAGTTGCCAATCTGGAGGGCTTGGGGGCCAGGAATGTGAGGACGGAAGTCTGAGAACACAAGCTAGGGTGAGATTTCGGGCGAGGGCACTGTGCAGAGGCTGAAATGAGATCTCCTGCATCTGGAGACAGGGCGAGGATCCGACATTGGCTCAGGTTGGAGACTGTGTCATTGATGGCCCCATCAGGAAGTGGGCGCCCTCACGAGGCCATGGAGGTTTTCCCATGCTGGGAGTTGTGAGATGCTCCAAACCGCAAGGATTCCTACTGCGGGACAGTCGAGTCCTGTGAGATGGTTCCAGGACGCCCCATACAGAAAGACTCGCGGGCTGGGTTCTAAGGATGGATGCCTGGGCATCCACCTCACATTCCCATTGTCTCCGAGCGACAAGGCAAGTCCGATTGCTGGCTCTGGGGGAGCTACGCAGGGGGCTGAGTGGAAATGGACTCTCCTGAGGATGGGTCATCATGTGGGTTTGTGTCCATGGAGACCTAGGAATGTGGCAGTGGCTCGGGGGCCCGGAAGGATTCTCCGACCTGGAGGATTGGACACAGCTCCAAATAGTACGTTTCCCCTGTGGAGATGAGAGGTGTTCTGATGGGTGCCTCAGGAAACCTCCGTTTGCTGGTATTGGAATGCAGGCCTCTGAGGAGAGACGCCTGGAAACCAACCAAAGGGTTCAGAGGAAGGCCTAACAGACTGTCCGGTTCCATCTTGTGTCTCTGGGGACATCCGTCTGCTCTTCTGAGTGGAGGGAGTTGCTCAGCTTGTGTCAGATCACCCCTGTGTGTCCAGGGCAGCCTACACTATTGGGATGGCCTCGGGGATCTTGGAGCCTTGTCTTAATCTGTAGGTTTGTGGCCAGTGGAATGGGCAGAGTTTCCTTGGAGAGGGCAGGCACAGTCCTGCCCTGTGGCTCCAGGGGCCCCAGGGTTGAGGGTGTGTGGGACAGGGCTGCGGGGCCTGAAGTCTGAAAACACAAACTCGGCTTAGGTTTGGGGCCGAGGGTATGGCAGGCCTCACCTACCGACCGTGATAGGAGCTGCTCTGGATTTGAATGAAGGGCGAGTGTTCGTCCTTTTCTCAGGCTTCTGTGTCTGGATTTTGTATCCAGCAGGGCTGTGGAATGGAGGGGTGGCCTCCTGGGCCATGGATGAGCCTCCCTCTCTGGGGATTTGGCCTGGCTTCCAGGAGTTTCAGGTCATTCTGCGGGAAGGGAGGAGTCCTGTATTCTGCCTCAGGTGTCCCTCCCAAAGAGGGATTCCAGAGCAGAGCCCTGGGTCCCGGCGACTGGAAAACCCAAACTCGGGTTAGGATGGGGGCCCAAGGGGCATGGGAAGCCCCCTAGGCAGGCTCGTGGTCCAGCCACTGAGAGACCTGAATGGAGCACGAGGCTGATGCTGAGGGTCACCAGGCGTCTTTGTGCCCAAGGCGACCCTCAAGCATGGGCGTGGCCTCCTGGGCCATGCAGGTTTCTCCTACCCTGAAGGTTGGACACCAGGCCAACTGCAAGGTTTCTTGGATGGGGATGGAGGAGTTCAGATTTCTGCATCAGGTTCCCTCCTGTCCGGGGATTGGAGATAAGGTCTAGGTTCTGAATCCTGAACACCCAGCTTGGGAAGAGATGACAGCCTAAGGTCATGGCGGGTCTGATGTGATGGGTTCGGTCGGGATGTCAGGGCTCAGGCAGTGTCAGACAGAGCATGAGTGCCCATGGCAACCTCGAGAATTGGAGTGCAGTAGAGTTGCGTGCAGGTGGATCCTCATTGGGTGTTTCTGGGTAGTCGCCTAGGGCCACGTTTTTCTTCTGGTGGGAAGGCTGACTGCTGCCTTGTGGCTCCAGAATTGCCAATCTGGAGGGCTTGGGGGGGCAGGAAGGTGAGGACGGAAGTCTGAGAACACAAGCTAGGGTGAGATTTCGGGCGAGGGCACTCTGCAGAGGCTGAAATGGGATATCTTGCATCTGGAGACTTGGCGAGGATCCGACATTGGCTCAGGTTGGAGACTGTGTCCATTATGGCCCCATCAGGAAGTGGGGGCCCTCACGAAGCCATGGAGGTTTTCCTTAGCTGGGAGTTGTGAGATGCTCCAAAGCGCAAGGATTCCTACTGCGGGACAGTTGAGTCCTGTGAGATGGCTCCAGGACGCCCCATACAGAAAGACTGGAGGGCAAGGTGCTAAGGATGGATGCCTGGGCATCCCACCTCCAATTCCCATTGTCTCCTAGCGACAAGGCAGGTTCGATTGCTGACTCTGGCGGAGCTACGCAGGGCGCCGAGTGGAGATGGACTCTCCTGAGGATGGGTCATAATATGCGTTTGTGTCCATGGAGACCTAGGAATGTGGCAGTGGCTCGGGGGCCCGGAAGGATTCTCCGACTTTAGGATTGGACACAGCTCCAAAGAGTAAGTTTCCCCTGTGGAGATGAGAGGTGTTTTGAGGGTTGCCTCAGGAAACCTCCGTTTGCTGGTATTTGAATGCAGGCCTCTGAGGAGAGACCCCTGGAAACCAACCAGAGGAAGGCCTAACAGACTGTCCGGTTCCATCTTCTGTCTCTGGGGACATCTGTCTGCTTTTCTGCATGGAGGAAGTTGCTCAGCTTGTGTCAGGTAACCCCTGGGTGTCCAGAGAGCCTACACTATTGTGATGGCCTCTGGGATCTTGAAGCATTCTCCTAATCTGTAGGTTTGTGGCCAGTGAAATGGGCAGAGTTTCCTTGGAGAGGGCAGGCACAGTCCTGCACTGCGGCCCCAGTTGCCCCAGCATTGAGGGTGTGTGGGACAGGGCTGCGGGGCCTGAAGTCTGAAAACACAAACTCGGCTTATGTTTGGGGTCGAGGTTATGGCAGGTCCCATCTACCGACCGTGAATGGAGCTGCTCTGGATTTGAATGAAGGGCGAGTGTGCGTCCTTTTCTCAGGTTCTGTGTCTTGATTTTGTGTCAAGGAGGGCTGTGGAATGGAGGGGTGGTCTCCTGGGCCATGGATGAGCCTCCCTCTCTGGGGATTTGGCCTGGCTTCCAAGAGTTTCAAGTCATTCTGCGGGAAGGGAAGAGTCCTGTATTCTGCCTCAGGTGTCCCTCCCAAAGAGGGATTCAAGAGCAGAGCCCTCGGTCCCGGTGACTGGAAAACCCAAACTCGGGTTAGAATGGAGGTCCAAGGGGCATGGGCAGCCCCCTATGCGGGCTCGTGGTCCAGCCTCTGAGAGACTTGATTGGAGCACGAGGCTTATGGTGAGGGTCACCAGGCGTCTTTGTGCCCAAGGCGACCCTCAAGCATGGGCGTGGCCTCCTGGGCCTTGCAGGTTTCTCCTACCCTGAAGGTTGGACACCAGGCCAACAGCAAGGTTTCTTGGATGGGGATGGAGGAGTTCAGATTTCTGCATCAGGTTCCCTCCTGTCCGGGGATTGGAGATAAGGTCTAGGTTCTGAATCCTGAACACCCAGCTTGGGAAGAGATGACAGCCTAAGGTCATGGCGGGTCTGATGTGATGGGTGTCGGTCGGGATGTCAGGGCTCAGGCAGTGTCAGACAGAGCATGAGTGCCCATGGCAACCTCGAGCATTGGAGTGCAGTAGAGTGGCGTGCAGGTAGATCCTCATTGGGTGTTTCTGGGTAGTTGCCAAGGGCCACGTTTTTCTTCTGGTGGGAAGGCAGACTGCTGCATTGTGGCTCCAGAATTGCCAATCTGGAGGGCTTGGGGGGGGGCAGGAAAGTGAGGACGGAAGTCTGAGAACAAAAGCTAGGGTGAGATTTCGGGCGAGGGCACTCTGCAGAGGCTGAAATGAGATCTCCTGCATCTGGAGACTTGGCAGGATCCGACATTGGCTCAGGTTGGAGACTGTGTCCATTATGGCCCCATCAGGAAGCGGGGGCCCTCAGGAGCCATGGAGGTTTTCCCATGCTGGGAATTGTGAGATGCTCCAAAGCGCAAGGATTCCTACTGCGGGACAGTCGAGTCCTGTGAGATGGCTCCAGGACGCCCCATACAGAAAGACTGGAGGGCAGGGTGCTAAGGATGGATGCCTGGGCATCCCACCTCCCATTCCCATTGTCTCCAAGCCACAAGGCAGGTTCGATTCCTGGCTCTGGCGGAGCTACGCAGGGCGCTGAGTGGAGATGGACTCTCCTGAGGATGGGTCATAATGTGGGTTTCTGTCCATGGAGACCTAGGAATGTGGCAGTGGCCAGGGGGCCCGGAAGGATTCTCCGAACTTTAGGATTGGACACAGCTCCAAAGAATTAGTTTCCCCTGTGGAGATGAGAGGTGTTCTGATGGGTGTCTCAGGAAACCTCCGTTTGCTGGTATTAGAATGCAGGCCTCTGAGGAGAGACGCCTGGAAACCAACCAAAGGGTTCAGAGGAAGGCCTAACAGACTGTCCGGTTCCATCTTCTGTCTCTGGGGACATCCGTCTGCTTTTCTGCATGGAGGGAGTTGCTCAGCTTGTGTCAGATCACCCCTGGGTGTCCTGTGCAGCCTACACTATTGGGATGGCCTCGGGGATCTTGGAGCCTTCTCTTAATCTGTAGGTTTGTGGCCAGTGGAATGGGTAGAGTTTCCTTGGAGAGGGCAGGCACAGTCCAGCGCTGTGGCTCCAGGGGCCCCAGCTTTGAGGGTGTGTGGGACAGGGCTGCGGGGCCTGAAGTCTGAAAACTGAAACTCGGCTTAGGTTTGTGGCCTAGGTTATGACAGGCCCCATCTACCGACCGTGATGGGAGCTGCTCTGGATTTGAATGAAGGGCGAGTGTGCGTCCTTTTCTCAGGCTTCTGTGTCTGGATTTTGTGTCAAGGAGGGCTGTGGAATGGAGGGGTGGCCTCCTGGGCATTGGATGAGCCTTCCTCTCTGGGGATTTGGCCTGGCTTCCAAGAGTATCTGGTCATTCTGCGGGAAGGGAGGAGTCCTGTATTCTGCCTCAGGTGTCCCTCCCAAAGAGGGATTCCAGAGCAGAGCCCTGGGTCCCGGCGACTGGAAAACCCAAACTCGGGTTAGGATGGGGGCCCAAGGGGCATGGGAAGCCCCCTAGGCTGGCTCGTGGTCCAGCCACTGAGAGACCTGATTGGAGCACGAGGCTTATGGTGAGGGTCACCAGGCGTCTTTGTGCCCAAGGCGACCCTCAAGCATGGGCGTGGCGTCCTGGGCCATGCAGGTTTCTCCTACGCTGAAGGTTGGACACCAGGCCAACAGCAAGGTTTCTTGGATGGGGATGGAGGAGTTCAGATTTCTGCATCAGGTTCCCTGCTGTCCGGGAACTGGAGATAAGGTCTAGGTTCTGAATCCTGAACACCCAGCTTGGGAAGAGATGACAGCCTAAGGTCATGGCGGGTCTGATGTGATGGGTGTGGGTCCGGATGTCAGGGCTCAGGCAGTGTCAGACAGAGCATGAGTGCCCGTGGCACCTCGAGGTTTGGAGTGCAGTAGAGTGGCGTGCAGGTTGATTCTCATGGGTGTTTCTGGGTAGTCGCCAGGGGCCACGTTTTTCTTCTGTTGGGAAGGCAGACTGCTGCATTGTGGCTCCAGAATTGCCAATCTGGAGGGCTTGGGGAGGCAGGAAGTTGAGGACGGAAATCTGAGAACACAAACTAGGGTGAGATTTCGGGCGAGGGCACTCTGCAGAGGCTGAAATGAGATCTCCTGCATCTGGAGACTTGGCGAGGATCCGACATTGGCTCAGGTTGGAGACTGTGTCCATTATGGCCCCATCAGGAAGCGGGGGCCCTCACGAAGCCATGGAGGTTTTCCCATGCTGGGACTTGTGAGATGCTCCATGGCGCAAGGATTCCTACTGCGGGACAGTCGAGTCCTGTGAGATGGCTCCAGGACGCCCCATACAGAAAGACTGGAGGGCAGGGTGCTAAGGATGGATGCCTGGGCATCCCACCTCCCATTCCCATTGTCTCCTAGCCACAAGGCAGGTTCGATTCCTGGCTTTGGCAGAGCTACGCAGGGCGCTGAGTGGAGATGGACTCTCCTGAGGATGGGTCATAATATTGGTTTGTGTCCATGGAGACTTAGGAATGTGGCAGTGGCTCTGGGGCCCGGAAGGATTCTCCGAACTTTAGGATTGGACGCAGCTCCAAGGAATAAGTTTCCCCTGTGGAAATGAGAGGTGTTCTGATGGGTGCCTCAGGAAACCTCCTTTTGCTGGTATTGGAATGCAGGCCTCTGAGGAGAGACGCTTGGAAACCAACCAAAGGGTTCAGCGGAAGGCCTAACAGACTGTCCGGTTCCATCTTCTGCCTCTGTGGACATCCGTCTGCTTTTCTGCGTGGAGGGAGTTGCTCAGCTTGTGTCAGATCACCCCTGGGTGTCCAGGGCAGCCTACACTATTGGGATGGCCTCGGCGATCTTGGAGCCTTCTCCTAATCTGTAGGTTTGTGGCCAGTGGAATGGGCAGAGTTTCCATGGAGAGGGTGGCACAGTCCTGCGCTGTGGCTCCAGGGGCCCCAGCGTTGAGGGTGTGTGGGACAGGGCTGCGGGGCCTGAAGTCGAAAACTCAAACTTGGCTTAGGTTTGGCGCCAAGGGTATGACAGGCCCCATCTACCGACCGTGATGGGAGCTGCTCTGGATTTGAATGATGGGCGAGTGTGCGTCCTTTTCTCAGGCTTCTGTGTCTGGATTTTGTGTCAAGGAGGGCTGTGGAATGGAGGGGTGCCATCCTGGGCCAAGGATGAGCCTCCCTCTCTGGGGATTTGGCCTGGTTTCCAAGAGTTTCTGGTCATTATGCGGGAAGGGAGGAGTCCTGTATTCTGCCTCAGGTGTCCCTCGCAAAGAGGGATTCCAGAGCAGAGCCCTGGGTCCCGGCGACTGGAAAACCCAAACTCGGGTTAGGATGGGGGCCCAAGGGCATGGGAAGCCCCCTAGGCTTTCTCGAGGTCCAGCCACTGAGACCTGATTGGAGCACGAGGCTTATGGTGAGGGTCACCAGGCGTCTTTGTGCCCAAGGCGACCCTCAAGCATGGGCGTGGCCTCCTGGGCCATGCAGGTTTCTCCTACCCTGAAGGTTGGACACCAGGCCAACAGCAAGGTTTCTTGGATGGGGATGGAGGAGTTCAGATTTCTGCATCAGGTTCCCTCCTGTCCGGGGATTGGAGATAAGGTCTAGGTTCTGAATCCTGAACACCCAGCTTGGGAAGAGATGACAGCCTGAGGTCTTGGCGAGTCTGATGTGATGGGTGTCGGTCGGGATGTCAGGGCTCAGGCAGTGTCAGACAGAGCATGAGTGCCCATGGCAACCTCGAGCATTGGAGTGCAGTAGAGTGGCGTGCAGGTAGATCCTCATTGGGTGTTTCTGGGTAGTTGCCAAGGGCCACGTTTTTCTTCAGGTGGGAAGGCAGACTGCTGCATTGTGGCTCCAGAATTGCCAATCTGGAGGGCTTGGGGGGGGGCAGGAAGGTGAGGACGGAAGTCTGAGAACACAAGCTAGGGTGAGATTTCGGGCGAGGGCACTCTGCAGAGGCTGAAATGAGATCTCCTGCATCTGGAGACAGGGCGAGGATCCGACATTGGCTCAGGTTGGAGACTGTGTCCATTATGGCCCCATTAGGAAGCGGGGGCCCTCACGAAGCCATGGAGGTTTTCCCATGCTGCGAGTTGTGAGATGCTCCAAAGCGCAAGGATTCCTACTGCGGAACAGTCGAGTCCTGTGAGATGGCTCCAGGACGCCCCATACAGAAAGACTGGAGGGCAGGGTGCTAAGGATGGATGCCTGGGCATCCCACCTCCCATTCCCATTGTCTCCTAGCGACAAGGCAGGTTCGATTGCTGGCTCTGGCGGAGCTACGCAGGGCGCCGAGTGGAGATGGACTCTCCTGAGGCTGGGTCATAATGTGGGTTTGTGTCCATGGAGACTTAGGAATGTGGCAGTGGCTCGGGGGCCCGGAAGGATTCTCCGAACTTTAGGATTGGACACAGCTCCCAAGAATAAGTTTCCCCTGTGGAAATGAGAGGTGTTCTGATGGGTGCCTCAGGAAACCTCCGTGTTCTGGTATTGGAATCCCGGCCTCTGCGGAGTGACGCCTGGAAACCAACGAAAGGGTTCAGAGGAAGGCCTAACAGACTGTCCGGTTCCATCTTCTCTCTCTGGGGACATCTGTCTGCTTTTCTGCGTGGAGGGAGTTGCTCAGCTTTTGTCAGAACACTCCTGGGTATCCAGGGCAGCCTATACTATTGGGATGGCCTCAGGGATCTTGAAGCATTCTCTTAATCTGTAGGTTTGTGGCCAGTGGAATGGGCAGAGTTTCCTTGGAGAGGGCAGGCACAGTCCTGCGCTGTGGCCCCAGGGGCCTCAGCGTTGAAGGTGTGTTGGACAGGGCTGCGGGGCCTGAAGTCTGAAAACTGAAACTCGGCTTAGGTTTGGGGCCGAGGGTATGGCAGGCCCCTTCTACCGACCGTTATGGGAGCTGCTCTGGATTTGTATGAAGGGCGAGTGTGCGTCCTTTTCTCAGGCTTCTGTGTCTGGATTTTGTGTCAAGGAGGGCTGTGGAATGGAGGGGTGGCCTCCTGGGCCATGGATGAGCCTCCCTCTCTGGGGATTTGGCCTGGCTTCCAAGAGTTTCAGGTCATTCTGCGGGAAGGGAGGAGTCCTGTATTCTGCCTCAGGTGTCCGTCCCAAAGAGGGATTCCAGAGCAGAGCCCTGGGTCCCGGCGACTGGAAAACCCAAACTCGGGTTAGGATGGGGGCCCAAGGGGCATGGGAAGCCCCCTAGGCAGGCTCGTGGTCCAGCCACTGAGAGAGCTGATTGGAGCACGAGGCTGATGCTGAGGGTCACCAAGCGTCTTTGTGCCCAAGGCGACCCTCAAGCATGGGCGTGGCCTCCTGGGCCATGCAGGTTTCTCCTACGCTGAAGGTTGGACACCAGGCCAACAGCAAGGTTTCTTGGATGGGGATGGAGGAGTTCAGATTTCTGCATCAGGTTCCCTCCTGTCCGGGGATTGGAGATAAGGTCTAGGTTCTGAATCCTGAACACCCAGCTTGGGAAGAGATGACAGCCTAAGGACATGGCGGGTCTGATGTGATGGGTGTCGGTCGGGATGTCAGGGCTCAGGCAGTGTCAGACAGAGCATGAGTGCCCGTAGCACCTCGAGATTTGGAGTGCAGTAGAGTGGAGTGCCGGTTGATTCTCATGGGTGTTTCTGGGTAGTCGCCTAGGGCCACGTTTTTCTTCTGGTGGGAAGGCAGACTGTTGCATTGTGGCTCCAGAATTGCCAATCTGGAGTTCTTGGGAGGGCAGGAAGTTGAGGACGGAAGTCTGAGAACACAAGCTAGGGTGAGATTTCGGGCGAGGGCACTCTGCAGAGGCTGAAATGAGATCTCCTGCATTTGGAGACTTGGCGAGGATCCGACATTGGCTCAGGTTGGAGACTGTGTCCATTATGGCCCCATCAGGAAGCGGGGGCCCTCAGGAGCCATGGAGGTTTTCCCATGCTGGGAATTGTGAGATGCTCCAAAGCGCAAGGATTCCTACTGCGGGACAGTCGAGTCCTGTGAGATGGCTCCAGGACGCCCCATACAGAAAGACTGTAGGGCAGGGTGCTAAGTATGGATGCCTGGGCATCCCACCACCCATTCCCATTGTCTCCTAGCGACAAGGCAGGTTCGATTGCTGGCTCTGGCGGAGTCACGCAGGGCGCTGAGTGGAGATGGACTCTCCTGAGGATGGGTCATAATGTGGGTTTGTGTCCATGAGAATTAGGAATGTGGCAGTGGCTCGGAGGCCCGGAAGGATTCTCCGAACTTTAGGATTGGACACAGCTCCAAAGAATAAGTTTCCCCTGTGGAGATGAGAGGTGTTCTGATGGGTGCCTCAGGAAACCTCCGTTTGCTGGTATTGGAATGCAGGCCTCTGAGGAGAGACGCCTGGAAACCAACCAAAGGGTTCAGAGGAAGGCCTAACAGACTGTCCGGTTCCATCTTCTGTCTCTGGGGACATCCGTCTGCTTTCTGCATGGAGGGAGTTGCTCAGCTTGTGTCAGATCACCCCTGGGTGTCCTGTGCAGCCTACACTATTGGGATGGCCTCGGGGATCTTGGAGCCTTCTCCTAATCTGTAGGTTTGTGGCCAGTGGACTGGGCAGAGTTTCCTTGGAGAGGGCAGGCACAGTCCTGCGCTGTGGCTCCAGGGGCCCCAGCTTTGAGGGTGTGTGGGACAGGGCTGCGGGGCCTGAAGTCTGAAAACTGAAACTCGGCTTAGGTTTGTGGCCTAGGTTATGACAGGCCCCATCTACCGACCGTGATGGGAGCTGCTCTGGATTTGAATGAAGGGCGAGTGTGCGTCCTTTTCTCAGGCTTCTGTGTCTGGATTTTGTGTCAAGGAGGGCTGTGGAATGGAGGGGTGGCCTCCTGGGCATTGGATGAGCCTCCCTCTCTGGGGATTTGGCCTGGCTTCCAAGAGTATCTGGTCATTCTGCGGGAAGGGAGGAGTCCTGTATTCTGCCTCAGGTGTGCCTCCCAAAGAGGGATTCCAGAGTAGAGCCCTGGGTCCCGGCGAATGGAACACCCAAACTCGGGTTAGGATGGGGACCCAAGGGGCATAGGAAGCCCCCTAGCCTGGCTCGTGGTCCAGCCACTGAGAGACCTGATTGGAGCACGAGGCTTTTGCTGAGGGTCACCAAGCGTCTTTGTGCCCAAGGCGACCCTCAAGCATGGGCGTGGCCTCCTGGGCCATGCAGGTTTCTCCTACCCTGAAGGTTGGACACCAGGCCAACAGCAAGGTTTCTTGGATGGGGATGGAGGAGTTCAGATTTCTGCATCAGGTTCCCTCCTGTCCATGAATTGGAGATAAGGTCTAGGTTCTGAATCCTGAACACCCAGCTTGGGAAGAGATGACAGCCTAAGGACATGGCGGGTCTGATGTGATGGGTGTCGGTCGGGATGTCAGGGCTCAGGCAGTGTCAGACAGAGCATGAGTGCCCGTAGCACCTCGAGATTTGGAGTGCAGTAGAGTGGAGTGCCGGTTGATTCTCATGGGTGTTTCTGGGTAGTCGCCTAGGGCCACGTTTTTCTTCTGGTGGGAAGGCAGACTGTTGCATTGTGGCTCCAGAATTGCCAATCTGGAGTTCTTGGGAGGGCAGGAAGTTGAGGACGGAAGTCTGAGAACACAAGCTAGGGTGAGATTTCGGGCGAGGGCACTCTGCAGAGGCTGAAATGAGATCTCCTGCATCTGGAGACTTGGCGAGGATCCGACATTGGCTCAGGTTGGAGACTGTGTCCATTATGGCCCCATCAGGAAGCGGGGGCCCTCAGGAGCCATGGAGGTTTTCCCATGCTGGGAATTGTGAGATGCTCCAAAGCGCAAGGATTCCTACTGCGGGACAGTCGAGTCCTGTGAGATGGCTCCAGGACGCCCCATACAGAAAGACTGTAGGGCAGGGTGCTAAGGATGGATGCCTGGGCATCCCACCTCCCATTCCCATTGTCTCCTAGCGACAAGGCAGGTTCGATTGCTGGCTCTGGCGGAGCTACGCAGGGCGCCGAGTGGAGATGGACTCTCCTGAGGATGGGTCAAAATGTGGGTTTGTGTCCATGGAGACTTAGGAATGTGGCAGTGGCTCTGGGGCCCGGAAGGATTCTCCGAACTTTAGGATTGGACACAGCTCCAAAGAATAAGTTTCCCCTGTGGAGATGAGAGGTGTTCTGATGGGTGCCTCAGGAAACCTCCGTTTGCTGGTATTGGAATGCAGGCCTCTGAGGAGAGACGCCTGGAAACCAACCAAAGGGTTCAGAGGAAGGCCTAACAGACTGTCCGGTTCCATCTTCTGTCTCTGGGGACATCCGTCTGCTTTTCTGCGTGGAGGGAGTTGCTCAGCTTGTGTCAGATCAACCCTGGGTGTCCAGTGCAGCCTACACTATTGGGATGGCCTCGGGGATCTTGGAGCCTTCTCCTAATCTGTAGGTTTGTGGCCAGTGGAATGGGCAGAGTTTCCATGGAGAGGGCAGGCACAGTCTTGCGCTGGGGCCCCAGGGGCCCCAGGGTTGAGGGTGGGTGGGACAGGGCTGCGGGGCCTGAAGTCTGAAAACTCAAACTCGGCTTAGGTTTGGGGCCTAAGATATGACAGGCCCCATCTACTGACCGTGATGGGAACTATTCTGGATTTGAATGAAGGGCGAGTGTGCGTCCTTTTCTCAGGCTTCTGTGTCTGGATTTTGTGTCAAGGAGGGCTGTGGAATGGAGGGGTGGCCTCCTGGGCCATGGATGAGCCTCCCTCTCTGGGGATTTGGCCTGGCTTCCAAGAGTTTCAGGTCATTCTGCGGGAAGGGAGGAGTCCTGTATTCTGCCTCAGGTGTCCCTCCCAAAGAGGGATTCCAGAGTAGAGCCCTGGGTCCCGGCGAATGGAACACCCAAACTCGGGTTAGGATGGGGACCCAAGGGGCATAGGAAGCCCCCTAGCCTGGCTCGTGGTCCAGCCACTGAGAGACCTGATTGGAGCACGAGGCTTATGGTGAGGGTCACCAGGCGTCTTTTTGCCCAAGGCGACCCTCAAGCATGGGCGTGGCCTCCTGGGCCATGCAGGTTTCTCCTACCCTGAAGGTTGGACACCAGGCCAACAGCAAGGTTTCTTGGATGGGGATGGAGGAGTTCAGATTTCTGACTCTGCTTCCATCCTGTCCGGAGATTGGAGATAAGGTCTAGGTTCTGAATCCTGAACACCCAGCTTGGGAAGAGATGACAGCCTAAGGTCATGGCGGGTCTAATGTGATGGGTGTCGGTCGGGATGTCAGGGCTCAGGCAGTGTCAGACAGAGCATGAGTGCCCGTGGCACCTCGAGATTTGGAGTGAACAAGAGTGGCGTGCAGGCTGATTCTCATGGGTGTTTCTGGGTAGTCGCCTATGGCCACGTTTTTCTTCTGGTGGGAAGGCAGACTGCTGCATTGTGGCTCCAGAATTGCCAATCTGGATGGCTTGGGGGGGGAGGAAGGTGAGGACGGAAGTGTGAGAACAAAAGCTAGGGTGAGATTTAGGGCGAGGGCACTCTGCAGAGGCTGAAATGAGATCTCCTGCATCTGGAGACTTGGCGAGGATCCGACATTGGCTCAGGATGGAGACTGTTTCCATTATGGCCCCATCAGGAAGCGTGGGCCCTCACGAAGCCATGGAGGTTTTCCCATGCTGGGAATTGTGAGATGCTCCAAAGCGCAAGGATTCCTACTGCGGGACAGTCGAGTCCTGTGAGATGGCTCCAGGACGCCCCATACAGAAAACTGGAGGGCAGGGTGCTAAGGATGGATGCCTGGGCATCCCAGCACCCATTCCCATTGTCTCCTAGCGACAAGGCAGGTTCGATAGCTGGCTCTGGCGGAGCTACACAGGTTGCTGAGTGGAGATGGACTCTCCTGAGGATGGGTCATAATGTGGTTTGTGTCCATGGAGACCTAGGAATGTGGCAGTGGCTCGGGGGTACGGAAGGATTCTCCGACCTGTAGGATTGGACACAGCTCCGAAGAGTAAGTTTCCCCTGTGGAGATGAGAGGTGTTCTGATGGGTGCCTCAGGAAACCTCCGTTTGCTGGTATTGGAATCCAGGCCTCTGAGGAGAGACCCCTGGAAACCAACCAAAGGGTTCAGAGGAAGTCCTAACAGACTGTCCGGTTCCATCTTCTGTCTCTGGGGACATCCGTCTGCTTTTCTGCGTGGAGGGAGTTGCTCAGCTTGTGTCAGATCACCCCTGTGTGTCCAGGGCAGCCTACACTATTGGGATGGCCTCTGGGATCTTGAAGCATTCTCCTAATCTGTAGGTTTCAGGCCAGTGGAATGGGCAGAGTTTCCTTGGAGAGGGCAGACACAGTCCTGCACTGTGGCCCCCAGGGCCCCAGGGTTTAGGGTGGGTGGGACAGGGCTGCGGGGCCTGAAGTCTGAAAACAAAAACTCGGCTTAGGTTTGGGGCCGAGGGTATGGCAGGCCCCATCTACCGACTATGATGGGAGCTGCTCTGGATTTGAATGAAGGGCGAGTGTGCGTCCTTTTCTCAGGCTTCTGTGTAGGATTTTGTATCCAGCAGGGCTGTGGAATGGAGGGGTGGCCTCCTGGTCTATGGATGAGCCTCCCTCTCTGGGGATTTGGCCTGGCTTCCAGGAGATTCAGGTCATTCTGCGGGAAGGGAGGAGTCCTGTATTCTGCCTCAGGTGTCCCTCCCAAAGAGGGATTCCACAGCAGAGCCCTGGGTCCCAGCGACTGGAAAACCCATACTCGGGTTAGGATGGGGGCCCAAGGGGCATGGGAAGCCCCCTAGGCGGGCTCGTGGTCCAGCCACTGAGAGACCTGATTGGAGAACGAGGCTGATGCTGAGGGTCACCATGCGTCTTTGTGCCCAAGGCGACCCTGAAGCATGGGCGTGGCCTCCTGGGCCATGCAGGTTTCTCCCACCCTGAAGGTTGGACACCAGGCCAACAGCAAGGTTTCTTGGATGGGGATGGAGGAGTTCTGATTTCGGCATCAGGTTCCCTCCTGTCCGGGGATTGGAGATAATGTCTAGGTTCTGAATCCTGAACGCCCAGCTTGGGAAGAGATGACAGCCTCAGGTCATGGCGGGTCTGATGTGCTGGGTGTGCTGCCTGGTGTCCGGGTGTCGGTCGGGATGTCAGAGCTCAGGCTGTGTCAGACAGAGCATTAGTGCCCAAGGCAGCCAACAGAATTGGGGTGCAGTCACGTGGCGTGCAGGTTGACCCTCCTTTGGGATTTCTGGGCAGCCCTATAGGGCAACGTTTTTCTTCTGGTGGGCAGGCAGAGTGCTGCCTTGTGGCTCCAGAATTCCCCATGTGGAGGGCTTGGGGGCCAGGAGTGTGAGGACGGAAGTGTGAGAACACAAGCTAGGGTTATGTGTCGGGGTGAGGGCACGGCAGGCCCACTCTGCAGAGGCTGAATCGAGATCTCCTGCATCGGAAGTCAGGGCGAGGATCCGACTTTGGCTCAGGTTGGAGTTTGTGTCCATGGTGGCCCCTTCAGGAAGAGGGCGCCTCGTGAGGTCATGGAGGTTTTCCCACGCTGGGAGTTGTGACATGCTCCAAAGTGCAAGGATTCCTTCTGCGGGGGAGTCGAGTCCTCTGGGATGGCTCCAGGACGCCCCATTCGGAAAGACTCGAGAGCACGGTTCTAAGGATGGATGCCTGGGCACCCCACCTCGCATTCCCATTGGCTCGTAGAGACAAAGCAGGCTCAATCTGCTGCCTCTGGGGGAGGTAGGCGGGGGGCGGGTGGGGCTGAGTTGAAACGGACTCTCCTGAGGAGGGGTCATCATGTGGGTTTGTGTCCATAGAGACTTTGGAATGTGGCGGTGGCTCGGGGGCCCGGATGGATTCTCATCAACGGAAGGTTGGACACAGCTCCAAAGAGCAAGCTTCCCACGAGGAGATGAGAGGTTTTCCGTTTGGTGCCTCAGGAAACCCCCATCGACTGGTATTGGAAAGCAGGCTTCTGAGGAGAGACACCTGGAAACCAAAGCAAGTGTTCAGCTGAGGGCCTACGGGCCTCTACGGTTCAATCTTCTATCTCTGGGGACACCCGTCTGATGTCTGAGTGGAGGTAGTTGGTCAGCTTGTGCCAGATCGCCCCTGTTTGTTCAGGGCAGCCTACACTATTGGGATGGCCTCAGGGACCTTGGAGGATCCTCTTAATCTGTAGGGTTGTGACCAACGGATTGGGCAGAGGTTCCTTGGAGAGCGCAGGCACAGTCCTGCGGTGTGGCTCCAGGGGCCCCAAGCTGGAGAGTGTGTGGGCCAGGGCTGTGGGGACAGAAGTCTGAAAAGAAAAACTGGCCTTAGGTTTGGGGCCGAGGGTATGGCAGGCGTGATCTACAGACCGTGAGGGGAGTTCCTCGGGATAGGAACGAAGGGCGAGTGTGTGGGGGTTTCAGGCTTTTGTCTCTGGATTTTGAATCCAGGAGGGCCATGGAATGGAGGGTTGGACTCATGGGCCACGGACGAGTCTCCTTCTCTGGGGATTTGGCCCGGCTCGCCAGAGTTTGATGTCATTCTCTGGGAAGGGTGGAGTCCTGTATTCTGCCTCAGGTGTCCGTCCCAAAGAGGGATTCCAGATGCGAGCCCTGGGTCCGGCTGACAGGAAAACCCAAACTCGGGTTAGGATGGGGGCCTCGGGGCATGGCAATCTCCATATGCGTGCTCTTTGTCCAGCCACTGAGAGGGCTTCCTTGAGCACGGGGCTCCGCTTCATGTCCCGGTGCGTGTTTGTGCCCAAGGTGGCCCTCAAGCATGGGCGTGGCCTCATGGGCCATGCTGGTTTCTCCTACTCTGAATGTCGAACGCCATGCCAACAGCAAGGTTTCTTGCCATGGCGATGGAGGAGTTCTGATTTCCGCATCAGGTTCACCCCTATGAAGTTATCAGAGATAAGGTCGAGGTTCTGAAGCCAGAAACCCTAGGTTGGGAAGAGAGGACGGCCTCAGGCCATGGCGGGCCCGATGTGCTGGGTGTGTGGCCAGCTGTCCCAGGGTCCGACTGGAAGTCCGGGCTCTGGCTGTGTCAGGCAGAGCATGAGTGCCCATGGCAGCCTCTAGAATTGGAGGGCAGTGGAGTGGCGTGCAGGTGGATCCTCATTGGGTGTTTCTGGGTAGCCGCCTAGGGCAACGTTTTTCTTCTGGTGGGCAGGCAGAGTGCTGCCTTGTGGCTCCAGAGTTGCCAATCTGGAGGGCTTGGGGGCCAGGAATGTGAGGACGGAAGTCTGAGAACACAAGCTAGGGTGAGATTTCGGGCGAGGGCACTGTGCAGAGGCTGAAATGAGATCTCCTGCATCTGGAGACAGGGCGAGGATCCGACATTGGCTCAGGTTGGAGACTGTGTCATTGATGGCCCCATCAGGAAGTGGGCGCCCTCACGAGGCCATGGAGGTTTTCCCATGCTGGGAGTTGTGAGATGCTCCAAACCGCAAGGATTCCTACTGCGGGACAGTCGAGTCCTGTGAGATGGTTCCAGGACGCCCCATACAGAAAGACTCGCGGGCTGGGTTCTAAGGATGGATGCCTGGGCATCCACCTCACATTCCCATTGTCTCCGAGCGACAAGGCAAGGCCGATTGCTGGCTCTGGGGGAGCTACGCAGGGGGCTGAGTGGAAATGGACTCTCCTGAGGATGGGTCATCATGTGGGTTTGTGTCCATGGAGACCTAGGAATGTGGCAGTGGCTCGGGGGCCCGGAAGGATTCTCCGACCTGGAGGATTGGACACAGCTCCAAAGAGTACGTTTCCCCTGTGGAGATGAGAGGTGTTCTGATGGGTGCCTCAGGAAACCTCCGTTTGCTGGTATTGGAATCCAGGCCTCTGAGGAGAGACGCCTGGAAACCAACCAAAGGTTTCAGAGGAAGGCCTAACAGACTGTCCGGTTCCATCTTGTGTCTCTGGGGACATCCGTCTGCTCTTCTGAGTGGAGGGAGTTGCTCAGCTTGTGTCAGATCACCCCTGTGTGTCCAGGGTAGCCTACACTATTGGGATGGCCTCGGGGATCTTGGAGCCTTGTCTTAATCTGTAGGTTTGTGGCCAGTGGAATGGGCAGAGTTTCCTTGGAGAGGGCAGGCACAGTCCTGCGCTGTGGCTCCAGGGGCCCCAGGGTTGAGGGTGGGTGGGACAGGGCTGCGGGGCCTGAAGTCTGAAAACACAAACTCGGCTTAGGTTTGGGGCCGAGGGTATGGCAGGCCTCATCTACTGACCGTGATAGGAGCTGCTCTGGATTTGAATGAAGGGCGAGTGTTCGTCCTTTTCTCAGGCTTCTGTGTCTGGATTTTGTATCCAGCAGGGCTGTGGAATGGAGGGGTGGCCTCCTGGGCCATGGATGAGCCTCCCTCTCTGGGGATTTGGCCTGGCTTCCAGGAGTTTCAGGTCATTCTGCGGGAAGGGAGGAGTCCTGTATTCTGCCTCAGGTGTCCCTCCCAAAGAGGGATTCCACAGCAGAGCCCTGGGTCCCGGCGACTGGAAAACCCAAACTCGGGTAGGATGGGGGCCCAAGGGGCATGGGAAGTCCCCTAGGCGGGCTCGTGGTCCAGCCACTGAGAGACCTGATTGGAGCACGAGGCTTATGGTGAGGGTCACAAGGCGTCTTTGTGCCCAAGGCGCCTCTCAGGCGTGGCCTCCTGGGCCATGCAGGTTTCTCCTACCCTGAAGGTTGGACACCAGGCCAACTGCAAGGTTTCTTGGATGGGGATGGAGGAGTTCATATTTCTGCATCAGGTTCCCTCCTGTCCGGGGATTGGAGATAAGGTCTAGGTTCTGAATCCTGAACACCCAGCTTGGGAAGAGATGACAGCCTAAGGTCATGGCGGGTCTGATGTGATGGGTTCGGTCGGGATGTCAGGGCTCAGGCAGTGTCAGACAGAGCATGAGTGCCCATGGCAACCTCGAGAATTGGAGTGCAGTAGAGTGGAGTGCCGGTTGATTCTCATGGGTGTTTCTGGGTAGTCGCCTAGGGCCACGTTTTTCTTCTGGTGGGAAGGCAGACTGTTGCATTGTGGCTCCAGAATTGCCAATCTGGAGTTCTTGGGAGGGCAGGAAGTTGAGGACGGAAGTCTGAGAACACAAGCTAGGGTGAGATTTCGGGCGAGGGCACTCTGCAGAGGCTGAAATGAGATCTCCTGCATTTGGAGACTTGGCGAGGATCCGACATTGGCTCAGGTTGGAGACTGTGTCCATTATGGCCCCATCAGGAAGCGGGGGCCCTCAGGAGCCATGGAGGTTTTCCCATGCTGGGAATTGTGAGATGCTCCAAAGCGCAAGGATTCCTACTGCGGGACAGTCGAGTCCTGTGAGATGGCTCCAGGACGCCCCATACAGAAAGACTGTAGGGCAGGGTGCTAAGTATGGATGCCTGGGCATCCCACCACCCATTCCCATTGTCTCCTAGCGACAAGGCAGGTTCGATTGCTGGCTCTGGCGGAGTCACGCAGGGCGCTGAGTGGAGATGGACTCTCCTGAGGATGGGTCATAATGTGGGTTTGTGTCCATGAGAATTAGGAATGTGGCAGTGGCTCGGAGGCCCGGAAGGATTCTCCGAACTTTAGGATTGGACACAGCTCCAAAGAATAAGTTTCCCCTGTGGAGATGAGAGGTGTTCTGATGGGTGCCTCAGGAAACCTCCGTTTGCTGGTATTGGAATGCAGGCCTCTGAGGAGAGACGCCTGGAAACCAACCAAAGGGTTCAGAGGAAGGCCTAACAGACTGTCCGGTTCCATCTTCTGTCTCTGGGGACATCCGTCTGCTTTCTGCATGGAGGGAGTTGCTCAGCTTGTGTCAGATCACCCCTGGGTGTCCTGTGCAGCCTACACTATTGGGATGGCCTCGGGGATCTTGGAGCCTTCTCCTAATCTGTAGGTTTGTGGCCAGTGGACTGGGCAGAGTTTCCTTGGAGAGGGCAGGCACAGTCCTGCGCTGTGGCTCCAGGGGCCCCAGCTTTGAGGGTGTGTGGGACAGGGCTGCGGGGCCTGAAGTCTGAAAACTGAAACTCGGCTTAGGTTTGTGGCCTAGGTTATGACAGGCCCCATCTACCGACCGTGATGGGAGCTGCTCTGGATTTGAATGAAGGGCGAGTGTGCGTCCTTTTCTCAGGCTTCTGTGTCTGGATTTTGTGTCAAGGAGGGCTGTGGAATGGAGGGGTGGCCTCCTGGGCATTGGATGAGCCTCCCTCTCTGGGGATTTGGCCTGGCTTCCAAGAGTATCTGGTCATTCTGCGGGAAGGGAGGAGTCCTGTATTCTGCCTCAGGTGTGCCTCCCAAAGAGGGATTCCAGAGTAGAGCCCTGGGTCCCGGCGAATGGAACACCCAAACTCGGGTTAGGATGGGGACCCAAGGGGCATAGGAAGCCCCCTAGCCTGGCTCGTGGTCCAGCCACTGAGAGACCTGATTGGAGCACGAGGCTGTTGCTGAGGGTCACCAAGCGTCTTTGTGCCCAAGGCGACCCTCAAGCATGGGCGTGGCCTCCTGGGCCATGCAGGTTTCTCCTACCCTGAAGGTTGGACACCAGGCCAACAGCAAGGTTTCTTGGATGGGGATGGAGGAGTTCAGATTTCTGCATCAGGTTCCCTCCTGTCCAGGAATTGGAGATAAGGTCTAGGTTCTGAATCCTGAACACCCAGCTTGGGAAGAGATGACAGCCTAAGGACATGGCGGGTCTGATGTGATGGGTGTCGGTCGGGATGTCAGGGCTCAGGCAGTGTCAGACAGAGCATGAGTGCCCGTAGCACCTCGAGATTTGGAGTGCAGTAGAGTGGAGTGCCGGTTGATTCTCATGGGTGTTTCTGGGTAGTCGCCTAGGGCCACGTTTTTCTTCTGGTGGGAAGGCAGACTGTTGCATTGTGGCTCCAGAATTGCCAATCTGGAGTTCTTGGGAGGGCAGGAAGTTGAGGACGGAAGTCTGAGAACACAAGCTAGGGTGAGATTTCGGGCGAGGGCACTCTGCAGAGGCTGAAATGAGATCTCCTGCATCTGGAGACTTGGCGAGGATCCGACATTGGCTCAGGTTGGAGACTGTGTCCATTATGGCCCCATCAGGAAGCGGGGGCCCTCAGGAGCCATGGAGGTTTTCCCATGCTGGGAATTGTGAGATGCTCCAAAGCGCAAGGATTCCTACTGCGGGACAGTCGAGTCCTGTGAGATGGCTCCAGGACGCCCCATACAGAAAGACTGTAGGGCAGGGTGCTAAGGATGGATGCCTGGGCATCCCACCTCCCATTCCCATTGTCTCCTAGCGACAAGGCAGGTTCGATTGCTGGCTCTGGCGGAGCTACGCAGGGCGCCGAGTGGAGATGGACTCTCCTGAGGATGGGTCAAAATGTGGGTTTGTGTCCATGGAGACTTAGGAATGTGGCAGTGGCTCTGGGGCCCGGAAGGATTCTCCGAACTTTAGGATTGGACACAGCTCCAAAGAATAAGTTTCCCCTGTGGAGATGAGAGGTGTTCTGATGGGTGCCTCAGGAAACCTCCGTTTGCTGGTATTGGAATGCAGGCCTCTGAGGAGAGACGCCTGGAAACCAACCAAAGGGTTCAGAGGAAGGCCTAACAGACTGTCCGGTTCCATCTTCTGTCTCTGGGGACATCCGTCTGCTTTTCTGCGTGGAGGGAGTTGCTCAGCTTGTGTCAGATCAACCCTGGGTGTCCAGTGCAGCCTACACTATTGGGATGGCCTCGGGGATCTTGGAGCCTTCTCCTAATCTGTAGGTTTGTGGCCAGTGGAATGGGCAGAGTTTCCATGGAGAGGGCAGGCACAGTCTTGCGCTGGGGCCCCAGGGGCCCCAGGGTTGAGGGTGGGTGGGACAGGGCTGCGGGGCCTGAAGTCTGAAAACTCAAACTCGGCTTAGGTTTGGGGCCTAAGATATGACAGGCCCCATCTACTGACCGTGATGGGAACTATTCTGGATTTGAATGAAGGGCGAGTGTGCGTCCTTTTCTCAGGCTTCTGTGTCTGGATTTTGTGTCAAGGAGGGCTGTGGAATGGAGGGGTGGCCTCCTGGGCCATGGATGAGCCTCCCTCTCTGGGGATTTGGCCTGGCTTCCAAGAGTTTCAGGTCATTCTGCGGGAAGGGAGGAGTCGTGTATTCTGCCTCAGGTGTCCCTCCCAAAGAGGGATTCCAGAGTAGAGCCCTGGGTCCCGGCGAATGGAACACCCAAACTCGGGTTAGGATGGGGACCCAAGGGGCATAGGAAGCCCCCTAGCCTGGCTCGTGGTCCAGCCACTGAGAGACCTGATTGGAGCACGAGGCTTATGGTGAGGGTCACCAGGCGTCTTTTTGCCCAAGGCGACCCTCAAGCATGGGCGTGGCCTCCTGGGCCATGCAGGTTTCTCCTACCCTGAAGGTTGGACACCAGGCCAACAGCAAGGTTTCTTGGATGGGGATGGAGGAGTTCAGATTTCTGACTCTGCTTCCATCCTGTCCGGAGATTGGAGATAAGGTCTAGGTTCTGAATCCTGAACACCCAGCTTGGGAAGAGATGACAGCCTAAGGTCATGGCGGGTCTAATGTGATGGGTGTCGGTCGGGATGTCAGGGCTCAGGCAGTGTCAGACAGAGCATGAGTGCCCGTGGCACCTCGAGATTTGGAGTGAACAAGAGTGGCGTGCAGGCTGATTCTCATGGGTGTTTCTGGGTAGTCGCCTATGGCCACGTTTTTCTTCTGGTGGGAAGGCAGACTGCTGCATTGTGGCTCCAGAATTGCCAATCTGGATGGCTTGGGGGGGGAGGAAGGTGAGGACGGAAGTGTGAGAACAAAAGCTAGGGTGAGATTTAGGGCGAGGGCACTCTGCAGAGGCTGAAATGAGATCTCCTGCATCTGGAGACTTGGCGAGGATCCGACATTGGCTCAGGATGGAGACTGTTTCCATTATGGCCCCATCAGGAAGCGTGGGCCCTCACGAAGCCATGGAGGTTTTCCCATGCTGGGAATTGTGAGATGCTCCAAAGCGCAAGGATTCCTACTGCGGGACAGTCGAGTCCTGTGAGATGGCTCCAGGACGCCCCATACAGAAAACTGGAGGGCAGGGTGCTAAGGATGGATGCCTGGGCATCCCAGCACCCATTCCCATTGTCTCCTAGCGACAAGGCAGGTTCGATAGCTGGCTCTGGCGGAGCTACACAGGTTGCTGAGTGGAGATGGACTCTCCTGAGGATGGGTCATAATGTGGTTTGTGTCCATGGAGACCTAGGAATGTGGCAGTGGCTCGGGGGTACGGAAGGATTCTCCGACCTGTAGGATTGGACACAGCTCCGAAGAGTAAGTTTCCCCTGTGGAGATGAGAGGTGTTCTGATGGGTGCCTCAGGAAACCTCCGTTTGCTGGTATTGGAATCCAGGCCTCTGAGGAGAGACCCCTGGAAACCAACCAAAGGGTTCAGAGGAAGTCCTAACAGACTGTCCGGTTCCATCTTCTGTCTCTGGGGACATCCGTCTGCTTTTCTGCGTGGAGGGAGTTGCTCAGCTTGTGTCAGATCACCCCTGTGTGTCCAGGGCAGCCTACACTATTGGGATGGCCTCTGGGATCTTGAAGCATTCTCCTAATCTGTAGGTTTCAGGCCAGTGGAATGGGCAGAGTTTCCTTGGAGAGGGCAGACACAGTCCTGCACTGTGGCCCCCAGGGCCCCAGGGTTTAGGGTGGGTGGGACAGGGCTGCGGGGCCTGAAGTCTGAAAACAAAAACTCGGCTTAGGTTTGGGGCCGAGGGTATGGCAGGCCCCATCTACCGACTATGATGGGAGCTGCTCTGGATTTGAATGAAGGGCGAGTGTGCGTCCTTTTCTCAGGCTTCTGTGTAGGATTTTGTATCCAGCAGGGCTGTGGAATGGAGGGGTGGCCTCCTGGTCTATGGATGAGCCTCCCTCTCTGGGGATTTGGCCTGGCTTCCAGGAGATTCAGGTCATTCTGCGGGAAGGGAGGAGTCCTGTATTCTGCCTCAGGTGTCCCTCCCAAAGAGGGATTCCACAGCAGAGCCCTGGGTCCCAGCGACTGGAAAACCCATACTCGGGTTAGGATGGGGGCCCAAGGGGCATGGGAAGCCCCCTAGGCGGGCTCGTGGTCCAGCCACTGAGAGACCTGATTGGAGAACGAGGCTGATGCTGAGGGTCACCATGCGTCTTTGTGCCCAAGGCGACCCTGAAGCATGGGCGTGGCCTCCTGGGCCATGCAGGTTTCTCCCACCCTGAAGGTTGGACACCAGGCCAACAGCAAGGTTTCTTGGATGGGGATGGAGGAGTTCTGATTTCGGCATCAGGTTCCCTCCTGTCCGGGGATTGGAGATAAGGTCTAGGTTCTGAATCCTGAACGCCCAGCTTGGGAAGAGATGACAGCCTCAGGTCATGGCGGGTCTGATGTGCTGGGTGTGCTGCCTGGTGTCCGGGTGTCGGTCGGGATGTCAGAGCTCAGGCTGTGTCAGACAGAGCATTAGTGCCCAAGGCAGCCAACAGAATTGGGGTGCAGTCACGTGGCGTGCAGGTTGACCCTCCTTTGGGATTTCTGGGCAGCCCTATAGGGCAACGTTTTTCTTCTGGTGGGCAGGCAGAGTGCTGCCTTGTGGCTCCAGAATTCCCCATGTGGAGGGCTTGGGGGCCAGGAGTGTGAGGACGGAAGTGTGAGAACACAAGCTAGGGTTATGTGTCGGGGTGAGGGCACGGCAGGCCCACTCTGCAGAGGCTGAATCGAGATCTCCTGCATCGGAAGTCAGGGCGAGGATCCGACTTTGGCTCAGGTTGGAGTTTGTGTCCATGGTGGCCCCTTCAGGAAGAGGGCGCCTCGTGAGGTCATGGAGGTTTTCCCACGCTGGGAGTTGTGACATGCTCCAAAGTGCAAGGATTCCTTCTGCGGGGGAGTCGAGTCCTCTGGGATGGCTCCAGGACGCCCCATTCGGAAAGACTCGAGAGCACGGTTCTAAGGATGGATGCCTGGGCACCCCACCTCGCATTCCCATTGGCTCGTAGAGACAAAGCAGGCTCAATCTGCTGCCTCTGGGGGAGGTAGGCGGGGGGCGGGTGGGGCTGAGTTGAAACGGACTCTCCTGAGGAGGGGTCATCATGTGGGTTTGTGTCCATAGAGACTTTGGAATGTGGCGGTGGCTCGGGGGCCCGGATGGATTCTCATCAACGGAAGGTTGGACACAGCTCCAAAGAGCAAGCTTCCCACGAGGAGATGAGAGGTTTTCCGTTTGGTGCCTCAGGAAACCCCCATCGACTGGTATTGGAAAGCAGGCTTCTGAGGAGAGACACCTGGAAACCAAAGCAAGTGTTCAGCTGAGGGCCTACGGGCCTCTACGGTTCAATCTTCTATCTCTGGGGACACCCGTCTGATGTCTGAGTGGAGGTAGTTGGTCAGCTTGTGCCAGATCGCCCCTGTTTGTTCAGGGCAGCCTACACTATTGGGATGGCCTCAGGGACCTTGGAGGATCCTCTTAATCTGTAGGGTTGTGACCAACGGATTGGGCAGAGGTTCCTTGGAGAGCGCAGGCACAGTCCTGCGGTGTGGCTCCAGGGGCCCCAAGCTGGAGAGTGTGTGGGCCAGGGCTGTGGGGACAGAAGTCTGAAAAGAAAAACTGGCCTTAGGTTTGGGGCCGAGGGTATGGCAGGCGTGATCTACAGACCGTGAGGGGAGTTCCTCGGGATAGGAACGAAGGGCGAGTGTGTGGGGGTTTCAGGCTTTTGTCTCTGGATTTTGAATCCAGGAGGGCCATGGAATGGAGGGTTGGACTCATGGGCCACGGACGAGTCTCCTTCTCTGGGGATTTGGCCCGGCTCGCCAGAGTTTGATGTCATTCTCTGGGAAGGGTGGAGTCCTGTATTCTGCCTCAGGTGTCCGTCCCAAAGAGGGATTCCAGATGCGAGCCCTGGGTCCGGCTGACAGGAAAACCCAAACTCGGGTTAGGATGGGGGCCTCGGGGCATGGCAATCTCCATATGCGTGCTCTTTGTCCAGCCACTGAGAGGGCTTCCTTGAGCACGGGGCTCCGCTTCATGTCCCGGTGCGTGTTTGTGCCCAAGGTGGCCCTCAAGCATGGGCGTGGCCTCATGGGCCATGCTGGTTTCTCCTACTCTGAATGTCGAACGCCATGCCAACAGCAAGGTTTCTTGCCATGGCGATGGAGGAGTTCTGATTTCCGCATCAGGTTCACCCCTATGAAGTTATCAGAGATAAGGTCGAGGTTCTGAAGCCAGAAACCCTAGGTTGGGAAGAGAGGACGGCCTCAGGCCATGGCGGGCCCGATGTGCTGGGTGTGTGGCCAGCTGTCTCAGGGTCCGACTGGAAGTCCGGGCTCTGGCTGTGTCAGGCAGAGCATGAGTGCCCATGGCAGCCTCTAGAATTGGAGGGCAGTGGAGTGGCGTGCAGGTGGATCCTCATTGGGTGTTTCTGGGTAGCCGCCTAGGGCAACGTTTTTCTTCTGGTGGGCAGGCAGAGTGCTGCCTTGTGGCTCCAGAGTTGCCAATCTGGAGGGCTTGGGGGCCAGGAATGTGAGGACGGAAGTCTGAGAACACAAGCTAGGGTGAGATTTCGGGCGAGGGCACTGTGCAGAGGCTGAAATGAGATCTCCTGCATCTGGAGACAGGGCGAGGATCCGACATTGGCTCAGGTTGGAGACTGTGTCATTGATGGCCCCATCAGGAAGTGGGCGCCCTCACGAGGCCATGGAGGTTTTCCCATGCTGGGAGTTGTGAGATGCTCCAAACCGCAAGGATTCCTACTGCGGGACAGTCGAGTCCTGTGAGATGGTTCCAGGACGCCCCATACAGAAAGACTCGCGGGCTGGGTTCTAAGGATGGATGCCTGGGCATCCACCTCACATTCCCATTGTCTCCGAGCGACAAGGCAAGGCCGATTGCTGGCTCTGGGGGAGCTACGCAGGGGGCTGAGTGGAAATGGACTCTCCTGAGGATGGGTCATCATGTGGGTTTGTGTCCATGGAGACCTAGGAATGTGGCAGTGGCTCGGGGGCCCGGAAGGATTCTCCGACCTGGAGGATTGGACACAGCTCCAAAGAGTACGTTTCCCCTGTGGAGATGAGAGGTGTTCTGATGGGTGCCTCAGGAAACCTCCGTTTGCTGGTATTGGAATCCAGGCCTCTGAGGAGAGACGCCTGGAAACCAACCAAAGGGTTCAGAGGAAGGCCTAACAGACTGTCCGGTTCCATCTTGTGTCTCTGGGGACATCCGTCTGCTCTTCTGAGTGGAGGGAGTTGCTCAGCTTGTGTCAGATCACCCCTGTGTGTCCAGGGTAGCCTACACTATTGGGATGGCCTCGGGGATCTTGGAGCCTTGTCTTAATCTGTAGGTTTGTGGCCAGTGGAATGGGCAGAGTTTCCTTGGAGAGGGCAGGCACAGTCCTGCGCTGTGGCTCCAGGGGCCCCAGGGTTGAGGGTGGGTGGGACAGGGCTGCGGGGCCTGAAGTCTGAAAACACAAACTCGGCTTAGGTTTGGGGCCGAGGGTATGGCAGGCCTCATCTACTGACCGTGATAGGAGCTGCTCTGGATTTGAATGAAGGGCGAGTGTTCGTCCTTTTCTCAGGCTTCTGTGTCTGGATTTTGTATCCAGCAGGGCTGTGGAATGGAGGGGTGGCCTCCTGGGCCATGGATGAGCCTCCCTCTCTGGGGATTTGGCCTGGCTTCCAGGAGTTTCAGGTCATTCTGCGGGAAGGGAGGAGTCCTGTATTCTGCCTCAGGTGTCCCTCCCAAAGAGGGATTCCACAGCAGAGCCCTGGGTCCCGGCGACTGGAAAACCCAAACTCGGGTAGGATGGGGGCCCAAGGGGCATGGGAAGTCCCCTAGGCGGGCTCGTGGTCCAGCCACTGAGAGACCTGATTGGAGCACGAGGCTTATGGTGAGGGTCACAAGGCGTCTTTGTGCCCAAGGCGCCTCTCAGGCGTGGCCTCCTGGGCCATGCAGGTTTCTCCTACCCTGAAGGTTGGACACCAGGCCAACTGCAAGGTTTCTTGGATGGGGATGGAGGAGTTCATATTTCTGCATCAGGTTCCCTCCTGTCCGGGGATTGGAGATAAGGTCTAGGTTCTGAATCCTGAACACCAAGCTTGGGAAGAGATGACAGCCTAAGGTCTTGGCGAGTCTGATGTGATGGGTGTCGGTCGGGATGTCAGGGCTCAGGCAGTGTCAGACAGAGCATGAGTGCCCATGGCAACCTCGAGATTTGGAGTGCAGTAGAGTGGCGTGCAGGTGGATCCTCATTGGGTGTTTCTGGGTAGTCGCCAAGGGCCACGTTTTTCCTCTGGTGGGAAGGCAGACTGCTGCATTGTGGCTCCAGCATTGCCAATCTGGAGGGCTTGGGGGGGGGCAGGAAGTTGAGGACGGAAGTCTGAGAACACAAGCTAGGGTGAGATTTCGGGCGAGGGCACTCTGCAGAGGCTGAAATGAGATCTCCTGCATCTGGAGACTTGTCGAGGATCCGACATTGGCTCAGGTTGGAGACTGTGTCCATTATGGCCCCATCAGTAAGCCGGGCCCTCTCGAAGCCATGGAGGTTTTCCCATGCTGGGAATTGTGAGATGCTCCAAAGCGCAAGGATTCCTACTGCGGGACAGTCGAGTCCTGTGAGATGGCTCCAGGACGCCCCATACAGAAAGACTGGAGGGCAGGGTGCTAAGGATGGATGCCTGGGCATCCCACCTCCCATTCCCATTGTCTCCTAGCGACAAGGCAGGTTCGATTGCTGGCTCTGGCGGAGCTACGCAGGGCGCTGAGTGGAGATGGACTCTCCTGAGGTTGGGTCATAATGTGGGTTTGTGTCCTTGCAGACCTAGGAATGTGACAGTGGCTCGGGGGCCCGGAAGGATTCTCCAAACTTTAGGATTGGACACAGCTCCAAAGAGTAAGTTTCCCCTGTGGAGATGAGAGGTGTTCTGTTGGGTCCCTCAGGAAACCTCCGTGTTCTGGTATTGGAATCCCGGCCTCTGCGGAGTGACGCCTGGAAACCAACCAAAGGGTTCAGAGGAAGGCCTAACAGACTGTCCGGTTCCATCTTCTGTCTCTGGGGACATCCGTCTGCTTTTCTGCGTGGAGGGAGTTGCTCAGCTTGTGTCAGAACACCCTTGGTTGTCCAGGGCAGCGTACACTATTGGGATGGCCTCTGGGATCTTGAAGCATTCTCCTAATCTGTAGGTTTGTGGCCAGTGGAATGGGCAGAGTTTCCTTGGAGAGGGCAGGCACAGTCCTGCGCTGTGGCCCCAGGGGCCTCAGCGTTGAAGGTGTGTTGGACAGGGCTGCGGGGCCTGAAGTCTGAAAACTGAAACTCGGCTTAGGTTTGGGGCCGAGGCTATGGCAGGCCCCATCTACCGACCGTGATGGGAGCTGCTCTGGATTTGAATGAAGGGCGAGTGTGCGTCCTTTTCTCAGGCTTCTGTGTCTGGATTTTGTGTCAAGGAGGGCTGTGGAATGGAGGGGTGGCCTCCTGGGCCATGGATGAGCCTCCCTCTCTGGGGATTTGGCCTGGCTTCCAAAAGTTTCAGGTCAATCTGCGGGAAGGGAGGAGTCCTGTATTCTGCCTCAGGTGTCCCTCCCAAAGAGGGATTCCAGAGCAGAGCCCTGGGTCCCGGCGACTGGAAAACCCAAACTCGGGTTAGGATGGGGGCCCAAGGGCATGGGAAGCCCCATAGGCTGGCTCGTGGTCCAGCCACTGAGAGACCTGATTGGAGCACGAGGCTTATGGTGAGGGTCACCAGGCGTCTTTGTGCCCAAGGCGACCCTCAAGAATGGACGTGGCCTCCTGGGCCATGCAGGTTTCTCCTATGCTGAAGGTTGGACACCAGGCCAACAGCAAGGTTTATTGGATGGGGATGGAGGAGTTCAGATTTCTGCATCAGGTTCCCTCCTGTCCGCGGATTGGAGATAAGGTCTAGGTTCTGAATCCCGAACACCCAGCTTGTTAAAAGATGACAGCCTAAGGTCATGGCAGGTCTGTTGTGATGGGTGTCGGTCGGGATGTCAGGGCTCAGGCAGTGTCAGACAGAGCATGAGTGCCCGTGGCACCTCGAGATTTGGAGTGCAGTAGAGTGGAGTGCCGGTTGATTCTCAATGTGTTTCTGGGTATCGCCTATGGCCACGTTTTTCTTTTGGTGGGAAGGCAGACTGCTGCATTGTGGCTCCAGAATTGCCAATCTGGAGGGCTTGTGGGGGCAGGAAGGTGAGGACGGAAGTCTGAGAACACAAGCTAGGGTGAGATTTCGGGCGAGGGCACTCTGCAGAGGCTGAAATGAGATCTCCTGCATCTGGAGACTTGTCGAGGATCCGACATTGGCTCAGGTTGGAGACTGTGTCCATTATGGCCCCATCAGTAAGCGGGGGCCCTCACGAAGCCATGGAGGTTTTCCCATGCTGGGAATTGTGAGATGCTCCAAAGCGCAAGGATTCCTACTGCGGGACAGTCGAGTCCTGTGAGATGGCTCCAGGACGCCCCATACAGAAAGACTGGAGGGAAGGGTGCTAAGGATGGATGCCTGGGCATCCCACCTCCCATTCCCATTGTCTCCAAGCCACAAGGCAGGTTCGATTCCTGGCTCTGGCGGAGCTACGCAGGGCGCTGAGTGGAGATGGACTCTCCTGAGGAGGGGTCATAATGTGGGTTTCTGTCCATGGAGACCTAGGAATGTGGCAGTGGCCAGGGGGCCCGGAAGGATTCTCCGAACTTTAGGATTGGACACAGCTCCAAAGAATAAGTTTCCCCTGTGGAGATGAGAGGTGTTCTGATGGGTGTCTCAGGAAACCTCCGTTTGCTGGTATTAGAATGCAGGCCTCTGAGGAGAGACGCCTGGAAACCAACCAAAGGGTTCAGAGGAAGGCCTAACAGACTGTCCGGTTCCATCTTCTGTCTCTGGGGACATCCGTCTGCTTTTCTGCATGGAGGGATTTGCTCAGCTTGTGTCAGATCACCCCTGGGTGTCCTGTGCAGCCTACACTATTGGGATGGCCTCGGGGATCTTGGAGCCTTCTCTTAATCTGTAGGTTTGTGGCCAGTGGAATGGGCAGAGTTTCCTTGGAGAGGGCAGGCACAGTCCTGCGCTGTGGCTCCAGGGGCCCCAGCTTTGAGGGTGTGTGGGACAGGGCTGCGGGGCCTGAAGTCTGAAAACTGAAACTCGGCTTAGGTTTGTGGCCTAGGTTATGACAGGCCCCATCTACCGACCGTGATGGGAGCTGCTCTGGATTTGAATGAAGGGCGAGTGTGCGTCCTTTTCTCAGGCTTCTGTGTCTGGATTTTGTGTCAAGGAGGGCTGTGGAATGGAGGGGTGGCCTCCTGGGCATTGGATGAGCCTCCCTCTCTGGGGATTTGGCCTGGCTTCCAAGAGTATCTGGTCATTCTGCGGGAAGGGAGGAGTCCTGTATTCTGCCTCAGGTGTCCCTCCCAAAGAGGGATTCCAGAGCAGAGCCCTGGGTCCCGGCGACTGGAAAACCCAAACTCGGGTTAGGATGGGGGCCCAAGGGGCATGGGAAGCCCCCTAGGCTGGCTCGTGGTCCAGCCACTGAGAGACCTGATTGGAGCACGAGGCTTATGGTGAGGGTCACCAGGCGTCTTTGTGCCCAAGGCGACCCTGAAGCATGGGCGTGGCCTCCTGGGCCATGCAGGTTTCTCCTACGCTGAAGGTTGGACACCAGGCCAACAGCAAGGTTTCTTGGATGGGGATGGAGGAGTTCAGATTTCTGCATCAGGTTCCCTGCTGTCCGGGAATTGGAGATAAGGTCTAGGTTCTGAATCCTGAACACCCAGCTTGGGAAGAGATGACAGCCTAAGGTCATGGCGGGTCTGATGTGATGGGTGTGGGTCCGGATGTCAGGGCTCAGGCAGTGTCAGACAGAGCATGAGTGCCCGTGGCACCTCGAGGTTTGGAGTGCAGTAGAGTGGCGTGCAGGTTGATTCTCATGGGTGTTTCTGGGTAGTCGCCAGGGGCCACGTTTTTCTTCTGTTGGGAAGGCAGACTGCTGCATTGTGGCTCCAGTATTGCCAATCTGGAGGGCTTGGGGGGGCAGGAAGTTGAGGACGGAAATCTGAGAACACAAGCTAGGGTGAGATTTCGGGCGAGGGCACTCTGCAGAGGCTGAAATGAGATCTCCTGCATCTGGAGTCTTGGCGAGGATCCGACATTGTCTCAGGTTGGAGACTGTGTCCATTATGGCCCCATCAGGAAGCGGGGGCCCTCACAAAGCCATGGAGGTTTTCCCATGCTGGGACATGTGAGATGCTCCATGGCGCAAGGATTCCTACTGCGGGACAGTCGAGTCCTGTGAGATGGCTCCAGGACGCCCCATACAGAAAGACTGGAGGGCAGGGTGCTAAGGATGGATGCCTGGGCATCCCACCTCCCATTCCCATTGTCTCCTAGCCACAAGGCAGGTTCGATTCCTGGCTTTGGCGGAGCTACGCAGGGCGCTGAGTGGAGATGGACTCTCCTGAGGATGGGTCATAATATGGGTTTGTGTCCATGGAGACTTAGGAATGTGGCAGTGGCCCAGGGGCCCGGAAGGATTCTCCGAACTTTAGGATTGGACACAGCTCCAAAGAATAAGTTTCCCCTGTGGAAATGAGAGGTGTTCTGATGGGTGCCTCAGGAAACCTCCTTTTGCTGGTATTGGAATGCAGGCCTCTGAGGAGAGACGCCTGGAAACCAACCAAAGGGTTCAGCGGAAGGCCTAACAGACTGTCCGGTTCCATCTTCTGCCTCTGTGGACATCCGTCTGCTTTTCTGCGTGGAGGGAGTTGCTCAGCTTGTGTCAGATCACCCCTGGGTGTCCAGGGCAGCCTACACTATTGGGATGGCCTCGGCGATCTTGGAGCCTTCTCCTAATCTGCAGGTTTGTGGCCAGTGGAATGGGCAGAGTTTCCATGGAGAGGGTGGCACAGTCCTGCGCTGTGGCTCCAGGGGCCCCTGCGTTGAGGGTGTGTGGGACAGGGCTGCGGGGCCTGAAGTCGAAAACTCAAACTCGGCTTAGGTTTGGCGCCAAGGGTATGACAGGCCCCATCTACCGATCGTAATGGGAACTGCTCTGGATTTGAATGATGGGCGAGTGTGCGTCCTTTTCTCAGGCTTCTGTGTCTGGATTTTGTGTCAAGGAGGGCTGTGGAATGGAGGGGTGCCCTCCTGGGCCAAGGATGAGCCTCCCTCTCTGGGGATTTGGCCTGGTTTCCAAGAGATTCTCGTCATTATGCGGGAAGGGAGGAGTCCTGTATTCTGCCTCAGGTGTCCCTCCCAAAGAGGGATTCCAGAGCAGAGCCCTGGGTCCCGGCGACTTGAAAACCCAAACTCGGGTTAGGATGAGGGCCCAAGGGGCATGGGAAGCCCCCTAGGCTTTCTCGAGGTCCAGCCACTGAGACCTGATTGGAGCACGAGGCTTATGGTGAGGGTCACCAGGCTTCTTTGTGCCCAAGGCGACCCTCAAGCATGGGCGTGGCCTCCTGGGCCATGCAGGTTTCTCCTACCCTGAAGGTTGGACACCAGGCCAACAGCAAGGTTTCTTGGATGGGGATGGAGGAGTTCAGATTTCTGCATCAGGTTCCCTCCTGTCCGGGGATTGGAGATAATGTCTAGGTTCTGAATCCTGAACACCCAGCTTGGGAAGAGATGACACCCTGAGGTCTTGGCGAGTCTGATGTGATGGTTGTCGGTCGGGATGTCAGGGCTCAGGCAGTGTCAGACAGAGCATGAGTGCCCATGGCAACCTCGAGCATTGGAGTGCAGTAGAGTGGCGTGCAGGTAGATCCTCATTGGGTGTTTCTGGGTAGTTGCCAAGGGCCACGTTTTTCTTCTGGTGGGAAGGCAGACTGCTGCATTGTGGCTCCAGAATTGCCAATCTGGAGGGCTTGGGGGGGGGCAGGAAGGTGAGGACGGAAGTCTGAGAACACAAGCTAGGGTGAGATTTCGGGCGAGGGCACTCTGCAGAGGCTGAAATGAGATCTCCTGCATCTGGAGACTTGTCGAGGATCCGACATTGGCTCAGGTTGGAGACTGTGTCCATTATGGCCCCATCAGTAAGCCGGGCCCTCACGAAGCCATGGAGGTTTTCCCATGCTGGGAATTGTGAGATGCTCCAAAGCGCAAGGATTCCTACTGCGGGACAGTCGAGTCCTGTGAGATGGCTCCAGGACGCCCCATACAGAAAGACTGGAGGGCAGGGTGCTAAGGATGGATGCCTGGGCATCCCACCTCCCATTCCCATTGTCTCCTAGCGACAAGGCAGGTTCGATTGCTGGCTCTGGCGGAGCTACGCAGGGCGCTGAGTGGAGATGGACTCTCCTGAGGATGGGTCATAATGTGGGTTTGTGTCCTTGCAGACCTAGGAATGTGACAGTGGCTCGGGGGCCCGGAAGGATTCTCCAAACTTTAGGATTGGACACAGCTCCAAAGAGTAAGTTTCCCCTGTGGAGATGAGAGGTGTTCTGTTGGGTCCCTCAGGAAACCTCCGTGTTCTGGTATTGGAATCCCGGCCTCTGCGGAGTGACGCCTGGAAACCAACCAAAGGGTTCAGAGGAAGGCCTAACAGACTGTCCGGTTCCATCTTCTGTCTCTGGGGACATCCGTCTGCTTTTCTGCGTGGAGGGAGTTGCTCAGCTTGTGTCAGAACACCCTTGGTTGTCCAGGGCAGCGTACACTATTGGGATGGCCTCTGGGATCTTGAAGCATTCTCCTAATCTGTAGGTTTGTGGCCAGTGGAATGGGCAGAGTTTCCTTGGAGAGGGCAGACACAGTCCTGCGCTGTGGCCCCAGGGGCCTCAGCGTTGAAGGTGTGTTGGACAGGGCTGCGGGGCCTGAAGTCTGAAAACTGAAACTCGGCTTAGGTTTGGGGCCGAGGGTATGGCAGGCCCCATCTACCGACCGTGATGGGAGCTGCTCTGGATTTGAATGAAGGGCGAGTGTGCGTCCTTTTCTCAGGCTTCTGTGTCTGGATTTTGTGTCAAGGAGGGCTGTGGAATGGAGGGGTGGCCTCCTGGGCCATGGATGAGCCTCCCTCTCTGGGGATTTGGCCTGGCTTCCAAAAGTTTCAGGTCATTCTGCGGGAAGGGAGGAGTCCTGTATTCTGCCTCAGGTGTCCCTCCCAAAGAGGGATTCCAGAGCAGAGCCCTGGGTCCCGGCGACTGGAAAACCCAAACTCGGGTTAGGATGGGGGCCCAAGGGCATGGGAAGCCCCATAGGCTGGCTCGTGGTCCAGCCACTGAGAGACCTGATTGGAGCACGAGGCTTATGGTGAGGGTCACCAGGTGTCTTTGTGCCCAAGGCGACCCTCAAGAATGGACGTGGCCTCCTGGGCCATGCAGGTTTCTCCTACGCTGAAGGTTGGACACCAGGTCAACAGCAAGGTTTCTTGGATGGGGATGGAGGAGTTCAGATTTCTGCATCAGGTTCCCTCCTGTCCGCGGATTGGAGATAAGGTCTAGGTTCTGAATCCCGAACACCCAGCTTGTTAAAAGATGACAGCCTAAGGTCATGGCGGGTCTGTTGTGATGGGTGTCGGTCGGGATGTCAGGGCTCAGGCAGTGTCAGACAGAGCATGAGTGCCCGTGGCACCTCGAGATTTGGAGTGCAGTAGAGTGGAGTGCCGGTTGATTCTCAATGTGTTTCTGGGTATCGCCTATGGCCACGTTTTTCTTCTGGTGGGAAGGCAGACTGCTGCATTGTGGCTCCAGAATTGCCAATCTGGAGGGCTTGTGGGGGCAGGAAGGTGAGGACGGAAGTCTGAGAACACAAGCTAGGGTGAGATTTCGGGAGAGGGCACTCTGCAGAGGCTGAAATGAGATCTCCTGCATCTGGAGACAGGGCGAGGATCCGACATTGGCTCAGGTTGGAGACTGTGTCCATTATGGCCCCATCAGTAAGCGGGGGCCCTCACGAAGCCATGGAGGTTTTCCCATGCTGGGAATTGTGAGATGCTCCAAAGCGCAAGGATTCCTACTGCGGGACAGTCGAGTCCTGTGAGATGGCTCCAGGACGCCCCATACAGAAAGACTGGAGGGAAGGGTGCTAAGGATGGATGCCTGGGCATCCCACCTCCCATTCCCATTGTCTCCTAGCCACAAGGCAGGTTCGATTCCTGGCTCTGGCGGAGCTACGCAGGGCGCTGAGTGGAGATGGACTCTCCTGAGGAGGGGTCATAATGTGGGTTTCTGTCCATGGAGACCTAGGAATGTGGCAGTGGCCAGGGGGCCCGGAAGGATTCTCCGAACTTTAGGATTGGACACAGCTCCAAAGAATAAGTTTCCCCTGTGGAGATGAGAGGTGTTCTGATGGGTGTCTCAGGAAACCTCCGTTTGCTGGTATTAGAATGCAGGCCTCTGAGGAGAGACGCCTGGAAACCAACCAAAGGGTTCAGAGGAAGGCCTAACAGACTGTCCGGTTCCATCTTCTGTCTCTGGGGACATCCGTCTGCTTTTCTGCATGGAGGGAGTTGCTCAGCTTGTGTCAGATCACCCCTGGGTGTCCTGTGCAGCCTACACTATTGGGATGGCCTCGGGGATCTTGGAGCCTTCTCTTAATCTGTAGGTTTGTGGCCAGTGGAATGGGCAGAGTTTCCTTGGAGAGGGCAGGCACAGTCCTGCGCTGTGGCTCCAGGGGCCCCAGCTTTGAGGGTGTGTGGGACAGGGCTGCGGGGCCTGAAGTCTGAAAACTGAAACTCGGCTTAGGTTTGTGGCCTAGGTTATGACAGGCCCCATCTACCGACCGTGATGGGAGCTGCTCTGGATTTGAATGAAGGGCGAGTGTGCGTCCTTTTCTCAGGCTTCTGTGTCTGGATTTTGTGTCAAGGAGGGCTGTGGAATGGAGGGGTGGCCTCCTGGGCATTGGATGAGCCTCCCTCTCTGGGGATTTGGCCTGGCTTCCAAGAGTATCTGGTCATTCTGCGGGAAGGGAGGAGTCGTGTATTCTGCCTCAGGTGTCCCTCCCAAAGAGGGATTCCAGAGCAGAGCCCTGGGTCCCGGCGACTGGAAAACCCAAACTCGGGTTAGGATGGGGGCCCAAGGGGCATGGGAAGCCCCCTAGGCTGGCTCGTGGTCCAGCCACTGAGAGACCTGATTGGAGCACGAGGCTTATGGTGAGGGTCACCAGGCGTCTTTGTGCCCAAGGCGACCCTGAAGCATGGGCGTGGCCTCCTGGGCCATGCAGGTTTCTCCTACGCTGAAGGTTGGACACCAGGCCAACAGCAAGGTTTCTTGGATGGGGATGGAGGAGTTCAGATTTCTGCATCAGGTTCCCTGCTGTCCGGGAATTGGAGATAAGGTCTAGGTTCTGAATCCTGAACACCCCGCTTGGGAAGAGATGACAGCCTAAGGTCATGACGGGTCTGATGTGATGGGTGTGGGTCCGGATGTCAGGGCTCAGGCAGTGTCAGACAGAGCATGAGTGCCCGTGGCACCTCGAGGTTTGGAGTGCAGTAGAGTGGCGTGCAGGTTGATTCTCATGGGTGTTTCTGGGTAGTCGCCAGGGGCCACGTTTTTCTTCTGTTGGGAAGGCAGACTGCTGCATTGTGGCTCCAGAATTGCCAATCTGGAGGGCTTGGGGGGGCAGGAAGTTGAGGACGGAAATCTGAGAACACAAACTAGGGTGAGATTTCGGGCGAGGGCACTCTGCAGAGGCTGAAATGAGATCTCCTGCATCTGGAGACTTGGCGAGGATCCGACATTGTCTCAGGTTGGAGACTGTGTCCATTATGGCCCCATCAGGAAGCGGGGGCCCTCACAAAGCCATGGAGGTTTTCCCATGCTGGGACTTGTGAGATGCTCCATGGCGCAAGGATTCCTACTGCGGGACAGTCGAGTCCTGTGAGATGGCTCCAGGACGCCCCATACAGAAAGACTGGAGGGCAGGGTGCTAAGGATGGATGCCTGGGCATCCCACCTCCCATTCCCATTGTCTCCTAGCCACAAGGCAGGTTCGATTCCTGGCTTTGGCGGAGCTACGCAGGGCGCTGAGTGGAGATGGACTCTCCTGAGGATGGGTCATAATATGGGTTTGTGTCCATGGAGACTTAGGAATGTGGCAGTGGCCCGGGGGCCCGGAAGGATTCTCCGAACTTTAGGATTGGACACAGCTCCAAAGAATAAGTTTCCCCTGTGGAAATGAGAGGTGTTCTGATGGGTGCCTCAGGAAACCTCCTTTTGCTGGTATTGGAATGCAGGCCTCTGAGGAGAGACGCCTGGAAACCAACCAAAGGGTTCAGCGGAAGGCCTAACAGACTGTCCGGTTCCATCTTCTGCCTCTGTGGACATCCGTCTGCTTTTCTGCGTGGAGGGAGTTGCTCAGCTTGTGTCAGATCACCCCTGGGTGTCCAGGGCAGCCTACACTATTGGGATGGCCTCGGCGATCTTGGAGCCTTCTCCTAATCTGTAGGTTTGTGGCCAGTGGAATGGGCAGAGTTTCCATGGAGAGGGTGGCACAGTCCTGCGCTGTGGCTCCAGGGGCCCCAGCGTTGAGGGTGTGTGGGACAGGGCTGCGGGGCCTGAAGTCGAAAACTCAAACTCGGCTTAGGTTTGGCGCCATGGGTATGACAGGCCCCATCTACCGATCGTAATGGGAACTGCTCTGGATTTGAATGATGGGCGAGTGTGCGTCCTTTTCTCAGGCTTCTGTGTCTGGATTTTGTGTCAAGGAGGGCTGTGGAATGGAGGGGTGCCCTCCTGGGCCAAGGATGAGCCTCCCTCTCTGGGGATTTGGCCTGGTTTCCAAGAGATTCTCGTCATTATGCGGGAAGGGAGGAGTCCTGTATTCTGCCTCAGGTGTCCCTCCCAAAGAGGGATTCCAGAGCAGAGCCCTGGGTCCCGGCGACTTGAAAACCCAAACTCGGGTTAGGATTAGGGCCCAAGGGGCATGGGAAGCCCCCTAGGCTTTCTCGAGGTCCAGCCACTGAGACCTGATTGGAGCACGAGGCTTATGGTGAGGGTCACCAGGCGTCTTTGTGCCCAAGGCGACCCTCAAGCATGGGCGTGGCCTCCTGGGCCATGCAGGTTTCTCCTACCCTGAAGGTTGGACACCAGGCGAACAGCAAGGTTTCTTGGATGGGGATGGAGGAGTTCAGATTTCTGCATCAGGTTCCCTCCTGTCCGGGGATTGGAGATAATGTCTAGGTTCTGAATCCTGAACACCCAGCTTGGGAAGAGATGACACCCTGAGGTCTTGGCGAGTCTGATGTGATGGTTGTCGGTCGGGATGTCAGGGCTCAGGCAGTGTCAGACAGAGCATGAGTGCCCATGGCAACCTCGAGCATTGGAGTGCAGTAGAGTGGCGTGCAGGTAGATCCTCATTGGGTGTTTCTGGGTAGTTGCCAAGGGCCACGTTTTTCTTCTGGTGGGAAGGCAGACTGCTGCATTGTGGCTCCAGAATTGCCAATCTGGAGGGCTTGGGGGGGGCAGGAAGGTGAGGACGGAAGTCTGAGAACACAAGCTAGGGTGAGATTTCGGGCGAGGGCACTCTGCAGAGGCTGAAATGAGATCTCCTGCATCTGGAGACTTGGCAGGATCCGACATTGGCTCAGGTTGGAGACTGTGTCCATTATGGCCCCATCAGGAAGCGGGGGCCCTCAGGAGCCATGGAGGTTTTCCCATGCTGGGAATTGTGAGATGCTCCAAAGCGCAAGGATTCCTACTGCGGGACAGTCGAGTCCTGTGAGATGGCTCCAGGACGCCCCATACAGAAAGACTGTAGGGCAGGGTGCTAAGGATGGATGCCTGGGCATCCCACCTCCCATTCCCATTTTCTCCTAGCGACAAGGCAGGTTCGATTCCTGGCTCTGGCGGAGTCACGCAGGGCGCTGAGTGGAGATGGACTCTCCTGAGGATGGGTCATAATGTGGGTTTGTGTCCATGAGAATTAGGAATGTGGCAGTGGCTCGGAGGCCCGGAAGGATTCTCCGAACTTTAGGATTGGACACAGCTCCAAAGAATAAGTTTCCCCTGTGGAGATGAGAGGTGTTCTGATGGGTGCCTCAGGAAACCTCCGTTTGCTGGTATTGGAATGCAGGCCTCTGAGGAGAGACGCCTGGAAACCAACCAAAGGGTTCAGAGGAAGGCCTAACAGACTGTCCGGTTCCATCTTCTGTCTCTGGGGACATCCGTCTGCTTTTCTGCGTGGAGGGAGTTGCTCAGCTTGTGTCAGATCAACCCTGGGTGTCCAGTGCAGCCTACACTATTGGGATGGCCTCGGGGATCTTGGAGCCTTCTCCTAATCTGTAGGTTTGTGGCCAGTGGAATGGGCAGAGTTTCCATGGAGAGGGCAGGCACAGTCCTGCGCTGGGGCCCCAGGGGCCCCAGGGTTGAGGGTGGGTGGGACAGGGCTGCGGGGCCTGAAGTCTGAAAACTCAAACTCGGCTTAGGTTTGGGGCCTAAGGTATGACAGGCCCCATCTACTGACCGTGATGGGAACTATTCTGGATTTGAATGAAGGGCGAGTGTGCGTCCTTTTCTCAGGCTTCTGTGTCTGGATTTTGTGTCAAGGAGGGCTGTGGAATGGAGGGGTGGCCTCCTGGGCCATGGATGAGCCTCCCTCTCTGGGGATTTGGCCTGGCTTCCAGGAGTTTCAGGTCCTTCTGCGGGAAGGGAGGAGTCCTGTATTCTGCCTCAGGTGTCCCTCCCAAAGAGGGATTCCAGAGTAGAGCCCTGGGTCCCGGCGAATGGAACACCCAAACTCGGGTTAGGATGGGGACCCAAGGGGCATAGGAAGCCCCCTAGCCTGGCTCGTGGTCCAGCCACTGAGAGACCTGATTGGAGCACGAGGCTTATGGTGAGGGTCACCAGGCGTCTTTTTGCCCAAGGCGACCCTCAAGCATGGGCGTGGCCTCCTGGGCCATGCAGGTTTCTCCTACCCTAAAGGTTGGACACCAGGCCAACAGCAAGGTTTCTTGGATGGGGATGGAGGAGTTCAGATTTCTGCATCAGGTTCCCTCCTGTCCGGGGATTGGAGATAAGGTCTAGGTTCTGAATCCTGAACACCCAGCTTGGGAAGAGATGACAGCCTAAGGTCATGGCGGGTCTGATGTGATGGGTGTCAGTCGGGATGTCAGGGCTCAGGCAGTGTCAGACAGAGCATGAGTGCCCGTGGCACCTCGAGATTTGGAGTGCACAAGAGTGGCGTGCAGGCTGATTCTCAGGGGTTTTCTGGGTAGTCGCCTAGGGCCACGTTTTTCTTCTGGTGGGAAGGCAGACTGCTGCATTGTGGCTCCAGAATTGCCAATCTGGATGGCTTGGGGGGGGATGAAGGTGAGGACGGAAGTCTGAGAACAAAAGCTAGGGTGAGATTTAGGGCGAGGGCACTCTGCAGAGGCTGAAATGAGATCTCCTTCATCTGGAGACTTGGCGAGGATCCGACATTGGCTCAGGATGGAGACTGTGTCCATTATGGCCCCATCAGGAAGCGTGGGCCCTCACGAAGCCATGGAGGTTTTCCCATGCTGGGAATTGTGAGATGCTCCAAAGCGCAAGGATTCCTACTGCGGGACAGTCGAGTCCTGTGAGATGGCTCCAGGACGCCCCATACAGAAAACTGGAGGGCAGGGTGCTAAGGATGGATGCCTGGGCATCCCAGCACCCATTCCCATTATCTCCTAGCGACAAGGCAGGTTCGATAGCTGGCTCTGGCGGAGCTACACAGGTTGCTGAGTGGAGATGGACTCTCCTGAGGATGGGTCATAATGTGGTTTGTGTCCATGCAGACCTAGGAATGTGGCAGTGGCTCGGGGGTACGGAAGGATTCTCCGACCTGTAGGATTGGACACAGCTCCAAAGAGTAAGTTTCCCCTGTGGAGATGAGAGGTGTTCTGATGGGTGCCTCAGGAAACCTCCGTTTGCTGGTATTGGAATCCAGGCCTCTGAGGAGAGACCCCTGGAAACCAACCAAAGGGTTCAGAGGAAGGCCTAACAGACTGTCCGGTTCCATCTTCTGTCTCTGGGGACATCCGTCTGCTTTTCTGCGTGGAGGGAGTTGCTCAGCTTGTGTCAGATCACCCCTGTGTGTCCAGGGCAGCCTACACTATTGGGATGGCCTCTGGGATCTTGAAGCATTCTCCTAATCTGTAGGTTTCAGGCCAGTGGAATGGGCAGAGTTTCCTTGGAGAGGGCAGACACAGTCCTGCACTGTGGCCCCCAGGGCCCCAGGGTTTAGGGTGGGTGGGACAGGGCTGCGGGGCCTGAAGTCTGAAAACAAAAACTCGGCTTAGGTTTGGGGCCGTGGGTATGGCAGGCCCCATCTACCGACTATGATGGGAGCTGCTCTGGATTTGAATGAAGGGCGAGTGTGCGTCCTTTTCTCAGGCTTCTGTGTAGGATTTTGTATCCAGCAGGGCTGTGGAATGGAGGGGTGGCCTCCTGGTCTATGGATGAGCCTCCCTCTCTGGGGATTTGGCCTGGCTTCCAGGAGATTCAGGTCATTCTGCGGGAAGGGAGGAGTCCTGTATTCTGCCTCAGGTGTCCCTCCCAAAGAGGGATTCCACAGCAGAGCCCTGGGTCCCAGCGACTGGAAAACCCAAACTCGGGTTAGGATGGGGGCCCAAGGGGCATGGGAAGCCCCCTAGGCGGGCTCGTGGTCCAGCCACTGAGAGACCTGATTGGAGAACGAGGCTGATGCTGAGGGTCACCATGCGTCTTTGTGCCCAAGGCGACCCTGAAGCATGGGCGTGGCCTCCTGGGCCATGCAGGTTTCTCCCACCCTGAAGGTTGGACACCAGGCCAACAGCAAGGTTTCTTGGATGGGGATGGAGGAGTTCTGATTTCGGCATCAGGTTCCCTCCTGTCCGGGGATTGGAGATAAGGTCTAGGTTCTGAATCCTGAACACCCAGCTTGGGAAGAGATGACAGCCTCAGGTCATGGCGGGTCTGATGTGCTGGGTGTGCTGCCTGGTGTCCGGGTGTCGGTCGGGATGTCAGAGCTCAGGCTGTGTCAGACAGAGCATTAGTGCCCAAGGCAGCCAACAGAATTGGGGTGCAGTCACGTGGCGTGCAGGTTGACCCTCCTTTGGGATTTCTGGGCAGCCCTATAGGGCAACGTTTTTCTTCTGGTGGGCAGGCAGAGTGCTGCCTTGTGGCTCCAGAATTCACCATGTGGAGGGCTTGGGGGCCAGGAGTGTGAGGACGGAAGTGTGAGAACACAAGCTAGGGTTATGTGTCGGGGTGAGGGCACGGCAGGCCCACTCTGCAGAGGCTGAATCGAGATCTCCTGCATCGGAAGTCAGGGCGAGGATCCGACTTTGGCTCAGGTTGGAGTTTGTGTCCATGGTGGCCCCTTCAGGAAGAGGGCGCCTCGTGAGGTCATGGAGGTTTTCCCACGCTGGGAGTTGTGACATGCTCCAAAGTGCAAGGATTCCTTCTGCGGGGGAGTCGAGTCCTCTGGGATGGCTCCAGGACGCCCCATTCGGAAAGACTCGAGAGCACGGTTCTAAGGATGGATGCCTGGGCACCCCACCTCGCATTCCCATTGGCTCGTAGAGACAAAGCAGGCTCAATCTGCTGCCTCTGGGGGAGGTAGGCGGGGGGCGGGTGGGGCTGAGTTGAAACGGACTCTCCTGAGGAGGGGTCATCATGTGGGTTTGTGTCCATAGAGACTTTGGAATGTGGCGGTGGCTCGGGGGCCCGGATGGATTCTCATCAACGGAAGGTTGGACACAGCTCCAAAGAGCAAGCTTCCCACGAGGAGATGAGAGGTTTTCCGTTTGGTGCCTCAGGAAACCCCCATCGACTGGTATTGGAAAGCAGGCTTCTGAGGAGAGACACCTGGAAACCAAAGCAAGTGTTCAGCTGAGGACCTACGGGCCTCTACGGTTCAATCTTCTATCTCTGGGGACACCCATCTGATGTCTGAGTGGAGGTAGTTGGTCAGCTTGTGCCAGATCGCCCCTGTTTGTTCAGGGCAGCCTACACTATTGGGATGGCCTCAGGGACCTTGGAGGATCCTCTTAATCTGTAGGGTTGTGACCAACGGATTGGGCAGAGGTTCCTTGGAGAGCGCAGGCACAGTCCTGCGGTGTGGCTCCAGGGGCCCCAAGCTGGAGAGTGTGTGGGCCAGGGCTGTGGGGACAGAAGTCTGAAAAGAAAAACTGGCCTTAGGTTTGGGGCCGAGGGTATGGCAGGCGTGATCTACAGACCGTGAGGGGAGTTCCTCGGGATAGGAACGAAGGGCGAGTGTGTGGGGGTTTCAGGCTTTTGTCTCTGGATTTTGAATCCAGGAGGGCCATGGAATGGAGGGTTGGACTCATGGGCCACGGACGAGTCTCCTTCTCTGGGGATTTGGCCCGGCTCGCCAGAGTTTGATGTCATTCTCTGGGAAGGGTGGAGTCCTGTATTCTGCCTCAGGTGTCCGTCCCAAAGAGGGATTCCAGATGCGAGCCCTGGGTCCGGCTGACAGGAAAACCCAAACTCGGGTTAGGATGGGGGCCTCGGGGCATGGCAATCTCCATATGCGTGCTCTTTGTCCAGCCACTGAGAGGGCTTCCTTGAGCACGGGGCTCCGCTTCATGTCCCGGTGCGTGTTTGTGCCCAAGGTGGCCCTCAAGCATGGGCGTGGCCTCATGGGCCATGCTGGTTTCTCCTACTCTGAATGTCGAACGCCATGCCAACAGCAAGGTTTCTTGCCATGGCGATGGAGGAGTTCTGATTTCCACATCAGGTTCACCCCTATGAAGTTATCAGAGATAAGGTCGAGGTTCTGAAGCCAGAAACCCTAGGTTGGGAAGAGAGGACGGCCTCAGGCCATGGCGGGCCCGATGTGCTGGGTGTGTGGCCAGCTGTCCCAGGGTCCGACTGGAAGTCCGGGCTCTGGCTGTGTCAGGCAGAGCATGAGTGCCCATGGCAGCCTCTAGAATTGGAGGGCAGTGGAGTGGCGTGCAGGTGGATCCTCATTGGGTGTTTCTGGGTAGCCGCCTAGGGCAACGTTTTTCTTCTGGTGGGCAGGCAGAGTGCTGCCTTGTGGCTCCAGAGTTGCCAATCTGGAGGGCTTGGGGGCCAGGAATGTGAGGACGGAAGTCTGAGAACACAAGCTAGGGTGAGATTTCGGGCGAGGGCACTGTGCAGAGGCTGAAATGAGATCTCCTGCATCTGGAGACAGGGCGAGGATCCGACATTGGCTCAGGTTGGAGACTGTGTCATTGATGGCCCCATCAGGAAGTGGGCGCCCTCACGAGGCCATGGAGGTTTTCCCATGCTGGGAGTTGTGAGATGCTCCAAACCGCAAGGATTCCTACTGCGGGACAGTCGAGTCCTGTGAGATGGTTCCAGGACGCCCCATACAGAAAGACTCGCGGGCTGGGTTCTAAGGATGGATGCCTGGGCATCCACCTCACATTCCCATTGTCTCCGAGCGACAAGGCAAGTCCGATTGCTGGCTCTGGGGGAGCTACGCAGGGGGCTGAGTGGAAATGGACTCTCCTGAGGATGGGTCATCATGTGGGTTTGTGTCCATGGAGACCTAGGAATGTGGCAGTGGCTCGGGGGCCCGGAAGGATTCTCCGACCTGGAGGATTGGACACAGCTCCAAAGAGTACGTTTCCCCTGTGGAGATGAGAGGTGTTCTGATGGGTGCCTCAGGAAACCTCCGTTTGCTGGTATTGGAATCCAGGCCTCTGAGGAGAGACGCCTGGAAACCAACCAAAGGGTTCAGAGGAAGGCCTAACAGACTGTCCGGTTCCATCTTGTGTCTCTGGGGACATCCGTCTGCTCTTCTGAGTGGAGGGAGTTGCTCAGCTTGTGTCAGATCACCCCTATGTGTCCAGGGCAGCCTACACTATTGGGATGGCCTCGGGGATCTTGGAGCCTTGTCTTATTCTGTAGGTTTGTGGCCAGTGGAATGGGCAGAGTTTCCTTGGAGAGGGCAGGCACAGTCCCGCGCTGTGGCTCCAGGGGCCCCAGGGTTGAGGGTGGGTGGGACAGGGCTGCGGGGCCTGAAGTCTGAAAACACAAACTCGGCTTAGGTTTGGGGCCAAGGGTATGGCAGGCCTCATCTACCGACCGTGATAGGAGCTGCTCTGGATTTGAATGAAGGGCGAGTGTTCGTCCTTTTCTCAGGCTTCTGTGTCTGGATTTTGTATCCAGCAGGGCTGTGGAATGGAGGGGTGGCCTCCTGGGCCATGGATGAGCCTCCCTCTCTGGGGATTTGGCCTGGCTTCCAGGAGTTTCAGGTCATTCTGCGGGAAGGGAGGAGTCCTGTATTCTGCCTCAGGTGTCCCTCCCAAAGAGGGATTCCACAGCAGAGCCCTGGGTCCCGGCGACTGGAAAACCCAAACTCGGGTAGGATGGGGGCCCAAGGGGCATGGGAAGTCCCCTAGGCGGGCTCGTGGTCCAGCCACTGAGAGACCTGATTGGAGCACGAGGCTTATGGTGAGGGTCACAAGGCGTCTTTGTGCCCAAGGCGACCCTGAAGCATGGGCGTGGCCTCCTGGGCCATGCAGGTTTCTCCCACCCTGAAGGTTGGACACCAGGCCAACAGCAAGGTTTCTTGGATGGGGATGGAGGAGTTCTGATTTCGGCATCAGGTTCCCTCCTGTCCGGGGATTGGAGATAAGGTCTAGGTTCTGAATCCTGAACACCCAGCTTGGGAAGAGATGACAGCCTCAGGTCATGGCGGGTCTGATGTGCTGGGTGTGCTGCCTGGTGTCCGGGTGTCGGTCGGGATGTCAGAGCTCAGGCTGTGTCAGACAGAGCATTAGTGCCCAAGGCAGCCAACAGAATTGGGGTGCAGTCACGTGGCGTGCAGGTTGACCCTCCTTTGGGATTTCTGGGCAGCCCTATAGGGCAACGTTTTTCTTCTGGTGGGCAGGCAGAGTGCTGCCTTGTGGCTCCAGAATTCCCCATGTGGAGGGCTTGGGGGCCAGGAGTGTGAGGACGGAAGTGTGAGAACACAAGCTAGGGTTATGTGTCGGGGTGAGGGCACAGCAGGCCCACTCTGCAGAGGCTGAATCGAGATCTCCTGCATCGGAAGTCAGGGCGAGGATCCGACTTTGGCTCAGGTTGGAGTTTGTGTCCATGGTGGCCCCTTCAGGAAGAGGGCGCCTCGTGAGGTCATGGAGGTTTTCCCACGCTGGGAGTTGTGACATGCTCCAAAGTGCAAGGATTCCTTCTGCGGGGGAGTCGAGTCCTCTGGGATGGCTCCAGGACGCCCCATTCGGAAAGACTCGAGAGCACGGTTCTAAGGATGGATGCCTGGGCACCCCACCTCGCATTCCCATTGGCTCGTAGAGACAAAGCAGGCTCAATCTGCTGCCTCTGGGGGAGGTAGGCGGGGGGCGGGTGGGGCTGAGTTGAAACGGACTCTCCTGAGGAGGGGTCATCATGTGGGTTTGTGTCCATAGAGACTTTGGAATGTGGCGGTGGCTCGGGGGCCCGGATGGATTCTCATCAACGGAAGGTTGGACACAGCTCCAAAGAGCAAGCTTCCCACGAGGAGATGAGAGGTTTTCCGTTTGGTGCCTCAGGAAACCCCCATCGACTGGTATTGGAAAGCAGGCTTCTGAGGAGAGACACCTGGAAACCAAAGCAAGTGTTCAGCTGAGGGCCTACGGGCCTCTACGGTTCAATCTTCTATCTCTGGGGACACCCGTCTGATGTCTGAGTGGAGGTAGTTGGTCAGCTTGTGCCAGATCGCCCCTGTTTGTTCAGGGCAGCCTACACTATTGGGATGGCCTCAGGGACCTTGGAGGATCCTCTTAATCTGTAGGGTTGTGACCAACGGATTGGGCAGAGGTTCCTTGGAGAGCGCAGGCACAGTCCTGCGGTGTGGCTCCAGGGGCCCCAAGCTGGAGAGTGTGTGGGCCAGGGCTGTGGGGACAGAAGTCTGAAAAGAAAAACTGGCCTTAGGTTTGGGGCCGAGGGTATGGCAGGCGTGATCTACAGACCGTGAGGGGAGTTCCTCGGGATAGGAACGAAGGGCGAGTGTGTGGGGGTTTCAGGCTTTTGTCTCTGGATTTTGAATCCAGGAGGGCCATGGAATGGAGGGTTGGACTCATGGGCCACGGACGAGTCTCCTTCTCTGGGGATTTGGCCCGGCTCGCCAGAGTTTGATGTCATTCTCTGGGAAGGGTGGAGTCCTGTATTCTGCCTCAGGTGTCCGTCCCAAAGAGGGATTCCAGATGCGAGCCCTGGGTCCGGCTGACAGGAAAACCCAAACTCGGGTTAGGATGGGGGCCTCGGGGCATGGCAATCTCCATATGCGTGCTCTTTGTCCAGCCACTGAGAGGGCTTCCTTGAGCACGGGGCTCCGCTTCATGTCCCGGTGCGTGTTTGTGCCCAAGGTGGCCCTCAAGCATGGGCGTGGCCTCATGGGCCATGCTGGTTTCTCCTACTCTGAATGTCGAACGCCATGCCAACAGCAAGGTTTCTTGCCATGGCGATGGAGGAGTTCTGATTTCCGCATCAGGTTCACCCCTATGAAGTTATCAGAGATAAGGTCGAGGTTCTGAAGCCAGAAACCCTAGGTTGGGAAGAGAGGACGGCCTCAGGCCATGGCGGGCCCGATGTGCTGGGTGTGTGGCCAGCTGTCCCAGGGTCCGACTGGAAGTCCGGGCTCTGGCTGTGTCAGGCAGAGCATGAGTGCCCATGGCAGCCTCTAGAATTGGAGGGCAGTGGAGTGGCGTGCAGGTGGATCCTCATTGGGTGTTTCTGGGTAGCCGCCTAGGGCAACGTTTTTCTTCTGGTGGGCAGGCAGAGTGCTGCCTTGTGGCTCCAGAGTTGCCAATCTGGAGGGCTTGGGGGCCAGGAATGTGAGGACGGAAGTCTGAGAACACAAGCTAGGGTGAGATTTCGGGCGAGGGCACTGTGCAGAGGCTGAAATGAGATCTCCTGCATCTGGAGACAGGGCGAGGATCCGACATTGGCTCAGGTTGGAGACTGTGTCATTGATGGCCCCATCAGGAAGTGGGCGCCCTCACGAGGCCATGGAGGTTTTCCCATGCTGGGAGTTGTGAGATGCTCCAAACCGCAAGGATTCCTACTGCGGGACAGTCGAGTCCTGTGAGATGGTTCCAGGACGCCCCATACAGAAAGACTCGCGGGCTGGGTTCTAAGGATGGATGCCTGGGCATCCACCTCACATTCCCATTGTCTCCGAGCGACAAGGCAAGTCCGATTGCTGGCTCTGGGGGAGCTACGCAGGGGGCTGAGTGGAAATGGACTCTCCTGAGGATGGGTCATCATGTGGGTTTGTGTCCATGGAGACCTAGGAATGTGGCAGTGGCTCGGGGGCCCGGAAGGATTCTCCGACCTGGAGGATTGGACACAGCTCCAAAGAGTACGTTTCCCCTGTGGAGATGAGAGGTGTTCTGATGGGTGCCTCAGGAAACCTCCGTTTGCTGGTATTGGAATCCAGGCCTCTGAGGAGAGACGCCTGGAAACCAACCAAAGGGTTCAGAGGAAGGCCTAACAGACTGTCCGGTTCCATCTTCTGTCTCTGGGGACATCCGTCTGCTCTTCTGAGTGGAGGGAGTTGCTCAGCTTGTGTCAGATCACCCCTATGTGTCCAGGGCAGCCTACACTATTGGGATGGCCTCGGGGATCTTGGAGCCTTGTCTTATTCTGTAGGTTTGTGGCCAGTGGAATGGGCAGAGTTTCCTTGGAGAGGGCAGGCACAGTCCCGCGCTGTGGCTCCAGGGGCCCCAGGGTTGAGGGTGGGTGGGACAGGGCTGCGGGGCCTGAAGTCTGAAAACACAAACTCGGCTTAGGTTTGGGGCCGAGGGTATGGCAGGCCTCATCTACCGACCGTGATAGGAGCTGCTCTGGATTTGAATGAAGGGCGAGTGTTCGTCCTTTTCTCAGGCTTCTGTGTCTGGATTTTGTATCCAGCAGGGCTGTGGAATGGAGGGGTGGCCTCCTGGGCCATGGATGAGCCTCCCTCTCTGGGGATTTGGCCTGGCTTCCAGGAGTTTCAGGTCATTCTGCGGGAAGGGAGGAGTCCTGTATTCTGCCTCAGGTGTCCCTCCCAAAGAGGGATTCCACAGCAGAGCCCTGGGTCCCGGCGACTGGAAAACCCAAACTCGGGTAGGATGGGGGCCCAAGGGGCATTGGAAGTCCCCTAGGCGGGCTCGTGGTCCAGCCACTGAGAGACCTGATTGGAGCACGAGGCTTATGGTGAGGGTCACAAGGCGTCTTTGTGCCCAAGGCGCCTCTCAGGTGTGGCCTCCTGGGCCATGCAGGTTTCTCCTACCCTGAAGGTTGGACACCAGGCCAACTGCAAGGTTTCTTGGATGGGGATGGAGGAGTTCATATTTCTGCATCAGGTTCCCTCCTGTACGGGGATTGGAGATAAGGTCTAGGTTCTGAATCCTGAACACCCAGCTTGGGAAGAGATGACAGCCTCAGGTCATGGCGGGTCTGAGCTGCTGGATGTGCTGCCTGGTGTCCGGGTGTCGGTCGGGATGTCAGAGTTCAGGCTGTGTCAGACAGAGCATTAGTGCCCAAGGCAGCCGACAGAATTGGGGTGCAGTCACGTGGCGTGCAGGTTGACCCTCCTTTGGGGTTTCTGGGCAGCCCCATAGGACAACGTTTTTCTTCTGGTGGGCAGCTAGAGTGCTGCCTTGTGGCTCCAGAATTCCCCATGTGGAGGGCTTGGGGGCCAGGAGTGTGAGGACGGAAGTGTGAGAACACAAGCTAGGGTTATGTGTCGGGGTGAGGGCACGGCAGGCCCACTCTGCAGAGGCTGAATCGAGATCTCCTGCATCGGAAGTCAGGGCGAGGATCCGACTTTGGCTCAGGTTGGCGTTTGTGTCCATGGTGGCCCCTTCAGGAAGAGGGCGCCTCGTGAGGTCATGGAGGTTTTCCCACGCTGGGAGTTGTGACATGCTCCAAAGTGCAAGGATTCCTTCTGCGGGGGAGTCGAGTCCTCTGGGATGGCTCCAGGACGCCCCATTCGGAAAGACTCGAGAGCACGGTTCTAAGGATGGATGCCTGGGCACCCCACCTCGCATTCCCATTGGCTCGTAGAGACAAAGCAGGCTCAATCTGCTGCCTCTGGGGGAGGTAGGCGGGGGGCGGGTGGGGCTGAGTTGAAACGGACTCTCCTGAGGAGGGGTCATCATGTGGGTTTGTGTCCATGGAGACTTTGGAATGTGGCGGTGGCTCAGGGCCCCGGATGGATTCTCATCAACGGAAGGTTGGACACAGCTCCAAAGAGCAAGCTTCCCACGAGGAGATGAGAGGTTTTCCGTTTGGTGCCTCAGGAAACCCCCATCGACTGGTATTGGAAAGCAGGCTTCTGAGGAGAGACACCTGGAAACCAAAGCAAGTGTTCAGCTGAGGGCCTACGGGCCTCTACGGTTCAATCTTCTATCTCTGGGGACACCCGTCTGATGTCTGAGTGGAGGTAGTTGGTCAGCTTGTGCCAGATCGCCCCTGTTTGTTCAGGGCAGCCTACACTATTGGGATGGCCTCAGGGACCTTGGAGGATCCTCTTAATCTGTAGGGTTGTGACCAACGGATTGGGCAGAGGTTCCTTAGAGAGCGCAGACACAGTCCTGTGGTGTGGCTCCAGGGGCCCCAAGCTGGAGAGTTTGTGGGCCAGGGCTGTGGGGACAGAAGTCTGAAAAGAAAAACTGGCCTTAGGTTTGGGGCCGAGGGTATGGCAGGCGTGATCTACAGACCGTGAGGGGAGTTCCTCGGGATAGGAAAGAAGGGCGAGTGTGTGGGGGTTTCAGGCTTTTGTCTCTGGATTTTGAATCCAGGAGGGCCATGGAATGGAGGGTTGGACTCATGGGCCACGGACGAGTCTCCTTCTCTGGGGATTTGGCCCGGCTCACCAGAGTTTGCTGTCATTCCCTGGGAAGGGTGGAGTCCTGTATTCTACCTCAGGTGTCCGCCCCAAAGAGGGATTCCAGATCCGAGCCCTGGGTCCGGATGACAGGAAAACCCAAACTCGGGTTAGGATGGGGACCTCGGGGCATGGCAATCTCCATATGCGGGCTGTTTGTCCAGCCACTGAGAGGGCTTCCTTGAGCACGGGGCTCCGCTTTATGTCCCGGTGTGTGTTTGTGCCCAAGGTGGCCCTCAAGCATGGGCGTGGCCTCATGGGCCATGCTGGTTTCTCCTACTCTGAATGTCGAACGCCATGCCAACAGCAAGGTTTCTTGCCATGGCGATGGAGGAGTTCTGATTTCCGCATCAGGTTCACCCCTATGAAGTGATCGGAGATAAGGTCGAGGTTCTGAAGCCTGAAACCCTAGGTTGGGAAGAGAGGACGGCCTCAGGCCATGGCGGGCCCGAAGTGCTGGGTGTGTGGCCAGCTGTCTCAGGGTCCGACTGGAAGTCCGGGCTCTGGCTGTGTCACACAGAGCATGAGGGCCCATGGCAGCCTCTAGAATTGGAGGGCAGTGGAGTGGCGTGCAGGTGGATCCTCATTGGGTGTTTCTGGGTAGCCGCCTAGGGCAACGTTTTTCTTCTGGTGGGCAGGCAGAGTGCTGCCTTGTGGCTCCAGAGTTGCCAATCTGGAGGGCTTGGGGGCCAGGAATGTGAGGACGGAAGTCTGAGAACACAAGCTAGGGTGAGATTTCGGGCGAGGGCACTGTGCAGAGGCTGAAATGAGATCTCCTGCATCTGGAGACAGGGCGAGGATCCGACATTGGCTCAGGTTGGAGACTGTGTCATTGATGGCCCCATCAGGAAGTGGGCGCCCTCACGAGGCCATGGAGGTTTTCCCATGCTGGGAGTTGTGAGATGCTCCAAACCGCAAGGATTCCTACTGCGGGACAGTCGAGTCCTGTGAGATGGTTCCAGGACGCCCCATACAGAAAGACTCGCGGGCTGGGTTCTAAGGATGCATGCCTGGGCATCCACCTCACATTCCCATTGTCTCCGAGCGACAAGGCAAATCCGATTGCTGGCTCTAGGGGAGCTACGCAGGGGGCTGAGTGGAAATGGACTCTCCTGAGGATGGGTCATCATGTGGGTTTGTGTCCATGGAGACCTAGGAATGTGGCAGTGGCTCGGGGGCCCGGAAGGATTCTCCGACCTGGAGGATTGGACACAGCTCCAAAGAGTACGTTTCCCCTGTGGAGATGAGAGGTGTTCTGATGGGTGCCTCAGGAAACCTCCGTTTGCTGGTATTGGAATGCAGGCCTCTGAGGAGAGACGCCTGGAAACCAACCAAAGGGTTCAGAGGAAGGCCTAACAGACTGTCCGGTTCCATCTTCTGTCTCTGGGGACATCCGTCTGCTCTTCTGAGTGGAGGGAGTTGCTCAGCTTGTGTCAGATCACCCCTGTGTGTCCAGGGCAGCCTACACTATTGGGATGGCCTCGGGGATTTGGAGCCTTCTCTTAATCTGTAGGTTTGTGGCCAGTGGCATGGGCAGAGTTTCCTTGGAGAGGGCAGGCACAGTCCCGCGCTGTGGCTCCAGGGTCCCCAGCGTTGAGGGTGGGTGGGACAGGGCTGCGGGGCCTGAAGTCTGAAAACACAAACTCGGCTTAGGTTTGGGGCCGAGGGTATGGCAGGCCCCATCTACCGACCGTGATGGGAGCTGCTCTGGATTTGAATGAAGCGCGAGTGTGCGTCCTTTTCTCAGGCTTCTGTGTCTGGATTTTGTATCCAGCAGGTCTGTGGAATGGAGGGGTGGCCTCCTGGGCCATGGATGAGCCTCCCTCTCTGCGGATTTGGCCTGGCTTCCAGGAGTTTCAGGTCATTCTGCGGGAAGGGAGGAGTCCTGTATTCTGCTTCAGGTGTCCCTCCCAAAGAGGGATTCCAGAGCAGAGCCCTGGGTCCCGGCGACTGGAAAACCCAAACTCGGGTTAGGATGGGGGCCCTAGGGGCATGGGAATCCCCCTAGGCAGGCTCGTGGTCCAGCCACTGAGAGACCTGATTGGAGCACGAGGCTGATGCTGAGGGTCACCATGCGTCTTTGTGCCCAAGGCGACCCTGAAGCATGGGCGTGGCCTCCTGGGCCATGCAGGTTTCTCCCACCCTGAAGGTTGGACACCAGGCCAACAGCAAGGTTTCTTGGATGGGGATGGAGGAGTTCTGATTTCGGCCTCAGGTTCCCTCCTGTCCGGGGATTGGAGATAAGGTCTAGGTTCTGGATCCTGAACACCCAGCTTGGGAAGAGATGACAGCCTCAGGTCATGGCGGGTCTGAGCTGCTGGGTGTGCTGCCTGGTGTCCGGGTGTCGGTCGGGATGTCAGAGCTCAGGCTGTGTCAGACAGAGCATTAGTGCCCAAGGCAGCCAACAGAATTGGGGTGCAGTCACGTGGCGTGCAGGTTGACCATCCTTTGGGGTTTCTGGGCAGCCCCATAGGGCAACGTTTTTCTTCTGGTGGGCAGGCAGAGTGCTGCGTTGTGGCTCCAGAATTCCCCATGTGGAGGGCTTGGGGGCCAGGAGTGTGAGGACGGAAGTGTGAGAACACAAGCTAGGGTTATGTGTCGGGGTGAGGGCACGGCAGGCCCACTCTGCAGAGGCTGAATCGAGATCTCCTGCATCGGAAGTCAGGGCGAGGATCCGACTTTGGCTCAGGTTGGCGTTTGTGTCCATGGTGGCCCCTTCAGGAAGAGGGCGCCTCGTGAGGTCATGGAGGTTTTCCCACGCTGGGAGTTGTGACATGCTCCAAAGTGCAAGGATTCCTTCTGCGGGGGAGTCGAGTCCTCTGGGATGGCTCCAGGACGCCCCATTCGGAAAGACTCGAGAGCACGGTTCTAAGGATGGATGCCTGGGCACCCCACCTCGCATTCCCATTGGCTCGTAGAGACAAAGCAGGCTCAATCTGCTGCCTCTGGGGGAGGTAGGCGGGGGGCGGGTGGGGCTGAGTTGAAACGGACTCTCCTGAGGAGGGGTCATCATGTGGGTTTGTGTCCATGGAGACTTTGGAATGTGGCGGTGGCTCGGGGGCCCGGATGGATTCTCATCAACGGAAGGTTGGACACAGCTCCAAAGAGCAAGCTTCCCACGAGGAGATGAGAGGTTTTCCGTTTGGTGCCTCAGGAAACCCCCATCGACTGGTATTGGAAAGCAGGCTTCTGAGGAGAGACACCTGGAAACCAAAGCAAGTGTTCAGCTGAGGGCCTACGGGCCTCTACGGTTCAATCTTCTATCTCTGGGGACACCCGTCTGATGTCTGAGTGGAGGTAGTTGGTCAGCTTGTGCCAGATCGCCCCTGTTTGTTCAGGGCAGCCTACACTATTAGGATGGCCTCAGGGACCTTGGAGGATCCTCTTAATCTGTAGGGTTGTGACCAACGGATTGGGCAGAGGTTCCTTGGAGAGCGCAGGCACAGTCCTGCGGTGTGGCTCCAGGGGCCCCAAGCTGGAGAGTGTGTGGGCCAGGGCTGTGGGGACAGAAGTCTGAAAAGAAAAACTGGCCTTAGGTTTGGGGCCGAGGGTATGGCAGGCCTGATCTACAGACCGTGAGGGGAGTTCCTCGGGATAGGAATGAAGGGCGAGTGTGTGGGGGTTTCAGGCTTTTGTCTCTGGATTTTGAATCCAGGAGGGCCATGGAATGGAGAGTTGGACTCATGGGCCACGGACGAGTCTCCTTCTCTGGGGATTTGGCCCGGCTCGCCAGAGTTTGCTGTCATTCTCTTGGAAGGGTGGAGTCCTGTATTCTGCCTCAGGTGTCCGCCCCAAAGAGGGATTCCAGATCCGAGCCCTGGGTCCGGATGACAGGAAAACCCAAACTCGGGTTAGGATGGGGGCCTCGGGGCATGGCAATCTCCATATGCGGGCTGTTTGTCCAGCCACTGAGAGGGCTTCCTTGAGCACGGGGCTCCCGCTTCATGTCCCAGTGCGTGTTTGTGCCCAAGGTGGCCCTCAAGCATGGGCGTGGCCTCATGGGCCATGCTGGTTTCTCCTATTCTGAATGTCGAACGCCATGCCAACAGCAAGGTTTCTTGCCATGGCGATGGAGGAGTTCTGATTTCCGCATCAGGTTCACCCCTATGAAGTGATCGGAGATAAGGTCGAGGTTCTGAAGCCTGAAACCCTAGGTTGGGAAGAGAGGACGTCCTCAGGCCATGGCGGGCCCGATGTGCTGGGTGTGTGGCCAGCTGTCCCAGGGTCCGACTGGAAGTCCGGGCTCTGGCTGTGTCAGACAGAGCATGAGTGCCCATGGCAGCCTCTAGAATTGGAGGGCAGTGGAGTGGCGTGCAGGTGGATCCTCATTGGGTGTTTCTGGGTAGCCGCCTAGGGCAACGTTTTTCTTCTGGTGGGCAGGCAGAGTGCTGCCTTGTGGCTCCAGAGTTGCCAATCTGGAGGGCTTGGGGGCCAGGAATGTGAGGACGGAAGTCTGAGAACACAAGCTAGGGTGAGATTTCGGGAGAGGGCACTGTGCAGAGGCTGAAATGAGATCTCCTGCATCTGGAGACAGGGCGAGGATCCGACATTGGCTCAGGTTGGAGACTGTGTCATTGATGGCCCCATCAGGAAGTGGGCGCCCTCACGAGGCCATGGAGGTTTTCCCATGCTGGGAGTTGTGAGATGCTCCAAACTGCAAGGATTCCTACTGCGGGACAGTCGAGTCCTGTGAGATGGCTCCAGGACGCCCCATACAGAAAGACTCGAGGGCTGGGTGCTAAGGATGGATGCCTGGGCAACCCACCTCACATTCCCATTATTTCCTAGGGACAAGGCAGGTTCGACTGCTGGCTCTGGGGGAGCTACGCAGGGGGCTGAGTGGAAATGGACTCTCCTGAGGATGGGTCATAATGTGGGTTTGTGTCCATGGAGATCTAGGAATGTGGCAGTCGCTTGGGGGCCCGGAAGGATTCTCCGACCTGGAGGATTGGACACAGCTCCAAAGAGTACGTTTCCCCTGTGGAGAGGAGAGGTGTTCTGATGGGTGCCTCAGGAAACCTCCGTTTGCTGGTATTGGAATCCAGGCCTCTGAGGAGAGACGCCTGGAAACCAACAAAAGGGTTCAGATGAAGGCCTAACAGGCTGACCGGTTCCATCTTCTGTCTTGGGGACATCCGTCTGCTTTTCTGAGTGGAGGGAGTTGCTCAGCTTGTGTCAGATCACCCCTGGGTGTCCAGGGCAACCTACACTATTGGGATGGCCTCGCGGATCTTGGAGCCTTCTCCTAATCTGTAGGTTTGTGGCCATTGGAATGGGCAGAGTTTCCTTGAAGAGGGCAGGCACAGTCCTCCGCTGTGGCTCCAGGGGCCCCAGCGTTGAGGGTCTGTGGGACAGGGCTGTGTGGCCTGAAGTCTGAAAACACAAACTCGACTTAGGTTTGGGGCCGAGTGTATGGCAGGCCCCTTCTACCGACCGTGATGGAAGCTAGTCTGGATTTGAATGAAGGGCGAGTGTACGTCCTTTTCTCAGGCTTCTGTGTCTGGATTTTGTGTCAAGGAGGGCTGTGGAATGGAGGGGTAGCCTCCTGGGCCATGGATGAGCCTCCCTCTCCGGGGATTTGGCCTGGCTTCCAAGAGTTTCAGGTCATTCTGCGGGAAGAGAGGAGTCCTGTATTCTGCCTCAGGTGTCCATCCCAAAGAGGGATTCCAGAGCAGAGCCCTGGGTCCCGGCGACTGGAAAACCCAAACTCGGGTTAGGATGGGGGCCCAAGGGGCATGGGAAGCCCCCTAGGCGGGCTCGTGGTCTAGCCACTGAGAGACCTGATTTGAGCACAAGGCTTATGGGGAGGGTCACCATGCGTCTTTGTGCCCAAGGCGACCCTCAAGCATGGGCGTGGCCTCCTGGGCCATGCAGGTTTCTCCCACCCTGAATGTTGGACACCAGGCCAACAGCAAGTTTTCTTGGATGTGGAAGGAGGAGTTCTGATTTCTACATCAGGCTCCCTCCTGTCCGGGATTTGAGATAAAGTGTATCTTCTGAATCCTGAACACCCAGCTTGGGAAGAGATGATAGCCTAAGGTCATGGCGGGTCTGATGTGCTGGGTGTGCTCCCTGGTGTCCGGGTGTCGTTCGGGATATCAGGGCTCAGGCTGTGTCAGACAGAGCATTAGTGCCCAGGGCAGCCGATAGAATTGGGGTGCAGTCATGTGGCGTGCAGGTTGACCCTCCTTTGGGGTTTCTTGGCAGTCCCATAGGGCAACGTTTTTCTTCTGGTGGGCAGGCAGAGTGCTGCGTTGTGGCTCCAGAATTTCCCATGTGGAGGGCTTGGGGGCCAGGAGTGTGAGGACGGAATTGTGAGAACACAGCTAGGGTTATGTCTCGGGGTGAGGGCACGGCAGGCCCACACTGCAGAGGCTGAATCGAGATCTCCTGCATCGGAAGTCAGGGCGAGGATCCGACTTTGGCTCAGGTTGGAGTTTGTGTCCATGGTGGCCCCTTCAGGAAGCGGGCGCCTCGTGAGGTCATGGAGGTTTTCCCACGCTGGGAGTTGTGACATGCTCCAAAGTGCAAGGATTCCTTCTGAGGGAGAGTCGAGTCCTCTTGGATGGCTCCAGGACGCCCCATTCGGAGAGACTCGAGAGCACGGTTCTAAGGATGGATGCCTGGGCACCCCACCTCGCATTCCCATTGGCTCGTAGAGACAAAGCAGGCTCAATCTGCTGCCTCTGGGGGAGGTATGCGGGGGGCGGGTGGGGCTGAGTTGAAATGGACTCTCCTGAGGATGGGTCATCATGTGGGTTTGTGTCCATGGAGATCTTGGGATGTGGCGGTGGCTCAGGGGCCCGGATGGATTCTCATCAATGGAAGGTTGGACACAGCTCCAAAGAGCAACCTTCCTACGAAGAGATGAGAAGTTTTCCGTTTGGTGCCTCAGGAAACCCTCATATACTGGTATTGAAAACCAGGCTTCTGAGGAGGGACACCTGGAAACCAAAGCAAGTGTTCAGCTGAGGGCCTAGGGACCTCTATGGTTCAATCTTCTATCTCTGGGGACATCCTTCTGATGTCTGAGTGGAGGTGTTGGTCAGATTGTGCCAGATCGCTCTGTTTGTTCAGGGCAGCCTACACTATTGGGATGGCCTCAGGGACCATGGAGGATCATCTTAATCTGTAGGGTTGAGGCCAACGGATTAGGCAGAGTTTCCTTGGAGAGGGCAGGTGCAGTCCTTCGGTGTGGCTCCAGGGGCCCCAACCTGGAGGGTGTGTGGGCCAGGGCTGTGGGGACAGAAGTCTGAAAAGAAAAACTTGCCTCAGTTTTGGGTCCGAGGGTGTGGCAGGCCTGATCTACAGACCGTGAGGGCAGTTCCTTGGGATATGAACGAAGGGCGAGTTTGTGGGCATTTCAGGCTTTTGTCTTGGATTTTGAATCCAAGATGGCCATGGAATGGAGGGCTGGACTCATGGGACATGGACGAGTCTCCTTCTCTGGGGACTTGGCCCCTCTCAAAATAGTTTGATGTCATTCTCTGGGAAGGGTGGAGTCCTGTATTCTGCCTCAGGTGTCCGTCCCAAAGAGGGATTCCAAGTCAGAGCCCTGGGTCCGGATGATGGGAAAACCCAAACTCAGGTTAGGATGCAGGCCTAGGGGCATGGCAATCTCCATATGCGGGCTCTTTTTCCAGCCACTGAGAGGGTTTCCTCGAGCACGGGGCTCCCGCTTCATGTCCCAATGCGTGTTTGTGCCCAAGGTGGCCCTCAAGCATGGGCGTGGCCTCTTGGGCCATGATGCTTTCTCCTACTCTGAATGTTAAACACCATGCCAACAGCAAGGTTTCTTCCCATGGGGATGGAGGAGTTCTGATTTCCGCATCAGGCTCACCCCTATGAAGGGATTGGAGATAAGGTCTAGGTTCTGAAGCCTGAAACCCTAGGTTGGGAAGAGAGGACGGCCTCAGGCCATGGCGGGCCCGTTGTGCTGGGTGTGTGGCCAGCTGTCTCAGGGTCCGACTGGATTCCGGTCTCTGGCTGTGTCTGACAGAGCATGAGTGCCAATGGCAGCCTCTAGAATTCGAGTGCAGTGGAGTGGAGTGCAGGTTGATCCTCATTGGGTGTTTCTGGGTAGCCGCCTAGGGCAACGTTTTTCTTCTGATGCGATGGCAGACTGCTGCATTGTGGCTCCAGAATTCCGCATCTGGAGGGCTTGGGGGCCAGGAATGTGAGGACGGAAGTCTGAGAACACAAGCTAGGGTGAGATTTCGGGCGAGGGCACTCTGCAGAGGCTGAAATGAGATCTCCTGCATCTGGAGACAGGGCGAGGATCCGACATTGGCTCAGGTTGGAGACTGTGTCCATTATGGCCCCATCAGGAAGTGGGGGCCCTCATGAGGCCATGGAGGTTTTCCCATGCTGGGAGTTGTGAGATGCTCCAAACCGCAAGGATTCCTACTGTGGGACAGTCGAGTCCTGTGAGATGGCTCCAGGACGCCCCATACAGAAAGACTCGAGGGCAGGCTTCTAAGGATGGATGCCTGAGCATCCCACCTCCCATTCCCATTGTCTCCTAGCGACAAGGCAGGTTCGATTGCTGGCTCTGGGGGAGCTACGCAGGGCGCTGAGTGGAAATGGACTGTCCTGAGGATGGGTCATAATGTGGGTTTGTGTCAATGGAGACCTAGGGATGTGGTAGTGGCTCGGGGGACCGGAGGGATTCTCCGAACTGGAGGATTGGACACTGATCCAAAGAGTAATTTTCCCCTGTTGAGATGAGAGGTGTTCTGATTGGTGCCTCAGGAAACCTCCCTTTGCTGGTATTGGAATCCAGGCCTCCGAGGAGAGACGCCTGGAAACCAACCAAAGGGTTCAAATGAAGGCCTAACAGACTGTCCGGTTCCATCTTCTGTCTCTGGGGACATCCGTCTGTTTTTCTGAGTGGAGGTAGTTGCTCAGCTTGTGTCACATCACCCCTGTGTGTCCTGGGCAGCCTACACTATTGGGATGGCCTCAGGGATCTTGGAGCATTCTCCTAATCTGTAGGTTTGTGGTCAGTGGAATGGGCAGAGTTTCCTTGCATAGGGCAGGGCCCCCAGCGTTGAGGGTGTGTGGGACAGGGCTGCGGGGCCTGAAGTCTGAAAACACAAACTCGCCTCATGTTTTGGGACGAGGGTATGGCAGGCCCCATCTACCGACTGTGATGGGAGCTGCTCTGAATTTGAATGAAGGGAGAGTGTGCGTCCTTTTCTCAGGCTTCTGTCTCTCGATATTGTGTCAAGGCAGGCTATGGAATGGAGGGGTGGTCTCCTGGGCCATGGATGAGCCTCCCTCTCTGGGGATTTGGCCTGGCTTCCAAGAGTTTCAGGTCATTCTGCGGGAAGGGAGGAGTCCTGTATTCTGCCTCAGGTGTCCCTCCCAAAGAGGGATTCCACAGCAGAGCCGTGGGTACCTGCAAGTATAAAACCCAAACTCAGGTTAGGATGGGGGCCCAAGGGGCATGGGAAGCCCCCTAGGCGGGCTCTTGGTCCAGCCACTGAGAGACCTGATTGGAGCACGAGGCTTATGGTGACTGATACAAGGCGTCTTTGTGCCCAAGGCGACCCTCAAGCATGAGCGTGGCCTCATGGGCCATGCATCTTTCTCCTACCCTGAAGGTTGGTTGGACACCAGGCCAACAGCAAGGTTCCTTGGATGGGGATGGAGGAGTTCAGATTTCTGCATCAGGTTCCCTCCTGTTCGGGGTTTGGAGATAAGGTCTAGATTCAGATGCCTGAACACTTAGCTTGGGAAGTGATGCCAGCCTAAGGCCATGGAGGTTCTGATGTGCTGGCTTTTCGGCCAGATATGTCGGTGTCTGTCAGCTGTTCTGGGCTCAGGCTGTGTTAGACAGAGCATTAGTGCCCAGGGCAGCCTAGGAAATTGGGGTGCATTCTAGGGCCGTGCATATTGAACCTCATTTGGGGTTTCTGGTCAGCCCTATAGGGCAATGTTTCCTTCTGGTGGGCAGGCAGCATGGTGTTGTGGCTCCAGAATTCCCAATCTTGAGGGCTTGTGGGCCAGAAGTGTGAGGATGAAAGTCTGAAAACCCAAGCTAGTGTTAGTTTTGGGGCTGAGGGCATGGCTGGCCCACTCTGCAGACACTAAATTGAGATCTCCTACATCTGAAGTCAGGGGCGTATCAGACATTGGCTCAGGCTGGAGGATGGGTCCATGATGCCCCCTTCATGATGTGGGGGCCTCATGAGGCCATGGAGTCTTTCCCACGCTGGGGTTAGTTAGCTGCTCCAAACTGCAAGTTTTCCTTCTGTGGGACAGTTGAGTCCTGGTGGATGGCTCAAGAACACCCTGTCTGAAAGAACCGAGAGCAGATTTCTAAGGATGGATGCCTGGACACCCCACCTCGAATTCCCATTGGCTCCTCGTGACAAGGCAGGTTCGATCTGCTGGCTCTGGGGCGAACTACCCAGGGGGCTGGGTTGAAATGGACTCTCCTGAGGATGGGTCATCATGTGGGTTTGTGTCCATGGAGATCTTGGAATGTGGGGGTGGCTCATGGGACGTGCAGGGTTATCCTACATGGAGGGTTTTCCACAGCTCCAAAGAGCAAGCATCCCATGTTGAGAAGAGAGGTGTTCCTTTTGGTGCCTCAGGAAACCCCCATATGCTGGTATTAGAAACCAGGCCTTGGGGCATCTGGGTGGCTCAGTGGGTTAAACCTCTGCCTTTGGTTCAGGTCATCATCTCAGGGTCCTGGGATCGAGCCTCGCATCGGGCTGTCTGCTCCGCGGGGAGCCTGCTTCCTCTCTCCCTCTCTCTGCCTGCCTCTCTGTCTACTTGTGATCTATCTCTCTGTGTCAAATAAATAAATAAAATCTTAAAAAAAAAGTCTCTTATGCTTTAAGAAACCAGGCCTTGGAGGAGAGGCACCCAGAAACAAAAACAACGTATCAGATTAGGAACTGGTGCCTGTCCGGAGCAATCTTCTGTCTCTGGGGACATCCGTCTGCTTGTCTGAGTGGAGGTAATTGCTCATCTTGTGTCAAATCGCCCCTGTTTGTCCAGGGTGGCCTACACTATTGGGATGGCCTCGGGGACCTTGGAGGTTTCTCCTAATATGTAGGGTTGTGGCCAATGAAATGGGTAGAGTTTCCTTGGAGAGGGCAGGCACAGTCCTGTGGTGTGGCTTCAGGGGTCCCAGCCTGGAGGGTGTGTGGGCCAGAAGTGTGGGGACAGAAGTCTGAAAACACTAACTCGACTTAGGTTTGGGGCTGAGAGTATGGCAGGGCCAATCTAGAGACTGTGAGGGGAGTTCCTTAGGATATGAACGAAGGGCAAGTGTGAGGCAGTTGCTCAGGCTTTGGTCTCTGGATGTTGTGTCAAGGATGGGCTTGGAATGTCGGGGTGGCCTCAACGGCCATGGACCAGGCTCCCTCTCTGGGGATTTGGCACAGCTCCCAAGAGTTTGATGTCATTCTGAGGGAAGGGAGGAGTCCTGTTTATTCCCTCCAGTGTCCCTCCAAAGGAGGGATTCCAGAGCAGAGTCCTGGGTACGGGCTACTGGAAAACCCGAGCTCTGGTTAGGATTGGGGGCCTACGGGCATGGGAAGCCCCATATGCGGGCTCTTGGTCCAGCCACTGAGAGGCCTTACTTTAGCACATGGCTCACTCTGAGGGTCACAATGCGTGTTTGTGCCAAAGGTGGCCCTCAAGTATGGGCGTGTCCTCATGGGCCATGCTGGTTTCTCCTACCCTGAAGGTTGGACACCATGCAAACAGCAAGGTTTCTTGCCATGGGGATGGAGGAGTTCTGATGACTGTATCAGGTTCCCCCCATGCAGTTATTGGAGATAAAATCTAGGTTCTGAAGCCTGAAAACCCTGTTTGAGACGAGATGACAGCCTAAGGCCATGGCAGATCCAATGTGCTAGGTGTGCGGCCAGCTGTCTGGGTGTTGGTTGGGAGGTGCGGGCTCAGGCTGTGTCAGACAGAGCATTAGTGCCCAGGGCAGCCTCTATATTTGGGGTGCAGTCGAGTGGCGTGCAGGTTGAGTCTCATTTTGGGTTTTTGGGCAGCCCCATAGGGCAACGTTTTTCTTCTGGTGGGCAGGCAGAGTGCTGCACTGTGTCTCTGGAATTCCCAACCTGGATGGCTTGTGGGCCAGGAGTGTAAGGTCTGAAGACTGAGAACACAAGCTAGGCTTAGGTTATGGGGCGTGGGCACATCAGGCCCACTCTGCAGAGTCTGAATCCGAGATCTCCTGAAACTGAAGTCAGGATGAGTATCTGATATAGGATCAGGTTGGAGTTTTTGTCCTTGATGGCCCCTTCAGGAAGGGGGGAGTGCTCATGAGGTCATGGACGTTTTCCCATGCTCGCAGTTGTGAGATGCTCCAAACCGAAAGGATACCTTCTGTGGGACAGTTGAGTCCTGTTGGATGGCTCCAGTATGCCCCATACAGCAAGAATCGAGAGCATAGTTCTAAGGATGGATGCCTGGGCACCCCACTTCGCATCCCCATTGGCTGCTTGCGACAAGACAGGTTCGATCTGCTGGCTCTGGGGCGTGCTACCCAGGGGGCTGAGTTGAAATGGACTCTCCTGAGGATGGGTCATCATGTGGGTTCTTGTCCATGGAGACCTTGGAATGTGGCGGTGGCTCGGTGAACTGGAAGGATTCTCCAACCAGAGGGTTGGACACAGCTCCAAAGAGCAAGTTTCCCATGTGGAGACGAGAGGTGTTCTGATTGGTGCCTCAGGAAACCCCCTGGTATTGGAAACCAGTCCTCTGAGGAGAGACGCCTGGAAACCAACAAAAGGGTTCAGATTAGGGCCTAGGGGGCCTGTCTGGTTCAATCTTCTTTCTCTGGGTACATCCTTCTGTTTGTCTGAGTGGAGGTCTTTGCTCAGCTTGTGTCAGATCACTCCTGTTTGTCCCGGATGGCCTAAACTATTGGGATGGCCTCAGGGACCTTGGAGGTTTCTCCTAATCTGTAGGGTTGTGGCCAATGGAATGGGCAGAGTTTCCTTGGAGAGGGCAGGCACAGTCCTGCGGTGTGGCTCCAGGGGCCCCAGCCTGGAGGATGTGTGGGCCAGGGCTGTGGGGACAGAAGTCTGAAAACACAAACTCGGCTTAGGTTTGGGCCCGAGGGTATGGCAAGCCTGATCTAAAGACCTTGCAGGGAGCTCCTCAGGATATGAATGAAGGGCGAGTGTGAGGCTGTTGATCAGGCTTTTTTCTCTTGATTTTGTGTCAAGGAGGGCTGTCTAATGGAGGAATGGCTTCATAGGCGATGGCCAATTCGCCATCTCTGGGGATTTGGCCTGGCTCCCAAGGGTATGTGGTCATTCTGTGGGAAGGGAGGAGTCCTGTTTACTGCCTCCAGTGTTCCTCCCAAAGAGGGATTCCAGAACAGAGCCCTGGGTACGGGCCACTGGAAATCCCGAGGTCTGGTTAGGATTGGCGGCCTAGGGGCATGGCCAGCCCCATAGGCGGGCTCTTCTTCCAGCCACTGAGAGGCCTCACTTGAGTATGGGGCTCACGCTGAAGGTCCCAATGCGTGTTTGTGTCCAAGGTGGCCCTCAGGCATCGGCGTGGCCTCATGGGACATGCTGGTTTCTACTACCCTGAAGGTTGGACACCATGGCAACAGCAAGGTTTCTTGCCATGGGGCTGGAAGAGTTCTACTTTCTGCATCAGGTTCACCACTGTGCAGTGATTGGAGATCAGGTCTAGGATCTGAAGACTGAAAACCCAGTTTGGGAAGAGATGACAGGCTAAGGTCATGGTGGGTCCGATGTTCTGGGTGTGCGGCCAGCTGTGTGTGTGTCTGTTGTGAGGTGTGGGATCAGGCTGTGTCAGACAAAGCATAAGTGCCCAGGGCAGCCTATATAATTGGGGTACATTCGAGTGGAGTGCAGGTTGATCCTCCTTTGTGTTTTCTCGCCAGCGCCATAGGGTAATTTTTTTTCTCTCCTGCACAGAGTTGTGAATTGTGGCTCCCGAATTCCCAAACTGGAGGGCCTGTGGGCCAGGGCTGTGAGGACAGAAGTCTGAGAACACAAGCTAGGGGTAAGTTTCGGGCTGAGGGCACAGCAGGCCCATTCTGCAGTGGATGAATTGAGATTTCCTTCTTCTGAAATAAGGGCGACTATCCGACATTGGCTCAGGCTGCCGTTTGTGTCCATCATGGCCTCTCAATGAAGGGGGAGCCTCATGAGGCCATGGAGTTATTCCCTCTCTTGGGATTGTGAGCTGTTCCAAACCGTGATGTTTCCTTCGTGGGATTGGCGAGTCCTGTTGGATGGCTCAAGGATGCCCTATTTGGGTGAAGGGCTCTAAGAATGGATGCCTGCAAAGGCCATCTCCCATTCCCTTTGGTTCCTAGGGACAAGGGAGGTTCAATCTGCTGGCTCTGGGGTGAGCTCCCCAGGGGGCTGAGTTGGAATGGACTCTCATGACGATGGGTCATAATGTGGGTTTGTGTCCATGGAGACCTTGCAATGTGGCTGTGTTTCATGGGCCCTGCAGGATTCTCCTCCCTGGATTCTCCAATGTGGAAGCTTTGACACAGCTCCAAATAGCAAGCTTCCCATGCGGAGACGAGAGGTCTTCTGTGTTGTGTTTCAGGAAGCCCCCATATGCTGGTATTTGAAACCAGGCTTCTGAGGATAGATGTCTGGAAACCTAAGTTAGGGTTCAGATTAGGACCTAGGGCATGTCCACTTCAATCTTCTGTCTCTGGGGACATCTGTCTGCGTGTCTGAGTGGAGGTAGATGATCAGGTTGTGTCAGAAGGCGCATTTTAGTCCAAGGCGGTCTATGCTGTTGGGATGGAATTGGGGGCCTTGTAGGTTTTTCCTAATCTGTCGGGTTGTGGCCAGTGTTAGGGTCTGTGATCAAAGGAATGAGACTGATGCAAAGCGATAGTCAAGAAAAGTTTTATTTCACGCCAAGCATAAAAAATCAAACCTACTGGTAGGGGCCGTCTCTTACAAAGAGGCCATGATGACGACCCCCATGAGGCCGCTCCCCAGATGAGGCTGCTCCCCTGATGAGGCTCCTCCCCTGATGAAGCTGCTCCCAACGACGAAGAGGTGATGATGACGAGGACGACAACCCTAACAACTCTGAGTGCTCCCCATGATGCTTCTCCCAAGGAGGCAGCTCCCAGGACAAGGCCACTCCCTGGACAAGGCCGCTCCCCAGACGATGCCACTCTAGTGAGGCTGCTTGCCGCCCCAAGGCTGCACCCCAATGGTGCCCTGTCTCGGGAACTTACTTGCCAGAGGAACTTACTTAGGGGGAATGTGAGGGCCTGTATGAGGGCCTGGTTAGCCAGAGGAACTTACTTGCAAACCCTGGATATAGGGGTAATAGTAATAGTCGTCTTGACCAGGAGGGTCGTGGCAGCAATTATGCAGAGCGCCTGCTCCAGACGACTATTTCTATTACCCGTATATCCGGGGTTTGCAAGTAAGTTCCTCTGGCTAACCAGGCCCTCATACAGGCCCTCACATTCCCCCCTTTTCCTTAGAAATTAGTCAAATCCTTGACTTTTCAGAAAGTTCTATGTTCTCCTGTTGTAAGGGGTTATATTGAGCATGTAAGACTAATATTTTTATCCCTCTGATTTTCTTTGGTACAAATTTGACATCAGGGGGTTTATAACACAGGTGCCAAAAAATAACAGTAGTGCAGAGTCGGCTGATGAGTTAGCCATTCAACGCTTTGTATAACCTTTTCCATTTTTCCTAATTCCGTTTATCTAATTCCCCCCCTATACTTTACATAAACAGGTAACAATAGAAGTAACAATAAACTCACAGGTTTTTTTTTTTAGTCTAGCTTTAGTCCACGGTCAGTGGTGTCCATCGGCTGCAGCTTCCATCTCTGGGAGTTGTCCTTGTCCTCGGCTCATTTGACGTGACCCGCGTGAATCCAGGCCCTAATGCCTTCTACTTTTACTGCGGTGGGGGTGGTCAGGATAATAGTAAATGGTCCCTTCCAGCAAGGCTCCAAGTTTCCCACTTGATAGCGACGTATCCAAACCAGGTCCCCGGGTTGGTAAGGATGTGGTTCCACCTCCATCTCCGTCCCAGTGTGGGCAGTCCGGATCCCTGCGTGGGCTTCTTTTAAGACAGACTGTAATGACTGCAATGACTGGAGTACAGACTGATCAGTCATTTCTGATAGGCCAACCTCTTGTAACTGAGGACAGAGTGGGGGGGGTCTCCCAAACATTATTTCAAATGGGGTCACCTTGTTTAAATAGGGTATACATCGTGCCCTGAGGAGGGCCAAAGGAAGGAGATCCACCCTTCCACCGCCAGTCTCCAGAATTAGTTTTGTCAAGGTCACTTTAAGAGTCTGGTTCATTCTCTCTACTTGCCTGGAACTCTGGGGCCGGTAGGCACAAAGTAGTTTCCAATTAGTGCCCACGGCCTTGGCCAATGCCTGTGAGACTGAACTCACAAATGCAGCGCCATTTTCTGACCCAATCGTGAGAGGCAGCCCAAACCTAGGAACTATTTCTTCTAGTAGCTTTTTGGCTACCACTCCTGCCGTCTCATGTTTGGTGGAAAAAGCCTCTACCCAGCCTGAAAAGGTATTTACAAAAACTAACATATACTTGTGCCCATATTTTCCGGGTTTCATTTCTGTAAAATCTATTTCCCAATAAATTCCTGGTTCCTTACCTCTTTCTCTTTTCCGTCTTCCCATTTTAGTTCTTCCCACATTAATTGCCTGGCATTGAGCACATCTATCAACCATATCCTGAAACATATGCCCTAATTTAGAAACCTGGAACTGCGTGCCTATAAGCTCCTTGAGTTTGCATATCCCCAAATGATTATGGATGTATCTGGTGTACTAACTTCTTACCTAGTCTTGGATGAAGAATTATTTTTCCTGCTTTAGTCTTAGCCCAGTCCCCTTCATAGTCCAATTTAACTTATTTCTGTAAATACTTTAAATATTCTTCTGAATAGATCGGTTTTTCTGGTAGGGCTGGAGACAGGAGTGTAACTAGTTCTTGCACTGTTTCTCGGGCTACTTGCTTCGAGGCTTGATCTGCTCATTGGTTTCCTTTTGAAATCAGATCAGTCCCCTTTTGCAGTCCCGGGCAATGCATAACAGCCACCTCTTTTGTGTCCCAAATAGCCTGGAGGAGAGCCAATATTTCTCCTCTGTTTTTAATTCCTTTTCCTTCTACTGTTAATAGGCCCCTTTCTTTATAAATAGCCCCATGTACATGGAGAGTAGCAAAGGCATACCTGCTGTCCGTATAGATGTTGGTGGTTTTACCTTTGGCCATCTGCAGTGCCTTAGTGAGTGCAATCAGTTCCGCTTTTTGTGCCGAAGTTCTGTGTGGCAGGGCTGCTGTCCAGAGTTCCTGCTCAGGAGAAACCACCTCAGCACCCGCATACCTCTTTCCATTGACCATATACCTACTCCCATCTGTGAACAGAGTCATCTCCGCATCTGGGAGGGGAATGACTCTGAGGTCTGGCCTTACTCCTGCGACTTGGGTTAGGAGCTCCCTGCAGTCGTGTGGATGGTCAGCCAGCTTCTCTGGCAGCAGTGTGGCTGGATTTAGCACCGCTGGGGGCCAGAAGGTCACTCTTGCTTCGTTGAGGAGGAAGGCCTGATACCCTGTCACTCGGGCATTCATCATCCATCGGTCGGGTGGAGACCGGAGAAGGCCCTCAATAGCGTGGGGGTGGTCAAGATGAGATTTTGGCACAAAGTCAATTTATTTGCATCCTTGACCAGGAGGGTCGTGGCAGCAATTATGCAGAGGCAAGGGGGTAACTCAGCTGCTACTGGATCTAGTTTCTTGCTAAGATAGGCTACTAGCCTTTGCCAAGGCCCCAGAGTCTGAGTCAAAACTCCTTTGGCCACCCCTGCTTTTTCATCCACATACAAGTGGAAGGGCTTGGTAACATCTGGGATGGCCAATGCTGAGGTACTCAGTAAGGCTGTTTGTAACTCCCGAAATGCTCCTTTGGCCTCAGCTGTCCAATCTATCATAGTGACCACCCTTTTGCCAGTTCATAAAGAGTTTGGGCAATCTCTGCATACTGCAGTATCCACAGCCTACAGTAGCCCACCATCCAAAGAAACTCCCTCACTTGACGGGACGTGGTGGGCTCAAACCCCCCAGCAGGCCCCTGACTTCCCAGGGGGACTTAAAGCCCCTGGTGATCCCCTGACCGCTAGGGGGACTCGAAACCCCAGAGACAGCCCAGGGGGACTTGAACCCCCTGACCATCTAGGGGACTCGAAGCCCCATCGATCTACCAGCAGATGGATGGGGAGTCCCCACATCCACTCCAGTCCTGGGGAGCATGGCTGCATCCAGCTTCTCCCTGGTGGGCCATACCCTGGAGCTCCAACCAGACAGACAGAGATGATCCCAATACCCAAGATCCCAATACCTCCGGAGGCTTTTCCCAAAAATTCTGATGCTGGCTCAGTTCTCATCAATTGATATGGACGATCCCCCAATGACTATCACTCCGACGACTACCCTAATGGCTCTCCCAATGGCTATTCTAATGGCTATTCCAATGGCTATTCTAAATCCTCCTACTACACCCCCCACAGCCTCACAGACTAACCTTTATAGAGGTGGTTGAACCCGGCCCACACAAAGGTGGCCAACGAGATTTCAACTCACCACAGTAAATATATGCATGCCCCACTGATTGGATGTCTCCATCCGGCCTGGCCAGCCCCTATATCCGGGGTTTGCAAGTAAGTTCCTCTGGGTAACCAGGCCTTCATACAGGCCCTCACAGCCAGTGGAATGGGCAAAGTTTCTTTAGAGAATGCAGACACAGTCCTGCAGTGTGGCTCTAGAGGACCCAGCCTGGAGGTAGTGTGGGCCAGAGCTGTGGGGACAGAAGTCTGAAAACACAAACATGGGTTATGTTTCAGACCAAGGGTTTGGCAAGCCCGATATACGGATCATGAGGGGAACCCCTCTGGATATGAAATAAGGCCGAGTGTGAGGCGGTTGCTCAGACTTTTGTCTCTGGATTTTGTGTCAAGGATGGCCCTGGAATGTAGGGGTGGCCTCATGGGCCATGGACGATTCTCCCACTCTGGGGATTTTTCCCGGCTCCCAAAAGTTTGTGGTGATTCTGTGGGAAGGTAGGAGTCCTGTTTTCTGCCTCAGGTGTCCCTCCAAAAGAGGGATTCCAGAGCAGAGCCCTGGGTATGGACGACTGGAAAACCCCAAACTTTGTTTAGGATTGTGTCTAGGTGCATGGCAAGCTGGATTTGTGGGCTCTTGGTCCAGCTTTTGAGAGGCTTTATTTGAAAATGGGGCTCACGCTGAGGGTCACAATGCATGTTGGTGCCCAAGGTGGCCCTCAAGCATGGGCATTTCCTCATGGGCCATGAAGATTTATCCTACTCTGAGCGTTTGACTTTGACACCCATCCCAATAGAAGGTTTCTTGCAAGGGGGAAGGAGGAGTTCTGTTTTGTGCATCAGTTCCACGAGGTGCAGGAATTTGAGATAAGGTCTAGGGACAGATGCCTGAAAACCCAGGTTGGGAAGAGATGACGGCCTAGGGCCGTGGCGGATCTGATGTGTTGCATATGCAGACAGTTGTCTGGGTGTCTGACGGGAGGTCTGGGCTCAGGCTGTGTCAGAGAGTGCATTAGTGCACACAGCGGCCTAGGAAATTGGGGTGCGGTCGAGGGCTGTGCCGGTTGATCCTCATTTGGATTTTCTGGGCAGCCCCATAGGGCACTTTTTTCTTCTTTCGTGCAGGCAGAGTGCTGCATTGTGACTCCAACATTCCCAGTCTGGAGGGCTTGTGTTCCAGGACTCTGGGGACAGAAGTATGACCCAAGCTAGGTTTATGGTTAGGTCTAGGGCATGGATCACCGATCTGCAGATGCTGAGGCAAGGTCCTGGATTTGACGTTAGGTCGAGTGTTTGGGATTCACTCAGACTAGCATTTGGGTCCACTAGGACCTTCCTATATGTGCTTGGCCTCCTTCGGTCATGGAGTTTTCTCCTGCTCTGTGGATTTAGTGAAGCTCCAAATAATATGTTTTCATTTTCGGGGGGAGTTGGAGTCCTGTGTATGGCTCTAGTGTCCTCCATATGGATCGATTCGACAGTAGGTCAAATGTATGTATGTATATCTGAAAACTGAACCTGGGGTTTGTGGTAGGTCCTGGGTGCATGAAAAGTCTGAATTATTCCCTCTGGCACCAGCTACTAGGTGGCTGACTGGAGGTCAGTGCTCTGGTTGAGGGTAGAATGTGTATTATTGTCCAAGGCAAGCTGCTGTCAATGTGATAGCTTCGGGGATTCGTGCAGCTCTCTCGTAGTATTAGTAAGGAGGTTGCATGCTGCTCAATAAGGCATATTTCCCTTCTGGAGAGCAGGCACAGTCCAGTGGTGTGGCTCATCTTTCCCTCTCTGGAGAGCTTGTGGAGCAGGACTTTGAGGATGGAAATCTGAGAACCCAAACTAGGCCTAGGGTTAGGACCTTGGGCATGGCAGGCCCAATCTATAGATACTGAGGCAAACTCCCCGGGATCTGAGGTGAAGGTGAGTGTCAGGATGTCACACAGGCTCAGTTTGTGTCCATGAGTCCCGCCAAACTCATAGGTGGCCTCATCGTGGCATGGAGTTTCCTCCTACGCTGGGGATTTCCCAGTTCCAAATAGCTTGGTTTATTCCTGGCTGTTGGTGGTGTCTTGTTTTATGGCTCAGGGGTCCCCCATATTGAGGGAATTGAGAGCAGCAATCCGGGTTTTGATGCCTGAAAACACAACTGAGGGTTACAATTAGGTCCTAGTGTCACTGCAGGCCTTATACCCTGGCTCTGGGCCGTGGTACCCTTGGGGCTATGTTCAAAATGGGGATGAGGATAAGGGTCACAATGGGGGATTGTGTCCATGGCGGCGTGTAAATGTGGATGTGGCCTCAGGGACAAAACACATTTCTTCCATCCGAGGGTTTTGTATAGCTCCGAAAAGCAAGGTTTCCCTCTGGGGGTCAGGGGGAGATTTCTTTTATGGATCAGTGGCCCCCCATGTGGAGGGATTCCAGAGAAGGGCTCTGTGTATGAATGCCTGAAAACCCAAACTAGGGTTAGTATTTCAGCCTAGGGGCATGGAAGGTCCGATCAGCTGCCTCTGGGTCAAGCTGCTTTGATTGCTGATCGGTGGTCGGGACTCAGGTTTTGCCTACCTGTGCATTAGGATCAAGGGTGGTATTCAAAAAAGCGTTGGTATCGGGGGCCCTGCATGTTTTCCCTAATCTAGGGGCTTTGTGCAGCTCCATTGGGCATATTTCAATCTGGAGGGCAGGGATCATCCAGTGGTGTGGCTCATGAGTCCCCAGTCTGGAGGACTTGTGTTCCAGGAATCTGGGGACCAATATCTGAAAACCCAAGCTAGGTTTATGTGTATGGTCTAGGCTATGGAACTCTGATCTGGAGATGCTGAGGCAAGGTCACCAGATTTTGAATTAAGGAGAGTGTCAGGCATTCACTCACACTAGAATTGATGTCCTAGGGCCGCTGAAGTTGTGGGTGTCCTGCTGGGTCATGGAGGTTTCTCTTGCTCGGGTGGCTTTGCACAGTTCCAAATACTATGGTTTCAGTCTGGAGGACAGATGGAGTCCTGTTGTATGGCTCTAGGGTCCTCCAAATGGAGGGATCCCAGAACAGCGCTCTGGTTATGGATGCCTGAAAACTGAACCTAGGGTTCGGCTTAGGGCATGGGGCATGGGGCATGGGAAGTCTGATCGGCTGACTCTGGCACCAGCTACTTGGGTGGCTGACTGGAGGTTGGTGCGCAGCTTGAGGGACTGAATGTGTATTAGCGTCAAGGGTTGGCTTCTGCAACTGTGGGTGGTTTAGTGGTATCGTGCAGCTTTCTCCTAATCTGGGGTTGGCGTGGAGCTCCATCAGACATGTTTTCCATCTCGAGGGCAGGCAGAGTGGATGTGAGGATGTGAGGATGGAAGTCTGTAAACCCAATCTAGGGGTATGGATAGGGGCTAGGGCATGACAGGGCGAATCTGCAGTTGCTGAGCAAGCTCCCCAGGATCTGAGGTTAAGGCAAGGGCGAAGAGGTCGCTCAGGTTGGAGTTTGTGTCCCTGAGATCCGTCGAATCTGGGAGTGGCATCATGGGGACATGCAGTTTTCTCCGGCTCTGGAAATTTTGCATAGTTAAAAAATAGCTTGGTCTATTCTGGGGAATAGGTACTCTCCTGATTTATGGCTCAGGGGTGCCCCATATGGAGGGATTCGAGAGTAGGTCTCTGGGTATGGATGCTTGAAAACCAAATCTAGGTTTAGAATTAGGTCCTAGTGGCATCATATGCCTTAGGTTCTGGCTCTGGGCCGAGCTACCCATGGTGTTGTGTTGAAAATGGGGCTCAGGCTAGGGGTCAAATGGGTGTTTGTGTCCCGGGCGGCCAGGATTAATGGGTGTGTCCTCAAGGGCAATGCAGATTTCACCCAACTCTGGGGATATACATATCTTCAGAAAGCTTCTGGGGGACAAGAGGAATTCCATTTTGGGATTCAGTGGTCTCCCATGTGGAGGGATTTGAGAGAAGCGGACTGGGGATTGATGTCTGAAAACCCAACGTATTGTTATGATTTGTGCCTGGGGAATGGCCACTCTGATGTGCTGACTCTGGCGCCAGCTATGTGGGTGGCTGACTGGAAGTCGGGGCTCAAGTGAGGAACAGAATGTGTTTTAGTGTCCAGGGCCAGCTTCCGTAAATGAGGGTGGCTTTGTGGGTTCGTGCAGTTTTATCTGAATCAGTGGGTTGCATGCAGCTCCATAGGGCATGTTTTCCTTCTGGAGAGCAGGAAGAGTACTGTGCTGTTTCTCAGGTCTACCCTATCTGGAGGGCTCGTGGATCAGGACTCTCTAGACAGAGGCCTGAGAACCAGGCTAGGGCTAGGTTAGGGCATAGGGCATCGAAGGCCAAATGTACGTACACTGAGGCAAACTCCAGGGAATCTGAAGTTAAGGCAAGGGTCAGAATGTCGCTCAGCATGGAGTTCGTGTAGATGGGATGTACCAAATATAGGTTTACTCTCTTGGTGGCAAGGAGATTTGTCCCGATCAGATTTTGTGCACATCCAAATAGCTTAGTCTATTCTGGGGTTAGGTGCTGTGTTGCTTTAGGAATCTGGGTTCCCCCATATGGAGGGATTCGAGAGCAGTGTTCCAGGTATGGATGCCTGAAAACTGAGCCTAGGTTTTGCATTTGGTTCTAGTAGCATGGCAGGACTTAGATCCTGGATCTGGCGAAGTTACCCATGTGGGTTTGTTGAAAATGTGGCTCAGGCTAAGGGTCACAATGGGTGTTTGTGTCCTGCATGGCCTGCAAAAGTGGGCATGGCCTCAGAGGCAATACAGGTTTCTGCCATCTCTGAGTCTTTTACATAGCTCCAAAAATCAAGGTTTCCTTCCAGGGGGCAGGGGGAAGTTCAGTTTTGTGACTGTTGGCTCCCCTATGTGGAGGGATTGGAGAGAAGGGCTCTGGGTATGGATGCCTGCTAACCCAACCTAGGTTTAGCATAAAGGCCTAGGGGCACGGCAGGTACGATCTCCTGGCTCTGGGGTCAACTATTCAGGGGGTTGATTTGAATTGGTGTCTCATGCTGATGGATCACAATGCAGATTTGTGTCCTGGGAGATCTTGGAATGTAGCAGTGGCTCATTCTCCTACTGTGAGGGTTGTGTCACAGCCCCAAATAGCAACTTTTTATTCTGGGGACAAGATGTGATGTGTTCTGTGGCTTAGAGATCCCCCAAATACTTGTATTCCAGACCAAGCCTCTGGGGCCTGATGCCTGGGAACCCAACCTATGGTACAGATTAGAGCCTAGGGGCATTTCTGGTTCAATCACCTCTCTCTCTGGGGTTATCTACTTGCGTGTCTGATACGAGGTAGTTGCTCAGGGTGTGTCAGACTGTGCATTGTTGGTCGTATTATCACTTTGGGGTGGTCCAGGGGGCTTGCAGTTTTCTCCTATTCTTGAGGTTTCTGGAAGCTCTAAAGAGCCGAGCTTCCTTCTGGAGGGCAGGCACAGTCCTGTGGTGTGGGCATGGAATCCCCATGCTAGAGGATGTCTGGGGCAGAACTCTGGGGACAGAATTCTGAAATCACCAACTAGGGTTAGGATTAAGGCTGAGGGTATGACAGGCCCTCTCTGCAGACCTTGGGCAAGCTCCTTGGATCTGAAAACAGGGCGAGTGTGAGGTGAGACTCAGCCTTTTGCCTCTGGTTTTTGTCTCTTGGATGTATGTGGAATGTAGGGGTGTCCTCTTGGGGCAATTGAAGATTCTCCTTCTTTGAGGGTTTTCCACGGCTCCAAATAGCATGGTGTCATTGTGGGGGTAAGTAGGAATCCTGTTTCTGATTCAGAGGTCCCCATAAGGAGGGCTTCACAAGCAATGCTCTGGGTATTAAGGCCTGGAAACCCAACCTTGGGTTAGGATATTTGCCTAGGGACACCACAGGTCTCACAGGCTCCCGCCAGACACCCAGGTACATGGTGCCAGAGAGAAGATTGAAGTTGACATACCTCTAGACTCTAATCTAAACCCTAGCTTAGGTTTTCAGGCATCATTCCCCAGAGGCCTGATTTCCAATACGAGCATATGGTGCATCCCTGAGGCACACAACAGAACCCCCACTGTCCCCAGAAGGGAACCTTGCTATTTGTAACTGTGTAAAACCCTCAGGGCAGTAGAATCCTGCATGGGCCTTGAGCCACCACCACATATCAAGGTCTCCCTGGACACAAACTGGCATTGTGAGGCATCAGCATGAGACTCCATTTCAATACATTCCCTTGGGTAGATCGCCCCAGAGCCTGTAGATCGAACCTGCCTTTTTCCTAGGGGCCAAAGGGAACATGAAGTAGGGTTTCCAAGCATCCATACATAGCACCTTCCTCTTGAATCTTTCCCTAGGGGGAGTCTTGAGCCATTGAACTGTAAGGGCTTACTTAAGCAGGGGGAGCCATATTGTTGCAGTGAACTTAGATTGACCCTGCCCCTCCTAGAGGAACTTCCTTGCAAAGCCTAGATGGAGGGGTGGGTCAGGCCAGGTGAAAACATCCAATCAGAGAGGCACACATATATCTACTAGTGTAAATTGAATTTCGATTGGCCGCCTGTGTATTGCAATCTCATTGGCTACCTGTGTATAGCCCAGTTAAAAGTGCCTCTATAAAAGTTGGCTTTCGAGGCTAGTAGAGGCAGTCTCTCGCAGTCTCGCTGGAGCAGTAAGAACTGTAAGAGCTGTCGGGGGGGGTGCTTGCCAGTGCAGCCTCCCTCCGGGGAGTGGGCTTGCCAGTGCAGCCTCCCTCCGGGGAGTGGGCTTGCCAGTGCAGCCTCCCTCCAGCGAGGGGACTTGCCAGTGTAGCCTCCCTCTGGGGAGTAAGAGCTGTCCCCTGTAGGAGCCCTTGAGAGCTGTCAGCTGTAGGAGCCGTCGAGAGCTGTCAGCGGGAGCTGTCAGCTGTAGGGGCCATGGAGAGCAGTAAGGGCTGTCATTAAGAGCTGTCAGAGTTGACGGGAGTGCTTGCCAGAGTAGCCTCCCTCTGGGGAGTGTCCTTCTGGGAAGCAGCCTCGTCGGCAGCAGCCTCGTCTGGAGCAGTGTCTGGAGCAGTCTCGTCCAGAGTGGCCTTGTGCAGAGCGGCTTCGTCGGAGAGCGACCTGTACGGAGAGCGGCCTCATCCGGAATGTCCTTCTGGGGAGCGGCCCTGTCGGGGTCATCATCATCATCTCTTAGTAAGAGATAGCCCTTACCAGTCGGGTTGGTTTCTGATGCTGGCGCGAAATAAAGCTTTGCTTGACCTTGCTTTGTATCAGTCTCATTCCTTTGATCACAGACCCTAACAGAACAAGCCTAGTCCTGTCCCAAAGATGGAAACATTGCTGTTTTGAGCAGCTCACAACACCCAGAGTGGGAAAACCTCCACGACCTCATGAGGCCCCACCTCCATTAGGCGGCCATCATGGACACAAAGTCCAGCCAGAGCGAACGTCTGACACTTGCCCTTACTTCAGGTGCTGGAGTTCTCGATTCAACCTCTGCAGATTGGGCTTGTCTTGCCCTAGGCCCTAAACCTAACCCTAGCTTGTGTTTTCAGACTTCTGTCCTCACACTTCTGGCCCATAAGCCCTCCGGATTGGGAATTCTGGAGCTACAATCCAGAACTCTGCCTCCCCACCAGAGGGACAAAGTGCCCTATGTGGCTGCCCAAAAGCCCTAAATGAGGATAAACCTGCACAGCCCTTCACAGCATCCCAATTTCATAGGCCATCCTGTGCACTAATGCTGTCTGACACAGCCTGAGCCTAGACATCCTGTCAGCCACCCAGGGAGCTAGCCGCATATCCAGCCATGGCCATGGGCCCGCATCTCTACCCAACCTTGGTTTTCTGGTATCTTTCCCAAGACTTTATCTCAAACTCCTGCATATGCGGGAACCTGATGCACAAAACAGAACACTTCCTTCTGCATGGCAGGAAACCTTGTTGTTTGGAAGGGTGTCAAAACCTCAGAGTTGGAGAAACTTGCAGGGCCTATGAGGCCACGCCCACTCTTGAGGGCAACCCTGGGCACAAACATGCATTGTGACCCTCAGCCTTAGCCCTTTTCAAATAATTCCCCTCAGTAGCTGGACCAGGAGCACGCATATCAGGCTTGCCATGCCCCTAGCACAAATCCTAACCCAAGGTGGTGTTTTGCAGGTGCCCATACCCAGAGCCCTGCTCTGGAATTCCTCTTTTTGGGGGACCCCTGCGACAGAAAACATGACTCCTCCCTTCCCCCAATATCACACCAAACTGTTGGGACTTGGGCAAAATCTCCAGAGAGGGAGAATCTTCCATGGCCTCATGAGGCCCCCACACATTCTGCGGCCAACTTAAACTCACAATCCATAGACAAAAGCTTGAGCTACCACCCCACAGTCAGCCTAATTTCAGATCCCAAGGAGTTCCTCTTGGAGTCTGCAGATCAGGCACGCCAAACCCTCGGCCCTAAGTTTAACCCGAGTTTGTGTTTTTAGATTTCTGTCCCCAGAGTCCTGTCCCACACACCCTCCATGTTCCAGCCTCCAGAGCCACACTGCAAGAATGTGCCTGCCCTCCCAATGGAAATTGTGCCCTTTAAAATTGACAAAACACTCCAGATTAGGAGAAACATGCAAAGTCCCCGAGGCCACCCCAATTTAATAGGCCACCGTGGACAAAAATGCACAGACTGACACACCCTGAGGAATGACCTCCAGTCAGACACCAAGGTAGATGGCCCCAGAGACAGAAGATTGAATCTGACATGCCCCTATACCATAATCTGAACCCTAGCTGAGGTTTTCAGGCATCTGTCCCCACACGTTATATCAAATCCCTGCATATGGTGGAACCTGATGCACAAAAAAGAACTACTTCCAAAAGGCTAGAATCCTTACTGTTGCAATGGGTGTCAAACCCTCTGAATTCGTGAAACCTACAGGGTGCATGAAGCCACGCCCACAATTGAGGGTCGCCTTGGGCATAAACACGCATTGTGACCCTCAGCCTGAGACCCATTTTCAAATGAGGCCCCTCGGTTCCTGGACCAAGAGCCCATAAATTGGACTTGCCATGCCCATGGGCCCAAATATGAACCCAAGGAAGGGTTTTACAGGCACCTGTTCACAGAGACGTGATCTGGAATCCCTCTTTTTGGGGGGGCCCTGGGTTATAAACAGGACTCCCTTCCCCCACAATAACACCAAACTATTGGGATCCATACAAAATCCCCAGAGAGGGAGAACCCTCCATGCCCAACGAGGCCAGCCCTACATTCCATGGCCATCCTAGACACAAAATCCAGAGGCAAAAGCCTGAGCTACCCCCTCCCAATCGCCCTAATTTCAGATCCTGAGGAGCTCCCTCGGGGTCTGCAGGTCAGGAATGCCATACACTCAGCGCTAACCCTAATCCGTTTTGTCTTTTCAGACTTCTGTCCCCAGAGCTCTGACCCGCACACCCTCCAGACTGGATCATCTGGAGCCACACTGTAGGACTGTGCCTGTACTCCCTAAGGAAACTGTGCCCTTTAATGTTGCCAAAACCCTCCAGATTAGGAGAAACCTGCAAGGCCCCCAAGCCACCCAGTTTTTTAGGCCGCCCTGGATAAAAATAAACAGTCTGACACACCCTGTGCATGGACCTGCAATTAGACACCTAGGTAGATGGCCCCAGAGAAAGAAGATTGAACCGGACATGCGCCTAGGCTCTAATCTGAACACTAGCTGTGATTTTCAGACATCTAGACCCAGAGCCCTGGTCTCAAATACCAACATATTGGGGGGGGGGTCCCTGAGGCCCAGAACAGAAAACCTCCTGTCCCAGAAGGAAATCTTGTTATTTGGAGCTGTGTCTAAGCCTCAAGGCAATACTATCCTGCATGGCCCCTGAGCCGCTGCCACATTCCAAGGTCTCCCTGGACACAAAACCAGATTGTGACCCAACAGTGTGAGAGTCCATTTCCTCTCAGCCCCCTGTGTAGGTCACAGCAGAGCCAGAAAATCGAACCTCCCATGTCCATAGGATCCAATGGTAACCCTATGTGGTGTTTCCAGGCATCCATACGCAGAGCCCTGCTCTTGAATCTTCTATATTAGGGATCTATGAGCCATCAAGAAGATGCCTCCTGTCCTGTAGGAAGAAACCCTGATTTTGGAGCTGCACACAACCCCCAGATTGGGAAAACCTCCATGGTATCATGACACCACCGCTGCATTAGGCAGACATAAAGGACACAAACTTGAGCCTGAGTGAACGTCTGACCCTTGCCCTTACTTCAGATGACGGGATTCTCACCTCAGCCTCTGCATTTTGGGCCTGCCATGCCCTAGGCCCTAAAAATTACATGAGCTTTTGTTTTCAGACTTCTGTCCTCACACTAACTACAAAAATAATACCTAAAATAAATACAATGTATATCATCATTATTCCTATATGGAATCTAACCATGATTGGCGACACAAAAAAATCAGTGTTGTATTTCAACTATAAGAACACTAATGACCAACATTCATAAGACCCACCCACTACCTAAAATTATCAACAACTCATTTATCAACCTACTGCACCATCAAACATCTCAGCATGATGAAATTTTGGCTCCCATCTTGGAATTTGCCTAATAATTCAAATTCTTACAGGTTTATTCTTAGGTATACACTACACATCAGACACAACCACAGCCTTCTCATCAGTTAAACACATCTGTGGAGATGCCAATTACAGCTGAATCATCCAACATATACATGCAACGGAGCCTCCATATTCTTCATCTGCCTCCTCCTACATGTAGGACGAGGCCCATACTAAGGATCTTATATATTCCCCAAAACATGAAACATCGGCATTATCCTACTATTTTCAGTTATAGCAACAGCATTCATAGGTTATGTTTTACCATGAGGACAAATGTCCTTTTGAGGTGCAACCATAATTACCAACTTACTATCACCCATCCCATATATTGGAACCAACCTCACAGAGTGAATCTGAGGAGGTTTTTCAGTAAACAAAGCCAACTTAACACGATTCTTTGCCTTCCACTTTATCTTACCATTCATCATCTCGGCACTAGCAGCAATTAATCTACTATTTCTTCATGAAACAGGATCCAACAATACTTCTGGAATCCCATCTGATTCGGACAAAATTCCATTCCACCCATACTACACAATTAAAGACATCCTAGGTGCCCTATTCCTAATTCTAATACTCGTAATGCTAAAACTAGGAAGAGTACTAGCCCTAGTCTTTTCCATTCTAGTCCTAGCCATTATTCCAGTATTACATTCTTAAAAACAACGAGGTATGATATTCCGCCCACTAAACCAATGCCTATTTTGATTACTAGTAGCTGATCTTCTTACCTTAACATGAATTGGGGGTCAACCAGTAGAACACCCCTTCATCACCATTGGTCAATTAGCCTCAATCCTTTACTTTACAATCCTCCTAATTCTAATAACAACTATCAGCATTATCGGGAAGAACTTATTAAAAGGAAGAGTCTTTGTAGTATATTAATTACTTTGGTCTTGTAAACCAAAAATGGAGAACTCCATCTCCCTAATAATCAAGGAAAAAGTAATAGCCTCACCATTAGCACCCAAAGCTGACATTCTAACTAAATTATTCCCTGATTTCCTCATCCCATTATTTCAATTCATATATTTAAAAACATCTACTGTGCTTCTCCAGTATGTATTTTCCCCACCCTTATGTATATTGTGCATTAATTGTTTGCCCCATGTATATAAGCAGGTACATACTATGATGGATTTTACATACGTGCACCTCACCTAGACCACGAGCTTGATCAACAGGCCTCAAGAAACCATCAATCCTTGCATGATGTGTTCCTCTTCTCGCTCCAAGAACATCGAATATAGGGGTTTCTACAGTGAAACGATACTGGCATCTGGTTCTTACTTCAGGGCCATGATAGTCCTCAATCCAATCCCACTATCCCTTCAAATGGGGTATCGTGATGGACTAATGACTAATCAGCTCATGATCACAGATAACTGTGGTGTCATGCATTTGGAATTTTTTAATTTTGGGGGGGGGACTGGTATCACTCAGCAATGGCTGTAAAGGCCTCGTTGCATTCAAATAACTTGTAGCTGTGCTTTATCATCATCATTTATCTGCATTGCACAACCATAAGGTGCAATTCAGTCAATGGTTACAGGACATACACACGTATATGCGTACACACATACACATGTACACATGTACGCATATTCAACAGATAGAAACTAGCTAAATCAAATCTCCTCTATCCCCCTGTAACTTCAAAAGTATACAAAGACTTAAAATTGTCCTGCCAAACCTGGGAAAACAGAACTAAGCACATGCAACATACATAAGAATCCACTTATACTGATACTCCATACATTAATCTCTATCACTAATTTACCCAGAACACTCTATTCAAGAAAGCTATCTATAGATGTAATACCCCACCTCTAATACCCCCATCAACTTACATTTAATACTAATAATAAAATTACCGTGCCTAAACACCTTAACATTAACTAATCTAATCCCACACCTGTTAATGTAGCTTATTTAATAAAGCAAGGTACTGAAAATGCCTAGAAGAGTCATAAGTATCCATAAACATAAAGGTTTGGTCCTAGCCTTCCTATTGATTATTACCAGAATTACACTTGCAAGTCTCCACATCCCAGTGAAAATGCCCTCTAAATCCCTAAACTGATTAAAAGGAGCAGGTATCAAGCACACTAAATGAGTAGCTCATAACACCTTGTTCAAACACACCTCCACAGGATACAGCAGTGACAAAAATTTAGCCATGAACAAATGTTTGACTAAGTCATATTAATATTAAGAGTTGATAAATTTCGTGACAGCCACCGCAGTCATACGAGTAACCCAAATTAATAGGCTCATGACGTAAAACATGTTAAGTACTATATCACACTACAGTTAAAATTTAACCAAGGCATAAAAAGCTATTGTTAACATAAAATATACCAAGAAAGTGACATTATTTCTGACCACATGATAGCTGAGACCCAAACTGGGATTAGATACCCCACTATGCTCAGCCCTAAGCAAAAATAATGTGTACAAAAAATTATCTGCCAGAGAACTACTAGCAACAGCTAAAAACTCAAAGGACTTGACGGTGCTTTACATCTCTCTAGAGGAGCCTAATTCTATAATTGATAAACTCCAATAAATATCATCACTTCTAGCTAAGTCAATCTATATACCACCATCTTCAGCAAACCCTCAAAAGGAAGAAAACTATGCATAATAATTATACATAAAAATGTTAGGTCAAGGTGTAACCCATGAAGTGGGAAGAATGGGCTACATTTTCTAAACAAGAATATGCTCACCAAAGATTTTAAGAAAACTAAAAACTAAAGGTGGATTTAGTAGTAAATTAAGAATAGAGAGCTGAATGGAATAGGGCCATGAAGCATCCACACACCGTCCAACACCCTCTTCAAGCAATACACCCAATCACTACATAATACAGCGTAAACCAATGCAAGAGGAGATAAGTCATAACAAGGTAAGCATACTGGAAAGTGTGCTTGGATAAATCAAAATGTAGCTTAATTAAAGCATCTGGCTTACACCCAGAAGATTTCATTCATCAATGACCACATTGAACCAAAACTAGCCCAACCAACCACTAACTCAACTACTACAATAAGCCTCTAATCAAAACATTCAATTACATCATTATAGTATAGGAGATAGAAATTTTACTTGGAGCTATAGAGAAAGTGTCCTAAGGGAATGATGAAAGAAAGTTTAAAGTAATAAACAGCAAAGATCACCCTTTATACATTTATACATTTTGCATGAGCTAGATAGAATAATTTAGCAAAGAGATTTTAAGCTAACTCCCCCCAAACCAGACAAGCTACCTATGAAAAAACCACAGGGATAAACTCACCTATGTGGCAAAATAGTGAGAAGATTTATAGGTAGAGGTGAAAAGCCTAACAAGCCTGGTGATAGCTGGTTGCCCAGAATAGAATCTCAGTTCAACTTTAAATTTACCCAACATATCCCAAAATTATAATGTAAATTTAAAATATAATCTAAAAAGGTACAGCTTTTTAGAATAAGGATAGAACCTTACTTAGAGAGTAAAGTTAAATAAAACCATAGTAGGCCTAAGAGCAGCCACTAATTAAGAAAGTGTTCAAGCTCAACAACCCAACCCTCTTAATTCCAAAAATCTTAAACCAACTCCTAATGTACTACTGGGCTAATCTATTTAATAATAGAAGCAATAATGCTAGTAGGAGTAACAAGAAACATTTCTCCTTGCATAAGCTTATAACAGTCATCAAATACCCACTGATATTTAACAACATGATAAAAATAAACTACTAATAAAACACTTATCAAATCAATTGTTATCCCAACACAGGTATGCAACAAGGAAAGATTAGAAGAAGTAAAAGGAACTCGTCAAACACAAACCCCACCTGTTTACCAAAAACATCACCTCCAGCATGCCCAGTATTAGAGGCCCTGTCTGCCCAGTGACACTAGTTAAAAGGCCACAGTATCCTGACCATGCAAAGGTAGCATAATCATTTGTTCTCTAAATAAGGACTTGTATGAATGGCCACACGAGGGTTTAACTGTCTCTTACTTCCAGTCAGTGAAATTGACCTTCCCGTGAAGAGGTGGGAATAAACTAATAAGACGAGAAGACCCTATGGAGCTTCAATTAACTAGTCCATAATAAGTCTATTTAATCACACAATCTTATTAATGGATTAATGAATTAGATTGGGGTGACCTCAGAGAATAAAATAACCTCCAAGTGATACAAATATAGCCAAACCAGTCGAAATATAGAATCAGTTATTGATCCAAGAAATTTGATCAACGGAACAAGTCACCCTAGAGATAACAGCACAATCCTATTTGAGAGTCCATATCAACAATAGGGTTTAGGACCTCGATGTTCGATCAGGACATCCCAATGGTGCAGCAGCTATTAAAGGTTCGTTTGTTAAACAATTAAAGTCCTAAGAGATCTGAGTTCCAACCGGAGCAATCCAGGTTGGTTTCTATCTATTACAACAACTTCTCCCAGTACGAAAGGACAAGAGAAGTAAGGCCTATTCCATCAGAATGCCTTAGCACTAATAGAGGATATAATCTTAATCTTAATAGTCCACCTTCATTTCATAGCCCTAGAGATAGGGCTCATTAGGGTAGCAGAGCACAGCAATTGTGTAAAACTTAAACTTTTATTCTCAGAGGTTGAATTTTTTTTCCTAACATTATGATTATATTTAATATCATTTCACTAATTGTACCTATCCTACTTGTTGTAGCCTTTCTAACATTAGTGGAATGAAAAATCCTAGGATATATACAACTCCGTAAAGGCCCAAACATCGTAGGACCCTATGGCCTCTTGCAACCAATTGCAAATGCCATGAAACTATTCACTAAAGAACCTTTACGACCCCTAACATCATCTATCACTATATTTGTCATAGCCCCAATCCTAGCCCTAACACTAGCCCTAACCATATGAATCCCATTACCAATACCTTACCCTCTCATGAATATAAACCTAGGAATCTTATTCATACTAGCAATATCAAGCCTAGCTGTTTACTCTATTTTATGGTCCGGATGAGCTTCAAACTTAAAATACGCCCTAATTGGGGCCTTTCGAGCAGTAGCCCAAACAATTTCCTACGAAGTCACACTAGCCATTATCCTCCTATCAGTACTATTAATAAATGGCTCTTTTACCCTATCCACACTTACTACTACTACTACACAAGAACACCTATGACTAATCCTCCCCACATGACCCCTAGCTATAGTATGATTTATCTCAACCCTAGCAGAAACCAATCGCACCCCATTTGACATAATAGAAGGAGAAGCAGAATTAGTCTCCAGATTCAATGTCAAATAGGCAGCTGGACTATTCGCCCTATTTGTTGGCTGAATATGCCAACATTATTATAATGAATATCCTTACAACTCTCCTGTATTTTTGGTGCATTCCACACCCCATACTTACCGGAACTACACTAAATCCATTATATTATAAAAACACTTCTACTAACAACTTCCTTCCTATGAATTCAAGCATCCTATTCACGATTCCGTTATGATCAACTCATACATTTATTATGAAAAAACTTCCTCCCCCTGACACTAGCCCTATGCATATGACATGTAGCCTTACCCATTATAACAGCAAGTATTCCTCCCCATACATAAGAAATATGTCTGACAAAAGAGGTACTTTGATTATAGAGCTTTGAGCACTCTTATTTCTAGAATTATAGGAATTGAACCTAATCCTAAGAACTCAACTCACACCAAATTCTACAGTAAGGTCAGCTAAATAAGCTATTGGGCCCATACCCCGAAAATGTTGGTTTATCCCCTTCCCATACTAATTAAACCCCTATCCTTACTATCATTATATCAACTGTCATTTCAGAAAACATTATAGTACTAATAAGCTCTCACTGACTGACAATCTGAATTGGATTTGAAATAAATATACTAGCTATTATCCCCATTTTAATAAAAAAATCAATCCACAAGCCATAGAAGCATCAACAAAATATTTCTTTACCCATGGCACTGCATCTATACTCTTAATATTAGGAATTATTATTAACCTACTATTGACAGGACAATGAACAATATTAAATACCCCTAACCCAATTGCATCAAACATAATAACAATAGCTCTGGCAATAAGATTAGGACTATCACCCTTCCACTTCTGAGTACCTGAAGTAACCCAAGGAATCCCACTATCATCAGCAATAATTCTACTAACCTGACCAAAAAAATTGCCCCCTTATCCGTTTTTTACCAAATCTCTCCATCTATAAATACAAACTTATTAGTAGCCATTGCTATTATATCCGTTCTAGCAGGAGGCTGAGGAGGTCTTAACCAAACATAACTACGAAAACTCCTAGCATACTCATCAATCACCCACATAGGATGAATGATTGCTGTAACAACATATAACTCTACCCTAATAATATTAAACCTCATAATCTACATTACAATAACACTTGGAACTTTTATACTGTTCACAATCAGTTCATCTACAATCACACTATCTCTATCTCATATATGAAACAAACTTCCACTAATTACCTCACTAATCCTAACAATCATTCTATCACTAGGAGGCCTACCTCCCCTCTCAGGATTCATCCCTAAATGAATAATCATCCACGAACTCACAAAAAACAATATAATTGTTACATCAACATTTATAGCAATTACAGCCCTACCAAACGTATACTTTTATATGCGGTTAACACACACAACAGCACTAACTATATTCCCCTCAATAAACACCATAAAAATAAAATGGTAATTCAAAAACACAAAAAACATAATTCTTTTATCCCCACTAATTGTAACTTCGACCATATTACTCCCATTAACCCCAATAATACAAACACTGTTCTAGAAGTTTAGGTTAAAAACCCAAGGGCCTTCAAAGCCCAAAGTAAGTGCCATTCACTTAACTCCTGAATCTCACCTTAAGGACTACGAGAGTATATCTCACATCTAATGAACGCAAATCAATCACCTTAATTAAGCTAAACCCTTTCTAGACTGGTGGGCTATCATCCCATGAAACTTTAGTTAACAGCTAAATACCCTAGTCAACTGGCTTCAATCTACTTCTGCTGCAAAGAAAAAAAAAAAAGGAGGGAGAAGCCCTGGCAGGGTTGAAGTTGCTTCTTTGAATTTGCAATTCAACGTGATATTTCACCACAGAGCTTGGCAAAAAGAGGACTCAAACCCCCATTCTTCAATTTACAGTCTAATGCCTTTATTGGCCATTTTACCTATGTTCATAAAGCAATGATTATTCTCCACAAATAATAAAGATGCTATACATTTTATTTGGTGCATAAGCCGGAATGGTAGGCACTGCTCTTAGCTTATTAATCTGTGCTGAATTGGGCCAACCAAGTGCTCTACTAGGAGATGACCAAATCTATAACATAATTGTAACTGCCTATGCATTTGTAATAATTTTCTTTATAGTAATGGCAATTATGATTGGAGGATTCAGAAACTGTTTAGGACCCTTAATAATTGGCACACCCGACATTGCATTTCCACGAATAAGTAATATAAGCTTTTGACTTCTGCCCCCCTCCTTTCTTCTCCTTCTAGCTTCTTCCATGGTAGAAGCAGATGCAGGAACAGGATGAACTGTATACCCTCCTCGAGCAGGAAATTTAGCACATGCAGGAGCATCCATAGACGTAATAATCTTCTCCCTACCCCTGGCAGGTGTCTCATCCATCCTAGGAACCATTAACTTTATTACTATCATTATCAACATAAACCCCTCTGCAATATCACAATATCAAACTCCTCTATTTGTAGGATCTGTCCTGATCACGGCTGTACTTCTACTCTTATCGTTACCAGTTCTAGCAGCCGGTATTACCATACCAGTAATACTGGTATTACCGGTATTACTGAGCAGCTGTGATTACTCACAGACCGAAATGTAAATAATACCTTCTTTGACCCAGCTGGAGGAGGAGACCCTATTCTGTATCAACACCTATTCTGATCTTTCGGACATCCCGAAGTATATATTCTAATTCTACCAGGATTTGGAATTATCTCACATGTTGTAACCTTGTAACCTTGTAACCTTGTCGTTACTCAGGGAAAAAAAAAAAGAACCATTCGGCTACATAGGAATTGCCTGAGCAATGATATCTGCCAGTTTCTTAGGATTTATTGTATGAGCCCACCACATGTTTATCATAGGAACGGACATCGGCACACGCATACTTAACCTCAGCTACTATAATAATTGCAATTCCAATGGGAGTAAAAGTTTTTATCTGACTGGCCACTCTACATGGGGGGCATATTAAATGATCGCCAGCTATATTATGAGCACTAGGGTTTATTTTTCTATTCACAGTGGGTGGTTTAACAGGTATTGTATTATCAAACTTATCACTAGATATTGTTCTTCATGACACATACTACTTGGTAGCACACTCACATTATGTCCTTTCAATGGGGGCAGTGTTTGCAATCATAGTTGGGTTTGTCCATTGATTCCCACTGTTCACAGGTTACACACTAAATGATATTTGAGCAAAAATCCACTTTACAATTATATTCGTAGAAGTAAATATAACATTCTTTCCCCAACATTTCCTAGGCCATCAGGAATACCTTGACGATACTCCGATTACCCAGATGCTTATACCACATGAAACACAGTGTCTTCCATGGGTTCATTTATCTCATTAACGGTAGTAATATTAATAATCTTCATAATCTGAGAAGCCTCAGCATCCAAACAACAGGTGAAAATAGGAGAACTTACTTCAACAAACATTGAATGATTACATGGATGCCCTCCTCCATATCAAACATTTGAAGATCCAAACTATGTACTACCAAAATAATAAAGGAAGGAATTGAACCCTCTAGAATTGGTTTCAAGCCAATATCATAACCACTATGTCCTTCTCGATAAAGAGATATTAGTAAAAATTACATGACTTTGTCAAAGTCAAATTATAGGTGGAAGTCCTTTATATCTCTATGGTGTACCCTTTCCAAATAGGCCGTCAAGATGCAACCTCCCCTATTATAGAACTATTACACTTCCATGACCATACATTAATAATCATATTCTTCATCAGCTCCCTTGTTCTCTACATCATTTCATTAATACTAACTACTAAACTAACACATACCAGCACTATAGACACTCAAGAAGTTGAAACATTATGAACTGTCCTACCTGCTATCATTTAATTTTAATTGCTTTACCTTCACAATGAATCCTCTATATAATAGATGAGATCAATAATCCCTCCTTTACCGCAAAAACTATGGGTCACCAGTGATACTGAAGTTATGAGTGCACAGATTATGAAGACCTAAACTTTGACTCCTATATAACCCCAACTCAAGAGCTAAAACCTGGAGAACTATGACAATTAGAAGTAGACAATTGAGTAGTCCTCCCAATAGAAATAATAATCTGCATACTAATTTTGGAGCCACAACACAGCACTCTGCCTGCCCAGCAGAAAAAAAAAAAAACTTCCCTATGGGGTTGCCCAAATACCCCAAATGAGGATCAACCTGCACAGCCCTCGACGACACCCCAATACCATAGGCTGCCCTGGGTACTACTGCTCTGTCTGATACAGACTGAGCCAAGGCCTCCCATCAGTAACCCAGACAGCTGGCCACATATCCAGCAGAATGGGCTTGCCATGGCCCTAGGCCATCATCTCTACCCAACCTTGGTTTTCAGGCATCTGTCTCTAGACCTTATCTCAGATGCCTGAATATGGAGGAACCTAATGCAGAAAACAGAACTCCTCCTTCCCCATGGCAGGAAACCTTGCTGTTGGGAAGGGTGTGAAGCCCTCAGAGAGAGGAAACCTGCATGACCCATGAGGCCCACTCTTGAGGGCCACCTTGGCACAAGCACACATTGTGACCCTCAGCCTGAGCCCCCATTTCAAATAAGGCCCTCGGGAGCCAGAACATGTGCCCACATATTGGGCTTGCCATTCTCCTAGGTCCAAATCCTAACCCAACGTGGAGTTGTGCAGGTGCCCATACTCAGAGTCTTGTTTTGGAATCCCTCTTCTTAGGCACCACAGAGACAGAAAAAAAAAGGAGACTAACATCCCCCAGAATGACACCAAACTATTGGGTGCTGGGAGGTGTCTAGCCCCAGAGCCAGGAGATCCAACCTGTTTTGTTCCTAGGCGCCAATGGGAATTTGAGGTGGGGTTTCCAGGCATTTAAAAACAGAGTCCTGCTTTCAAATATTTCCATAAGGGGACCCTTGAGCCATCGAACAGGACTCCAGGTGTCCCACAGGAGGAAACCTTGCTGTTTGCAGCAATAAACAACCCCCAGATTGGGAAAACTTCCATGGCCTCATGAGGCCACTGATCCATTTGGCAGCCATCATGGACACAAACTCCAGCCTGAGCAAACATCCAGCTCTCGCCCTTCCTTCAGATGCTGGAGATCTCACCTCAGCCTCTGCAGATTCGGGCTGCTGAGCCATCTACCCTATAAGTAACCCTAGCTTGTGTTTTCAGACTTCAGTCCTCACACTCCTCTCCCACAAGCCCTCTGGATTGGGAATTCTGGAGCCACAATGCAGCACTCTGCTTGCGCACAAGAAGGAAAAAGTGCCCTATGGGGTTCCACAAAAACCCCAAATGATGATAGGCCACCCTGTGCACTAGTGTTCTGTGTGCCACAGCCTGAGTAATGGCCTCCTTTCAGCCACCTAGGTAGCTGACAGCCTATCCACCAGATTGGACCTGCCATGCCCCTAGGCCTTTGTGACCCTAGGCCCAAATTGTAACCCAATTATGGGTTTCCAGACACCCATACACAGAACCCTGCTCTCGAATCCTTCCTTATGGGGAACGCTGAAACAGATACCAGGATTCCTTCTTTCCCCCACAATGACTCCATGCAATTTGGAGCTGTGCAAAACCCCAAAAGAGGGAGGATCTTCCATGGCCCCATGAAGCCACCCCTACATTCCACAGTCATCCTAGACACCAAAACCAGAGGCAAAAGCCTGAGCTTCTGCTCCACACTCGCCCTAATGTAACATCCCTAGGAGCTCGCTGCAGGGTCAGCAGATACGGTCTGCCATACCCTTGGCACTAATCCTAACCTCAGCTGGTGCTTTCATACGTCTGTCCCCAGATTTCTGTCCCATAAACCCTCCAGGTTGGGTATGCCATAGCCACACCACCGAACTGTGCCTGGACTCCAGATAGAAGCTGGGCCCTATAGAGCTTCAAGTAACCTCAAGTTTAGGAGAAACCTACAAGCCCCTAAGGCCACCCCAAATTTGGAGGATGCCCTGGACAAAAATGTGCAGTCTGACACACCCTGAGCAATAATATCCTGTCAGACACCCACCCAGATGACCCCAGAGACAGAACACTGAAGCTGATATGGCCCTAAGCTCTAATCTGAACCCTTGCTTAGGTTTTCAGACATCTGTCCCCAGAGGCCTGGTCTCGAATACCAACATTTGGGGGGATCCCTGAACCACAGAACACAACACCTCCAATTCCCAGAGGGAAACATTGCTATTTGGGGCTGTATCAAAACCTCAGTGTAGTAGAATCCTGCGTGGGCCCTGAGACCACTGCCACATTCGAAGGTCACCCTGGACACAAACCCGCATTGTGACCCTCAGCATCAGACTCCTTTTCAACACAGTGCCCTGGGTAGCTCGCCCCAGAGCCAGCAGATAGGAACTGTCATGTCCCTCAGCACCAATGGGAACCCTAGGTGGGGTTTTCAGGCATCCATACATAGACTCTGGTCTCGAATCGTTCCATACGGGGTTCCCTTTAGCCATCAAACAGCACTCCCCCTGTCCTGAAGAAGGCAACCTTGCTGTTTGGAGCTGTGCCCAACCCCCAGATTGGGAAAACCTCCATGTCTTCATGAGGCCACTGTTATATCAGGCAGCCCTCATGGACACAAACTCCAGCCTGAGTGGTTGCCTGACACTCGTCCTTATTTCAGATGCCTGTGATCTCGCCTCAGCATCTGCAGATTGGTCCTGCCGTGCTCTAGGGCCCCAACCCTAACCCTAGCTTGTGTTTCTAGTCTTCCGTCTCCAGAAGCCTGGTGCACAAGCCCTCCAGACTGGGAATTCTGGAGCCCCAACCCAGCACGCTGCCTGCTTTCAGAAGGCAAAAAGTGGCCTACAGGACGGCACAGAAAACCCAATGAGGATCAACCTGCATGGCCCTCAATGGCACGGCAATTTTATCAGCCACCCTGTGCGCTAATGTTCTGTCTGCCACAGCCTGATCCCCAAACTCCTGTCAGCCACCCAGGTAGCTGGCCATCTAACCACAATATCGGACCTGCCATGCCCCTAGGCCATCATGTCTACCGAAACTGGATTCATAGGCATGTCCACAGAGGCCTAGTCTAAAATCCCTGCATAGGGAGGAACATGATCCAGGAAAGGAAGTTCTCCTGCCCCCAGCAGGAAACCTGACTGTTGGGATGTGTGTAAAACTCAGAGTACGAGAAACCTGCATGGCTCATCAGGGCCCGCCCATGGTTGAGGGCCACCCTGAGCACAAATTTGCATTGTGACCCTCAGCCCAAGCCACGTTCAACTAAGGCCCCTTGGTAGCTCGAACTAGAGCCAGCATCTGAGGCCTTCGTGACCCTAGGCCCAAATCCTAACACAAGTATGGGTTTCCAGACACCCATACACAGAACCCTGCTCTCGAAGCCCTCCTAATGTGGACACCTAAGTCAGAAAACAGGATTCCTCCTTCCCCCCACAATGACGCAATTCTATTTGTAGCTGTGCAAAACCCTCAAAGAGGGAGAATCTCCATGGCCCCATGAGGGCACCCATACATTACTCAGCCATGATAGACAGAAAAACTAGAAGCAAAAACCTACGTTTCCACGTCACATTCGCCCTAATTTCAGATCCCGAGGGCCTCACCTCAGGGTCTGCAGATCAGGTCTGCCATACCCTTGGCCCTAATCCTAACCCGAGTTTGTGTTTTCAGACATCTGTCCCCAGAGTCCTGCCCCACAAAGCCTCCAGCCTGGGTATTCCATAGCCACATCACAGGACTCTGCCTACCCTCCAGAAGGAAGCTGGGCCATTTAGAGCTTCAAGAAACCTCAAAAATCGGAGAAACCTGCAAGGCCCCTGAGGCCACCCCAATTTCATAGGACGCTCTGGACAAAAATGCACATCTGACACATCCTGAGCAACTACCTCCCGTCAGACACCCAGATAGATGGCCCAAGAGAGAGAAGATTGAACCTTACAGACCCTAGGCTCTAATCTGTAGCCTCTCTTAGGTTGTCATTCATGTGTCCCCAGAGGCCTTCTCTCGAATACCAACAGTTGGGGCATCCTGAGACACAGAGCACAACAGCTCCTGTCTCCAGAAAAAAAACCTTGCTATTTGGAGCTGTGTCAAAACCTCAGGGTAGTAGAATCCTGAATGGCCCCTGAGGCCAATGCCACATTCGAAGGTCACCCTGGACACAAACCGCATTGTGACATTCAACATGAGACACATTTTCAACTCATCCCCCTGGGTAGCTCGCCCCAGAGCCAGCAGATAGGACCTGCCATATCTCTCGTCTCCAATGGGAATCCTAGGTGGGTTTTTCAAGCATCCATACGTAAAGTCTGCTCCTGAATCTTTCCATATGGGGGAACATTGAGCCATCAAACAGCACTCGCCCTGTGGAGGAAGGAAACCTTGTTGTTTGGAGCTGTCCAACCCCGAGACTGGGAAAATTCCATGGCCTCATGAGGCCACCGGTACATTAGGCAGCACACATGGACAAAAACTCCAGCCTGAACAGACGTCTGACACTAGGCCTTATATTGGATGCTGGCGATTTCACCTCAGCCTCCCCAGGATGGGCCTGCCATGCTCCAGAGTCCTGTTGCACATGCCCTCCAGATTGGGAATTCTGGAGCCCCAACACAGCACTCTACCTGCCTTTCAGAAGGCAGAAGTGGCCTATTGGACTGCACAAAATCCCCAAATGAGGATCAACCTGTACGGCCGTCGAGGGCACCTCAATTTCATAAGCTGCCCTGTGCACTAGTGTGCTGTCTGCCACAGCCTGAGCCCAGACCTCCCGTCAGACACTCAGGAAGCTGGCCGCATATCCAGCAGGTAGGAACTGCCATGGCCCTAGGCCATCATCTCTACCCAATATGGGTTTATAGGCATCTATCCCCAGAGGCCTGGTATCAAATCCCTACATATGGGGGACCCTGATCCACAAAACAGAAGTTCTACTGCCCTGCAGCAAGAAACCTTGCTATTGGGATGGGTTAAAACCCTCAGAGTATGGGAAACCTTCATGGCTCCTGAGGCCCGACCCACTGTTGAGGGTCGCTCTGGGCACAAACCAGCATTGTGACCCCCAGCCTGAGCCACGTTTTCAACTAAGCCCTCTCCATTAGTTGACATAGAGCCAACATATGAGGCCTGCCATGACCCTAGACCCAAATCCTAACCCAAGGTTGGGTTTGCAGGCACCCACACACAGACTCCTGCTCTCGAATCCCTCCTTATGGGCACCCCTGAATCAGAAAACAGGATTTCTCCTTTCCCCCAGTATGACACCATGCTATTTTGAGTTAGGAAAAATCCCAAAGAGGTAGAATCTTCCATGGACCCTTGAGGCCAAACCTACATTCCATGGCCAACGTAGACACAAAAAACGGAGGCAAAAGCCTGAGTTTACACTTCACACTCGCCCTAATTTCAGATCCTGTGGGGCTCCCCTCAGTGTCAGCAGATAGGGCCTGCCATACCCTCGGCCCTAATCCTAACCCTAGTTGCCATTTTCCGACTTCTGTCCCCAGAGTCCTGCCCCACAAACCCTCCAGCTTGGTTGTTTCATAGCCACACCACAGGACTGTGCTTGCCCTCCAGAAGGAAGCTGGGCACTTTTAGCGCTTCAAGAAACCTCAAGAATAGGAGAAACATGCAAGGTCCCTGAGGCCACCCTAAATTCGTAGGATGCCCTGGACAAAAATGTACAGTCTGAAACACCATGAGCAACTACCTCCCATCAGACATTGAGGTAGATGGCCCCAGAGAGAGAAGATTGGACCTGACATGCTCCTAGGTTCTCATCTATACCCTAGTTTAGGTTTTCAGGTATCTGTCCCCAGAGTTCTGGACACAAATACCACCATTTGGGGGAACCCTGAGCCACAGAACCCAACACCTCCTGGCCTCATCAGAAACCTTACTATTTGGAGCTGTGTCAAACCCTCAGGGTAGTAGAATCCTGCATGGGCCCTGAAGCCACCACCACATTCGAAGGTTGCCCTGGACACAAACCTGCATTGTGACCCTCAGGATCAGACTCCTTTCCAACAGAGCCCCCTGGGTCGCTCATCCCAGAGCCACTAGGTAGGACCTGCCACATCCTCCGGCTGTAATGGGAACCCTAGGTGGGGTTTTCAGGCATCTGTACATAGACTCTGCTCACGAATCTTTCCATTCGGGGGCCCTTGAGCCATCAAACAGCACTCCCACTGTCCTGGAGAAGGAAACTTGCTGTTTAGTCATGCGCCTAACTCCCAGATTGGGATAAATCCCATTTCCTTAATGAGGCCACCCCTACATCATGCAGCCCTCATGGACATACACTGCAGCCTGAGCAGATGCCTGACACTGGCCCTTATTTCAGATGCCTGTGATATCGCCTCAGCTTCTACAGATCGGGACTGCCGTGCCATAGGCCCTAACATAACCCTAGCTTGTGTTTCCAGTCTTACTCCCCCAGAGTCTTGGAGCACAAGCCCTCCACACTGGGAATTCTGGAGCCTCAACACAGCACTCTGCTGCCTTTCAGAAGGCAAAAGTGCCATATGGGGCTGCACAGAAACCTCAAATGAGGATCAACCTGCCTCATGGGGACCGAAATTTCATAGGCCGCCCTGTGCACTAATGTTCTGTCTGCCACAGCCTGAGCCCTGACGTCCTGTCAGCCACCCAGATAGCTGGCCACATATCCAGCAGATGGGACCTGCTATGGCCCAAGGCCATCATCTCTACCTAACCTGGGTATTCATGCATCTGTCCCCAGACCTTAGCTCAAATCCCTGCCTATGGGTAACCTGATGCACAAAAGAGTACTACTTCTGCTTTTCCATGGCAGGAAACCTTTCTGTTGGGATGGGTGTCCAACCCTCTGAGTGGGAGCCCACCGCATGGCCCATGCGGCCACGACCCTTCATGAGGGCCACGCTGGGCATAAACACACATTGTATCCCTCAGCCTGAGCCCCTTTTCATACAAGCCCACTCAGTAGCTGGACCAGGAGCCCAAATACCAGGCCATGGTGCCAAACCCCAAGGACCAAATCCTAAACCTCGGTGGGGTTTTCCCAGCACCCGGACCCAGAGGCTGTCTCTGGAATATTTTGGGGGGGTACCCCTGAGGCAGAATACAGGACTCTTCCCTTCTATCAGAATGACACCAATATATTGGGAGCCAGGCATAATCCCTAGAGATGGAGAATCTTCGATGGCCCCATGAGGCCACCCCAACATTCCATGGCCATCCTAGACACACAGTCCAAAGTCAAAAGCCTGAGCTACTGCCTTCCACTCGGCCTAATTTCTAATCCCATGGAGCTCCCCTGAGGGGCTGCCGATCAAGCCTTCCATCACAATGGCCCTAACCCTAAACCAAGTTTGTGTTTGCAGACTTCTGTCCCCAAAGCCCTGGCGCACATGCCCTCCAGGATGGGGCTCCCAGAGCCACACTGCAGTACTCTGCCTGCCCTCCTGAAGGAAACTCTGCCCATCGCCATTGTCCAAACCATACCAATTAGGAGAAACCTGCAAGACCCCTGAGCTGACCCCAATTTCATAGGCCACTCTGGACAAAAATGAGCACTCTGACACAACCTGAGCACCTACCTCCAGGCAGACATCCAGGTAAATGGCCCCAGAATCAGAAGATCTAACCTGACATACCCCTAGGACCTCATCGGAAACCAAGCTTATGTTTGCAGAAATCTGTCCCCAGAGGCCTGCTCTCAAATACCAACATATGGTCTAACATGTGGTCCCTGAACCACAAAACAGCACACCTCCTGTCCCCAGAAGGAAACCTTGCTCTTGGGAGCTGTGTCAATCCCTCATTGTAGGAGAAACCTGCATGTCCCCTGAGCCACTGCCACCTTCTAAGGTCACCCAGGACATAAACCAGCATTGTGACCCATCAGCGTGAGACTCCATGCCAACTCAGCCCCCTTGGAACTTTGCCCCAGAGCCACCAAATCGAACCTGCCATGTTCCTCGGCTGTAGTGGTAACGTGAGGACTGCTTTCCAGGCATCCATGCAGAGAACTCTGCTATCAAATCTTTCCACATGGGGACCCTGGAGCCATCAAAAAGGACTCTCCCTGTCCCCCAGAAGGAAACCTTGCTGTTTGGAGCAGCTCACAAGGCCCAGAGTGGAAAACCTCCATGGCCTCTTGAGTTCACCCCTCCATTAATTGGCCATCATGGACACAAACTCCAACATGAGCGAATGGCTGGCACTCGCCCTTACCCAGATGCTGGTATCTCGAATCAGCCGCTGCATGTTAGGGCCGATTTAATGTTAGAAGATGTTTAACTATTAGGGCCTGCTTAGCCAGAGCGACTCCATATTGCCTAGGTAGCCATATTGTTGTTTACATCCACGGACTTCATTCGGAGAATGAATACCCCAGTAGATCCTGGTATTGGTTCCGGGTATCAATTCTGGGGGTAAAGCCCTAACAATAGAAGCCATTTACCTGAGGTCTGCACTAATGCTTTATAAAACCAGCCTGTGAGATTGGGATGGGGTCGCTTTCTTGGAAGGCAGCCCTGGCCAGTCAGTCTGACTTCTAATGCTTGGCATAGAATAAAGCTTTGCATAAATTTCACATTTCTCAGGCTCCTTCCAATGTCCGGTCAGTCTAACTTCAAATGCTTGGCACCAAATAAGGCTTTGCAAATCTTTCACTTTGTCTCAGTCTTGTTCCATTGATAACGGACCCCATCACTGCACATTGGAACTGCCATGGCCTCGGCCCTGAACCTAACCCTAGCTTCTGTTTTCAGACTTCTGTCCTCACACTCCTGGCCCACAAGCCCTCCAGATTGGGAATTCTGGGACCACAACGCAGCCTTCTGCCTGCCCACCAGAAAGAAGCAGTGCCCTATGGGTATGCCCAGAAACCCCACAGGAGGATCAACCTGCACGGCCCTCAATGGCACCCCAATATCATAGGCCGACGTGACACTAATGCTCTGTCTGACACAGCCTGAGACAAGACCTCCTGTCATCCACCCAGATAGTGTGCCCCATATGCAGCAGTGGGACCTGCCATGGTCCCAGGACATCATCTCTACCCAACCTGGGTATTCAGGCACTTGTCCCAAGTCCTTAGCTCAAATCCCTGCTATCAGGGAACCAGAAGGACAAAAGAGTACTACTCATTTTCCATGGAAGGAAACCTGGCTGTTGAGATGGGTGTCCAACCCTCAGAGTGGGAGCCAGCTGCATGGCCCATGAGACCACGCCCAATCAGGAGGGCCACCCTGGGCACAAACAGGCATTGTGACCTTCAGCCTGAGGATGTTTCCAAACAAGCCCCCTCGGGAGCTGGACCAGGAGCCCAATTACTGGGCCTGCCATGCACCTAGGCCTAAATCCTATCCCTAGGGGGCTTTCCAAGCACCCAGACCCAGAGCCCGTCTATGGAATTCCTGTTTGGGGGGTAACCCTGAGAGGGAAAACAGGACTCTTCCGTTCCCACAGAATGACACCAAACTCTTGGGAGCCAGGCATAATCCCCAGAGAGGGTGAATCTTCCATGGCCCTATGAGGCCAACCCTATATTCCACGGCCATCCTAGACACACAATCCAGAGACAAAAGCCTGAGCAATCGCCTCCCACTTGCCCTTATTTCAGATCCTGAGCAACTCCTTTCAGGGTCTGCAGATCAGGCTTGCCATCACCTGGCCCCTAACCATAACCCGAGTTTGTGTCTGCAGACTTCTGTCCCCAAAGCCCTGGCGCACACGCCCTCCACCCTGGGAACCGCAGCTACACCGCAGGACTGCACCTGCCCTCCCAAAGGAAACTCTGCCTGTCACAGTTGCCCAAACACTCCAGATTAGGAGAAACCAAGACTCCTGAGTTCACCCCATTTTCCTAGGCTGCTCTAGACAAAAATGCGCACTGTGACATAACATGAGCCACCACCTCCAGGCAGACACCCAGGTAATTGGGCCTAGATTCAGATGATTTACACTGGTATGCCCCTAGGACCTATTCGGAACCGTAGCGTGAATTTTCAGGCATCTGTTCCCAGAGGCCTGTTCTTCAAATACCAACATATGGTCCAATATGTGCTCCCTGAGCCAAAAAAGAGAATACCTCCTGTCCTCAGAAGGAAACCTTGCTCTGGGGAGCTGTGTCAATCCCTCAGTGTAGGAGAATCCTACATGGCCCCTGAGTCACCATCCACATTCCAAGGTCTCCCTGGATACAAACCAGCATTGTGACCCATCAGCACGAGACTCCATTTCAACTCAGCCCCCTTGGTACTTCGCGCCAGAGCCACCAGATTGAACCTGTCACGTTCTTAGGCTGCAATCATAACGTGAGGTGGCTTTCCAGGCATTCATGCCTAGAGCTCTGCTTTCCAATCTTTCCATATGGGGGACCCTGGAGCCATCAAACAGGACTCGGCCTGTCTCAGAGAAGGAAACCTTGCTGTTTGGAGCAGCTCACAAGCCCTAGCGTGGAAAAGCCTCCATGGCATCACGAAGCCACCCCTCCGTTAGTGGGCCATCATGGACACAAACTCCAGCGTGAGCGGAAATCTGACACTCGCCCTTACTCAGGTGCTGGAGATCTCGAATCAGCCGCTGTACATTGGAACTGCCATGCCCTCGGCCCTGAACCTAACCCTACCTTGTGTTTTCAGACTTCCATCCTCACACTCCTGGCCCAGAAGACCTCCAGGTTGGGAATTCTAGAGCCACAAGACAGGATTCCACGTGCTCATCAGAAAGAAGAAGTGCCATATGGGGCTGCCCAGATAACCCACATGAGGATCAACCTGCATGGCCCTCGACCGCACCCCAATTTCTTAGGCTGCCCTGGGCACTAATCCTCAGTCTGACAAAGCTTGAGCCCTGATTTCTGTCAGCCACCCACATAGCTGGCTGCATATCCAGTAGGTGGCACCAGCCATGAGCCAAGGACATCACCTCTACCTGACCTGGGTATTCAGGCATCTGTCTCCAGCCCTTATCTCAAAACCTGCCTATGGGGGAACGTGATGCACAAAATCGTACTACTCCTTCCACATGGCAGGAAATCATGCTGTTGGGATGGGTGTCAAACTTGCAGAGTAGGAGAATCCTGTATGACCTCTGAGTCACCACCATATTCCAAGGTCTCCCTGGACACAAACCTGCATTATGGCCCATCAGCATGAGAGTCTATTTCAACTAAACCCCCTGGGGATCTCGCCCCCGAGCCAGCAAATTGAATATGCCTTGTCCCTAGGAGCCAATGGGAATGTGAGGAGGGGTTTCAAGGAAACCATCCTTAGAGACGTGCCCTGAAATATTTCCGTATGGGACAGCCTTGAGCCATTCAACAGGACTCGACTGTCCCGCAGAGGAAACCTTGTGGTTTGGAGCTGCTCACAACCCCCAGTATGGGAAAAGCTCCAGGGCCTCAAGAGGCTCTGCCATCTTGAAGGGGCCATCATGTACAGAAACTCTAGCCTCAGCCAATGGCTGATACTCATCCTGACTTCAGTTGCAGGAGATCTCAATTCAGCCTCCCCATAGTGGGCCTGCTGTGCCCTCAGCCCTAAACCTGACCCTATCTTGTGAATACAGACTTCCGTCCTCACACTCCTGGCACACAAGCACTCCAGATTAGGAATTCCGGAGCCACAACACACACTCTGCCTGCCCACCTAAAGAAAATCTTTGCCCTATGGGGCTGCCCAGAAACCCAAAATGAGGACCCACCTGCATGGCCCTCAACCGCACCCCAACTTCGTAGGCTGTGCTGGGCACTCATGCTCTGTCTGACACAGCCTGAGCCCAGACCTCCCGACAGACACCCAGAGAGCTGGCCGCACATCCAAAATTTCAGACCCGCCATGGCCTTAGGCCGTCATCTCTTCCAAACCTGAGGTTTCAGACATCAGAACCTAGACCTTATCTCCAAAACCTGCACTGGGCGGAATCTCACACACAAATCAGAAATCCTTCTTCCACATGGCAAGATAACTTGCTGTTGGCATGGTGTCAAACCTTCAGGGTAGGAGAAACCTGCATGGCCCATGAGGCCACGTCCAGGCTTGAGGGCTGCCTTGGGCACAAACACGCATTGTGACCCTCAGATTGAGGCCCGTGTTCAAGGAATGCCTTTCAGTGGCTGGAACAAGCGCCCACATATGGGGCTTGCCATGCCCCTAGGTGCTCAATCCGAACCAGATATCAGGTTTTCCAGTCGCCCGTACCCAAGGTTCTGCTCTGGAATCCCTCTTTTGGAAGGACACCTGAAGCTGAAAACAGGACTCCTTCCTTCCAACAGAATGACCCCAATCTCTTGGGAGCTGGGCCAAATCCCAAGAAAGGGAGACTCGTCCATGGCCCATGAGGCCACCCCGACATTCCACTGCCATCCTTGACACAAAATCCAGAGACAAAAGCCTGAGCAAAGTCTCACACTCTCCCTTCATTCATATCCCGAGGAGCTCCCCTCACGGTCTTTAGATGGGGCTTGCCCTAACCTCGGCCCCAAACCTAAGGAGAGTTTTGTGTTTTCAGACTTCTGTCCCCACAGCCCTGGCCCACACAACCTCCAGCCTGGGGCCCCTGGAGCCAAACCTCAGGACTGTGCTTGCCCTTTCCAAGGAAACAGTGCCCATTCCATTGGCCACAACCCTACAGATTAGGAGAAACCTCCAAGGCCCCCGAGGCCATACCAATCGTGTAGGCTGCCTTGAATAAACAGGGGCATTCTGACACAAGCTGAGCAACTACCTCCACTCAGACACACAGACAGATGTGTGCAGAGACAGAAGATTGAACCGGACAGGCCCCTATGCCCTAATATGAACCCTAGCTTTCCAGGTGTCTCTGCTCAGAGGCCTGATTTTGAATAACAGAAATTGGGGGTTTCCTGAGGCACCAATCAGAACATTTCTCGTCTCCACATGGGAAGTTTGCTCTTTGGGGCTGTGTCCAACCCTCCAGGTAGGAGAATCCTGCAGGGCCCCTGAGCCACCGCCTTATTCCGAGGTCTCCATGGACACAAACCCACATAATGACCCATCCTCAGGAGAGTCCATTTCAACTCAGACCCCTGGGTAGCAAGCCCCAGAGCCAACAGATCGAACCTGTCTTGTTGCAAGCAGCCAATGGGAATGCGAGGTGGGGTGTCCAGGCATCCATTCTTAGAACCCTGCTTTCGAGTCTTTCCATATGGGGCGTCCGGGAGCCATCCAACAAACTCGACTCTCCCGCAGAAGGAAACCATGCGGATTGGAGCATCTCACAACCCCCAGCGTGGGAAAACCTCCATGGCCTCATGAGGCACCCTCTTCATGAATGGGCCATCATGGACACAAACTACATGCTGAGCCAACGTCTGATACTTGCCCTTACATCAGATGCAGGAGATCTGAGTCAGCCTCTGCAGACTGGGCATGCTGTGTCCTCGGACCCACACCGAACCCTAGCTTGTGGTTTCAGACTTCCGTCCTCACACTGTTAGCCCACAAGCCCTCCAGATTGGGAATTCTGGAGCCACAACGCAGCACTCTTCCTGCCCACCAGAAGAAAAACAATGCCCTAAGGGGGTGCCCAGAAACCCCAAATGCGGATCAACCTGCATGGCCCTCGACCACACCCCAAATGCCTAGGTTTCCCTGGGAAATACTGCTCTGTCTGACACAGCCTGAGCCCAAACCTCCCGACAGATACCCAGACAGCTGGCCGCACAGCCAGAACTTCGGACCCACCATGGTTTTAGGCCGTCATCTCTTCCCAACCTGGATTTTCAGGCATCAGTACCTAGAACTTATCTCTAATCCCTGCACAGGTGGGAACCTGATACACAAATCAGAATTCCTCCTTCCCCATGGCAAGAAACCTTGCTGTTGGCATGGTGTCAAACCATCAGAGTAGGAGAAACCTGCATGGCCCATGAGGCCACGCCCATGCTTGAGGGTTGCATTGGGCACAAACACGCATTGTGACCCTAGTTGTGAGCCCCGTGCTCATGTAAGGCCTCTTAGTGGCTGACCAACACGCATGGGGCGATTGCCATGCCCCTAGGCCCACAGTCCTAACCAGAGGTCGTGTTTTCCAGTCGCCCGTACTCAGGGCTCTGCTCTGGAATCCCTCTTTAGGAGGGACACCTGAGGCAGAAAACAGGACTCCTCCCTTCCCACAGAATGACCCCAATCTCTTAGGAGTCGGGCCAAATTCCCAGAGAGGCAGATTCATCCATGACCCATGAGACCACACCTACATTCCACAGCCATCCTTGACACAAAATCCAGAGACAAATGCCTGAGCGACCACCTCCCATCGCCCTTCTTTCATATTCTGAGGAGCTCCCATCAGGGTCTGTAGATCGGGCCTGCCATAAACTTAGCCCCAAACCTAAGGCTAGTTTGTGTTTTCAGACTTCTGTCCCCACAACCCTGGCCCACATACCCTCCAGGCTAGGGCCCCTGGAGCAAGGCACTGGACTGTGCCTGCCCTCTCCAAGGAAACTCTGCCCATTCAATTGGCCACAATCCTACAGCTTAGGAGAAACCTCCAAGGTCCCCGAGGCCATCCCAGTGGTGTGGGCTGCCCTGGACAAACAGGGGCATTCTGACACAAGCTGAGCAACTACCTCCACTCAGACACACAGACAGATGTGTGTAAAGACAGAAGATTGAACTAGACAGGCCCCTAGGACCTAATCGGAACCCTAGCTTTGGTTTCCAGCCATCTCTCCTCAGAGGCCTGGTTTCGCATACCAGCAATTGGGGGTTTCCTGAGGCACCAATCAGAACACCTCTCCTCTCCACATGGGAAGCTTGCTCTTTGGAGCTGTGTCCAACCCTCTGAGTAGGAGAATCCTGCAGGGCCCCTGAGACACTGCCACATCCCAAGGTCTCCATGGACACAAACCCACATGATGACCCATCCTCAGGAGAGTCCATTTCAACTCAGACCCCTGGGTAGCTCACAACAGAGCCAGCAGATTGAACTTGCCATGTCGCCAGAAGCAAATTGGAGTTCAAGGTGGGTTTTGCAAGCATCCACCCTTGGAACACTGCTCTCGAGTCTTTGCGTATTAGGCATTCTTGAGCAATCCAACAGGACTCGACTCTCTCACAGAAGGAAACCTTGTGGTTTGGAGCAACTCAAACCCCAGCGAGGAAATTCTCTATGGCCTCATGAGCCCCCCCTTCATGAAGGGGCCGTCATGGACACAAACTCCAGCCTGAGCCAACGTCTGATACTCTCCCTGACTTCATATGCAGGAAATCTCGATTCAGACACTGTAGAGTGGGCCCGCCGTGCCCTCGGCCTGTAACCTAACCTAGCTTGTGTTTTCAGACTTCCGTCCTCACATTCCTGGCCCACAAGCCCTCCAGATTGGGAATTCCAGAGCCACAACTCAGCACTCTTCCTGCCCAACAGAAAAAACACGTTGCCCTATGGGGCTGCCCAGAAACGCAAAATGAGGATCAACGTGAACTGCCATTGACTGTTAGGGTCCATGATCAAAGTAACGAGACTGATGCAAAGCAAAGGCAAGCAAAGCTTTATTTCGCACCAGCATCAGAAACCAACCCAGCTGGTAGGGGCCGTCTCTTATGAAGAGTCAACCACGACCACCGCGAGGCCGATCCCTGCACGAGGCCGCTCCCAGCGATGAAGAGGCGACGACGACGAGGACGACTACAGCTCTCGCTGACAGCTCTCACAGCTCTCGACGACTCCTACAGCTGACCACACCCCAATTTCATAGGCTGCCCTGGCCACTCATGCTCTGTCTGACATAGCTTGAGCCCAAACCTCTGTACAGACACCCAGACAGCTGGCCTCACACCCAGCACATCGGACCCACCATGGCCTTAGGCCGTCATCTCTTCCCAACCTGGCTTTTCAGGCATCTGAACCTAGATCTTATCTCCAATCCCTGCACAGGGGAGAACTTGATGCACAAATCAGAGGTCCTCCTTTCCCATGGCAGGAAACCTTGCTCTTGGCATGGTGTCAATCTTGCAGAGTAGGAGAAACCTGTGTGGCCCATGAGGCCACGCCCATGATTGAGGGCCGCCTTGGGCACAAACACGCATTGTGACCCTCAGCTTGAGCACCGTGTTCAAGTAAGCCCTCTCAGTGGTTGAACCAAGAGCCTTATATGGGGCTTGCCATACCCCTATGCCCCCAATCCTAACCAGAGTTCGGGTTTTCTAGTCGCCCGTACCCTGGGCTCTGCTCTGGAATCCTTCTTTTTGGGGAACCCCTGAGGCAGAACATAGTACTCCTCCTTTCCCCCTAATGATACCAAAGTATTGGGAGCCGAGGAAATTCCCAGAGAGGGAGAATCTTCCATGGCACCATGAGGCCACCCTTACATTCCGTGGCCAACCTAGACCCAAAATCCAGAAACAAAAGCCTGAATACCTCCTCACACTTGCCCTAACTTCAGATCCCAAGGAGCTGCCTCAGGGTCTGCAGTTCGAGCCTGCCATACCCTTGGCCCTAACCCTAACCCGAGTTTGTGTTTTCGAACTTTTGTCCCCAGAGTCCTGGCCCACAGACCCTCCCAGTTGGGCCCTCCAGAGCCACCGGCAGGAGTGTTCCTGCCCCCCTGAAGGAAACTGTGCCCTTTACAGTTGCCCAAATCCTCCAGATTATGAGAAGCCTGCACAGCCCCCGAGGCCACCCCAATTTCCTAGGCCACCCTGAAGAAAAATGCGCAGTCTGACACACCCTTTACATGGACCTCCAGTCAGACACCCAGGTAGTTGGCCCAGAACCGAAGACTGAAATGACATGAACCTAGGTCCTAAATGAACCCCAGCTTAGGTTTTCAGTCATCAGTCCCCAGAGGCGTGGTCTCGAATACCAACATATGGGGGTCCCTGAGGCACAAAACAGAACACCTCCTGTCCCCAAATGGAACCTTGCTATTTGGAGCTGTAAAAAACACTCAGGGTAGGAGAATCATCCCTGGCCCCTGAGCCACCGCCAAACCCAAGCTCTCCCTTGACACAAACCCACATTGGGACCCATCAGCATGAGACTCCATTTCAATTCAGCCCCCTCGGTAGTTTGCCCCAGAGCCAGCAGATCGAACCCGCCTTGTTCCTAGGCGCCAATGGGAATGTGAGGTGGGGCTTCCAGGCATCCATACCTAGAGCCCTGATCTCGCATCATTCAGTATGGGGCACCCTTGAGCCATCAAACAGGAATCCCTCTGTCCCGCAGAAGGAAACATTACTGTTTGGAACAGCTCACCCAGATTGGGAAAACCTCCATGGCCTCATGAGGCAACCCCTCCATTAGGTCCCATCATGGTCACAAACTCCAGCCTGAGCGAACTTCTGACAGTCACTGACTTGAGATGCTGGAGATCTTGATTCAGTTCTGTAGATTGGGCCTGCTGTGCCCTGGGCCCTAAACCGAACCTAGATTGTGTTTTCAGACTTCCACCCTCAGACTCCTGGCCCACAAGTCCTTTAGATTGGGAATTATGGAGGCACGACGCAGCATTCTGCCTGCCCACCAGAAGGAGAAAGCGCCCTAGGGGCTGCCCAAAAACCCCAATGAGGATCAACCTGCACGGCCCACAACGGCATCCCAATTACATAGGCCGCCCTGTGCAATATTGCTCTGCCTGAAACAGCCTGAGGCCAGACCTCCCCTCATCCACCTAGACAGCTGGCTGCATATCCAGCAGATTGGACATGCCCTGGCTCCAGGATGTCATCTTTACCCAACCTGGGTTTTAGGCATCTGTCCCCAGACCTTATCTCACCTTCCTGCATATGGGAGACCTGATGCACAAAACAGAACTCCTTATTCCCCATGGCAGGAAACCTTGCTGTTGAGATGGGTGTCAAACCCTCAAAGTAGGAGAAACCTACATGTCCCATGAGGCCAAGCCCACTCTTGATGGCCACCTTGGGCAGAAACACACATTGTGACCCTCAGCCCGAGTCCATTTTCAAATAAGCCCCCTTGGTAGCTGTACCAGGCGCCCGCATATCGGGCCTGCCATGCCCCTAGGCCCAAATCCTAACCCACAGTAGGATTCTCTGATGCAGAAAACAGGACTCTTCCCTTCCCCCAGAATGACACCATACTATTGGGAGCCGGGCAGAATCCCCAGAGAGTGAGATACTTCCATGGTCACCTGAGGCCAACCCTACATTCCATGGCCGCCCTAAACACACAACCCCTACACAAAAGCCTGAGATACTGCCTCACCTACACCTAAGTTCAGATGCCGAGGAGCTGCCCTCAGGGCCTGCAGATCGGCCTGCCATAACCTCTGTCCTAACCCTATCCCCAGTTGGTATTTTCAGACTTCTGTCCCCAGAGCTCTGGCCCACACACCCTCCAGGATGGGGCTTCCAGAGCCACACTGCAGGACTGTCCTGCCCACTCAAAGGAAAATCTGCCCATTACAGTTGCCTAAACCCTCCTGGTTCGTAAAAACCTGCAAGATATCTGACACCACCCCAATTTCGTAGACTGCTCTGGACAAAATGCACATTTTGTGCACCCTAAGAAGCTACCTTCCGTCAGACACCCAGGTAAATGGCCCTAGAGACATAAGATTGAAACTGACATACCCCCAATCCCTAATTTGAACCTTAGTTTAGGATTTCAGGCATCTGTTCCCAGAGGCTTTGTCTCGAATACCTACGTAGGGGGTGTCCCTGAGCCAAAAAATAGAAAACCTCCTGTCCCCAGAAGGAAACCTTGCTCTTTAGAGCTGTGTCGAACCCTCAGGGTAGGGGAATCCTGCATCTCCACTGAGCCACCGCCACAATCAAGGTCTCCCTGGACACAAACCTGCATTGTGAACCTTCAGCACGAGACTCCATTTCAACTAAGTCCCCACGGTATTTGGCCCCTGTCACAAGAGATCGAACCTGCCATGTTCCTATGCTGCAATGGTAACATGAGTTGGTCTTACAAGGCATCCATCCGTAGAGCCCTGCTATCAAATCTTTCCATAGGAGCATCCCTGGAGTCATCAAAGAGGACTCCCCCTGTCTCACAGAATGAAACCTTGCTGTTTGGAGAAGCTCACAATCCCCACAGTGGGAAAACCTCCATGGCCTCATGAGGCCACTCCTCCATTAGGGGGCCATCATGGACAAAAACTCTAGCATGAGCGAATGTCTGACACTAGCCCTTACTTCAGATGATGGAGATCCCTATCAGCCGCTGCTGATTGTGACTGCCATGCCCGAGGCCAACAACCTAAACCTCATTTTTGTTTTCAAACTTCCGTCCTCACACTCCTGGCCCACAAGCCCTACACATTGGGAATTCTGGAGCCACAACATAGCACTCTGCCTGTCCACCAGAAAGAAAAAGTGCCCTATGTGGCTGCCCCAAAACCCCAAATGAGGATCCACCTTCACAGCACTCGAGGGCACCCCAAATTCTTAGGCCACCCTGTGCACTACTGTGCTGTCTGACACAGCCTGAGACCCAACCTCCTATCAACTCCCATATAGCTGGCCGCATGTCAGGCAGATTGGACCTGCCATGGCCCTAGGCCATCATCTCTACCGAACCTGGGTTTTCAGGCATCTGTCCCCACATCTTATCTCAAATCCCTGTATATGGGGGAACGTGATGCACAAAAGAGTACTCCTCCTTCCCTGTGGCAGGAAAATTTTCTGTTGGGATGGGTGTAAGTCCCTCAAACTAGGAAAACCTGGCATGACCCACATGGCCACGTCCACACTTGAGGTCCGAACTTGGCACACACACGCATTGTGACCCTCAGCCTGAGCCCCTTTTTCAAAGAAGCGTCCTCCATAGCTTGAACAAGAGCCTGCATTTTGGGCCTGATTTGTGCCTTGGCCCAAAACCTAACCCACGGTGGGGTTTTCCAGGCACCCGTACCTAGAGCCCGTCTCTGGAATCCCTGGTTTTGGGAGACTCCTGAGACAGAAAAAAGGACTCTTCCCTTACCCCAGAATAACACCGAACTATTGGGAGCCGGGCAGAATCCCCAGAGAGGGAAAATATTCCATGGCCCCTGAGTCCAAAGCTCCATTCTGGGGCCATCCGAGACACACAATCTAGAGACAAAAGCGTGAGCTACCACCTCACACTTGCCCTAATTTCAGATCCTGAGGACCTCCCCTCATGGTCTGCAGATCTGGCCTGCCATAACCTCGGCCCTAATCAAAACTCGAGACTGTGATTTCAGAGTTCTGTCTCCAACACGCTGACCCACATGCCCTCCAGGATGGGGCCTCCATAGCCACACCACAGGACTGTGCCTGCTATCCTGAAGGAAACTGTGCCTGTCACAGTTGCCAAAACTCTCCTGTATAGGAGAAAACTGCAAGACCCCCGAGACCACCTGAATTTCATAGGCTGCTCTGGACAACAATGAGCAGTCGGTAACACCCTGAGGTCCGACATCCAGTCAGACACCCAGGATAATGTCCCTAGAGAGAGAAGATTGAATCTTACATGGCCTAGGCCCAATCTGAACCCAAGCTTAGGTTTTCAGGCATCTGTCCCCAGAGGCCTGTTCTCAAATACCATGTGGTCCCTGAGCCACAAAACAGAACACCTCTTGTCCCCAGGACACCTTGCTCTTTGGAGCTGTGTCAATCCCTCAGGGTAGGAGAGATTCCTACATGGCCCCTGAGCCACCGCCACATACCAAGATCTCCCTAGACATAAAGCCGAATTGTGACCCATCAGCATGAAACTCCATTTCAACCTAGCACCGTGGGTAGTTGGACCCAGAGCCACAAGATCGAACCTGCCATGCTCCTAGGCTGCAATGGTAACACTAGGTGGGGTTTCCAGGCATCCATAGGTAGAGCCCTGCTATCGAATCTTTCCATGTGGCCGACCCTTGAGCCATCAAACAGGACACAACCTGCAGCCCAGATAAACCAAGCTATTTGGAACTGTGAAATCCCCAGAGTGAGAGGAATCTCCATGCCACCATGAGGCCACCTATGAGTCGCAGAACTCATGGACACAAACTCCAGCCTGTGTGACATCCTGACACTCGCCTTCCATTCCACAGGCCCTAACCTTAGTCCTAACTTGGGTTCTCAGACTTCCATGCTCAATGTCCTGGTCCACAAGCCCTCCAGATAGGGAACACTGAGCCACACCACAGGACTGTGCCTGCCCTCCAGATGGAAAATGTGCCTTATTGAGTTGCAGGAGACCCACCCTATTATGAGAAAGTTGCACAAAACCCCAAAGCCACCCCATTGACAGAAGCTGGACCTGGACCCTAATACACATTCTGCCCTCAACCAGAGTACTGACCTCCAGTCAGCCACCAAGTAGGTGGGGCCAGTGGGAATGCTTTGGACTTTCCATGCCCCCAGGCCCTACCACAAACCCTAGTTTGAGTGTTCTGGCATACATACCCAGTGCCCTGCTCTCGAATCACCCCATATGGACAACCCTAGGGCCATACACAGGACTCCACCTGTCCCCCAGAATGAAACCATTTTATTTAGGGCTTCACAAACCCCCAAGAGCAGAAGCAAACTCCATGGCCCCAGGAGGCCACCCACACATATGATGGCCCTAGTGGACACAAATTCGAGTCTGGGCGAATACCTGACACTCGCCCTAACTTCAGAATGTGGGACTTGCCTCAGCATCTGCAGATCGGTGATCCATGCCCTAGACACTAACCATAAACCTAGCTTGGGTTCAAACTTCCGTATTCAGAGTCCTCCAGATTGGGGACTCCACAGCCACAGCAGGACTCTCCCTGCACTCCAGATTGAAACCGTGCCCTACGGAGCTGCCCCAAATCCCTACATTAGGGGAAACGTGAACCACCCTCAATGCCACCCACTTGCGTATGTCACCCTGGATGCTACTGTGCAGTGTGACACACCTGAGTCCCGTCCTCCAAACAGCCACAGAGACATCTGACCCCAAAGCCAGGAGTTTGGACCTGCCATTCCCCTAGGCCCTTATGCTAAACCTGGGTTGGGTTAGCAGGCATCCATACCCAGAGCCCTCCTCTCAAATCCTACCACACAGGGGACCACTGAGAAACAGAACAGAACTTCTGCCCCCCAGAAGGTATCCTTGCTTTTTGCAGCTCTGCCTAACCCTCCGAGTTGGAAGACAGCTGCGTTGCCACTGAGGCCATGCCCAATTTTACAGGCCGCCCAGGATACACACATTGTGACCCTTAGCCTGAGCCCCATTTTCAACACAGCCCCATGGGTCGCTTGGCCCAGAGCCAGGATCTAAGGCTTGCCATACTACTAGTGCCAAACCTTAAACATAGGTTGGGTCTTCAAGTATCCATACTCGGAACCCTGCTCTCCAATCCCTCTGTATGGGGGACCCATGAGCCATACAACAGGATACCACCTATCCGCCAGAATAGACCAAACTATTTGGAACTGTGCAAAAACCCCAGAGCGGGAGCAAACTCCATGGCCCCATGGGGCCACCCCCACATTTGGCAGATCACATGGATACAAACTCCAGCCTGAGGGACATCCTGACACTTGCCTTAACCTCTATTCTCAGGGAGCTTGCCTCAGCGTCTGTACATTGGGCCTGTGAAATCCTAGGCCGAAACCCTAGACCTAGCTTGGGTTTTCAGATATCTGTCCTCAGAGTCCATTTCCACAAGCCAGAGTTGGCATATTGGACCTGGTATGTCCCTAGGCCCGATCGCGAACTGTATGTTGTTTCGAAGGCATGCATCCCCAGAGCCCTGCTCCTGAATCCCTCCAAATGGGGTACCCTAGATCCATACCAGAAGACTCCACCCGTACTCCAGAATGAAACCTTGCTATTCGGCATTGTCCAAAACCCCCAATGTGGGAGAAACCTCCATGTCCTCAGGAGGCCACCTCAACTTCCTGAGGCTCTAGTGGTCAAAAATTTTAGTCTGAGCAAATGCCTGATATTTGCCCTAAGATCAGATCCTGGGGAGCTCAACAGAGTGTCTGCAGGTCCGGCCTGCCATGCCCTAGGACCTTCCCCAAGCCCTAGCTTGGGTTTTCAGACTTCTATCCCCAGAGTCCTGGCTCACAAGCCTTCTAGACTGGGGACTCAGGAGCCATACCACGGGACTCTGCCTGCCCTCCAGAAGGAAGCCATGCTCTATGGCGCTGTACAAAACCACCCAGATTAGGAGAAACATGCATGGGCTCTGAGGACACCCCCATTTTAGAAGACCTCCCTGGACGCTAATACACATTCTGTCACTCATCCTGAGACAGGACCTCCATTTTGCCACCCACGTAGCTAGCCCACGAGAGAGCAGATAAGATCTACCCTGCACCTAATCCCCAATCCCATCCCTAGCTGTGTTTTCAGATATCTGTCCCCAGTGGTCTACTTTCAAATCCCTCCATAAGGGAGATCCCTGAACTAGAAAACAGGACTTCTCCTGCCTTCCTAAAGGAATTCCTGTGGTTTGGAGCTGTGTAAAATTCTCAGAGCAAGAGACATCAGCATGGCCTAGGCCACCCCGAATTTTGGAGGACTCACTGGACACAAGCCGATTTGTGAACCTCAGCCTGAGCTGCGTTTACAACTCAGTCTCTGAGGTATCTTGCCCCAGAGACAGCTGATCAGGCACGCCATGCTCCCAGGCCCTAATCCTAACCATAGATTTGGTTTTCAGGAATCCATACCCAGAGACTTGGCTCAAATGCCTGCATATGGATGACCCCTGAGCCATAATACAGAACTCCTCCTGTCCCGCAGAATAAAACCTTGCTAGTAGGAGCTGCGCAAAATTATCATGGCTGTAGTAACCTCCATGGGCACATGAGGCCACCCCCATATTTGGCAGGACTCATGGACACAAAGTCTAGCCTGAGTGAACACTTGACACTCACCCTAAATTCACAATCCATGGAGCTTGCCTCAGCATCTGAAGTTTGGGCCAACCATGCCCTAGGCCCTAACCCTAACCCTAGCTTGGGTTTTCAGACTTCCGTCCCAACAGTATTGGCCCACAAGTCCCCCAGGTAGAGAACTCAAGAACCATGCCATATGACTCGGCCTGCCCTCCAGAAGGAAACTGTGCCCTATGGAGTTGCACAAAACCCCGAGAATCCAGAAATGTGCACGGCCCCTGATGCGACCCCAGGATCTTACACCACTGTGGACGCTAATTCACAGTCTGACAACCTGAGTCCCATTCTCCAATCAGCCACTGGGACAGCTGGCCCCAGAGCCCGGAGATCAGACCTGCCATGCCCCTAGGCCCTAATCCTAACCCTAGGTTGGGTTGTCATGCATCCATACCCAGAACCCTGTTCGTGAGTCCCTCCTTATGGTGGACACCTGAGCCATAAAACAGGACTCCTCCTGTCCCATAAAATAAATCTTGCTACTTGGAGCTGCACGAAACTGGCAGGGCTTTAGTAACCTCCATGGCCACATGAGGTTTCCCCCATATTTGGCAGAACACATAGACACAAACTTCAGCCTGGGGGAATGCTTGACGGTCGGCCTAAATTTACATCCCAGCGAGCTTGCCTCAGCATCTGCAGATTGGGCCTGCCATGCGCTAGGCTCTAACCCTAGCCTTAGCTTGGGATGTCATAATTCTGTCCTCAGAGTCCAGGTCCACCAGCCCTCCAGATAGGGAACACTGGAGTCAGCACACAGGACTCTGCCTGCCTTCCAGAAGGAAAACGTGACCTATGGAGCTACACAAAACCCACAGATTATGAGGCAGCTGCATGAGACGCCAAGTCACCCCCATTAATGAAAGCCAGTGCTGGACACTATTACAATTCTGTCCCTCAACCTGAGTCCTACATCCAGACAGACCAGGTAGCTGGTGTCAGAGGGAGGAGATTGGACCTGCCTTGCCCCTAGGACCTAACCCTAACCCTAGGTTTAGTTTTCAGTCATCCATGCCCAGAGGCCAGCTCTTGATTCCCTCCATATGGAGTACCCTAGAGCCAAACAGCAGAACTCCAACTGTCCTCCAGAATGAAACCTTGCTATTTGTAACTATGCAAAACCCCCAGAGTGGCAGGAACCTCCATGACCTCAGGAGGCCACCTCAACATACGGTGACCCTAGTGGTCACAAATTGTAGTCTGAGTGAATGCCTGCCACTTGCCCTAACTTCACATCCTGGGGTGCTCACCCCAGCATCTTCAGATTGGGCCTGCCATGCCCTGGGCCCTAACTCTAACCCTAACTCAGGTTTTCAGACTTCTTTCCTCAGAGTCCTGGCCCACAAGCCTTCCAGACTGGGGACTCAGGAGCTATAACCACAGGACTCTCCCTGCCCTTCAGAAGGAAACCATGCCCTATGGAGCTGCACAAACCCCCTGATTAGGAGAAACATGCATGGCCTCTGAGGCCAGTCCCATTTACAGAAGCCAGTCTTGGACACTATTACACATTCTGTCATTCATCCTGTGCCCCGACCTCCACTCTGACACCCACGTGGTTAGCCCAAGAGCCAGCAGATCAGACCTGCCCTGCCCCTAGGCCCTCATTCTCACCCTAGATTGTATTTACATACATCTGCCCCAGTGGCCTTGTCTCGAATCCCTCCATATGGGATATCCCTGAGCCAGTAAACGGAACTCCTCCTGTCCTCCAAAAGGATTTCTAGGTATTTGGAGCTGTGTAAAACCCTGAGAGCTGGAGACACCAGCATGGCCGAGGCCACACCCTCTTTCTGAGGACTCACTGGACACAAACGTGCTTTGTGACCCTCACCCTCTGCTCCATTTACAACTGAGTCCCCCAGGTAGCTCCCTCCAGAGACATCTGATTGGGCATGCCATGCACCTAGGACCTAATCCTAACCCTAGGTTGGATTTTCAGGAATACAAGCCAAGAGCCTTGGCTCAAATCCCTCCATGTGGGTAACCCCTCAGTCATAAAACAGGACTCCTCCTGTCCCGCAGATTAAATCCTTACTCACTGGAGGTGCTCAAAATCTCCAGGGCTTTCGTAACCTCCAAGGCTATATTAGTCTGCCTCCATATTTGGCAGATCTCATGGACACAAACTCCAGCCTGAGTGAATGCCTGAAACTCGCAATAAACTCACATCCCAGGGAGCTTGCCTCAACCTCTGCAGATTGGGATGGTCATGCCCTAGGCCCCAAAATTAACTCTAGCTTGGGATTTCAGACTTCCATCCCAAGAGTCCTGGCCTACAAGCCCTGCAATAGAGAAATCTGGAACCATACCACAGGACTCTTCCTGCCCTCCAGAAGGAAACCATTCTCTAGGGAGCTGCACAAAATTCCCAGATTAGGAGAACACTGCACGGCCAACGAGGCCACCCCCATTTAAGGAACCTGTCCCTGGACACTAATATACATTCTGACCCTCAGCCTGAGCCCCAACCTCAAGTCAGCTACCCATGAAGTTGGTCTGAGGGTCAGCAGATTGGACCTGCCACGCCCCTAGTCCCTAATGCTAACCCTAGGTTGGGTTTTCAGACATCCATATTCAGAGCCCTGCTCGTGAATCCCTCCATTTGGGGGACCCTGAGACATACAACAGGACTGCACCTGTCCCCCATTATGAAATCTTGCTATTTAGAACTGCACAGAACCCCCTGAACAGGAGAAACGTCCTTGTTCTCAGGAGGCCACCTCCATACACTGTGGCCCTAGTGTTCATAAATTCTAGTCTGAGTGAAATCCTGACACTCGTCGTAACTTCAGATACTGGGGAGGTCGCCTCAGCATCTGCAGATAGGGCCCGCCATGCCCTAGGCCTTAGCCCAAACCCTAAATTGGATTTTTAGATGTCTTTTCCCAGAGTCCTGGCTCATAAGTCTCCCAGGATGGGGACTCAGGAATCACACCACAGGCCTCTCCCTGCCCTCCAGAAGGAAACCCTGCCCTATGAGCTGCACAAAACCCCCTGATTAGGAGAAACATGCACTGCCCCCGATGCTACCCCACTTTCATAATCAACCCTGGACTTTCATGCACAGTTTGACACAACCTAGTCCCGCCCTCCAATCAGCCAACTGGCCCCAGAGTCAGCCGATCGGATATGCCTTGCCCCTAGGCCCTTATCCTAACCCTAGGTTAGATTTTCAGGCATCCATACAGAGCCCTGCTCTTGTAAAGCCTAAAGGAATCTCCTCCCAAATGCCCTGAGGCATTGGGAGCAAGGTTGTTGGCAATGTTGGCAGCATGTGAAAAAGCTATTCCACTGAGGATTCTGGAAGCCAGAAACCCATTGTGTTGGCAAAAAGCAAGAGCACATCTTTCGGTATCAGATGTCTCCAGTCCAGTAACTCTGGTAGTGGACTACACTAGAATGTGCACCTTGTTGCAGTGTTCCAAATTCTATTGGTGCCTGTGTTCAAGGAATTGACTACACAGCCTGAGGTCACCTACCCAATTCTACACTGGATTATCACCTGCACAGTGCTCAGGGCTGTCTTCTCATCTCTATTCTGCATGCAAGGCCACATCTCTACACAACGACACCAACACACACATCTCCACAGGCCCCCAAGGAAGGGCTGAGTGCATCCAGGACCCCACCTGGCTTCAGACACAAATCTCCACTCTCACCTGTTTGTGAACCTGGATAAGCCATAATGCCTAACAGGGGTAGTCTGCATCTTGTCTGTAAAATACAGATGATTGTAGCATGGACTACCTCCACGTCTCCACTAGCATATGTGGAATAATATATATGATATTGGAGGAGTGGTGTCACATGTAGGAAATACCTCCAAACACATTTTCCCCCTCTTCTCAATTTCTCTGAGTCTGCTACTCGTCAGATCCCACCCTACAGTCCCTAATGTTGTGTGAAAGTGTGTGTGTGTGTGTGAGAGAGAGAGAGAGAGAGTGTGTGTGTGAGTGCATGCACAGTCGCTCCTGTGGGCACACATCTGTTCATCAGTGCTCATAGTCTGGCGTCCAAGAAGGCGCCAGTCCCATATACAGAGGGGTGGGCCATACTTTCCCAAGACCTTAGGCTTTCTAATTTTCAAAGCAAACCCTGAAGAAGGGATTGGAGCTTTGGCGCTTGATGGTCAGAATCCACCCTTACCATGAGAGACTCCATATCCTGTCCTGAGAGCTATTAAATCCTTTCCAATGCGTGTGATGTGGATAGGGGTCCACTCAGTGGATGGCCATGACCTTGGCTCCCCCTCAGACAAGAACTTCCTGGAATGCCTCCTGTCTATGATATCAATGCCCTCCATCACCCTGAAACTATCTCCATGTCTGTAGCCCCTGCCGACAACACAATTTTTTCCAGAGCCTTCCAGTGAGTCCTAGGTACATCCAGGGCCCCAAATTTGAGGTCACTCACAAAGAGCTGGGTTCATGCCTGGTTCATCCTTCTTACAAGTCTGTGATTCTGGGCAAGGCACTAACCATGCAGCGGTCTTCACCTTCTCCCAGTGGTTCCCTGAAATCTCATATTCTGTTTTATCATCTTTGTGTAATGCTCTTCATTGGAGTGTGCACTGGATTTAATGATTCCTTCCATTCCACAGAACATGGCCCCATGTTCCAAAACCCAGTCCGAGATTTAGTTCTAAAAGCTCATTGCCCATCACTGTGCTGTCTCTGCCCTGTGTTCTCTCTCAGATCCTCAACCTTGAGTACAAGCCCCTATGCGAACCTTGAAACGCACACATGGGCCCGGGACCCAACAAGGAGGGCCAACAACAGACCAAAGAACTCACGCCTTTTGAGATAGACGGAATCCTGCCAAAACCACTATGTGAGCTCAGATTCTCAGTGAAGCAGATCCTGCATTAATGTTATCAATAGCCCCAAAGTACTGTGTGGCTCTGGCAGGAGCCCCTAGGTAAGCCCTCCTGGATTCCTGTACTTAAAGATTCCTCAGAGAATCAACAGATAGTATTTGTTGGTTAAGCCACTGAGTATGGGGTAATGTGGTCACACAGCACGAGGAGCAGGGCACTGGTAGTGTCCACCTGCCCCAGGCCATGGCCCTCCTCCCTTTCCTCTCTACTCCCACGTTCAGCTTCCTCCAATCACTCTGGCCTCTTTTCTAACCCCAACTCTGAGAACATAATGTTCTGCTTCTTATCTTCTGCACTATGGTACCCTCTGCCATTTAAATACACTCAGATTTGTGCAGGGCTCTCTCCTTCTTTTCCTGCCACAGTAATTCTCAGTGCCACCTCAGCACAACCTTGTCAGACCCCTCACCTGTTCGAGCTCAGGACCCAGTTGAAGTCCCTTGGTCTTTTCTTATAGAGCAAATGTTCTTTTCATTCACATTTTCAGTTCATGTTTGTCCATCTGCCCACTAGACCCTGATCACCTAAAGGGAAAAACTGGTTGCCTGATTGGCACTGGCACCACCAACACACCACCATTCACGTCTATTGTCCAAGCCCAATTGATTTGGGTTATGTGTATGTCCTGTTGTTTTCTTTTGTTTCCTACATCAACTCTGTGTTCCATGTGGGGCTCAAACTCATGACCCTGAGATCAAGTACCTTGTGCCCTACTGACTGAGGAAGACAAGTGGTTCTTTGGTCATTTTCTCTAGGTTCTAGGCTGATAACTATCGAAGTTTGCTTGCTGTTTTCAACATGTTCTAGTTATATTCCCTTATGCTAAATTACCAAATAACTCCCCCAAATATGGTAGCATGTTACCGTAGATTTCCCCCCAAGACAGTGCTGAGTAGATCTTCAGATTGGAGGATGATCTCCTTCATGTGGTCTTTCAGGAGACCAGAGTCCCTCTACCATGGGACCTCTCACTCCCTGGGTTGTCATGCCCCTCTGACATCATCGGCACAAGGGGAATGTCCCTGAACTAAAGGTGTTCAGGTGGTGAAACTTTTAGGAATCAGACAGAAAGAGACAGAGATTTATGGCACAGACATACTTATCACTTGAATGATGAGAGTCAAATAATTGGAAATGGCTTAGTTGTTCCATTATGGAGCTTTGAGTGCTGACAATGAGAATGCCCAAGGGGACAGCAGCAACAGTGCCTATCTATGGTGGATACCTCAGGTAGAACAAGAGCCCAGCCTACAACTCTCCCTGCCTCCCACCCAGTATTACACACACACACACACACACACACACACACACACACACACAAAACCCAGAGGGAAAATCATGGAATCGGGACACCACCCATTATGTGATATTATTTCTTGGAAGAAGGAAAGTGTCTTCTTTTCTTCATATTTGAATCATTATTTTACTTCATAACCACAGTGTGACTAAAACCTCAAGAGTGATTGACTATTACCTGACTCATTAGAAATAAATGGGATGATTTAAGATATGATTTTAATATTTTTTATAAAAAGCCCGCTAGAATAGTTTAAACATAGCCTATGCAGGATAAGGAAAGAATTTAAAGGTTTCTAATGGACCCAAACATTTCCCCAGTTTCTGCCATTCAGGGTTCCTTTATGAAAGGGAACACTAACCAAGATAATGAAAGTAGTTTATTTTGGAGTTTTCCAAGATGATTGTTCTTTCAGGAACATTAGTTGGTAGCAAAGTGTTATTTTTATGAAAAACTTAAAAAAATACGTAACATTCTTATGTTCTGTAGCAAGACAGAAAAGGCCATAGTGTAGAATTCGGGGCACATGAAAAACCCACACGAGGTAAAGTACCAAAGACAGAGGGAAGAGCAGTGGTTGCAGGGACTGAAATGAGGGAATGAGCAGCGAGCGCTCAGTAGCCCAGGTTTCTCTGTGATGGAAATGTTCTACTAGTAAGTAGTTGTGCAACACTCTTACTGTACTTACAGGCACCTCGATGTAACATTGAAAAGGATCAGAGCAAACGTTTAAGTGATCACAATTTCTACTTTATTTATATGACCAAAATCTATGAAGCCATTATATGGGTGTATACAAAACACAAAAATTACAAAAAAGGCAAGGATAGCGAAGGGGAATCCATCCAGCCTGTTCCAGCCAGCATGAGATGCTGCTTGGGGGCCAAGGCTTGTTATTCCACTGAGACAGGTGCTGGCTTGAGCCCCTTGGGAACCCCAGGAGCAGGGGCAGGACACTGCTGGACCTCCAGGTCAGGAAAAGGGGCTGACAACTCTTCCATCTCAGGAGAGTGAATTAGAGCCCTGACTACCACCTACACTGGCCCCAACAGGGCAGGTGGCCCCACTGCACTTGCTGAGGGATGAGATCCAGCAGCAGGGATGGGGTGGGCCAGCTTTGTCTCTGAAGATAAAGCGGGTGACCCAGTGGGAGCTGGCCCAATTTCCTGAGGTGGTTCAGGATCTTGCAATGGAACAAGTCCTGTAGCTCCATGAAGAGAAAGTATCATCACGATGATTGACTTCCCGTGTCCCTTCGAAATAAAGGAAACTTTTCCCAACACTCAATGTTGTCTGTGTCCAGGAACCAATCCCTGGTTGGTCTCCCTGACTAAAGACCATGGGGACAGGGATCTGAGACTACTCCTGTCGACCCAGCTGCACTCTTTGGAGGCCTACTCAGTGTGGCCCACACAGTACCCTCCACTTGCCCACATCGCTCATCCCAGCCCTTCTCTTACCCAGACCCTGGCTCTGTGGGCTCAAGCTGTTGCAGCTGGGAGAGAAAAAGCTGGACACGGTGATCCAAATCTGAGCCTGGCATATTGAGCCCCAGGTAGCCCAGCAGCATATTCAGGCTGGGAAAACCTGGGGGCTGGACAAAAACCTCTGGATATTGTCCTTGATATGTGTTCAACATAGAGGAGATGGCCCTGGGAAGAGACTATTAGGCAGAGGTATCAGAGGACAGCCCACCCTCCCAAACCAGTATCCCAGGGAACCCCAGTGGGAACCTGTGTCCCTGGACTTCCAGCTCCTGTCAGAGGCCAGTTCTAATTCTTGTCCACCTACGATCTGGCAGTCCTGCCTGAGACAAGCCTGGTCACAGATGACAGGGTGGCAAAACCCACTATGTGTGTGAGTCCTTGATCAATGGTGTTATAATATCTGTCCTTCTTAGGGGAGCAGGACACATGCCTCAGTCTGTCTCCTTGCTGAGTTGCTACTTGAATTCAACTGCATGTGCCCAGCGAGGGGTGATGTCTGTCCTCTTAATTACCCTCACTGCACATACCACTGCTCTGTGAAGAGCCATCCAAAGAGGAAACAAAGGGACTCTGTCTCTAGCTAGTCCTTAACAGGACCCTCCCAATGCCTCAAATGTTACTACCTTTGCCATGTGCTGCCTCTTTCACTATGTGCCATGAGTGGATCTCCTTCCACTGACACTATTCTCCCACAAGGTGTGGAATGTCTGGTCCCTGAGCTCTCACTGGGTCTCCTGAGCCACATCTGAGCACCCAGTGTCTGGGTTCCAACAGATTGCTGAGTGTGATGGTTCCCACAGCCTCTCTTCTGTTTCCCAGGATTAGGGTAGAGTCAGGGCTGGTAGGGGACGGAAAGGGGAATGATTCTCTTAGGGGCTAAAGCTTTTCCCCAGCCCCCTCTGCTCTGCCACAGTGCCCACACCCACAGCTTCCCTGGGCCCCTTCCTTTCTCCAGAGGAAACTCTCAGACCTTCACCCTTAAGGAGGAATCACAGATGTGTGGGATAAGGGTCCAAGGTTCCCTCCAACTCAAACTCCCCTGGCTGCCCTTGGGGAGAGACAAGGCACTCCTTCATCAGCCAAAGCTCACTCACATATTCCGCTGCTCCTGAAATGCACCCATATCTAGAGGAGGCCAGGGGGAAACTAATGAAATGCCCTGTGGATGTTACCTCTCTTAGTGTCCAGTGTCACTGCCTGACCCCTGACTAGTCTGGAGGCTTGCGGTGCTATCTGATCTGTGCAGGGTTCACAGTCAGCTCCTATAGGAACGCATGCACAGAGTGGAGATTCCTGAATGCTTGCTGAATGATAGGGCACCAACGAACCCATCACAGTTATCTGAATGAGCCTGGACCCCCTGCTCACACCCGGAGACCACTGCTCTGGTTTCACCCAGGCACAGACCACAAATAGAGTCTCAGATCTCTTTTTAAATGGCCAGACAGCTCAGATAAAGTCCACAGTGATAGTGAGGGTAAGGCAGAGGCTTCACCATGACAAGCAGGACAATGATAAATGAGTACAAGGACAGGCTTGCTAACAGACCTTTGCACAGGCCCAAGCACCCAGGTGCACTTTCATTTCAACACCCCACTGAGTCCCTAAAATAACTCTGACCCAGTCAGAGGAGAAAACCAAGGCTAGGGAGGTTTGGGAACATTCCCAAACCTCACAATGAGGCCATGGCCAAATGCTGCTGGGCAGTTAGGCGCAGGGTGCTGACCTTGCAAACAGGAGGTCCAGAGCCTCTTGGGTGGTGGCAAAGTCTCTGTATGAGCTCAGAAATACGTTGACATAGCTGAGGATTCCTCCTAGGGGAGCAGGCTCCAGACGTATTTGTTTCTTTAGCAGGTTGACCCCATTGGTCCATAGCACATGGGTCTCTCTCCTCTTCAATGGAGAGCCATTTTTCCCCTGAGCTGAAACAGAGGAGTCATGAGACAGTGCTATAGCCACCACGAGGGTTAGGGGTTGGAGCACAGACCGAACCCCCAATATCCCAGTTACCTATGTCAAGAGGTGGAACTCGTGGACCCACAGTCATAAAAACAATCAGGTGACTGGGTGGTTCCTTGCCTGAATTCTAGGAGTCATGGTTTTGGCTCAGGTCATTATCTTAATGTCCTGAGATCAAGCTCCTCTTAGGGCTGCATATTGAGGACAGAGTGTTCATGAAGATTCTGTCTCTCCCTCTGCTTATCCCCAGTCTCCCCCTATCTTTTTCCCAGTCCCCCCCTATCTTTTTCCAATGAGTCAATCTACCAATGAGTTAATAAATCTTTAATGAAAAGAAAATAAATGTTCTTGGCATCCATACAAAGAAGTGAAGTAAGTGAAGCCTGAACTTGATAGTATCTCAGGTCAGATTGTGAGCTGAGTATTGATAGCACCTCCCTGCATGAACGGTGTTGATCCTGTGATTTCTGATAACATATCCCATTGTTGAGATGAGAGCACAGAGACATTTTCTTAGGTGAGACAGCTCAGGGATGTTAGGGCATGTAGGATGTTTAGTGCAGCAATGGGAGTCAGCAACAGAAGCAAATCCCATCAAAGTCTTGCATCACTGAAGGGCTCAATGTCTGTGATAAATGACTGGCCTTCTGCAATGTTGTGCAGCACAATGAGATCCCTTCTCCTGACCCTGGAGGGGCCCCAGGGATGTGTTCCCTCACAACCAAAAGGCAGAGCAGGAGTCATAGTACCATGGGCCCCCTGTTCCTTTGGGTAAAGTCTCCCAAATTATCATGATACTGTGCAAGACTTGGAGAACTTGGGGAAGGACTGTCAAGACAATGGGAACACCTGGCATCACAACTTAGGAAAATGCATAACAAAGGGCAAAAGGATTCTCGTTGAATGAGATGAATGAGGTGAGAAAGCATTTAGAGTCCATTCTCTGATATTCCTACAACTATGTGGACAGTGACACTGCATTTCGCCAAGACAGGGGCAGAGCCATGGAGGCAAGTTTGGGGAGGCGATGGGGATGCAGATTGATGTGGGTTCAGGACTTTAGGACGGAGCCCAGGGCAGTACTAGGCTGGCTCTGGCACTTGGGACACATTTTTTTTTTTTTTTTGCTTTGGGACCCTGAGGGTTGGTTCTCCCCAGCACCTGCACTCACCCTGGGCCAGGGCTGGACTCTGTTGGCAGTGTGGGGCAGCTTCTTGTCCTTCAAGGTGGTAGAGCAGAAGTTCTTGTCATTCAGCTCCTGCCCCATCTCCTGTGTGGAGCTCTATAAAGACAGTGCCCAGACGCCAGGCAGGAGGTCTCAGTGCCCTGTCTGGCTCCCTTCGCTCGTTCTCAGACACAGGGCACTCCCTTCCAGATGTACCACTCCCCAGTATGCACACATCTTCACCAAGGATAGAAATGTGACACAGCTTCAGGGCCTTGGATGTGCTCTGGCACAGGTAAGACACCCCTCACAATCATCTTTCCATCCTGCCCACCATGACGTTGGGGTGAACATAAAGGGATCACCAGGGTTTCCACTGTCCTGAAACCTCCTCCAGCCAGTGACAGAAACCCCCACATATCCCTCTTTACCTGAAAATCAAGAGGAGGGGTTGGGGTTGCCCTGGGATGGCTCAGCGGGGTGTCTTGGCCTGGCCTAGGCTTCCTTGTATGACCTTATGGAACCTCCTACCAAATGCCCTGAGGCGCTGGGGTGAAGTTTGAGCCAATGTCTGCAGCAAGAGAAAAAGTGATTCCCCTGGGCTTTCTGGAAACCAGAGACCCGGGAAGTAGGCACGGAGCAAGAGAACATCTTTCCATATCAGATGTCTCCAGCCAAGTATCTGGTACCGGACTACACTAGAATGTGGGTGCCTGGTTGCGGGGTTCCAAATTCTGTTGGGGCCTGTGGTCAAGAAAGTGACTTCACTGCCTGAGATCACCTACCCATGTCCATCCTGGATATTATCACCTACACAGACAGTGATCAGGACTGCCATGTACTCATCCCCTTTCTGCATGTGAGACCACATCTGTACACAGGGACTCCAACACACCCCTTTCTAAAGACCCCCAAGGAAGGGCTGAGTGGAGCCAGGACCCCACCTGGATTCAGACACATCTCTCTACTCTTACCTTGACCCTGGATATGCCATTATACATGTCAGGGGTGGTCTGTGTCTTGCCTATTCAATACGGTTGATTCTAGCATGGGCTACCTAAAGATTTCCACGGGCATATGTAGAATAATATCTATGTTATAGGAGGAGTAGTGTCACAGGTAGGAAATATGTCCAAGCACCTTTTCCTCCCCTTCTCACTTTCTCTGAGCCTGCTACTCATCAGATCCCACCCTACAGTCCCTAATGATGTGTGTGTGTGTGTGTGGGTGTGTGTGTCTGTGTGTCTGTGTGTCTGTGTGTGTGTGTACAGTCACTCCTCTGGGCACACATCTGTTCATCAGTGTTCACATTCTAGAGTCCCAGATGAGGCTAGCCCCTCTTCATAGGCGTGGGCCATAATTTCTCAAGACCTTAGGCTTTCTAATTTTCAAAGCAAGCCATAAAGAGGGAATCAGAGCCTTGAGGCTTCATGGTCGGAATCCACTCTTACCACTGGAGACTGCATATCTTGTGCTGAGATGTATTAACTCCTTTCCAATGGGTCTGATGTGGATACGGGTCCACTCAGTAGGTTGCCATGACCTGGGCTCCCCCTTAGACAAGAATTTCCTGGAATGCCTCCTGTCTATGATATCAATGCTTACTCTCACCCTGAAACCATCTCCATGTCTGTAGCCCCTGCCTTCTACACAACTTTTCTCCAGAGCCCTCCAGTGAATGGCTAGTTGCATCCAGGGCCCAAACGTTGGGGACACTCCCAAAGAGCTAGATTCATGCCTGGTTCAGCCTTATACAAGTCTGTCATTCTGGGCAAGGCACTGACCCTACAGGGGTTGTCATCTTCTCCTCCAAGTGGTTCCCTGAAATCTCATATATTGTTTAAAAAACTTGATCTAACCCAGTCCCTTAGAGTGTGGTCATGACTTAGTGACTCCTTCCATTCCACAGAACATGGCCCTATGATCCAAAAACCCTGTCTGAGATTTAGTTCTAAAAGCTCATTGCCCATCTCTGTGTTGCCTCTGACCCGTGTTCTCTCTCAGATCCTGACCCTGGAATTCAAGCCCCTATGTTGAACCTTGACACACACATGGGAAGGTGATGTAGCAATGAGGGCCAACAACAGACAGAAGAACTCAGGCCTTTTGAGATGGACAGAATCCTGCTCACACCCGACATGAGCTCAGGTTATCAGTGAAGCAGGTCCTGCCTTGGTGTTTTCAACAGCCCCAAAGTACTGAGGGGCTCTGGCAATATCTCCTAGCTGAGCACTGCTAGATTGCTGAACTTAAAGTCTCCTCTGAGACTCTGAGACAGTGTTTGCTGGTTAAGCCCCCGACTGTGGGTTAATGTGGTCAAACAGCACTAGGAGCAGGTACTGGTACTGTCCACCAGCCCCAGGCCATGGTCCTCCTCCCTTTCCTCTGCTTCAGCATCCTCCTTTCTAGCACCCTGGGCTCCTTTCTAACCCCCACTCTGGGAACATCATATTCTGCTTCCAATCCTCTGCACCATGGTACCCTCTTCCTGGCTAAATACTGTGGGATTTGTGCAGGGCTGCCTTCTTCTCTTCCTGCCACAGGAATTCTCAATGTCATCTCAGCATAGCCTTGTTGGATCCCTCCCCTGGTGGAGTTCAGGACTCAGCTTAGTCCATTACTCTTCTCTCATGGAGCAAATTCTCCTTTCATTCATCTTTTCAGTCATGTTTGTCGATCTGCCCCTCTAAACCCTGAGCTCCAAGAGGAAGAAACTGTTTGCCTGATAAGGACTGGCACCACCTGAGGGCTCAGGGCCCAGAGTCTGAATTAACAGGAGAGAGAATCCAGCCCACCACCAACCAGCTCTATTGGCCAGGCCCAATTGATTTAGGTCATGTGCAAGTCCTGTTGTTTTCTTTTGTTTCCTACATCAACTCTGTATTCTATGTGGAGCTCAAACTCATGACCCTGAGATCAAGTACCTTGTGCCCTATTGACTGAGGAAGCCAAGTGCTTTTTGGTCATTTTTTTCTAGCTTCTAGGCTGATAACTATCTAAGTTTATTTGCTGATTTCAAAATGTTCTAGTTACATTCCCTTATGCTGATTTACCAAATAACTGCACGAATTATGCTGTCATGTTGCCATAGATTTCTTCACATGACAGTGCTGAGTGGATCTTCATTGGATACTGAGCTCCCTCATGTGGTCTTTCAGGAGCCCAGAGTCCCTTCACCATGGGCCTCATCACTCTCTTGATTGTCAAGCACATCTGACGCCATCAGTACAAGGGGCATGTCCCTGAATTAAAGTGTTCAAGTGGTGATCCTTGTAGGAATCAGACAGAAAGAAACAGATTTGTGGCACAGATGTACTTATCACTTGAATGACAAGAGTCAAATAATTGGAAATGGCTCAGTTGTTCAATGATGGGTCTTTGAGTGCTGTCACAGAGAATTCCCAAGAGGACAGCAGCGACAGTGCTTGCCCACTGTGGGGACATCAGGTTGAAGAAGAGCCCAGCCCAAAAACACTCACTACCATCCATCCACAGCATAACACACACACACACAAACACCCCTCCCCCCCACAAACACGCTTACGGAGGGAAAATCATTGAAATTGGGACAAAATCCATTACAGGCTATTATTTCTTGGAGTAGGAACTTATCTTCTTTTTGTCATATTTAAGTCATTATTTTACTACATAAACACCTTCTGGCTTAAAACTAAAGAACTATTTACTCTATTACCTGACTTCTTTTTTTTTTTAAGATTTTATTTATTTATTTGACAGACAGAGATCACAAGTAGGGAGAGAGGTGGGCAGAGAGAGAGAAAGGGAAGCAGGCTCCCTGCTGAACAGAGAGCCCAATGCAGGGCTCTATCCCAGGACCCTGGGATCATGAACTGAGCCGAAGGCAGAGGCTTTAACCCACTGAGACACCCAGGTGCTCCTATTACCTGACTTCTTAATAATAGACAAGAAGATTTAAGATGTGATTTTAATATTTTTTATGAATTACCCAGTAGAATAATTTAAACATGGCCTACGCAGGATAATAAAAGAATTTAAAGGTGTCTCGTGGACCTAGAATTCCCCCCCGTTTCTGCCATTCAAGATATCCTTATGAAAGGGAACAATATCCCAGATAATGAGAGTAGCTTATTTTGGGGCTTCCCATGATGATAGTTCTTTCAGGAACATTGGTTTGTAATAAAATGTTACTTTTATAAAACAATGAAAAAATTATTTATCTTTCTTATATTCTATAGCCAGGCAGAGAAGGCCATATTGTAGGATTCAAGTCACATGAAAATCCCAGGTGAGGTATAGTACCAGAGACAGAGAGAAGCGCAGTGGTTGCAGGGACTGGGGTGCAATAATGAGCAGTGAGTGATACATAGCCCAGGTTTCCTTGTGATGGAAATGTTCTACAAGTAATTAGTTGTGCAACACTCTTAAAGTACTAATGGCACCTCCGTATACCATTGAAAAGGATCAGAGTAAAATAAAATGACAGGACCCATCCATATGTGGTCTACAAGAGACCCATTTTGAACCTAAGGATACATCCAGACTGAAAGTGAAGGAATGGTGATGCATCTTTCATGCCAATGGGGCTCAAAAGAAGGCTGGGATAGCAATTCTCCTATCAGATAAATTATATTGAAAACTAAATACTGTAGTCAGAGATACGGAAGGACACTACATCATTCTTAAAGTGTCCATCCACCAAGAAGATCTAAAAATTGTAAATATTTATGCCCCCAATATGGGAGCAGCCAACTACATAAGACAACTGTTAATCAAGATAAAGAGTCATACTGATATGAATACATTAATAGCAGAGATCTTACATCGCCACTCTCAGTAATAGAAAGATCATCCAAGCAGAAGATCACTAAAGAAACAAGAGCATTGAATGACACATTGGACCAGATGGATCTCATAGATATACACAGAACATTCCACCCTCAAACAACAGAATACTCATTCCTTTCGAGTGCACATGGAACCTTCTTCAGAATAGACCATATAATGGGTCACAAATCAGGGCTCAACCAATACCAAAAGATTGAGATTATTCTCTGCATATTCTCAGATCACATTGCTTTCAAACTGGAGCTCAAACACAAGGAAAAGGTTGGAAGGAATTCAAACACCTGGAAGCTAAAGACCACCTTGCTTAAGAATGCTTGGATCAACCAGGAGATCAAAGAGGAACTTAAACAATTCATGGAAACCAATGAGAATGAAGACACTTTGGTCCAAAACCTATGGGATACAGCAAAGGCAGTTCTAAGGGGGAAATACATAGCCATTCGAGCCTCCCTCAAAAAAAATGGAAAAATCCAGAATACACCAGGTGTCTCTACATCTTAAAGAACTGGAGAATCAACAACAAATTAATCCAACTCCACACACAAGAAGGGAAATAATCAAGATTAGAGCAGAGATCAATGAGATAGAAAGTAGAGATACAGTAGAATTCATCAATGAAACTAGAAGCTGGTTTATTTAAAGAATCAATAAGGTCGATAAACCATCAGGCAAACTAATCCAAAAGAAATGAGAGAAGGCCTAAATTAATAAAATTATGAATGAAAAGGGAGAGATCACAACTAACACCAAGGAAATAGAAACAATCATCAGAAATTATTATAAACCATTACATGCCAATAAGTTAAGCAACCTAGATGAAATGGATACATTCCTGGAAAACTATAAACTTCCAAAATTAAACCAGGAAGAAATTGACAACCTGAATAGACTGATATCTAGTAATGAGATTGAAGCAGTTATCAAAAACCTCCCCAAAAAACAAGAGCCCAGGACCTGAAAAATTCCCTGGGTGGTGCCAGAAATCCTTCACTGCAGTAACATCCAGAGGACAGATGGTCCTGTCTACTCAGGAAAATCTAAACAGAAGTGCTCCCCTGAACTCAGTGGTCTCTGCCATTCACAACACTTACACATAATGGCCTCCAAATGACCAGTACTGACGCATAAGGGACATCTTCATGCCCCTATTCAGCAGGAAGAAGATACAGACGATGAGACCATCCTATTTGAAGAACTTTAATGACTGAAGGGTCTAAACTGTTCAGGAGGACATGAGGAGGGTGGAGAATGCTAGCTGAGGACAAAGCAGAAGTTGGCACGCCACACCTCCCCTCCACAACATGTGATATGGGTGACATTCCTCAGGCACTCTGGCTGCCCTAAAGCCAAGGAAAGGAAAAAAAAACAGATTCTTCACAAATACAGATCAAAACACTGCAAGACCTGAGTCTCCCTCCGTTTCCAAATGTCCTAGTGATTGACAAGGAAGAGGCTTGCTTGTCAATAGGCTAGCTAACTTCCAGAGACCCGTAACTCCATTTCCTGAAGCCCTAACGTCCCCCTCCCCTCCATAACACTGAGGGAGGCTGAAGCAGAAGGAAATGTCAATAAAACGGAATTTCTTCCCAAACCTGAAGTCCCTTGAGAAGGACCTGTGAGAGGAAGAATCTAACATTCCTCCAGGAAGCTCCCCACCATCTTTCTATTAATGCCTTCCTAGAAGGAAAAGTCACCTTCACTTGACAAGAGCAAAGCCTCCTGTATCCTGTGTGTCCTCTGTCCACCTGCAACGTCCTTGCAAAACCTCCCTTCTTCCTGACCTCCCCCAACGCCATCCTAGGGAGTCAGACTGCCATCACGACCACAGCATAGCAACCCTTTCTACACAGGGTCATGTCCCTGTGCTTTAATAAAAATCACCTTTTGCCAGTAAAGCTGTCTCAAGACTTCTTTCTTGACCATCGGCCTTGAACTCTAACGTCTTTCCTACATCAGTCCTGTCTCTTGTAAGGGCTCCTGTGGAAACAACCCTGCAACAGGGTCCCATTTCTGTCAACTCTTCTGACTCCATCCACCTAACCCACTGCACATCCTGTGTTCTCTGAGGACAGGACACTTCTGTGGTTCTTGGGCTGAAGCCATCACATGGCACCTCTTTCAGTCCTTGACTTTGTTGAGTTTGCCCATCTGAAACTCCCCAGCATCCCATCCTCACTTTCTTTTTCTCACATGTTTATCTGGTCAATAGGTTCTAATCATCTAATCTAATCTAATCTAGTCACCTAATCTAATCTAATCTAATCTAATCAATCGGTTCTCATCTATAACAGGTTTCTGCTCCTGAGTAGATGACTCCCTTGCTTTCCTTTGTCATCAAGCTCAAATCTTAACTCTCAGACGATTGTCTTACAACTGCACCTCTACCCTGCCGGGAGCCCCACACCCCCACTACCAATCCCCTGCCCCTCGCCCTCACTGCCCCCTTACCGCCACCCTGCTTCTGATCTGTTGCCGCTGCCCCCTGCTGTTCCCGCCCACCCCTCCCTGCAGCTACCACCTAGCCGCTACCCCTGCCCCCAACTCTGGAGCCTTCTCGATTCCCTACTCCTGTTGCCGGGCTGCTGCCGCCCCACGAGTCCAACTCCACCTTCCCCGCACTGGTACCACCAGGCTGCCCCCACAACATGAGCTGCTCCCACCGCGCTGCACCCCCGTCCAGGGCACCCCCACTTAAAACCACCATTGCCTCTCCGCTGCTACCCTGGGTCCCCGCTGCTGCTGCTATCAGTGGTCCCGCCCTGTAGACATGCACCAAGGCCAGCAAAGCCAGGCCCTTGCTTCGCTGCCTGACTCACCACGCCATGACATGGACATCCCGCTTATACCCAGCTAGTCCTGCCCACCCCCAAGGACACTACCGCCTAGCTTCTCCCCCACCCCACTCCGATGCCTCCTGGCTGCCAAGCGTGTGGCTTCCAGCACGTCCATCACCCCTCGCACTGCTACCAGCTTGCTGCCCCCACAAAATGTACCCCTGCCACCCTGCTGTGCCCCTCACACTGCCCACATTACCTCAGCTGCCACAGCTCCGCAGCTCCGCGGCTGCCCTGCATCCCCGCCCCCTTGACGTGCACAATGGGCCTGCCCACGACGCCCACCTAACTGCCATTGCCCCGCCCCCTTGACGTGCACGATGGGCCCGCCCACCACGCCCACCTAACTGCCATTGCCCCGCCCCCTTGACGTGCACAATGGGCCCGCCCACCACGCCTCCCTAACTGCCGATGCCCTGCCCCTTGACGTGCACATGGGCCCGCCCACCACGCCCTCCTAACTGCCGCTGCCCCGCCCCCTTGACGTGCACTCTGGGCCCGCCCACCACCCCCGCCCCGTTGCTGCGCTGCTGCTGCTGAGCCGCTGGCTCCGGGCTGGTCCCACCCCCACTCCGGCTGCTGCTTCCTCAATTCCTCCCACCCCCCACAGTCGCCACACAGCTGCCTCACTTGGCTGTCACAGAGCTCCCCCACCATGGCCCGCCACTGCCACTGCCACCCCACTGCACCTCCCCAACGCCGCTGCGACTGCGACCCAGTGACATTGCTTCCCACTGCCCCGCCCTGTTGCCCCCGCTGCCTCACTGCACCCCCATGGTTTCTGCCACCCCTCCCCGCTGTGCTTCCCACCCCGCCACCGTCGCGTCCCCCACGCAGACCCTCCTTACCACCCGACCGCTGCCCAGGGGCTGCCTGGCTGCTCTGACGTCACTGGCGCGCACTGGACGTCATCAGTGGGAGACCGGCCCTAAGAGAATTTCTGCATAGGGACTGGAGGCAGGTGTGTTCTGGAAGTGGGTTGGAGGTATAGACACGGGGGTAAATCCCAAGAAGGAAAATGTCAGCATAATTATGTTAAGTGTTAAAATAGCCTAAAAAGCTAAATGTAAAGTGCTTTCAATGTCTCCTTCTTTTCCATACAGTGACTTTATTCCTCATATTGTGCACCTCAAAATAATACAATCTCACGTTAACTAACTGGAATGAAAATAAAAACTAAAAAAAGATAAATAAAAATCTTTTAACATCATGCATTAATTGACATACAGACATTAAGGAAAGAGTTTGCATAATAAAATGTTTATACGGGTCTAGGTGCTCTTTCTCAATCAAGGCTGGTCAAAATCATGGAAAAGAGTTTTATTTCTCTTCAGAATCACTCACTGTTCCTGGATTTCATGTACAGTGTACATACATATGAACAAGCTTTTCTCAAAAACTAAAAGAAAAAAAAAAGCTCCCAAGAACCAACACTAGACGTCCACTGTAGAATTGCATGAACAGAAATGCCCTCGTTAGCTTTGTTGTATGAGAAGACATTGGGAGATACTCATTAAGGAATTAAGTGTCAAGTGAAATACATCATAAACAAGAACTTCTCCCTTACCGTAATGCTCACTGGGGAACATAACCTCCATTTTACTTTCCTCTGATCACCAGAAAAATCAAAATTTAACAGCACACTTAGCCCAGTGGTTGTATTAAATTTATGCTTTGCTCTCTGTTAGTGGTAGAACTGAAACCTTGGGGCTGACTCTGTGATCATACTTGTGTTACTTTTAGGATAAGACGTACATTAATATAAGTATATGAATAAATTCACCATCGTTATATTTTCCACAGCAAGCATTTTCACTGACATAATTTCATGGGATCTTCATCACAGTCCAAGTGAAAGAAAAGGTAAGTGTTTATGGTATATAAAAGGTAAACAAAGGTAAATGCACTAAGTAAGAATCTGTGAAGTAAGACAAATCCAGCCCCATAAGTTTTAAGACCTAATGGGCTGCATTAATTAATCTACTAATGACTTGGATAGTATCCTATCCAGTAGATAGAGGGGCAGTCCAAATGACCACAAGAAAGGAAAGACTTCCAAAATAGCCTGTGACATGGAGTGCATGGGTGGTGCAGTCAGTTACGTGTCACACTCTTGGCTTTGGCTCAGGTCCTGATCTCAGGGTCTTGGGATCCAGCCCTTCACAGGGATCTGTGCTCAGCACAGAGCCTGTTTGTGTTTCGCTCTCCCTCTTCCTCTGAGACCCCCCTCCACAAATACATAAAACATAAAAATAAGACAGCAAGGGAGAAAATAAAACATAATCAGGTAAGAATGCATTGTTTTAGGCAAGATCACCCTCCTAAGGGAAACAGAGGGAGCCAATCAGCAGACTTCCTAGCGCTGACCAGGAAATTCCCACCTGGGTTGGCTAAAGGTTATATAGTTCTGGATGTTGAAACTGCAGTTGGGTCGGTATTAATTCTTAACTTACCAACTTAGGTCCTTAAGCCATGTGTGGGCATTTTGAGCCTGTGGTTTTCCTTTTCAACAACCCCACATTTTGATCAGACTCTCAGTTTAACTAAGAGATCTAAACTGAAGGCATTAACGTCACTCTCAGCACCTGGTCTGAAGTGCTCACAGTACTGGTTGCTCCTCAGTGTAGTATTCAGAGTTCTTGACGTTTCTGATTAACCCTTGTGATGTTCGCAGGGCACCACTGCAGTCTTACAATTTTTGAGTTGGTCATGTTCTTCTTCTTTTCTTTTTTGTTTTTGCTTTTCTGATGTTCCAATCTTAGAAAGATCATTACTATGCAGGTTAGTGTCTCTGCATTTGCATTTAGAACTTTTGAGAAAACATAAAGCACCACACAGATTATATTGATTATGATAAACAAGATAATTCCAAATGTTTGGAGTGCAATTTGAGGCTATGTACTCCAAGTCTCAAAGCAATTAAAAACAAATGAGTAAGAAAGACCCTGCTGAAGGAGTCACTCTTTTAAGCCACGTGGCTTCCTCAGTAATCCCCCTGTTATTTCGCTTCAACTTCCCCCAGAACTGTTCATCGGGGTTTAGCACATGCTGTTGTCTGCAGCACAGACCCAGCCTTGCTCAGCTAAGAGATAACAAAGGGCTATCTTATTTTCAAGAACTCCTTTGGCCAGAGTGTAAGGATTCCTGTTGGGCAGACATTGCTTTGGCAAGGGGTCCTGCAACAATTTCAAGAATGAAGGAAAAGGTCTTGATCATGCTCCATCTACATTTACCACTAACCAGGGAAGTAAGACCAGTCAAAGGCATGAATCTTGGAACACAATTTTGCCTGATAGTTCCCTTCTAACTCAGAACATGAATGCAGGGAAGTTAACCAATGAGATGTATTATTTAGCTTGAGTAATTTCAGACCAGGGTTGAATTTTCTGGTAGCTTGAATTAAAAGGTTGCTCTAAATTCCAAAGGATACTGCTGTAGTAATGACCTGGGCAACACCGATGAGGGTGTTACCTTTCCAGGCCATTGCCAGAATAAAGGAAAAGAACAGAGAGATAAATGATCACATGTTTGGTCAAAGCTTGGAGTCTTGAGTCATGGCCGTGGGTGAACACGGTCTACCTAGATGTCACCTATTTCACTTTCTTCCAAGTAGATTCAGAAATATCAAGTATCCGTGCAGCACCAGGTGTCAGGTGGAGACTTCTGTAGCTGTGGGTTGTGCACTGGAGGCTCAATATCTTTGAGTTTTACAGAAGGAGACTTAGTAAGGTCTCTCTTTTATTGGCTTTCAAGGGCTGTCTTCCTCTAATGTTGTGTCTCAAATACTTAATCACCAGGCTGTAAACTGTGATGGAGAGGATCCGTTTAACTGTGATCTAGGAAGACTTCCATAACCTGTTGATGAGAGGTTGAGCACTGGATATCGCAGACTTACAGTAATTGGATAGACCAGCATGCAACACAACAGATCAGTAAAAGGTTGTACACTGAGATAATTCAATGAAGTCTGTAAGGATTTCCTAAAGGCTCCTGTGATTTGCCAACTGAAATATGTGCCCTGGTCCCTGGAGATCACATAAAGTGTGCCCCAAGGGAGAAACCCATTTTTAACAGGGTCTTTACCACAGTGCAATCATCAGCCTCTTGGCAGGGAAAGGCTTGAACTGATCCAGAAAATACAGAAACAACAACAGGGTATATGACAAATAGTACTAAGTGGCAGTGGAATGAACCCAGCTGTAGGTGTTCAAAGGGTCCACAGGAAGGAGGCCTGAAACCTCTGGAGACAGAAGGTTGTTCAGGATTATGGACCTGACAGGTTAGACACCGCTGGTAAACACGTTTTTTTTTTTTTTTTTTTTGGTTGTTGTTTGTTTGTTTGTTTTTTACTGTTTTAGAAGGCTTCCCACTGATTTCCATTTATCATTGGAATCATCTTAGATGCCCTATGGTGGGTGAAGGAATGAAAAAAAATCAAGAAAAGTGGGTCTTGCCAGGGATCTGGGAAGAACCAAGAGGTTGTCTTGGTTTTTCCTTAGCCCTGACTCTTTCTTTAAATCACTCCCATTCTTTACCCAGCCTCTTATTTCTGACTCAAAAGGAAACAGGTGGCATGTTACAAGGACATCAGGATGGCCTGCATCTGGTAATGAGGAGCCGTGTTTTGTTGAACCGGAATGGACCTTATCTACATGTGCCACAATCTTACAACTATAATAGCAAAAAACAAAAACAAAAACAAAAACCAGAAAACAAAAAAACAGAGAGAGACAAGATGGCAGGGAAGTAGGAGGAGGTACCTTTTGAACCTGTACCCTAAAGTGAGCTGTTTACCGACCAAAGAACTCCGATCACCCATGAAATCAGCCTGAGATCAGAATTATACACGTCTGGATCTCTATGGGGGGCAGAAGATGCCAGTGGGCAGGTAACGTGGAGTGGGAATGTCGGACTGATACCGGAAGATAAACAAAAGGGGGAGGGAGCCACCAGAGGCGACCGATTGGAAAATAATACCCCAATATGAGAGTGCCCTGAATCTGGGGACAAGCATTAACTTGGAGTCTGGTTGAAAGCACTCAAAAGAGCAAAGGATCGCGGGGGGAAATTGTGGGAATCGGGGCAGCTAGGGACAGGGGCTTAAGTCCCCAGACCCAGGACAGCCTCCCCTGGCACTGAGCCAGAGAGAGTGTGGCAGAGAAACCAGGTCTTGGTACCTGAGCCACCAGAGCGCCCAAGAACGAGTGGAGTCCGGCTCCCATGAGGGGCTGGGAGCCACACCAGACGGCAGAACGCACACCTTGCCTGAGATGCACGCACGCCTCACTCTCCCCTGAGAGAGGTGCACGAATGCCCAGCCTGGTGTTCTGGGACACGCGCTGTGCTAGAGCCGGAGACTCCCGCACCCCCACACCCTCCCCTGGGAGAGGTGCGTGCAAGCCCAGCGCTCTTAGACATGGAAAGACCAGGCAGTCCCAGCCCCGGCCAGTGGGATAATCTCAGTGTGCGATCTCTGCTTGGAACCTCTCTGGCGGTCTGGAGCTGCCCAGACAGCCACAGCTGCCTTGGTTTTGTATACAAGCAGGAGATCCTGCATCCCCAGGGACCGTGACTCTGAACCTGCTCTGCCAGTGGCCCAGCAGCTGCAGCACCTGCAGGGGAGCAGACTGAGGCTTCTCTCTGAGAGGGAGGTCGGGGTGCAGTTTGCTTTCCTCTAAACCTCCAAAAGCCATCAAAAGATGCCAAGGCAAGAGAAAAGAAGTGAACAAACATAAAAACCTCCAGAGAACAAAAGCCTGAAAAAACTGTTTTCCTCAGAGCCCATCGCCTTGAGGGGGGCTGGAGGACTTAACTCAGGGAACATCATTGACTGAAAACCCACGTGGCAGCCCCTTCCCCCAGAAAACAAATCAGGAAAGAAAAAAAAAAGACTACAAGAGAACAACCACCACTACTTCATAGATACAACTTTTATTTTTAACTCATTCCCACTATTCTGGTTCATTTTTTTATATACATAATTTTTTAACCTATTTACCATCACAGTGAGATGTCCAGTACATCAAATTCCATAATAAACTCCTAACCTGAATTTTTTGATGTATACACATGTGTTTTTCTTTTGTTTTTCTATTTTTTTAATTTTCTAAAAAATTTTAGTTTAGTTTAGTCCAGTTTATTCCTTTTTTATTTTTATTTTCTAATATTCCTTTGGAGTTAAACTTCAAGGTAACCCCCTTTCTCCAATCAATGCTACCCCTATAGGTAAACCAATTTTTAATCCCCGATTATCTTAGGAAAGTTGAGTCCTTTAACAAAGATATCAAGATACGTCCAGGAAGAATCAAAATAACCTTCCTTGCCCACACTGAGAATCTATAACCATGCTCCCATCTTTTTCTTCTGCCAATGTCTCTGTGTATTTAAGTTTGTACTGATAGTATATAAATGTTATACTTGGGGTTCTTTTTGATGAGGTTCTTACTTTTTTTGCTCATATATATATATATTTTTTTCTCTTGTCATATGCTTTTATCAGTCTTTTTGTTTGTCTGTTTTTGTTTGTATACTTCATAAATCTTACCTTGGGCCCATTTGGACTGAACCTTCTCTTCCCTTTTTTTCCTCTCTCTCGCTCTCTTTTCTTTTTCTTTTCTTTTTTCTCTCATTTGGGTGGGGAATCCTGAGTGCTCAGAAGCGTTCCAGGGTGCACTTTGACTGCACCACGGTCGATACATCCAGCTACATCTGTCCAGTCATCTCTCACCAAAATGATGAGGAGGAGGAATCCCCAACAGAAGAAAAATACAGAGGATGGGACTTCCGCAACAGAGCTAACGGCTATCAACATAGACACTATGTCAGAAAGAGAATTCAGGCTAACAATCATGCAGGCAATAGCTAGGTTGGAGAAAGCCAGGGATGACCAAATGGAATTGATTAAGGCAGAATTGAAAGCGATGAGGGATGATGTTCATAATGTTAGGGCAGAGCTGAAGGCCACCAGGGATGAGGTTCACAATGAGCTCAATGAGTTCCAATCTAATCTAAATTCTCTCAAATCTAGGGTAACTGAGACAGAAGATAGAATTAGTGATCTGGAGGACAAACAGATAGAGAGAAAGGATCAGGAGGAAGCCTGGAACAAACAGCCTAGAAGCCACGAAAACAGAATCAGGGAAATAAATGATGCCATGAAACGTTCCAACGTCAGAATTATTGGAATCCCTGAAGGGGAGGAGAAAGAAAGAAGTCTAGAAGATATAGTGGAACAAGTACTTCATGAAAAATTTCCCAATCTTGCCAATGGAATAAGTGTTCATGTACTAGAGGCAGAAAGGTCTCCCCCCAAGATTATAAATTCCAAAAAAACATCCAGGCACCTCATAGTAAAATTGAGGAATCACAATTGTAGATACAATCTCTTGAAAGCCGCTAGAACAAAAAGATCCTTACGTACAGAGGAAAGCCCATCAGAATAACGTCAGACCTGTCCACAGAGACCTGGCAAGCCAGAAAGGGCTGGCAAGATATATTCAGGGCACTAAATAAGAAGAACATACCGCCAAGAATGCTTTATCCAGCAAGACTGACATTCAAAATGGATGGAGAGATAAAGAGTTTCCAAGACCGGCAAGGCTTACAAGACTATGCAACCACCAAGCCGACACTGCAGGAAATATGAAGGGGGGTTCTTTAAAGAGGAAAAATCCTAAGAATACCATTGAACAGAAATATAGAGTCAATCGACAGAAAGAAAGACTTCAAAGATAACACAATGTCAATAAAAACGTATCTCTCAATAGTCACTCTCAATGTGAATGGCCTAAATGCGCCCATCAAACGACACAGGGTTGCAGATTGGATAAAATGACATGACCCATCCATATATTGTCTACAAGAGACCCATTTTGAACCTAAAGATACACCCAGACTGAAAGTGAAGGGATGGAGAAGCATCTTTCATGCCAATGGGCCTCAAAAGAAGGCCGGGGTAGCGATTCTCGTATCAGATAAGTTATATTTTAAACTAAAGACAATAGTCAGAGATACAGAAGGACACTACATAATTCTTAAAGGGACTATCCACCAAGATGATCTAACAATTGTAAATATCTATGCCCCCAATATGGGAGCAGCCAATTACATAAGAAAACTGTTAATCAAGATAAAGAGTCATATTGATGTGAATACATTAATATTAGGAGATCTTAACACACCTCTTTCAGTAATAGACAGATCATCCAAGCAGAAAATCAATAAAGAAATAAGAGCATTGAATGACACATTGGACCAGATGGACCTCATAGATATATACAGAACATTCCACCATAAAATAACAGAATACTCATTCTTCTCAAGTGCACATGGAACCTTCTCCAGAATAGACCACATACTGGGTCACAAATCAGGGCTCAACCGATACCAAAAGACTGAGATGATTCCCTGCATATTCTCAGATCACAATGCTTTGAAACTGGAGCTCAATCCCAAGGAAAAGTTCAGAAGGAACTCAAACACCTGGAAGCTAAAGACCACCTCGCTTAAGAATGCTTGGATCAACCAGGAGACCAAAGAAGAACTTCAACAATTTATGGAAAACAATGAGAAGGAAGACACTTCACTCCAAAACCTATGGGATACAGCAAAGGCGGTCCTAAGGGGGAAATATATAGCCATCCAAGCCTCCCTCAAAAAAATTGAAAAATCCAGAATACACCAGCTGTCTCTACACCTTAAAGAACTAGAGAATCAACAACAAATCAAACCAACTCCACATGTAAGAAGAGAAATAATCAAGATTAGAGCAGAGATCAATGAGGTAGAAACCAGAGATACAGTAGAACGTATCAATGTAACTAGAAGCTGGTTTTTTGAAAGAATCAATAAGATCGATAAACCATTGGCCACACTAATCCAAAAGAAAAGAGAGAAAGCCCAAATTAATAAAATTATGAATGAAAAGGGAGAGATCACAACTAACACCAAGGAAGTAGAAACAATCATCAGAAGTTATTATCAACAGGTATATACCAATAAGCTAAGCAACCTAGATGAAATGGATGCATTCCTGGAAAACTATAAACTCCCAAAATTGAACCAGGAAGAAATTGACAACCTGAATAGACCGATATCTAGTAACAAGTTTGAAGCAGTGATCAAAAACCTCCCAAAAAACAAGAGCCCAGGACCTGACGGATTCCCTGGAGAATTCTATCAAACTTTCAAAGAAGAAATAACACCTATTCTCTTGAAGCTGTTTCAAAAAATTGAAGAAGAAGGAAAACTTCCAGACTCTTTTTATGAAGCCAGCATTACCCTGATCCCCAAACCAGGCAAAGGCCCCACCAAAAATTAGAATTTCAGACCAATATCACTGATGAATATGAATGCTAAGATTCTCAACAAAATCCTAGCAAACAGGATCCAACAGCACATTAAAAAGATTATCCACCATGACCAGGTGGGATTCATCCCTGGATTACAAGGATGGTTCAACATTCACAAATCAATCAATGTGATAGAACAAATCAATAAGAGAAGAGAGAAGAACCACATGATCCTCTCAATTGATGCAGAAAAAGCACGTGACAAAATCCGGCATCCGTTCCTCCTTAAAATGCTTCAAAGTATAGGGATAGAGGGAACATTCCTGAACCTCATCAAATCTATCTATGAAAGACCCGCAGCAAATATCATCCTCAATGGGAAAAAGCTTGCAGCCTTCCCGTTGAGATCAGGAACACGACAAGGATGCCCACTCTCACCACTCTTGTTCAACATTGTATTAGAAGTCCTAGCAACAGCAATCAGACAACAAAGAGAAATAAAATGTATCCAAATTGGCAAGGATGAAATCAAACTCTCTCTCTTCGCAGATGACATGATTCTTTATATGGAAAACTCGAAAGACTCCACCCCCAAACTTCTAGAACTCATACAGCAATTCAGTAATGTGGCAAGACACAAAGTCAATGTACAGAAATCAGTGGCTTTCTTATACACTAACAATGAAAATACAGAAAGGCAAATTAGAGAATCGATTCCATTTACTATAGCACCAAGAACCATAAGATACCTCAGAATAAACCTAACCAGCATGGTACTGGCATAAAAACAGGCACATGGACCAGTGGAACAGAGGAGAGAGCCAAGATATGGACCCAAAATTCTATGGTCAAATAATCTTCAACAAAACAGGAAAAAATATCCAGTGGAAAAAAGATAGTCTCTTCAATAAATGGTGCTGGGAAAACTGGACAGCTATATGTAGAAGAATGAAACTCGACAATTCTATTACACCGTACACAAAGATAAACTCAAAATGGATAAAAGACCTCTACGTGAGACAGGAATCCATCAGAATCCTCTAGGAGAACATAGGCAGTAACCTCTTTGATATCAGCCACAGCAACTTCTTTCAAGATATGTCTCCAAAGGCGAAGGAAACAAAAGCGAAAATGAACTTTTGGGACTTCATCAAGATCAAAAGCTTCTGCACAGCAAAAGAAACAGTCATCAAAACAAAGAGGCAACCCACGGAATGGGAGACGATATTTGCAAATGACGGTACAGACAAAAGGTTGATATCCAGGATCTGTAAAGAACTCCTCAAACTCAACACACACAAAACAGACAATCATATTAAAAAGTGGGCAGAAGATATGAACAGACACTTCTCCAATGAAGACATACAAATGGCTACCAGACACATGAAAAAATGTTCATCATCACTAGCCATCAGGGAGATTCAAATCAAAACCACATTGAGATACCATCTTACACCAGTTAGAATGGCCAAAATTAGCAAGACAGGAAACAACGTGTGTTGGAGAGGATGTGGAGAAAGGGGAACCCTCTTCCACTGTTGGTGGGAATGCAAACTGGTGCAGCCACTTTGGAGAACAGTGTGGAGATTCCTCAGGAAATTCAAAATAGAGCTTCCCTATGACCCTGCAATTGCACTGCTGGGTATTTACCCCAAAGATACAGATGTAGTGAAAAGAAGGGCCATCTGTACCCCAATGTTCATAGCAGCAATGGCCGTGGTCGCCAAACTGTGGAAAGAACCATGATGCCCTTCAACGGATGAATGGATAAGGAAGATGTGGCCCATATACACTAGGGAGTATTATGCCTCCATCAGAAAGGACGAATACCCAACTTTTGTAGCAACATGGACAGGACTGGAAGAGATTATGCTGAGTGAAATAAGTCAAACAGAGAGAGTCAAGTATCATATGGTTTCACTTATTTGTGGAGCATAACAATTAATATAGAGGACAAGGGTAGATGGAGAGGAGAAGGGAGTTGAGGGAAATTGGAAGGAGAGGTGAACCATGAGAGACTATGGACTCTGAAAAACAACCTGAGGGTTTTGAAGGGGCGGGGGGTGGGAGGTTGGGGGAAGCAGGTGGTGGGTATTAGGGAGGGCACAGTTTGCATGGAGCACTGGGTGTGGTGAAAAAACAATGAATACTGTTACGCTGAAAATAAATAAATAAAATAATAATGCAATAACTACAGCACAAAAAAATGAAAAATAGACAAAACATGGAAATTGCAAATGAAATAAAGATATTTAGAGCTTCCAATATCTTAAAATCCCATCATTGTCTTTATGATTGAATGTAAGCTCATCTTTTCCTGTTTTACAACTGAATTGCCTTAGTAGTGTGATGATGTTGGTGTATTTTTCTCCACAGATCATGATATTTGATTACTTTTTTTTAGCGAACATATGATGTATTATTTGTTTCAGGGGTATGGGTCTGTAATTGATCAGTCCTAATCAATTAACAACGCTCACCATAGTACATACCCTTTGCAATGTCCATCACCCAGTGACCCCATCCAGCACACTCTCTTTTATTCTAGCAAACCTTAGTTTGAACATGAACTCGGGTAAAGGTTAGGGCCGAGGGGATGGCAGGCCCAAACTGCAGACCCTGAGGGCAGCTCCTTGGGATCTGAAATGAGGGCGAAGGTGAAGGGGTAGCTCAGGCTTTTGGCTCTGGATTTTGTGTCTAGGTTGGCCCCAGAAGGTAGGGGTGGCCTCATGGGGCCATGGAAGATTCTCCCACTCTGGGGATTTTGCCTGGCTCCCAATAGTTTGGAGTCATTCTGGGTGGAATCGTATTTTCTGTCTCAGGATTCCCCCAAAAAGAGGGATTCCAGAGCAGGGCTCTGGGTACAGGTACCTGGATAAACCCCACCTTGGGTCAGGATTTGGGCTTAGGGGAATGGCAAGCCCGGTATGTGGGTTCTTGATCCAACTCTCAAGGGGCTTTATTTGGAAACAGAGCTCAGGCTGAGGGTCACAATGCGTGTTTGTGCTCAAGGCGGCCCTCAAGCATGGGCGTGGCCTCATGGGCCTTGCAGGTTTCTCCTATTCTGAGGGCCTGACACCCATTCCAACAGCAAGATTTCCTGCCACAGGGAAGGAGGAGTTCTGTTTTGTGCATCAGGTTCCTGCATATGCAGGGATTTGAGCTAAGGTCTGGGGACAGATGCCTGAAAACCCAGGTTGGGTAGAGATGACGGCATAGGGCAAAGGCAGGTCCAATATGCTGGATATGTGGCCAGCTGTCTGGGTGACTGCCGGAAGGTGTGGGGTCAGGCTGTGTCAATCAGATCATTAGTGCACAGGGATGCCTATGACGTGGGAGTGCCGTCGAGGACGGTGCAGGTTGATCCTCATTTGGGGTTTCTGGGTAGCCCCATAGGGCACTTTTTCCTTCTGGTGGGCAGGCAGAGTGCTGTGTGATGGCTCCAGAATTCTCAGTCTGGAGGGCTTGTGGGCCAGGAGTGTGAGGACAGAAATCTGAAAACACAAGCTAGGGTTAGGTTTAAGGCCTCGGGCATGGCAGGCCCAATCTGCAGAGGCTGACTCGAGATTTCCAGCATCTGAAGTAAGGGCGAGTGTCAGATGTTCGCTCAGCCTTGAGATGTGTCCACGATGGCCGCCTAGTGGAAGGGCAGCCTCATGAGGCCATGGAGGTTTTCCCACTCTGGGGGTGGTGAGGTGATCCAAACGGAAAGGTTTCCTTCCACTGGTCAGTTGGTGACTGCTTTGATGCCCCAAGGGACCCCCATACGGAAAGATCCCAGAGCAGGGCTCTATGTATGGATGCTTGGAGACCCCATTCTGTTCCCATTGGCACCTAGGAACAAGGCAAGTTCCATCTGATGGCTTTAGGGCGAGCTACCCAGGGGGTTGAGTGGAAATGGTCTCTCATGCTGATGGGTCACAATGTGGGTCTGTGGCCAGGGAGACCTTGGAATGTGGCAGTGGTTCAGGGGCCATGCAGGATTCTCTGGCCCTGAGGATTGGACACAGCTCCAAAGAGCAAGGTTCCCTTCTGGGCACCGGAGGGGTTCTGTTTTGGGCCTCTGGGTACCCCATATGTTGGTTTTCCAGACCAGGCCTCTGGGGACCGATGCCTGCAAACCTAAGCTAGGCTTCAGATTAGGCTCTAGGAGCATGTCAGGTTCAATCTTCTGTCTCTGGGGCCATGGACCTGGGTGTCTGCCTGAAGGTCGATGCACAGGGTGTGTCAGACTGTGCATTTTTGTTCAGGGCGGCCTCCGAAATTGGGGTGGCCTCGGAGGCCTTGCAGCTATCTCCTAATCCGGAGGGTTAGGGCAAGTGTAAAGGGCACAGTTTCCTTCGGGCGGACAGGCACAGTCCTGCAGTGTGGCTCCGGAGGCCCTAGCCTCGAGGGTGTGTGGGCCAGGGCTGTGGGGACCGAAGTCTGAAAACACAAACTCGGGTTAAGGTTAGGGACGAGGGGATGGCAGGCCCGAACTGCAGACCCTGAGGGGAGCTCCTTGGGATCTGAAATTAGGGCGAGTGTGAGGTGGTAGCTAAGGCTTTTGCCTCTGGATTTTGTATCTAGGATGGCTGCAGAATGCGGGGTGGCCTTCTGGGCCCATGGATGATTCTCCCTCTTGGGGATTCCACCCGGCCCCCAATATTTGGTGTCATTCTGGGGGAAGGGAGGAGTCCTGTTTTCTCTCTCTCAGATCCCTGAAACACAGGGATTCCAGGGCAGGGGTCGGGTTATGGAACCCCATCTTGGGTTAGGATTATGGCCTAGGGGCATGACAAGCCCAATAATTGGGCTCTGGTTCCAGCCCCCGAGGGGCCTTATTTGAGAACAGGGCACAGGCTGCGGGTCACATTGCATGTTGTTGTCCAAGGTGGCCCTCCAGAGTGGGCATGGCCTCATGGGCCATGCAGGTTTCAGCAACTCAGAGAGAGGGTTTGACACCCATCCTAACAGCAAGGTTCACTCAGGCTGGAGTTTCTGTCCATGATGGCAGCCTAATGGAGGGGTGGCCTCATGAGGCCATGGAGGTTTTCCCACTCTGGGGGTTGTGAGCTCTCCAAACCGCAAGGTTTCCTTCTGTGGGACAGGCAAGAACTGTTTGATGGCTCAAGTCTGCCCCATATGGAAAGATTTGAGAGCACGGCTCTAAGGGCAGATGCCTGGAAACTCTATCTGGCATTCCCACTGGCGCCTAGGAACAAGGCAGGTTTGATCTGCAAACTCTGGGGCATGCTACCCAGGGGAATGAGTTGAAATGGAGTCTCATGCTGTTGGGTCACAATGTGGGGTTTTGTCCAAAAAGACCTTGGAATGTGGTGGTGGCTCAGGGGTCATGCAGGATTCTCCTGCCCTGAGGGTTTGACACAGCTCTAAATAGCAAAGTTCGCCTCTGGGGACACAAGGTGTTCAGTTCTCTGCCCCACCAGTCCCCAGCTGTTGGTATTTGAAACCAGGCCCCTGGGGACAGATGCCTGAAATCCCAGTTTGGGGAGAGATGACGGCCTGGGGCACGGGTATTTCTGATCTGTTGGATCTATGGCCCACTGTTTGGTTGGCTGTCTGGATGTCTGGGCTCAGGCTGTGTCAGACAGAGCATTAGTGCACAGGGTTGTCTATGAAATTGGGGTGAGGTCGAGGGCCGTGTAGGTGGATCCTCATTTTGGGTGTCTGGGCTCCCCATAGAACATTTTTTCCTTATTATAGTGGGCAGGCAGAGTTCCCGGTTTTGGCCCCTGAATTCCATATCCTGAGGGCTTGTGGGCCAGGAGCGTGAGGACGGAAGTCTGAAAACACAAACTAAAGTTAGGTTTAGGGCCTCGGGCATAGCAGGCCCAATCTTCAGAGGCTGAATCGAGATCTCAAGCATCTGAAGTAAGGGCGAGTGCCAGACGTTTCCTCAGGCTAGAGTTTGTGTCCATGATGGCAGCCTAATGGAAGAGTGGCCTCATGAGGCCATGGAGGTTTTACCACTCTGGGGGGTGTGAGCTGCTCCAAACTACAAGGTTTCCTTCTGTGGGACAGGCGAGAACTGTTTGATGGCTCAAGGCTGCCCCATACAGAAAGATTCGAGAGCAGGGCTGTAAGTATGGATGCCTGGAAACCGAACCTGGCAATCCCATTGACACCTAGGGACAAGGCAGGTTCGATCTGCTGGCTCTGGGGCAAGCTACTCAGGTGGTGGAGTTAAAATGGACTCTCATGCTGATGAGTCATAATCTGGTTTTGTGTCCATGGAGACCTTGGAATGTGGCGGTGGCTCAGGGACCCTGAAGGATTCTCCTACCTGGAGGGTTTTACACAGCTCAAAATAGCAAGGTTCCCATGTGGAGATGAGAGGTGTTCTGTTTTGTGCCTCAGGAGACCCCCATATGCTGGTATTCGAAACCAGTCCTCTGAGGAGAGATGCCTGAAAACCCAAGCTAGGGTTCTGATTAGGGCCTAGGGACACGTCCAGCTCAATCTTCTGTATCTGGGGACATCTGTCTGTGTGTCTGAGTGGAGGTAGTTGCTCCAGTTGTGTCAGAATGTGCCTTTTTGTCCAGGGCGGGCTTCGAAATTGGGATAGCCTCCGGGATCTTGCAGGTTTCTCTTAATCTGCAGGGTTGTGCCCAGTGGAAAAAGTACGGTTTCCTTGGAGAGGGCAGGCACATTCCTGCGGTGTGGCTCCAGAGGCCCCAGCCTGGAGGGTGTGTGGGCCAGGGCTATGGGGACAGAATTCTGAAAACATAAAATCGGGTTACGATTCGGGCTGAGGGTAGGGCAGGCCCGAACTAAAGACCCTGAGGGGAGCTCCTTGGGATATGAAATAAGGGCAAGGGACGTCTGGATGGCTCAGTGAGTTAAAGCCTCTGCCTTCGGCTCAAGTCATGTCGCAGGGTCCTGGGATAGAGCCCCACGTTGGGCTCTCTGCTCGGCAGGGAGCCTGCTTCCCTTCCTATCTCTCTGCCTGCTTCTCTGCCCTCTTGTGATCTCTGTCTGTCAAATGAATAAACAAAATCTTTAAAGAAAATAAGGGCGTGTGTGAGGCGGTACCTCTCTGGATTTTGTGACAAGGATGACCGTGCAATGGAGGGGTGACCTCATGGGCCATGGACGATTCTCCCTCTCTGGGGATATTGCCTGGCTCCCAAGAGTTTGGGGTCATTCTGTGTGAAGGGAGGAGTCCTGTTTTCTGTCTCAGAGGTCCCTCAAAAAGAGGGATTCCAGAGAAGAGCTCTGGTAATGGGTGACGGGAAACCCTACCTTTGTTTAGGATTGGGGCATAGGGGCATTCCAAGTCAGATATGCAGGTTCTTGGTCCATCTACCAGGAGGCCTTATTTGAAAACGGGGCTCAAGCTGAGGGTCACAGTGCGTATTTGTGCCCAAGGCGGGCTTCAAGCATGGGTGTGGCCTCATAGGCCATTCAGGTTTATCCTACCCTGAGGGTTTGACTTTGACACCATCCCAACAGCAAGGTATCTTGCCATGGGGGTGGAGGAGATGTGATTTGTGCATTAAGTTCCCAGGTGCAGGGGTTTGAGATAAGGTCAAGTTTCAGATGCCTGAAAACCCAGGTTGGGTAGAGACGATGGCCTAGGACCTGGCCTGTCTGATCTGCTGGATATGTGGCCAGTTGTCTGGGTGTCTGACAGGAGTTCTGGGCTCAGGCTGTTCCAGACAGAACATTAGTGCACAGGGCGGCCTATGATATTGGGGTGTGGTCGAGGGCCGTGCAGGTTGAAACCATTTGTGGTTTCAAAGCAGCCCCACAGGGCACTTTTTTCTTCTGGTGGCCAGTCAGAGTGCTGCATTGTGGCTCCAGAATTCCCAGTCTGGATGGCTTGTGGGCCACGAGTGTGAGGATGGAAGGCTGAAAACACAAGCTAGGGTTAGGTTTCGGGGCAAGGGATGGCAGGCCCACTCTGCAGAGGCAGAATTGAGATCCCCAGCATCTGAAATAAGGGGGAGTGTCAGACGTTTCCTTAGGCTGGAGTTTGTGTCCATGGTGGCCCCTGAATGGAGGGGTGGCCTCATGAGACCATGGAGGTTTTACCACCCTGGGAGTATGAGTTGCTCCATACAGCAAGGTTTCCTTCTGCAGGACAGGCGAGAACTGTTTGATGGCTCTAGGATGCCCCATACAGAGAGATTCAAGAGCAGGGCTCTAAGTATGGATGCCTGGAAACACAACCTTGCATTCCCATTGGCTCCTAGGGACAAGGCAGGTTCGATCTGCTGGCTCTGGAGCAAGCTACCAAGGTGGCGGAGTTGAAATGGACTCTCATGCTGATGGGTCATAATGACCGTTTTTGTCCGTGGAGACCTTGGAATGTGGCGGTGGCTCAGGGGTCCTGAAGGATTTTCCTACCCGGAGGGTTTTATACAGCTCCAAATAGCAAGGTTCCCATGTGGAGATAAGAAGTGTTCTGTTGTGTGCCTCAGGAAACTTCCATATGCTGGTATTCGAAACCAGTCCTCTGTGGAGAGATTCCTGCAAACCTAAGCTAGGATTCAGATTAGGGCCTAGGGTCATGTCTGGTTTAATCTTCTGTCTCTGGAGACATCTGTTGTCTGCGTGTCTGAGTGGAGGTAGTTACTCAGGTTGTGTCAGAATGCACCTTTTTGTCCAGGGCAGACTACGAAATTGGGATAGCGTCAGGGGCCTTGCAGGTCTCTCCTAATCTGCAGAGTTGTGGCCAATGGAACGTGCATGATTTCCTTCGAGAGGGCAGGCACAGTCCTGTGGTGAGGCTCTAGAGGCCCCAGCCTGGAGGGTGTGTTGGTCATGTTTCTGGGGATAGAAGTCTGAAAACACAAACTCCGGTTTTGTTTCTGGCTGGGGGTATGGCAGTACCTATATGAAGACCCTGAGGGGATCCCTTCTGGATATGAAATAAGGGCAAGTGTGAGGAGGTAGCTCAGACTTTTGTCTCTGGATTTTGTGTCAAGGATGGCCATGGAATGTAGGGGTGGCCTCATGGGCCATGGACGATTCTCCCTCTCTGGGGATTTTGCCTAGCACCCAATAGTTTGGGGTCATTCTGTGGGTAGGGGGAGTCCTGTTTTCTGTTCTAGGTGTCCCTCAAAAAGATGGATTCCAGAGCACAACTCTGGATACCTGTGACTAGAAATCTTAACTTTGGTTAGGAATGAGGCCTAGGGGCATGGCAAGCAGTATATGCGGGTTCTTGGTCCAGCTACCGAGAGGCTTTATTTGGAAACGGGACTCAGGTTGAGGGCTATAGTGTGCGTTTGTGCCCACGGCAGCCCTCAAGCATGGATGTGGCCTCATGTGTCATGCAGGTTTATCCTACCATTAGGGTTTGACTTTGACACCCATACCAACAGCAAGGTTTCTTGCCATGGGGAAGGAGGAGTTTTGTTTTGTGCATTAGCTTCCCCGTGTACGGGGTTTTGAGATAAGGTCTAGGGACAGATGCCTGAAAACCCAGGTTGAGCATAGATGACGGTCTGGCCATGGCAGATTCGATCTGCTGGATACGTGGCCAGCTGTCTGGGTGTCTGACGGGAGGTCTGGGTTCAGGCTGTTTCAGACAGAGCACTAGTGCATAGGACGGCCTATGAAATTGGAGTGCGGTCGAGCACCGTGCATGTTGATCCACTTTTGGCATTTTAAGGCAGCCCCACAGGGCAATTTTCCTTCTGGTGGGCAGGCAGAGTGCTGCTTTGTGGCTCCAGAATTCCTAATCTGGAGGGTTGAGGGCCAGGAGTGTGAGGATGGAAGTTGAAAACAAAAGTTATGGTTAGGTTTCGGGCTGAGGGCATGGCAGGCCCACTCTGCAGAGCCTGAATCAAGATCTCCAGCATCTGATGTAAAGGCAAGTATCAGACCTTGTCTCAGCCTGGAGTTTTTGTCCATGATGGCCCCTGAATGGAGGGGTGGCCTCATGAGGCCATGGAGGTTTTCACACTCTGGGGTGTGAACTGCCCCAAATAGCACGTTTTCCTTCTGTGGGGCAGGAGTATTCCTGTTTGATGGCTCAAGGATGCCACATAAGGAAAGATTCGTGAGCACGGCTCTGTGTGGATGCCTGGGAATCCATTGTCTTGTAAGAATTGTAGCATAGGGAAATGGCAGTTTCAATCTTCTGGCTATGGGGGGAGGTACCCAGGGGGCTGAGTTGAAATGGAGTCTCCTGTGATGGGTCACAAGGTGGCTTTGTGTACAGGGATTCCTTGGAATGTCGCAGTAGCTCAGTGGGCATGCAGGATTACCTACCCTGAGGCTTTGACACAACTCCAAATGGCCAGGTTCCCTTCTGGGGACAGTAGGTGTTCTGTTTTGAGCCTCTGGGACCCCCCCATATATTGGTGTCTGAGACCAGGCTTCTGGGGACAGATACCGGAATACCTAAGCTAGGGCTTAGATTAGGGCCTAGGGCCAATGTCAGGTTCAATATTCTGTCTCTGGGGCCATCTATATTGCTGTATGACAGGAGGTATTTGCTCTCGGTGTGTCAGACTGCAAATTTTTTATCAGGGAAACCTGCGAAATGGGGTGGCCTCGGGGGCCTTTTAGGTTTCCCCTAATGTGGAGGTTTTGGGCAACTGTAAAGGGCACAGTTTCCTTTGTGAGGGCAGACACAATTCTGAGGTTTGTCTCCTGAGGCCCCATCCTGAGGGGTTGTGGGTCAGGACTCTGGGGACAGAAGTCTGAAAGCACAGTGTCGGGTTAAGTTTAGGGCAGAGGGTATTGCAGGCCTGATCTGCAGTCCCTTATCAGCTCCTCAAGATCTGAACTTAAGGCGAGTGTGAGGCAGTAGCTCAGGCTTATATCTCTGGATTGTGCGTCCTGGATGGCCGTGGAAAGCATTGGTTGCCTCATGGGGTCATGGGAGATTCTCTCTGGGGATTGTCCCCGGCTCCCAATAATTTGGGTTCACTCAGGGGAACGGAGGAGACCTGTTTTCTGTCTCAGGGTTCCCCAAAAAACAGGGATTCCAGAGCAGATCTCTGGGTACCGGCAACTGGAAAATACATCCTTGGGTTAGGACCTGGGCCTAGGGGCATGTCAAGCCCTATATGTGGGTTCTTGGTCCAGCTACTGAGGGGCCTTACTTGAAGACGGGCCTCAGGGTGAGGGTCACAATGCATGTTTATTTCCAAGGCGGCCCTCAAGCATGGGCGTGGCCTCATGGGCCATTCAGGTGTATCCTCCTCTGAGGGTTTGACACCCATCCCAACAGCAAGATTTCTTTCCATGGGGTAGGACGGGTTCTGTTTTGTGCACCATGATCCCCGATATGCAGGCATTTAAGATAAGGTCTGGGGATAGAAGCCTGAAAACACAGGCTGGGGAGACATGAGAGCCTTGGGCCATCGCTGGTCTGATCTGCTGAATATACGGCCAGCTGTCTTGTTGGCAGACCTGAGGTCTGTGCTTAGGCTCTGTTCAGACAGAGCATTTGTGCACAGGGTGGCCTATGAAATTGAGGTGTGGTCGAGGACCGTGCAGGTTGCTCCTCATTTGGGGTTTCTGGGCAGCCCCATAGGGCACTTTTTTCTTCTGGTGGGAGGCGGAGTGCTGTGTTGTGGCTCCAGAATTCCCAATCTGGAGAGCTTGTGGGCCAGGAGTGTGGGGACGGAAGTCTGAAAACAAAAGCTAAGGTAAGGTTTCGGGCCGAGTGTTGGGCTGGCCCACTCTGCAGTGGCTGAATCAAGATCTCCAGTATCTGAAGTGAGGGCGAGTGTCAGACTTTTCCTCAGGCTAGAGTTTGTGTCCATGATAGCCCTGCATTGTGGGGTGGCCTCATGAGACCATGGAGGTTTTCCCACGCTGGGGTTTGTGAGCTGCTCCATACAGCAAGGTTTCTTTCTATGGGACGGGGGAGTCCTGTTTGATAGCTCAAGGTTCCCTCATTCGGAAAGATGTGAGATCAGGACTCTATGAATGGATGCCTGGAGACCACAACTCACATTCCCTCTGGTGCCTAGGAACAAGCAGGTTCGATCTGCTGGTTCTGGGGCCAACTACCAAGGGGACTGAGTTGAAAGGGAGTCTCATACTGATGGGTCACAACACGGGTTTGTGTCCAGGGAGATATTGGAATGTAGCAGTGGCTCTGGGGCCATGCAGGATTTTCGTACCCTGATAGTTTGATACAACTCCAAATAGCAAGTGTTCCTTCTGGGGACAGGAGGTGTTCTGTTTTGGGCCTTAGAGACCCCCCCCATATGTTGGTATCAGAGACCAGGTCTCTGGGAACAGAAGCCTGAAAAGCTAAGCTAGAGTTCAAATCATCGCCTAGGAGCTTGTCTTGTTCATTCTTCTATCTCTGGGGCCATCTACCTGGGTCTCTGAATGGAGGTGAGTCTCAGGGTGTTTCAGATGGTGCAGTTCAGTCCTAGGCGACCTACGAAATTGCGGTGGCCTCTGGGGCCTTGCAGATTTCTCCTAATCTGAAGGGTTTGGACAAATGAAAAGGGCACAGTTTCTGTTGGGAGGGCAGGCACAGTCCTGGGGTGTGGCTCTGGAGGCCTCAGCCTACTGGGTGTTTGGGCAAGAGCTCTAGGGACAGAAATCTGGAAACAAAAACGGGTTAGGGATAGGCCCAAGGGTATGGCAGGACTGATCTGGAGACCTTGAGGGCAACTATTCTAGGGGTTTAGTGCAGCTCCATAGGGCACGATTTCAATATGGAGGGCCGGGATCATCCAGTCGTGTGGCTCCGGAGCCCCCAATCTGGAGGGCTCATGTTCCAGGACTCGGGACCGATATCTGAAAAACCAAGCTAGGTTTATGTGTGGGCTCTAGGGCATGGACCTCTGACTGCAGATGCTGAGGCAAGGTCACCAGATCCTGAATTGAGAAACAGTGTCAGGTATTCGCTCACCCTAGAACTGGTGTTCTAGGGCTGCTGAAGGTGTGGGTGTCCTGCTGGGGCATGGAGGTTTCTCCTGCTCGGGGGGCTTTGCACAGCTCCAAAGAGAATGGTTTCAATCTGGAGTACAGGTGTAGTCCTGTTGTATGGCACTAGGGTCCTCCAAATGGACGGATTCTGGAGCAGGGCTCTGGTTGTGGATGCCTGAAAACTCAACCTAGGGTTAGGTTTAGGGCATGGGGCATGGGAGGTCCAATCTGCTGACTCTGGTGCCAGCTACGTGGGTTCCTGACTGCAGGTCACTGCTCAAGTTAAGGGACAGAATATGTAGTAGTGTCCAGGGTAAGCTTCTGCAACCGTGGTTGGCTTAGGGGTATCGTGCAGCTTTCTTCTAATCTGGCGGTTGCGTGTAGTTCCATAGGGCACGTTTTCCATCTGGATGGCAGGCAGGGTCTTGTGGTTTGGCTCCAGTGTTCCCTTTCTGGAGTGATTGTAGACCACGACTGTGAGGACGGCAGTCTGAAAAACCAATCTAGGGGTATGGTCAGGGCCTAGCACATGGCAGGGCTAAGCTACAGTCGCTGAGGCATGCTTCCCAGGATCTGAGGTTAAGGCGAGTGTCAGGAGGTTGCTCAAGCTGGAGTTTGTGTCCATGAGATCCGTCAAATCTGGCAGCAGCCTCATGGGGACATGGAGATTTCTCTTGCTCTGGGATTTTTACGTATTTAAAAAGTGGCTTAGTCTATGCTGGGGAAGAGGTCCTGTCTTATTTTATGGCTCAGTGGTCCCCCATATGGAGGGTTCGAGAGCAGGGCTCCATGTATGGATGCCTGAAAACCCAACCTATTAGGATTAGGTCCTAGTGGCACCACAGGACTTAGATCCTGGCTCTGGGCCAAGCTACCCAGGGGGCTGTGTTGCAAATGGGGCTCAGGCTAAGGGTCACAAGGGGTGTTTGTGTCCCTGGCGGCCAGCAATACTGGGTGTGGCCTCAAGGGCAATGGAGGTTTCACCCAGCTCTGAGGGATTCTCATAAGTTCAGAAAGCTTCTGGGACAAGAGGAGTTCTGTTTAGTGGCTCAGGGTTTCCCATGTAGAGGGATTTGAGAGAAGGACTCTGGGTATCAGTGACTGAACACCGAACGAATTGTTGTGATTTGGGCCTAGGGGAATGGTCAGTTGGATCTGCTGACTCTCTCACCAGCCTCGTGGGTGGCTGACTGGAGGTCGGGGCTCAGGTTGAGGGACAGAATGTATTTTTGTGTCCAGGGCCAGTTCCCGTAAATGAGGGTGGCTGTGGGGTTTCTTGCACCTTTCTCCTAATCTTTTGATTGCATGCAGCTCCATAGGTCACGTTTTCTTTCTGGAGGGCAGGGAGAGTCCTGTGTTGTGGCTCCATTGTACCTTATCTGGAGGGCTTGTGGACCAGCACTCTCTGGATGGAGGCCTGAGAACCACGCTAGGGCTAAGGTGAGTGTCTAGGGCATGGCAGGCCCAACATACAGACACTGAAGCAAACTCCAGGGAATGTGAGGTTAAGGCAAATATCAGGATGTCGCTCAGGCTGGAGTTGGTGTCCATGCGATCTGCCAAATGTGGGGGTGGCCTGAAGGGGACATGGAGTTTGCTTCAGCTCTGAGGATTTGTGCAGTTCTGAATAGTGGTGTATTCTTTGGGGTAGGTGGTGTCAGGGATGGAATTCTGAAAATTGAAACTTGGAGTATGGCTGGGGTGTAGGGCAAGGAATCCGATCTGCAGATGCTGAGGCGAGCTCCCCAGAGTCCTAGGTTAGGGCGAGTGTCAGGCATTCACTCAGACCAGACTAGAATTTTTGTCCACTAGGGCTACTGAATGTGTGGGTGTCCTCCTGTGGACATGGAGGTATCTCCTGCTCTAGGGGAATTGCACATCCCCAAATAGTATGGTTGCATTCTGGGGGAGAAGTGGAGTCCTGCTGTATGGCTCAGGCTTCCCCATATGGAGGGATTCAAGAGCAGGGCTCTGTGTATGGATGCATGAAAACCCAACCGAGGGTTAGCATTAGAGAGCGGTGCATGGGAGGTCCGATCTTCTGACTCCAGGACCAGCTACTAAGGGGATGACTGGAGATCGGATTCAGGCTAATGAGAGAATGTGCATTAGGATCCAGGGTTGGATTCCCTAAATGGGGGTGGCCTCTTTGGCCATGCGGGTTTCTCCTAATCTGGGGGTTTTGTGCAGACCCATTGAGCAGAGTTTCTTTTTTGCAGAGTAGGCAGAGTCCCATGATTTGGCTCCAGAGTACTCTATCTGTAGTGCTTGCGGGGAGGACTCTTGGGACAGAAGTCTGAAAACCCAAGCTATAGTCACAGTAAGGGCCTAGGGGATGGCAGGCCCAATCTACAGATGCTGAGGCAAGCTCCCAGGGATCTGAGGTAAAGGCTGGTGTCAGGAGGTCACTCAGGCTGGAGATTGTGTCCATACTATCCCCTGAATGTGGGGGTGGGCTCATGGGGCCATGGAGTGTTCTCCTGCTGTGGGGTTTTTGTGCAGCTTCAAACAGTTCAGGCTATACTGGGAGATAGGTGGTGTCCTGTTTCTTGGCTCAGGGGTCCCCCATAGGGAAGGATTTGAGAGCAGGGCTCCAGGTATGGATGCCAGAATAATCAACCTATGTTTAGGGTTAGGCCCGAGTGGCATGGCAGGCCTTATATCCTGCCTCTTTGGTGAACTAACCACTGGGTTGTGTTGAAAATGAGGCTCAGGATAAGGATCACAATGCATGTTTGTGTCCAGCGACCTGTGAATTGGGCATGGCCTCAGTGGCATCGCAGGTTTCTGCAAACTCTCAGGGTTTTACATAGCTCCAAAAAGTTTTGTTCTGGGGGGCAGGAGGAGTTCTGTTTTGTGGATCAGGGATCCTCTATGTGGAGGGATTCGAGAGTAGGGCTCTGGCTATGGGTTCCTGAAACCCTAACCTAGTGTTAGGATTAGGGCCAAGGAAATGGCAGTTACTATCTGCTGACTCTGGCGTCAGCTGTCCCGGTGGCTCATTGGATGAGGTGAGTCAGGTTTTGTCAGACTTCATATTAGTGTCCAGGGTGGAGAACGAAAGTGGGGTGACACCGTGGCCATGCACGTTTCCCTGATCTAGGGGTTTTGTGAAGCTCCATCTGGCACGGCTTCCCTTTCGCTGCAGGAAGAGTACTCTGGGCTGGCTCCAGTGTCCCCAGTCAGGAGTGCTTGCATTCCACAACTCAAAGAATGGAATTCTGAAGACCCAAGCTCACTGTATGGTTAGGGTTTAGGGCATGGAACCCCGATCTGCACATGCTGAGGCAAGCTCCCCAGAATATGACATTAGGGCGAGTGTCAGGCATTCAATCAGACCAGACTAGAATTTTTGTCCAGTAGAGATGCAAAATGTGCGGGTGGCCTCTTGGGGCGAAAGAGGTTTCTCATGCTGTGAGATTTATGCAGCTCTAAATAATATGATTTAATTCTGGGGGAGAGGTGGAGTCCGCTTGTATGCCTCAGGGGTCCCCATATGGAGGGATTCAAGAGAAGGGCTCTGGGTATGGATGCCTGAAAACCCAACCTAGGGTTAGCATTAGGGTCTAGGGGCATGGCAGGTCCGATCTGGTGACTCTGGGGCCAGGTATGTGTCTGACTGACTGGTGGTCAGTCTCAGGCTGTGGGATAGAATTAGTACTAGGATGCAGGGTTGGGTTCTGTAAATGGTAGTTGCCTCACTGGCCATGCAGCTTTCGCCTATTCTGGGGGTTTTGTGCAGATCTATTGTGAAGTTTCCTTCCCGAGGGCAGGCAGAGTCCCATGGTGTGGCTCTGGAGATCTCTATCTGGAGGACTTGTGGGCCAGGACTCTTGGGACAGAAGTCTGAAAACCCAATCTAGCAGTAGAGTTAGGGCGTAGGGCACAGCAGGCCAAATCTACACACGTTGAGGTGAGCTCCCAGGGATCCGAGGTTAAGGCGAGTGTCAGGAGGTTGCTCAGGCTGGAGTTTGTGTTTATGCAGTCCGCCGAATGTGAAGGTGTCCTCAGGGGGCCACTGAGTTATCTCCTGCTCTGGGGTTTTGGGCAGTTCCAATAGTTTATTCTATTCTGGGGGATAGATGGTGTCTTGTTTTATGGCTCAGGGGTCTCCCATATGGAGGGATTTGAGAGCAGGGCTCCTGGTATGGATGCCTGAAACCCCAAAGCTACGTTTAGGGTTAGGTCCTAGAGGCATCTCAGGCCTTATATCCTGCCTCTGCCGTGATGTACCCTTGACGCTGTGTTGAAAATTAGGCTGAGGCTAGGGATCACAATGGGTGTTTGTGTCCAGGGCGGCCTGCAAATGTGGGTGTGGCCTCAGGGGCAACACAAGATCCTTACAAATCTGAGCATTTTGCATAGCTCCAAAAAGCAAGGTTACTCCTGGGGGGGGGGGCAGGAGGAATTCCGTTTTGTGGCTCAGGAGTCCCCCGTGTAGAGGGATTCAAGAGGAAGGCTCTGGGTATGGATGCCTGAAACCCCATCCAGGGGTTAGGATAAGGGCTAAGGGGCATGGCAGGTCCTATCTGTTCTCTATGGGCCCAGCTGTCCCGGTGGCTGATTGGAGGATGGACTCAGGTGGTGTCAGACTGAATATTAGTGTCCAGGGTGGCTTACAAAAGTGGGATAGCATTAGGGTCCTTGCACATTCCCCTAATATAGGGGGTTTGTGCAGCTAAATAGTGCACGATTTCCTTTTGGGGGGCAGGGGTGTCCTGTGGGGTGGCTCCAGAGTCTGCAGCGTGCTCCCAGGGATCCGAGGTTAAGGCGAGTGTCAGGAGGTCACTCAGGCTGGAGTTTGTGTCCATGCAAACCGCTGAATGTAGAGGTGGCCTCATGGGACCATGGAGTGTCTCCCGCTCTGGGGTTATTGTGCCGTTCCAAATAGTTGGTGTATTCTGGACAATAGGTGGTGCCCTGCTTGATGGCTCAAGGGTCCCCCATATGGAGGTATTTGAGAGCAGGATACCAGTTATGGATGCCTGAAAACCCATCCTACGTTTAGGGTTAGGTCCTAGTGGCGTGGCAGGCCTTATATCCTAGCTCTTCTGTGAGCTACCCATGGGGCTGTGTTGAAATGGGGTTTAGGCTAGGGGTCCCATTGCGTGCTTGTGTCCTTTGTGGCCTGCAAAAATTGGGTGTGGCCTTAGAGACAACCCAGTTTTCTTCCAACTCTAGTGGATTTATATTGCTCCTAAAAGCAAGGTTTCTTTCTGGGAGGCAGGAGGAGTTATGTCTTCTGCTAAAGGGGTCCCCCATGTGGAGAGATTCTAAGGGTGGGCTCTGGCTATGGATGCCTGAAACCCCAGCGTAGGTTTAGGATTAGGGCCTAGTGTCAGGACAGTTCTGATATGATGGCTCTGGGGCCAGATCAAGGTGGCTGATTGGAGGACGGGACTCAGGTTGTGTCAGACTGTGTAGTAGTGTCCAGGGTGGTGAAGAATGTCGAGTGGAATTGGGTTCATGCACGTTTCCCCTAATCTAGGGTTTTGTAGAGCTCCATGGGGCATGTTTTCCTTCTGGAGTGCATGAAGAGTCCTGTGGGGTGGCTCCGGAGTCCCCAGTCAGGAGTGCTTTCATTCCAGGACTCAAGGGATGCATTTCTGAAAACCCAAGCCCAGTGCATGGTGAGGGTTTAGGGCATGGATCCCCGAACTGCAGATGCTGAGGCGACCTCTCCAGTTTCTGAACTTAGGGCGAGTGTCAGGCATTCGTTCATGACCTCCTGTGACCATGGAGGTTTTTCCTGCTCTGGGCGTTTTGCGCAACTCCCAATCATATGGTTTCATTCTGGCAATGAGGTCCAGTCCTGTTTTGTGCCTCAGGGGTCCCCTTGTGGAGGGATTTGAAAGCAGGGTTCTGGGTATGGATGCCTGAAAACCCAACCTAGGTTTAGCATTATGGACTAAGGGCATGGCCGGTCAGATTGTTTGACTCTGTGGCCAGCTATGTGGGTGGCTGACTGGAGATCGGGGTTCAGGCTGAGGGACAGAATGTATATTAGTGTTCAGGGTCGGGTTATGTACATGGGTGTTTCCTCATTCGCTGTGCCATTTTCTCCTAATCTGGGGCTGTTTTGCAGCTCCATAGAGCACATTTTCCTTCTGGAGTGCAGGCAGTGTCTCAATGTATGGCTCCAAAGTTCTCTGTCTGGAGGGCTTGTGGGCCAGGACTCTTGGGACACAAGTCTGAAAATCCAAGCTAGAGTTAGGGTTAGGGCCTAGGGCATGGCAGGCCCAATCTACAGAGGCTGAGGCGAACTCCCCAGGGTCCGTGGTTGAGGCAAGTGTCAAGAGGTGGCTCAGGCTGCAGTTTGTGCCCATGGGATCTGCCAAATGTGATCGTGGCCTCATGGAGAAATGGGATTTTCTCCAGCTCTGAGGTTTTTGACAGTACCAAATAGTTTGGTCTAATCAGTGGTATAGATGGTGTCCAGTTTTATGACTAAGGGATCCACCATATGGAGGGATTTGAGAGCAGGGCTCCAAGTATGGATGCCTGAGAAAAAACATAGTGTTTGGGTTAGGTCCTAGGAGCATGGCAGGCCTTATATCCTGGTTGTGGGGTGAGCTACCCATTGGGCTGTGTTGAAAATGTGGCTCAGGCTAAGTGTCACAATGGATGTTGTGTCCAGGGCGTCCTGCACAGGTGGGCGTGGCCTCAGGGACAGCACAGGTTTCTTCCAACTCTGAGGGATTCGCATAGCTCCAAAAAGCAAGGTTTCCTTCTGGGGGGCAGGAGTTCTGTTCTGTGGCTCAGGGGTCCCACGTGTGAAGGGATTCAGAGTTTTTCTGGAGAGCTTGTGGGCAAGGAAGCTTGGGATGTAGGTCTGAAAACCCAAGCTAGGGCTTGGGTTAGAGCCTAGGGAATGGCAGGCCCAATCTACACCACTGAGGCGATCTCCCGGGGATCTGAGGTTAAAACAAGTGTCAGGATGTTGCTCCCATTGGAGTTCATGTACATGCGATCTGCCGAATGTGGGGGTGGCCTCTAGGGGCCATGGAGTTTTCTCCCACGCTGGGGTTTTTGTGCATTTCCAAATAGTTTGGTCTATTCTGTGGGATAGGTTGTGTCCTGTTTTATGGCTCAGCGGTCCCCCATATGGAGGGATTTGAAAGCAAGGTACTGGTTATGGATGCCTGAAAACAGCACCTACCATAAGGGTTAGGTCCTAGTATCATGACAGGCCCTATATCCTGGCTCAGTAGTGAGCTATCCATGGGGCTGTGTTGAAAATCGGGCTCAGACTGAGGTTCATAATGGGTATTTGTTTCCATGATTGCCTGCAAAAGTGCGCATGACCTCAAGGGCAACGCAGGTTTCCTCCAACTCTGAGGGTTTTACATAACTCCAAAAAGCAAGGTTTCCTTCTGGGGGGCAGGAGGAGCTCTGTTTTGTGGCTCAGGGTTCCCCTGTGTGTAGGGATTCAAGAGCAGGGCTCTGGGTATGGATGCCTGAAACCTGAAACTAGGGTTAGGATTAGGGCCTAGGAGCATAGCGTTCTGATCTGCTTGCTCTGGGACCAGTTCTCCCGGTGGTTGGAGGATGGGACTCAGGTTGTGTCTGACTGCATATTAGTGTCCAGGGTGGAAAACGAATGCGGGGTGGCATCGGGGGCCATACACGTTTCCCCTGATCTAGGGCTTTTGCCTAGCTCCATAGGGCACAGTTTCTTTCTGCAGGGCAGGGAGAGCCCTGAGGGATGGCTCCAGAGTTCCCTATCAAGAGTGCTTGCACTCCAGAACTCAGAATGGAATTCTGAAAACCCAAGCTCATTGCATGGTCGGGATGTAGGGCATGGATCCCCGATCTGCAGATGCTGAGGGAGGTCCCCAGAATCTGAAGATAGGACGAGTGTAAGCGTTTGCTCAAACCAGGCTAGAATTTGTGTTCACTAGGGATGCCAAATGTGTTTTTTGCCTCCAGGGGCAATGGAGGTTTCTCTTGCTCTGGGGGATTTGCACAGCTCCAAATAGTATGATTTCATTCTGCGGGAGAGGTGGAGTCCTGTTGTATGGGTCAGGGGTCCCCTTATGGAGAGATTCTTGAGATGGGATCTGGGTATGGATGCCTGGGAACCCTACCTAGGGTTAGACTTAGGGACTTGAGGCATGGCAGGTCCGATCTGCTGACCCTGGGGCCAGCTACGTGGGTGGTTTACTGAAGTTCGGGGCACAGGCTGAGGACAGAATGTGCATTAGAATCCAGGGTGGGGTTCTGTAAATGGGGGTGGCCTCTTTGGCGGTGCAGGTTTCTTGTAATCTGGGGGTTTTGTGCAGCTCCATTGTGCACATTCCCATCTGTAGGGTAGGCAGAGTCCCATGATTTGGCTCTAGATTTCTCTATCTGGTGGGCTTGTGGGCCAGGATCTCGGGACTGATATCTGAAAACTCAGGCTAGGGTTAGGATTAGGGGCTAGTGCATTGCAGGTCCAATCTACAGACGCTGAGGCGAGCTCCCAGAGATCTGTGGTTCAGGGGAGTGTAGGAGGTTGCTGACGCTGGGGATTGTGTCCATGCGATCTCTCAAATGTAGGGTGGCCTCATGGGAAAATGGACTTTTCTCCTGCTCTGGGGTTTTTGCACAGTACCAAAGAGTTTGGTGTAATCTGTGGTATAGGCGGTGTCCTGTTCAATGACTAAGGGATCCACCGTATGGAGGGATTTGAGAGCAGGGCTCTGAGTATGGATGCTTGAAAACCCAATCCACTTTGAGGGTTAGGTGCTAGTGGCATGGCAGGTTGTATATGCTGGATATGGGTTGAGCTATCCATGGGACTGTGTTGAAAATGGGGCTCAGGCTAAGTGTCACAATGTGTGTTTTTGTCCAGAGTGGCCTGCAAAAGTGGGCGTGGGGTCAGGGGCAATACAGGTTTCTTCCAACCTTGAGGGTTTTACATAGCTCCAAAAAGCAAGGTTTCTTCCGTGGGGCAGAAGGTGTTCTGTTTTGTGCCTCAGGTGTCCCCCATGTGGAGGGATTTGAGAGGAAGGCTCTGGGTATGGATGCCTGAAACCCCAACCAAAGTTTAGGATTAGAACAGTGTAGAATTTTTGTCCACTAGGGCTACCGAATATGTGGGTGGCCTCCTGTGGCGATGGAGGTTTCTCCTGCTGGGCGATTTGCACAGCTCCAAATAGTATGGTTACATTCTGGGGGAGAGGTGGAATCCTGTTGTATGTCTCTAGAGTCCCCATATGGAGGGATTTGAGAGCAGTGCTCTGGGTATGGATGCATGAAAACTCAACCTAGGGTTATATTTAGGGACGAGGTGCATTGCGGGACTCATCTGCTGACTCTATGGCTAAATACATGAGTGGCTGACTGGAGGTCGGGGTGCAAGGCCAGTGCAAGCTGGCCTCACTGCAAGTTTCTCCTAATCTGGGGGTTTGGGGCAGTTCTATTGAGCATGGTTTCCTTCTGGTGTGTAGGCAGAGTCCCATTGTGTGCCTTCGGATTTCTCTATCTGGAGGGCTTTTGGGCCAGGACTCTTCATAGGGAAGTCTGAAAACCCAAGCTAGTGTTAGGGTTAGTGCACAGAGCTTGGGAGGCCCAGTGTAAACACGCTGCGGCTTGCTCCCAGGGGTCTGAAATTAAGGTGAGTGTCAGGAGATAGACTCAGGCTGGAATTTGAGTCCATGCCATCCGCCAAATGTGGAGGTGTCTTCATGGGTCCGCGGAGTTTTCTCCCGCTCTGGGGTTTTTGCTCAGTTCCAAGTAGTTTGGTCTATTCTAGGCGATAGGTGGTGTCCTGCTTTATGGCTCAGTGATCCCACATATATAGGGATTTGAGAGTAATGTACCAGTTATTGATGCCTGAAAACCCAACTTACGTTTAGGATTAGGTCCTAATGGCATATTAGGCCTTATATCCTGGCTCGGGGGTGAGCAAACCATGGGACTGGGTTGAAAATTATGTTTAGGCTAGGGGTCACAATGCGTGTTTGTGTCCTTTACGGCCTACAAAATTTGGCATGGTCCTGAGCAATGCAGGTTACTTCCAACTTTGAGGGTTTTACATAGTTCCAAAAAGCAAGGTTTCCTTTTGGGGGCAGGATGAGTTCTGTTTTGTGGCTCAGGGATCCCATGTTTGGAGGGATTCATCAGGAGGGCTCTGGGTATGGATGCCTGAAAACCCAAACTAGAGTTAGGATTAGGGCCTTGTGGTATGTCAGTTCTGATCTCCTGGCTCTGGGGCCAGCTGTCCCGGGCACTGATTGGAGGATGAAAGTGAGGTTGTGTCAGACTGCGTATTGGTGTCCAGGGTGGCCTATGATAGTGGGGTGGCATTGTTATCCTTACACATTTCCCCTAATCTAGGGATTTTGTGCAGCAAAATAGATCACGGTTTCTTGTGTAGGGCAGGGAGAGTCCTGTGGGGTGGCTCTGGTGTCCCCAATCTGGAGAGATTGCATTCCAGGACTCAAGGGATGGAATTCTGAAGGCCCAAGCTTGGTGTATGGTAAAGGTGTGGGGCATGGATCCCCGATCTCCAGATGCTGAGGCGAGCTCCCCAGATTCGGACGTTAGGGCAAGTGTCAGGCATTCTCTCAGACCAGACAAGAATTTGTGTCTACTAGGGCTGCCGAATGTGTGGGTGGCTTCCCGGGGCCAGGGAGGTTTCTCCTGCTCTGGGATTTTGTGCATGTGTAAATAGTATTGTCTCATTCTGGGGGAGAGGTGGAGTCCTGTTGTATGGCTCAGGGGTGCCCATATGGAGGGATTTGAGAGCAGGGCTCTTTGTAAGGTTGCCTGAAAACCCAACCTTGAGTTAACATTAGGAACTAGGGGCATGTGAGGTCTGATATTCTGACTCTGGGTTCAGCTACATAGTGGGCCAGCTGGCAGTTGGGACTCTGGCTGAAGGACAGAGGTGTATTAGTGTACAGGGTTCCATAGATAGGATTGCCCTCGTGGACCATACAGGTCTCTCAAAATCTGGGGGTTTTCTGTAGCTATATTGAGCATGGTTTCCTTCCAAGGATAGGCAGAGTCCCATGGTGTGCCTTTGGCATTCTCTATCTGAAGAGCTTGTGAGCCAGGACTCTTGGGACGGAAGTCTGAAAACCCATGCTAGGATTAGGGTTTGGGCCTAGGGCATGGCAGGCCCAATTTACAGATGCTGAGACAAGCTCCCGGGGATCTGAGGTTAAGGCGAATGTCAGGAGATCGCTCAGTCTGGAGTTTGTATCCATGCAATCTGCCAAATGTGGGGGTGGCCTCATGGGGCCATGGCATTTTCTCCCGCCCTGGTATTTTTGCGCAGTTCCAAATAGTTTGGTCTATTCTGGTGGATAGGAGGTGTCCGGTTAATGGCTTGGGGTCCCCATATGGAGTGATTGGATAGCAGGAATCCGGGTATGGATGCCGGAGACCCCAACCTAGGATTTGGATTAGGGTCTATAGGCATGGCAGGTCCAATCTGCTGGGGCCAACTGTCCCAGTGGCAGATTGGAGGATGGGACTCAGGCTGTGTCAGACTGCATATTGATGTCCAGGTTGGAGAACGTATGTGGGGTATCATCACGGGCTTTGCATATTTCCCCTGTTCTAGGGGTTTTGTGCAGCTCCATAGGGCATGGTTTCATTCTGAAGGGCAGGGAGAGTCCTGTGTGCAGGCTCTGGAGTCCTCAATCTGGAAGGTTTTCATTCCAGGACTCAAGGGATGGAATTCTGAAAATCTGAGCTCAAGGTATGGTTATGGTGTAGGGCATGGATATTTGATCTGCAGATGCTGAGTTGAACTCCCATATTCTGAAGTTTGAGCAAGGTTCAGGCATTTGTTCAGAGCAGACTAGAATTTGTTTGCACAAGGGATGCAACTGTGTTGGTTGCTTCCTGGTGCCATGGAGGTTTCTTCTGCTCTGGGGGTTTTGGGCAGCTCCAAATAGTATGGTTTCGCTCTGGGGGAGGGGTGCAGTCTTGTTGTATGGCTCAGGGGTCCCCATAAGGAGCGATTCGAGAGAAGGGCTCTGGGTATGGATGCATGAAAACCCATCCTAGGGTCAGCATTAGGGACTAGGGGCATGGTAGTTCGGATCTGCTGTCTCTGGGGCAAGCTATGTGGGCAGGTGACTGGAGGTTGGGTTTCTTGCTGAGGGACAGAATGTGTCTTAATGTCCAGGGTCAGGTTCCATCAACGGGAGGCCTCGCTGTCCGTGCAGGTTTCTCTGAATCTGGAGGCTTTGTGCACCTATATTGAACACAGTTTCCTTCTGGAGGGTAGGCAGATTCCCATGGTGTGGCTCCAGAGTTCCCTATTTGAGGGCTTGTGAGCCAGAACACTTGATGGAAGACTGAAAACCCATGCTAGTGTTAGGGTTAGGTCCTAGGTTATGGCAGGCCCAATCTAGAGATGCTGAGGAGAGATCCCAGGGATCTGAGGTTAAGGCAAGTGTCTGGAGGTCGTTCAGATTGGAGTTTGTATCCAATCAATCAGCCGAATGTGGGGATGGCCTCATGGGGTCATGGAATTTTTAGCCGCTCTGGGGTTATTGCACATTTTCAAATAGGTTGTTCTATTTTGGGAAATAGGCGGTGTCCTGTTTTATGGCTCAGGTGTCCCTCATATGGGTTGATTTGAGAGCTGGGTTCCAGATATGGATGCCTGAAAACCCAAACCTAGGGGTAGCATTAGGGAGTAGGGGCATGGGAGGTCTGATCTGCTGACGTCTGGGCCCAGCTACATGGTTGGCTGACTGGAGGCTGGGATTATGGTGAGGGACAGGATGTGGATTAGTGTCCGGGATCAGATTCTGTGTATGGAGTTAGCCTCGTGGGCCATTCAGGTTTCTCCTAATCTTTGGGTTTCATGTAGCTATATTGAGTACGCTTTCCTTCCAAGGCAGGGTGAGTTCCATGGTGTGGCTCTGGAGTACTCTATCTGAAGGGTTTGTGGGCCAGGACTCTTGGGATGGAAGTCTGAAATTCCATGCTAGGTTTAGGTTTAGGGCCTAGGGAATGGAAGCCCCAATCTACAGATGATGAGGTGAGCTCCTGGGGATTGGAAGTTAAGGCGAGTGTCAGGAGTTTGCTCAGACTGTAGTTTGTGTCCATGCGACCTGCCTAACATGAGATTGGCCTCATGGGGCCATGGATTTTTCACCCGCTCTGGGGTTTTTGTGCAGTCCCAAATAGTTTGGTCTATTTTGGGGGATAGGTGGTGTCCTCTTTTATGGCTCAGGGGTCCCCCATAGGAGGGATGTCAGAACAGGGCTCCACTTATGGATGCCGGAAAAAACAATCTACATTTAGGGTTAGGTCCTAGTGGCATGGCAGGCCTTATATCCTGGCTCTGGGTTAAGGCACCCATTGATTTTTGTTGAATGTGGGGCTCAGACTAAGGGTCACAATGGGTGTTTCAGTGCAGGGCGGCTTGCAAAAGCGGGTGTGGCCTCAGGGGCAATGCATGGAATTCTCCTACTTTGAGGGTTACATGTAGATCGAAAAAGCAAGGTTTCCTTCTGGGGGGACGGCAGATTTCTGCTCTGTGCCTCAGGGGTCCCCTGAGTGGAGGGATTCAAGAGGAAGTCTCTGGCTATAAATGCCTGAAACCACAACCTAGGGTTAAGATTATGGCCTAGGGCATGGGAGGTCCGATCTGCTACCTCTGGGGCCATCTGTCCTGGTAGCTGATTGGAGGATGGGACTCAGGTTGTGTTAGTCTGCATATTAGTGTCCAGGGTGGAATATGAAAGTGGGGTGGCATCGGGGCCTTTGCATATTTCCCCTGATCTACGGGTTTTGTGCAGCTCCTTAGGGCATGGTTTCCTTCTGGAAGGCAGGGAGAGTCCCGTGGGGGGTGGCTCCGGATTCCCCAATCTGGAGGGCTTACATTCCAGGACTCAAGGGATGGAATTCTGAAAATGCAAGCTCGATGTATGGTTGGGTTATAGGGCATGGATCCCCAATCCGTAGATGCTGAGGTGACCTCCCCAGATGCTGGAGTCAGTGCGAGTGTCAGGCAATCCAGAAGAGAATTTGTGTCCATTAGGGCTAACAAATATGAGGATGGCCTCCTGGGGCTGTGGATGTTTCTCCTGCTCTGGGGTTTTTGCACAGCTCCAAATACTATGGTTTCATTCTGGGGGAGAAATGGAGTCCTGTTGCATGGCTCATGGTTCCCTGTATGGAGGAATTCAAGAGAAGGGCTGAGGGTATGGATGGCTGAAAACCCAAACTAGGGTTTGCTTTAGGGCCTAGAGGCATGGCAGGCCCGATCTTCTGGATCTGGGGCCAGCTGACTAATTGGAGAACGGGACTCAGTTTGTGTCAGACTGCATATTATTGTCCAGGGTGCCATACGAAATTGTGGTGGCATCGAGGGTTGTGCACTTTTCCCCTATCTAGGAATTTTGTGCAATTCCATATGGTATGGTATCTTTTGGGAGGGTAGGGAGACACCTGTGAGTTGGTCTGGAGTCCCCAAACTGGAAGGCTTGCATTCCAGGGTTCAAAGGATAGAATTCTGAGAAACCAAGCTCTGTTTATGGTTAGAGTGTAGGGCATGGATCCCCTATCCGCAGATGCTGAGGAGAGCTCCCCAGATTCTGATGATAGTGCGAGTGTCAGGTATTCGCTCAGACCAGACTAGAATTTGTGTGCACTACAGCTCCCAATTGTATGTGTGGCCTCATTTGGCCTTGGAGTTTTCTCCCACACTGGGGTTTATGCGAAGTTCCAAATAGTTTGGTCTATTCTGGGTGATAGGTGGTGTCGTGTTTTATGGCACGTGTCCCCGGTATGGAGGGACTTGAGAGCAGAGCTCCTGTTATGGATGCCTGAAAATCCAGCCTACATGTAGCATTAGGAAGAAGTCGCATGGCAGGTGTTATATCCTGGCTCTAGGGTGAGCTACCCATGGGGCAGTGTTGAAAATCGGTCTCAGGCTGAAGGTCACAATGGGTGTTTGTGTCCAGGGAGGCCTGTACAAGTGGGCGTGGCCTCAGGGGCAACTCAGGTTTCTTCCAACTCTGAGGGTTTTATATAGCTCCAAACACAATGTTTTTCTGGGGGGCAGGACGAGTTCTGTTTTGTGGCTCAGGGATCCTCCCTATGGAAGGATTCGAGAGGAGTGCTCTGGGTATGGATGCCTGAAACCACCACCTAGGATTAGGATTAGGGTCTAGGGGCAAGACAGGTCTGATCTGGTGGCGCTGGGGCCAGCTGTCCCGGTGGCTGATTGGAGGACGGGACTCAGGTTGTGTCAGACTGCATATTAGTGTTCAGGGTGGAGTACAGATGTGGGTGCCTTTGGGTCTTTGCATATATGGCCTGATGTAGGGGTTTTGTGCAGCTCCGTAGGGCATGGTTTCCACTGGGGGGCAGGGGGAGTCCTGTGGGGTGGCTCTGGTGTCCCCAATCTGGAGGGATTGCATTCCAGGATTCAAGGGAATTCTGAAAACTCAAGCTCAGTGTATGGTTAGGGTGTAGGGCATGGATCCCCGAGCTGCAGAAGCTGAGACAAGCAACCCAGACTCTGAAGGTAGAGCAAGTGTCAGGCAGTCACTCAGACCAGACAAGAATATGTGTCCATTAGTGCTGCAGAATATGAGGATGGCATCATGGGGCCATGGAGATTTCTCCTGCTCTGCGGGATTTGCTCAGCTCCAAATAGTATGATTTCATTCTGGGAGAGAAATGGAATCCTGTTGCATGGTTCATGGTTCCCTATATGGAGGGATTTGAGTGCAGGGCTGAGGATATGGACGGCTGAATACCCAACCTAGGGTTAGATTTAGGGGACTATGTGCATGGCAGGACTGATCTGCTGTCTCTGGTGCCAGCAATGAGGGTGGCTGACTAGAGGGCAGGGCTCAGGCTGAATGACAGAATGTGTATGAAATTCCATAGTAGGGTTCCATAAACGAGTGTGGCCTCATTGGCCGTGCAGGTTTTTCCTAATCTGGGGGTTTTGTTCAGCTCCCATGAACACAGTTTCCATCTGGAAGGTAGGCAGAGTCCCATGGTGTGGCTCTGGAGTTCTCTATCTGGTGGGCTTGTGGGCCAGGACTCTCTGGACGGAAGTCCAAAAACCCATGCTAGGGTTAGGGTTAGGTCCTAGGGCATGGCAGGTCTAATCTACAGATGCTTAGAAGTGGTCCCGGGGATCTGAGGTTAAGGCGAATGTCAGGAGTTGTGCTCAAACTGGGGTTTCTGTCCACGCGATCCGCTGAATGTCAGGTTGTGCTCATTGGGCCATGGAGTGTTCTGCCACTCTGAGGTTTTTGCGAGTTCCAAAATGTTTGGTCTGTTCTGCTGAATTGGTGGTGTCCTGTTTTATGGCTCAGGGGTAACCCATATGGAGGGTTTTGAGAGCACGGTACTGGTTATGGATGCCTGAAATCCCCACCTATGTTTAGGGTTAGGTCATAGTGGCATGGCAGACCCCAAATCCTTCCTCAAGGGTGAGTTACCCATGGGGATGTGTTGAAAATCGGGCTCAGGATGAGGGTCACAATTGATATTTCTGTCCAGGGCGCTGGCAAATGTGGGTATGGCCTCAAGGGCAATGCAGGTTTCTTCCAACTCTGAGGGTTTTACATAGCTCCAAAGAGAAAGGTTTCCTTCTGGGGGGCAGGAGGAGTTCTGGTTTGTGGCTCAGGTTTCTCCCATGTTGAGGGATTCAAGAGGAGGACACTGGGTATAGATGCCTGAAACCCCAAACTAGGGTTAGGATTAGGGTCTACTGCTTGTTCTGAGGCCACCTGTCCAGGTGGCTGATTGGAGGACGGGATTCAGGTTGTGTCAGACTGCGTACTAGAGTCCAGGGTGGAGAACAAATGTGGGGTGGCTTTGGGGGCTGTGCACGTTTCTCCTGATCTAGGGGTTTTGCGCAGCTACATAGGGCATGGTTTCCTTCTAGAGGGTAGGGGGAATCCTTCGGGGTGGCTCTGGAGTCTCCAGTCAGGAGGGCTTGCATTCCAGGACTCAAGGGATGGTATTCGGAAAACCCAAATTCAGTGTGTGATAAGGGTTTACGGCACGGATCCTCGATCTGCAGATGCTGAGATGAGCTCCCCAGAATCGGAAGATACGGCGATTTTCAGGCATGCACTTTGACCAAACTAGAATTTGTGTCCGCTAGGGCTGCCGAATGTGTTCTTGCCTCCAGTGGCCATGGAGTTTTCTCCTGCTCTGGGGTTTTTCCCAGCTCTAATTGTATGATTGCATTCTGGAGGAGAGGTGGATTCCTGTTGTATGGCTCAGGGGTCCCTGTATGGAGAGATTCTTGAGATGAGCTCTGGGTATAGATGCATGAAAACCCAACCTTGGGTTAGACTTAGGGAATTGGCGCATGGCAGGTCTGACCTGCTGAATCTGGGGCCAGCTACGTGGCTGGCTGACTGGAGGTCGGGGCGCAGGCTGAAGACAACATTTGCATTAGGATCCAGGGTCTGGTTCCGTAAAATGGGTGGCCTAATTAGCCATGCAGTTTTTTTCCTAATCTGGGGGTTTTGTGAAGCTCCATTGAGCACGGTTTTCTTCTGTAGGTTCGGCAGAGTTCTATACGTGGGGGGCTTGTGGTCCAGGGTCTTGGAACTGAAATCTGAAAATCCAAGCTAGGATTAGAGTGAGGGCCTAGTGTATCGCAGGTCCAATCTACAATGCTGAGGCGAGCTCCCGGGGATTTAAGGTTAAGGTGAGTGTCAGGAAGTCACTCAGGCTGGAGTTTGTGTCCATGCGATCCGCCAAATGTTGGGATGGCCTCATGGGGCCATGGGGTTTGCTCCTGCTCTGAGGTTTTTGCACAGTTCCAAATAGTTTGGTCTACTCTTGGTGGTAGGTCTCAAGGTTCCCCATATGGAGGGATTTAAGAGGAAGGCTCTGGCTATAGATGCCTGAAACCCAAATCAAGCATTAGTATTAGGGCCTAGGGACATGGCCCTAATCTGCTGGCTCTGGGGCCAATTGTCTCAGTGGCTGTTTGGAGGATGGGACACTGGTTGTGTCAGACTGTGTATTAGTGTCCATGGTGGAGAACGAAAGTGGGGTGGTTTTGGGGGCCATGCATGTTTCCCATGATTTAGAGGTTTGGGCAGATTCATAAGGCACAGTTTTGTTCTGGAGTGCAGGGAGAGTCCTGAGGGATGCCTCCAGAGTCCCCAGTAAGGAGGGCTTGTGTTCCAGGACTCAAGGGATGGAATTCTGAAAACCCAAGCTCAGTGTACTGTTAGGGTGTAGGACATGGATCCCCGATCTGCAGATGATGAGGCGAGCTCCCCAGATGCTGAAGTTAGGTGAGTGTCGGGCATTCGCTCAGGACAGACTAGAATTTGTGTCCGCTAGAGTAGCCGAATGTGTGGTTGGTCTCCTGGGGCATTGGAGGTTTCTCCTGCTCTGGTGGTTTTGAGAAGCTCCAAATCCCAGTTTCATTCTGGGGGACAGGTGGAGTCCTTTTGTATGGCCCAGAGGTCCCCATATGGAGGGATTTGAGTGATGGGCTCTGCGTATGGATGTGTGAAACCACACCTACGTTTAGCATTAGGGAGTAGGGACATGGCAGGTCTGATCTGCTCATTCTGGAGCCAGCTACGTGGGTGTCTGACCAGAGATTGGAGCACAGACTGAGGGAAATAATTTGTATTAGTGTCCAGGGTTGGGGTCCAAAAATTGGAGTTGCTTCATTGGCCGTGCAGTTTTCTCCTAATCTGGGGTTTTTGTGCCACTCTTTTGGTAACGGTTTCCTCTGGAGGATAGACAGAGTCTCATGGTTTGGCGCTGGAGATGTCTATCTGGAGGTCTTGTGGGCCCAGACTCTGGGGACGGAAGTCAGAAAACCCATGCGAGGTTTAGGTTTAGGGCCTAGGACATCGCAGTCCCAATCTACAGATGCTGTGGTGAGCTACCGTGTATCTGAGGTTAAGGTGAGAGTCAGGAGGTGGCTCATGCTGGAGTTTTTGTCCATGTGAAATGCCAAATGTGAAGATGGCTCATGGCCAAGGAGTTCTCACCAGCTCTGGGGTACAGTTCCAAATATTTCGGTCTATTCTGGGGAATAGGTGGTGTCCTGTTTTATGGCTCAGGTGTCCCCCATATGGAGATATGAGAGCAGGGCTCCGGGTATGGATGCCTGAAAACCCACACTACGTTTAGGGTTAGGAACAAGTGGAATGGCAGGCCTTATATCCTGGCTCTGGGGTGAGCTACAAATGGGGCTTTGTTGAAAATGGGGCTCAGGCTAAGGGTTACAATGGGTGTTTGTGTCCAGGGTGGCCTGCAGAAGTGGGCGTGGCCTCAGGGGCAATGCAGATTTCTGCAAACCCTGTGGGTTTTACATAGCTCCAAAGAGCAAGGTTTCCTTCTCGGGGGCAGGAGGAGTTCTGTACTGTTTCTCAGGTGCCCCCCATGTGGAGGGATTGGTGAGGAGGGCTCTTGCTATGGATGCCGGAAGCATCAATCTAGGGTTAGGATTAGGACAGAGGGCCATGGCAGGTCCAATATGAAGGCTCTCTGGCCATGAGTCCTGGGGGCTGATTGGAGGATGGGACTCAGGTTGTGTCAGACTACATATTAGTGTACAGGGTAGAGAACAAAAGTGGGGTGGCAGCGGGGTTCTTGTACATTTGCCCATATCTACGTGCTTTGTGCAGCTCCAAAGGGTACAATTTCCCTCTTGAGGGCAAGAAGAGTCCAGTGGGGTGGCTCCGGAGTCCCCAATCTGAATGGATTGCATTCCAGCACTCAAGGCATGGAATTCTGAAAACCTAACTCAGTGTACGGTTAGGGTGTGGGGCATGGACCCCCTATCTGCAGATGCTGAGTCAGGCTCCCCTGAATGTGATGTTAGGGCAAGTGTCGGGCATTCCCTCAGACAAGACTAGAATTTTGGTGCCCTAGCATTGCCAAATATGTGTGTGGCCTCCTGGGGCCAGGGAGGTTTCTCCTGCTCTGGGGGATTTGCCCAGCTCCAAATGGTATGATTTCATTCTGGCAGAAATGCGGAGTCCCGTTGTATGGGACAGATGTCCCCATATGGAGGGAATCGAGAGAAGGGCTTTGGGTATGGATGCCTGAAAACTGAAGCAAGGCTTAGCATTAGGGACTAGGGCATGACAGGTCTGATCTGCTGAATCTGGGGCCAGATACATGGGTGGATGACTGGAGGTCGGGGCTAAGACTAAGGGACAGAATGTGTAGGATACGGGTACTGTAAATGGGGGTGGCCCCGTTGGCCATGCAGGTTTCTCCTAATCGGGGGTTTTGTGCATTTCCATTGAGCACAGTTTCCATGTGTAGTGTAGGCAGAATCCCATGATTTTCTCCAGAGTTCTCTATCTGGGGGGTTTGTGGGCCAGGTCTCAGGACTGAAATCTGAAAACCCAAGCTAGGGTTAGGGTTAGGGTCTAGTGTATCACAAGCCCAATCTACAGAAGCTGAGGCGAGCTCCCAGGGATCCGAGGTTAAGGCGAGTGTCAGGAGGTCGCTCAAGCTGGAGTTTGTGTCCATGCAATCCGCTGAATGTGGGGGTGGCCTCATGGGACCATGGAGTTTTCTCCAGTTCTGTGGGTTTTGCAGAGTTGTAAATAGTTTGGCCTATATTGGGGATAGGTGGTGCCCTGTTTTATGGCTCAGAGGTCCCCCATATGGAGGGATTTGAGAGCAGGGCTCCTGGTGTAATGGCCTGAAACCCAAACCTATGTTTAGGGATACGTCTTAGTGGCATGGCAGGCCTTATATCCTGGCTCTGGGGTGAGGTACCCTTGGGGCTGTGTTGAAAATGGGGCTCAGGCTAAGGATCACAATGGGTATTTTTGTGCAATGAAGCCTGGAAAAGTGGGCATGATCTCAGGGGCTATACAGGTTTCTTTCAACTCTGAGGGTTTTACATAGTTGCACAATTCAAGGTTTCCTTCTGGGGGGCAGGAGGAATTCTTTGAGGCTCGAGGGTCCCCCGTGTGAAGGGATTCAAGAGGAGACCTCTGGCTATGGTTGCTTGAAACCCCAATCTAGGGTTAGAATTCAGGTCTAGGGGCATGGCAAGTCTGGGGCCAGTTGTCCTTGAGGCTAATTGGAGGACAGGACTCAGGTTGTGTCAGATTGGATATTAGTGTCCAGGGTGGTGTACAAAAATGGTGTGGCATCGGGAACTATGTATGTTTCCCCTAATCTAGGGCTTTTGTGCAGCTCCTTAAGGCATTGTTTCCTTCTTAAGAGCAGGGAGAGTCCTGTGGTGTGGCTCAGGAGTCCCCAAATTGGAGGGCTTTCATTCCAGCAATCAAGGCATGGAATCCTGAAAACCCAAGCTAGGTTTGTGGTTTGGGTCTAGGGCATGGATCTCCATTCTGCAGATGCTGAGGTAAGCTCCCCAGATTCTGAAGTTAGGGCGAGTGTCAGGCATTCGCTCAGACCAGAGTAGAATTTGTGTCCACTAGGGTTGCCGAATGTTTCCACGGTCTCCTGGGGCCCTGGAGATTTCTCCTCCTCTGGGAAATTTGGACACCTCCAAATAGTATGTTTTCATTCTAGCAGAGAGGTGGAGTCCTGTTGTATGGCTCAGGGTCCCCATATGGAGGGATTTGGTAGAAGGGCTCTGGGTATGAATGAATGTACACCCAAATTAGGGTTAGCAATAGGGACTAGGGGCATGGCAGTTCCCATCTGCTGACTCCGTGGCCAGCTACGTGGGTGGATGACTGGAGGTACAGGCTCACTGAGGGACAGAATGTGTATTAGTATCGAGGGTCGGGTTCAGAAAATGGAGGTGGCCTCATTGGCCATGCAGGTTTCTCCTGATCTGGGGGCTTTGTGCAGCTCCACTGGGCATGGTTTGCCTTCTGGAGTGTAGGCAGAGTCCCGTGGTGTTGCTCCAGGGTCTCTATCTGGACTGCTTGTGGGCAAGGACTCTTGGGATGGAAGTCTAAAAAACCCAAGTGAGGGTTAGGGTTAAGGCCTAGGGCATGGCTGGCCCAATCTACAGATGCTGAGGCGAGCTCCCTGGGATCTGAGGTTTAGGCCAGTGTCAGGAGGTCGCTCAGGCTGGAGTTTGTGTCCATGCAATCTGCCAAATGTGGGGTTGGCCTCAAGGGCACATGTCGTTTTCTCCTGCTCTGGGATTTTTGCGCAGTTCCAAATAATTTGGCTGTTATGGGGGGTAGGTGGTGTCCAGTTTTATGGCTCAGGGGTCTCCCATATAGAGGAACTTGAGTGCAGTGTTCTGGTATGGATACCTGAATACCCAAGGTACGTTTAATGTTAGGTCCTAGTGGCATGGCGGGCCTTATATCCTGGCTCTGCCGTGATCTTCCCTTGGTGCTGTGTTGAAAATGGGGCTCAGGCTAAGGATCACAATGGTGTTTCTTTCCAGGGCACCTGCAAAATTGGGTGTGGCCTAAGGCGCCACACAGTTTTCTTTCAACTCTGTGGCTTTACATAGCTCCAAAAAGCAAGTTTTCCTTCTGGGGGGCAGGAGGAGTTCTGTTTTGTGGCTCAGGGATCCCCCGTGTGGGGAATTCCAGAGGAGGGCTCTGGCTATGGATGCCTGAAGCCCCAAACTAAGGTTTGATTGGGGCCTAGAGAAAAGATAGGTCCAAAGTACTGGCCCTGGGGCCAGCTGTCCCGGTGGCTGATTGGAGGATGAGATTCAGGTTGTGTCAGACTGCCTAATTAGTGTCCATGGTGGCATCTGAATGTGGTGTGGCATCGGGATCATGCGTGTTTCCTGTAATCTAGGTGTTTTGTGCAGTTCTATTTGGCACGGTTTCCTTCTGGAAGGCAGGGACAGTCCTGTGGAGTGGCTGCGAAGTCCCCAATCTGGAGGGGAATTCTGAAAACCCAAGCGATATGTATGGTTAGGGTGTAGGACACAGATCCCAAATCTTCAGATGCTGAGGCGAGCTCCCCCGAATTTGAAGTTAGGGCGAGTGTCAGACATTCGCTCAGACCAGACTAGAATTTGTGACTATTAGGGCTGCAGAATCTGTGCGTGGCCTCCAGGGGCCATGGAGGTTTCTCCTGCTCTGGGGTTCTGTACAGCTCCAAATAGTACGGATTCATTCTCAGAGAGAGTTGGGGGCCTATTGTATACCTCAAGGGTCCACATATGGAGGGATCTGAGAGCAGGACTCTGGGTATCGATGCCTGAAAACCAAACCTAAGTTCAGCATTAAGGACTAGAGGCATGGCACGTCCAATCTGTTGAGTATGGGGCCAGGTAGATGAGTGGCTGACTGGAGGTTAGGTCTCAGACCAGGGACAGATGTGTATTAGTGTCCAGGTTTGGGTTTCATCAATGAGGTCGCCCTCCTTTCCCTCAGAATGATACCAAATATCAAAGCCCCAATTTCAGATCCTAAGGAGGCCGCCTCAGGGTATGCAGATCGGACCTGCCATACCCTCGACACTAGTCCTATCCCAAGTTTGTGTTTTCAGACAGGACTGTGTCTAGCCTCCCGAAGAAAACTGTGCCCTATACAGTTGTCAAACTGTATCTCCAGATTAGGAGAAACCTGCAAGGCCCCCGAGGCCACCCCAATTTCGTAGGACACCCTGGACCAAAATGCCCAGTCTGAAACACCCTGAGCACCTACCTCCAGTCAGACACCCAGGTAGATGGCCCAAGAGACAGAAGATTGAACCTCACATGCACCGAGGCTCTCATCTATACCCTAGCTGAGGTTTCCAGGCATCTTCCTCCAGAGGCCTGGTGTCAGATACCAACATAGGGGAAACACCTGAGCCACAAACCAGAAAACCTCCTCTCCCCAGAAGGAAACCTTGCTAATTGGAGCTGTGTAAAACCCTCAGGTTAGGAGAATCCTGCAGGGCCCCAGAGCCACCACCACATTTGAAGGTCTCCCTGGACAGACCCACATTATGACCCATCAGCATGATTCTCCATTGCAACTCAGCCCCCAGGTTATCTCGCCCCAGAGCCAACAGATCAAACCTGCCATGTCCCTAGGATCGCATGGTAACCCAAGGTGGGGTTTCCAGGGATCCATACGTAGAGTCCTGCTCTGGAATCTTTCCATCTGAGGGAACCTTGAGCCAACAAAGATATTCCCTCGTCCTGAAAAGGAAATCTTGCTGTTTGGAGAAGCTCACAAACACCAGAGAGGGGAAAACCCCCATGGCATCATGAGGCCACCCCTACGTTAGGCGGCCATTATGGACACACACCCCAGGCTGAACGAACGTCTGAAAATCGCCCTTTTCAGATGCTAGGGATCTCACCTCATCCTCTAGAATGGGCCTGCCATGCCCTAGCCCCTAAACCTAACCCGCTTGTGTTTTCAGACTTCCATCCTCACACTCCTCGCCCACAAGCCCTCTAGATTGGGAATTCTGGAGGCATTACTCAGCACTCTGCCTGCCCACCAGAAAGAAAAAGTGCCCTATAGGGCTGCACAAAAACCCCAAAAGATCGATCTGCACATCCCTCGTCAAGGGCACAATAATTTTATAGGTCGCCCTGTGCACTAATGCTCTGTCTGACACAGCCTGAGTCCCGACCTCCTCTCAGGCACCCAGATAGCTGGCCGCACATCCAGCAATTGGACCTGCAGGTCCTTTGTCCTTAATCTCTCCCCAACCTGGGTTTTCAGGCATCTGTCCGCATACCTTATCACAAATCCCTGCATATGGGGGAACCTGATGCACAAAACAGAAATCCTTCCCCAATGCAGGAAACTTTGCTGTTGGGATGGGCGTAAAACCCTCAGAGTAGGAGAGAATTTCATGGACCATGAGGCTACGCTCACTCTTGAGGGCATCTCTGGTCAGAAATGTGCATTGTCACCTTCAGCCTGAGCCCTGTTTTCAAATAAGCCCCTCGGTAGCTGTCCCCAGAGCCCCTAGGCTCAAATCCTAACCTAAGTTGGGGTTCTCAGGAAGCCGATACCAGAGCCATGCCTGGAATCCATCCTTTTGGGGGACCCCGAGACAGAAAACAGGAATCCCCCTTCCCACACAATGACAGCAAACTATTGGGATACAGGAACAATCCCCAGAGAGGGAGAATCTTCCATGCCCCATGAAGCCATTACTACATTACTCGGCCATCTGAGACACAAAATCCAGAGACAAAAGTCTGAGCTAATGCCTACACTAGCCCTACTTTCATATCCTGACGAGCTCACCTCAGGGTCTGCAGATCGGGACTGCCATAGACTTGGTGCTAAAACTATCCCTAGTTTCTAATTTCAGACTTCTGTTCCCAGAGCCCTGGCCCATAAGCCCTCTGGAGCCACACCACAGGACTGTACCTGGCCTCCCAAAGAAAGTGTACCCTTTACAGTTGCCAAAATCCTCCACATTAGGAATAACCTGCAAAGCCCACCACAATCTTGTAGGCCGCACCAGACGAAAATGGGCAGTCTGACACACCCTGAGCACCTACCTCGAATCAGACACACAGGTAGATGGTTCCCAAGACAAGAGATTGAATAAGACATGCCCCGAGGCCCTATCTAGTCCTAGCTTAGGTTTTCAGGAATCTGTTCTCAGAGGCATGGTCTCGAATACCAACATATCAGAAATCTCAGAGCCACAAAACAACACCTCCTGTCCCCAGATAGATACCTTGCTATTTGGAGCTGTGTAAAACCCTCAGCACAGGGAATCCTGCATGGCCCCTAAGCCACCGCCTCATTCCAAGGTCTCCATGGACAAAAACCCGCATTGTGACCCATCAGCATGAGACTCCATTTCAACTCAGCCCCCTGGGTAGCTCACACAAGCACCAACAGAAAGAACCTGCCTCCTTCCTAGGCTCCAACTGTCACACTAAGTGGGGTTTCCAGGCATCCATACGTAGATCCCTGCTTCCAATATTTCAGTATGGAGGGACACTTGAGCCAACAAACGGGACTCTCTCTGTCCCACAAAAGGAAACCTTCCTCTGTGGAGCATATCACAACCCCCAGAGTGGGAAAACCTCCATTCTCTATTGAGGCCCCCCCTCCATTAGGTGGCCATTATGGAGACCAACTCCAGCCTGAGCCAATGTCTGACACTCACCCTTACTTCCAATGCCAGAGATGTAGCCTCAAAATCTGCTGATTGGGCATGCGATGCCCTCGGCCCTAAACCTAATGCTAGCTTGTGTTTTCAGACTTCCGTCCTCACACTCCTGGCCCGCAAGCCATCCAGATTGGCCATTCTGGAGCCACAACGCAGCACTCTGCCTGCATACCAGAAGAAAAAAGTGCCTATGGGGCTGCCCAGAAACCCCAAATGAGGATCAACCTGCATGGCCTCGAATGCACCCCAGATTCATAGGAGGCCCTGTGCATTAATGCTCTGTCTGACACAGTGTGAGCCCAGACCTCCCGTCAGACACTCAGACAGGTGGCAGCATATCCAGCACATCGGACACGCCGTGGCCCTCTGCCTTCCTCTATTCCCAACCTGCATTTTCAGGCATCTGAACCTAGACTGTATCTCAAATCCTTGCATCTGGGAGAAGCTGATGCACTAAACAGAACTACTCCTTCCCCATGGCAAGAAACCTTGCTGTTGGGATGCTGATGGGTGTCAAAGTCAAACGCTCTTAGTAGGATAAATCTGCATGGCCCATGAGGCCACGCCTGTGGTTGAGGGATGCCTTGGGCACAAAAATACATTGTGACCCTCAGCTTGAGCCCCATTTTCAAATAAGGCCTCACAGTGGCGGGACCCATGGCATATTGGGGTTGCCATGCCCCTAGGCCCCAATCCTAACCAAAGGTCTGGTTTTCTAGTCGCCCATCCCCAGGGATGTGCTCTGGAATCCATCTTTTGAGGAACACCTGAGACAGAAAACAAGACTCATCCCTACCACAGAATGACTCCAAACTATTGGGAGCCGTGCAAAAATCCCCAGAGAGGGAGACTCGTCCATGACCCATGAGGCCACCCCTACATTCCACGGCCATCCTTGACACAAAATCCAGACACAAAAGTCTGAGCAACAGCCTCACACCCACCCTTATATCACACCCAGAGGAGCTCCCCTCTGGGTCTATAGATCGGGCCTGCCATACCCTCGGCCCCAAACCGAAGGCGTGTTTGTGTTTTCAGACATCTGTCCCCACAGCCCTGGCCAACACATCATCCAGGCAGGAGCCTCTGGAGCCACACCGCCCAACTGTGCCTGCCCTCTTGAAGGAAACTGGGCCCATTCCATTGGTTACAACCCTACAGATTAGGAGAAATCTACAATACCCCCGAGGGGATCCTAATAGCGGAGTCCACCTTGGACAAAAAGGTGCATTCTGACACAACCTGAGCAACTATCCCCCATTCAGACAGGCAGGCAGTTGTCCCCAAAGACAGAAGATTGACCCAAACAGGCCTCTAGGCCCTAATCAGAACCCTAGCTTAGGATTCCAGGCTATTTCTCCTCAGAGACTTGGTTTTGCATACCAGCATATGGGGGTTTCCTGAGGCACAAAACAAACACCTCTCATCTCCACATGGGTACCTTGCTATTTGGAGCTATGTAAAACCCTCTGGGTAGGAGAATCCTTCAGGGCCCCTGAGCCACCACCACATTCCAAGGTCTCCATGGACACAAAGCCACATTAGGACCCATCCTCTGGAGAGTCCATTTCAACACAGCCCCCTGGGTAGCTCGCCCCAGAGCCAGCACATCAAACCTGCCTTGTCCCTAGGAGTCTATGGGAATGTGAGGTGGGGTTTCCAGGCTTCCATCCTTAGAGCCCTGCTCTCGAAACTTTCTTTATGGGGCACGGATAAGCCATCTAACAGGACTCGCCTGACCCGCAGAAGCAAGCTTCAATTTTGGAACAGCTCACAACTTCCCGAGTGGGAAAAACTCCACGGCCACCCATCCATTAAGGGGCTATCATGGACACAAAATCCAGCCTCAGCCACCGTCTGAATCTCGCCATTACTACAGGTGCTGGAGATCTCGATTCAGCCTCTGAAGAGAGGGTCTTCTGAGCCCTCGGCCCTAAACCTCATCCAAGCTTGTGTTTTCAGAACAATTTGGAGGGCTTGCAGGCAAGGAGTGTGAGGATGGAAGTCTGACAACACAAGCTACATTTAAGTTCAGTGCCGAGCGCATGGCAGTTCCAATATGCAGTGGCTGCTTTGACATATTAGCAACAGAGTCAGGACGAGTGTCAGATGTTCGCTTACGCTGGAGTTTCTGTCCATAATGGCTGACTAATGGAGCAGTGGCGTCATGAGGCTATGGAGGTTTCACCACACTGGGTCTTGTGACCTGCTCCAAATGGCAAGGTTTCCTTCTGTGGGACAGGGGGAGTCCAGTTTGACAGCTCCAGGGCCTCTCATATGGAAAGACTGGATAGCAGAGCTCTCTGCACGGGTGGCTAGAAAGCCCACCTCGTGTTCCCATTGCAGCCTAGGAACATAGCAGGTTCTATCTGGTGGCTGTGGGGCGAAGTACCAAGGGGGCTGAGTTGACATGGAGTCTCATGCTGATGGGTCCCGATGCTGGTTTTTGTCCAGGGAGACCTGAGAATGTTGCGGTAGCTCAGGGGCCATGCAGGATTCTCCTGCCATGAGAGTTGGACACAGCTCCCAAGAGCCAGGTTTCCTTCTGGGGACAGGAGGTGTTCTGTTTTTTTGGCTCAGGGACCACATGTTGGACCATATGTTGGTATTCCAGAATAGGACTCTGGGGACAGATGCCTGAAAAACTAAGCTAGGGTTCTGATAAGGTCCTATGGGCATGTCAGGTTCAATCTTCTGACTCAGGGCCATTGACCATGAGGTAGGTGCCTAGGGTGTGTCAGACTGCGTAATTGTGTCCAGAGCGGCCTACAAAATTGGGGTGGGCTCAGGGGCCTTGCAGGTGTCTCCTAATCTGGAGGGTTTGTCTAACTGTGATGGGCAGAGTTTCCTTCGGGAGGGCAGACACAGTCCTCGGTGTGGCAACAGAGGACAAAACCTCGAAGGTGTGAGGGCCAGGGCTTTGGGGACAGAAGTCTGCAAACAAAAAATCGGCTCGGGGTTAGGACCAAGTTGAATCAGGCCTGATCTGCAGGCCCTGAGGTAAGCTCCTCGAGATCTCAAATTAGGGCGAGTGGGAAAATGTAGCTCAGGCTTTTATCTCTGGATTGTTTGCCTAGGATGGCCTTGGAATGGAGGGGTATCCTGTTGGGGCCATGGAAGATTCTCCCTCTCTGGGGATTCTGCCTGGCTCCAAAAAGTTTGGTGTCTTTTTGGGGAAGGGAAGAGTCCTTTTTTTCCGTTTCAGGGGTCCCCCCGAAACAGGGATTCCACAGACGCGCTCTGGGCCTGGGCACGTGGAAAACCACACCACAGGTTAGTATGTGGGCCTAGGGGCATGGCACCATAGCCTGGTATGTGTGTACCTGGTCCAGCTACCAAGGGGGCTTGTTTGAAAATGGGCTCAGGCTGAGGGTCACGATGCATGTTTGTGCCCAAGGCGGCCCTCATGAGTGTGCGTGGCCTCCTGGGTTACACATGTGGCTCCCACTCTGAGGGTGGGACACCCATCCCAACAACAAGGTGTCCTGCCACAGGGAAGGAGGAGTACTCTTTTGTGCATCAAGATCCCCCATAGGCAGGGATTTGACCTAAGGCCTGGGGAGAGATGCCTGAATAGCCAGGTTGGGTAGAGATGAAGGCCATGGGCCATGGTAGGCCCCAGCTGCTGGATATAAAGCCAGATATCTGAGTGTCTGACAGGAGGTTGGGGCTCAGGCTGTGTGAGGCAGAGCACTAGTGCCCAGGGCAGCCTATGATCTTGGGGTGACTTCTAGGGCCGTTCAGGTTGATCCTTATGTGGGGTTCTGGGCAGACCCATAGGGCACTTCTTCCCTCTGGTGGGCAAGCAGAATGCTGTCTTGTAGCTCCAGAAATCCCAGTCTGGAGGGCTTGTGGGTCAGGAGTGTGAGGACTGAAGTCTGAAAACACAACAAGGGTTAAGTTCAGTTCCATTGCACAGCGGCTGATTCGAGATCTACAGCACCTGAGCAACGGCGAGTGTCAGATGTTCACTCACATTGAAGTTTGTGTTCAAGATGCCCGGCTCATGGAGGTGTGGCCTCAAGAGGACATAGAAGTTTTCCTCTATGCCAGTTCGTGAGCTGCTCCAAACAGCATGGTTTCCAGGGGCGGCACAGGGCAAGTCCTCTTTGATGGCTCCGTGTTAACCCACAGGTCAAGATTGGATAGCAGAGCTCTTGCATGGATGCCTGCAAAGCCCACCTCAGGTTACCTTTGCAGCCAGGAACCTGGAAGGTTCTTTCTGGTGGCTGTGGGGTGAAGTACCAAGGGGGCTGAGTTGACATGGAGTCCCAAGCTCATAGGTCATAATGCCGGTTTGTGTCCAGGGAGACCTTAGAATGTGGTGTGGGCTCAGGGGCCATGCAGGATTCTCCTTCCCTGAGGGTTGGACACAGCTCCCAAGATCCAGGTTTCCTTCTATGTACAGGAGGTGTGCTGTTTTGTGGCACAGGGATAACAAGTTGGACCATCTGTTGGTATTCGAGAACAGGCCTCTGGGGACAGAAGCCTGAAAACCTAAGCGAGGTTTCCGATGAGGCCCTAGAGGCATGTCAGGTTCAATCTTCTGACTCAGGGCCATTGACCTGTGTGTCTGCTTGGACATAGGTACCTAGGATGTGTCAGATGGCGTATTTTAGTCCAGAGCGGCCGTGGACATTGGGATGGCCTCAGGGGCCTTGCAGGTGTCTCCTAATCTGGAGGTTTTGGGCAACCGTGATGGGCAGAGTTTTCTTCAGGAGGGCAGGCCCAGTCGTGCAGTGTGGCTCAAGAGGCCCCATCCCGGAGGGCATATGGGCCAGGGTGTTGGAGACAAAATTCTGCAAACACAAACTCAGGTTAGGATTAGGGGCGAGGTGATGGCAGGCTCGATCGGCAGACCCTGAGGGCAGCTCCTCAGGATTTGAAATTAGGGTGACTGGGAGGCGGAAGCACAGGCTTTTCTGTCTGGATTGTGTGTCTGGGATGGTCTCGGAATGGAGGGGTGGCCTCATGGGGCCATGGGAGATTCTTCCTCTCTGGGGATTCTGCCCAGCTCCCAAGAGTTTGGTGTCTTTCTGGGGGAAGGGAAGAGTGCTGTTTTCCATCTCAGGGGTCCCACCAAAACAGGGATTCCAAAGACGGGTTCTGGGTCTGGGTGCCTGGAGAACCCGACTGAGGGTTAGGATTTGGGCCTAGGGGCATGGCAGGCCCGATATGCGGGTTACTGGTCCAGCTCCTGAGGGGGCTTGTTTGAGCACGGGCTCAGGCTGAGGGTCACAATGCCTGTTTGTGCCCAGGGCGGGACTCATGGGTGGGCGTGGTCTCATGGGCCATGCAGCTGGCTCCCAATCTGAGGGCTTGACTCCCATCCCCAGAGCAAGGTTTCCTGCCATGGGAAGGAGTACTCTTTTGAGCTTCGGGTTCCCCCATAGGCCGGGATTTGAGCTAAGGCCTGGGGATAGATGCCTGAATACCCAGGTTGGGTAGAGATGACGGCCTCGGGCCATGGCAGGTCCCACCTGCAGGATATAGGGCTAGCTGTCTGGGTGGCTGAAGGGTTGCCGGGGCTCAGGTTGTGTCAGACAGAGCAGTAGTGCACAGGGTGGCCTATGATATTGGGGTGTGGTTGAGGGCCATGCACGTTGATCCTCACGTGGGGTTTCTGGGCAGACCTATAGGGCACTTCTTCCCTCTGGTGGGCAGGCTAAATGCTGCCTTGTGGCTTCAGAATTCCCAATCTGGAGGGCTTGCTGGCCAGGAGTGTGAGGACGAAAGTCTGAACACAGAAGCTATGGTTCAGTTCAGTGTCGAGTGCACAGCAGTTCCAATGCACAGCGTTTGATTCGAGACCTCCAGCACCTGAGTAAGGGCGAGTGTCTGATATTCGCTCACGCTGGAGTTTGTGTCCATACTGACCGACTAATACAGGGGTGTCCTCATGAGGCCATGAAGGTTTTCCCACGCTGGGGCTTGTGAGCTGCTCCAAACAGCCAGGTTTCCTTCTGTGGGACAGGGGGAGTCCAGTTTGATGGCTCCATGGTCCCCTATATGGAAAGGTTTGATAGCAGAGCTCTCCGCAGGGATGCCTGGAAAGCCCACCTCAGGTTACCATTGCATCCCAGGAACATGGCAGTTTCGATCTGGTGGCTCTGGGGCGAAGTGCCCAGGGGGCTGAGTTGACAGGGTGTCCCATTCTGATGGGTCACAATGCTGGTTTGTGTCCAGGGAGATCTTTGTATGTGGCGGGACCCCTGGGGCCATGCAGGATTCTCCTTCCCTGAGGGTTGGACACAGCTCCCAAGATCCAGGTTTCCTTCTGGGGACAGGAGGTGTTCTGTTTTGTGGCTCAGGGACTACATGTTGGACCATATGTTTGTATTGGAGAACAGGCCTCTGGGAACTGTAAGCTCCTGGTTAGCCAGAGGGAGCTATTTCATTGTAAATTTGGATTGATCCTGCCCCTCCCAGAGGAACTTATTTGCAAATCCCGGATATAGGGGCAGGCCAGGCCAGATAGAGACATCCAATCGTTGGGGTGCGCATATATTCACTCTCTTGATTTGGAACTCTATTGGTCACCCGTATTGCCAACCGAGCATGACTGTGCCGTTTTCCCTGTGTGTTGCAATGTCATTGACCACTTGTGTGTGGGCGGGGCTCAAACAACTGTATAAAGGTTAGTCTGTGAGGGGTTGGGGCAGGTGATAGTCGTTTGGGTAGTCGTCGGGAGCAGCGTCATGGGGAGAAGAGCCTGCGTCGTCAGGGTTTTCATCCTCGTCGTTGTCGCCTCTTCGTCTTTGGGAGCAGCCTCGTTCAGGAATTGGCTTCGTCTGGGGAGTGGCCTTGCCGGGGAGTGGCTTCGTCGAGGTCATCGTTGTCATCGCCTCTTCGTAAGAGACGGTCCCTACCAGTCAGTTTGATTTTTCATGCTTGGCATGAAATAAAACTTTGCTTGACTTTTGCTTTGCATCAGTCTCATTCCTTTGATCATGGACCCTACCAATGGGGGCTCGCCCAGGATCAAACGACGTGTACTGAACCAGCATCAGAATTTCTGGTAAAAGCCTCCAGAGGTAAGATCTTGGGATCCTTTTTGTCTGTCTGGTTGCGGAGCTCCAGGGTATGACCCACCAGGGAGAAGCTGGATGCAGCCATGCTTCCCGGGGCTGGAGTGGATGCAGGAATGCCCCTTCCCTCCACTTGTAGATCGCCAGGGGGTTTGAGTTGCTTCTCCCTCACTCATTTCTTGTGTTAAGGGATATAACTGGAGCCAACTGGGGTTAGTCTAACTCAGAACAGAGACTTTAAGGAATATTCCCAAGCAGCTGCCACAACTCCCTTTGTTTTGGGGAATTTCTTGCCTTCTCTCTGGCCTGATGTGGACTGCCTAGCCCCTGCCCCTTGCTGGCGGGAAAGCATGGCGTCTGAAGTGGAATGGGCCCAGGTGGAACATGAAATCTGTTGGCAAAGAGATGACTGAACTGATGGTTAATTTTCTGTCTCAGGGTTTTAATGGGTAATTGTTAAAGTAGCTTTCAGAGTCTTTGGTAACCTGAAGCTTTGAAGTTTTGCTTGGATGACAAATGGGATGAAGTACTAGGGAGCTGGTTGCTGGAACTGGGTTTGTGCTTTTGAAATCTGTTGGTAAACATGTTTTGTGCTTAACTGCTGTTGCAACAGCTCACCATTGGTTAATATTTAGTCTACACTAGACATTGAGATGTTTCTAAGAAAATGTAAATTGATTTTTCTTTGCCCGCCCAGAATTGTAAATGAGATCTCTTTGACTCATAATGCTTTTCCTTGATATGCTAAGTTACTCAGGAAGTACTGCCAAATCAATGATAAACCTTGGGTTACATTTGAGTAAATGCTGTAACTACTCCAGAGGTTCTATGCATTTCCTAAAGTTTTAATGTTTTGATAAGGGTCATCATTTGATATTTAACCATATCTATTCTGTTTTTGTCATTTGTAATTGTTTTAATTCTCTTGAAAGATGAATTTCCCCTTAAAGGAAATTCATATGGGAGACTTTCAGAAGAAATACAGGTCTTGATTGTGTTGAAGTCCTGGAGCTGAAATGGGTAAGAATTTCCAGAAGTAAAAGCTGCACTCGGACTAAACCAGAATTAGTACGGTGACCCAAGGTAAGAATGAGTCTCCAGGATCTTTCCTAGAAAGGCTTATTGAAGCCTATAAAATGTATAGCCCAATCGACCCTGAGGCACCCGAAATCAGAGGGTGGTGAATCTTGCTTTTGAAGGTCAAACGGCCCCAGATATAGGAAGGAAACTTCAGAAAATTGAAGGATTTGAAGGGAAGAATCTGAGTTAGTGGGAATAGCAGAATAGGTGTTTAACAACAGGGATGCACAGGAGGATGAAAAACAGACAAAAAGCTGGTTAAGGTTTTGGCATTACACGAGATAGGTAGGGGATAGTAAATGGAAGGAAAAGCCCAAGCACAGAGGAGGCAGGCAGGAAGACTTAGATTCAGATCAGTGTGCTTACTGTAAGGAAAAAGGACACTGGACCAGGGAGTGCCCCAAAAGGAAGACGGCAGTGCTGGCCACCAGAGTAAAAATTAAAGTCGAGGGGAAATCAGTTGATTTTTTGGTGGACACGGGAGCCCAATTTTCATCATTACTTAAACCTATGGGAAAACTACTTGGAGAGGAAGTCTGACTACAAGGAGCAAATGGCACAGAAAAACATAAATGGACAACAGAAAGGACTTTAAATTTGGCCTCAGGAGTAGTTAAACTTCGATTTTTGGTCCTCCCTAATGCTCCATATAACTTGATGGGAAGAGATCTCCTCCACAAGTTATGGGCTGGCATTAAGTTCTCAGAAGGAGACATGACTGTAACCTTGAGACAACCCACTGTACAGGTGCTTATTGCAGCAGTAGATGAATACCTCCTTTACAAGCCGGTCTCAAAACCAGAGGAGACAAAGTGGAGGAGTCTACTCCAAACCTTACAGGTCGAGTTTCCCGAGGTCTGGGGAGAAGGGAAGCCCCCTGGCTTGGCCAGGGGACAAGCTCTAGTGGTGGTACAGTTAAAGGCAATGGCTACGGCTGTTCGCGATTGGCAGTACCCTCTTCCCTGGGAAGCAAAGGAAGGGATCAGAAAACACATTAACCGCCTCCGAGGAGATGGGATCCTAGTTCCTTGCAAATCTCCATGGAACACGCCTTTGGCTGCCTGTCAAAAAGGCCGAGACTGGGGAGTACTGACCCCTTCAGGACTTACAGGAAGTTAATAAACGGGTTGAAGATATCCACCCGATGGTGTCTAACCCCTATACACTACTATCCCTTGTGGGCCCCAAAAGAACTGTGTATACCATCTTAGATCTCAAGGATGCATTTTTCTGCATATCTTTAGCAAGGGAATCTCAGCCCCTATTTGCTTTTGAGTGGTCTGACCCACAGGAAGGGTTTCAAGGCCAGTCCACCTGGACTTCCCCAAGGATTCATGAATTCACCCACCATTTTTGATGAGGCCCTACATGAGGATTTGCGTGAGTACAGAACCCCCAACCCGGGAATCACTCTGTTCCAGTATGTTGATGACTTCCTAGTAGCCGCTGAGGACAATGAGTCATGTTTGTGGGGGGATGAGACCTCTCTTACACACTCTGCAGGAAATAGGTGATCACCCGATAACCCCGCCTCACCATGTAATGACAAGTGAGGGAGTTTCTTGGGACTGTGGGCTACTGTAGGTTGTGGATACTGCGGTTCAGAGATTGCCCAACCTCTCTACGAACTGGCAAAAGGAGACTCACTATGATAGATTGGACAGCTGAGGCCATAGGAGCACTTTGGGAATTACAAACAGCCTTACTGAGTGCCCCAGCATTGGCCATCCCAGATGTTACCAAGCCCTTCCACTTGCATGTGGATGAAAAAGAAGGGGTGGCCAAAGGATTTTTGACTCAGAATCTGGGGTCTTGGCAAAGTCTATCTTAGCAAGAAACTAGATCCAGTAGCGGCTGGGTTCCCCCCTTGCCTCCACATAATTGCTGCCATGACAGTCCTGGTCAAGGATGCAACTACATTGACTTTGAGTCAAAGTCGCATCTTGATGACCACCCACGCTACCAAGGGCCTTCTTCGGACTCCACCCGACCGATGGATGACGAACGCCCGAGTGACAGGGTATCAGGCCCTTCTCCTTAATGAACCAAGAGTGACCTTCCAGCCCCCGGTGGTGCAAATCTAGCTATGCTGCTGCCAGAGGAGCTGGCTGACCACCCACACGACTGTGGGGAGGTCCTAACCCAAGTTGCAGGAATCAGGCAGGATCTCAGAGACACTCCCCTCCCAGATGTGAAGATGACTCTGTTCACAGGTGGGAGTAGCTATATGGTCGATGGAAAAAGGTATGTGGAGGCTGCGGTGGTTTCCCCTGAGCAGGAACTCTGGACAGCAGCCCTACCACACGGAACATCGGCACAAAAAATGGAGCTGATTGCACTCACAAAGGCACTCCAGATGGCCAAAGGTAAAACCGTCAACATCTATACAGACAGCAGGTTTGCCTTTGCTACTCTCCACATACATGGCGCTGTTTATAAAGAAAGGGGGCCTATTAACAGCAGAAGAAAAAGGAATTAAGAACAGAGTAGAAATATTGGCTCTCCTCCAGGCTATTTGGGACCCGAAAGAGGTGGCCGTTATGCATTGCCCGGGACACCAAAAGGGGACTGATCTGATTTCAGAAGGAAACCAATGAGCAGATCAAGCCGCAAAGCAAACAGCCCGAGAAACAGTGCAAGAACTGGTTACACTCCCGGCTCCAGCCCTACCAGAAAAACCGAACTATTCAGATTTAAAGTATTTACAAAAATGGGTTAAATTGGACTATGGAGGGGACTGGGCTAAGACTAAAACAGGAAAAATAATTCTTCCTTGATGACTAGGTAAGAAGTTAGTAGACCAGATACATCAGGGTACTCATTTGGGGATACGCAAACTCAAGGAGCTTATAGGCACGCAGTTCCAGGTTTCTAAATTAGGGCGTATGGTTCAGGATGTAGTTGATAGATGTGCTCAATGCCAGGCAGTTAATATGGGAAGAACTATAATGGGAAAAGGGACAAGAGAAAGAGGTAAGGAACCAGGAATTTATTGGGAAATAGATTTTACAGAAATGAAACCCGGAAAATATGGGCACAAGTGTATGTTAGTTTTTGTAGATACCTTTTCAGGCTGGGCAGAGGCTTGTTCCACCAAACATGAGACAGCAGGAGTCGTAGCCAAAAAGTTACTAGAAGAAATCATTCCTAAGTTTGGGCTGCCTCTCGCAATCTGGTCAGACAACGGCCCTGAATTTGTGAGCTCAGTCTCACAGGCATTGGCCAAGTCTGTGGGCACTAATTGGAAACTACATTGTGCCTACCAGGCCCAGAGTTCCGGGCAAGTAGAAAGAATGAACCGGACTCTTAAAGAGACCTTGAAAAATTAATTTTGGATACTGGATGTGGATGGATGGATCTCCTTCCTTTCGCCCTCCTCAGGGCACGATGTACACCCTATTTAAACAAGGTGACCCCATTTGAAATAATGTTTGGGAGAACCCCCCCACTCTGTCCTCAGCTACAAGAGGTTGGCCTATCAGAAATGACTGATCAGTCTGTACTCCAGTCACTGCAGGCATTACAATCTGTCTTAAAAAAAGCCCATGCAGGGATCCGGACTGCCCACACTGGGACAGAGACGGAGGTGGAACCACATCCTTACCAACCCGGGGACTTGGTTTGGATACATCGCCATCAAGTGGGAAACTTGGAGCCTTGCTGGAAGGGACCATTTACTGTTATCCTGACCACCCCCACCGCAGTAAAAGTAGAAGGCATTAGGGCCTGGATTCACGAGGGTCACGTCAAATGAGCCAAGGACAAGGACGCCCCCCCAGAGATGGAAGCTGCAGCCGACGCACTCCGCTGACCGTGGACTAAAGCTAGACTAAAAAACCTGTGAGTTTATTGTTGCTCCTATTGTTACCTGTTTATGTAACGTATAGGTGGGAAATTAAATGAACAGAATTAGGAAAAATGGAAAAGGTTATACAAAGCGTTGAATGGCTAACTCATCAGCTGACTGTGCACTACTGTTACTTTTTGGCCCCTGCATTATAAACACCCTAATGTCATTTGTACCAGAAAATTAGAGCTATAAATGTTAGTTTTACATGCTCATTGTAACTCCTTACAACAGGAGAACATAGAATTGGCTGAAAAGTCAAGGATTTGACTAATTTCCAAGGAAAAGGGGGTAATGTGAGGGCCTGTGAGGGCCTGGTTATATAGAGGAACTTACTTGCAAACCCCAGATATAGGGGCGGGACAGCCGGGATGGAGACATCCAATCAGTGGGACGCACATATGTTTACTGTGGTGTGTTGCAATCTCATTGGACACCTGTGTGTGGGCCAGGCTCAACCACCTCTATAAAGGTTAGTCTGTATTGCTGGGCGCGGGGAGTAGTAGGAGTAGTAGTAATAGCCGTTGGGGTAGCCGTTGGGGTAGCCGTTGGGATACGTTGGGATAGCAGTTGGGGTAGAAATAGTAGTAGTTGTTGGGAGCAGCACCACCGCGAGGGGCCTCGCCACATGAGCAGCCTCGCTGCCATCCCAAGCAGCGTCGTTGGTGTCAGCAAGCGGCCTCGTCCTGGGAACGGCCTCTTCAGGAGCAGCATCATGGGGAGCAGAGTCTGCATCATTGTGGTTGTCGTCCACGTCCTCGTTGCCTCTTCGTCATCAGGAGCAGCCTCGTCTGGGGAGTGGCCTCGACCAGGGAGTTGCCTTGTCAGCAAGCGGCCTCATCCACAGTGGCCTTGTCCAGAGCGTTCTCGTTCAGAGCGGCCTCCTCCACAGCAGCCTCCTCCAGAGTAGCCTCCTATAGAGTGGCCTCATCCGTGGAGTGGCTTTGTCCAGGGAGTGGCCTCATCCACAGTGGCATCGTCCAGAGCGGCCTCGTCCAGAGTAGCCGCTCTTGGAGTGTGGCCTCGTCCAGGGAGCAGCCTCATCTGGAGAGAGGCCTCTTCCGGGGAGTGGCCTCATCAGGGTTGTCGCCATCGCCTCTTCATAAGAGATGGCCCCTACTGGTTGGTGTGGTTTTTGATGCTTGGCGTGAAATAAAGCTTTGCTTGACTTTCGCTTTGCATCAGTCTCATTCCTTTAATCAAAGATCCTAACATCACAAGCTGAGCAACTACCTCCACTCAGACACGCAGATGTCCCCAGAGACAGAAGATTGAAAGGGAAAGGCCCCTAGGTGCTAATTTAAACCCTAGCTTTGGTTTCCAGGCATCTCTCCTCAGAGGCCTGGTTTCAAATACCAGCATATGGGGGTTTCCTAAGGCACCAGGAAGAACACCTCTTGTGTCCACATGGGAAACTTGCACTTTGGAGGTGTGTCCAACCCTCCAGTTAGGAGAAAACTTCAGGGCTCCCGAGCCATCACCATATTCCAAGGTCTCCATGGATACAAACCCACATGATGACCCATCCTCAGGAGAGTCCATTTTAACTCAGGCCCTGGGTAGCTCCCCCAGAGCCAGCAGATCGAACCTGCCTTGTCGCTGGGAGACAATGGGAATGCGAGGTGGGGTGCCAAGGCATCCATCTTTAGAACCCTGCTCTCGAGTCTTTCTGTATGGGGCATCCTGAAGCCATCCAACAGGACTCAACTGTTCTGCAGAAGGAATCCTTACAGTTTGGGGCATCTCACAACTCCCAGCGTGGGAAAATCTCCATGGCCTCATGAGGCCCCCCACTTCATGGAGGGGCCATCATGGATACAAACTCCAACCTGAGCCAACGTCTGATCCTTGCCCTGACTTCAGATGCAGGAGATCTCGATTCAGCCTCTGCAGAGTGGGCCTGTCGTGCCCGCGCCCTGAAACCTCACCCTAGCTTGTGTTCTCAGACTTCCGTGCTCACACTCCTGGCTCACAAGCCCTCCATATTGGGAATACTGGTACCACAACACAGGACTCTGGCTGCCCACCAGAAGAAAATTGTTGCCCAATGGGGCTGCCCAGAAACCCAAAATGAGGATCAAACTGCACGGCCTTCGAATGCACCATAATTTCATAGGCTGTCCTGGACACTCTCTGACACAGCCTGAGCCCAGGCCTTCCAACAGACACCCAGAGAGCTGTCCGCACAGCGAGCACATCAGACCCCCCATAGCCTTAGGCCATCATCTCTACCCAACCTGGGTTTTCAGGCATCTGAACCTAGACCTCATCTCCAATCCCTGCACAGGGGGGAACCTGAGGCACAAATAAGAACTCCTTTCCCATCAGGAAACCTTGCTGTTGGCATGGTGTCAAACCTTCAGGGTAGGAGAATCTTGCATGGCCATCGAGGCCACGCCCATGCTTGAGGGCCGTCTTGGGCACAAACATGCATTGTGTCCCTCAGCGTGAGCACCCTGTTGAAGTAAGGCCTCTCGGTGGCTGGACCAAGAGCCCGCATATGGGGCTTGCCATGTCCCTAGGCCCCCAATCCTAAACAGAGGTCTGGTTTTCCAGTCGGCCGGTCCCAGGGCTCTCCTATGGAATCCTGCATTGGAGGAACACCTGAGAGAGAAAACAGGACCCCTCTCTTCCCACAGAATGACCTCGAACTCTTGGGAGCCAGGCCAAATCCCCTCAATGGCCCATGAGGCATTGACGGCCATCCTTGACAAAAAATTCAGAGATAAAAGCCTGAGTGACCACCTCCCACTCACCCTTCTTTCCTACCCGAGGAGCTCCCCTCACGGTCTGTAGATTGGGCCTGCCATACTCTCCGTCCCAAACCTAAGTCGAGTTTGTGTTTACAGACTTCTGTCCCCACAGCCCTGGCCCACACACCCTCCAGGCTGGGGCCTCTGGAGCCACACTGCAGGACTGTGCCTGCACTCTCAGAAGAAACTCTGCCCATTCCATTGCCCACAACCCTCCAGGTTAGGAGAAACCTCCAAGGCCCTGGAGGCCATCCCAATCGTGTAGGCCACCTTGGCCAAACAGGGGCATTCCGACACAAGCTGAACAACTACCTCGATTCAGACATGCAGACAGATGTCCCCAGAGACAGAAGATTGAACTGGACAGGCTCCTAGGCCCGAATCTGAACCCTAGCTTTGGTTTCCAGGCATCTCTCCTCAGACGCCTGCTTTCAAATACTAGCATATGGGGTTCTCCTGAGGGACCAAACAGAACACCTCTTGTCCCCACATGGGAAGCTTGCTCTTTGGAGCTGTGTCAAACCCTCCAGGTAGGAGAAAGCTACAGGTCCCCTGAGCCATGGCCACAATCCAAGGTCTCCATGGACACAAACCCACAAGATGACCCATCCTCATGAGAGTCCATTTCCACTCAGCCCCCTGGGTAGCTCACCCTGAGCCAGCAGATCGAACCTGCCTTGTCGCTACAAGCCAATGCGAAGGCAAGTTGGGTACCGAGGCATCAATCCTTAGAGCCCTGTTCTTGAGTCTTTCCTTATGGGGCGCCCTGGAGCCATCCAACAGGACTCAACTGTCCCGCAGAAGAAAACCTTGCAGATTGGAGCATCTCACAAGCCCCACCATGCAAAACCTCCATGGCCTCATGACCCCCCCCCCTTCATGAAGGGGCCATCATGGACACAACCTCCAGCCTGAGCCGACGTCTGATCCTTTCCCTGACTTCAGACGCAGAAGATCTCAATTCAGTCTCTGCAGCATGGGCCTGCCATGCCCTTGGCCTGAAACCTAACCCTAGCGTGACTTTTCAGACTTCCATCCTCACACTCCTGACCCACAAGCCCTCCAGATTGGGAATTCAGGAGCCACAATGCAGCACTCTGCCTGCCCACCAGAAGAAAAAAGTTACCCTATTAGGCTGCCCAGAAACCCCCAATGAGGATCAACCTGCACTGTTGTGTTTTCAGACTTCTGTCCCCACAGCCTAAACCTAGACCTAGCCCTAACCCTAGCCCTAGTCCTAGTCCTAAACCTCACCCTAACCCTAAACCTACCCCTAGCACTAAGCCTAACCCTAACCCTAACCCTAACCCTCCAGAGGCTTTTCCCAGAAATTCTGAGGCTGGCTCAGTTCTCTTCATTTCATCCCAATATTAGGGTCCGTGATCAAAGGAGCGAGACTGATACAAAGCCAAGGTCCAGCAAAGCTTTTTATTTTGCGCCAAGCATCGAGAATCAAACTCTCCAGTCAGGGCAGTCTCTTGTAAAGGGGCGACCCTTCCAAGCCTCACAGACTAACTTTTAGAGAGATAGTTTAGCCGGGCTATACGCAGGTGGCCAATGGGATTGCAAAACACAGAGAAAACTGCACAGTCATGTTAGGTCATGCACGGGTGGCCAATTGAATCGCAATTCACCCTAGTAGATATATGCGTGCCCCACTGATTGGCTGTCTCTACCTGGCCTGACCCGCCCTCGTATCTGGACTTTGCAAGGAAGTTCCTTGGGGTGGGGCGGGGCGGGGTCATTCTGAGTTTACTGCTTATGGTCAATCTAAGTTTACTTTATAAACAACAAAATGATTCCCTCTGATTAAATAGGCCCTTACATTGACATAAAATCGAGCCTGAGCCCACGTCTGATACTTGCCCTGACTTCAGATGCAGGACATCTCGATTTGGCCTCTGCAGAGTGGGCCTGCCATGCCCTCGGCCCAAAACCTATCCCTAGCTTGTGTTTTCAGACTTCCGTGCTCACACTCCTGGCTCACAAGCCCTCCATATTGGGAATTCCGGAGCCACAACCCAGCACTCTGCCTACCCACAAGAAGAAAATTGTTGCCCTATGGGGCTGCCCAGAAACCACAAATGAGGATCAAACTGCACGGCCATTGACCACACCCCAATTTCATAGGCTGCCCTGGATACTAATGCTCTCTCTGACACAGCCTGAGCACAGGCCTCCTGACAGACTCCCAGTAGCTGGCCGCACACCGAGCACATTGGACCCGCCATGGCCTTAGGCCGTCATCTCTTCCCAACCTGGGTTTTCAGGAATCTGAACCTAGATCTTATCTCCAATCCCTGCACAGGGGAGAACCCGATACACAAATCAGAAATCCTCCTTCCACCTGGCAAGAAACCTTGTTTTTGGCGTGGTGTCCAACCTTCAGGGAAGGAGATACCAGCATGGTCCATGAGTCCACGCCCATGCTTGAGGTCCCCTTCGGCACAAACACACATTGTGACTCTCAGCGTGAGCCCTGTGTTCAAGTAAGGCCTCTCATTGGCGGGACCAGGAGCATGCATATGGGGTTTGCCACGCCCCTAGGCCCCCAATCTTAACCAGAGGTAGGGTTTTCCAGTAGCCCATACCCAGGGCTCTGCTCTGGAATCCATCTTTCGGAGGGACACCTGAGGTTGAAAACAGGACCCCTCCCTTCCCACAGAATGACCCCAAAGTCTTGGAAGCTGGGCCAAACCCCAGAGAGGGTGACTTGTCCATGGCCCATGAGGCCACCCCTTCATTCCATGGTCATCCTTGACACAAAATCCAGAGACAAAAGCCTGAGGAACTGCCTCATGCTCGACATTTGTTCCTATCCCAAGGAGCTCCCATCACATTCTCTAGATCGGCCCTGCCATACCCTTGGCCCCAAACCTATGCCGAGTTTGTGTTTCTAGAATTCTGGCGCCACCGAACTGGTCCACACACCCTCCAGGCTGGGGTCCCTATAGCCACACCGCAGGACTGTGCCTGCCCTGTCCAAGGAAACTGTGCCCATTCCATTGGCCAGAACCCTACAGATTAGGAGAAACCTCCAAGGTCCCCGAGGCCATCCCAATAGTGTAGGCTGCCCAGGACAACCAGGGGCGATCTGACACAAGCTGCACAACTACCTCCACTTAGACTAGCAGACGGATGTCCCCAGAGACAGAAGATTGATTGAACCTGCCTTGTTGCTAGGAGACAATCCATGGAATGTAGGGGTGGATTCAAGGGCTATGGACGATGTTAGGGTCCGTGATCAAAGGAGCGAGACTGATACAAAGCGAAGATCAAGCAAAGCTTTAATTTGCGCCAAGCATTGAGAATCACACTGACTGGTAGGGGCCGTCTCTTACAAAGAGACAATGATGACGACCCCGACAAGGCCACTCCCAAGAAGGCCGCTCCAATGAGGCCGCTCCCTGGACAGGCCGCTCCCCGGACGAGGCCACTCCTGACAATGAAGAGGCGATGACGACTATGAGGACGACAGCCCCGATGATGCAGACTCTGCTCCCCATGACGCTGCTCCTGACGAGGCCTCTCTGGACGAGGCCACTCCCTGGACAGGGCCACTCCCCAGAATGAGGCTGCTCTGGCGAGGCTGCTCCCTGGACAGGGCCGCTGCTCTGGCGAGGCCGCTCCAACGAGGCTGCTCCATGGATGAGGCTTCTCCAGACAAGGCCGCTCCCCGGAAGGACGCCGCTCTGTCAAGGCCGTTCCTGACAGACCCACTCCCCAGCAGAGGCCACTCTTGACAAGGCCATTCCCTGACGGGGCTGCTCCAGACGAGGCTGTTCCTTGACGACTCTAACAGCTCCTACGGCCCCTACTGGCCTCGCAAACTAACTTTTATAGAGGCACTTTTGGCCGGGCTATACACAGGTAGCCAATGAGATTGCAATACACAGAGAAAACTGCACAGTCATGCTAGATCTGCCACATACACAAAAAACTGCTAGGTTACACATGGGCGGCCAATTGAATTTCAATTTACCCGAGTAGTAATACGCATGACCCTCTGATTGGATGTCTTCACCTGGCCTGACCCGCCCTTGTATCTAGGCTTTGCAAGGAAGTTCTTCTGGGAGGGGCAGGGTCAATCTAAGTTCACTGCAAAAAAATGGCTCCCTCTGATTAAGTAGGCCCTTACAGACGAGTCTTCCGCTCTGGGAATTTGACCTGGTTCCCAAGTATTTGGGGTCATTCTGTGGGAAGGGAGGAGTCCTGTTTTGGGCTTCATGTTTCCCTCCAAAAGGGGGATTCCAGAGGAGAGACCTTGGTATGGGCAACTGGAAAACCTGACCTCTGGTTAGGATTGGGGGCCTAGGGACATGGCAAGCCCCATATGCGGGCTCTTGTTCCAGCCACTGAGAGGCCTTACTTGAGCACGGGACTCACACTGAGGGTCACAATGCATGTTTGTGCCCAAGGTGGCCCTCAAACATGGGCGTGGCCTCATGGGCCATGCTGGTTTCTCCTACGCTGAAGGTTGGACACCATGCCAACAGCAAGGCTTCCTGCCAGGGGGATGGATGATTTCTGATTTCTGTATCACATTCACCCTTGTGCAGTGATTGGAGATAAGGTTTAGGTTCTGAAGCCTGAAAACCCAGGTTGGGAAGAGAGGACGGCCTAAGGCCATAGCGGGTCCATTGTGCTCGGTGTATAGCCAGCTGTCTGGGTGTCGGATGGGAGGTCCGGGCTCAGGCTATGTCAGAGAGAGCATTAGTGCCCAGGGCAGCCTATATAATTGGGGTGCAGTCGAGTGGTGTGCAGGTTGATCCTCATTTGGGGCTTCTGGGCAGCCCCATAGGGCAATGTTTTTTCTCGTAGGCAGGCAGAGTGCTGTGTTGCGGCTCTGGAATTCCCAATCTAGAGGGCTTGTGGGCCAGGAATGTGAGGATGGAAGTCTGAGAACACAAGCTTGGGATAGGTTTCAGGGCAAGGGCATGGTAGGCCCATTCTGCAGAGGCTGAATCCAGATCTCCTGCATCTTAAGTCAGGGCAAGGATCAGACTTTGGTTCAGGTTGGTGTTTGTGTCCATGATACCCCCTTCATGAAGGAGGGGGCCTCATGAGGCCATGGAGGTTTTCCCATGATGGGAGTTGAGAGATGCTCCAAACCACAAGAATTCCTTCTGCGGGACAGTCGAGTCCTGTTGGATGGCTCCAGGATGCCCCATACGGAAAGACTCGAGTGCAGGGTTCTAAGGATGGATGCCTGGGCACCCCACCTCACATTCCCATTGTCTCCTAGTGACAAGGCAGGTTCAATCTGCTGGCTATGGGGGAGCTCCTCAGGGGGTTGAGTTGAAAGGGACTCTCTTGAGAATGGGTCATCATGTGGGTTTCTGCCATCTCTGGGTCTTTTACGTAGCTCCAAAAATCAAGGTTTCCTTCCAGGGGGCAGGAGGAGTTCTGTTTTGTGGCTGTGGAGTCCCCCATGTGGAGGGATTGGAGAGAAGGGCTCTGGGTATGGATGCCTGCTAACCCAACCTAGGTTTAGCATAAAGGCCTAGGGTCATGGCAGGCCCGATCTCCTGGCTCTGGGGCCAACTGTCTCGGTGCCTGCTTGGGGGACATCACTCAGGTGTATCAGACTGTGCCTTATTCAGGGAGGCATACACACGTGGTTGGCATCATGGGCCTTGGTGCTATGTTGTTTTATGAAGCAGGCTTCCCCCATACAGAAAGATTCGAGAGCAGGGCTCTATGTTTGGATGCCTGGAAACCTCACCTCACCTTACCACTGCAGCCTAGGAACATGGCAGTTTTGATCTTCTGGCTCTGGGGCCAACTATCCAGGGGGTTGATTTGAATTGGTGTCTCACGCTGATGGGTCACAATGTGGAATTGTGTCCTGAGAGATCTTGGAATGTGGCGGTGGATCCTTCTCCTATACTGAGAGTTTTGTCACAGCCCCAAATAGCAACGTTTCCTTCTGGGGACAGGATGTGATGTGTTCTGTGGCTCAGAGATCCCCCAAATATTTGTATTCGAGACCAAGCTTATGGGGCCTGATGCCTGGGAACCCAAGCTATGGTACAGATTAGAGCCTAGGGGCATTTCATGTTCAATCATCTCTCTCTGGGGTTATCTACCTGCGTGTCTGATAGGAGGTAGGTGCTCAGGGTGTGTCAGACTGTGCATTGTTGGTCGTCCTATCAATTTGGGGTGGCCCAGGGGGCTTGCAGTTTTCTCCTATTCTTGAGGTCTCTGGAGGTTCTGAAGAGCCGAGCTTCCCTCTGGAGGGCAGGCTCAGTCCTGTGGTGTGGGCATGGAATCCCCATGCTAGAGGATGTCTGGGGGCAGAACTCTGGGGACAGAATTCTGAAATCACCAACCAGGGTTAGGATTAAGGCCGAGGGTATGGCAGGCCCGATCTGCAGACCATAGGCAAGCTCCTTGGATCTGAAAACAGGGCGAGTGTGAGTTGGGACTCAGCCTTTTGCCTCTGGATTTTGTCTCTTCGATGTACGCGGAACATAGGGGTGTCCTCATGGGGCAATTGAAGATTCTCCTTCTTTGGGGGGTTTTCCACAGCTCCAAATAGCATGGTGTCATTGTGAGGGAAAGTACGAATCCTGTTTTCTAATTCAGAGGTCCCCATAAGGAGGCCTTCAAAAGCAGTGCTCTGGGTATTAAGGCCTGGAAACCCAACCTTGGGTTAGGATTTTGGCCTAGGGACACCGCAGGTCTCACATGCTCCCGCCAGACACCCAGGTACATGGCGCAAGAGAGAGAAGATTGAAGTTGACATACCTCTAGGCTCTAATCTGAACCCTAGCTTAGGTTTTCAGGCTTCGTTCCCCAGAGGCCTGATTTCCAATACGAGCATATGGTGCATCTCTGAGGCACACAACAGAACATCCACTGTCCCCAGAAGGGAAACTTGCTATTTGTAGCTGTGTAAAACCCTCAGGGGAATAGAATCCTGCACGGCCCCTGAGCCACCACCACATTCCAAGGTCTCCCTGGACACAAACTGGCATTGTGATGCATCAGCATGAGACTCCATTTCAACACATTCCCTTGGGTAGATCGCCCCAGAGCCTGTAGATTGAACCTGCCTTGTTCCTAGGGGCCAAAGGGAACATGAGGTAGGGTTTCCAAGCACCCATATGTAGCACCATCCTCTTGAATCTTTCCCTATGGGGGAGTCTTGAGCCATCGAACAAGCCTAGTCCTGTCCAAAAATGGAAACATTGCTGTTTTAAGCAGCTCACAACACCCAGAGTGGGAAAACCTCCATAGCCTCATGAGGCCATACCTCAATTTGGCAGCCAACATGGACACAAACGCCAGCCTGGGCAAACATCTGACATTTGCCCATATTTCAGATGCTGGAGATCTCGATTCAGCCTTGGTATATTGGCCCCCCATGCCCTAAGACCTAAAGCTAACCCTAGCTTGTGTTTTCAGACTTCCGTCCTCACACTTCTGGCCCAAAACCCCTCCGGATTGGGAATTCTGGAGCCACAATCCAGAACTCTACCTCCCCACCGAAGGAAAACATGCTCTATGGGGCTGCCCCCAAACCCCAAATTAGGGTCAACCTGCACGGCCCTCGATGACAACCCAATTTCATAGGCTGTCCTGTGCTCTAAGGCTCTGTCTGACATAGCCTGAGCCCAGACCTCCCGCCAGACACCTAGACAGCTGGCTGCAAATCCAGCGATCGGATGTGCCATGGACATAGGCCATTATCTCTACCCAACCTGGATTCTCAGGCATCTGTCCCCAGAAATTATCTGAAATTCCTGCACATGGGGGAACCTGATGCACAAAACAGAACTCCTTCCCCGTGGCAGGAAACCTTCCTATTGGATTGGGTGTCACTCAGTGTAGGAGAAACTTGCTTTGCCCATGAAGTCACGCCCACTCTTGAGGGCCGCCTTGGACACAAACATGCATTGTGCCCCTCAGCCTGAGCCCCATTTTCAAATAACATCTCACGGCAGCTGCTCCAAGAGCCCGCATATCGGACTAAGCATGTCCCTAGGCCCTAATCCTAACCCATGGTGAGATTTTGCAGGTGCCCATACCCAGAGCCCTGCTCTGGAATCCCTCTTTTTGGGGTACCCCTGAGCCAGAAACATGACTCCTACCTTCCATCAGAATGACACCAAACTATGGGGAGCTGGGCAAAATCCCAGAGAGGGAGAATCTTCCACGGCCCATGAGGCCAAACCTACATTCTGCGACCATTCTTGACAGAAAATACAGAGAAAAAAGCCTGCGGTACCACCTCACAATCGCCCTGATTTAATGAGGAGCTCCCCTCAGGGGCTGCACATTGGGCTTGCCATACCCTCGACCCTAATCCTAACCCGAGTTTGTGCTTTCCGACTTCTGTCCCCAGAGCCTTGGCCCACAAACCCTCCAGGCTGGGGCCTCTGGAGCTAAACTGTAGAACTGTCCATCCTTCCAATATGAAACTCTGCCCTTTACAGTTGCCAAACCCTCCACATTAGGAGAAAACTGCAAGGCCCCTGAGGCCACCCCGATTTCGTAGGCTGCCCTGGGCAAAAATGCGCAGTCTGACACACCCTGAGCAATGACCTCCAGTCAGACACCCAGGTAGATGGCCCCAGAGAGAAGATTGAATCTGACATGCCCCTATGCCATAATCTGAACCCTAGCTGAGGTTTTCAGGCATCTGTCTCCAGACGTTATATCAAATCCCTGCATATGGTGGAACCTGATGCACAAAACAGAACTACTTCCCAAAGGCTGGAAACCTTACTGTTGCGATGGGTGTCAAACCCTCTGAATTCGTGAAACCTACAGGGTACATGAGGCCACGCCCACAATTGAGGGTCGTCTTGGGCACAAACACGCCTTGTGACCCTCAGCCTGAGCCCCATTTTCAAATAAGACCCCTCGGTTCCTGGACCAAGAGCCCGCGAATTGGGCTGGCCATGCCATAGGCCCAAATCTGAACCCAAGGAAGGGTTTTACAGGCACCTGTTCACAGAGTCGTGATCCAGATCCCTCTTTTTTGGGGCCCTCTGGGAGAGAAACAGGACTCCCTTCCCCCAAGATGACACCAAACTATTGGGAGCCATGCAAAATCCCCAGAGAGGGAGAACCCTCCGTGCCCTACGAGGCCAGCCCTACATTCCATGGCCATCCTAGACACAAAATCCAGAGGCAAAAGCCTGAGCTACCGCCTCCCAATCACCCTAGCTTCAGATCCGGAGGAGCTCCCTTGGGATTTGCAGATCAGGAATGCCATACCCTCAGCCCTAACCCTAACCCATTTTGTCTTTTCAGTCTTCTGTCCCCAGAGCTCTGGCCCACACACCGTCCAGGCTGGATCATCTGGAGCCACACCATAAGACTGTGCCTGTACTCCCTAAGGAAACTGTGCCCTTTAAAGTTGCCAAAACCCTCCAGATTAGGAGAAACCTGCAAGCCCCCTAAGCCACCCAGTTTCGTAGGCCGCCCTGGATAAAAATAAGCAGGCTGACACACCCTGTGATCAAACACCTAGGTAGATGGCCCCAGAGACAGAAGATTGAACCTGACATGCCCCTAGGCCTTAATCTGAACACTAGCTGTGGTTTTCAGGCATCTGTTCCCATAGCCCTGGTCTCAAATACCAACATATTGGGGGGGGGTGTCCCTGAGGCCCAAAACAGAAAACCTCCTGTCCCAGAAGGAAACCTTGCTATTTGGAGCTGTGTCTAAGCCTCAAGGCAATAGAATCCTGCATGGCCCCTGAGCTGCCGCCACATTGCAAGGTTTTCCTGGACAGAAAACCAGATTGCGACCCATCACTGTGAGACTCCGTTTCCACTCAGCCCCCTGTGTAGCTCGCACCAGAGCCAGAAGATCGAACCCCCATGTCCAAAGGATCAAATGGTAACCATAGGTGGGGTTTCCAGGCATCCATATGTAGAGTCCTGCTCTTGAATCCTCTATATTGGGGACATATGAGCTATCAAGAAGATGTTTCCTGTCCTGCAGAAGGAAACCTTGATGATTGGAGCTGCGCACAACACCCAGATTGGGAAAACCTCCATGGCATCATGACACCACCGCTGCATTAGGCAGACATAAAGGACACAAACTTGAGCCTGAGCAAACGTCCGACCCTTGCCCTTACTTCAGATGACGGGATTCTCGCCTCAGCCTCTGCATTTTGGCCCTGACATGCCCTAGGCCCTAAAAATTACACGAGCTTTTGTTTTCAGACTTCTGCCCTCACACTAACTACAAAAATAATACCTAAAATGAATACCATGTATGTCATCATTATTCCTACATGGAATTTAATCATGACTGGTGACACAAAAAAATCAGTGTTGTATTTCAACTATAAGAACACTAATGACCAAAACTCATAAGACCCAACCACTAACTAAAATTATCAACAACTCATTTATCGACCTACCGCAACCTTCAAACATATCAGCATGATGAAATTTTGGCTCCTGTCTCGGAATTTGCCTAATCCTTCAAATCCTAAGGTTTATTCTTAGCTATACACTACATATTAGACACAACCACAGCCTTCTCATCAGTTACATGCATCTGTCGAGATGCCAATTACGGCTGAATCAACCGATATATACATGCCAACGGAGCCTCCATATTCTTCATCTGCCTCCTCCTACATGTAGGATGAGGCCTATACTAAGGATCTTATATATTCCCTGAAACATGAAAAATCGGCATTATCCTACTATTTGCAGTTATAGCAACAGAATTCATAAGTTATGTTTTACCATGAGGACAAAAGTCCTTTTGAGGTGCAACCATAATTACAAACTTACATCAGCTATCCCATACATTGGAACCAACCTCGCAGAGTGAATCTGAGGAGGTTTCTCAGTAGACAAAGCCAACTTAACATGACTCTTTGCCTTCCACTTTATCCTACCATTCATCATCTTGGCACTAGCAGCAATTCATCTACTATTTCTTCATGAAACGGGATCCAACAATCCTTCTGGAATCCCATCTGATTCGGAAAAAACTCCATTCCACCCATACTACACAATTAAAGACATTCTAGGTGCCCTATTCCTAATCCTAGTACTCGTAATACTAGGACTATTGTCACCCGACCTACTAGGGGACCCTGACAACTACATCCTGCCAACTCACTTAACACACCACCCCATATCAAACCCAAATGATATTTCCTATTCGCATATGCAATCCTACGGTCCATTGCTAATAAACTAGGAGGAGTAGTAGCCCTAGTCTTCTCCATTCTAGTCCTAGCCATTATTCCAATATTACTTCAAAACAACGAGGTATGATATCCCACCCACCAAACCCATGCCTATTTTGATTACTAGTAGCTGATCTCCTTACCTTAACATGAATTGGTGGTCAACCAGTAGAACACCCCTTCATCACCACTGGTCAATTAACCTCAATCCTTTACTTCACAATCCTCCTAATTCTAATAACAACTATCACCATTATCGAGAAGAACTTATTAAAAGGAAGAGTCTTTGTAGTATATTAATTACTTTGCTCTTGTAAACCAAAAATGGAGAACTCCATCTCCCAAAGACTCAAGGAAGAAGTAATAGCCCCACCATCAGCACCCAAAGCTGACATTCTAACTAAATTATTCCCTGATTTCCTCATCCCATTATTTCAATTCATACACTTAAAAGCATCTACTGTGATTCCCCAGTATGTATTTTCCCCACCCCTATGTATATTGTGCATTAATCGTTTGTCCCATGCATATAAGCATGTACATACTATGATTGATTTTACATACGTGCACCTCACCTAGACCATGAGCTTGATCACCAGGCCTCAAGAAACCATCAATCCTTGCACCATGTGTACCTCTTCTCACTCCAGGCCCATCGAATATGGGGGTTTCTACAGTGAAACTATACTGGCATCTGGTTCTTACTTCAGGGCCATGATAGTCCTCAATCCAATCCTACTAACCCTTCAAATGGAACATCTCAATGGACAAATGACTAATCAGCCCATGATCACACATACTGTGGTTTCATGGATTTGGTATTTTTTAATTTTTAGGGGGGGACTGGTATCAATCAGCTATGGCTGTAAAGGCCTCGTTGCATTCAAATAACTTGTAGCTGGGCTTTATCATCATCATTTATCTGCATTGCACAACCATAAGGTGCAATGGTTACAGGTCATTGGTCACAGGACCAATGGTTACAGGTCAATGGTTACAGAACATACACACGTATGTACGTACAAACATACGCATATTCAACAGATAGAAACTAGCTAAATCAAACCCCTTTTACCCCCCATAACTTCAAAAGTATACAAACACTTAAAATTGTCCTTCCAAACCCCCCAAACAGAGCTAAGCACATGCAACACAAATAAGAATCCACTTATACTGATACTCCATACATTAATCTCTATCACTAATTTACCCAGAACACTATTCAAGAATGCTATCTATAGATGGAATACCCCACCTCTAATACCACTCTATCAACTTACATTTAATACTAATAATTAAATTACCGTGCCTAAGCACCTTAACATTAACTAATCTAATCCTACACCTGTGAACGTAGCTTATTAAATAAAGCAAGGCACTGAAAATGCCTAGAAGAGTCATAAGACCCCATAAACATAAAGGTTTGGTCCTAGACTTCCTATTGATTATTAACAGAATTACACATGCAAGTCTCCACATCCCAGTGAAAATGCCCTCTAAATCCCTAAACTGATTAAAAGGAGCGGGAATCAAGCACACTAAATAAGTAGCTCATGACACCTTGCTCAAACACACCCCCATAGGATACAGCAGTGACAAAAATTTAGCCATGAACGAATGTTTGACTAAGTCATGTTAACATTAAGAGCTGATAAATTTCATGCCAGCCACCGCGGTCATACACTTAACCCAAATTAATAGGCTCATGGCGTAAAACATGTTAAGTACTACATCACACTAAAGTTAAAATTTAACCAAGCCATAAAAAGCTATTGTTAACATAATATATACCATGAAAGTGACATTATTTCCGACCACACGATAGCTGAGACCCAAACTGGATTAGATAACCCACTATGCTCAGCCCTAAGCATAAATAATTTGTGCAACGAAATTATCTGCTAGAGAACTACTAGCAACAGCTTAAAACTCAAAGGACTTGGCGGTGCTTTACATCCCTCTAGAGGAGCCTATTCTATAATCGATAAACCCTGATAAACCTCACCACTTCTAGCTAAGACAATCTATATACCACCATCTTCATCAAACCCTCAAAAGGAAGAAAACTAAGCATAATAATTATACATAAAGAGTTAGGTCAAGGTGTAAACCATGAAGTGGAAAGAAATGGGCTACATTTTCTAATCAAGAATATGCTCACCAAAGTTTTTATGAAAGCTAAATCTAAAGGGGGATTTAGTAGTAAATTAGTAGTAGATTAAGAATAGAGAGCTTCACTGAATAGGGCCATGAAGCATGTACACACTGCCTGTCACCCTCCTCCAACAATACACCCAAACACTACATAATACAGAGTAAACCAACGCAAGAGGAGATAAGTCGTAACAAGGTAAGCATACTGGAAAGTGTGCTTGGATAAATCAAAGTGTAGCTTAATTAAAGCATCTGGCTTACATCCAGAAGATTTCATACACCAATGACCACATTGAACCAAAACTTGCTCAACCAACCACTAACTCAACTACTACAATAAGCCTCTAATTAAAACATTCAATTACATCATTATAGTCTATGAGATAGAAATTTTACTTGGAGCTATAGAGAAAGTGCCGTAAGGTAATGATGAAAGAAAGTTTAAAGTAATAAGCAGAAAAGATCACGTATAAATTTTGCATAATTGAGTTAGCTGGAATAATTTAGCAAAGAGATATTAAGCTAACTCCCCCCAAACCAGACAAGCTACCTATGAACAAACCACAGGGAGAAACTCACTTATGTTGCAAAATAGTGAGAAGATTTATATGTAGAGGTGAAAAGCCTAATGAGCCTGATGATAGCTGGTTGCCCAGAATAGAATCTCAGTTCAACTTTAAATTTACCCAACAAATCACAAAATTATAATGTAAATTTAAAATATAATCTAAAAAGGTATAGCTTTTTAGAATAAGGGTAGAACCTTACTTAGAGAGTAAAGTTAAATAAAACCATAGTAGGCCTAAGAGCAGCCACTAATTAAGAAAGTGTTCAAGCTCAACTACCCAACCCTCTTAATTCCAAAAATCTTAAACCAACTCCTAATGTACTACTGAGCTAATCTATTTAATAATAGAAGCAACAATGCTAGTAGGAGTAACAAGAAACATTTCTCCTTGCATAAGCTTATAACAGCCAACAATTATCCACTGATAGTTAACAACATGATAAAAATAAACTACTAATAAAACACTTATCAAATCAACTGTTAGCCCAACACAGGTATGCCACAAGGAAAGATTAAAAGAAGAAAAAGGAACTCATCAAACACAAACCCCACCTGTTTACCAAAACATCACCTCCAGCATGCCCAGTAGTGGAGGCACTGCCTGCCCAGTGACACTAGTTAAAGGGCCACAGTATCCTGACCGTGCAAAGGTAGCATAATCATTTGTTCTCTAAATAAGGACTTGTAAGAATGGCCACATGAGGTTTTAACTGTCTCTTACTTCCAGTCAGTGAAATTGGCCTTCCCGTGAAGAGGTGGGAATAAACTAATAAGATGAGAAGACCCTACGGAGCTCCAATTAACTAGCCCATAATAAGTCTATTTAATCACCAATTAGGCATAACACAGTCTTATTAATGGATTAATGACTTAGATTGGGGTGACCTCGGAGAATAAAATAACCTCCAAGTGATACAAATATAGCCAAACCAGTCGAAATACAGAATCAGTTATTGATCCAAGAAATTTGATCAACGGAACAAGTCACCCTAGGGATAACAGCACAATCCTATTTGAGAGTCCATATCAACAATAGGGTTTACGACCTCGATGTTCGATCAGGACATCCCAATGGTGCAGCAGCTATTAAGGGTTTGTTTGTTCAACAATTAAAGTCCTAGGAGATCTGAGTTTCGACTGGAGCAATCCAGGTTGGTTTCTATCTATTACAACAACTTCTCCCGGTACAAAAGGACAAGAGAAGTAAGGCCTATTCTATCAGAATGTCTTAGCACTAATAGAGGATATAATCTTAATCTTAATAGTCCACCTTCAATTCATAGCACTACAGATAGGGCTTGTTAGGGTGGCAGAGCCCAGTAATTGCATAAAACTTAAACTTTTATTCTCAGGGGTTGAATTTTTTCCTAAAATTATGTTTATAATTAATATCATTTCACTAATTGTACCTATCCTACTTGCTGTAACCTTTCTAACATCAGTGGAATGAAAAGTCCTTGGGTATATACAACTCCGTAAAGGCCCAAACATCATAAGATCCTAGGGCCTCTTTCAACCAATTGCAAATGCCATAAAACTCTTCACTAAAGAACCTTTATGATTCCTAACATCATTTATCACTATATTTGTAATAGCCCCAGTCCTAGCCCTATCACTAGCCCTAACCATATGAATCCCATTACCAATACCTTATCCTCTCATGAATACAAACCTAGGAATCCTATTCATACTAGCAATATCAAGCCTAGCTGTTTACTCTATTTTATGATCCGGATGAACCTCAAACTCAAAATATGCCCTAATTGGGGCCCTTTGAGCTGTAGCCCAATTTCCTACGAAGTCACACTAGCCATTATCTTCCTATCAGTACTATTAATAAATGGCTCTTTTGCCCTATCCACACTTACTACTACACAAGAACACCTATGACTAATCCTCCCCACATGACCCCTAGCTATAATAAGATTTATCTCAACCCTAGCAGAAACCAACAGCACCCCATTTGTCTTAACAGAAGGAGAATCAGAATTAGTCTCCAGAGTCAATGTCAAATAGGCAGCCGGACCATTCGCCCTATTTTTCCTAGCTGAATATGCCAACATTATTATAATGATTATCCTTACAACTATCCTGGTTTTTGGTGCACTCCACACACCATACTTACCGGAACTATACTCCATCAATTTTACTATAAAAACACTTCTACTAACAACTTCCTTCCTATGAGTTCGAGCATCCTATTCACAATTCTGTTATGATCAACTCATACATTTATTTTGAAAAAACTTCCTCCCCCTGACACTAGCCCTATGCATATGACATGTAGCCTTACCCATTATAACAGCAAGTATTTCTCCCCAAACATAAGAAATATGTCTGACAAAAGAGGTACTTTGATTATAGAGGTTGAGCCCTCTTATTTCTAGAAGTATAGGAATTGAACCTAATCCTAAGAACTCAAAAATATTTGTGCTACCCAACTCACACCAAATTCTACAGTAAGGACAGCTAAATAAGCTATTGGGCCCATACCCCGAAAATGTTGGTTTATCCCCTTCCTGTACTAATTAAACCCCCATCCTTACTATCATTATATCAACTATCATTTCAGGAAACATTATAGTACTAATAAGCTCTCACTGACTGACAATCTGAATTGGATTTGAAATAAATATACTAGCTATTATCTCCATTTTAATAAAAATCAATCCACAAGCCATAGAAGCATCAACAAAATATTTCCTTACCCAAGCCACTGCATCTATACTTTTATTTTTATTTTTATTTTAAAAGATTTTATTTATTTATTTATTTGGCAGACAGAGATCACAAGTAGGCAGGCAGGCAGAGAGAGAGAAGGAAGCAGGCTCCCCGCTGAGCAGAGAGCCCGATGCGGGACTCGATCCCAGGACCCTGGGATCATGACCCGAGCCGAAAGCAGAGGCCCCAACCCACTGAGGGACCCAGGTTCCCGCATCTATACTTTTAATATTAGGAATTATTATTAACCCACTATTGACAGGACAATGAACAATACTAAATACCCCAACCCAATCGCGTCAAACATAATAACAGTAGCTCTGGCAATAAGATTAGGACTATCACCCTTCCACTTCTGAGTACCTGAAGTAAACCAAGGAATCCAACTATCATCAGGAATAATTCTACTAACCTGACAAAAAATCACCCCCTTATCTGTTCTATACCAAATTTCGCCATCTATAAATCCAAACTTATTAGTAACCATTGCTATTATATCCGTTCTAGCTGGAGGCTGAGGAGGTCTTAACCAAACACAACTACGAAAAATCCTAGCATACTCATCAATCGCCCACATAGGATGATTGATTGCTGTACAATATATAACCCTACCCTAATAATACTAAACCTCATAATCTACATTACAATAACACTTGGAACATTTATACTGTTCACACTCAGTTCATCTACAACCACACTATCTCTATCTCATATATGAAACAAACTCCCACTAATTACCTCACTAATCCTAGCAATCATACTATCACTAGGAGGCCTACCTCCCCTCTCAGGATTCATCCCTAAATGAATAATCATCCACAAACTCACAAATCAACATTTATAGTAATTACAGCCCTACTAAACCTATACTTTTATATGCGGTTAACGCACGCAACAGCACTAACTATATTACCCTCAATAAACACCATAAAAATAAATGGCAATTCAAAAACACAAAAAACATAATTCTTTTATCCCCACTAATTGTAACTTCGACCATATTACTCCCATTAACCCCAATAATACTAACACTGTTCTAGAAGTTTAGGTTAAAAACACCAAGGGCCTTCAAAGCCCTAAGTAAGTGCCATTCACTTAACTCCAGAGTCTCACCTTAAGGACTGCAAGAATATATCTCACATCTAGTGAACACAAACCAATCACCTTAATTAAGCTAAGCCCTTTCTAGGCTGGTGGGCTATCATCACACGAAACTTTAGTTAACAGCTAAAAAACACTAGTCAACTGGCTTCAATCTACTTCTCCTGCTGCAAACAAACAAACAAACAAAAAGGCGGGAGAAGCCCTGGCAGGGTTGAAGTTGCTTCTTTGAATTTGCAATTCAACGTGACCCTTTACCTTTTATTTGATGCACTGCTCTTAGCCTATTAATCCATAGTGAATTGGGCCCACCAAGTGCTCTAACTAGGAGATGACCAAATCTATAAGGTAATTGTAACTGCCTGTGCATTTGTAATAGTTTTCTTTATAGTAATGCCAATTATGATTGGAGGATTCAGAAACTGATTAGTACCCTCAATAATTGGCACACCAGACATTGCATTTCCATGAATAAATAATATAAACTTTTGACTTCTGCCCCCCTCCTTTCTTCTCCTTCTAGCTTCTTCCATGGTAGAAGCAGGTGCAGGAACAGGAAGACCTGTGTACCCTCCTCTAGCAGGAAATTTAGCACATGCAGGAGAATCTGTAGATGTAATAATCTTCTCCCTACATCTGGCAGGTGTCTCATCCATCCTAGGAACAATTAACTTTATTACTATCATTACCTACATAAACCCCTCTGCAATATCACAATATCAAACTCCTCTATTCGTATGATCTGTCCTGATCACGGCTGTATTTCTACTCTTATTATTAGAGAAGAACTATTACACTTCCATGACCATACATTAATAATCATATTCTTCATCAGCTCTCTTGTTCTCTACATCATTTCATTAATACTAACTACTAAACTAACGCATACCAGCACTATAGACACTCAAGAAGTTGAAATGGTTTGAACTGTCCTACCTGCCATCATTTAATTTTAATTGCTTTACCTTCACAATGAATCCTCTATGTAATAGATGAGATCAATAATCCTTCCTTGACTGCAAAAACTATGGGTCACCAATGATACTGAAGTTATGAGTACACAGATTATGAAGACCTAAACTTTGACTCCTATATAACCCCAATTCAAGAGCTAAAACCTGGAGAACTACGACACTTAGAAGTAGACAATTGAGTAGTCCTCCCAATACAAATAACAATCTGCATACTAATTTTGGAGTAACAATGCAGCACTCTGCCTTCCCAGCAGAAGAAAAACTGCCCTATGGGGTTGCCCAAATACCCCAAATGAGGATCAACCTGCATGGCTCTCAATGACACCCCAATACCATAGGCCTCCCTGTGTACTACTGCTCTGTCTGACACAGACTGAGCCAAAGACTCCCATCAGCAACCCAGACAGCTGGCCACATATCCAGCAGAACGGACTTGCCATGGCCCTAGGCCATCATCTCTACCCAACCTTGGTTTTCAGGCATCTGTCTCTAGACCTTATCTCAGATGCCTGCATATGGAGGAACCTAATGCAGAAAACAGGACTCCTCCTTCCCCACGGCAGGAAACCTTGCTGTTGGGAAGGGTCTGAAACCCTCAGAGAGAGGAAACCTGCATGACCCATAAGGCCACGCCCACTCTTGAGGGATGCCTTGGAGCAAGCACACATTGTGACCCTCAGCCTGAGCTCCCATTTCAAATAAGGCCCTTGGGAGCCAGAACACATGCCTGCATATTGGGCTTGCCATTCTCCTAAGCCAAAATCCTAACCGAACGTGGAGTTGTCCAGGCGTCCATACCCAGAGCCTTGTTTTGGAATCCCTCTTCTTAGGGACCACTGAGACAGAAAAAAAGGAGACTAACATCCCCCAGAATGACACCAAACTATTGGGTGCTGGGAGGCGTCTAGCCCCAGAGCCAGGAGATCCAACCTGTTTTGTTCAGAGGTGCCAATGGGAATTTGAGGTGGGTTTTCCAGGCATCCAAAACCAGAGTCCTGCTTTCAAATATTTCCATAAGGGGAACTTTGAGCCATCAAACAGGACTCCAGGTGTCCCGCAGGATGAAACCTTGCTGTTTGCAGCAACAAACAACCCCCAGATTGGGAAAACCTCCATGGCCTCAGGAGGCCACTGATCCATTCAGCGGCCATCATGGACACAAACTCCAGCCTGAGCAAATGTCCGGCTCTTGCCCTTCCTTCAGATGCTGGAGATCTCGCCTCAGCCTCTGCAGATTCGGGCTGCTGAGCCATCTACCCTATAAGTAACCCTAGCTTGTGTTTTCAGACTTTGGTCCTCCCACTCCTGGCCCACAAGCCCTCCAGATTGGGAATTCTGGAGCCACAATGCAGCACTCTGCTTGCCCACCAGAAGGAAAAAGTGCCCTATGGGGTTCCACAAAAACCCCAAATGATGATAGGCCACCCTGTGCACTAGCGTTCTGTCTGCCACAGCCTGAGTAACAACCTCCTTTCATCCACCCAGGTAGCTGATCGCCTATCCACCAGATTGGACCTGCCATGTCCCTAGGGTTTTGTGACCATAGGCCCAAATCCTAGCCCAATTTTGGGTTTCCAGACACCCATACACAGATCCCTGCTCTTATTGGTCCTGCTGTGCCTCAGGCCCCAACCCTAACCCTAGCTTGTGTTTTCAGTCTTCCATCTCCAGAGGCCTGGTGCACAATCCCACCACACTGGGAATCCTGGAGCCCCAACACAGTACGCTGTCTGCTTTCAGAAGGCAAAAATTGGTCTACAGAATGGCACAGAAAACCCAAATGAGGATAAATCTGCACGGCCGTCAATGGCACAGCAATTTCATCGGTCGCCCTGTGCACTAATGTTCTGTCTGCCACAGCCTGAGCCCCGACCTCCTGTCAGCCATCCAGGTAGCTGGCCATCTAACCACCAGATCAGACCTCCCATGCCCCTAGGCCATCATGTCTACTGAACCTGGGTTCATAGGCATGTCCACAGAGGCCTAGTCTAAAATCCCTGCATAGGGAGGAACATGATCCAGGAAATGAAGTTCTCCTGCCCCCAGCAGGAAACCTTACTATTGGGATGTGTGTCAAACCCTCAGAGTATGAGAAACCTGCATGGCCCATCAGGGCCCCGCCATGGTTGAGGCCACTCTGGGCACAAACCTGCATTGTGACCCTCAGCCTGAGCCACGTTTTCAACTAAGCCCCCTTGGTAGCTCGAACTAGAGCCAGCATCTGAGGCCTTTGTGACCCTAGGCCCAAATTCTAACCCACGTTTAGGTTTCCAGACACCCATACACAGAGCCCTGCTCTCAAAGCCCTCCTAATGTGGACACCTGAATCAGAGAACAGGATTCCTCCTTCCCCCCACAATGACGCAATTCTATTTGTAGCTGTGCAAAACCCTCAAAGAGGGAGAATCTCCATGGCCCCATGAGGGTACCCATACATTACAGCCATGATAGACACAAAAACCAGAGGCAAAAGCCTACGTTTCCACCTCACATTCGCCCTAATTTCAGATCCTGAGGGGCTCACCTCAGGGTCTGCAGATCAGGTCTGCCATACCCTCGGCCGTAATCCTAACCCGAGTTTGTGTTTTCAGACTTCTGTCCCCAGAGTCCTGCCCCACAAACCCTCCAGCCTGGGTATTCCATAGTAACATCACAGGACTCTGCCTACCCTCCAGAAGGAAGCTGGGCCATTTAGAGCTTCAAGAAACCTCAAGAATAGGAGAAACCTGCAAGGCCCCTGAGGTTACCTCAATTTCATAGGATGCTCTGGACAAAAATGCACATCTCACACATCCTGAGCAACTACCTCCCATCAGACACCCAGATAGGTGGCTCAAGAGAGAGAAGATTGAACCTGACAGACCCTAGGCTCTAATCTTTACCCTCTCTTAGGTTGTCAGACAAGTGTCCCCAGACGCCTTCCCTTGAATTGCAACAGTTGGGGCATCCTGTGACACAGAACACAACACCTCCTGTCTCCAGAAGGAAACCTTGCTATTTGGAGCTGTATCAAAACCTCAGGGTAGCAGAGTCCTGAATGGCCCTTGAGGCCAATGCCACATTCAAAGGTCACCCTGGACACAAACCGCATTGTGACCCTCAACATGAGACACATTTTCAACTCATTCCCCTGGGTAGCTCGCCCCACAGCCAGCAGATAGGACCTGCCATATCTCTCATCTCCAATGGGAATCCTAGGTGGGTTTTTGAGGCATCCATATATAGAGCCTGCTCTTGAATCTTTTGATATGGGGGAGCATTGAGCAATCAAACAGCACTCTCCCTGTCGAGGAAGGAAACCTTGCTGTTTGGAGCTGTCCAACCCTGAGACTGGGAAAATTCCATGGCCTCATGAGGCCGCCAGTACATTAGGCTGCCCACAGGGACAAAAACTCCAGCCTGAGCAGACATCTGACACTCGCCCTTATATTGGATGCTAGTGATTTCACCTCAGCCTCCCCAGGATGGGCCTGCCATGCTCCAGAGTACTGCTGCACATGCCCTCCAGATTGGGAATTCTGGAGCCCCAACACAGCACTCTACCTGCCTTTCAGAAGGCAGAAATGGCCTATTGGACTGCACAAAATCCCCAAACGAGGATCAACCTGCACGGCCATCGAGGGCACCTCAATTTCATAGCCCGCCGTGTGCACTAATGTGCTGTCTGCCACAGCCTGAGCCCAGACCTCCCGTCAGAAACCCAGGAAGCTGGCCGCATATCCAGCAGGTAGGAACTTCCATGGCCCTAGGCCATCATGTCTACCCAATATGGGTTTATAGGCATCTATCCCCAGAGGCCTGGTATCAAATCCCTACATATGGGGGACCCTGATCCACAAAACAGAAGTCCTGCCGCCCTGCAGCAAGAAACCTTGCTATTGGGATGGGTTAAAACCCTCAGAGTATGGGAAACCTTCATGGCTCCTGAGGCCCCACCCACTGTTGAGGCTCGCTCTGGGCACAAACCAGCATTGTGACCCCCAGCCTGAGCCACGTTTTCAACTAAGGCCCCTCCATTAGTTGACATAGGGCCAACATATGAGGCCTGCAGTGACCCTAGGTCCAAATCCTAACCCAAGGTTGGGTTTGCAGGCACCCACACACAGAGCCCTGCTCTTGAATCCCTCCTTATGGGCACCCCTGAATCAGATAACAGGATTCCTCCTTTTCCCCACAATGACACCATGCTATTTTAAGTTAGACAAAATCAAAAACAGGTAGAATCTTCAATGGACTCATGAGGCCACCCCTACATTCCGTGGCCATCCTAGACACAAAAACCAGAGGCAAAAGCCTGAGCTTACACTTCACACTCACCCTAATTTCAGATTCCGTGGGGCTCGCCTCAGTGTCTGCATATCGGGCCTTCCATACCCTCGGCCCTAATCCTAACGCTAGTTGCTGTTTTCTGACTTCTGTCCCCAGAGTCCTGCCCCACAACCCCTCCAGCCTAGGTGTTTCATAGCCACACCACAGGACTGTGCTTGCCCTCCAGAAGGAAGCTGGGTACTTTAGAGCTTCAAGAAACCTCAAGAATAGGAGAAACATGCAAGGTCCCTGAGGCCACCCCAACAGCGCAGGATGTTCTGGAAAAAATGCGCAGTCTGAAACACCATGAGCACCGACCTCCCGTCAGACACCCAGGTAGATGGCCCTAGAGAGAGAAGATTGGACCTGACATCCTCATAGGTTCTCATCTGTACCCTGGTTTAGGTTTTCAGGTATCTGTCCCCAGAGGTCTGGACACAAAGACCAGCATTTGGGGGATCCCTGAGCCATAGAACCCAACACCTCCTGGCCTCATCAGAAACCTTGCTATTTGGAGCTGTGTCAAACCCTCAGGGTAGTAGAATCCTGCATGGGCCCTGAGGCCACCACCACACTCAAAGGTCTCCCTGGACACAAACCCGCATTGTGACTCTCAGCATGAGACTCCTTTCCAACACAGCCCCCTGGGTCGCTCGTCCCAGAGCCACTAGGTAGGACCTGCCACATCCTTCGGCTGTAATCGGAACCCTAGGTGGGGTTTCCAGGCATCCGTACATAGGCTCTGCTCACAAATCTTTCCATATGGCGGCCCTTGAGCCATCAAACAGCACGCTCACTATCCTGGAGAAGAAAACTTACTGTTTAGACCTGTGCCCAACTCCCAGATTGGGAAAAATTGCATGTCCTATGAGGCCACCCCTATATCATGCATCCCTCACGGACGCAAACTCCAGCCTGAGCAGATGTCTGAAACTCCCCCTTATTTCAGATGCTTGTGATCTTGCCTCAGCTTCTACAGATCGGGACTGCCGTGCCCTAGGCCCTAACCTAACCCTAGATTGTGTTTCCAGTCTTCTGCCCCCAGAGTTGTGGGGCACAAGCCCTCCACACTGGGAATTCTGGAGACCCAACACAGCATTCTGCCTGCCTTTCAGAAGGCAAAATTGGCATATGGGACTGCACAGAAATCTCAAATGAGGATCAACCTGCACTGCCCTCATGGGCACCGAAATTTCATAGGCCGCCATGTGCGCTAATGTTCTGTCTGCCACAGCCTGAGCCCTGACGTCCTGTCAGCCACCCAGATAGCTGGCCACATATCCAGAAGTTGGGACCTGCTATGGCCCAAGGCCGTCATCTCTACCCAACCTGTGTGTTTAGGCATCTGTCTCCGAACCATAGCTCAAATCCCTGCCTAAGGGGGAAACTGATGCACAAAAGAGTACTACTCCTCCTTCCCAATGGCAGGATACCTTTCTGTTGGGATGGGTGTCCAACCCTCTGAGTGGGAGCCCCGTGCATGGCCCATGAGGCCACGACCCCTCATGACGGCCGCACTGGGCACAGACACACATTGTAACCCTCAGCCTGAGCCCCTTTTCAAACAAGCCCACTCAGCAGCTGGATCAGGAGCCCAAATACCGGGCCATGGTGCCAAACCCCCAGGACCAAATCCTAACCCTTGGTGGGGTTTTCCCGGCACCTGGACCCAGAGGCTCTCTGGAATCTCTGTTTTGGGGGAACCCCTGAGACAGAAAAAAGGACTCTTCCCTTCTCTCAGAATAACACCAATCTATTGGGAGCCAGGCATAATCCCTAGAGATGGAGAATCTTCTATGGCCCCATGAGGCCACCCCACGTGGCCATCCTAGACATACAGTCCAAAGACAAAATCCTGAGCTACCCCCTCCCACTCGGTCTAATTTCCAATCCCATGGAGCTCCCCTCAGGGACTGCAGATCAAGCCTGCCATCACAATGGCCCTAACCCTAAACCAAGTTTGTGTTTGCAGACTTCTGTCCCCAAAGCCCTGGCCCACATACCCTCCAGGATGGGGCCTCCAGAGCCACACTGTAGGACTGTGCCTGCCCTCCCGAAGGAAAATCTGCCCATGTCCATTTTCCAAACCCTACCGATTAGGAGAAACCTGCAAGGCCCCTGAGCCAACCCCAATTTCATAGGCCACTCTGGACAAAAATGCGAACTCTGACACAACCTGAGCACCTACCTCCAGGCAGACACCCAGGTAAATGGCCCCAGAGTCAGAAGATCGAGCCTGACATACCTCTAGGACCTCATCAGAAACCTAGCTTAGGTTTGCAGAAATCTGTCCCCAGAGGCCTGCTCTCAAATACCAACATATGGTCTGACATGTGGTCCCTGAACCACAAAATAACACACCACCTGTCCTCAGAAGGAAACATTGCTCTTGGGAGCTGTGTCAACCACTCGGGGTAGGAGAATCCTGCATGGTCCCTGAGCCATCGCCACATTCTAAGGTCTCCCAGGACACAAACCAGCATTGTGACCCATCAGCATGAGACTCCATGTCAACTCAGCCCCCTTGGTACTTTGCACCACAACCACCAGATCAAACCTGTCATGTTCTTAGGCTGCAATCATAACGTGAGGTGGGCTTTCCAGGCATCCATGCCTAGAGCTCTGCTCTCCAATCTTTCCATATGGGGGACCCTGGAGCCATCAAACAGGACCCGCTGTCCCAGAGAAGGAAACCTTGCTGTTTGGAGCAGCTCACAAGCCCTAGTGTGGGAAAATCTCCACGGCATCATGAATCCACCCCTCCATTAGTGGGCCATCATGGACACAAACTCCAGAATGAGCGGACATCTGACACTCGCCCTTACTTAGGTGCTGGAGATCTCGAATCAGCCGCTGCACATTGGAACTGCCATGCCCTCGGCCCTGAACCTAACCCCAGCTTGTGTTTTCAGACTTCTGTCCTCACACTCCTGGCCCAGAAGACCTCCAGGTTGGGAATTGTAGAGCCACAAGACAGGATTCCACGTGCTCATCAGAAAGAAGAAGTGCAGGGCGCCTGGGTGGCTCAGTGGGTTAAGCCTCTGCCTTTGGCTCAGGTCATGATCTCAGGGTCCTGGAATCGAGTCCCGCATCGGGCTCTCTGCTCCTCAGGGAGCCTGCTTCTCCGTCTCTCTCTCTCTCTGCCTGCCTCTCTGGCTACTTGTGATCTCTCTCTGTCAAATGAATAAATAAAATCTTAAAAAAAAAAAGAAAGAAGTGCCATATGTGGCTGCCCAGAAACCCCAGATGAGGATCAACCTGCACGGCCCTCAACCGCACCCTAACTTCTTAGGCTGCCCTGAGCACTTATACTCAGTCTGACAAAGCTTGAGCGCTGAATTCTGTCAGCCACCCACATAGCTGGCCGCATATCCAGTAGATGGGACCTGCCATGGCCTGAGGGCATCACCTCTACCCGACCTGGGTATTCAGGCATCTGTGCTGAGTCCTTATCTCAAAACCTGCATATGGGGGAACGTGATACATTAAAGAGTACTCCTCCTTCCCCATGGCAGGAAACCTTGCTGATGGGATGGGTGTCAAACTTGCAGAGTAGGAGAATCCTGCATAGCCCCTGAGTCACCGCCACATTCCAAGGTCACCAAGGACACAAACCTGCATTATGACCCATCAGCATGACAGTCTATTTCAACTCAACCCCCTGGGGAGCTGCCCCAGAGCCAGCAGATCGAATATGCCTTGCCCTAGGAGCCAATGTAAATGTGAGGTGGGGTTTCCAGGCAACCATCCTTAGAGCCATGCTCTGGAATATTTCCATATGGGGCAGCCTTGAGCCATCCAACAGGACTTGCCTGTCCTACAGAAGGAAACCTTGCTGTTGGGAGCAGCTCACAACCCCCAGAGTGGGGGTTCCACGGACTCATGACGCCACTCCTCCATTTATGGGCCATCATGGTCGCAAACTCCAGCCTAAGCCAACGTCTGATACTCACCCTTACTTCAGAAGCTGGATATCTCAATGCAGCCTCTGCAGAGTGTGCCTGCCATGTCCTCGGCCCGAGACATAACCCTAGCTTGTGTTTTCCGTCTTCAGTCCTCACACTCGTGGCCCACACGTCCTCCAGATTGAGAATTCTGGAGCCACAATGCAACACTCTGCCTGCACACCAGAAGAAAAGAGTGCCCTATGGGGGTGAGGAGAAACCACAAATGGGGATCAATCTGCATGGCCCTCGACTGTACCCCAAATTCCTAGGCTGCCCTGTGCACTTACACTCTGTCTGACACAGCCTGAGCCCAGACAACCCGTCACAAAGCCGACAGCTGGCCGCATATGCAGCAGATAAGTCCCGCTGTGGCCCTCGGCCGTCATATCTTCCCAGCCTGAGTTTTCATGCATCTGTCCCTAGACCTTATCTCAAATCCCTGCACATGGGGAAATCTGACGCAAAAAACAGAACTCCTCCTTCCCCATGGCAAGAACCCTTACTGTTGGCATGGGTGTCAAAGGCAACCCCTCAGAGAAGGAGAAACCTGCAAGGGCCCATGAGGCCACGCCCATGCTTGAGGGCCAGCTTGGGCACAAACAGGCAATGTGACCCTCAGCCTGAGCACCGTTTTCAAATGAGGCCTCTCGGTAGTGGACCAAGTGTGCGCATATCGGGCATGCCATGTCACTGGGCCCCAAACCTAACCAAAGGTGGGCTTTACAGTCACCCGTACCTGGGGCTCTGCTCTGGAATCCCACATTTGGAGGGATCCCTGAGACAGAAAACTGGACTCCTCCCTTCACACAGAATGACCCCAAACTAATGGGAGCCCAGCCAAATCCCCAGATAGGGAGAACTGTCCATGGCTCATGAGGCCACCCCTCCATTCCATGGCCATCCTTGACACAAAATCCAGAGACCAAAGCCTGAGCTACCACCTCACACTAGCCCTTATGTCACATCCCGAGGAGCTCCCCTCATGGTCTGTAGAAGGGGCTTGCCATACCCTCTGCCCAAAACCTACCACGAGTTTCTGTTTTCAGAATTCTGTCCCCAGAGCCCTGGCCTACACAACCTCCAGACTGGGGCCTCTGGAGCCACACTGCAAGACTGTGCCTGCCCTCTCGAAGGAAATTGTGCCCATTACATTGGCCACAACCCTACAGATTAGGATAAACCTACAAGACCCTGAGGACACCCCAATTGTGTAGTGTGCCCTGGACCAAAAGGTGCTTTCTGACACAACTTGAGCAACCACCTCCACTCAGACATGCAGACAGATGTCCCCAGAGACAGAAGACAGAACCAGACAGGCCCCTAATCCCTAAGCTGAACCCTAGCATAGGTTTGCAGGCATTTCTCCTCAGAGGCCTGGTTTCGAATACCAGCATATGGGGGTTTCCTGAGGCACAAAACAGAAAACCTCTCGTCTCCAGATGGGAACCTTGTTATGTGGAGCTGTGTCAAACCCTCCGGGTAGGAGAATCCTGCTGGCCCCATGAGCCACCACCACTTTACAAGGTCTCCATGGACACAAACCCACATTATGGCTCATCAGCATCAGAGTCCATTTCAACTCAACCCCCCTGGGGAGCTCGCAGCAGAGCCAGCAGATCGAATCTGCCTTGTGCCTAGGAGCCAATGGGAATTCGAGGTGGGTTTTCCAGGTATCCATCCTTAGAGCCTTGCTCTTGAATCTTTCCAAATTGGGCATTCTTGAGCCGTCCAACAGGATTCGTCTGTACCACAGAAGGAAACCTTGCGGTTTAGAGCAGCTCACAACCCGAAGAGTGGGAAAAACTCCGAGGCCTCATGAGGCCACACCTTCATTCAGGGCCCATCATAGTCTCAAATTCCAGCCTGAGGCAATGTATGATACTCTGTTCCCAGAGACAGAAGATTGATCTGGACTTGCCTCTAGGCACTACTGAACCCTAGCTTAGTTTCCAGGTATCACTCCTCAGAGGCCTGTTTTTGAATAAAAGCATATGGGGGTTACCTGAGGCACAAAACAGAGCACCTCTCATCTCCACATAGGAAGCTTGCTATTTGGAGCTGTGTAATACCCTCCAGGTAGGAGAATCCTGCAGGGTCCCTAGGCCACGGTTACATTCTCAGGTCTCCCTGGGCAAAAACCAGCATTGTGACCCGTCAGCGTGAGACCCCCTCTAAACTCAGCCCTCCTGGCACTTTGCCCAAGAGCCAGGAGATGGAACCTTTTATGTTCCTTAGCTGCAATGGTAATGCGAGGTAGGCTTTCCAGTCACCCATGCAGAGAGTTCTGCTATCCAGTCTTTGAATATGGGAGACCCTGGAGCGGTCTAACTGGACTCCCCCTGTCCTGCAGATGGACACCTTGCTGTTGGAACCAGCTCACAAGCCCCAGCATAGGAAAACCTCCATGGCCTCATGAGGCCACACCTCCATTTGGCGGACATCATGGACACAAACTCCAGCGTGAGCGGACATCTGACACTCGTCCTTACTCAGGTGCTGGAGATCTCGAATCAGCCACTGCACATTTGAACTGCCATGTGCTCGGAACTGAACTTAACCGTAGCTTGTGCTTTCAGACTTCCGTCCTCACACTCCTGGCCCACACGTCCTCCAGATTGGGAATTCTGGAGCCACATGCAGCCTTCTTCCTGCCCACCAGAAAGAAGAAGTACCCTATGGGTCTGCCTAGAAAGTCCACATGAGGATCCACCTGCACAGCCCTTGATGGAACCCCAATATCATAGGCCGCCCTGTGCACTAATGCTCTGTCTGACACAGCCTGAGCCCCAAATTCCTGTCAGCTGCCCAGATAGCGGATCCCATATCCTGCACATGGGACCTGCTTGGGCCCGAGGCCATCATCTCTACCCAACCTGGTTATTCAGGCATCTGTCCCAAGACCTTATCTCAAATCCCTGCCTATCAGGGAACCTGAAGCGCAAAAGAGTACTCCTCCTTCCCCATGGCAGGAAACCTGGCTGTTGGGATGGGTGTCTAATCCTCAGAGTGGGAGCCAGCTGCATGGCCCATGAGACCACGCCCACTCAGGAGGGCCGCCCTGGTCACAAACAGGCATTGTGATCCTCAGCCTGACACCGCTTTCAAACAAGTCTCTCGGGACCTGGACCAGGACCCCCAGACGGGACTTGTCATGCTCCTTGGCCCAAATCCTAACCCTCTGTGGGGTTCACCAGGCAACGGCACCCAGAACCCGTCTCTGAAATCCCTGTTTGGGTAGGACCCCTGAGACGGAAAACTGCACTCATCCCTTCCCCCAGAAAGACAGCAAAACCTTGGGAGCCGGACAGAATACCCAGAGAGGAAGAATCTCCCATGGCTCCATGAGCCCAACCCAAAATCTCGTGGCCATCCTAGACATACAATCCAGACAGAAAAGCCTGTGGTACCGTTTCCCAGCCACCTGAATTTCAAATCCCAAGGAGCTGCCCTCAGGGTCTGCACATCAGACCTGCCATCACCTCCTCCCTAACCCTAATCCAAGTTGTGTTTGCAGACGTCTGTCCCCAAATCCCTGGCCCCCAAACCCTCCAGTATGGCGCCTCTCGAGACACGCCACAGGACTGGGCCTGACCTCCCCAAGGAAACTCTGCCCATCACAGTTGCCCAAACCCTCCAGATTAGGAGAAATTTGCAGATCCCCTGAGCCCACCCCAATTTCCTAGGCTGCTCTGGACAAAAATGCGTAGACTGACACACCCTTGGCACCTACCTCCAGGCAGACACCCAGGTAAATGGACCTGAGTCAGAAGATTGAACCTGACATGCCCCTAGGATCATCGGAAAATCTAGCTTAGTTTTTCAGGCTTCTGTCCCAGAGGCCTGTTCTGGAACACCAACATATTGTCCAACATATGGTCCCTGAGCCGCACAACAGAACCTCTCCTGTCCTCAGAAGGAAAGCTTGCTCTTGAGAACTGTGTCAAACCCTCAGGGTAGGAGAATCCTCATGGGCCCTGAGCCACCGCCACATTCCAAGGTCTCCATGGACACAAACACACATTATGACCCATTCTCAGGAGAGTCCATTTCAACCCAGCCCCCTGGGTAGCTCGCCCCAGAGCCAGCAGATCAAACCTGCATTGTCCCTAGGAGCCCATGGGAATATGAGGTGGGGTTTCCAGGCATCCATCCTAAGAACCCTGCTCTCGAGTCTGTCCAGATGGGGTGGCCTGGAGCCATCCAAAAGGACTAAACTGTCATGCAGAAGGAAACATTGTGGTTTGAAGCAGCTCAAAACCCCAGCATGGGAAAACCTCCAGGGCCTCATGAGGCCCCACCTTCCATAAGGAGCCATCATGGACATAAACTGCAGCCTGAGCTAACGTCTGATAACTGTTCTGACTCCAGATGCAGGAGATCTCCTTTCAGCCTCTGCAGAGTTGGCCTGCCATGCCCTTGGCCCGAAACCGAACCCTAGCTTGTGTTTTCAGACTTCTGTCCTCACACTCCTGGCCCAAAAGGACTCCAGATTGGGAATTCCGGAGCCACAACACAGCACTCTGCCTGCCCACCTGAAGAAAAATGCTGCCCTATGGGGTTGCCCAGAAACCACAAATGAGGATTTACCTGCACAGCCCTCGACTGCACACCCATTTGAATAGGCTGCACTGGGCACTAATGCTCTGTCTGACACAGTCTGAGCCCAGACCTCCAGACAGACACCCAGGCAGCTGGCCGCATACCCAGCACATTGGACCCGCCATGGCCTTAGGCTGTCATCTCTTGCCAACCTGGGTTTTCAGGCATTGGAACCTAGACCTCCTCTCCAATCCCTGCACAGGGGGGAACCTGATGCGCAAATCAGAACTCCTCCTTCTCCATGGCAGGAAACCTTGTTATTGGCATGGTGTCAAGCCTTCAGGGTAGGAGAAACCTGCATGGCCCATGAGGCCACGCCTATGTTCTCAACTAAGCCCCCTCCATAGCTTGACATAGATCCAGCATATGAGGCCTGCCGTGACCCTAGGCCCAAATCCTAACCCAAGGTTGGGTATCCAGACACCCATACACAAAGCCCTGTTCTCAAACCCCTCCTTATGGGGACCCCTGAATCAGAAAACAAGATTCCTCCTTTCCTCCACAATGACACCATGCTATTTGGAGCTCTGCAAAACCCCCAAAGCCGGAGAATCTTCCATGTCCCCATGAGGCCACCCCTACATTCCGTAGCCATCCTAGACACAAAAACTAGGGGCAAAATCCTGAGTTTCCACCTCACCAGTGTCCTAATTATGAATCAAAAAAGCTCTCCTCAGGGTCAGCAGACCAGGTCTGCCATAACCTCTGCCCTAATCCTAACGCTAGTTGGGTTTTTCAGACTTCTGTCCCCAGAGTTCTTCCCCAAAAACACTCCAGCCTGGGTAATCCATAGCCACACCACAGGACTGTGTCTGCCCTCTAGGAACAAGGTGGGCCTTTTAAAGCCCATCTTAAAGTCAAGAAACCTCAATATTGGGAGAAACTGCTAGGCCCCGACACCAACACAGTTTCTTAGGGCGCCCTGAACAAAATTCATAGTCCGACAAAGCCTGTGTACTGGCCTCCAGTCAGACTCCCAGGTAGATGGCGCCGGAGACAGAAGTAGGAACCTGACATGCCCCTAGGCCCTAATTTGAACCCCACCTTAGGTTTTCAGCCATCTGTCCCCAGAGGCGCGGTCTCGAATACCAACATATGGGGGTCCCTGAGGCATAAAACAGAACACCTCCTGTCCCCAAATGGAAACTTGCTATTTGGAACACTCAGGGTAGGAGAATCATCCCTGGCCCTTGAGCCACTGCCAAATCCAAGGTCTTCCTCGACACAAACCCACATTGGGACCCCTCAGCATGAGACTCCATTTCACTCAGCACACTGGGCACTTTGCCCCAGAGGGAGCAGATAGAACCTGCCTTGTTCCTAGGCGCCAATGGGAATGTGAGGTGGGGTTTCCAGGCATCCATACCTAGAGCCCTGATCTGGAATCAGTCTGTATGGGGCACCCTTGAGCCATCAAACAGGAATCCCTCTGTCCTGCAGAAGGAAACATTGCTGTTTGGAACAGCTCACAACACCCAGATTGGGAAAACCTCCATGGCCTCATGAGGCAACCCGTCCATTAGGCGGCCATCATGGTCACAAACTCCAGCCTGAGCGAACTTCTGACAGGCGCTGACTTGAGATGCTGGAGATCTCGGTTCAGTTCTGTAGATTGAGCCTGCTGTGCCCTAGGCCCTAAACCGAACCTAGATTGTGTATTCAGACTTCCACCCTCAGACTCCTGGCCAACAAGTCCTTCAGATTGGGAATTATGGAGGCATAACGCAGCACTCTGCCTCCCCACCAGAAGGAAAAGTGTCCTAGGGGTTGCCCCAAAACCCCAATGAGGATCAACCTGCAAGGCCAATGACGGCATCCCAATTAAATAGGCCGCCCTGTGCAATATCGCTCTGTCTGACACAGCCTGAGCCCAGACCTCCCCTCAGCCACCTAGACAGCTGGCCGCATATCCAGCAGATTGGACATGCCCTGGCTCCAGGATGTCATCTCTACCTAACCTGGGTTTTAGGCATCTGTCCCCAGACCTCATCTCAAATTCCTGCATATGGGAGACCTGATGCACAAAACAAAACTCCTTATTCCCCATGGCAGGAAACCTTGCTGTTGAGATGGGTGTCAAACCCTCAAAGTAGGAGAAACCTGCATGTCCCATGAGGCCAAGCCCACGCTTGAGGGCCACCTTGCGCAGAAACATGCATTGTGACCCTCAGCCTGAGTCCATTTTCAAATAAGCCCCCTTGGTAGCTGTACCAGGTGCCCGCATTTCGGCCCTGCCATGCCCTTAGGACTAAATCCTAACCCACAGTGGGATTTAACAGGTGCCCGAACCAAAGCCCATCTCTGGAATCCCTGTTTTTGGGGGACAACTGACACAGAAAACAGGACTCTTCCCTTCCCTCAGAACGACACCATACTATTGGGAGCTGGGCAGAATCCCCAGAGAGGGAGATACTTCCACGGCCACCTGAGGCCAACCCTACATTCCACGGCCACCCTAGACACACAATCCCCACACAAAAGCCTGAGCTACTGCCATACCTACACCTAAGTTCAGATGCCGAGGAGCTGCCCTCAGGGTCTGTAGATCGGCCTGCCATAACCTCTGCCCTAACCCTATCCCGAGTTTGTATTTTCAGACTTCTGTCCCCAGAGCTCTGGCCCACACAGCCTCCAGGATGGGGCTTCCAGAGCCACATCGCCGGACTGCCCTGCTCACTCAAAGGAAAATCTGCCCGTCACAGTTGCCTAAACCCTCCCGATTCGGAGAAACCTGCAAGACATCTGACACCACCCCAATTTCGTAGGCTGCTCTGGACAAAATATGCAGTCTGTCCACCCTGAGCACCTACCTCCAGTCAGACACCCAGGTAAATGGCCCTAGAGACATAAGATTGAACCTGACAGCTCCCCAAACCCTAATCTGAACCCTAGTTTAGGATTTCAGGCATCTGTCCCTAGAGGCCTTGTCTCGAATACCTACATAGGAGGGGTCGCTGAACCACAAAACAGAACACCTCCTGTCCCCAGAAGCAAACCTTGCTCTTTGGAGCTGTGTCGAACCCTCAGGGTAGAGGAATCCTGCATGTCCACTGAGCCACCGCCACAACCAAGGTCTCCCTGGACACAAACCTGCATTGTGAACCATCAGCATGAGACTCCATTTCAACTCAGCCCCCTGGGTATTTGGCCCCTGAGACAAGAGATCAAACCTGCCATGTTCCTAGGCTGCAATGGTAACACGAGGTGGTCTTTCCAGGCATCCATCTGTAGAGCCCTGCTATCAAATCTTTCCATGGGAGAGTCCCTGGAGTCATCAAAGAGGACTCCCGCTGTCCCACAGAATGAAACTTTGCTGTTTGGAGAAGCTCACAACCCCCACAGTGGGAAAACCTCCACGGCCTCATGAGGCCACCCCTCCACTAGGTGGCCATCATGGACAACAACTCTAGCATGAGAGAACATCTGACACTCGCCCTTACTTCAGATGATGGAGATCTCTATCAGCCGCTGCTGATTGTGACTGCCATGCCCTAGGCCAACAACCTAACCCTCGTTTTGTTTTCCAAATTCCATCCTCACACTCCTGGCCCACATGCCTTCCAGATTGGGAATTCTGGGGCCGCAACGCAGCACTCTGCCTGTCCACCAGAAAGAAAAAGTGCCCTATGTGGCTGCCCCAAAACCCCAAAAGAGGATCCACTTTCACGGCACTCGAGGGCATCACAAATTCTTAGGCCATCCTGTTCACTAATGCTCTGTCTGACACAGCCTGAGCCCCAACCTCCTATCAACTCCCAGATAGCTGGCCGCATATCAGGCAGATTGGACCTGCCATGGCCCTAGGCCATCATCTCTACCCAACCTGGGTTTTCAGGCATCTGTCCCCACATTTTATCTCAGATCCCTGTATATGGGGGAACGTGATGCACAAAAGAGTACTCCTCCTTCCCTGTGGCAGGAACATTTTCTGTTGGGATGGGTGTAAGTCCCTCAAACTAGGAAAACCTGGCATGACCCACATGGCCACGTCCACACTTGAGGTCCGAGCTTGGCACAAACACGCATCGTGACCCTCAGCCTGAGCCCCTTTTTCAAAGAAGCGTCCTCCATAGCTTGAACAAGAGCCTGCATTTTGGGCCTGATTTGTGGCTTGGCCCAAATGCTAACCCACGGTGGGGTTTTCCAGGCACCCGTACCTAGAGCCCGTCTCTGGAATCCCTGTTTTTGGGAGACTCCTGAGACAGAAAAAAGGACTCTTCCCTTACCCCAGAATGACACCGAACTATTGTGATCCGGGCAGAATCCCCAGAGAGGGAAAATATTCCATGGCCCCTGAGTCCAAAGCTCCATTCTGGGGCCATCCTAGACACACAATCTAGAGACAAAAGCGTGAGCTACCACCTCACACTTGCCCTAATTTCAGATCCTGAGGACCTCCCCTCATGGTCTGCAGATCGGGCCTGCCATAACCTCGGCCCTAACCAAAACTTGAGTTTGTGTTTTCAGAGTTCTGTCACCAAATCCCTGGCCCACACGGCCTCCAGGATGGGGCCTCCAGAGCCACACTGCAGGACTGTGCCTGCCCTCCTGAAGGAAACTGTGCCTGTCACAGTTGCCAAAACTCTCCTGTATAGGAGAAAACTGCAAGGCCCCCGAGGCCGCCTGAATTTCGTAGGTAGCTTTGGACAACAATGTGCAGTCTGTAACACCCTGAGGTCTGACATCCAGTCAGACACCCAGGATAATGTCTCTAGAGAGAGAAGATTGAACCTGACATGTCCTAGACCCTAATCTGAACCCAAGCTTAGGTTTTCAGGCATCTGTCCCCAGAGGCCTGTTCTCGAATACCAACATATTGTCCAACATGTGGTCCCTGAGACACAAAACAGAACACCTCCTGTCCCCAGAAGGACAACTTGCTCTTTGGAGATGTGTTAATCTCTAGGAGAGATTCCTACATGGCCCCTGAGCCACCGCCACATACCAAGGTCTCCCTGGACACAAACCCGCATTGTGACCCATCAGCATGAAACTCCATTTCAACTCAGCCCCCTGGGTAGTTGGACCCAGAGCCACCAGATCGAACGTGCCATGCTCCTAGGCTGCAGTAGTAACACTAGGTGGGGTTTCCAGGCACCCATAGGTAGAGCCCTGCTATCGAATCTTTCCATATGGAGGACCCCTGAGCCATCAAACAGGACACAACCTGCAGTCCACATAAACCAAGCTATTGGAACTGTGAAATCCCCAGAGTGAGAGGAATCTCCATACCACCATGAGGCCACCTATGAGTCGCAGAACTCATGGACAGAAACTTCAGCCGGTGCAACATACTGACACTCGCCTTCCATTCCACAGGCCCTAACCTTAGTCCTAACTTGGGTTCTCAGACTTCCATCCTCAATGTCCTGGTCCACAATCCCTCCAGATAGGGAACACTGAGCCACACCCCAGGACTGTGCCTGCCCTCCAGATGGAAAATGTGCCTTATTGAGTTGCAGGCGACCCCCCTATTGTGAGAAAGATGCATGAAACCCCAAAGCCACCCCATCGATGGAAGCCGGCCTTGGACACTAATACACATTCTGCCCTCAACCAGAGCACTGACCTCCAGTCAGCCACCAAGTAGCTGGCGCCAGTGGGAATCCTTTGGACTTTCCACGCCCCCAGGCCCTACCACGAACCCTAGTTTGAGTGTTCTGGCATACATACCCAGTGCCCTGCTCTCGAATCACTCCATATGGGCGACCTAGGGCCATACATAGGACTCCACCTGTCCCCCAGAATGAAACCATATTATTGAGGGCTTCGCAAATGCCCAGGAGCAGAAGAAAACCCCATGGACCCAGGAGGCCACCCACGCATATGACGGCCCTAGTGGACACAAATTCAAGTCAGGGCGAATACCTAACACTCGCCCTAACTTCAGAATCTGGGACCTTGCCTCAGCATCTGCAGATCGGTGATCCTAGACACTAACCATAAACCTAGCTTGGGTTCAAACTTCCGTATTCAGAGTCCTGAAAGAAGTCCTCCAGATTGGGAACTCCACGGCCACAGCAAGACTCTCCCTGCCCTCTAGATTGAAACCGTGCCCTATGGAGCTGCCCAAAACACCTAGATTATTGGAAACATGCACCACCCCAATGCCACGAACTTGTGTATGTCACCCTGGATGCTACTGTGCAGTGTGACACACCTGAGTCCCATCCTCCAAGCAGCCACAGAGATATCTGACCCCAAAGCCAGGAAATCGGACCTGCCATGCCCCTAGGCCCTTATGCTTAACCTGGGTTCGGTTAGCAGGCATCCATACCCAGAGCCCTCCTCTCAAATCCCACCACACAGGGGACCACTGAGAAACAGAACAGAACCTCTTCTGCCCCCCAGAAGGTATCCTTGCTTTTTGCAGCTCTGCCTAACCCTCTGAGTTGGAAGACAGCTGTGTTGCCACTGAGGCCATGCCCAATTGTACAGGCCGCCCAGGATACAAACACCCATTGTGACCCCTAGCCGGAGCCCCATTTTTAAAACAGTCCCATGGATAGCTCCGCCCAGAGCCAGGATCTAAGGTTTGCCATACCACTAGGGCCTAACCTTAAACATAGGTTGGGTCTTCAGGTATCCATACTCAGAACCCTGCTCTCCAATCCATCCGTATGGGGGACCCATGAGCCATAAAACAGGACACCACCTATCCCCCAGAATAGACCAAACTATTTGGAACTGTGCAAAAACCCCAGAGCGGGAGCAAATTCCATGGCCCCGATAGGCCAGCCCCACATTTGGTGGATCACATGGATACAAACTCCAGCCTGATTGACCTCCTGACACTCGCCTTAACCTCTATTCTCAGGGAGCTTGCCTCAGCGTCTGTACATTGGGCCTGTGATATCCTAGGCTGAAACCCTAGACCTAGCTTGGGTTTTCAGATTTCTGTCCTCAGAGTCCTTTTCCACAAGCCTGAGTTGGCATATTGGACCTGGTATGTCCCTACGCCCGATCTCAAACTGTATGTTGTGTTTTTAAGGCATGCATGCCCAGAGCCCTGTTTGTGAATTCCTCCAAATGGGGTACCCGAGAGCCATACAAGAAGTCTCCACTCGTACTCCAGAATGAAACCTTGCTATTCGACATTGCACAAAACCCCCAATGTGGGAGAAACCTCCATGTCCTCAGGAGGCCACCTCAACTTCCAGCGGCCCTAGTGGTCACAAATTTCAGTCTGAGCAAATGCCTGATATTTGCCCTAAGATCAGATCCTGAGGAGCACAACATAGCATCTGCAGATCCGGCCTGCCATGCCCTAGGACCTGTCCCAAACCCTAGCTTGGGTTTTCAGACTTTTTTCCCCAGAGTCCTGGCTCACAAGCCTTCCAGACTGGGGACTCAGGAGCCATACGGGACTCTCTCTGCCCTCCAGAAGGAAGCCAGGCCCTATGGTGCTGTACAAAGCCCCCCAGATTAGGAGAAACATGCATGGGCTCTGAGGCCACCCCCACTTAAGAAGCCCTCCCTGGACGCTAATACACATTCTGTCCCTCATCCTGAGACAGGACCTCCATTTTGCCACCCATGTAGCTAGCCCAAGAGACAGCAGATCAGACCTATCCTGCCCCTAGTCCCCAATTCTAACCCTAGCTGTGTTTTCAGATATCTGTCCCCAGTGGTCTACTTTCAAATCCCTCAATATGGGAGATCCCTGAACAAGAAAACAGGACTTCTCCTGCCGTCCTAAGGGAATTCCTGTGGTTTGGAGCTGTGTAAAATTCTCAGAGTAAGAGACATCGGCTTGGCCTAGGCCATCCCGTATTTTGGAGGACTCACTGGACACAAGCCGATTTGTGAACCTCAGCCTGAGCTGCATTTACAACCCAGTCTCTGAGGTAGCTCGCTCCAGAGACAGCTGATCAGGCATGCCACGTCCCAGGCCCTAATCCTAACCCTAGATTTGGTTTTCATGAATCCATACCCAGAGACTTGGCTCAAATCCCTGCATATGGATGACCCTTGAGTCATAATACAAAACTCCTCCTGTCAAGCAGAATGAAACTTTGCTAATTGGAGCTGTGCAAAATCACCATAGCTGTAGTAACCTCCCTGGGCACATGAAGCCACCTCCATATTTGGCAGTACACATGGCCACAAAGTCCAGCCTGAGTGAACACCTGACACTCACCCTAAATTCACAATCCATGGAGCTTGCCACAGCATCTGCAGTTCAAGCCAACTATGCCCACGGCCCTAACCATAACCCTAGTTTGGGTTTTCAGACTTCCGTCCCAAGAGTCCTGGCCCACAAGTCTCCCAGATAGAGAACTCAAGAACCACACCATATGACTCGGCCTGCCCTCTAGAAGGAAACTGTGCCCTATGGAGTTCCACAAAACCCTACGATTACAGAAATGTGCATGACCCCTGATGCCACCTCAGGTTTTTACACCACTGTGGACACTAATTCGCAGTCTGACAACCTGAGTCCCATTCTCCAATCAGCCACTGGGACAGCTGGCCCCAGAGCCCGGAGATCAGACCTGCCATGCCCCTAGGCCCTAATCCTAACCTTAGGTTGGGTTTTCAGGCATCTAAACCCAGAACCCGGTTCGTGAATCCCTCCTTATGGTGGACACCTGACCCATAAAACAGGACTCCTCCTGTCCCGTAAAATAAATCTTGCTAATTGGAGCTGCATAAAACCGGCAGGGCTGTAGTAACCTCCATGGCCACATGAGGCTTCCCCCATATTTGGCAGAACACATGGACGCAATCTTCAGCCTGGGGGAACGCCTGACACTCGGCCTAAATTTACATCACAGGGAGCTTGCCTCAGTGTCTGCAGATTGGGCCTGCCATGTGCTACGCTCTAACCTTGCCTTAGTTTGGGATTTCATAATTCTGTCCTCAGAGTCCAGGTCCACAAGACCTCCAGATAGGGAACACTGGAGTCACAACACAGGACTCTGCCTGCCTTCCAGAAGGAAAAAGTGCCCTATGGAGCTGCACAAAACCCACAGATTATGAGACAGCTGCATGAGACGCCAAGTCACTCCCATTGACGAAAGCCAGTGCTGGACACTAATACAATTATGTCCTTCAACCTGAGTCCTACCTCCAGTCATACACCCAGGTAGCTGGTTTCAGAGGCAGCAGATTGGTCCTGCCTTGCCCTTAGGACCTAACCCTAACCTTAGGTTTAGTTTTCAGGCATCCATGCCCAGAGGCCTGCTCTCAAATCCCTCCATATGGGGTACCCTAGAGCCAAACAGCAGCACTCCAACTGTCCTCCAGAATGAAACCTTGCTTTTGTAACTACGCAAAACCCCCCGACTGGCAGAAATGTCCTCAGTAGGCCACCTCAGTAGGCCACCTCAACATACGGTGACCATAGTGGTCACAAATTGTAGTCTAAGCAAATGCCTCACACTTGCCCTAACTTCACATCCTGGGGTTCTTGCCCTAGGATCTTCATATTGGGCTTGCCATGCCCTGGGCCCTAACTCTAACCCTAACTCAGGTTTTCAGACTTCTTTCCTCAGAGTCCTGGCCCACAAGCCTTCCAGACTGGGGACTCAGGAGCTATAACCACAGGACTCTCCCTGCCCTTTAGAAGGAAACCGTGCCCTATGGAGCTACACAAAACCCCCTGATTAGGATAAATATGCATGGCCTCTGAGGCCACTCCCATTTACAGAAGCCAGTCTTGGACACTAATACACATTCTGTCATTCATCCTGAGCCCCGACCTCCACACTGCCACCCACGTGGCTAGCCCAAGAGCCAGCAGACCTGCCCTGCCCCTAGGCTCTCATTCTCACCCTAGATTGTGTTTTCATACATCTGTCCACAGTGGCCTGGTCTCGAATCCCTCCATATGGGATATCCCTGAGCCAGAAAACGGAATTCCTCCTGTCCTCCAAAAAGGTTTTCTAGCAGTTTGGAGCTGTGTAAAACCCTGAGAGCTGGAAACACCAGCATGGCCGAGGCCACACCCTCTTTCTGAGAACTCACTGGACACAAATGTGTGTTGTGATCTTCACCATGTGCTCCATTTACAGTTGAGTTCCCCAGGTTGTGCCCTCCAGAGACAGCTGATTGGGCATGCCATGCACCTAGGACCTAATCCTAACCCTAGGTTGGGTTTTCAGGAATCCAAATCAAGAGCCTTGGCTCAAATCCCTCCATGTGGGTGACCCCTGAGTCATAAAACAGGACTCCTCCTGTCCCGCAGATTAAATTCTTACTCACTGGAGGTGCTCAAAATCTCCAGGGCTTTCATAACCTCCAAGGCTATATTAGTCTGCCTCCATATTTGGCAGAACTCATGGACACAAACTCCAGCCTGAGTGAATGCCCGAAACTCGCAATAAACTCACATCCCAGGGAGCTTGCCTCAACCTCTGCAGATTTGGATGGCCATGCCCTAGGCCCCAAACTTAACCCTAGCTTGGGATTTCAGACTTCCGTCCCAAGAGTCTTGGCCTACAAGCCCTCCAATAGAGAAATCCGGACCCATACCACAGGACTCTTCCTGCCCTCCGGAAGGAAACCGTGCTCTATGGAGCTGCACAAAATCCCCAGATTAGGAGAAACGGAGAAATCTGCATGGCCAACGAGGCCACCCCCATTTAAGGAACCTGTCCCTGGACACTAATATACATTCTGACCCTCAGCCTGAGCCCCGAACTCAAGTCAGCTACCCATGCCGTTGGTCTGAGAATCAGCAGATCAGACCTGCTATGCCCCTAGTCCCTAATGCTAACCCTAGGTTGGGTTTCAGGAATCCATATCCAGAGCTCTGCTCGTGAATCCCTCTTTTTGGGGGACCCTGAGACACACAACAAGACTCCACCAGTCCGTCATAATGAAATCTTGCTCTTTGGAACTGCACAAATCCCCCTGAGCAGGAGAAACCTCCATGTTATCAGGAGGCCGCCTCCACATACGGTGGCCCTAGTGTTCATAAATTCTAGTCTGAGTGAAATCCTGACACTCGTCATAACTTCAGACTGGGGAGGTCGCCTCAGCATCTGCAGATAGGACCTGCCATTCCCTAGGCCTTAGCCCAAACCCTAACTCTGATTTTCAGAGGTCGTTTCCCAGAGTCCTGGCCCACAAGCCTCCCAGGTTGGGGACACAGGACTCACACCACAGGCCTCTCCCTGCCCTCCAGAAGGAAACCATGCCCTATGAGCTGCACAAAACCCCCTGATTAGGAGAAACATGCACTGCCCCCGATGCTACCCCACTTTCATACTCAACCCTGGACTTTCATGCACAGTTTGACACAACCTAGTCCCGCCCTCCAATCAGCCAACTGGCCCCAGAGTCAGCCGATCGGATATGCCATGCCCCTAGGCCCTTATCCTAAACCTAGGTTAGATTTTCAGGCATCCATACAGGGACCTGCTCTTGTAAATCCTAAGGGAACCTCCCACCAAATGCAATGAGGCGTAAGGGGCAAGGTTGTTGGCAATGTTTACAGCATGTGAAAAAGCTATTCCCCTGAGGATTCTGGAAGCCAGAAACCCATTGTGTTGGCAAAAAGCAAGAGTACATCTTTTTGTATCAGATGTCTCCAGTCCAGTAACTCTGGTATTGGACTACACTAGAATGTGCACCTGGTTGCAGGGTTCCAAATTCTATTGCGGTCTGCGGTCAAGGAATTGACTGCACTGCCTGAGATAACCTACCCTATTCTACACTGGATTATCACCTACAGAAACAGTGCTCAGGGCTGCTGTCTTCTCATCTCCTTTCTGCATGCAAGGCCACATCTGTACACATTGACACAAACACACACATCTCCACAGGCCCCCAAGGAAGGGCTGATGGCATCCTGGCTTCAGACACAAATCTCTACTCTTACCTGTTTGTGACCCTGGATAAGCCATTATGCCTAACAGGGGTGGTCTGCATATTGTCTGTAAAATACAGATGATTGTAGCATGGACTTCCTCCATATCTCCAGTAGCATATGTGGAATAATATATATGATATTGGAGGAGTGGTGTCATATGTAGGAAATACCTCCAAGCACATTTTACTCCTCTTCTCAATTTCTCTGAGTCTGCTACTCGTCAGATCCCACCCTACAGTCCCTAATGTTGTGTGAAAGTGTGTGTGTGTGTGTCTGTGTGAGATATATATATATATATATATATATATATATATATATATATATATGGAGAGAGAGAGAGAGAGAGTGTGTGTGTGTGTGAGTGCATGCACAGTCGCTCCTGTGGGCACACATCTGTTCATCGGTGCTCATATTCTGGCGTCCGAGAAGGCGCCAGCCCCATCTACAGAGGGGTGGGCCATACTTTCCCAAGACCTTAGGCTTTCTAATTTTCAAAGCAAACCCTGAAGAAGGGATTGGAGCTTTGGTGTTTGATGGTCAGAATCCAACCTTACCACTAGAGACTTCATATCCTGTCCTGAGAGCTATTAAATCCTTCCCAATGGGTGTGATGTGGATAGGGGTCCACTCAGTGGGTTGTCATGACCTGGGCTCCCCCTCAGACAAGAACTTCCTGGAATGCCTCCTGCCTATGATACCAATGCCCTTCCTCACCCTGAAACTATCTCCATGTCTGTAGCCTCTGCCGTCAACACAACTTTTTCCAGAGCCCTCCAGTGAGTCCTAGGTACATCCAGGGCCCCAAATTTGAGGACACTCACAAAGAGCTGGGTTCATACTTGGTTCATCCTTCTTACAAGTCTGTGATTCTGGGCAAGGCACTAACCATGCAGCGGTCTTCACCTTCTCCCAGTGGTTCCCTGAAATCTCATATCCTTTTTTATCAACTTTGTGTAACCCTGTCTGTTGGAGTGTGGTCTGGATTTAATGATTCCTTCCATTCCACAGAACATGGCCCCATGATCCAAAAGCCCCATCTGAGATTTAGTTCTAAAAGCTCATTGCCCATCCCCATGCTGTCTCTGTCCTGTGGCCTCTCTCAGATCATCATCCCGGAGTACAAGTCCCTATGCTGAACCTTGAAACACACACATGGGCCCGGGACCTAACAAGGAGGGCCAACAACAGACCAAAGAACTCACGCCTTTTGAGATAGACGGAATCCTGCCAAAACCACTATGTGAGCTCAGATTCTCAGTGAAGCAGATCCTGCATTGATATTATCAATAGCCCCAAAGTTCTGAGGGGCTCTGGCAGGAGCCCCTAGGTAAGCTCTCCTGGATTCCTGTACTTAAAGACTCCTCAGAGAATGTGAGATAGTATTTGTTGGTTAAGCCACTGAGTGTGGGGTAATGTGGTCACACAGCACAAGGAGCAGGGCACTGGTAATGTCCACCTGCCCCAGGCCATGGCCCACCTCCCTTTCCTCTCTACTCCCACGTTCAGCTTCCTCCAATCACTCTGGCCCCTTTTCTAACCCCAACTCCGAGAACATAATGTTCTGCTTCTTATCCTCTGCACTATGGTACCCTCTGCCATGTAAATACACTCAGATTTGTGCAGGGCTCTATCCTTCTTTTCCTGCTACAGGAACTCTCAATGTCACCTTAGCACAACCTTGTCAGACCTCTCACCTGGACGAGCTCAGGACCCAGTTGAAGTCCCTTGGTCTTTTCATATAGAGCAAATGTTGTCTTCTTTAAAAAAAAAAAAAAGATTTTATTTTTTTAAATTTTTATTTATTTTCAGCGTAACAGTATTCATTGTTTTTTCACCACACCCAGTGCTCCATGCAATCCGTGCCCTCCCTATACCCACCACCTGGTTCCCCCAACCTCCCACCCCCCGCCCCCTTCAAAACCCTCAGGTTGTTTTTCAGAGTCCATAGTCTCTCATGGTTCACCTCCCCTTCCAATTTCCCTCAACTCCCTTCTCCTCTCCATCTACCAGATTTTATTTATTTATTTGACAGACAGAGATCACAAGTATTCAGAGAGACAGGCAGAGAGAGGAGGAAGCAGCCTCCCTGTTGAGCAGAGAGCCCGTTGTGGGGCTCAATCCCAGGACCTTGGGATCATGACCTGAGCCGAAGGCAGAGGCTTTAACCCCCTGAGCCACCTAGGTGCCCCTGAGCAAATTTTCTTTTCATTCACCTATTCAGTTCATGTTTGTCCATCTGCCCTCTAGACCCTGATCACCTAAAGGGAAAAACTGGTTGCCTGATAGGCACTGGCATCACCAGCACACCACGATTCAGCTCTATTGTCCAAGCCCAAATGATTTGGGTTATGTGTAAGTCCTGTTGTTTTCTTTTGTTTCCTACATCAACTCTGTGTTCCGTGTGGGGCTCAAACTCATGACCCTGAGATCAAGTACCTCGTGCCCTACTGACTAAGGAAGCCAAGTGCTTCTTCGGTCACTTTCTCTAGGTTCCAGGCTGATAACTATCAAAGTTTGCTTGCTGTTTTCAACATGTTCTAGTTATATTCCCTTATGCTGAATTACCAAATAACTCCCCCAAATATGGTAGCATGTTACCATAGATTTCCCCCCATGACAGTGCTGAGTAGATCTTCAGATTGGAGGCTGATCTCCTTCATGTGGTCTTTCAGGAGACCAGAGTCCCTCTACCATGGGACCTCTCACTCCCTGGGTTGTCATGCCCCTCTGACGCAATCAGCACAAGGGGAATGTCCCTGAACTAAAGGTGTTCAGGTGGTGAAACTTGTAGGAATAAGACAGAAAGAGATTTACGGCACAGGCATACTTATCACTTGAATGATGAGAGTCAAATAATTGGAAATGGCTCAGTTGTTCCATGATGGGGCTTTGAGTGCTGTCAATGAGAATGCCCAAGGGGACAGCAGCAACAGTGCCTATCTGCGGTGGGGACCTCAAGTAGAACAAGAACCCAGCCTACAACTCTCCCTGCCTCCCACCCAGTATTAAACACACACACACAGACACACACACACACACACACACACACACACACACACACACACATACACACAAAACCCAGAGGGAGAAATCGTGGAATCGGGCACCATCTATTATGTGATATTATTTCTTGGAAGAAGGAAAGTGTCTTCTTTTCTTCATATTTGAATCATTATTTTACTACATAACCACAGTGTGACTAAAACCTAAAGAATGATTGACAATTACATGACTCGTTAGAAATAAATGGGATAATTTAAGATATGATTTTCATATTTTTTATAAAAAGCCTGCTAGAATACTTTAAAAATAGCCTATGCAGGATAAGGAAAGAATTTAAAGGTTTCTAATGGACCCAAACATTTCCCCAGTTTCTGCCATTCAGGGTTCCTTTATGAAAGGGAACACTAACCAAGATAATGAAAGTAGTTTATTTTGGAGTTTTCCATGATGATTGTTCTTTCAGGAATATTCGTTGGTACTAAAGTGTTATTTTTATAAAAAACTGAAAAAAATATGTAACATTCTTATGTTCTGTAGCAAAACAGAAAAGGCCATAGTGTAGAATTCCTGGCACATGAAAATCCCACATGAGTTAAAGTACCAAAGACAGAGGGAAGAGCAGTAGTTGCAAGGACTGGCATGAGGGAATGAGCAGTGAGTGATCAGTAGCCCAGGTTTCTCTGTGGATGGAAATGTTCTACTAGTAAATAGTTGTGCAACACTCTTCCTGTACTTAAAGGCACCTCGATATAACATTGAAAAGGATCAGAGCAAACGTTTAAGTGATCACAATTTCTACTTTATTGATATGACCAAAATCTATGAAGCCGTTATACAGGTGTATACAAAACACAAAAATTACAAAAACGGCAAGGACAGGGAAGGGGAATCCATCCAGCCTGTTCCAGCCAGCATGAGATGCTGCTTGGGGGCTAAGGATTGTTATTCCACTGAGACAGGTGCTGGCTCGAGCACCTTGGGAATTGCAGGAGCACGGGCAGGACCATGCTGGACCTCTCGGTCAGCAAAAGGGGCTGACAACACTTCCATCTCAGAAGAGTTAGTTAGAGCCCTGACTAACACCTACACTGGCCCCAACAAGTCAGGTGGCCCCACTGCTCTTGCTGAGGGTTGAGATCCAGCAGCAGTTATGGGGTGGGCCAGCTTTGTCTCTGAAGATAGAGCTGGTGACCCAGTGGGAGCTGGCCCAATTTCCTGAGGTGGTTCAGGATCTTGCAATGGAACAAGTGCTGTAGCTCCATGAAGAGAAAGTATCACGATGATTGACTTCCCGTGTCCCTTCAAAATAAAGGAAACTTTTCCCGCCACTCAATGTTGTCTGTGTCCAGGAACCAGTCCCTGGTTGGTCTCTCTGACTAAAGACCATGGGGACAGGGATCTGAGACTACTGACTCCTCTCAACCAAGCTGCACTCTTTGGAGGCCTACTCAGTGAGGCCCACACAGTACCCTCCACTGGCCCACATCTCTCATCACAGCCCTTCTCTTACCCAGACCCTGGGTCCGTGGGCTCAAGCTCTTGCATGTGGGAGAGCAAGAGCTGCACACGGTGATCCAAATCTGAGCCTGGCATATTGAGCCCCAGGTATGCCAACAGCATATTCAGTCTGGGTAACACTGGGAGCTGGACAAAATCCTCTGGTTGTCCTTGACATGTGTTCAACACAGAGGAGATGGCCCTGGGAAGAGACTGTTAGGCAGCGGAGTCAGAGGACAGCCCACCATCCCAAACCAGTATCCCAGGGAACCCCTGTGGGAACCTGTGTCCCTGGGCTTCTAGCTCCTGTCAGAAGCCAATCTAATCCTTGTCCACCTGCGATCTGGCAGTCCTGCCTGACACAAGCCTGGTCACAGATGACAGGGTGGCAAAACCCACTATGATTGTGAGTCCTTGATCAATGGTGTTATAATATCTGTCCTTCTTAGGGGAGCTGGACACACTCCTCAGTCTGTCTCCTTGCTGAGTTGCTACTTGAATTCAACTGTATGTGTGCCCAGGGAGGGGTGATGTCTGTCCTCTTAATTACCCTCACTGCACATACCACTGCTCTGTGAAGAGCCATCCAAAGAGGAAACAAAGGGACTCTGTCTCTAGCTAGTCCTTAACAGGAACCTCCCAATGCCCCAATTGTCACTACCTGTACCATGTGCTGCCTCTTTCACTACGTGCCATGAGTGGATCTCCTTCCACTGACATTATTCTCCCACAAAGTGTGGAATGTCTGGTCCCTGAGCTCTCACTGGGTCTCCTGAGCAGCCTCTGAGCACCCAGTGTGCGGGTTCCAACCGATTGCTGAGTGCGATGGTTCCCACAGCCTCTCGTCTGGGTCCCAGGATTAGGGTAGAGTCAGGGCTGGGAGGGGACGGGAAGGGGAATGATTCTCTTAGGGGCTAAAGCTGTTCCCCAGCCCCCTCTGCTTTGCCACAGTGCCCACACCCACAGCTCCCCTGAGCCCCTTCCTTTCTCCAGAGGAAACTCTCAGACCTTCACCCTTAAGGAGGAATCACAGATGTGTGGGATGAGGGTCCAAGATTCCCTCCAACTCAAACTCCACTGGCTGCCCTTGGGGAGAGAGAAGGCCCTCCTTCATCAGCCAAAGCTCACTCACATATTCCGCTGCTCCTGAAATGCACCCATATCTGGAGGAGGCCAGGGGGAAACTAATGAAATGCCCCGTGGATGTTACCTCTCTTAGTATCTAGTGTCACTGCCTGACCCCTGACTAGTCTGGAGGCTTGGGGTGCTATCTGATCTGTGCAGGGTTCACAGTCAGCTCATATAGGAATGTGCGCACAGAGTGGGGTTTCCCGAATGCCTGCTGAATGATAGGGCACCAACGAACCCATCACAGTTATCTGAATGAGCCTGGACCGCCTGCTCACACCCGGAGACCACTGCTCTGGTTTCACCCAGGCACAGACCACAGATAGACTCAGAACACTTTTTAAATGGCCATACAGCCCAGATAAAGTCTATAGTGATAGTGAGGGTAAGGCAGAGGCTTCACCATGACAAGCAGGACAATGGTAAATGAGTACAACGACAAGCTTGCTAACAGACCTTTGCACAGGCCCAGGCACCCAGGTGCACTTTCATTTCAAGACCCCACTGAGTCCCTAAAGTAACTCTGCCCCAGTCAGAGGAGAAAACCGAGGCTAAGGACTTTTGGGGACATTCCTAAATCTCACAATGAGGCTGTGGCCAAATGCTACTGGGCAGTTAGGCGCAGGGTGCTGACCTTGCAAACAGGAGGTCCAGTCCCTCTTGGGTGGTGGCAAAGTCTCGGTATGAGCCCAGAAATATGTTGACATAGCTGAGGTTTCCTCCTAGGGGAGCAGGCTCCAGATGTATTTGCTTCTTTAGCAGGTTGGCCCCATTGGGCCATAGCATGTGCGTCTCTCTCCTCTTCAACGGAGAGCCATTTTTCCCCTGAAGTGAAACAGAGGAGTCATGAGACAGTGCTATGGTCACCACGAGGGTTAGGGGTTGGAGCTCAGACCAAATCCCAAGATCCCAGTGACTTATGGCAAGAGGTGGAACTAGTGGGCCACAGTCATAAAAACAATCAGGTGACTGGGTGGTTCCTTGGCTGCATTCTAAGAGTCATGGTTTTAGCTCAGGTCATTATCTTAATGTCCTGAGATCAAGCTCCTCTTAGGGCTGCATATTGAGGGCAGAGTGTTCATGAAGATTTTGTCTCTCCCTCTGCTTATCCCCAGCCTCCCCCTATCTTTTTCCAATGCGTCAATCAACCAATGAATTAATAAATCTCTAATGAAAAGAAAAAAAATGTTCTTGGCATCCATACAAAGAAGTGAAGTAAGTGAAGCCTGAACTTGATAGTATCTCAGGTCAGATTGTGAGCTAAGTATTGATAGCACCTTCCTGCATGAACAGCGTTGATCCTGTGATTTCTGATAACATATCCCATTGTTGAGATAAGAGCACAGAGACATTTTCTTAGGTGAGACAGCTCAGGGATGTTAGGGCATGTAGGATGTTTAGTGCAGCAATGGGAGTCAGCAACAGAAGCAAATCCCATCAAAGTCTTGCATCACTGAAGGGCTCAATGTCTGTGATAAATGACTGGCCTTCTGCAATGTTGTGCAGCACAATGAGACCCCTTCTCCTGACCCTGGAGGGGCCCCAGTGATGTGTTCCCTCACAACCAAAAGGCAGAGCAGGAGTCATAGTACCATGGGCCCCCTGTTCCTTTGCGTAAAGTCTCCCAACTCACCATGATAATGTGCAAGACTTGCAGAACTAGGGGAAGGACTGTCAAGACAATGGGAACACCTGGCATCACAACTTAGGGAAATGCTTAACAGAGGGCAAAAGGATTCTCGATGAATGGGATGAGAAAACATTTAGAGTCCCTTTTCTGATATTCCTACAACTATGTGGACAGTGACTCTAGATTTGGCCAAGATAGGGACAGAGCCATGGAGGCAAGTTTGGGGAGACGATGGGGATGCAGATTGATGTGGGTTCAGGACTTTAGGAGGGAGCCCAGGGCAATAGTAGGCTGGCTCTAGCACTTGGGACACATTATTTTTTTTTGCTTTGGGACCCTGAGGGTTGGTTCTCCCCAGCACCTGCATTCACCCTGGACCAGTGATGGACTCTGTTGGCAGTGTGGGGCACCTTCTTGTCCTTCAAGGTGGTAGGGCAGAGGTTCTCGTCATTCAGCTCCTGCCCCATCTCCTGTGTGGAGCTCTATAAAGACAGTGCCCAGACGCCAGGTAGGAGGTCTCAGTGCCCTGTCTGGCTCCCTTTTCTGGTTCTCAGAAACAGGACACTCCCTTCCAGATGGAACACTCCCCAGTATGCACACATCTTCACCAAGGATAGAAACGTGACACAGGGAGTCAAGATGGCGGAGAAGTAGCAGGTTGAGACGACATCGGGTAGCAGGAGATCAGCTAGATAGCTTATCTAACCATTGTGAACACCTATAAATCCAACGGGAAATCGAAGAGAAGAAGAGCAACAATCCCAGAAACAGAAAATCGATCACTTTCTGAAAGGTAGGACCTGCGGAGAAGTGAATCCAAAGCGACGGGAAGATAGACCCCGGGGGGAGGGGCCGGCACCCGGCAAGCGGCGGAGCGACGGAGCACAAAATCGGGACTTTTAAAAGTCAGCTCCACTGGGAGACATCGCTCCAGAGGCTAAACTGGGGGGAAACCCAGGCGGGGTCAGCATAACCCCAGGACCCGCGGGGTCACAGAAGGACTGGGGATGTCTGAGTGCCGCAGAGCTCGCAGGTATTAGAGCAGGGAAGCCGGCTATAGCGACAAAGCTGAGGAGTGAGCTCTAAGCCCGGGGTTACCTTGTGCCGGTCGCAGGCTGGGTGGGCTCGGAGCGCGGCCGGAGGCCACGGAGACAAAAGCGACCCGGCGCTTTTCTCCAGCTCCAACAATTGACTGCTTTCCTCGAGGCGCGACCGCAAGCCAGGGAGGCGGGGCTATTGGGCGCTTTGCTCTGAGAGTGCACTGAGGAGCGGAACCCCAAGCTCTCGGCTCCTCCGGGCCGAGAGATTGGGAGGCCGCCATCTTCATTCCCGTCCTCCGGAACTCTACGGAAAGCGCTCAGGGAACAAAAGCTCCCGAAAGCAAACCCGAGCGGATTCCTTAGCCCGGCCCCTGGCAAGGGCGGTGCAATTCCGCCTGCGGCAAAGACACTTGAGAATCACTACAACAGGCCCCTCCCCCAGAAGATCAACAAGAAACCATCCAAAACCAACTTCAGTCACCAAGAACAGCGGAATTCCACAGCAGGAGAAAGCAAATCCTACCTGGACAAAATGACAAGGCGGAAAAACTCACCTCAAAAAAAAAGAACAGGAGGCCGTACCGAAGGCTGGAGACCTAATCAATACAGACATAGGTAGCATGACAGATCTAGAGTTCAGAATGACAATTCTCAAGGTTCTAGCCGGGCTCGAAAAAGGCATAGAAGATATTAGAGAAACCCTCTCCGGAGAGATAAAAGCCCTTTCTGGAGAAATAAAAGAACTAAAATCTAACCAAGTTGAAATCAAAAAAGCTATTCATGAGGTGCAATCAAAAATGGAAGCTCTCACTGCCAGGATAAATGAGGCAGAAGAAAGAATTAGTGACATAGAAGACCAAATGACAGAGAATAAAGAAGCTGAGCAAAAGAGAGACAAACAACTACTGGAACACGAGGAGAGGATTCGAGAGATAAGTGACACCATAAGACGACACAACATTAGAATAATTGGGATTCCAGAAGAAGAAGAAAGAGAGAGGGGAGCAGAAGGTATATTGGAGACAATTATTGGAGAGAATTTCCCTAATATGGCAAAGGGAACAAACATCAAAATCCAGGAGATGCTAAGAACGCCCCTCAAAATCAATAAAAATAGGTCCACACCTCGTCACCTGATAGTAAAATTTACAAGTCTTAGCGACAAAGAGAAAATCCTGAAAGCAGCCCGGGAAAAGAAGTCTGTAACATACAAGGGTAAAAACATTAGATTGGCAGCGGACCTATCCACAGAGACCTGGCAGGCCAGAAAAAACTAGCATGATATATTCAGAGCACTAAGCGAGAAAAACATGCAGCCAAGAATACTATATCCGGCTAGGCTATCATTGAAAATAGAAGGAGAGATAAAGAGCTTCCAGGACAAACAAAAGCTGAAAGAATTTGCAAACACCAAACCAGCTCTACAGGAAATATTGAAAGGGGTCCTCTAAGCAAAGAGAGACCCTAAAAGTAGTAGATCAGAAAGAAACAGAAACAATATACAGTAACAATCATCTTACAGGCAATACAATGGCACTAAATTCATATCTCTCAATAGTTACCCTGAATGTTAATGGGCTAAATGCCCCAATCAAAAGACACAGGGTATCAGAATGGATAAAAAAACAAAACCCATCCATATGCTGCCTACAAGAAACTCATTTTAGACCCGAAGACACCTCCAGATTTAAAGTGAGGGGGTGGAAAACAATGTACCATGCTAATGGACATCAGAAGAAAGCTGGGGTGGCAATCCTTATATCAGATCAATTAGAGTTTAAGCCAAAGACTATAATAAGAGATGAGGAAGGACACTATATCATACTCAAAGGGTCTGTCCAACAAGAAGATCTAACAATCTTAAATATCTATGCCCCTAACATGGGAGCAGCCAACTATATAAACCAATTAATAACAAAATCAAAGAAATACATCAACAGTAATACAATAATAGCAGGGGACTTTAACACTCCCCTCACTGAAATGGACAGATCATCTAAGCAAAAGATCAACAAGGAAATAAAGGCCTTAAATGACACACTGGACCAGATGGACATCACAGATATATTCAGAACATTCCATCCCAAAGCAACAGAATATACATTCTTCTCTAGTGCACATGGAACATTCTCCAGAATAGACCACATCCTGGGTCATAAATCAGGTCTCAATCGGTACCAAAAGTTCGAGATCATTCCCTGCATATTTTCAGACCACAATGCTCTGAAGCTCGAACTCAATCACAAGAGGAAATTTGGAAAGAACGCAAATACATGGAGACTAAACAGCATCCTTCTAAAAAATGAATGGGTCAACCAGGAAATTAAAGAAGAATTGAAAAAATTCATGGAAACAAATGATAATGAAAACACAACAGTTCAAAATCTGTGGGACACAACAAAGGCAGTCCTGAGAGGAAAATATATAGCAGTGCAAGCCTTTCTCAAGAAACAAGAAAGGTCTCAAATACACAACCTAACCCTACACCTAAAGGAGCTGGAGAGAGAACAACAAAGAAAGCCTAAACCCAGCAGGAGAAGAGAAATCATAAAGATCAGAGCAGAAATCAATGAAATAGAAACTAAAAAAACAATAGAACAAATCAACAAAACTAGGAGCTGGTTCTTTGAAAGAATTAATAAGATTGATAAGCCCCTGGCCAGACTTATCAAAAAGAAAAGAGAAAGGACGCAAATAAATAAAATCATGAATGAAAGAGGAGAGATCACAACCAACACCAAAGAAATACAAACAATTATAAGAACATACTACGAGCAACTCTATGGCAACAAATTTGACAACCTGGAAGAAATGGATACATTTCTAGAGATGTATAAACTACCACAACTGAACCAGGAAGAAATAGATAACCTGAACAGACCCATAACCAGTAAGGAGATTGAAACAGTCATCAAAAATCTCCAAACAAACAAGAGTCCAGGACCAGACGGCTTCCCAGGGGAATTCTACCAAACATTTAAAGAAGAATTAATTCCTATTCTCCTGAAACTGTTCCAAAAAATAGAAATGGAAGGAAAACTTCCAAACTCATTCTATGAGGCCAGCATCACCTTGATCCCAAAACCAGACAAGGATCCCACCAAAAAAGAGAATTACAGACCAATATCCTTGATGAACACAGATGCGAAAATTCTCACCAAAATACTGGCCAATAGGATCCAACAGTACATTAAAAGGATTATTCACCACGACCAAGTGGGATTTATTCCAGGGCTGCAAGGTTGGTTCAACATCCGCAAATCCATCAATGTGATACAATACATTAATAAAAGAAAGAGTAAGAACCATATGATACTCTCAATAGATGCTGAAAAAGCATTTGACAAAGTGCAGCATCCCTTCCTGATTAAAACTCTTCAAAGTGTAGGGATAGAAGGCACATACCTCAATATTATCAAAGCCATCTATGAAAAACCCACCGCAAATATCATTCTCAATGGAGAAAAACTGAAAGCTTTTCCGCTAAGGTCAGGAACACGGCAGGGATGTCCGTTATCACCACTGCTGTTCAACATAGTACTAGAAGTCCTAGCCTCAGCAATCAGACAACAAAAAGAAATTAAAGGCATCCAAATCGGCAAAGAAGAAGTCAAACTATCACTCTTTGCAGATGATATGATACTATATGTGGAAAACCCAAAAGGCTCCACTCCAAAACTGCTAGAACTTATACAGGAATTCAGTAAAGTGTCAGGATATAAAGTCAATGCACAGAAATCAGTCGCATTTCTTTACACTAACAACAAGACAGAAGAAAGAGAAATTGAGGAGTCAGTCCCATTTACAATCGTACCCAAAACCATAAGATACCTAGGAATAAATCTAACCAAAGAGGCAAAGAATCTATACTCAGAAAACTATAAAGTACTCATGAAAGAAATTGAGGAAGACACAAAGAAATGGAAAAATATTCCATGCTCATGGATTGGAAGAACAAATATTGTGAAAATGTCTATTTTACCTAAAGCAATCTACACATTTAATGCAATCCCTATCAAAATCCCATCCATTTTTTTTAAAGAAATAGAACAAATAATCCTAAAATTTATATGGAACCAGAAAAGACCTCGAATAGCCAAAGGAATATTGAAAAAGAAAGCCAAAGTCGGTGGTATCACAATTCCAGACTTCAAGCTCTATTACAAAGCTGTCATCATCAAGACAGTATGGTACTGGCACAAAAACAGACATATAGACCAATGGAACAGAATAGAGAGCCCAGAAATAGACCCTCAACTCTATGGTCAACTAATCTTCGACAAAGCAGGAAAGAATATCCAATGGAAAAAAGACAGCCTCTTCAACAAATGGTGCTGGGAAAATTGGACAGCCACATGCAGAAAAATGAAATTGGACTATTTCCTTACACCACACACGAAAATAGACTCAAAGTGGATGAAGGACCTCAATGTGCGAAAGGAATCTATCAAAATCCTTGAGGAGAATGCAGGCAGCAACTTCTTTGACCTCCACCGCAGCAACTTCTTCCTAGGAACATCGCCAAAGGCAACAGAAGCAAGGGCAAAAATGAACTATTGGGATTTCATCAAGATCAAAAGCTTTTGCACAGCAAAGGAAACAGTTAACAAAACCAAAAGACAACTGACAGAATGGGAGAAGATATTTGCAAACGACATATCAGATAAAGGGCTCGTATCCAAAATCTATAAAGAGCTTATCAAACTCAATACCCAAAGAACAAATAATCCAGTCAAGAAATGGGCAGAGGACATGAACAGACATTTCTGCAAGGAAGACATCCAGATGGCCAACAGACACATGAAAAAATGCTCCACATCACTCGGCATCAGGGAAATACAAATCAAAACCACAATGAGATACCACCTCACACCAGTCAGAATGGCTAAAATTAACAAGTCAAGAAATGACAGATGCTGGTGAGGATGCGGAGTGAGGGGAACCCTCCTACACTGTTGGTGGGAATGCAAGCTGGTGCAACCACTCTGGAAAACAGTGTGGAGGTTCCTCAAAAAACTGAAAATAGAGCTACCCTACGACCCAGCAATTGCACTCCTGGGTATATATCCTAAAGATACAAACGTGGTGCTCCGAAGGGGCACGTGCACCCGAATGTTTATAGCAGCAATGTCCACAATAGCCAAACTGTGGAAAGCGCCTAGATGTCCATCAACAGATGAATGGATAAAGAAGATGTGGTATATATACACAATGGAATACTATGCAGCCATCAAAAGTCATGAAATCTTGCCATTTGCGACGACGTGGATGGAACTAGAGGGTATCATGCTTAGCGAAATAAGTCAATCGGAGAAATATAACTATCATATGATCTCTTTGATATGAGGAAGTGGAGATGCAAGGCGGGGGGGGGGGTTGGGGGAAGGTAGGAAAAGAAAAAATGAAAAGATGGGATTGGGAGGGAGACAAACCATAAAAGACTCAATCTCAAGAAACAGACTGAGGGTTGCGGGGGGGAAGGGGGATGGGAGAGGGTGGTGGGGAAATGGACATTGGGGAGGGTATGTGCTATGATGAGTGCTGTGAAATGTGTAAACCAGACGATTCACAGACCTGTACCCCTGGGGATAAAAATACATTATATGTTTATTAAAATAAAAAAATTAATAAAAAAAAAAAAGAAACGTGACACAGCTTCAGGGCCTTGGATGTGCTCTGGCACAGGTAAGACACCCCTCACAATCGTCTTTCCATCCTGCCCACCATGACGTTGGGGTGAACATAAAGGGATCACCAGGGTTTCCACTGTCCTGAAACCTCCTCCAGCCAGTGACAGAAACCCCCACATATCCCTCTTTACCCGAAAATCAAGAGGAGGGGATGGGGCTGCCCTAGGATGGGTCAGAGGGGTGTCTTGGCCTGGCCTAGGCTCCTTTGTATTACCTTATGGAACCTCCTGCCAAATGCCCTGAGATGCTGGGATGAAGTTTGAGCTAATGTCTGCAGCAAGAGAAAAAACAATTCCCCTAGGCTTCCTGGAAGCCAGAGACCCAGGAAGTAGGCACGAAGCAAGAGAACATCTTTCCATATCAGATGTCTCCAGCCAAGTGTCTGGTACTGGACTACACTAGAATGTGGGTGCCTGGTTGCGGGGTTCCAAATTCTGTTGGGGTCTGTGGTCAAGGAAGTGACTTCACTGCCTGAGATCACCTACCCATGTTCATCTTGGATATTATCACCTACACAGACAGTTATCAGGACTGCCATGTACTCATCCCCTTTCTGCATGCGAGACCACATCTATACACAGGGTCACCAAAATACCCCTCTCCACAGACTCGCAAGGTAGGGCTGAGTGGAGCCAGGACCCCACCTGGATTCAGACACATCTCTCTACTCTTACCTTGACACTGGATATGCCATTATACCTGTCAGGGGTGATCTGTGTCCTGTCTGTTCAATACGGGTGATTCTAGCATGGGCTACCTCCAGATTTCCACGGGCATATGTAGAATAATATCTATGTTATGGGAGGAGTGGTGTCACAGGTAGGAAATAACTCCAAGCACCTTTTCCTCCTCTTCTCACTTTCTCTGAGCCTGCTACTTGTCATATCCCACCCTACAGTCCTTAATGGGTTGAGTGTGTGTGTGTGTGTGCGTGTGTGTGTGTGTGTGTGTGTGTGTGTGTATAGAGTCACTCCTCTGGGCACTCATCTGTTCATCAGTGCTCACATTCTGGCGTCCCAGATGATGATAGACCCTCTACAGAGGGGTGGGCCATTATTTCTCAATAACTTAGGCTTTCTAATTTTCAAAGCAAACCCTAAAGAGGGAATTGGAGCCTTGAGGTTTGAAGTACAGAATCCACCCTTACCACTAGAGACTGCACATCCAGTGCTGAGACCTATCACCTCCTTTCCAATGGGCATCATGTGGATAGGGGTCCACGCAGTGGATTGTCATTAGTTGGGCTCCCCCTCAGACAAGAACTTCCTGGAATGCCTCCTGTCTATGGTATCAATGCTCCCTTTCACCCTGAAGCCATCTCCATGTCTGTAGCCCCTGCCTTCAACACGACTTTTCTCCAGAGCCCTCCAGTGAATGGCTAGGTACAGCCAGGGCCTGAACCATGAGGACACTCACAAAGAGCAGGATTCATGCCTGGTTCAGCCTTCTTACAAGTCTGTCATTCTGGGCAAGGCACTGACCCTACAGGGGTCTTCACATTCTCCTCCCAGTGGTTCCCTGAAATATCATATATTGTTTAAACAACTTTGTGTATCCCTGTCCCTTGGAGTATGGTCTGTACTTAGTGATTCCTTCCATTCCACAGAACATGGCCCCATGACCCAAAAGCCCCGTCTGAGATTTAATTCTAAAAGCTCATTGCCCATCTCTGTGCTGCCTCTGACCCGTGTTCTCTCTCAGATCCTGACCCTGGAATTCAAGCCCCTATGTTGAACTTTGACACACACATGGGCAGGTGACGTAGCAATGAGGGCCAACAACAGCCAGAAGAACTCCGGCCTTTTGAGATGGACAGAATCCTGCCAAAACCCAAAGTGAGCTCAGGTTATCAGTGAAGCAGGACATGCCTTGGTGTTGTCAACAGCCCCAAAGTGCTGAGAGACTCTGGCAATAGCCCCTGGCTGAGCACTGCTAGATTGTTGAACTTAATGTCTCCTCTGAGACTGTGAGACAGTGTTTCCTGGTTAAGCCCCTGACTGTGGGGTAATGTGGTCAAACAGCACTAGGAGCAGGGTACTGTCCACCTGCCCCAGGCCATGGTCCTCCTCCCTTTCCTCTGCTCCCCTCTTCAGCATCCTCTTCTCTAGCACCCTGGCCTCCTATCTAACCCCCACTCTGGGAACATCATGTTCTGCTTCCAGTGCTCTGCACCATGGTACCCTCTTCTGGGCTAAATACAGTGGGATTTGTGCAGGGCTTCCTTCTTCTTTTCCTGCCACAGGAATTCTCAATGTCACCTCAGCATAGCCTTGTTGGATCCCTCCCCTGGTGGAGTTCAGGACCCAGTTTAGTCCCTTACTCTTGTCTCATGGATCAAATGCTCCTTTCATTCATCTTGTCAGTCATGTTTGTCCGTCTGCCCCTCTAAACCCTGAGCTCCAAGAGGGAGAAACTGTTCGCCTGATAAGCACTGGCACCACCTGAGGGCTCAGGGCCCAGTGGCTGAATGAACAGGAGAGAGGATCCAGCCCACCACCGACCAGCTCTATTGTCCAGGCCCAATTGATTTAGGTCATGTGCAAGCCCTGTTGTTTTCTTTTGTTTCCTACATCAACTCTGTGTTCCATGTGGAGCTCAAACTCATGACCCTGAGATCAAGTACCTCGTGCCCTACTGACTGAGGAAACCAAGTGCTTCTTTGGTCATTTTCTCTATGTTCTAGGCTGATAACTATAGATGTTTGTTTGCTGGTTTCAAAATGTTCTAGTTATATTCCCTTATGCTGATTTACCAAATAACTGCCCAAATTTGCTGTCATGTTGCCATAGATTTATTCACATGACAGTGCTGAGTGCATCTTCAGATTAGATACTGAGCTCCTTCATGTGGTCTTTCAGGAGCCCATAGTCCCTCCACCAAGGGCCTCATCACTCCTTTGATTGTCACGCACTTCTGACGCCATCAGTACAAGGGGAATGTCCCTGAATTAAAGTGTTCAAGTGGTGAAACTTGTAGGAATCAGACAGAAAGAAACAGATTTGTGGAACAGATGTATTTATCACTTGAATGATGAAAGTCAAATAATTGGAAATGGCTCAGTTGTTCCATGATGGGTCTTTGAGTGCTGTCACTGAGAATGCCCAAGAGGACAGCAGCGACAGTGCCTGTCCACTGTGGGGACATCAGGTAGAAGAAGAGCCCAGCCCAAAAGCTCATTACCTTCCCCCTACAGCGTAACACACACATACACACACACACACACACATATCACACACACACACACACACTCACACACGCACACGCTCACGCACAACCCAGAGGGAAAATCATTGAAATTGGGACAAAATCCATTACAGATGATTATTTCTGGGAGAAGGAACTTGTCTTCTTTTTGCCATATTTAAGTCATTATTTTACTACATAAACGCCTTCTGGCTTAAAACTAAAGAACTATTTACTCTATTACCTGGCTTGATAGTAATAAATGGGAAGATTAAAGATGTGATTTTAATATTTTTTTTATAAATTGCCCACAAGAATAATTTAAACATGGTCTATGCAGGATAATGAAAGAATTTAAAGGTGTCTCATGGATCCAGATTTTTCCCCTGTTTCTGCTATTCAAGTAATCCCTATGAAAAGAAACACTACCCCAGATAATGAGAGTAGCTTAATTTGGGGCTTCCCATGATGGTAGTTCTTTCAGGATCATTCGTTTGTAATAAAATATTACTTTTATACAACAATGAAAAAATTATGTATCTTTCTTATATTCTATAGCCAGACAGAGAAGGCCATATTGTAGGATTCAAGTCACATGAAAATCCCAGATGAGGTATAGTACCAGAGACAGAGCAAAGAGCCATTGTTACAAGGACTGGGGCGCAGTAAGGAACAGTGAGTGTTAAGTATCCCAGGTTTCTCTGTGATAGAAATGTTCTACAAGTAATTAGTTGTACAACACACTTAAGGTACTAAAGGCACCTCAATATACCATTGAAGAGGATCAGAGTAAACTTTTAAGTAAACTCTAATAATACTTTATTTAATGAACAAAACCTATTAAGCCAATTTACAGGTGTATACAAAACACAAAAATTACAAAGAGGGCAAGGAATCCTGTCCTTGGGGTTCCAGCCAGCATGAGCTGCTGTTGGCGGCTGAGTCTGGTTATTCCACTGAGAGAGGTGCTGGCTCGAGCCCCTCAGGAACCAAAAAGGAGCACAGGCAGAACCCTGCTGGACCTTCAGGTCAGGTAAAGGGCCTGATAGTTCTTCCATCTCAGGAGAGTGAATGAGAGCCCGGACTACCACCTGCACTGGCCCCAACAGGTGAGGTGGTGCCACTGCTCTTGCTGAGGAGTGAGCTCCAGCACCAGGGATGGGGTGGGCCAGCTTTGTGTCCAAAGATACAGCGGGCACCACAGTGGGAGCTGGGGCGAGTTCCTGAGGTGGTTCAGGATCTTTCTCTGGGCCTAGTGCTGTAGTTCCTTGAAAAGAAAGTATCATCAGCATGATTGACTTCCCATTACCCTTCAAAATAAAGGAAGCTTTTCGCAGCACTGAATATCTTCTATGTCCAAGAACCAATCTCTGGCATGTCTCCCTGACTAAAGACCATGGGGAGAGGGATCTGAGACTACTCACTCCACTCAGCTCAAGTGTACTGTAGGCTTGGTCAGTGTGGTCCACCCAACCCCCTCCACAGGACCACATCAGTCAACCCAGCCCTTCTCACTCCCAGACTCCGTCTCCGTGGGCACAAGCTGTTGCCGGAGTGAGAGCAGAAGCTGGGCATGGTGCTCCACATCTGAGCCTGGCACATTGAGCCCCAGGTATGCCAGCAGCATATTCAGGCTGGGAAACTCTGGTGGCCGGCCACAACCTGGAGCTATTGTTCTAGCCATGTGTGCAAGATGGAGGAGATGGCCCTGGGAAGAGATGGTTAGGCAGAGGAGTCAGAAGACAGAGCTCCCTCCCAAACCAATATCCCAGGGAACCCCTGTGGGAACCTGGGTCCCTGGGCTTCCAGCTCCTGTCAGAGACCAGTCCTCGTGTTTGTCCAACTGTGGTCTGGCAGTCCTGCCTGAGACAGGTCTCGTCATAGACGACAGGGTGCAAAAAGGCACTATGAGTGTGAGTCCTGATCAATCCTGTGAGAATTTCTGTCTTTCCTGGGGAGCTGGACACACTCCTCAGTCTTTCTCCTTGTCCACTTGCCACAGAATTCAACTGCAAGTTCCCAGGGAGAGGTTGTGTCTGGCCTCTTAATTACCCTCGCTGCACATGCCACTGTGCTGTGAAGATCCAACCAAGGGGGGAAGTAGGGGACTCTGTCTCTAGCTAGGCCTTTCCAGGACTCTCCCAGCACCACAAATGTTATCTCCTCTGCCCTTGTGCTGCCTCTTTCACTAGTTTCCATGAGTGGGTCTCCTTCCACTGACACAATTCTCCCACAGGGTGTGGAATATCTGGTCCCTGAGCTCTCACTGGGTCTTCTGAGCACCCAGTGTCCAGGTTCCAACAGATCGCTAAGTGTGATGTTTCCTACGGCCTCTGTTCTGCATCCCTGGATTGGTGTAGAGTCAGGGCTATGAGGGGGCTGGCTGGGGAATGACTCCCTTAGGGGCTAAAGCTGTCCTCCAGCCCTCTCTGCTCTGCAAAGGTGCCCACATACACAGTTCCCCCAGGCTCCTTCCTTTCTCCAGAAGGAACTCTCAGACCTTCACCCTTAAGGAGGAATCACAGATGTGTGGGATGAGGGTCCAAGAGTCCTCCAACTCACAGTTCCCTGGCTTCAATGGGGGTGGGAGAATGCCCTTGTGCATCAGCCAAAGCTCGCTCATATATTCTGCTGCTCCTAGACTTTGCCGACCTCATCATAGCTGGAGAAAATACACCCATATCTATTTTTTAAAATTTTTAAGAAGATTTTATTTATTTAGATTACCCAAGAGAGTGAGTTCACATGTAGGCAGAGAGACAGGCAGAGAGAGAGGGGGAACCAGGCTCCCTGTTGAGCAGAGAGCCCGATGTGGGGCTCAATGTGGGGCTTGACCCAGGACCACAAGACCATGACCCAAGCTGAAGGCAGAGGCTTAACCCACTGAGCCACCCAGGAGCTGCAACACCCATATCTAGTGGAAGGCAGGGGTCACCGCATAAAATGTCCTGTGGGTTTTAACTCTCATCTTGTCAAGTGTCACTGTTTGTCCCCTAACTAGTCTGGAGCCCTGGGGTGCTGTCCATTCTGTGCAGGGTTCACAGTTAGCTCCAAGAGGATCAACTGTGATGAGTGGGACTTCCTGAATGCCTCCTGAATGAAAGGGCCCAACCCAGCCAAAAACAGATATCTGAGTGGGCTTCGACCCCTTGCTCACCCCTGGGGACACCTGCTCTGGTTTTGCCCAGGCACAGTCCTCAGATAGAGTCTCATATCTCCTTTAAAAAATTAAATTACTTTTCAGTGTTCCAGAATTCATTGCATATGCACCACATCTGTACTCCATGCAATGCATGCCCTCCATAATACCCACCACCAGGCTCACCCAACGTCCCACCCCCCGCCTCTCCAAAACCCTCAGATTGTTTTTCAGAGTCCATAGTCTCTCATGGTTCACCTCCACTTCCAATTTCCCTCAACTCCTTTTTCTTCTCCATCTCCCTATGTCCTCCATGTTATTTGTTATGCTCCACAAATAAGTGAAACCATATGATAATTGAATCTCTCTGCTTGACTTATTTCACTCAGAATAATCTCTTGCAGTCCCGTCCATGTTGCTGCAAAAGTTGGGTATTCATTCTTTCTGATGGAGGCATAATACTCCATAGTGTATATGGACCATATCTTCCTTTTCCATTTGTCCATTGGAGGGCATCTTGGCTCTTTCCACAGTTTGGCGACTGTGGGCACTGCTGTTATGAACATTGGAGTATGTGTTGTCCTTCTTCTCACTACATCTGTATCTTTGGAGTAAATAACCAGTAGTGCAATTTCAGGGTCATAAGAAGCTCTATTTGACATTGTTTTAAATTTGACTCATCCCTGAAAATTTTTTGGAACAGTGTCAAGCTGCAAATTTAAAATATATATTTATCTATATTCTATCTATATCTAGATATATACATAATTTATTTATTTGGAAGAGTGAGATAACCATAGAGGGAATAAAATCAGGAGCTGGAGAGGGAAAAGCAGGCTTCCCACTGAGCAGGGAGCCCGATGTGGGGCTTGATTGGGATCAAGACCTGAGCCAAAGGCAGACACATAATGACCAAATCATTCAGGTGTTCCTAAAAAATATTTTAAGATGATATTATTCAGGTATGTTTTATGAAGTGAGTGGCCTCCCTATACTCTCAAAGAGGATATTTACGATTTCATTTTGACTAACATCTGAGAACCAATTAGAATCACTGTGTGTTCTCAGTGTCTTGTCTCCTAGATCCTCTGTGGTAAAAGTGAAATGTAGAATGGATAAAGAATGGAAAGTCTATATATATATATATATATATATATATATATATATATATATATATAAAGAATGGATATACAATGGAAAGTCTTCTCATAAATATTCTACTACTGTCCTTGTAAATACACCCCTTTTCTGCTGAATGAAATCTGTAGTAACTTTCAGTAGAGTAGAAATACAGGAAGTTTATTTTTATAAAGGTGATAAGTAGGTAATTTTTATCAATTGGAGAATGTAGGTCTCCAATTTAAAGGATGTTTTCCTTTAAATCTCATAAAGATACAAAATAGCATCACTATTACATTTTAAATAAAAAGCATTTTTCACTCTTCATATTTTATTAAGATTCCTATAAGTAACTAAATGATTATTTTTTATATTTAATTTTTTCTGAGTTCCAAGATCAATTATTTATGCACCACACTCAGTGCTCCATGAAATACATGCCCTCCTTAATACCCACCTACCCACCACCGGGCTCACTTATCCCCCAACCTTCACCCCTCAAAAACCCTCAGTTTGTTTCTCAGAGCCACAGTCTCTCTGCTTCATCTCCTCTGCCAATTTCCCCCAATTCACTTTCCCTTTCTTCTACTAATGTCGTCCTTGTACTTTCCTAAGCATCACAAGTAACTGAAACCATATAATAATTGTCTTTCTCTGCTTGACTTATTTCCCTCAGCGTAATCTCCCCCAGTCCTCCATATTGACACAAAAGTTAGGTATTCATTCCTTCTGATGGCTGCATAATATTCCACTGTAAATGTGGACCACATCTTCTTTTTCCATTGTCTGTTGAAGGGCTTCTTGGCTCTTTCCACAGTTTGGCGACCGTGGCCATTGCTGCTGTGAACATTGGGGTACAAATGGCCCTTCTGTTCACTACATCTGTATCTTTGGGGTAAATACCCAGTCGTGCAATTACAGGGTCAGAGGGAAGCTCTGTTTTTACTTTCTTAAGATATCTCCACAACGTTTTCCAAAGCGGCTGCAACAACTTGCATTCCCACCAATAGTGTAAGAGGGTTACCCTTTCTCCACATCCTCTCCAACACTTCTTGTTTCCCGTCCTGTTAATTTTGGCCATTCTCACTGGTGTAAGGTGATATCTCAGTGTGGTTTTGCTTTGAATCTACCTGATGTTAATTATGGTGAACCTTTTTTCCTGTGTCTGTGAGCCATTTGTGTATCTTCCGTGGAAAAGGATCTGTTCATGTGTTCTGCCCATTTTTTGACAAGATTATCCGTTTTTTGTTTGCTTGTTTTGTTTTGTTTTTTCAATGTCGAGTTTGAGGAGTTCTTTATAGATCTCGGACAACAGCCCCTTGTCTGTAGTGTCATTTGTGAATATATTCTCCCATTCCGTGTGTTGCCTCTTAGAATTGTTGACTGTTTCCTTTGCTGTGCAGAACCTTTTGATCTTGATAAAGTCCCAGAAGTTCACTTTCGGTTTTCTTTCCTTTGCCCTTGGAGACATGTCTTGAAAGAAGTTGCTGTGGCTGATGTTGAAGATGTTACAGCCTATGTTCTCCTCTAGGATTCTGATGGATTCCTGCCTCATGTTGAGGTCTTCTATCCATTTCGAGTTTAACTTTGTGTATGGTGTAAGAGTATGGTCACGTTTCATTCTTCTACACATCACTGTCCAATTTTCCCAGCACCATTTATTGAAGAGACTGTCTTTTTTCCACTGGATATTTTTTCCTGCTTTGTCAAAGATTATTTGACCATAGAGTTTTGGGTGCATATCTGGGCTCTCTACTCTGTTCCACTGGTCAATGTGTCTGTTTTTATGCCAGTGCCATGCTCTCTTGGTGATCACAGCTTTGTAGTAAAGCTTGAAATCAGGTAACGTGATGCCGCCAGTTTTATTTTTGTTTTTCAACATTTCCTTAGCAATTCGGGGTCTCTTCTGATTCCATACAAATTTTAGGATTATTTGCTCCAGCTCTTTGAAAAATACCGGTGGAATTTTGATTGGAATGGCATTAAAAGTATAGATTGCTCTGGGAAGTATAGACAATTTAACAATGTTTATTCTTCCAATCCAAGAGCATGGAGTGGTCTTCCATCTTTTTGTGTCTTCTTCAATTTCTTTTAGTAGTTTTCTGTTGTTCCTCGAGTACAGATCCTTAACCTCTATGGTTAGGTTTATTCTGAGATATCTTATGGTTCTTGGTGCTATAGTAAATTGAATCAATTCTCTAATTTGCCTTTCTGTATTTTCATTGTTAGTGTATAAGAAAGCCACTGATTTCTGTGCATTGACTTTGTATCCTGCCACATTACTGAATTGCTGTATGAGTTCTAGAAGTTTGGGGCTGGAGTCTTTCGGGTTTTCCATATAAAGAATCATGTCATCTGCGACGAGAGAGAGTTTGACTTCTTCCTTGCCAATTTGGATACCTTTTATTTCTCTTTGTTGTCTGATTGCTGTTGCTAGGACTTCTAATACTATGTTGAACAAGAGTGGTGAGAGTGGGCATCCTTGTCGTGTTCCTGATCTCAACAGGAAAGCTGCAAGCTTTTTCCCATCGAGGATGATATTTGCTGTGGGTCTTTCATAGATAGATTTGATGAAGTTCAGGAATGTTCCCTCTATCCCTATACTTTGAAGCATTTTAAGCAGGAATGGATGTTGGATTTTGTCAAGTGCTTTTTCTGCATCAATTGAGATGCATGTGGTTCTTCTCTCTTCTCTTATTAATTTGTTGTATCACATGGATTGATTTGTGAATGTTGAACCATCCTTGTAACCCAGGGATGAATCCCACCTGGTCATGGTGGATAATCTTTTTAATGTGCTGTTGGATCCTGTTTGCTAGGATTTTGTTGAGAATCTTAGCATTCATATTCATCAGTGATATTGGTCTGAAATTCTAATTTTTGGTGGGGTCTTTGCCTGGATTGGGGATCAGGGTAATGCTGGCTTCATAAAAAGTCTGGAAGTTTTCCTTCTGCTTCAATTTTTTGAAACAGCTTCAGGAGAATAGGTGTTATTTCTTCTTTGAAAGTTTGATAGAATTCCCCAGGGAATCCGTCAGGTCCTGGGCTCTTGTTTTTTGGGAGGTTTTTGATCACTGCTTCAATCTTGTTACTAGATATCGGTCTATTGAGGTTGTCAATGTCTTCCTGGTTTAATTTTGGGAGTTGATAGTTTTCCAGGAATGCATCCATTTCATCTAGGTTGCTTAGCTTATTGGCATATAACTGTTGATAATAACTTCTGATGATTGTTTCTACTTCCTTGGTGTTAGTTGTGATGTCTCCCTTTTCATTCATAATTTTATTAATTTGGGCTTTCTCTCTTTTCTTTTGGATTAGTGTGGCCAATGGTTTATCGATCTTATTGATTCTTTCAAAAAACCAGCTTCTAGTTTCATTGATATGTTCTACTATATCTCTGGTTTCTACCTCATTGATCTCAGCTCTAATCTTGATTATTTCCCTTCCTTTGTGTGGAGTTGGTTTGATTTGTTGTTGGTTCTCCAGTTCTTTAAGGTGTAGAGAGAGCTGGTGTCTTCTGGATTTTTCAATTTTTTTGAGGGAGGCTTGGATGGCTGTGTATTTCCCCCTTAGGACCGCCTTTGCTGTATCCCATAGGTTTTGGAGTGAAGTGTCTTCATTCTCGTTGGTTTCCATGAATTGTTGAAGTTCTTCTTTGATCTCCTGGTTGATCTAAGCATTCTTAAGCAAGGTGGTCTTTAGCTTCCAGGTGTTTGAGTTCCTTCCGAGCTTTTCCTTGGGATTGAGCTCCAGTTTCAAAACATTGTGATCTGAGAATATGCAGGGAATCATCTCAGTCTTTTGGTATCGGTTGAGCCCTGATTTGTGACCCAGTATGTGGTCTATTCTGGAGAAGGTTCCATGTGCACTTGAGAAGAATGAGTATTCTGTTGTTTGAGGGTGGAATGTTCTGTATATATCTATGAGGTCCATCTGGTCCAATGTGTCATTCAATGCTCTTCTTTCTTTACTGATTTTCTGCTTTGATGATCTATTTCTGAGAGAGGCGTGTTAAGATCTCCTACTCTTAATGTATTCATATCAATATGACTCTTTATCTTGATTAACAGTTTTCTTATGTAATTGGCTGCTCCCATATTGGGGGCGTATTTATAACTGTTAGATCATCTTGGTGGATAGTCCCTTTCAGAATTATGTAGTGACCTACTGTATCTCTGACTACCATCTTTACTTTGAAATCTAATTTATCTGATATGAGAATCGCTACCCTGGCCTTCTTTTGAGGCCCGTTGGCATGAAAGATGCTTCTGTATCCCTTCACTTTCAGTCTGGGTGTATCTTTAGTCACAATGGGTCTCCTGTAGACAACATATGGATGATCCTGTCGTTCTATCCAATCTGCAACCCTGTGTCATTTTATGGGCGCATTTAGGCCATTCACATTGAGAGTGATTATTGAGAGATACGTTTATACTGACATTTTGTTACCCCTGAAGTCTTTCTTCCTGTCGATTGCCTCTATATTTCTGTACAGTGCTATTCTTAGGATTTTTCCTCTTTTATAGAACTCCCCTTAATATTTCCTGCAGTGTCAGCTTGGTGGTTGCATAGTCTTTTTAGCCTTGCTGGTCTTGGAAACTCTTTATCTCTCCATCCATTTTGAATGTCAGTCTTGCTGGATAAAGTATTCTTGGCTGCATGTTCTTCTAATTTCGTGCCCTGAATATATCTTGCCAGCCCTTTCTGGCTTGCCAGGTCTCTGTGTACAGGTGTGACGTTATTCTGATGGGCTTTCCTCTGTACATAAGGAGCTTCTTTGCCCTAGCGGCTTTCAAGAGATTGTATCTACAATTATGATTCCTCAATTTTACTATCAGGTGCCTGGATTTCTTTTGGAATTTATAATCGTGCGGGGAGACCGTTCTGCCTCTAGTACATAAACACTGGTTCCATTCGCGAGATTGGGAAAATTTTCATGAAAACTTTTCCACTATATTTCTAGACTTCTTTCTTTCTCCTCCCCTCCAGGGATTCCAATAATTCTGACGTTGGAACGTTTCATGGCATCATTTATTTCCCTGATTCTGTTTTCGTGGCTTCTAAGCTGTTTGTTCCACGCTTCCTCCTGATCCTTTCTCTCTATCTGTTTGTCCTCCAGATCACTAATTCTATCTTCTGTCTCAGTTACGCTAGCTTTTAGAGAATTTAGATTAGATTGGAACTCATTGAGAGCCTTGTGAACCTCATCCCTGGTGGCCTTCAGCTCTGCCCTAACATTATGAACATCATCCCTGGTCGCTTTCAATTTTGCCTTAATCAGTTCCGTTTGGTCATCCATGGCTTTCTCCAACCTAGCTATTGCCTGGATAATTGTTAGCCTGAATTCTCTTTCCGATATATTGTCTATGTTGATAGCTGTTAGCTCTGTTGCAGAAGGCCCATCCTCTTTATTTTTCATCTGTTGGGGATTCCTCCTCCTAGTCATTTTGGTGAGAGATGACTGGACAGATGTAGCTGGATGTATCGACCGTGGTGCAGTCAAGGTGCACCCTGGAACGCTTCTGAGCACTCAGGATTCCCCATCCAATTAAGAGAAAAAAGAAAAGAAAAAGAAAAAAAGAGAGCGAGAGAGGAATAAAAGGGAAGATAAAAAAGAAGGTTCAGCCCAAATGGGCCCTAAGGTAAGATTTATGAAGTATACAAACAAAAACAGACAAACAAAAAGACTCATAAAAGCATATGACAAGAGAAAAAATATATATATAAGCAAAAAAAGTAAGAATCTCATCAAAAAGAACCCCAAGTATAAGATTTATATACTATCAGGACAAACATAAATACACAGAGACACTGGCAGAAGAAAAAGATGTGAGCATGGTTATAGATTCTTAGTGTGGGCGAGGAAGGTTTTTTTGATTCTTCCTGGATGTATCTTGATATCTTTTGTTAAAAGACTCAACTTTCCTAAGATAAAGGGGGATTAAAAATTGGTTTACCTATAGTGGTAGCATTGATTGGAGAAAGGAGGTTACCTTGAAGTTTAACTCTATATGAATATTAGAAAATAAAAATAAAAAAGGAATAAACTGGACTAAACTAAACTAAACTTTTTAAAAAAATTTAAAAAATAGAAAAGCAAAAGAAAAACACACATGTCTATGTATAAAAATATTCAGGTTAGACGTTTATTATTGAATTTTATGTACTGGACATCTCACTGTGATGGTAAATAGGTTAAAAAAATTATCCATATAAAAAAAGAAAAAAAATGAACCAGAATAGTGGGAATGAGTTAAAAATAAAAGTTTTATCTATGAAGTAGTGGTGGTTGTTCTCTTGTAGTCTTTTTTTTTTTTCTTTCCTGGTTTGTTTTCTGGGGGATGGGGCTGCCACGTGGGTTTTCAGTTAATGGTGTTCCCTGAGTTAAGTCCTCCCTCCCCCCTCAAGGGTGTGGGCTCTGAGGAAACCGGTTTTTTCAGGCTTTTGTTCTCTGGAGGTTTTTATGTTTGTTCACTTCTTTTCTCTCGCCTTGACAGCTTTTGATGGTTTTTGGAGGTTTAGAGGAAAGCAAACTGCACCCCAACCTCCCTCTCAGAGAGAAGCCTCAGTCTGCTCCCCTGTGGGTGCTGAAGAGCCCATATAAATTCCCCCTTCACTGATGGCAAAGCAGGTTCCTAGTTGATGTCCCTGGGGATGCAGGATCTCCTGCTTGTACCCAAAACCACAGCGGCAGCAGCTGTCTGGGCAGCTCCAGACCACCAGAGAGGTTCCAAGCAGCAATCGCACACTGAGACTTTCCTGCTGGCCGGGGCTGTGGGTGCCTGGTCTTTCCGGGCCTAAGAGCCTCAGACTTGTACGCACCTCTCCCAGGGGAGTGTGTGGGACATGCGTGTCTCAGGCTCTAGCGCGGCGCAGGTCCCAGAGCACCAGGCTGGGCCTTCGTGCACCTCACTAAGGGGAGGGTGTGGGGCGCGCGCATCTCAGGCTGGTAGTTCGAGCGCATTTTGTCGTCTGGCGTCTGGCTCGGCTCCCAGCCCCTCACACGCATTCTTGGGCGTGCTGGCAGCTCAGGGGCCAAGACCTGGTTTCTCTGCCACACTCTCTATGGCTCAGCACCAGGGGAGGCTCTCCTGGGTCCAGGGACTTAAGCCTCTGTCCCTACCGCCCCGATTCCCACAATTTCCCCCCGCGATCCTTTGCTCTTTTTGAGTGCTTTCAACCAGACTCCAAGTTAATGCTGGTCCCCAGACACAGGGCAGTCTCGTACTGGGGTATTACTCTCCAATCGGTCGCCTCTGGTGGCTCCCTCCCCCTTTTGTTTCTCTTCCGATATCAGTCCGACATTCCCACCCCACTTTACCTGCCCAATGGCGTCCTCTGACCCCCGTAGAGATCCAGACATGTTTAATTCTGATCTCGGGCTGATTTCATGGGTGATCAGAGTTCTTTGGTAGGTAATCAGCTCACTTAAGGGTATAGGTTGAAACGGTGCCTCCTCCTACCTCCCTGTCATCTTGTCTCCCCTGTTTTTCCTTATTGTCAGTGAACACTCCTTTTCTGAATTAAGGATTGCAAATGTGTCTCCAATCTGTGGACTGACTTTTCATTCTTTTTTTAAAATTTTTTATTTATTTTCAGCATAACAGTATTCATTGTTTCTTCATCACATCCAGTGCTCCATGCAACCCGTGCCCTCCCTAATACGCACCACGTGGTTCCCCCAACCTCCCACCCCCCGCCCCTTCGAAACCCTCAGGTTGTTTTTCAGAGTCCATAGTTTCTGCCTTTTCATTCTGTTTGCTGTTTCAGAAGAGGATGCTTTTTCTCGGTGGTCCTCTTGTCAAGCATCATGATGCCAACATGAGCGCATTTATTTGGGCATTTCTATTTCGCTCCCATGTGCCCCTGCCTATTTGAATGCCAGCACCATCCTGATGGCTCAGGGTATTGGAAGGTCACCTTCTAGGGCCCACTTCCTACTTCTTCATATTCAGAAAAGTTTTGTCTTGTTGTGTTCCTCTGTGGTTCCATATCTATTCTAGAATTTCTCTGTTTTGAGAACATCACATTGTGTTTTGGTCATTGCTGCACGGAATCTGTTCCCCATTTATTCTAGGAACTGGGGCTTCGCCTTAATCTCTTAGGGTCCAAAGACTTCCAGCAGTGCCTGGTGGGTGTGCGTGAGCCCGGGAACGTCTTCTCTATCAACGGCCCTGTCAGGTCAGCCACGGATGCCCAAGAAATAGGCGGGAGAGCAGCCTTGTCTCTCGCTCCTGGTTGGTTTCTAGTGCTGAGCTAACCAGGAAAGAGTAGTCTGTCTGGTATCCATTTTACACTGTAATTTATTATCTTAATGCAGTATATGGAAATCATCAATGAAACGAAAACGTCCAGTCGCTCACTCCCACTAGCCTCACGTCAAGAGTCCCATAACGACTGGAGTTTTTGATGGTTGCACTGGGAGGGGACAGCGGTCATGGGCATGCACAACTGACCATGAGGTGACTGCTGCAGCATCCTGGTCTCGTGAGAAGGGATGAAACTCTAATCCCTGGCTCATCCAAGGGCTCCAGCTCCACCAGCCCCGTGAACCTCTGACAGCGGAGCAAAAGGGTCAGGCAGATGCTGCATGGCCAACAGACCTCTCAACGCACCTGGGATGAAGGGGTGAGGCAGTTCCTCTCCTAACAGCATTGCTCCTCTTTCAGTTCCTACGGATCTGCATGTAGACAGCATCGATGACTCCAACAGTGAGGACGAAGCCTCTTCAGGTAGGGAACGGCACAGAGGAAGGGAACAGTGGGACAGAGCTCCCGGGAATATGGGGTTGCCCCTGCTGCTCTGGAGAATGAAGGAGGTGGGTAAAAAACCACCAAGGAAAGGGATGCCTTGGCAACAGGCATGATTTGCTTATTTCATGGTTTCTGAATGAAAAGAAAAGACATTGTGTCCAAGGGCATTTAGGATAGCCTCGGTTTGTCATCAGCACTCGACTCCTTGTGCAGCTACTTTAAGGATCTTTCCCAGCAAACCTGCTGCAGCCTCCCTTGGTCGCTGCCACATGTCAAAGCTTGGTCTCTTGGCTCATGGCCTCTCAGGAATGGTGCACAAGGGATTCTGGATCTTTCTTGGCACGGGCCCAGACCTGGTCATGCTCATGACTTGGCAGCACCAACCACCCTCTCCTGGGCAAGAGAACCAGGACACTACGATCTGATGTGAGCCAGGAGGTGGAAGACAGGTCTAAACACTCTCCCTTATAAAGTCCACTACCAAACCGTCCTGGTTCTGTCTAAGTTGCTGTTCCTTCAAGGGGACTCCCAGAGCTACAGAAGGTAAAGCGTACTTCCCCTGGCTTCGCTACACAGGCTCCCGTGTCCTGTAGCTTCTGCCAGCCTTCACACTCCAGCCGAGTCTGAACTGTGGACGTGCTCCCAAGGGAAGGACACCCCCATGCAGCTGCCCTGGAGATCCCCTGTCACGGGCCAGGGTCCTCCAAGCCTGTGTGAAGGGGCTGCTGGACCTACTTCAAACACTTGCAGTCCCAGGTCCACTCTCACCAGCTGTTGTCGAGGCATAGCACAGAGCCTCTGGGGAGCAGGGCCACTGATTCACGGCTCCTCTCACAAAGCCAACTCTCTGGCACACAGCCCTGGCCATGCTCCCCACTCCCCAGTCATGCCCAAACTGCAAACGTTTCTCAGGCCTGTCCAGGGCCCTACACACCCCTACCCTGTCCATTCCCTGCAAGCCTCAGCAGGAGCACTGGCAGGAATCCTGTTTCAGTGACCACACTGCTGGACATTTTCCAGGGCTGCCCTGAACAGCTGAGGGCACCTAGAGATTTCCTGTGCTCCCATCTCCATTCAACCTCTGTAACACTTATGGAAACAGAGAGCATTGTATTAGCTGGAAACATATCCCTGGGAAGGTCATCTCAGTCACTGGGCAGACATGGGCTGTGGGGAGGTGGTGGGCCATGTCTCCGTGCAGTTCCCCAGCAATCCCAGACCCATAACAGCTGCTCCCAGCACAGAGGGATCAGGGGGTTGATTCCGGGGGAGCCAGGATATCTCCTCTCTTTCCTTGGCTGCCCCCTCTTGGACAACAGTATGACTGGTAGAGATTGGCAGGGGGAAAGACATGGAGCATCACTAGGGGAGGAGGAAGAGGAGGAAGGGTAGCAGGGATGGAGAGGAACAAGGACAGAGGAAGGCAGAGTCCTGCAGAGGCAGTGTTAGAGACAGTGATGGCCTCGAGGAGGAAAAGGATCACAAAGATGGGCTTCTGGGTCTTGGAGAGAACCGGAGGTGGGAAGAGCAGGTGGGCAACCAGAGACCCATCTGCACCCTGTGGGGATCAAGCGACCAAGGCCAGGGAGGACTCACAGCTGGGGCCCCAGCCCACTGAGGGCAGAGCCCAGCATCCCCAGAGCAGCAGGCCAGAGGTCGTCGGCTCCACTAACTTCCTTTTGTCCTCTCTCACGGCCACCCCAGCATCCTCGCTGCTCTCTGACCTGGAGGAGGATTCCACGGAAGATGACGATTCCGACAGAAGGAGCCACACTATGCCTGTAATTCCCTTCCACCTCCATCTCTTGGGCTTCCTCACTCCTCTGTCCATAGCGCCTCCTCCGAGCTCCTCCCCTTTCCCTGCTTTGACGATGCCCACCCTGGAGGCCCTATTCTCCTGCCGGCACTCAGACTTTGCATCTGAACTGCTGCATGAAATCCCTGGGCAGCCCTCCTCACCCCTTCCCTAGCATTACCCTGACCCCTCACCACTGATTCTGGGAAGCAGCCCCAGAAAGCAGAGCAGGGAGTAGGGCTGGGAGTTGGCAGGGCACGGCTCACCCTGCTGAAGGGGCCTCAGGAAGGGAGGCTGGGGCTGGGTGTCCCCACTTGGTTCTCTGCGGCCAGGGAGTCTGTGCTCATGCCCCATTCTGCTCTTGCTTTCAGCTCTCAAGAAGCTTCCCTTCTGTGGACTTGACAGAAACAACAAGGGAAGCAGAAGAGAGGGACTTGGGAATGGGGTGAATTGGGCAGGAAAAGGGGCAGGCAAACATGGACTCATGTTCTCCCTCGTTGATCTGACTTTGTTGTTGGCACCTCGGGAAACCACACAAAACCCGGGGTGCTACCCTGGCTTCTGACCGCAAAGAGGATAGGAGAGGAAATTCACAGTCCCTGCAGGCACTAGGAAACCCTGAGAACATCTCACGGGGAACCTCCAACTAATTCAAGCAACTCCCTGTGGTGGTTGAGCGCTGTTGTCCAGGAGCTGCTGATCTTGGAGGGAGGGCACTGGCTGCCTGGCGGGACTGGACCCCAGGCAGCCCATTCACTGAGCTCTTTTAGAAAAGGGCCCCACGGCCCATTGAGCCCCTCACTCTGCACGACCCAAGCCTTGCCCTCCCTCCCTGCAAAAGTCAGCAGACGGCTTGATCCTGAACAGCACTAGTCGGGAAGAGACAGTGGTGGGGTGGCCTCATCTCCCACTTCACGCACCTGAGAAATGAGCAAACAAGACAGGCCCCCAGGCTCACAGGAGCAGGACAGCTCACCCCTCCCAGCGCTGCTTCCCTGTGGGCACGGGGCCGGCCCAAGTCTCCAGCTGAGTCCTGTCCGCCGGCCACTCCCGTAGGATCTGAACAACACCTCCAGGGCCCCGAGCCTCCAAGACGCCTCGTGGGAGATAGTGGGTCCCCTCATGGCACCATGTCGCTATGAGAGTTTTATCTTCTGGAGACTCTCCTCAATCCCTCAGTCCGCAGGGAATACCCACCAGGGAAAGCCCACCCAACCTGCTCCCACCTCACCCACCACCTGCCCAACAGCCTGTGGACTGTGCAAACTCACTTCCTATGGGAGTTGGGAGCCCGTCATCTCTGCCATGACACCTGCAACATTCGTGTGGGCAAAGGCTCCCCCCACAGAGAAGGGCATGGCGAGGGCACTCAGAGAGGCTGGGATGAACAGCCCAGCAGGAGGAGGACCCCACTGTCATGGAGGAGGACAGTCAGGGTAGGCGCCTGTGTGACCCTGGCAGTGGAGCCTTCATTCACCCACAGGGGGCCCATGGGAGACTTCCCTTTCTTCAGGTCAGACATGGGGCCTACAGGGAGATCTCGACCTCAACACCTCAGAAGGTAAGACCCGCCCCAGGCCACACACCACTTGCTATCTCACACCACTCCTCCTGTTCTCTCCACAGCTGCACCACAGGGCAGTCTGCCCACGACCCCAAGGCAAAAGAGTCTCCTGCGGTGCTCAGACAAAGGGAGCCAGGAGGGCCCTGGGGCCCCACTTGCGGCTCTGACTTGGGCCCAGAGGAGGATTCGGCATGAACACACAAGGAAACATGCCTGTAGGAACGGCTCTCTTACACCTGACCTCCGTAGGCCAAAGAGAAGACTTCTGGGAAGCCCACCGGAAAACGACGAGGCAAGACAAGAGGACCCTCGCCCACCCAAGGACGAGACAAGAGGACTCTCTGAGTCGCCCACCACACCCAGAGTTGGCCGCCCAGGCCCTGCTGATGACTGACACTTGGAGCACGAGGCAAGGATCTGGGCCTACAACAGTCCATTGTCTGGTGAGACTGGGCCCACCTGGGACTGAGAGGCACAGCAGCCTTCTGGTTTTTTCCCCTGTCTGCTGCAGGGGCTGCTCCTCCTCCCACTGTCCCCTCCAGTCCCCAGCAACCATACAGAGCATGACACATGCGGGATGAAGCGGCACTTCCATGCCCCTTGACCACCCTGCAATCCACTCGAGGGGCAGCAGCCACCCTGCTGGATTTCCCTAGGGGGCTGCCCCTGAACCGCCCCTGTCGCTTCCACGCACATGACCGTGACCAATGCTGGGCTCAACACTGGCAGCGGCCCCACAGAACGGGCCCAACTCAGCCTGTGTGTTTGGCAGCAGCAATAGGTGTAGGGAGGAGAGGCTGTCCCTCACCTGAGCTCCAACTCTGGAGCACCCAGACACCACGGCAGGGGAACTGGGGCCCCAAGCACCACGCTGCACCTCGCGGAAAACATGGGGATCAAGGACGGCAATGCTAGACATCTAGGACGTACAGGAATGGGACCCAACATTCCTTTGGAAGCACATTAAAGCGTGGCACGTTTCACTCTACCTGAGCCCTCTGAGTCCAAAGGTCTCGGGAAGCACTTCATCTCCCATGGCAACCCTCACCATCTCCTGACGTTCCATAAGAATCTCTTCTCCCTGGAACGGGGCATCCCTGGAAACATGGGTGATCTGACCAAGGCTTGGGTGGGACTGTCCTATGGAGACAGATAGGAAGAGACCCAGAGGGGACCAAAGGGCTTTAAGGGACTGAGGCTGACTTTCGGAAAGCCAGCGGCCATCAAAGCCCCTTGGGAATGCTGGCCTGACCCCTTGCCTCCAGACGACCCACCGCCTCACCAGGAGCGTAAAGAGTGTCACTTCCTGGCAGCTGTGGGAACTTCAGGATGTATCGGGAACCTCAGGAAAAGGAACCTGCCCAAATCCACAGGTATTGCAGGCACGTCTGATGGCAAGCCCTTCCCTTGGCTTCTGGCCAGGAGAGACAACGGTTTGAGATTCCTCGGAAAAGTCCCAGGGGTGCAGGTTCTAAGCGATCACTCAGGATCGATCACTAGCCTTGCTGAGCTTCAGTCTATAATTGGGCCACATGAGTGAAAGCGGGGCTTGCTTGACAAGGACATGAGCCCTGAGTTGGCTATCTCTGGAAAGGAGCGTTCTTTGGAAGAGGAAAAGTAGGTTTCAAGAACCCACCGTTGTGGACGTTCACGTCTAACTCTGGTAGCCTTTCTACATATGTTGCTTGCCTAAGCTAGACAACTTGAGGTCACCTTCAGAAACATTTCCACATTAGCTCATGGACAGGCAGTCTCCTTGCTTCCATTTCTGTGGGCATCATACCGGGACCCCATGGGCTCAGGGTTCATTCAACAACTGGAACATGTGATTGATCGATTCACCCACGACTGTAGAACTCAACGAGCACCTTCACCAACTGGATGAGGCTGGGGTGAGGAACTCTTTCCCTCAAAGCCAGAGAACATACACCACTCCACAGGGTCCTCTGGGGACTTACGGAGACAATGAAGGACCTGCTCTCTAATGGAGTGGAGGGTGCCCCTGCGGAGGCCCTTATCTCCCAGACAAGTTTTCTCCCACTTACCAGCGACTCCTACTAACGAGGATCTTCAGGCGGGACGTCCAATAAAAAGGGCTTCCTGGAATGGTTTCTTCCCTCCCAGTCCTACAGATCCAAGAAGCCACTCCTATTCAAGTACAATGGCAAACAAAGGCTTCAGCTAAGCATCCAACTGCCCTCCTGGGAAAAGGAACCTCCCAATTCATACGGGGATGGCCCCTGACTCTAAAGACGGCATCAGCTCCAGAGTGTCACAGAGAACCAAGGCCACCAAACAATGATAGGAGCCCGATCTGTCAAGTACCGCCTTACACTTCCAGATATGCCTGAACTAACACCCGAAACCAGCCCAACTTGAAACCCAGTGACCCTTAGGCCGGGACCCGACTGTTCTATGCCCATGGCTCATAACTCTGGAAAGGTTCTTAAGTCCACCCGACTGATGATGCCCCTACGAAAGTGCAGAGGACAGGTGCTTTAGCAATGGCAACAGTTTCATGGAAAGGGGGTAAGAAGAACCAGGGACGCTGTCATCAGTTGAACTCAGACTGCTGAGGCCAAAGCCTGTCAGCAAACATGTCTGCCCCCACAGCAGAGATCCTAGTGCCCACCCGTTGGTTCTAATTGGCAAAAAATCACACAAGTATTTATCTGGACTCCGACAGGCCTTCCTCGTCCTCTTCGACCGTGAAGCAATTGATAGAAAAATATCTTCTTCCCAAACCATAACCCGCCAACCCGATATGTGCCTGAAATGGTTGCACATTCCAAGAAGGGCCCTCCCAACCCGAGGAACCCTTGAAAGCCTGACTGTGGTTCAAGGAGACTCAGGATTAGATAAGGGCCCCTAGCTGGGACCCAATGGCCATGAAGCTCTAACCTGGCCCCATGGCTGCCCCAAGCTCCGGAGGCCACTGGACACTTAGGGTGGGAGTAGATGCATGGGCACCTTATGAAAACCATCACCGACCCAGCCGACCTTCCCCACTTCAAGCAACGGTGCACGTGTGCTCTGTTCCACTGACGTGGCCACCTAGCATCCATCTTTGCCCCTCTTTGGGACTGGAGAATGTCGTGGAGCATGGGGAAGACCTTACTGAGTACACAGTCAAGGCCCTACATGTCACCCTGAACAGGATTTCTCAATGAGATACAGGAATGATCCCAACACACAAAGCTGTTCTACAGAACACAAAAGCTTTAGATGTTGTAACTGCTGCACAAGGTGGAGCCTGTGCCCATCAAAAGACACAATTCTGTGTGTACATTCCCCACGATCACAAAGAGATTTCTGGGCTCCTAACAGACGCTGCTGCTCCAATCCACACTTCCAAGGATCCCTCTCTTTAAGGACTGGCTCAACTCGTGGCCTGGGGAGGGTTCTCACCCACTATCAAAGGACTCTTCATGGGGATTCTCCTTCTCTTTCTTATTCTCACCCTGTTCTGTTGTTTCCCACCACCCTGCCCCGTCTCTGTAGGTGGTGCCAGGAACCCTTCACTGCAGGAACTTCCAGAGGACAAATGGTCCTTTCCACTCAGGAAGGTCCTGTCACAAGTTCTCCCCTGCACTCCGCGGCCTCTTCCTTTTACAGCTCTGACAACAGAGGCCTCCCCCAGCTGGGCCTCCCCCAGCTGACCAGGAATGACCCACAGGTAGGGACAGCTCTACGCCCCTATTCAGCAGGAAGAAGTTACAGAAGATGAGACCATCCTCCTTCAACAACCTTAAACACGCAAGGCTCTAACCTGGTCAGGGGCACACGAGGAGGGAGGAGAAAGCTAGCTGAGCACCAGGCAGGAGCTGGCACGCCACACTGCCCCCCACAACCTGCTATATGAGGGACATTCCTCAGGCACTCTGATGGCCCTAAAGCTAAGGAAAGGAAAAAACAGATTCTCCACCGATGGAGATCAAAACCCGGCAATACCAGAGTCTCCCTCGGTTTGTCAAAGTCCCCGTGATTCTCCAGGAAGAGGCTTGCTTAACAAGAGGCCAGCGACCTTCCAGAGACCCGGATCTCCGTTTCCTGAAGCCCTAACGTCTCCCTCCCCTCCACGACACTGAGGGAGGCTGAGGCCAAAGGAAATGTCCGTAAGACAGAGTTTCTTTTCAAACCTGCAGTCCCTTGAGAAGGACCTGTGAGAGGAGGAAGGTAACATTCCTCCAGGAAGCCCCCCACCATCTTTCAATTAATGCCTTCCTAGGAGGAAAAACCACCTTCCCTTGACAAGAGCAAAGCCTCCGGTATCCTGAGTGTCCTCTGTCCTCCTGCAACGTTCTTGCAAAACCTCCCTTTGGCCTGACCTCTCCCAATGCCATCCCAGAGAGTCAGCCTCCCATCACCACCCCAGGAAGAAACCCTATCTACCCACGGGCCATGTTCCTGTGCTTTAATAAAAATCACCTCCTGCCAGCAAAGCCATCTCCAGACTTCCTTCTTGACCATCGGCCTTGAACGCTAACGTCTTTCCTACATCAGTCCTGTCTCTCGTAGGGCTCCTGTGGAAACAACCCTGCCACATGGGCCCATTTCTGTCAACTCTTCCGACTCCATCCACCTAACCCACTGCACATTCTGTGTCCTCCGAGTACAGGACACTTCTGTGATTCTTGCAGTGAAACCCTCACATGGCACCTCTTTCCATCCTCGATGTGGTTGAGTTTGCGCATCTGAAATGTCCCAGCATCCTGTCCTCACCTTCTTTTTCTCGCATGTTTATCTGGTCGCTAGGTTCTCATCACCAAGACCCTATAACAGGTTTCTGCTCCTGAGTAGAGGACTCCATTCCTTCCCTTCGTCATCAAGCTCAAACCTTAACTCTCAGATGTTTGTCTCACAACTTTCAAAATTCTTCTTTCCCCTAATGCCTCTCTACCAGGTTCTTGTCTCCCTTTTTCAAGCCCGCCTGCCCTCCCTCCCTCACTCCCTCCCTTCTTCTCCGGCAGTATGTTTTTGTTCTTTGTATTCCTTCCTCCCTCCCCCTCTTTCCTTCTTTCGTTCTGTTCTGGTAGTCCCCATACAGCACTTCAGTACTTTTTCGCCTAGTGTTCCGTGACTCATTCTGTCTGTAGAAGACCCAGGAGCTCAGGGCGATACGTTCCCTATTAGAAAGGATGAAAGGATGCCCACACGGGGGAATCTCAAATGTCTGCTTCTCTGCAAGTCAACGGGAGGCTTCAGGGTCATGAACCCTGGCCTTCCAGACCACAGCTGGACATGGGCTACGCTAAGCATTCCCCACACTCTCCTGTCTTCCAAGACCCTGAGCATATGAACTGCCCCACCAGAAATCTGGAGAGTTTCATTTCTCGGCTGAAATGGGCCTCAAGGCGAGCCACCACCCAAGTGTCTGGAAAAGTCACTGGCTTCAGCACGACTCACAGGTATATGGTCTTTGGAATGGAAACATCAAAATTTAAGCAGCAGTTGACGTGGGTGTGAGGCTACCGTGTAGAAAGATCTATCTGAATTCTGGAAAGTTAACACGGCACCCGACTACAAGGGGCTTGCAGAGGCAGACGCAGAGAAGATTCCTGAAGGAAGGGGCTGGAATGCGTACATTGCATCAGGAAGGGAGGAACATGAGGGAGCAATCCTTCCACAGCCCCTCCTGTTCTGGCCATTAGCAGAGGGTTCAAACTGCCCAGGAACCCGGCCAATGCTGGGGCACAGGATGGAGATGTCTCATGTCCCCCACCTCACTCCATGTGTGTTGTGTCCTGGGAAGACAAAGCTTGTATTTACTGACAATGTGGAAGAGCCTTCAGCCATGTGTCCCCGGTGCCAAGGACATCAGAGCTCGTTCATCCTGGATCGCACCACACACATCTCCCCAGGGTGGGAGAGCCTTTACTCGGGGCTCTAACCTCGGGAGACACGAGAGAGCTCACCCTTCAGAGGAAAGTAGACATGACACGCATGGGGGAAAAACTCCAGGGCAGTGCTCACCTCGGTACACAGCAAGACCACCGGAGAGGCACCTTAGGGAGGAAACGAAGGTGGGAGACCCTTCCTTCAGAGAGCTCTGCTCTCATTCATGCCCAGGACCTCCCACGGGGTAGAAGCCATGTGGTGGGATTGCTGCACAAGAGCTCACAGCAACACGCATCCCTTCGAGGCCATGGGCACGTTCGGGCAGACAGAAACTGGTTGAATGCCATCTTCAGGGGAAAGCATTTAGTCCAGCCACACCCTGAGCCAGCATCCGAGGATCCACACTGGTGGGAACCCTGACTGATGCGGTCAATGTGGGTGAGCCGTTAGATACAGCTCTCACATTTGGAGACACCAGACAACTCAAAGCAGAGAAACCTGGGTCTGTCATCACTGGGGTCCCGCCTAGACCCAGAGCGCCCACCTTTCTCACCACCACAGAAATCACACAGGACAAACCCCGTGTCTCCTGTCACTGAGGCAGAGCCTTCTGCCAGAAGTGGGCCCTTTCCCAACACCGCAGAACTCACACGGGGAGAACCACTAGCGCTGTAGCCTGGTGGGAGAAGCTTCAGCGGGGCTCAGGCCTGAGGTCCCGCTACCATCTCAGAGTGCGCATCAACCCTCTCACGGGAGCGAAGGTGCAGGGACCTCCTGGGACCCCCTGCATCATCGCTGCTGCTGAATGCCGATGAAATCCATATGGGAATCCCATTCCTCACAGAGCCAACACGGGAAGGACCTTGGAGGATTCACACACAAGAAAACCCTCCCGGTGTGATGAGGAAAGGAATGGGCTCAGGTATCCCTTCTTCCTTAGCCAGCAATGACACCCTCACGCCGAGGAATCACTGATCCCAACGCAACGGGGGGAAACTCTTCCCCGGGCACTCACATAAGAAAATCACTGGGCAAAGACCTCCCAAGGTATTTCTTGGGGTGACACTGAGATACAAACTCGAACACTACAAACACCTACAACTCGGTCCCGTTCTGACAGATGTGGAATGCGCTATTCCAGTAACCAGTAGCTAGAAATCAAGCACATCTGCTTTGATCCATCAGTGCTTGCATAAAGGCCAGGATCACTGAACAGGCGGGGTCTCACAGCCGTGCACACTGTGCCAAGTAAGAACGGGGGACTTTTCCTTTTTTCACAACTGACACAGGTACTGTCTCTTGGTAGGAAGTTGGATCCCAGGAAGTACCCCCGCCTGGGATCCATGAGAACATCAACTGGAGGGTGAACTCAGAATCTCAGAACACGAGGTGATCGACGTATGTTCACGAAAACATTAACCTATCGACGCATGTAGATCGCAAGGATTAATGGCCACAAGATTCAACAAACACACGGTTTGTGATCTACCTCTCCTGTGTCCTTAATTCTACTAATATTGTCCTCACAAATTGGAAAGGATTTACAAACTTATTACATGCTTAGAAATATTTCTATTTACTTCACTTATTTGAGAGCGACAGAGCTAGGGAGGGAGCAAGAAGAGTTGGGGTCGGGCAGTGGGGAAGAGGGAGAAGGGTGCCCAATGCAGGGCTTGATCCCCCAGGATCCGGGGATCCTGACCTCAGTCAAGGGCAGATGCTTACCCAACTGCGCACCCCCGAGGCTGGCAAATTCATTTCATCTTTTACAAAGGGGCTCTTCTGGAAGACCTGCTGGGACCAGGGCAGGAACACCTCTACAGTTCAGCATCAGGCAGGGAGGGCTTCCTCCCCATCGATGAGAACGTGGGAGCCAAGGGGTTTTCTCCACCACCAAGAACAGCTACGTATCTCTGGGCCTGAGAGGGTGTGCGACCACTGCAGACGTGGAAATACTCCCCGATTCGGAAGATTTTAGAACAGGAGCGGGTTCTTACACTCCCTTCCATAAAGTCAAAGCATGTCCAGGAATGCCTGCGTGGTTCTTTCAGTGAAGGGACCAACTTTTGGTGTTGGCTCAGATGATGATGTCAGGGCTATGGGATTGAGCCCCGTGTCCGGTTATGCAAGGCATGTGGGGACTGATGAAGGGTCTCTCTCATCCTCTGCAACTCCCACTCCCCCCCCCCCACAAAAAAAACAAAGGAGAGAGAGAGAAAGGGACAGAGAGAGAACGTGTGTGGAAGTCAACTCAGACATCCATTTGTAAAGATGCCTGGGATTCTTTGCTCTAGAGGAAGGGCGCAATAAAGCAAGTGTTGGCAGAAGGTCGATCGTTGAGAGAATGTCTATTTATAAGGTCAGCCTGCAATAACTCAGGATTATGCTACCAGAGGCAACCTGGATTTCAGAAGTTTTGTGTGGGGCAGGGACTTGAGGAACCTTGTCCATATGTGCCACTAAGTAATTTTCCCCAAGCAGCAAACTCTAGATATTCTGGTTAAGGGTGTATCTCCAATTTAATCTGCAAGAAGAGGGTATCTTTCCCTCCAGAAGAAAGACAGAAGCCGGCAAAAGATACCCAAGTCAAGGCCTGAACCTCAACCCAGGCGGGAGGTTCTGAACTAAGACAACTTACCACTGTGATGTACAGCCATCAGGGAGATGACACAGGTCACACTCCTGTACATTTTGCACTTGAATCTGCACTGAGGAGACAGAGGCCAGATGCATTGGATGCTGCCAATGAGGCCAACTCACCGGAGACTCAAAGCACCACCTGTAAAAACAGGGAGAGTATTTAGTTTAGGTCTCAGGATCTGCGCTCAGGAAGACACAATGTCACACAAAACTGAAAGCATGCCCTTCCCTTCTAGCAGAGAGCACAAGCTCAAAGAGGCCGAAACCACAGAACCTCGAAATTTGTGAAAGACTTAGCATTGCTGCTGGCAGCCCTTCAAATCATACATGCATGGTCAATTGGCTTCCGGGAGGTCCATGATATCTTTGCCAGACCCAAGCAGGAGGATGTGGGCCAGGAAATGGCCCAGGGGTCAATCACCATGTGCAACTAGTGACAGGAGTCTAAATAAAGTTCCTGCTGCTCCCAGAACCAAAACAGAAAATCTGCATAAACCCTATTTCAACTGCATTTTGCATGACTGTCCTAGGGATGCTTACTTCCCCTGGAATCGTCTTTCAACTTTGACATGGTTCTCTTTCGTCTACCCCACCACTTCATTGACATGGAACTCCCATAGGAGATATGCATATACTCTACCTCCTCAATGTCTTTTTTACTCTATGTGAGTGACTCTGTTAGTCTTGCTTCCTTTCTTTTTTCACAACTCTATTTGGTTGAAAGGAGCCTCCGGTCTTTCCTTTCTAAGACATGCCTCTCATGGACCCTGGAACTCAAAAAGAGAAATAAAAAAACCAACAAATAATCACCACCCAATACAAATATAACCTATACCTTGGAGACTGAGGTTGTTTCACTCCTAACCAGAGACTATGCTACTGACCCAAAGGGCAAGCCCTCCAACAACCAGCTTTTAGAGGAGACTGGGACGATTTGGGGTATAGTTCTGATAGGATTTTCCCAATCAGAAAACACTGCCAGCCTCTAAAGTGAGGTCCCCAAACCTGATTGGGAACTAAACAGATTCAGAGCTTCATGGGACCCACTGTGAGGCATAGAAACACCTGGCGGTGGTGGCAGTGGTTGCCATTCCACATGGGTGATGGATTTCAGTTCAACGGATTTGGGATGGTTTCTTAGATGCAAGAAGGCAGCCGCAAGCACACTTGGTTTCCTAGCGTCTATTCTAACTAAGCCTGGCAGGCATAGTGACGGACCGTTCCATGCAGATTTTGAAACCGTGCTGTGCTGGAACTTCTCATGAGCAATCTCTAGAGTGAAATTTCAGTAGTGTGTCCAGGCCAAAGCCAAGCGCAATATGCCCATCAGACTTGACTGCATTACCTGTTGATTTGGGTGGATTCCTCTTCTCGAGGTCCCCCAAATATCCTGAGGTTCCTATACCTGCCAACAAGTAACATTCCCTACACATCTGGCAAGGCTCCTGGGCACTGTGTCATCGAGGTGTGAAGCTGCTATTGCCAAGGGGCTCCACAAAGTCACCCTTAATTCCTGAAAACTGTCTGGTCATTATCTGAGTCTATATACATTATTCTCAAATTGGACATTTCACTCAATCCCTTGGTAAAATAACCAATGTTTCCAGCGGTGTTCTGTTACAAGAAAAATGTGCTTGTGCTGAATTTACGCCAATAATCCTAAGTACCTTGGAAGAAAGAATTCTCCCTGAGAGTTTCTGAATGATGGAGGGCTCAGGGAGGGAGAGAAGTTAAATGCTCCCATTTGTTCACACAGAAATATTTCATCACATTTCTGTAGATCGTGGATATTTTCAGATACAGTTTCCCTCAATCTGTAAGAAGAAACAATAAAGAACCAGCAATGTTTCAAACAAGAGTCACAAAGGTAGACTCATCTTTCTCAACTCACTCAGTCCCCCCTTATTAATTCTTGTTCAGCTTGAATGCAGCTTTTCCATGATTTCTGCAAATCCATACCCAGTTGAGTTTGATAGTTTTCACAATCGGACACTAAGACCCTACAAGACACAGCACCGTGTACAGTCACAGGCATTTAATGGCAAAATGGGGATGAAGGGCGTGCGGACACACGCTTAATGAGATATATTTTCACCAAACACAGAAGGTGTCCTGTGTCCCACTCTTGCCCTATGTCCCGCTGCTGCCCTGTGTCCCCTTGCTCTGGTTTTCATAGCCCTGCGCTACGCAGCCCTTCCCTGTTGACTTGCAAGATGACCCACCTGCCACGCTGCCCCCTGCTATTCCCGCCCACCCCTCCCTGCAGCTACCACCTAGCCGCTACCCCTGCCCCCCACTCTGGAGCCTTCCGGATTCCCTACTCCTGTTGCCATGCTGCTGCCGCCCCACGAGTTCAACTCCGCCTTCCCCTCACTGGTACCACCAGGCTGCCCCCACAACATGAGCCCCTCCCACCGCGCTGCTCCCCCGTCCAGGGCACCCCCACTTAAAACCACCATTGCCTCTCTGCTGCTACCCTGGGTCCCCGCTGCTGCTGCTATCAGTGGTCCCGCCCTGTAGACATGCACCAATCCCAGCAAAGCCAGGCCCTTGCTTTGCTGCCTGACCCACCACGCCATGACATGGACATCCCGCTTATACCCAGCTAGTCCTGCCCACCCCCAAGGACACTACCGCCTAGCTTCTCCCCCACTCCACTCCGATGCCTCCTGGCTGCCAAGCGTGTGGCTTCCAGCACGTCCATCAGCCCCCGCACTGCTACCACCTTGCTGCCCCCCACATGTACCCCTGCCACCCTGCTGTGCCCCCCACACAATGCCCTTTACCACCACTGCCGCCACTCCACTGATGCCCTGTGTCCCCAGCCTCTGCTGTGCTTCCATGCCCCGCCCCCTTGACCTGCACTCTGGGCCCGCCCACCACGCCCTCCTCTCTGTTGCTGCCCCGCCCCCTGGACGTGCACTCTGGGCCCGTCCACCACGCCCTCCTGTCTTTTGCTGCCCCCTCCCCTTGATGTGCACTCTGGGCCCATCCCCACTCCGGCTGCTGCTGCCTAGATGCCACCCACGACCCCACAGTCGCCGCACGGGTCTCCCACTTGGCTGTCACACAGCTCCCCCAACATGGCCTGCCACTGCTCCCTGCGCCACTATGCCTGGTGGCCTCCTCCCCTGCCTTGGTGACCCTTGCTCCCTACCCCCCATGTCCAGTCCCCCTACATGAGTGTGATTACGTCGTCACCAGCTCCCTGGGCCCATGTGGCCCCGCCCACCACGCCCTGACGTTGACGCCCCGCTGATGCCCGGCGGTCCCGCCGCCCCCCACACGCCACCACCGCCGAACGGCTTGCCCTTCCCCCTGCTCCGCTGCCTCCCCGCTGCCAGGCCCATTCCCCGGCTACTACTGCCCTGAACATCCACCCCCTTCCCTGGACTTCCACCACATGGCTACCGTCACATGCACCCCTCCACCCTGCTGTGCCCCACACACTGCCCCCGTTACCTCAGCTGCCGCAGCTCCGCGGCTGCCCTGTGCCCCCGCCCCCTTGACATGCACGATGGGCCCGCCCACCACGACCTCCTAACTGCCGCTGCCCCGCCCCCTTGACCTGCACAATGGGCCCCCCACCACGCCCTCCTAACTACCGCTGCCCCGCCCCCGTGAAGTGCACAATGGGCCCGCCCACCACGCACTCCTAACTGTCGTTGCCCCGCCCCCTTGACGTGCACCATGGGCCCGCCCACCATGCCCTCCTAACCGTCAGTGCCCCGCCCCCTTGACGTACACAATCGGCCCGCCCACCACGCCCTCCTAACTGCCGCTGCCCCGCCCCGTTGATGTGCACCATGGGCCCGCCCACAACGCCCTCCTAACCGTCGCTGCCCCGCCCCCTTGACGTGCACCATGGGCCTGCCCAACACGCCCCGTCCCCTTGACGTACACAATGGCCCTCCCACCACGCCCTCCTAACTGCCGCTGCCCCGCCCCATTGACGTGCACCATGGGCCCGCCCACCATGCCCTCCTGTCTGTTGCTGCCCCACCCAAAGTGCACTGTGGGCCCGCCCACCACGCCCACCTCACTGCCTCTGCCCCGCCCCCTGACGTGCACAATGGGTCCGCCCACCATGCCCGTCTAACTGCCGCTGCCCCGCCCCCTTGACGTGCAGGTCGGACCCGCCCACCACGCCCTCCTAACTGCCGCTGCCCCGCCCCCTTGACGTGCAGGACGGACCCACCCACCACCCCCGCCCCGTTGCTGCGCTGCTGCTGCTGAGCCGCTGGCTCCCTGCTGGTCCCATCCCCACTCCAGCTGCTGCTGCCTCGATTCCTCCCGCCCCCCACAGTCGCCGCACGGCTGCCCCTCTTGGCTGTCACAGAGCTCCCCCACCATGGCCCGCCACCGCTCCCTGTGCCACTACTGCCTGGTTGTCCCCTCACCTGGTTCTGGGGACCCCGGCTCCCTCCCCCACCAGTCCCACCCCCCGACCATAGGGTCATAACCTGGCAACTCATTTTGACAGTAGCATACAAACAAAAGATGAGAATATTTAAAATTTATAAAGGGTTCTCCAGGAAAGTTGTAGCAAGAGGAACAGTGCTATCAAGTGAGACAGAAGGAGATGATATTGAAAACGTCAAAGTGCAGGCCAAGCTACTGGCAATGCTTGACTTGCTTTGGGGAGGAAGAAGACACAGAATGGCATTAGTGCAGTGAAAATAAGAGAACAGAAGATGAAAATAAGCAGAGGGGATTTGAACAATATTGGGAAGCAAGACACGTATAATTAAGCATTGCCAAGTGCCAATCCATGTGTGCACATGACAGTTCCCACCACTGCATGCAGCTCCTTCATTAAGGAGTCATTTGAAAGTCCTCATGGCACAGCAAAGGCAAGGAAACTTAACAGGATTGTTCGTACTTCTTATGAGGGGGTGATCTATGTCAAGGCATTTCATCAGTCAGTGTTTTGGTCTTTCAAATACACGAAGGCAGAAGGGGGCCAAAACTGGGCCAGGTGGTGATGCACAGCAGGGTGGAAAAACATCTGCTTTGGCAGAAACAGACCCCTCTGAAATCAGGTTCAACCATCTCAGCTGCAGGGCTGAGCCACTGACCACCCCACTGGAATCTGTTTTCTTATGTGTGCATCCTAAAGTGACAGAGAGAATTAGACAGGGTGTTAGACCCAAAGTGCTCAAAGACTTCTGTAGACTTTAGTGGGGGTAGAATTTCAAAATCTAAAGACTCAGAATGGGGGGTGGGAAGACAACACTGAAATAGTAAAACAAAACTGAAAAATTTAAATGGAAGGTTTAGACATATTTCTAGGCAGCTCCTAGAATTCACTGTGATATGGAGTGTTCCACAGAACACAAAATCACAGAAAGCACAAAGCGTGAGAAATGTGAGGAGACAACAGACAACAGAGAGCTTCTGGAGACACTCCTCTACAGGTTGGGGGTTGACGAGATGAGTCAACTGCAATCACAGGTTGGGGCACGATTGAAAGAGAATAGCACCAAGAGCAAACACAGTTGGGAAATGCTCTCCAGGGGATGGCAGAAAGGGTAAAGCATCATTCATTCATTCATTCATTCACTCATTCTTTCCATCACAGATTTCACAAGTATTTACTGTGCTAGTCATAGTGAAATAGTGAAGAGAACTGATTAGAAAAGGAATTACATAGAAAAAGAGACGAAAAGCACCACACACAATTGATTATGATATGCTGGATGGTGATCATAGGAGAGTAAGAATCTATACACAGAAATTTAGGGTTATCCTGGCTGGTTCAGTCAGTAGAACAAGTGACTCTTGATCTCAGGGTCTTTCAGTTCAAGGCCTGCACTGGGTGTAAAGTTTCCTTAAAGAAAAAGTGTTTATGCTTTTATACCAAAAAGGAGAAGAAGAAGAAGAAGAAGAAGAAGAAGAAGAAGGAGGAGGAGGAGGAGGAGGAGGAGGAGGAGGAGGAGGAGGAGGAGGAGGAGGAGGAGGAGGAGGAGGAGGAGGAGGAGGAGGAGGAGGAGGAGGAGGAGAAGAAGTAGAAGAAGAAGAAGAAGAAGAAGAAGAAGAAGAAGAAGAAGAAGAAAGAAGAAGAAAGAAGAAGAAAGAAGAAGAAGAAGAAGAAGAAGAAGAAGAAGAAGAAGAAGAAGAAGGAGGAGGAGGAGGAGGAGGAGGAGGAGGAGGAGGAGGAGGAGGGGGAGGAGGAGGGGAGGGGCAATTTGGGGCACTACATATAGGACATAGCCTCATGTGAAACTCCTGGTCTGATTTTCATAAATTTCAGATCAGGTTTTAGTTGGTCTGACTCAACCTGCCTGTTGCACTTGGGGAATAAGGAGGGAGGCATGCTTCACAGAGGTTTTTTGATTTGCCTTTGAGATGCTTTGAGCATCCACAGTTCTTAACCTTGAAGGAAGAGGAGGAGCAGAGATGTATGAATTTAACAATGGTTAACACTCCTTCTGAACAATGTCTAAGGGACCAGCTAGTTATGAATAATGCATAAATAAACTTTAAGCTGTTCATTTCAGTTTCAGTTTAAAATATATTTGAAACATATAAATAATGAAAGTTATAAGGGACTATTACTTACCATTGATCTATGAACTACATAAGGGCTAGGGCTTTTTCATATATATCTCTACCTACAGAGCTAGCACCCCCTAGAGTGCACTGCACGGAAATGATGTTTCGTATTTGTGGAACTTAATTAAGGATCTGTTTATCCTTCAGTGACCCTGTTTACTTATGCCTTTACCAATCACTTTGTAAAAATAATTTCACGGATATGCTTAGACTAATAAAATGATATCCCAGTGTTCTTTCAAATATATTAAGTGTGACAAGAGGAGGCTGACATAATATTGTCTCCAGTCTTTCTCATATAGAAATTTTAAGAAATATTTCTCAAAATTAAAAAAAAATAGACAAGACAGTGACTTGTTGGCCTGGAAGCATAGTTGAGTTAATCCAGTAAGTACCTCTTTAAGGATATCTTCCCAAAGCGGAATAACTAAACAAGAAAAAATAAAACAAGTATTACTGCAGTTAGGAAATACTTATAAGGCCAAAATAACATATAGTTTCTGTAGTTATAATGTTGCTATTACTCAGTAAGTGGCTGAAGAAATTATAAATAATGTGAGAAACGAATCCATCAAAATCCTTGAGGAGAACACAGGCAGCAACCTCTTCGACCTCACGCGCAGCAACTTCATCCTAGAAACATCACCAAAAGCAAGGGAAACAAGGACAAAAATGAACTATTGGGACTTAATCAAGATCAAAAGCTTTTGAACAGCAAAGGAAACACTCAACAAACCAAATGACAACTGACAGAATGGGAGAAGATATTTGCAAATGACATAACAGTTGAAAGGCTAGTATCTAAAATCTATAGAGAACATATCAAATTCAACACCCAAACAATAAATAATCCAATCAAGAAATGGGCAGAGGACATGAACAGACATTTATGCAAAGAAGACATCCAGATGGCCAACAGACACATGAAAAAGTATTCCACATCACTTGGCATCAGGGAAATACAAATCAAAACCACAATGAAATACCACCTCACACCAGTTAGAATGGCTAAAGTTGACAAGTCAGGAAACAACAGGTGCTGGCGAGGATGCGGAGAAAGGGGAACCCTCCTACACTGTTGGTGGGAATGCTAGGTGGTGCAACCCCTCCGGAAAACAGCATGGGGGTTCCTCAAAAAGTTGAAAATAGAAATGCCCTACAACCCAGCATTCACACTACTGGGCATTTACTCGAAAGATACAAATGTAGTGATCCTAAGGGGCACGTGCACCTGAATGTTTATAGCAGCAATGTCCACAGTAGCCAAACTATGGAGAGAACCTAGATGTCCATCAACAGATAAATGGGTAAAGAAAATGTGGTATATATATACAATGGAATACTATGCAGTCATCAAAAGACATGAAATCTTGCCATTAGCAAGGACATGGATGGAACTAGAGGTTATTATTCTGAGTGAAATAAGTCAATCTGAGAAAGATAATTATCATATGATCTCCCTGATTAGAGGAAGTTGAGAAGCAAAGTGAGGGGTTTGGGTTGAGGGAAGGAAAAAATAAAACAAGATGGGATGTGGTGGGAGACAAACCATAAGAGACTCAATCTCACAAAACAAACTGAGGGGGGCTGGGGGTAGGGGGGTAGGGCGAGAGTGGTTGGGTTATGGACGTTGGGGAATATGTGCGCTATGGTGATTACTGTGAAGTGTGTAAACCTGGCGATTCACAGACCTGCACCGCTGGGGCTAATAATACATTATATGTTAATAAAAATTTTAAAAAGAAATTAGAAATAGAGTACAGTATTACCCACTTCTAAAAATAACACAACAGAAAATGTTGCTAAGATACTGAGCTTTATCATCTCTAACACTTGTTCTCCTGGTTACTTTTGTTCTGTCTACCCTACGTCACAATGTTTGTTGATGTAGTTAAATCCAGTTTTCATTTTTGGTGCTGCTGCATGCTGCTGAGATGCACAGGGGCTAACAAGACTGTCTCATTTGGCAAAATTCCTCTATCAGTGTGCAGCCTAAGCTTATTTCCCAGAGTGCTTTCTAAAAGTCTAAATGGCATCAAGAATGCTTAGTTTGTGCCTAGTTTTTTTCAGGCAATAATATTTTCTCACGTACCTGGTAATTGTGTTATGGGGTAGAGAACTCCCCTTTTCACCCTTATGTATTATTTCTATACAATATGTCATACACAATACTGGCTGGATATTGAAATTTTGCCTGGTAAGAGTTGATACTTAATGGATCTCATCTTCAAAAGATTTTATCTTTGATCATGGGCTTAACAACCTTGAATAAATTCACTTTACATATTCACAGAATCTGAAGCATAAGGATGGGCCCAGACAAGTAAATTGCAATGTTTATTGCTTTGAGGTGGAATCTATAGGGAAGAAGGAAAGAAGAAGGAAAATTTATATGTGTGTGTATATATATATACACACATATATATATACACACACATATACACATATATATACACATATATACACACATGTATATACAATGAATTAAATACATAGACATATATTTATGTCACTGAGTATATATATATGTAAATATACATAAATACGTATATATGTATATATATTTATATATGTATATATGTATATATATATTTATATACTTATATGTCATTGTATTTAATTCATTGTATATATATGTATATATATGTATACATATGTATGCACACACACATATATATAAATTTTCCTTCTTTCCTATAGATTCCACTTATATATATATGACTATAAATATACTCTGACATAAATATATATCTATGTATTTAATTCATTGTATATATATGTATATATATGTGTGTATATGTATATATACACACATACACACACATATATACATATATATGTATATGTATATATGTATATGTATATATACACACATACACACATACATATACATATATATGCATATGTATATGTATGTATATATAAACATACACACATATATATACATATATATGTATATATACACACACATATATATATTTTCCTTCTTCCCTATTGATTCCACTTATATATATGACATATAAATATACTCAGTGACATAAATATATGTCTATGTATTTGGTTCATTGTATATATATATATGTGTATATATATATACACACACACACATATAAATTGTCCTTCTTCCCTATAGATTCCACTTCAAAGCAATAAACATTGCAATTTACTTGTATATACATATATATAAAATACATATACATATATATAATTTACTTTTATATACATATATATACACACATACATATGTATATATATATGACATATAAATATACTCAGTGATATAAATATATGTCTATTCATTTAATTCATTGATATCAATATATATATCTATGAATCGCTATATATAATTGAGATCAAATTTCTATACTTTCAAAACTTTCAATATTAAATTGCTTTTCTGTTTCAGAAAAATAGTAATACATACCTAAAAAATACAGTTTCAAACCTGGCATAATCAGGTTCTAAGGTGCTTTGAAGACAAATCCGCCAGTATTGAAGAAAGATGTGCAAGGCTTGGAGTTAGGAATTAGCAATGGCGTGTAGGGAAAAAAAAAAAAAAAAAGCAGCGAGTAATCATAATTCAGCTTTTAGCTGACATATTACTTTAATTCCCTTCTCCATGCCTTTCTGTATTCCAACCTATCATTAGAAAACATTCATAATTCGCCATTAGTGTCCATCATATCTTTCAAGGCTCAAGACACATGTCCATCACTATTTCATTAGATAACTAGAAATATCTTTTTTGGGTAGTCTATCCTGAATAATTCCATCCTAATTTTAAATCCTGTACCTTTTTTTTTAATCAACTGCTAAGATTCAAGGTTAGAGAAAATCCAGATTCATATCAGTATTTGTGTGCCAAGGTGTGATGTAGCTGCCAACATGTAGTGCATCTGTAAACTACATCTCATATCAACTTCATAGAATTGTAGGGCTTAGACCAAGAAAGATAATTGTGTCGTGTGTCCTCAGATTGTATGCACACCTTTGAAGTATTATGACTGCTGTAATGTCATATTCAAACATGTTCATAAAAAGGGACAAAATGGCAATCATTGGAACTCTTAAGAGAATGGACATATTTCACCTGAAATAATGAAAATTTGATATATGTGGACTCTTTATTCATGTATCTGAAAGATTTCATGTGAAAGAAGGAATAGAAGTGTTATTTATGTTTCCAAAAGGAAAGTGCTAAGATGAGTGTGGAGGAGGCGATAATAGGTTTTCAGCTCAACATGAAAGAGGAATTTCTAATAATAAATATTAAAGAAAAATTATACTGACATTTTTCAAAAATGGTAAGGAAGACTTTTGTCAAGACAAAGGGGGTATTGGACAGGGGAGAGAAGTTAGGTTCAACTCCAAATACAACGAAGACAGTTGGGGATATTTATAGCCAAGAAGCAGAGTGTGGGGGTCAGTGAATGGAAAATTACCAAGAGGGCACATCAAGAACAGGGGATTCTTACTAAACTTATGTTATAGGATTCTTATAGAGGACAGAGAGAAGGATTAGATATAAAGGGTGGGTATGTGGAATCTGATCAGCTACCAAGTGTTCTCTGTCAAGTAGACATCAAGGGTGGGGATTCTTGATAAATTGGCTTAGCAGAATTCTTGCTAAACTGGAGCTTAGCACAGATGGGCACAGAGACCTAGTTGAGAAGAGGGCTCAAAGGAGCTTAACTCAAGTCTGGTCAAAGAGAGTCTTTGTCAATAATAGTTACACCAATCATAGTAATAACATTATCTTTTAAACAAGTGATGACATTGAGACTTCTGGAGGTTAAACTTCCCCAGGTCACTCACCTAGTGAGCTGGGATTCAAACTCAGAATGCAAGAACCCTAGAGCTCCAACAGTCAACCATGGAGTTCTTCCACCTGTGTCTTAGAAGAATCTGCTTTATAAGATGAAGAGCTTCTTCTCAGAGTTAGTGTTCAGCTATCGATTACTGAACCAATGATGCTAAAGAAGAATTCCTGAACTAGACAGGAGGAGAAGTCATTGCTGAGGTTTGTTCTATCTTTAAGTGCTCATGGTTTTATGATTGGGATGATTGATTGCTTTCATTTTTAATCTGGACTAGAAGGAATCTCAAATTAGTCTAACATTTCACCATATCTTTGCCAACACCTGTTATTTATGGTCTTTAAAAAAATAACAGCCATTCTATTAAATGTGAGGTAATATCTTGTGGAGAACATAGTGACTATAGTTAATAATTATTGTAACTATAGTTAACGATGTATTGCACATTTGAAAGTTGCTAAGAAGATAGACTTTAAGAGTTCTCATCACAAAAAAAATGTGTAACTATATGTGGTAATGTATGTCAACTTGTTTTATAGTGACGATCACTTCACAGTCTGTTGTACATATGAAACTAGTCAAATGTTATGTGTCAGTCATTTCTTTTTTTTAACATTTTTATTTATTTATTTGACAGAGATCACAAGTAGAGGCAGACAGAGAGAGAGGAGGAAGCAAGCTCCCTGCTGAGCAGAGAGCTCGATGTGGAACTCGATCCCAGGACCCTGGGATCACGACCAGAGCCGAAGGCAGAGGCTTTAACCCACTGAGCCACCCAGGTGCCCCATGTCAGTCATTTCTATCTCAATAAAATAATAAATGCGTATATACAAGCCTACAAAAAACTAACATAACACCCTCATTTTATTTTTCTAAATGTCTATTTTTTCTTGTGAACAGTGTTTTAATTTTCACAGAATTTTCTTTATTTAATTTCACAGAATTTAAATTTCACAGAAATTTCACAGTAATTTTCTACTCTTCACAGTAATTTTCACAGGAATGGTAGGATTTTTTTAAATCAACTGTAGTGGACACACAATGTTCCATTCCATTGGTTTCAGGTGTACAACATAGTGATTTAACAGCTCTCCATTGTTCTCTGCTCACCACGAGTGGAGTCGTGACCTGTCACCATATAATACCTTAGAATACTGTTGACTATTTTCCTTATGCTAGACCTTTCATCCCATGACTTATTCATTCTATACATGGAAGACTGGACCTCCCACTCCCCATCATTTTCTCTTCCCTTTGACAATCATCAGTTTGTTCTCTGTATATATGGGTCTGTTTCTGCCCTTTTTTTAAACACTCTCATTTTAGAAGTGATAAAACAGAAAGTAAGAAACACAAGACAAACTAGGCATGAGCACATGGTAGGTTTGTGACAAACCAGTTAATAGGTAATACCCCCAACTCATGGGTCTGAGACTGTGCTTCTCTATTATTTATTTAAGGATCTAAACCATACCCAAACATCTTGTTGACTAGTTTTCCTTAAACGGTATTTTTTTTTCCATTCTTGCAGAAGTGCAGGAAAGTGCAGCATTGCCTAACACAACGAACACAAAGGATTCTTAACTTTTAAGGTTCCAAGAATCTGGTCTTTAACTGTCCTTGGAGTGGATGGCTTTTATTCAATGGTAGGGAAAAAAGTAACCTGTAGGATGTTTCCACTAAAGTATTATTAACCCTTTAAGTGCTTCCAAGATATCTGCAATTTAAAAGATGATCTACTACTTCAAATGAGACTGGAAGAGGAGTTTCAGTTGGTATGACTATGTTTTTTAAGAGAAAAGACCTCTTCTGGGATAGAAATATCTCTCACCTTGCAGAAGAGATGAAATAGCTCATCTTCCTGCATACTCCCAAGCCATTGATCCAGAAGCCTAAGAACCACAGGCACAACATTTTTTTTTAAATTACAGCTGACTCTAGACATGCTGAGATAATTCCAGGCTTCATAAGGTCTTCTCAAATCCAACTCTACTTAGATTATGCTATGCATGTATGGAGATTTTTTTGTCCCAATCAACTGTGTCAATAGGAAACTGCTGGAGTCTCATCTGCCATCTCCCGGGAAGGGAGCTACAGTACGGATAACTGAACAATCAGTGTAGCAGACCTATGCACAGGATACTACTATGTAACGTCTGCTTATGGCTGTTCACTTCCATGGATCGATATTCAGGAAACCTGAACATCTGGGTTCAATTCAGAAGACAAACTCTTCAGGCCTTTTCCAGAGTAAAGTATGGTAGTTTATGAAGCTAAATCATTTAGGTAATCTTAGGGGAAAGAAACAACTAAGAATAACAGTGATGAATTTCATATTTCTTTATTTGATACTTAACAAATAATGTATTATGTTTTGATGAAAATCCAAATATTTTCTGGTAATTTCACAGTGCAAGGATTGAAGTAAACAAAAATAATTTGTAAAGTGCCTCCTGGAAGAATGGGAGCTAAAATGTTATTTTTAATTATACCTAAAATTATTCCTATTAACTTAAGCAACAACAAGAATAATATTGAAGGAAAGCTTTTACAACATTGTGACCAAAGATTACAAGTTGGACTTTGTGAAAATACAGGACTCGTAGGAACATGGGATAAATGATGCCTTTCCAGCCCAAGTGATGCTCAACTTCAAAGCTAAAAGATACTTTATATTTTGGATGGGAAGATGAAAGGGCTGTGCAGGAGCTTTGTTACCACCTCAAGGAACTGGTTCTCAAAGGTAATGGAGAAATAAGTCAAAAGCATTCCCTGAGAGCAAACTTAGTGTATCTGGATTCAATACAGTGAACGGACTTTGTGCAGAGAGTGGAGAAATCAGAAAGTCACTCAGCATGGAGGCCTGTCTCTTGGAGAGTTAGAGTTCTCTGAATATTTTCTAAAGATTTTATTTATTAATTGACAGAGACAGCGAGAGAGCACAAGCAATGGGAGCAGCAGAAGGAGAGGGAAAAGCAGGCTCCCTGATGAGCATGGAGCCCCATGTGGGGCTTGATCCCAGGACCCTGGTATCATGGCCCGAGCAGAAGGCAGATACTAACCCATCTGAGCCACCCAGGTGCCCTGATATCTCTAATTCTTATCTTATGCCTTCTTTAGGAATAATGAGAGAAACTTAGAGGACTTTATCCAATGCTAAGTGTGTATAAATACTGTTATTTTCAAAAGAATAGGTGCTTGGTAGAAATTAGTTAGCAAAGTAGGAAGAACATCTGATGGGATCAAGTGAAGGGATTGCCTAGGTTTGAACTCCATCTCTGCCACATTCTGTCCAGAGTGACTTTGACAAAATCAACTTCTTCCTCCTCTCCTCTTAGGTTTATCTCACTTGTTGAAAAAAAAAAAAGTCAATGCTAAATTTTACATAGTTTGCTGCAAGAACCAAATGAAATACTACAGATGAATCATAAATGGTGAGGAGTTAAGCTAAATCACTTACTGAATTTTTAAAGTATTTATTTTTTTGTGAAATGTTCCGGTATTTGAAATGGTAGGAACTAGAAGGGATATATGCATCTAATGACATTTTGTTTAAAATGCTCATAGTACCCTCAATTTCCTTGTTATAATGGTCACACCTACTTTTCTTGGGTTTAAATTCAGCAGTGCTAACTTCCATTCTAAATGTAGTGGTTTAGGATACTGATTCTGAATCCAAGTTCATGAGTTTGTCTCTCATTTCTGTCACTTACTAGTAAGCTACGTTAATTCTCCCTACTTTTTACTGCCTTATGTTTCTTCCTTGTAATGGGGATTATAATAAACACCACTTACCCAATGAAGTTATTTGGTGTATTAAATGACATAATACCTGTCACACACATAGTGAGGAACCAAACTTGATGGCTATTTTTCTTATTTTCACACCAGCTCACCAAGGCAAATAAAACAAAAGCACTTATCCCACCTAAAGGCAACTTAATCTCCCCACCTGTGTCCTCCAACCCATCCATTTCTCATTCTTCAAAGACCCTGTTTCTTGCTATACTTCTCCCTTTTCTCTTTTCTGAGAACCTTTGATTTTCAATATTTATTGTATGATATCCTTAAACTTCATAAATCTTGATTTTTCACCAGTAAACAACTCTTTGCTTAGACCATGAGAATTGATGTTCCTAATGAATTTTCCCTATCCTCTCTACTCTTTTTACTTAGCTAAACTGTTCAGTTGATTAAGAAATGCACAAATCCTTTATTCTTAAGATTTGTTTTCTAAATAAATTGATCTTTGAGAAGTAAAAAAAATGTATACAGAGAAGCTAAGGAACTAGAGTAACCTTTAGAAAAAGAAAAAGAAGAAGAAGGAGAAAAACAGCGTTAGAGGAGGAATTGCACTACATAATTTTAAGACGAACTCTAATTGAGTGGGTATAGTATGGACAAAAGCATAGACTCCTAGGTCGAGAGAATGAGAGTCTAGAAATTGGTATACAGGTATATGGTCAGGTAAAGAAATGAAGGCAGTCAAATAGAGAAAAGAATGTATTTTCAGGAAATAGTGCTGGAGCTATTAGACATCCAAAAGCAAAACACAGAACAAAACAAAATAAAACCCCACCTCAACTCATACCTTGTACCACATACACAAATTAGCAAAAAATAGATAACAGACATAAAAGTAAAAATATAAAATAGTTTTTGAGTAAAATTTATAAGAAACATTTTTGCAACCCTTGGTTAAGTGACAACTTATTTCCTGCATAGAACTCTACAAGTATAAGGAAAGTATATGTAAGTATAAAGGAAAACATGGTAAATTATTCTTCATCCAATTTAACATTAATTCCTTCGAAATGTTTTTGAAAATGCAAGGACAAACTATAAACTACTGGAAGAAATTGCAAAACACACCTCCTTGCAAAGGAATGGTGCCCAGAGTACATAAAGCTTTGTGGTTTTGTTTGTTTGTTTGTTTTGAGAGAGAGAGAGAAGACAAGTGGGGAGGGGCAGAGGGAGAGGGAGGGAGAAAATACCAAGCAGGTTCCATGACCAACACAGAGCCCAAAGCAGGGTTTGATCTCATGACCCTGGGATCATGACCTAAGCCAAAATCAAGGATCAGTTACCTAATCAATTTAGTCACCCAGGTACCCTTCCTTTGTTTCTTTTTCTCCCCCCCCCTTTTATTCCCTTGAGGAAGGAAGAAACTCATAAGAATAAGAAAAAGGTCACTATTAAAAATAGGGTATATACAGCTGCTTCACAAAAGAAGATAAATGGTGATCCATAAGCACAGGCAAAGATTTTCAACATTATTACATACAGGGAAATGCCAGTTAGATCTCTGACGAGATAGAATCACACGTGTATAAGAACGGATAAAAACGATGCCATGGCAATCAGTTGCAGGTGAGAGTGTGAATCACCTGGAGTTATAACATATTGCTGGGGGGGAGGAAAACCAATCACCGTAGAAAGCAAATGGGTAGTATCTTGTAAAATTTAACATCCAAACCAGCAATTGTGCCCCTCTGAAATTACAAAAACAATGTTCACTCAAAGATCTGGATGGCAGAGATACAGTGGTTATAAACACAACTACCCGAAACACAAATGCCCTTCAACTGGTGAGTGGATAATCTGTGATATTGTTATACAGTGGAATACTGTTCAGCAGAAAGATTAATAAAAACACAATGAACTACTGATCCATGCAATAGCATAGACAAATCTAAGTTGTATTATGCAAAGTGAAAGAAACCAGCCTCTAAAAGTTACATACTATATAATTTCATTTCTATGACATCCTAGAAAAGGTACAGATGAATAGTTGTCAGTTTGTGACTTTGGGCAGAGGAAAATGACTGCTAAAGAAAATAAAGAAAATTTGTCATATGATGGATATATGCTATATATTGGTGATGTGGTGGGAATATTCATACAGCTGTATACCTACGAATATATATATTTTTAAGTAAGTACACCTTCTTGGTATTTATTTATTTATTTATTTATGTTTAAAGATTGCATTTATTTATTTGCCAGAGAGAGAAAGCAAAATCAGGGGCGGGGGACAGCAGGCAGAGGGAGAAATGGGTTTCCCAGGAATGAGGAGCTTGACTTGGGACTCAATGCCAGGACTCTGGGATCATAACTTGAGCCAAAGTCAGACATTTAACCAACTGAGCTACCCAGGTGTCCCCAAGTTCTTGATTTAAAACAAGCATACAGGAGGAGACAAGATGGTGGGGAAGTAGGAGGAGGTGCCTTTTCAACCTGTACCCTAAAGTGAGCTGATTACCTACCAAAGAACTCCGATCACCCATGAAATCAGCCTGAGATCAGAATTATACATGTCTGGATCTCTACGGGGGGGCAGAAGATGCCAGTGGGCAGGTAAAGTGGAGTGGGAATGTCGGACTGATATCGGAAGATAAACAAAAGGGGGAGGGAGCCACCAGAGGCGACCGATTGGAAAATAATACCCCAATACGAGAGTGCCCTGCATCTGGGGACCAGCATTAACTTGGACTCTGGTTGAAAGCACTCAAAAGAGCAAAGGATCGCGGGGGGAAATTGAGGGAATCGGGGCGGCTAGGGACAGGGGCTTAAGTCCCCAGGCCCAGGACAGCCTCCCCTGGCGCTGAGCCAGAGAGAGCGGCGGAGAAACCAGGTCTTGGTCCCTGAGCCGCCAGCGCGCCAGAGAACTAGTGGAGACCGGCTCCCTTGAGGGGCTGGGAGCCACGCCTGCTGGCAGAAAGTGCACCATGCCTGAGATACACGCGCAAGAGCGCGCCTCACCCTCCCCTGAGAGAGGTGCACTAACGCCCACCCTGGTGCTCTGGGATCCCCGCCGTCCTAGAGCTGGAGACGGCCGCACCCCACAACCTCCCCTGGGAGAGGTGCATGCAAGCCCTGCACCCTTAGACCTGGAAAGACCAGGCAGTCCCATCCCCAGCCAGCGGGAAAATCTCAGTGTGCAATCACTGCTTGGAACCTCTCTGGCTGTCTGGAGCTGCCCAGACAGCCGCCGCTGCTGTGGTATTGCATACAAGCAGAAGATCCTGCGCCCCAGGGACCACGACTCAGAACCTGCTCTGCCGCACCAGAGGCTGCACCACTTGCAGGGGAGCAAACTGAGGCTTCTCTCTGAGAGGGAGGTCGGGGTGCAGTTTGTTTTCCTCTAAACCTCCAAAAGCCATCAAAAGATGTCAAGGCGAGAGAAAAGAAGTGAACAAACATAAAAACCTCCAGAGAACAAAAGCCTGAAAAAACTGTTTTTCTCAGAGCCCACCCCCTTGAGGGGGTCGGGAGGACTTAACTCAGGGAACATCATTGACTGAAAACCCACGTGGCAGCCCCCTCCCCCAGAAAACAAATCAGGAAAGAGAAAAAAAAGACTACAAGAGAACAACCACCACTACTTCATAGATAAAACTTTTATTTTTAATTCATTCCCACTATTCTGGCTCATTTTTTTCTTTTTTTATATAGATAATTTTTTAACCTATTTACCATCACAGTGAGATGTCCAGTGCATCAAATCCATAATAAACTTCTAACCTGAATTTTTTGATACATACACATGTGTTTTTCTTTTGCTTTTCTATTTTTTAATTTTTTTTTAAATCTTAGTTTAGTTTAGTCCAGTTTATTCCTTTTTTATTTTATTTTCTAATATTCATATAGAGTTAAATTTCAAGGTAACCTCCTTTCTCCAATCAATGCTACCCCTATAGGTAAACCAATTTTTAATCCCCCTTTTTCTTAGGAAAGTTGAGTCCTTTAACAAAGATATCAAGATACATCCAGGAAGAATCAAAATAACCTTCCTCGTCCACACTGAGAATCTATAACCATGCTCCCATCTTTTTCTTCTGCCAGTGTCTCTGTGTATTTATGTTTGCCCTGATAGTATATAAATCTTATACTTGGGGTTCTTCTTGATGAGGCTCCTCCTTTTTTTGCTTTTGCCTAATGACTATCAGCTCATGATCACACATAACTGTGGTGTCATGCATTTGGAATTTTTTAATTTTAGGGGGGGACTGGTATCACTCAGCTATGGCTGTAAAGGCCTCATTGCATTCAAATACCTTGTAGCTGTGCTTTATCATCATCATTTATCCGCATTGCACAACCATAAGGTGCAATTCAGTCAATGGTTACAGGACATACACACGTATACGCGGACACACATACACATGTACACATGTACGCATATTCAACAGATAGAAACTAGCTAAATCAAACCCCCTCTACTCCCCTGTAACTTCAAAAGTATACAAAGACTTAAAATTGTCCTGCCAAACCCCAAAAACAGAACTAAGCACATGCAACATACATAAGAATCCACTTATACTGATACTCCATACATTAATCTCTATCACTAATTTACCCAGAACACTCTATTCAAGAAAGCTATCTTTGGATGTAATACCCCACCTCTAATACCCACATCAACTTACATTTAATACTAATAATAAAATTACTGTGCCTAAGCACCTTAACATTAACTAATCTAATCCTACACCTGTTAATGTAGCTTATTAAATAAAGCAAGGCACTGAAAATGCCTAGAAGAGTCATAAGTATCCATAAACATAAAGGTTTGGTCCTAGCCTTCCTATTGATTATTAGCAGAATTACACTTGCAAGTCTCCACATCCCAGTGAAAATGCCCTCTAAATCCCTAAACTGATTAAAAGAAGCAGGTATCAAGCACACTAAATGAATAGATCATAACACCTTGTTCAAACACACCTCCACGGGATACAGCAGTGACAAAAATTTAGCCATGAACAAATGTTTGACTAAGTCATGTCAATATTAAGAGTTGATAAGTTTCGTGATAGCCACCACAGTCATACGAGTAACCCAAATTAATAGGCTCATGGCGTAAAACATGTTAAGTACTATATCACACTACAGTTAAAATTTAACCAAGGCACAAAAAGCTATTGTTAACATAAAATATACCAAGAAAGTGACATTATTTCCAACCACACGATAGCTGAGACCCAAACTGGGATTAGATACCCCACTATGCTCAGCCCTAAGCATAAATAAGGTGTACCAAAAAATTATCTGTCAGAGAACTACTAGCAAAAGCTTAAAACTCAAAGGACTTGGCGGTGCTTTACATCTCTCTAGAGGAGCCTAATTCTATATTTGATAAACTCCAATAAATATCATCACTTCTAGCTAAGTCAATCTATATACCACCATCTTCAACAAACCCTCAAAAGGAAGAAAAGTATGCATAATAATTATACATAAAAATGTTAGGTCAAGGTGTAACCCATGAAGTGGGAAGAATGGGCTACATTTTCTAAACAAAAATATGCTCACCAAAGATTTTATGAAAACTAAAAACTAAAGGTGGATTTGGTAGTAAATTAAGAATAGAGAGCTTAATGGAATAGGGCCATGAAGCATCCACACACCGTCCAACACCCTCCTCAAGCAATACACCCAAACACTACATAATACAAAGTAAACCAACGCAAGAGGAGATAAGTCATAACAAGGTAAGCGTACTGGAAAGTGTGCTTGGATAAATCAAAATGTAGCTTAATTAAAGCATCTGGCTTATACTCCGAAGATTTCTTACACCAATGACCACATTGAACCAAAACTAGCCCAACCAACCACTAACTCAACTACTACAATAAGCCTCTAATCAAAACATTCAATTACATCATTATAGTATAGGAGATAGAAATTTTACTTGGAGCTATAGAGGAAGTGTCCTAAGGGAATGATGAAAGACAGTTTAAAGTAATAAACAGCAAAGATCACCCTTTATACATTTATACATTTTGCATGAGCTACATAGAATAATTTAGCAAAGAGATTTTCAGCCAACTCCCCCCAAACCAGACGAGCTACCTATGAACAAACCACAGGGATAAACTCACCTATGTGGCAAAATAGTGAGAAGATTTATAGGTAGAGGTGAAAAGCCTAACAAGCCTGGTGATAGCTGGTTGCCCAGAATAGAATCTCAGTTCAACTTTAAATTTGCCCAACATATCCCAAAATTATAATGTAAATTTAAAATATAATCTAAAAAGGTACAGCTTTTTAGAATAAGGATAGAACCTTACTTAGAGAGTAAAGTTAAATAAAACCATAGTAGGCCTAAGAGCAGCCACCAATTAAGAAAGCATTCAAGCTCAACAACCCAACCCTCTTAATTCCAAAAATCTTAAACCAACTCCTAATGTACTACTGGGCTAATCTATTTAATAATAGAAGCAATAATGCTAGTAGGAGTAACAAGAAACATTTCTCCTTGCATAAGCTTATAACGGTCAACGAATGCCCACTGATATTTAATAACATGAAAAAAAATAAACTACTAATAAAACACTTATCAAATCAATTGTTAGCCCAACACAGGTATGCAACAAGGAAACATTAGAAGAAGTAAAAGGAACTCATCAAACACAAACCCCACCTGTTTACCAAAAACATCACCTCCAGCATGCCCAGTAGTGGAGGCACTGCCTGCCCAGTGACACTAGTTAAACGGCCACAGTATCCTGACCGTGCAAAGGTAGCATAATCATTTGTTCTCTAAATAAGGACTTGTATGAATGGCCACACGAGGGTTTAACTGTCTCTTACTTCCAGTCAGTGAAATTGACCTTCCTCTGAAGAGGCGGGAATAAACTAATAAGATGAGAAGACCCTATGGAGCTTCAATTAACTAGTCCATAATAAGTCTATTTAATCACCAATTAGGCATAACACAATCTTATTAATGGATTAACAATTTGGGTTGGGGTGACCTCGGAGAATAATATAACCTCTGACTGATACAAATATAGACAAAACCAGTTGAAATATAGTATCACTTATTGATCCAAGAAATTTGATCAACGGAACAAGTTACCCTAGGGATAACAGCACAATCCTATTTGAGAGTCCATATCAGCAATAGGGTTTACAACCTCGATGTTGGATCAGGACATCCCAATGGTGCAGCAGCTATTAAAGTTTCGTTTGTTAAACAATTAAAGTCCTAAGAGATCTGAGTTCCAACCGGAGCAATCCAGGTTGGTTTCTATCTATTACAACAACTTCTCCCAGTACGAAAGGACAAGAGAAGTAAGGCCTATTCCATCAGAATGCCTTAGCACTAATAGAGGATATAATCTTAATCTTAATAGTCCACCTTCATTTCATAGCCCTAGAGATAGGGCTCGTTAGGGTAGCAGAGCGCAGCAATTGTGTAAAACTTAAACTTTTATTCTCAGACGTTGAATTTTTTTCCCTAACATTATGATCATATTTAATATCATTTCACTAATTGTACCTATCCTACTTGTTGTAGCCTTTCGAACATTAGTGGAACGAAAAATCCTAGGGTATATACAACTCCGTAAAGGCCCAAACGTCGTAAGACCCTATGGCCTCTTGCAACCAATTGCAAACGCCATGAAACTATTCACTAAAGAACCTTTACGACCCCTAACATCATCTATCACTATATTTGTCATAGCCCCAATCCTAGCCCTAACACTAGCCCTAACCATATGAATCCCATTACCAATACCTTACCCTCTCATGAATATAAACCTAGGAATCTTATTCATACTAGCAATATCAAGCCTAGCTGTTTACTCTATTTTATGATCCGGATGAGCTTCAAACTTAAAATATGCCCTAATTGGGGCCCTTCGAGCTGTAGCCCAAACCATTTCTTACGAAGTCACACTAGCCATTATCCCCCTTCACTACTATTAATAAATGGCTCTTTTACCCTATCCACACTTACTACTACACAAGAACACCTATGACTAATCCTCCCCACATGACCCCTAGCTATAGTATGATTTATCTCAACCCTAGCAGAAACCAACCGCACCCCATTTGACATAACAGAAGGAGAAGCAGAATTAGTCTCCAGATTCAATGTCAAATAGGCAGCCGGACCATTCGCCCTATTTGTTGGCTGAATATGCCAACATTATTATAATGAATATCCTTACAACTCTCCTGTATTTTTGGTGCATTCCACACCCCATAATTCCAGAACTACACTAAATCAATTATACTATAAAAACACTTCTACTAACAACTTCCTTCCTATGAATTTGATCATCCTATTCACGATTCCGTTATGATCAACTCATACATTTATTATGAAAAAACTTCCTCCCCCTGACACTAGCCCTATGCATATAACATGTAGCCTTACCCATTATAACAGCAAGTATTCCTCCCCATACATAAGAAATATGTCTGACAAAAGAGGTACTTTGATTATAGAGATTTGAGCACTCTTATTTCTAGAATTATAGGAATTGAACCTAATCCTAAGAACTCAACTCACACCAAATTCTACAGTAAGGTCAGCTAAATAAGCTATTGGGCCCATACCCTGAAAATGTTGGTTTATCCCCTTCCCATACTAAGTAAACCCCTATCCTTACTATCATTATATCAACTGTCATTTCAGAAAACATTATAGTACTAATAAGCTCTCACTGACTGACAATCTCAATTGGATTCGAAATAAATATACTAGCTATTATCCCCATTTTAATAAAAAAATTCAATCCATAAGCCATAGAAGCATCAACAAAATATTTCTTTACCCATACCATTGCATCTATACTCTTTTCTTTTACCAATTGTTTCCATATTTATTTATTTATTTATATTTTTTTAAGATTTTATTTATTTATTTTTTTTTTAAATTTTTTATTTATTTTCAGCGTAACAGTATTCATTGTTTTTTCACCACACCCAGTGCTCCATGCAATCTGTGCCCTCCCTAATACCCACCACCTGGTTCCCCCACCCTCCCACCCCGCCCCTTCAAAACCCTCAGGTTGTTTTTCAGAGTCCATAGTCTCTCATGGTTCACCTTCCCTTCCAATTTCCCTCAACTCCCTTCTCCTCTCCATCTACCCTTGTCCTCTATATTATTTGTTATGCTCCACCAATAAGTGAAACATAGGATACTTGACTTTCTCTGTTTGACTTATTTCACTCAGCATAATCTCTTCCAGTCCTGTCCATGTTGCTACAAAAGTTGGGTATTCGTCCTTTCTGATGGAGGCATAATACTCCATAGTGTATATGGACCACATCTTCCTTATCCATTCATCCGTTGAAGGGCATCTTGGTTCTTTCCACAGTTTGGCGACCGTGGCCATTGCTGCTATAAACATTGGGGTACAGATGGCCCTTCTTTTCACTACATCTGTATCTTTGGGGTAAATACCCAGCAGTGTAATTGCAGGGTCATAGGGAAGCTCTATTTTTAATTTCCTGAGGAATCTCCACACTGTTCTCCAAAGTGGCTGCACCAGTTTGCATTCCCACCAACAGTGGAAGAGGGTTCCCCTTTCTCCACATCCTCTCCAACACACGTTGTTTCCTGTCTTGCTAATTTTGGCCATTCTAACTAGTGTAAGGTGGTATCTCAATGTGGTTTTGATTTGAATCTCCCTGATGGCTAGTGATGATGAACATTTTTTCATGTGTCTGGTAGCCATTTGTATGTCTTCCTTGGAGAAGTATCTGTTCATATCTTCTGCCCATTTTTTAATATGATTATCTGTTTTGTGTGTGTTGAGTTTGAGGAGTTCTTTATAGATCCTGGATATCAACCTTTTATCTGTACTGTCATTTGCAAATATCTTCTCCCATTCCGTGGGTTGCCTCTTTGTTTTGATGACTGTTTCTTTTGCTGTGCAGAAGCTTTTGATCTTGATGAAGTCCCAGAAGTTCATCTTTGCCTTTGTTTCCTTCTCCTTTGGAGACATATCTTGAAAGAAGTTGCTGTGGCTGATATCAAAGAGGTTACTCCCTATGTTCTCCTCGAGGATTCTGATGGATTCCTGTCTCACGTTGAGGTCTTTTATCCATTTTGAGTTTATCTTTGTGTACGGTGTAAGAGAATGGTCAAGTTTCATTCTTCTACATATAGCTGTCCAGTTTTCCCAGCACCATTTATTGAAGAGACTGTCTTTTTTCCACTGGATATTTTTTCCTGTTTTGTCAAAGATTATTTGACCATAGAGTTGAGGGTCCATATCTGGGCTCTCTCCTCTGTTCCACTGGTCCATGTGTCTGTTTTTATGCCAGTACCATGCTGTCTTAGTGATCACAGCTTTGGAGTAAAGCTTGAAATCAGGTAACGTGATGCCACCAGTTTTATTTTTGTTTTTCAACATTTCCTTAGCAATTCGGGGTCTCTTCTGATTCCATACAAATTTTAGTATTATTTGCTCCAGCTCTTTGAAAAATACTGGTGGAATTTTGATTGGAATGGCATTAAAAGTATAGATTGCTCTGGGCAGTATAGACATTTTAACGATGTTTATTCTTCCCATCCAAGAGCATGGAATGGTCTTCCATCTTTTTGTGTCTTCTTCAATTTCTTTTAGGAGTGTTCTGTAGTTCCTCGAGTACAGATCTTTAACCTCTTTGGTTAGGTTTATTCCGAGGTATCTTATGGTTTTTGGTGCTATAGTAAATGGAATCGATTCTCTAATTTGCCTTTCTGTATTTTCATTGTTAGTGTATAAGAAAGCCACTGATTTCTGGACATTGACTTTGTATCCTGCTACATTACTGAATTGCTGTATGAGTTCTAGTAGTTTGGAGGTGGAGTCTTTCGGGTTTTCCATATAAAGAATCATGTCATCTGCGAAGAGAGAGAGTTTGACTTCTTCCTTGCCAATCTGGATACCTTTTATTTCTCTTTGTTGTCTGATTGCTGTTGCTAGGACTTCTAATACTATGTTGAACAAGAGTGGTGAGAGTGGGCATCCTTGTCGTGTTCCTGATCTCAATGGGAAGGCTGCAAGCTTTTTCCCATTGAGGATGATATTTGCTGTGGGTTTTTCATAGATAGATTTGATGAAGTTCAGGAATGTTCCCTCTATCCCTATACTCTGAAGCGTTTTAATCAGGAACGGATACTGGATTTTGTCAAAAGCTTTTTCTGCATCAATGGAGAGGATCATGTGGTTCTTCTCTCTTCTCTTATTGATTTGTTCTATCACATTGATTGATTTGCGAATGTTGAACCATCCTTGTAACCCAGGGATGAATCCTACCTGATCATGGTGGATAATCTTTTTAATGTGCTGTTGGATCCTGTTTGCTAGGATCTTGTTGAGAATCTTAGCATCCATATTCATCAGTGATATCGGTCTGAAATTCTCCTTTTTGGTAGGGTCTTTGCCTGGTTTGGGGATCAGGGTAATGCTGGCTTCATAAAAAGAGTCTGGAAGTTTTCCTTCTGCTTCAATTTTTTGAAACAGCTTCAGGAGAATAGGTATTATTTCTTCTTTGAAAGTTTGATAGAATTCCCCAGGCAATCCGTCAGGTCCTGGGCTCTTGTTTTTTGGGAGGTTTTTGATCACTGCTTCAATCTCGTTACTAGATATCGGTCTATTCAGGTTGTCAATTTCTTCCTGGTTCAATTTTGGGAGTTTATAGTTTTCCAGGAATGCATCCATTTCATCTAGGTTGCTTAGCTTATTGGCATATAACTGTTGATAATAGCTTCTGATGATTGTTTCTACTTCCTTGGTGTTAGTTGTGATCTCTCCCTTTTCATTCATAATTTTATTAATTTGGGCTTTCTCTCTTTTCTTTTGGATTAGTGTGGCCAATGGTTTATCGATCTTATTGATTCTTTCAAAAAACCAGCTTCTAGTTTCGTTGATACGTTCTACTGTATCTCTGGTTTCTACCTCGTTGATCTCTGCTCTAATCTTGATTATTTCCCTTCTTACGTGTGGAGTTGGTTTGATTTGTTGTTGATTCTCCAGTTCTTTAAGGTGTAGAGACAGCTGGTGTATTCTGGATTTTTCAATTTTTTTGAGGGAGGCTTGGATGGCTATGAATTTCCCCCTTAGGACCGCCTTTGCTGTATCCCATAGGTTTTGGAGTGAAGTGTCTTCGTTCTCATTAGTTTCCATAAATTGTTTAAGTTCTTCTTTGATCTCCTGGTTGATCCAAGCATTCTTAAGCAAGGTGGTCTTTAGCTTCCAGGTATTTGAGTTCCTTCTGAACTTTTCCTTGTGATTGAGCTCGTTTCAAAGCATTGTGATCTGAGAATATGCAGGGAATAATCTCAGTCTTTTGGTATCGGTTGAGCCCTGATTTGTGACCCAGTATGTGGTCTATTCTGGAGAAGGTTCCATGTGCACTTGAGAAGAATGAGTATTCTGTTGTTTTAGGGTGGAATGTTCTGTATATATCTATGAGGTCCATCTGGTCCAATGTATCATTCAATGCTCTTATTTCTTTATTGATTTTCTGCTTCGATGATCTGTCTATTTCTGAGAGAGGCATGTTAAGATCTCCTACGATTAATGTATTCATATCAATATGACTCTTTATCTTGATTAATAGTTTTCTTATGTAATTGGCTGCTCCCATATTGGGGACATAGATATTTACAATTGTTAGATCATCTTGGTGGATAGTCCCTTTAAGAATGATGTAGTGTCCTTCTGTATCCCTGACTACCATCTTTAGTTTAAAATCTAATTTATCTGATATGAGAATCGCTACCCCGGCCTTCTTTTGAGGCCCATTGGCGTGAAAGATGCTTTTCCATCCCTTCACTTTCAGTCTGGGTGTATCTTTAGGTTCAAAATAGGTCTCTTGTAGACAACATATGGATGGGTCCTGTCGTTTTATCCAATCTGCAACCCTGTGTCGTTTTATGGGTGCATTTAGGCCATTCACATTGAGAGTAATTATTGAGAGATACGTTTTTATTGACATTGTGTTATCTTTGAAGTCTTTCTTTCTGTCGATGGTCTCTATATTTCTGTTCAATGCTATTCTTAGGATTTTTCCTCTTTTATAGAACCCCCCTTAATATTTCCTGCAGTGTCGGCTTGGTGGTTGCATAGTCTTTCAAGCCTTGCCGGTCTTGGAAACTCTTTATCTCTCCATCCATTTTGAATGTCAGTCTTGCTGGATAAAGTATTCTTGGCTGCATGTTCTTCTCATTGAGTGCCCTGAACATATCTTGCCAGCCCTTTCTGGCTTGCCAGGTCTCTGTGGACAGGTCTGACGTTATTCTGATGGGCTTTACTCTGTATGTAAGGAGCTTCTTTGTCCTAGCGGCTTTCAAGAGATTGTACCTACAATTATGATTCCTCAATTTTACTATGAGGTGCCTGGATGTTTTTTTTTTGAATTTATAATCTTGGGGGGGGGACCTTTCTACTTCTAGTACATGAACACTTGTTCCATTCGCAAGATTGGGAAAATTTTCATGAAAAACTTGTTCCACTATATCTTCTAGACTTCTTTCTTTCTCCTCCCCTTCAGGGATTCCAATAATTCTGACGTTGGAACGTTTCATGGCATCATTTATTTCCCTGATTCTGTTTTCGTGGCTTCTAAGCTGTTTGTTCCAGGCTTCCTCTTGATCCTTTCTCTCTATTTGTTTGTCCTCCAGATCACTAATTCTATCTTCTGTCTCAGTTACCCTAGCTTTTAGAGAATTTAGATTAGATTGGAACTCATTGAGAGCTTTGTGAACCTCATCCCTGGTGGCCTTCAGCTCTGCCCTAACATTATGAACCTCCTCTCTGGTCGCTTTCAATTCTGCCCTAATCAATTCTGTTTGGTCATCCATGGCTTTCTCCAACCTAGCTATTGCCTGGATAATTGTTAGCCTGAATTCTCTTTCTGACATATTGTCTATGTTGATAGCCGTTAGCTCTGTTGCAGAAGGCCCATCCTCTGTATTTTTCTTCTGTTGGGGATTCCTCCTCCTAGTCATTTTGGTGAGAGATGACTGGACAGATGTAGCTGGATGTATTGACCGTGGTGCAGTCAAGGTGCACCCTGGAACGCTTCTGAGCACTCAGGATTCCCCACCCAAATTAGAGAAAAAAGAAAAGAAAAAGAAAAAAGAGGGAGAGAGAGAGAGACAGGAAAAAAAGGGAAGATAAAAGAGAAGGTTCAGCCCAAATGGGCCCCAGGGTAAGGTTTATGACGTATACAAACAAAAACAGACAAACAAAAAGACTGATAAAAGTATATGATGAGAGAAAATATATATATATATAAGCAAAAAAAAGGAGGAGCCTCGTCAAGAAGAACCCCAAGTATAAGATTTATATACTATCCGGACAAACATAAATACACAGAGACACTGGCAGAAGAAAAAGATGGGAGGATGGTTATAGATTCTCGGTGTGAGCGAGGAAGGTTATTTTGATTCTTCCTGGAAGTATCTTGATATCTTTGTTAAAGGACTCAACTTTCCTAAGAAAAAGGGGGATTAAAAATTGGTTCACCTATAGGGGTAGCATTGCTTGGAGAAAGGGGATTACCTTGAAGTTTAACTCTATATGAATATTAGAAAATAAAAATAAAAAAGGAATAAACTGGACTAAACTAAATTAAAAAATTTTTTTAAAAATTAAGAAAATAGAAAAGCAAAAGAAATACACATGTGTATGTATCAAAAAATTCAGGTTAGAAGTTTATCATGGAATTTGATGTACTGGACATCTCACTGTGATGGTAAATAGGTTAAAAAATTATCTATATAAAAAAAGAAAAAAAATGAACCAGAATAGTGGGAAAGAATTAAAAATAAAAGTTGTATCTATGAAGTAGTGGTGGTTGTTCTCTTGTAGTCTTTTTTTTTTTTTTTTCCTGATTTGTTTTCTGGGGGAGGGGGCTGCCACGTGGGTTTTCAGTCAATGATGTTCCCTGAGTTAAGTCCTCCCGACCCCCTCAAGGGGGTGGTCTCTGAGAAAAACGTTTTTTTTCAGGTTTTTGTTCTCTGGAGGTTTTTATGTTTGTTCACTTCTTTTCTCTCGCCTTGACAGCTTTTGATGGTTTTTGGAGGTTTAGAGGAAAGCAAACTGCACCCCAACCTCCTTCTCAGAGAGAAGCCTCAGTCTGCTCCCCTGCAGGTGCTGCAGCCGCTGGGCCGCTGGCAGAGCAGGTTCTGAGTCACGGTCCCTGGGGACGCAGGATCTCCTGCTTGTATGCAAAACCAAGGCAGCTGTGGCTGTCTGGGCAGCTCCAGACCGCCAGAGAGGTTCCAAGCAGCAATCGCACACTGAGATTTTCCCGCTGGCTGGGGCTGAGAGCTCAGGGCTTGCGCACACCTCTCCCAGGGGATGGTTTGGGGCGCGGCGCCTCCAGCTCTATCGGCTCTATCGCCGCGTGGGTCTATCGCCGCGTGGGTCCCAGAACACCAGGCTGGGCGTGCACCTCTCTCAGTGGAGGTTGAGGCACGCGCGCATCTCCAGTAAGGTGCGCGTTCTGCCGTCTGGTGTGGCTCCCAGCCCCTCACGGGAGCTGGACTCCACCCATTCTCGGGCGCACTGGCGGCTCCGGGACAAAGACCAGGTTTCTCCGCCGCACTCTCCGGCTCAGCGCCAGGGGATGCTGTCCTGGGTCTGGGGACTTAAGCCCCTATCCCTATCCGCCCCGATTCCCACAATTTCCCCGCGCGAGTCTTTGCTCTTTTGAGTGCTTTCAACAAGACTCCAAGTTAATGCTGGTCCCCAGATGCCGGGCACTCTCGTATTGGGGTATTATTTTCCAGTCGGTCGCCTCTGGTGGCTCCCTCCCCCTTTTGTTTATCTTCCGATATCAGTCCGACATTCCCACTCCACTTTACCTGCCCACTGGCGTCTTCTGGCCCCCGTAGAGATCCAGACGTGTATAATTCTGATCTCAGGCTGATTTCATGGGTGATCAGAGTTCTTTGGTAGGTAATCAGCTCACTTTAGGGTGCAGGTTGAAAAGGCGCCTCCTCCTACTTCCCCGCCATCTTGTCTCCCCCTGCATCTATACTCTTAATATTAGGAATTATTATGAACCTACTATTGACAGGACAATGAACAATATTAAATACCCCTAACCCAATTTCATCAAACATAATAACAATAGGTCTGGCAATAAGATTAGGACAATCACCCTTCCACTTCTGAGTACCTGAAGTAACCCAAGGAATACCACTATCATCAGGAATAATTCTACTAACCTGACCAAAAAAAATCGCCCCCTTATCCGTTCTATACCAAATCTCTCCATCTATAAATACAAACTTATTAGTAGCCATTGCTATTATATCCGTTCTAGCAGGAGGCTGAGGAGGTCTTAACCAAACACAACTACGAAAAATCCTAGCATACTCAACAATCACCCACATAGGATGAATGACTGCTGTAACAACATATAACCCTACCCTAATAATACTAAACCTCATAATCTACATTACAATAACACTTGGAACATTTGTACTGTTCACACTCAGTTCATCTACAATCACACTATCTCTATCTCATATATGAAACAAACTCCCACTAATTACCTCACTAATCCTAACAGTCATACTATCACTAGGAGGCCTACCTCCCCTCTCAGGATTCATCCCTAAATGAATAATCATCCACAAACTCACAAATCAACATTTATAGTAATTACAGCCCTACTAATATAGTAATTACAGCCCTACTAAACCTATACTTTTATATGCAGTTAACACACGCAACATTATAGTAATTACAGCCCTACTAATATAGGATTCATCCCTAAATGAATAATCATCCACAAACTCACAAATCAACATTTATAGTAATTACAGCCCTACTAATATAGTAATTACAGCCCTACTAAACCTATACTTTCATATGCGGTTAACACACGCAACAGCACTAACTATATTCCCCCTCAATAAACACCATAAAAATAAATGGCAATTCAAAAACACAGAAAACATAATTCTTTTATCCCCACTAATTGTAACTTCGACCATATTACTCCCATTAACCCCAATAATACTAACACTGTTCTAGAAGTTTAGGTTAAAAACACCAAGGGCCTTCAAAGCCCTAAGTAAGTGCCGTTCACTTAACTCCTGAATCTTACCTTAAGGACTGCAAGAGTATATCTCACATCTAGTGAACGCAAATCAATCACCTTAATTAAGCTAAGACCTTCTAGGCTGGTGGGCTATCATCACATGAAACTTTAGTTAACAGCTAAAAACCCTAGTCAACTGGCTTCAATCTACTTCTCCTGCTGCAAACAAACAAACAAAAAAAAGGCGGGAGAAGCCCTGGCAGGGTTGAAGTTGCTTCTTTGAATTTGCAATTCAACGTGATGTTTCACCACAGAGCTTGGCAAAAAGAGGACTCAAACCCCCATTCTTCAATTTACAGTCTAATGCCTTTATCGGCCCTTTTACCTATGTTCATAAAGCGATAATTATTCCCCACAAATCATAAAGACCCTTTACCTTTTATTTGATGCACTGCTCTTAGCCTATTAATCCATAGTGAATTGGGCCCACCAAGTGCTCTACTAGGAGATGACCAAATCTATAACGTAATTGTAACTGCCTGTGCATTTGTAATAATTTTCTTTATAGTAATGCCAATTATGATTGGAGGATTCAGAAACTGATTAGTACCCTCAATAATTGGCACACCAGACATTGCATTTCCGTGAATAAATAATATAAGCTTTTGACTTCTGCCCCCCTCCTTTCTTCTCCTTCTAGCTTCTTCCATGGTAGAAGCAGGTGCAGGAACAGGAAGAACTGTGTACCCTCCTCTAGCAGGAAATGTAGCACATGCAGGAGCATCTGTAGATGTAATAATCTTCTCCCTACACCTGGCAGGTGCCTCATCCATCCTAGGAACAATTAACTTTATTACTATCATAATCAACATAAACCCCTCTGCAATATCACAATATCAAACTCCTCTATTCGTATGATCTTTCCGGATCATGGCTGTACTTCTACTCTTATTATTATTATTTATTATCATTACCTGTTCTAGCAGCCGGTATTACCACACTACTCACAGACTGAAATCTAAATACTACCTTCTTTGACCCAGCTGGAGGAGGAGACCCTCTTCTCTATTAACACCTATTCTGATTTTTCGGACATCCTGAAGTATATATTCTTTTATTTTATTTATTTTTTTGGCAGACAGAGATCACAAGTAGGCAGAGAGGCAGGAAGAGAGAGAGAGGAGGAAGAAGGCTCCCTGCTGAGCAGAGAGCCTGACTTGGGGCTTGCTCTGGGATCATGACCTGAGCCGAAGGCAGATGCTTTAACCCACTGAGCCACCCAGGCAGCCCCTGAAGTATATATTCTAATTCTAACAGGATTTGGAATTATCTCACATGTTGTAACCTATTACTCAGGAAAAAAAAAAGAACCATTCAGCTACATAGGATTAGCCTGTGCAATGATATCTATCGGTTTCTTAGGATTTATTGTATGAGCCTACCACATGTTTATCATAGGAATGGATGTCGGCACAAAAGCATAGTTCACCTCAGCTACTATAATTATTGCAATTCCAATGGGAGTAAAAGTATTTAGCTGACTGAAAACTCTACAGGGGGGCGGGGAATATTAAATGATCACCAGGTATATTATGAGCACTAGGGTTTATTTTTCTATTCACAGTGGGTGGTTTAACAGGTATTGTATTATCAAACTCATCACTAGATATTGTTCTTCATGACACATACTACGTGGTAGCACACTTCCATTATGTCCTTTCAATGGGGACAGTGTTTACAATCATAGGCAGGTTTGTCCATTGATTCCTACTGTTCACAAGTTACACACTAAATGATATTTGAGCAAAGATCCACTTTACAATTATATTCATAGAAGTAAATATAACATTCTTTCCTCAACATTTCCTAGGCTTATCAGGCATACCTCAACGATACTCCAATTATCCAGATGCTTATACAACATGAAACACAGTGTCTCCCATGGGTTCCTTTATCTCATTAACAGTAGTAATATTAATAATCTTCATAATCTGAGAAGCCTTAGCATCCAAACAAGAGCTGATAGTAGGAGAACTTACTTCAACAAACATTGAATGATTACATGGACGCCCTCCTACATATCACACATTCAAAGAGCCAACCTATGTACTACCAAAATAAGAAAGGAAGGAATCGAACCCCCTAGAATTGGTTTCAAGCCAATATCATAACCACTATGTCCTTCTCGATAAAGAGATATCAGTAAAAATTACATGACTTTGTCAAAGTCAAATTATAGGTGGAAGTGCTTTATATCCGTATGGCGTACCCTTTCCAAATAGGCCTTCAAGATGCAACCTCCCCTATTATAGAAGAACTATTACACTTCCATGACCATCCATTAATAATCATATTCTTCATCAGCTCTCTTGTTCTCTACATCATTTCATTAATACTAACTACTAAACTAACACATAACAGCACTATAGATACTCAAGAAGTTGAAATGGTTTGAACTGTCCTACCTGCTATCATTTAATTTTAATTGCTTTACCTTCACAATGAATCCTCTATGAAATAGAAGAGATCAATAATCCTTACTTGACGGCAAAAACTATGGGTCACCAATGATACTGAAGTTATGAGTACACAGATTATGAAGACCTAAAATTTGACTCCTATATAACCCCAACTCAAGAGCTAAAACCTGGAGAACTACGACAATTAGAAGTAGACAACCGAGTAGTCCTCACAATAGAAATAACAATCTGCATACTAATTTTGGAGCCACAATGCAGCACTCTGCCTGCCCAGCAGAAGAAAAAACTGCCCTACGGGGTTGCCCAAATACCCCAAATGAGGATCAACCTGCATGGCTCTCAACGACACCCCAATACCATAGGCTGCCCTGTGTACTACTGCTCTGTCTGACACAGACTGAGCCAAGGACTCCCATCAGCAACCCAGAGAGCTGGCCACATATCCAGCAGAATGGACTTGCCATGGCCCTAGGCCATCATCTCTACCCAACCTTGGTTTTCAGGCATCTGTCTCTAGACCTTATCTAAGATGCCTGCATATGGACGAACCTAATGCAGAAAACAACTCCTCCTTCCCCACGGCAGGAAACCTTGCTGTTGGGAAGGGTGTGAAACCCTCAGAGAGAGGAAACCTGCATGACCCATAAGGCCACTCCCACTCTTGAAGGCTGCCTTGGCGCAAGCACACATTGTGACCCTCAGCCTGAACCCCAATTTCAAATAAGGACCTTGGGAGCCAGAACACATGCCTGCATATTGGGCTTGCCATTCTCCTAAGCCCAAATCCTAACCGAACGTGGAGTTGTCCAGGCGTCCATACCCAGAGCCTTGTTTTGGAATCCCTCTTCTTAGGGACCACTGAGACAGAAAAAAAGGAGACTAACATCCCCCAGAATGACACCAAACTATTGGGAGCTGAGAGGTGTCTAGCCCCAGAGCCAGGAGATCCAACCTGTCTTGCTCCTAGGCGCCAATGGGAATTTGAGGTGGAGTTTCCAGGCATCCAAAAACAGAGTCCTGCTTTCAAATCGTTCCATAATGGGACAATTGAGCCATCAAACAGGACTCCAGGTGTCCCGCAGGAGGAAACCTTGCTGTTTGCAGCAACAAACAACCCCCAGATTGGGAAAACCTATATGGCCTCAGGAGGCCACCGATCCATTCGGCGGCCATCATGGACACAAACTCCAGCCTGAGCAAACGTCCGGCTCTTGCCCTTCCTTTAGATGCTGGAGATCTCGCCTCAGCCTCTGCAGATTTGGGCTGCTGAGTCATCTACCCTATAAGTAACCCTAGCTTGTGTTTTCAGACTTTGGTCCTCCCACTCCTGGCCCACAAGCCCTCCAGATTGGGAATTCTGGAGCCACAATGCAGCACTCTGCTTGCCCACCAGAAGGAAAAAGTGCCCTATGGGGTTCCACAAAAACCCCAAATGATGATAGGCCACCCTGTGCACTAGCGTTCTGTCTGCCACAGCCTGAGTAACGACCTCTTTTCATCCACCCAGGTAGCTGATCGCCTATTCACCAGATTAGACCTGCCATGCCCCTAGGGTTTTGTAACCCTAGGCCCAAATCCTAACCCAATTTTGGGTTTCCAGACACCCATACACAGATCCCTGCTCTTATTGGTCCTGCTGTGCCTAAGGCCCCAACCCTAACCCTAGCTTGTGTTTTCAGTCTTCCGTCTCCAGAGGCCTGGTGCACAAGCCCACCACACTGGGAATCCTGGAGCCCCAACACAGCACACTCTCTGCTTTCAGAAGCAAAAAGTGGCCTACAGGATGGCACAGAAAACCCAAATGAGGATAAACCTGCATGGCCTTCAATGGCATGGCAATTTCATTGGCCGCCCTGTGCACTCATGTTCTGTCTGCCACAGCCTGAGCCCCGACCCCCTGTCAGCCACCCAGGTAGCTGGCCATCTAACCACCAGATCAGACCTGCCATGCCCCTAGGCCGTCATGTCTACCGAACCTGGGTTCATAGGCATGTCCACAGAGGCCTAGTCTAAAATCCCTGCATAGGGAGGAACATGATCCAGGAAAGGAAGTTCTCCTGCCCCCAGCAGGAAATCTTACTATTGGGATATGTGTAAAACCCTCAGAGTACGAGAAACCTGCATGGCCCATCAGGGCCCCCCCCCCCCCGTGGTTGAGGGCCACCCTGGGCACAAACCTGCATTGTGACCCTCAGCCTGAGCCACGTTTTCAACTAAGCCCCCTTGGTAGCTCGAACTAGAGCCAGCATCTGAAGCCTTTGTGACCCTAGGCCCAAATTCTAACCCAAGTTTGGGTTTCCAGACACCCATACACAGAGCCCTACTCTCAAAGCCCTCCTAATGTGGACACCTGAGTCAGAAAACAGGATTCCTCCTTCCCCCCACAACGACGCAATTCTATTTGTAGATGTGCAAAACCCTCAAAGAGGGAGAATCTCCATGGCCCCATGAGGGTAACCATACATTACAGCCATGATAGACACAACCAGAGGCAAAAGGCTACGTTTCAACCTCACATTCGCCCTAATTTCAGATCCTGAGGGGCTCACCTCAGGGCCTGCAGATCAGGTCTGCCATACCCTTGACCCTAATCCTAACCCGAGTTTGTGTTTTCAGACTTCTGTCCCCAGAGTCCTGCCCCACAAACCCTCCAGCCTGGGTATTCCATAGCCACACCACAAGACTCTGCCTACCCTCCAGAAGGAAGCTGGGCCATTTAGAGCTTCAAGAAACCTCAAGAATAGGAGAAACCTGCAAGGCCCCTGAGGCCACCTCAATTTCATAGGATGCTCTGGACAAAAATGCACATCTCATACATCCTGAGCAACTACCTCCCATCAGACACCCAGATAGATGGCCCAAGAGAGAAAAGATTGAACCTGACAGACCCTAGGCTCTAATCGGTACCCTCTCTTAGGTTGTCAGGCATGTGTCCCCAGAGTGCTTCTCTTGAATAGCAACAGTTGGGGCATCCCGTGACACAGAACACAACAACTGTCTCTGGAAGGAAACCTTGCTATTTGGAGCTGTATCAAAACCTCAGGGTAGTAGAATCCTGAATGGCCCCTGAGGCCAATGCCACATTCAAAGGTCACCCTGGACACAAACCGCATTGTGACCCTCAACATGAGACACATTTTCAACTCGGTCCCCTGTGTAGCTCGCCCCACAGCCAGCAGATAGGACCTGCCATATCTCTCGTCTCCAATGGGAACCCTAGGTGGGTTTTTGAGGCATCCACATATAGAGCCTGCTCTTGAATCTTTCAATATGGGGGAGCATTGAGCAATCAAACAGCACTCCCCCTGTCGAGGAAGGAAACCTTGCTGTTTGGAGCTGTCCAACCCCGAGACTGGGAAAATTCTATGGCCTCATGAGGCCGCCAGTACATTAGGCTGCCCACATGGACAAAATCTCCAGCCTGAGCAGACATCTAACACTTGCCCTTATATTGCATGCTAGTGATTTCACCTCAGCCTCCCCAGGATGGGCCTGCCATGCTCCAGAGTCCTGCTGCACATGCCCTCCAGATTGGGAATTCTGGAGCCCCAACACAGCACTCTACCTGCCTTTCAGAAGGCAGAAATGGCCTATTGGACTGCACAAAATCCCCAAACGAGGATCAACCTGCACGGCCATCGAGGGCACCTCAATTTCATAGCCCGCCGTGTGCACTAATGTGCTGTCTGCCACAGCCTGAGCCCAGACATCCCGTCCGAAACCCAGGAAGCTGGCCGCATATCCAGCAGGTAGGAACTGCCATGGCCCTAGTCCATCATGTCTACCCAATATGGGTTTATAGGCATCTATCCCCAGAGGCCTGGTATCAAATCCCTACATATGGGGGAACCTGATCCACAAAACAGAAGTCCTACTGCCCTGCAGCAAGAAACCTTGTTATTCGGATGGGTTAAAACCCTCAGAGTATGGGAAACCTTCATGGCTCCTGAGGTCCCACCCACTGTTGAGAGTCGCTCTGGGCACAAACCAGCATTGTGACCCCCAGCCTGAGCCACGTTTTCAACTAAGCCCCCTCCATTAGTTGACATAGAGCCAGCATATGAGGCCTGCAGTGACCCTAGGTCCAAATCTTAACCCAAGGTTGGGTTTGCAGGCACCCACACACAGAGTCCTTCTCTTGAATCCCTCCTTATGGGCACCCCTGAATCAGAAAACAGGATTCTTCCTTTTCCCCACAATGACACCATGCTATTTTAAGTTAGACAAAATCAAAACAGGTAGAATCTTCAATGGACTCATGAGGCCACCCCTTCATTCCGTGGCCATCCTAGACACAAAAACCAGAGGCAAAAGCCTGAGCTTACACTTCACACTCACCCTAATTTCAGATCCCGTGGGGCTCGCCTCAGTGTCTGCATATCGGGCCTTCCATACCCTCGGCCCTAATCCTAACCCTCGTTGCCGTTTTCTGACTTCTGTCCCCAGAGTCCTGCCCCACAAACCCTCCAGCCTAGGTGTTTCATAGCCACACCACAGGACTGTGCTTGCCCTCCAGAAGGAAGCTGGGCACTTTAGAGCTTCAAGAAACATCAAGAATAGGAGAATCCTGCAGGGTCCCTAGGCCACGGTTACATTCTCAGGTCTCCCTGGGCACAAACCAGCATTGTGACCCATCAGCGTGAGACCCCCTCTAAACTCAGCCCTCTTGGCACTTTGCCCAAGAGCCAGGAGATGGAACCTTTTATGTTCCTTAGCTGCAATGGTAATGCGAGGTAGGCTTTCCAGTCACCCATGCAGAGAGTTCTGCTATCCAGTCTTTGAATATGGGAGACCCTGGAGCGGTCTAACTGGACTCCCCCTGTCCTGCAGATGGACACCTTGCTGTTGGAACCAGCTCACAAGCCCCAGCATAGGAAAACCTCCATGGCCTCATGAGGCCACACCTCCATTTGGCGGACATCATGGACACAAACTCCAGCGTGAGCGGACATCTGACACTCGTCCTTACTCAGGTGCTGGAGATCTCGAATCAGCCACTGCACATTTGAACTGCCATGTGCTCGGAACTGAACTTAACCGTAGCTTGTGCTTTCAGACTTCCGTCCTCACACTCCTGGCCCACACGTCCTCCAGATTGGGAATTCTGGAGCCACATGCAGCCTTCTTCCCGCCCACCAGAAAGAAGAAGTACCCTATGGGTCTGCCTAGAAAGTCCACATGAGGATCCACCTGCACAGCCCTTGATGGAACCCCAATATCATAGGCCGCCCTGTGCACTAATGCTCTGTCTGACACAGCCTGAGCCCCAAATTCCTGTCAGCTGCCCAGATAGCGGATCCCATATCCTGCACATGGGACCTGCTTGGGCCCGAGGCCATCATCTCTACCCAACCTGGTTATTCAGGCATCTGTCCCAAGACCTTATCTCAAATCCCTGCCTATCAGGGAACCTGAAGCGCAAAAGAGTACTCCTCCTTCCCCATGGCAGGAAACCTGGCTGTTGGGATGGGTGTCTAATCCTCAGAGTGGGAGCCAGCTGCATGGCCCATGAGACCACGCCCACTCAGGAGGGCCGCCCTGGTCACAAACAGGCATTGTGATCCTCAGCCTGACACCGCTTTCAAACAAGTCTCTCGGGACCTGGACCAGGACCCCCAGACGGGACTTGTCATGCTCCTTGGCCCAAATCCTAACCCTCTGTGGGGTTCACCAGGCAACGGCACCCAGAACCCGTCTCTGAAATCCCTGTTTGGGTAGGACCCCTGAGACGGAAAACTGCACTCATCCCTTCCCCCAGAAAGACAGCAAAACCTTGGGAGCCGGACAGAATACCCAGAGAGGAAGAATCTCCCATGGCTCCATGAGCCCAACCCAAAATCTCGTGGCCATCCTAGACATACACTCCTCAGAGGCCTGCTTTCGAATTCCAGCATGTGGGGGTTTCCTGAGGCACCAAACAGAACACCTCTCATCTCCACCAGGGATGCTTGCTCTTTGGAGCTGTGTCCAACCCCCCAGGTAGGAGAATCCTTCAGGGCCCCTGAGCCACTGCCACATTCCAAGGTCTCCATGGACACAAACCCACATTATGACCCATCCTCTGAGAGTCCATTTCAACTCAGCCCCTGGGTAGCTCGCCCCAGAGCCAGCAGATCAAACTTGCCATGTCGCTAGAAGCCAATGGGAGTGGGAGGTGGGGTTTCCAAGCATCCACCCTTATAACCGTGCTCTCGAGTCTTTGGGATCTGAGCGTCCTTGAGCCATCCAACAGGACTCGACTGTCCCACAGAAGGAAACCTTGTGGTTTGGAACAGCTCACAAATCCCAGCAGGGAAATTCTCCATGGCCTCATGAGCACCCCCCTTCATGAAGAGGCCATCATGGACACAAACTCCAGCCTGAGCCAACGTCTGAGACTTGCCCTGACTTTATTTATTTTTTTTTAATTTTTTATTTATTTTCAGCGTAACAGTATTCATTGTTTTTTCACCACACCCAGTGCTCCATGCAATCTGTGCCCTCCCTAATACCCACCACCTGGTTCCCCCACCCTCCCACCCCGCCCCTTCAAAACCCTCAGGTTGTTTTTCAGAGTCCATAGTCTCTCATGGTTCACCTCCCCTTCCAATTTCCCTCAACTCCCTTCTCCTCTCCATCTCCCCTTGTCCTCTATATTATTTGATATGAAAAATTTGTTCCACTATATCTTCTAGACTTCTTTCTTTCTCCTCCCCTTCAGGGATTCCAATAATTCTGACGTTGGAACGTTTCATGGCATCATTTATTTCCCTGATTCTGTTTTCGTGGCTTCTAAGCTGTTTGTTCCAGGCTTCCTCCTGATCCTTTCTCTCTATTTGTTTGTCCTCCAGATCACTAATTCTATCTTCTGTCTCAGTTACCCTAGCTTTTAGAGAATTTAGATTAGATTGGAACTCATTGAGAGCGTTGTGAACCTCATCCCTGGTGGCCTTCAGCTCTGCCCTAACATTATGAACCTCCTCTCTGGTCGCTTTCAATTCTGCCCTAATCAAATCTGTTTGGTCATCCATGGCTTTCTCCAACCTAGCTATTGCCTGGATCATTGTTAGCCTGAATTCTCTTTCTGACATATTGTCTATGTTGATAGCCGTTAGCTCTGTTGCAGAAGGCCCATCCTCTGTATTTTTCTTCTGTTGGGGTTCCTCCTCCTAGTCATTTTGGTGAGAGATGACTGGACAGATGTAGCTGGATGTATTGACCGTGGTGCAGTCAAGGTGCACCCTGGAACGCTTCTGAGCACTCAGGATTCCCCACCCAAATTAGAGAAAAAAGAAAAGAAAAAGAAAAAAGAGGGAGAGAGAGAGAGACAGGAAAAAAAGGGAAGATAAAAGTGAAGGTTCAGCCCAAATGGGCCCCAGGGTAAGGTTTATGACGTATACAAACAAAAACAGACAAACAAAGAGACTGATAAAAGTATATGACGAGAGAAAAAAAAATATATATAAGCAAAAAAAAGGAGGAGCCTCGTCAAGAAGAACCCCAAGTATAAGATTTATATACTATCCAGACAAACATAAATACACAGAGACACTGGCAGAAGAAAAAGATGGGAGCATGGTTATAGATTCTCGGTGTGGGCGAGGAAGGTTATTTTGATTCTTCCTGGATGTATCTTGATATCTTTGTTAAAGGACTCAACTTTCCTAAGAAAAAGGGGGATTAAAAATTGGTTCACCTATAGGGGTAGCATTGCTTGGAGAAAGGGGGTTACCTTGAAGTTTAACTCTATATGAATATTAGAAAATAAAAATAAAAAAGGAATAAACTGGACTAAACTAAATTAAAAATTTTTTTAAAAATTAAGAAAATAGAAAAGCAAAAGAAAAACACATGTGTATGTATCAAAAAAATTCAGGTTAGAAGTTTATCATGGAATTTGATGTACTGGACATCTCACTGTGATGGTAAATAGGTTAAAAAATTATCTATATAAAAAAAGAAAAAAAATGAACCAGAATAGTGGGAAAGAATTAAAAATAAAAGTTGTATCTATGAAGTAGTGGTGGTTGTTCTCTTGTAGTCTTTTTTTTTTTTTTCCTGATTTGTTTTCTGGGGGAGGGGGCTGCCACGTGGGTTTTCAGTCAATGATGTTCCCTGAGTTAAGTCCTCCCGACCCCCTCAAGGGGGTGGGTTTTTTTTCAGGTTTTTGTTCTCTGGAGGTTTTTATGTTTGTTCACTTCTTTTCTCTCGCCTTGACAGCTTTTGATGGTTTTTGGAGGTTTAGAGGAAAGCAAACTGCACCCCAACCTCCCTCTCAGAGAGAAGCCTCAGTCTGCTCCCCTGCAGGTGCTGCAGCCGCTGGGCCGCTGGCAGAGCAGGTTCAGAGTCGCGGTCCCTGGGGACGCAGGATCTCCTGCTTGTACGCAAAACCAAGGCAGCTGTGGCTGTCTGGGCAGCTCCAGACCGCCAGAGAGGTTCCAAGCAGCAATCGCACACTGAGATTTTCCCGCTGGCTGGGGCTGAGAGCTCAGGGCTTGCGCACACCTCTCCCAGGGGATGGTTTGGGGCGCGGCGCCTCCAGCTCTATCGGCTCTATCGCCGCGTGGGTCTATCACCGCGTGGGTCCCAGAACACCAGGCTGGGCGTTCGTGCACCTCTCTCAGTGGAGGTTGAGGCACGCGCGCATCTCCAGTAAGGTGCGCGTTCTGCCGTCTGGTGTGGCTCGCAGCCCCTCACGGGAGCTGGACTCCACCCATTCTCGGGCGCACTGGCGGCTCCGGGACAAAGACCAGGTTTCTCCGCCGCACTCTCCGGCTCAGCGCCAGGGGAGGCTGCCCTGGGTCTGGGGACTTAAGCCTCTGTCCCTAGCCGCCCCGATTCCCACAATTTCCCCGCACGAGTCTTTGCTCTTTTGAGTGCTTTCAACAAGACTCCAAGTTAATGCTGGTCCCCAGATGCCGGGCACTCTCGTATCGGGGTATTATTTTCCAGTCGGTCGCCTCTGGTGGCTCCCTCCCCCTTTTGTTTATCTTCCGATATCAGTCCGACGTTCCCACTCCACTTTACCTGCCCACTTGCGTCTTCTGGCCCCCGTAGAGATCCAGACGTGTATAATTCTGATCTCAGGCTGATTTCATGGGTGATCGGAGTTCTTTGGTAGGTAATCAGCTCACTTTAGGGTGCAGGTTGAAAAGGCGCCTCCTCCTACTTCCCCGCCATCTTGTCTCACCTTGCCCTGACTTTAGATACAGGAAATCTCGATTCAGCCACACAAGATTGGGGCCACCATGCCCTCAGCCCGAAACCTAACACTAGCTTGTGTATTCAGTCTTCCATCCCCAGAGTTCTGGTGCAGAAGCCCTCCAGATTGGGAATTCCGGAGCCCCAACACAGCACTCTGCCTGACTTTAGGAAGGCAAAGGTATCCTATGGGACTGCACAAAAACCCCAAAGGAGGATCAACCTGTTCAGCCCTAGAGGGCACTGAAATTTCATAGGCCGCCCTGTGAACTAATGTTCTGTCTGCCCCACACTTATCCCCAGCCTCCTGTCAGCCACCCGGGTAGCTGGCCACCTATCCACGAGATTGGAACTGCCAAGCCCCTAGGTCATCATCTCTACCCAACCTGGATTTATAGGAATCTGTCCCCAGAGGCCTATTCACAAAACCCAGCATATGGAGGAACATGATCCACAAAATAGAAGTCCACCTGCCCCCCAGCAGGATACGTTGCTATTGGGATGTGTGTAAAACTCTCAGAGTAGGAGAAAACTGCAGGGCCCATGAGGCCCCGCCCACTATTGAGGGCTGTCCTGGGCACAAGCCGACATTGTGACCCTCGGCCTGAGGTACGTTTTCAACGAAGACCCCTTGGTAGCTTGACCTGGAGCCAGCATCTGAGGCCTGCCGTGACCCTAAGCCCAAATCTTAACCCAAGGTTGTGTTGCCAGGCACCCATACGCAGAGCCCTGCTCTCAAATCTCTCCTTATGGGGACCTCTGAATAAGAAAACAGGATTCCTCCTTTCCCCCAAAATGACACCATTGTATTTGGTGCTTTGCAAAACCCCCAAAGAGGGAGGAACTTCCATGGCCCCATGGAGCCCACCCTCATATTATTATACCGCCATCATAGACACAAAAACCAGAAACAAAAGCCTGGGCTTCCACCCCACACTCACCCTCATTTCAGATCCTGAGCACCTTGCCTCAGGGACTGCAGATTGGGCCTGCCATACCATCGGCCCTAATCCTAATGCTAGTTGGTGTTTTCAGACTTCTGTTCCCAGAGTCCTACCCCACAAACCCACCAGCCTGGGTATTCCATAGCCACACCACTGAACTGTGCTGCCCTCCAGAAGGTATCTGTGCCCTTTAGAGCTTCAAGAAACCTCAAAATAGGAGAAACCTGAAAGGCCCCTGAGGCCAGCCCAATTTCATAGGATGCCCTGGATAACAATGCACATTCTGACATACCCTGAGTACCGACCTCCCATCAGACACCCAGGTAGATGGCCCCAGAGAGAGAATATTGAACCTGACATGCCATTAGGCCCTAATCTGTACCCTAGCTTTGGTATCCAGGCATCTGTCCCCAGAGAGCTCATCTCAAATACCAACATTTGGTGGATCTCTGAGCCAAAGAACACAGCATCTGTCGTCCCCAGAAGGAAATATTTCTATTTGGAGCTGTGTCAAACTTTCAGGGTAGTAGAATCCTGCAGGGCCCCCGATGCCACCGCCACTTTCAAAGGCCGCCCTGGACACAAACCCGCAATGTGACCCTCAGCATGAGACTTGTTTTCAACTGAGCACACAGGGTAGATTGCCCTAGAGCCAGCGGATAGGACCTACCATGTCCCTCGTCTCCAATGGAAACCCTAGGTGGGGTTTTGGGGGCTTCATACATAGAGCCTACTCTCAAATCTTTCCATACTGGGTTCCCTTGAGCCATCAAACACCACTCCCCCTGTCCTGAAGAAGAAACCTTGCTGTTTGCAGCTGCACCCAACGCCCAGATAGGGGAAACCTCCATGGCCTGAAAGCCAGCCCTACATCAGGCGACACTCATGGACACAAACCCCAGCCTGAGCAGACGTCTGACACTCGCTCTTATTTCAGATGCTAGGGATCTGCAGATCGGGCCTGCGGTGCCCTAGGCCCAAACCCTAACCCTAGCTTGTGTTTTCAGTCTTCCGTCCCCAGAGTCCTGGTGCACAAACACTCCACATCGGGAATTCTAGAGCCCCAACACAGCACTCTGCCTGCTCTCAGAGGACAAAAGTGGCCTATGGGACTGCACAAAAGCCCCAAATGAGGATCAGCTCGCAGGGCCCTCGACGGCACTGCAATTTCATAGGCAGCCCTGTGCACTAATGTTCTGTCTGCCTCAGCTTGATCCCCAGCCTCCTGTCAGCCACCAAGTTAGCTGGCCGCCAATCCACGTGATCAGACCTGCCATGCCCCTAGGCCATCATCTCTACCCAACATGTGTTTCTAGGCATCTGTCTCCAGAGGCCTGTGCTTAAATCCCTGCATATGGGTAACATGATCCACAAAATAGAAGTCCTCCTGCCCCACAGCAGGAAATCTTGTGATTGGGATGTGTGTGAAACCCTCAGAGTAGGAGAAACCTGTCTGCATCATGAGGCCCCGCTCATACATGAGGGCCATCATGGGTACAAACCCGCCTTGTGACCCTCAGCCTGAGCCACGTTCTCAACTAAGCCCCCTCCATAACTTGACATAGATCCAGCATATGAGGCCTGCCGTGACCCTAGGCCCAAATCCTAACCCAAGGTTGGGTATCCAGACACCCATACACGAAGCCCTGTTCTCAAATCCCTCCTTATGGGGACCCCTGAATCAGAAAACAAGATTCCTCCTTTCCTCCACAATGACACCATGCTATTTGGAGCTCTGCAAAACCCCCAAAGCCGGAGAATCTTCCATGTCCCCATCAAGCCACCCCTACATCCCGCAGCCATCCTAGACACAAAAACCAGGGGCAAAAGCCTGAGTTTCCACCTCACCAGTTTCCTAATTACTAATCAAAAAAGTTCTCCTCAAGGTCAGCAGATCAGGCCTGCCATAACCTCTGCCCTAATCCTAACACTAGTTGGTTTTTTCAGACTTCTGTCCCCAGAGTTCTTCCCCAAAAACACTCCAGCCTGGGTAATCCATAGCCACACCACAGGACTGTGTCTGCCCTCTAGGAGGAAGGTGGGCCTTTTAAAGCTTCAAGAAACCTCAATATTGGGAGAAACTGCTAGGCCCCGACACCAACACAGTTTCGTAGGGTGCCCTGAACAAAATTCATTGTCTGACACAACCTGTGTACTGGCCTCCAGTCAGACTCCCAGGTAGATGGCGCCGGAGACAGAAGTAGGAACCTGACATGCCCCTAGGCCCTAATTTGAACCCCAGCTTAGGTTTTCAGCCATCTGTCCCCAGAGGCGTGGTCTCGAATACCAACATATGGGGGTCCCTGAGGCATAAAACAGAACACCTCCTGTCCCCAAATGGAAACTTGCTATTTGGAGCTGTGAAAAACACTCAGGGTAGGAGAATCATCCCTGGCCCTTGAGCCACCGCCAAATCCAAGGTCTTCCTCGACACAAACCCACATTGGGACCCCTCAGCATGAGACTCCATTTCAACTCAGCACACTGGGTACTTTGCCCCAGAGGGAGAAGATAGAACCTGCCTTGTTCCTAGGCGCCAATGGGAATGTGAGGTGGGGTTTCTAGGCATCCATACCTAGAGCCCTGATCTCGAATCAGTCTGTATGGGGCACCCTTGAGCCATCAAACAGGAATCCCTCTGTCCTGCAGAAGGAAACATTCCTGTTTGGAACAGCTCACAACACCCAGATTGGGAAAACCTCCATGGCCTCATGAGGCAACCCCTCCATTAGGCGGCCATCATGGTCACAAACTCCAGCCTGAGCGAACTTCTGACAGTCGCTGACTTGAGATGCTGGAGATCTCGATTCAGTTCTGTAGATTGGGCCTGCTGTGCCCTAGGCCCTAAACCGAACCTAGATTGTGTATTCAGACTTCCACCCTCAGACTCCTGGCCAACAAGTCCTTCAGATTGGGAATTATGGAGGCACAATGCAGCACTCTGCCTCCCCACCAGAAGGAAAAAGTGCCCTAGGGGTTGCCCAAAAACCCCAATGAGGATCAACCTGCACGGCCCATGACGGCATCCCAATTACATAGGCCGCCCTGGGCAATATCGCTCTGTCTGACACAGCCTGAGCCCAGACCTCCCCTCAGCCACCTAGACTGCTGGCCGCATATCCAGCAGATTGGACATGCCCTGGCTCCAGGATGTCATCTCTACCCAACCTGGGTTTTAGGCATCTGTCCCCAGACCTCATCTCAAATTCCTGCATATGGGAGACCTGATGCACAAAACAGAACTCCTTATTCCCCATGGCAGGAAACCTTGCTGTTGAGATGGGTGTCAAACCCTCAAAGTAGGAGAAACCTGCATGTCCCACTCTTGAGGGCCACCTTGGGCAGAAACACGCATTGTGACCCTCAGCCTGAGTCCATTTTCAAATAAGCCCCCTTGGTAGCTGTACCAGGTGCCCGCATTTCGGGCCTGCCATGCCCTTAGGCCTAAATCCTAACCCACAGTAGGATTTAGCAGGTGCCCGAACCAAAGCCCGTCTCTGGGATCCCTGTTTTGGGGGGATAACTGACACAGAAAACAGGACTCTTCCCTTCCCCCAGAACGACACCATACTATTGGGAGCTGAGCAGAATCCCCAGAGAGGGAGATACTTCCACGGCCACCTGAGGCCAACCCTACATTCCACGGCCACCCTAGACACACAACCCCCACACAAAAGCCTGAGCTACTGCCTCACCTACACCTAAGTTCAGATGCCGAGGAGCTGCACTCAGGGTCTGCAGATCGGCCTCTGCCCTAACCCTATCCCGAGTTTGTATTTTCAGACTTCTGTCCCCAGAGCTCTGGCCCACACACCCTCCAGGATGGGGCTTCCAGAGCCACATCGCAGGACTGCCCTGCTCACTCAAAGGAAAATCTGCCCATCACAGTTGCCTAAACCCTCCCGATTCGGAGAAACCTGCAAGACATCTGACACCACCCTAATTTCGTAGGCTGCTCTGGACAAAATATGCAGTCTGTCCTCCTGAGCACCTACCTCCAGTCAGACACCCAGGTAAAGGGCCCTAGAGACATAAGATTGAACCTGACATCCCCCCAAACCCTAATCTGAACCCTAGTTTAGGATTTCAGGCATCTGTCCCTAGAGGCCTTGTCTCGAATACCTACATAGGAGGGGTCGCTGAACCACAAAACAGAACACCTCCTGTCCCCAGAAGCAAACCTTGCTCTTTGGAGCTGTGTCGAACCCTCAGGGTAGAGGAATCCTGCATGTCCACTGAGCCACCGCCACAACCAAGGTCTCCCTGGACACAAACCTGCATTGTGAACCATCAGCATGAGACTCCATTTCAACTCAGCCCCCTGGGTATTTGGCCCCTGAGACAAGAGATCAAACCTGCCATGTTCTAGGCTGCAATGGTAACACGAGGTGGTCTTTCCAGGCATCCATTTGTAGAGCCCTGCTATCAAATCTTTCCATGGGAGAGTCCCTGGAGTCATCAAAGAGGACTCCCACTGTCCCACAGAATGAAACCTTGCTGTTTGGAGAAGCTCACAACCCCCACAGTGGGGAAACCTCCATGGCCTCATGAGGCCACCCCTCCATTAGGTGGCCGTCATGGACAACAACTCTAGCATGAGAGAACATCTGACACTCGCCCTTACTTCAGATGATGGAGATCTCTATCAGCCGCTGCTGATTGTGACTCCCATGCCCTAGGCCAACAACCTAACCCTCGCTTTTGTTTTCCAAATTCCATCTTCACGCTCCTGGCCCACATGCATTCCAGATTGGGAATTCTGGGGCCACAACGCAGCACTCTGCCTGTCCACCAAAAAGAAAAAGTGCCTATGTGGCTGCCCCAAAACCCCCAAAGAGAATCCACTTTCATGGCACTCGAGGGCACCGCAAATTCTTAGGCCACCCTGTGCACTAATGCTCTGTCTGACACAGCCTGAGCCCCAACCTCCTATCAACTCCCAGATAGCTGGCCGCATATCAGGCAGATTGGACCTGCCATGGCCCTAGGCCATCATCTCTACCCAACCTGGGTTTTCAGGCATCTGTCCCCAGATTTTATCTCAGATCCCTGTATATGGGGGAACGTGATGCACAAAAGAGTACTCCTCCTTCCCTGTGGCAGGAAAATTTTCTGTTGGGATGGGTGTAAGTCCCTCAAACTAGGAAAACCTGGCATGACCCACATGGCCACGTCCACACTTGAGGTCTGAACTTGGCACACACACGCATTGTGTTCCTGAGCGCCTTTTTCAAAGAAGTGTCCTCCATAGCTTGAACAAGAGCCTGCATTTTGGGCCTGATTTGTGCCTTGGCCCAAATGCTAACCCACGGTGGTGTTTTCCAGGCACCCGTACCTAGAGCCCGTCTCTGGAATCCCTGGTTTTGGGAGACTCCTGAGACAGAAAAAAGGACTCTTCCCTTACCCCAGAATGACACTGAACTATTGGGAGCCGGGCAGAATCCCCAGAGAGGGAAAATCTTCCATGGCCCCTGAGTCCAAAGCTCCATTCTGGGGCCATCCTAGACACACAATCTAGAGACAAAAGCGTGAGCTACCACCTCACACTTGCCCTAATTTCAGATCCTGAGGACCTCCCCTCATGGTCTGCAGATCGGGCCTGCCATAACCTCGGCCCTAACCAAAACTCGAGTTTGTGTTTTCAGAGTTCTGTCACCAAATCCCTGGCCCACACGCCCTCCAGGATGGGGCCTCCAGAGCCACACCGCAGGACTGTGCCTGCCCTCCTGAAGGAAACTGTGCCTGTCACAGTTGCCAAAACTCTCCTGTATAGGAGAAAACTGCAAGGCCCCCGAGGCCACCTGAATTTCGTAGGCAGCTTTGCACAACAATGTGCAGTCTGTAACACCCTGAGGTCCGACATCCAGTCAGACACCCAGGATAATGTCTCTAGAGAGAGAAGATTGAACCTGACATGTCCTAGGCCCTAATCTGAACCCAAGCTTAGGTTTTCAGGCATCTCTCCCCAGAGGCCTGTTCTCGAATACCAACATATTGTCCAACATGTGGTCCCTGAGACACAAAACAGAACACCTCCTGTCCCCAGAAGGACACCTTGCTCTTTGGAGATGTGTCAATCCCTCAGGGTAGGAGAGATTCCTACATGGCCCCTGAGCCACTGCCACATACCAAGGTCTCCCTGGACACAAACCCGCATTGTGACCCATCAGCATGAAACTCCATTTCAACTCAGCCCCCTGGGTAGTTGGACCCAGAGCCACCAGATCGAACGTGCCATGCTCCTAGGCTGCAGTGGTAACACTAGGTGGGGTTTCCAGGCACCCATAGGTAGAGCCCTGCTATCGAATCTTTCAATATGGGGGACCCCTGAGCCATCAAACAGGACACAACCTGCAGTCCACATAAACCAAGCTATTTGGAACTGTGAAATCCCCAGAATGAGAAGAATACCACCATGAAGCCACCTATGAGTCACAGAACTCATGGACAGAAACTTCAGCCTGTGCAACATACTGACACTCGCCTTCCATTCCACAGGCCCTAACCTTAGTCCTAACTTGGGTTCTCAGACTTCCATCCTCAACGTCCTGGTCCACAAGTCCTCCAGATAACGAACACTGAGCCACACCCCAGGAATGTGCCTGCCCTCCAGATGGAAAATGTGCCTTATTGAGTTGCAGGCGACCCCCCTATTATGAGAAAGATGCATGAAACCCCGAAGCCACCCCATTGATGGAAGCCGGCCTTGGACACTAATACACGTTCTGCCCTCAACCAGAGCACTGACCTCCAGTCAGCCACCAAGTAGCTGGCCCCAGTGGTAATCCTTTGGACTTTCCATGCCCCCAGGCCCTATCACGTACCCTGGTTTGAGTGTTCTGGCATACATACCCAGTGCCCTGCTCTCGAATCACTCCATATGGGCGACCCTATGGCCATACATAGGACTCCACCTGCCCCCCAGAATGAAACCATATTATTTAGGGCTTTGCAAATCCCCAGGAGCAGAAGAAAACCCCATGGACCCAGGAGGCCACCCACATCTATGACGGCCCTAGTGGACACAAATTCAAGTCTGGGCGAATACCTAACACTCGCCCTAACTTCAGAATCTGGGACCTTGCCTCAGCATCTGCAGATCGGTGATCCATGCCCTAGACACTAACCATAAACTTAGCTTGGGTTCAAACTTCAGTATTCAGAGTCCTGAAACACAAGTCCTCCAGATTGGGGACTCCACGGCCACAGCAGGACTCTCCCTGCCCTCTAGATTGAAACCGTGCCCTATGGAGCTGCCCAAAACACCTAGATTATTGGAAACATGCACCACCCCAATGCCAAGAACTTGTGTATGTCACCCTGGATGCTACTGTGCAGTGTGACACACCTGAGTCCCGTCCTCCAAACAGCCACAGAGATATCTGACCCCAAAGCCAGGAGATCGGACCTGCCATGCCCCTAGGCCCTTTTGCTAAACATGGGTTGGATTAGCAGGCATCCATACCCAGAGCCCTCCTCTCAAATCCCACCACACAGGGGACCGTTGAGAAACAGAACAGAACTTCTCCTGCCCCCCAGAAGGTATCCTTGCTTTTTGCAGCTCTGCCTAACTCTCTGAGTTGGAAGACAGCTGCGTTGCCACTGAGGCCATGCCCAATTTTACAGGCCGCCCAGGATACAAACACCCATTGTTACCCTTAGCCGGAGCCCCATTTTCAACACAGCCCCATGGGTAGCTCCGCCCAGAGACAGGATCTAAGGTTTTCCATACCACTAGGGCTTAACCTTAAACATAGTTTGGATCTTCAGGTATCCATACTCAGAACCCTGCTCTCCAATCCCTCCGTATGGGGGACCCATGAGCCATAAAACAGGACACCACCTATCCCCCAGAATAGACCAAACTATTTGGAACTGTGCAAAAACCCCAGAGCCGGAGCAAACTCCATGGCCCTGTTAGGCCAGCCCTACATTTGGTGGATCACATGGATACAAACTCCAGCCTGAGTGACCTCCTGACACTCGCCTTAACCTCTATTCTCAGGGAGCATGCCTCAGCGTCTGTACATTGGGCCTGTGATATCCTAGGCTGAAACCCTAGACCTAGCTTGGGTTTTCAGATTTCTGTCCTCAGAGTCCTTTTCCACAAGCCAGAGTTGGCATATTGGACCTGGTATGTCCCTACACCCGATCTCAAACTGTATGTTGTGTTTTTAAGGCATGCATCCCCAGAGCCCTGCTGGTGAATTTCTCCAAATGGGGTACCCTAGAGACATACAAGAAGTCCCCACTCGTACTCCAGAATGAAACCTTGCTATTTGACATTGCGCAAAACCCCCAATGTGGGAGAAACCTCCATGTCCTCAGGAGGCCACCTCAACTTCCAGCGGCCCTAGTGGTCACAAATTTCAGTCTGAGCAAATGCCTGATATTTGCCCTAAGATCAGATCCTGAGGAGCACAACATAGCATCTGCAGATCCGGCCTGCCATGCCCTAGGACCTGTCCCAAACCCTAGCTTGGGTTTTCAGACTTTTTTCCCCAGAGTCCTGGCTCACAAGCCTTCCAGACTGGGGACTCAGGAGCCATACGGGACTCTCTCTGCCCTCCAGAAGGAAGCCATGCCCTATGGTGCTGTACAAAGCCCCCCAGATTAGGAGAAACATGCATGGGCTCTGAGGCCACCCCCACTTAAGAAGCCCTCCCTGGACGCTAATACACATTCTGTCCCTCATCCTGAGACAGGACCTCCATTTGGCACCCATGTAGCTAGCCCAAGAGACAGCAGATCTGACCTATCCTGCCCCTAGTCCCCAATTCTAACCCTAGCTGTGTTTTCAGATATCTGTCCCCAGTGGTCTACTTTCAAATCGCTCCATATGGGAGATCCCTGAACAAGAAAACAGGACTTCTCCTGCCGTCCTAAGGGAATTCCTGTGGTTTGGAGCTGTGTAAAATTCTCAGAGTAAGAGACATCGGCATGGCCTAGGCCATCCCGAATTTTGGAGGACTCACTGGACACAAGCCGATTTGTGAACCTCAGCCTGAGCTGCATTTACAACCCAGTCTCTGAGGTAGCTCGCTCCAGAGACAGCTGATCAGGCATGCCATGTCCCAGGCCCTAATCCTAACCCTGTATTTGGTTTTCAGGAATCCATACCCAGAGACTTGGCTCAAATCCCTGCATATGGAGGACCCCTGAGTCATAATACAAAACTCCTCCTGTCCCGCAGAATGAAACTTTGCTAATTGGAGCTGTGCAAAATCACCATAGCTGTAGTAACCTCCCTGGGCACATGAGGCCACCTCCATGTTTGGCAGTACACATGGCCACAAAGTCCAGCCTGAGTGAACACCTGACACTCACCCTAAATTCACAATCCATGGAGCTTGCCACAGCATCTGCAGTTCGAGCCAACCGTGCCCTAGGCCCTAACCATAACCCTAGTTTGGGTTTTCAGACTTCCGTCCCAAGAGTCCTGGCCCACAAGTCCCCCAGATAGAGAACTCAAGAACCCCACCATATGACTCGGCCTGCCCTCTAGAAGGAAACTGCCCTATGGAGTTGCACAAAACCCTATGATTACAGAAACGTGCATGGCCCCTGATGCCACTCCAGGTTTTTACACCACTGTGGACACTAATTCGAGTCTGACAACCTGAGTCCCATTCTCCAATCAGCCACTGGGACAGCTGGCCCCAGAGCCAGGAGATCAGAATGCCCCTAGGCCCTAATCCTAACCTTAGGTTGGGTTTTCAGGCATCTATACCCAGAACCCTGTTCGTGAATCCCTCCTTATTGTGGACACCTGAGCCATAAAACAGGACTCCTCCTGTCCCGTAAAATAAATCTTGTTAATTGGAGCTGCATAAAACCGGCAGGGCTGTAGTAACCTCCATGGCCACATGAGGCTTCCCCCATATTTGGCAGAACGCATGGACACAATCTTCAGCCTGGGGGAACGCCTGACACTCGGCCTAAATTTACATCCCAGGGAGCTTGCCTCAGTGTCTGCAGATTGGGCCTGCCATGTGCTACGCTCTAACCTTGCCTTAGTTTGGGATTTCATAATTCTGTCCTCAGAGTCCAGGTCCACAAGCCCTCCAGATAGGGAACACTGGAGTCACAACACAGGACTCTGCCTGCCTTCCAGAAGGAAAAAGTGCCCTATGGAGCTGCACAAAACCCACAGATTATGAGATAGCTGCATGAGACCCCAAGTCACCCCCATTGACGAAAGCCAGTGCTGGACACTAATACAATTATGTCCTTCAACCTGAGTCCTACCTCCAGACAGACACCCAGGTAGTTGGCACCAGAGGCAGCAGATTGGACCTGCCTTGCACCTAGGACCTAACCCTAACCCTAGGTTTAGTTTTCAGGCATCCATGCCCAGAGGCCTGCTCTCGAATCCCTCCATATGGGGTACCCTAGAGCCAAAGAGCAGCACTCCAACTGTCCTCCAGAATGAAACCTTGCTTTTGTAACTACACAAAACTCCCCGAGTGGCAGAAACCTCCATGTCCTCAGGAGGCCACCTCAACATACGGTGACCATAGTGGTCACAAATTGTAGTCTAAGCAAATGCCTGACACTTGCCCTAACTTCACATCCTGGGGTTCTCGCTGTAGCATCTTCATATTGGGCTTGCCATGTCCTGGGCCCTAACTCTAACCCTAACTCAGGTTTTCAGACTTCTTTCCTCAGAGTCCTGGCCCACAAGCCTTCCAGTCTGGGAACTCAGGAGCTATAACCACAGGACTCTCCCTGCCCTTCAGAAGGAAACCGTGCCCTATGGAGCTGCCCAAAACCCCCTTCATTAGGAGAAATATGCATGGCCTCTGAGGCCACTCCCACTTACAGAAGCCAGTCTTGGACACTAATACACATTCTGTCATTCATCCTGAGCCCCGATCTACACTCTGCCACCCACGTGGCTAGCCCAAGAGCCAGCAGATCAGACCTGCCCTGCCCCTAGGCCCTCATTCTCACCCTAGATTGTGTTTTCATACATCTGTCCACAGTGGCCTGTTCTCGAATCCCTCCATATGGGATATCCTCGAGCCAGAAAACGTAATTCCTCCTGTCCTCCAAAAAGGATTTCTAGCTGTTTGGAGCTGAGTAAAACCCTGAGAGCTAGAGACACCAGCATGGCCGAGGCCACACCCTCTTTCTGAGAACTCACTGGACACAAATGTGTGTTGTGATCTTCACCCTGTGCTCCATTTACAGCTGAGTCCCCCAGGTTGTTCCCTCCAGAGACAGCTGATTGGGCATGCCATGCACCTAGGACCTAATCCTAACCCTAGGTTGGGTTTTCAGGAATCCAAACCAAGAGCCTTGGCTCAAATCCCTCCATGTGGGTGACCCCTGAGTAATAAAACAGGACTCCTTCTGTCCCGCAGAATAAATCCTTACTAACTAGAGGTGCTCAAAATCTCCAGGGCTTTCGTTACCTCCAAGGCTATATTAGTCTGCCTCCATATTTGGCAGAACTCATGGACACAAACTCCAGCCTGAGTGAATGCCCAAAACTCGCAATAAACTCACATCCCAGGGAGCTTGCCTCAACCTCTGCAGATTGGGATGGCCATGCCCTAGGCCCCAAACTTAACCCTAGCTTGGGATTTCAGACTTCCGTCCCAAGAGTCTTGGCCTACAAGCCCTCCAATAGAGAAATCCGGACCCATACCATAGGACTTCTCCTGCCCTCCAGAAGGAAACCGTGCTCTATGGAGCTGCACAAAATCCCCAGATTAGGAGAAACGGAGAAACCTGCATGGCCAACGAGGCCACCCCCATTTAAGGAACCTGTCCCTGGACACTAATATACATTCTCACCCTCAGCCTGAGCCCCGCCCTCAAGTCAGCTACCCATGTTGTTGGTCTGAGAGTCAGCAGATCAGACCTGCCATGCCCCTAGTCCCTAATGCTAACCCTAGGTTGGGTTTTCAGGCATTCATATCCAGAGCCCTGCTCGTGAATCCCTGTATTTGGGGGACCCTGAGACACACAATAAGACTCCACCAGTCCGTCATAATGAAATCTTGCTATTTGGAACTGCACAAAACCCCCTGAGCAGGAGAAACCTCTATGTTATCAGGAGGCCGCCTCCACATACGGTGGTCCTAGTGTTCATAAATTCTAGTCTGAGTGAAATCCTGACACTCGTCATAACTTCCGATACTGGGGAGGTCGCCTCAGCATCTGCAGATAGGACCTGCCATGCCCTAGGCCTTAGCCCAAACCCTAATTTGGATTTTCAGATGTCATTTCCCAGAGTCCTGGCCCACAAGCCTCCTAGGTTGGGGACTCAGGACTCACACCACAGGCCTCTCCCTGCCCTCCAGAAGGAAACCGTGCGCTATGAGCCGCACAAAACCCCCAGATTAGGAGAAACATGCACTGCCCCCGATGCTACCTCACTTTTGTACTCAACCCTGGACGTTCATGCACAGTTTGACACAACCTAGTCCCGTCCTCCAATCAGCCACCATGACAACTGGCCCCAAGTCAGCCGATCGGATATGCCATGCCTCTAGGCCCTTATCCTAACCCTAGGTTAGATTTTCAGGCATCCATACAGAGCCCTGCTCTTGTAAATCCTAAGGGAACCTCCCACCAAATGCTATGAGGCGTAAGGGGCAAGGTTGTTGGCAATGTTTACAGCATGTGAAAAAGCTATTCCCCTGAGGATTCTGGAAGCCAGAAACACATTGTGTTGGCAAAAAGCAAGAGTACATCTTTTTGTATCAGATGTCTCCAGTCCAGTAACTCTGGTATTGGACTACACTAGAATGTGCACGTGGTTGCAGTGTTCCAAATTCTATTGGGTTCTGCGGTCAAGGAATTGACTGCACTGCCTGAGATCACCTCCCCTATTCTACACTGGATTATCACCTACAGAAACAGTGCTCAGGGCTGCTGTCTTCTCATCTCCTTTCTGCATGCAAGGCCACATCTGTACACAGTGACACCAACACACACATCTCCACAGGCCCCCAAGGAAGGGATGATTGCATCCTAGCTTCAGACACAAATCTCTACTCTCACCTGTTTGTGACCCTGGATAAGACATTATGCCTAACAGGGGTGGTCTGCATCTTGTCTGTAAAATACAGATGATTGTAGCATGGACTTCCTCCATATCTCCAGTAGCATATGTGGAATAATATATATGATATTGGAGGAGTCGTGTCATATGTAGGAAATACCTCCAAGCACATTTTCCTCCTCTTCTCAATTTCTCTGAGGCTGCTACTCGTCAGATCCCACCCTACAGTCCCTAATGTTTTGTGAATGTGTGTGTGTGTGTGTGTGTGTGTGTGTGTGTGTGTGTGTGTGATAGAGATAGAGAGAGAGTGTGTGTTTGTGTGTGAGTGCATGCACAGTCGCTCCTGTGGGCACACATCTGTTCATCAGTGCTCATATTCTGGCGTCCGAGAAGGCGCCAGACCCATCTACAGAGGGGTGGGCCATACTTTCCCAAGATCTTAGGCTTTCTAATTTTCAAAGCAAACCCTGAAGAAGGGATTGAAGCTTTGGCGCTTGATGGTCAGAATCCACCCTTACCACTAGAGACTTCATATCCTGTCCTGAGAGCTATTAAATCCTTCCCAATGGGTGTGATGTGGATAGGGGTCCACTCAGGGGGTTGCCATGACCTGGGCTCCCCCTCAGACAAGAACTTCCTGGAATGCCTCCTTCCTATGATATCAATACCCTTCCTCACCCTGAAACTTTCTCCATGTCTGTAGCCCCTGCCGTCAACCCAACTTTTTCCAGAGCCTTCCAGTGAGTCCTAGGTACATCCAGGGCCCCAAATTTGAGGACACTCACAAAGAGCTGGGTTCATACTTGGTTCATCCTTCTTACAAGATTGTGATTCTGGGTAAGGCACTAACCATGCAGCCTTCTTCACCTTCTCCCAGCGGTTCCCTGAAATCTCATATCCTGTTTTATCATCTTTGTGTAACCCTGTCCATTGGAGTGTGGTCTGGATTTAATAATTCCTTCCATTCCACAGAACATGGCCCCATGATCCAAAAGCCCCATCTGAGATTTAGTTCTAAAAGCTCATTGCCCATCCCCATGCTGTCTCGGTCCTGTGGCCTCTCTCAGATCATCATCCCGGAGTACAAGTCCCTATGCTGAACCTTGAAACACACACATGGGCCCGGGACCTAGCAAGGAGGGCCAACAACAGACCAAAGAACTCACGCCTTTTGAGATAGATGGAACCCTGCCAAAACCACTATGTGAGCTCAGATTCTCAGTGAAGCAGATCCTGCATTGATATTATCAATAGCCTCAAAGTTCTGAGGGGCTCTGGCAGGAGCCCCTAGGTAAGCCCTCCTGGATTCCTGTACTTAAAGACTCCTCAGAGAATGTGAGATAGTATTTGTTGGTTAAGCCACTGAGTGTGGGGTAATGTGGTCACACAGCACGAGGAGCAGGGCACTGGTAGTGTCCACCTGCCCCAGGCCATGGCCCTCCTCACTTTCCTCTCTACTCCCACGTTCAGCTTCCTCCAATCACTCTGGCCTCTTTTCTAACCCCAACTCCGAGAACATAATGTTCTGCTTCTTATCCTCTGCACCATGGTACCCTCTGCCATTTAAATACACTCAGGTTTGTGCAGGGCTCTCTCCTTCTTTTCCTGCCACAGGAACTCTCAATGTCACCTTAGCACAACCTTGTCAGACCCCTCACCTGGACGAGCTCATGACCCAGTTGAAGTCCCTTGGTCTTTTCTTATAGAGAAAATGTTCTTTTCTTTTTTAAAAAAAAAGAAAGATTTTATTTAGTTTTTTAAATTTTTTATTTATTTTCAGCGTAACAGTATTCATTGTTTTTTCACCACACCCAGTGCTCCATGCAATCTGTGCCCTCCTTAATACCCACCACCTGGTTCCCCCAACCTCCCACCCCCCGCCCCCTTCAAAACCCTCAGGTTGTTTTTCAGAGTCCATAATCTCTCATGGTTCACCTCCGCTTCCAATTTCCCTCAACTCCCTTCTCCTCTCCATCTACCAGATTTTATTTATTTATTTAACCGATCACAAGTAGGCAGAGAGGCAGGCAGAGAGAGAGGAGGAAGTAGGCTCCCTGCTAAGCAGAGAGCCCGATGTGGGGCTCGATTCCAGGACCTTGGGATCATGACCTGAGCCGAAGTCAGAGGCTTTAACCCACTGAGCCACCCAGGTGCCCCTGAGCAAATATTCTTTTCATTCACCTTTTCAGTTCATGTTTGTCCATCTGCCCTCTAGACGATGATCACCTAAAGGGAAAAACTGGTTGTCTGATAAGCACTGGCACCACGAGCACACCACCATTCAGCTCTATTGTCCAAGCCCAATTAATCTGGGTTATGTGTAAGTCCTGTTGTTTTCTTTTGTTTCCTACATCAACTCTGTGCTCCATGTGGGGCTCAAACTCATGACCCTGAGATCAAGTACCTCGTGCCCTACTGACTAAGGAAGCCAAGCGCTTCTTTGGTCACTTTCTCTAGGTTCTAGGCTGATAACTATCGAAGTTTGCTTGCTGTTTTCAACACGTTCTAGTTATATTCCCTTATGCTGAATTACCAAATAACTCCCCCAAATATGGTAGCATGTTACCATAGATTTCCCCCCATGACAGTGCTGAGTAGATCTTCAGATTGGAGGCTGATCTCCTTCATGTGGTCTTTCAGGAGCCCAGAGTCCCTCTACCATAGGACCTCTCACTCCATGGGTTGTCATGTCCCTCTGACGCAATCAGCACAAGGGGAATGTCCCTGAACTAAAGGTGTTCAGGTGGTGAAACTTGTAGGAATAAGACAGAAAGAGATTTATGGCACAGGCATACTTATCACTTGAATGATGAGAGTCAAATAATTGGAAATGGCTTAGTTGTTCCATGATGGGGCTTTGAGTGCTGTCATTGAGAATGCCCAAGGGGACAGCAGCAACAGTGCCTATCTGCGGTGGGGACCTCAAGTAGAACAAGAACCCAGCCTCCAACTCTCCCTGCCTCCCACCCAGTATTACACACACACACACATATGCACACACATACACACACGTAGACACACACACACACATACACACAAAACCCAGAGGGAAAATCGTGGAATCGGGCACCATCCATTACGTGATATTATTTCTGGGAAGAAGGAAAGTGTCTTCTTCATATTTGAATCATTATTTTACTACATAACCACAGTGTGACTAAAACCTAAAGAATGATTGAGAATTACATGACTCGTTAGAAATAAATGGGATGATTTAAGATATGATTTTAATATTTTTTATAAAAAGCCTGCTAGAATACTTTAAAAATAGCCTATGCAGGATAAGGATAAAGGTTTCTAATGGACCCAAACATTTCCCCAGTTTCTGCCATTCAGGGTTCCTTTATGAAAGGGAACACTAACCAAGATAATGCAAGTAGTATATTTTGGAGTTTTCCATTATGATTGTTCTTTCAGGAACATTCGTTGGTACTAAAGTGTTATTTTTATAAAAAACTGAAAAAAAATACATAACGTTCTTACGTTCTGTAGCAAAACAGAAAAGGCCATAGTGTAGAATTCCTGGCACATGAAAATCCCACACGAGGTAAAGTAACAAAGACCGAGGGAAGAGCAGTGGTTGCAGGGACTGGCATGAGGGAATGAGCAGTGAGTGATCAGTAGCTCAGGTTTCTCTGTGATGGAAATGGTCTACTACTAAATAGTTGTGCAACACTCTTACTGTACTTAAAGGCACCTCGATATAACATTGGAAAGGATCAGAGCAAACGTTTAAGTGATCACAAATTCTACTTTATTGATATGACCAAAATCTATGAAGCCATTATACAGGTGTATACAAAACACAAAACTTACAAAAAAGGCAAGGACAGGGAAGGGGAATCCATCCAGCCTCTTCCAGCCAGCATGAGATGCTGCTTGGGGGCTAAGGCTTGTTATTCCACTGAGACAGGTGCTGGCTCGAGCCCCTTGGGAACTGCAGGAGCAGGGGCAGGACACTGCTGGACCTCCAGGTCATGAAAAGGGGCTGACAACTCTTCCATCTCAGGAGAGTGAATTAGAGCCCTGACTACCACCTACACTGGCCCCAACAGGGCAGGTGGCTCCACTGCTCTTGCTGAGGGGTGAGATCCAGCAGCAGGGATGGGGTGGGCCAGCTTTGTCTCTGAAGATACAGCGGGTGACCCAGTGGGAGCTGGCCCAATTTCCTGAGGTGGTTCAGGATCTTGCAATGGAACAAGTGCTGTAGCTCCATGAAGAGAAAGTATCACGATGATTGACTTCCCGTGTCCCTTCGAAATAAAGGAAACTTTTCCCACCACTCAATGTTGTTGTGTCCAGGAACCAATCCCTGCTTGGTCTCCCCGACTAAAGACCATGGGGACAGGGATCTGAGACTACTCACTCCTCTCAACCCAGCTGCACTCTTTGGAGGCCTACTCAGTGTGCCCCACACAGTACCCTCCACTGGCCCACATCGCTCATCCCAGTCCTTCTCTTACCCAGACACTGGTTCCGTGGGCTCAAGCTCTTGCAGGTGGGAGAGCAAGAGCTGGACACGGTGATCCAAATCTGAGCCTGGCATATTGAGCCCCAGGTATGCCAGCAGCATATTCAGTCTGGGAAACACTGGGAGCTGGACAAAATCCCCTGGTTATTGTCCTTGCCATGTGTTCAACACAGAGGAGATGGCCCTGGGAAGAGACTGTTAGGCAGCGGAGTCAGAGGACAGCACACCGTCCCAAACCAGTATCCCAGGGAACCCCTGTGGGAACCTGTGTCCCTGGACATCCAGCTCCTGTCATAGGCCAGTTCTAATTCTTGTCCACCTGCGATCTGGCAGTCCTGCCTGAGACAAGCCTGGTCACAGATGACAGGGTGGCAAAACCCACTATGTGTGTGAGTAATTGATCAATGGTGTTATAATATCTGTCCTTCTTAGGGGAGCTGGACACATGCCTCAGTCTGTCTCCTTGCTGAGTTGCTTCTTGAATTCAACTGCATGTGCCCAGGGAGGGGTGATGTCTGTCCTCTTAATTACCCTTACTGCACATACCACTGCTCTGTGAAGAGCCATCCAAAGAGGAAACAAAGGGACTCTGTCTCTAGCTAGTCCTTAACAGGACCCTCCCAATGCCCCAAATGTCACTACCTGTGTCATGTGCTGCCTCTTTCACTATGTGCCATGAGTGGATCTCCTTCCACTGACATTATTCTCCCACAAGGTGTGGAATGTCTGGTCCCTGAGCTCTCACTGGGTCTCCTGAGCAGCCTCTGAGCACCCAGTGTGCGGGTTCCAACAGATTGCTGAGTGTGATTGTTCCCACAGCCTCTCTTCTGGGTCCCAGGATTAGGGTAGAGTCAGGGCTGGGAGGGGGTGGGAAGGGGAATGATTCTCTTAGGGGCTAAAGCTGTTCCCAAGCCCCCTCTGCTTTGCCACAGTGCCCATACCCACAGCTCCCCTGAGACCCATTCTTTCTCCAGAGGAAACTCTCAGACCTTCACCCTTAAGGAGGAATCCCAGATGTGTGGGATGAGGGTCCAAGGTTCCCTCCAACTCAGACTCCCCTGGCTGCCCTTGGGGAGAGAGAAGGCCCTCCTTCATCAGCCAAAGCTCACTCACATATTCCGCTGCTCCTGAAATGCACCCATATCTGGAGGAGGCCAGGGGGAAACTAATGAAATGCCCTGTGGATGTTACCTCTCTTAGTGTCCAGTGTCACTGCCTGACCCCTGACTAGTCTGGAGGCTTGGGGTGCTATCTGATCTGTGCAGGGTTCACAGTCAGCTCCTATAGGAACGCATGCACAGAGTGGAGTTTCCTGAATGTTTGCTGAATGATAGGGCACCAACGAACCCATCACAGTTACCTGAATGAGCCTGGACCCTCTGCTCAAACCCGGAGACCACTGCTCTGGTTTCACCCAGGCACAGACCACAGATAGTCTCAGAACACTTTTTAAATGGCCAAACGGCCCAGATAAAGTCTACAGTGATAGTGAGGGTAAGGCAGAGGCTTCACCATGACAAGCAGGACAATGATAAATGAGTACAACAACAGGCTCGCTAACAGGCCTTTGCACAGTCCCAGGCACCCAGGTGCACTTTCATTTCAAGACCCCACTGAGTCCCTAAAATAACTCTGCCCCATTCAGAGGAGAAAACAGAGGCTAGGGATGTTTTGGGACATTCCTAAATCTCACAATGAGGCCGTGGCCAAATGCTGCTGAGCAGTTAGGCACAGGGTGCTGACCTTGTAAACAGGAGGTCCAGTACCTCTTGGGTGGTGGCAAAGTCTCGGTATGAGCCCAGAAATATGTTGACATAGCTGAGGTTTCCTCCTAGGGGAGCAGGCTCCAGATGTATTTGCTTCTTTAGCAGGTTGGCCCCATTGGGCCATAGCATGAGCGTCTCTCTCCTCTTCAACGGAGAGCCATTTTTCCCCTGAAGTGAAACAGAGGAGTCATGAGACAGTGCTATGGTCACCACGAGGGTTAGGGGTTGGAGCTCAGACCAAATCCCAAGATCCCAGTGACTTTTGGCAAGAGGTGGAACTAGTGGGCCACAGTCATAAAAAGAATCAGGTGACTGGGTGGTTCCTTGGCTGCATTCTAAGAGTCATGGTTTTAGCTCAGGTCATTATCTTAATGTCCTGAGATCAAGCTACTTTTAGGGTTGTGTATTGAGAGTAGAGTGTTCATGAACATTCTGTCTCTCCCTCTGCTTAACCCCAGCCTCCCCCTATCATTCTCCAATGAGTCAATCAACCAATGAGTTAATAAATCTTTAATGAAAAGAAAAAAAATGTTCTTGGCATCCATACAAAGAAGTGATGTAAGTGAAGCCTGAACTTGATAGTATCTCAGGTCAGATTGTGAGCTGAGTATTGATAGCACCTTCCTGCATGAACGGCATTGATCCTGTGATTTCTAATAACATATCCCATTCTTGAGATGAGAGCACAGAGACATTTTCTTAGGTGAGACAACTCAGGGATGTTAGGGCATGTAGGATGTTTAGTGTAGCAATGGGAGTGAGCAACAGAAGCAAATCCCATCAAAGTCTTGCATCACTGAAGGGCTCAATGTCTAAGATAAATGACTGGCCTTCTGCAATGTTGTGTAGCACAATGAGATCCCTTCTCCTGACCCTGGAGGGGCCCCAGGAATGTGTTCCCTCACAACCAAAAGGCAGAGCAGGAGTCATAGTACCATGGGCCCCCTGTTCCTTTGCATAAAGTCTCCCAACTCACCATGATAATGTGCAAGACTTGCAGAACTTGGGGAAGGACTTTCAAGACAATGGGAACACCTGGCATCACAACTTAGGGAAATGCATAACAGAGGGCAAAAGGATTCTCTATGAATGGGATGAGAAAGCATTTAGAGTCCCTTTTCTGATATTCCTACAACTATGTGGACAGTGACACTAGATTTGGCCAAGACAGGGACGGAGCCATGGAAGCAAGTTTGGGGAGACGATGGGGATGCAGATTGATGTGGGCTCAGGACTTTAGGGGGGAGCCCAGGCAATAGTAGGCTGGCTCTGGCACTTGGGACACATATATTTTTTTTTTTTTTTTGCTTTGGGACCCTGAGGGTTGGTTCTCCCCAGCACCTGCACTCACCCAGGGCCAGTGCTAGACTCTATTCGCAGTGTGGGGCACCTTCTTGTCCTTCAAGGTGGTAGAGCAGAGGTCCTCGTCATTCAGCTCCTGCCCCATCTCCTGTGTGGAGCTCTATAAAGACAGTGCCCAGACACCAGGCAGGGGGTCTCAGTGCCCTGTCTGGATCCCTTTGCTGGTTCTCAGACACAGGGCACTCCCTTCCAGATGGAACATTCCCCAGTATGCACACATCTTCACCAAGGATAGAAATGTGACACAGCTTCAGGGCCTTGGATGTGCTCTGGCACAGGTAAGACACACCTCACAATCTTCTTTCCATCCTGCCCACCATGACATTGGGGTGAACATAAAGGGATCACCAGGGTTTCCACTGTCCTGAAACCTCCTCCAGCCAGTGACAGAAACCCCCACATATCCCTCTTTACCCGAAAATCAAGAGTAGGGGATGGGGCTGCCCTAGGATGGCTCAGAGGGGTGTCTTGGCCTGGCCTAGGCTCCTTTGTATTACCTTATGGAACCTCCTGCCAAATGCCCTGAGGTGCTGGGGTGAAGTTTGAGCTAATGTCTGCAGCAAGAGAAAAAACAATTCCCCTGGGCTTCCTGGAAGCCAGAGACCCAGGAAGTAGGCACGAAGCAAGAGAACATCTTTCCATATCAGATGTCTCCAGCCAAGTGTCGGTACTGGACTACACTAGAATGTGGGTGCCTGGTTGCGGGGTTCCAAATTCTGTTGTGATCTGTGGTCAAGGAAGTGACTTCACTGCCTGAGATCACCTACCCATGTTCATCTTGGATATTATCACCTATACAGACAATGATCAGGGCTGCCATCTACTCATCCCTTTTCTGCATGCGAGACCACGTCTATACACAGGGTCACCAACACACCCCTCTCCACAGACCCCCAAGGTAGGGCTGAGTGGAGCCAGGACCCCACCTGGATTCAGACACATCTCTCTACTCTTACCTTGACCCTGGATATGCCATTATACCTGTCAGGCGTGGTCTGTGTCTTGTCTGTTCAATACGGGTGATTCTAGCATGGGCTACCTCCAGATTTCCACTGGCATATGTAGAATAATATCTATGTTATGGGAGGAGTGGTGTCACAGGTAGGAAATAACTCCAAGCACCTTTTCCTCCTCTTCTCACTTTCTCTGAGCCTGCTACTCATCATATCCCACCCTACAGTCCCTAATGGGTTAAGTGTGTGTGTGTGTGTGTGTGTGTGTGTGTGTGTGTGTGTGTGTGTGTGCATGTGTGTGTGCGTGCGTGTGTGTGTGTACAGTCACTCCTCTGGGCACTCATCTGTTCATCAGTGCTCACATTCTGGCGTCCCAGATGATGATAGACCATCTACAGAGGGGTGGGCCATTATTTCTCAAGACCTTAGGCTTTCTAATTTTCAAAGCAAACCCTAAAGGGGGAATTGGAGCCTTGGGGTTTGATGGACAGAATCCACCCTTACCACTAGAGACTGAATATCCAGTGCTGAGACCTATCATCTCTTTTCCAATGGGCATCATGTGGATAGGGGTCCACGCAGTGGATTGTCATTAGCTGGGCTCCCCCTCAGACAAGAACTTCCTGGAATGCCTCCTGTCTATGGTATCAATGCTCCCTCTCACCCTGAAACCATCTCCATGTCTGTAGCCCCTGCCTTCAACACGACTTTTCTCCAGAGCCCTCCAGTGAATGGCTAGGTACAGCCAGGGCCTGAACCTTGAGGACACTCACAAAGAGCTGGATTCATGCCTGGTTCAGCCTTCTTACAAGTCTGTCATTCTGGGCAAGGCACTGACCCTACAGGGGTCTTCACATTCTCCTCCCAGTGGTTCCCTGGAATCTCATATATTGTTTAAACAACTTTGTGTATCCCTGTCCCTTGAAGTGTGGTCTGTACTTAGTGATTCCTTCCATTCCACAGAACATGGCCCCATGACCCAAAAGCCCCGTCTGAGTTTTAATTCTAAAAGCTCATTGTCCATCTCTGTGCTGCCTCTGACCCGTGTTCTCTCTCAGATCCTGACCCTGGAATTCAAGCCCCTATGTTGAAACTTGACACACACATGGGCAGGTGACGTAGCAATGAGGGCCAATGACAGACAGAAGAACTCTGGCCTTTTGAGATGGACAGAATCCTGCCAACACCCAAAGTGAGCTCAGGTTATCAGTGGAGCAGGACATGCCTTGGTGTTGTCAACAGCCCCAAAGTGCTGAGAGGCTCTGGCAATAGCCCCTAGCTGAGCACTGCTAGATTGTTGAACTTAATGTCTCCTCTGAGACTGTGAGACAGTGTTTGCTGGTTAAGCCCCTGACTGTGGGGTAATGTGGTCAAACAGCACTAGGAGCAGGGTACTGTCCACCTGCCCCAGGCCATGGTCCTCCTCCCTTTCCTCTGCTCCCCTCTTCAGCATCCTCTTCTCTAGCACCCTGGCCTCCTATCTAACCCCCACTCTGGGAACATCATGTTCTGCTTCCAGTGCTCTGCACCATGGTACCCTCTTCTGGGCTAAATACAGTGGGATTTGTGCAGGGCTTCCTTCTTCTTTTCCTGCCACAGGAATTCTCAATGTCACCTCAGCATAGCCTTGTTGGATACCTCCACTGGTGGAGTTCAGGACCCAGTTTAGTCCCTTACTCTTGTCTCATGGATCAAATGCTCCTTTCATTCATCTTGTCAGTCATGTTTGTCCGTCTGCCCCTCTAAACCCTGAGCTCCAAGAGGGAGAAACTGTTCGCCTGATAAGGACTGGCACCACCTGAGGGCTCAGGGCCCAGTGGCTGAATGAACAGGAGAGAGGATCCAGCCCACCACCGACCAGCTCTATTGTCCAGGCCCAATTGATTTAGGTTATGTGCAAGCCCTGTTGTTTTCTTTTGTTTCCTACATCAACTCTGTGTTCCATGTGGAGCTCAAACTCATGACCCTGAGATCAAGTACCTCGTGCCCTACTGACTGAGGAAACCAAGTGCTTCTTTGGTCATTTTCTCTATGTTCTAGGCTGATAACTATAGATGTTTGTTTGCTGGTTTCAAAATGTTCTAGTTATATTCCCTTATGCTGATTTACCAAATAACTGCCCAAATTTGCTGTCATGTTGCCATAGATTTATTCACATGACAGTGCTGAGTGCATCTTCAGATTAGATACTGAGCTCCTTCATGTGGTCTTTCAGGAGCCCATAGTCCCTCCACCAAGGGCCTCATCACTCCTTTGATTGTCACGCACTTCTGACGCCATCAGTACAAGGGGAATGTCCCTGAATTAAAGTGTTCAAGTGGTGAAACTTGTAGGAATCAGACAGAAAGAAACAGATTTGTGGAACAGATGTATTTATCACTTGAATGATGAAAGTCAAATAATTGGAAATGGCTCAGTTGTTCCATGATGGGTCTTTGAGTGCTGTCACTGAGAATGCCCAAGAGGACAGCAGCGACAGTGCCTGTCCACTGTGGGGACACCAGGTAGAAGAAGAGCCCAGCCCAAAAGCTCATTACCTTCCCCCTACAGCATAACACACACACACACACACATACACACACACAAAATCACATACACTCACACTCACACACACACACGCTCACGCACAACCCAGAGGAAAATCATTGAAATTGGGACAAAATCCATTACAGATGATTATTTCTGGGAGAAGGAACTTGTCTTCTTTTTGCCATATTTAAGTCATTATTTTACTACATAAACGCCTTCTGGCTTAAAACTAAAGAGCTATTTACTCTATTACCTGGCTTGATAGTAATAAATGGGAAGAATTAAGATGTGATTTTAATATTTTTTTTATAAATGGCCCACAAGAATAATTTAAACATGGTCTATGCAGGATAATGAAAGAGTTTAGAGGTGTCTCATGGATCCAGATTTTTCCCCTGTTTCTGCTATTCAAGTAATCCTTATGAAAGGAAACACTACCCCAGATAATGAGAGTAGCTTAATTTGGGGCTTCCCATGATGGTAGTTCTTTCAGGATCATTCGTTTGTTAATAAAATATTACTTTTATACAACAATGAAAAAATTATATATCTTTCTTATATTCTACAGCCAGACAGACAGCCATATTGTAGGATTCAAGTCACATGAAAATCCCAGATGAGGTATAGTACCAGAGACAGAGCAAAGAGCCATTGTTCCAAGGACTGGGGCGCAGTAAGGAGCAGTGAGTGTTAAGTATCCCAGGTTTCTCTGTGATAGAAATGTTCTACAAGTAATTAGTTGTACAACACACTTAAGGTACTAAAAAACACCTCAATATACCATTGAAGAGGATCAGAGTAAACTTTTAAGTAAACTCTAATAATACTTTATTTAATGAACAAAACCTATTAAGCCATTTTACAAGTGTATACAAAACACAAAAATTACAAAGAGGGAAAGGAATGCTGTCCTTGGGGTTCCAGCCAGCATGAGCTGCTGTTGGCAGCTGAGTCTGGTTATTCCACTGAGAGAGGTGCTGGCTCGAGCCCCTCAGGAACCAAAAAGGAGCACAGGCAGAACCCTGCTGGACCTTCAGGTCAGGTAAAGGGCCTGATAGTTCTTCCATCTCAGGAGAGTGAATGAGAGCCCGGACTACCACCTGCACTGGCCCCAACAGGTGAGGTGGTGCCACTGCTCTTGCTGAGGGGTGAGCTCCAGCACCAGGGATGGCGAGGGCCAGCTTTGTGTACAAAGATACAGCGGGCACCACAGTGGGAGCTGGGGCGAGTCCCTGAGGTGGTTCAGGATCTTTCTCTGGGCCTAGTGCTGTAGCTCCTTGAAAAGAAAGTATCATTAGCATTATTGACTTCCCATTACCCTTCAAAATAAAGGAAGCTTTTCACAGCACTGAATATCTTCTATGTCCAAGAACCAATCTCTGGCATGTCTCCCTGACGAAAGACCATGGGGACAGGGATCTGAGTCTACTCACTCCACTCAGCTCAAGTGTACTGTAGGCTTGGTCAGTGTGGTCCACCCAACCCCCTCCACAGGACCACATCAGTCAACCCAGCCCTTCTCACTCCCAGACTCTGTCTCCGTGGGCACAAGCTGTTGCCGGAGTGAGAGCAGAAGCTGGCATGGTGCTCCACATCTGAGCCTGGCACATTGAGCCCCAGGTATGCCAGCAGCATATTCAGGCTGGGAAACTCTGGTGGCCGGCCACAACCTGGAGCTATTGTTCTAGCCATGTGTGCAAGATGGAGGAGATGGCCCTGGGAAGAGATGGTTAGGCAGAGGAGTCAGAAGACAGAGCTCCCTCCCAAACCAATATCCCAGGGAACCCCTGTGGGAACCTGGGTCCCTGGGCTTCCAGCTCCTGTCAGAGACCAGTCCTCGTGTTTGTCCACCTGTGGTCTGGCAGTCCTGCCTGAGACAGTTCTCGTCATAGACGACAGGGTGCAAAAAGGCACTATGAGTGTGAGTCCTGATCAATCCTGTGAGAATTTCTGTCCTTCCTGGGGAGCTGGACACACTCCTCAGTCTTTCTCCTTGTCCACTTGCCACAGAATTCAACTGCATTTTCCCAGGGAGAGGTTGTGTCTGGCCTCTTAATTACCCTCACTGCACATGCCACTGTGCTGTGAAGATCCAACCAAGGGGGGAAGTAGGGGACTCTGTCTCTAGCTAGGCCTTTCCAGGACTCTCCCAGCACCTCAAATGTTATCTCCTCTGCCCTTGTGCTGCCTCTTTCACTAGTTTCCATGAGTGGGTCTCCTTCCACTGACACAATTCTCCCACAGGGTGTGGAATATCTGGTCCCTGAGCTCTCACTGGGTCTTCTGAGCACCCAGTGTCCAGGTTCCAACAGATCGCTAAGTGTGATGTTTCCTACGGCCTCTGTTCCGCATCCCTGGATTGGTGTAGAGTCAGGGCTATTAGGGGGTTGGCTGGGGAATGACTCCCTTAGGGTCTAAAGCTGTCCTCCAGCCCTCTCTGCTCTGCAAAGGTGCCCACATACACAGTTCCCCCTGGCTCCTTCCTTTCTCCAGAAGGAACTCTCAGACCTTCACCCTTAAGGAGGAAGCACAGAGGTGTGGGATGAGGGTCCAAGAATCCTCCAACTCACAGTTCCCTGGCTTCAATGGGGGTGGGAGAATGCCCTTGTGCATCAGCCAAACCTCACTCATATATTCTGCTGCTCCTAGACTTTGCCGACCTCATCATAGCTGGAGAAAATACACCCATATCTATTTTTTAATTTTTTTAAAGGATTTTATTTATTTAGATTACCCAAGAGAGTGAGTTCACATGTAGGCAGAGAGACAGGCAGAGAGAGAGGGGGAAGCAGGCTCCCTGCTGAGCAGAGAGCCCGATGTGGGGCTCGATGTGGGGCTCAATGTGGGGCTTGACCCAGGGCCACAAGACCATGACCCAAGCTGAAGGCAGAGGCTTAACCCACTGAGCCACCCAGGAGCAGCAACACCCATATCTAGTGGAAGGCAGGGGTCACCACATAAAATGTCCTGTGGGTTTTAACTCTCATCTTGTCAAGTGTCACTGTTTGTCCCCTAACTAGTCTGGAGCCCTGGGGTGCTGTCTGTTCTGTGCAGGGTTCACAGTCAGCTCCAAGAGGATCGCCTGTGATGAGTGGGACTTTCTGAATGCCTCCTGAATGAGAGGGCCCAACCCAGCCAAAAACAGATATCTGAGTGGGCTTCGACCCCTTGCTCACCCCTGGGGACACCTGCTCTGGTTTTGCCCAGGCACAGTCCTCAGATAGAGTCTCATATCTCCTTTAAAAAAATTAAATTACTTTTCAGTGTTCCAGAATTCATTGCATATGCACCAGATCTGTACTCCATGCAATGCATGCCCTCCATAATACCCACCACCAGGCTCACCCAACGTCCCACCCCCCGCCTCTCCAAAACCCTCAGATTGTTTTTTAGAGTCCATAGTCTCTCATGGTTCACCTCCCCTTCCAATTTCCCTCAACTCCTTTTTCTTCTCCATCTCCCTATGTCCTCCATGTTATTTGTTATGCTCCACAAATAAGTGAAACCATATGATAATTGAATCTCTCTGCTTGACTTATTTCACTCAGAATAATCTCCTCCAGTCCCGTCCATGTTGCTACAAAAGTTGGGTATTCATTCTTTCTGATGGAGGCATAATACTCCATAGTGTATATGGACCATATCTTCCTTTTCCATTTGTCCATTGAAGGGCATCTTGGCTCTTTCCACAGTTTGGCGACTGTGGCCACTGCTGTTATGAACATTGGAGTACGTGTTGTCCTTCTTCTCACTACATCTGTATCTTTGGAGTAAATAACCAGTAGTGCAATTTCAGGGTCATAAGAAGCTCTATTTGACATTGTTTTAAATTTGACTCATCCCTGAAAATTTTTTGGAACAGTGTCAAGCTGCAAAAGTAAAACATATATTTATCTATATTCTATCTATATCTAGATATATACATAATTTATTTATTTGGAAGAGTGAGATAACCATAGAGGGAATAAAATCAGGAGCTGGAGAGGGAAAAGCAGGCTTCCCACTGAGCAGGGAGCCGGATGTGGGGCTTGATTGGGATCAAGACCTGAGCCAAAGGCAGACACATAATGACCAAATCACTCAGATGTTCCTAAAAAATATTTTAAGGTGATATTATTCAGGTATGTTTTATGAAGTGAGTGGCCTCCCTATACTCTCAAAGAGGATATTTACGATTTCATTTTGACTAACATCTGAGAACCAATTAGAATCACTCTGATTTCTCAGTGTCTTGTCTCCTAGATCCTCTTTGGTAAAAGTGCAATATAGAAAAAATGTTACAATGGAAAGTCTTCTCGTAAATATTCTACTACTGTCCTTGTAAGTACACCCCTTTTCTGCTGAATGAAATCTGTAGTAACTTTCAGTAGAGTAGAAATACAGGAAGTTTATTTTTATTAAGGTGATAAGTAGGTAATTTTTATCAATTGGAGAATGTAGGTCATGGATGTTTTCCTTTAAATCTCATAAACATACAAAATAGCATCACTATTACATTTTAAATAAAATGCATTTTTCACTCTTCATATTTTATTAAGATTCCTATAAGTAACTAAATGATTATTTTTTAAATTTAATTTTTCTGAGTTCCAAGATCAATTATTTATGCACCACACTCAGTGCTCCATGAAATACATTACCCTCCTTAATACCCACCTACCCACCACCGGGCTCACTTATCCCCCAATCCTCGCCCCTCAAAAACCCTCAGTTTGTTTCTCAGAGCCACAGTCTCTCTGCTTCATCTCCTCTGCCAATTTCCCCCAATTCACTTTTCCTTTTCTTCTACTAATGTCGTCCTTGTAATTTCCTAAGAATCACAAGTAACTGAAACCATATAATAATTGTCTTTCTCTGCTTGACTTATTTCCCTCAGCATAATCTCCCCCAGTCCTCCATATTGACACAAAAGTTAGGTATTCATCCCTTCTGATGGCTGCATAATATTCCACTGTAAATGTGGACTACATCTTCTTTATCCATTCTCTGTTGAAGGGCTTCTTGGCTCTTTCCACAGTTTGGCGACCGTGGCCATTGCTGCTGTGAACATTGGGGTACAGATGGCCCTTCTGTTCACTACATCTGTATCTTTGGGGTAAATACCCAGTCGTGCAATTACAGGGTCATAGGGAAACTCTGTTTTTACTTTCTTAAGATATCTCCACAATGTTTCCAAAAGCGGCTGCAACAACTTGCATTCCCATCAATAGTGTAAGAGGGTTACCCTTTCTCCACATCCTCTCCAGCACTTCTTGTTTCCCATCCTGTTAATTTTGGCCATTCTAACTGGTGTAAGGTGGTATCTCAGTGTGGTTTTTATTTGAATATACCTGATGTTAATTATGGTGAACCTTTGTTCATGTGTCTGTTAGCCATTTGTGTATCTTCCGTGGAAAAGGATCTGTTCATGTGTTCTGCCCATTTTTTGACAAGATTATCTGTTTTTTGTTTGTTTGTTTTGTTTTGTTTTTTCAATGTCGAGTTTTAGGAGTTTTTTATAGATCTCGGACAACAGCCCCTTGTCTGTAGTGTCATTTGTGAATATATTCTCCAATTCCGTGTGTTGCCTTTTAGAATTGTTGACTGTTTCCTTTGCTGTGCAGAACCTCTTGATCTTGATAAAGTCCCAGAAGTTCACTTTCGGTTTTCTTTCCTTTGCCTTTGGAGACATGTCTTGAAAGAAGTTGCTGTGGCTGATGTTGAAGATGTTACAGCCTATGTTCTCCTCTAGGATTCTGATGGATTCCTGCCTCATGTTGAGGTCTTCTATCCATTTCGAGTTTAACTTTGTGTATGGTGTAAGAGTATGGTCACGTTTCATTCTTCTACACATCACTGTCCAATTTTCCCAGCACCATTTATTGAAGAGACTGTCTTTTTTCCACTGGATATTTTTTCCTGCTTTGTCAAAGATTATTTGACCATAGAGTTTTGGGTGCATATCTGGGCTCTCTACTCTGTTCCACTGGTCCATGTGTCTCTTTTTATACCAGTACCATGCTGTCTTGGTGATCACAGCTTTGGAGTAGGGCTTGAAATCAGGTAACATGATGCCGCCAGTTTTATTTTTGTTTTCCAACATTTCCTTAGCAATGCGGGGTCTCTTCTGATTCCATACAAATTTTAGTATTATTTTCTCCAGCTCTTTGAAAAATACCGGTGGAATTTTGATCGGAATGGCATTAAAAGTATAGATTGCTCTGGGCAGTATAGACATTTTAACAATGTTTATTCTTCGGATCCAAGAGCATGGAGTGGTCTTCCATCTTTTTGTGTCTTCTTCAATTTCTTTTAGTAGTTTTCTGTAGTTCCTCGAGTACAGATCCTTAACCTCTTTGGTTAGGTTTATTCCCAGGTATGTTATGGTTCTTGGTGCTATAGTAAATGGAATCGATTCTCTAATTTGCTTTTCTGTATTTTCATTGTTAGTGTATAAGAAAGCCACTGATTTCTGGACATTCACTTTGTATCCTGCCACATTACTGAATTGCTGTATGAGTTCTAGAAGTTTGGGGGTGGAGTCTTTCGGGTTTTCCATATAAAGAATCATGTCATCTGCGAAGAGAGAGTTTGACATCTTCCTTGCCAATCTGGATACCTTTTATTTCTCTATGTTGTCTGATTGCTGTTGCTAGGACTTCTAATACTATGTTGAACAAGAGTGGTGAGAGTGGGCATCCTTGTCGTGTTCCTGATCTCAATGGGAAGGCTGCAAGCTTTTTCCCATTGAGGATGATATTTGCTGTGGGTCTTTCATAGATAGATTTGATGAAGTTCAGGAAAGTTCCCTCTATCCCTATACTTTGGAGTGTTTTAAGCAGGAACGGATGCTGGATTTTGTCAAATGCTTTTTCTGTATCAATTGAGAGGATCATGTGGTTCTTCTCTCTTCTCTTATTGATTTGTTCTATCACATTGATTGATTTGTGAAAGTTGAACCATCCTTGTAACCCAGGGATGAATCCCACCTGATCACGGTGGATAATCTTTTTAATGTGCTGTTGGATCCTGTTTGCTAGGATCTTGTTGAGAATCTTAGCATCCATATTCATCAGTGATATTGGCCTGAAATTCTCCTTTTTGGTGGGGTCTTTGCCTGGTTTGGGGATCAGGGTAATGCTGGCTTCATAGAAAGAGTGTGGATGTTTTCCTTCTGCTTCAATTTTTTGAAACAGCTTCAGGAGAATAGGTGTTATTTCTTCTTTGAAAGTTTGATAGAATTCCCCAGGGAATCCGTCGGGTCCTGGGCTCTTGTTTTTTGGGAGGCTTTTGATCACTGCTTCAGTCTCGTTATGAGATGTCGGTATATTCAGGTTGTCAATGTCTTCCTGGTTCAATTTTGGGAGTTAATGGTTTTCCAGGAATGCATCCATTTCATCTAGGTTGCTTAGCTTATTGGCTTATAACTGTTGATAATAACTTCTGATGATTGTTTCTACTTCCTTGGTGTTAGTTGTGATCTCTCCCTTTTCATTCATAATTTTATCAATTTGGGCTTTCTCACTTTTCTTTTGGATTAGTGTGGCCAAGGGTTTATCGATCTTATTGATTCTTTCAAAAAACAAGCTTGTAGTGTCATTGATATGTTCTACTTTATCTCTGGTTTCTATCTCATTGATCTCAGCTCTAATCTTGATTATTTCCCTTCTTATGTGTGGAGTTGGTTAGATTTGTTGTTGGTTCTCCAGTTCTTTAAGGTGTAGAGACAGCTGGTGTATTCTGGATTTTTCAATTTTTTTGAGGGAGGCTTGGATGGCTGTGTATTTCCCCCTTAGGACCGCCTTTGCTGTACCCCATAGGTTTTGGAGTGAAGTGTCTTCATTCTCATTGGTTTCCATAAATTGTTTAAGTTCTTCTTTGATCTCCTGGTTGATCCAAGCATTCTTAAGCAAGGTGGTCTTTAGCTTCCAGGTGTCTGAGTTCCTTCTGAACTTTTCATTGGGATTGAGCTCCAGTTTCAAAGCATTGTGATCTGAGAATATGCAGGGAATCATCTCAGTCTTTTGGTATCGGTTGAGTCCTGATTTGTGACCCAGTATGTGGTCTACTCTGGAGAAGGTTCCATGTGCACTTGAGAAGAATGATTATTCTGTTGTGTTAGGGTGGAATGTTCTGTATATACCTATGAGGTCCATCTGGTCCAATGTATCATTCAATGCTCTTATTTCTTTATTGATTTTCTGCTTCGATGATCTATTTCTGAGAGAGGTGTGTTAAGATCTCCTACTATTAATGCATTCATATCAATATGACTCTTTATCTTGATTAATCGTTTTCTTATGTAATTGGCTGCTCCCATATTGGGGGCGTAGATATTTACAATTGTTAGATCATCTTGGTGGATAGTCCCTTTAAGAATTATGTAGTGCCCTTCTGTATCTCTGACTACCATCTTTAGTTTAAAATCTAATTTATGTGATATGAGAATCACTACCCCGGCCTTCTTTTGAGGCCCATTGGCATGAAAGATGCTTCTCCATCCCTTCACTTTCAGTCTGGGTGTATCTTTAGGTTCAAAATGGGTCTCTTGTAGACAAGATATGTATGGTCCTTTCGTTTTATCCAATCTGCAACCCTGTGTCATTTTATGGGCGCATTTAGGCCATTCACATTGAGAGTGATTATTGAGAGATACGTTTTTACTGACATTGTGTTACCCCTGAAGACTTTCTTTCTGTTGTTTGTCTCCATATGTCTGTACAGTGCTATTCTTAGGATTTTTCCTCTTTTATAGAACCCCCCTTCATATTTCCTGCAGTGTTGGCTTGGTGGTTGAATAGTCTTTTAAGCCTTGCCGGTCTTGGAAACTCTTTATCTCTCCATCCATTTTGAATGTCAGTCTTGCTGGATAAAGTATTCTTGGCTGCATGTTCTTCTCATTTAGTGCCCTGAATATATCTTGCCAGCCCTTTCTGGCTTTCCAGGTCTCTGTGGACAGGTCTGACGTTATTCTGATGGGCTTTCCTCTGTATGTAAGGAGCTTCTTTGTCCTAGCGGCTTTCAAGAGATTGTATCTACAATTAGGATACCTCAATTTTACTATGAAGTGCCTGGATTTTTTTTTGGAATTTATAATCTTGGGGGAGACCTTTCTGCCTCTAGTACATGAACACTTGTTCCATTCGCAAGATTGGGAAAATTTTCATGAAGAACTTGTTCCACTATATCTTCTAGACTTCTTTCTTTCTCCTCCCCTTCAGGGATTCCAATAATTCTGACATTGGAACGTTTCATGGCATCATTTATTTCCCTGATTCTGTTTTCGTGGCTTCTAAGCTGTTTGTTCCACGCTTCCTCCTGATCCTTTCTATCTGTTTGTCATCCAGATCACTAATGCTATCTTCTGTCTCAGTTACCCTAGCTTTTAAAGAATTTAGATTAGATTGGAACTCATTGAGCTCATTGTGAACCTCATCCCTGGTGGCCTTCAGCTCTGCCCTAACATTATGAACATCCTCCCTGGTCGCTTTCAATTCTGCCTTAATCAATTCTGTTTGGTCATCCATGGCTTTCTCCAACCTAGCTATTGCCTGGATAATTGTTAGCCTGAATTCTCTTTCCGACATATTGTCTATGTTGATAGCCATTAGCTCTGTTGCGGAAGGCCCATCCTCTGTATTTTTCTTCTGTTGGGGATTCCTCCTCCTAGTCATTTTGGTGAGAGATGACTGGACAGATGTAGCTGAATATATCGACCGTGGTGCAGTCAAGGTGCACCCTGGAACACTTCTGAGCACTCAGGATTTCCCACCCAAAAGAGAGAAAAAAGAAAAGAAAAAGAAAAAAGAGAGAGAGAGATACAGGAAAAAAAGGGAAGATTTAAGAGAAGGTTCAGCCCAAATTGGCCTCAGGGTAAGATTTATGACGTATATGAACAAAAACAGACAAACAAAAAGACTGATAAAAGTATATGATGAGAGAAAAAATATATATAAAAGCAAAAAAAGTAAGAACCTCGTCAAAAAGACCCCCAAGTGTAATATTTATATACTATCAGGACAAACATAAATACACAGAGACACTGGCAGAAGAAAAAGATGGGAGCTTGGTTATAGATTCTCAGTGTGGGCGAGGAAGGTTATTTTGATTCTTCCTGGATGTATCTTGATATCTTTTGTTAAAGGACTCAAGTTTCCTAAGATAAAGGGGGATTAAAAATTGGTTTACCTATAGGGGTAGCATTGATTAGAGAAAGGGGGGTACCTTGAAGTTTAACTCTATATGAATATTAGAAAATAAAAATAAAAAAGGAATAAACTGGACTAAACTAAACTAAAATTTAAAAAAAAATTAAAAAATCGTAAAGCAAAAGAAAAACACAGGTCTATGTATCAAAAAGTTCAGGTTAGAAGTTTATCATGGAATTTGATGTACTGGACATCTCACTGTGATGGTAAATAGGTTAAAAAAATATCCATATAAAAAAAGAAAAAAAAATGAACCAGAATAGTGGGAATGAGTTAAAAATAAAAGTTTTATCTATGAAGTAGTGGTGGTTGTTCTCTTGTAGTCTTTTTTTTTTCTTTCTCTTCTGGTTTGTTTTCTGGGTGAGGGGGCTGCTATGTGGGTTTTCAGTTAATGATGTTCCCTGAGTTAAGTCCTCCCGCCCCCCTCAAGGGTATGGGCTCTTAGGAAACCGGTTTTTTCAGGCTTTTGTTCTCTGGAGGTTTTTATGTTTGTTCATTTCTTTTCTCTCACCTTGACAGCTTTTGATGGTTTTTGGAGGTTTAGAGGAAAGCAAACTGCACCCCAACCTCCCTCTCAGAGAGAAGCCTCAGTCTGCTCCCCTGTGGGTGCTGCAGAGCCCATATAAATTCCCCCTTCGCCGCTGGCAGAGCAGGTTCCTAGTTGATGTCCCTGGGGACGCAGGATCTCCTGCTTGTACCCCAAACCACAGCAGCAGCTGATGTCTGGGCAGCTCCCGACCACCAGAGAGGTTCCAAGCAGCGATCGCACACTGAGCCTTTCCCGTTGGCCGGGGCTGGGGGTGCCTGGTCTTTCCGGGTCTAAGAGCCTCAGACTTGCGCGCACCCCTCCCGGGGGAGTGTGTGTGACACTCGTGTCTCAGGCTCTAGCACGGCGCAGGTCCCAGAGCACCAGGCTGGGCCTTCGTGCACCTCTCTCAGGGGAGGGTGTGGGGCGTGCGCATCTCAGGCTGGTAGTTCATGCGTGTTCTGCCGTCTGGCATCTGGCTCGCCTCCCATCCCCTCACAGGAGCAGGACTCCACGCGTTCTTGGGTGTGCTGGCGGCTCAGGGACCAAGACCTGGTTTCTCTGCCGCACTCTCTCTGGTCAGCACCAGGGGAGTCTGTCCTGGGTCCGGGGACTTAAGCCCCTGTCCCTACCGCCCCAATTCCCACAAATTCCCCCTGCAATCCTTTGCTCTTTTTGAGTGCTTTCAACCAGACTCCAAGTTAATGCTGGTCCCCATACGCAGGGCACTCTCGTACTGGGGTATTACTCTCCAATCGGTCGCCTCTGGTGGCTCCCTCCCCCTTTTGTTTCTCTTCCGATATCAGTCTGACGTTCCCACTCCGCTTTACCTGCCCAATGGCGTCTTCTACCCCCGTAGAGATCCAGACATGTATAATTCTGATCTCAGGCTGATTTCATGGGTGAACAGAGTTCTTTGGTAGGTAATCAGCTCACTTTAGGGTACAGGTTGAAACGGCGCCTCCTCCTACCTTCCCGCTAACTTGTCTCCCCTGTTTTTCCTTTTTGTCAGTGAACACACCTTTTCTGAATTAAGGATTGCCAATGTGTCTCCAATCTGTGGACAGCTTTTTCATTCTTTTTTTTTAAATTTTTTATTTATTTTCAGCATAACAGTATTCATTGTTTTTTCACCACACCCAGTGCTCCATGCAACCCGTGCCCTCCCTAATACCCACCACGTGGTTCCCCCAACCTCCCACCCCCCGCCCCTTCATAACTCTCAGGTTGTTTTTCAGAGTCCATAGTCTCTGCCTTTTCATTCTGTTTGCTATTTCAGAAGAGGATGCTCTTTCTAGGTGGTCCTCTTGTCAAGCATCGTGATGCCAACATGAGCGCATTTATTTGGGCATTTCTATTTCGCTCCCACGTGCCCCTGCCTACTTGAATGCCAGCACCATCCTGATGGCTCAGGGTATTGGAAGGTCACCTTCTAGGGCCCACTTCCTACTTCTTCATATTCAGAAAAGTTTTGTCTTGTTGTGTTCCTCTGTGGTTCCATATCTATTCTTGAGTTTCTCTGTTTTGAGAACTTCACACTGTGTTTTGGTCATTGCTGCACGGAATCTGTTCCCCATTTATTCTAGGAACTGGGGCTTCGCCTTAACCTCTTAGGGTCCAAAGACCTCCAGCAGTGCCTGGTGGGTGTGCTTGAGCCCGGGAACATCTTCCCTATCAACGGCCCTGTCAGGCCAGCCACGGATGCCCAAGAAATAGGCGGGAGAGCAGGCCTTGTCTCTCGCTCCTGGTTGGTTTCTAGTGCTGAGCTAACCAGGAAAGAGTCTGTCTGGTATCCATTTTACACAGTCATTTATTATCTTAATGCAGTATACGGAAATCATCAAGGAAACGAAAACGTCCCGTCGCTCACTCCCACTAGCCACACGTCAAGAGTCCCATAACGACTGGAGTTTTTGATGGTTGCACTGGGAGGGGACAGCAGTCATGTGCATGCACAACAGACACTGAGGTGACTGCTGCAGCATCCTGGTCTCGTGAGAAGGGATGAAACTCTAATCCCTGTCTCCTCCAAGGGCTCCGGCTCCACCAGCCCCTCGAACCTCTGACCGTGGAGCAAAAGGGTCAGGCAGATGCTGCATGGCCCACAGACCTCTCAACGCACCTGGGATGAAGGGGTGAGGCGGTTCCTCTCCTAACAGCATTGCTCCTCTTTCAGTTCCTACGGATCTGCATGTAGAGGGCATCAATGACTCCAACAGTGAGGACGAAGCCTCTTCAGGTAGGGAACGGCACAGAGGAAGGGAACAGTGGGACAGGGCTCCCGGGAACATGGGGTTGCCCCTGACGCTCTGGAGAATGATGAAGGTGGGTAAAAAACCACCAAGGAAAGGGGTGACTTGGCAACAGGCATGATTTGCTTATTTCATGGTTTCTGAATGAAAAGAAAAGACATTGTGTCCAAGGGCCTTTAGGATAGCCTCGGTTTGTCATCAGCACTTGACTCCTTGTGCAGCTACTTTAAGGATCTTTCCCATCAAACCTCCTCCTGCCTCCCTTGGCCACTGCCACATCTCAAAGCTTGGTCTCTTGGCTCAGGGCCTCTAAGGAATGGTGCACAAGAGATTCTGGATCTTTCTGGCACGGGCCCATACCTCGTCATGCTCATGACTTGGCATTCCCAACCACCCTCTCATGTGCAAGAGAACCAGGACACTACAATCTGGTGTGAGCCAGGAGGTGGAAGACAGGTCTAAACACTCTCCCTTATAAAGTCCACTACCAAACCATCCTGGTTCTGTCTAAGTTGCTGTTCCTTCAAGGGGACTCCCAGAGCTACAGAAGGTAAAGCGTACTTCCCCTGGCTTCACTACACAGGCTCCCGTGTCCTGTAGCTTCTGCCAGCCTTCACACTCCAGCCGAGTCTGAACTGTGGACGTGCTCCCAAGGGAAGGACACCCCCATGCAGCTGCCCTGGAGATCCCCTGTCACGGGCCAGGGTCCTCCAAGCCTGTGTGAAGGGGCTGCTGGACCTACTTCAAACACTTGCAGTCCCAGGTCCACTCTCACCAGCTGTTGTCGAGGCATAGCACAGAGCCTCTGGGGAGCAGGGCCAGGGATTCACGGCTCCTCTCACAAAGCCAACTCTCTGGCACACAGCCCTGGCCATGCTCCCCACTCCCCAGTCATGCCCAAACTGCACGCGTTCCTCAGGCCTGTCCAGGGCCCTACACACCCATACCCTGTCCATTCCCTGCAAGCCTCAGCAGGAGCACTGGCAGGAATCCTGTGTTTCAGTGACCACACTGCAGGACATTTTCCAGGGCTGCCCTGAACAGCTGAGGGCACCTAGAGATTTCCTGTGCTCCCGTCTCCATTCAACCTCTGTAACACTTATGGAAACAAAGAACATTGTATTAGCTGGAAACATATCCCTGGGAAGGTCATCTCAGTCACTGGGCAGACATGGCTGTGGGGAGGTGGTGGGCCATGTCTCCTTGCAGTTCCCCAGCAATCCCAGACCCATAACAGCTGCTCCCAGCACAGAGGGATCAGGGAGTTGATTCCGGGGGAGCCAGGATATCTCCTCTCTTTACTTGGTTGCCCCCTCTTGGACAAAAGTATGACTGGTAGAGCTTGGCAGGGGGAAAGACATGGAGCATCACTAGGGGAGGAGGAAGAGGAGGAAGGGTAGCAGGGATGGAGAGGAACAAGGACAGAGGAAGGCAAAGTCCTGTAGAGGCAGTGTTAGAGAAAGTGACGGCCTTGAGGAGGAAAAGGATCACAAAGATGGGCTTCTGGGTCCTCGAGAGAACCGGAGGTGGGAAGAGCAGGTGGGCAACCAGAGACCCATCTGCACCCTGTGGGGATCAAGCGACCAAGGCCAGGGAGGACTCACAGCTGGGGCCCCACCCCACTGAGGGCAGAGCCCAGCATCCCCAGAGCAGCAGGCCAGAGGTCATCGGCTCCACTAACTCCCTTTTGTCCTCTCTCACGGCCACCCCAGCCAGCATCCTCACTGCTCTCTGACCTGAAGGAGGATTCCACGGAAGATGACGATTCAGACGGAAGGAGCCACACTATGCCTGTAATTCCCTTCCACCTCCATCTCTTGGGCTTCCTCTCTCCTCTGTCCATAGCGCCTCCTCCGAGCTCCTCCCCTTTCCCTGCTTTGACGATGCCCACCCTGGAGGCCCTATTCTCCTGCCGGCACTCAGACTTTGCATCTGAACTGCTGCATGAAATCCCTGGGCAGCCCTCCTCACCCCTTCCCTAGCATTACCCTGACCCCTCACCACTGAGTCTGGGAAGCAGCCCCAGAAAGCAGAGCAGGGAGTAGGGCTGGGAGTTGGCAGGGCATGGCTCACCCTGCTGAAGGGGCCTCAGGAAGGGAGGCTGGGGCTGGGTGTCCCCACTTGGTTCTCGGCGGCTGGGGAGTCTGTGCTCATGCCCCGTTCTGCTCTTGCTTTCAGCTCTCAAGAAGCTTCCCTTCTGTGGACTTGACAGAAACAACAAGGGAAGCAGAAGAGAGGGATTTGGGAATGGGGTGAGTTGGGCAGGAAAAGGGGCAGGCAAACATGGACTCATGTTCTCCCTCATTGATCTGACTTTGTTGTTGGCACCTCAGGAAACCACACAAAACCCAGGGTGCTACCCAGGCCTCTGACCACAAAGAGGAGAGGAGAGGAAATTCACAGTCCCTGAAGGCACTAGGAAACCCTGAGAACATCTCACGGGGAACACCCAACTAATCCAAGCAACTCCCTGTGGTGGTTGAGCGCTGTTGTCCAGAAGCTGCTGATCTTGGAGGGAGGGCACTAGCTGCCTCGCGGGACTGGAACCCAGGCAGCCCATGCACTGAGCTCTTTTAGAAAAGGGCCCCACGGCCCATTGAGCCCTCACTCTGCACGATCCAAGCCTTGCCCTCCCACACTGCAAAAGTTAACACATGGCTTGCTCCAGAACGACACTAGTCGCAAAGAGACTGTGGTGGGGTGGCATCATCTCCCACTTCAGGCACTTGAGAAATGAGCAAACAAGACAGGCCCCCGGGATCATAGGTACAGGACAGCTCACCCCTCCCAGCTCTGCATCCCTGTGGGCACAGAGGCGGCCCCATTCTCCAGCTGAGTCTTGTACGCTGGCCACTCCCATAGGATTTGACCAATACCTCCAGTGCCCCCAGCCTCCAAGATGCCTCGTGGGAGGTAGTGGGTTCCCTCATGGCACCATTTCGCTATGAGAGTTTGATATTCTAGAGACTCTCTTCAATCTCTCAGTCCGCAGGGAAGACCCACCAGGGAAAGGCCACCCTTCCTGCTCCCACCTCGTCCACCACATGCACATAGCCTGTGCAAACTCACGTCGCATGGGAGTCGGGAGCACATGATCTCTGCCACGACATCTGCAACACTCGTGTGGGCAAAGGCTCCCCCCACAGAGAAGGGCATGTCGAGGGCTCTCAGAGAGGCTGCGGAAGGGACAGCCCAGCAGGAGGAGGACCCCACCATCATGGAGGAGGACGGTCAGGGAAGGGGCCTGAGTGACCTTGGCAGTGTCGCCTTCATTCACCCGCAGGGGGCCCATGGTAAACTTCCCTTTCTTCAAGTCACACATGGGTCCTACAGGGAAACCTCTACCACAACACCTCAGAAGACACGTCCCCGAAAACCCCACAGGCCTCTGGTAAGACCTGCCCCAGGCCACACGCCACTCACTATCTCACAACACTCCACCTGTGGTCTCCATAGATGCACCACAGGACAGTTTTCCCACGACCCCGAGGCACCAGAGTCTCCTGGGGTGCTCAGAGAAAGGGAGCCAGGAGGGCCCTGGGGCCCCACTTGTGGCTCCGACTTGGGCCCAGAGGAGGATTCGGCGTGAACACACAAGGAAACACGCCTGCGGGAATGGCTCTCTTACATCTGACCTCCGCAGGCCAAACAAAGAGAAGACTTCTGTGTAGGGCACCAGAAAACGGCACTGGAACCCCAAGGATGAGACAAGAGGACCCTCTGAGTCACCCACCACACCCAGAGTTGGCTGCCCAGGCCCTGCTGATGACTGACACTTGGAGCACGAGGCATGGATCTGGGCCTACAACAGTCCACTGTCTGGTGAGACTGTGCCCACCTGGGACTGGGCGGGACAGGAGCTTTCTGGTCTTTTACCCTGTCTGCTGCAGGGGCTGCTCCTCCTCCCGCTGTCCCCTCTAGTCCCCAGCAATCACACTGAGTATGACAGATGGAGGAAGAAGCAGGACTGCTGGGGCCCCTTGATCACCCTGGAATTGACTTGAGGGGCAGCAGCCACCCCAGCTGTATTCTCCTAGGGTGCCGCCCCTGAACCGCCTCTGTTGCTTCCACACACAGGACGGTGACCAATGCTGGACTTGACACTGCCAGCAGCCCCACAAAATGGGCCCCGCTCAGCCTATGTGTTTGGCAGAAGCAACAGGTATAGGGAGGAGAGGTTGTCCCTCATCTGAGCTCGAACTCTGCAGCACCCAGACACCACGGCAGAGGAACCGGGGCCCCAAGCACCACGCCGCACCTCGGGGAAAACGTGGGCCTCAAGAACGGCAATGCTAGACATCTAGGACGTACAGAAATGAGACCCAACATTCCTTTGGAAGCACATTAATGCATTGCATGTTTGACTCTACCTGAGCCCTCCAAGTCAAAAGGTCTCGGGAAGCACTTCATCTCCCATGGCAACCCTCATCATCTCCTTATGGTCCGTAAGAATCTCTTCTATTTGGACTGGGGAATCATTGGAAACATGGGTGATCTGACCAATGCTTGGATGGGACTGTCCTGTGGAGAGAGCTAGGCAGAGATCCAGAGGGGACCAAGGAGCTTTAAGGGACTGAGGTTGACTTTCGGAAAGCTGGCGGCCATCAGGCCCCTTGGGAATGCAGGCCTGACCCCTTGCCTCCAGACTACCCACCGCCTCACCAGGATCTTAAAGAGTGTCACTTCCTGGCAGGTGTGGGGACCTCAGGATCTATCAGGCACCTCAGGAAAAGGAACCTGTCCAAATCCACAGGTAGCACAGGCACGTCTGATGGCAAGCCCTTCCCTTGGCTTCTGGCCTAGAGAAACAATGATTAGAGATTCCTCGGAAATGTCCCAGGGATGCAGATTCAAAGCGATCACTCAGGATCGATCACTAGGCTTGCAGAGCTTCAGTCGATAATTGGGCCATGTGGGTTAAAGCGGGGCTTGCTTTCCAAGGACATGAGCCCTGACTTGGCTATCTCACCCCAAAGCAGCCCAACTTTAAATCCAGCGACCCTTAGGCCTGGACCCGACCACTTTACGCCCATGGCTCATAACTCTGGAAAGGTTCTTAAGTCCACCCGACTGAAGATGCCCCTATGAAAGTGCAAGGACAGGTGCTTTAGAAACAGCAACAGTTTCATGGAAATGGGCTAAGAAGAACCAGGTATGCTGTCATCAGTCGAACTCAGACTGCTGAGGCCAAAGCCTGTCAGCAAACATGTCTGCCCCCAAAGCAGACATCCTAGTGCCCACCTGCTGGTTCTAACTGGCAAAAATCTTAAGTCAGTATTTATCCTGACTCCAACAGGCATTCCTCATCCTCTTCGCCCATGAAGCAATTGACAGAAAAGGCTCTTCTTCCCAAGCCATAACCTGCCAACCCGATATTGGCCTGAAATAATTGCACGTTCCAAGAATGGCCCTCCCAACCCGAGGACCCTTGAAAGCCTGACTGCGGTTCAAGGAGACTCAGGATTAGATAAGGGCTCCTCGCTGGGACCCAATGGCCATGAAGCTCTAACCTGGGCCCATAGCTGCCCCAAGCTCCAGATGCCACCAGACACTTGGGGTGGGCCTAGATGCATGGGCGGCTTATGAAAACCATCACCGACCCAGCTGACCTTCCCCACTTCAAGCAACGGTGCACGTGTGCTCTGTTTCATTGACATGGCCACCTAACATCCATCTTTGCCCCTCTTTGGGAATGGAGGACGTCGTGGGGCATGGGGAAGTCCTTATTGAGTACACAGTCAAGGCCCTACATGTCACCCTGAACAGGATTTCTCAATGAAATACAGGAATGATCCCAACGCATAAAGCAGTTCTACAAAACACAAAGGCTTTGGATGTTGTAACTGCTGCACAAGGTGGAGCCTGTGCCCATCGAAAGACACAATGCTGCGCATACATTCCCCACGATCACAAAGAGATTTCTGGGTTCCTAACAGACGCCACTGCTCCAATCCAAGGATCCCTCTCTTTAGGGATTGGCTCACCTCTTGGCCTGGGGGAGGGTTCTCACCCACTATCAAAGGACCCTTCACAGGTCTCTCTTCTTCTAACCCTGTTGTGTTGTTTCCCACCCTCCAACCCGTCTCTGAAGGTGGTGCCAGGAACCCTTCACTGCAGGAACTTCCAGAGGACAGATGGTCCTTTCCACTCAGGAAGATCCAGTCACAAGTTCTCCCCTGCACTCAGCGGCCTCTTCCTTTCACAACTCTGACAACAGAGGCCTCCCCCAGCTGACCAGGAATGACCCACAGATAGGGACAGCTCTATGCCCCTATTCAGCAGGAAGAAGTTACCAAAGATGAGACCGTCCTCCTTCAACAACCTTAACCACGCAAGGCTCTAACCTGGTCAGGGGCACACGAGGAGGGAGGAGAAGGCTGCCCCAGGTGCCCCGGGCACTGGGTGCAGGCCATCAAAAGGAAGTTGAGGGGCCACAGAGTCCAGATGGCTGGCCCTGTGCTCCCCTCAACCCAAACACCGTGGTGACCAACGTGGGCCCAGGTGCCAGATCGGACTGCAGTCCCCGCCTTCCTGCTCAAACACAGGGGGCTCCTTGGAAGCATGGCACATGGGCCCCAGATAACCTGCCCCTTAGCCCCCACTCCACCGGCCTGAATAACCCCTGGGGACAGAAGCCCCAGATGCCAACACAACCTACAATCCAGGCAGAGCATTTCACTCGTCCTCACATTTTGCAGAGGTTGTTTGATGGTTCCAGAAAAAAACGGCTAACTTATGGCCCACGGGCTGTTGTGGGCTTTGGAACCCTTAGACTCCCCAGATTTTGAAAGGTCACCTGACCCATTTCAGAGGGCTGGCCCGGCGACCAAACCCTCTTCTCCTGCCAGCCTGGGACTCTGCCTGCAGAGGGAATTCCCATCTTTGCTGGCCAGAGGCATGACACTCTAACTGCCCCAGCTGACCTGAGCAGGAGCCCCAACAGAGGAGGTGACAAGGGACAGGGCCCTCGGCTCAGAGACGAGCCCACATGCCTGGCTCCACAAGACATGACATCCCTCTGGGAGCCGCCAAAGAAGGGGCAGCTATGGCAACAAACTCAGGGGCTTCATCTTATCACAAAGAGTTATAAACAATGAGCCAGGGGGTTTTTTCAGACCCGAGAAGGGGCTGTGACCGGCAGGTCAGGCTGACGTGGATACCGGGTTGCTGCGGGCCCACCTGGCACCTTGGGCCACCGAGCACAGACTTCTCGGCAGATGCCAAGGTCCGCACACGCCTGGATTCCCCAGGAGGCAGCACCTCTCTCTGGCAGAACATCCCGGGAAGCAGGAGGAGCCTCCAGGTGTGAAATAATCCCTCGGTTCTGAGGGCAAGACTGGAAGCATCTGTCTGTCCATTGGGTTGGCCCAGCCGTCCACAGATCTCCTCGTTCCCAGCAGTGACCAGGAACCCACAGTCTCCCCTTCCCACAGTGCCCCGGAACCATGCTCTTCAACAGGGGCACGCTGCTAGGATCCTGAGAGAGGCAGGACAGGACTCCCAGAGGGCAGGGGCACCCGGAGCGTACCAGCCTCCCTCACAAACACCTCCACGGCGCTCCAGATGGGCTCAGGTCGATGCTCTTGGAGGCTGTCAGGACAACCCCAAAGTGCCGGTATTGCTTCACACCTACAGGTGGAAAGAGACAGGGATCAGGGGGTCCGCAACCACCTCCCTCTCTTGCAACCGCACTGAGCTTCTGCGGGGAAAGCCCCGGGCACGCCCAGAGGGTCTGTGTGGAGTGGCCCTCTCCTCCTTCCCTGACCGGGCATGTGCATCTACCCAGCACAACAGCAGACCCACCCAGCTCCTCTGCGCTCAGGGTCAAGGGGACAGCAGGCTCTCTTCCAGAGGAAGAGCAGAGGCGCCACAACACAATGTCATGGGTCTTGCCATCCCTCCAGAATCTCTCTGTGAGAACAGATGGGGAAAGACCCCAGCATCGGAGCAAGAAATGCACTGTTTGGACTCTTGAGTACTTTGAATTTGTCATCGTCCAGTGGCTTCTACCTTGCGATTCTCCTCGCAGTACCACTGAAAATGTCAAAATAAGTGTTCCTCCGAGAATGCAAGTCAGCCATCAGACATACCCAGAAATGAGACCCTAAGTGCCATCTAGATGGGACGTCCTCAAACCTTCTTCTCAGCGGGACACAGTCTGAAGACTCAACTAACTCGGATGATCCGGGAACTAGCAAACTGCCACCTTCCAGGGGCAGAAGGGACACACAGCATGTGGCCAGCCACCCAGACCGTGAAAAGGGATGGTAGGAAATCACACTGGGATCACTTCTATTTTCCTATTAGAAAGATGGCAGAAGGAAGATGGGCGAGAAATCTCAAGGAATATTCCTAACGATGGAAGCTTTGCTCAGAGAGCCGCTCTGAAACGCGAGTGTGAAGGACCATCAGGAAGGAAACCCTAGGCACACCTCCTGTTTCAAGTGTCCGAGCACCGTGAACTTTTGACTTCTGGCCCATGGACCTGCTCAGATCCACCACCACCTGGTCCACATCCTTCTACTCTGGACTGAAAGAGAGACAACACAGTGCCTGCTGGCTGCCAGCACTCGTCCTCCTCCTTGCAAAACAAGTGCCTTTGCTTTTCCCTCATAAACCTGTACTCGCTGCTCAAAATCGGGAGCACACCTGATTTCTCTCCACTCTGTGTCTCCCAGATGACTGTCCCTAATTCCCCAAACAGAAGTGTCCCATTTTCTTTTTTCTTTTCTTTCCCAGCACCCACTTCTTGACTGACATGGAGATGAACCAATGCAAAGGGCCACGGTAGGCTATTTATACATCGTCAGGTGAGGGCAAACATCAGAGGAAACGTTCAATTGCCAAAGTCCACCTCACCTTAAATTCAGATTCCTGAAATCGATGGGTTTCCAATTTAGTCTTTTTGGAAAATTTCTTTCCAAAGAACCTGCCCCGGCTGTCGGAAATAAAATGTCTATTTTGGGGACGCCTGGGTGGCTCAGTGGGTTAAAGCCTCTGCCTTCGGCTCAGGTCATGATCCCAGGGTCTTGAGATCAAGCCCCACATTGGGCTCTCTGCTCCACAGGGAGCCTGCTTCCTCCTCTCTCTCTGCCAGCCTCTGCCTACTTGTGATCTCTGTCTGTCAAATAAATAAGTAAATTCTTTAAAAAAAAAAAAGCCATTTTGACAGAATGTCAGAAATCCATCCAATTCCCTCCATCATAGTCTCTAAGGTACTCTAAATAGCTATACCTGTCTTCACACCACCACCACCAAGGAAACCCTCACCAAGTCGTAAACGTCAATTAATTGTTATCCAACATATGCCAATATGACAGAGATTACTTGGTATTATTCAAAACTTAATTTCTTAAAGGTACATATTTTCATAGCATCATTAAGAGAGTTTTCCAAAACTGTGCCAGAAAAATGATCTATTTAGATATCAGTTGGATAAAAGGGTATAATTGTGTTACCTAAAGCAGCAGGACGACTATATTGTCGTGTGCAAATATATGCTGTTACTAGTTTGGTTTTGTTCCCCCTCCCATCGTATTATGATGCAGAACTCATAAAATGTCTTCATTTACATTTCATTTTTATTAACTGGTTTATTTGTTTTGTAACGATTTTACTCACTTCTTTGGCTGAGAGATAAGAGCGACAGACCGAGGCAGAAGGAGAAGCAGGCGCTCCTCCCCTGAGCAGGGAGAGCTCGACACGGGCTGGATCCCAGGGCCTGGACCTGAGGCGAAAGCAACTGCTTAAGTGACTGAGAAACCCAGGTGCCCCAGGTAGAAACTATTTTAAAGAAACCACCTTATATTTGCTGCCTGTAAATGCCTACATCCCCTGGGTTGTTGCCAAGGAGTTCTGAATAGTCACCTTCCAAGAGACCACACAGCAGTGGCCAGGCCCACAGGGACTTACAACGGATGTCGCCCCCTGCATGCCAAGCTCCAGGGAGTGCATGGACAAGGGGTGAAAGCAGGAGAGAGGTTTTGGGTCCAAACACTCCAGAGTGCGCAGACTGACCTCGGTAGCCAAGAGGGTCCTACCCAGCTGTCACCTGCCTCATCCTCTGTGTCCATGCAGGGACACCACATATGCACACCATGTATGCAGGCCCCAGAGGCGCCATCCAGTGGTGGAGATGACCTGCTGTCCACAAAGGGCGACTGTCCCTGCAGACCAGAAATGGAGGATGGGTGGGAGGCAAGAGGGACGTCAGTGCACTAAGGGCCTTTCAAATCAGACACGAGGGAGAATCCAGTGTTTTCAAAGAGTATCTCTCTGTCCCCTGCAGAAAGGGCACCTTGAGATCCGAATTAATGCAACTCACTGAAAAATGACAGACATATGTTTGCATCCTTAGCTTGTGCATGGCTCAGGCAGTCCGCCCCACAGACAATATTAGGAACTGTCACCCTTGGCTCCAAGGGGCTCCTGGAAGGAACACAGGGAATTCCCGGGGGAGGGCAGCCCCGCAGAAAGCATTTTTTTTTTACATATTTTCCTTATTCGACACAGCAGGCATGACTTGGGTGAGGGGCAGAGGGAGAAGCACTCCCCCTGAACAGGGAGCCTGATGCTAGGTTTGATCCCGGACTCCAAGGGCAGGACCTGAGCCGATGGCCAATACTTAACCCACTGAGACACCCAATAACTCCTAGAGAGATGTTGTGAAACAATCTCGTATAAATAGGAGTTTTCCAGAGCAGCAGATAGTAAAATGAACATTTAAGTCTCCTATGTGCCCTCAGGAGTATCCTTTTTTTAATGTCAAAAAATGGACTTAGTTAACTTACAGTGCAGTATTGTGTTCTGCAGTAGAATTCAGGGATTCATCTCTTCTCTCCACCACTCAGAGCTGGTCACAACAAGTGCCTTCTTCAATGCCCACCATCCATCCACTTCCCTCCATGACCCTACAGTGTGCACGGATGCCTTTACTCTGAGAGTTCTGGCCACGGTGACCTGATGACATGCACCCATCCTTCTGTTTCAACTGTCACTCTGTGAGCCGAGCCCCTTGCAGTTTGGTGAACAGGTGTAAAGGTCCCCACGATGGGAAATCTCAACTGCTGTTCTACGGGTATGTGCCTATCCATTTTCTCAATTCTCTTCTCTCAAGCTGGCTGCCTCCCTTTTACAGAGACCGGCTTCTTCTCTTTGGCTGTTCCTTTCCACCCTCTGACTTCTCCTCCCGGTTCAATGCCTGTATTTGTTCATTTTTCTGGGTTATTTCATTGGAATTTCTTGGGGAAGCTGCCTTCAGAAAACCGTACTATTTCTGAATGCCAATTTCGGACACAGTCATGCAGGGAACACACCAGGTCACACGCCACACTGTTGTCCCTGGATCAGGAGTATCTTGGTGCAACCCAGGCAACACATTTGAGGGGAACGAATTGCCGGTCACCTCTTCCCAATGGAGATGACAACATCGGAGAGGAACGGCCAGCAGTCGAAATGTAGCTGCTTTTAGAAGGAGAGACAATGGAAGATACCGGGGTGTTCTCATGGGTTGATGTGGAGGGTTTCACGGGCCGTCTGCATGATGCCCGGGAGTGGACGGGAATGGGCCGTGCCGCTGGGTGGGTGGAAAGAACCCACGGCAGCTGCACAGTGGACTGTCTGCTGGTCTCAAAGACACTGCTGGGCTGGGTTCTCAAGTCCCGGCCTAGGGAGGGGGACAGGAGACTGTCCCCTGAACCTACAGTCTCCAGAGGGGATCAAGAGACCTGAGAGTAGACAGGGGATGTTGGGGAAGAATGAGATAGTAGGGAGGAACTCACTGCAGCCAGGGTAGCCTCACTTCCATCCAGGCTCCTCAGAACAGTCCGCACATCAAGAGCAGGCCATTCAGCACCATCCATCTCCTTCCTGAAACCAACCACCCCAGCCCACATGGCCACCTCCATGTTCGTTCGTACCATGAACTGCTCCTCGGGATTTGCCAGCTCAAGGCAAGCGAGTGCTCGGCGGGGTCAAAGTATGACCGTCGGGAGTGGAAGGCAAGCCGATTCTCGGCGGGGTCCTATGTGACCATTGGGAGTTTGAATCAGCTTGGGAGCCAAGCAGAACACCAGTAGCCGTGGGGTTCAACTGGCCTTCAGGATGGCCGTGGGCGACTGCGCTGCCCTCGCAGAGAGGTGAGGGAACGTGGCCCATGCTACACGTTCCTGGTCCTTCACTAGGGCCCCATTTGGAAGAAACCGCCACGTATTTGATGTCAGGGCCCCAAACACAGAGGTGAGTGAGGACTGAGTCTGGTCTTGTGGCACTCGCTCTCCCCTACAGAAACACTGGCACAAGGGTTTTTGAGATTGTGAGGGAAGCTCTTGGTTCAGGGCTTCAGGACGTTTTCTCGGGGGCCCTGGGTTGGTGTCAGGGGCTCGGGGATCTCCATCCACAGGGAAACGACGACATTCCTGTCCCAGATCCATCCCTCATTAGGGTGGCAACAATGGACAGTCCCTTCACCACCCTACATTTCAGGGCCCTCCACTGTCTAATGGGGCTTCCAGCCCATTGCCACTCCCATCAGTGCTGCCATGGGGAACACAGGAGAAAGGAACATGGGTTCTCTGTTGGCTGTCAGGCATCGTTCTCATGGGAAGGAGAAAGAGGGGGCTTCCATCCTCCTGTGCAGTGGGGCCATCCCAAGCCCCATGTCTGGCTTCACCCACAGCCAGCCGTCTTGCTGAGTCCGTAGGCAGCCCGTTCCTCAACACCTGCCGAGCGACTGGGAAGCATCCCATCCTTCCCTAGGTCGAGGCGCTCCTTGGACTCAAGCACTTGGGACACCGTGACAGCACCCTAACGTCTAGGCCGGAGGGCAGGGAAACGGGGCCCAGAGGGTTCTTGGGAACTCTCTCGGGTAGGCGTAGCTGCTCAGTGGGATGTGAACCCAGGCCATCAGGTGTGTGCACGGCGCTCTGCTGCATTTCTGTCATGTCTCTCCTCAATACGAGCCGTTGCCCACAGAACCTGTGGGTGTGGGAGGGGGCGGAGGTCAGAGCACAGCACACGGCGACCTCTTCCGAAGTCCCACGTGGAGGGAGGAATGCCTGTGGGGCAGTTGGCGAGTAGGGGCAGGAGACGGTTGGACTACAAGGAAAGAATGTCCAATCCCCCTGTAGGCTTCTGACAACAAGATGCCGACACTGCTCTCTCTTTCTATGCGTCTCCCAGCCATCTGTGAGGAGCTTCTCCCTGAGGATGTGGAGCCGCCCACAACCGCGCAGGCCCCTCCACGGCCACCCAGGAAGAATGTCCGGTTCTCCCTCCACGATCAGGTCTACCCCATCGGGGACACCGAGGAAGGTACCTCGGAGACTGACTCATTATGTTCATTGGAGATGCATTCTTTCATTCAGTAGCACAGACATAACCAAAGCTTTAAAACTGCTGAGACACATTTTCCTCCCATTTCACTGGTAGCCGTTTCCCTCTATGTCGTCCGTCCCCAATGAGTCCACAAATCATAATGAAATTCTCATCCAAACTAGCTCCAAGGGGTACAGGGAAAAAAGTGTCTACTAGCTGAAGGGATGGCTCTTAGGTCTTTCTGGAACACACAGGTCCATATAGGTCTCTCCAGGAAACATGGCTCTTAGATGTGTAGGAAGGAAGAGACCATGTTTTCCACCAGTAACGCTGAACAGAAAAATGGAACAGAATACGACAAGAGGCTTCACGATCTCCTCCCTCCACTTCCGCCCACTAGCCACATCTTACATGGGTGTGCTACGTACCTTCAAAGGAACAAAACGACCTCACCACATTTGGGGAACTCAAGTACCCAGTACGTCCCATGGGGTGACCATTCTACAAATTGGGCTGATGCATTCGGTGACGTCTTCTCATTCTGGAAACAGACAGAAATCTGCGTGTAAATGTCTCACACAGCTGGGTTCCCAATAGCCACAGACAGGCACAGCCCCCAAATCCATTGTGAGAGGAAAGGACACATGAAATGGCATCCGTACACATCCTGGAGCGCTACTCAGGCATACGAAGAAACAAAGGTTTCCAATATTTTAGGAAATAGATGGCCCTTGGAAACCTGACACACATTTTGAAAGCAAGCACACAAGGAAAGAGGCACATTATGCGATCCCAGGCTTTGAGGACACTAGAGTAGAGACATTCGTCAACCCAGAACCTGGAAGGGACGGTGCAGGGAGGAAAGGGGGAGGGCCGGTCATGTCAACACGGGTACAGAGGTTCCATGAGATAGGAGGGCAACGTTTTCCCCATAGATGGCAGCGCTGTCCACAAAGCATCAGGGAGGTGAGCAGTGTCACTGAACGTACATGTACTAACGACTACAACTGTCCACGGTACTTAGATTCCATCCCCGAAAAACCCACTACTCCAAGGCAATAGAGGACCGATAGGGTCACAGCAGAGATGCAGGGAAGACAGCTCAACAGGCCCCATAACCAGCTGAAGAAGCAGCAAGCTGGCTTGGCTTCACAGTGGGCAGGAGCACTCAGGGGACTGCGCCCTGAAACCCAGTGTGCCTGGAGTGTTTCCCGGACAGACGCTGATGAGATCCCGCTGATGACATCCCCTCCATTTGAAAACCAAGGCCCCGTTTCCCTTTTCCATCCTGCTCCCCTGCTCCGTGTTTCTATGGACACCAAGGACGTGGGCCCAGCGGCACGTCAGGCCTCACTTGGCCACTCTTCACATCCGTTCCCTCGGGCTCCGCATCCACATCCAGCACACTTAACTCCCCGAGTCATTCCTCAGTAGCACAGCCAATGTCCTGACGGCTCCTCTCTGTTCTCCTAGACCCTGTGGAGGGCCAGTCCAAGGACCTTCCTAGGTGCTGGACGGATGGAGGCGCCCCAACTCGCCCTCAGGTAAGCTCGCCTCTCTTTCTCAGAGACAGAAATGGTCCTTCCTTGATTTCTTCCATCAACGGAGTCTGATGAACATCGGGCACTTCACCTCCCGGGGGAAGGGGGCAGCAGTCTCCCCTCGTGGAGAAATGCTGGGTCCGACCTCTTACGCACACTGGACTCAAAAAGGGTGATGACACAGGACAGCCTCCATTACAGACTCCATGGGATCAAACACCTTCTTCCGCAGGAAAGGTTTCTCCTTGAGACAGAACGTTCTGTCTGTTGATCCGAATGGATTCCGGAGATCTGCCACGAACAGCTCCAGCAGCATTCAAACTGTCCTCTTTCACTCGGGTGGGGGGACATGGACTCCAACACGGGACCTCAGCCAATTCGCTGCCCAAAGTCCTCCCCAAACCAAAGAGCTGGCCCAACAGTGGACAGGAGGCTGGGATCCTCACTGTGTTTCCTTTTCCCTGGTCGCAGGTAGATGCTGGGAGGAACGACAGCTGTACATATTTAAGAGCATCGGGCTCTGGGAGGAAATCTAGAGTACAAAGAAGGCCGCCCCCTGATTCTGGGTTCCAACAAGGAATGGGGGTTGGGGGATACTGACCGAGACTGTCCAGTGAGGCACGGTCACCACGTCGTACAGGGCCTGGAAGAACTTGTACATAGGGGAGGGGTGATTTGTGTGCACGTCGGATGAAGGCCTGTGTGCGTGGGTGCTCGGGGGTGTGTCTCTGTGTGCGTGTGTGTGTGTGTGTGTGTGTCCATGCGTCATGCTTGTGAATACGAATGTGTGCCTTTCTCAGGAGATCTTTCTCACACTTCCATCACAATCAAAGTGTCACCCTTCCAAAACGCTCTCATCACCCTGGCACACTTTGCATACTCCTTCCCCTGCTCACCACAGCTGTACCCGGAGGATGTTTCCCTTTGCCTTCCTGAGACAGGCATGGTGCCGAGATGAAGGATCCAAACCCCTGACCTCCTACTTGGAAAGCCAAGATTTCAGCTCAGGTTTCAATCTGAAAGTTGCTCTGGCCTACGCACCTGTATTAGTCCCTCAGCCAGGGGGTCATGATGTACCCTAGGTGCTAGCTAGTAAAGGGCCACCAGCATCTGTGCACACAGCCAGAAACCTAGATTCTATGATGGTCTCTGACAGGACCCAACGTGACACAGTGGCTTCCAAGGTCACAGAAGCTGGGGCAAGGACAGAAGCCCATGTTAAAGATCACAGCCTGGGCCCTGGAGTCAAGTGCACAGAGAAAAGCCACATCCTCGTGCTCAAGCCCACATGGCTGGAAAGGGTGTGGACCCGTGGAGGGCAGAACAGGGCAACGTTGGTCATAGCCGGTCTCAGTGTGTACACACGACCAATGGCAGAAAAGCATCACTTGAGGGAATTTACTGTACTTGACAAGATTTCCATAAGCCTCAGGAAGGTTCAAATTCTCTAAGCACACGCTCACACACCACTGGCCAATAGGAAATCAAGGTCAAGCTTGGTTGGAAGCTTTCGCCCCAACACCCCCAGGGCAAATCTCCTGCAAAGCGGGCCTACAGCCTGTCAGCACACACTCCAACAATCCTCTGTGTAAGGAACTTCCCACTGGTTAGAACACCTGGGAGGGTTCGCACAGCCACTGTCTTCACGGGAAACACAAACACACACACACATACATACACACACGGTACAGCTCAATAATGGTCGAAGGAATCTATCAAACTCGTCGACGGTGCCGGCTGTTTACGTAAGCTACGGTGTCAGTGTTCTCCAGCGTTGTACGTGGGATTTTCTGAAGACAGATGATGCGTGAAGCAAACTAATAGGCTTCTTTTCCGAGGGATGAATTCAGCCCGGCAAGCAAGGCTGCTTTTTAGGCCGTGCAAAATCTTAGAGAGACGTGATGCATATAGTCACAGCATATGGGGATCTTGGGCCCAGAACTCATTTCCAAAGAAGAAGCGTGGGACACCTTAGTGGCACGTCAGTCAGGAGAGCTTATGGGACTCGGTCCTCACCCAGAAGCCAGGGTAGGGTTCTCATGTATTGGACCAACTGTTTGGCTTTCATCGGGCTTGCTTTCACTAGAAAGACAAAAACCCTCTTCTCGTTTCCTCCCTGCTCCTCTCCCATCCCTTCCTCTCTGCACCAAGGAGAAGGCCCGGCAGCAGTGCGGCCCGTACCTCCCACGCACCCACATGCGCACACTCGCCTCCTGTCCTCATCCATCCAAACTCCCTGCCTACTTCCTGAGCAGCCACACCAGTGTCCTCACAGTGGCTCTGTATCCTTGTAGCTCCCCCCGAGGTCCTGATGGAAGTCCTACCCATTTTGAGGGCCGAGGAAGAAACTCCGACTCCCTCAGGTAAACTCCTTTTTCCTCAAGATCTTATTTATTTGAAAGACAGAAAGACAGAGAAGGAGAGAGAGAGACATAGAGAGAGAGAGAGACAGAGAGTGCACAAGAGCACAAACAGGGGGAGTAGCAGAGGGAGAGGAAGAAGCAGGCTCCCCTTCTGAGCAGAATGCCCAGTGTGGGGCTCCATCCCAGGACCCTAGGGTCAGGTCCTGAGCTGAAGGCAGAAGCTTCCATGTATGAGGCACTCGGTCCCCTCGGTAAAGTCATTTTGTGCTCCTGAGGGACGACCAGTGTTTGAGTTCTCTTTCCACGAACATCCGAGCATGGACATGCCCGAGGGGAGAGTCAATGTCCTTGGTGCTGAGGGCCCCAGTAAGTTTATACCATTCACGGACACCCTATTTAGACAGGCACTGAAAAACCATCACCACCATTCCTTAGGCAATGGATGGTCATGAGCATTTTCCAGGAGGCCATTCCATCTATGGAAAAGAGCTTTGAAATGAGTTGATGAACAAAATGTACTTGGGAGATTTGACATTCCAAGCTGGAGCCTTTTCTGCAGGTCATTTTCTCCTTCTTTGGATCATAAACACAATGACTGCATCCCACCTAGCTTGTTTATGACATCTAGGGCACAGAGATGTGTGCACATGGTGTGCACATGGTGCTGGGATCCTCACTGGGTTTCCCTTTCTCCCACTGCAGGAGCCAGCAACCAGATATGTGCCACATACCTGGTCTCCCATCACTCACTTAAGGGGGACAGATCTAGCGGAAGAACAAGGTAGGGCTTTCTCTCCTCCTTTGGTCTAGGGAGCCTCCCCCATTCTGAGCTCCTCCTGGGAACGGAGGCTGGAGTGGACTGAACAAGCGGAGTGTCCTGTAGAAAACCAGGACCCTGTGCTACAGTCCCTGCAAACCATAGGTCATTCAGGCCGTGAGCCTGGTGCATCTGAGGGTTGGGGCTTCGTCTTGTGTGGGTCGATGCGACGGCACCGGGCACGTGGGTGTGTTGAGTGCGTGCCTTTCATCAGAAGACATCTCCCACTTAATGGAGTTGAGGGCACGGGTCAAAGTGTCAAAGCCAAACCTCCTCCATCCCCGCTGTGCACACCCCCCTAGGACACCACATTCCTTGCTGAAAACAACTCCACCTGGAGGGTTGCTTAGGATTCCCTTTCCTCAGACAGGGATGGGGAGAAAGGAAGGGGCCCACATCTGTCCTAGCTTGGGACATTTCTCAGACAGGGTAGAAGCACAAAGCAATCAGAAGCTACTTGAGTCTCCCAACACATCATCACCAGCCTTACAAAAACGCTCACATCTTGAATGCACAGAGGGAAGGCTCACTGGCAAATGCCGACTGCCAGGAAAGCTTCATCATGAGCTTGGCGCCCGATCAGACTTCCTGACAGTCTGCTACACGGCCAGGTTAGAGAGTGCCCTTCTCTCGCCTGGCCTCCGCTCTCTCATGAACTTGACGGTTCCTGAAGGGGGGCGCGGTGTCCCGGGAAACTGGGTCCCACGGACTCGAAGGACACACCCACATGCCACAGGAAAGGGAGACTGGGAAGAATCAGCACTTTGTGGATGGGGACTCTGTTGGAATGCACAGAAGTCAGAACGTAGAAATCCTGTGTCTTTGGTTTTCCTGTCCAGGCAGGACTCAGGAACAAACAGAAACCTCTAGGGTACTTGTGCTTGCATTGAATGCAACCCTGCCACACAGTGTTCTTCTGAAGAAATACAATCTCCTAGGAAGAGGTGAGAGATAGGTAGGAGCGGCACAGGTTGGTCCTGGCCAAGAAACGTTCTTGACAATGACCACAGCACAGTCACTGGTTGGAGGAACTTGCCTGTCAGTACAATGGAGTGTGCATATTAGTGTTTAACCTCTTTCGGATAGAAGAGGTTACCCTGATTCAATTCCCTGTAGCTCAAGTTCAGAGTCAATGTTTCTCTCTCCATTCCTGCTCCTTCTCCTGACCTTTCTTGATGCAACAGCAGCTTGCTCAGTCCATACCCCTGTAACCCAACGTCACCACACACTCCCGTGCACGCCCACGCCACGCTAAACTCCCGGAGCTCTTCCTGCCGAGCCCCACCGGTGGACTGAGCATTCTGTGTGTGTCTCCCTAGCTTCGCCGGATGGACAGGCGCGTAAACGTTCGACAGGAACGACGGAGGAAGACGCCCCCTTTTTCACCAGGGTGGTACGTTGGCCTTTCTTTGTGGGACACACAAAAGTCTTCTGGCTTTTTTAATCAAGGTCCCGTACAAAAATCTCAGCATGCACAACTGACAGGGTAGGTAGGGAGAAGTTGGAGTGAGAATGTGTTACCAAATGACACCTCATCCCGAAGGCATTGCGGGGGGGGGGGCGGGGACAACCACAGCAGGTCACCTACCATCTGGAGGGCAGGGAGCTTTGGGACGGGGAGCACCTATTCCTCCTTGCGACCTGTTTTGTCCAGGGGGACCCGGAACGGGGGACCTGTAGGAAGACTGGGCGCATTGGTGCAGGACTCATTTTGCTCTCTTCGTACTTTGGGGCTCACGGGCCTCTAGCACACTTCCCCGTCTGGTTTTCTCCCATCCCCCAGGGAACAAAAGAGCCACGCAAACAGGACAAAGCCTGATTTGATGCTCATACTGTTTTCTTTTCTGAAATCACAGGTGTCCCTGCTGGAAGGGGACGGCGGTAAGTACTCTGTACTCTAGAGTCACTCCCTTGTGTGCAACAACCTGGAAAAGGGGAAAGGTGGGGCTGCCTCGCAGGCTCCACGATGAGAACCACCCTGATTCCAGGTCCTGCGGGACGGAGAAGGAGGGTCGGAGTAACAGAAAGGGGTTTCCTGCGGAAAGACCCATGGCCTCACGGCCCTGTCCCCGGAAACAACTCTGCTGCTCTTAGGTGGTGCAGGTCTCAGTGCAGGCAGTAGGTGTGCTTTGGAGATGGACTGTTTCACAGATGCTCCAGGCCCTGTAGCTCCAAGAGGAGGCAGAGTTTCTATTCACGTCCCTGCTTCTCTCCAGGACCTTACACCCAGGAAGGGCCAAACTGCAGCTCAGTCCATACGGAGGAGCTCCCCACCTCCACACACTTGTCCGCACGTGCACGCCAAGCAAAGCTCCCTGAGCGATTCCCGAAGAGCCCCGTCGGGGTCCCGACACTCTCTGTGTGCATCCACCTAGATCCCCTGGCTAGACTGTGCGATGGCCTGGACGTGGACAGCACAGAGGGAGAGGCCCCATTTTTCACCAAGCTGGTAAGTTAGCCTTTCTTCAGGGGAGGTATAGCATCCCTTGTTTCTCTCATGCTCGAAATCAGATCCGAGCACCCCAGCACGTACAATGTCCTTGGTGGGGAGATTATTGAGGGAGCATCTGTTACCCATGGAGACCCCATTCCAAAGACCCTGCAGGAAACAGCAGGTTCGGTTACACTCCACAGGGTCGTGAGCTTTTTCACGGGTACTACTGACAGCGCCTTGCCACCTGTTTTGTCCAATGGACCCAGGGCATGCAACCTCTAGGTCGATTCCATATCACTGCCCATGACCCTGCCCATCACCAAGAGAACAAAAGAGCTGTGCACACAGGACGAGGCATGACTTGATGTTCATCATGTTTTCTTTTCTGAAATCGCAGGTGGCCCTGCTGGAAAGGGAGAGTGGTAAGTATGTTGTCCTCTAGAGTCACTCATTGGTTTGGAGCAACCTGGACAATGGGCAAGGTGGGGCTTCCTTGCAGGCCCCACCTTGAGAGCCACCCAGAATCCAGATCCTGTTGCAACGAGACTAAGGGTCATGTTCTGGACCGAGACCCGAGGCCTCGTGACCCTGCCCCCGGCAAGCTACCATGCTATTCTTAGGTGCTGTAGGACTGAGTGCTGGGCAGGAGGTGTGTTTCCATGGGAATCCATGCGCTGTGATTCTCAGGGTTAGTGTGTGTGTCAGGTGGGTGAATGCTGTGTTCTCGAACGTGTCTGGTCCCCTCGACATGGCGATCAATGGTGTCCACCTTCTCAGGGACGTTTCCCATCACCGTCACGTCGTGAACGTCCATTCATGTGAAAACTCTTCAACACCTACGGTTGAAATAGGTGTTCTTTCCTTGCAAATACACATCAATTCCCCTAGAAAACAAATCCCATCGCTAACTAGGAAGGGGGAGACTGTGCCCCAAAGACACAAGTGTGTCTTTTCCAATCCCTGTTACTCAGTAAGTGTCCATGGGTCTCTCCTGTCAAGGTAGATCTCGGGCAGGAATGGTCACAGTACCTCCCTCTTGCCACTTCATTCACACACACGTCTCTGCATCAGAGGCCTCACGATGCATCTTCCCAACCTCATCGGAAGCACTGAGTGCTGGGACACACTCCTCCTTCTGCAGGCCACTTCCGGGGCAGCCTCGTGCAACAGCCCATTCGGGGAGGACCCTGACAACAGAGCCGTGGCCAGGAACAGATGGGGCCAATTCACTCCATGTTTCTCCATGGAGATCTACCATTTCCCTACCGTGTCTAAGAATGAAAAGTGGCCTTCTCCCAGGGGAAATCACACACCCACCACTGGTCCTAGCCCGGGCTCTCGGAGGTGGGCCCAAAAGGTGTCCTATCAAAGGGGGAATGAGGTTGTCTTCAGGGACTGAGCATCACTGGGGGGACCTGGGCCCCCTCCATGCAGGAACGAAGGGTGCTCTGTGCATTGCAAGCTGGCGAAAGAGAACCTCAAACCTCAACAGCTGTGACAGGACAATCACCACACATTTCCCTGGCCATCTGTCCGAGCAAGAGGGGCTTGTTTCATTCAGAAGGTTTGGGCCAATAGACAAGTCCAGGGAGTTCACTGCCTGGGAATGGAAACAGAGCCAAATCAGGGTTTCAGGGTTCTTTGGAAGCAAACAAGACTTTGTCTCGTGAGAAACACGTCTTTGAACAGAATCGGATTTTCCGACATCTCTTGTCCTCACTCGCATGTGCGGGATCCACGGGAGTACCTTTCGCTACTGAGGACACTCAATGGGCTTTTCCAGGGTAGCTGCATTCCACGAATTGCATACAGAGACTCCAATTTTCTGCATCCTTCCAACATGGGTTTTGGGTTTGAATTCCTGGTTTGGGTCCTCGCTACCCTAACAGACAATGCCACAGCTCAGCGTCCTTTGGATCTGCATTGCCCTCACGATGCCTTCCATTGAGCATCTTTCCATACGACGTCTGTTTGACTGGCCGAGTCACTCGTTCCCTTTGCAGCCCAGTCTATTCCAGTCTTTTTCTCGATTCTTTCATGTGGTAAAATCCCGGTCTTCTCTTGTTTGGTTGGTTTTCTTTGTTGTTTTTCCTTTTTGTCAGTGAACACACCTTTTCTGAAATAAGGATTGCAAATGGTGTCTCCAATCTGTGGGCTGCCTTTTCATTCCGTTCATGAGTTTCAGAAGAGGATGCTTTTTCTAGGTGGTCCTCCTGTCCAGCATCGTGATGCCAACATGAGCGCATTTATTTGGACATTTCATTTCGCTCCCACGTGCCCCTGCCTATTTGTATGCCAGCACCATCCTGTTGGCTCAGGGTAGTCACCCAAGGTATTGGAAAGTCAGCTTCTAGGGACCCACCACCTACTTCTTCATATTCAGAAACGTTTTGGCTCATTTTGTTCCTTTGCGTTTCCATTATCTATTCTAGTAGTTTCTCTGTTCCGAAACATCACATTGTGTTTTGGTCATTGCTGCACGGAATCTGCTCCCCATTTATTCTAGGAACTGGGCATTCAACTTAATCTCTTAGGGTCCAAAGACCTCCAACAGTGCCTGGTGGGCGTGCGTGAGCCCGAGAACATCTTCCCTATCAATGGCCATATCAGACCAGCCACGCATGCCCGAGAAATACGCCGGAGAGCAGGCCTTGTCTCTCGCTCCCGGTGGGTTTCTAGTGCTGAGCTAACCAGGAAAGAGTCTGTCTGGTATCCACTTTACACACTCATTTATTATCTCAATGCAGTATACGGAAATCATCAAGGAAACGAAAATGTCCCGTCGCTCACTCCCACTAGCCACATGTCAAGAGTCCCATAACGACTGGAGTTTTTGATGGTTGCACTGGGAGGGGACAGCGGTCATGGACATGCACAACTGACACTGAGGTGACTGCTGCAGCATCCTGGTCTCGTGAGAAGGGATGAAACTCTAATCCCTGTCTCCTCCAAGGGCTCCGGCTCCACCAGCCCCTCGAACCTCTGACCGTGGAGCAAAAGGGTCAGGCAGATGCTGCATGGCCCACAGACCTCTCAACGCACCTGGGATGAAGGGGTGAGGCGGTTCCTCTCCTAACAGCATTGCTCCTCTTTCAGTTCCTACGGATCTGTGTGTGGAGAGCATCGATGACTCCAACAGTGAGGACGAAGCCTCTTCAGGTAGGGAATGGCACAGAGGAAGGGAACAGTGGGACAGGGCTCCCGGGAACATGGGGTTGCCCCTGACGCTCTGAAAATGAAGGAGGTGGGTAAAAAAAACACCAAGGAAAGGGATGCTTTGGCAACAGGCACATATGATTTGCTCGTTACACGGTTTCTGTAGGGAAAAAAAAACAGACATTGTGTCCATGGGCCTTTAGGATAGGCTGAGTTTGTCATCACCACTCGACTCCTTGCATGGCTAGTTTAAGGATCTTTTCCATCAAACCTCCTCCTGCCTCCCTTGGCCGCTGCCACATGTCAAAGCTTGGTCTCTTGGCTCATGGCCTCTCGGGAATGGTGCACAAGAGATTCTGGATCTTTCTTGGCACGGGCCCAGACCTCGTCATGCTCAGGACTTGGCGGCCCCAACCACCCTCTCATGTGCAAGAGAACAGGACACTACGTTCTGGTGCGAGCCAGGAGGTGGAAGACAGGTCTAAACTCTCTCCCTCATAATGTCCACTACCAAACCGTCCCGGTTCTGCCCAAGCTGCTGTACCTTCCAGGGGACTCTCAGAGCTGCAGCAGGTAAATCGTACTTCCCCTGGCTTCACTACACAGGCTCCCATGCCCCGTAGCTTCGGCCAGCCTTCACGCCCCAGCTGAATCTGACCTGTGGACGTGTTCCCAAGGGAAGGACATGCACATGCAGCTGCCCTGGAGACCCCTGTCGCGGGCCAGGGTCCTCCAGGCCTGTGTGAAAGGGATGCTGGACCTGCTTCACACACTTGCTGCCCCGGGTCCACTCTACCTCTCACCAGCTGCCTTCAAGGCATAGCACAGAGGCTCTTCGAGCAGGGCCAGGGAGTCCTGGCTCCCCTCACAAACACACCTCTCTGGCACACAGCGCTGGCCATACTCCCCACTCCCCAGTCATGCCCAAACGGCAAACGTTCCTCAGGCTTGCCCAGGGCCCTACACACAACCCTACCCCGTCCATTCCCTGCAAGCCTCAGCAGGAGCACTGGCAGGAATCCTGTGTTTCAGGGACCACTCCGCTGGACATTTTCCAGGGCTGCCCCAAACAGCTGAGGGCAACTGGAGAATTTCCTGTGCTCCCATCTCCACTCAACCTCTATTAACACTGAAGGAAACAGACGGTGTTGCATTAGCCTGAAACATGTCATTGGGAGGGTCATCTCAGTCCCTGGGCAGACATGGGCTGTGGGGAGGTGGTGAGCCGTCTCTCCCTGCACTTCCCCAGCAATCCCAGACCCATAACAGCTGCTCCCAGCACAGAGGGATCAGGGGCTTGATTCCGGAGGAGCCAGGTTATCTCCTCTCTTTCCTTGGTTGCCCCCTCTTGGACAGGAGTCGGACTGGTGGAGCTTAGCAGGGGGAAGGACGTGGAGCATCACTAGGGGAGGAGGAGAATGACGACGAAGGGGAGCAGGAAGGGACAGGAACAAGGATGGAGGAAGGCAGAGTCCTGCAGAGGCTGCCTTAGGGACAGTGACGGCCTCCAGGGGGGAAAGCATCACAGGGATGGGCTTCCGGCTCTTGGAGAGAACCGGAGGTGGGAAGAGCAGGTGGGCAACCAGAGTCCCACCTGCACCCTGCGGAGATCAAGCGACCAAGGCCAGGGAGGACTCACAGCTGGGGACCCACCCCACTGAGGGCAGAGCCCATCATCCCCAGAGCAGCAGGCCAGAGGTCGTCAGCTGCACTAACTCCCCTTTGTCCTCTCTCACGGCCACCCCAGCATCCTCGCTGCTCTCTGAACCGGAGGAGGACTCCACAGAAGACGACAATTCCAACGGAAGGAGCACACTGCACCTGTAATTCCCTTCCACCTCCATCTCTTGGGCTTCCTCTCTCCTCTGTCCATAGCGCCTCCTCCCAGCCCCTCCCCTTTCCCTGCTTTGACAACGCCCACCCTGGAGGCCCTAGTGTCCGGCAGGCACTCAGGCTTTGCATCTGAACTGCTGCATGAAATCCCTGGGCAGCCCTCCTCACCCCTTTCTTAGCATCGCCCCGACCCCTCGCCACTGAGTATGGGAAGCAGCCCCGGACAGCAGAGCAGGGAGGAGGGCTGGGACTCGGCAGGGCATGGCTCACTGTGCTGGAAGGGGCCTCAGGAAGGGAGGCTGGGGCTGGGTGTCCCCACTTGGTTCTCGGTGGCTGGGGAGTCTGTGCTCATGCCCCGTTCTGCTCTTGCTCTCAGCTCTCAAGATGCTTCCCTTCTGTGGACTTGACAGAAACAAGGGAAGTGGAAGAAGAGGAGGACTTGGGAACGGGATGAGTTGGGCAGGAAAAGTGGCAGGCGAACATGGACACATGTTTTCCCGCGTTGCCCCGACTTTGCTGTGGGCACCTCGGGAAACCACACAAAACCCGGGGCGCTGCCCTAGCCTCTGACCACAAAAAGGAGAGGAGAGGAAGGTCCCAGTCCCTGCAGGCACTAGAAAGCCCAGAGAACATCCCACGGGGAACGTCCACCTGATCCATGCACCTCCCTGTGGTGGCTGTGTGCTGTCATCCAGGAGCTGCTGATCTTGGAGGGAGGGCACTGGCTGCCTGGAAGGACTGGACCCCAGGCAGCCCAGGCACGGTGCTCTTCTGGCAAAGGCCTCCATGCCCCATTGAGCCCCTCACTCTGCACGACCCAAGCCTTGCCCTCCCACCCTGAAAAATTCAGTAGACGGCTTGCTCCCAAACAGCACTAGTCGGGAAGAGACAGTGGTGGGGTGGCCTCATCCCCCACTTCACGCACCTGAGAAATGAGCAAACAAGACAGGCCCCCGGGCTCACAGGAGCAGGACAGCTCACCCCTCCCAGTGCTGCATCCCTGTGGGCACGGGGTCGGCCCCAGTCTCCAGCTGAGTCCTGTCCACCGGCCACTCCCATAGGATCTGACCAACACCTCCAGTGCCCCGAGCCTCCAAGTCGCCTCGTGGGAGGTAGTGGGTCCCCTCATGGCACCATGTCGCTATGGGAGTTTGATCTTCTAGAGACTCTCCTCAATCCCTCATTCCGCAGGGAAGACCCACCAGGGAAAGTCCACCCGGCCTGCTCCCACCTCGCCCACCACCTGCCCAACAGCCTGTGGACTGTGCAAACTCACTTCCCATGGGAGTCGGGAGCACGTCATCTCTGCCATGACACCTGCAACACTCGTGTGGGCAAAGGCTACCCCCATAGAGAAGGGCATGTCCAGGGGTCTCAGAGAGGCTGGGGAAGGGACAGCCCAGCAGGAGGAGGACCTGGCCGTAATGGAGGAGGATGGTCAGGGAAGGGGCCTGAGTGAGCCTGGCAGTGGAGCCTTCATTCAGCCCCAGGGGGTCCATGGAAACTTCCCTTTCTTCAGGTTACACGTGGGTCCTGCAGGGAAACCTCTACCACAACACCTCAGAAGACACGTCCCCCAAAAGCCCACAGGCCTCTGGTAAGACCTGCCCCAGGCCACATGCCACTCGCTATCTCATACCACTCCACCTGTGGTCTCCACAGCTGCGCCACAGGACTGTGTGCCCACGACCCCGAGGCACCAGAGTCTCCTGCGGTGATCAGACAAAGGGAGCCAGGAGGGCCCTGGGGCCCCACTTGCGGCTCCAACTTGGGCCCAGAGGAGGATTCGGCATGAACACACAAGGAAACACGCCTGCAGGAACGGCTCCCTTACACCTCACCTCCGTAGGCCAAAGAGAACACTTCTGGGCAGCCCACCCTAAGACGATGAGGCAAGACAAGAGGACCCTCGCCCACCCGGGGACGAGACAAGAGGACACTCTGAGTCGCCCACCACACCCAGAGTTGGCCGCCCAGGCCCTGCTGATGACCGACACTTGGAGCACGAGGCAAGGATCTGGGCCTACAACAGTCCATTGTCTGGTGAGACTGGGCCCACCTGGGACTGAGGGGCACAGCAGCCTTCTGGTCTTTTCCCCTGTCTGCTGCAGGGGCTGCTCCTCCTCCCACTGTCCCCTCCAGTCCCCAGCAACCATACAGAGCATGACACATGCGGGATGAAGCGGCACTTCCATGCCCCTTGACCACCCTGCAATTGACTCGAGGGGCAGCAGTCACCCCAGCTGTATTCCCCTAGGGTGCCATCCCTGAACCGCCCCTTTCGCTTCCATGCACATGACCGTGACCAATGCTGGGCTCAACACTGGAAGCGGCCCCACAGAACGGGCCCCGCTCAGCCTCTGTGTTTGGCAGCAGCAATAGGTGTAGGGAGGAGAGGCTGTCCCTCATCTGAGCTCCAACTCTGGAGCACCCAGACCCCATGGCAGAGGAAACGGGGCCCCAGGCACCATGCAGCACCTGGCAGAAAACATGGGGCTCAAGGACGGCAATGCTAGACATCTAGGACGTACAGGAATGGGACCCAACATTCCTTTGGAAGCACATTAAAGCATGGCACGTTTCACTCTACCTGAGCCCTCCAAGTGCAAAGGCCTCGGGAAGCATTTCATCTCCCATGGAAACCCTCATCATCTCCTGATGTTCCATAAGAATCTCTTCTCCCTGGAATGGGGCATCCCTGGAAACATGGATGATCTGACCAAGGCTTGGGTGGGACTGTCCTATGGAGACAGATAGGCAGAGACCCAGAGGGGACCAAAGGGCTTTAAGGGACTGAGGCTGACTTTCGGAAAGCCAGAGGCCATCTAGCCCCTTGGGAATGCTGGCCTGACCCCTTGCCTCCAGACGACTCAACACCTCACCAGGAGCATAGAGTGTCACTTCCTAGGAGCTGTGGAAACCTCAGGATGTATTGGGCACCTCAGGAAAAGGAACCTGCCCAAATTCACAGGTATGGCAGGCACGTCTGATGGCAAGCCCTTCCCTTGGCTTCTGGCCTGGAGAGACAACGGTTTGAGATTCCTCGGAAAAGTCCCAGGGATGCAGGTTCTAAGTGATCACTCAGGATCAATCACTAGCCTTGCTGAGCTTCAGTCGATAATTTGGCCACGTGGGTGAAAGCGGGGCTTGCTCGCCAAGGACATGAGCCCTGACTTGGCTATCTCTGGAAAGGAGCATTCCTTGGAAGAGGAAAAGTAGGTTTCAAGAACCTGCCTTTGTGGATGTTCACGTCTAACTCTGGTGGCCTTTCCATATGTGTTGCTTGCCTAAGCTAGACAACTTGAGGTCACCTTCAGAAACATTTCCACATTACCTCGTGGACAGGCAGTCTCCTTGCTTCTCTTTCTGTGGGCATCATACCGGGACCCCATGGGCTCAGGGTTCATTCAACACCTGGAACATGTGATTGGTTGATTCCCCCACGATAGAACTCAATGAGCACCTTCACCAACTGGATGAGGTTGGGATGAGGAACACTTTCCCTCAAGGCCAGAGAACATATACCACTCCACAGGGTCCTCTGGGGACTTACGGAGACAATGAAGGACCCTGCTCTCTAATGGAGTGGAGGGTGCCCCTGCAGAGGCCCTTATCTCCCAGACAAGTTTTCTCCCACTTACCAGCGACTCCTACTAACGAGGATCTTTAGGCGAGACCTCCAATAAAAAGGGCTTCCTGTAATGGTTTCTTCCCTCCCAGTCCTACTGATCCAAGAAGACACCCCTATTCATGTACAATGGCAAACAAAGGCTTCAGCTAAGCATCCAACTGCCCTCCTGGGAAAAGGAACCTCCCAATTCATACGGGGATGGCCCCTGACTCTAAGGACGGCATCAGCTCCAGAGCGTCACAGAGAACCAAGGCCACCAAACAATGATAGGAACCGATCTGTCAAGTACCGCCTTACACTTCCAGATATGCCTGAACTAACACCCGAAACCAGCCCAACTTGAAACCCAGTGACCCTTAGGCCGGGACCCGACCGCTCTATGCCCATGGCTCATAACTCTGGAAAGGTTCTTAAGTCCACCCGACTGATGATGCCCCTATGAAAGTGCAGAGGACAGGTGCTTTAGCAACAGCAACAGTTTCATGGAAATGGGCTAAGGAGAACCAGGTATGCTGTCATCAGTCGAACTCAGACTGCTGAGGCCAAAGCCCGTCAGCAAACATGTCTGCCCCCAAAGCAGACATCCTAGTGCCCACCTGTTGGTTCTAATTGGCAAAAAATCACACAAGTATTTATCCGGACTCCGACAGGCCTTCCTCGTCCTCTTTGCCCATGAAGCAATTGACAGAAAAGGCTCTTCTTCCCAAGCCATAACCCGCCAACCCGATATGGGCCTGAAATGGTCGCACGTTCCAAGAATGGCCCTCCCAACCCGAGGAGCCCTTGAAATCCTGACTGCAGTTCAAGGAGACTCAGGATTACATAAGGGCCCCTAGCTGGGACCCAATGGACATGAAGCTCTAACCTGGGCCCATGGCTGCCCCAAGCTCCAGAGGCCACCGGACACTTGGGGTGGGCCGAGATGCATGGGCGTATTATGAAAACCATCACCGACCCAGCCGACCTTCCCCACTTCAAGCAACGATGCACGTGTGCTCTGTTCCACTGACGTGGCCACCTAGCATCCATCTTTGCCCCTCTTTGGGACTGGAGAATGTCGTGGAGCATGGGGAAGTCCTTACTGAGTACACAATCAAGGCCCTACATGTCACCTTGAACAGGATTTCTCAATGAGATACGGGAATGATCCCAACGCACAAAGCTGTTCTACAAAACACAAAAGCTTTAGATGTTGTAACTGCTGCACAAGGTGGAGCCTGTGCCCATTGAAAGACACAATGCTGTGCGTACATTCCCCACGATCACAAAGAGATTTCTGGGTTCCTAACAGACGCCACTGCTCCAATCCGCACTTCCAAGGATCCCTCTCTTTAAGGACTGGCTCAACTCATGGCCGGGGGAGGCTTCTCACCCACTATCAAAGGACTCTTCATGGGGATTCTCCTTCTCTTTCCTCTTCTCACCCTGTTGTGTTGTTTCCCACCACCCTGCCCCGTCTCTGCAGGTGGTGCCAGGAACCCTTCACTGCAGGAACTTCCAGAGGACAGATGGTCCTTTCCACTCAGGAAGATCCAGTCACAAGTTCTCCCCTGCACTCTGCGGCCTCTTCCTTTTACAACTCTGACAACAGAGGCCTCCCCCAGCTGGGCCTCCCCCAGCTGACCAGGAATGACCCACAGTTAAGGACAGCTCTACGCCCCTATTCATCAGGAAGAAGTTACCGAAGATGAGACCGTCCTCCTTGAACAACCTTAACCACGCAAGGCTCTAACCTGGTCAGAGGCACACGAGGAGGGAGGAGAAGGCTAGCTGAGCACCAAGCAGGAGCTGGGACTACACACCGCCCCCCACCCAACCTGCGATATGGGAGACATTCCAGGTGCTCTGATCGCCCTAAAGCTAAGGAAAGGAAAAAACAGATTCTCCACTGATGGAGATCAAAACCCGGCAAGACCAGAGTCTCCCTCAGTTTGTAAAAGTCCCCGTGATTCTCCAGGAAGAGGCTTGCTTAACAAGAGGCCAGCGGCCTTTCAGAGACCCAGATCTCTGTTTCCTGAAGCCCTAACATCTCACTCTGCTCCACGACACTGAGGGAGGCTGAGGCCAAAGGAAATGTCCGTAAGACAGAGTTTCTTTTCAAATCTGCAGTCCCTTGAGAAGGACCTGTGAGAGGAGGAAGGTAAAATTCCTCCAGGAAGCTCTGCACCATCTTTCAATTAATGCCTTCCTAGAATGAAAAACCACCTTCACGTGACAAGAAGCAAAACCTCCTGTATCCTGGGTGTCCTCTGGCCTCCTGCAACGTTCTTGCAAAACCTCCCTTTTGCCTGACCTCCCCCAGTGCCATCTCAGAGAGTCAGCCTCCCGTCACCACCCCAGCAAGCAACCCTTTCTACCCACGGGCCGTGTCGCTGTGCTTTAATAAAAATCACCTCCTGCCAGCAAAGCCATCTCCAGACTTCCTTCTTGACCATCGGCCTTGAACGCTGACGTCTTTCCTACATCAGTCCTGTCTCTTGTAGGGCTCCTGTGGAAACAACCCTGCCACACGGGCCCATTTCTGTCAACTCTTCCGACTCCATCCACCTAACCCACTGCACGTTCTGTGTCCTCCACTTGAGGACACTTCTGTGATTCTTGCAGTGAAACCCTCACACGGCACCTCTTTCCATCCTCGACGTGGTTGAGTTTGCGCATCTGAAACGCCCCAGCATCCCATCCTCACTTTCTTTTTCTCGCATGTTTATCTGGTCCATAGGTTCTCATCACCAAGATCCTATAACAGGTTTCTGCTCCTGAGTAGAGGACTCCGTTCCTTCCCTTTGTCATCAAGCTCAAACCTTAACTCTCAGATGTTTGTCTCACAACTTTCAAAATTCTTCTTTCCCCTAATGCCTCTCTACCAGGTTCTCGTCTCCCTTTTTCAAGCCTGCCCGCCCTCCCTCCCTCCCTCCCTTCCTCTCCTGCAGTATCTTTTTGTTCTTTGTATTCCTTCCTCCCTCCCCCTCTTTCCTTCTTTCGTTCTGTTCTGGTAGTCCCCATACAGCACTTCAGTACTTTTTTGCCTAGTGTTCCGTGACTCATTCTGTCTGTAGAAGTCCCAGGAGCTCACGGCGATACGTTCCCTATTAGAAAGGATGAAAGGATGCCCACACGGGGGCATCTCAAAGGTCTGCTTCTCTGCAAGTCAACGGGAGGCTTCAGGGTCATGAACCCTGGCTTTCCACACCACAGCTGGACATGGGCTACGCTAAGCATTCCCCACACTCTCCTGTCTTCCAAGACCCCGAGCATACAGGCTGACCCACCAGAAATCTGGAGCCTCAAGGCAAGCCACCGCCCGAGTGTCTGGAAAAGTCACTGCCTTCAACATGGCTCACAGGTATATAGTCTTTGGAACAGAAACATCTAAAATTTAAGGAGCAGTTGACGTGGGTGTGAGGCTACCGTGTAGAAAGATCTATCTGAATTCCGGAAAGTTAACACGGCACCCGACTACAAGGGGCTTGTAGAGGCAGACGCAGAGACGATTCCTGAAGGAAGGGGCTGGAATGCGTACGTTGCATCAGGAAGGGAGGAACATGAGGGAGCAATCCTTCCACAACCCCTCCTGTTCTGGCCATTAGCAGAGGGTTTGCACTGCCCAGGAACCCGGCCAATGCTGGGGCACAGGACGGAGTTGTCTCACGTTCCCCACCTCACTCTGTGTGTGTTGTGTCCTGGGAAGACAAACCTTGTATTTACTGACAATGTGGAAGAGCCTTCGGCCACGTGTCCCCGGTGCCAAGGACATCAGAGCTCGTTCATCCTGGATCGCACCACACACATGTCCCCAGGGTGGGAGAGCCTTTACTCGGGGCTCTAACCTCAGGAGACACGAGAGAACTCACCCTTCCGAGGAAAGTAGACATGACACGCATGGGGGAAACAATTGCAGGGCAGTGCCCACCTCGGTAAACAGCAAGACCACCAGAGACGCACCTTAGGGAGGGAACGAAGGTGGGAGACCCTTCCTTCAGAGAGCTCTGCTCTTATTCACGCCCAGCACCTCACTCGGGGTAGAAGCCACGTGGTGGGATTGCTGCACAAGAGCCCGCGGCAACATGCATCCCTTCGAGGCCAGGGCACCTTCCCACAGACAGAAACTGGTTGGATGCCATCTTCAGGGGAAAGCATTTAGTCCAGCCACACCCTGAGCCAGCATCGGAGGATCCACACCGGCGGGAACCCCAACCGATGCGGTTAACGTGGGAGAGCCGTTAGATACAGCTTTCACATTTGGAGACACCAGACAACTCAGAGCAGAGAAACCTGGGTCTGTCATCACTGGGGTCCCGCCTGGACCCAGAGCGCCCACCTTTCTCACCACCACAGAAACCACACAGGGGAGACACCGTGTCTCCCGTCATGGAGGCAGAGCCTTCTGCCAGAAGTGGGCCCCTTCCCAACACCACAGAACTCACATGGGGAGAATCACTAGCGCTGTAGCCTGGTGGGAGAAGCTTCAACTGGGGCTTAGGCCTGAGCTCCCGCTACCATCACAGAATGCACATCATCCCTCTCACGGGAGCGAAGGTGCAGGGACCTCCTGGGACCCCCTGCATCATCGCTGCTGCTGAATGCCGATGAAATCCATATGGGAATCCCATTCCTCACGGAGCCAACACGGGAAGGACCTGGGAGGATTCGCACACAAGAAAATCCTCCCGGTGTGATGAGGAAAGGAATGGGCTCAGGTATCCCTTCTTCCTTAGCCAGCAACGACACCCTCACGCCAAGGAATCGCTGATCCCAACGCAATGGGGGGACACTCTTCCCTGGACACTCACATCAGAAAATCACTGGGTAAAGACCTCTCAAGGAATTTCTTGGGGTGACACTGAGATACAAACACAGACACTACAAACACCTACAACTCGGTCCCGTTCTGACAGATGTGGAGTGCGCTATTCCAGTAACCAGTAGCTAGAAATCAAGCACATCTGCTCTGATCCATCAGTACTTGCATAAAGGCCAGGATCACTGAACAGGCGGGGGCGGGGGGTCTCACAGCCGTGCACACTGTGCCAAGTAAGAACGGGGGATTTTCCTTTTTTCACAACTGACACAGGTACTGTCTCTTGGTAGGAAGTTGGATCCCAGGAAGTACCCCCGCCTGGGATCCATGAGAACATCAACTGGAGGGTGAACTCAGAATCTCAGAACACGAGGTGATCGACGTATGTTCACGAAAACATTAACCTATCGACGCATGTAGATCGCAAGGATGAATGGCCACAAGATTCAACAAACACACGGTTTGTGATCTACGTCTCCTGTGTCCTTAATTCTACTAATATTGTCCTCACAAATTGGAAAGGATTTACAAATTTATTACATGCTTAGAAATATTTCTATTTACTTCACTTATTTGAGGACGACAGAGCTAGGGAGGGAGCAAGAAGAGTTGGGGTCGGGCAGTGGGGAAGAGGGAGAAGGGTGCCCAATGCAGGTCTTGATCCCCCAGGATCCAGGGACCCTGACCTCAGCCAAGGGCAGATGCTTACCCAACTGCGCAACCCCGAGGCTGGCAAATTCATTTCATCTTTTACAAAGGGGCTCTTCTGGAAGACCTGCTGGGACCAGGGCAGGAACACCTCTACAGTTCAGCATCAGGCAGGGAGGGCTTCCTCCCCGTCGATGAGAACGTGGGAGCCAAGGGGTTTTCTCCACCACCAAGAACAGCTACATATCTCTGGGCCTGAGAGGGTGTGCGACCACTGCAGACGTGGAAATACTCCCCGATTTGGAAGATTTTAGAACAGGAGCGGGTTCTTACGCTCCCTTCCATAAAGTCAAAGCATATCCAGGAATGCCTGCGTGGTTCTTTCAGTGAAGGGACCAACTTTTGGTTTGGCTCAGGTGATGATGTCAGAGTTATGGGATTGAGCCCCGTGTCCGGTTATGCAAGGCATGTGGGGCCTGATGAAAGGTCTCCCTCATCCTCTGCAACTCCCACTCCTCCCCCAAAACAAAACCAAAGGAGAGAGAGAGAGATAAAGGTACAGAGAGAGAACGTGTGCGGAAGTCCACTCAGACATCCATTTGTAAAGATGCCCGGGATTCTTTGCTCTAGAGGAAGGGCGCAATAAAGCAAGTGTGGGCAGAAGGTCGATCGTTGAGAGAATGTCTATTTATAAGGTCAGCCTGCAATAACTCAGGATTATGCTACCAGAGGCAACCTGGATTTCAGAAGTTTTGTGTGGGGCAGGGACTTGAGGAACCTTGTCCATATGTGCCACTAAGTAATTTTCCCCAAGCAGCAAACTCTAGATATTCTGGTTAAGGGTGTATCTCCAATTTAATCGACAAGAAGAGGGTATCTTTCCCTCCAGAAGAAAGACAGAAGCCGGCCAAAAAGACACCCAAGTCAAGGCCTGAACCTCAACCCAAGCAGGAGGTTCCGAACTAAGACAACTTACCACTGTGATGTACATCCACCAGGGAGATGACACAGGTCACACTCCTGTACATTTTGCACTTGAATCTGCACTGAAGAGACAGAGGCCAGAAGCATTGGATGCTGCCAATGAGGCCAATTCACCAGAGACTCAAAGCACCACCTGTAAAAACAGGGAGAGTATTTAGTTTATGTCTCAGGATCCGCGCTCAGGAAGACAATGTCACACAAAACTGAAAGCATGTCCCTCCCTTCCAGCAGAGAGCACAAGCTCAAAGAGGCCGAAACCACAGAACCTCGAAATTTGTGAAAGACTTAGCATTGCTGCTGGCAGCCCTTCAAATCATACATGCATGGTCAATTGGCTTCCGGGAGGTCCATGATATCTTTGCCAGACCCAAGCAGGAGGGTGTGGGCCAGGAAATGGCCCAGAGGCCAATCACCATGTGCAACTAGTGACAGAAGTCTAAATAAAGTTCCTGCTGCTCCCAGAACCAAAACAGAAAATCTGCATAAACCCTATTTCAACTGCATTTTGCATGACCGTCCTAGAGATGCTTATTTCTCCTGGAATCATCTTTCAACTTTGACATGGTTCTCATTCATCTACCCCGTCACTTCAATGACACGGAACTCCCACAGGAGATGTGCATAAACTCTACCTCCTCAATGTCTTATCTACCCTAGGTGAGTGACTCTGTTAGTCTTGCTTCCTTTCCTTTTTCACAACTCTATTTGGCTGAAAGGAGCCTCTGGTCTTTCCTTTCTAAGACATGTCTCTCCTGGACCCTGGAACTCAAAAAAAGAAATAAAAAAACCAACAACTAATCACCACCCAATACAAATATAACCTATACCTTAGAGACTGAAGTTGTTTCACTCCTAACCAGAGACTATGCTACTGACCCAAAGGGCAAGTCCTCCAACAATCAGCTTCTAGAGGAGTCTGGGACGATTGGGGGTATAGTTCTGATAGGATTTTCCCAATCAGAAAACACTGCCAGCCTCTAAAGTGAGGTCCCCAAACCTGATTGTGAACTAGACAGATTCAGAGCTTCATGGGATCCATTATGAGGCATAGAAACGCCTGGCGGTGGTGGCAGTGGGTGCCATTCCACATGGGTGATGGATTTCAGTTCCACGGATTTGGGATAGTTTCTTAGATGCAAGAAGGCAGCCGCAAGGACACTTGGTTTCTTAGCATCTATTCTAACTAAGCCTGGCAGGCACAGTCACGGACTGTTCCATGCAGATTTTGAAACCGTGCTGTGCTGGAACTTCTCATGAGGCATCTCTAGAGTGAACTTGCAGTAGTGTGTCCAGGCCAAAGCCAAGCGCAATACGCCCATCAGACTTGACTGCAATACCTGTTGATTTGGGTGGATTTCTCTTCTCGAGGTCCCCCAAATATCCTGAGGTTCCTATACCTGCCAACAAGTAACATTCCCTACTCATCTGGCAAGGCTCCTGGGCACTGTGTCATCGAAGTGTGAAGCTGCTAATGCCAAGGGGCTCCATAAAGTCACCCTTAATTCTTGAAAACTGTCTGGTCATTATCTGAGTCTATACACATTATTCTCAAATTGGACATTTCACTCAATCCCTTGGTAAAATAACCAATGTTTCCAGCGGTATCTGTTACAAGAAAAAGGTGCTTGTGCTGAATTTATGCCAATAATCCTAAGTACCTTGGAAGAAAGAATTCTCCCTGAGAGTTTCTGAATGATGGAGGGCTCAGGGAGGGAGAGAAGTTAAATGCTCCCATTTGTTCACACAGAAATATTTCATCACATTTCTGTAGATCGTGGATAATTTCAGATACAGTTTCCCTCAATTTGGAAGAAGAAACAATAAAGAACCAGCAATGTTTCAAACAAGAGTCACAAAGTAGACTCATCTTCCTCAGCTCACTCAGTCCCCCCTTATTAATTCTTGTTCAGCTTGAATGCAGATTTTCCATGATTTCTGCAAATCCATACCCAGTTGAGTTTGAGAATTTTCACAGTCGGACACTAAGACCCCACGAGACACAGCACCGTGTACAGTCACAGGCATTTAATGGCAAAATGGGGATGAAGGGCGTGCGGACACACGCTTAATGAGATGTATTTTCACCAAACACAGAAGGTAAGACATCACCATGGAAGCAGAGAGGCCACAAGACTTGCATCCTGGTCGCCAGGGCATGGCGTATTCATGAGTTTCCGTATCTCCAAGCCAAATATGCTCATGTCGTCTGAGCTAAGGGTTCTTCTTCTAGAATTTTCTCCCATGGAAAAAACCAGAGGGGTTGTAAAGGATTTGCAATGGTGTTTATGGAGGCTTCCTGGATGATGGTGAAGCCCTGCAGCTCACCACCTTGCCCAAGTCCCACAAACCTGTTCAGTGCCCTCTTTGCATCCACCATGGTCAGGCAGGTCTAGCCCTTCCTACCCCGGTTGCACAGCACACCCTCTCCTGGTGTCCACCAGGCCGCTCGGCCTCTGTGTTCCATGTCCTCGGTGGATCTCTTTGGAAGAAGGTAACCCGCATAGGGGTGGAAGGAGCAAATATACTCCTTCCCACCCTTTCTCGCTCCTTGCACCCATCCAAGGTTTGTGCAGGGGGAGCACAGTTGTAGGGACATGCAGATGGGGTTCTTCTTCTGTGGCGCTTCCAAGAATCCCCTTGCACAGAGCCTGAGACTTAGTGCTTAGCACGCTCTTTTGGTCTCTACCCCCACCGCCTACCCCAGCCACGGGGCAGCATTCCACCTGCCAGCCTCCTCAGAAAGAACTCCCGCACCCTAGCTAGCTGCCCTCCTTCCGACCCCCAGGTGCTGACCTAGGCATTCGAAAGACTGGATGAGGAGACACACCCACTGCACCCAGGTGCCTGAGTGCACTCCACACCCCACCGTCTACTTCAGGGTTGAGGTGATGGCAGACTTCCTGCTGTGTGCTTTTTGCCCTGAGACATGCCAACCCTCCAGTGCATCACAGAGCACAGAGCTGGGCTTCAGCCCCCCAGTGACCTGCCCGCCTCCCTCCCTGGTTCCAGTCCTTTCCTATGAGCATCTGCCTGGGCTCTGCGACTCTGGCTCTGCTCCGGTGCCCCGAGCCCAGTGTGCAGGCCGTCAACAGGCAGTTGAGGAGCCACAGACTCTGGCTGGTCGGGCCTGTGCTCCCCTCAACTCAACCACCGTGGTGACCTAGGTGGGCCCAGTTGCCAGACTGGACTGCAGGCCCTGCCTTCCTGCTCAACCTCAGGGGGCACCTCTGAAGCAAGTCACGTCAGCCCCAAATACCTGCTCTCCAACCCCCTCCCCACCGCCCAAATAACCCCTAGGGACAGATGTAGAGAGAAGCCAACACAATCTACACTCCAGGCACTGCATTTCACTCAGCCTCTCAGGGTATGCAGGTGGGTCAGAGGATTCAGCACAACAGCACAAATAACACTTGAGTGGTGAGCAAATGTGTTTCTCCCAGGGTGGCAACATTTCCAGATACCCTGCAGTAGGCCTGGTTGTCAGCCTACCTGTGCTCCAGTAAGAGCCCTGCTCTGACTCTGATGAGCAAGCCACAGACCAAGAGTACCTCTGTAGGTAAATGGGCCCAAATGTATCCTGGATCCTTTCATTTTGTTGTTTTGATTTTGCTCCAAAGTCCAGGGAGATAGCTCTGGGGCATGGATGGGGCTCTCCGTTCAAGAGCACAGGAGGTAAATGAGCCATATGTTCCCCTCAACACCACTCCTGGGATAGGCCGAGTCAAGCTACTAACTGTGTGCTACCCTGTGACCTCAGCAGGGCCAAAGCACAGCCTGCTCCCTGGATGTGGAAAGAACTGGGATGCAGTCCCTGAGCCACACATTCTGAAGCCAGAACTCTAAGGGAACTATGCGTGTGGGCTGGTTGTAGCACAGAAACTGACAGGCACCATGCCGCCCTGAAAGCCATGCAGGCTCCTGGCAGCCTCAGAGTGGGTGTTCAGTGGCTGCTCTGCATTCCAGATTGTCCCTGCTCTGTCCTGACTCAGACCTAAGCTGGAACCCCTGTCTTGCCTCCAAGGTCAGATGGCATAAAAAGGGCCTACAGTAGTTGGAGTAGCCCTGGGAAGGGAACCCCCTGAGGCAGATCCCAGAATGAGGCTGGACGGCACATCAGGGGCTCACTGAGATGGGAACCCACAGCAGATTGCTGTGGGAACAGGGAGCCCAGTGTCTGTGGAGGGTGTCCACATCACTGCCTCAACAGCTGTGTCCCTGGCGAATGACTGAATCTGTCTGTGCCCCATGTCTTCTGTAGAACTGGGACTCACAAAACTTTGTTCCCCAGTCTTTGGTGAGGAGAAACCAAGACAATGAACAAGAAGCACCTCACCAGTGCTTGGAACAGAAGCGGCATCCATGAAGACACATCTCCCTAGGACTGCTTGGTAGGAAACGTGTTTTAGAACCCCTGGCTCAGCTGGTCATGTGGTTTTGAACATCAGAGAAAAAGCACTTGGCTTCAGGGAGTCTCCCTCCAACAGAGTGACTCAGAGCCACCCTGATGCAGTTACACAACCTCCTCTCAGGGACATTCCTGCCTGTCTGGTAAATATCGGGCTGTGTAGACACACTACCCTGCAAGCCCTGCCCCAGGAAGCCATGGACCCAGCAAGTCTGTGGCTCCCAAATGGGCCCAGCTGTCCTCCCCATGTCACCAGGACAGTGGACCTGGGCCTCTGGCCTTACCTCGCTTCTCAGTGGTGATGACGGTGGCCTCCAGGGGCTCCCCCAGCCCTGCCTCATCTTGGTCATCAGCGTGAAGATGTACGCTGACCCTGGGGCCAGCTCAGTGGCCATGAATCACCTCACCATGTCACCCATCTGCACTGTGGCGAACGTGCTGGAGTTGCTGTTGGCCAGGCTGTAGACGATCTGATACCCTGTGGGTGGGACAGGAGGGCCACTCATCAGTCTCCTCACCCCACTCGGACCCCACATTCCCACCACCACCACTCTGCCGTGTTTCCACCACGTCCTTCATCCTCTGCCAGCATCTGAGAGGAATGGCACAGCACAGTGGCGGATGGAGCCTCTGAGTGCTGGGCCCCCTTGACTCTCATTCCCCTTCATCCATCCCACCACCAAGGTATGGAAACAGTTTCATCTTTAGTGATTCAATACTTACATAAAACACCGGTACTCATCATATCAGCAATTTAGACCCTCCCAAAAAACCAAGTTCCAGAACCAGAAGCCTTTCGTGGTAAATTCTACTGTTCAGGGAAGGATTCATACCAGTCCTTTGCCCACTTTTCTAAAAAACAGAAGAGAAAGCTTCTAAACTCACTTGCTGAGGCCAACATTACCCTAATACAAAAATAAATGAGGACACCCCAAGAAAAGTATCTTACAGTCCAGTATCCCTGACGACCATAGATGCAAAAATGTTCAACAAAATACTAGCAACCCAAGTTCACCAATATGCTGAGAGGATCATATAGTATGATCAAGTGGGATCTTGCAGGAATGCAATGATGGTTTACAGGTGTACATTGATCAAAGTGATAAAGCACATTAACAAATTAAAGAATAAAAATGATGTGATCATCTTCAGATGCAGGAAAGCATTTGACAAACGTTAATATCCATTTGCAATCAAAATTATCAACAGAGTACGTACACCAGGAACATACCTCCACACCAAAAAGGCCATATATGGGCCACCTGGGTGGCTCAGCGGGTTAAAGCCTCTGCCTTAAGCTCAGCTCATTATCCCAGGGTCCTGGGATTGAGCTCTGCTCAGCAGGGAGCCTGCTTCCCCCTCTCTCTGCCTCTCTACTTGTGATCTCTCTCTCTCTCTCTCAAATAAATAAATAAAATCTTTAAAAAAGGCCATATATGACAACCACACAGATTACATCACATCCCACAGTGAAAAGATTTCACTGTTACTATTTCCTCTAAGGTCGCCGAAGTTAGGAACACTGCCGATCTTTCCTTGCCACTTTTACTGAACATAATATTGAAAATCCAAGGCAGAACAATTATGCAAGAAGATAATCAGAAGGCATCAAAACTGGAAAGAAAGAAGCAAAATGGTCACTATTTGCAGATGGTACAGAATATAAGGAAAACCTCAAAGAAGCCAATGAAAAATTGTTCAAACTATGACTAAATTCTGTAAAGGGACAGGATACAGTATCACTACCACAAAACCTGCTGCATTTCTATACACTAATAATGAATCATCAGAAAATAAATTAGGAAGATCATCCCACCTGAAGTTGCATCAAAAAGAATAAAATACCCAGTAATAAACTTCACCAAGAGGTAAAATCTTGTATAATGAAAACTACAAGACGGTAAGGAAAGAAACTGAAGGCAACACACATGAACCGAAAGATACCGCATGTTCATGGGTGAGAAGAATTAATAGTGGTAAAATGTTTGTACTTCCCTAAACCATCTACATTGCAATTCCTATCAAAATTCTAAGGATATTTTTCACAGAAAGAGAACAAAGGATCCAAAAAATTTGTATGATGCCACAAAAGACTCTGAATACCAGAGCAATCTAGAGAAAGAAGAACCACCCTAAAGGCATCGCGTTTGCTCATTTCAGACTAATGACAAAGCTAGAGTAATCAAAACAATCTACCATTGTCATAGAAACAGACACACACATCACCAGAAGACAGGAGAGAGCCCAGAAGTAAACACACATCTATGGTCCGGGACCTTATGACAAAGGAGCCAAGAATAAACAAGGGGGAAAAAACAGTCTCTTTCATCAGTGGTGCTGGGAACACTGGAAGGCCACATGCAAAAGAACAAAACTGCACCATCTTCTTACATCATACACAAAAATTAACTCAAAATGGGTCAAATACTTGAATATAAGTCCTGGAACTATAAAACTTGTAGCAAAAAACACAGGGTTTGGAAAGGTCCTTGACACAGGTCTTGGTAGTGGTGCTTTTAAGCTGATACCAAAGTAAAAACAAAGAAGCAAAGTGTGGGCCTACATCTAACTATAAAACATCCAAACAACAAAGGAAACCACCAACAAAATAAAACGGTAACCTAAGATAAAACATTTGTAAATTATATATCCAGTAAGGGGTTAATATTCAAAATATAAAGAACTCATGCAACTCAACAGCAAAACAAAACACACAAAAGCACCAAAAACAACAAAAACTCCGCAAGTAATCTAATGTAACAGGAGCAGATCCAAATAGACATTTTCCTAAAGAAGACATACAGATGGTCTACACAAACGTGAAAAGATGCTCAACATCATTGATAATCAGGGACATGCAAATCAAACCAGAAGGAGGGAACACTTCACACCTGTCAGAAGGGCCATTATCCAAAACACAAGAAATAGCAAGTTTTGGTGAAGATGTGGAGTAGAGGAACACTCTAGTGCACCACTACTGGGAGTATAAATGGGTGCGGCCACTATGGAAAACAGTACAGAAGTTCCTCAAAAAAATGAGAAACAGAACAACCAAAGGAGCAAACAATTCCCTTTCTGAGTATTTATCTGAAGGAAATGAAAACACTAACTCACAAAGGTATACTCACCCCTGTGTACACTGCAGGATTATTGACAACAGTGAAAATAAAGAAACAACCTAAATGCCATCAGTGGATGAATGAATAAAGAAATTATGGTCGATAAACACAGTGGAATCCTACTCAGCCATAATAAAGCATAAAATCTTTCGATTTACAACATGGTGGCCCTTGAAGGCATTATGCTAAGTAAAACAGGCCAGAAAGACAAATACTAGAAATCACTTACATGTAGGACCTGAAAGCAAAACAAAATAAAAAATGTGAGCTCACAGACAGAACAGATGGGGTTGGCAGAAGTTTGGGGTTGGAGGTGGGAGAAATGGGTGAAGGGGTCAAAAGGAAAAAAGAAAACAAGCCCAACTCTAGCATCTTTTTTTTTTTTGTTCAATTAAGTAATCTGTACCCCCAACATGGCTCAAACTCATAACCCAGAGATCAAGAGTCACACACTCCACCGACCCAGCCAGCCAGGGTCCTGGAATTGTAGCACCTTCCGATACTCAATGTATGGAGAAAAGGGAAACTAATTTAAACTATGGTATTTTGAGGGCTAGGTATTTCTTGGTAAATGTAAAAATGAAAGAACACATTCTTCAGGGTCACACACTCAGTACTGTATCTAGTTCTAATATTTATCGTGACATCGTGCAAGGAACTTATCTTTTTAATTTAATTACTGATTTGAGATACAGACAAGGGGGGACATAAGCAGGGGGAGGAACAGAGGGAAAGGGAGAAGAAGACTTCCCACTGAGCAGGGAGCCTGACCTGGGGTTCGATTCCAGGTACCTGGGATTATGTCCTGAGCCAAAGGCAGAAGCTTCAACGACTGAACCAACCCGGTGCCCCTACTTAACCTCTTTTCTGCCTGTTTCCCCACCTCTGAGGATATTATGAATATTTACTTTTAGAAGAGCTTCTATTTTTAATTTAAGAATACTTCTTAGAATTGAATGAAATAGAAGTCACTTAGAATAATACCTATGAGAGTAAGCCCTCAAAAATGTTTTTAAAAAATCTTATTCTGGGAGTACCTGGGTGGCACAGTCAGTTATGCAGCTGACTCTTGATTTTGGCTCAAATCAAAATCCCAAGCTCCTGGGAGAGAGCCACGCACCAGGCTCCACACTCAGCGGGGACACTGCTGGAGGATTCCCTCTCCCCCTCTGACCCTCCCCTCTCTAGCATATGCTTGTTCATGCACTCACTTTCTGTCTCTACAATAAATAAATATGTCTTAAAAAATCTTATCCTGGACATTTGTTGGTTGCATAATCATTTTCATAATTGGGCAGTATCTGCTACTTTACAAAGCACTTTTATGCACATTCTCTTATTGGAGTCAGGATATGATCCTGGGAGAAGAATTTATTGTGTTTATTTATAGAGGAAATAAAAAAAAAAAAAAACTTAGAGCAGGGGTGTTCTTTGTTCATGGCTGCAGATCTAACAGATCATCTTCTGATTTTCAGTCCAATGGAGGAGAAAAAAAAATCCAAACACTGTAACAAGAGCCAACGAAGGGCACTACAAACTGAAAATGGGATCAATGCAACAACACGATGCAACATTTATAAATATTTACACACCCAGCAGTGGAGCAACTAAATATGTAGAGCATATATGAACAAACCTAATAGAAGCAATCACAACAAATACCATAGGGAAATTTAATACCACACACTTCTCTCAATGATACACCATCCAGACAGAAGATCACAACGGAAACATCAGCCTCAGACAACCCGTTACTTAGATGGACTTGACAGATACACACAGAATCCTCCATCCAAAAGCAGCACATGGAATACACTCCTCTCCAGTGCACCTAGAGCATTCTCCACCATAGGTCATATGTGAGGCCACAAGACAAGTCAATAAACACCAGAAGCCTAGAATTTTCCCAAGTGATGACTCATATCAAATCGACCATCTTTTCCAACCACAGTGGCACAGAACTAGAAATCAATTACAAGAAGAAAACTGGAAATTCATAAACACAGAGACTAAACAACATGCTATTGAACAACCAACTGAGTTCATGGGCAAACTGAAATGGGAACACAGCAATAATTTGAGGCAAATGAAAAAATAATACAATGAAAGAAAAGTTACAGAATGCAGTAAAATGGGTTCTAAAATGGAGCAACGGATTAGTAGATGGAGTGCTGTGACTCCTGATCTTGTGGTTTTGAGTTTCAACCCCACACTGGGAATAGAGCTCACTTTATTTTTTTAAAGATGCCATTCATTTATTTGACACAGAGCGGGAGAGAGAGAGACAGACTGACAGACAGAGCAAAGTGCAAGGAGCAGCAGGCAGTAGAAGAGGGAGGAAGTGGCTCCCCATGCTGAACAGGGAGCTGATGCAGGGCTCAATTCCAGGACCCTAAATTCATGACTGAGCCAAAGGCCAACGCCTAACAGACTGAGCCACACAGGCACCCCTTAGAGCTAACTTAAAAAAAAAAAAGTGGTTCTAAGGAAGCTTATAGTGATACAGGCCTAACTCAAGAAACAAGAAACATCTCAAATAAACCACCTAACTTTATACCTCAAGGAAACAGAAAAAGAACAAATAAAGTCCCAAGTTAGTAGAAGAAAGGAAGGAACACATCAGAACTGAAATAAATGAAATACAGACTAAAAGGCAACAGAAAGATACAACAACACAACAACAACAGATCAACAAAGAGCTGGTTCTTTGAAAAGAACAAAGCTGACAGAGTCTCAGCCAGACTCAAGCTAACAAAAAAGAACGAGGACTCATCATCAGAAAAGAAGGAGATGTTCCCTGATACCATAGATAGGCAAAGGCTCATAAAAAGTACTATGAACAATTACTCCCCAACAAGCTGGATAATCCAAAAAAAAAGGGATACATTCCCAGAAACATACAACCTGCCAAGACTGGATCCTGAAGAAACAGAAATCCGAACAGACCAATGACTGGCAGGGAGATTAAATAGGAAATCAAAAACTTCCAACAAACAAATGTCCAGGACCCCATGGTTTCTCCGGTGAATTCTACAAATCATCCACAGAAACAAAATGAATACCAATCCTTCCCCAACTCTGCCAGAAAAACAAGAGGAAGGAAGCCTCCCCACCTCATTTTATGAGGCCAGCATGACCCTTATCAAAACCTCCCAAGGTGCCCCAAGAAAATGAGTAGTATCTGTGATGAACATAGACATAAAAATCCTCAACCAAATATCAGCAAACCAAATTCTACAATACAGGGAGAGGTACGATCCAGTAAGATTTACTTCAAGGATGCAACGGCGGTCCAACATCCACAAATCAAACTGATGTGCCGCCTTCACAAAACGAAGGATCAACATCATAGGAAAATGTCAACAGATGCAGAAAAAGCATTTGATAGCGCTGCTCCCTGATCCCTGCCCCCCACCTGTGCTTCTGCTGCCTGACTGGTCCCCACATCTCGTACCAGTGCCACCCCACTGTGCCATCCCCCACTGCCACCCTGCTGCACCCCCCACACACACCACTGTCCCTTCCATCCCCCATTCCTGACTGGCCGCTGCCACCAGCGCTGCCACCCTCCACCCTGCTACTCCACAGCAGTGCCCCTTTGTCCCACAATGGGTAACCCTCACCAGAGCTGCCCTGCTGCCCTGCCCGTTGCAACTGATGCCCTGCTGTGACATCCCCAGTGCCCCTACCACTCCCTTGTGCACCCCCCAGGACTCTGCCACCCTGCTGCACCACCCTCCAGTGCTTCTACTGCCCTGGTGCCTGTGTTTCCAACAGCACCACCACTGCTACCGTGGTTGCCCTCCTGCTCCTGCCCATCTCCACTGCCCCGCCCTGCCCCTAAGCCATGCCGCACCATTGCCATGTAGCTGCTGCCCCGCTGGTCCCTCCCAACCATATCCAGGCCAATCCCTCCCCACTTTGCCTCCCTGCTTTGCCTCCACATCTGCTGCCATCCAACTGCACTTCCTCAAGTCACTGCCTTCCTCAAGTCACTGCCGCCTCACTGTCCCCCTCCCCCACCATTTCTTCACTGCATACTGTCCCCTTGCTGCCACGGCTGTGCAGAGCCCCTGCCCTGCCCATACAGCTATTAACCTGTTGCTCTTGCCCTGCTGGTCCCACCAAACACCCCCGAACTGCTACCGCCTGCCGGTCCCCATACCCTTTCTCCAGTGCCTGCAGATTCCCTCCCCTTGACCTGCTGCTGCCGCCCCACTCATCCCAGCCTTCTCCCAGTGCTGCTACTGCCTGGGAGCCTCTGCCTCGTGACCCTGCAGTCCACAGCACACCCCTCATACTGTCCACCTTACCACTGCTGCTACAACTGAGATTCTGCCCTGTGCCCCAGGCCACTGCTGACCTTCCCTGTCCAGCCCCACTGACATGCATTAAGTCCCTGCCCCACCCTTCATGCCCTTCCTGTGCAATTGCTGTGCCACTGCCTCCCAGCTTGTTCCATCCCCCCTTCTCCGCACACCACCACCTGCCTGCGACCCCACATGCACCCCTGCAGCCGCGCTGTCCCACCCCGCCCACCACCATGCACATTACTGTCCTGCTGCCCCACCCCATTGTTGCTACCATCTCTCTGTGCTCTCCCCGCACCTCTACCCTGCCGGGAGCCCCCCACACACACTACCAATCCCCTGCCCCTCGCCCATACTGCCCCCTTACCGCCACCCTGCTTCTGATCTGCTGCCGCCCTGTGTCCCACTCTTGCCCTATGTCCCGCTGCTGCCCTGTGTCCCCTTGCTGCTGGTTTTCATAGCCCAGCCCTACGCAGCCCTGCCCTGTTGACTTGCAAGATGCCCCACCTGCCACGCTGCCCCCTGCTGTTCCCGCCCACCCCTCCCTGCAGCTACCACCTAGCCGCTACCCCTGCCCCCCACTCTGGAGCCTTCTCGATTCCCTACTCCTGTTGCCGTGCTGCTGCCGCCCCACGAGTCCGACTCCACCTTCCCCGCACTGGTACCACCAGGCTGCCCCCACAACATGAGCCGCTCCCACCGTGCTGCACCCCCGTCCACGGCGCCCCCACTTACAACCACCATTGCCTCTCCGCTGCTACCCTGGGTCCCCGCTGCTGCTGCTATCAGTGGTCCCACCCTGTAGTCATGCACCAAGCCCAGCAAAGCCAGGCCCTTGCTTCGCTGCCCGACTCACCACGCCATGACATGGACATCCCGCTTATACTCAGCTAGTCCTGCCCACCCCCAAGGACACTACCGCCTAGCTTCTCCCCCACCCCACTCCGATGCCTCCTGGCTGCCTAGCGTGTGGATTCCAGCACGTCCACCACCCCCGCACTGCTACCAGCTTGCTGCCCCCCCACATGTACTCCTGCCACCCTGCTGTGCCCCCCCACACAATGCCCTTTACCACCACTGCCGCCACTACACTGTTGCCCTGTGTCCCCACCACTGCTGTTTCCGTGCCCCGCCCCCCCTTGACGTGCACTCTGGGCCCGCCCACCACGCCCTCCCGTCTGTTGATGCCCCGCCCCCTTGACGTGCACACTTGGCCTGCCCACCACGCCTTCCTAACTGTTGATGCCCCGCCCCCTTGACGTGCAGTCTGGGCCCGCCCACCACATCCTCCCGTCTGTTGCTGCCCGCCCCCTCGACGTGCACTCTGGGCCCGCCCACCACGCCCTCCTAACCATTGCTGCCCCGCCCCCTTGAAGTGCCCAAAGGGTCCAACCACCACGCCCTCCTAACTGCTGCTGCCCCGACCCCTTGGCGTGCAGGACGGTCCCGCCCACCACGCCCTCCCGTCTGTTGCTGCCCGGCCCCCTTGACGTGCACCATGGGCCCGCCCAACACGCCCTGCTAACTGTTGCTGCCCCGCCCCCTTGACATGCACTCTGGGCCCGCCCACCACACCCTCCCATCTGTTGCTGTCCCGCCCCCTTGACGTGCCCTCTGGACCCGCCCACCACACCCGCCCCACTGCTGCTGCTGAGCCGCTGCCTCCGCGCTGGGCCCACCCCCACTCCGGCTGCTGCTGCCTAGATGCCACCCACGCCCCACAGTCGCCGCATGGGTCTCCCACTTGGCTGTCACACAGCTCCCCCACCACGGCCCGCCACCGCTCCCTGTGCCACTATGCCTGGTGGGCTCCTGCCCTGCCTTGGTGACCCTTGCTCCCTACCCCCGTGTCCAGTCCCCCTACATGAGTGTGACTACGTCTTAGCCAGCTCCCTGGGCCCATGTGGCCCCGCCCACCACGCCCTGACGTTGACGCCCCGTTGATGCCCGGCCCGTCCCGCCTTCCCCCACACGCCAACACCACCGAACGGCTTGCCCTTCCCCCTGCTCCGTGGCCTCCCCGCTGCCAGGCCCATAGCCGGCTACTACCGCCCTGAACATCCACCCCCTTCCCTGGACTTCCACCACATTGCTACTGCCACATGCACCCCTCCACCCTGCTGTGCCCTCACACTGGCCCCGTTACCTCAGCTGCCGCAGCTCCGCAGCTCCGCGGCTGCCCTGTGCCCCTGCCCCCTTGACGTGCACAATGGGCCCGCTCACCACGCCCTCCTCACTGCCGCTGCCCCGCCCCCTTGACGTGCACGATGGGCCCGCCCACCACGCCCTCCTAACCGTTGCTGCCCCGCCCCCTTGTCGTGCAGGACAGACCAGCCCACCACGCCCTCTTGTCTGTTGCTGCCCCGCCCCCTTGACGTGCACGATGGGCCGGCCACCACGCCCTCCTAACCATTGCTGCCCAGCCCCCTTGGTGTGCACTCTGGGCCCGCCCAACACGCCCTCCCGTCTGTTGATGCCCCGCCCCCTTGACATGCACGATGGGCCCGCCCACCTCGCCCTCCTAACCGTTGCTGCCCGGCCCCCTTGGCGTGAAGGACGGGCCCGCCCACCACGCCCTCCTAACCATTGCTGCCCCGCCCCCTTGACGTGCACACAGGCCGCTCACCACGCCCTCCTAACGGCCGCTGCCCCACCCCCCTGACGTACACAATGGGCCCGACCACCACGCCCTCCTAACTGCCGCTGCCCCGCCCCCTTGACATGCACAATTGGCCCGCCCACGACACCCTTCTAACTGCCGCTGCCCTGCCCCCTTGACGTGCACAATGGGCCCGCCCACCATGCCCTCCTAACTGCCGCTGCCCCGCCCCCTTGACGTGCCCTCTGGGCCCGCCCACCACCCCCGCCCAGTTGCTGCACTGCTGCTGCTGAGCCACTGGCTCCGGGCTGGTCCCACCCCCACTCTGGCTGCTGCTGCCTCAATTCCTCCCGCCCCCCACAGTCGCTGCAGGGCTGCCCCACTTGGCTGTCACAGAGCTCCCCCACCATGGCCCGCCCCCGCTCCCTGTGCCACTACCACCTGGTTGTCCCCTCACCTGGTTCTGGCGACCCCGGCTCCCTCCCCCACCAGTCCCGCCCCCCGACCATAGGGTCATCACCTGGCTGCCACCTCCTCCCGCCTGGGCAGCCCCACGGCCCCACCTACCACCCCATGCCGTCACTGCCCCATTGCCCCACTGAGTTGCCCTTGATTCCCACTGCCACACCCCGCCCCCCACCGCTACCGCACCCCAGGACCTGGGGTCCCGCTGAGCATCCCCCAGCGCCACTGCAGCCCTCCCCTGGCTACTCCCCACGTTGCCCTTCTGGCCGCCCTGCCCCCGCCCCCATCCCCGCCCCGGCACCCGCCGGCCTGGTGCTGCTGCCAGGGTCTCCAAGGCCACCGCCCCTTCCTTGGTGGCCTGCAGCCGCTGCCTTGCCCCACTACCATGAGACCGCCGCCCCGCTGGTCCTGCCCACCCCCCACCATTGACCCCCACCCCAATACTGTCCTGCTGACCCCCCCACTGTGCTGCTGACCCACTTTGCCCCGCCAACGCCACTGCCACCCCACTGCACCTCCCCAACGCCGCTGTGACTGCGACCCAGTGACATTGCTTCCCACCACCCCGCCCTGTTGCCCCAGCTGCCTCACTGCACCCCTCTGGTTTCTGCCACCCCTCCCCACTGTGCTTCCCACCCGCCACTGTCGCGTCCCCCACGCAGACCCTCCTTACCACCCTACTGCTGCCCAGCGGCTGCCTGGCTTCTCCGATGTCCCTGGCGCGCCCTAGACGTCATCAGTGGGAGACCGGCCCTAAGAGAATTTCTGCATAGGGGCTGGCGGCAGGTGTGTTCTGGAAGTGGGTTGGAGGTATAGACACGCGGGTAAATCCCAAGAAGGAAATGTTAGCATAATTATGTTAAGTGTTAAAATAGCCTAAAAAGCTAAATATAAAGTGCTTTCAATGTCTCCTTCTTTTCCATACAGTGACTTTATTCCTCATATTGAGCACCTGAAAATAATACAATCTCAAGTTAACTAACTGGAATGAAAATAAAAACTGTAAAAAGGACAAATAATATCTTAACATCATGCATCGATTGACATACAGACATTAAAGTAAGAGTTTGCATAATAAACTGTGTATATGTGTCTATGTGTTCGTTTTCAACCAAGGCTGGTCAAAATCATGGAAAAGATGTTTTATTTCTCTTCAAAATCACTCACTGTTCCTGGATTTCATGTACAGTGGACATACATACGAACAAGCTTTTCTCAAAAACTAAAGGGAAAAAAACCCCCAAGAACCAGCACTAGACGTCCACTGTAGAATTGCATGAACAGAAATGCCCTCGTTAGCTTTGTTGTATGAGAAGACCTTGGGAGATACTCATTTGAGAAATAAGTGTCAAGGGAAATACATCATAAACAAGAACTTCTCCCTTACCGTAATGCTCACTGAGGAACTTAACGCTCCATTTTATTTTTCTCTGATCACACAAAAATCGAAACTTAACAGCACACATAGCCCAGTGGTTGTATTAAATTTATGCTTTGCTCTTTGTTAGTGGTAGAACTGAAACCTTGGGGCTGACTCTGTGATCATACTTGTGTTACTTTTAGGATAAGATGAACATTAATATAAGTATATGAATAAATTCACCCTTGCTATGTTTTCCACAGCAAGCATTTTCACTGACATAATTTCATGGGATCTTCATCACAGTCCAGGTGAAAGCAAAGGTAAACGTTTATGGTATATAAAAGGTAAGCAAAGGTATACGCACAAAATAAGAATCTGTGAAATAAGACAAATGCAGCCCCGTCAGTTTTAAGACCTAATGGGCTGTATTAACTGATCTAATAATGACGTGCATAGTATCCTATCCAGTAGATAGAGGGGCATTCCAAACGGCCACAAGAAAGAAGACTTCCAAGATAGCCTGTGAGATGGAGTGCATGGGTGGTGCAGTCAGTTAAGTGTCACACTCTTGGCTTTGGCTCAGGTCCTGATCTCAGGGTCTTAGGATCCAGCTCTGCACAGGGATCTGTGCTCAGCACAGAGCCTGTTTCTGTTTTGCTCTCCCTCTCCCTATGACCCTCCCACCAATAAATAAATCTTAAAAATAAGACAGCAAGGGAGAAAATAAAACATAATCAGCTAAGAATCTATTGTTTTAGGCAAGATGACCCTCCTAAGGGAAACAGAGGGGGCCAATTGGTAGACTTCCTAGCACTGACCAGGAATTTCCCACCTGGGCTGGCTAAAGGTTATATATTTCCAGATGTTGAAACTCCAGTTGGGGCGGTGTTAAGTCTTGGCTAACCAACTTAGGACCTAAAGCCATGTGAGGGCATTTTGAGCCTTTGGTTTTCCTTTAAACAAACCCACCTTTTGATCAGACTCTCAGCTTAACTGACAGATATAAATTGAAGGCATTAACGTCACTCTCAGCACCTGCTCTGAAGTGCTCACAGTACTTGTAGCTCCTCAGTGTAGTATTCAGAGTGCTTGACCTTTCTGATTAATCCCTGTGATGTTCACAGGTCACCACTGCAGTCTTACAATTTTTGAGCTGGTCATGCTCTACATTTTGTTTGTTTGTTTTTTTGTTTTTCTGGTGTTCCACTCTTAGAAAGATCATTATTATGCAGGTTAGTGTCTCTGCATTTGCATTTAGCTTTTGAGAAAATATAAAGAACCACACAGATTATATTGATTATGATAAACAAGATAATTCCCAATGTTTGGAGTGCAATTTGAGGCTATGTACTCCAAGACTCAAAGCAATTAAAAACAAATGAGTAAGAAAGACCCTGCTGAAGGAGTCACTCTTTTATTTTTATTTTTTTTTTTTGAGTATGCACTCTTTCTTTTTAATTTTTATTTTAATAAATATATAATGTATTTTTATCCCCAGGGGTACAGGTCTGTGAATCGCTAGGTTTACACATTTCACAGCACTCATCATAGCACATACCCTCCCCAATGTCCATATCCCCACCACCCTCTCCCGTCCCCCCTCCCCCCAGCAACCCTCAGTCTGTTTTTTGAGATTGAGTCTTTTATGGTTTGTCTCCCTCCCAATCCCATCTTTTCATTTTCACTCTTTTAAGCCACGTGGCTTCCTCAGTAATCTGATATTATGGGACTTCAACTTCCCCCAGAACTGCTCATCGGGGTTTAGCACATGCTGTCGTCTGCAGCACAGACCCAACTTTGCTCAGCTAAGAGATAACCAAGGGCTATCTTATTTTCAAGAACTCCTTTGGCCAAAGTGTAAGGATTCTCATTGGGCAGACATTGCTTTGGCAAGGGGTCCTGCAACAATTTCAAGAATGAAGGAAGGGGCGCCTGGGTGGCTCAGTGGGTTGAAGCCTCTGCCTTTGGCTCGGGTCATGATCCCAGGGTTGTGGGATCGAGCCCCGTGTTGGGCTCTCTGCTCTACAGGGAGCCTGCTTTCTCCTCTCTCTCTGCCTGCCTCTCTGCCTACTTGTGATCACTGTCAAATAAATAGATAAAATCTTAAAAAAAAAGAATGAAGGAAAAGGTCTTGATCATACTCCATCTATGTTTATCCCTAACCAGGGAAGTAAGGCCAGCCAAAGACATGAATCTTGGAACACAATTTTTCCTGGTAGTTCCCTTCTAACTCAGAACATGAATGTAGGGAAGTAAACCAAGGAAATGTCTTATTTAGCTTGAGTAATTTTCAGACCACGGTTGAATTTTCTGGTAGCCTGAAAGAAAAGGTTGCTCTAAATTCCAGAGGATACTGCTGTAGTAATGACCTGGGGAATACAGATGAGGGTGTTACCATTCCAGGCCATTGCCAGAATAAAGGAAAAGACAAGAGAGGTAAAGGATCACATGTTTGGTCAAAGCTTGGAGTGTTGATTCATTGCCTTGGGTGAACATGGTCTAACTAGATGTCAGCTATTTCACTTTATTCCAAATAGATTCAGAAATATCAAGTGTCCATGCAGAACCAGGTGTCAGGTGGAGACTTCTGTAGCTGTGGGTTGTGCACTGGAGGCTCAATACCTATGAGTTTTACAGAAGGAGTTTTAGTAAGGTCCCTCTTTTACAGGGTTTCAAGGGCTGGTCTTCCTGTAATGATGTGTCTCAAATACTTAATCACCAGGCTGTAAACTGTGATGGAGAGGATCCTTTTAACTGTGATCTAGGAAGACTCCCATAACCAGTTGATGACAGACTTGAGCACTGGACATCGCAGACTTACAGTAATTGGATAGACCAGCATGCAACACAACGGATCAGTAAAAGCATGTACACTGAGATAATTCAATGAAGTCTGCAAGGATTTCCTAAAGGCTTCTGTGATTTGCCCAGTGAACTATGTGCCCTGGTCACTGGAGATCACAGAAAGTGTGGCCCAAGGGAGAAACTCATTTTTTTAAATTTTTTATTTTTTTTCAGCATAACAGTATTCATTGTTTTTTCACCACACCCAGTGCTCCATGCAATCCGTGCCCTCCCTAATATCCACCACCTGGTTCCCCCAACCTTTCACCCCCCACCCCTTCAAAACCCTCATGTTGTTTTTCAGAGTCAATAGTCTCTCATGGTTCACCTCCCCTTCCAATTTCCCTCAATTCCCTTCTCCTCTCCATCTATCCTTTTCCTCTATATTATTTGTTATGCTCCACAAATAAGTGAAACCATATGATACGTGACTCTCTCTGTTTGACTTATTTCACTCAGCATAATCTCTTCCAGTCCTGTCAATGTTGCTACAAAAGTTGGGTATTCGTCCTTTCTGATGGAGGCATAATACTCCATAGTGTATATGGACCACATCTTCCTTATCCGTTCATCCGTTGAAGGGCATCTTGGTTCTTTCCACAGTTTGGCGACCGCCATTGCTGCTATAAACATTGGGGTACAGATGGCCCTTCTTTTCACTACATCTGTATCTTTGGGGTAAATACCCAGTAGTGCAATTGCAGGGTCATGGGGAAGCTCTATTTTTAATTTCCTGAGGAATCTCGACACTGTTCTCCAAAGTGGCTGCACCAACTTGCATTCCCACCAAGAGTGTAAAAGGGTTCCGCTTTCTCCACATCCTCTCCAACACACGTTGTTTCCTATCTTGCTAATTTTGGCCATTCTAACTGGAGTAAGGTGGTATCTCAATGTGGTTTTAATTTGAATCTCCTTGATGGCTAATGATGATGAACATTTTTTCATGTGGCTGATAGCCATTTGTATGTCTTCATTGGAGAAGTGTCAGTTCATACCTTCTGCCCATTTTTTAACAGGGTCTTTACCACAGTGCAATCATCAGCCTCTTGGCAGGGAAAGGCTTGAACTGATCCAGAAAATACAGAAACAACAACAGGGTATATGACAAATCCTACTAAGTGGCAGTGGAGTGAACCCAGCTGTAGGTGTTCAAAGGGTCCACAGGAAGGACACCTGAAACTTCTGGAGACAGAAAGTTGTTCAGGATTATGGACCTGACAGGTTAGACACGGCTGGTAAACATGTTTTTTGTTTTGTTTTGTTTTGTTTTTTGTTTTGTTTTTGTTTTTTACTGTTTTAGAAGGCTTCCCACTGATGTCCGTGTATCATTTGAATCATCTTAAATGCCCTATGGTGGATGAAGGAATGAAAAAAAAATCAAGAAAAATGGGGCTTGCCAAGAATCTGGGAAGAACCAAGTGGTTGTCTTGGTTTTCCCTTAGCCCTGACTCTTTCTTTAAATCACTCCCATTCTTTACCCAGCTTCTTCTCTCTGACTCAAAGGGAAACAGGTGCCATGTAACAAGGACATCAGGATAGCCTGCATCTGGCAATGAGGAGCCGTGTTTTGTCAAACTGGAATGGACCTTATCTACATGTGCCACAATCTTACAACTATAATAGCAAAACAAACAAACAAACAAACAAACAAAAAACTTAGTATGAAGTTTTATTTCACAATGATTCCCATGTAATTTAACATATCAAATAAGCTGTTATTAATTGAGCAAATCCTTTGGGATGTTCCAGGTCAAAGAGACTTAAGCGGGCCAATACTCCAAAGAAAATTAAAAAAAAATCCACAAAATCCTTCATTCTCTTGAAGAAGGAAAACCAAATTCTGATGTTTTACCAGCTTACTTTTGATTGGAAAATTCTTCATTCCAATCTTAGACCCTCCTGACTACGCATAACATTCCTTTCCAAACATTCCCTTTTTAGAAGGCTTTACAACTTTCTCTTTTACAGTCAGATTTTTGTCCTGAGTTTACCCTCTTTAGATACCCAGCTTTGCTGTAGAACAAAATTCCTTTCTTTTTTCCCTGGGGGAAAAATAAATTTCCATTCCTCACTCCTTTACTTATGAAAAACACACATCTTACTTTCTTTGCATTCTGAGTTATTTTTCTTATTATTTTCAGTAGCCTTCATTACATTACTTAGAATCCTTAAGTCTTGGAAACTTTCATTTTCAAGGAAAGTAGTTGTGAACTCTAAATAACTATTCTTTAGGTTGGGAAATTTATGAATTCATTTCATAATTTCCTGAAATATGTGCTTCTTCATTAAACAATCATTCAGGAAAGCACAAAATGTGTTTAAAGAAAGCCCAGTTTCTTTGCAATAAGGGAACCAAAAGGAGATAAACTCATGTTCATTTACTAATAACTTAGTATTATCTTACCTAGTAATGATCTAGATATTTAATGAAAGTAATTTCATTTAACCATTGACCTTTAAAATTTTAGTTTACCAGAAAGATTTGGAAGACTAAGACTTTATCTAAAATTTCTAAGTTTATTTACATCTATTCAATGTAACGTGTTCTTAACAGTTTCACTGAGATTACCCATAAAAATTGTGTGAGACATGGGGTGGGATCAGTGAAATAGGAGATGAGGATTGCAGGTTGTGCTTGTCCTGATGTGCACAGGTGATGGAAGGAAATGTTGAATCACTATAATGTGCATATGGAACTAATATAACATTTTGTGTTGAGCAGCTGGAATTTTATTTTTATGTTTTTTTATTATTTTTATAAACATATAATGTATTTTTATCCCCAGGGGTGCAGGTCTGTGAATCGCCAGGTTTACACACTTCACAGCACTCACCATAGCACATTCCCTCCTCAATGTCCATAACCCCAATCCACACTCCCGATCCCCCTCCCCCCAGCAACCCTCAGTTTGTTTTGTGAGATTAAGTGTCACTATGGCTTGTCTCCCTCCTGATCCCATCTTGTTTCATTTATTCTTTTCCTACCCTCCAACCCCCCATGTTGCATCTCCTCTTCCTCATATCAGGGAGATCATATGGTAGTTGTAAAGAACAGAGTTTTAAAATGAGCAGGAATTAAGGATATTTTTAGTTTTCCTGGTCATTTATTAAAAACCAAGCATGGCATCAAATTTATCCCTAAAAGTTAGCCAATAAATTTGCTTTGGAGCAACCATGTGCATGCTTCCACTAGAGCACCACTCTGTTTCCACTGATTTGTTTCTAAATCCCACTAGACTGGAGAAAATGTCCCATTCCCATTTGTATTCTCAGCAATCGGCACAGCTGTCCATCATAATGCAGGTTCTCTGGAAACGTTTACAGAATGAACGCCGGCATAAGACTTTACCTGCCTACTGTGCAATGCCTACTGTGATCTTGCCAAATGCTCTTTTCTGGAGAAATCATTCTACTTCTGAAATTAGTAAGAAAAAAATTCAGAATGAGCTCTCCCCACTTAAACATTTGTGTTTCATATGCATGGACAATGAGCTTCTTTTAAAACAAAATGGAAAATACTCCTTTTTTTTTTTAACCAAGTCTTGGTTGTCCATAGAGAATATTGCTGAGGCTATGAATGCCTCAGGAATCAGTGTTTTCCAGATGTCTGCTTTTAATTATTTTTAAGAGACCCCACAGCACAGATGTGTGAGCTGTGTGAAGCTCAGAATTTGGATAAATCTGGGAACCCACTGTTTGCCACCAACCAAGGTACTGCATGATGGCGTCAGTGCAGAGGTTAGTGTTACCCAAAGCACCTCACCAACAGACCGCTAAGACACAAATAACCTCCATTCCCAAGAGTCTCTCAGGCCTCGGGTTTTGTTTTTTTTTTCTTTAATATAAAATATGTAGCAAAGGGAAGGTATGCAGGTGGGAGCCATTTTCTCAAGCCATGAAGCCACCATTGATGAATAATTTGATCATATCATTGTTACCACATCCTTTGTTGATGCCAGGCTTTGCAAGCAGGAGCTGCTTTTGATTTGAACATTTGCTCTACCAAACAACACAAGAAAAATCACGCTGCAGTAAAACAAACTCACATTATTGTGGCTGCAAATGACATAGCCACTATGATTCCCTGCATGCTTCTCATTAAGGACCTGAGCCTGCACAGTGGCCAGTCTTTGCAGAATTGCTGCTAACTGTGGCAGTGTGGGGAGAGTCTTCAAGTGCCCTAGGAATGAACATGACACTGCCATTCACATTTTATTGGCCAAAGTAAAGAACAAGGAGATTGCCACTCTCACTTGTTCCTAGAAGACAAAGATTTGCGAATACTTTAATAAACAGCACTAAGCTATGTCAAAATTGCAGCTGATAAATAAAAATTTATCTTAAAAAGACTTCATTCCAATGTAGTCTAGCTGTATTAACCATCTCTCAAACAGATTTCTAAATAATATTCTGTACAAAATACAAGGAAAAGATTTGTATTAGCATTTTGTTTCTATTACTTTTGCTTGTATTTGCCATAATTTGTCTCATTCACTGTCTGACATTTAAGCCACTTGCCATTGGGAGATTCACCAAAGATCCTGTTTTAGGGTCCCCCATTATGTAGGTGGTGGTTTTTCTTCACAAGAAATGTGTAAAATTTTTGATAGGCACTGTGGGTTCAATAAAAATGAATAGATAATTATTACCACAGGAAATATGATAAGATATTTCATTTTTTAAAAATATGTGAAATCTGGATGGATTCTGGCTGTTGGCAGAACATAAAACCTCCCAGTCATCCAAACTAGTTCTTATCCTGTAAACTAGTCATAACCTGTATACAGAAATCCACTCATAAAAAATTAATTAATTAATTAATTAATTAAAAAAGAGAGCTACTCATTCACAAGTTGCATTATAACGGTGGGCTGGAAAACTGTTTGGAGCTCTTTTGCTGATCATCCTCCTTCTAACCTAATCTCTATTCATGCTTGCCTTGACCTTCACACAGAAAGGCTATAGCCTTGTTCTGCATAACCAAGGCTACCATCATAGATGTCCAGAGGTGAGGGTTAGCCCACCTGAGCACTGGCAGAATATGCCTAGCCTGGAGGAAGCTTCAGGATTTCTCCTTCTTACTCCTGGTTGTAGGTCTGGAGTGAGAGCAATTGCAATGTTCCTCCACACTGTAGAATTCCAAGAGGCACCGCTTCCACTTCAGATTATCCCCTTGCTTTTTTGTCCCCGGGGGATGCAGTGGCTTCCAGCAGTAGCTCATCTGTGGGTTCTCAGAACCATGCTTGCTCCGCTTCAATAAATTCTACTCATTGGAATGATTCCAGGGAATCCAATTCTTTACTGGACCCTGATCGATACCACTGTGCAAATCAAGGGATCATCATCTTCTCCGTGTGTGTACTCATTTACTGAGAAATAGGTCAAATCAGGAATACCATCACCCAAAGATCAAACTGCTTCTGCCTTAAACAGAAAATATCTGAGCTTTGAAAATGTAAGAGTGATTACTGCATTCAACTCTCTTTCTCAGCTTCTGGAAGACAAGTCCTCAAACTTTATATCTCACAATAATTTCCCAAGATTTCCTACTCTTGTGAAGGTGTATTGAGCTGTTGTTGTTGTTATTTTTATAAATTTGTCATAGTTGAGGAGATTGTATATCACATTTTGCTAATTCCAATTAGCTTGTTAATGGCCAAGTAAACTTGGACTTCCATCAATGATCTTCTACTGTGTATAGATTCCCATCTAGGCACTAAATGGTCTGTTGACTTTAATAAAAGATGGGGGTGCCTTTTTTTCCATTGAAGTGATATATTCTTCACCAAGTATTATGTTGTTGTCCTAAGCTTCAACCCATACTTCTCTTTTTGGGATTTGTGGGTCATCTCAGACAACAGACAACCACATTCCCCCTTGAGCTTCCAACTCCATCCTTGGGGCAGCTCAAAGTGAGCCCCAGAGGGATATGTCTTGGTGAGAGGAGTGGTCCAGGATGGCTCCTGCCCATTTATGCACTCTCTGCAGTTACACCATCAATGACTGCATGATCTGAGGTCAAGATGGCAGCACTGTGAGCCCTCTGAGCCGCAGAAGGACTTACGCTAAGTGCACAGCTCTTTCTATGCCAGTCTCAGCTCTAGCCACATAGGCCAGCCCTCAGCCCCTCTGCAAGTATCCATGGTTTAAAAATTATAATCTCTTTCTTTTGTTTCCTGACCTCTGAGGGTAGCAGCTCCTTTGTACCGTTCCTATTCCATGATGTCTTTGTGCTTTCTTTTTGCTACTCCAATTCTGAAATACGTGGTTAAAAATTCCATACAGCAAATGCATCTGTTTAAATAATTGGTGTGTTCTCTTTTTCTCTGGACTGGTCTCTGACTAATATGTATGCCAAATACATAAAATTTATGCAATTTATTTTAAAAAACTATAGATCAATGTACCACCCAAGAACAGCTCTTATTAACCTTTTTACCTCTTTCTTTCAGCATTTTCTATTAATTAAATTATCTTAAATAAATATTATTTGAGACTGACATTTGTTGCTAGGACTGCAAAAATAAGACTACACATTTTTTTTCTGTTATATCATAAAATCTTCAGCAGATATTGACCAAATTAGAGTGGTACATACAGAATATATATTAATATATTTGCTTTTGTGCTTTACTCAAAATTTTAAAGGGAAACCCAAGAAGGCAACTCACAGGCACAGGCAATTGTTCTTCAGGGCACCCAATACTAAGGTTTCTGGAGAATCGGTGAGATTCTAGTTGGGATGCCATGCTGGGAGCAGGGGAGCAAAGAGAACCAAAAGCAAAAACTACCATGGCAAATAAGAGCTCTGAGTTCTTGGCTATTTTTGGTTGCCATCAAGATGCTACTCACTTGATTCCTACTAAGCAGTATTTTCTGGCTTAGGTATCAGGCTGGACTGAATCACCGAATGACGTTTCATGACCTGATAGTCAGGAGGTGGGCAAGATATGTGTCAAGTGCTCAGACTTGGAAGCTATTTGTCACCAGCAGTATCACCTAGGGCCTCTCGGTGCAGATGGCAGACAGGAGGAGATTGGTGGGGCCACCCTCTCAAAAGGATGTATTACCAGGGAGTGGCAGGAGGTGGAGACACCTTCATGCTGTGATGCGGGGTGACTTCTGGGCCAAGAGAAAGGAAGGACAAAGGGCTTTGTAAAGAGCACCTGGAACTCATGCAGTTGCAAGGAAACCCTGGTCAGGATGATGGGAGTTTTGAGCAAGTAAAATTTTAAAAGTCAAGAAACACATTACACCTGGCATATGATCCACACACAACCAGTATGGATGACACTCTAAACAAGCCACTGAATAAGCACAGCTCTTTTAATGAAAACAATGTATTTCCTAGGTATCAGCACATGCTTGTTATGAAAGATTAGGTATATATAATTTGAAACGAGGAAACATAAAGCAACAAATGGCACTTAACACTTTGGTGCGTTGTGTGGAGAGCTCCGGCACTTGTCCCTCTTGACTTTTGCACACGGTACAAACATATCACTGGTCTCTGTTCCTCTCACTTCAGCATCTCTGTGGCTGTGTCTGTGCTGGATACATAATTCAGCATATTCTCTGATTCACTCTCTGGAAACATACACTCCTATTCAAGGTGAGCTATGCAAAACTTATGGATTTCACTGAGGAGATGAATGCAGTTGTTTATATCACATATCCCACAATAAAAAAAAAATCTCCATGACAATTTATTATCTACCACACGTGCAGTATCAACCCTAATCACAGAGCTATCTACATTTTCTTCTCCGTACCTCCTTCGCCAATATCTGGCCTCTTCTTAACAGATATCACTCAGATATCTATTTTGTTACACACAGTGATTTGGTTGGTTCTTCCTGAGCTGACACCCCATCATCCATATGTCCAAGCCCGTCTTGATGAACTAAATGCCTGTGTTCATAATCTCTGCCCTCTTTTGAAGACAACCACCTGCTACATGAGTATGGCCCTCATGTCTCTACACCACTCTAAACCATTATTTCTCAAATATACAGGAAGCTCTGTCCCAGGAGACTATCAATAGACAAAATTTCCTCATCTTATAAAAAATCCACTTTTGCATTATTATGTTCATAGTATTTTCACTCCCTTTTTCACATAAAATATACTGTGGATATTATTCCAAGTCAGTTAATGGATAATGACGGTGATCTCTCTTTGTGGCAGTGCTAGATAGTTCCTTAAAATGTCTAGTAGGAAAGAACGTCTCTCTCTCTCTATCTCTCTCTCTCTCTCTCTCTCTCTCTCACACACACACACACACACACACACACACACACAATGGGATTAGAGACACCAAGAGTCCCCACAGTCAGACATCCGTGAATGACTGTTGGCCTCCCCAAACACTGACTACTCATATACTACTGTTGACTTACTGACATCATAAATAGTCAATAGCACATATTTTTGTATGGTATATGTATTGTACACAGTATTCATACAATAAAATCTGTTTATTTTTTTCAATAAGACATGTGGTTTGTCTGTGAGTTTTTTAAATTTCACAAAGCTGTAAAAATTTTCCAATATATTTATTGAAAAACATCCGCATTATACATGGATTCGGGTAGTTTCAAACTGTGTTAGTAAAGGCAGTATCACCTAGGGCCTCTGGGTGCAGATGGCAGACAGGACGAGATTGGTGGGGCCACCCTCTCAAAAGGATGTATTACCAGGGAGTGGGAGGAGGTGGAGACACCTTCATGCTGTGATGTGGGGTGATGTCTGGGCCAAGAGAAAGGAAGGACAAAGGGCTTTGTAAGGAACACTTTGAACTCATGCAGTTGCAAGGACACCCCAGTCAGGACGATGGGAGATTTGAGCAAGTAACATTTTCAAAGTCAAGAAACAAATGACACCTGGCATATGATCCACATGCAATCAGTATGGATGAAACTCTAAATAAGCCACCGGATAAGCACAGCTCTTTTTTTTTTAATTTTTATTTATTTATTTGACAGAGAGAGAGATCACAAGTAGGCAGAGAGAGAGAGGAGGAAGCAGGCTCCCTGCTGAACAGAGAGCCTGATTCGGGGCTTGATCCCAGAACTCTGAGATCATGACCTGAGCCGAAGGCAGAGGCTTTAACCCACTGAGCCACCCAGGTGCCCCAAGCACAGCTCTTTTAATGAAAACAATATATTTCCTAGCTATCAGCACATGTTTGTTATGAAAGATTAGGCTATATATAATTTGAAACGAAGGAACATAAAGCAACAAATGGCAGTTAACACTTTGGCGCATTATATGGAGAGCTCCGACACTTGTCCCTTTTGACTTTTGCACAAGGTACAAACATATCACTGGTCTCTGTTCCTCTCACTTCTGCATCTCTGTGGCTGTGTCTGTGCTGGATACATAATTCAGCATATTCTCTCATTCACACTTTGGAAACATACACTCTTATTCATGGTGAACTATGCAAAACTTATGGATTTCACTGAGGAGATGAATGCAATTGTTTATATCACACATCCCACAATTTAAAAAAATCTCCATGACAATTTATTTTTTTCTCAGGTGTGCGACTGAGTTCCAAATCCAAATTCTGGAGATTTCTGTGGCACAGACTCACGCTGTACCTCCTGGGTTCTGGAGGTCTTCCCATGCTTCTGTTTTGCTGGAGTCCTCCCATGAATACTATCACCCAGCTGTGCTAGGATTCGAAGCTTAGGGTTACATAGAGCAGAAAGCCAGCACCTAGCCTTGTGGTTTTCAGCCAGATTTTCCCAACTGATATCTGAGGACTGAAGCATTCAGGCCCTCACTGTTCTTTTTGTGACCCTGGGATCTTGAGATCATACTGACATGCCTGAGATTCTGCTCCACTTTACCACTTGAACACCTTAAAGTCAGGGATGTTCCCTGTGTGCTTATAGCATCAGACATGCACGACAATCCAGGATGTGAGAAAGCCCATGATGGAGGGACTCTGGATTCCTAAAAGTCCACACGAAGTAGCTTAGTCTCCAACCGGAAGATTTACCTGAAGAAAACTATGGTAACATGCGACCATAATTTGGGGAGTTATTTGGTAATTCAGCATATGTAATATACCTACAACATGTATAAATAAAGAAACTTCAATAGTTATGACACTAGAACCTAGGAAAAAATGACAAGAGAAGCACGTGGCTTCCTCAGTCAGTAGGGCATATGGTACTTGACCTCGGTGTCATGAGTTTGAGCCCGACGTGGAACAGAGTTGATGTAGGAAACAAAAGAAAACAACAGGACTTACACATGACCAAAGTCAATTGGGATTGGACAATAGAGCTGGTCGGTGGTGGACTGGATCCTCTCACCTGCTCATGCAGCCACTGGGCCCTGACCACTCAGGTGGTTTCAGTGCTTATCAGGAAACCAGTTTCTCCCCCTAGGAGCTCAGGGTCTAGAGGGGCAGATGGACAAATGTGAACTGAAAAGGTGAATGAAAAGAGCATTTTCTCCATAAGAAAAGAGCAAGGGACTACAACTGGGTCCTGAACTCCACCAGGTGATGGGTCTGAAAAGGTCCTGCTATGATGACATTGAGAATTCCTGTGGCAGGAAAAGGAGACAGCCCTGCACAAATCCGAGTATATTTAGCCCGGCATAGGGAACCACAGTGCGGAGGTTTGGAAGCAGAATATGATGTTCCCGGAGTGGGGGTCAGAGAAGGAGGCCAGGGTGATCAGAAGAAGCTGAAGTGGGGAGCAGAGAGGAAAGGGAGGAGGCCACAGTCTGGGGCAGGTGGATGGTATCCGTAAACCGCTCCTAGTGCTGTGTGACCACATTACCCCACCCTCTGTGGCTTAACAACAAACATTGTCTCACAGTCTCAGAGGAGAATTTAAGTACAGCAATCCAGCAGTGCCCAGCTAGGAGCCCCTGCCAGAGACCCTCAGTACTTTGTGGCTGTTGACAACACCAAGGCAGGACCTCCTTCACTGAGAACTTGAGCACACTTAGCGGTATTGGCAGGATTCAGTGCATCTCAAAAGGTCCGAGTTCCTCTGTCTCTTGTTGGCCCTCATGGCTAGGTCACATGCACATGCCTGGTCCATGTTTCAACATAGGGGCTTGTACTCCAGTGTGAGGATCTAAGAGAGAACACGGGTCACAGGCAGCATGGGGATGTGCAATGAGCTTTGATAACTAATTCTCAGATGGGGCTTTTAGGTCATTTTGCCATGTTCTGTGAAATGGAAGGACTCACTAAGTCCATACCACACTCCAGGGCACAAGGTTACACAATAACGTGTAAATAGGATATGGGATTTCAGGTAACCATTGAGAGGAGAAGATGAAGACTCCTGCAGGGTTAGTGCCTTGTGAAATATCACAGAATGGTAGGAAGGATGAACCAGGCATGAACTCAGCTCTCTGTGAGTGTCCTCAAAGTTGGGGCATTGGATGCACCTAGCCATTCACTGGAGGGCTCTGGAAAAAGTTGTGCTGAAGACAGGGGCTACAGACAGGGAGATGGTTTCAGGGTGAGGGTGAGCATTGATATCATAGACAGGAGGCATTCCAGCACGATCTTGTACGAGGAGGAGCCCAGGTCATGACAACCCACTGAATGGACCCCTATCCACATGACACCCATTGGAAAGGAGATAATAGCTCTCAGCACAGGATATGCAGTCTATAGTAGGAAGGGTGGATTCTGACCATCAAAGGCCAAGTCTTCAATCCTTTCTTTAGGGTTCTTTTTGAAAATTAGAAAACCAAAGGTCTTAGGAAACTATGGCCCACCACTCTGTAGATGGGACTGTCACCTTCTGGGACTCCAGAATGTGAGCATTGATGAACAGATGTGTGCCCACAGGAGCCACTCTTCATGCAACACACACACACACACACACACACACACACACACACACACACACATTAGGGACTATAGGGTGGTATTTGCCCAGTATCAGACTCAGAAAAAGTGAGAAGAGGAGGAAAATGTGCTTGGAGGTATTTCCTACAAGGGACCCCACAGATCTAATATCATAGATATTACTCCACATATGCCTGTGGACATCTGCAGGAAGTCCATGCTAGAATCATCTGTATTGTACAGACAAGATGCAGACCACCCCTGACAGGGATAATGACTTATCCAGGGTCACAAACGGGTAAGAGGGGAGAGTAGTGTCTGAAGCCAGGTGGGGCCCTGGCTGCAATCAGCCCTTCTTTGGGGGCCTGTGGATAGAGGTGCATTGGTGTCCCTGTGTAGAGATATGGACTTGCATGCAGAAAGGAGATGAGCAGATGTCAGCCCTGAGCACTGTTTGTGTAGGTGATAATCCAGCGTGGACTAGGGTAGGTGATCTCAGCCAGTGAAGTCACTTCCTTGACCACAGATCCCAACAGAATTTGGAACCCCACAATCAGGCACCCACATTCTATTGTAGTCCAGTACCAGAGTTACTTGGCTGGAGACATCGGGTAAGGAATGATGTTCTCTTGCTGCTTGCCTACTTCCAGGGGCTCTGGCTTCCAGAAACCCCAGGGGAATGGCATTTTCAAATGCAGTAAACATTGGCCCAAACCTTGCCCCCAATGCCTCAGGGATTTTGGCAGGAGTTTCCATAAGTTAATACAAAGGAACCTAGGCCAGGCCAAGCCACCCCTCTGAGCTATCCAGGGAAGCCCTGTCCCCTCCTCTTGATTTTCTGGCAAAGAGGGATATTTGGAGGTTCCTGCCACTGGGCTGGAGGAGGATGCAGGACAGTGTAAACCCTGGTGATCCCTTTATGTTCACACCAATGTCATGGTGGACAGTGCGAAAAGAGGATTGTGAGGTGCATCTTACTTCTGCCAGTGGATTGGAAGCAGAATATGATGTTCCCATTTCATTCATTTGTGGAGGAGTGTACATACAGGGGGAATGGTGTGTCTGGAAGATAGTTCTCTGGGTCTGTGGACCAGCAAAGGCAGCCAGACAGGGCTCTGTATCCTCCTGCCTGGCTGTTGGGCATTGTCTTTACAGCGTTCCACACAGGAGATGGGGCAAGAGCTGAACGGCGAGATCCTCTGTTCTACCAGCTTGAAGGACAAGAAGGTGCCCCACACTAAATTTCCCCAATCTGGAGAATGGAACAAGTGTTCATGCCCTAGAGGCAAAAATGACACCCCCAAAATCAACCAGTCTAGAAAGTCCTCCAGACACTTAATTGTGAAGTTCATTAATCATAATTATAGACAGGAGGTCTTAAGGGCAGCTAGGTTTTTGGGATTCCTTACTTACAGGGGAAGCACCATCAGAATAATGTCAGACTTGTCCACAGAAACCTGGCAAGCCAGAAAGGCCTGGCATACATATTCAGGGCACTCAATGAGAAGAACATGCAGCCAAGAATACTTTACCCAGCAAGGCTGACATTCAGAATGGATGGAGAGATAAAAAGCTTTCAAGACAGGTAAGGTTTAAAAGATTATATGACAACCAAGCTGGCACTATAAGAAATATTAAAGGTTTTTTTTTTTTTTAAGATGAAATAACGAAGAGTGACATAGAACAGAAATTTACAGAGACAATGTATAGAAACAAGGACCTCACAGGCAACAGGATGTCAATAAAAACTTAATCTTTAATAATTACTCTCAATGTGAACGGCCTAAAGGTTCCCACAAAACTGCACACGGTACAGACTGGATAAAACAATAGGACCTCTCCATAGGGTCCACCAAGACCATAGGGTCCCTGTCTACAAGGGACATCTTTAGAACCTAAAGAAACATCCAGACTGCAAGTGAAGGGAAGGAGAGCTATCTTCCATGCCAAGGGGTCTCAAAAGAAAGCTGAGGTTGTGACTCTCATATCAGATAAATTAGAGCTTAAGACAAAGACTGTAATCAGAGGTATAGAAGGATACTGTATCATTCTTAAAAGATCTATCCTTCAAGAGGACCTAACAATTGTAAATATCTATGCTCCCATCATGGGAGCTACCAACTACATAATAGGGCAACTCTTACCAGATGAAGAGTCATATTTATATTTATATGGTAATTGTAGGGGATCTTAACACACCACTCTCAACAATAGACAGATCATCTAAGCAGAAAACCAACAGACAAACAGGAGCATTAAGTGACACATTAGACCAAATTGACCTTATAGATATACAGAGCAGTCCACCCTCAAATAACAGAATACACTTCTTGGGCCCACCTGGGACTTTCTCCAGAATAGACCACATGCCAGGGCACAAGACAGGGCCCAACTGATACCTAAAGTTTGAGATTATTCACTGCATATTCTCAAACCACAATGCTTTGAAACTAGAGCTCACCCACAACAAAATGTTTGGAAGGAATTCAAACACTTGGAAACAAAGGTCTATTCTTCTCAACAATGTCTGCATCAACCAGGAAATCAAAGAAGAACTTAGGCAATTCATGGAAACCAATGAAAATGAAGACACGTCAGTCTAAAACCTATGGGATACAGCAAAGGCAGTCCTTAGTCCTATGTTCTAGGAGGGAAATATGTAGCCATCCAATGCCCCCTCAAAAATGATTGAAAAAGCCAGAATACACAAACTCCCTTTACATTTTAAAGAACTGGAAAATCAACAACAAATCAAGACAAACCCAGGCAAAGGCAGGGAAAGAATCAAGATTAAAGCAGAGATCAATGAGATAGAAACTAGAGATACAGTAGAACACATCAACGGAATTAGAAGCTGGTTCTTTGAAAGAATCAAGAAGATTGATAAACCACAGGACAATCTATTCCAAAAGAAGAGAGAGTGTTCCCAAATTAATAAAATTATGAATGAAAGGGGAGAGATCATGACTAAAACCAAGGAAATAGAAACAATCAGAAATTATGATCAACAACTATATGCCAATAAGTTAAGCAACTTAGAGGAAATGGAAAATTACTCAGAGTTAGAAAAGGATGGGGTTTGTGTCCTCTGGATCATGGATGGTCCCAGAGGGCATACACTAAAGTGAAATAGGTAAGTCAGGAAGGACAAATACTATAGGAATTCACTCCTGTCTCGATTCTGAAAAGCAAAACAAATGAATAAACAAACAAACAAAAAGCAGAATCAGAATGTCAATATAGATAAGAAAGAGATGGTTCTCAGAAGGGAGGTGAGGGGGGCATGGAAGAAATAGGTGAAGGGGTGTAGGAGACACAGTCTTCCCATGGTGGGTTGAGTAAGTCACGGGGATGAAATGCACAGCATAGGGAATATGATCTATTTTATTGTAATGTTGTGTCTGGTGACAGATGGTAGCTGCACTTCTGGTCATTATAATATAAGGTAAAAACTTGTCCAATCATCATAATGTTCACCTGACATTAACAAATTATTGTGTGTCAACTATGCTACAAAATATAATGAGTCATAAAATATACAAATATAACAGGAATGGGTTTGTCTAAGAGTGACAAAAACGCAAAGGCAATCCAGCTGGAATTATCCTTACTCTACCAGTCTAGGGGCAAAAGGTAACTGGTCTCTGGGGAGACCCCACTCTTCACTTCTCTGGTAATTTACTTCTACTTCAGTTCTTTGCAGATTTCTGTTTCAGAATCTGTTGCTAGCTTTTTCCTGTGTGCCCCTTTGGTTGGTGGTCAGTCCAAGGCCATTCTCTTCTTCTCTTCTTCTCTTCATGGTCCACACAGGGAAGCTCATCTACTCCCATTTCCCAAGGGTACCTCTCTGCTCTTATTCATATCTCCCCTGAGCTCCAGAGCCTGTGGATGGGCACAAGGATGAGACAGCTCCATCTGGCAGCTTGCTCTTTCAACAAATAATTTATGGGAACTTCCTATGTGCTGGTGGGGAAGAGCTATGGAATTCTCCTGAAAACATTGTTATTTTTTTTTAAGATTCAGGGGTACAATTTAGTGATGCATCAGTTCCATGTAATACCTAGAGATCATTCCATCAAATGCCCTCCGTAATGCCCATCACCCAGTTTCCTCATGTCGCAGCTACCTCCTCTCCAACAACTCTCAATTTGTTACCTAGTGTTGAGTCTCTTATGGTTTGCCTCCCTCCCTATATGCATCTTGTTTTATTTTTTCTCCCTTTCCCCTATGGTCATTGGTCTTGTTTCTCATATTACGCTCATGATAGAAATCATATGTCATTTGACATTCTGTGATTGACTAATTCCCTTATAATTATACCCTCTGGTTCCATCCTCATCCTTACAAATGACAAGTTGTCAGTTTTTTTTTTTTTGGTGGCTGAGTAATATTCCATTGTATCTATGAACTACATCTTCTTTATCCAGACTTTAAAATGTTCTGTTTTTGCACCCAGCTGTTTATAATACTTTGTGGCATCTTTCTGAAGAAGACTCCCTCCCCTCCACTGTATCCTCAGCTATACCACACCAGATTCAAGTCTCCATCCTCCTGCCTTCCAAATGGTGGTCACTTTTCTACATGTAGCCTGGCAGCATTTATATGATCACACCTTTGATTGATTTCTTGAGTGTTAAGAATGATCTAATAAGTATGTAGTTGTATTTGAGGGAGGAGAAAAATTTAATTCTTCCCCACAGAATTCTCTCATTCGATGCTGGACATGAAGACTGTGAACCTGGTGACAGGACGGATTTTGTTGTTCCCCTTCTATGAGAGCTGAATGCCACTATGATATTGGCAAGCAGATCCTTACTGGTGACACAGATTCATCACACCAGCCATAGGTTTACTGTGGGAAAATGTCCTAAGCATAATGTCTACCATATTCTCCAATTATTTTTAAGCTTTCATGGATGAGCTGAGAGTAACGATTACTCCATTGCCATGTTGTCTGACTTATGTACAACTGTGACCTTTCATGGGGTCTAATGGCCCATGTCTTCATTAATATCCATGTCAGTGTTTTAATTAATGGTGCCTCTGTGTGGCACATTTACTTTGTAGTATTTATGACCATCACTGTAAATACAACACAAATATTAATGTTTCCTCTTGAAGCACAGATTACCTCTTTTCCTTTAAAACATGGTTTCCAGGTGATGATATCAGTCAGGGTGTCATGGAGAAATCCATCAGTAATTGGCCAGCTGACCTGTCTTGTGGTTGGTCACCAGAATGAAGCCAATCTGAGAAATCCGTGGTGATTGGCCAGGGCATAGTGGTGACATCCCACGGCGGTGACATCGCATGAAGGCATTCTGGTGTCCCTGAGAGGTTATAAAAACTTGGCAGCCGCCCCAGGGTCCAGTGAAGACAGAGATGGCAGTTCAGTCACAGCTCTTCCTTCTCTTCCTCGACTTCTCTGCCCTGTTCCCTGCCTCTGCCCATGGCAAGCCCCCTGCCCACTCCTTCTGACCTAGACCTCTCTCCAATACTCTACACACCACCATCATGTTAGCACCTACATTGTTCTCCCTCTGTGGTCCGGAGAGTCCTTGTACCCATATACGGCAAAACCTAGACCCATTCCGCACTGTAAGGCTGGCCCAGGTCCTCAGGGAGACATTCTCATTTGGCATGTGGGAGGGGGACACTGGCTACCAGAATACCATGGATTCTCAGCCAGCTGGGCCCCACACCCCTGGGGTCATATGTGTCTTCAGTACAGGAAAGTTGAGTGCACGTCCTGAGGGAATATTGGGCATACTACTACTATGAAGCCCTCCAACTTGACTCAGCAGAGGGCACATGAGTACTCTGAACATCCAGCCAACCCAGATGTGCACAATGTGTGGAATATCTGGAGACATCAGGCAGAGAGGGAATTTTACAAAACAAGTAGGTACTGGGAAAAAGAATCACCACATCTCTGTATGCAGTGTTAGTCCTTGGAACACTGGCCCTCAGTCCATGGACTGTCTGAATCAACTCAGCAGTGGACAAAATAATTCCCCAGAAACCTGGCTATCCCAGAGCCCACAGACCATCAATCCTCAAACACAGTCTAAAAAAGAGACATTCAGAACTCAAGACAGAGCACGTCCCAGGGACCCAAAGACTGGGAGGCTTCTGATTCCATTTGACACTGGGCAGATGAGTCACACAGACACTGGGTGGACAAGGAACCTCCATACCACAAGATGGCTAGCCCAGTGCAGCACAAGGCAGGGAATTCCAGAGAACAGGTTTGCCAAGTGCCACGAAACCATGTGTCCTGCATCCCAGCTGGTATCAGTAAAATGATTCAACTCAACAGAAGCATTACCTTGCACCTTTGTACCCAGTGGACAAATACTCAGCTTTCCACTAGGCCAAGCAGGCACCTGGACACCAGACTCACCATGTGCCCATGGACCAGGAGACCAACAAATCAGATGTCTGCTAGGTCAAGCAGGCACCTTGAAGACCCATTTCACCATGTTCCCATGGACATGGAGACTAACAAATCTGCTCTCTATTACACCAAGCAGGAACCTGGACAGCAGGTCCGCCATGTGCTCTTGGACCTGGAGACTGATAAGTGAGCTGTCTGGTAAGCTAAGCAAGTACCATGAAAGTGGGCTCACCATGGTCCCTTGGATATTGAGCCCAAGAAAGGAGCTCTTGGCTAGGCCAAGCAGATAACTAGACTTGAGCCTCACCATGTGCCCTTAGACCTGGAAACCAACAACTCAGCTCTTTGCTTGGCCAAGCAGGCACCATGACAGTGGGCTTACCATGTGCCCTTAGACCTGGAGACCAACAATGCAGCTCTGTGATAAGCCAAGCAAGCAACTTCACAACTGGCTCAACATGGGCCCATGGACCTGGAAACCACAAAATCATGTCTCCACTAGGCCAAGCAGGCACCTGGACAGCTGGTTCACCATGTGCCCTTGTACCTGGAGACCAGTAAGGGAGCTCTGGGCTAAGCCAAGCAGATGTATAGACATCTGGCTTACCACGTGCCCTAGGACCTTGAGACCAACAAATCAGATCTTTGCCTGGCCAAGGAGGCACCTTGACAAAAGGCTCACCAAGTGTCCTCGGACCTGGAGACCAATAACCGAGCTGTCTGGTGGGTTAAGCAGGCACCTGGATAGTGGGCTAAACCTGTGACCTTGGACATTGAGGCCAAGAGAGGAGATCTGGGAAAGACAAGCAGACACCTAAACACGAGGATCACCATATGCACCTGGACCTGGAGACCCGCAACTCAGATCTTTGCTTGGCCAGGTGGACACATTGGCGATAGGCTTCCCGTGTGTCCTTGGACCTGGAGAACAACAACTGAGTTGTGTAATGGGCTACACTGGCATGTTGACAGTTTACTGGGTGCCCTTGGACCTGGAGACCGACAACAAACCTCTGTGACATGCCAAGGAGACAGCTTCACAGCTGGTTCACCATGGGCCCATGGACATGGAAGCCACAATATCAGGTCTGTACTAAGCCAAGCAGACACCCAGACAGGAGGCTCAGTATGTGCCCTTGGGCCTCAAGAAAAACAACTCTTTTCATAGCTTGGCCAAGGACACACCTTGACAACAGGCTTACCTTGTGCCCTTGGTCCTGGAGACCAGAATCTGAGCTGTCTGCTGGGTTAAATAGTCTCCTTGGCAGTGGGATAAGGATGTGCCCTTGGACCTGTAGACCAACAATACAGCTCTGTGACAAGCCAAGCAGGAAACTTCACAGTTAGCTCAACATGTGTCCATGGACCTGGAAACCAAAAAATGAAATCTCTACTAGGCCAAGTAGGCACCTGAACAATTGGCTCACCATGTGCCCTTGGACCTCGAGACCAACAACACAGCTCTCTATTAGGTCAAGCAGGCAGTTGGACAGCAGGCTTACCATGAGACTTTGGACATGGCGACCAGTAAAGGAACCCTCAGCTAGGCCAAGCACATACATTGAGAGTGGGATCGCCGTATACCCTTGGATCTGAAACAACACAGCACATTGCTAGGCCAAGAGGGCACCTGGATAGCAGGCTCACTATGTGTTCTTTAATGGCAATAAGAAACACACAGTTCTGCACCAGGCCAAGCAGACAAATAGACAGTGGGCTCACCATGTGCCCTTTGGCCAGACCAAAAAATGAGCTGTCCGATAGGCCAAGCAGACAGCTGTGCAACAGGATCACCAGGTGCCCTTGGACCTGGAGACAAACTCAGCTGTCTGATATGCCATGTAGGCACTTGGTAAGCAGGTGCACTATGGGCTTTTGGACCTCAAAACCAACAATTCAGCTCTGTGTTCAAGCAACTAGGAACGTTGAGAGCAGGCTTACCATGGGCACTTGGTCCAGTAGACCAAAAAATCAGTTGTGTGCTAGGCCAAGCGGGTATGATGAATGTGGGTTCACCATATGCGCTTGGATCTGGACACCAAAAACTGAGCTGCCTGACAGGCCCACAAGGCACCTGGACAGCAAATTCACTGTGTGCCCTTGGACCTGGAGACTAACAATGCAGCTCTGCACTAGGCCAAGAAGGCACCTGGACAGCGAGTTCAGCATGTTTCCTTTGGACACAGATCCTTCCTTCTCCCTAGAGTACAGCGTACTCAAACACTCGGCTTTCCAGCTGCCGTCAGATTATGAGACCTCCAAACCTGCTCAACATTGCACCGATTTGTCCAATGCAGCCATGGAGACCTGGGAGCCTCCAAACTATGAGCCCTCCATCCCAGGACAGCACGGGACTAAGAAGCCACTGGGATAGCAACTTGCCCCCCAAATCTACGGTAGTATGCTTTTCACCTCTGCAGAAAAGTGAGCATCTGAGTCTCTTCTTACTTTCGATGTCCTTCAGACTGAGGTCCTTTTGGCCTGCTATCTGTGTAGTATTCATTTTGGGGGCATTCTCCTCCTGAGAATAAAACTACATCATGCCCTAGGAGATGAAACAGGCCAGTAGTTTGAAGACTTTTATTCAAACTTATGGCATGAAATGAAGAGGGGCGATGGGAGGAAATTGTGGAGGAGACCTAGGCCATGAACACTGTGGCATCATTGGCTGAAATCCTCCAGCTGAAGGAGAAGTGTTACATCCTCAAAGGAGAGGTGGACGCCTTAAAGCAAGAAGCCAAGAAGTGCACTGAGAGGCAGGCTTAGCTCCATGAGGTGGAGAGATCCTTCATTCAAATGAAGGTCTTCCTGGATATCTCTGCCTTACACGCAATGCCCAAGTGTAATGCTTGTGCACCCACCCACTATGGCATAGAAGGGTAGTTGGGAAATAGGTGTTCAACTCCCCGATTGATGGTGTAGTATGAATTTGAAAAATAGCCAAATAAATCTTTTAAAATAAAAAGAAATTAAAAACACAAACGTTATTATTTCTAAATAACTGATTTACAAAAGACAACCCCTGGGTGATTGTCAAGGGCAGCCTGTTTTAGAGCCACTGCTATCCCTTACAATCCATCACATTCTCCTGAGGTTGGGGTCTCCACGTCTCTGAGAATATGTTGGTTAAGCATGCAGAGTTGACATTGAGCATAACCTGCCTGTCCTCAACAACTTGTTCAGACATACTAATCTTTAGAACCAAAGTGGAGGACCAAGGTTCAGCACCTTCTGATTGGAAGGAATAAACAATCCATGTGTCTGTTCACAGGTATTTCTGCATAAAGCATTGGCAGAGAACAATTTTTCAGATTTTTGCTAAATTTGAGGTTGGCCCCTGATGTTATGGCTTCAGACTGTGACCAGAAAAAACAGCTGTTGATCCAGGACAGATTCGGCTGTGATGCAGTCCTTGGAAGAACAAATGTGACAAGACCATGCAAGAAGGGTAGAGTGACTCCAGAGGCAGGATATGATTCCCTGTATCTGCGGGAGTAGAATTGGGGTCAGAGCAGGGGGCAGAATGGTATGAGTGGCCAGGCTGTGGGTTCCATTCTGACCAAAGAAGGACTGCAGGAATTGGGGAGAAATGTGGGATTCACATTGGGTGCTTTAGGTGCATGGGTGTATGCACAGAGTAAGGTGCAGTGGGAGAGAGGTGGGAACAGGTGCATCTTGGAGACTCTAAGGTCTGTGTGGGTATGAAGAATGGGGCCACTTCCAGGACTCAATAGTGACTTTCTGATAAATTGGACACTGGGGGTCAGAATGGAGTTGGAAGGTGATATTCCTGGATGGCCCCTCCTGGGCTATGGTCCATCTTAGCGGCAGGGATGTGGAGTGGGGGTGTAGGTGTGGTGCAAATGCCAGTGATCTGGTGTCTACATTTCACTCCAACTGAGATTCTAGGGGAAGTGCTTAGAACTGTGGCTCCTGGGCTGAGCTCAGTAATGAGAGTGTGCTCATAGCACCCGGGCATACACAGATGGGAACCATGAGGAAGTTTCCTCTGTGGGTCGAAATGAACTTCAAGGGAACTTGGAAAATGGGAGGCATGCAAACATAAGATGGATGATGTCTGAGCTGATTTGAGGGAGCTGCTTCTGGAGCCAATGTGGAGGCTGGTAGAGTCCAGGTCACTTAAGTGTAAGGGGGACATGGGTTGCTTATGTGTTCCTAGCACTCAGAAACATCCTAAGAACGTTTCCAAAAAAAAAAAAAAAAAAGACTAAGCCTCCACCAGTCATTTCTAGTGGTGCATTACTCCTTTTTAAAAATTTTTATTTATTTTCATATTTCTTTACAGTGTTCCAGAATTCATTGTTTATGCAAAACACCCAGTGCTCCATGCAGTATGTGCCCTCCCTAATACCCACCACCAAGCTCACCCAGCCTCCCACCGCCCTCCCCTCCAAAACCCTCAGATTGTTTTTCAGAGTCCACAGTCTCTCATGGTTCATCTCACCCTCCAATTTCCCCCAACTACCTTCTCCTTTCCAACTCCCCATGTCCTCCGTGTTATTTCTTATGCTCCACAAATAAGCAAAACCATAAGATAATTGACTATCTCAGCTTGACTTATTTCACTCAGCATTATCTCCTCCAGTACCGTCCATGTTGATACAAAAGTTGGGTATTCATCCTTTCTGATGGAGGCATGATACTCCATAGTGTATATGGACCACATCTTCCTTATCCATTCATCCATTGAAGGGCATCTTGGTTCTTTCCACAGTTTGGAGACTGACCACCACTGCTATGAACATTGAGGTACAGATGGCCCTTCATTTCACTACATCTGTATCTTTGGGGTAAATACCCAGTACTGCAATTGCAGGGTCATAGGAAAGCTCTATTTTTAATTTTTAAGGAATCTCCACACTGTTTTCCAAAGCAGCTAAGGCAACTTGCATTCCCACCAACAGTTGTAAGAGGGTTCCCCTTTTTCCACATCCTCTGTAGTACACGTTGTTTATTGTTATTTTTGTTTATTGTTATTGTTTATTGTTTATTGTTAATTTGGGCCAAACTAACTGGTGTAAAGTTGTGTCTCAATGTGGTTTTGATTTCAATCTCCCTGATGGCTAGTGTTGATGAACATTTTTTTTTATTTTCAGCATAACAGTATTGATTGTTTTTTCAACACACAAAGTGCTCCATGCAATCCGTGCCCTCCCTAATACCCACCACTTGGTTCCCCCAACCTCCCATCCCCCGCCCCTTCAAAACCCTCATGTTGTTTTTCAGAGTCAATAGTCTCTCATGGTTCACCTCCCCTTCCAATTTCCCTCAACTCCCTTCTCCTCTGCATCTACCTTTTTCCTCTATATTATTTGTTATGCTCCACAAATAAGTGAAACCATATGATACCTGACTCTCTCTGCTTGACTTATTTCACTCAGCATAATCTCTTCCAGTCCTGTCGATGTTGCTACAAAAGTTGGGTGTTCGTCCTTTCTGATGGAGGCATAATACTCCATAGTGTATACGGACCACATCTTCCTTATCTGTTCATCCGTTAAAGGGCATCTTGGTTCTTTCCACAGTTTGTCGACCGTGGCCATTGCTGCTATAAACATTGAGGTACAGATGGCCCTTCCTTTCACTACATCTGTATCTTTGGGGTAAATACCCAGGAGTGCAATTGCAGGGTCATGGGGAAGCTCTATTTTTAATTTCCTGAGGAATCTCCACACTGTTCTCCAAAGTGGCTGCACCAGTTTGCATTCCCACCAAGAGTGTAAGAGGGTTCCCCTTTCTCCACATCCTCTCCAACACACGTTGTTTCCTGTCTTGCTAATTTTGGCCATTCTAACTGGTGTAAGGTGGTATCTCAATGTGGTTTTGATTTGAATCTCCCTGATGGCTAGTGACGATGAACATTTTTTCATGTGTCTGGTAGCCATTTGTATGTCTTCATTGGAGAACTGTCTGTTCATATCTTCTGCCCATTTTTTAATATGATTATCTGTTTTGTGTGTGTTGAATTTGAGGAGTTCTTTATAGATCCTGGATATCAACCTTTTGTCTGTACTGTCATTTGCAAATATCTTCTCCCATTCCCTGGGTTGCCTCTTTGTTTTGTTGACTGTTTCTTTTGCTGTGCAGAAGCTTTTGATCTTGATGAAGTCCCAAAAGTTCATTTTCGCTTTTGTTTCCTTCGTCTTTAGAGATATATCTTGAAAGAAGTTTCTGTGGCTGATATCACAGAGGTTACTGCCTATGTTCTCCTCGAGGATTCTGATGGATTCCTGTCTCAAGTTGAGGTCTTTTATCCAATAGGAGTTTATCTTTGTGTACGGTGTAAGAGAATGGTCGAGTTTCATTCTTATACATATAGCTGTCCAGTTTTCCCAGCACCATTTATTGAAGAGACTGTCTTTTTTCCACTGGATATTTTTTTCCGTTTTGTCAAAGATTATTTGACCATAGAGTTGAGGGTCCATATCTGGGCTCTTTACTCTGTTCCACTGGTCCATGTGTCTGTTTTTATGCCAGTACCATGCTGTCTTGGTGATCACAGCTTTGGAGTAAAGCTTAAAATCAGGTAACGTGATGCCGTCAGTTTTATTTTTGTTTTTCAAGATTTCCTTAGCAATTCGGGATCTCTTCTGATTCCATACAAATTTTAGGATTATTTGCTCCAGCTCTTTGAAAAATACCGGTGGAATTTTGATTGGAATGGCATTAAAAGTATAGATTGCTCTGGCCAGTATAGACATTTTAGCGATGTTTATTCTGCCGATCCAAGAACATGGAGTGGTCTTCCATCTTTTTGTGTCTTCTTCAATTTCTTTTAGGAGTGTTCTGTAGTTCCTTGAGTACAGATCTTTAACCTCTTTGGTTAGGTTGATTCCGAGGTATCTAATGGTTCTGGTGCTATAGTAAATGGAATCGATTCTCTAATTTGCCTTTCTGTATTTTCATTATTAGTGTATAAGAAAGCCACTGATTTCTGGACATTGACTATGTATCCTGCCACATTACTGAATTGCTGTATGAGTTCTAGTAGTTTGGGGGTGGAGTCTTTTGGGTTTTCCATATAAAGAATCATGTCATCTGCGAAGAGAGAGAGTTTGACTTCTTCCTTGCCAATTTTGATACCTTTTATTTCTCTTTGTTGTCTGATTGCTGTTGTTAGGACTTCTAATACTATGTTGAACAAGAGTGGTGAGAGTGGGCATCCTTGTCGTGTTCCTGATCTCAACGGGAAGGCGGCAAGCTTTTTCCCATTGAGGATGATATTTGCTGTGGGTCTTTCATAGATAGATTTGATAAAGTTCAGGAATGTTCCCTCTATCCCTATACTTTGAAGTGTTTTAAGCAGGAACGGATGTTGGATTTTGTCAAGTGCTTTTTCTGCATCAATTGAGATGCATGTGGTTCTTCTCTCTTCTCTTATTGATTTGTTCTATCACATTGATTGATTTGTGAAAGTTGAACCATCCTTGTAACCCAGGGATGAATCCCACCTGGTCATGGTGGACAATCTTTTTAATGTGCTGTAGGTTCCTGTTTGCTAGGATCTTGTTGAGAATCTTGGCATCCATATTCATCAGTGATATTGGTCTGAAATTCTCCTTTTTGGTAGGGTCTTTGCCTGGTTTGGGGATCAGGGTAATGCTGGCTTCATAACAAGAGTCTGGAAGTTGTCCTTCTGCTTCAATTTTTTGAAACAGCTTCAGGAGAATAGGTGTTATTTCTTCTTTGAACGTTTGATAGAATTCCCCAGGGAATCCGTCGGGTCCTGGGCTCTTGTTTTTTGGGAGGTTTTTGATCACTGCTTCAATCTTGTTACTATATATCGGTCTATTCAGGTTGTCAATTTCTTCCTGGTTCAGTTTTGGAAGTTTATAGTTTTCAAGGAATGCTTCCATTTCATCTAGGTTGCTTAGCTTATTGGCATATACCTGTTGATAATAACTTCTGATGATTGTTTCTGCTTCCTTGGTGTTAGTTGTGATCTCTCCCTTTTCATTCATAATTTTATTAATTTGGGCTTTCTTTCTTTTCTTTTGGATTAGTGTGGCCAATGGTTTATCGATCTTATTGATTCTTTCAAAAAGCCAGCTTCTAGTTTCATTGATACGTTCTACTGTATCTCTGGTTTCTACCTCATTGATCTCTGCTCTAATCTTGATTATTTCCCTTCTTACGTGTGGGGTTCGTTTGATTTGTTGTTGATTCTCCAGTTCTTTAAGGTGTAGAGGCAGCTGGTGTATTCTGGATTTTTCAATTTTTTGGAGGGAGACTTGGATGGCTATGTATTTCCCCCTTAGGACTGCCTTTGCTGTATCTCACAGGTTTTGGAGTGAAGTGTCTTCATTCTCATTGGTTTCCATAAATTGTTTAAGTTCTTCTTTGATCTCCTGGTTGATCCAAGCATTCTTAAGCAAGGTGGTCTTTAGCTTCCAGGTGTTTGAGTTCCTTCTGAACTTTTCATTGGGATTGAGCTCCAGTTTCAAAGCATTGTGATCTGAGAATATGCAGGGAATTATCTCAGACTTTTGGTATCGGTTGAGCCCTGATTTGTGACCCAGTATGTGGTCTATTCTGGAGAAGGTTCCATGTGCACTTGAGAAGAATGAGTATTCTGTTGTTTTAGGGTGGAATGTTCTGTATATATCTATGAGGTCCATCTGGTCCAATGTGTCATTCAATGCTCTTATTTCTTTATGGATTTTCTGCTTCGATGATCTGTCTATTTCTGAGAGAGGCGTGTTAAGATCTCCTACTATTAATGTATTCATATCAATATGACTCTTTATCTTGATTAATAGTTTTCTTATGTAATTGGCTGCTCCCATATGGGGGCATAGATATTTACAATTGTTGGATCATCTTGGTGGATAGTCCCTTTAAGAATGATGTAGTGTCCTTCTGTATCTCTGACTACCGTCTTTAGTTTAAAATCTAATTTATCTGATATGAGAATTGTTACCCTGGCCTTCTTTTGAGGCCCATTGGCGTGAAAGATGCTTCTCCATCTCTTCACTTTCAGACTGGGTGTATCTTTAGGTTCAAAATGGGTCTCTTGTAGACAACATATGGATGGGTCCTGTCGTTTTATCCAATCTGCAACCCTGTGTCGTTTGATGGGCGCATTTAAGCCATTCACATTGAGAGTGATTATTGAGAGATACGTTTTTAATGACATTGTGTTATCTTTGAAGTCTTTCTTTCTGTCGATTGTCTCTATATTTCTGTTTAATGCTATTCTTAGGGTTTTTCCTCTTTTATAGAACCCCCCTTAATATTTCCTGCAGTGTCGGCTTGGTGGTTGCATAGTCTTGTAAGCCTTGCCGGTCTTGGAAACTCTTTATCTCTCCATCCATTTTGAATGTCAGTCTTGCTGGATAAAGTATTCTTGGCTGCATGTTCTTCTAATTTCGTGCCCTGAATATATCTTGCCAGCCCTTTCTGGCTTGTCAGGTCTCTGTGGACAGGTCTGAAGTTATTCTGATGGGCTTTCCTCTGTATGTAAGGAGCTTCTTTGTCCTAGCGGCTTTCAAGAGATTGTATCTACAATTATGATTCCTCAAATTTACTATGAGGTGCCTGGATTTTTTTTTGGAATTTATAATCTTGGGGGGGAGACCTTTCTGCTTCTAGTACATGAACACTTGTTCCATTCGCAAGATTGGGAAAATTTTCATGAAGAACTTGTTCCAGTATATCTTCTAGACTTCTTTCTTTCTCCTCCCCTTCAGGGATTCCAATAATTCTGACGTTGGAACGTTTCATGGCATCATTTATTTCCCTGATTCTGTTTTCGTGGCTTCTAAGCTGTTTGTTCCACGCTTCCTCCTGATCCTTTCTCTCTCTCTGTTTGTCCTCCAGATCACTAATTCTATCTTCTGTCTCGGTTACCCTAGATTTTAGAGAATTTAGATTAGATTGGAACTCATTGAGAGCATTGTGAACCTCATCCCTGGTGGCCTTCAGCTCTGCCCTAACATTATGAACATCATCCCTGGTCGCTTTCAATTCTGACTTAATCAATTCCGTTTGGTCATCCATGGCTTTCTCCAACCTAGCTATTGGCTGGATAATTGTTAGCCTGAATTCTCTTTCCGACATATTGTCTATGTTGATAGCCGTTAGCTCTGTTGCGGAAGGCCCATCCTCTGTATTTTTCTTCTGTTGGGGATTCCTCCTCCCAGTCATTTTGGTGAGAGATGACTGGACAGATGTAGCTGGATATATCGACCGTGGTGCAGTCAAGGTGCACCCTGGAACACTTCTGAGCACTCAGGATTCCCCACCCAAACGAGAGAAAAAAGAAATGAAAAAAGAAAAAAGAGGAGAGAGAGAGAGACAGGAAAAAAAGGAAGATAAAAGAGAAGGTTCAGCCCAAATGGGCCCCAGGGTAAGATTTATGACATATACGAACAAAAACAGACAAACAAAAAGACTTATAAAAGTATATGACGAGAGAAAAAAAAATATATATATAAGCAAAAAAAGTAAGAACCTCATCAAAAAGAACCCCAAGTATAATATTTATATACTATCAGGACAAACATAAATACACAGAGGCACTGGCAGAAGAAAAAGATGGGAGCATGGTTATAGATTCTCAGTGTGGGTGAGGAAGGTTATTTTGATTCTTCCTGTATGTTATCTTGATATCTTTGTTAAAGGAGTCAACTTTCCTAAGATAAAAGGGGGATTAAAAATTGGTTTACCTATAGGGGTAGCATTGATTGGAGAAAGGGGGTTACCTTGAAGTTTAACTCCATATGAATATTAGAAAATAAAAATAAAAAAGGAATAAACTGAACTAAACTAAACTAATTTTTTTTTAAATTAAAAAAATATAAAAGCAAAAGAAAAACACGTGTATATATCAAAAACTTCAGGTTAGAAGTTTATTATGGAATTTGATGTAGTGGACATCACACTGTGATGTTAAATAGGTTAAAAAATTATCTATATACAAAAAAATGAACCAGAATAGTGGGAATGAGTTAAAAGTAAAAGTTGTATCTATGAAGTAGTGGTGGTTGTTCTCTTGTAGTCTTTTTTTTTTCTTTCCTGATTTGTTTTCTGGGGGAGGGGACTGCCACGTGGGTTTTCAGTCAGTGATGTTCCCTGAGTTAAGTCCTCCAGCCCCCCTCAAGGGGGTGGGCTCTGAGGAAAACAGTTTTTTCAGGCTTTTGTTCTCTGGAGGTTTTTATGTTTGTTCACTTCTTTTCTCTCGCCTTGACAGCTTTTGATGGTTTTTGGAGGTTTAGAGGAAAACAAACTGCACCCTGACCTCCCTCTCAGAGAGAAGCCTCAGTTTGCTCCCCTGCAGGTGGTGCAGCCACTGGGCCGCGGCAGAGCAGGTTCTGAGTCGCGGTCCCTGGGGCGCAGGATCTCCTGCTTGTATGCAATACCACGGCAGTGGCGGCTGTCTGGGCAGCTCCAGACAGCCAGAGAGGTTCCAAGCAGCGATTGCACACTGAGATTTTCCCGCTGGCCGGGGATGGCACTGCCTGGTCTTTGCAGGTCTAAGGGTGCAGGGCTTGCATGCACCTCTCCCAGGGGAGGTTGTGGGGTGCGGCCGTCTCCAGCTCTAGGACGGCGGGGATCCCAGAGCACCAGGGTGGGCGTTAGTGCACCTCTCTCAGGGGAGGGTGAGGCACGCTCTTGCGCGCGTATCTCAGGCATAGTGCACTTTCTGCCGGCTGGCGTGGCTCCCAGCCCCTCAAGGGAGCCGGACTCCACTAGTTCTCTGGCGCGCTGGCGGCTCAGGGACCAAGACCTGGTTTCTCCGCCGCTCTCTCTGGCTCAGCGCCAGGGGAGGCTGTCCTGGCCCTGGGGACTTAAGCCCCTGTCCCTAGCCTCCCCGATTCCCACAATTTCCCCCCGTGATCCTTTGCTCTTTTGAGTGCTTTCAACCAGAGTCCAAGTTAATGCTGGTCCCCAGTCACAGGGCACTCTCGTTTTGGGGTATTATTTTCCAATCGGTCGCCTCTGGTGGCTCCCTCCCCCTTTTGTTTCTCTTCCAATATCAGTCCGACGTTCCCACTCCGCCCTACCTGCCCACTGGCGTCTTCTGACCCCCATAGAGATCCAGACGTGTATAATTCTGATCTCAGGCTGATTTCATGGGTGATCGGAGTTCTTTGGTAGGTAATCAGCTCACTTTAGGGTACAGGTTGAAAAGGCGCCTCCTCCTACTTCCCCGCCATCTTGTCTCCCCCCAAGACCACTACTTTTAAGCGTTGATGAACATTTTTTCATGTGTCTGTTAGCCATTCATATGTCTTCATTGGAGAAGCATCTGTTCATGCCTTCTGCCCATTTTCTGAAATGATTATCTGTTTTGTGTGTGTTGAGTTTGAGGAGTTCTTTATAGACCCTGGATATCAGCCTTTTGCCTATATTGTCATTTGTGAATATCTTCTCCCATTTCCTGGGCTGCCTCTTTGTTTTTTGACTGTTTCTATTGCTGTGCAGAAGCTTTTGATATTGAGTAAGTCCCCAAAATTCACTTTTGCTTTTGTTTCCTTTGCCCTTGGAGACATATCTTGAAAGAAGTTGCTGTGGTTGATGTCGAAGAGGTTACTGCCTATGTTCTCCTCTAGGATTCTGATGGATTCCTGCCTCACATTGAGGTCTTTTATCCATTTTGAGTTTATCTTTGTGTATGGTCTAAGAGAATGGTGGAGTTTCATTCTTCTACACATAGCTCTCCAATTTTTCCGGCACCATTTATTGAAAAGACTGTATTTTTCCACTGGATATTTTTTTTCCTGCTTTGTTGAAGATTATTTGAACATAGAGTTGAGGGTCCATATCTGGGCTGTCTCCTCTGTTCCACTGGACTATGTGTCTGTTTTTATGCAAGTACATTGCTGTCTTGGAGATCACAACTTTGCAGTAAAACTTGCAATCATGCAATTTGAGGCCCCCACTTTTATTTTCCTTTTTCAACATTTCCTTATCAATTCGGGGTATCTTCTGATTCCATACATATTTTGTAATTGTTTGCTTCAGCTCTTTGAAAAATGCCAGTGGAATTTGGATCAGAATGGCATTGAAAGTATAGATTGCTCTTGGCAGTATAGACATTTTTAATTTATTTGACAGACAGAGATTACAAGGAGGCAGAGCAGTAAGTAGAGAGAGAGGTGGAAGCAGACTCCCTGCTGAGCAGAGAGCCCAGTGTGGGTCTCGATCCCAGGACCCAGGGATCATGACCTGAGCCGAAGGCAGAGGCTTAACCCACTGAGCCACCCAGGCGCCCCAACAATGTTTATTTTTTGATCCATGAGCATGGAATTGTCTGCATTCTTTTTGTGTCTTCTTCAATTTCTTTCGTGAGTGTTCTGTAGTTCCTTGAGTACAGATCCTTTACTTCTTTGGTTAGGCTTATTGTCAGGTGTCTTATGGTTCTTGGTGCTATAGTAAATGGAATCGATTCTCTAATTACACTTTCTGTATTTTCATTGTTAGTGTATAAGAAAGCAACTGATTTCTGTACATTGATTTTGTATCCTGCCACATTACTAAATTGTTATATGAGTTCTAGTAGTTTGGGAGTGGAGTCTTTTGAGGTTTCCATATAAAATATCATGTCATCTACAAAGAGAGAGAGTTTGACTTCCTCATTGCCAGTTTGAATACCTTTTATTTCTCTTTGTTGTCTGATTGCTGTAGCTAGGAGTTCTAATACTATGTTGAGCAAGAGTGATGAGAGTGGACATCCTTGTAGTGTTCCTGATCTCAAAGGGAAGGCTGTCAGCTTTTTCCCATTGAGGATGATATTTGCTGTGGGTTTTTCACAGATAGATTTGATGAAGTTCAGGAATGTTCCCTCTATCCCTATACTTTGAAGTGTTTATTCAGGAACGATGCTGGATTTTGTCAAATGTTTTTCTGCATCAATTGAGGGGACCATATAGTTTTTCTCCTTCTCTTATTGATTTGTTCTATCACATTGATTGATTTGTAGTGTTGAACCACCATTGCTACCCAGGGATGAATCCCACCTGGTCATGGTGGATGATCTTTTTAATGTGCTATTGGATCCTATTAGCTAGGATCTTGCTGAGAATCTTAGCACCCATATTCATCATGGATATTGATCTCAAATTCTCCTTTTTGGTGGGTTCTTTGCCTTGTTTGGGGATCAGGGTACTGTAGGCTTCAAAAAACCAGTCTGGAAGTTTTCCTTCTGCTTCGATTTTATGAAACAGCTTCAGGAGAGTAGGTATTATTTCTTCTTTCAAAGTTTGCTAGAATTCTCCAGGGAATCATTCAAGCACTGGGCTCTTGTTTTGGGGAGGTTTTTGATCACTGCTTCAATCTCGTTACTAGATATCATTCTATTCAGGTTGTCAATTTCTTCCTGGTTCAGTTTTGGAAGTTTACTGATTTCCAGGAATGCATCCATTTCATCTAGGTTGCTTAACTTATTGGTATATAACTGTTGATAATAATGTCTGATGATTGTTTCTATTTCCTTGGTGTTAGTAGTGATCTTTCCCTTTTCATTCATAGTTTTATTAATCTGGGCCTTCTCTCTTTTCTTTTAGATTAGTTTGGCCAATGGTTTATTGATCTTATTGGTTCTTTCAAAAAACCAGCTTCTAGTTTCATTGATGCGTTCTACTGTATCTCTAGTTTCTATGCCATTGGTCTCTGCTCTAATCTTGATTATTTCCCTTCTTGTGTGTGGAGTTGGCTTAATTTGTTGTCAATTCTCCAGTTCTTTATGGTGTAAGGACAGCTGGTATATTCTGGATTTTTCCATTTTTTTGAGGGAGGCTTGGATGGCTTCATATTTCCCCCTTATAACTACCTTTGCTTTATCCCAAAAGTTTTGGACGGAAGTGTCTTCATTCTCATTGGTTTGTATGAATTGCTTAAGTTCTTTGATTTCCTGGTTGATCCAAGCATTCTTAAGCAAGGTGGTCTTAAGCTTCCAGGTGTTTGAGTTCCTCCCAAACTTTTCCTTGTGACTGAGCTCCAGTTTCAAAGCATTGTGATCTGAGAATATGCAGGGAATAATCTCAATCTTTTGGTATCAGTTGAGCCGTCATCTGTTACCCAGTATGTGGTCTATTCTGGAGAAGGTTCCATGTGCACTTGAGAAGAATGAGTATTCTGTTGTTTGAGGGTGGAATGTTCTGTATACATCTATGAGGTCCATCTGGTTCAATGTGTCACCTAATTCTCTTATGTCTTTATTGATTTTCTGTTTTGATGATCTGTCTTTCTGAGAGTGGCATGTTAAGATCCCCTACTATTAATGTATTCATATCAGTATGACTCTTTATCTTGATTAACAGTTGTCTTATGTAGTTGGCTGCTCCCATATTGGGGGCATAAATATTTACAGATGTTAGATCTTCTTGGTGGATAGAGCATTTAACAATGATGTAGTGTCCTTCTATATCTCTGACTACAGTATTTAGTTTAAAATCTAATTTATCTGATATGAGAATCCCTACCCCAGCCTTCTTTTGAAGGCCATTGGCATGAAAAGTTCTTCTCCATCCCTTCACTTTCAGCCTGGATGTACCCTTAGGTTCAAAATGGGTCTCTGTAGGCAACATATATTTGGGTCCTGTCTTTTATCCAATCTGCAACCCTTTGCCATTTTATGGGCACAGTTAGGCCATTCACGCTGAGAGTGATTATTGAGAGAGACTTTTTTTATTGACATCGTGTTACCTGTGAAGTCTTTCTTTTTATAGATTGTCTCCAAAAATTTCTTTGCAATGATATTCTTGGGTTTTTTACTCTTTTGTAGAGCCCCCCTTAGTATTTCTCATAGTGACAGCTTTGTGGTCACATAGTTTTTTGAACCTTGCCTGCCATTTGTTCTTTATCTACCCATCCATTTTGAATGTCAGTCTTGCTGGATAAAACATCCTGAGCTGTATGTTCTTCTCATTTATTGTCCTGAATACATCTTGCCAGCCCTTTGTGGCTTGCTAGGTTTCTGTGAACAGGTCTGATGTTATTCTCATGGGCTTTCCTCTGTATGTAAGGAATCTCTTTCCCCTAGCTGCTTTCAAGAGCTCCTGTCTACAATTGTGATTCATCAGTTTCACAATAAGCTGTCTTGAAGTCTTTCTAGATTCTTTGACTTGGGGGGAGACCTTTCTGCCTCTAGCAAAAGAACGCCAGTTCAATTTTCCAGGTTGGGAAAATTTTCATGGAAAATTTGTTCAACTATATCCCTAGTCTTCTTTCTTTCTCCTCACCCTCAGGGATTAAAATAATTCTGATGTTGGAATGTTTCATGGCGTCATTTATTTCCCTATTTTTGTTTTCAAGGCTTCTAAGCTGTTCCAGGCTTCCTCCTGATCCGTTTTCTCTATCAGTGTGTCCTCTAGATCACTAATTCTATCTTCTTCCTCAATTACCCTAGCTGTTAGAGAATTTAGATTAGAGTGGAACTCATTGAGAACATTGTTAACATCATCCCTGGTGGCTTTCACTTCTTCCCTAATCAGTTCCATTTTATCATCAAAAGCTTTCTCCAACCTAGCCATTGTCGGATAATTGTTAGCCCAAATTCCCTTTCCCACATACTGTTTATGTCCATATCCAATAGCTCTGATGGAGAGCCCACAGTCTGAATTTTTCCTCTCTTGGGCATTCTTCCTCCTAGTATTTTGGTGAGAATTGGCTGAAGGAATGTGTAACTGAATGTATCAACCGTGGTGCAGGCAATGTGCACTCTGGAACAATTCTGAGCTATAAGGTGTCCCCACCAAAAAGAAAGCAAAAGAAAAAGTGAGTGAGTGAGAGAGAGAGAGAGAGAGAGATACAGGAAAACAATGAAAAAAAATAAAAGAGAAGACCCAGCCTGAATGGGCCCCAAAGGTAAGATTTAAAAAGTATACAAACAAAAACAGACAAACAAAAAAAAATTAAATGACAAGGGAAAAAAATGTAGCCAAAATGAACCCCAAATATAAGATTTATATACTACCAGAGCAAAAACAAATACACAGAAACAGTGACAGAAAAAAAAAAAAAAAAAGATGGGAAGGTCAGTATAAATTCTCTATACCTTTAACTCAGCTTTCCTGAAATAAAGGGGGATTAAGCTGGATTATATATAAGGGTAGAACTGATTGGGGAAAGGGGATTACCTTGAAGCATATCTCTATAGGAATATAAATAAATAAATAAATAAATAAATAAATAAATAAATAAATAAATAAAATTAAAAACTAGGAAAGCATAAGAAAAACACAGGTAATGTTTCAAAAACGTTAAATTTAAGAGGTTATTATGGAATTTGTTGTACTGATCCTCTCATTGTGTTGGTAAATAGGTTAAAACTATTTAAAAGCTGAAAAGAATGAGAATAGTGGGAACGAATTAAAAATAGAAGTTGTATCTATGAAGTAGTGGTGTTTGTCCTCTTATTTTTGTTTTTATTATTATTTTTTTTTCTTTCTTTTGTCTGGCTTTCTGAGGGAGGGGCCTGCCACTTGATTTTTCTGTCAGTCTTGCTAGAGTTGAGTCCTCCTACCCCCATCAGGGGTCTGGGCTCTGAGGAAACAGGTTTTTCAGGCTTTTGTTCTCTGGAGCTTTCTGGCTTTTCTCTCTCTCTCTCTCTTTGGTGCCTTTTGGCTGTTCTTTGGAGGTTTAGAGGAAAGCAAACTGCACCTAGAACTCCGTCTCAGAGAGAGGCCTCAGTATGTTCCCCTCTGAGTGCTCCAGAGCACATAAATTTCCACTCTGCTGCCATAGGGCACATCCCCAGCCACGGTCTCGGGGGTCAGAGGAACTCCCTCTTTTACCCAAAACCACGAGAAGTACTAGTCCAGAGAGCTGGCTTCCAGCGGGTGCCTACACGGCTGCTGTCTGGGCAGGTCCAGACCTCCAGAGAGGTCCCAACCAGAGATAGTACACTGAGATTTTCACTCTGGTCCAAGCTGGGAGTATTCAGACTCTCCGGGTCCTAGAGAGCACTGGCTAGTGCCTGTGCAGACCTCTCTTAGGGGAGGGGTTTTTGTTGCTGGACCTACTGCTTGTGCATGCAGAGTGCAAAAGGCTTTCATTCTAGAGAGCACCAGCTGGCATCCACAAGAGACTTTCTCATGTGAACCACCACCCAGATGCTCTCCCGTGTGCCAGCAGATTGGGGACCAAGGCCTGGCTTCTTTGCTACACTCTCTCTGGCTCAGCACCAGTGGTGGCCATCCTGGGTCCCTGGGCTTAAGCCCCTGTCCCTAACTGCCTGATTCCACCAATTTCCCTTGAAGACCTTTTCCTCTTTTTGAGTGCTTGCAACCAGATTCCAAGTTAATCCTGGTCCCCAATCACAGGGCACTCTCATATTGGGGTATTACTTTCTAATGGATCACTTCCGGAGGCTCCCTCCAGAAGTTTGTTTGTCTCCCAATATCAGTCGGGTATTCCCACTCCACTTTACGTGTCCACTGACATCTTATGTCCCCTTAGACATCCAGAAGTCTGTAATTTTAATCTCAGACTGATTTCATGGGTAGAGTTCTTTGGTAGATAATCATCTCACTTTAGGGGACCTGTTGAAACAGCACCTCCTACTTCTCTGCAATTTTGTCTCCACCCGATAAGAGAGACAGAATCCTCAAGCAGACTCTGCCCTATGTACGCAGCCTGATGAGGAGCTCGATCTCAGGATGCTGAGATCATGACCTGACCAAAACCATGACTCTTAGGATCCAGCCAAGGAACCACTCAGTCACGTGACTATTTTAATGTCTGTGGGCCCTCTTGATATACCTCCTGCCATAATTCACTGGGATCTTGGGGGATTGGTCTGTGCTTCAACCCCTAAACCTCCTGGGGGCTATAGCACTGTCTCATGGATCCTCTGCTTCCCCAAAGGGAAAAAAATGTTCACCAATGAAGAGGATTGAAACCCACGTGCAATGGACAAATGGGGCCAACCTGCTAGAGAAGCAAACAACTCATCTGGTGCCAGTCCTAGGAGACCTCAGCTATGTTGACATATTCCTGGGTTCATATTGAGCCTTTGCCACCACCCAAGAGGTGCTGGACCTCCTGTTTTCTAGGTGAGCACCCTGCCGCTAACTGCCCAGTGGGATTTGGCCATGGCTTCATTTTGAGTGTGGGCATGTCCAAAAACTTCCCAAGCATCGGATTTCTCCTCTGACTGGGGTAGATTTATTTTAAGGACTCAGTGGGTTTTTGAAGGGAAAGTTCAGGTGGGTTCCTGGGGCTGTGCAATGGTCTGCTAGAGAGCCTGTGTTTCTACTCATTTAACATTGTTCTGCTTGTCATGATGAAGCTACTGCAGTATGCCTCACTATCATGATGGTCTTTATACAGGCTATTTGGCCATTTAAAAGGAGATCTGAGACTCTATCTGGGGTCTGTGCTTGGGAGAAACCACAGCACGGGTCCCCAGGGGTAAGCAGTGGGCCCAGGTGCCCTCAGATATCTGTGATGGACTGGGTAGGGACCTTTCATTTAGTAAGCATTCAGGAAGCCCCACTCAGCAGAGGGTCTCCTCTAGGAGCTTACTGTGAGCCCTACACAGAGCAGACCGCACCCCAGGGCTCTAGACTAGTCAAGGGTCAGAGAGTGTCACTGGACACGATGACAGTTAGTATCCACAGAACATTTCATGTGATGCTCCCTGGCCTCCTCTAGATATGCTTGCATTTTCTCCAGTTGTGATGAGGTTCGCAGAGTGCAAGAGCAGCGGCATATGTGAGTGAGCTTCGGCTGATGCGGGAGGACCTCCCCCCTCCCCCAGGGCATCCAGGGGACTGTGAGTTGGAGGAAATCTTAAACCCTCATCCGACTCATCTGTGATTCCTCCTTAAATGTAAAGGTCTGAGAGTTTCTTCTGGATAAAGGAAAGGGTCCAGGGGAGCTGTGGGTCGGGGCATTGTGGCAGAGAAGATGGGGCTGGGGGACAGCTTTAACCCCTAAGAGAGGCATTCAGAACACAGCCTACTCCCAGCCCTGACTCTCCTTCAATCCGAAGACCCAGAACAGAGGCTGTGGGAACCATCACACTCAACAATCTGTTAGAACCTGAACACTGGGTACTCACAGGGTGCTCAGGAGACCCAGTGAGTGATCAGGGACCAAACATTGCACACCCTGTGGGAGATTAGTGTCAATGAAAGGAGACCCACTCGTGGCACCTAGTGAAAGAGGCAGCAGTTGGGCACAGGAAGTAATGATTGAGGTATTGGGAGGGTACTGGGAATGCCTGGGTAGAGACAGAATCCCTTTGTTCCCTCCTTGGTTGGATCCTCACAGAACAGTGGTGTGAGCAGTGAGGGCATTTAAGAGACCAGATACAACCCCTCGCTGGGCACATGCAGTTGAATTCAAGTGGCAAGTGGGCAAGGTGACAGAAAGAGGAGTATGTCCAGCTCCCCTGGGAAGGACAGATGTGCTCACACCATTGATCAAGGACTCACACTCATAAAGGCAACCTGTTGTCTGAGACCAGGCCTGTTTCAGGCATCACGGCCAGATCACAGGTGGACAAGGACTAGGACTGGTCTCTGACAGGAACTGGAAGCCCAGGGACCCAGGTTTGCACAGGGGTTCACTGGGATATTGCTTTGGGAGGGTGCCCTCTCCTCTGAATCCTCTGCCCAACTGTCTGTCTGCAGGGCCATCTCCTCCATCCTGAACACATGGTTGGAACAATAGCCCGAGGATTTTGTCCAGCCCCCAGAACTTCCCAGCCTGAATATGTTGCTGGTATACCTGGGGCTCAATATGCCAGGCTCAGATTTGGAGCACCATGCCCCACTTCTGCCCTTATAGCTGCAACAGCTTGATCTCACGGAGCCAGAGTCTGGAAGTGAGAAGGGCTGGGCTGATTGATGTGGGCCTGTGGAGGGGACTCAGTTGGCCACACTGAGCAAGACTCCATAGAGTGCAGTTGGGCCGAGAGGAGTGAGTAGTCTCAGATCTCTGTCCCCATGGTCTTTAGTCAGGGAGAACTCCCAGGGATTGTTTCTTGGACACAGACAGGATGGAATGGTGGGAAAAGTTTCCTTTATTTAGAAGGTACATGGGAAGTCAATCATGCTGATGATACTGTCTCTTCATGGAGCCATAAAACTAGGCCCAGAGCAGGATCCTGAACCACCTCAGGAACTCAGCCCAGCTCCCAATGTGGCACCCGCTGTATAATCGGAGACAAAGCTGACCCACCCCATCCGTGGTGCTGGAGCTCACCCCTCAGCAAGAACAGTGGTGCCACCTCCCCTGTGCAGGTGGTACTCAGGGCTCTAATTCACTCTCCTGAGATGTCAGCCCCTTTGCCAGACCCAGTGGTCCAGCGGGGTCCTGCCCTTACTCCTGGGGTCCCTGAAGGGCTCGATCCAGCAGTGGTCTCAGTGGAATAACCAGCCTCAACCCCCAAGCAGCAGCTCATACTGGCTGGAACCCCACGGATGTATTCCCATTCCCTGTATTTGCCCTCTATGTAATTTTTTGTGTTTTGGATACACCTGCATAATGGCTTAAAAGATTTTTTGCATTAAATGAAGTAGAATTTGAGTTTACATAGACGTTTACTCTGATCCTTTTCAATGGTATATAGAGGTGCCTTTAAGTACAGTAAGAGTGTTGCACAACCATTGAATTGTAGAACATTTCCATCACAGAGAAACCTGGGCTACTTATCACTCACTACGCATTCACCCACCTCAGTCCCTGCAAACACTCTTCTTCACTCAATCTCTGGTATCTTACTTCCTCTGGGATTTTCATGTGCCTGGAATCCTACAATATGGCCTTCTCTGTCTGACTACAGAATATAAGAAAGATACATAATTTTTTTCAATGTTTTATAAAAATAACATTTTAGGGGCGCCTGGGTGGCTCAGTGGTTAAAGCCGCTGCCTTCGGCTCAGGTCATGATCCCAGCGTCCTGGGATCGAGCCCCGCATCGGGCTCTCTGCTCAGCAGGGAGCCTGCTTCCTCCCTTCTCTCTCTGCCTGCCTCTCTGCCTACTTGTGATCTGTCTGTCAAATAAATAAATAAAATCTTTAAAAAAAAAATTAACATTTTATTACAAAGGAATGTTTCTGAAAGAACAATCATCATGGGAAGCCCCAAAAGAAAGTACTTTCATCATCTGGGGTAGTGTTCCTTTTCTTTTCTTTTCTTTTCTTTTTTTAATTTACTTTCAGCATAACAGTATTCATTGTTTTTTCACCACACCCAGTGCTCCATGCAATCCGTGCCCTCCCTAATACCCACCACCTGGTTGCCCCAACCTCCCACCCCCCGCCCCTTCAAAACCCTCAGGTTGTTTTTCAGAGTCTGTAGTCTCTCATGGTTCACCTCCCCTTCCAATTTCCCTCAACTCCCTTCTCCTCTCCATCTCCCCTTGTCCTCTGTCCTCTATATTATTTGCTATGCTCCACAAATAAGTGGAACCATATGATACTTGACTCTCTCTGCTTGACTTATTTCACTCAGCGTAATCTCTTCCAGTCCTGTCCATGTTGCTACAAAAGTTGGGTGTTCGTCTTTCTGATGGAGGCATAATACTCCATAGTGTATATGGACCACATCTTCCTTATCCATTCATCCGTTGAAGGGCATCTTGGTTCTTTCCACAGTTTGTCGACCGTGGCCATTGCTGCTATAAACATTGAGGTACAGATGGCCCTTCTTTTCACTACATCTGTATCTTTGGGGTAAATGCCCAGGAGTGCAATTGCAGGGTCCTAGGGAAGCTCTATTTTTAATTTCCTGAGGAATCTCCACACTGTTCTCCAAAGTGGCTGCACCAGTTTGCATTCCCACCAACAGTGTAAGAGGGTTCCCCTTTCTCCACATCCTCTCCAACACACGATGTTTCCTGTCTTGCTAATTTTGGCCATTCTAACTGGTGTAAGATGATATCTCAATGTGGTTTTAATTTGAATCTCCCTGATGGCTAGTGATGATGAACATTTTTTCATGTGTCTGACAGCCATTTGTATGTCTTCATTGGAGAAGTGTCTGTTCATATCTTCTGCCCATTTTTTAATATGATTGTCTGTTTTGTGTGTGTTGAATATCCAGTGGAAAAAAGACAGTCTCTTCAATAAATGGTGCTGGGAAAACTGGACAGCCATATGTATAAGAATGAAACTCGACCATTCTCTCACACCGTACACAAAGATAAACTCGAAATGGATAAAAGACCTCAACGTGAGACAGGAATCCATCAGAATCCTCGAGGAGAACATAGGCAGTAACCTCTTTGATATCAGCCACAGCAACTTCTTTCAAGATATGTCTCTAAAGGCGAAGGAAACAAAAGCGAAAATGAACTTTTGGGACTTCATCAAGATCAAAAGCTTCTGCACAGCAAAAGAAACAGTCAACAAAACAAAGAGGCAACCCATGGAATGGGAGAAGATATTTGCAAATGATAGTACAGACAAAAGGTTGATATCCAGGATCTATAAAGAACTCCTCAAACTCAACACACACAAAACAGACAATCATATTTAAAAATGGGCAGAAGATATGAATAGACACTTCTCCAATGAAGACATAGTGTTCCTTTTCATAAGGACACCTTGAATGGCAGAAACCGGGGAAATATCTCAGTCCATGTGACAACTTTAAACTCTTCATTTCCTGCATAGACCACATTTAAACTATTGTAGTGTTCTTTTTACTAAAATATATATATATATATATTAAAATCACAATTAAATATTCCCATTTACTACTAACAAATCAGTAATAGAATTAATTATTCTTTAGGCTTTAGCCAGACTGTGTTTATGTAGTAAAATAATGCTTTAAATATGAAGGAAAAAAGGAGCATTCTTTCTCCAAGAAATAATCGCCCATAATGGATGGTGTCCCGATTCCATGATTTTCCCTCTGGGGTGTGCGTGTTTGCATGTGCATGTGTGTGTGTGTGTGTGTGTGTGTGTGTGTGTGTGTGTGTGTAACACTGCAGGAGGCAGGGAGAGTTTATGGCTGAGCTTTTGTTCTACCTAATGTTCCCACAGTGGACAGGCACTGTTGCTGCAGTCCCCTTGGGCATTCTCAGTGACAGCCCTCAAGGACCCATCTTTGAACAACCAATCCATTTCAAATTACTTCACTCTCATGATTCATGTGATAATTACATCTGTGCCACAAATCTCTGTTTCTTTCTGTCTGATTCCTTGAAGCTTTACCACTTGATCGCTTTTAGTTCAGGGGGGTTCCCCATGTACTGATAGCATCAGAGGTGCATTATAACCCAGGGAGTGAGAAGGCCCATGATGGAGGGGCTCTGGGCTCCTGACAGACCACATGAAGGAGTTCAGTCTCCAATCTGAAGATCCACTCAGATCTGTCATGTGGGGAAATCTATGGTAACATGCCACCACAATTTGGGGAGTTATTTGGTAATTCAGCATAACATAATATACTGTTGGGGCCGATTCCATGTTAAAGCCTGTTAAACCCCTAGGGCCTGCCTGGGCCTACTTAGCCATAGTGACTCCATGTTGCCTAGGTAGACATTTTGTGGTTTAATAAATGCCTCAGCAGTTACTGATGTCAGTTCCAGGTAACTGTTGCTAAAACACACCTGAAACAAGGCCATTTTGTTTAATAAACGCCTCAATGGTTGCTCTCGGCTCCAGGTAACAGTTACTAAAACACAACACCTAAAACAAGGCCAGACAGGTGGAAACATCCAATCAGCGAAAGCCACATATGTAGAGGTCTGTGGTTGTGCCCTATAAAACTAGCCTGTAAGACCAAGGAGTCGTTGCCCTCTTCAGAGGTGGCCCTGACGGGTCAGTCTGGTTCCTGATGCTTGGCATAAGAATAAAATTTTTGTTAAACCTTAATTCCATGTCAGTCTCGCTCCTTTGATAACGGGCCCAACAATACCTACAACATGTTGAAATCAGCAAGTAAACTTCGATAGTTATCAGCCTAGAACCTAAAGAAAATGACCAAAGAATCACCTGGCTTCCTCAGTCAGTAGGGCATGGCGTACTTGATCTCAGGGTCATGAGTTTGAGTCACACATGGAACACAAAGTTGATGTAGGAAGCAAAAGAAAACAATAGGATTTACACATGACCAAATCAACTGGGCTTGAACAATAGAGCTGGTCGGTGGTGGGCTGGATCCTCTCTACTGTTCCTTCAGCCACAGGACCCTGAGTACTCGGTACCAGTGCTTATCAGGCAACCAGTTTCTCCCTCGAGGAGCTCTGTGTCTAGAGGAGCAGCTCGACAAATGTGAACTTAAAAAGTGAATGAAAACAGCATTTTCTACATAAGAAAAGAGCAAGGGACTACAACTTTGTCCAGAGCTCCAACAGGTGAGGGGTCCGACAAGGCCGTGCTGAGATGATATTGAGATTTCCTGTGGCAGGAAAAGAAGGAGACGGCCCTGCACAAATCTGAGTGTATTTAGCCCAACAGAGGTTCCCACGGTGCAGAGGATTGGAAGCAGAACATGATGTTCCCAGAGTGGGGGTTATAAAGTGGGCCATGGTGATTGGAGGAATCTGATGTGGGGAGCAGAGAGGAAAGGGAGGAGGACCAAGGCCTGGGGCAGGTGGACAGTATCAGTAGCCTGTCTCTAGTGCTGTGTGACCATATTACCCCACACTCGGTGGCTTAGAAAAGAAACACAGTCTCACTGTCTCACAGGAGACTCTAAGTACAGCAATCCAGGAGTGTACAGCTAGGGGGTCCTGCCATAGCCCCTCAGTACTTTGGTGCTGTTTCCAACACCAAGGCAGGACCTGCTTCACTGAGAACCTGAGCTCATTTAGGGGTGTTGGCAGGATTCAGTCCATCTCAAAAGACCTGAGTTCTTCTGTCTGTTGTTAGCTCTCATTACTAGGGCACATGCTCATGTGTGTGTCAGGGTTCAACATAGGGTCTTGTACTCCAAGGTGAGGATCTGAGAGAGAACACGGGTCAGAGGCAGCATGCGGTGGGCAATGAGATTTTAGAACTAAATCTCAGATAGAGCTTTTTTGTCATGTGGCCATGTTCTGTGGAATGGATAGAATCTCTAAGTCCAGACCACATTCGAGAGACAGGGTTACAAAGATGTTTAAACCAGATATGTGTTTTCAGGGAAGAACTGGGAGGAGAAGGTGAAGACCCCTGCAGGATGAGTGCCTTGCAAAGAATCACAGAAGGTAAGAAAGCTGAAGCAGGCATGAACTCAGCTTTTTGTGAGTGTCCTCAAATTTGGGGCCCTGGATGCATCCATCCAATCGCTTGAGGGCTCTGGAAAATGTTGTGTGGAAGGAAGGGGCTAGAGATATGGAGAAGGATTCAGGGCAAGGGTGAACATTGATACCGTAGACAGGAGGCATTCCAGCAAGATATTGTCTGAGGGGAGCCCAGGTCATGGCAACCCACTGAGTGGACCCCTATCTACATGACACCCATTGGAAAGGAGGTAATAGCTCTCAGCACAGGTTATACAGTCTCTAGTGGTAAGGGTGGTTTCTGACCATTAAGGCCAAGTTTCCAATCCCATTTTTATGGTTTGCTTTGCAAATTAGAAAGCCTAAGTTCTTGGTAAACTATGGCTCACCTCTCAGTAGATGGGGCTGTCACTGCCTGGGACTCCAGAATGTGAGCACTGATGAACAGAGGTGTGCCCACAGGAACGATTGTGTGCGCACACACACACACACACACACACACACACCATTAGGGACTGTAGAGTGGTATATAATGAGTTGCAGAGTAAGACAAAGTGAGAAGAGGAGGGAAATGTGCTTGGAGTTATCTCCTATATGTGACACCATTCCTGCAGTATCATAGACATTATTCCACATATGTCTGTAGACATCTGGATGAAGTCCATGCTAGAATCATCTTTGTTGTACAGATCAGATGCAGACCACCTCTGACAGGGATAATGGCTTATCCAGGGACACAAACAGGTAAAAGTGGAGAGTTGTGTCTGAAGCCAGATGGGGCCCTGGCTGCACTCAGCCCTTCCTTGGGGGTCAGTGGAGAGGGGTGTGTTGGTCCCTGTGTACAGATGTGGCTTTGTATGCAGAAAGGAGGTGAGCAGATGGCAGTCCTGAGCACTGTTTATATAGGTGATAATCCAGGGGGTACTTGGGTAGGTTATCTCAAGAAGAGACGTCACTCTCTTGACCAGAGACTCCAACAGAATTTGGAACCCCTCAACCAGGCACCCACATTCTAGTGTAGTCCAGTACCAGAGTTACATGGCTGGAGACATCTGATACAGAAAGATATCTCTTGCTGTTTGCCTACTTCCTGGGGCTCTGGCTTCCAGAAACCCCAGGGAATGGCTTTCTCAAATATTGCCGACATTTTCCCAAACCTCCTTCGCAATGCCTCAGGGCATTTGGTAGGAGTTTCATAAAGTGATCCGAGAGCAGGGTTCTGGATAAGGGTACCTGAAAACATGTAGGGTTAGGAGGAGGGCCTCAGGGCTTGGCAGGTCTGATCTGCTGGCTCCTAGGTCAGCTGTCCCAGTGGCTGATTGGAGGACAGGACTCAGGTTGTGTCAGACTGTGCATTACTGTCCAGGGTGGCGTACGAAAGTGGGAAGGCATCGGAAGTCATACATGTTGCCCCTAACGCAGGGTATGGTACAGTTCCATAGGGCATGGTTTCCTTCTGGAGAGCAGGGAGAATCCTGTTGTGTGGCTCTGGAGTGCCCAAACTGGAGGGCTTATGTTCCAGGACTCTGGGGACAGAGGTCTGAAAACCCAAGCTAAGTTTATGGTAAGGTCTAGGGCATGGATCACCGATCCACAGAGGCTGACAGGAGGTACTGATTCTGAAGTTAGGGCGAGGGTCAAGCATTCGCTCAGACAAAATTTGTGACCACAAAGGCCACTGTATGTTGAGGTGGGCTCCTGAGGACATGGAGGTTTCTCCTGCTCGGGGGTTTTGCACAGTTCCAAAGAGCAAGCTTTCATTCTTGGGGAGAGGTGGAGTCCTGCTGTATGACTCTAGGATCTCCCATATGGAGGGATTCAAGAGCATGGCTCTGGGTATGGATACCTAAAAACTCAACCTAGGGTTAGTGTTAGGGCTTAGGGGTATGGCAGGTCCGATATGATGACTCTGGCACCAGCTACAATGGGTGGCTGACTGCAGGATGGGCCTCAGGCTGAGGGACTGAATGTATATTACTGTCCAGGGTCGGCTTCCGCAATGAGGGGGTGGGATTTCTATCTTGTGCAACTTGCTCCTAATGTGTGGGTTTCATGCAGCTCCACAGGGCACGTTTTCCTTCTGGAGGGCGGGAAGAGTCCTGTGGTGAGATCCAGTGTTCCCTATCTGGAGGGCCTGTGAACCAGGACTCTGAGGACAGAAGTCTGAATACCCAAGCTAGGGTTAGGGTTTGGGCCTAGGGCATCACAGGCCAAATCTGTGGATACTGAGGCGATCTCCCTGATATCTCAGGTTAAGGGGAGTATCAGGAGGTTTCTCAGGCTGAAGTTTGTGTCCATGAGATCTGCCTTACGTGGGGGTTTTCTCACGGGAACATGGAGTTTTCTCCCACACTGGGGCTCTTGCTCAGATCCAAATAGCTTGTTTTATTCTTGGGGATAGGCAGTGTCCTGTTTTATGGTTCAGGGTTCTCCCATATGGAGGGATTTGAGAGCAGGGCTCCAGTATGGATGCCTGAAAACTCACAGTAAGGTTAAGATTAGGTCCTTGTCTTTTGGAGCTATGTAAAACCTTCAGAGATGGAAGAAATCTGCTTTGCTCCTGAGGCCAAACCCACTTTTGCAGGCCGCCATGCACACATTCACCCATTACAACCCTTAGCCTGAGCCCCATTTTGAACATAGCAGCAAGGGTACCTCAGCCCAGAGCCAGGTATAAGGCCTGCCATGCCACTAGGACCTAATCCTAGCCCTCAGTTGGCTTTTCAGGCATAAATACCCAGAACGCTGCTCTAGAATCCCTCGATGTGGGGGACCCCTGAGCCATAAAGCAGGACACCACCTACAACCCAGAATAAACCAAGCTATTTGGAACTGCAAAACCCCCAGAATGGGAGGAAACTCCATGCCACCATGAGGCCACCTATGAGTTTGGCAAAACTCATGGACACAAACTCCAGCCTGTGCAACATCCTGACACTTGCCTTCACCTCAGATCCCAGTGAGCTCGCCTCAGTGTCTGTAGATGGGGCCTGCCACGCCTTAGGACATAACCCTAGCCCTAGTTTGGGTTCTCAGACTTCCATCCTCAAAGTCCTGGTCCACAAGCCCTCCAGTTAGGGAACACTGATCCACACCAAAAGACTGTGCCTGTCCTCCAGAAGGAAAATGTGCGTTTTTGAACTGCATGCAACCCCCATATTAGGAGAAAGCTGCACGAAACCCCGAAGCCAACCCATTGATGGAAGCCGGCCTTGGACATGAATACACATTCTGCCCTCAGCCAGAACACCGACAGCCAGAACACCAGTCAGCCTCCAAGTAGATGGTGCCAGTGTAATACTTCAGAATTTCCATGCCCCTAGGCCCTACCACGAACCCTAGGTTGAGTTTTCAGGCATACATACAAAGTCCTTGTTCTTGTATTACTCCATATGGGGGACACTTGAGCCATACACAGGACTCCACCTGTCCCCCAGAAGGAAACCATATTATTTGGAGCTTCACAAAACTCCCAGAGCAGGAGAAAACTCCATGGCCCCAAGAGGCCACGCACACACATACAACGGCCCTAGTGGACATAAATTCTAGTCTGAGCGAATGCCTGACACTCGCCCTCACTTCAGAATCTATAGCCTCGCCTCAGCATCTGCAGATCGGTGATCCACGCCTTAGACACAAACCAGAAACCTAGCTTAGGTTTCAGACTTCTGTACCCAGATTCCTGTAACACAAGTCCTCCAGATTGGGAACTCCGTAGCCACACCAGGACTCTCCCTGCCCTCCAGATTGATATTGTGCCCTATGGAGCTGCACAAAACACCTGTATTACGGGAAACATGCACTGCCCCCAACGTCATCCACTTACGTATGCCACCCTGTATACTAAGGTGCAGTGTGGCACACCAGAGTCCCATCCTCCAAGCAGCCACTGAGACAGCTGGACACAGAACCAGGAGAACAGACCTGCCATGCCGCTAGGCCCTTATGCTAAATCTAGTTTGGGTTATCAGGCATTAATACCCAGAACTCTTCTCTTGAATCCCTCCTTGCCCTCATGAGGCTAAACCTACATTCAGCAGATCTCATCGTCAGAGACTCCAATCAGCCCTCAAGGTAGCTAGAGCCAGAGGCAGCTGATTGGACCCCTAGGCCAAAATCCTAACCCGAGTTTGAGTTTTCAGGCATCTATACAGAGCCCTTCTCTGGAAACGCTCCACAAAGGGGATCTCTGATCCATAAAACAGATCTCCTCCTCCCCTCAGAGGAAACACTGCTTATTGGAGCTATATCAAACCATCAGAGATGGAAGATATCAGCTTTGCCACTGAGGCCACGTCCAATTTGCAGGCCGCCATGGACACAATCACCCGTTTTGACCCTTAGCTTGAGCAGCATTTTGAACACAGCCCCAAGGGTACCTCAAGCAGAACAAGGGTATATGGCCTGCCATGCCACTAGGACTTAATCCTAACTCTCAGTTGGGCTTTCAGGCATCAATACCCGGACCAATGCTCACGAATCCCTCGATATGGGGAATCTGTGAGCCATAAAAATGAACTTCTCCTGTCCCCAGAGGAAACCTTGCTATTTGGAGCTGTGTCAAATCCTCAGGTTTGGAGAATCCTGCATGGCCCCTGAGGCCTCCCCAATTTTGTAGACTGCTCTGGACCAAAGTGCACAGTTTGACACACCCTAAGCACCTACCTCCAGTCAGTATCCCAGGTAAATGGCCCAGGGACAGAAGATTGAGCCCGACATGTGCCTAGGCCCTAATTTGAACCCTAGCTAATGTTTTCAGGCATCTGTCCCCAGAGGCCTGTTCTCGAATACCAACATACAGGCATTTATGAGCCACAAAACAGAATACCTCTTTTCCCTAGAAGGATAACTTGCTATTTTAAGCTGTGTCAAACCCTCAGGGTAGGAGAATCCTGAAGGGCCCCTGATCCAACCACCATATTCCAAGGTCTCCCTGGACACAAACCCACATTTTGACCCATCAGCATGAGACTCCATTTCAACTCGCACCCTGGGTAGTTTGCCTCCGAGCCACCAGATCGAACATGCCATGCTCTGAATCTGCAATGACAATGCAAGGTGGGTATCCAAAGATCCATACATAGAGCCATGCTATTGAATCTTTCCATATGAGGGACTCTGGAGTCATTAATCAGGATTCGCCCTGTCCTGTAGAAAAAAACCTTGCTGTTTGGATCAGCTCACAACACCTAGCGTGGGAAAATCTCCATGGCTTCATGAGGCCACCCCTCCATTAGTCAGCCATCATGGATACAAACTCCATCGTGAGCGAATGTCTGACACATTGGCCCATACTTGAGATGCTGGAGATCTCGATTCAGCCATTGCTGATTGGGACTGCAATGCCCTAGGCCCTCAACATAACCCTAGTTGTGTTTTCAGACTTCTGTCCTCACACTCCCGGCACACAAGCCCTCCAGATTGGGATTCTGGAGCCACAACGCAGCACTCTGCCAGCCCAACAGAAAGAAATAGTGCCCCATGAAACAGCCCAAAAAACCCAAATGAGGCTCCACCTGCAAGGGCCTTGACAGCACCCCAATTTCATAGGCCACCCTTTGCGCTAATGCTCTAACACAGCCTGAGCCCCGACCTCCTGTAAGCCACCCAGATAGCTGGCTGCATATCCAGCAGATGGGACCTCCCGTGTTCAGAGGCCGTCATGTCTACACAACCTGGGTTTTCAGGAATCTGTCTCCCAGACCATATCTCAAATCCCTGCATATGGGAGAACTCAATGCACCAAAGGGTACCCCTCCTTCCCCATGGCAGGAAACCTTGCTGTTGGGATGGGTGTACAACCCTCAGAGAAGGAGAAACCTGCATGGTCCATGAGACCAAGCCCACTCAGGATGGCCGCCCTGGGCCAACAACACGCATTGTGACCCCCCAGCTGGAGTCCGTTTTCAAACAAGCCCCCTCGGTAGCTGGAACAAGAGCCTGAATATCTGGCCTGCCATCCCCATAGGCCCAAATCCTAACCAACAATGGGACTTTCCAGGCCCCTATACCCAAAATCCATCTCTGGAACCCCTGTTTGTGGGGGACCCCTGAGACAGAAAACAGGAATATTCCCTTCCCCCAGAATGGCACCAGACTATTAGGAGCAGGGCAGAATCCCCAGAGAGGGAGAATCTTCCATGGCCCCATGAGGCCATCCCTACATTATGCGGCCATCCTACACAAAATCCAGAGACAAAAGCCTGAGCTACCTCCTCCCACTCGTCCTAATTTCAAATCCTGAGGAGCTCCCCTCAGGGTCTGAAGATCGGGCCTGTCATACCCTCGGCCCAAACCGTAACCCATTTGGTGTTTACAGAATTCTGTCCCCAGAGCCCTGGCCTGCACACCCTCTAGGTTGGGGCCTCCGCAGCCACACTGGAGGACTGTGCTTGCCCTCCCGAAGGACACTGTGCCCTTTATAGTTGCCCAAACCCTCGAGATTAAGAGAAACCTGAAAGTCTCCCGAGTACACACAGTTTTGTAGGCCTCCCTGCACAAAAATGTGCAGTCTGACACCCTGGGAACCGCCTTCCAGGCAGACACCCATTTAGATTGCCCCAGAGACAGAAGATTGAACTTGACATGCCCCCTGGCCCTAATATGAACGTTAGCTTAGGTTTTTAGACATATGTGCCCAGAGGCCTGGTTTCGATTACCAACATATGGGTAGTCTGTCAGGCCTGAAAAAGAAAACAATACCTCCTGCCCCAGAAGGGAACTCTGCTGTTTGGAGATGTGTAAAAGCCTCAGAGCAGTTGAATCCTGCATGGCCACTGAGCCACAGCCACATTTCAAGGTATCCTTGGACAAAACCCCACATTGTCACCCATCAGGATGAGACTCCATTTCAACTCAGCCCCCTGGGTAGCTCGCCCCAGAGCCAGTGGATCAAAACTGCCTTGTTCCTAGGCACCAATGGGAACACGATGTGGGGAATCCATGCATCCATACATAGAGATCTGCTCTCGAATCTTTCCATATGGGGGGACCTGGAGCCTTCAAACAGGACTCCCCCGTCCCAAAGAAAGGAACCTTGTTTTTTGGAGCAGCTCACAACCACCAGCATGGGAAAACCTCCATAGCCTCATGAGGCCACCCTTCCATTAGGCAGCCATCATGGACACAAATTCCAGCCTGAACAAGCGTCTGTCACTCACCCTTACATCAGATGCTGGAGATCTCAATTCAGCCTCTGGAGATTGGGCCTGCTGTGCTCTAGGACCTAAGTATAACCCTAGCTTGTGTTTTCAAAATTCCATCCTCACACTCCTGGTACACAAGCCCTCCAGATTGAGAATCCTGCAGCCAAAGTGCAGCGCACTACCTGCACTCCAGAAGGGACAAGTGCCCTTTGGGGCTGCCCAAAACCCCCTAATGAGGATCAACCAGAAAGGCCCTCATAGGCACCCCAGTTTCATAGACCGCCCTGTGCACTAATGCTCTGACACAGCCTGAGCCCTGTCCTCCCGTCAGCCACCCAGATACCTGACTACATATACATCAGATTGGACCTGCCATGTCCCTTGACTACCATCTCATACCAAACCTGCGTTTTTAGGTATCTGTCCCCAGACATTATGTCAAATCCCTGCATATGGGGAAACCTGATGCAGAAAACAGACTCCTCCTTCTCCGTGGCAGGAAACCTTGCTATTGGGATGGGTGTCAAACTCTCAGACTGGGTGCCACCTGCAGGGTCCATGAGACCACACCCACTATTGAGGGCTGCCCTAGGCACAAACACCACATTGTGACCCTCAGCCTGAGACTGTTGTCAAACAAGCCCCCTAGGGAGCTGGACCAGGAGCCCGAATTTAGGGCCTGCCATGCCCTTAGGCCCAAATCTTAACCTATGGTGGGGTTTTCCAGGCATCCGTACCCAGAGCCCATCTCTGGAATCCCTGTTTTAAGAGGACACCTGAGACAGAAAACAGGACTCTTCCATTCCCCCAGAAGAACACCAAACTATTGGGAGCCGGGTAGAATCCCCAGAAAATGGGAATCTTCCATGGCCAAATGAGGCCATCCCTCCATTCTATGGCCCTATTTGACACAAAATCAAGAGACAAAAGCCTGAGCAACCGTTTCCCACTCGCCCTTTGTTCATGTCCTGAGGAGCTCCCCTCACGGTCTGTAGGTCAGGCTTGCCATACCCTCGGCCCCAAACCTAAGCCAAGTTTGTGTTCTCAGACTTCTGTCCCCAGAGCCCACAGCCCTGGCCCACACAACCTCCAGGCTGGGGCCCCTGGAGCCACATCACAGGACTGTGCCTGCCCTCTCCAGGGAAACTCTGCCCATTCCACTGGCCACAACCCCACAGATTAGGAGAAACCTCCAAGGTCCCCGAGGCCATCCCAAATCGTGAACAAACAGGGGCGATCTGACACAAGCTGAGCAACTACCTCCACTCAGCCACGCAGACAGATGTCCCAGACACAGAAGATTGAACTGGACAGGCCCCTAGGCACTAATCTGAACCCGTCCTTTGGTTTCCACGTGTCTCTCCTCAGAGGTCTGGTTTCCAACACCAGCGTTTGGGGGTTTCCTGAGGCACAAATCAGAACACCACTCGTCTCCACATGGGAAACTTGCACTTTAGAGCTCTGTCCAACACTCCAGTTAGGAGAATCCTTCAGGGCCCCTACCACCACAACAATCCAAGGTCTCCATAAACACAAACCCACATGATGACCCATCCTCAGGAGAGTCCATTTCACCCCTGCCCTCTGGGTAGCTCCCCCAGAGCCAGCAGATCGAACCTGCCTTATCGGTAGGAGACAATGGGAATGTGAGGTGGGGTGCCCAGGCATCCATCCATAGAATACTGCTCTCGACTCTTTCCGTATGGGGCGTCCTGGAGCCATCCAACAGGACTCGACTCTCCCGCAGAAGGAATCCTTGCACTTTGGAGCATCTCACAACTCCCAGCGTGGGAAATCCTCCATGGCCTCATGAGGCCCCCACTTCCTGAAGGGGCCATCATGGACACACTGCAGACTGGGCCAACGTCTGCTATTGCCCTGACTTCAGATGCAGGAGATCTCGATTCAGCCTCTGCAGAGTGGGCTTGCCATACCCAAGCCCCGAAACCTCACCCTAGCTTGTGTTCTCAGACCTCTGTCCTCACACTCCTGGCCTACAAGTCCTCCAGACTGGGAATTCCAGAGCCACAACAGAGCACTCTGCCTGCCCACCCAAAGAAAAACGGTTGCCCTATGGGGCTGCCCAGAAACCCCAAATGAGGATCAAACTGCATTCCACTCGACCGCACCCCAATTATATAGGCTGCCCTGGGCACTAATGCTCTGTTTGCCACAGCCTGAGCCCGGACCTCCTGACCGACAACTAGACAGCTGGCCGCACACCCAACACCTCGGACCCACCATGGCCTTAGGCCGTCCTCTCTTCCCAACCTTGGTTTTCAGGCTTCAGAACATAGACCTTTTCTCCAATCACTGCACAGGGGGGAACCTGATGCAGAAATCAGAACTCCTCCCTCCCCATGGCAAGAAACCTTACTGTTGGCATGGTGTTCAACCTTCAGGGTAGGAGAAACCAGCATGGCCCATGAGGCCATACCCATGCCTGAGGGCGCCTCGGGCAAAAACACACATTGTGACCCTCAGTGGGAGCCCCGTGCTCAAGTAAGGCCTCTCAGTGGCTGGAACAAGAGCCTGCATATGGGGCTTGCCATGCCCCTAGGCCCCCAATCCTAACCAGTGGTCAGGTTTTCCAGTCGCCCATACCCAGGGCTCTGCTCTGGAATACCTCTTTTGGAGGGACACCTGAGGTGGAAAACAGGACTCCTCCCCTCCCACAGAATGACCCCAATGTCTTGGGAGCTGGGCCAAATCCCCAGAGAGGGAGACTCATCCAAGGCCCATGAGGCCACTCTGACCTTCCACGGCCATCCTTGACACAGAATCCAGAGACAAAATCCTGAGCAACTGCCTCACACTCTCCCTTCCTTCATGTCCTGAGGAGATCCTCTCGTGGTCTGTAGATCGGGCCTGCCATACCCTCAGCCGCATACCTAAGCCAAGTTTGTGTTTTCAGACTTCTGCCCCCACAACCCCGGCCTCCACACCCTCCTGGCTTGGGACCCTGGAACCACACCGTAGGACTGTGCCTTCCCTCTCCAAGGAAACTTTGCCCATTCCATTGGCCACAACCCTACAAATTATGAGAAAGCTCCAAGATCCCCGAGGCCATCCTAATAGTGTAGGCCGCCCTGGACACACAGGGGCGATCTGACACAAGCTGAGCAACTACCTCCACTCAGACACACAGACGGATGTCCCCAGAGACAGAAGATTGAACCGGACAGGCCCCTAGGCTCTCATCTGAACCCTTGCTTTGTTTCCATGTGTCTCTCCTCAGAGGCCTGGATTCCAATACCAGCCTATGGGGGTTTCCTGAGGCACCCATCAGAACACCCCTAGTCTCCATATGGGATATTTGCACTTTGGAGATGTGTCCAACCGTCTACTTAGGACAATCCTTCAGGGCCCCCAAGTCACCACCACATTCCAATGTCTCCATGGACACAAACTCACATGATGACCCATCCTCAGGAGAGTTCATTTCAACTCAGCCTCCTCATAGCTCCCCCAGCGCCAGCAGGTCGAACCTGCCTTTTCGACAGTAGCCAATTGGAATGCGATGTGGGGTGCCCAGGCATCTATCGTTAGAACACTGCTCTCGAGTCTATCCATATGGGGCGTCCTGGAGCCAACCAACAGGACTCGATCCTCCTGCAGAAGGAATCCTTGTCGTTTGGAGCATCTCACAACTCCCAGCGTGGGAAAACCTCCATGGCTTCATGAGACTCCCCTTCCTGAAGGGGCCATCATGAACACAAACTCCAACCAGAGCCAATGTCGGATCCTTGCCCTGACTTCCGATGCAGGAGATCTCAATGTAGACTCTGCAGAGTGGGCCTGCCATGCCCTCGCCTGGAAGCCTAACCCTAGCTTGTGTTCTCTGACATCCGTCCTTACACTCCTGGCCCCCAAGCCCTCCAGACTGGGAATTCCGGAGCCACAACGGAGCACTCTGCCTGCCCACCCAAAGAAAAACGTTGCCCTATGGGGCTGCCCAGAAACCCCAAGTGAGGATCAACCTGCATGCCACTCGACCGCACCCCAATTATATAGGCTGCCCTGGGCACTAATGCTCTGTTTGCCACAGCCTGAGCCCGGACCTCCCGACCGACAACCAGACAGCTGGCCGCACACCCAGCACCTCGGACCCACCATGGCCTTAGGCCATCCTCCCTTCCTAACCTGGGTTTTCAGGCTTCAGAACCTAGACTTTATCTCCAATCATGCACAGGTGGGAACCTGATGCAGAAATCAGAACTCCTCCTTCCCCATGGCAAGAAACATTGCTGTTGGCATGGTGTTCAACCTTCAGGGTAGGAGAATCCAGCATGGCCCATGAGGCCACACCCATGCTTGAGGGCCGCCTTGGGCACAAACACGCATTGTGACCCTCAGCCTGAACCCTGTGTTCAAGTAAGGCCTCTCTATGGCTGGACCAAGAGCATGCATATGGGGCTTTCCATGCCCCTAGTCCCTCAATCCTAACCAGAGGTCAGGTTATCCAGTCACCCGTACACAGGGCTCTGCTCTGGAATCCCTCTTTTTTAGGGACACCTGAGGCAGAAAAAAGGTCTCCTCCCTTCCCACAGACTGACCCCAAACTCTGAGGAGCCAGGGCAAATTACCAGAGAGAGAAACTCATCCATGGTCCATGAGGCCACTCCAACCTTCCACGGCCATCCTTTTCAGAAAATCCAGAGACAAAAGCCTGAGCAACCACCTCGCACTCGCCCTTCGTTCATATCCCGAGGAGCTCCCCTCACGGTCTGTAGATCAGGTCTGCCATACCCTCGGCCCCAAACCTAAGCCGAGTTTGTGTTTTCAGACTTCTTTGCCCACAGCCATGGCCCATACACCCTTCAGGCTGCGGCCCCTGGAGCCACACCGCAGGTCTGTGCCTGGCCTCTCCAAGGAAACTGTGCCCATTCCATTGGCCACAACCCTACCAATTAAGAGAAAGCTCCAAGATCCCCGAGGCCATCCTAATAGTGTTAGGCTGCCCTGGACACACAGGGGAAATCTGACACAAGCTGAGCAACTACCTCCACTCAGACACACAGACGGATGTCCCCAGAGACAGAAGATTGAACCAGACAGGCCCCTAGGCCCTCATCTGAATCCTCACTTTGGTTTCCAGGCGTCTCTCCTCAGTGGCATGGTTTCCAATACCAGCATATGGGGGTTTCCTGTGGCACCCATCAGAACACCTCTCGTCTCCACGTGGGAAACTTGCTCTTGGGTGCTGTGTCCAACCCTCTGGTTAAGATAATCCTTCAGTGGCCCCAAGCCACCGCCACATTCCAAGGTCTCCATGGACACATACTCACATGATGACCCATCCTCAGGAGAGTCCATTTCAACTCAGCCCCCTGGGTAGCTCCCCAGAACCAGCAGATCAAACCAGCCTTGTCGCTAAGAGACAATGGGAATACTAGGTGGGTGCCCAGGAATCTCTTCTTAGAACCCTCTTCTCAAGTTTTACCATATAGGGCATCCTTGAGCCATCCAACAGGACTCGATTGTCCCGCAGAAGTAAACATTGCAGTTTGGAGTATCTCACAACTCCCAGCGTGGGAAAACCTCCATGGCCTCATGAGACCCCCTTTCCTGAAGGGGCCATCATGGACACAAACTCCAACCTGAGCCAACGTCTGATCCTCGCCCTGACTTCAGATGCAGGAAATATCAATTCAGCCTCTACAGAGTGGGCCTGCCATGCCCTTGCACTGAAACCTCACCCTAGCTTGTGTTCTCAGACTTTCGCCCTCACACTCCTGGTGCACAAGCCGTCCTGACTGGGAATTCGGGAGCCACAACAGAGCACTCTTCCCGCCCACCAGAAGAAAAACATTGCCCTATGGGGCTGCCCAGAAACCCCAATGAGGATCAGCCTGCACAGCCCTCAAATGCACCCCAATTCTATAGGCTGCCCTGGACACTAATGCTCTGTCTGACACAGCCTGAGCCCAGGCCTGCCAATAGCCACCCAGACAGCTGGCCACACACCCAGCACATTGGACCCGCCATGGCCTTAGGCCGTCATCTCTTCCCAACCTGGGTTTTCAGGCATCTGAACCTAGACCTCATCTCCAATCTCTGCACGGGGGTAACCTGAGGCACAAATCAGAACTCTTCCTTCCCCATGGCAGGGAAACTTGTTGTTGTCATGGTATCAAGCCTTCAGAGTAGGAGAACCTTACAAGGCTCATGAGGCCACGTCCATGCTTGATGGCTGCCTTGGGCATAAACACGCATTGTGACTCTCAGCATGAGTCCCACGTTCAAGTAAGGCCTCTCTGTGGCTGGACCAAGAGCTCGCATATGGGGCTTGCCGTGACCCTAGGCCCCCAATCCTAACCGGAGGTCGCATCATGCAGTCGCCTGTACCCTGGACTCTGCTCTGGAATCCCTTGTTGGGAGGGACACTTGAGGCAGAAAACAGGACTCCTCCCTTCCCACAGAATGCCCCCAAACACTTGTGATCCAGGCCAAATCCGCAGAGAGGGAGACTCGACCATGGCCCTTGAGGCCACTGTGACATTCCATGGCCATATTTGACACAAAATCCAGAGACATAATCCTGAGATACCACTTCCCTCTCGCCCGTCTTTCCTATGCTGAGGAGCTCCCCTCAGGGTCTGTAGATAAGGCCTGCCATACCCTCGGCCTGAAACCTAAGCCAAATTTCTGTTTTCCGATTTCTGCCCCACAGCCAAGGCCCACACACCCTTTAGGCTGGGGCTTCTGTAGCCACACCATAAGATGGTGCCTGGCCTCTCCAAGGAAACTGTGCCCATTCCATTGGCCACAACCCTACAGATTAGGAGAAACTTCCAAGGCCCCCGAGGCCATCCCATCGTGGAGGACACCCTGGACACACAGGGCATTCTGACACAAGCTGAGCAACTATTTCCACTCAGACACACAGAAAGATGTCCCCAGAGACAGGAGTTGAACCTGACAGCCCCCTAGGCCCTAATCTGTACCCTAGCTTTGATTTCGAGGTGTCTCTCCTCAGAGGCCTGGTTTCAAATTCAGCATATTGGGGTTCCTGAGGCACCAATAAGAACACCTCTGGTCTTCACAAGGGAAGCTTACTCTTTGGAGCTTTGTCAAACACTCCGTGTAGGAGAATCCTGCAGGGCCCCTTACCCACCGCCTCATTCCAGGGTCTCCATGGACACAAACCCACATGATGACCCATTCTCAGCAGAGCCCATTTCAACACAGCCCCCTGGGTAGCTCGCTCCAGAACCAGCAAATTGAACCTCCGTTGTCGCTAGGAGCCAATGGGCATGTGAGGTGGTATGTCCAGGCATCCATCCTTAAAAGCCTCCTCTCGAGTCTTTCCGTATGAGGTGTCTTAGAGCCATCCACCAGGACTCGACAGTCCCATAGAAGGAAACCTTGCGGTTTGGAGCAGCTCTCAACCCCCAGGGTGGGAAAGCCTCCATGGCCTCATGAGGCCCATCCTTCATGAAGGGGCCATCGTAGACACACTCCAGACTGAGCCAATGACTGCTATTGCCCTGACTTCAGATGCAGGAGATCTCGATTCGGCCACTGCAGAGTGGGCCTCCCATGCCCTCAGCCCCAAACCTAAACCTTTCTTGTGTTTTCATGCATCCACCCTCACACTCCTGGCCCACAAGCCCTCCAGACTGGGAATTCCGGAGCCACAATGCAGCACTCTACCTGCCCACCATAGGAAAAATGTTGCCCTATGGAGCTGCCCAGAAACCCCAACGAGGATCAAACTGCATGCCACTCGACTGCACCCCAATTTCCTAGGTTGCCCTGGGCACTAATGCACTGTCTGACCCAGCCTGAGCCCTGACCTCCCGACAGACACCCAGACAGCTGACCGCAAACCCAGCACATTGGACCCGCCATGACCTTAGCCCGTCATCTCTTGCCAACCTGGGATTTCAGGCATCTGAACCTAGACCTTATCTACAATCCCTGCACAGGGGGAACCTGACCCACACATCAGAACTCCTCCTACCCCATGGCAGGAAACCTTGCTGTTGTATGGTGTCAAGCCTTCAGGGTAGGAGAAACCAGCTGGGCCCATGAGGCCACGCCCATGCTTGAGGGCCTCCTTGGGCACAAACTCGCATTGTGACCCTCTGCATGAGCCCTGTGTTCAAGTAAGACCTCTCAGTGGCTGAACCAGGAGACCGCATATGGGGCTTGCCATGCCCCTAGGCCCCCAATCCTAACCAGAGGTTGGGTTTTCCAGTCGCCCGTACCCAGGGCTCTGCTCTGGAGTCCCTCTTTTAGAGGGACACCTGAGGCAGAAAACAGGACTCCTCCCTTCCCACAGAATGACCCCAAAGTCTTGGGAGCCGGGCCAAATCCCCAGAGAAGGAGACTTGTCCATGGCCCATGAGGCCACTCTGACCTTCCACAGTCATTTTTGACACAAAATCCAGAGACAAAAGCCTGAGCAAAAGCCTCACACTCCCCCTTCATTCATATCCCCAGGACCTCCCTCATTTGACTAGTTTTATATGTACAACATACTGTGAATTGATAATCACTATAAAACAAGTTAACATACATTACCACATATAGTTACACATTTTTTCTTGTGATGAGAACTCTTAAAGTCTATCTTCTTAGCAACTTTCAAATGTGCAATACATTGTTAACTATAGTTACAATAATCATTAACTATGGTCACTATGTTCTCCACAAGATATTACCTCACATTTAACAGAATGGGTGTTTTTTTTTTTTTTTTAAGACCACAAATAACAAGTGTTGACAAGGATTTGGAGAAATTTTAGACTAATTTGTGATTTCTTCTAGTCCACATTAAAAATGAAAGCAACCAATCACCCAATCATAAAACCATGAGCACTTAAAGATAGAACAAACCTCAGCAATGACTTCTCCTCCTGTCTAGTTCAGGAATTCTTCTTTAGCATCATTGGTTCAGTAATCGATAGCTGAAGACTAACTCTGAGAAGAAGCTCTTCATCTTATAAAGCAGATTCTTCTAAGACACAGGTGGAAGAACTCCATGGTTGACTGTTGGAGCTCTAGGGTTCTTGCATTCTGAGTTTGAATCCCAGCTCACTAGGTGAGTGACCTGGGGAAGGTTAACTTCCAGAAGCCTCAATGTCATCACTTGTTTAAAAGATAATGTTATTACTATGATTGGTGTAACTATTATTGACAAAGACTCTCTTTGACCAGACTTGAGTTAAGCTCCTTTGAGCCCTCTTCTCAACTAGGTCTCTGTGCCCATCTGTGCTAAGCTCCAATTTAGCAAGAATTCTGCTAAGTCAATTTATCAAGAATCCCCACCCTTGATGTCTACTTGACAGAGAACACTTGGTAGCTGATCAGATTCCACATACCCACCCTTTATATCTAATCCCTCTCTCTGTCCTCTATAAGAATCCTATTGCATGAGTTTAGTAAGAATCCCCTGTTCTTGATGTGCCCTCTTGTTAATTTTCCAACCACTGACCCCCTCACTCTGCTTCTTGGTTATAAATATCCCCAACTGTCTTCGTTGTATTTGGAGTTGAACCTAACTTCTCTCCCCTGTTCAATACCCCCTTTGTAATAGTCTTGATAAAAGTCTTCCTTACCATTTTTGACAAATGTCAGTATAATTTTTCTTTAACATTTATTATTAGAACGTTCTCTTTCATGTTGCTGAGAACCTATTATCGCCTCCTCCACACTCATCTTAGCACTTTCCTTTTGGAAACATAAATAACATTTCTATTCCTTCTTTCATGTGAAATCTTTCAGATACATGAATAAAGAGACCACATATATCAAATCTTCATTATTTCAGGTGAAATATGTCCATTCTCTTAAGAGTTCCAATGATTGCCATTTTGTCCCTTTTTATGAACATGTTTGAATATGACATTACAGCAGTCATAATACTTCAAAGGTGTGCATACAATCTGAGGACACATGACACCATTATCTTTCTTGGTTTAAGCCCTACAATTCTATGAAGTTGATATGAGATGTAGTTTACAGATGCACTACATGTTGGCAGCTACATCACACCTTGGTGCACAAATACTGATATGAATCTGGATTTTCTCTAACCTTGAATCTTAGCAGTTTATTTAAAAAAAGAAAGTACAGGATTTAAAATTAGGATGGAATTACTCAGGATAGACTACCCAAAAAAGATATTTCTAGTTATCTAATGAAACAGTAATGGACGTGTATCTTGAGCCTTGAAAGATATGATGGACACTGACGATGAATCATGAATGTTTTCTAATGATAGGTTGGAATACAGAAAGGCATGGAGAAGGGAATTAAAGTAATATGTCAGCTAAAAGCTGAATTATCATTACTCGCTGCTTTTTTTTTTTTTTTTCCCACACGCCATTTGCTAATTCCTATCTCCAAGCCTTGTACATCTTTCTTCAATACTGGTGGATTTGTCTTCAAAGCACCTTAGACCCTGATTATGCCAGGTTTGAAACTGGATTTTTTAGGCATGTGTTACTATTTTTCTGAAACAGAAAAGCCATTTAATAGAGAAAGTTTTGAAAGTATAGAAATTTGATCTGAATTATATATATAGTGATTCATATGTATATTGATATCAATGAATTAAAGAGACGTATATATATGTCACTGAGTATATTTATATGTCATATATATGTGTGTGTATATATATATGGAATCTATAGGGAAGAAGGATAAATTTATATATATATAAATTTATATATGTATATATGATCTGAATTATATATATAGCAATTCATATATATATTGACATCAATGAATTAAATACATAGATGTATGTTTATGTCACTGAGTATATTTATATGTCACATATATATGTGTATATATATGTATATATATATGGAATTTGTAGGAATAAAGGATAAATTTATATATATATAAATTTATATATATTATATATGTATTATATATTATATATTATATATATTTATTTATATATATTTATATATTATTTATATATAAATTTACCCATTTCAAAGCAATGCATATATGTATATATAAGTATATATGTATGTATATATATGTGTGTATATAAACACATGTATATGTATATATTTTATATATATACACATACATATATACATATATATACACACATATATATAAAATATATATATATATAATCTGTAGCTTAAGGATGGACCCAGACAAGTAAATAGCAATGTTTATTGCTTTGAAATGGAATCTGTAGGGAAGAAGGATAAATTTATATATATTTTATATATATATATATAAAATTTATATAATATATATTTTATATATTTTATATATTTTATATATGCATATATATTTACATATATTTATATATATATACATATATATATACACATATATAAATTTATCCTTCTTCCCTACAGATTCCATTTCAAAGCAATAAACATTGCTATTTACTTGTCTGGGTCCATCCTTAAGCTACAGATTCTTTGAATATGTAAACTGAATTTATTCAAGGTTGTTAAGCTCATGATCAAAGATAAAGTCTTTTGAAGATGAGATCCATTAAGTATCAACCCTTACCAGGCAAAATTTCAATATCCAGCCATACCATATATGACATATTGTATAGAAATAATACATAAGGGTGAAAAGGGGAGTTCTCTACCCCATAACACAATTACGAGATTCATGAGAAAATAGTTTTGCCTGAAAAAAACTAGGGAAAAACTAAGCATTCTTGATGCCATTTAGACTTTTAGAAAGCACTCTGGGAAATAAGCTTAGGCTGCACACTGACAGAGGAATTTTGCCAAAAGAGACAGTCTTGTTAGCCTCTGCTGCATCTCAGCAGCATGCAGCAGCACCAAAAATGAAAACTGGATTTAACTTTATCAACAAACATTGTCACGTAGGGTAGACAGAACAAAAGTAACCAGGAGAACAAGTGTTAGAGATGATAAAGCTCAATATCTTGGCAACATTTTCTGTTGTGTTATTTTTAAAAATGGGTAATATTGCATTCTATTTCTAATTTCTTGTTTTACTTTTTATTAACATATAATGTATTATTAGCCCCAGGGGTGCAGGTCTGTGAATCACCACGTTTACACACTTCACAGCAATCACTGTAGCACACATATTCCTCAATGTCCATAACCCAACCACCCTCGCCCTATCCCCCTACCCCCGGCCCCCCTCAGTTTGTTTTGTGAGATTATAGTCTCTTATGGTTTGTCTCCCTCCACATCCCGTCTTGTTTCATTTTTTCCTTCCCTCCCCCCCAAACCCCTCACTTTGCTTCTCAACTTCCTCTTATCAGGGAGATCATATGATAATTATCTTTCTCAGATTGACTTATTTGACTCAGAATAATACCCTCTAGTTCCATCCATGTCATAGCAAATGGCAAGATTTCGTTTCTTTTGACGACTGCATAGTATTCCACTGTATGTATATGTGTGTGTGTGTGTATATATATATATATGTATATATATGTATGTGTATACATATATATATATATATATACATACATATATATACATATACATATCACATCTTCTTTATCCATTCATCTGTTGAGGGACATCAAGGTTCTCTCCATAGTTTGGCTACGGTGGACACTGCTGCTATAAACATTCAGGTGCACGTGCCCCTTAGGATCACTACATTTGTATCTTTAGAGTAAATACCCAGTAGTGTGAATGCTGGGTTGTAGGGAAGTCCTATTTTCAACTTTTTGAGGAACCTCCATGCTGTTTTCCGGAGTGGTTGCACCAGCTTGCATTCCCAACAACAGTGTGGAAGTGTTCCCCTTTCTCGGCATCCTCGCCAGCGCCTGTTGTTTCCTGACTTGTCAACTTTAGCCATTCTAACTGGTGTGAGGTGGTATCTCATTGTGGTTTTGATTTGTATTTCCCTGATGCCAAGTGATGTGGAGTACTTTTTTATGTGTCTGTTGGCCATCTGGATGTCTTCTTTGCAGAAATGTCTGTTCATGTCCTCTGCCCATTTCTTGATTGGACTATTTGTTGTTTGGGTGTTGAATTTGATATGTTCTTTATAGATTTTAGATACTAGCCTTTCATCTGATATGTCATTTTCAAATATCTACTCTCATTCTGTCAGTTGTCTTTGGTTTTGTTGACTGTTTCCTTTGCTGTGCAAAAGCTTTTGATCTTGATGAAGTCCCAATAGTTCATTTTTGCCCTTGCTTCCTTTCCTTTTGGCAATGTTTCTAGGAAGAAGTTGCTGCACCTGAGGTTGAAGAGGTTGCTGCCTGTGTTCTCCTCAAGGATTTTGATGGATTCTTTTCTCATATTATTTCTAATTTCTTCAGCCACTTACTGAGTGATAGCAACATTATAACTACAGAAACTATATGTCATTTTGGCCTTATAAGTATTTCCTAACTGCAGTAATACTTGTTTTATTTTTTCTTGTTTAGTTATTCTGTTTTGGGAAGATATCCTTAAAGAGGTACTTACTGGATTAACTCAACTATGCTGCCAGGCCAACAAGTCACTATCTTGTCTATTTTTTTTTTAATTTTGAGAAATATTTCTTAAAATTTCTATTTGAGAAAGACTGGAGACAATGTTATGTCAGCCTCCTCTTGTCACTTGTTAATATGTTTGAAAGAACACTCTGGGGTATCATTTTATTAGTCTAAGCATATCCGTGAAATTATTTTTACAAAGTGATTGGTAAAGGCATAAGTAAACAGGGTCACTGAAGGATAAACAGATCCTTCACTAAGTTCCACAAATACGAAATGCCATTTCCGTGCAGTGCACTATACTGGGGGCTAGCTCTGTAGGTAAAGATATAATATATGAAAAAGTCCTAGCCCTTATGTAGTTCATAGATCAATGGTAAGTAATAGTCCCTTATAACTTTCTTGATTTATATCTTTCAAATATCTTTTAAACTGAAAATGAAATGAACAGCTTAAAATTTATTTATGCATTATTCATAACTAGTTGTTCCCTTAGACATTGTTCAGAAGGAGTGTTAACCATTGTTAAATTCATACATCTCTGCTCCTCCTCTTCCTTCAAGGCTGAGAACTGTGGATGCTCAAAGCATCTCAAAGGCAAATCAAAAAACCTCTGTGAAGCATGCTTCCCTCCTTATTCCCCAAGTGCAACTGGCAGGTTGAGTCAGACCAACTAAAACCTGATCTGAAATTTATGGAAATCAGACCAGGAGTTTCACATGAGGCTATGTCCTATATGTAGTGTCCCAAATTTCTCCTCCTCCTCCTCCTCCTCCTTTTTCTTCTTCTTCGTAGAAAAGCATAAACACTTTTTCTCTTATAAAAGGAAACTTTACACCCAGTGCAGGCCTTGAACTGAAAGACCCTTAGATCAAGAGTCACATGTTCTACTGACTGAACCAGCCAGGGTAACCCTAAATTTCTGGGTATAGATTCTTACTCTCCTATGATCACCATCCGGCATATCATAATCAAATGTTTGTGGTGCTTTTCATCTCTTTTTCTATGTAATTCCTTTTCTAATCAGTTATCTTCACTATTTCACTATGACTAGCACAGTAAATGCTTGTGAAATCTGTGAGGGAATGAATGAGTGAATGAATGAATGAATGAATGAATGAATGAATGATGCTTTACCCTTTCTGCCATTCCCTGGAGAGCATTTCCCAACTGTGTTTGCTCTCGGTGCTATTCTCTTTCAATCGTGCCCCAAACTGTGATTGCAGTTGACTCATCCCCTCAACACCCAACCTGTAGAGGAGTGTCTCCAGAAGCTCTCTGTTGTCTGTTGTCTCCTCACATTTCTCACGCTTTGTGCTTTCTGTGATTTTGTGTTCTGTGGAACACTCCGTATCACAGTGACTTCTAGGATCTGCCTAGAAATATGTCTAAACCTTCCATTTAAATTCTTCACTTTTGTTTTACTATTTCAGTGTTGTCTTCCCACCCCCCCTTCTGAGTCTTTAGATTTTGAAATTCTACCCCCACTAAAGTCTACAGAAGTCTTTGAGCACTTTGGATCTATCACCCTGTCTAATTCTCACTGTCACTTTACGATGCACACATAAGAAAACAGATTCCAGTGGGGTGGCCAGTGGCTCAGCCCTGCAGCTGAGATGGTTGAACCTGATTTCAGAGGGGTCTGTTTCTGCCAAAGCAGATGTTTTTCCACCCTGCTGTGCATCACCACCTGGCCCAGTTTTGGCCCCCTTCTGCCTTCGTGTATTTGAAAGACCAAAACACTGACTGATGAAATGCCTTGACATAGATCACCTCCTCATAAGAAGTACGAACAATCCCGTTAAGTTTCCTTGCCCTTGCTGTGCCATGAGGACTTTCAAATGACTCCTTAATGAAGGAGCTGCATGCAGTGGTGGGAACTGTCATGTGCACACATGGATTGGCACTGGGCAATGCTTAATTATACATGTCTTGCTTCCCAATATTGTTCAAATCCCCTCTGCTTATTTTCGTCTTCTGTTCTCTTATTTTCACTGCACTAATGCCATTCTGTGTCTTCTTCCTCCCCAAAGCAAGTCAAGCATTGCCAGTAGCTTGGCCTGCACTTTGACGTTTTCAATATCATCTCCTTCTGTCTCACTTGATGGCACTGTTCCTCTTGCTACAACTTTCCTGGAGAACCCTTTATAAATTTTAAATATTCTCATCTTTGGTTTGTACGCTACTGTCAAAATGAGTTATCTGCAGAAGGCACCTCAGCTTATTAACTAACCTCCAATAGCATCTCTTTTTCACATCATTTCAATTTGTCTTCTCTCTGATTTGTAATTTATTTTCTGTTGAGAGGGTCTACAGAGCACACATGAAAATAAAGGACTGTGTGGATAGACTAGCCTCTGCTCCTTGTCACATTAATTAATTTCTTCCCCCACCCATTGAGCATTAGAACGTGGGTCATTTTGATATATAACATCCTCACTTATTTCTGCAGCTTATCTGCCAAACACTATTTTGGGTCCAGATTTACAGAAAGAATCATTGTAGTTTAACACCAAAGGCATATTTTTGAATAAACTAATAATTTTCCCAACTGTCTATTTTGGCCTGTTTCAGAACTCCTCTGAAATTCACAATCAGCCATTTTGGGATGTCTGACACATCATTTGCCCTGTGTGTCATGCTTTCTGCTAAGCTTGCCAACCTTTGCAGCAACATGTCTATGTAAATCTTCTGATCAGTACTCAGTTATGCTCCTGGTTTCTAGGTTCTAATGCCTTTCTTCTCTCCTTTGTAATTATTATTGGTAGTTTTCCTTGTGCTGAATTTTGCCCTTTTATTCATATACCTTTAATCCAAAAGCTTTTTAAAATTCCTTTTGTTTAAAGAACTGAAAAACTCAGCAGAGAATCATCAAATGTCAAACTCAAGAGAAACATCACATTCTACCTTAATCGCTCTGTGCGATTTTTGAGTTGATATGTTTGCAATAAAATAATTTTAGCTTCTCTTGGGGTAGGTATGTGTTATGGTGAGTGTTGTGAAGTGTGTAAACCTAGCGATTCACAGGCCTGTACCCCTGGGGCTAATAATACATTATATGTTAATAAAAATTTAAAAAATTAGATTTCTTGATTAATTCCTTGGCATTGGCACACATTTTTTCTGTTTTATGTAAATATCATTCTCTTTCTTTAAGAATTCTCTTTTTGTCCTCTTACTGTTTATTTTTAATATGTGAAAAATCAATCCTAATTTCCTTTTCTTTGCATATTCCATGTTTCCTGTGTGACATTTTATTGTTGTCTGAACTTTTCTTTATACTTTCTACCTTGATGGTATATACAGATTTTCTCGCCTGTATTCAGATTTTTGCTATGTTAGCTTTAACTTATTTTCTCTCCTTTGCTGTTCTGTTCTTACATTCTCCATCAAAAGTTTCTTCAGTCTTATAAAATATTGATTTCTCGTTGAAAGACTTGTCTCTACTCAGCCCCTTTCAAAACCATTCTTCATCACTTTTAACTTTTTCACTCACTCTCTGACATCTTAAAAGGGCCATTCACCATTCACTCTCTTAATCCAGCCTCCTAGAAAGTTTGTCCTGTTCTAGAAACTCATCCTCTGTTTACCATTATATGTTGGTTTTTTTTTTTTTTTTTGCTCTAAAATTATCCTACAAAAACCTTTATAGACTTTATTCAAAGGAAATAGAGTATGCTACGGATTATTAAAAAAAAAAAAGAAAGAAAAGAAAAGACTGAAGTAGAGAGGCAGGTTTCCCATGAATTCTCCCCGGAATTGTTCTGCCTGCAAGGTTGTGGCCCATTCAGTTACTCAGGCATTTTTTACTGTAAGTGGGACTTTGGAAGGTGAGTCGGACATTACCTTTTTGGACAGACCTGTAAGAGAAGAAGAGGGGCTGCTGCTCTAGCGTCTGGACTTTGTTATCTTAAATCTTTGGGCTCATCCTCGTCATCCTCCCCTTCAGGTGCAGTGAACTTTATGTCATTCCTCAAACCTTATTCTCCATCACCTCAGGGCCTTCACGCTGTTTCCTCTGCCTGAAACATTTGACCTCTCATCCCAGCATCCAGTCTTCACACTTGATGCATCAGGCTTCAGTTGAGATGGGTCTTTCCTGTTCTCATTCCTTGGGTTACAGAGTTCTCATTTGTGTTCTCATTAACACCTTACATACAACCCAGTGTAGCTTTTGTCATGCTTTCTTATAACTATTTGGTTCCTTGTGCCAGTCTTTAAGTTTTCTGAGAGCACATGCTCATGTCTGAGGCATCTTCAACATGATGCCTAGAGGTACAATCTTGCTACCTATGACTTTTACTGGCTTACAGTCTTAGGAGAGTGACCCACCTAAGACTCTCATTTACTCGCCTATACATCAGGGGTGTTATTATACTTGTCTCGTTATTTTGTGTTTCTGATAATCAAATGCTAAGAAAAATTCCCAGCCTGACTCATAGTGAGTACTCTTTATAAAACTTGCTATAATAACAGTTCTTAATAATTATATACATATTATGTGTGTATATATATGTATATATATATACAATTATATATATATTATGTGTGTGTATATATATACACACACACACACATATGTGTGTATATATATATATACACACACATAATATATATATATATATATATATATATATAACCATACTATAGGTTATTGTATATGCTATATATTACCCTATAATTTTATATTATTATTATTATTAGTCACAGACATATTCCCAGAATATGTAGCACAATATTTGCCATAGAATAGTGCTAAACCAATGTTTGTTGAATAAATGAACTAAAGAAGAATGTATCTAAATCTGAATTTTCCACAGTCCACTTTTAAAAATAAGATTTATTTATTCATTTTAGAAAGAGAGATAGTGGAAAGTGCACATGAACATGGGAAGGGTGGAGGGAGAAGGAGAGAATCTCAAGCAGATTCCATGCTGTGTGTGGAGCTGGCATGGGGCTCATCTCACTATCCTGAGATCATGACCTGAGACAAAATCTAGAGTCAGATGCTTAACCAACTGAGCCTCCCAGGTGTCCCTTCCACAATCCACTTTTGCATTTTGCATTCTTTGACTTGATTTCCAATCGAATCTTACAAGGTGGTAAAAGGAAGGTATAAACCATAGGTCTTTTAAAGAAGTATATATTTTTAAAGATTTTATTTATTTATTTATTTATTTGACAGAAAGATCACAAGTAGGCAGAGAGGCAGGCAAAGGGAGTAGGGGAAGCAGGCTCTCCATTGAGCAGAGAGCCCAATGTGGGGCTCGATCCCAGGACCCTGAGGTCATGACATGAGCTGAAGACAGGGGCTTAAACCACTGAGCCACCCAGGTGCCCCGGAAGTGTATTTTCTTTTGTAATGTTAATATTATGGTGTTTTCCATATACTAATAATAAATGATAATAGGAATAAAAATTCTAGTAAAAAATAACATTTATTTAGTCCTTCCAATCTGTCAAGCCTTGTTCCAAGAATTTTACATACATAAAGCCACTTAGTTTTCACAAAAAGCCCATAAGTACTATGTGTATTTCCACTTCATAAATGAAGAAGCTGAGTAACAGATCCTAACAATTGCTGGTTATTAAACATATATTGAATAAAAATATAACAAATAAGCAGCATATTATAGTTAATGTAATCAGATAAAAATCGCTAATTTCCAATATAGTAGGTAATACAAACTCCAAGGAGGGAAAGAGAGTCATGACATGTGATATTCTGAATTGTGACCTCTGAAACTCTCTAAATACTTTACATTTATTGTCTAACGTAGGTCTCAAATTATTTGCATAGTTCTTATTATTGGCTCGGTTTTATAGAAAAGGAAACCAAGGTTCAGAGGGAATCAGTGTGTGACTCAAGGTCACAGACTTACAAACTGAAAAAGGAAATTCAAGAGATCAATAACAAACATGAAAAAATTCAACCCTACTAATTAAGAAATGCAAAGTAGTAAAAAAGAAATATCATTTTCGTTACCAAATCAAGCAAAATTTTAAAAGCAATATTGACTAATGACAATAAAATGGTTGTAGAACATACAAAGCCAAGAAGAGTTTTAAATGTCACAAACTGTATGATGAATACTCTGGGAATATATATATAATTTTTTTAACTTTTTTACCCCCTTTCTTCTCCCACTGATGTTGGGTCCCTTCTGATTTGGTCAGCATACTTTTTTATGGTGTCTTTGCCACACTTTTATTACTTTATTCTCTCATTCATATATTCTTATCTAGATAAAATGATAAGGTGGAAAAACTCACAACAAAAAAAAAAAAAAAGAAAAGAAGAAGAAGAAGAGGCAGTACCAAAGGCTAGGGACTTAATCAACATAGACATTGATAATATATGAGACTAAATTTCAGAATGAAGATTCTCAAGGTGTTAGCTAGGCTTGAAAAAGGCATAGAAGATATTAGGGAAACCCTGTCTGGAGAAATGAAAGCTCTTTCTGGAGAAATAAAAGAACAAAAATCTAACGAAGCTGAAATTTTTTTAAAAAGCTATTAATGGGGTGCAATAAAAATGGAGGCTCTTACTGTGTGTATAAATGAGGCAGAAGAGAGAATTAGTGATATAGAAGACCAAATGATGGAGAATAAAGAAGCTGAGCAAAAGAGAGACAAACAAGTACTGGACCATGAGAGGAGAATTAGAGGGGTAAGTGATACCATAAGAGAAAAAAAATTAGAATAATTGGGATTCCAGAAGAAGAAGAGACAGAGGGATATAAGGCATATTGGAGAGAATTATTATAGAGAATTCCTCAATATGGCAAAGGGAACAAGCATCAAATCCAAGAGGCACAGAGAACCCACCTCAAAGTCGATAAAAATAGGAAAACACCCTGTCATCTAGTAGTAGAACTTACGAGTCTTAGTGATAAAGAGAAAATCCTGAAAGCAGCTCAGAACAAGAAGTGTGTAACAAACAATGTTAAAAATATTCTTTTGGCAGCAGACTTACCCACAGATACCTGGTAGGCCAGCAAGAACTGGCATGGTATATTCAGAGCACTAAATGAGGAAAACATGCAGCCAAGAATACTATATCCAGCTAGGCTATCATTGAAAATAGAAGGAGAGACAAAAGCTTCAAGGACGAACAAAAACTAAAAGAATTTGCAAACACTAAACCGGCCATACAGGAAATATTGAAAGGGGTCCTCTAAGGAAAGAGAAAGCCTAGAAGTAGTAGACCAGAAAGGAACAGAGACAATATACAGTAACAGTCACCTTACAGGCAATACAATGGCACTAAATTCATATCTTTCAATATTATCCTGAATGTACCCTTTCAATAGTTACCCTGAGTATAAATGAGCTAAATGACCCAATCAAAAGACACAGAATAT